>NW_027460280.1:47055947-49993447 GCF_050947875.1 Dermacentor variabilis
AAGGCTGCAGGATTGATACAGGATTGAGTCAACGTCTGTGATCCGGACTGAGTGACTGAACGATATCCCCGGTGGACTTTCTCTTCTTTCTTTAATCTTTCCGTCCCCGTTTCCCTTTCCCCAGTGTAGGGTGGCCAACCGGGCTCAGTCCTGGTTAACCTCCCTACCTTTCATTTATCATTTGCTCTCTCTCTCTCTCTTTCTTCATTGCACTGAAAAAATGTACGCGTAAAAAGTAACATTGAGAAACCGAAAACATGCTGTGCACTTTTAATAGAGATGTGTCTGGGGAAAACAAACGCTTCGCGCCTGCGACATTGGAGAGAACGCGCTCAGCGACTCCGGAACGTGGGGACGATGGGCCTGCCACGCGGAGGCGAACGCGTTCTAACACACAAAATGCTAAAGCGCTCTAAATACTCCCGCGGTTTCCAAAACTAGCTTCGGCAATACATTTCGCAGCTCGGACCGCGGGCGATGTTCAGCGGGCGATACCTTCTTTTTCTCCTCCAAAAATAGCGACACGCGTGTGATGAAGCGCAGCTCCATCGCAAGGAACGGAGCTTCCACGCCAACGGGGAGAAGACAAAAAAAAAAAAAAGAAAGAGGCCTTTCCAAAACGACCGCCTTTTATCCCCTTGCCGTTTCTTCTTTATCATTATGACGTACAAAACTGCAGAATTCTTCGGAACCACGCCTGCCAGGTCCACGTCAGGCTGCTGGTTCGGTGGGGCAACGCCAGTGCGCCGCCCGCTAAACGGCTTTAGGCTGGTCTCCAATTTGAAATCGAAAGCGAATCAAAACGGACCGACGCACTCCCGAAGTGCGCATTCGGGGCAGCGACGATCCAGACCTCGCAGAGAAAAGCAAATAACCGGGCTCCTGGCCAAGTTTAGAAAGGCGTTCGCGCGCGACGGCGATGTGCCGTGTGTAGCGCGGGCGCACCGGCAAAGCGTTCCCCGCCTTCTTTCCGGTCGTCGACCAACGCTGCCGCTGCGTGCGAGCGCCCCGACGAAGCCCCCTACGCACGCCCCGTTCTCGCTCGGCGCACAGCGGGCGCTCTGACGCCCGCTCTGCAAGTACAGCCGAGGAGAGGCTGTTTCCAACCGGCAGAAAAGTGTATTACAACGCCCCGCGTGGCTGTTGCTGCCGCCATTTGCATGCATACTACCGCGCCACGCACTTTCTCTGCCGCAATGTTGTTTCAGCTATTCGCGGGTCATCTGCTGAGATGCTCGAGCGCTTTCACGGTTGGGGAAAAAAGACACTCGCACATTCCTCCCCGAATTTCCTCGAAACAAAGGGAATTGTCGCTTCCCCCTTCTCCCCCCCCCCCTTTTCTTTTTTGCAGTATTAGCAAATAGATTTTGTTGTTTAATAACTGCAAACAAATGGGAGGGCAGTTTACATTAGAGCTAGCTACCCAAAAGTGCTGCTAAGAAATTCAAACTATGCATTTTCTCATAAATCAATAAATGAATAAGTAGATACGCACGCACATGCTGCAACCACAAAATGTTACGTCTACATAAAAAAAAAAGATGGGAAATGCAAATTAAACAATAACAAGTAAACCAGGAGAGGTGCCCCATATGCGCCCTCGTTAAATAATATAACTGCAACAAAAACACTATTATACCGGCAACACATACAGGTTATTGTTCAAGTAGCCCTCACATTAAACGCGAAATCTACGTAGACTTGATTGGAATCTACAAACCTAATCAAATCAAATTAATTAACATACTGCTGACAGGAAAATACCGTAGGATTGCCAAAGTACATCTCTGTTTAGCGCGGCATGACAATCGAATCAAATGTGCCATAGGATCAGCCTAGATTTATAGTTACAACGTAGAACGCATTATTCCTGGAAATTTTTCGTCCCTATCTTTTAGTCAAGTAATTATTTGGTGACTTCTGTTTCTCATTAACTTGCTGTCAATTTTAATAGCGCGCTTGCGCAGGACATTTGAAGTTGGCCATTTTGTATGGGAGAGAGAAACGAAGAGGGAACGCTAGGGAGATTAACAAAGGACGTGCCCAGTTGGCTTCCCTACACTTGGGTAGGGGGAAGGGAGATTAATAGGTAAGAAGGAAAGAGAAGAAAAAAAACAATAGAGAGTCAGTCACTGTGTACGTATTCGTAAAGGAATGTGCTCTGTCACATGCGTTCGTACTGCCTAGTCACCTTCAAGATGTGCAGTAGGGCTTTTGTGGCCGTGTGCATGCAACATAATGCATGGGCCATGGTCTCACAATTTGTTCCTTCAAAAGTGTTCTATTATCCCATCAGCAGACATTTCCTCATCTAGGGCAGGCTCTAAGCATTCAGTTCTCGTGCTTGCACATGCGATGTGACCGGTTCTTTTTTTTTGGGGGGGGGGGTCGGTGCCTTTGGATAGCATTAATGCGGAAAGAGGCTTTAAATCAAGTTAAAAGGATGCCTGCAGCCACATGAATCCTCGCAACCAGCATTCCCTGTATATGTGACAACAGTCGCATGAGTTTACGGAACGCGGAAGTGGTAAAGAAATTGAATCTCTTCCCAGCCAAGAGAGAGAGCGAAAGAGGGGGGGGGGGGGGGGGGCATGACGGCGAGGTTAATCAGAGGCGAGTTTCCAGTGTGCTACCCTGCACTCGGGAGGGGGATACAGGGGTTGGAAAGAGGGCCAAGAGAGAGAGAGAGAGAATTAGGAACAGTTAACAGAAAAGTCATTCCAATTAAAGGCGTTCACACAGGCCGGTGGATCTCAAGAAGTGCAGTAGGACTTGCACGAGCTTCTGATGTGATGGTAAGTTGCGTCGATGTTTCAAAATTCTTTCTTGCAACAGTGGATGGTCGCTCAACTGGTTCAGCCTGACGGAAAGCGATTGTCTCTGCACACTGTACTGCGGGCACTGGCATATAAAATAACGAATTGTTTCCGCGTCGCCGCAATCGCCACATGCTACGGTGGCCTCCATCCTTGTGTGGAACGCTTAGGCATTGGTACACGCGACGCTCAACTATAGCTTTCGCAAAAGGGTCTCTCCTCCCAGCCAACATACTCGTATGTATATATAATCTGAAATGGAAATACATATGCATTTCCGGGCTTCTATGCGTGGAAACCCGAATACAACTTACATATATCCAAGTCGCTAAGTGTCCGTATTCACAGCGCGGATCGAGAGTAGTTCGCGGCTTGTCCAACAACCGTCGCCCACTGGTCGTGAAAGCGAACGAGCTAAACGGAGCCGCCGAACAATAACAAGGAGTTCTTAAGGCCAGAATGAAAAGCTTGGTGAATTCTGTTTTAGGTTTTGTTCGTTCGTTTGTCCATTCGCTACTAAATTGTTCATTCGTTCCTTTTCCTTTTTTTGTTTTTGCTTGCTTATTATGTACTTTCATTTAAACAGTACTGCTGTAAGCTACGCGCGTACACTTGCTACCATAAAACAAAGCCCCGCACGCTATCAAGCGCTCGTTTCGCAATAGACTCTTTGTCCATAGAGACGCAGCCAACTTGAACCATGTGCTCTGAAGACATTTTCTTATCGCTGCAGTCACTCTGAACAGAGTTTTTCTACACAGTGTATGTTCGTGGTTTAATGAGAAAGCTTTTAATATGCCAACCAAAGATGGCGGAACTTGTGCGATGTTGATAAAGTGCTCTACTGGTGGACATGCCGGATGTAATGCGCTCAGCGAACAAAATCAGAAGCAGCAAATGCCGAACTGTTGAGCACCGTGTGAAAATTCACGAATGAGGCTAAGTAAGTTCGATCTCCTTTTCAGAGAAGAGCCGAGGAACGCGAGCGTTGGCGCACACGGAAACGGAAATTGCCGACCCGACCGGCAGAAGGCTCGTGCGCAGGGTATCTCACTTACGCCGTTTGGAAAGTCCTCTGAAATGTGCGACCGCCTACGGCATGTAAGGTCGTTTGGACAAGAGGTGCGAAGGGCCTTCTGTTCCTTGTTTTTCAGCTTACGCGTTTCGGTGAGTGCGCGGGCGGCTGAACTCCACTGCGCAGTCGCCGGCTGAAACGGGCGCGGCTCGTGTAGAGAGTGGAACTTGTAGGCCGAACTGAGCCACTTCTGCAGATTAGCTTGAGCTAGACGCTCGACACTTATTGGTTAACGCGAAGAACATCCGTTTTTCTCATTTTTACGTCGATATTCCTGCATTGCACTTCACAGGAGAGCCTCGGTTACTGTATATAGCACAATGTTGCAAAGAGGGGAGGGGGCTCTAGCGAGACAAAATAGAAATTCGAGAGGTGATGAGCCGGACTCTAAAGCGGCGTCAATAGTCTCAGAGAGAGAGAGAGAGAGGAGAGGAAAGGCACGGAAGGCATACAGACGAGTGTCCACTTTGCGACCCAGCACTGGGTGTAAGAGGCAATGGAAAGGGGAAAAGCGAGAGAGAGCGATCACTGCACGCACACGCTAGGACGCACAGCAGGACCCCAAGCGGTCACTGAGGCCGGTGCACTTCAAAAACTGCAGTACCATGCAGGACTAAATTTCTGCGCCAGCGACGGATCGGCCCAGCGCCCAAGAGTTTGAGCTTTAGAAAATGTTCTACAGCCCAGTTGGTTTAGTGTGGTTTGTAGAGGAGAGATGCGCTGAACGCCGTGAACGCCTTTTGAACAATGCCGACAACCCTGCGTACCCACAAAGCAACATTGGGGACCCCGCCAACATTGTGAAGGTAGACGCGCATGCGAACGCAGAATGCTCGTAGCAACAGTTCGTGGACTCCGCGCGCTTTGCTACAGCTCTACTACAGGTCTTATTGTGTTTGCTGTAGTGTTATGACATAGACATAGCCTGTTCATCGCATAGCATGGCTCTGCAAACATTTTTGAAAACGTGGTTCCTCGCAACTGAATGGGTGGAGTATCTTGGCATGTTCCCACGCCTGCGATACGAACGCACGCGTCATTGGCTATGTACTATAAAGCGCAACCGGTGACCTGTGGAGTCCTTGACTGTGCTACCTACAACTTCTTTCTTGAGTCTTATGTGATTCCTGATTCCATAAAACCTAACAAACCGCCGCGGTAGCTTGGCGGCTATCGCGTTGAGCTGCTGAGCTCGAGGACGCCGGTTCGATTGCGACAGCGGGGGCCGCATTCTTATGGTGAGGGAATACAAAAACGCTCATACATTTTCTATTCTGTGTACGTTAAAGAAATATAGGTGGTCAAATTAATCCGGAGACTCCCACTACGGCATTCCTCATAATCATATCGCATGATTTCGGTCCACAAGACCCCGAAATTGAATTTTAAATTTTAATCAGACCAAAGGACACGAAAAAGACGGAAGTAAGCCAAGGAGCACGGCATACTACGATAGAATGTCGTATCGATGTCTCGCGGTCATCTATAGCACGGCTGAGGTGTGGTCTCGCAAACGCTAGGGTATTCGGCCATACGAGCGGGTCAGCTAGTCGCACCCAGCATTTAGGTGAGTGATGCGACTTATTACGACGGTGTCTTATCTCATAGGTCCGAAAAACAGATAACCAGCTATGTGCCTGCTGTACACATTAATTTAAAAGTTACTGCTAAATCAAAGCTGTTGTGCTTAACTATTGCAATTACGAGTGGGCGAATACGGGCGAATGATCAGCACGGTCAGCCAGCGGTCGAATTAACAGGTCAGCTCGGAACATTGTACGCAGTATTAAATCTTGCGCACTTATCATGTACCTTGTGGCCGAAATTAACTGTCCACGTTGGCAGACTACGTAACGGTGCGAAGCAGTATGCCGGCATGTCAAATTTCTGTGACGGAACGTGGAGAAACAGCACAAAACATACAAGCACGCGGTGAGGCAGGTGACCGGTTAACAGACCCTGACTTCGTATATCCTTCCCAATGGCGGTCTAAAACCAGCGCCGCCTCACTGAAGCACAGGGTTGCTGGCACTATGCAAGGCCCCCATTGAGGTGCACAACACATATTCGATAGTTTCTTCCGTTCCACAAGAATCTCAGAGCGTCAGCTGTTTCAAAGCCATGGACGAATGATTTGCTTTCTCAGTAATTCCAGGAACAGCCAGGTACAGCTGGGGCTGTCAGAGGCACCAAAGAGATATGAAAGTCTCACTGATGCTGTGTAGGCGTTGATGGTATACTCTCGTGATGAATGCTGATTAGTCGTGAAAACGTAGCTTGGGGTTGCTGTGCCGCCAGGAACGCCACATGATGGTCGGGGATCCTTAAAAAATGGCGAATATGTACGCTCTGAGCCAGTCGGCTGCTACGTGAGTTGGAAACAGATGGCCTCGTGGCGATGGCGATTTCTGCTCATGTTGAGCTGCATCGAGGTGAACACAGACATGTGCGTAGGGAATGACATTGTGTGCTCTCCAGAGCATGAATGTTGGCCATGAATGTATTTTATAAGACTGGCAGACTCTAAAGCAGGAATACCAGGAACAGTGCGCTGTACATCTGCACAATAGACTGCGCTAGTGTACCGCAACTTTTCCCGCAGAGGAATTTCTACACCCGAGAATAGCAGAAAGCTTGTTTTCTTCAAATAGGTGCAGTGAGGACTCGACGAGTGCCTTTAAACTTCCCAAAAATTCTAGTTTGATGACCAACTTCAAAGAGGAATGCTAATAGCCCTCCAAAGATTTACTTAACGCGAGGCATTCTCCTGGCAAATATAAGTTACAGTCTTTATGGTGTATTGTAAGCTGATTTACGTCTCTTATTCAGCATGATTTTATGTTTCTCCCTGTGCCTGACTTAATGTGCCTTTCTGTGCCCTGCCTTTAGTATGCTGATTTAACCTACCTTCGACATCTGGATGTCTTTTATGAGACCTTTTTTTGTTATTTGTCTTTAGTGTATTCAATGGGATATTCTCAGTCCTGTCGACTTTTTGTACAGTTAAGTCTTTTTCTTCAATATTTAGTATGATTGCGCCTGACCTTTCGAACCACCATGCGTACGCACTTCGCTGCCTTCTCGCTTCGCACCGGGACATTTTCTATCTCGATGACCGGCCATTGGGTCAAACGTCCGCTGTGAAACATCGGATACACACCGGCGACGCCAGCCAGATTCCCCGACGGTCCTACCACGTCTCCCCTACTGAGCGCCAAGTCAACCAGGAGTAACTCGACAAGATGCTTGCCCGAGATATCATTGAACCTTCTTAGCCCTTGGGCTTCCCCGGTCGTGCTCATCAGAAAGAAGGATGACAGCTGGCGCTTCTGTGTCGACTATCGCCGCCTCAACAAAGTAGCAAAACAAGGCGTGTTTCTCCTGCCGTGGATTGATGACACCCTCGATTGTTTATATGATGCAAAATATTTTTCTTCGATAGATCTTCGCTCTGAGTACTGGCAGATTGCATTCGACGATATGGATAGTGAGGAGACCGCTTCTATTACATCTGATGGTCTCTATGAGTCTAAAGTGATGCAGTTCGGGTTATGTGATGCCCCGGCTACATTTGAACGTATGATTGGCGCTCTCCTTCACAGTTGTAAGTGGTCATTCTGCCTGTGCTACCCCTATGACGTTATTTATTTATTTTATTTATTTCCTCAAAGGTCTCTTGTTGAGACATTACATGAGGGAGCGGGGGTTTAGTGATTAGAGTTAGTGAGTGACTGTATTTTCACCAACTTTTCCCACCCACCTTGATCCCCTTTCCACAATTCTTTCTGTTTTCGGCAAGGCTGGGCTTCAGCTCAATTCATCAAAATGTTCCTTCAGCTGCCGGCACCTAACTGTGCTTGGACACCTTACCGATTCTTCCGGCGTCCGTCCCGAACCCGAGAAAGTTTGCTCCGTCAAGAATTTTCTCGCACCGACCTGTGCCAACGACGTTCGAAGCTTTGTGGGCCTCGCATACTTCCGCCGGTCCGTACGCAATTTCGCTAACGTTGCACGCACTCTCACAGAACTTCTTAAGAAAGACGCAGCTTTTGTCTGGGGTCCCGAACAACCTACTGGGTTGTCTGAGCTTACCGCGCGGCTTACTTCACCACCAGTTCTCGCCCATTTTCGCACCAATGACAGCGGTCATAGAATAGGCACTGTTTTAGCTCAGCGCCAGCAAGGTTGCGACCATGTTATTGCGTACGCAAGCCGACTTCTGTCCCAAGCGGAGTGCAATTACTCCATTACTGAACGCGAGTGCATTTCCCTCATTTGGGCAGTGGGTAAATTTCGCCCCTGCTTGTACGGCCTGCCATTCACAGTTATCACCAACCGTCATTCCTTAAGCTGGCTTTCAGCCTTAAAGGATCCTTCGGGACGTCTCGGTCGGTGGGCTTTACGACTCCAGGAGTACTCATACACAGTTGTGCATAATAGCGGCGGATTGCACGGAGACGCTGATTGCTTGTCGCGCGATCCAGTAGACCTACCGGAGCGTTTTCATATCCAAGGTTGTCCAAGGCCTCTTGCACTTCTGCACTACAAAACACAAGTTGAGAACGACGTACCACCCTCATACCAACGGCCTTACAGAGCGTATTAACAGAATCATCGAACACATGCTTGCTATCTACGTTTTTACCGACCATCGTGACTGGGACGTGGCTCTGCCCTTCGTACGATTTGCCTATAATTCCTCCCGACATGAGTCTGCAGATATTGCTCAGTTTTATCTCTTAATTGTACGGAAGAAAACACACGCTGCCATTTGACATGCTTCTTCCCGCCGTTCTTGACACGGCGTCGCGGGCGTATTGTGACGACATCTTTGAAAGAGCTGTAGAGACACGCCAGATTGCCCGCCTGCGCGTTACCGCTTAGCGGGAGAAGCAACGACGCTTCTACGGTGCCCGCCGCCGCGATGCGCGCGTCAGCCCTGGTGATATGGTCCCTCTTTGAACACGGCGAGAGGGCCTTTGCGAAAAGTTTATTTTGCCTTGCTCTGGCCCGTACCGTGGTCTTCCGCCAGGTGACCGACGTCACATGGGAAATCACACCTCTCGATTCCACCATGTCTCGACCTTCCACCGATGGTCGTCCGCGTCACCCACCTTAAGGAATACCACTCGGACGACCTATCGAGCTCCAGGACAGCGCTTTCGCCGCCGGGGGTCACGTTACCAAGCCCAGCCAGAGACGAAGCTGAGGGACAGCACAGAAGACGACGACGCTCGCTATTGTCACCCGGACTGGCTTCCATCTTGTGTGCTAGTGAATGCTTTGTAGATACCCTGTAAATATATTCTAAACCTCTCTTCTCCCCGTAACAATGTTGAAGAAAACTAAGCACAGCGAATGTCGCAGAATATTTACTGGGATTACTGCAAGGCAATTGTCCGATTAAATGGATTTCCTTGACTCTTGGCATTGCCTTTCCACGCAGGTGTCGTGCTGCCGTTGTTTCGCACCTACTGTGTAACAACCGGCGAGCGGTGTAGTTCTGACACAGTTCACTTTAAACGAAGTTCACAACAATAATGGTACGAGAAAGAGAACACTCCGTCTAACCGATATACACGGTGTCTCTAAAGGCGGCTATAACCAAAGCCGGCACCTGGGCTCTGTTTATCCTGCAGTTCTTGTTAAGCGCGTTTCGTTTAACCCGAGTCCACTGTATTAAACAAATATGTGCCCTGATGAACAGGCGCAAACAAGCAAAGTCTCAGCATTGAGCCAACGTTTCGACAAGGTGGCTCGTCTTCGTCAGCTAGGGCAATAACTGCTTTCCTATCTGTCCTGTAGCTTCTGTCCACGTAGGTCAAACGAAATCAGCTCATTCATTATTACGGAAGAAGCGCTAATTAAACAGCTCGACGCAGGAGCGTGGAGTTTCCCTGTTTGCTTTGCTTGCTTTTCTCCAGCTGCGTAGAAGCATATCTCGCTAATGCGAATTGAACGAACCGCGGAGAAAGAGAGAGAGAGAAAAAAAGAAAAAGCCTCCGGAGAGAACGATATAAACTCGTATATCGAAATTAGCCCAGCGTCCATGCATAATCACGTCTGACCGCTGCGTCGAATATTCATAACAAATTCCGAAGTCAGCAAAAAACACGCCCCAAAGATCAAGCGCCTTTCTGTCGGCCCGCCAGGAAGTCCGTGTTTAATAATCAATCTTCCGGACCAGGAGACCATCCGCAAGAATTTATTATTCAGGAACTACAAGGTAATTGGCTAATGTATGCGAATAGAGAACCTCTATTACGCGTCAAAAAGGTTAGCCACCAGCGAGTTATAATTAATGCGTCGAGTTTCCTGAGACACATGTATAAATAAGTCCGGGTGGCTGCTGCTGCCCCCAAACGCGCACGTGTACGGGTGAGCACGAAGGATGAAATAATTTCCACTTGTTGACGCTGCTTTTCTGTTCTCACTCCTTTTTTTTTTCAAATTCTGTTGCATTTCCACTCTCGTGAAAATGAAAACTAAAATGAAAAAAAGAGGTGACGTAGTAGACAGGATCGGTAATCATGCAGGCATCGTGGTACTACCGGTTACCGGTAGGCGAGAGGTGCGACGTTTAGTCAGAAAAATAAATGGACGCAGGACAGCTGATCTGGGGCAACATTTTGTATAGATTCTTCCCTACCTATTCTATTAATTTTTAATACACGTCGTTTAGGAAGTTGACGACGGCACTCAATGCAAAAAAAAAAATAAAAAATTTAAGAAATGAGCAGAATAAAGCGAGTCACATTAACGCATGGAAAAATAAAGTCAAATCACATAAACTGAATACAGCTGACAAAGAAAACGTAGAACAAAATAAATGCCCAAAACGAGCAGTAAATTAGTGTCAATGGCAAAAAGAAAGTCGTCAGATCACAGAAGAGCATATGCACTGGTTTAAGTAACTGGCGATGGCAACATATTTATATATATATATATATATATATATATATATATATATATATATATATATATATATATATGGTGTGTGTGTCGTACTTTGTAAGTATTCTTTTGCCGCGATTCTAATCATTTATCCCGGCGGGAGCAGTTTGGCAGCAAATAACAAACAGATAAAGAAACATTAACAACATGGCTACAAAACTAGCTTTTATTGGGTGAACCTGTGCCCACAAGAACAGGCTACACTTATAGCACAAGGATAGCGGCGAACACGGTCGGCGATCGTCGGAGAATCTGATCAGCGGGTCAAGCGCGTCGGCTTTTATAGAGCAGTCGTCGAATGTTCGAGACTAATCGTTCGGACCCGCGTGCCTTCCACAAAGTTCAAAACCATTCGCGTCAGGTGATGAAATCAGGGGCGCGATCGGAGATATTTTGTTCGATACGCGTTCTGTTCAGTTGCTGCAACGTCACAAAGTTGCAGTATGCAAAATTTGTGACAGCGGGGAGGAGAGAGCAGCCAATCAGGAAGCGGTGACCTCCCCGGAAGTTTACCTCCGTCGTTTGTCGTCTGCTTGCAAACAGTATACTACAAAGCCAAATGTTTCTCGTCTTCCAATTGAATGGAATCTTTATCTAAAAAAAAATGTATTTTTTTCTTTTCAAGCCCAAACACGCTTTCAAATAGTAGTGCGTGTGACTACTGCAATTTATAACTATTAGGTTCTTTGCGTCGTCCCTAGGCACAGCGAGAAGGAAAAAGAAAAAAGAAAACGACGGGAAGAGTGGCGCACTTTTCAAGAGGCAGCGACAACATCCCAGTGGCTCGCTGGCACCGATGATGTTGTCGATTTCTCTGTACAACCAACGAATTATTTGTTTCGAGAAACAAAAACGACGCCGGAATTCACTTTCTGCCATTTCTTCAAACGCGTTTCGCACCGCCACCCGCTCTCCTCCTTCCTCTAGAAACGCCAGCGCAACAACCGAAGTTTCCAACGGAAGCGCCATTTTCTAGAATTAAACTATGGATTGGATTCAAACGTGCCATTCCGCAGCCGAAAAGGCCGCCTGTTGGATCCAATCCAATCCACCAGACGCGCCATGCGAAGCCGTATGATCGCTCCAAACTTCTCAACTCCCGTCGCGTTCGGACGAAATGCTCGGTGGGCGGATGATTGACAGGAACGTGTCGTCATTTTGACGTCACCAAAAACGGGGCGGCGCCCCGCGGCTGGCGACGTCGGCGCGGAGTAGGCCAATCGCGCGCGCCGGTAACCGAACGAACGCGCCGAACAACCATCTCCGATCGCACCCCAGATAACATAAGGTTCGGCGACAACAGACAGCGGATAGAAGCATCGATAACTTCCCAGAAACTTCGGATACATGCAGGCGCGTCCCACGCTGTGCGATTACATTTGTTAGGCGGCGAAACGTGGTTGCCCGATAAAGACAAGTACATGTGTCAATACCCCCCTCTTAAAAAGCATCGTCCCAATGCTACAAATATAAGAGAGCGAAACACAAAAGGACACTTATTAAACATAAGTAACAAAACAACGAAAAGAAACAAAGTCCAAAGGTCACTTACGCGAAGCCCCAAAGTTCATTAACGCTGGTAGTACAGCTTGAGTCGCACAGCGTGGACTATTTCAGGTCGTGATGGGCGCCGCTGTGATAGCGAAATGCCGTCTGGCACGACCTCATAGTCCAGTGCGCCAATACGTCGGATGATCTTGTACGGTCCGAAATAGCGATGCAAAAGCTTCTCGCTCAGCCCTCGTCGGCGTATAGGGGTCCAAACTCAAACACGGTCACCGGGCTGGTACTCGACGAAGCGTCGTCGGAGGTTGTAGTGTCGGCTGTCGGTCCTCTGCTGGTTCTTGATTCGCAGGCGGGCGAGCTGTCGGGCTTCTTCGGCGCGCTGGAGATAAGTAGCGATGTCAAGATTTTCCTCGTCAGTGACGTGCGGCAGCATGGCGTCGAGCGTCGTCGTTGGGTTCCTGCCGTAAACCAGCTTAAATGGCGCGATTTGTGTTGTTTCTTGCACCGCCGTGTTGTAAGCGAATGTTACGTACGGCAGGACCGCGTCCCACGTCTTGTGCTCGACGTCGACATACATTGCTAGCATGTCGGCGAGGGTCTTGTTGAGGCGCTCCGTGAGACCATTCGTCTGCGGGTGGTAGGCAGTCGTCCTCCTGTGGCTTGTCTGGCTGTATTGCAGAATGGCTTGGGTGAGCTCTGCTGTAAAAGCCGTTCCTCTGTCGGTGATGACTTCTGGAGCACCATGTCGCAGCAGGACGTTCTCGACGAAAAATTTCGCCACTTCGGCTGCGCTGCCTTTCGGTAGAGCTTTAGTTTCAGCGAAGCGGGCGAGATAGTCCGTCGCCACGACGATCCATTTATTTCCGGATGTTGATGTCGGAAACGCTCCTAACAAGTCCATCCCGATCTGCTGAAAAGGTCGGCAAGAAGGCTTGATCGGCTGTAGTAATCCCGCTGGCCTTGTCGGTGGTGTCTTGCGTCGCTGGCAGTCTCGGCATGTCTTGACGTAACGGGCGACATCGGCGGTTAGGTGCGGCCAGTAATACCTTTCTTGTATTCTCGATAGCATCCGGGAGAAACCGAGGTGCCCAGCGGTCGGATCGTCATGTAGGGCGTGTAGTACTTCTGGACGCAGCGCCGACGGAACAACAAGAAGGTAGTTGGCGCGCACTGGTGAGAAGTTCTTCTTTACGAGTAGGCTGTTTTGAAGCGAGAACGAAGATAATCCTCGCTTAAATGCCCTAGGGACAACGTCGGTGTGCCCTTACAAATACTCGATGAGGTTTTTCAACTCCGGGTCTGCTCGCTGCTGTTCAGCGAAGTCTTCTGCGCTTAAAATGCCGAGGAAGGCGTCGTCATCTTCGTCATCTTGCGGCGGCGAGTCAATGGGGGCGCGTGATAGGCAATACATCTACTTAGGGCAGGTAGTGACGGCGGATCCGGATCATGAGACGGAAATAATCAGAAGAATAAGAATGGGCTGGAGTGCGTTTGGCAGCCATTCCCAAATCATGAACAGCAGGTTGCCGTTATCCCTCAAGAGAAAAGTGTATAATAACTGTGTCTTACCAGTACTCACCTACGGGGCAGAAACCTGGAGGCTTACGAAAAGGGTTCTACTCAAATTGAGGACGACACAACGAGCTATGGAAAGAAGAATGATAGGTGTAACGTTAAGGGATAAGAAAAGAGCAGATTGGGTGAGGGAACAAACGCGAGTTAATGACATCTTAGTTGAAATCAAGAAAAAGAAATGGGCATGGGCAGGACATGTAATGAGGAGGGAAGATAACCGATGGTCATTAAGGGTTACGGACTGGATCCCAAGGGAAGGGAAGCGTAGCAGGGGGCGGCAGAAAGTTAGGTGGGCGGATGAGATTAGGAATTTTGCAGGGACGGCATGGCCACAATTAGTACATGACCGGGGTTGTTGGAGAAATATGGGAGAGGCCTTTGCCCTGCAGTGGGCGTAACCAGGCTGATGATGATGATGATGATGATGATGATGATGATAGGCAATCGGCATCAGAGTGTTTTCGTCCGGACTTATAGGTTACAGTGATATCATATTCTTGCAGTCTTAGGCTCCACCGCGCCAGCCGTCCTGAAGGATCCTTTAAATTCGCTAGCCAACACAAAGCGTGATGGTCGCTGACGACTTTGAATGGCCTGCCGTATAGGTACGGGCGAAATTTCGCTGTAGCCCAAACGATGGCGAGGCATTCCTTTTCGGTTGTAGAATAATTGCCTTCCGCTTTTGACAACGACCGGCTAGCGTAAGCTATCACGTGTTCATGACCATCTTTTCTCTGGACTAGCACGGCACCGAGGCCTAGGCTACGGGCGTCAGTGTGGATTTCGGTATCGGCGTGCTCGTCGAAGTGCGCAAGTACGGGCGGCGACTGCATGCGTCGTTTGAGTTCTTGAAATGCGTCGGCCTGCGGCGTTTCCCACTCGAACTCGACGTCACAGTTAGCTGTGTCAGCGGCTCAGCGATACCTGAAAAGTCCTTGACAAATCGCCTGTAGTAGACACACATGCCAAGAAATCTACGCACTGCCTTCTTGTCGATGGGCTGCGGGAACTTTGCAATGGCAGCTGTCTTCTGCGGGTCGGGGCGAACTCCAGACTTGCTGATGACGTGGCCTAGGAACAGAAGCTCATCGTAAGCGAAGCAACACTTTTCTGGCTTCAGAGTAAGCCCTGATGACTTGATGGCCTCTAGTACTGTTGCAAGCCGCCTAAGGTGATCGTCGAAATATCCGGCGAAGACAATGACATCATCCAAGTAAACGAGACAGGTCTGCCACTTCAATCCTGCTAAAACCGTGTCCATCACGCGTTGGAACGTTGCAGGTGCCGAGCACAGTCCAAATGGCATAACCTTGAACTCGTAGAGGCCGTCTGGGGTGATGAAGGCGGTCTTTTCGCGATCTCTTTCGTCGACTTCTATTTGAGAATAGCCAGACTTGAGGTCCATCGACGAGAAGTATTTAGCATTGCAGAGCCGATCCAATGCGTCGTCTATCCGTGGGAGGGGGTATACGTCCTTCTTCGTGATCTTGTTCAGACGACTATAATCGACGCAGAAACGTAGGGTTCCGTCCTTTTTCTTCGCCCACAAAAAACAGGCTAAACTTATAGCACAAGGATAGCGGCGAACACGGTCGGCGATCGTCGGAAAATCGATCAGCGGGTCAAGCGCGTCGGCTTTTATAGAGCAGTCGTCGAATGTTCTAGACTAATCGTTCGGACCCGCGTTGCCCGCGTGCCTTCCACAAAGTTCTAAACAATTCGCGTCAGGTGATGAAATCAGATAACATAAGGTTCGGCGACAACAGACAGCGGATAGAAGCATCGATAACATTCCAGAAACTTCAGATACACGCAGGCGCGTCCCACGCTGTGCGATTACATTTGTTAGGCGGCGAAACGTGGTTGCCCGATAAAGATAAGTACACGTGTCAATATGCACAGTATTGCTACATAATACAGGGATAATGAAAAGAGTTGTTGCAAAATACGGGGAGAATAAAAAGAGTCGTTACGAAATACGGGAGAGAAATATCGTTGCAAGGAGGGTGAAAATTAAAGGTATTATTATAAAATACTGGGAAAATGGAAAGTATTGCTTAGAAATAGGTTTAAATAAAATGTATCGTCGCTAAATACAGCCTAAACAAGAAGTGTTTTTACGAAATCTGGCCATAATCAGGACCCAAATTCATAAAGCTTTGTTTAGCGCGTGGATCGACTCGAAATTTAACTTGTGTACGATTGTAGCGCAAGAACTTTTGTGGATACGGACCCAGAAATATCGTCACAACGTTGAGGGGGGAGGGGGGAGGATATTCATATTTATTCAATTATTTTCGAGTCCCTGCCAGACTCAATTAACAGAGACTTTAGGCATGCAAGAGTGGGGAATATATTTCACTCAAAAGGCACGCACATACCCAGAAAACTCGCACTGTATTGCAAAGACGTGCACATAAAGAAATGAAAGCATAGGACATACGCGTAATACACAGCGGTGGCCGTGAAGAACAAAATATGTCAAATGAGCGGTCACATGCATACATATGTTTGTACCCCAGCGGCTGTGCGTCTCGACGCGATCAGGCTCATAGCATTCTGCTTACGTATTTAGAATTATAACTTAGGTTCACATTTGAAGCTCAGACACTATTTCTTCTATTTAATATTCTGTAGTGACGTGACCGACAGTTACCGGCCCTACTGTGTGTGACCTGTACTATGTGTTCTACTTTATTCTTTTAGATTTCTCCTGTTGCTCTTTCTTTCCACTTTCCTGCCCTCCTTCCTATCTTCCATTCCTGTGTTGCTGTCGCCTCCCTTCTGAAGAGTAGGCAGGCGTTGTGCCCCTTCCGGTGGCCACTTGCCAGCCTGCTGCTCGCCTTACCTTTCCTTTTAAATGTATATACGTTTTGAAAACAAATTATAATAATATCAGTGGCAACTCAGTAGATACTGAACATGCCTGCGGACGGGACGGCAGTCCACTCTGCATGTGTGTCTACGTACCGGGACACGAAAAAGAGTCAAAGCTGCCCGGGGCGAGAACGAAGGTGGTTTTGTCAGTTTAAACACAAAAGAGGGAATAGTTGTGCACTCGACTATGTTTGCGCATAGGTAGCTCGTTCCATTGGCTGACGGTGAGAGGAAAGAATGTTTAAAAGTGTGTCTCCTGCAGGAGAGAAATAAAAAGTATCGTTACAAATGCAGGGAGAACGAATATAAAGTAAAAGGTCTTATTAAAAAAATATGGCCCCGGTGTTCGTATTTCGGAACAGCCCTTTCCATTTTCCTCTTTTTTTTTCCCCATTTATGCCTTTCGTGATGTATAGGCTCGCCGTCGTCACCGGGATCTGCCATTCGGCGGGCGGATGGTAAGAAATGAATAGAATCGCTGGGATTTTTTTCTTTTTTTAGGAAGCATGGCCCTGGGCCTGTATTCAGAGAATGCTAATACGCTAGAATTGTTCGTAAGAGCAAATTCCAGCCAATCGTGATTCCGGATTAGCCAAGGCAGCCGCCCAATGAGAAATAGCGCTTACGACCGAAAATCTGTGTGAATTCAGACTCTGATACTTTTATTTTCCTTGGTCTCTACTTATTATAAACAAATACGTCCTTATCCTTTAGCATCACTGCGGAATTCAGGAACGTCAGAATGAAGAAATGCCGGTTGCTTGGCGCACAATTTTGAAAACTTAAACATAAAGCCAGCGTAAGCTAAGCAAGTGCCAAATCCGCAACGACGTTCACGCATAAGAACGATACATAACTGGTCGCTGCCAACGACGCTGGCCAATCAGAATTGCTAACAACGGCACAGCAATGACTTCGGGTTATCACGAAACATTATTTGAAGCTAGTAGCGTGACTTACTCCATCCTTTATTTAAAGGCGCTGGGCGGTTCTTGTTTGACGGGAGTTAGGTGTAGGGCGACCACATTTTTTAGTAACCCGCAGAGAATTGTATTAAGTGGCAGGGAATTGTTCTCGGACGGAGAATGTTGTATATCTACCTAGGTCTTCTTTCACTGAGGAACTGGAGATTTTGCATGCCTTTCGCTGCCACATTTCAATTCTGAACATGCTACTAGCGCCACCTTTCGAACGAGAATTTGCTTTATGCTTCACTAAACTGCGCGTAAGTGTCCACGCAGAAGAATTGTTCTACGCTTCTTATAAGATGGCAACGAGAAATTCATTAAGTATTCAGTACACCCGCTCAATCCACCGCCTCCCCTAATCATTTCATTACCGTCCTCTTGCAACGCAGTGCACATTCAAATAAAAGCCGTCACAAAACTTTACCTTACGTGTAAACGCTTTTATTTGCCTAATCTAATGCATTATCGGTATCTCTCTAATATTTCCTAACGAATTATTATCAGGAGCATTTTTTTTTTATTGGCTTAGCAAGCAAGCGTAATTTTCCTCATTGGACGGGGTGTACCAGCGGTATAGACAACAAGTATTGTGGATTTCTGCAGTTGTTTAAATAAAGCTCACTTTGATTTCAACATTGATTGATTGCTTGATATTTACATTACATGGTAGTAAATTCCCTGAAATGGTGTCGCTTGTCACTTGAACAGCCTTCACATCAGAGCTGTCATGGTGCTCGCTCTTCTGAGTGGCGTCCGGTATGAAACCCGGACTGACGGAGCCAGAAGCACGACGCAGACGAAGAAAGAATGCCGTGGAAATGAACCGGAGACCCCTCAGCCAGCACCGTCCCTGCCGGCGCTCTTAGATATAGAGCATGTCAAGATGAACCAACGCTCGAGAACAAAGTGCCTCCAGGGATGAAAGCAGCCAGCTTTCCGGCGACTGGCATGGCTCTTCGAGCGGTCGCCCGAAGCGTCTCGTCCACTGCGCGCCGCCAGCCATTAGTGACGCGGACGGCGAGGCGCGTCCGTTATCGGACCAATCAGCTTCCACTTGTGCCGAGTGCGACGATGGCACTCACATCGCGTGAGGAGAAGGAAAGAAAGGACGGGGAGGGGGATACCCCGAGAGACACACGGCAGGTGAGGGTCGCATATAACAGGGAGCCAGCTGCATGATGCTCTTGCAAGAAACCGGGGCTCGCCAAAATAAGGAGCCGCGGCGAGCGCTGGCATCCATCTCGCAACTTCTCACAGAGCCGTCGTTAGGGGACGGGCTGAAGCGTGCCAGCAGCCGCCAGTCGCGAAAGCTACTTAGTAGAGAATGGCAGAACGCTGTTCTGCTCGGAAGAACAAAAGGGAGACGGCCACGCACCATACCGCGTTGGGCTCGCGATGTGCCGAGAGCGAAAGAAACTTTACCGGCAAGGCATTCGCAACGACCTCGGAGAAGTAACGAAGTGACGAGAGAGGCACTAATTCACTGCTGGCAAATGTTTCGCTGGCCCGTTGTTGCGGATGTTGGGTAACATGGCATGCGATTCACGATGTGCCCAGTGCGAGCGTTAACACTGGCCTACCGGTGATAGTGCATCAGAATACAGTATGATACCGTTACCGCAGCAACTTCAGGTATAGTTTTGTGTGCGTGCGTGAGTACGTGTGTGTGTGTGTGTGAAAGTGCGCGCGCGCGCGTGTTTGTGTGTGTGTGTGTGTGTGTGTGTGTGTATGTGTGTGTGTGTGTGTGTGTGTGTGTGTGTGTGTGTGTGTGTGTGTGTGAGTGTGTGTGTGTGTGTGTGTGTGTGTGTGTGTGTGTGTGTGTGTGTGTGTGTGTGTGTGTGTGTGTGTGTGTGTGTGTGTGTGTGTGTGTGTGCGCGCGTGTGTGTGCAGAGAGGTGGAATAGCGGCGACGGAGTCGTTGTTGCGGCTTAAAGTGGCGTTAGGGCAGGGAATCCACCAAGCCCACCGACGAATACTTCCAGTAGAAGGAATGAAGGAAAAAGGTTTATTGGCTGGGTTACACGGCTCCAGTTACGGAAGCCCACTCCATGCAGGAGCAAGTTAAACGTCCAGGTTCACATCAGGACCCTCGGCCCTTCTGCACGAGAAGTCTCCGTTTTTAATACCGTCGTCTTCCCTAGTCGAGTCGACTCGAGAATCTGAAGACTGTCTAGCAGCAAATCACAATCGTCGAATCCGTTGCGATACAATGCCCATGCTATCATAACGCTCCGCAGTAACACCGCTTCAGAAGCCCGATGGTACGTATGCACTATGTGGCAGGATAGCAACCTGCGAATCTAAGGTCGCCGTCGTTCTTCGGTAGCATTTGATGTTGCCCCCCCTAATGATTAGTTCAGGCCGTGAAGTAGTGGTAGTGGCCTTTTGTGGGACCCGTCAGGAGTCGGTGTCCACGCTGCGTTGACGTCTGGATAGACGCTGATGGATGGGTAGGGGTTTGCCTCGTTTCAAACGTCTAATTAACGCCTTTGTGGTGTTGAGACGTAACACCATGCATATCACATCAGACCTTGTACACTATTTAGAAAACAGGCCGTAGTAGTTACTACCTAGCGTAACACCATTTCCTACCTTAGTGTAACAGGCAGTTGGTAACGGTAGAATTAGCAACATAACTCGCCAAACAAGGTAGCCACTGTTACTAATGAGTCTTGTATACCAATTCCAAACACAGTTAGCACCAAATAATACAAATATTCTGACCTCTGCTGTACGTATCGGACCAGCTGTGGCCTATTCCACAGTGGGTGCGGTGTACTGTATGTGTTATAGAATAGAAACTTTGAACCCAGTAAACCGCCGTTGCTGCTTAGTGGCTATGGTGTTGGGCTGCTAAGCACGAGGTCGCGGGATCGAATCGCGGCCACTTCGGCTGCATTTCGATGGGGGCGAAATGCGAAAACACCAGTGTACTTAGATTTAGTTAAAGAATTCCAGGTGGTCGAAATTTCCGGAGTCCCCCACTACGGCGTGCCTCATAATCGGAAAGTGGTTTTTGCACGTAAAACCCATTAATTTTTTTTAATCCAGTGGTGCTAACTGCTTTCGGAGTTGGTAGCTGATACCCATTAGTACCAGATACTACCTTGTTTAGTCGGTTATGTTACTAACTCTATCTTTACCAACTACAGTTATACTAAGGTAGCAAATGGTATGACAATATTAGTAGTAACTACTACCACCTTTTTTTTAAAGAGTGTGTACCGGTACACGTAAACGGATGGGAAGCGGTTTACACAACTGTTGATTAAATACTTTCGCAACAACCTACACTTCCAATCTCGTGTTTTGGACGCAAGGGTGGTCTTTGTGAAGGCCGTTGATTTTGCTCCAAATGGTGCACGAAACCGCGTTTGGTAGCAGAGAAGCTGTATTTCAACGTAGCTGTAAAGAATGACCCGGTTTTAGCCCGTAGCGGTATGCCGCGACTTCACACCGAGCCTGCCTGGACTAACGTCGCATGCGCACCACGGCGCATATAGCAGCTTCACTTCCTGACGTCTAATAGCATTTTAAGGTACTGGAGGGCTTCCGGCTTGGCTTGCAAATGCAGAACACGCATTTCACTTCACGGTCCAATCATTAAACATGCACGCAATAAGTGTCGCGTGCCTCAAAACAGCGTCGGCTGCTCAGAGTTGTAGAAACTTTCAGTCCAAGATATGGCACTACACCTCGCAAGTTAAGCTGCTTATGGGGACTTAGCTCAATTTTAATTCCCAATATGCGGAAGGGCAGAGGGGGCTTAGCGGGCCCCGTGGCACGGAGTGTACAATACGTGCAAAGATATCGCAACGCTGGATTTTTTTTTTTCCCCCGAGGGTCGACTGGCAATAATAGTGAGGGAAGAAAGGGAGAAAACGAGGACAAAGAAAGTTGCAGTGAAATTTAGGCTTCTTCAAGCTTTCTCGTATTGCAGCAATAATCCACCAGCTCGAATGGAGAGTACCCTTCAGCTGAGACACTATTTGTTTATAAGCTGGCAGCCAAGGGCTCGCGAATTGAAACTGCGCGGCAGCCTTGGCCTTCTGTATCAAGCCAATAACGCTCGAGGGTACTCGCGGAAGAAAAGCGGCCTCAATGCAAGCGGCCCTTCGGAGAACACACCTCTGCTTGCCATTAACCTCTTTGCAGCGGAATTAATGCCGCAGCAGTCACCACCGCTAGCAGGGTTGAATGTTTTCTTCACTCCACTCCTCCCCCCCTTCTTTTTTTTTTCGTCGACCAGTAAATATTTGCTATGCTGACGTTATTGAATCGCGTGGGAAGGTATCCCAGCCTGACTACCAAAGCATGTTGGTGCCAGATTTATGTGTATGCACTTAAATGCCACCTGACCTTCTTTTATTTTATTTCAGTGGTACAATAGAAGCCTATAGAAGTTCGGATCCTGTCGATGTTGTGCCGCCAATAGAAAACAGTGTCTAATTAGATGCCCTTGCATACAGTACACAATCATCCGCTAAAATTGGATCTCGGTTTTGATAACCTCACAAATATTATTAATAAAAATAAGAAAGAAAATCTGCCCCAATATGGAGCCTTCCGGCACCCCAGGCGTAGCAGCATCATCTGAGCAACTCCCATTCAGGATAGCTCTTCGACGTACTTAACAACACTGCGTTGGAGCCTGTATATCCAATAACTATTTATGCGTTCATATTACCATCAAGCTCAGCTGATTAACGTACATCGAAATTATTAACAATGCGATTCGAATTTTGAGTTATTTGCTCCCCTACTTTTATAATACATACCACCATCCTCTTTCAATTTATTACTGTAAAAAAACCGAGTACGAACAAAATTAGACTATGCATCCATCGTGTGAAATTCCATAAAATTTGTTACCTAATTAGAACTTCTCAAAATTACTCCACTCGTACTATATGTACAACTTATGATCGAATAGCTAGTCTAACCGCAAATAAACCTAATCTTGAATTTCAAAATTCCAATTCCTAGTCGAAGTTTCCCTTGCGTGTATTATGCAGTACAGTTTCAGTTTTCTTTCTTGCAGTTTATGATATATGAGAGTTGATGTGCCTCTGAATTCAATTTCATGTTTTACGTATGCGCTACTGAAACTGCACTAATTATATCTTTTAGCCATGATACGGAACACAGGCAGCAGAGTGCTGCTCATCAACACACCGGGATAATGAGGTGTAATCTGGGGACCAGTTTCTCGCCATGGGTAAAATAGGAGCCCATTTCTCGTAAATATGCGTCTTGCTTCATAGCGACCCGCCGTGGTTGCTCAGTGGCTATGGTGTTGGGCTGCTGAGCACGAGGTCGCGGGATCGAATCCCGGCCATGGCGGCCGCATTTCGATGGGGGCGAAATGCGAAAACACCCGTGTGCTTAGATTTAGGTGCACGTTAAAGAACCCCAGGTAGTCAAAATTTCCGGAGTCCTCCACTACGGCGTGCCTCATAATCAGAAAGTGGTTTTGGCACGTAAAACCCCAAATATTATTATTATTATTGCTTCATAGCGAGTGGGCAGGAAGCGGAACCGCACTTTCTGTGCAGCCAGCGAAGTGACTGTGAAAAAATTTCGCTGTTTCAGATAAAAGTTGCAATGTCATACGCGGGCCCATGGCATATAGGCGCCAGTTGGTGAACTCCGGTGTGTTCCCTTTTCGTGCAGTAATAATATGGGCAAGGATTTCGATGCCGTGCGACAGATATATATATACACACAGACGCGCTCGTTCGGCACCTGAAAGGCCGCAAGCATCATTTCGAGGTAGGAATTATCCTTCTACGGCTTTGTCGCGTGCTTCAGAAAACAACCGGTTTGTGCCAAGACATTTTTGAACGACGGGCTGCGGCTCTTATCATTATCACAGATGACTACTCGCGCCAACGTACCAGGCTTTCATGTGAAGTTGTGATGGTGCATTCTTGCGAAACTTCTTTTTTTTTTTTTACGCGGCATATCTTACGAAATCGGGATAGATTTTAAAAATATTCGGATTATGGAGTTTTTACGCGTCAAAACCACGATCTTATAATGAGCCACGCAGTAGTGGGGACTCCGGATTAATTTTGACCACCTGGGGTTATTTATAAGTGCACCTAAATCTAAGTACACGTGTGTTGTTGCATTTCTCCCCCATCAAAATCCGGCCGCCGTTGCCGGGATTTTATCCCGCGACGCCAAAGCCACTAAGCAACCACGACGGCTCAATTAAAAAGAAAGAAAAATATAAAGGTCATGAGTCAGGCGACGGTGCCCAGGCAAAGTGCAGTAGACCCGGGAAAAATGGACTTATACAGTCGTTTTCTTTTGGAAGCGATGATAACGTTGTAATTTAACACACAACAGAACTTCGTACGCAGTGTTTTTTCCAACAGCTTTGCAGAAGGCCAATAAGTCCTAATATTATTAAACTTGTAACTTTCTATCGGAAACACTCATGGATGACTTTAATATATAGCATAAGGGACTCTGCAATTTCGATCGTTACTTAACATAGGTACCTTGGCGTACTTCATGTAATAATTCTATTCAGACTTCTCACGTATACAGCATTACTAATCACATCTACCATGGCCTCGGCTACATCCTATAAGAAGCAAGTGCCTACTTCTTCTCATTGCCAAAGACTCGTTAGGCCAGAATTCGAATAGGAAAGCGCAGTACCGAACTAGGCCATCCAGATTCTAGTATGGAATCTACAGCGATATAGAACCTATGCAGTAGACTCGAGTGTGTCCAGAATCGGACGGTAAGATTCATTTACCCTGACTATTCATTTATTGCCAGCGTTATTAAACAAACGCACGCTGAGATTCTATAACTAGATTTGCGTCTTGAAGTCGCCTGACATTGCATGAAGTCTACCATTCTACGCTCCAATATTCCGTCATCAAGAACTCGGCGCTTGTCATCACGTATAATCTAGAAACAGCCTCGTCTTCAGAACGCATAGCCAGCTTGAAAAGCTTATGGAGCGCGGAATCTAAAAAAAAAAGAAGATTTATATTTCTATACCCGAGGCACGCAGCATGGTATTGGGATTTATATAGCATGTACAGATCAAGAGTAAATAACACTTTTCCGTAGTTTTACTGGCTGCTGGCCTAGCTGTGTTTAAAATGAACTTATTCGAAGAACCTCGGCAGCGTGAACTTTTGACGACGACTGTGCCATTTAGCTCTTGTGTTTTCTTTATTCTGCACATATTTTTTTTATGAATGACCTTCCAGCCAACGTCGTGCAGTGCTTCACCTTGACTAATTTTCAGGGCAGCCATCGCAAACATGATGCACTGAGTATAACAATTCAATTCTCATGTAGGGCATTAATTAGTAGCACAAATGACGTATAAGAAATATGTAAACAAATAAAGGGATATAAAATTGCCTATGAAATTTTACTCAAATGTCATGACTACTTCAAAACTTGGCCTGCTTGTCTCGTTTACCTCCCTAGGCTTTCTGGAAAATGAAAGGGCGAAACTGGAATGTCTTGAGGTACCATGGCACGAGAGGGAATGCATAGCTTTGTGGGGCCATACGAAAGGCTCAGATGTCATTGTGGTACTCGCGCACAGCGAACGACACTATTTTTTAAAGCTTTATTTACAGGCAGTGCAGAAAATTATAAATGGTGCTGAGTGGGTGCTGGCTCGATCATGACGAAGCCACCGTACCCACATGGGTTCTCAATGATTCTAGTGAGGGAACATTTCTAGCGAGCCCTCACTGTTCTTTCTCATCTTTCTTCAATTGCCCAAATACGTTAAATTTAGTGTAGAGGAATATTCTTACAGAATTACGGAAGGATTACACCATTAATTATATCACGGTGCTGTGATTTGACTCAGCGATAGAGCGAGTCAAGAACTGCCAAGTCAAAATTGGCGCGTGACTGCCCACTCGAGGCGCTTTGCGCGTATTCGCGGGCTTCTTTCATGCTCGGAAAAACACTCTTGTGTAGCACGTATTGACCAACGGAAAGCTGCACGGAGAGTTTTTCATGTTTCACTACAATTTTCTCATTGACGCTTTTCATATAATTACAATATTTCAGAAGTTGATTAACCAATTAAGACTAATTGTGTAACTAGGCGGAATGCAAAAAAATAATCTGAGTATGTCCAAGCGACGACAAACAACACTGCCTTGGTTCTGTGCAGCGACGTGGCATTTGTATATTTTTAAAGTTTGGCTCAAGTTACTTGGGACACCCTATATAGGAGCTGGCATATGTCGCCAATATGATATTGTTACGATGGGGTGGGTTTATTTAATGATGAATTGATGAATGGGGAAGAAGGGCTGCCGCGTCGACATCGAGCCGCTCCAAGGACAAGCGAACTTAATTCGTCCTCCTCGTTTTCCTCCCTTGCTGCCGCTCTATATAGCGTAACACTCCTGCCTTCGCAGAGGAAGCCCGCTGGGCGAGTAACAGTTTCGTGCACTCAGAGTCACTGGGTTGACAGCACTTTAGGCGGGTGACGTGAACAAGCTGCGCCTTCTTAGCGCGGTAGCCATGAGACATGAGACGAGCAATCGAATAGCTCACGTCACTCAGGCGATAGGTGATGATGAAAGGCCCAAACAGAAACCTCTGGCACAGGCCGCGCTTGCGTATAGTGATGTCTTAAGTCATACTATGTCTCCTTTGTCGTACGGCACATTGTTATGCCGTGAATCGTAGCTGTTCTTGGAGTGGTCCTAGGACGCCAACGTACGGAGCTCAGCTATGCGACATGCATCCTCAGAGTCTGGGCGCTAGAAGAGTTCACATGAGGAGTAAAAGGCAGAATAGTGTAAAAAAAAAAATCTGCGGGGCGGTGTAACATAAAGAAGATAGAAGGGACTATAGCCGGTGGTTTCATGCTTTGCAGCGTTATAGGCGTATGTGATAAAAGGTAAGATGCCATCTCAATTTTTGTGCCTGGAATTCACGTACATCGAAAGCATATTGGTCAAAGTTCTGTTGGTGCGATCGACGGGACCATTTGTCTGCGGGTGATGCGGGATCGCGTGGCGAAACTGGCAAGCACAAAGACGCAACAGCCCTTTGACTACGTCGGCCACGAACTGGCGACTACGATCGCTCACAATAATAAGAGGGGGCCCATGACGCAGTATAACGGAGGACGGCAGGAAGGACGAAACAGCGACAGCTGTGGCCGTTGGCATCGCTGCGGTTTCAGCATGCACGTTTGATGGCCGACGCAGACTTAATCCAACGGTTGTCGTTTGTTGAGCGCGGTAATGGTCCGACAAGATCTACTCCAACCATTTCAAAATGCCACAGGGTGAAGGAATGCGACCTGAGCCAAAGTTAGGACGCTTGAGTTGTCAGCACTTGTCAAAACTAGCGACATACTTCTCTATATTCCTTCGCATACTAATAATCAGAGCCAGTAGAATCGGTCCTGAATGCGGTGGTATATTCTGGTGAAACCCATGTGGCCAGCGGTCGCGTCATTGTGCATAGCACGGAGCACGCGAGTTCCCAAATTCTTAAGGATCACTAAGAGGAGGCGGGCCCCGTCAGCCACATAATTCTTTTTTGTAGAGAAGGCCAACTTGGATAACAAAGCAATTGTTACCTGTCGGCTGATCAGCTGAGGCGAAGAGGGCATCCAGACTGCGGTTGTTGCCCTGCTGTTTCCGGAAGATCGCCAAGTCGGCAAAAGAATGTCGTCAATGGCAGCCAGAAATTCATCGAAATTGTCGGCGTCACATGCAGTTGATGGTAGAGGGAGCCTCGAAAGACAGTGGGCGTCCGCATGATGGCGGCCACTCTTGTAACTAATTGCAAAGTGAAATTCCTGCAAACAAAGTGCCCATCGAGCAAAACGGTCAGACTGGTCGCGGAGACCAACCAACCTACATAGTGAATGGTGATCAGTAACGATCGTAAATAGGCGTCCGTAGAGATAAGGACAGAACTTATGGACAGCAAAAAAAAAAAAATTCACCGACAATTACGGTACTACCTAATGCGAAAGTTCAGCGCAGCTCTACAAGTGTTTTTCTTTCGCGATATATTGGCTGGCGCTCACAATCTGTCTCGAGTGGCACGTTGCAAACGGAGCGAAGTGTGGCGGGACTGCCTCGCTAATTGGGAAATCGCGAGAGGCAGCGCGTGGGTGACGGTTGGGCGCGATTCACAAGAGCAGCTGCAGACAGACCTCCACTCGTGCAGCGCTTTGTTTCCATATGTCTGACGCGAGCTGCTCTGGCGCCATCTTGTAGCCATCGTCGCCGCAGAGCCCGTCTTGCGCGGCACTACGCATTTCTTCTCACGCTTTCGCCATACCATTCTCCTTCCCTTTCCGCCTCGTGGATCCGCTGCACCCTCCTAATTTATTCCATTCCTTTATTTCAGCATTCATCTTTAAAAGTACAAATGCTAGGACGAGCAAAAAGCCGCTATTTTAGCGGTTTGACAAAGGCCCCTGTCGCTACAGTATTTGGCAGCAGACAGTTTGTAAACTCTTTTCATATACAATACATCGATACATAAAATATGTTTTGAAGAACATTGCTAAGGGCAGGTGTTTGACGTAGTAGTTCTGCGGAAACCCGCAAAGTGGATAGAAGTAATTAATAAAGGGAAAATGGGAACTCTGAGGCTTTTCTTTCGAGGAACCCGTATGGATTTCCTTTGTAGCAATTGCTACGAACGGGTGGATGTCCCATTTTACCTGTTGTCGACAAATTCGACTTCGCCCTGCCATCTGCTAGCCGCTTGGTTAGCTCAGATGGTAGAGCGGCTGCCCCAGAAAGGCGGTGGTCCCGGGTTCAAGTCCCGGAACAGGACGAATATTTCTTCAACTCTGAGGCTTTTCTTTCGAGGAACCCGTATGCGTTTCCTTTGTAGCGATTGCTACGAACGGGTGGATGTCGCATTTTCCCTTTATTAATTGCTAAGGGCACATATACATGCGCTTCTTTTACCAGCAATACACGCCTTTTCCTAAAAAATGCAAATACAAGATGCATTATTAATTCACATGCAATCGCACGTCTAATGAAATATTCCTTTAGGATTCGACATGAAACAGTATTGAGATCCATGGTTTGTTTTTTTTTTCAAGATTGCTCAACAATACTGATTTCCGGCACGGTAGTCTGTCCTCTCCATGATTAGTTCGTGAAACAGGAACGGCTCAAGTTTCTCGCTGCCGAATGTCGTAGTTAAGGTGATGAGGTTTGCTTAGATTGCAAAAGATCAACAAATCCCGTGTGGCCTCCGTTTTACGCTTTCTGTACATTTCATAGCAAGATTAAACTGGTAATTGCAATGAAATCGGAGAACATTAAACTTGGAAACTTGCTGAGTGACGGTGTAATTCTGCTCGGCCTTGCTCAATGAGCGGCTGGCGTAGTTAATGGCATGGTCGGCGTCACCAAAACACTGGACGAGGAGGACGCCGAGATCGATGCCACATGCGTCGGTGTGCAATTCTGTTGTGGGAGAGGGGTCAAAATGACGAAGTATGGTTCCAGAAGAGAGCAGGAACGTTATTTGACGAAACTAAGAATTGTAATCCGCTGTTCAGGTGAAAGGCTTATCCTTGCGCAGCAATGAAGTCAGAAGGTAGACAGTATCGGCAAAGTTGGGCACAAAATGTCGGAAGTACAAGCAAAGACAAAAGGTCGCTAACTACAGTGACCTCTTCAGGGTATGGTCGCACACCGTGCTGGTCCTCTAGATGTCCAAGTACTAGCCCCTCTCGTTGGCCCTAGTGACATTTCTTTCAGCTGAGGGTAAGGTCAAACAACGTCAAGTCGATGATTGTGCTCTGCAAAAGCGCGGCCAAAAATGATGACGTCCTCAAGGTAACATAAACAAATCTCCCATTTCAGGGCGAGCGGTACCGTGTCCATAAACTTCTCAAATGTCGTAGGCGCGTTGCACAAACCAAACGGCTTGACGTAATATTCAAACAAGCCGTCTGGTGTCACACAAGCGGTTTTCTCTTTGTCGGCTGAATGCATGCCAGTAGGTCGATTGAAGGACCGCAGATGAAAAGTAGGATGCGGAATGAAGACAGTCGATAACGTCATCGATACGGCTATGTGGAGGCACATTCTTTTTCGTCACAGCGTTGAGACGCCGGTAGTCTTTCCTTTTCACGTGGATGACCGGGGCAGCCCAAGGGCTAGAGGAATCTAGGATGGCGCACTTGGCTAGAATGTCGTCGACCAGTTGGGCGATGGTCTTGCGCTCCTAGGCGGACACGTACGCGGTAAGGTTTCTCTGCCTTATGGGATGCGCGGACCCTGTGTCGATCCTGTGGTGAGCCCGCGTAGTTGGAATGCGAACTCTGTTAGCGTTCTGGGGGAAATCAAGCAAGAAAGCATGCTTGCTAAGAACGCTAACCAGGGCTCGACGCTTTTCGTGGTTCTATGCAGGGCTGCCATGGGACGCGGGTTGTCACCGACGGAAGCCATCTATACATAGTGTCAGACCGGCGACTTTGGCGAAACTCCACGGATTGCGCATCTGCGGTCCGCTCGTCGTCGTTCTTCTGGGTCGTAGTTGTTTTGCCCCGTACATCTCCACCGAAACTGTTACGATGCGGTGCCTTTATTTAATGATGAATTAATGAAAATGGTTGCCGCGCCGACACCGAGCCGCTCCAAAGGCAAGCGCACTTCGTCCTCCTCTTTTATCATCCTTGCTGCCGCTCGAGCATAACAATATTATTCAGAGTTGTCCCGGTCGTGGTTACATGCAGTATAGGCTAATGCGTGCGGTATTGAATCCACTAAGGACGTCAAACTATAGGCTGCTTAGAATTCTTGCGACCGCATGAAGCTGGAACATATTCTCGGTGTCACAGGTTTGCGTAATGTGGATTCTGGGATAAAGTTGAATTCGTGCATAGTATGTTCACGGGAACTGCAGCTAGCTATCAAATGCCTGTTAGTGGCGCGAATAAGGGCACCACATTACAACTGCACGCACTGTGTCCGGGCTGCACCTCAAAAGGATTTCTTAAAAACTTATTGAGCAGCCAGTAAACGACAACCGATACTGAAATAATTCATTTCATAATCTTGAGTATGTGTTTCCATCTCAACAGTTTATACCTGCGAGTTGCTGTTAGATGAGTATGTATATTTACAAATCACAGTAGGTAGGGGCTGATTCATTTAGTTAGGAAAACATGCACGAAAACCCCATGAAAGGAACAGATGTCCTCTTATGTTGACCTATTTCGAGTGGCACTGTGTCGCACACATTTCTTGAGGCCTCTATATCAATAATTGCCTGGTATAGGATTCTTGGTTCTGCAATTGCACGGTTTCTAATGAACGAGTCCCCATTTCACTAATTGTCCACCCTGTCATTTTTCCGATGGCGCAGCGAGAGGATTTAGCCTGGTCGCGCTTGTAGGCTCTGTAGCATACATTGGGAGAGAGAAACCGCCAAAGAGAGGCGGCAAGGGAGTGTCGGTCACAGCACAACCTCAGCTGCAGGTCCTCGATGCGCTATGAAGATCTAAGGCGCGTGCGCAACTGCACCTCTCTCTTTCCTTGTTGTTTAAGCCGAGCTTTCGTTTCCTTCTCGCTCTCAGGGCGCTGAAATCTAAATGAACCTGCCTTGTACACAGGATCTTGTCGGCAATGAAACTGTGTACGGATAGCGCAGCTTAGTGAATTTCACACCGGTTTATTTGTAGGTTTATTTCTCTTTTTCAGTAATACACTTTAACCTCTTCACGTATAAGGTGTGTCTGTACCCGATTTGCTATACAAATACAATCAATGGCCAGTGCATTGCGGCAACTAGACGATCACCAACTAACAGCACAGGCGCTGCTGGATCACCGCGTCCACTGATCGTCGGCCTACAAGGTTCTTGTGCGCTTTTTCCAAACGGCTGGATTCAGCGAACGAATTTGACTGCGTGGTGCCATTCGCCACGTGTTCATTCGCACGAATTCAACGCCTTTCTATCTCTCTCTCCTTTCTATTTCGCTGTTACCCTACACTAGCGCAGGGTAGCCAACAAGACGCTCTTTTGGTTAACATTCCATGCCTTCTCTCTTTGTTTTCTCTTTATCTCTAAATTAAATTCTAAAGTCTTACGCGCCAGAACCACGATATCATTATGAGTCACGCCGTAGTGGGAGGCTCCGGATTAATTTTGACCGCCTAGGATTCCTCAACGTGCCCAGAATACACCGTACACGGGCGTTTTCGCATTCTGCCCCCACAGCCATGAGGCCTCCACGGCCGGGATCGAGCCCGTGAGGCATCGCAATGCCATAGCCACTGGGCTACTGCGGCTAGCTCTCTTTATCTCTGTATACTGCCTTCCCACAAAGAAACAATAAAAAAAACGATACGTTGTCACTACATATGTGCTTCCGCCTATACCACGGCAACGCGCAAGAACCCGCTTTAGTTGCGGTTGAGAAAGTTAAGCCTGCGCACCTTCGGCATCCCTTTTCAAGGTCACGCTTCCTCCGCACAAATGAGAAGCATAAACGTGGGGAACGGAAGGTGCCGTCCTCGTGCGCACCCTGAATCCCGCCTCCCTTCGTCGGCGTGCGCGAGGACCCGATAAGGGCCGCGCGGGCCTTCGCACGGTCTCAATCTGCAGCCGGCCCATTATGGATCCATAAGACAACGAGAGGCGCTCGCGCGGCGCCCGGGGACGCGCGAGGACGCGCGGCCGCATTTATGGCCGCCCGCGCCCATTGTGGTCAGCTGCTTGAAAAGACGTGAGCGGCTATCAAGGGCGAAAGTGCGCGGGTCGCCTTTTGTGCAGCCCGGCCACACAGCGCCGTCGCGCCAGCAGCCGGCGGCCCAGATAACGGGGGCCGCCCGAGAGCCCGGCTCGATGGCTCGTCGTTGTCGCCGCAGCGCAATAACACTGGCGGCTGCTGCCAGTGATCGTCCGGACCGTGCCGACGCTCGTCCGCCCAGCGGGAGCCCGCCAGCGTCGATAGCCGAGCGCGCCAGTGTTGTTCCGGCCGCGCCACTCGAAGAGCGCCCGCTTCGCCCCTGCCGCCCACCAACTGTGCTACCCGTGTTTGCCGAAGCCGGCGGCAAACGAGCCTGAGTTGTGGACCCGGCCAAGCTGCGGCGGCGATGCATTGTCCTGCCGGCATTCGTCACAGCAAGCCCGCTGTGACTTCTTTGTATTTAGAAGTTGCCTCAAGTTAGACCGAAGCTAAGAATAGGTAACGCAAGGCTTGTTTGTTAGAGTTGCATTGAAAATTTCGTTTGTTGACAGATGTTCTTGTTGGAGCTTAGCTGAAAACAACAACAACAACAACAAATAATAATAATAATAATAATAATAATAATAATAATAATAATAATAATAATAATAATAGAAAAAGCTTCTACGATTATATAGCAAAGCAAGCAGTTCTCAGTTGATGGGCGACAGAATTACATTACTTGGCAATTGAAATAGAGAGGCAACAATCTGTTGGTTTGAAAGGAACAAGTCGCGAAAAGTTTCGCAACCTTCATAATTCTCTGCTAACATTATGCACTGAAAGAATCACCTAATTTGTCTGCTCGATTGGAGCGTCCGCAGATTCGACTACGAATATGTTGGAATTAACTTGCCTAGCTGTGGCAGCGCATCCTTCGCTTGCGCTTTCTACGACTCACATGTTTCTGCCGGTTGTTTCAGCGATGGCCTTATCCACTTGTTTACCGTTGAAAACTTGCCGCAAAACTGCAGTTTTTGACGGCTTAGATTTACTAGTTGATGGCTTAAGTTTGTCGCATTGAAAGACGTAAATGCGCGAAGCGACGAAGGCAGAAGCTGGGCACGAGGAACATGCACCACTTGATTTGTTTCTGATTTGTTTGTGTCGACGTGTGCCCGCGCAGTTCAGTTTCCTTAGAGGTTCACCTACCCGATCCCACAGCTCACGCAAATAATTCCTTCGCTTCAATATTTGAGCCCGTACTTTGCTGTTCCAACGTTTGTGTACCAAACGTGCGCTGTTTCAGCACACGAATTCATCAGGTTTAAGCCCCTAACCGTGTCTAGAAGAAAAGGGGGGCGAGGCCGAGGGGCGGCACCCCTCCCCACTCCTTTCTCCCGAAATAAAACTCTTCGTCCGTCTTCGCGAGCGAAAGAGGAGTGCAAGTACAAGCAGTGATGCACCCAGTTCTTTCCCACAAGAGATACGCACCTGCACATGTGAAAAAAAAAGAAAACAAAACGGAAAAAGATACTATTTCCCCCCAATCACATTTTTATAGGCAGGCAATTAAACAACGTTATAGCTAAAGTCTTCGCTCCGACTCGGGCAAGGGCGTCTTGTGTAAGTTTCGCGATTTCCTTTTTTCCCCTCAATACAAGCGGTGAAGTGCTTTGGATCAACGCAACTTTGGATCAACGCTTTGGATCAACGCGAGTGCAGAATGAACAGCGAAGTGCAGCGGGTACACACACTCGGCATACGGAAATATCGAGAAATATCGGGACAATTATTCGTCTAGTTCTGCGTTGGAGTACCACACAGGCGAGCCACGTTCAGTCCCTATATGGGCGACCTGATAGCCTCTCTTGAGCGCAGCTTTGCAAGCCATCGTGTACAAAACAGTAGCGCTTGCAATTTGTCCGACCAACACGCCTGCGCCTTGGCCTGGGCAGCCCGCCTGTGAATTTCACTGGAAAGGTGTGAGAACGGCATATGAGCCTGAACTAAAAGGGGAGATCTGGAAGGCAAAATGACAGGCCAAGCAAGAAGGAGAGCAGCCACGCTATGCGAAGGACGCTCTAGTTGAACGTAACAGGGACCTGTTACCGAAGTCCACGCACTCCTCATAGTATTCGCAACGCTCCCAGTGACGACAGCTGGTGCAGAACGCAGTTTCTCGACACTGAGGAGAGTAAAGAAATTTTTGCAGCACTGGACGGCTGAAGAGCAGCTTATTATAATTTTTACCTGTATTTAAGGATATGTTAGTGCCTGTTAGACGGCGCCGACTACTCCTCTTCTCTTAATTCATAAATGTGCTGAAAATAAGGTTTGAAGCACTGAATGGAGAAATGAACAAAGAAATTGGTGGCAGTAGCTGCAAAGTTTATAAAGACAAACACACACAGAGAGAAAAAAGGAAAAAGATAAAAAAAAGAAAATGCTTAATTGGGTCGCTCTTATGTTCACTCATGGGGTGCCAGTCAGCGCCGACGAACTTATCTCCGCGTTTATGGAGAAGCCAAGGTTTATAAACATCGTGGTGTGAACTAAATATTGGAACCCGGGCGAAACGCACATCTTGTCAAAGAAAAAGGAACTGCTTTAAAGGTAGTCCGTTATGATTTTCATATCGTCAAAACCACTCGGGCAAGCGACAGCTTGGCGTAATAGAATCACCACGCCGTTTTCTCGTTAAGTAATCTTATGCCTCCTAAATCTGCAGGCGCATAGGTTGTCACAACACACCGCTGAATAAAATACCATATACTTGAGCTTGAACTCGTGCGCTCAAATCCGTGCGCTCAAAGAGCTCGTGCGCTTGCTTGTCCCAGTGTTGAGTCGTTCGCCATCTTAATAATAATAATAATAATTGGGGTTTTACGTGCCAAAACCACTTTCTGATTATGAGGCACGCCGTAGTGGAGGACTCCGGAAATTTTGACCACCTGGGGTTCTTTAACGTGCACCTAAATCTAAGCACACGGGTGTTTTCGCATTTCGCCCCCATCGAAATGCGGCCGCCGTGGCCGATTCGCCATCTTGTTGGACCTTTCGCACTTGTCTGGTGCTCTAAAGAAGCTAATAATTGACAGAAGGACTACAGCTGCACATATTTCATCCATATCTGATGCTCCTTCACAAATCGATTTGCCTATCTAATCAGCTAGACGCCATTTATGCCGTTATATAATAAAGCATGTCAAATGTATACAAGAAGAGGCAAGCGTAAGGCGTTTGTTAACGGTTGTTTTTATTAATTTTTTATTTTGAGCATTCAATTCTGATATGTACAAAATATTACGCCACCCCGAACGCACAGCTTGAATTACGTGGGTATTAGACTGAGGATGAATGTGAATTTCAATCAGCTGGCTGTTGTGTGTGTTGTTGTGCACCCCCTCCCTTAAAAAATAAAACATCCTGGCTACGTGACTGTTCGAACCTAATGTATTCCAGACTGTAGGAACACTGAGGATTCTTGAACGTGGCTGCACTGAAGTACAGCTTGGTAAAATGCACCACCTGAGATGTTTTCCTTATTATTTTAACATCAACTCCTTAGCGGCTTTATGAGCGCCATACCAGGCTGCGGGAGCGAAATAAAGAAATGTGACGAGTATACAGCGCGGTGTCACTTACTGCATCTGCTCGACGCGTCATTTGAATCAGACGCCCATCTTGGAGAGAAGTGCCAAATATTCTCCCGTGCATGCTCCAGAAATAGCCCTTGCGGGCTCTGCGGCTGCGCCACCGCTCGTTCCCAATGCCAGGCATGCGAACCGTACGGCTTCACCGCACCTAGCTTCCACGGGCACGAGCGCCGCTAAGAGCCAGGCGTCCTTTCCGTGTGCTCTCCTCCGGCCTCGCTGCTTTTCTCCAACGGCCTCCGGTAACATTCTCCCGGCTTGACGTCGCATGCACTCTCGTAAATTAAACGGCGGCGCTCTTCTAATTGCCGATGCTCGAGAAGTTTTAATTCCAGCCACGCATCCGGCACGCAGCCGCTCCCGAAAGCCGTTCTCACGAAGTGCCTAAAGTGTTTTTGCGGCCTTTTCTTTGGCGCGCACGCGCGCACCCCGTGCGACCAAAGGACGAGACAGGAATGCGAGCGACCCCGCGAGCGCTGGCGCATCGTGGGAGACAAGCGGGACGCGGCGGGAGCGAAGCACGCTTTCGCGAAAACACCGCCCTCGAGCTGCAGCCGGAGCGACGCGCGTTCTTCCATTCATCGCGCAAGAAAAAAAAAAAACAACAACGCGCGCGCGCACTGCAAGAGAGGGCAAGCCCCCACAGACGATCTGCGTACACGTAGACCAAAAAAAAAAAAAAAAAAAAAAAACCTCCTAGCTCCGTTGCTGCACAATGGAGAAAAAGAAGGAGGAGGACTCGGCGCGCTCACAGTTGCTGCGGGGGAGGGGAGCGCATATTTCCGCTATCTATGCGCGCCGAATCGATTCTCTGGTCGCGCACGAGGCTGAAATTCACCACCTCTTTCGAAATCTTCCGCCGCCGCAAACGAAGAGGGGTTGGAAGGCGAGTCTTCATTTCCGACTTCTATTAGAGACCGGCGGTCCCTCACGCTGCAGCCGCAGATGAGGGCGGACCGCCGCTCATGTTTCTTCATTGGCGGCTCTGCAGCGCTAAGAACGCAGATTCCGCGCTGCATGCATTATAAAGAAAGAGAGAGACAGAGCCGGTCTGGCAGCGAAAAAAAATATATATATATACGTATATTTAAAGCAGAAATTTTATCTACTTGCTCCGCGCGATCCGAAATCGACCAACGACTCTCATGATGTGGGCGTCATAGCTGGCTTTGTGAAGAAGGCGCGCTGCACAGCGCGCTCTACAAGCGCGCATCAGGAACAGCTTACGCAAGCGGCGAAAGATGCCGTCATTTTCTGACGTGGAGCGTTGCCGTAACTCTGAAAGAGGCGGGCGAGCAATTGGGAAAACCGTGTCCATGAGGAACGGAAAAGAAGGTGGAACGACCACGATCATATCTCGACCGGATTCTTGTACTCAGTCTGGGTGCGAGATATCGTAGTGTTCTCGAGAAGTTTATTCAACGCACTGGAGTAAACAACTCGTAGAAAAGGTAATACAGGGCCAGAAAGATTTGAAACACTCTTTAAGTAGATTTCTGAACCAACTAAAAGAATATCTTACCAAGAGAACAATCGGGAACCACGTGTTCGTCAAGACAGGTGAAATGCTGGAAGCGCTTATCTGTTAGATGCACGTAGCTGGAATTACGCTGCGGTTGCGTGCGTCAGTATACGTTCTGTTTGCACTTCTAAAAACTTTACTCTGAAACACTGCATTAGTTGGGATACTTGAAAGACTTTCCGATTCTTCTTGTTTCCTTCCCTCCTTTTTTAAGCATGCTGCATGCGCACGCAACGCTTTCAGTTTCATATTGAACAAAAAAAAAATTGTATTTGCACAACCATGAAACACATAAACATAGTACAGGCGTATACAAAACAAAGTAATCAAATTTCTTGCCTATGTAGACAATTCGATCGTATATACGTACTTTTACTTATAGCCACCTAGCATAAAATGCCAAATTTAAGGTAGTCACTTTAAAAAAATAATAATAAACAGTTGCGTAGCCTTCTTCTCTCCTTAAAGGCCGGCATCGATCCGACATGCGCCAAAGCCCTAGAAGAATACCGCTGCTTGGCTTCTGTTCTGCTGAGTTTCTAATCAGCTCACGTCGAGTGTCAGATGTTAACGGCAATCTTATTGTACCTCCGCGTTCCTCTGTGGTTGTTAACACGCAGAAAAGCCAAGAAGGGCTCGAAGCAGCAAGAAATGACAGCGCAGGAGAAGGAGCTCTCGTCGCTCTTTTTTTTTTCTTTTTTGCCGTCCGTCTTTGGCATCCGACCCGCCGAGAGGCGTCCGCGTACGTAGCCATCAGGCATGCAAGCATCGCACATCATCGAAATTCAATACGGAACTGCTCGAGAAAACGCGATTCTACGCGCCCTCTTTCTCTGCGCCCCTCATCTGAGCGCTGTTTCTGCATACGCCACCCATTTTTCTCTTTCCTCTTTCGGATGCGCCGCGCCACGTCGTGTTCGGCAGCTGGCACCTCGCGTCGATGTGTGTAATGGCAGAGAAGCGCTCGATGCACTAGCTCGGAGAGCACAGCTTCGCATGCACCGAGAAGACTGCGCGGCGTGTTAGAAGCCACTGCGCCTAACTCGGGGTAAATGCTCTCTCGCACGACGGTCGGGTACGCCCCGCAGGAGACGTGCTCGTACAGGCGACTGACAACGCGGAAACACTGTGCTGGCGCATTGCAGCGTGCTCGGAATAGAGAAATAAAGAAAGACCCACCCGAATTTTAGTACAGCCACAAGACCTATTAACTTGGAAATGAAACTCGGTACATTTTTAGGTTTATATTCTATTTCATTTTTTTTTCTTGCGGGTTACTATTCTCGCCGTGAAAACTGTACTTTCTTGATTCCAAGTGTTTAATTCCACAATATTGTCGATATTTCGTTTCAAAGCTCCGCTGTTCCTTACACTGTGACTGATGCGTGCTGCGCTCGCATAGGTTATCATTTTTGCGTAAGGTCAGCGCTTCTGCATTACTGCAACCCTCATGTCTGAACATAATCCAGGCATTGCATCTGGTACCTACCATTACCAAGACATCAGGTCTCTTTCGTGTTTCACCCTCTCGGCCTGTGACCATGAGCATGAACTACTAAGCGAAATATATCTTAAAACAGGAACAGAAACTTAATTGAATTTCCAGACCACACATGCAAAGAAACGTTCCAGTGTTGTTAGGCCGTACCTCCAAAGCTGCAAGCAGCCTCGGCTCCCACACAACGTCCAGCAGCGACAGCACCTGACTGCAACTTCTGGACAACAAAGGGAAAGCAGACGAAACGATACATACTTCGTAAACGAGGTGCGGTTTCACAAACCCTGTTGCATTGGCTGCTCTGGGATACAAATCTTGTTTCAGGAAAGCCGCGCCTGCTTTACGTTCCCTAAGCAATGTTCGCGCACGCGCAGTTAACGGAAACTTGCCTTATTTTACCGATGGTCTGAGGAAAGTTGCGAAATTACCAGCGTTGCGTCGATCACATTCAGGACTCAGATAGTATTTCCACGTTTTGGAAGCTTCTTGTAGCTTTCCGAGTGCTCCCAGCACATTCGCAGAGCTTTTCGCGTCATGGCTCTTCAAAAACCAAGTCACTATACAGTAAAACGCTTTATCGTTCCAAGAGCCTCTCACGTGTGGCAAAAGCAGTATATATATATATATATATATATATATATATATATATATATATATATATATATATATATATATATATATATATATATATATATATATATATATATATATATATATATATATATATATATATATACGCACACACGCACGCACACACACACACACACACACACACACACACACACATATATATATATATATATATATATATATATATATATATATATATATATATATATTCATGGTAGCGTTTCCCTCGCGTAAAAGAATTTAAACTTTCCTTAACCTGATCTGATGCAGGATATACTTCCCTCAGCTCAAAAGCGCACGGCCCCACCAAGCAATGTTTATTTGTTTAGGGTCGGGGCTCACAGAATATTGTTAGTCATTCGAGACGCGTTATTTCGGCCGATGAAAAGGCGATGTTCCAAAGAGGGTAATTTACATAACAAAAACAGAGAGTGAAAATCTGATAGCAAACAAAGAGGCTTTTTCGGTATGTAGTTCCACGCCTCCTATGCCAATAACGCATTACGCCACCACTAATGTGAGCTACCTCGAAAGGATTATAGTACCCGTTGTTAAACTTTTAGGAAATATAAACAGGTTCCTTTCCGGCAAAACTACATGGCTTTGTAGTTTCTTCTTCTTGCAAGTGGATTATGTTCCCTTCCACTTGAAAAAAAAAAAAATATATATATATATATATATGGGCACTTTGCACTAGTGGTGCAAGGCTGGGTCAGAGCGGAGCTAGTTCCGGCTTTTGCTAACTGTTGCTTAGCAAAACGCCGCCGCCTCGGCTCGGCGACGGGCGGGATCGGCTCTCCTTCGTCGGTCGCAGTCCCGCTGAGCCGCGCGCCGAGCTTCCTTGTAGGCGGCTTCTCCCTCCCGGATATCTTGGTTTGCCCCGTGGTCGCTGTGCACGCGTGTTCACTATAGACGAGAGTGGCGACACGTATGTCGGCGCGCTACTTGATCAGAGCTTTCTAGCATATCAGTGACGTCACGGCTAAGCGAACACTTGCTTCTCCCCGGCTGGGGGGAGGGAAGGCGAAGCGCGCGCATGCCGCGGCGAGACTGCGCCCCTACGCACGGGTGTGGTGCGAGGAAGCTGCGCGGCTCGGCATCGTGCAGTGGATGGCTCGAAAGGCCAACGGCTTGCGTTAGGTTCTGCATCGCCTGCGCGCGTCACTTTGTTCACCCGTCTCGCGCGGCGCTTTGACTGAGGACACGCCACTCAACGACGTCCCCATAAATTTTACGTTTCTTTAACTTTAGTCAAGTGGTGTGAATTAAACCACATAGAACTGACAGCGATGCGTGGAATCGTATTCACTTTCATCCTATGGCAGCGTGTAACCTCATGCAATGTTAATATTCAACCGCCACAAAGGTCACAACTTTAACTCCATGCAATTTCTATGTCTATGCACAATACAGCTTACAAGTTATATCCAAGTGCAAACCCCCAAATCAGGCCGATGCAGAGTGTACGATGTCTAGGCAGCTCTGACACGAGGATGAAGTAGATGAATGGCCCCTGTCGAGTGAACAATGGGGACGACAGTTCTATGTATACAGAACTACCACACATATCTAGCCACATTTAGGGATTCTGTTCCTCTGGCATCACAGTGGCACATACCTCATGGCTAAATCAAAGAAAATCAAGTAATGAATCCCTTGAATATAATGGCGTCATTCTATTAAGAGGTCGACGCATTTTATCATCAGCAGCAGCAGCAGCAGCATGGTTATGCCCACTGCAGGGCAAAGGCCTCTCCCACACTTCTCCAACTACCCCGGTCATGTACTAATTGTGGCCATGTTATCCCTGCAAACTTCTTAATCTCATCCGCCCACATAACTTTCTGCCGCCCTCTGCTACGCTTCCCTTCCCTTGGGATCCATTCCGTAACTCTTAATGACCATCGGTTATCTTCCCTCCTCATTACGTGTCCTGCCCATGCCCATTTCTTTTTCTTGATTTCAACTAAGATATCATTAACTCGTGTCTGTTCCCTCACCCAATCTGCTCTTTTCTTATCCCTTAACGTTACACCTATCATTCTTCTTTCCATAGCTTCTTGCGTCGTCCTCAATTTAAGTAGAACCCTTTTCGTAAGCCTACAGGTTTCTGCCCCATACGTGAGTACTGGTAAGACACAGCTGTTATAAACTTTTCTCTTGAGGGATAATGGGAACCTGCTGTTCATGATCTGAGAATGCCTGCCAAACGCACCCCAGCCCATTCTTATTCTTCTGATTATTTCAGTCTCATGATCCGGATCCGCAGTCACTACCTGTCCTAAGTAGATGTATTCCCTTACCACTTCCAGTGCCTCACTACCTATTGTAAACTGCTGTTCTCTGCCGAGACTGTTAAACATTACTTTAGTTTTCTGCAGATTAATTTTTAGACCCACCCTTCGGCTTTGCCTCTCCAGTTCAGTGAGCATACATTGCAGTTGGTCCCCTGAGTTACTAAGCAAGGCAATATCATCAGCGAATCGCAAGTTACTAAGGTATTCTCCATTACCTCTTATCCCCAATTCTTCCCAATCCAGGTCTCTGAATACCTCCTGTAAACACTCTGTGAAGAGCATTGGAGAGATCGTATCTCCCTGCCTGACACCTTTCTTTATTGGGATTTTGTTGCTTTCTTTGTGGAGGACTACGGTGGCTGTGGACCCGCTATAGATTTCTTTCAGTATTTTTACATACGGCTCGTCTACACCTTAATTCCGCAATGCCTCCCTGACTGCTGAGCTTTCGACTGAATCAAACGCTTTCTCGTAATCAATGAAAGCTATATATAAAAGTTGGTTATATTCCGCACATTTTTCTATCACCTGATTGATAGTGTGAATATGGTATATTGTTGAGTAGCCTTTAAGGAATCCTGCCTGGTCCTTTGGTTGACGGAAGTCTAAGGTGTTCCTGATTCTATTTGCAATTACCTTAGTAAATACTTTGTAGGCAACGGACAGTAAACTGATCGGTCTATAATTTTGCAAGTCTTTGGCGTCCCCCTTCTTATGGATTAGGGTTATGTTAGCGTTTTTCCAAGATTCTGGTACGCTCGAAGTCATAGGCATTGCGTATACAGGGTGGCCAGTTTCTCTACAACAATCTGCCCACCATCCTTCAACAAATCTGCTGTTACCTGATCCTCCCCAGCTGACTTCCCCCTTTGCATAGCTCCCAAGGCTTTCTTTACTTCTTCCGGCGTTACTTGTGGGATTTCGAATTGCTCTAGACTATTATCTCTTCCATTATCGTCGTGGACGCCACTAGTACTGTATAAATCTCTATAGAACTCCTCAGCCACTTGAACTATCTCATCCATATTAGTAATGATATTGCCAGCTTTGTTTCTTAACGCATACATCTGATTCTTGCCAATTCTTAATTTCTTCTTCACTGCTTTTAGGCTTCCTTCGTTCCTGAGAGCATGTTCAATTCTATCCATATTATACTTCCTTATGTCAGCTGTCTTACGCTTGTTGACTAACTTCGAAATTTCTGCCAGTTCTATTCTACCTGTAGGATTAGAGGCTTTCATACATTGGCGTTTCTTGATCAGATCTTTTGTCTCCTGCGATAGCTTACCGGTATCCTGTCTAACAGAGTTACCACCGACTTCTATTGCATACTGATATTGCATCAGTATAGTGTATTTTGTTTTGACTTTACCCATCGCCGATTCCACGTCTTCATAGAAGCTTCATAGAGATGCAGCGGTGGCGTAGCTGTAGAACACCCGCCTCGCGTGCAAGAGGTCCGTGGTGCGAATCCCGGTGCCGCGCAATTTTCCACCGGATTTAAAAAAGAAAAGGAAGAAAGATAAATCGGCGTGTTGATGAAATTGCATAAACAGGACTGGAGTGTGGCCTGATCCCGGTGACCAGAACCGGTAACGCACTCCCTCACCAGAGCAGGATTGGCCACCCTGGTGCAGTACTTGGCCCCACAACCTCCTATATGAACACAACAATCAAACCTCGGCCCTCAGTCCCCAGCAGCTGCGAAGCAACTGACCGCGGCGACGCATTTTATAGATACATATAAACTGACATTATGTGGCCCAGGTGATATGTAGCAACTTATTTTCTAAGTTTTATAATCCCATTAGATAAGATACTGCCATGGCACACCTATGTATGGTTATACCACAATCTGGCAGCAATGAAACAGGTTTTCAACTTGTGAAAGCTCTAGTTTAGTGAGAAAAGTGAAAGATTAGTCTCACAGGGTTAAAAAAGGAAGGAAAGAAAAACGTTGGCTATGAGGAAGAGAAAGGAGCGGCACAGAACCGCAAATATCTAAGGGGAAGAGCGATACAGTTTCATTATAAAATTCCTGCAAGAAAACCTGGCGCGCGCCGCCGGAAAGGCTGTTCATCCAGCATGCAAACGATGGCTACTACACGTATCTACAAAGACCTTGTTCTGTTGCCTTCAAACTACCTTGTAGATTCTTACAAAATCCTTTAAAAAATATGGGGTTTTACGTGCCAAAACCACTTTCTGATTATGAGGCACGCCGTAGTGGAGGACTCCGGGAATTTCGACCACCTGGGGTTCTTTAACGTGCACCTAAATCTAAGTACACGGGTGTTTTCGCCCCCATCGAAATGCGGCCGCCGTGGCCGGGATTCGATCCCGCGACCTCGTGCTCAGCAGCCTAACACCATAGCCACTGAACAACCACGGCGGGTTTACAAAATCCTTACTGAAGCTAATAGAAAATGCATTGTATGAGAATTTAGCCTCCAATTTCAACCACTCGATGGTTTTGGGAAAGTTGCGAACAACATTTATTTATTTATTTATTTAGTTAGTTAGTTAGTTAGTTAGTTAGTTAGTTAGTTAGTTAGTTAGTTAGTTAGTTAGTTAGTTAGTTAGTTAGTTAGTTAGTTAGTTAGTTAGTTACAAATACTGGAATCCACAGAAGGTACTTTTTGCAAGGTGGCATAATACAATGAAGAGCAGTACAATACAAACAATTGGCAGGCACACATACACACACACAAAAGAAAACCTAGTAGAACGGATATATACATCAAAATCAGGACCAAACAAAGTAGCAAGATATAATCCAAGTGCTACAAGAACAGTTATACAGTGTAACGCAAGCAAATAAAAAAGAAATAACTGGACAAGAAATAAAACTCGACGCAGGAAACCGTTAAAGACGTTAGGCTAAGATTTTGATAGATAGCTGCACAACCATGTTATTTATCCGTTTGTTTCACTCTGACTGTTTTGGGGGGAAAAACGAGTACTTAGAGCAGTCGCACGTTCGAAAGGATGTTAGCGTTAAACCATAGCGTTGCCTTGTGGCGTAACCTTAGAAAATAGACATAAAATCTAAAATAAATATATAAAATAGAATTAGTGCCCTTTAATTACCTGATATAAACATTTAAATCCAGCAGCTCTATTTCTGTTACCTAAATACAGTAAGTTTGCTCTCATTATTAGATTGCGTACTGATGCTCGTGGACAATTATTATCGATGAAACGAGTTCCCTTTCTTTGTAGGCTTTCAAACTTATTCTCATTGGTTGGCGTGAACGGATCTCAAAGGATGAATGCATGGTCAAGTATTGGTAGTACTATGAATTTGCAGGCAAGCGAACGAACGCTAGGAGTGGAACGTCTGAGAACCCTTCTACGATAAGAGACGTTTTGTATTAGCGCTGCTTGCGACGCGACCAATGTGCTTATTCCAACCAAGAGTGTTAGTGACACGGAGCCCTGGATGCTTATAATGATAAAACTTCGCAAAGAAACTTGTTGTTTCAATAGCACTGGAATTGCAATGGCTCCTTTTTGTGTGTTTGTCATGAATACCAGTTTTCTCAAAGCACCTACAGAATTATATTACCATATTCACCATATTTTACTTTATAAAAATACGTTAAAAATGTAATTACGCATGAAGAGTCCTGCCGAATATCATCTGGTTCTAGCGACACGAATACTCGAAAGATATGTGATTGATATACACATGATATAGAGTAATAAAGTATGTTCGTTAATAAACGTAAGATGCATTGATTAACGTTGTGATTCTAACACGAAATACAACTAAACCACAATAAGAATGACAGAAGCCTCAATGTGCCCTCTCAACGAATACCTGCCAAATCGCACAATAATTCATGTACTAACCACCATACCTGCGCTGGCTGAAAAATAGCAGCATCCAATTTACTGTTTATTATTATTATTATTATTATTATTATTATTATTATTATTATTATTATTATTATTATTATTATTATTATTATTATTATTATTATTATTATTATTATTGCGATGAAGACTTAAGGCATAATGTTTGGTGTGCATTATATGTATGCTGTAAGGTCTGTGCTCTGTATGAATTCATGCAGGGTTTTGTCGCATTTGTTGTGATGCACCCAGCCATCATAGCTGCCACTGGTGCTCTAGCGGAGGCCAGCTTGCAGCAGGAGACGAGAGCGTTCATCTTGCAAGCCTGTACAAGTACATACGATGCCCCTCCACCAGCGTTACTAGAGTATGTAAAAGGACTGTGCAAATTGAACGCACACATTGAAATCTATGTCAAGCGAATATTTCGGGAAACAGTTAGTTAAGTACTATACAACCGTTGACCTCCTGAACAGCGGTTTGCAACTTAGCGATTACGTGGCTGCCAGGCAGAAGAGCAAGACGCGAAGACTTCGACCACGCGGCTCACACGACCGCACGTTACACTGTCTCCGGCATCGGCTCACTTCGCTATGACACAATTTCCGGGGTGGACCTGCCGTGTAACCTATAGGTAAATCCTGGACTTCGCGCAATAGTACCATTGAGCTATCTGCCTACTCAGTCCAATTTACTCGGCGAGAAACAGACCATGCAGATGCGCCAAACTTTGGGAAAGAGGGCATATGAAGCTTTGCTTTAATAAACAAATTACGCACTTAATGGCGCATATTTGTAGCAGTTAGGATAGTTCGGTATAGTTTGTTCTTTCACTGCGTAATTCTGCAGAGAATAGATTCGGCAACCGGCACATTTGTAGGGGTAGTACAGACGTGGCTACATATAAGGGCCGAATAGTTATACGAGTGCCCCCCTGTTCTGTGCGTAAACTACTCGGTTCACAGCTCACACACATACAAAGGAAACGTATTGCAGATCCCACGTGCTGTGAGAATCGGTTAAAGCGAAGCTTTCATTACTTTTGCTAGAGAGAGAGAGAGAGAGAGAGAGAGAGAGAGAGAGAGAGAAAATTTTGGTGAGGCACGGAAAGGGGTGGATCCCTATGGTGAGTGGAGCCTTGAGTTCAGCGTCCCAGCGGAGGTGGCAACACTTTTGTTTAACGACCATATGCAAGTATAGAGCAGAGAACCGAGTTGGGCACATTTTCACGGGAAGTGCCTAGCCTAACATAAATTTTTGGTGCTCAATTTTTGGGTATATTAATCGTTAGGTTCCTTTCGTGGAGCATCCATCAGGCGTATTTGAAAAAAAAAATGCTGTCGTCAATTGTCCATGTGCTGAGATCGACGAATACCAATCATTAGCCTGCACTTCCCATCATTCCCATGATAGTTGAACTATCGCAGCGCCAGATTACCCTTTAGTTAGAGTTATATCAAACTCTATGATTACGACCTAATGACGACGACTGAACGACAATGACGGCATGATGACGACTGTATGACGACGATGCAATTACGACGGTATGACAGCAAAGGCGGTGTGATGATGATGACATGGCGACAACCGGATCACAAAGCTGGAATTATAGTAGAACCACCACGCCGGTATCGCGACGGTGGCATGGCCGCGAATGCATGACGACGTAACGACGTCCAGAGAACGACAGCGACGGTATCACGACGGCGGTATGACCACGAATGTACGATGACGACTCTATGACGACGACGCAAATACGACGACATGTTCATGGTGGAATGACAACAGCATTATTAGGGCAGCGTGATGACGACGACGTGATGACAACGGAATGACGACGACGAAATAAAAACGATGCGATGATGATGACAGTGTGATGACAGCGGTTCGAGGACGACAGAATGAAGACCGCGGAACGATGACGACGGCATGATAACGAAGGATTGATCCCGAAAGAATGAAGGCGCTGAAATTTCGACCACATAATGAGGATGACTCTATAACGAAGGCGAAATGACGATGATAGGACGACCATGACGGCATCACGACGGTGGTATGATTTCAAATGCACCACGACCACTGTATGACGACGATGCAATGACGACGATGTCACGACAACGGCGGTATGATCACGTCAGAATGACGACAGCATGATTACGGCGGCGCCATGACGACTTTATGGTAATGACGATAATGATAGCGAAGGGAAAATGATAACAGTGTGACGACGCTGACATGACGATAGAATGAAGACCGCGGAACGATGACGACGGCAGTACAAAAAAAAAAAAAGATCATAACGCAATGGAGGTGATGAAATGACGAAGTTGGAATAGCGAGGACAGCACGACGACGACGGCGTGTTTGTGTTGGAGCTCACTTATGCGCTTGGATAGATTGTCTGCTTCCCCGCGCCGCCTTGCACTATATGCGGTGCCGGTTGGCATTATGTCCGGTGCCCGACAATTGTGCAATCGGACAATCGAAGTATGTCTCGTATATCCATAGGTATATCCGCCGAGATAAGGACCGACCCAGCAGCAGCTGCAGAAGCCCCGCCAAGCTCGACAGGGTAGAAAAAGAAAGCTGCACTTCAAAAGTGCATGAACTATTCAGCAATACACCAGCAGGAGCAGCAGCACTCAACAGCAGCACCTATACGGTCGACTGGAGAGGAAAAGCAATCTGGTTTGCACCCTACATCGGGAGGTGGAGGAGGAGGATGCACAAAGAAAAGAAGGAAACTCTCGGAGGGTTTGCAATGAAAGCGTCGCTTTATAAATGCATATGAGGCCGCCTCGCGTGTGATTCTGTCATGGAGTGGTAAAATTTAAATTTCCCAGCTGAGTGAAGCAATAGCAGCTTTATCTATTGCAATGTAAGCAGCATTTAGATTAGCTATGTTTGCTAAATATCAGTGGCACTAAACGTCCGCAGCAGCGCACGACTAATCTGCGCTCCATTTCAGATGGATATATCCATCTGAAATCTAGCTTTGTATGTATAGTGTGCCCCTTTGACACAATGCTACAATAACCCGGGTCCAGGTCGAGTACATACGCTTTTGGGGAGAGCCAGAGCAGGTGCAAAGGATTGCAATTAAAAGGCTATGTGTGTATACATAGCTTATCTCAGCCTACAAGCTCAGGGCATACGAACTATAGGAGCAGCGCCTTGTCCTGTCTTTGTTCCTTCTTAGTGTGCTGTCACTGTTGGTGCATCATCTTTTGATAGGCATACGACAAACCGTCGCAGAGCTATATGCCATCTTACGGAACCATCAAGGTTGCTTTGACATTTGTTGTGCAAACATATTCATTTTTAAGGCAACTGTATCGTTGCTACAGGCCTACATGTATAGATGGCAATGAAAATTACAAAATTGGACTTTTTTTCTTGTATTCAAGTACATATGCCACAGAATTTCCCGGACAATAATACGAATAGAAAGGAAGGAAGGAAAACAAGAGGTGAAAGCCAGAGATGTTAACCAGATAAGGTGCCCGGTTGGCTACTCTGCACAGGGGGATGGGGTATGGGGGAAAAATTAGAAAACGAGAGAATATTAAAAAAACACAGAATACTAAAAAAAACGGAAAGCATCAGTTTGTACATTCTATCAATGAGCGTGTACATACTTCTTTATTTATGCGTGAATTTGCTCATGACACAACTAGAAAGGTCGCTGCCCCGGTCGCTGCGCATGAACTGTGCTAGGACAGTGCGTGAGCGTGATTGATATATTATCATGCAAATCATTTGGGTGGGTCACCTGTCACGTTGTCACAGCGTTTCATTCCGCCTAACGAATATTGACAATGGCTGGGCGTGCGGATTACCTCTTGCAGATTCTGCCTCGAAGCCTGTCGTCATCGCTCTATAGACAGTCGGCGTCCCCGAAATACCGCCTTAAGGCCCAGCATGTGTCGTACCTGGTGCGATGGCACGGAGACACGCCTGCTATGGACAAAACGGCGGCTCGACAATACCCCAAGCTCCGGTGATGAAAGCGCGCCCCTCTTGAACCGCCTCGGGGCACGGGCAGAAGGCTTTGTTTTTCCTCAATTCTGCCAGGAACAGCGAGGCGGGTGAGAATGTCTTGTAGCGTTGCACCAAGGGTCCGCGGACATGGACCTTCTAATGAAACGTCAGGCCTCTCAGAGGCAAACCAATAATCAAGTGTCTGCTCAGGCGCCAATTACTGGCCCGCGGCAGCGCTGCTCACGACACCAACCTCTCTCTGCGCGCACGTAATTAGAGCAGCAGCGCCGTTCCCTGCGGACGCAGCAGCAGCGGGGCTGCGGCTGACGCGGCTCGTGCCGCGGGGCTAATTTTGCTCCTGTGCCAGCACTGCGCTTACGTCCGGCCCTTCGTATCGCGAATTCTGCACACAAACTACCGATTTCGGGCGTGCAACGCTACGCATTCCGCTTTTGTGCTACGTAATCTGTCCCTTGTCGTTGGGGAAGGTTTTGCGGCCGTGCTTTCTTTGGGGTCCGTAAGGACCGAAATGCATGATGCCACGGCAACGCATCGCTGGCCAGTCGTCCCATGAAGCGCAAAATCCGGCGAGCGTGCGGCGTTAACATCCGATGGCACCAAAACCTACGTGACCAAGTGATGACGTCACGTTCCCGGCCCTGGACCTGCAGCGGCTCGCACTGCGAAATCCCACGGTGAATTATAGTGAAGTGGCCTAAAATTAGAACAGATTGGACTAACCTGACGTAAGGTGGAGTAAAGTCAATTTTGGTGGAATAAGGCTTGTACAAGTTAGAGGAAGGTGGACTAAGGTAGAGTTGTGAAGGACACCTGACAGTGTATGACGTCACGCATCATGGACGTAACCAATTAATTAGAGAAGCCAGTATGCTTTCGCATTCTAATCACGCGAGTACACTTAAGTGACAGTCAATTTGTTTACGTTCCCGGATATCCGTGAGGTCTACGTTTCCATGCAATAGTATATGCCAGACACAGGCTTCACCAGCAGCTCCTTATTTTACAAGGCAACGATGGCTCACTAAAACCCTGCGAACTCCGGGTGGGCAATAGGGTCGTAGCCCTGTCGCAAGAAGACGCACGCGTGTGTCGCCTCGCGGGAAACCATAGCCAGGGACGGAATGATGCAGCGCTGGAAAATTCTGCGCTCTTCTGGTGTGATGAAACGCTACTATACACATGTTCCTTTGCTGCATGGAACTATCTACACGGGCCATACGCGCGCAGGCGCTGTTTGCGATGGGACGTGACACTTGTTTACGTGTACATGCTCGCTTGGGAACAGCTCTGACGGTCCGCTTCCTGACAAACGGGCCGTAATGAGCGCCGGTTGCACACCTCTCAGATGCTCAGTCGCTATGGTGCAGTCACGTAGAATTTCGGCCGGCATCGGCGACACTGCTGCCGGTCTTTCCGCGACGATGGCACGTCCGTAGCGCTAACACCTGCCATGCGCATGTCGCCACAATTTTGCCACAACAGGATAATATAGTCTGCTTAATCATTTACACGAGATTGCGCTAGGCTTGTGAGTGCGCCGACGACAGTCGCGATCACTGCAGAAAAAAAGCTGTAGGGCTCAAGCGCACTCGCGAGGCACTCGCGAAGTCACATAAACGGCTAGTAAAAGTTTTTTTCCCCCTTAAGGCAGCGAAAAAGAAGGCTGTTGCGAGAATTTTTTGGCTACCGTCCAAGGGTTACTCATTGTGGCAGCATTTTCAAATGTGGCGTCAGACATCGGTAGTGATGCCTGTTCCGACGTTGACTTGCTCTTGTGATTCACCGCGACCTGGGCTTTACCCCAAACCCAACGTGCCTGCAAATAAACGCTATCAAATATTAAGGAGAAAAAACTAAAATATATACTACTTAACCAACTGGTTTGCAACTGCTGTTTAGCATTTAACACCCCTCAGATGTCGCCCATGTGCTAGCTTCCTATGATGCCGTCTTCGACTGAGTCAAAGTGCTTCATTTATGCTCGAGTGCTTCTTTCCCGTGCTTATAGCGAACTTGCACAGTAGCTTACTACGTTTAAATGCATTTGTGGTATTTTTGTATCCTTATCAATTGCGTTTTTAAGAGGTAAATTAGTGGCAGCTAGCTGAATTACTTTTTTTACACATTAAGAAATAGCTTTCGTTAAATTTGTTAAAACAAAGAAGCAGCAAGCCTGTGGGAATGGTTTCTTGGTGGCGCAGGAACAGTGGACAACTACAGAGAAACGACAAGTTATATGAACTGTGAAGCTTCCATAGAAGACCATATATTCAAAGTAAAACTGTTCACCAGCACAAAAACTAAGTGCTAGCTGTGTGGAGAAGGGTCACCATGCTCTGGAACAAAACCTGGTCTGAAGTCACATTCGGAAGAAGGAAAAAGAAAAGAAACGCCGCGCTTACGTGCTGGTGCGCGCTAGCGATCTCCAGCCACATGCAAGAAACATGCCATACAAATGTTTATGCGCGAACGCATATGCATAAATACACGCAACACACGCGCGCACGCACATACACACTCCCACGTTTCAAAAACGAAATAAATCTGTCCAGTAATCGTCACCAAACATCGGACCGTTCGGTCCTGAGAGAGTTCCGAAGCGATGGAGTGACCAGCTGGATCGCTTTGCTGTTATTTCTGACCTAGCTGACAAGGCTGCCCGGTGTACCCACGACGATACCAAGACGCGTCCAACACCTTTGGCGAGGTCGGACGCTGCCAGAGAACTTCGCCTACTTGCACGCAAGAAGTCACAAGATCTCTGGATTTCAACTGCCTTCAATTGCAGATTACGTAAACTGGACCCCACGCTACGGATACAACTGCCATCTAGCCTTTCCCGCGGCGAAACAACCTTGTTGTGTCGCTTGTGGCTGCGAGTGGCGTTCACGAACGCATACTCCTACCGTATGAGAATGGCCGAGAGCCCGATGTGCGACTACTGTGGGTGCGAGGGTACCATCGATCACATATTATGTACCTGCCCTCGCTACGATGTCCAACGCCTCTCTCTGCGGGCAACTTTACGCCGACTGGACTCGAGACCGTTCACCGAGTAAAAGATACTCGGACCGTGGCCACACCCGTCACTGGCTCGAAAAGCGATTCGTGCACTAGTGCGGCACTTGAAGTGCACCGGCTTCAGAGATCGTTTATAGTGTCCTTGTGTACGGTGTCCCTCTCACACGTACTCAGTGCTTACTCTCTCCCTTTCTTCCTCTTTCTATTCCCCTTTCCCCCACCCCCAGTGTAGGGTAGCAAACCGGATGCTGTTCTGGTTGACCTCCCTGCCTTTTCTATCCTTGTTTCTTTTTCTCTCTCTCTGACTAGCCACGATCACGAAAGTGATCACTGGGCTCAGAAGCGCCCCCTACGAGAGTCTCATTGAAAATCTTGTATGTCGCAGCGTTTCTTCGGACATTGTTCGGAAGCACCCATTATTAGGTCACACGTGCGGTATACAGTTCACTGTCGATAATGACAGTGCATGCACAGCGTTAGCTGTCGTCGATCGTTAAGAACAGCCAATTCAGCCGGATATCTAGTGAGACGAGCTCAAAACTGCGCGCCAATAAAGCTGCCCATCGGCTCACCTGTAGCCTCAGGATAAGAAAAAGAAAGAAAAGAAGGGGATACATGTCCGAGAAATTCACTAAGAGCCAGGTGGAGCGAGCTCGATTACATAGTGCACACACGCGCAAATTACGCTTTTACTGTTCACAACCGCGGCAGTTTTCGGGGTTCTCATTCCCGATTATGATCTCTGAATTACTGAATGATTTCGCTATCATTTCCTAGCTCAATGACAACAGTACAGAAAGCGCGTTGAAGCAGGGCCTCCTATATCAACAAGTTCCGATCCGCGGGTTGTTCTCCATTTACTGCCCACCCCCCTCTCCCTCCGGTTTCAGGCCACAATAAATAAACGTAGGTGAAGATGCAAAAACAAACTAAATAATGATATTTTTAAAAAGGTAAATACAGAAAGAAGAAACAGGGAGCGGCAGCTGCGAGCGAAGTTCCCTATCGTAACAGAGCTGTTCTTTATCGCAATGTCTGGGAAGCTTGGAAATGTTTGCTTATTGGTTCGCCTGAGCAGGGAGAACCTTGTAAGCTGCCGCGTGCAAGGTAGTATAGTGTATACTGCTTCACAGACCACCAGCGAGTTCGTCATGTTCTTGTCCAACAAAATTGGAATATCAGCTTGCCTTACCAGCAGCGTACTCAGGAGCCAGTAAGAGCTCTCGTAGTCGTAGTCGACGAAATCTGGCCGCGGCCTTGAATGAAGCGTATAAGGGAAGTAAGGTGACCTACTTCTGGTGGGGACGAAAGAATTTCTGGATGGATGGCGCGGGCCGCGCAATAGCGAAGTCGAACACGCTCTCCAGCAGAGCCGGGTATAGCGGGAAGTACGAACCTAATCTTCCGGCGTACGCAATCCCCATAGCTTCGCCTAAAAAGGGGAAAATGCAGCCAGGCCGTAAAGAAAACAAAACAACAACAAAAAATAAATGTGGAGGAAAAGAAACTCGGCGAAGAGAGAACGGCAAGAGAACCCTTCCCTGACACGCGACACCCAGCGCTTCCATTCGAAAGACCGCTCTTCACCAGCATCGCCCAGACTGCAAAAACAAGCCCGACCTTGCACAAGCCCCCCCCCCCCCTCCGATACATCGGGGCACTCAACCAACTCGAAGTGCAAACAGAGCCCTCCCCTGGTCGTGGCTGCACGGCTTCCCAATGGAACCGCTGCAGCTGTTGTCTCTGATTCCGTCTCGGTCAGTACCAGTGTAAAAAGAACTGAAGAAATGCTAGAAGGGGTCTCCATCTTTTTGCCCCCGCTCTTTCTCTTCTATTTATAAAACTTTACTCTTTTGCAAAAAAAAAAAAGAAAGAGACAGAGACGGAGCTGTCTTCCCTTGTATCTATTTATCGCGCCACAGAAGCGAACTGTAAAGCAACTGAAAGGGTTGTTCGTTTACCTCAGACAGCCGTGTGTGTTGATGCGAATCGGTTGACGCGAGGGCCGGGCGCTGAAACACAACAAAAAGCAAGATATTGCAGCACTGACACACAAGGAATCAATAAAAAGAAAGGTTAGGTGTTGTCACAAATGTATTTCTGACCACCAAAAAAAGAAAAGATTAAAATAAGTTATGTTACGCCTATATGCGAAGGCCAGCATGACACACTAACCCGTGCCGACGACACACAAACTAGATATGTCAATTTTTTTCCTTCATTTTATTCGATAAAAATATAATAATTCTGAGAAGAAATGTCCAAGCAGTTTTGAAGAATTTCTATGCAGGGCCCGTACGTAATCGAGTCGAGCTTCCGCAGCTGAGCCTCATTCACCGAACACCTAGGTTGTGGTATAACTTTCGCAGCATCTGACGGGCACATTTAAACGCGAAGTAAATTGCGCCAAATTGTTACGTAATTACTGATACGTCGTTCAGAATGCTGACTGAAAACGCATGTACCAGCCCGTTCATTTGAGTTGTTTGTTTCGTCCTTTCCTGAGCCATAAACCGCTACGCCATCTCGGAAATCAGCGATGAGCGTGACTGACCTCTAGGCAAATTGTTACGTCAACATAAAAAAGTTCGGAAAGATGTACCTGCCATACCTTTCTTCGATTAGATAAAAGTGGTCCATTTTACATATATAGTTAGATACGGAGGTGGCGATCCACTAGAATCAGCCATATTAGACAGTACTAGATTAGGGGCCTCGAAGTTTCGGATTCCATTCATGTTTGGGTGCAAGCCGGAATCGGGATGTGCAGGAGCAGCGATGTTTCAGAATAGGCCACATACCGGTCGTAATTTGGCTTTTTGCACCTGCAGTGCCATTTCAACGGCAATATGTAATAGAGAGAGAGAGAGAGAAACAGAAGAGAGGAAAGGCAGGAGCTTAACCCAGACGCACGTGCGGTTTGTTACCCTGGACTAGCGGAAGGAAACACAACGATGAAGAGGGAGAGCCCAGCTTCGCGCACGTTTGACGGTGCGCACCGTGCCTATAAATGGCCGCCAAGGCCTGTAGACTTGAGGCACTGCAATAACCATTTCGTTGCTTTCTGCGCCACCGGCACGCACAACCATGGCCAAAGAATCTTCGTTTCCGAAAACGGTCTTGATTCCAAGCGGTTCAATCCTGCCGGAGAGGTCCAAGCTCGACGTCGTACCGGGGGAAGAGCCACAAAATGTGTTCAATAGTTTCTGTTGTTCCGCAAGAATCGCACATGGGCATATCCCTCATTTAGATAGGTAAAGCGCAGGCCTTTGTAAGTGCCACCCCGAACCATAGGCGGCAAAACAACGTTGCCTCAGAACAGGAATCTTTCGATGCCAATTTTAGGTTTAAAAATGAATCAAATGTGTGAAGATGAATATGTAATACAATAACAATAAATTAAAAGTTGTCCTTAAAAGCGTTTCGTTGTTGTGGTGAACTGTAGGTATGAACATAAATAAATCAGAATATCAGCTGGTTCGTGGAGTTTGGCTTAAGATGCGGTATATTTTCACTCAACTCAACGATTATGCGCACGCCAGGCCAAACGCCCCCCTGTAGGGTTTATGAGCTCATAATGGACCAGAGATCTTAAACGTAGCGGTGATTCATAGCTCACTCTTTGTGCTTGTGGTGAGAGAAAGCGATAGGTTACATTATCAGCACTTGCATGCGAGCATTGCTCAGGAATCTGGCCGGATGCGATGAATGCGATGGCCGTCGCTTAGATGGGAGCCGTCATGTATACGTCGGCGTACATGTCGACGCACCCGAACGCGTTGCGTACGTTGACGGAAAGCTTTCAGGTCTTTCGAAAGATCGTTTAAGGCAAACCGTTACATTTGTATATAAAATAGTGCACTCTATTCAAACGCAGCTTGGGTCTCGCGTACGTGCAGTAGAGACCACGCAATTTCTGCAGGGTCTAGAAGAGCCTGGGTCCCCTATTCTAAAGCTGCGTGCCCCTTGATTAATAATCCTGATCGTGCGCGTACCGCGTGCACGCTCATTTAGCCACAGCAACCGTTCGCAAAAGCGACAAGAATCCGCTTTAAATTGTGCGCGGATATCGAGCTTTAAATGATGTCGTTCTGCCACATTTAGAATAGTCGGTTCACAACAATCCATCCATTTGCAGTTGGTCGACGGTATTTCCAGGCAAAGGGAAGAAGTTTGCCCACTGCCGCTCTACGCTGCCGCGAGTGAGCGCAGCGCATTTCGCTATCCGGCGGCTCGCCAAGCTGATGCCTCGTTTATATTATTGTCTCAAAAAAAAAAAAAATACCAGGTGCTGGAGGCAGGCGAGGACGTAAATGGGTTTCTCGGTAAGTTCAGCAAAACGAGGAAGTATCAGGTTGATGAGTTTTACCAAATTGAACGGCACGGAAGCAGAGACAATAGCGTCCTGCTGCTGCACCGGAGATGAAATGGAACGGCCGCTTCCCTCCGTCACCGTCACTACGAAGGAAGGCACGCTGCCAAAGAAGTGCGTGCGCTGCGCACGTGATGGCAACCACGTAAGGTCAGCTGCCGAAGAGGCAGCCTTGTCGGTCCAGTTCCGGCTTCCGCACTCTCCCACGCGTTTGAAAGAAGGAAGCCGCGTAAGTGCTTGTTGTCACGGTCGCTCGGCAAGAAAATAAACCGCGACGGACACCATTTCCTTTCCTCTGACCCTCTCTGGAGCACAACTCAGCGGCGCAGTTCGACGAGAAAGGTTGAGAAAAAAGAAAAAAAAAAGTGTCAGCGTGCACGGGAAGGAAAGAATGATAGCGAATAACGCGGAAAGTATTTGCAAAGCTATATTCCAGTTTTGTCTTTTACATAGCGTCTCCTTCAACGAAATGCACAAGGTCACGGCCAAGTTGAGCTGATAAGTACTTATTTGTTTGCCTGTTTCGTTCGTTCGTTCGTTCGTTCGTTCGTTCGTTCGTTCGTTCGTTCGCTCGCTCGCTCGCTCGCTCGCTCGTTCGTTCGTTCGTTCGTTCGTTCGTTCGTTCGTTCGTTCGTTCGTTCGTTCGTTCGTTCGCTCGCTCACTCGCTCGTTCGTTCGTTCGTTCGTTCGTTCGTTCGTTCGTTCGTTCGCTCGCTCGCTCGCTCGCTCGTTCGTTCGTTCGTTCGTTCGTTCGTTCGTTCGTTCGTTCGTTCGGTCGGTCGGTCGGTCGGTCGGTCGGTCGGTCGGTCGGTCGGTTGTGCCTTTCTGGCGTTTATGAAAGTCCCCGAAAGAGCATGAGACTTCAGCTGGACCAAGCATCACAAATTGAAAGGCCACACACCTGGTGTGTTCAAAGCTGAGAATTCTCGCTACGAGGCCGTGCTTACTGTTTGGCGCTCAAATTAAGATGAGGGAGCCAGCGTCGCTAATCGAACAGCCCCTGCCTCTTCTCTCACTCTCTCTTATTTAAACAAGGGTATATCTTCTGCGACGCGTTGTTTGATTTCATGTAAAGTGGATTTCTCTGGGTTTATCTTGTAGTGGCGGGACCAATACTATAAATTATGCAGATGCGACGGACATGTAGGAATCTATGGGAAGCGAAGGTTTTGTGAAGCGGTTAATTAAATGCTTTACAACTAACGGCGATGCGTACAAATATCTGTACTTTAGTCCAACGCTAAGTGTAATCTCATGCAATGTTTATGTTTATCCAACAGAAAGGTCCCACTTTTAATCTCATGCAATTTTTATGTTTATGCAGTGCATCTTTCACAAGCGATGATCAAGAGAGAAAGAGACGTACAAAGGATGCGTAGAAAAGAGAGGTAGTTCCGATTGGCTCCCTGAACGGGTGGGAGGGGGCATAGGGATAAAAAGAGCAGGAGAGCGGAAGGCAAGCGATGTCGAAATGCGAACACCTAGTCAGGCGGATGCCCAGTGTGACAAGTCTACGCAGCGATGTGACGAGAACGAAGGCGATGCGGGATGCTTGTCGAGTGACAAAATTGCGATGACAGGCGTATGTAAAGAGAAATACCACACCTATCGAGCTACCTTTACGGATTCTGTACATCTTGTGTCAAAGTGGCAAATGCCCATTCTTGAAGATTTGCCAAGAATGGGCACACACCCAACGATAAAAGCAGAGCGTAAATTCAAATTTATATATATATATATATATATATATATATATATATATATATATATATATATATATATATATATATATATATATATATATATCCTCCTGGGTTCCGAGGTGTATTATAGTTCACAGACCTTTGAGAGCTTTTCAGAAATTGATGTTTACGTTACAGAGACGAAAAGTGAATTTTAGTAGTTCACAATTATCGGCGGTTTTAGCACAGCAACTCTTTTAGCACAGCTTTTAGCACAGCAGCAGTGGGTATGTAGTAGCAAAGGGTAAATTTAATATTAAAAATGGCTTCAAAAGTGCAAAATCTGTTTATTATTCAAAATTTCATCACAGAAAAAGAACGAGCGATAAAGTGTGAAAAATAGAACTTACTTTTTCGGCGGTCGCTATAGAAAGCCGTGCTGCTCAATGCCGCCATTGCAAACACCCCTGGTGGTCAAACTACTAATGTATTTTCAACAAAACTTCATAAGTGGCGCCTAAAATATTGGACAAATGCCCCATAGCCGGAACTCAGGAGGATATATATAAATATATATAGTTTGAAGACATATTTTCTTCCAACGCTAAACACCTGCCCACTAGATATTTAAGCGGCTTGTTACAACATCATTTAGCGCAATTGAGAATCAATAATACAATAGCGACGGGTGCATCAATGCGTGAAGAGAAAGCGGGTGTCGGCATTTCTTTTGAGGCGCCATCCTGGTTGTATTTAATGCGACCTCCTGATTTTACAACCATATTTCAAGCAGAATTATTAGCAATTGCTTTAGCTCTTCGAAAACTTCATGTAAATTCTCCGACAGCTGTAATAGTGACCGATTCGTTGTGAGTGTGCGCAGCACTCAACTCATCCTCAGACAGTACTGCTTAGAATGAACTAGAAGCATTATGCTCTTCGACCTTACTTCTGGTGCACTGTATATGGGTACCAGGTCACTGTGATTTGTTTTTAAATAAAATGCCGACACATTTGCACGTACGTACATCACTAGATTGACCAGTCATGTATGTTCTACTGACTTCTGCTTATATCACCGCGACAAGGCTTAGAAAATTATATCTTTTAAAATACTCTGCAAAACCCACATTCCAATTAAAAGACAAACTATTTGCTGTACCCTTGGGACAATCACTGGTGTCCCAAACGTAAATTGGAACTGCCTCTCAGGAAATTACGATGCCGTCTTCTAGCACTAAATTTTATCTACACAGGCCTGGCCTGGCGCTGTCCCCTCTATCTCATTTCTGCAGAGAAGTTGAAACCTATGACCATATTTTATTAACCTGCCACCGATTGGCAATCCAGAGGGATAAATACTTTGAAATTCCATTCCGAAAATTAGGAATTGCTATAAACACGGAAAATGTTCACTACTTTGTAGAATCTACATTGGGTTTCAGCCACAGGAACGTATGCATGGCCGTATGCGAGTTCCTTGGTGACACAGGGAGGATAACTAGTTAATTTACTCATTTATTATTTATTACTTTACAAAATTGCAGTTAAATTGATTAAGATTGATTGCCTTCTAGCTTGCACTCCTTTCAAAAACACAGATTTTCATATAACCGTTTCCCGTTTAACCGCCGGCTTTTCGGCCATCCCCCAAAGTGGGTTCGCGCCATGGTGTAGAAAGCAAACAAGCAAGCAAGCAAGTCGGCTCGCTAGAACGCGGTGTCGGCATTGCGTATCGCACGGCCAGTTCGCCGATATAACTGAGCCATCGTTGCTGCCCCTGTGTTTCTGGCTGACGCTTGACGAGTCCGATAAACCTCGTCACGTTTGGTGGAGGTGATGGGTACGCCTTGAAACTTCGAACATCGAAGCAGGACTTTGTCATTCATTCCCGTCATGCCGAAAGACCCGTCACCGCGTCCATTTGCCGCGACGCCTGCCGTGGCCTGCTCGGGTGCATTGCGTGAACGCAACCCTGCCATATTCAGCGGGATCGGAGTCCATGACAACAATAAGCGGGACGATGCGAAGAAACTGAAAAATCCCCATATTCTATCTCAACGACGTTGCGAACTTGTAGTACCACAACCACGAACCTGACCTATCGAGTTAGGTGGCGTTGAAGAACTTCACGGAGGTGTTTGGGCGGCCTGCAGTCTGCAAGCTTCGCGCCGAGCAACGTTTGCGGGAACGAGCGCAGCAGAGCGGTGAGACATTCACCAGTTACATCGAGGATGTCATGGATCTCTGCAAGCGTGTCGATCTGACAATGGCGGAAAGCGCCAAGATCAGGCACATTTTAGAGGGAGTTGACGACGATGCCGATCAGATGCTGTTGGCAAAGAACACCAGCACAGTGTCTGAAGTAGTGACCCCCTGACAGAGCTGTGACGAGTTGCGCAAGCAGCGGCTCGCCATACGCAATTCATTGGTAGGGTCTTTCTCTGGCTTGACGGTTGCCTCCGATGACTCTTCGCTGACGGTGCATATTAAACAGTTTCTTCGCGAGGAGGTGGCCCGTCAACTTTCATTGGTGCCTCTGACACAAGAGACACGCTCCTCTTCGTGGATGCCCACGCTGCAGCACGTCAACCAGTGTCAAGTGGCTGAATGCATTCCCCCTGTTTTTCTTAACACTCCTGTTGCTGCGCCAAGCAGTTATGCGCAGGTCGCCGCGACGGCCGCAAAGCCGACCCGTGCGGCGTTTCAGGCACCCACGTCGACATCACCGTCTCCCGCCCGGTCAATGCCACAGTATCCCTACGTGGAGAAACCATGGCGCACACCAGACAACCGGTCGGTTTGTTACTCCTGAGGAAATGGTGGCCACGTGGCGCGTTTCTGCCGGCGTCGGATGCCACCTACTGCTCGCTTCTGGCAACCAAATTTCAGCTACCCTTCCAAGAGAATTTCAACGCCGTGCTTCACCAGATCCGCCTTTCCATTCTGTGAGCTCATGCGACGAATCCGCTTTCGCCAGTCGTCGACCGCCTTCCCCTCGCCGCCGCTCCATTTCGCCCATGAGGCGTCGGCCAAGCACTCGTCCCCAGGAAAACTATTTACAGCAGCTCGAGAGGCGAGAACTACATGCCCTGCGAAATCTTCAAGGCCTACGATTTCCCATCGTAACGTGATTGATGTGGTCATGGAAGGAGTGGAGACACTAGCACTTGTAGACACAGGAGCCGCCATTTCGGTAATGCATGCCCGCCCCTGCCGCATACTTCGGAAAGTGATGACGTTGCTTTAAGGTCTTTCACTGTGCAGAGCTAGTACTCAACACATTGAGCCATTAAGAGCCTGCACAGCCCGAGGAGTCATTGAAGAGGAATTTTATGTTATTTTTTTTCTCGCCTCTTGTTCTGATGACGTGATCTTGGGATGGGATTTTCTTTCAAGCCATGGTGCCGTCACTCACTGCACCCGCGCAGAGGTTGCGCTCCTACCACTTTTTGACACGTCATTTGAAGGGCAGCTTCCTGCCAAATCACGGGGCACATCGACATATTTCCGTGGTCGTCTGTGATTGCCCCTTTGGGCCGTATAACATAAAACTATTCCAATATGTTCTTATTCCAATCTCCTGAATTCAAATTTGCGTAACCGCCAACGCAAGCATCGGGCGGTCACCCGCAGGGTTGTCTGAACAAAACAATCAAATGCTCCACTCGTTCATAGCAGGTCCCTTTAGTTTGCTTAAAAAACGAATAACATTGCCTGCACTGAGCGGCTTGTCTTATCTAATTGGCTCACAAGAGGCGAGGAGCATACTCAAGTGGAGAGGAATTCGATGGGGTAGAGCTACTGCACTGGATATCGATAACCGGATGAAGAGAGTGGTGCCGGTGTCTGCAATTGGTCCACTTTCTATTAGGTGGCTTGGCTTACGGTGGCTCATCGACAATCGCGGCGGCATGCAACGAAAGCTTAAAAATGGCGCTAAAACGGATCCTCAGCAAAGAAGAGTTGGCAGAACGAGGTCGTAAACGTGCTGAAAGTTGTCGATAACGTTACACGGCCACACAAGAAGTTTTATTACACGCAAATAAACCCATGCTCTCCAGCAGGGGCGAGTAGCCAGTGCCGGAGCGATCGGCGGCAGCCATCTTTTATTCCGTTCGGAATGGAGCAGCCTGAGGCTATTCAGAAGAAAATTCAGTTTTGTTCGGCATATTAATGCATCTTTAACGCGTACGCGTCCCTTTGACGCGGTAAGTTTTTGCGGTTTTGTGACGTCGCGTGAGAGGCAGGTGAAGTGGGTGCAGCCCGAAATCTTGTGACCAATAGCCGAGGGCTAATGGCAAAAAAGGGTCGAATCAGAAGAACTATCTTTATTTTGTTCGGTCAAATCATGCATAATCAGTGTGTACACGTCATGTCAGATGAGCTATCATGGTTTTCGTGACGTCGCGTGACAGACAGGTGAAGTGGGGGTGGTCCAAAAATGTTTTTGACGAATCGCGGTGGGCTGATTGCAGAATTGGAATGGAGTAGTTTGGAATAGTTTTACGTTATAGCGCCCCTTTTCTCGCTAGTCCCTGTGTGACGGTAGTATGCTTTTTATGTCGTCTAACCTCTTCGCCCATCGCCGAATGGTCCCTCTATCATTCGCTGTGCTTGATTTCCGTGCACGCTGGTGCCACTTTCATGTTTATTTGTAACACAACCTCGCTCCCGCTTTATTTATTTATTTATTTTACATAGTGCAGCACTATTTGGATATTGCAGGAATTATTTGTTACGCCGCGAGTGCCTCGGTCGTGCTGAACTGGTGCACTTACTTTTCAACACGCATGGAGACCCACCTACAGCGTACATCGCCGCTGTAGACCCTGTGCCGTCTAGTTCTTCACCGCACCCTTTTACTACATCAATCGATCGTAACCTTACTCTGACGCAGCGCAACGAACTTCTCCGTCTTCTTCATCAATTCAGCTCTTCATTTTATTGCCACACAACTTCTTTGGGTCGAGCGACAGCTGCCTCTCACACCAACGACATTGACTCTCATGCTCCTCCGCAGCAACGACCTTACCAGGTTTCGGCCACAGGGAGGCGGCTTATTGATGAGCAGGTGACCGACATGCATGCTCACTCGAGGCGTTATTCGGCCATTAAGTAGACCGTGGGCATACCCAATCACTCTTGTTAAAAAGAAAGATGGTTCAATCCGATTTTGCGTCCATTATCGTCATTTGTATAAGATCATGCTAAAGGATGTCTATGGTTTACCGCGCATAGACGACGCACTTGACTGCCTACAAGGAGCCAAATTGTTTTCTTCCTGAGATCTTCGCTCTGGATACTGGCAGGTGCCCATGGCCGAGACTGATTGCTGTAACGCCGCATTTGTCACACCCGACGGCTTCTATGAACTTGCGGCGCTATAACGTAAAACTATTCCAAACTTTTCTATTCCAATTCTGCGATCAGCCAACCGCGATTGGCCAAAAACTTTTTTCGACCACCCCCACTTCACCAGTCTGTCACGCGACGTCACGAAAACCGCGATAGCTCCCCATATGATATGACATGTACACACTGATTATGCATGATTTGACCGAACAAAATAAAGATAGTTCTTCTGATTCGACCCTTTTTTGCCATTAGCCCTCGGCTATTGGTCACAAGATTTCGGGCTGCACCCACTTCACCTGCCTCTCACGCGACGTCACAAAACCGCAAAAACTTACCGCGTCAAAGGGACGCGTGCGCGTTAAAGATGCATTAATATGCCGAACAAAACTGAATTTTCTTCTGAATAGCCGCAGGCTGCTCCATTCCGAACGGAATAAAAGATGGCTGCCGCCGATCGCTCCGGCACTGGCTACTCGCCCCTGCTGGAGAGCATGGGTTTATTTGCGTGTAATAAAACTTCTTGTGTGGCCGTGTAACGTTATCGACAACTTTCAGCACGTTTACGACCTCGTTCTGCCAACTCTTCTTTGCTGAGGATCCGTTTTAGTGCCATTTTTAAGCTTTCGTTGCATGCCGCCGCGATTGTCGATGAGCCACCGTAAGCCAAGCCACCTAATAGAAAGTGGACCAATTGCAGACGCCGGCACCACTCTCTTCATCCGGTTATCGATATTCAGTGCAGTAGCTCTACCCCATCGAATCCCTCTCCACTTGAGTATGCTCCTCGCCTCTTGTGAGCCAATTAGATAAGACAAGCCGCTCAGTGCAGGCAATGTTATTCGTTTTTCAAGCAAACAAGAGGGACCTCCTATGAACGAGGGAAACATTCGATTGGTTTGTTCAGACAAACTCTTTGGGTGACCGCCCGATGCTTGCGTCGGCAGTTACGCAAATTTCACTTCAGGAGATTGGAATATAAACAGATTGGAATAATTTTACATTATACGGCCCTTGATGTCATGCCGGTCGATTTTTGTAATGCACCGGCCATATTTGAACGAATGATGGACACTACTCTACGGGACCCGAATGACCAAACAAGCCTCTATCATGAGAAGCCAACAAACAGTGACACCAAGGACAACATAGGGGAAATTACTTGTGCTTAATAAATGGAATGAAGAAACGATAAATTAATGGAAATTAAAGTGGATGAAAAAACAACTTGCCGTAGGTGGGAACCGAACCCACAACCTTCGCGAAATGCGAAGGTTGTGGGTTCGGCTCCCAACTGCGGCAAGTTGTTTACATAACGAGGATTGTTGCGTACTCCAGGGTAGCGTACCGTACTGCTGCCGAGAAGTAGCGACGCCTGCCTATCGAAGCTCGACCGACATTACTTATTGGGTAGCGTGGCGTTGTCGGCGGGCTGCAGGCATCCGGTAGATCATGGCGACCAAGCAGGGGCGAGACGATTTGCTAGTGCGAAACTTGCACTGTTTATTCAAAGGTAGTTGAAAGAAAATAAGAAAAGTATGAAGTATGAAGTATCAAGTCTGAAGTCTCACAAAGTACATTTCGGAGCCCCTTAAATAGGCTCTCTACAAGTTGTGGGCGGGATTTTGCTTCCGTCGAATGACACGTGACACGCACGGAGAGAGGGCCCCCGTGGGCTCCGGCTCAGGAGGGGGGGAAGGGGAAGCACACACGATGCCACGACCATGAGAGGCGACGGGGATGAGGTCAGCACACGCGATGCCACGACCATGAGAGGCGACAGGGATGAGGTCGCTCGTGGGCTCCGGCTCAGGGGGTAGGATGAATGACCTCTCGCCACGTGGTGTCAGACGCCAACCCTATCAGGGTCTCGAATCCAGTAACATTGATACCTTCATGTAGCATATGTGTGTTTATTGACCAGTTGCCTTCACCCGAAAAGACCACGTTCTCGTGACGCCTGCGGCAAAAATGACGTTCCACGTCCGCCGCCAGGGTCTGTGAGTGGTGGCGCTGGCTAACACTCCCAGGGTTCCACTAGTACACATAAATACCCAAGAAAGTGGATGGGGAAACAGCGCCGCGGTAGCTCAATTGGTAGAGCATCGCACGCGAAATGCGAAGGTTGTGAGTTCGCTCCCCACCTGCGGCAAGTTGTTTTTTCATCCACTTTAATTTCCATTAATTTATCGTTTCTTCATTCCATTTATTAAGCACAAGTAATTTCCCCTATGTTGTCCTTGGCGTCAGTGCTTGTTGGCTTCGCATGATATGACTAATAAAATCCGGGCCCCTTGGTTAACCCCCTTTCTTCTCGTTCAAACATGACGCTGTTATTTAGACGAGATTGTGGTGTTTACGTCCGACTTCCAGGCACATCTTCAAAGCCGGGAACAAGTTTTGACCTGGCTTACGCAAGCCTGCTGCAGCTTAAATTAAAGAAGTGTGTTTTCGGTGCAAAACAATTAACTATAATAGGCCGCATTGTTTTTTCAAACATGGCGTACTTCCTGATTTCACGCCGTGGCCGAATTTCCTAAGCCAACGATACTTTAGGCACTGCACAGCTTCATGTGTCTGTGCTTATATTGTCGCCATTTTGTGCGAAACTTCGCTACCTGAACCAATGACCTTTCCACCTGGTCAGAAGAGTGTGATGACGCATTTACTACCTAACGTCGTCTACTTAACTAGCTACCAAGTTTACGACACTTAGATTTAAATGCTCCTAGAGAAATTCACACTGACGCCACCGGCGTCGGCCTGGGCAGAGCGCTAGCACAACGTAAACCTGGCTTCGGCGAGTATGCGTCATTGCCTACGTCAGCCCAACTCTCACCAAAGCTGAAGCGAACTACACTGTGACTGAAAAGGAATGCTACGCCAATGTGTGGGCTCTTGCTAAATTCCGGCTTTACCTTTACGGTCCACATTTCGACGTCGTTACAGACCGCCATGCGCTTTGATGGTTGTCGTCTCTCAAACACTCGTCTGGCCGCCTCGCAGGATGGGCCCTATGCGTTTACAGGAATACGACATTAAAGTTGTCTACCGTTGAGGGCGCAAATATTCCGACGCCGACGCTTTATTATGTTCGCCAATTCCATCCGTTGTCTACAGCGTTTCGCCCCTGACGTTCGCTCTGCTACGTTTGCGAATCACCGACTTGGTTTCAGAGCAGCAGAAGGACCCATAGATAGCCACTCTTCTGGACCTTCGACATAATCCTGTCGGACTACCAGTGTCTCGGGCGCTCCGCCCCGCCGTCAAGGATCACATTTCGCAGTTCAAGATGGACTTCTATACCGCCAAAATTACCATTGCGATGGCTGCAAGTGGCTTCTAGTCATCCCGCGCCAACTGCGTAGCGACATCTGCGCTTCATTTCACGCCGACCCGCAGTGTGGCCGTAGCAGCACGTCCAAGACCTGCACTGGACTTCGACTTCAATTTTGCTGGTAGTGCATGCATAATTGCGTAAGCAAATACGTCCGCTTGTGCACCGGTTGATAACTTCGCAAAGTGGCTCTTCATTCAGCCGCTCCGTTGCGGCCACTTCCATGCCAAGTTCGCCCCTTTGACCATGTCGGGATTGCTTTAACTGACCCTCTTCCAAGTACGGCTGCTGGCAACCGCTGGGTCATAGTCGTAGTAGATCACCTGACGCGACATGCGGAAACCGCTGCCCTCCCAGCGGCCACAGCACACGACGTCGCTTCCTTTAACCTCCGTGACTTCGTTCTACACCACGGCATTCCTCACGAACTCTTGAGTGATCGAGGGCGCGTGTTCCTTCCTGAAATAGTGAAGTCTCTCCTTCATCAATGCAACATTATACATCGCAGCACCACCGCCAGTCAACCTCAGGCAAATGGGCTGACAGAACGATTCAGCCATAGAATAGGCGACATGCTATCCATATATGTCTCCTCAGACCATTCCAACTGCGACCTTGTTCTACCGTTCGTAAAATACGCATACAACACCACCAAACAAGGCACAAGCGGATTCTCTCCGTTTTTTTCTCCTCTACAGCCGTGGACCTTTCTGTACCATCGACACAATTTTTCCATATCATCCTGATGCTTCGGAGAACACTCCTGTTTCCACCACCGCTAAGCATGCCGAAGAATGTCGGCAGCTCGCCCGCTCGCTCACTACTGCTGACCAATCTCGCCAAAAGCTTCGACGTGGCGACGGCCACCTGCTTCTACCTTACCGACTGAATCGCTTGTATGGCGTGGGTCCTACCTACAAGTCCTGGCCTCTCTTCCAAACTACTACCGAAATTTGATGGTCCTTATGGTATCATTGGCCAAACTTCCGTCAACACATCGTCGTGACGCCGCCAAGTGACCACCGTCGCCGGGGACGTGAAATTGTTCATGTAGACAGGCTCAAGCCTTAAGAAGGTTGGCACGCGAGAAAGCGGTGTCGCCATCGCGTGTCGGCCAGTTCGCCAATCTAGCTGAGCTATCGTTGCTGCCGCTGCGTTTCTGGCTGGCGCTATATATATATATATATATATATATATATATATATATATATATATATATATATATATATATATATATATACTGTAAGCATTTATGCGGACTTCATCTTCATCTGTACAAAGTCATCATCAATCATCGGCTCGTGTTCGTTTTTGCGTCGGCGCCATTTTTCCTTCTTGGAATAAAGCGTCGTCTCAACCGTGGTATTTCAAGTGGTGGAGGCGCTTTAAGATCCCTTCGACCTCACTCCACTTCAAGATCTCTCCTGGAGCTACGTTCGGGACGCCGCTTACGCCGAGAGGCCGCCATGTCGCAAGACCAGACCGCAGCATCCACCATCTCGGTTCAAGTGCCAGCCACCCCCAATCCCAGCCCTGCCAACAACCGGTATCGCGACCCTGAAATCTTCTCTGGCTTGCCTGGTGAGGACGTTGAAGACTGGCTCGACAACTACGATCGTGTCAGCGAATACAACAACTGGAACGAGACATCGCGGTTAAACAACGTGCCATTTTACGTCTCCCAAGTAGCCAAGACATGGTTCCTGAATCATGAGTGCGACTTCCGTGATTGGTCGTCTTTCAGGGAGCAGCTACGGCGGATTTTCGGCACGCCCACGGTTCGTTCGGAAGTTGCGAAAAAGAGGCTGTCTGAGCGCGTCCAGCATTATGGCGAATCGTATACCTCGTACATTGAGGACATCCTCGCGCTCTGCCGCCGTGTCGACAGTGCCATGCCAGAACCTGATCGCGTGCGACACCTTCTTAAGGGTATCGGATCTACTGCCTTCAACGCACTCGCCGCTCAAACCCCTTCGACGGTGTCGGACGTCGTCTCCGTCTGTCAGCGCCTCGACGCCCTGCAGTCAATCCGCTTGCAACCGGACTTTTCCGACAACCCCCTGGCAACCAGTATTGAGCTCCGGTCTATCATTCGAGCCATAATTCGTGAGGAATTGCAAGCGCATGGCTCAACCCCTTGCAGCAGCGCTCACGTCCAACCTGCTTCTACTGACCTGCGCGGTATTATTAAGGAGGAATTGGCCTCCCTGCAGAACGCCCAGCATACCAACGCTTCTCCTTGCCCACAACCGGCTTCTTACGCCCACATTGCTGCAATGCCAGCCGCGCCGTCTCCAATTACACCATCTGCGCCTGTTCACGGTCACCTGGCACCTTTAGTCACCCGAGCTCCGAACCCGCCATACTACTTTGCCTGGCGTTCGTCGAGGCCTATCTGCTACTACTGCGGCTTTCGAGGACATATCTCCCGGTTTTGCCGACGCCGCCAGCAAGACGAACGTCGTGGTTACGCGGCCTTTGAACGCGATGAGCCACCTCCTCGCATTTACCGCACTTATGACGATAATCCGCCCGTTCGCCGATCTCCATCTCCGGCCGACTTCTCCAACACCGCACTCAACACACGTGCCTCGAGACGCCGCTCCCCATCGCCGCTCCGACGTTCTGTTTCGCCACTTCAACCTGTCTCCCAACTCCATGTCCAGCGACCGGAAAACTAACCAGTGCAGTTTTTGGAGGGAAAACTGCATCACCGCGAAGTGCTCCAAGTCGTCCTGAACGTCCTTCGAACATGTTATTGGTGTCTGTGGAGGGTGTGCCTTTGTTAGCTCTGATTGACACGGGAGCTACTATATCTGTTATGCGTGCCGACCTGTGCTGTCGTCTGCGGAAAGTGAAGACGCCTTATACTGGATCATCCCTGATTGGGGCTAATGGAGCAATCATTCGACCATCAGCCCAATGTGCAGCACGCGTCTTCATTGATGGTATCTGTCATCACATTAAGTTCGCGATTTTATTCCCGTGCGCTCATGAACTAATTTTAGGTTGGGACTTTCTCTCGTCAGCGTCCGCTTTAATCTCTTGCCGTCAACGTGTAGTCCATATGAGCGAGACAGTTCATTGCGGCGGGAGTACCGATGAGCCACGACTGCGTTTTCTCACTGCTGCCGATTCTGTACTGCCTCCCGGCCACGAGCAAGTCATAAGTCTCTCTTCTACGGACATACCATACATACTTGAAATACCACGGTTGAGACGACGCTTTATTCCAAGAAGGAAAAATGGCGCCGACGCAAAAACGAACACGAGCAGATGATTGATGATGACTTTGTACAGATGAAGATGAAGTCCGCATAAATGCTTACAATATATATATATATATATATATATATATATATATATATATATATATATATATATATATATATATATATATATATATATATATATATATGAGCCACATGTACGACGTCTCATATTTCGCGAAGTTCAGTTGCCTAGCCGTCCCGTCTATACCTCAGCAGGAGAAGCGTGCGTTTAGTCTGCCAGGCTGTACCTCTTCTTAGAATACGCGTTCGAAGCGGAACTCAAAATATCACCCAGCATAAGCATGGATTCCCGTCCATAAGCACGCACATACGCCATATCAGAAGTGGACTGAACGCCAGAAAAAAACCTAGCACTGAGCAGGCTCGATAAAGAAGCTGTCGTTTTAAAAATTGAAAACGTTAGCCATTCCCTATAGGCCTGACGCGGTATGTAGAGTGAAAGGTTAGGCAACACACAGAGACTACTGAGACGCCGGCGTACAATGACGGACACGAACACTCGTATGCACTCAAAGATATTTACTGAGTCTCGTGAAGTTCAGTGGCCTTATGAAAGTGAGAAGCGCCTTCATATCACGCAATACGCCGACCAAATTTCGTCCACGTGCCGAGCGCTTTTGCTCTGTGTGGTCGTGTCGTGACGGAAACGCAGAGCAAACCTGCAACGTGTGTATCATGGTTGCAGGCACACATAGCATGCGAGTCTTTTGAAACGTAATTCGCTGAGCATACTCTGACTGTTCAAGCGTATGCAGTAATGCATATGCTATATAGTGTGTATACGTTGTGTCTGACCGGGTTAAAGCGTGCTTGCTCCTGTTAGCCCAAATCAGACGGCACGTGAAAGCTGCTAGTCCGTAGGCTTCTGTGCGAGTGTCTATAATGCAGCTTTGTATCACATTACGCGATGACAAGCATAGAAGTCGTTGCGTCTGTTATCTAAATTGGTATTCATGTTGACTCAGTCAAGTCACTGTGACCTTTACTTCTAATGCGGTCCGCTTGAGCGTTGCCCGCTATGCCGGAACATGCGACGGGCTTTCAAAGAGCTAAATAAAAAATTGCGTACGTATACAGTTGCTTCACAAAAAATACGCACAAATAAATCGTTTACGAAGTAAACCTCTCGTGCGTAGTACAGCATGCATGCTCCACCTATTCTGCATCTTCTAGTATTACGCCCTGTACCTCTGGAGCGGAGCAACGTTTTGGAATACGGGACCTAATGCTGTTATGCTCCTTTCGTTTAAATAAATACGTATAAGATGTAATTAGGAGTGACAGCCCCAGAGGGCTTGGCAAAGATAGTTTGCAAATGTATTACGATACAGATGCAACATGCTGAGGCGATAAGTATTAGAGAAACCAGATACAAGCGGATTAATTGTATCAGATACGACATTTGTGTATGTATATCAAGATACTTCGATACATTACTTAATTATTATAGCTGCGCTGCAGAGGCCGCAATATGTTATCAGGTGTTTACTGCCCAATTTCTTATCTCCAGCCAGCCAGACTATCCTTCTTTTCAAATTTCCTCTACTGACATGCACAAACATTGTAAGTTCTAGCGCCAATCTGTATCCCAATTAATTTCGCAACAGTCTATGGGGCCGGCCGGACGTGTAGCAGTTAGAGCAAATACGCTGTGCAATCAGGAATTATTTCATGCCGCCTTTATCATGGGTACCACGCACTGCGGTGCAGCGCATTCTTAAAGTGGGTCAATGTCTTATACTGGAACGCCTTCGTTTGTATAGGTTTATAATTGTGCCACATTAATCTTCGGTGCGTAATCTGCTTATTACGCAATGACTAGATTGCACGTGTTATATCACGACAACAATGTTTATGTACAATACATCGCATTGCATAGATTTTCTTTCCAGGCGTCAGTAAACTGTAGTTAATATAGTTTAAAGTATGAAGGCGTTTGGAAGAAACAGACACACTAGAAATTTAAAGGAAGAAACTTGATGAGATGCGTCACCACACAGTTTCGAAGTGGATGCTTACGTCATCATCATCGTTATGATCACAACTGCATAATGGTTTTGCCGCAATGTTCAAGGGAAGACTGAAGCTCAAGCTGGAGCAGCGCACGCCGCTGATGATGGTCTTGCAAAATGTGCATTTTAATTTGATTTTGTACCAGTGCGACGAAGAGATTGGTAATTTACGTAGCAGCAGGTGAAAACAGTATGCCGACTATCATGAGTAGCACTCAGCTTTCAGGTGCAAGCTTCCGGAAAATATGCTCGGAAGCGGGTGAGGACGATCGCAGGCAACAGACTCATCTTTCTCATTCGCACTAAAGGGCAGTTAAAAAATATTGGAAAATGTCCACAACTTTTGAAAAACATTCACTCACGGTGTAGGAAATGTGCAAATGCGCCACGCCACAAACCAGCAAATATTACATAAACGGATGCGTCGACAGGGGCACAAAATCTGGGACCGGAGAACAGCACAGTGGTTATCGGGGTGAGTTAGTAATATCCAGTCATGGAATTATATAGAACACCAAAGAATGCAACCAAAAGAGAGCGATGTTTTGTAATATTTCAGAGCGCTGCAGCCCTGCTCTTCGAACCTGTATGAGGGTATATGATTCTCTGCAGGCGATGATATAGGAGAAAATTTGACCATGACGACTATACTCGTCTCTATAGCGTCTGCAAGAAGTGCAGACACTATAAAGCACGTTCTGTTCTAACAAAGTACCCCATAAAGGGAAATAATTGTGTGGTTAATATATATGGTCGTGATTACCATGTAGCGTATCTCATTTCAGAACGCACTGCGGTAGTACTTTGGTACAGCGTTACACATGGCGACAAACTGGATATATATCTTCCCGTTAACCTCCCTGCCTTTCGCATCTCATTTATCCTTTCTCTGTGTGTCTGCAATGGCGCATACCCTTCATCCTAAGAACGTTGGAACCTGTTTCGATCCGGAGCATGAGTTTCGCCCGTTAGTACCGAACACACGCTGGCAGCCGTCTCACGTTTCCGCTGCGCTTCCATGCGACAGAACAGTGTTTACGCGTACCTCGTGAGTCAACTGACACGTTTTCATCTATACCCTACCCTGTGGCAATAATTCTTCATGGTTGCGCCAGCGTGTCTTGACACGGACAGAGTATACAATGGAAGTAACACCACACGGCGCTGACTATACATATATCAACTGAAGTTTATTTCAAGATAACACCTAATATGAAGATACACCAACTCCATGAAGTTCCACCAACTCGCCCGATTTCCCATCCTGCGCAATAATAGCATTCGCATTCCTCGCGCTTTGCCGCAGTTTAGATATATATGTGATGTGCTAGAAAAGCGACTTTATGCGCAACTGCATGTGAACGCAGCTTATGTCGGAATGCCTCAAGTCTTAAAGGAATACTAACGAGAAACACTGAATTAATTTAGACTTGATGGAGAATATTTTTTAAGAACTGTCTTCTGGCTAATTTAGCGGAATAGGTTGATTATTAGAATAGAAAATTGACGTCAAAGTTCTATTACTTTTATTATCACACCGAAACCCCAGCGGCACGTATTTCAATGTATCCTTTAGCATTGGAGCCGTTTTAGCTCAGGAAACCTTCTTAAAATTTGGTAAGTTCAGTCCTGGGCTGCTTTCGAGTTACAACACAGTGCATTTCGTCTTTGCCGATAAAAAAACATAACTGCGCCCGAACAGACGCTGTCAAAATCAATGACGTCACGCCGAGCTGGTGTCGGAACTCCCAAGCAGCGTCGCGACCCGTCTTTCGTTTATGCGTCTTTGACATTTTTTGATGTTTTACACGGGCTGTACTTACTAATACAGCTCAAATTATTTTTTTTCTCTTCGAGTCTCCATTTCAAGATAGTATAGGAGAAAAGCAAATGAAACCCGCGCTAGAAAATAGTTGAAGACGGTTGGTGTTATAGGGTTATCACAACGACGGTATACAGAGACAGCAGGCTCTCCATTCCATTGCATGTACACCTTCTCAATTCTCACTTCCCAATTGCGACAGCGGCCAAAGTGTTCTGACTCACGTTATGTAGATGATTACTAATGGTGGACTGTTACCAAATTTAGTGCAGCAGCGGTGAAATAATACGGCAAACAGTGTCCTTTAGGCCACATGACTTCAAACATGCAGCACGCCGACGCGGAGGGAGATGTGCGACAGCGGCGGTGGCAGATTGTGGCGAGCAGAAATCCAATTAAACAAGGCTCGCTATTACAGCGATAGTAATTATACTAACGCCCAATGCGCATTTGCATCATCACCGTTGGTGTCGCCGTTGTCTTGGTGTCCTGCTATTGACGACGCTACGCATGCGCGGCGTGCGCGTGGAGGATTAGAAGGGCTCCAGAGAAGCGCAGTGAGTTTCGTTTCAAAAGTGACGAAACGAAGTAGAGGCACCTTCACGCTCCACTCAGACGGTTCTAGCTACCGGAGCCAGGCCAGCGTTCCGGCTTCCGCCGCAGACATCAGTGTTGTGCACATAGAGTATTGCGTTCGTGATGAGCAGTTGTGGCGCACCACACCTCAGTGAACGTCAAGCTAAGTTGTCGTAATCCTTTCTTTGGACGCTGACCGACGCCCATGGTTTTCATTGAATCCCATCTCATGCACAATCGAGCTGCGACACCTGCAACGCCGCTGGCACGCTCGTCGCACCAGCGTTCGGAGGCGCCTTCAGTGCAACGCTGAACCTTGCCATGCATGGCTCTCAATGCTTCTCCTCCGGGTAAAACTTGCAATCTTTTAGCGCCTCCTTTTGCAGCATTTAATTCTATTGCGAAGCGTCTGTGCGGGTATTTATCGGTGTCTAGATCAGCGCTCACAATGTGCAATCAGTGTGCTTAAAATATGCAGTGATGTGCATTGATGTTCCAGATAATACGTGCCTGCATTCTTAAATTACTGTGTGTAAAACTGTAGCCGGAACAGCAATGCATTTCATGACACGTGCCCGGCCTGTATTTCGTGAATCTGATTCTAAGCACAAAATTTCCAGCAAAATGGTATGCTATAAGTACCGGCTTGACTTCCATTGTTGGGTTGTAACATTCTACCTACAGACTATAATTGAAAAGTTAATTAGTAAAAATGCATTCGTTATTAATACAGTGTCACACAGCATTACATTCTCTCAATCGTATTTGTTTATTTAAAAAATGAGTTAGTATAAAGGTGCTGCTTCAGAATGAATTTTCGCTACTGTCAGTGATTCTAAGTGTCTTAGTGAATATTGCCATAGGTGTACCGTGTGCTTTAACATACACAATACTTTGTATGATATATCGAAAATACAGATACTGATGTATGCCTCGCCGAATGAGTCATGATACAGATACAAGATACCCAAAGGGTAACCTAAGATAGTATCTAAGATACATGCACCTTCGATACTACCTAGCCTTACAGCCCTGATAGTATATTGGTTCAGGATGTTGTCGCCGAAAGTATATATGCTTCTGCGTACACGTTGATTTATTTAAGCGGTTGCAGAGCCTGATTTAAGTCGGTAAGGACGACCCAGGCCCAAACAGTATTTGGAGATTGTGAACTAAGGCTACCGTGGTGTATAGGGCAATTCGTTATGTGCAGTGGCAGAATTACTGCGGCTGAACCTGGCCCTATATACTTTTGGTAATGACTACTAAAGCGATGTCCAAGTGACTGATGTTGATATCGTGGCGCTGCATCTATGAACCACATATGCACATGCGGATGTCGAGCTAAAGCAACATCTTTTATTTTTATGCCATTAATCAGCCACATTATATATGACATAATGAATTTCCTTGTTTATGTAGGTATAAAAAGTGAACTCTCTTTCATCCTGCGCTTGTAGCAAGATTCAAGTGTATTTTTTTCCTGACTGTCTAGTCATTCGTACACAAGCTAGGGAGCTTAAGAAAACTGCGTTGAAATGTGAATGACTTCTTTTGAACAAACGCGTGACCGTTTATTAGATTCTATGCAGAATAGTTTCTTCGCATTTTGGACATCTAATTTTTATATTTTGCACCTAATTAAAGCAAAGGCACGGACCGTTAGCTTTCAGCAAGGAAAAAGAGGATAGAGAAAGGAGAGAGAAAGGAGGGGTTACAAACAAAAACCTTGTTTTCCCAACGAGCTTTTTTTTTTTTTTTTTTTTTTTTGCAGACAAGCCAAGAAAGTTTCCGCCTCTTCGCCGACGAGCACTTTCCCAAAGAGCGATGATGTGAATAAAGCGAGTGTGGTGCGGCAGCAGCAGCGTTACGGTGATGGAAAACTCGGGGAGGCGGCACAAGTGCGCCGCCTCCCGTGAGTTTATAGCTAACGATTATGCGTGGCGCTGAGCCCCCCCCCCCCCTCTCCTCCCCCTCCAACTGCAAAACGATCCAACTTGCTCGTCGCACGCTTCGTTTAAAGGCACAAATAAACAGCACGCATCTGCTTGCAGTAAGCGGAAGAGCTGCCTTTATTTCTAATGAGAATTTAAAGACGTGTGCGACCATTAGCTTCATTATTTGGATGTAGTTTATGCCATCATACCTCGGGGGCTCGCGAATAGTGATCTGATGGAAACATTTTTTTTTGGGCCCGTATTCACCAAACTTCTCTTTCGGTATTGTCGGCTGCGATTATGGCAAACGCCTCGACGATCACCTTGTTAGTACGCAGATCACTGTGGTAACTGTCGCGTACCACAATGTCGGCTAAAGAGGAAACGCTGCGATGTAAGCGAAAGAAATTCGCACATTTTACGCGTCAAAACACCGATTTTATTTTATGGCATGCCGTATACAGGGTGTCCAAGCTGACCCTGGCCAGAGTTTAAAAATATGCGAATGCCGCGTAGCTGGACAGAACCAAGGTAATGCAGTTTGCCGTCGCTTAGAGATACTCAAATTATTTTTTTTCATTTCGCCTAATTAGATTATTTGTTTTCATTAATTAATCAACTTCTCAAATATTATAATTAGATGGAAAGTGTAAATGAGAAAATTGTACAGCGACATGAAAAACTCCCGATGCAGCTTTCTGTTGCTCAATACGTGCTACATAAAAGTATTTTTCCGAGCATGAAAGAAGCCCACGAGTACGCGCAATATTGCCGCGTGACTGGCCGCTCGAGGTACTTGAATCTTTCGTAAGTCAAAATCCCAGCCAATCCTGACGCTGAGCATATTATTAGCGAGGGCGGCCAGCCAATGATAAAGAACACTTACGAGCGAAAAACTTTCTGAATTCAGCGCCAGGTACTTTCAGCTAGCGTGTGATGTGCCGTCGCCTGCATATTCATCTGTACCCGTATTCACAAAAAGAAGTTCTTACTCTGGAACTCTTAGTAAAAGCACATTCCTGCCAATCGTGATGTTGGACATATATTTAGCGAAAGCGGCTAACCAGTGGTAAGCAGCGCCTGCAAACGAAAAGCGTTGTGAATTCGGCCCCTGTTCCATATGGACCGCATTTTAGCACGCGCTTTCATACACTGCATTTGTCTTCCGGCGCGTGGCGGGTTAAGAATATCATTCCGATACTTCGACGGCGTGCTCTTGTATCACAGACAGCAAAAAGTGTGCGCACGTGATATAATGACGATACACTTTTATTTATGTGTATAAGCAGGGAAACGTCAGCACTGGCGTTATAACGTAAATCTATTCCAAACTTTTCTATTCCAATTTAGCAAAAGGGCCTCGTTTGGCCAATTGCTATTGGTCAAACGTTTCCGGGCTGCGCCCGCTTCGACTGCTTGTCATGCGACGTCACAAAACCGAAGAAACTCACTGCGTCAAAGCGACGTAAACGCGGTAAAGGCTCATTAGTATGCCAAGGCTGTAATTTTTTTTTCTGAATAGCTGGAAACTGCCCTGTTCCGAAAGGAAGAGAAGATGGCTGTCCGCCGATCGCTGTGCCACTGGCTACTCGAGCTGCCGGGGTGCATGGATTTATTTTCGTGCCAAAAAAAATTGTGCGTGACAGTATAACGTTATCGAGACCTTTCGGCACGTATACGACATCACTCTGCCAACTCTTTGCTGAGGGTCATTTTTAACGGCATTTTTAAACTTCCTTTCCACGCCGCCGCGATTTTCGACCAGCCACCGCAAGCTAAGTCAGGGGAAGCGGACCAATCGCAGATGCCGGCACCACCTTCCTCATCCGGTCATCTACTTTCACTGTGCGGGCTCCAGCCCACCGAAAATCTTTCAACTTGAGTGTGCTCCTCGCCTCTTCTCAGCCAATTAGATAAGAAAAACTGCTCAATGTAAGCAATGCTATTCGCTTGAAAGCAAAAGAAAATTACATCTTACAAACGAGAAGCACGTTTGATTGGGCTTTTCAAACATTGCTGCAGGTTATCGCTTGATGCTCGAGTGGGTGGTTACGTAAATTTGACATCAGGTGGTTGGAATAAAACAGATAGGAATAGTCTTACGCTATAGGGCCACACGTGAGCTTCACCGAAAGAAAAGGCACGATAAAGCCGCCTCTAAAATCGTCGTCGTTTTCAATTCTAGAGCCGCCTCCTCCATGTCTTGTCCCGCATCCTTCACACTCTTTACCGGGGCCGCTTCAACTACTGAGCTATACAACATTTTCTCTGAGGTCTGGATTTTTTACGAGTCTGGATTATGAGAGGAGATGCGAACGCCAAGAGTACTGCGCAGTTAGTGAAAGGAACTCGGCTTGCTCATTCCGAAAATGCCAAACTTGATCCACCACGCTGAAGCCACGCCTGGCGAAAGTGGCAGCAGAGAAGGTCGAGCTCGTGGTGCCGAACAATCAATAACAGACGATGCAGACTCAGTACATAGCTGTTGAACAAATGTGTCAATAAAATATTCCGTGTTTGTTACGTTCATAGAAAATCCCACGCTCATTCAGGCTACTTGTTTGATAAAGAAGCAAAAATAAATAAATAAATAAATAAATAAATAAATAAATAAATAAAGGAATAAAAGAAACACACTGAGGGAGCAAGTAGAGAACTTTTCCTGCAGGCCCCTCCAGCCGGCAAACAAATAGATTCACAGTGTAGAAAGTTTGGAGACAAGAGAGATGAACCGCTTCGAACGAATGTAAATGAGATTCAGACATTTCTTTCCATGCACCACGTGGCTTAGAAAGAGCCTGTTATACGCGTTTATCTACTTTTCCTCTCCGCGTTCAAACAATGTTCGGGCGGCGACAAACAAAGAAAAGATGAGGCCGGTGGGTTCGTTGGGCAATCAACAAATTCCCAGCGTTCAGATATATAGCGCACGCGCGACACGCGAGGCTCGCGCGGGCGCCCATTCTGTCCCGGCAGCGTCCAATCTCGGAAGCCTGTCCCGATCGAGCCGCGCGCAGGGCCCCTCCAGGCACGCAAAAATGCAAAAAGTGCCTCGCCAGCCGAGTCTCCCAGACCCTCGAGCGAGTGAGTGGCTCGTCGACGACGGCAGACGCGGCCGCATATCTCCAAGAGGGGCGGCACTTTATTAAAAGAGCGCCACCGCCTCATTTTTATCGTGGCCGCCTTAACGGCGCCGCAGCAGTGCGCGGGGGGGCCAGGAATCCCCAGCGCGAAGAATATTGGGACGCGTCGCTCCCCGAGGATGATCCCGCACCCAAATGCCGGGCATATTCGTCCCGAGCGCTGCCAGCTATGCCATTCTCCGTCTGCAGCGGGACCTTGCAGACGCAGCGTAGGCGGGCGAGGGGGGCACAGCGAAGGAGGGCGCGGGGCGGCCATCTTGCCCCAGTAATTAAATTCCACCGGGACGCGCGGCGCTCGGGCAACAAGAACTGGACGAAGGCAGTGACGCCATATTTTCCCGCCATTAGGCGCCCGAGCTAGGCCGCGCTCACGAGCGGCCTGACGTCGGTTTCCAGCGGCCGCTGCTGCGCAAGGCACGCGCCAATAACCCTTCTTCGCGCGAAAGAGAGTAAATCCCCGCCTCCTTTACGACCCACAGCAACCCACCGGTATTCTAAAAGAAGTATAGCGTCCCGAGAGTGCGACCTTTCTTTTAAAGCACGGGGGCCGAATTTGCCAAGCTTTTCCGACGCAAGTGGCCTTTCCCATTGGCTAGCTATCTTTTCTAAAAATATAGCTCGCATCGTGATTCCCCCGAACTCCCTCTTCCGGGCAATTCTAGCGTAAGAAGCATTTGTAAATACGGGTGCCAGGGCCTGTATTAAAAAGATTTTGCGCTAGAATTGTTTGCAAGAGCAAATTTCAGTTAATCCTGATGCTGGTCATACTGTTTATCTTATTTATTTATTTATTTATTTATTTATTTATTTATTTATTTATTTCATGCTGCAGATTGTCAGTAAAGGCGGCCACCCAATGGTGAAGATCATTTATGAGCGAAATATTTTGTCAATGCCGCCAACTTTGTGAGCACCCCGCGTAGTTGCTCAGTGGCTATGGCGTTGGTCTGCTGAGCACGAGGTCGTGGGATCGAATCCCGACCACGGCGGCCGCATTTCGATGGGGGTGAAATGCGAGAACACCCGTGTACATAGATTTAGGTGCACGTTAAAGAACCCCAGGGGGTCGAAATTTCCGGAGTCCTCCACTACGGCGTGCCTCACAATCATAAAGTGGTTTTGGCACGTAAAACCCTATAGTAAATTCGTGAGCGGCTTAAAAGAAAACGCTGACCACGCTCTCACGACTTCTTTAACAACGCCGTTATGCAGGAGGGAGGTACATTATTGTTAATGCTCAGGTCGAATGCTTAATGAGGCTCCCATTCTTGAACCAAATGCTGCCGATGAGAATTACTTCACTTTTTAACGTTACCCCTTAAGTGGATTAAAAACAAAGCTCGCGCCGCTAAGTAGACGACGACGAAGTGAGACACAAACGACTTATACGGGCGCTTCACTTCGTCCTCGTCTGCTTAGCACCGTAGCCTTTGTTTTTAAGTTACGGTGCTAGTTTACGGTGCTGAGTTAGTTAGTTTAACTAACTAACTCAACTACAAACTTTGTTAACTCTTAACTGGACACTAAAGGAAAACTTTAAGCCGAGCTGACCAACCGATTATTCGTCTGTAAGTTTATCACCTTTTTCTGTGTGCCAATATACACATTGTTGCGCACAAGATTGCCGCCGAAGATCGTGCGGCTGCTCCTCAATTTGAACCGGCCGCAATTTGAAACAGCCGAATTGTCGTCATCTCCACGTGACTTCCCTCGGTGCCATTCTTTGTGAATCAGCCAGTGCTGACGTTACGTGAGTTCGTTACTTTAATTTCTGTTCTCGTTACGAAAGAGGAAATCGTTATTACAGAAGCCTAAGCTTTCAATCTAGCTCTACTTAATAGTTTCTTTTAGTGTCCCTTTAACCACGTGAAATGTTTTATGCAGCAAAACCTATACGTATGGCACTTCAGGGCACGTTATTTTTGTAACGGTTCATTTCATTTTCCATTCTCCATATAATGCGTTACGCTGAATCGCCGATCACAACGATAACGGCGGCGCGGCAGCGTCCGGGCCTTCGACAAAGGGCAAAAATGATGTAAAATAGCGTGGATCGTTAGAAATGCGGCCCCAGGTTACTATGAAGGATTTCAATTTTCTTTTCTTGTCAAACGCTCCTCCATATGCCCAGCTTTTTACCGTTTACTTCCAGCTAAACCAAAAGTCGCGTGAAGAGCCGGAAAGGCCCATCAAGCGCTTGTTGCTCCTCGTAGTGGCGCTTGTTTAGGCACTGTGGCACTAGCCTACAGTCTCCACAATTTCAGAACACCTGTGAGCACTTCAGCGCCTTAGTCTACACATGCCAGAGTAAGCGTTGCTCGTACGCTGTGTGGTCACCGAGAGTTTCACAAAAGCAACATCGCAATACGTAGTACATTCAGCAAGAAATGCAGCGCAATAATGCGGGCAAGGGTGCCTTCTGCACGCCTTGCTTCAACGTACACGTACTCACGAAAGTTTCGGGAGGGGGCTAAGTTTTCGATAAACTTTATATTTCGTATAAAGAAAATTTGAACTGAAAATGTAAGATAAGACAATTTCCGGCTTCTAAGGCATCTAGAGAAACCAGGACGGTAAGAAAACAGCGGCCTTTCTTTCCTTCTTTCTGTTTATTTCTTTCTGTTTATTTCTTTCAGTTTATAACAGTATGAGTGGTTACATGCACTACACTAGTGAAGAAATTTCAGCTTTGTCAGTGACCGACTGTGATTGTTTGTCTATGCTCCTTTCTTTCTTGATCTCTACTTTGTTATCACTTTACATGCCCCTCCCTCTCTCCCCAGCGTAGAGCAGCAAACCGGATCTTCCCCTCTGGTTAACCTCCCTGCTTTCCCCTTTCCTCTGTCTCTCTGTCTCTCAGCTTTGTCTTGCTTTCAATTTCCTATCGACTTTTCTTTTGATCCGTCTTATCTACTCTTCAATGTCGGCGAAATGCTAACAAAATATTCGTGGTACTATTTCTTATGCTATACGTAACAAAGCTGAGTGACTATACACGTAAGAACAGAAGTCACATCACAAGTGCTTTAGGACATCTGGCTTAGATTAGCAGCGAGGACTGACCAGCAACGGTTTTTTCTGTACAATTCATGTAACAATGAGAAATGAATGAATGAATGAATGTGCTTTTCGAGTACAGTGAATTGCGAGACGTGAGCCTCCACAAAAAAAGAGAATACTCGAATGTATCCTATATAAAATTCTCGGATCAAATACGAAACGGAGCATTGGTGTGGTATTCTTGGGCGACCACTTCGTATAGCTTCAATTTCACTAGCTTTCGCGTGACTAGCGCCGGACGCGTCAACACGGGCGACAGCGCTCCTGGTACAACACCGATCGTCGCTGTATTAGCTCAGTGCCATGAACGCTGTAGCTCATAGACGCGTCTGGCGCTCGTCACGTGAAAGCTAGTGAAAGTGAAACTATACCTTCGGAAGTGGTCGCCCAAGAATACCACCCTGGGATATATTCGATTCGTTACAATTTTTTTCTTTCTCGAATATTCGCACAACTATGCTGAAGCGTTACGTGTGAGCCCGAATCATGCAAAACTTATCAATACAGCGAAACAAAAGAATAACAAGTCTCTTGGTCGTCCCCATTATCCGGTTCCTCGCCAGGTGACGTCACTAGTAGCCCGCTTCCGCCAAGCACGTGACTAATGCAAGCCCTAATGGTGGTGTGATGCACGCGGAACTTGTTTGCCCACAGCTACTTGAAGTAGACTAAACCTGCTCACATGTGGCCGACCCCGCTCAACCAGCGCACCCTGTGCAAATCACCACCGTACGCGATGGCGTGACCTCATCGCTGCACTTTGCTGAAAGCGTCTCACATATCCGAATCGTCAGTCGCACTGACTCCAATGCCGGCGATCCACGACACTGCTAGAGTAACTCGTTCTCCGTCACTCGCTGATGCCATTCACCGTGTTGCCACCCCATCCAGATACGCGTCCAGTGGGTTCCTCTTGAGGCTCCACGCCACCATATCCATGCGGATTCGGCTGTCACCCTTCTACCGTGCCTCACCCGCTCCCGAATTTTTCCAAAGACACATCGGAACACTTACTTCGGAAAAAGGAAACCTCCGACGCATCACGCGAGCCTATGCCCCCCCCCCCCCCCCTTGTGTTTCAAACCTACCTGGTGGGCTCGCTCTACGAGAGGAAGTGTCATTGCGGAGGCTGTATGTCGAGATGGCACTTACGCAGGCTTTGAGTGCCTCTTCGCTGCAATAGTACAGTGACTCATGGCCCATATGATTCATCCTGTCGATTCTGTGACACCGCTACTGTAAACTTCAACGTAACGCAGGACTATGGTATTGTCCGGGACTTCATCAAGCCCGTCTTCGCTGCCTTCTTGCAAAAGGCCATCGTCCATGACGCCTACCCCACATGGAATGATGGATACATGGGCCTTACTATACCGTTAGGTATGGGACTACCTGTATCAAACAAGTCTATTTGTGTATATGTGATCGCGCATTTGTTATCCCTATAGGCAGGCTTCCGACGTAAAAGAAAGCACGAAGATGGCGCTTTAGCTTATATTGACAAGTTTCGAATCGCTTTAATTTATAGCGACATAACTAGAAAAATACATGACATATGAGCGAAACTTGAGGCAACCCGCCTTATAATTCACACAATTCGTAAGCCGTAAATGTGTGGCACCAGGCGTGCTACACGTCTTGAAGGCCACAGTAAGTGGCGTACGTACTATCAAGAGGAAAGTGTAAAGGCAGCTGCACAATGTTACGGCAGCGGCCGACCTATACCAGCGTGGTATCTCATAGCGTGGTGCATGATCGGTGTTTGTTCTTTCAACACGGCACCGTACTATGTATGCCTTTATGCACGTGACCGGAGGGTTATAGCCTAGAGTAGATGAAATTTAGGGAACAACATATATATGAGGAAGACGTAAACCACGAGGCGTACGAAGCAGCGGAAATGCAAAGCAACGCAACACGCAGATGAACAAAAAAAAACAAACAATATACTCGCAGGTCCTGATGCTACACTTGAGCGACTGCAATGCGTTAGCATTCGCGTCTTCCTTCCGTTTGATAGGCGGACAGTCATCGAATGATAGAAGATGTTGAGTTTCGAAGATTGTCCGCCGACTTCTGTGCCATCCACCTTGTTTTTTTGTTTTTTTTGTCTTTTTCTATTATATGATATTTAGGAGATGATGGCGCCTTTATTTAGCGCTGGCTACTCCTTTTCTAAGGGAAATGCCAAATATTAATTACATCAAATGACACTCAAATTTAATATCAACTCATATAAATAAGTACAACACTGAGCCTTATAAGCTCCATGTCACAAAGAAAAATAAAAGAAAGAACACAGAAACACAGTCCAGTCACATAACTACACTATGGTCAGGGTGGAGGAGGAGGAGGAATAAACTTTATTAGTTGAAATGAGCCGACGGTAAAGTCGTCCGAGGTGGGCGGCGTCTTTAGTCCAGGATGCCGTGGGCCTGAGCTGATAGCTTGGCCCTGCTCACCAGGCGATGCTGGTCTTCAGGGCTCGAGCTTCTCAGCTGGGCCTCCCACTGCTCGACGGTTGGTCCGGTGATGGGCGGTGTCGATGGGTTTTGTTGACATTCCCATACCATGTGGTAGAGGGTATTGGGCGTAGAGCATAAGGCGCATTTGTGAGTATAGCTCGTAGGATACATGGCGTGTATCAGGGTGCCGTGCGGGAATGTGCCGGTCTGTAGTCTTCGGAAGATCACCGCCTCTTCTCTTGTCAGCTGGGGATGCGGGGGTGGATAGATCCTTCTACCCAGTCTGTAGTGGCTCAGTATATCAGCGTATCTTTTCGGGACGCTATCTTGTTGGTCTACCGGTGCTCGTGAACCTGGTGCGATAGCCCGGAGAATGTGATCTCGCGCAGCGGCATTAGCCGCTACATTACCCGCCAGGGACTCGTGTCCCGGGGCACAGACAATGTACACTTCTGGAAAAGTGTCTCGTTTTTCGAGGATCCTTCGCTTCCGGAAATCTCCACCTATTTGTAACTCTTCCATCGGGTCACGGCCACTCTGTGTTTATGTGATCAGCTGGTGCTACCCGCCGTTATTTTGCAATCTACTAACTCCGCCCCCTGCCCTCCGATACGCCCCCCCCCCCCTAACAAACACATTACCCTATTTCATACACACTCAAAGTTGTGCCTCATGCAAAACCTGGGCGACTTCAATGCGATAGCATTATGGCGTCCTATCACTCGTTGATTGTCCATCGACTTCGCTTCATTAGAAGCACCGCCTCCTCTTGTGACGTGCCTCTACACGTCACCAAGCTTCCCTGCTCTTTCTACCCCGCCAGTTGCTCCGCCTAGGCCAAAGGCCGTTTTTATTTTCACAATGATCTCACTCGTCCGGCTGAACTTCCTGCCTTTTTCCCTCCTTGAGTCATTTCTCTCATTCGCATTAAAACTCTTACGAGGACACAAATCGTGCATTGGCACCATGGATTGGCTCATCTGTTTCATAACGCCAATTTCATAAGGCGCCGATATCTTGACGTTTGGAGCCGTCACGTGATCTCTATATAACTCCAGCGCACTAAACCCTGGCTATTTGTCTCTATACCTGCTGTACTATGTCAGGGAGCGAAATAACGGCGTACAACTTCATGCGCTGCGATCCACCGGTGCAGACAGTCCAGCTACGCCGCGCTGCTTCTTTCTTTCGTGGCACGAGCATCGAGTGACACTATTGTTTCTTGCGCAGCACTTCCGGTTCGCCTCCTGAGACGACCGCGGAGGAAACTCAAAATAAAAGAAAAGATTGAAAAATAATTGTATAGCACAAAATTCAGGGGTTTCATTATAAATATGATATCAGAGCATAAGGTTAGTTACAAGTTGAGCTATTGAAATGTATGGAATAATTAGAATTAATTAGAAATGACTGAGCCGAGCGGGGACGAAATTCAAAATAAATCATAAAACGTAAAAAAAAAATAGTACAGTACAAAATTCATGGGTTCCGTTACAGATAGGATATGAGAGCATAAGCCTAGATAGAATTTTGGTTATAGAAGTGTCTGGAATAATTAAAATTAATTATAGATCACCGAGACGACCGAGGACGAAATTCAACATAAATAAGAAAATATAGAAAAAATAGTACACTACAAAATTCATGGGTTTCAGAAATGATATCAGAGCATAAGTTTAGTTACAAGTTGAGTTACTGAAGAGTCTGGAGTACTTAGAATTAATTAGAAATCACTGGTTACCGCACACCAAAGCAGAGAATCGTAGACTGTAGAGACCTGTCACGTGAGCACGACTCTGGCTAAATTCCTGGAAACCCGGAAGTAGAAAGTGGAAGTAATGGCGTCGCTAATGACGTCCCACATAAGAAGGTGGCATGATATTGAACTGGCTAATCAATGGGAAACATTTGCCTCCGAGTTCGGTTCGTGGATTGCGTTTGCCTTAACCTAATGAACACTAACCCGAGGTGCGAGTGCCACTAAGAGACACCTTAGTCAAAATTACCATTTGTCTTTTTTTTTTTGTCTAATGAGACGAGTTTCTTGCTTTACGTGCCTTTGAGGCTTTTAAACCCCCAGAAACAAGAACACGAGGTGTGAAACTTGGTACGGATGTACACGTTGGTCGTGATTGGTAAGCTGCGATAGGCAGCAACTACTCAGGGCTGCGTCGTGAAAGGACAGCGAACTTCCCAGTTTATTGCGCTGCCGTTTGGCTCAACCACTTCGTCCACGTTTGTTACGGTTGTTATAAGACAAAATTTCTTTTCGAGGACATCTTTCAAGAACGCCACATTTAAGTGCACAGCATGCCGAGCCGGATGTGCTAAGTGCCGTTCCATCAGTGTTTCGCCTTACGCGTGTGGTTCTCCCAAGTACCCCGGGGCCGCTTGATAAGTACCGCTGACTACCTCAAAAAGAAACCGCATTCCCTTTAAATGAAGCGAAGTTGTTTCACCACGCGAATGAGGTCGACAGCGACAAGCTCGAGCGCATGGCCGCGCACCGAAAGTCGCGCTTGCCTCGAGGCGCGCTGCGCTGATGAGATTACGCCGGCACGTACCCCAAGCTCGGCGGCAGCAACAGCAGTGCTCTGCGTTGCGCGACATAACGCCCACGCGAGCGCTGTCGCGGCGCGTGGCGTTGGGCACGCCGCTTGGCTGCGTCGCTATGTTGTTGTCCAGCTGTTCGCGTGCTTATTAACGATGTGTCGTTAGGGCGCGCGCGCCGCAGGGACGAGCGAGCAAGCAAGCAGCTGCGGCCAGCGACAGGCGCGCGGCGCTGAAAACGCAGACGGCGTCGCGACGCCCGCCGTCGGCTCCTGTTCGTGGCAGCTTCGCGCCGCGCACTGCACAGGTTCTCGCCTGCTGGCCCGTGCACTGGTCTGTTGATTATCCTGCCCGGAAATCCTTGCGGAAGAGCGAGAGGGCAAAAAAAGGCAGCGCTGAAACAAACTATGAGCGCAGTAAAGAATAAAAACAAATAAAAAAAAGAACAAAGAAAGCGGGACTCAATTCGTATTTGCGAGTCGCTCATCCTCTTTTCTTGCGGCGCGTCTTTTAAGGAGACGAAAGGAAAGACGGCGGGAGCGAACTGAAGAAGCCGAGAGCTCGTTGCGCGTTCATAAAGGAAGCACAGCGCCTAGGCATAAAGGTATACACAGCGTCTATACGTGCTCGACTGGAGTCTAAAACGCACATGCGAAGAAAAAAGAGAAAAAAAACGAAAAAGAAAAAGAAATCTTGCCGTCCAAAGCAATAAGTAGTGGCGAGCGCAACGTTGCAAGGAAACACTGCCTCGCAAAAAGAAAGCCCAGCGATGGGGCCCTCGGCAACCACCTTTCCGAGCGCCCAGGCCAATATTGTCGAGTATCTCTGCCGCACAACTCATCACAGCAGGCGGGATGTCATGGGGGAACGCCCAGACGCCTTCTTTCTTTCTTTCTTTCTTTCTTTCTTTCTTTCTTTCTTTCTTTCTTTCTTTCTTTCTTTCTTTCTTTCTTTCTTTCTTTCTTTCTTTATTTATTTATTTATTTATTTATTTATTTATTTATTTTTCTCTCTCTCTTTGCCACGGCCGACACGCGTGATCCGGTGGAGAACACAACGTCGTAAAAAAGCGCGACACGCGAGGATACTTGAAATTGGGAAGGCGGCAGCGAGCTCCCGCCGTCGAGGCCAACGCCGCCACAGCCTAGGCGGCAGTTGCGGTTCGATCGTGACACTCCCACCTAGTAATCCCGTGACAAATCTCTTTGCGCTCGAGCTTAGATTATTAGTCGCGCTCCAAGTCGCGGGAGATTATCGCGCGGCGGCTACCTCGGATCACACGCGAACTTTTCGCCGAGCCGACTCACAAGGGCGCTACTAATATTCCGTCGGCCGAGTCCGCGGCGGTCAGACTCGAGGGGTAATACACCCGCAGAAGAACTCCACAACTGTGTCGCAGTGCAGCAGTTGGCCAGTGTCCAAGAAGGCAATCGGAAACGGCGGCGCCATACACGAGCGTCTTGCAGGTTCGATCGCTTGTCCCATCGACTCTTCTTGAGCAACAACTGGAGAAATAAGGAGAAACGCTTGGGCGATCGCAGTGGGGAAGATTTGGCGAAGGACGTTCTGCCAGCCGATCCAATTCCAGACATCTGAAGGGAATGCACATAAGTTTGGACGCGCATTCAGGGGAAGCCGGCTGCTCCTCGACGAGTGAAGCCGCCTCACGCGGCCAAATCCCACTCGGTTTTAGGCGCCTCAATCAGGATTGCCATCCGCTTCACGAAGCACAAGGGCTTCAAGAGCCAAAAGCGCCGGCGCGGGGCGAGACGATGCTAAGACCACCTCGAACGGAAGTCCCGTACGTGGCCACCAAACAAATTGATTTTACTCTTCTTGCATTGAAAATCATTCCAGGTGGAAAAATACACTAAAGTTGCGGCCACGGTCTCTCAGCTTCTTCTTCTTTGCTAGCTGTTCTTACTCGATCCACTGTCCTAAGTCCCATCTTTCTCCCATTCTGGCACCCAGGGCTTTCATCCTGGAAAAGAAAGCCGTAACAGGGAGGGCAGCTCGCTACTTCAAACCCAAGCAGCGGTCCTCTATTTTTGGTCCAGTAACAGCGCCGATAATCACTATGGCACTCCAGGAGAACACACGACAATAGTCATGATGCAAAGCTCTTTAAAAAATGTGCCTGTTTCAGAAGTAGTAGAGCGTTTTTTTTTTGTTTGTTTTTTCTTCATTGTGCTTCAATGGAGGTATAATGAGCATAAAAGGGATACGTTAAAGAATTGAAGAATTATAGGCCGTTAGCTTGCTTCCAGTATTGTATAAAATGTTCATCAAGATATTTTCCAATAAAATAAGGGCACACTTGACTTCAATCAACCAAGAGAACAGGCTGGCTTCAGTAATGGATATTCTACAATGGATCAGGTCCATGTCATCAATCAGGTAATGGAGAAATCGGCACAGTACAATCAACCTCTCTATATGGCTTTCACAGATAATGAGAGACATTCAGTAGAGACACCAGCAGTCATGGAGGCATTGCGCAATCAAGGAGTACAGGTGACATACGTGAATATCTTCGGAAATAACTACAAAGATTTTATAGCTGCCTTGCTTCTCTACAAGAAAAGTAGGAATTGCCTATCAAGAAAGGGGTCAGGCAAGGAGACACAATCTCTCCAATGCTTCATGCTTAGAAGCATGAATACTTCATGCTTAGAAGCAATACTTCATGCTTAGAAGTATTTAAACGATTAGGTTGGGAAGCCTTAGGAGTGAATATCAGCGGCGAATATTTAGACAACCTTCGGTCTTCATATATTATTGTCCTGTTAAGCAACGGTGAGGATGTATTGCAACAAATTATTTAGGACCTTAACCGAGGAAGTGTAAGAGTATAGGGTTGAAAATTAATACGGAGAAGTCAAAGGTAATGTTTAATAGCCTGGCAAAGGAACAAGAATTCATGATCGCCAGTCATCCTCTAGAGTATGTTTATCTAGATCAATTACTCACAGGGGACCCTGACCAGGAGAAGGAATCTTACACAATAATAAAAATGGGTTAGAGTGCATAGAGCAGGCATTACAAAATCCTGACTGGGAACTTTACCACTGTCGTTCAAAAGAAAAGAATACAGTCATTTAATGAATTAATGAATTCTGAGGTTTCACGTGCCAAAACAAGGATTTGATTGTGAGGCACGGCGTAGTGCAGGACTCGCACCACCAGTGGATCTTTCACGAATGCACAGGCTACTGGCGTTTTTGCCTTTCACCCTCACCAAAATGCGGCCGCCGCGGCCGGGATTTGACCCCGCGACCTCGTGCTTAGCAGCGCAACATTATAACCGCCAAGTTACCGCGGCGGGTACAATCATTGCCTTTTACCGGCACTAACAGATGAGGCAGCAACTTCGTGGTTAACAAAGAAGCTCGAAAACAGATTAAGTACTGCGTAAAGAGCGAGGGAACGAAAAATCTTAGGCGCAACGTCAAGAGACAGGAAGAGAGCGCTGTCAATCATAGAGTAAACGGGTATATGCGCTATTCTAATTAACCTTAAGAGGAAAAAATAGAGCTGGGCAGGCCATGTAATGTTTATGGCAGATACAGTTACAGGATGGATGCCGAGGGAAGGAAAACGCAGTAGAGGACGGTAGAAAGTGAGGTGGTAATGATGAAATTAGGAAATTTTCAGGCAGAACTTGGAATCGCCTAGCGGTGGAGATTGCTGGGAGAGGCCTTCGTACTGCCCAATGGATAGAAAGATAGGCTGACGATGATGATAATTATTACAGCTACTGATAAAGGTGTATAGTTTGCAAAGATTATTTTCCCTCGATTCTATTCAGCCCTTATCATCCAACCGGCCTAGTGAATGTTGACAATGATATCAGGGGCGCGGCTTCATGCAATCCTTTGACGAAGGGCCAAAAAGAATGAAAAATTTGAAGTCGCTTTGCAAATTCGTCCTCAGGAAACATCTACCACTGCTAAAAGATGGATTCCAGAGAATGCAAACTTATCATAACGGGTATTTGGCTAAAGCAGATGCAAATTCAACACGATCAGACACGTAGCAAAAGCCCTGGCCCAGGATAATCCTAATGTGGCTGCATTTTGACTATGGCCCAACTCGAAATATGACAACCTTTCTCCCACATCATCTGCCTTCCTTACCAGCAGACCATAAACGCATCTCTGGCTCGCACATCTTGGATGCACGCCTTCCAACAAGCGGCAACCTTGCTATGACGTCCTTTGGGCGATCTCATCGATATCGTCCGCGTGACGAGAAAATGAGCCACGCGAGGCGCTCAGTGGCGGACAGCGCGCTGCTCATATGGCAAGCTTTCGAGGTGTTCATTATCGGACAAGTTGATTCCAGCACCGGAAAATTCCAGCAAGGAATTTGCGCCTGTTTATGTAAGAGCCGCTGTTTACCGAGGTGCGGTAAGGCGGGGTGAAGGACGTCAAGAGCAGGAGCCTGCCGTTTATATTCGGCTGGTGTCAGCTCGAAACTCAGCGTCGCCGCCTCGAGGAGCCTATAGGAAGTCGGGCTGTCAGCGGCACGGCCACTCGGGCGACATCCGTCCCACTTTGCGCTGACTGATAGGGCTGACTTTCAAGCGCGATGACCTCGGAAGCGGACCTCAGATGGAGTGCTTCCGGAGGACCGTTTACGCTCTTTCCCGGCCACTTCCGGCCGATGTGGCCGGCTCCCGGTGGACTAAGGGCGGTCCCCCACTTTGGCGACGCCGAACTCCAAGCGCATTAGACACCTGGACGACAAGGCCTTGTTAGTCGCCGAAGTCCCGCGAGGAGCCTGGAAAGCCAGAGGCTCTACGGGAAGCTCGGCGCACGGGTGAGGGCCACTTCTAACCGGGATGGGTCATGGATGGGCAACCTTCCCCGTTATGCCCAAGATCCACGATGCGTCCCTACTCCGCTGCATAGCTGATGTTCCGCTATGCTTTAACTTCATTCCTGCGCGGCTACGGGAGGTCGGAAATCCAATTAAGTAAGCGTGTATTGAGAGCCCTGTTCGCTAATAAAGATATAGCGGCGACCAGGCCAGCTTTTCGTGCTAACTCCGGCGATGAGGGAGTGTGAGTACGTAGCGTGAGAAGACATGCGACAGCGTCTATTTCCTTTATTTTTTTTATTAAATTCCTCGAGCTGCAGTCTGCTTGAAACCTGCGAGTTTAAAGTGCCTGAAGCTTCTCGACATTATACACAAAGCAATATTTGTAACCGCTACACTTTCCCCCCTTTATCCAACTGTTTGCTTCCTTTTCTTAAGCCCTCAACTAAACTCAATCTATTATACACACAAAGACATACGAGTAGAAGCACCGTATGTAGTGATACCTGTCTAAGAGACGTCGGAAGTTTAATGTTTTTTCTCGTTCTTCGTCCGGTCACGACGAGGTAGCTTCCCACGCGAAGCAATAATGAGCTTCTAGTTTAATGAATTCAATTGTCCCCTTATAACTTTTTTGTCATTCAGAGATGAGTAGCCAGCAAGTGCACATTTCTTTGTTGTTCTGTTTTTCCGCTATACTTACGTAAATACGAGAAGTACGTGTTACTTCAGCGCCAATAATTTTTCCGTTATGCATATAGTTTTTTTTTTTCGTACGGAACATAGGCTCGCAATTGGAGAAATTATTGAGTGAACGAGGAAGAATGGCTAATAAAGCGCATCGAATAACAAGTTTTGAGTTTCGTAGCAAATAAGAACGTGCTTTCTTGAAAGTTTAAAGCACGCTTAACAAAAGAGATTATAGAGTTCAGAGGCTCACGGCTAATGCGGAAGAGCTGTAAACGATCTCATTTATCAGCTGCCTTCTGTCACAACTTCAGCAGAATTATGCTAAAGTCACGTGAATTGAATATGTCCCTCCTAGATCCCGCTGTTACTAAAAACCAATTATTAGGCCCATATTATTCACTAGTTGAAAAAACATTACATGCTTTACCGTTATGACCTACCTGTGTTATTCCCTGCGCACCTTAATGTGCGCACGTATAATCCTCCTTGCACTACTGATACCAGACTGAATCTGATGATTTACTCCTATGTTGTTATTTTTAATATTATTATCATGTTTTATTTTCTACGTTATTTTCTGCTTACTATGCAGTTTACCTATGCATATAGTACCTAAACTTAATCTTATATTGTATCACTGGCGTTGTATAATCAGATTGGCATACAGATCGACATCGTATGTATTTCAAGTACCTCTGTACACGGTCTTCCTCTCATGATTCGCGATAGTTTCAGTGTAAATAAATAAATAAATAAATAAATAAATAAATAAATAAATAAATAAATAAATAAAATATTAACAGTCCTGCGCGGCACATCCAGCTCAGTCACAGCGTAAGCTGAAGGAGCGGTTCCATACAATGTAAAAATGTATACACCATTAAGGGTGTTTTATTGTCGCACTGGTAACAGGCCTTACAAAAGTTTATAGAGGACGACAACGGAGCTCTAACTAGACGTGCGATGACAAAAGACGTAATTTAAACCTATGCAATCATTCTGACAGCCTTGGGCGCGCAGAAATATCCGACAGGAAAGTTTCGTATCTCTCCCTGTGAAACCTCGTACTGCAGGTTCTTTGCGGCGAAGTCTCTTTGCGTCGTTTTCAATAGAACGACCGAAACTGTCCATCCGGCGTCGACGGCGAACTACGGCTTGTGCTGCTCTCTGCACAGCGGTCTGCTGAGCCCGACGTCGCCTGGTCGTAGCTCTGCGATTCGCTTCTTCAGCAGTGGTTCGAACCTTGCGAGGAGGCGCCGTAACATGTACCGAAGAGTAAACGGAGGTATCGAGACTACGCGGCGCACATTCCACATCCCTTGACCCGTGGCCCGATACGACGATGTTGATGACGATGATTTATTGGCATCCCTTTTGATACGGGGTGGTGAGAGATGGTGACCTAGCCTGCTTGAGTTAACCAGCTCCAGCTACGTGCAACATGCAGCTGCTACATGTCGAGACACCACGCAGAATGCAGCGCAATTGCAAGGCTAAGTTTGCACGTATACCGACGTTACGCGGCGAGCATGTCACATCGCGTGACAAGTGGTACGATTCGATGCTGATGATGCTGTTGATGATGATTACGATGATTTATTGGCACCCACTTTGAAACCTCGCCTGCTTGATCTCTGACATGTCATACATGTTTTTCATTCTAGCATTTGTATACATCTTAATCTTCTTTTTCTTCCTCAAGACAATCCATCCATTTCTTGGCCAAACATTGTGAGTAGGAGCCACATACTTGATACCGCTACCTATGCAACTTCTACAAGGCGTGCCACCTGGTGTAATAATATGCAAGTGCCCACGCATCGACGCTAGGCGGCGCGCATTGCACATCGTGTGACAAGTGGCACGATACGATGCTATTGAAGATGTTGATGATGATTACGATGATTTATTGGCATCCCCTTCGAAACGGGGCGGAGAAAAACAGTCACCTCGCCTGCTTGATTTAATCAGGTATGTCGTACATGTTTTTCATGTACGTATGGCGCTGGCCTGTGCCTTTTTTCTTCCTCAAGACAATACAAGCATTTCTTGGTCAGGTTCCGGGTCCATAGTGGGTAGGAGCCTGACAATAGCTGCGATGGACACCCGCGGCTGCGGCGGCGAACAGCATCGCCAACCGAAGCGGCTATTGGAACGAGCCCATAACAGCTCACGCTGTAATGTGCATTGGGTACAGGCGACCAACGTTTTAACTCGCAAGCGGTTTTTACCCTATTTGCCTTGCGACACAGAATCTGGAGTCGTAGTAAAGCGTTTGAAGACTACGGTATGAGCGATAAAACCCTCCTATTTGCCTATAATCCTCAGAGGGTGCAACAGTGGCCGCATACAAAACTATGAAGTGAAATTTTCATTTGGAGGCAGCCTACGTGCGTTGCAGCTAAGGAAGTGAATGTAACAGCTCTTTCTGCCTAGAACGGTCTAGTTTGCCTGCAACTCCTGAAGGAGAACTAGATCGCTGGACGTCGAGGCGACAGCAGTTGTCGTTGGCAACCATTCATCGTGCATTCATGACGTCATAAACATTTACGCTAGCGTGCAGGTGAGGACAAAATGTTTGACAGGCTTTCGTACAACTTATATCCAGAATTGCGCACGAATACTTTCTTTACCAGCGAACGTTACTGCCTTTCTTTGAACAATGAAAACGACATGATCATGAAAAGAAATTTGGTGGAATAAAAACAAAGGAAAATTTTCAGCTCTAAGCCGAAAGTTTATGGGATCACTAAAATAATACTCAAACCCTGAAGCACCCTGCAAAGCATGCAAAAGATAATGGTCTAAACAGAAGGGCAAAACGCACGACGTGTGACCTGCCTGAATCCCATGAAACGACAAAGTACGTGCCCAGAGAGCCAGCGTGGCCTTTCTCACAAACAACATGCGCCATGCCCTGCAAAAATACGCAAGAAACGGAGCGTTCTCTAGCTGACCAAAAAGAAGCGAAAGACGGGGCCTCGACTGCCCAGAGAAATCCTCTCTGGCGCAGGGCTGGCCAACTTACTTCGCCGCTCGGCTGGATTGCACTCCGCACGAGCCGTCCAGGCCCAACTTCGCGGCGAACAATGACAGCTCGGGGCCCTCAAATCGAACGCCCTCGGCACGAAACCAATTTCTTTGCTAACGGCCTCACAACTTTGTGCCAGCTGCCAGGCAGTAAGCGGCGTCAGACAGAGAGCTTTGCTCTTTTTTTCATTTATTTTCCCACGGCGAGGCGCCGCCGCCAGAGTGCATAACAATGGAACTTGGGCTGTGCGGAGGCAGTTCTTCGACGCAGGGCTCCATTGGTGGCACGAGCGGCAAGCAAACACAAAAAGAGAAAAAATGGTAAAAGAGAGCGATTGGGTGGGGGGGGGGGGGTGCTGGCACGTTGGCAACAACAACTTCGAGGAGCACCGTTGCCCGTCCAAACCAGCGGGCTCGCTGCGTGGATCGGGTTAACAAGCACTCGGCTAATGAGCACCTAAGGCGGGCGTCGTCCTGTTAGGGTCCGGCGCCGGCGTCGCAGCCAGCCGCGCGCTCTAATCAGCTCCTTGGGTAAACTTGGCGCGCGTCGCTGAATGCCCACAACTTTCGCCCTGCCGGTGACCGGGAGCATCCTTGGGCACGTGACAAGCCGGTGTCAAAGGCAGGGCCTCCGGCGATCCGAGCGAGAAAGCGTGCCCTGGACCGCCACAGTGCCACGGCTAGCGCTTTGTGCATCTCGCGTATTCCCCGAGACCGCGGACGGCGCGTAGACCCCGCTCCGCTGCCGCCGCGGTGCGCGCTGTGGTTGCGCGAGCTTTGTTCCATGTGGATTATTAAACTCCCCAGAGGACCCGCTAGGGCACGCTAGGCAAACAATAAAATCATCGATACGCGGCCGGGCCACCTCACTGCAGTTCTGAGCGCAGCCAGGAAAAGTTTCTCGATAAAATCCTCCGGTATGCTCGCTGAAAGCTGGTTTAAACTACAACGAGGCAATCGGTGCACGTTGCCCCGCTTTCGCAGTTTTCCACAGCGAAGGATAAAAAAAATAGCATTGCGCGTAGAAATATATGTCTCACATTCGTGTTTCTTGCCTAGCAACAAATCGCGGCCTTTGGACCGAGAGCCTGGCTCAGCAATTGGTGAAACGTGACCGCCAAAAAGAAAAAAGCAAAAAAAGAAAGAAAACGTTTAGACCTATATCGCCAGAACTGTGAAAGTGTGACTGGCGAGGGTCTTTCTTGTGCCACTATGAGGAGGTATCGCACAGCGCCTCTTCTTGATCGACTGCTTTCCTAGCACCTGCGCACCAGTGCCATACGTCGTACTACCGCATCCTCTTGCTCTGTCACGCACGTCAGTGCACGCCGGTGCGGTCATCACGTTTTCTGCATCTCTTGAACATCGCCGCTTTTTCGTCTCTTTATTCGTGTACGTCACTTCGTGCCTATGGGGTTTCAGTCGACTCCTTATTTTTTTGGTGCTCGTTAACGAATCTCTTGTGCTGCACAGCGTACAGCGCAGCGACTGCCTCGAGCCATCGACCCTTTCAGCACTCGCATTTTGCCGATGTCTTGAAGGCGGCAGTCGGTCGGGGCATCATATTTTTCGCAGTCGAAAGCCCAAGATGCAGAACTTGCTGAAATCAGTTCGTTTCAATTATTTCAAACAACACACGAAGTTCACAAAATAAGAAAAATCAACAATTTGTGCAAGACGTACTTGCTTATTAAGGCGCCATAGTTGTAATGAATCCCACATATCTCACGTTTCCCCATATTTAGCCGGTATACGGAGGCATACATACATGCTCCACGTCAGATATGTCACGTTCTATGCAATGAACGGCCGCTTAACAGAGACAGAAAAAGCTGCCTTCTGGCATGTTTCAGATCGTTTCTGAAGCACTTTAAGCTGTGAGATTATGTCTTGCGAAACCTTAATTATTCGCTACGAAAAACAACAACATCGGATTAGGAAAGCGTCATGTGTCATATTGAGGTCATGAGGTTGATTATTGTTGTACGACAAAACCTCACCATCTAAGACCTCAGGTTCTGACATGGTGTCTAACCACAGGCTGCTCCAAAGCAGATCCACGTCACCACGCCTCGTCGATAGTGCCCGTGCGAAAGCACAGGACGGCCACTCCTAAGGCCGACGCTGCGTGATTCAATCTTCGGCCGCTAGGTGCGATATAATAAACCATAAACTACAGCATATTCCCAAAACGTAGGGATTATGAAGGATACGGCAACGTTAGTTCAGGCAAGTCTCACGTGGACCCCAAATATGCTGGACAGCACGCTATGATTTATTCATTATACCGCAGAATTTTCGGAGCCTCGACATGGGCGATAAAAATAATGGTAATAAGCAAAGTAGAAGGTCCAGCGTAAGATACGAGGCGGTATCAAACCTCCCGAACCAGAAGCTTGTCTTCTTTTCAGCCACATGTCTTTTATTGATTGATTTAGAGAGTGTTTGCACATTCTCACTAAGCCCACTGCTGTGCCTGCGATGGGGATTAGTCCGCGATGAGGGTGATATGTCAAGAAAATAAGGCAGTAAAGGCCAACACCGACTTCTTCACTGCGTTTCTAGCATGCTGCAGCACTTCCTTATCAGCGCTAAAGCTGACAGCGTACAGCAGTATGCAAAGATGAATGAAAGTCAGTAAAATAAACCGGAGAACGATTTTTTTTTTTCAGTGGCCTCAGCAAGAAATAGAAAGCTAGACCTACCGCTTGCGATTGGAGGGGACAATAATACGGTCCTCAGTCAGTTCGGACCTAAGTTGCTTCGTACTAGAGAGGTTCCAGCCGAAAACAGCGCCTTTCAGAGAACAGTCCCACAAAGTGCGGGGCTTCCACGAAGGTCATCCAAGACGGAAGGCTCTATCCTTTTTGCTTGTGTCGCCATTCTGACCGAAACTCTCGAAACATGAAGCGTGTCCGCCACACTGTGCGCGCGTTCGGTCCAGCGAGACCAGCGGGAGGTTATACGGACCTTCGGTAGCCACAGCTCGCCTCTTCGTCTTTCCGTGTACGTAGTTGTCTTTGTTTTTCAGTGACAGCGCGTCTTCGAGCCCGGTGGTTGCCGCTGCGAGGCCGTCTCTCAGGTTGTGCGCTCCCGCCTCTCCTCCTAAAACTGCCGGTGGTGCTAGGAGCGGAAAGGGGGAGTGGCACAACTTGGACGGTGGCTGCAGCCGGATTTGTTATTGATGGAGGCGCTTGGCGCTTTTGTCCGGCTTCCCCATAGCTCCCAATGGGCAAAAAAAGTCCGATATGGCACCCCGCTCCCCAATCTATACCGAACGCTGAAAAATTGAAAAAGGAAAGGAGCGCGCGAAAGCAAAGTACACCAGGGACACGCGTACAGAGTGAAAGCGACCAAACGCGGTTGCTCTTCCTTTTGTGGCCCTTGTCAGTATTTCCTTCGTCCTTCGCGCCCTGCGCCGACGCCCGGAGCTTTGGAGCAGTGAGTCGGAGGCATTTCCAGGCTGCGGCAAGGGCGACGCTGCACCCCCGTCTTCTTCCCGTCTCCCTCCGGCTCTTCTTTATCTCTTTTTTCTCCTCCTATGTGTGCGTCCCAGCATTCGCCGACATTGCCTTGGCGTCGCTTCTTTCTCCGGAGCGCCCCGGCTTCTGTTTGCTCGTCGACCTCTCGCCAAGACCGTAGCTGGTGCCGCTCGTAAATGATGGGATTCCATTTTTTTCCCTTCCTTCCTTCGCTCGAAAATGCCGCAGCGTTCACTTCTGCGCACCGGCTCCGCGTCTCTCCACCGCCGGCTGCCGCTGCCTTCAGGGGCCGAAGCCGAGTGCAAGGCGCACGCTATCGCCAGTCGTTCGCTGTACTTTTTTTGTCCCTCACTCCCTCGCCCATTTTTTAGTACTCCCCTTCCCGATGCGCTTCTCCCGTCGGGGCTTCTATTGTTTTCCCTGGCCTTGACTTTCGGGTGAGATTAAATTCTTGGCGTAATGATTCGGCGCCTCGTGCGTGCGGGGGCGCCTTGTACAGCTCCGTCCGTCGGCGATGTTTCACCCGGAGGGCGTGCGCGGCCGGAGCTCTGGCACAAGCGGCAGCTTCTTCACTGATACAATTTCCAACGCGAAGAAAGCCTCTTTCGATGCCGGAAACACACCCGACTTTCTGACGCAGCAGCCTCGTTCTTTATTCTTTTCTTTCTCGTCCTACGGCCACACAGCGACGCCGGCACCTTCGGTATCGTGGCCTTCCGTGCCACTTTGCTCGCGGGTTGAGTGCCCGGGATGTTTTATTTTCCCCCTTTTCATCGGCGGGCTCACGCCGCTTCCTGATCCGGTTTGACGGTTTCCTCGCATGCTCGATGGGTGGCAGCTGCTGAAAAGCTTTGCCCGGCTGGCCTCCGGTGTCGGTATGGTATGGTATGGTATTCCTTATGCGATGGCGCACACCCACTGTGGGGGATTGGCCAAGATTTGGATGAAATTAGGCTATCTTTATTAAAAAACTGAAAATGGTAAAGCTAACTGGAGGAAATGAACAAAAATAAAATGTTTAAGAATTCAAGAAAATCTCTTTGTAGCAATTATAAAATCCTCCACGGTTGAGCAAATATCCCTGTGGCACTGTCCAAGAGAGGAGGCTCCTAGAGAAAGGATATTTATAATTGAAAAGCTCAAACCAAGCTGTGTAAATCTTGATTCTAGATTTTTTCTTAAAGAAGTGAAACGGCGGCAGAATATGAAAAAATGATCTATTGTTTCATCTTCTCCACAGACTGGGCACAGAGGGGAGGGCACCAGACCTGCCCTGTGACGATAGAAGTTTAATTTTGGTATTCGACAACGTAATAGGGTAAAGATGACTTCAGTTTTTCTGGTGTGAAAGGAATTTTTAGGCCAAGGGAATAGGAGGTGTCGATATTCTGAAAAATTTGCTACAGCCTTCCCCCGCAGCAGCCCTTTTTTTCTTTCCTGTGTATCGCTGTCGATTTTCGTCCGGCAGGACGGCCAGCTTTCGCCCATCGCGCGGACGAGAGAGGCGCCGGAGAATCGCCGACCTAAGTTGAAACGCCGCAGTGGAGCTGCAATAATTTAACACGGCATACGCCTATAAGGGAGATAATCCTGACACGACCGAGCAATATGGGCTGACGATGTATAGCCCCGCATTTACACGGCCCAGTGCAAGCGTGGAACCGCTAATCGAGTGTGCTCAGCTTAACGCGATCCGCCGTGCGCACGCCGGCAAATCTGGAATTTGTAAATGTCATAGATATATCCCGCATCAACAAGGTGATCATCTGGATAATGTGAAATGTTTAAAAATTACAGCGATTTTGTTTTGTTCCTTTGCTTGTTTACTTTTCTTATCCGTGGTTTCTGAAGCCAGAGCAGCTTGGACGCCAACCAGATACAGGGGCTTGCAACAGCATCGCGTGTAACAGGAAACTCGCTCACGAATTCCCAGGCCTTCGATGGGCTCATATAATAAGGGTTCTTACAGAAGGCTGGGCTAGTTGAAACCGTGACACTACTAAATATTTCCAGCACCTAGTGGAAGAAAGGGAAGAAAACAAAAAGGATAGAAAGCAGCAGCACAGCAAGAAAAGAAGAAAAAAAACTGTGCTCTTCAACTGATTCTTACTTCGAAAAATTTGTGAGGCCGCAACATTCATATGGGGACGGAATACCAGCGAAGCTGTTTAGGCTGCATACATGGGCTGCATACACGGGCTGCATACATTATAAAATCATAATTTTTTTTTTTCATACGGCACCACACTACGCCGACACAAGCGCCGCCGCGGTCGCGGCATCTCACATGCAAATGCCGCACCTGCTCCTGCAGCGGCTCTGGCACCTCCAACACGCGTGACGTTATAACGACAAAAGCGCAGGCCATGTGCACACTCTTTCCCGCCCTCATCATTCGTCAAACATGATTTGAATCCACGAAATTTAACTTATTTTTGGAAGTTGGGAGTGCTTGAACCCTGCTTCACCTTCGCCGCGGGTCGGCCCGGTATTGCACAATATCCGGGATCGTCCCACACATTCCTGTCCGCGCGCCGTGATACGGACGTAAGCCGGCCAGGGTACCCCCTTGGGAACACGTGCGTGGGTTGCATACGGGGGCTACAGGTAAACAAAAGGCATTCCAACCAATGTGACGAGAGAAATGTGCAGTCGATATGTATGCCTCCTCATAATTCATTTTGTATGCGTAACAGCGGCTGCGTCAGCTTTGTCAGCGGCCACGTGTTACGCATAAGGCATGAGTTGTGACGGGTCATGCGCATCGACTGTACGCCTGCCTATGTGTTTGTCGTCACTCTGGTTGGAATATTTTTTTCGAAGTAAAATTCATTTGAAGGCCATCGTTTCTTCTATCGTGTTGCTTTCTGTCATTTTGTCTTCTTTCCTCTTTTCCACTAACAGCTGGTAATTTCTTATTAAATCGAGTGTTATCTTCTTTTTTTTTTTACTTAAGCAAATACCATTACCATTAGGCGCCAAGAAGCTTCCGCTGTGGTGGAAGTATGCTCCCTACTCTACGTTTTTGCTGATATCACAGCATTGCTATAACACTTATCTTTAAAGGCGGTTTTTTTGGGGGCTGCAACAAGGTGCTCGACAAGGTTATTCTATATTTAACTATTTCTTCCACACACTTTGTTGACCACACATGACCAAAAGTGGCAAGCGAGGACGTGCTCGGTGATAAGAAATGTGCTACACTGTTGTGGATGGCAGTTAATACTAAGGCGCTTCATTTCAGGAGTTGAGTATCTATAAGATACCAAGGGGGAGATAAATTCGACGTGTTTAAGACTGACAACAAAATTTCTCACTGAAGCCATCGGAACACGCAAAACGCGCGTCAAGCCAATGCATAGCAGCAAGGCCGCGTACGCATTAATGCCCGGTTGAAGACTGTTTCATATACCAAGGTTTTTTTTTCTCCCTAACAGATTTAACATAGCGTAAAGCGCAAATTGGACTCTTCAGGGGGATTACTTGCACGACATTTAACAACGCCCAGTCAGCTCATTTAAAAGGATCACTAATTCATTTTTCACTATTCTTAGGACGCATGCTGTAATAGCGAAGTTGAAGCCCCGCAATATTGAAGTATTAATGATGTGTAGTGTTTAATGGCGCAAGGGCCAGCTATGTCCAAAGAGAGCCATGACATATGGTGATGGGAGGCCCTATAACGTAAAACTATTCCAATATGTTTCATTCCCATCTCCTGACGTCGAATTTACGCAACCGCCGACGCAATCGTCGGGCGGTTACACGCAGCGTTTCTTCAACAGCCCAACCAAACGCTCTCCTAGTTTATGGGAGGTCACGAATAACATTGCCTACATTGAGCAGTTTTTCATATCCAATTGGCTGACAAGACGCGAGGAGCATGCTCAAGTGGAGAGGATTTCGATAGGGCCGAGCCAGGGCAGTGAAAGTAGATAACTGGATGAAGAGGTTGGTGCCGGCGTCTGCGATTGGTCCGTTTTCCCTTACTTAGCTGGCGGCGGCTTGTCTAAAATCGCGGCGGCGTGAAACGGACAGTTAAAAATGCCGCTAAATCGGATCTTCAGCAAAGGAGAGTTGGTATAGCGACGCCGTATACGTGCCGAAAGGGCTCGATAACGTTATACGGCCACGCAAAAAAAAAATTGTTATACGCAAATCATCCCCGGCAGGCGCGAGTAGCCAGTGCCTGAGCGATCGGCGGCAGCCATCCTCTATTCCTTTCGGAACAGGGCAGTCTGCGGCTATTCAGAAAGACAATTTTGTTCATCATATTAATGCAGCTTTAACGCGCACACGCCACTTTGACGTAATGAGTTCTTCTTGCGGTTTTGTGACTTCCAGTGGCATGCAGGTGATGTGGGTGCAGCCTGATATTTTTTGACCGATAGAAGAGGGTTAAGGCGAAAAGGCATCGAATCAGAAATGATTATTTTTCTTTTGTTCAGTCGAATCATGCATAATCAGTCTGTACACGTCATATCAGATTGTCATATATACACGTCACATCACAGATACACGTCATATCAGTTTTCGTGTCGTCGCGTGAGAGAGGGGCGAAGTGGGGACGGTCCAAAATAGTTTTTGACCAGTCGTGGAGGGCTGATTGTAGAATTGGAATTGAAATGTTTGGAATAGCTTTACGTTATAGTGCCCGGGTTCTCAGTGTATTAGGAATGGAGTGAACAGTGAGTTGCAAATGATAGATACAACGTGGATGTAAAGAGGCCTAAAACAAGTCGCTGTAAATTGCGGAAAATATACGAGCATGAAAATAAGGACAGTGGCTCGTGCTGCGGGCTATGTGTAGAAATGTCAGTTACGAAGAGATGATGTAATAAAACGTACGCAATAGCACTAGTGCCTCAAGTGGGTCCTTGAAGTCAAGGGCTGAGAGGCACTTGCTGTTGAAATTTTTGCACTGCAGATGCAGCCTGAAAAGTGAGGCTGCGCAACAGACTGCCTGGCCAGATAATTTTTACGGTGCTTACGTCAGCTAAAAACTTTAAGACTCTTCTAAAATAAAAAGAAACGGATCATGACTCAGAAAGAATGCTGGGTGAAGAGGGATGTTCTCAAGATATGCGGGATAAAAGTACTTCTTACGCCGCTATTCTATTTCAGGGCACCAGATAAGGACATGAAGGACTGTAAATAGTGAAGTATTAGCCCATAACAGAAATCATAACTCTAGCGCCACTTTCGATATTCCCCCGTCTACATCATCTTCTAGAAAAATTGGAGGACGCTTAAGCTTCGCCTTCAAGAGTGGAACGCAACAGCGTTCCTGTCGACCCGCCAAGGGGTGTAAAGACAATGGGCTACAGGGCAGCCATCACTTACGAGGCGCCCCGCATCGGACGCGGTGAGCGTCGAGCCATATGGTCGAGCAACGCGCAGCGTTCGGCGCAGCAACGAAACGTGCGCCTGAGCAAGCGGAACGAACCAAAGAACTCGGTATCTCGGAGGGGGAAATGATGCACGCCAGCCAAACGTCGTGATCGGCACGGGCCGAAAGATAGACAGATAGTGATCTAAAGAAAGGAAGGCCGCATGATTCTGCAGAGGGAGCAAGGCGAAGCGTTGTCAGGGGAGAGAGAGTCCATGCCGCGACCCGCCTCGCACCGGTCCTCGTACAGCTCCAATGCGCGCGCGTGGCGCGCCATCTGTCGGGCAGCGCCGTACATGGAGAGGAGGGGGTCTTCTATGTTTGCCGCAAGATGGCTCTGCGTGTGCGGAAAGCCCAGAAGAAATGCAGCGGAAACGCACTTCGCTACTCGTGTAATTGCGACTTCTGTAAGTTACATGTTCATAATTACCGATTTACACCGCAGTATAACTCTCCACGGCTCGTTTCGAAGGCAACACCGCATTCACTAGAGGCGCGTTTGTACCTCTTGGAAGCATCGAACTCGTGGCTGAGTGGTAGCGTCTCCGTCTCACACTCCGGAGACCCTGGTTCGATTCCCACCCAGCCCATCTTGGAAGTAGCTTTTTATTTATGAAGTGCCTGCCGTGATTTATCGCTCACGGCCAACGCCGCGGACGCCGACACCTTTTCTGCGACACGAGCTCCTTAACGCTATCGCGTTAAAATGCATTGGCGTTTGAGTTATGATCCTCCCGAACTGCAAAGAGCGACTTCTTGGGAAAACTGATAACTGGAACTGCATTTCATACAGCACATTGTACACACGGATGTACTGAAAGTGGTGCTGATTAGGACGTCTGCTAAGCAGAAATGACTTGACTGCTGCTAGGCTTCAATTTGGAAATTACGAACGTGTTTCATAGAGTGAAGAAGTAAAAATGGCAATTAGTGAACTTTCTTTTTATTTTGTAATAGGGACGTACCGATTCTCGTGTATGTAACTTTCGCCTCTTCTACAAATCGGCCTGAAAAGCCGAAACAGCCCTATCTGTCAAAGGTGACTTTTTTTTTCTAGGTTGTTGGAACTAAAGGATAAAACAGGCGCTAAAGAACATGCCTACGCAATGCGAACTGCATGCGCAGCCGGTAGCCACGTAGCGGCATTTCAGGGCACTATGCGGCACGTTGTACGTAAACTTCTCCGCAACTTCACGATTTTATCATGTGAATCGGACTAGAAATTTTCCAGGATAGACCTCTTACCACTCTGGTATTTAAACCAGAGCCAGACACGACACTGAGCCTAAAGTCAAGCAGTGATAAAGACAGCCTTAAAGAAATAAATAGCAAGCGCGTGAGTCACTAGGTTGGTATGAAGTGTCGCGCGATCGCTGAATGCATGCCTTTGTCAAAAGTATACACAGGCTACTCCACGCCTTCGCCATTTATGTTGTTCGGCTATGCGACGTAGTTTCCGCGGCGCTGCCGCCACTACGAGCCATTCGGTGGTGAGTACAGGCGTTGTTTCCATTTCCAATGGCGTTGGAACCATTGGCATACCATGAGGGCTCCCTCAGCGAGCCTGAAGTCATCTTGGCGTTCGCAAACAACGCAGTCAGCGTACTTTCGACAAAGAGTGTGCAGCGGCTTCGCCACGCAGCGCTACCTATAGTAAATATGCATTGCCATGATGCTATCAGCCGCATTTCATTATACCACATGCGCTACACGTATAGTGCGCATCAAGTGACGTCGGAAAAGACGTCAGCGGTGTGCAGTGAAAAAGTAATGGTGAAGACATTCCGAAACTTTAAAAAAGTGTTGCACCGATCATTTCAAGTTCTGTGTCCTTGAGCAACCGATGGCTTCACTGTGAACTGTGCGATCCATATTTGAACCAGCCGCAACTACTATTCCTCCGTGCGCTTGCTCTGGGGATGAATTGGGCAATGTTCTCTCATTGGCCGATAAAGAACCACTAAGTGTTCCGATTGAGACATGTTCCTAGGGGTGGGCAGCGCAACCCGGACGAAAGACAAAAGGAAGTACACGATAGAGCGCATACTAGCAACTGGTTTATTTTTTCAAACAAGAGACTAAAATATACAGAAAATGTAAACACGTGTAAAGTGACACTTATAAGGGTGAAAGGGTATTAGCCTACCTTGCCCACCCCTAGGAACATGTTCAATCACCAACTCTCCCAGCTTGCCGTGTTAATTCCGATTGAGACGCTAGAATGATAATAAATGCGTTATCGAGAAAAAAGGAAGGACACGCAACCATGAAGTCCTCTTCAGACTCGAGCTAAACAAATTAAACTAAAAAGAAACAACAGAATCATTGCACTTTCGCCAAGTGTGTATTTTGCGCAGAAAGATTCAAGTCTCTTCTGCAGTGCAACTTGCATAAAACATTTGTGGCGGCCCGCGAACAATTTTCTTCCGGGAACTGTGGCCCTTGCTTCCTCCTCTTTCTTTTCTTGCGTCTTACTGCGTTCCTGCTGGTGTCGCTGGGCTTCTTTTACCACCGTGCTACATTACGATTCTGTTGTGCACGGTAGCACGCACCACAAAATATGCTTAGTGATTCACTTGACTGAACGTTTTCATTACTTAAAGAAAAATCCTCGGTGAAGCAGTTAGTGAGAGCCTCAACAGAAACTCCCATACTCTAAACCGGCTGAGGTACCTTCTGTTCTTCAAACTTTTATGTATATGGTATATTTTATTTTATTTTTGTCACGACGACATCTTGATGATCGCTACCGGCGTCGCGGCGTCGCGGCGAATGCTGCTGCAAATTATTATAAAAGCTATCAGTGCCACATGACGCAGTTAAGCAAGCCTTCCGCGCATACTCTGTAGGTACAATTGAAGTGAAACAAAAGTTAATAAATGAACACATAAATTCCCACGCCAAATGCAACGCTTCCCTCAAAGATATGAGGCAGGCCGCGGCCCAAGAGTAGGCTTCAAGGACAGTGTATAGTGTTTTCCAGCTCTGCAAGCTCGGAATGCAGCCCTCGCCTCCGTTTGTCAAAAAGGCGAACAGTTCACGAGAAATGTGCTCGTCCGGATCGTCACACCGCGCGTCCTGAATTCTGAATAGAAAGTGCTTTCTGGTCTCATTCGTCCAAAATCAACTATGCATGCGTTTGCTGCTACGCGCGCGTGCAAAGTACCTTATAACGCAAAGACCCTTTTAGTTAGCACAGAGCTTTGCACACATGCATCCCGTGAAAGAAGTGCTTAAAATTGCATCTATAACAATATTTGCTTCCTTTTTGGTCTACACTCTTGATTTAAAAGCGCGCAGTCTGGTGCCTTAGATTTTCAAACTGGGCTGGAGTATAGCAGCGCTCTCTTTGTTCATGTTTACTCGCAACTAACGCATGGACGACAACCCAGACTGACTTAGAAAATTATTGACGAAACTCTTCACGGCGACAGTGAAATATCGGAGACAAATCTCTAGTGTCTTCAGCATCTCCAGTAAACATATATTATTTCAAAGAAACAAAAGTTTCGCAGAAGAAATAACCATCACATTTATAACTATTTATTAGTCGCGTGATTGACTATTCCAGACTGATCAAATTAGTTTGAAAACACCAACTCTAAATTTGTGCAAAACACTTTTAAGCAACCTTCATGTGGCGAGGCCCCGTTTACTACATGGAACACTTATCGATTGGAGGAGTTCCTCTTACAGAGAGAGAGAGAATGAAGAAGAAAGGCAGGGAGGTTAACCAGATATGAGTCTCCGGTTTGCTACCCTACACTGGGGATGGGGGATAGGGGTTAGAAAGATGGCAGGGAGGAAGACGCTAAAAAAAGGAAGAAAAAAGAAACATGCACACATGGAGACACACACACAAAAGGCGTTCCAGTTAAAGGCGTTCGCAAAGGCCGGTAGATCGCAAAAAGCGCAATAGCGCTTGCACGGCCTCTTCTGTGACGTTAGCTCCCTTCGATGTCGTAGAATTCTTTTTTCGGATAGCGGTTGGTCGTCCGGTTGGTCAACTTCGTGGCGAAGGCATTACCTCTGTGGACCGTACTGCGGAAAGGCGCACAAAATATGGCCAATTGATTCTTCAAGGCCGCAGTGGTCACAGGTTGAGGTGTCGGTCATCCTTATGCCGAACGCATAGGCTTTGGTAAAGGCAACGCCCAACCACAGTCAATGCAAAAGCGTGGCGTCTCCACGGAGAAGCTGTGATGGCGCTCGAAGACTTAATGTTGGATCAAGTGAGTACAGTCGCGTATTTCTTAGAATGGGATCATTTCATTGTGACATGGTATACTGCCGAGCAAGCAGGCGGAGCTTCCGTGCTGCGTCAGTTATGGAAATTGGTATTGGTACGTGGTGCTCCTCAGTATGGGCTGAACGGGCAGTTTTGTCGGCCCGTTCATTGCCGATAATCCCGCAGTGACTTGGAAGCCATAGGAAAGTTATTTTATGGCCTGTATTACTTATATGGTGTAACGCTCTGTAATGTGAAATATTAGCTGTTCGTGCGGTCCGCATCGTAAAGGTGACAGTAGAGACTGCAGTGCCGCCTTAGAATCACAGAATATAGTCCACTTGTGTGGCTGTTCATTACCAATGTAGTGAAGGGCACTATAGATCGCTGCGAGCTCTGCTGCCGTCGACGTTGTCGCGTGAGTCGTCTTCAATTTTATTGTTGTGACTGTCACTGGTATCACGATTGCCGCCGCGGAGCTGCTTGGCAAGACAGATCCATTAGTGTAGATATGTGTAGGATCACGGTAGTTGTCGTACAGAAATAGTAGCGGGAGCTGTTTAAGGGCTGGTGATGATAGATCAGCTTTTTTTCGTGATGCCAGGTATTGTGAGATTGATTTTTGGCTGAGCGAGGCACTATGGAGGAACCGAAGGTCTTGCAGCCGGAGCGAAACAAGTTGGCAATGATTCATCATGTGCGGTAATTGTTTGGCTGAAAGATGTACGAGGTCTTTCCGCTGGTAGAGAGGCTAAGTGGGGACGAGGAGTCCTCGTTAGATGCCTTATATGGGTCCTGAGCACTTCAATTTCAATGTCGGTCTTCACAAAGTTGTCTCTAGCCATTGCTATCGTAGCCGCTATTGATGCACTCAGAGGCAGGCCTAGACAGATCCGGAGCGCTTGAGTTTGAACACTTTGTATTGTACGTAGATTCGGTTTACCTGTGTTGGTTATTGCTGGCAAGCTGTATCGCAGAAAGCCTAGAAAAAGCACCCTGTACAGTTGTAACATGGCACTTGACGATATTCCCCAAGTCTTGCCAGTGAAAAACTTTAACAGGTGACATATGTCTCTCAACCGTTTTTTCACGTATGATACGCGAGGGGTCCACGGTACGTCCCTGTCGATTATGACGCCTAGAAATTTGTGCGATCGGACATGTGGTATTATTTGGCCATTTATAATTACACCGTAGTTTGTCATGGGTTTGCCCGTAAATGGCACTGGTGCGCATTTCTCGGAGGAAATTTCCAGGCCTCGATTACGGAAGTAGATAGCATTTTTGGTGGCGGCTCTCTGAATTCTCCCTCGCAACTGTAGGCGTGTTACTGCAGACGTCCATATGCAGGTGTCATCCGCGTACATTGATAACTCGACTGTACTTGGCACGTGCTCAATGATAGCAATTAGAGTTAGATTAAATAACACAGGACTAAAAAAAATTATGGGGTTTTACGTGCCAAAACCACTTTCTGATTATGAGGCACGCCGTAGTGGAGGACTCCGAAAATTTCGACCACCTGGGGTTCTTTAACGTGCACCTAAATCTAAGTACACGGGTGTTTTCGCATTTAGCCCCCATCGAAATGCGGCCGCCGTGGCCGGGATTCGATCCCGCGACCTCGTGCTCAGCAGCCTAACACAACACAGGACTAAGTACACCGCCTTGGGGGACGCCGCGGTAGCTATAATGTAGAGAAGTATGGCTTTCCTCGGTGCTTACAAAAAAGGATCGTATGGAGAGATAGCTCCGTATCCATTGAGACATCCGACCACCCACTCCTACGTCTGTGAGAGCAGAGAGGATGGCTTCATGCTTAACGTTCTCATATGCCCCTTTGACGTCGATGAACAAAGAAGCGCAGAGACGCTTACGGCATTTCTCATGCTGAATCTAGGTGACCAGGTCGACGACATTATCGATCGATGATCGACTACATCGAAAGCCCGCCATGACATCCGGGTAGGTGTTGCGGTACTCCAAGTACCACTCCAAGCGTCCTAGGACCATCCTCTCCATTACTTTGCCCACACAGCTTGCCAAAGCGATCGGGCGATATGACGAGATCCAAAGGGCGAATTGCCAGGCTTCAGCAGTGGAACAAGGCGACTTGTCTTCCAGCTTGTTGGTAGCGCAGCATCTCTCCAAGATTCATTGTACAGCTCAAGAAGAGCACCTCTCACTCGCTCACTCAGATGACACAGAGCTCGGCAGGAAATTCCATCAGGTCCTGGCGCTGATGCACGGCCACACAAAGCTAATGCTGCCTTGAGTTCATGGATTGAGAATGGTAGATCCATGCGGTGATCACCTGGTGGCGGACTCGAAGGCGTTCGAATGTTGGGAGGTGTGAGTTGGCCGGATAATCTGGCGCAGAAATCCTCTGCCACGTCAATCTCCGGTCTCTTTTGAGAGAGGGAAAGAGCCTTGAATGGGAACCGCTGTACGGGGAGTGTCTGGAGACCGCGCACCGTTCTCCATAGTTGGGATAAAGGCTTGAGTGGATCTAGCGACTCACAGAATGCAGTCCAACGTTGCGATTCGAGCTTGTCTAAGCAGCGCTGAATCTTCCTTTGCGTGCGTCTGGCGGTCCGTAGATCGCCCATTGTCTTTGTACGTCGTATCTTCGTTCAGCACGTCGTCGGATTGCTCGAAGTCGTTCTCGTTCCACATCAAATTCCATGAGTTTCGAAGAGCATGTGAGAGTGCGCATAGTGTCTTGTTCTGCGCTCTTGATTGCCTCTTCCAAGTCGGAAGATGGATTGGTGTCGCAGTGTTCTTCTGTCACAGACTGAAATTTAGACCAGTCCACTCTTTGGATCCTATCTCGTATATTGGATGGGGACAATCCTCTGATCTTAACGTACGTGGGGATATGGTCGCTCCCGTGCGTCTCTATGTCCGCAAACCACCCAACACGTCTGACAAGGCTTCGTGAGACAAAAACCAGGTCAAGACAGCTGCTGTATGTGGAGCCACGTAGAAACGTAGGGCTTCCATCATTCAGCAGCCAAAGTTCCTTACTGGAGGCGAAAGACACCAGTGCTCTGCCTCTCGCGTTGACCTTCGAACTTCTCCAGAGTGCATGATGGGCATTTAAATCTCCAATAATGACCCAGGGACCCGGAATTGAGGATAGGATGTCTCGCAGTCTTTTGTGACCAAATTGACTTGACGGAGATAGGTAGGCGCCCACAAAAGTAAACGTAAAATTCTTTTTCCTTACTGTTAGGCATATATATTGATTATCGTCAAGTGGCACAGGCTGATGAATGTAAGTGAGGTGACGGCGAATAAACACCAAAACCTTACTGTTTTCACCAACAGTTGACGACATAAACGATTCATATCGAGAAAGCCTGATCGGGTTGGATAAGTTCGGCTCGCAAATGACGATAATGAGAAACATATTGGCATAGACGAAGCGACGGAAATCCGAAATGCGCGCTCTGAGTTCGCGGACATTCCACTGAAAAATAGCTGCTTGTCGAATCTCATCCCTGAAAGACAGTGGGTGGGGAGCCATGATCTACTCAAGGGTCGCCAGCACCGCACTCAGAGCATCCAGTACTTGAAGCGCATTTCTCACATGTTGCTTAGCAACACGCGAATGGCATTCATTAAAGGCCTAAGAAGTGCTATCCCCTTGCTCATCTCTTTTCCGCGACTCCTCGGATACAGCACCTTGCTGTACTGGGGGCGGCTTCTTCTGCGGCTCTTTTGCCGGTCGTGTACGAGGAAGTGGCGGCCATTCCTTTGTAGAGAGAGATCTGGCAGTTTTCTCCCTTCCAACATCGGTGTTTTGGGCGCTGGAAACTTCCGCTGATGGTGCTGTTTGGCGAATTGACTTTTCTGGAAAAGTTGATATTCTCCGTCGTGAAGTCCTTCGACGGTGACGTCGTCTTCGCCGCACTTTCACCGCGGCCTCGTTGTGGGCAGAGTTGTCTCTCACCATTTGTTTGAGAATGGTGATCTCTTTCGTGATCTGGGGACAGTCTTTGGATGAGGCGCAGTGATCACCCTGACAGTTAGGACACTTCAACGTGATTGCGCTGCAGTTGTCTTCTGAGTGGGGTTCGGCACATCGAGGGCACACGGCCGAATTTCTGCAGACACCCTTCACATGGCCAATCTTCTGACAATTGAAGCATTGCATTGGTCTTGGAATAAATGGTCGAACCTAGTGGCGAAAGTGGCCAACCTTCACGTAGGATGGAAGGCAGTCACCTTTGAACGTTATCCTCACACAACGTGTGTTACCGAGGTGACCAACATGCACAATGACGTTGTGTTCACTTGCTGGTTTATGAGAACTGGGAGGTCTGCGTTAGGTATTTCATTGTCAATGTCATAGATGACTCCTGTTATTGTGGCATCATTCGCTGGCACGATGGAGCGGACCTTGATGTTATAATAATATTTGGGGCTTTACGTGCCAAAACCACTTTCTGATTATGAGGCACGCCGTAGTGGAGGACTCCGGAAATTTTGACCACCTGGGGTTCTTTAACGTGCACCTAAATCTAAGCACACGGGTGTTTTCGCATTTCGCCCCCATCGAAATGCGGCCGCCGTGGCCGGGATTCGATCCCGCGACCTCGTGCTCAGCAGCCCAACACCAGGACCTTGATGTTACCCAGCTGCATTACATGTTGTAGTATGTTCTGCGCGCTCGGGTTCATCACATCGATTGCCAGGATGTTTCGCCTAGCGTTTATCCTGACATCCTTGATCTCGTTCGGCACGGCGTTCTCTAGATATACGGAGAGTGCTTGCCTGTTGAGGACGCGTAGGTTGTCAGTGGCGTTCTGTGGCACAAACAGGATGGAGTGAGGCCAGCGTTGAGGTGCAGTTTTCACGGTGTTCGAGCTGGATGCCGAAGATCCGTTGAGAATTCTGCGTTTGGTCTTGCGGTACTGGACAAGTCGAAAGCTGTCTTCCGAGGACTCGTCACCTGATGCGGAGTACAGCTCTGTGTCCTCGCTATCAATCGATCTATTTCCTCGCTTCCTCGAACTGATGTCCGCGGGTGAACGGGCACCGTGAGGGTCCTCGAGGTGCTGTATATCCATAACCGCGGTGTAGGGGGCGGCAGACCCCACAAGTGCAGTGAGAAGTCCAGAAAAGCACAGAGACGGGCGAGATGTGTTCCACAAGAGAAGCACTTCGTCTGCCTCCTCCTAAACTAAAGGTTATCTACTCTTAAAGAGTTATTCTGTAAGTGTCCACCTAGTGGCCAGTCTGTCCATTTCGGCTACCGTTGACTAGCTGGAGCTGATCCAGCGAGAAGGTGAATGGCTGTGGGTGCCTGCTTCCTTCTCCCCGGTACCCCAGCCCAGCCAATGAGCGCTTCAGGAGCAGCCGAAATGAACATGTACACTATAGGTGGACATTTACAGAATACCCCTTCCCCAGCTTTTTTATAAGGTGAAACGTATTTTCACTTTGATGGTTACAAGCATTGTGCATGATTCAGGTATTATCTTATCTTGTCTAACTCACACTTCCAATGGTCTCGGTCCTCGTTGCCTTTGGTCGCCTTATCCTTCGGCACCGTGCAGCTAGTATACGTACTATGTATAATGACGAAAATTCATGTACAAGGGTGCGTTCACGTTTACTTTAGTAAAAAGGGGCGCTATAACGTAAAGCTATACCAAACTTTCATATTCTAATTCTGAAATCAGCCCTTCAAGATTGGTCTAAAAATTTTGGAGCCACCACCAATGCGCCTGTCTGTCACGCGAGGTCACGAAAACCGCGAAAACGCCCCAACTAATATGATATGCGCACGCTGATGATGCATGATTAGACCGAACGAAATAAAGATAATAATTTCTGATTCGACACCTTTCTCGCCATTATCGAAAAAGGAGTTGTTTGACCAAGTGCTATTGGTGAAACTTTTTCGGGCAGCGCCCACTTTGCCTGTCTGTCACGCGACGTCACAAAACCACGAAAACTCCCCGTGTCAAAGTGACGTGTACAGATTAAATACGCATTAATACGCAAAGCAATTCTGAAAGTTTTTCTGAATAGCCGGGCACTGCCTCGTCCCGAAAGGAATAGAAGATGGCTAGCCGCCGATCTCTGCGGCGCTGGCTATTCGGAGCTGCCGGGGCGTATGGATTTATTTGCGTATAATAAATGATTTCGCCTGGCCGTATAACGTTATCGAGACCTTTGAGCACGTATGCTACATTGCTCTGTCAACTCTACCTATCACAAGTAGGTCATGCATAAGCTACATCCGTAGCAGTAATAATCGCCCCATGTTCGTTTGCCATCTTCACTTTGATACTGAATGATCGCGTCAGAGCCCGACGCCAGGTAAGTATACTGAAAGCAAACTATGTAGCCTTAGTATGCTGCCGGTAGACCTTTTCTTGCTCTTTATTCAATCTATGCAAGGGGCTTGAAGTATGTGGTGACGGTGGTAGTGGCGGTGTGTTGTAGCTACAGCCTGACCATCGAGGCCGGCAATTGCTCCGCGTAAGCGTCTCTTTCATTGTCACTAAGGTATTTGAATGCGAAAGCGTTGTATGGCTCATGAGACGGAAAATACGGCGTTAGCATGACCACACAATGGCCCAAAAAGGCTAAGAACCATCAACCTTTGGTGGGAGTCGAACCCACGGCCTTCGGTGTTAACTAAGGCGAAATGGAGAAGTTAATTAAGGTACAGTTAATTAAGGCACTCGAATACACGACCTATGGTGGCAGCCGAAACCTCGACATTTGGTGTTAATTAAGGCAGCGTTAAATTAAGACGACTGAAAGAGCATAGGCATCGCGCGGTGGTCGCAATGCTTTCGCATTCGTCCACGTAGGGATGACTAAGTGCCCCTTCAATTTTACTGTAGCTGTCTTATGATAACTGTTTGAGACACACAGTCGTATGCATTCGAAACATAAATAAAGACGGCAAGCATTGACAAACCTTAAGATTATACAAGGATATATAGATATATGGCTAAGCAGCTCCTAACTGTAGGCTGGTCATTTCTAATTGCGCCGTGAATGTCCCGGGCAATTCCTTTATTGCTTTTGTTGACCTTTGTTTGTAAAAGAGAAATCACACGGAGAAGTTCTAAAAATAAATAGTCAATTCTGGTGACAGCACCATGGGTCAATGTCAGTGCAACGCTGTCGCGTTCATTCACCGGCGCGCCCGTTCGGTTTTACTCCACATGCGACCTCAGCACGCTCACTCGTGGCCGTTGCATCACTTGACTGAGTTCGGCGAATTTTCAGGTGCACTGACAGCCGTTTCTCTCGTTTCAGTAACTTTCAAACTCACATAAGCTATGCCTTCGGCAAAAGTGGCATAAGCTCTCTCTGAAAAGGGTGATCCGTCTGTCTAAACCAATCTTAATTTCTCTTCTACGCCAGATTTAAATCAAGCTCGTGCGCGAGGGAAGCATAGTTTTGAAAGTTTCTGCGGGCAAAGTTGGAAACTTGGGACGCAAGTATCTTTCTCTTATGGACTATAGCCCAACTAGACGTATTAGACTCTGCTTAGGTGTTGAATAGAAAAGTGCTTCGATGCTCAAAACACGCATTTCGAATCGGAAGGCGTCTTTTCAACGTCACCAGTCACACCCGTTGCTTGTTGTTTACTTAGCAAGCTGCGGTGGTCGTCTTGCAATTTTTCCCTCCTCGCGCTGCGCGACGCCTTCTCGTCTGGCGGCGGCAGTAAATCACACTGCACGCGCGGTCGCCGCGCGTCGGCGCCTGCATTTCTGCACTTTCGTCATCTGCGGCTCTCCTATATATCTACCCGATCGTTGGAAGTGCGGCCGCGCAGCCACGTTTGCACTACATCGTTTTTCTATCTTGGCCCGCGGAAAGGTTCAAAAATATTAAAAAGAAAAGCTCAGACTTATGCCGCCCTCCATTTCCTGCTGCGTCAGGGTGCGCAAAATAAAAATGTCTCCTGCACGTGCCAAGCGAGTCCTGTGCAAGCGAACAAGAAAACAAAATATTCCGTAACGGCAGCTCGAGCGAGCAGGACGCGGGTTTAGGCGGGGAGGCAGACCGCCGGTTTTGACGCCTAGCTTCCCTGGTGCGTTTTCTTTTTCTGCTATTCTGGCGTGTTTCTTTTTCGGCCGCGATTTCTCGTCACGTCGTCACACTCTGCGGCAGAGCGGTTTCCTTATTTTCTCGCCATCTTTACCCGAGCGCGGCGCCGACACTGGCGATCGGTGTGTTTGCGAACTTTGGGGCTGCCTCCTCTTTTCGGCGTCTCTTTTTCCATTTTTGTCTTTCCTCCGTCGCCTCCCATTCGTCTCGCATCATCTATGCACGCGTTCGATGCGGCCAGGCCAGGCGTTCGATGGCCGCTTGTGACGCCGTTTCCGAAAGTCAGTTTGGCAGCCATCGCCGCCCCAAACTGAGACAGCCGTCGTCCAATTTGGCACCGCGTCTAATGAGGCGCTTTCTTCGAGAGAGTGCGCCGCCTTGAGCGGGCACTGCAGTTGCGCCGAACGTCGTCCCTTGCACGCTCGCGCGCTCCCTGTTTGCACACTTCGCCTCTGTGCATGCCGCAAACCATGTCCTGGGAGATAGAGGGGGGGGGGGGGGGTTGAGATTCAACACCTTCGCGTGGGGGAGCAAGCCAGACCGCGATTCCTATACCTTCTCCTCTCTCAGGGAGGCGGATCTCGCTTCTCAAAAGAAGCTCCCTTAGACGACGGGCACGTGCTAATTTGGGACGCGGTTTGCTCGCCTTTCGCCTCTCGACTTCTTCGCATGCCTGTGCACACTGCCGCTTGTCAAAACTTCTTGTCACGCTTTCTCCAGAAGCCTATCTATAGGCTCCTTTCAAAGAGAAGACAGTATAAGGGGATGGTACATTGCAGAAGAGATTGAAGGTACGACTATAAAGAAGAGATGGCGGGCTGCGTGAGGATGCTTGCCTACGCGTCCTCGTAGTGATTCATTTAAAATTGCTTTTGGCTTCCATTCCGCTCTGCTTCCCCCTAGTTTCCTTCGTCATTCAGGCTCTGAGAAGGGCAGCGTGCAGGTTTGCGTTGAGCCGCGTGAACTAAATACTCCTCTCCCTGCTGTCAGAAAACTGTGGCTCGTGCAGCGTTCGCACGGAAATTACATGAAGCTACCGATAACTCCGAGCACCTGCTTCATATCGGATTCCTTCCTTGTTCTTACTCTCGCATCCTTAGTTTTAAATGCGGTCACATTTATTGCGCTGCCTGTGCGAGTACCGCGTGCGCTAAGTTTTCGCGACATTTAAGCGTGATTTTAGCGAAGTTCCTATTACTAACTCTATGAGAACGCGCTAGCAGGTGTGCAGCTGTTCCCGGTGTATTAACGAATGTTGGTCCGTAGACAATGCCATTGGCTACTGTCAAAACTTCTGTCGTTCTGTTACCTTGTTTCTCGTTTTCTCAGCGAACTCTAGCATATTCTACAAGGCAAACAGACATGTAACATTCACGTGTCTTAGTCACATACAGGAGCGACTTTGCACAGTCGTAGGCGCATTGACCACCACCAATGAAACCCGGCGTAGCTAGGAATACTTGGTATACTCCGCCAGACTAATCATATAATAAACGTGATTTACTGAACTAGCATTTTAGACAGCAGATTGCATCGACACGCTTGCAGAGCACAGACGGTCGAGTCTCTTTACCAGGTCTTGCTAATAGCTGGGCTGAATGTGCCCTGTATTTTGTTATTATTCTACACGAAAATTTGCTATAAAAGTACACAGGTATGACGCAGTTTACCGATTATCAAGAAGGGCGCATGAACACGTAGATCAGCAGCGCACCGTTGCAAGGACAACCCTGCGAGATTACTGAGCATGAATATAACATAAAATCCGCGGGAATACCCGTCGTAGGAACACCAGTACACAGCGCACAGCAATATTTGGAACTTGTGAATTTCCTGTTTAATTATTCTGGTGCTACAACGCATGCCTACAGATACGTGCAGACATGCAGATGAGTTCATGAACATGAGAAATATGCACTACAGTACAGCTTAGGCCCAACAAATCGCACGCAGGCACGAAAGTAGTCAAACTCGGCCATTTTCACAAGTGGACACACGCCCACTTGAGCCGAAATTCAGAGCCGCGGCGCACTTTCCAGTGAGCGGTGCGGAGGGAAGCGGAAAGCTTAAAGCGCTCAATATCCGCTACGCTGTGCATCAGTATATAGCTAGGTCACGTCAGAGCACTTTGTTTCAAACGCAGGATCAGACGGCATTCCCACAAATTGTTTTTCTTTCTCTACGGGAACTATGCGCGAGCATCTGCGGTCGGGCACCGCCTGACCTGGTTCCACGCACATTTCATTGCGTGCGAAGCGCACCCGCGGAGCTCGCAATCGTGTGTCCTCGCCCGCGCGCCACACAGGCCTCTTGTTAAATGTATATGTATATATATACATACGTATGCTCGCACCGCGCCTACCAGATGGTAGTGCAGGACCGTGGCAGCGATCGAAAGCACGCGCCTGGCGCGACTATGTGTCATATGAACTTACGGCTTCCCGATTGACCGAGTCTCCTGGCCATCGATTGGCGGCGACAAACGGAGCTTCTGTCCCTGAAAACAGGCCGGCGGTAGCGATAAAGCTGCGCGATATGCGCTCCCTACACCCTCGGTGCAATTTCCTATAACCATATTTATTTTCCCGTTTCTTCCTCGCGGAGCGAACCCCGTCGAGCAAACAGAATCGAACCGCTTGACCGCCATTCTGCTTCTCCCTCCATTTGGTATGCAACCGCTGCCAGTGCGTACACAGAGTTGCCACGTCGGGCGGCAGTATTTTGCGTGCGAATTCGGACGACCGGCCATTGTCCAGTGTAAAGATTGGCTGCGTGCGAACGCGCTGTCTAGTAATCAGAAACCAGTAATCGGAACGCCATTGCATTTCGTAGCGCACATTAAAGGCCAGATATCTCGAAAGTGGAGCTATAGTCTGACGACTTCTGCTAAGCAAGCATGCCAATTGACTACTGCCTTGCTTCAAATTTACTTTTGCAACAACTTCCCCAAAGCGAATGATTAAAAGTTAATTGTGACTGCTTTAGTTAGCCACCTGGCTTGGTATTGATACTTCTATAATGCATGTAATGCCGCGTTTGCTAGAAATGCACATGAAAACGCGCAAGGGTGCTTCGTGCCACAGACGATTTCAATTTTATTTGTTCAATCTAATAGAAAAGTGGTATGTTTACTACTGCACGATATCTAAAAGAAGCGTGTTGTAACAGGTGGTGGCATACGGCCATGCTAGCGGGAGGCGCAAGTTTACAGAATCTATACTCGCGCACAATACGTGAGCGTCCGAGAAAATTGTTGATGATGCAAAGAAATGTTCCTGCTCGAACACCGGATACGGTGAATGTCAACGGATATCCCTGTTATATTTATAGCACCGAAATGCGACCACATCATCAAGTACGCGGCAACAATATCAGCTCCCCAACTGGGGACATGCGAAATTCTGCAAGTTCGCTTCCCTACACGTCTCGTTCGACCCGCGGACGTCGGCCTGGAAATGGAAATGAAGCGTGGGTGCGCGACAAGGTGCTGCCTGTCCATCCTACCATCTCTTCCTGAGTGCACTATTTTTATTGAAATGGAAATAAAAGAAAGAGACGCTCTCACCGTTTAATGGTGACGGCTATTCTGCTTTTTTTTTCATAGCAGAAATAACAATATATATAAAAAATATATAGTAGCTAAAGAAAAAGAGACGACATTACAGGGTCAGAAATCCACAGCACACAGTCCTATACATCCACGAGCATATCGATATAAAAGGCAAAGGCAAGCCGCAATACAATGCGTTTGCAAACAAAGCCACAAACGAAGTAACACAAGCGGCCGCGATGTAGACTGCGATGAGTATGTAAACAGATGAGGAATTACATACAGTTAGAATGATACATGCAGAGAACATGAATACAAAGGAATACGAAATACATACAGAATACAAACAGATACAGAATACAAAAGAGTATAATACGTAATATACAAGGGATAATAATTACAAATAAATATCGCGACCCAAGCACTTTGTACAGATGGTTAACCAGCGAAGCTGAAGCGTGCAGCCCCGGTATTTATCGCTGGATTAATGCTGACGGTTCATCAAACGACGGCTTGATAGGCTGCCGAATCCTCGGTACGCAGTCGCGGCTTGCGTTCGGCAGCTCGAGCCTGTTCTTGTACCCGGGCTGCAGCATCGGCACGGCGTAGACGAGCTCGTTCCCGGTTCTACTCATGGCTTTGCTGATCGAAATCTGCCTGCTCCTCAGGAGTACGTATGACGCGTGGCCGACCGATTTCGGAGCCGTAGAGAAACTGCTGCGCGCGCGCTCGGCTGCGACGGAGAGTAACGACATCAGCACTGGCGCAGGCAATCACGCGTTTCTCTTTCTCGCTCTCTTTTTCGTTCGCGCAAGCGCATGGGACTGCGTCGGAGGAGTTCTCGGCATACACGCAACAGACGGACGGACGGACGAATCGGCTAGCCATACACACCTTCGCCGTAATAATGAAAGCAAGTTGTAGTTACAGTGTGTGTCTATTCAGTGCGCTAACTAGTACTTGTTAAGGATGCCTGTATCGTTGTAAAAATGTTAGAGTGCATGCAATGCTTTTCGCCGTGTTATTTTCGATGGCCATGGAGACAGCAATTTTGCGAGAGAGAAAGGTCGGTGAGGATCAATGGAGTGTAGCGCTTGTTCTAGCTGCCGTCTTGGCATCGCGTGTCTGGAGCATTCGAGGAGAAGATGGCGAACATCATCGTCGTTGCCACCGGAGCAAGCCGGCAAGGAAGCCCATTTTATTCGATATAGAAAATGTTGCTGCATGCAGTCCCAAAGCGCAGTCGATGAATTAGTGTCACGGAACTTTTAGAATGTTGTACATCCAGCCGGTATTTGAGTTCAGGTTGCCCTATACGAAAACAATCGATTCCTTAGTATTTTCATTGAACCATGCAGGTTGACATACACAAATCTTCTTTATTGCTCTTAATATGCGTTGCATGTCCATTGGTGATAAAGGGATGAGTTGAATTTCTGCATCTTTATGGGTCGATTTGGACAAGGAGTCCGCTAATTCATTGCCTGCTATACCAGCATGTCCCGGGACCCGCTGTTTTAGCAGTGCCAAGTTACCGCTTCATGTAGCCTGAGTTAAACTGTTCATTACTGCATATGTTATCCGTGCATGCGGTTGGATGTCATTAATATTCTAAAGACATGCTAAAGCCGATAAGAAGTCTGTACAAATTGCCCACATTTTTGGTGTCTCAAACGTTTTGATAAAATAAGTGGCTGGGAGAATTGGCATTAATTCTGCTATATCAGAATTAATGCCAATTCTAATGCCAATTTAATGCCGTCACCAACAATATATTGTTGGTGACGGCGTGCGTCCTAGCTGAAAAGCGTACTCTACCTCTAAGAATTGTATAACATAAGCTGCATTCGCACTTTCCTTGATTACAGAACCGTCCGTCTACAGGTGAATAGACTCCCGGTACTTGTCAAATAGCTGACGTAAAGCTAATTGTTTCGCTGCTAATGCGAAAACGTGGCTTTTATTTTTAAGGGCTTCGCTTGACGTTTCTATTTTCGATGCCTGTAGAAGCCTTGGTGGGTAGCAGAGGTGTGAGTGCCAGAAATCGGTCGTGGAAGTCACGATTTATGCTCTTGAAACATGGCGTGTATCTGTGCACCCGGACGGTTCTCTATCAAAGAGATAAGTGGGTGTGCAGAATACTGGGTAGAAATTCTGAAGAGATGTCGGCATGTTTCCAGGCTGAGAATTACGGTTAAATGTGGTTCCCGCGGCTTTGCAAAGTGAGGTGACTGGATGCAGCGTGCGGGACTTCTAGGCCCACTTGTAAACTCCGAGCCTGCAACAGCTGTAATCGGTGAAGGGACCACGCAGATAATTTGGGCAATACAGGGGCGGAGCAAGCACTTCTCTAACGGTCAAGTGCTAAATGAACATGGAGCAAGTATGGAGTTGTTCCACCCCAGTTCGTACCTGTGATTCTGCAAAGAACATTTATGACACAACTAATTTGGTCCTCCAGGGCGGTCAAATGACGAATCCATCGAAGCTGGCGGTCTAAAATGACGCCGAGAAAACGATGTTTCCGGACCAGCTCGATCTCATCGCCGTCTATTCAAAAAGCGAAATTTCTTACTTTTTTTTCTCGGGAAGGGCAAAACCGCTGATTTGGCATATCTGCATGCCCCGTTCTCTTAAATAGTCACTTATTCCATAGCTCCTTTGTTTATGGTGTATGCATCGCTTTGTCCGTCATTTATATATATATATATATATATATATATATATATATATATATATATATATATATATATATATATATATATATATATATATATATATATAACAGAAGCCTTGTTCACCTTGTGGAAGTCCCTACGTCTAATTTGTCGATAACACCATATTTCTAATATGTAAACGAACATAGCACAAAGGAAGGTTCGGAAGGAATGCCCCTTAAATGATGTCGCATACGTGACCAAGAGGAAGGAGGCACAGGAGTAACCTCTCCAATTTACACAAACACTGCTGCGAAATCATGGCGGATTTTACGAAAGAAAACAAAAAGAAAAAACAACAGAAGTTTCTCAGAAGCGTTTGCTTGAATTATAACGTTGTAGTGTCGCCGCGTCACTATGTCTCAACGATTTCGCACAAATCTTATAATTTAGATTCTATCGAGAATAATTTTTTTTCGGGGTTCTGTCACCCATATCACCTCATCGCATCCTTGCAAACGGAGTATCGCATAGCGAAAGCGCTTGTCAGATGGTTTTTCTTTCCATACTGGCACAAAAGCCGTCGGAATTAACCTGCCACTGCTCGTAGGGTCTCAAAAGTAAAAAGTTGACAGGCTTTGTGAGCTAATGCACGCTAAACTCGACATTTACTTTCAAATTTTATTAGCCCCCCTTTTTTTTTTACCAACACTGCAACGTTTGTTCGTGTTACACTCCATTTCTTTACAGCCGTCTGCCTCTTATCTTGTACTTATTGTTGCAGGTCAGACGTGATGAGCGAATTCAACATTTCTTGCGCGATGTCTTCAGGACCGACAGCGGAAATAACGTGGATACGAATAAAAGCGGCAAGTGAAAGGTGACGCGGAGGCACATAAAGCCTTACCCAGCAGGATTCTGCAGTGATGCTAATTATAGAGTGCAAGGATGACACACAGCCACGCCTCACACAGGGCAGTTAACGAGGCGAAAGCGCTACGAGAAGACTTAACTCCACCAGAAGACGGACATCATAAGGCGCTGTCTTTAAAAGCTGCGCATGTAAACAACTGAAGTGAAAGTGTAGTGTGCGCCCTCGGCAAGTTGCATGGTTCCAGGGGAAATGTACTACTGAGCCATTAACAGATCATGAGAAAAACGAACTAGCAAACGCTTGTGAATGTAATGTGCGTATTATATAGCAGCTCCGAACATGCGCATTCTTCTCTTCAACAGGTGCGGAACATTCAGATACGTCCACCTCCACCCCCATGAATTCATCTGGCAACAAAGTTGATTGATTGATTTATTGATTGATTGATTGATTGATTTTTGTCTCACTTTCTAGAACAGCCCACGGGCTATCAGAGACAGTATAGTGGGGTGCTCCGGCTTAATTTTAACCGCCTGCGTTTCTTCGACGAGGAACCACAACTCGGTATACAAGAGTTCTTGCGTTCTGCCGCCATCGGAATACGGCCGCTGTTGAAGATGATTGCCGACAGGCGCCGACCAAAGCGAAGAGGAGAAGCCAAGAACGGCGTGAGCTGTCGCATAAAAGATGGAGTGTTTGGTGTAAGGCTGGGGTATTCCTTACGCGGCATTTCTTCTGGTGCCGAAAACCTGGGCCCCGATTCGACGCGGGTTGGGATCGAAACCGCGACGTGGTGCAAAGCAGCAGGATTCCATAGGCACTGGGCCACCACGTCCGGTGCACAGTGGCTATGTTTGTAATGTATGTGATATGCAGGGTGCTTTTTTTTAGCTGCACCAATTTGTTTTTTAAATTGCCTGATGCCGATAGCACAATTGTAATTCTTTATATATAACTCGATGAGGCGGCCATTACTTCTACGAGAAATCAAAATGTCCAATTGAATAATTACCATACTTGCGCAAGTTAACTCTTTAATTATTCATTTTACGGCACATATTTCAATCTACGAATTGTGGCTACATATGAGTTGGAAAGGCGTATCCACTTGGAACGAAATCTCAGGACTGCACCAGTTTCGAGATATCAATTTCGAAATTGTCCGAAGATATGCATTGGTGTTCCAGTTACTGTTGTTCTTCAACGCATAAAACAGCGTATTCAAAAAAAAAAGAAGTGCTTGTTCACCCATTGCACGATTTAGCGCATCACAATAGTATTCGCGCAAGCGCCCTATCACGTGACTTTTTTCGTATTTCGCGGGCTTTTGTTTTTTTCTCGGCAAAAACAACCTGGCAAGTTTTATCACGGTACAAATGTTTGAATGTGAGGTTATGTGAGGCGCTCTACAACTTTATAATTGACATTTTAAAAGTTCAAGCAACAATTAAAAAGTTGACCACATAAAAACAAATAATTGATTACTATTATCGATGAAAAAGATAATGGTTGTCAGTACACCCGACTACCGCTAATATGCAGTGGGTGCGATTTCTCTAACGATTTTTGTTTCTTTTTTTTAAATCTCGGTCCAAGTTAGCTGGGACATTCCGTATATACTTTCTGATCCAGAGAAAAATAATAGCCGGCGACTTATTAGCGTGCCACCATTCCCTTCACCTCATTTCAATTTTTAAAGAGGAGCCTTACAATTACTTTCGTGGCAGCCACTTGCATCGGCACATGTAATCCACTGCTTTCTGAAGATAATTTTGTGGCGAGGTTTTTAATTAAAGACAGAAGGAATCACTTTTCAAATGTACACTGCGCCTGTGCGCATATGCATTCCTTTCACTCTTCGTAGTCATCGCGGCTGCCTTCCCAAGGATTAAATATGACAGCGTTCCCAGATAACTGAAAGCTCCAGCTATCCAAATGCCATCGAAAATATATACCGTTTGGATGCAATTATAGTTAATGAGGGAGTGATACCATAGTGAGGCTCACAAAAGACTCGTATGCTAAAATACTGCAGCTACTATTATTGCTCCCTTCCAATCTGTCACTCGCATTGTCTTTCTTTTCGCTGAGGGATCGTAGATGGGCGAGGGTATGATTATAATACCGGAATAATTCACAACCAAGAGTGAAACTCCGCAGCAACCGAGCCATGCCAATTACTCGCTTCAAGCTGGCGCTGATATTTGCTATTTCGCTACAACCCAAAATCTCGATAAGAGTACTTCCTGTACTTAAGTCCGCTTTAAGCACAGCCTATATATATTGAGAACAATAGCCGTGGCTTTGTATATTACAGCTTCTCTCCCAAAGCAACGCGCACTTGATTTTTAGCGTTTAGAGATACGCGAGTACATACGCGGGCGAGCGACCACTTCTTGTTGCTAAAAGAGACGAAAGAATCAGTTTTTTTGGCCGGCGGGCAATCATTATCTTTCGGTCCCTATCTACAGTAATAACCACCCGGCAACACGAACGAGAAAAATCGGCCTCGCGGGAGGCTTACAATTACACTGTCCGCTTAGCTGGCCGAAGGAGGACGTGGGTCCGCGTGTATCATCCCGTTCCTTTTATGCTCGTCGGAGATAATAGAAAATAAAGTCCGCCTCCCATTTCCTAGGCGCGCGCACCAGAGGGACGTGAAAGGAGGCGCGCACAGAGAGCGGCGGGCAAAAGCAGTGGTTCGCCGTCCAGAATTACCGCACCGCTGCCTTCTTGATCCGGAAATTTTCCGCCGCGATTCTCCATTCAAGTGTAACAAAGGCGCGCGGAGACAAAAAAGAAAAGAAAAAAAGAAGGGGAGGGGGGGCTCGCTTTTGTCCGCGCCAAGGTCTCACTCGCTCGCTATCTGCCCGAGACTACCACCTCCACCTTTCTTTTTTTATTATTTATTCTCCTTCCACCCAAAGCGCTCGTCCTCCAATTCCTGGTGAAGCCAATAATGGAACACGCAAAACTGCTAACTACAGTGCGGACAGGAAGACGGTCAGCGGAAAGACAGAGCGACCGAAGCGCACGAGCACAGAATGCGAAAGATGGAAGTCGGACGTCGACCACGAGTGTCGCCGATGTACCCCCTTCGCCAGCCGGGTTTCCCCCCTGACATTATACGTTGTGAACAAGGCGTCGTTTTTTTTTTGTTCGTGTGATTTTCCCTCGCGGTGTTCCTCACTTCTGCGAAGAGAAATCGCGCTGTGTTACAGCTCCGTCCTTGTCCCTGCGGGACTGAAAGGCGCACTCGTATTCAACTTCGGCCAGAGGCTGCGGAGCTCCGTAGCTCATTACGAGAGAGGAACGCCGCGCGCTGCCACGGTATCAAGACTTGCACTCGGTGACGGGCAGTTAAATATACAGAGAAACCGGAGAAGAAAAGAAAAAAAAAACGGGCGGGATTCAGAATTCGGCGCTCTCTTGTGTTCGTAATAGTTATTACTTCACTTAAACGCATCTATGTAAGGCTTTCACGTTCGGCAGCGGTTGCAACCGATTTCAATAGCGAAAAGAAAGCAGGATGTTATGCGCCATGATAGCGGCGATACAAGCTTGAAGATAACTCGTTTCAGTGCGTGGTAGTGTCGCTGGGTGAATTCGTCCTGACGTACTAGTGTCGCTGCAGAAATGATGTGCGCATGTATGTTTAAGTGTGGATTGTTCTTTTTTTTTAGCCCGTACATTTTTTATCGCCTGTGGCACATAGCGTTATTGTAGTCCTTGAGCTGCATTACTCGAAGTGACCGGCGTAAATTATTCGCACTAAATATATAAGCTCATAATAAACTAATTCCCCAAAATCCACCAATCAACCTTTTAATTAATTATTTTACGGCTCATATTGCAACTTGCGAATCGCAGCCGGTGAGTAAATTTCCAAGGCGTGTCCCCTTGGAACGACTTCTAAGGATCACCCGCCGTGGTGGCGTAGCGACCTTAGCGAGATCAAATACCGGCCGCTGCGTCCGCATTTCGATGGGGGTGAAGTGCAAAAACGCTCGTGTACCGTGCATTAGCTGCGCGGCAAATAACCCCAGAGCGTCATAATTAATGCGGAGTCCGCAACGACGGGGTTCCCATGCAATTCTCTAAATTAATTAATTAACGATTTAATTATTAATTAAGTAACGTGGAGAATCGCTTGGGTTTCCAGATATGCGCGGTGAAACTTTCGGTAAAGAAGCACTACTGTTACTCTTGCTTTACCAAGCCCCATTTCATGCAACGAGGCACAAAAGTAGTGCCTGGTTGAAAATTTGCCGCGAACTCATCGGCTACAATTAGTCAATTGCAGTAGGAGCCGTAAAGTAAGTAATGATTTAAAGTAAAGTAATAATGATTTTTTTTCTTTCTTTAGTTAGTCGATTACACATTTCGATTTCTCGTTCGAGCAATGAGTAATTGAGCAAGGATTACTCTTTGAGTAATCGAGCTGAATTGCTACAAATATGCTATCTTCCACATGCGATTAAAAAAATTCTGTATGGTCTAAAAACGAACACCTGGCATAGTTTTTGATCAGGTCACAGCTACAATCAACGCTACTAATCACTACCGACAATCATCAACAGCAGCGAGAAAGAGATAGGTTAAAATCAGTAGCTGCCAGAAACCTTATGCACAGTATTCTAATAGATTATTACACGCACAAGCGTTCAGTACCGGTGGAGTTGTTTTATTTTAACAGCCATGTGTGGTTATTTGTTTCCATTATTAATCAAACGACTCACTGCATTCACTTGCAATCACGCAGCAGTGCCCAACGCTTCTGGGTTATTTCCCTTCAGCTGGACATTTGTGACTGTCTGGAAGCTCATTAGTTCATATTAAAAATTTTAAATATCTCGGTGCCCTTCCACTCTATGAAGAAGGATGACCAGCGAAGCTGTGTCTGTGGGCCTTTTAATGGAGAACTGCACCGCCGCCGCCGGTCGGCCCGACATTGCACTATCTTCCGGATCGGCCCACGTATGGAAAGTGCTAACGCCTGCTTCACCCCCGCCGCGGGTCGGGCCGGTATATCTTCGGGATCGGTCCACGTATGGGGAGTGCCACGTATGGGGAGTGCTCATGGTTCCGGCGGCTTCACCTCAGCTGCCGGTCGACCCAGTATTGCACTATCTTCGGGATCCGCCCACGTATGGGGAGTTTTTTGCTTACCACGCCAACTTTTGCTTACCACGCCAACTTTTGCTTACCACGTCCAAAATTTCCTTGGACGGTAGAGGTATACAGCATCGCTGTAAAAATCACCGCGATTACCATACTCCGCAGTGCGAAATTTGAGCGCAGTTCTATACGTGTTTTCAGTTTGCGATATATCGGCTGGCGCGGACAACGTGTCTCGTGCGGGCCGTTGCAAATGGAGCGAAGTGCGGCGCGACTGCTTCCCTAACCTGGAGGTCGCGAGAGCCAGCGCGTGGGTAACGCGTAGGCGCGATTCACAGCAGCCGCCGCCGACAGACCTCCCAGACGCGCGCAACTCTGGTGCCATCTCGTAGCCATCGTCGCCACACTACGTTTTTCTTCTCACGCTTTCACCATACCCTCCTCCCCTTTCCGCCTCATGGTTCTGATACGCCATTCCTCTCAGCTTTCTTGCTCGCGTCTTTCAACCCCCACTACATAGAGAAAGAAATTTCAACAAGAGCGGACACTCCCGTAGAGCCCAGCGGCCGAATTGACTGTAGCACACCAAGCGGATGTTGTTGACTCCTTCCGGTTTCGGTTTTGGGCGCGCGCGTTTTGAACACCAGTTGGTACACGCCGCGCCGGCTCCGCTGCTCGGCGCGGCATTTTTTTTTTTTTTTTTCGCTTCTGCTGAACCTCGCGTGGCCTTGGCTTGGAATCGTTTCATTATTACGTAGAAATGATTGCGATTGACCTTTACAAGACTGCACCGAATCTGTCAGGTGCAATTTCATAAAGAAAACGAAAGACGTCTTCTGAAATGATGAAATGTTTATTTTGCTCTATATAAATGCTCGTTCCGGGCTTCTTCTGCATTCATCGAAAGTTGTGGCACCACGTAAGCAGCAGTCGTTGCCGTACGATGCTCCACCGGATCCCATCAGCTGAAAGTAAATTACAAGCATGTATCATTTTGGCATATTGACCTAACAGGAGTATTTCGTGTAGAGGCGAAACGTGCGTAAGTGGTGAATGAGCGGCATTACAGATAAATTCACTTTTACGTACATTTCGCAGCAAAGACTCCTCCGAAACAATGCCATAAAATCTGAACATCCGATTTTCAAGCACCCCTCCTTTCCCTGGCATTATTTCCTGCACTTTAAGTGCACAAATACACGGGTGACTGCGCGTTTCCAAAACAACTTGGCCTCAATCGACACGATTGTACGCGAAGTACACACACAGGCTCAGCCAGACCATGTTACACGCTCGCAGAATGCCTTCTAATCGCACTCAAGTCAGACTCGTGGGTGCAAAGCCTGTTTTCAGTCGCTCATAATACGTAAATGTCATGTTCTTGAGCTCCTCCGTGTTATCTTTTACGCGTCCTGCCGGCGCATGCAACACTCCCGTGTTATCACTCTCGGCAATCGCTCGTCGCGTTTTCGAGAAGCGTGAGTACCGAAATAAGGTATATCTTGTTGCAGGGCTATAAAATGCGTCACAAACTTGTCCCACTAAAATTCAGTACACGCAAAACTAACTCACTATGGCCGGCTTGCTTTTTTGCTAACACCTTCACAACCCCAGGCGCGGCGAGCAAGCCTTAAGATATCCCAAAAAGTTACCAGATAAATTACAATACTTTTTCGGGTCAGAGAATGCGTCACGAACTTCTACCAGTAAGATCCAGTACACGCGAAACTAACTGCGGCACACAGCCGAGCTGCTTTTCGCTAACTGCGTCAATAAGCCGGGCGCGGCAACCGTGCTTCTAAACTACCCCAAATATAACGACGCTAGTTACAATAATGTTGGGGGCCACAGAATGCGCGAAAACTTCTGTCTTAGGCGCTACGACGCAGTACACGCATGTACACGCGCAAATGCCTCACACGGCCGAGCCGGTTTTCGCTTACTGCGTCAATAAGCCGGGCGCGGCAAGCGTGCCCAAAACCTACCGAAATAAGTTACAGTAATGTTGGGGCTCATAGAAAGCGTCGCAAACATCTCCCAGGACGAGGCATTAACTCAAATTAACTGCGCCAGGACGGCGGAGCTGTTTTTCGCTAACTGCGCCACTCGAACTAAGCCTAAATGTGCTTAAAATGCGCCGCACACTGTCAAACACAATTTCTCACCTTGCCGTAGTCCAGTAGTGCAGTGGTGCCGTGTCGAAATGCAGACGATACGCAAGAAAAGCATAGAGAAGGCCGGGAGCCCAAAAACATGGGCTATATCCAAAACAGACGGTTCGCCGAGCTCGCGAGCTTCGCACGTACGACCGGCCTCGCTCACTCCTGCGGCTTGTCTGGCGCATGACGTATGCACGCGCGTCTGGCGTGCCGCTAGCTTGTTGCTAGGCAACGCAACAAAAAGTTGCAAAGTGTAAGTTCATTTACACGCAAAACTTTTTCACTTTTAGTGGGAAAGAATAAAAAAAAATAAAACGTTGTCTGGAAGTTTATTTCACATTCTTTTTTTTTTTCTCATGCTCGCGTCAACTAACGGATGTTGTTGAAACTAGGCGTGACGTCTTTCCTGTTGCCAGTTTTTGAAGAGTGTCCCCTCTTGTTGAATTTCTTTCTCTATGCCCCACTATGTTCACTTTCATCTTTCACTGTGCTCGTTCACTTGGTTACGCCGCCGCCGACGCCGCCGCTCGCCGCAGGAAGGGGCATTGCGATCGGGGCGTGCAAACGCTCTGCCTGAGCGCATATTGCTATGTCACTGGGGCTATGTTACCGCAATTCCGGTAATCCCGTGTTCTCTTAGGAACGCAAGAAGAGGTGAAGCTTCCTTGCGGGCTTTGACTGCGGACTGTTCTGGAAACACAAGATGGTGCAGGCACGCATGCGGAAGGTCGCAAGTGTGAATACACAGGGAACGAAGCATTTCTAGCCTAGTAAGTCGTCATGACAAATTGGGTTGGCTCTCCTAGATAACCGCACAGCAAGGACAGGCGATGTCGCGTATTCGGAGATTCGCGCTGTGATTGTCAGAGGTAGCCCTCGCCTGCTGGCCGCCGGGTGCGACCTGAATATATACGTGGAATCGTCGATGACCAAGACCTAGGCTCACCCTGCAAGTAAAGGATGGATATGCTGCATGCGTTGCGTTGCGTCGCGTATTCTACGGCCCATGCCATAGGACAGCGCCTGAAGGGAATTGCTCAGATGGGATGACGAATTGACCTTCTGCTATGTATATTTTGCACCATTTCACTTCTCTGCGCTTGTCGTCGCCCCGTTTGTTAATGTTGCCGCATTTATACTGGCGAGCACTCATCCGGGGAATATTTCACGTGGAAATAAAATATTGACTATAGTCGATGAGAACTTAAGAATGAGGCGGCAAGTACACCATTGTCCAGCTCAAAGATAATTGCATGGATGCGCAGCCAATTACGTTCGCTCATTTCTAATAGATAACGGCGGAGACGAACTTCCTTCAGCATTTACATTCCTCGAGAACTGCATTTTGGGGTGCGGATGCGCAGACGCCAATTGCAGTGTGGCTTCGTGGGCGGAGCTTGTACTGAATTCTTAGCACTGTCACTAGCTGCAGGAGCTTTGCAGCATGACAAATCTCTTTTAAGCATGCGTAACTCATTGCAGCAATTCATGCCTAAGATTCAGCCTGCATGTATCTTATGCTCAATGTTGCACCATCCCTCCTTCGCCGAGCATCTGGCCTCATACAGAGCTGTATGCTAAGAACGCTTCTCAGAGAAATCGGGCGCTAGTGCCTATGCGCAGCGTCATTACAGAACATCATTTAGCATGGAAATTATGGATGTGAAGTTTTCGAAACTTCGCTCCTTTGGCGTCGCGGAACCTTTTCACTCCTCATGTTAGCATAATCTGTCAGTGCTGTTTCGTTTTATGGCAATAATTAACCTCATTTTGCCTCTTATTTCTGCCATCGTATTGTCAATTCGTAAAACAACAGGACTAAAAGAAACTTATCAAGGTATGAAAGATAATAGTCCATTGTGAGTGTAACCACCCAAGAGTCATTTATACCTAGTGACAGGGATATTCAAAAGTGTCCAGACTTTCAAAAAGCACAAGAAAATGAGAAATGGGGCAATACTGACGCGCATAGGCACCCAACAAATTTCTGTAAACTTTAGCCCCTTTGCTTCCGAGTAACCTTCTGGTTTTTTCTTTCAACGTACGCGCGTCTGTGCTTTTACTGTAACACCCTCAGGCCTTGAAGTTACAATAAATAAATAAATAAGCCAATTCGTCCAGCAACACGCCTTTTCTAGACGTATACTTGTGCACTGGAAATTACGAGATAGAATTAACTCTTCGTGAACGTAAAACTCCCAACGGCTCTAAGGAAACACCACGCACATAACATGCAACTGAGCGACAAGAAGCAATAAAAGAATGCGCAGTTTATTCTTGCATCGAATCTGCGGTAAATCGTGGCAAACCGTTGTAAATCCACATGCTGTCCTGCATTCCCGTGGTGGTTGAACTACTGCAAGGCCACATTTTCTCTGGCAACGTTAGTACGAAAGCCTGTATGGCTGACTGCTGAAAACGAAGAAAGTCGCATTTTCAGCCGAATGATGAGGCATTGATAGCAATCACGAAGTGTTATTTCTAGTTTTTTAGGTCGTACAAGTTGCAATAAACATTCGCTTGCTAATTAAATGGCCAAGCATGGTGTCACGCGCGCACAGGCAAACATGAAAGGATCTCACTCGATGACCACGAACACTCGCTGTCACCACGCTGGCCTGTAGAAGAGCAGCAGAAGCGGCCAGCAAACTTTTCGTGCTGCCTCTAAGTTCTCCGCAGCCCAGACCTCAACGTCCAGCAGGACATCATCGGTCAAGCCCTTGCTGCTGCTGTGTCTCAAGGTATTCCGGCCGACGGCTAGGGGTGAAGGGGGAGAAGCATTTCTCTCTCGACGTTCATTGACTGGTGTTTTTAATGAAGTTATTCCTCCTCCTCCTGCCTAAGTTCTATGCATCTCCAAAACTTGTGATTACGCGACCTCCTACTCTAGCCACGCGGGACGACAGCGCACACGAAGCTACCAGCCCGCCTATATATCATTTGCACCCTCCTCAGATAACCTCCAAGATAGGGCCCGACAGATGCTGGTATACGGCCACCGGCCCCTCCCCACCTCCTAGCGCGCACTTGATCACGTTACCGCTCACTCGCCCCCCCCCCCCCCCCCGTCCCCGTCCCCCTCCTCTTGAACGTTGGACGCGCGGGAAGATGGTGTGCATCCTGCCACCGCCCTTCTCAGCTCGCCCTCGCACGCTTTCCCTTGCACCCACAGCATACGGAGCGGGGGGCGCGCTTAGGCTTAGTACGGAACCTGAGGCCGACGACGACGACGAAAATTCGCTTGGAGTGTCCATATAATTGCTATCACAATAAAAGTAGGAGTACTCGGCGGATCAGACGGACTGAGCGCAAACAACTGTGCTGCGCTATGGATCACGTGACATCGCACACCGGACAGCAAGAAACAGCCGAAGGAGGGCCGAGCGACAAAAATTCATTATCTGTCGAGCGGCAACGGTCGGCACCGCCAACATTTGCCCGCGGCCGTGAGCCTCGAGCACGCACAGCAGATTAGGCTCGGAGACGCAAGACGTTTCAGTTCCCCGCCTGCTATTCCTCGGCCCCAGTTTGTTTTGTCGGTGACGCCGGGTTTGAGCGTCAGCAAGCTGAGCTTCGCTGCCGCGGGCGTCCGGCCTCCTATTGGAGAAAGGTTCCGAGCCAGGACAGCGCCGGGCTGATCTAATGCTACGCGACAAACACGCGCGCCGGCACAATCCGGGCTGAGCGCGCCACAACGCGCCCAGATCAGCAGCCCTGCTGGCGTCGCGCGCCCCCGCACACAGCGGCAATACGGGACTGCGCCGATATAAGGGACCGCCGTGCAGCCGCGAACGACGAGAAGTAAAAAAGACACATAAAAAAGTGCGAATCTCTCGGGGCCACCTTGAGCTCTAAACAACGCGCCCGTTCGAAGCCACTGCTGCTAGAGCAAACGGAGCTGGGGGAGCCGTTGGCTGAAAAATCTCAAAGGTAAACAGGGACGGCGCCTGTGAGGAAAATACCGTCGCATGGCGGGCGAGTAAGTAAACTGCATGTGACGCTGCAAAACGAAAGCACGGCCGCTGGATAAATTTTCTTTTTTTATCTAGCGGCCGTAACCAAAGAAAGACAGGAAACGAAGAAAACAAAGGTGGAGCCGTCAGGCTGACACGCGCCTACGAAAAGATGGCGAAGAACTAGGTGCTTGGAAGAAGCGGAGAGGCAGAAGTGACGATGCAACTTACATCGCGCGTGTCGCCAAAAAGATTGCGCGCGGCGCACTCCCGCCACGCGGCCGCCCACTCGACGAGCATTTGCTTGCGCGTTTCTCGGCCGGGAACAGTGCACTGAAGCCGCGGTCCGGTATCGACTGGTGGCCGGTATACTTAAGACTGCTCTAGACTGCCTACCTGATCGAGCCGCCATAAATCAGCGTCCGTCGCCCATACATCATCAACGGCGCGCGCAAACTTTCCAGATCGCAGCACTCGGCGGCGGCACGCCCTTCATTGCAATCAGCAATGCGGCGATTCCTGTCGACTTCTATGCTCGTAACGTGTCCATGGATCACAGGCCAACACATTCGTTGGACCCAAATCGATCACGCGTGTTTCTGCGGCGTGCCTTAATTTACGAGCGAGTCTCTACAAAAGAAGCCACTTACGTCGCAAAGCAATCGAGGCTTAAGACCGGCGTAATGCACACTTAAACTCACGCAACGGCTCTGCAAATTTATCATACAGTTGTGTTCCGAGCTTTCACGTCGAGCGCAGATACAGAGAACACAGCTGACGCGGTGAACATATGTGTATACGTATATGTTGTTTGCTGAGACCGTATGTCACTGCATGCGGTTATTTGACATTTTGGTAAGAATCACTGAATTTGTTGCGAAGAGCGGGAAATATCCACGTAAGGTGTGGATGCTGTAATCGGAAGGAGAAGCAAAAAGAATGGGAGAAGGCAGGGATCTTAACCAGAAAAGTGTCTGATTGACTACCTACTCTATACGCTTGGGGAGGAGTACAAGGGAATAGAATGAAGAGAGAACGAAGAAACTAAATATAATATATAGCGACGCCTTTGCATTACAGCACAAGCGGGTCTATTTGACAGATCACATCAAACTAATTTTCTTAAAATCAATAAATGATGGATGATATCAGAAGTGCCCGTTTCTTATATAGGATATATATATATATATATATATATATATATATATATATATATATATATATATATATATATATATATATATATATATATATATAAGAGGGGAGCAAAGACAGGGAGGTTAGCCAGTGTAAGTACCGGCTGGCTACCCTGTGCTGGGGAAAGGGGTACCTTTTATTACGACCTGCCGCGGTAGCCCATGCAGTGGCTATGGCATCGCACTGCAGAACTCGAGGTCGCGGATTTGACGCCGGCTATGGAAGCCGCATCTTGATGGTGGGCGCAAAGCAAAAAGACCAGCTTACACAGAATTATGTACACATTAAAGAACCCCAGCTGGTCAAAATTAGTTCGAATGTGGTGGTGTGTGTTAGCTACAGACGGCCGGGTTTAGCCTGGCGATCGAAGCCGGCTCCACCTGAGCGTCTCTTTCATTGTCACTGGAGTATTCACCATGTCTCGAACACTTCAGTGTCTCTTGGAAATCTGATAAGAAGGCGTGAAGCTTCCTTGAAGGGGGCTTCAGGAGATCCTTCTGGAAACACAATGTGTTGAAGACACGCACGTGGGAGGCTTTTTCTTATGTAAGTTCTCAAGTAGCGACCCCTTTCACCACGGTAGGTTGTGCAAGACCAAAAAAAAGTGTTCGGTGTCTCCTGGCTCATTGGACGAAGTACACAAGGACGTTCCGTCTTATATATATATATATATATATATGGCAGAAAGCGAAATGCTCACCCGTAGTTTATTGTGAAGTCGTTTACAGTGAGCAGATTACGTAGAGCGCTCAGCGATTGAAATGCGATACTCAGACAGCATGGCGGCCGGCGCTTTTTGCGTCACCAGTGATCGCTGGGTGATCACTGAGGAGGACGAGTGCAGTCACGATGCATCAAAGAGATTCTCGTCTTCATGTGACACAAACAATGCATCAGGCCCATATCACTTCCATCCTGTATTGGCAAAGTAGCCGAACATGCTATTCATAACAGGATAATAGAACACATAGAAAACCAGGAGCTTTTCAGGCACAATCTCATAGGCTTTCGGAAGGGATTATCCACACAGGACGCCATGCTCATGATCAAACGGGCTATTATTGACCTCCCTAGCAGGGACGTAAAGGGCCTCCTGGGTCTGGATCTTATCAAAGCATTTGATACGGTTGCACATAAACACATCCTACATGAAATCTCACTCTTGAACCTGAGAAGCAATTTTGACAATTATGTGAGGTCCTTTCTAGCTAATCGGACAGCTCGGGTCAAACTCGGGATAGTCACAGGCCGTCCATACAATTTAGGCAACGACGGCACACCACAAGGTTCAGTATTGTCCCCACTCCTCTTTAACATTGCCATGCACAGGCTCTCGGAGGAATTGTCCAAAATCCCGAGCTTGGGGCACGTCATATACGCTGACGATATCACAGTGTGGGTCCCAAGGGGGTCACTCGCAGCACTAGAGCAGACACTACAGGCAGCGGTAGACACCACAGAATCCTTCCTTAAGGGCACCGGACTCAGGCTATCACCTAGTAAATCTGAGCTGCTGCTCTTTAGACAGGGAAGACAAGGTGTTAGAAACCTTGCACCTTTAGAAACTCTGCCGATTAAAATCACAGACAACACAGGACGGGTCATACCCAGAGTAGAGAAAATTAAAATTCTGGGTCTTCTCATTGACGCAAGGAGCTGTAACGCCACGGCCCTGAAGCGTCTCACAGGTCAGGCCAACAGTACTTTAAAGCTCCTGGGCAGGGTCTCAAATCGAAATGCAGGCCTCAAGGAGGACAATCTCATCAGAGCATATCATGCATTTTTCATCAGTCATGTGACGTACATTGCATCATACCTGAACTGGGGGAAAGGAGAGAAGGCTAAGCTAAACGCACTTATGCGCTCCGGACTCAAAAGGGCTCTGGGACTCCCGCACGGAACGAGTACGGAACTCCTCAACAAGTTAGGACTTCATAACACTATAGATGAGCTCATTGAGGCACATTCGATGTCACAAATTGCAAGACTCTCCAACACTAAGCCAGGGTGTAAAATTCTAGATGAAGCCGGAATACTGCCTCGAGGAGGAGACGTCTCTAAGTTCAAAATACCCAAGGAGGTGGAGACACAATTAGTTGTAGACCCCATACCAAGAAATATTCATCCTGTCCACAACAAGGGCAGAAGGGACGCCAGGGCCAAATGCATTCTGGGTAAACTGCACCAACAACACAGCTCAGCTCTTTTTGTCGATGCAACTAGTCATGGATCGGGCAACCGCTACGCTATTGCCGTGGTCGATGAGAGCGGTAAATTAATAAGCGCGGCGTCACTACGAACGAGCTCCATTCATGCCGCCGAAGAAGCAAGCATAGCACTTGCAATTACAATGAGGAGAGGCTCCACGATTTTCTCCGATTCCCGTACAGCCATTAGGAATTACTCAGCCGGCTTCGTTTCAGTGGAAGCACACAAGTTACTTATACACAGTATTAATACTCATAATTACGACCAACTGGATAGCTCACACCTAGTCTGGTTTCCGGCTCATCAGGGCCACTCGGTCAGCCCCAATGGCTGCAATCCCAATGAGCAAGCTCACTCTGCTGTGCGAGATCTCACATGCCGCACGTCAGATCAGGAACTGCTCCAGGATGACTGCGGCTCCTACAAAGACCCACTTACTACTTTTCACGAGATCACCTCACACTGTAGGGACGGCAGGAGGTCTTTTCCTCCCCCCCCCCTCCCCATCAGAAGCTCAACCGAGCTCAGGCAGTCACATTAAGAATGATTCAAACTAAATCTTATCCCACACCTTTCGTGCTTAACAAAATTGACCAGGATTGTACCGCGGAATGTAAAAGTTGTGGACACACTCCATGTCTATTTGATCATATGTTCTGGCTGTGCCCCAACCAAAGGGCTTCGGATCTCAACAGTGAGGAGGACTGGAGTCGACGCATATCCAGCGAAGTCCTTCAAGATCAACTCCTGGCCGTCCGGAGAGCTCACGACATCGGGAAAGCCTTTGGCCTACCGGTGCCTACGTGGGCGGAGCCACCGACTTAGCCTGGGGGCTTGTGCCCTCGGACCCTAGTTTCTCTGGACTAAAATAAAGTTCTTGCCATGCCATGCCTTGTGTTCCGAGCTGTCACGTCGAGCGCACATACAGAGAACACAGCTGACGCGGTGAACATATGTGTATACGTATATGTTGTTTGCTGAGACCGTATGTCGCTACATGCGGTTATCTGACATTTTGGTAAGAATAACTGAATTTGTTGCAAAGAGCGGGAAATATCCACGTAAGGTGTGGATGCTGTAATCAGAAGGAGAAGCAAAAAGAATGGGAGAAGGCAGGGATCTTAACCAGAAAAGTGTCTGATTGACTACCTTCTCTATACGCTTGGGGAGGAGAACAAGGGCATAGAATGAAGAGAGAGCGAAGAAACTAAATATAATATATAGCGACGCCTTTGCATTACAACACAAGCGGGTCTATTTGATAGATCACATCAAACTAATTTTCTTAAAATCAATAAATAATGGATGATATCAGAAGTGCCCATTTCTTAGGATATATATATATATATATATATATACAAGAGGGGAGCAAAGACAGGGAGGTTAGCCAGTGTAAGTACCGGCTGGCTACCCTGTGCTGGGGAAAGGGGTACCTTTTATTACGACCTGCCGCGGTAGCCCATGCAGTGGCTATGGCATCGCACTGCAGAACTCGAGGTCGCGGATTTGACGCCGGCTATGGAAGCCGCATCTTGATGGTGGGCGCAAAGAAAAAAGACCAGCTTACACAGAATTATGTACACATTAAAGAACCCCAGCTGGTCAAAATTAGTTCGAATGTGGTGGTGTGTGTTAGCTACAGACGGCCGGGTTTAGCCTGGCGCCTGGCTGGGTTTAGCCTGGCCGGGTTTAACCTGAGCGTCTCTTTCATTGTCACTGGAGTATTCACCATGTCTCGAACACTTCAGTGTCTCTTGGAAATCTGATAAGAAGGCGTGAAGCTTCCTTGAAGGGGGCTTCAGGCGATCCTTCTGGAAACACAATGTGTTGAAGACACGCACGTGGGAGGCTTTTTCTTATGTAAGTTCTCAAGTAGCGACCCCTTTCACCACGGTAGGTTGTGCAAGACCAAAACAAGTGTTCGGTGTCTCCTGGCTCATTGGACGAAGTACACAAGGACGTTCCGTCTTATATATATATATATATATATATATATATATGGCAGAAAGCGAAATGCTCACGCGTAGTTTATTGTGAAGTCGTTTACAGTGAGCAGATTACGTAGAGCGCTCAGCGATTGAAACGCGATACTTAGACAGCATGGCGGCCGGCGCTTTTTGCGTCACCAGTGATCGCTGGGTGATCACTGAGGAGGCCGAGTGCAGTCACGATGCATCAAAGAGATTCTCGTTTTCACGTGACACAAACAATGCATCATCTCAGTGTCACCAGCACCCACTGGTGGTGCAAGAAAGTACCGGCCGCCATGCTGTCCGAGTATCGCGTTTCAATCGCTGAGCGCTGTACGTTGTCGTAGGGGCCATACACTCTCGATATTTCGCAGTGCGAGATAACGCTTTACGCCTGCGTAGATCGGCTAAATCAATGAAGCTGTATTGCACCTACAGTGGGCGGCCAGCCTTTGCGTCAGCGCTGTTTTAATATCGCGTAATTGTCAAAAAGACTGACAAGATGGTCGAAAACCCGCCGTGGTTGCTCAGTGGCTATGTGGTGTTGGGCTGCTGAGCACGAGGTCGCGGGATCGAATCCCGGCCACGGCGGCCGCATTTCGATGGGGGCGAAATGCGAAAACACCCATGGTACTTAGATGTAGGTACACGTTTAAGAACCCCAGGTGGTCGAAATTTCCGGAGTCCTCCACTACGGCGTGCCTCATAATCAGAAAGTGGTTTTGGCACGTAAAGCCCCATAATTTAATTTAATATAGTCGAAAGGCGCTACATGACGCCAAGAAATGACCGTCATAATAAGAGAAATTGCCCTCGTTACTATCAAAGTGGCCAGCGATATTATTAGCAATTCATGGTATTCATTAGCAATTCATGGTATTTTTCAAATCCTTACCAGCCTAGACACAAATAAAGCGACAGGTCGATGTTATACCCAATCGCGTGCTGAAAGAATGTGCTAGTTCTCTTAGCAATCGTCTTCATACAATGTACATGACGTCATTATCCTAAGGAATCGTGCCGGACGAATGGAAGTTTGCTCATGTGGTTCCTGTCCATAAGAAAGGACCGAAAAATAATTTAGAACAATATCGCCCAATTTATCTCCTATGCGGCGCTTCGAAAATTATGGAACACATCGTATAAAGCAACCTAATAAAGCACTTGAATTCGCAAAACTTTTCTTACACAGAACAACATGGCTTTCGCGCTGGATTTTCTTGTGACACACTGCATTAGATCAAGGTACTAGCGTTGACTGTTTGTTTTTAGATTTCAAAAAAGCATTCGATCGGGTACGGCATGAGTGTATAATTCACAAGCTTCAGCATTTAAAAATTAATAAATTAAAATTAATAAATCAAAATACATGCTTAACCCGCATTACATATCCCACCGCCGTGAACACCGATTAAAAGTAAGGCCAATGAAGTCAAGAACTAACTTGTTAAAGTATTCTTTTTTTCCCAAAACCATCAATGAATGGAATGCTCTGCCTCAGGATACCGTTTCTAAAACATCAAATTCAGCCTTTTTCAATGAAATGCTTGACATGTGATCATTTCGCGTGTTTCGATGTTTTCTCTCTCTTTCTTTTTCTCTCTTCTTATTTTTCACCTTTGCTTGCCTACTATATGTATTTCTGAGTGTATATGTGTTCATATGTTCATGTAAGCCCATGTATGTGTGTATATATGTACATATAGTCCATTTCTTCTTTTTTTTTTTCTTTTTTGTTTTGGGATAGTTATGCTGCCTGCACTGCATTATTCGTCACCGTGTTTTTTTGTGTTATCTAACCATAATTACAACTGTTTAACATATGTGTTACTTCCCCCCCACTGTAATGCTCTCTGAGCGAATGTGGGACTGTATAATAAATATAATAAATTAGCCTTTTATCAGGTCACGATCAGCACTTAGGCATATGTTCCCCGGCAGTCACTGGCGCATAGTGAATATATAGCGCGCCCTACAGAACACACATTAACGGAACGTGTTGACAAGCTTTTCTCACATGCCGAGTGGCAGGCGCATGCGCAGCCCGTCAACCGGCATTCCGTCGCATAGCGGCATACATCGGCGTCAGACATCACGGCGAGGGGCCGCTTGAGTGAAGGCGCACCGGCGCGTTCGTATTTTCAGGTAGATTCAATTTGCGTATACGCTGCGCTGCGATCGTAATAACTCTCGGCGTCTTTTCTCCAGGCCTCCTCCGCGGAAGTCTCGCACGAGTTTCGATTGGCGTGTAACATCGATCTTGCTATGACAGCCGCCAGATCGAAGCGCTGCTGCCTGGAGATTAAAATAGCGAGAGCCAAGTTTTTCCCTCGTCCTTCTTTTTCTCTTTCTTTGTTTTTTTCCTTTCGTGTCTTCTCCCCCCGCCCTTTTTTTTTTTTCCCGCGGCCCCGGAAAGAGGTCGCGCGTGCACCTAGCAGCCACACGCCCCAAAAACCCACCCCTGCGGCAGAGCACGTTGCTCTCGTTGAGGCCTCTTGTTCGCGGTGTGCCTCGAGCACGTGACTCGGACGTGCCGCGGCTCGTTCCGGGCCCACGCCCCGCCGCTGCCGGCTCGCGGCGGCACGCAGCGCGTTCGTGCTCGCTGGGCACGCGACGAGAAGGAAGGACGGGTGTCGGATGGAAAACCCGAGCGGCGGGCGGGAGCTGTGCTGCTGCGGCGCGCCGTCGTCGAAGCCGCGCCGGAGCGCGGGCGAAAGCGATTTTCCCGCAACGCGGAGACGCGCGCCTCGCGGCGGCGTCGCCAAAACGGCCCAAGCGTGCGCGGCCAGCAGTAAAAGGCCAGCCGGCTGCAACGCGGGCGCCGGCCAAATGCGGCCATTCCGGTCGCTTCCCCGGGGATTACAAGAGTGGACAATCTGCAGATCTATTCCCGAGCATCGAGCCAGCGCGACACCTCGAGCGACAGCGCCCCGATCGATGCTGGCCAAGCGCAGCCACCTCACCCGCCGTCCCCCTGCAGCTTCCTCGACATCCCTGGCCGCGTTTATTTTATCCATCTTTTGCCGCCGCTGCCCGAGCCATCGGTGTTGTTACCGTGGCTGCTTTAACGTCGTTTGTTTGGGCGCCACACTCGCTCGCCTGGCTTCTGCTTTCCGGCCGCGCAGATAAGAGGCGCAGCGAACTTTTTGAGCCCTGCAGGCACGAGTCTGCGCGGCCCGTCGACGGGCGCCTGTTTTGGAACGACCGCGAGCTCCGGTAATGGGGCGACAACGGGCCGGCAGCAGCACGGGGCGGCGAAAATGTGCCGCGGGTGAACCGTGGTTGGCACTTTCATGCTTGACACGCTGTCACGCGTCCTTCGCGCCGCCTTGGGCGCGAGCGTTGTTCTTGCTCATGATTCCAGTTACTCGGGAGGAAAAGAAACCAACACCAACATCCGTGCGGGAGATTCCTTTTGAGTTATTGCCAGTACAACCGGCCACCGGCCTCTCTTGTTTCCCTGATTTGTAAGCCTGCCGTAAGTGTAACAATGTGCTCAATATGAAAGCCTATTGAGTTATAATGTGGATGAACATGGCCTGAAGCTGCACCAAGACGCTGTGAAACGCGCAGCGTTTCACTGTTGCCGTCAGTTGTCAAGCGCGTCAGTTGTCAACGTAATTGACGAAAAGGCAAATAGTACCTGACAACGCGTCAAAAACCATTCACACCAGGTGACACACCAGTCAGCGGGGCAAGGGATGAAAAAAAAATAAACCTTAAGAGATAAAAAAAAACTTACAAATGCAGCGAGTTAAACACATGTTACAGTCATGTATTGATGAAAAAACATATTTTTAGATAGATAAGATATAATTTATTGACAGGAAAAACAGAGAGGTCGACACGGGGCCCTATAACGTAAAACTATTCCAATATGTTTTTATTCCTCCGACGCAATCACCGGGCGGACACCCGCGGGGTTGTCTGAACAGACCAATAAAACGCTCGCCTTGTTTATAGGAGGTCGCTTTTGTTTGCTTGAAAAGCGAATAACATAGCCTACACTGAGCGGCTTGTCTTATCTGATTGGCTTACAGGAGCCGAGAAGCATGCTCAAGTGGAGAGGGTTTCGATGGTGCCGAGCCAGTTCCCCGAAAATCGATAACCGGATGAAGAGGGTGGCGCCGGTGTCGATTGGTCCGGTTTCCCTTACTTAGCTTGCGGTGGCTGGTGGAAAATCGCGGCGGCATGCAACGGAAGCACAAAGATGTCGCTATAAAGGATCCTCAGCAAAGAAGAGTTGGTAGAACGAGGTCGCAAACGTGCCGAAAGTGCTCGAAAACTTTACACGGTGACGCAAAAAGGTTTATTATATGCAAATAAACCCATGCTCTCCGACAGGTGCGACTAGTCAGTGCCTCAGCGATCGGCGGCAGCCATATTTTATTCCTTTCGGAACGGGGCAGCCTGCGGCTATTCCGAAGAAAATTCAGTTTTGTTCGGCATATTAATGCGCATTTAAAGCGTGCACGTCACTTTGACGCGGTGAGTTTTTGCGGTTTTATGACGTCGCGTGGCGTCGCAGGTGAAGTGGGTCCAGCCCAAGAACTTGACCAACAGCGAGGGCCAAGGGCGAAAATTCGTCGAATCAGAAATAACTATTTTTCACTTGTTCGGTCAAATATGCATAATCAGTGCGTACACGTCATATCAGATGGGGAGCTATCGCGGTTTTCGTGACGTCGCGTGACAGGCTAGTGAAGTGGGGGTGGCCCAAAAAAAGTTTTTACCGATCGCGGAGGGCTGGTTGCAGAATTAGAATAGAAAAGTTTGGAATAGTTTTGCGTTAAGGCGCCCCTAAGCTAGCGCGTTCTAGTCCGCTACTCCGCAGTGGGGAAGGAGGAAGGGAAGTGAAAGTACTGGGATGTGTGATGATGATAAGGGAAGTTGTGAGTGCTTATGTATGTACACGAGACAGTTGCCTTGCTAGAGCCGCTCGTCGAGCTTGGTGTCCTGCAGAAACTTCAACAACACTTTGGTTGTACGCATTGAAGTTGCAGTGTCAGGCCATGGACCGAGGATATATCTTCCTCCGACAGTGGTTGCCTCCCAACGCTGGCTAGGAAACTTTCCAACGCCCTTTGATCCAGCATATAGGCTGTGCAATCGCACAGTATGCGTTTCAGCATTTCAGGCGTCTGGCAGTGCTCACAATCAGGGCTGTTCGACTGGCCGATGAGGTGCGCGTAGTGACGAGTGAAAGCAACGCCCAGCCGAATCCTGCGTAGCAATGACGTTTTGCTCCGCGTAACCTTCGGGGGCAAACAGAATTTGCCGTCTGGGTCGATAATGTAGAGTCGTCTGTGGATGTCATCGTGAGCTCTGTATGCCTTTGTAAGCTTCTGTATGAGTGCCTTGATCATAGGGTTGGTGTCAGGTCGCGAGTAGGCAATCCGTACTTCATCAGAGAAAGAGAAGGCCGATCTTGCCTCAATGTCAGCGAATTCATTGCCAATCACACCCCAATGACTAGGCACCCATTGAAAAGTGATCACGTGGCCACCTACCTAGGCACTGTGATGAAGTTCGGCGATTTCCAGCACAAGCAGGTAATATATATGGTCCTTTCTTTAAACAGCATTTTAGCCTATTTAACCCATCTTTAAACAAACACGTATGGCAGGCCATAGAAGCAATATACGAGAAAAAAAAGCACATTCTAACAGGACGTAAAAAAATCAAAATCAAAAGAGAAACATTTTACATTGCAAGGAAAATACTCGTGTTATTGGGTTCCTAAACGGGGGACGAGAAAAGATACGTGGTGATATTTTTTAAAAGTGTGCATAGACATGTTTTCCACCATCATAGGTATAATTACCGGATTACGGTTTATAAAATCCGGTATTTGATAGATTAATTTTTGGGCACCATAATTAGTACGTATTTTCTCCTTGTGATAATTATTGCGCCAGAAGTCATAACGGTACGTGTTCCCTATATGGAGATAGTCATGCAGATAAAAATGAATACGGTTCAGTTTTCATTTTGTTATAAATAACAAGGGCTAATTTTCTTTTAAAGACATCATTGGTACCTATTATATGCTGTTTACTGAAGAGCAGCGTGGTGTGATTAACGTACGATGTGTTTTCAATTGCACGTAAAATTATTTTCTGTGATAAGAACAGGCTAGATAAGTTGGTTTTGGTTGTAGTACGCCACACTAGAAGGGAGTAATTCAAATGGGAGAGGACAAGCGTATAGTAAAACTGCTTTTTAGCCAAACGGGCAGTAAGTGTCTGAATTTATAAATGATTCCAATGGAACGTGAGGTAGCAGATCGAACTACATTGATTTGAGGTGACCAGTTTAGATTTTCCTGTAACAGCACGCCAAGAAAACTATGGGTAGCAGCGCGCTCAATAGTAAGACTAAGAAATTTGACGGTCATCGGATTGGAAAGGTGCTTGTTAAAAAATAACGTTTATTTCACATTTAATTCAAGTTTATTTATTTGCAGCAAAATTGCCAGGCCTTAAATCCACCTATTAGCTTCACTCTGTAGTACGGTGAGGTCTAGCTGTTTCAGAAAAAAAAAATACATTTGTGTCATCGGCATAAAGTAAAATGCATGGTGTATACGGTATGTTAATAATGTCATTTATATACAACAAAAATAAAAGTCGGCCTAGAATGGAACCCTGTGGGACGCCATATTTAAGGTTACCTATTTCTTATTTATCGCGATTGATATTAGTCCACTGAACGCAGTTTGTGAAGTAGCTATTGATAAGATGGAAAGCAATTCCCCTAATACCATACATCCATAGGTTGTCTAATAAAATATCGCGTTTTATGGAATCATATGCTTTTTTAAAATTTAGAAATAACCCGAGTGTAAGTAATTTCTGCTCAATGTTATTAATTCTTTTATCCTTAATTGATAATAGTGCCTGTTTTGTCGATTTGTTCTTTTTTTGAAAATCGTACTGTGCATAAAGAATAATCTTCTTTGAATTACAGAAGTTGACTAACTTGTTGATAATTTCTTCGAAAATTTTAGAAAATAATGGCAAAATTGAGATGGGCCTGTAATTGTTGAAGCCGTTAGGATCACCTTTTTTATATGTTACTGAGACTCTAGCAATATTTAATTCATCAGGAAAGACGCATGTAGACAGTATTAGGTTACCAATATCATACAGAGGTTTACAAATAAGATGCGCGATTACTTTAACCGGTTGAGCCTTTATCTCATAGTCGCCGCATTCACATCCATCTAATTTATGTAGCAGATTGCACACTTCTGTTTCTGTAGTTGGAACAAAAAAAAATCGAATCTTTAATGTTTTAACAGGTTTTAACAGTGGTAGCCACATTCATTTGTAGCAAAAGTATCACAGTGTCCAGTGTTTAAAAAGTGCTGGCTAAACTTGTTAGGAAGCTCAGTTCCTGCGCATGGCGTACCATTTATTGCGAGTTCGAGAGTGCTATTTCTATCATTCTTTGATGTCAGATTATTAAATGTTTGCCACACTTTTTATGGAGTCATTTATATTACAAAATTATTGCTCGTAATATGTGGTGCGTGCCCGCTTAATGTGAGATCCTAGTTGGTTCCTGATCTGTTCAAATTGCTCTAAATATCCTGTACGCCTAGCTTCTATGAATAGGGCGAAGAGCTTGTCCCCACGCCGTATTCTCTTTAAAAGTGTGCTGTCAAGGGCGGAATGGGCGGTTCACGCTTTCCGCGATTTGCTACTTCCTTTTTCATGTTTGTGACGGGAAATACAGCCAAATAGATACCTTTAATTTTTTTAATGCACAAGCTGTATGCAGTCGTGGAGTCGTTGGTTTGCAGTACCTCGTTTCAGTCAATTACGCAAAGTAAATTTTGAAATACCAAATTTGATCCCGGCCACGGCGGCCGCATTTCGATGGAAGCCAAAACTCCCGCGTACGGTGCATTGGGTGCACGTTAAGAACCCCGGGTGGTCAAAATAATTCCGGAATCGCCCCCGCCCCCCTACGGTGTGCCTCATAATCAGATAGTGGTTTTGGCACTTATAACACCAGTATGTATTTCTTTTTTTCTTCTAATGCTCAGGTAGGAGACACGTAATGTGCATGACTTAGTGATTGACACTAAAATGGTAAATATACCTCAGGACTGCCCTTTCCGGGAATCGAAACACAACATCGTAGCAGGTCAGTGCAGCAATCAATGCCCCCTCTCAGCCTCCACCAGAAATCGCAAGGTGCTGCGCGCACACACGCCGTAGCTCTGTATCGAGAACAGATATCCTAAATATCCTAGATATTCAAAGTGCTTTTACCACAGCACTCCCCCCCCCCCCCCTCCCTGTCTAAAGTGAGCCAGTTTTGAACCAGAGTCTTGCAAAACTTGTTTACATATGGTATTCACAAATTTCGGCGGAATGCGCAGGAGCTTTGTTTAGAGCTCGGTGCGCCTCGTAGTATTTTCCTTTTTCTTTAGCGCCATGCGTATTTATGTAAGCGAATACGGTTTGTACGGTCGATGGTGCGCTTAGATATCGCCACAACCGATGGCGTCAATATGCTCACATATCTATTTAACGCTCTTCAGCAGTAAATTTTAGCCTGTCAAAGAAGCTACTCCCTTGGAGCAGAGTGACTTTCTAGATTTTTCTCTTTTCCGATAAATATTTTCTTTTCCTCCTTTCAGTGAAAAAAGAAATAAAGGAAGAAAAAACACTATGTCCGCACTCATCCCCGTTTCTTTTCAGCTACGCCTTTGTGAGGCTGCACGAAAAACCGCGGACGGTTTGAGTTTCAAATGGAGTGGCTCTCCCCCGCCGAAGGCCTTTGCTCGCCGCAAAGCGTGCGTCGTGCAAGACCATCCCCTTGTATTGGCACCCTTGGCATTTTCTCATTTTTTGTTCTTCTTTATACAGCATTTTGTTTCGAGACTTTGAACTGTCTCTGTTCCTTTTGGAAAGGTTCTTCTCAGACGTATGTGTTCGCCCAGCCTTCGTGGCGAAAAATCGAGGCAAATCCTCCTTTTTCGTGTCAGCAGTTCTAGTAAGCATTGTGAGATGAGCTATTTTTTTTTCCTGACGACATTTCCTCTGTGCTGCGTGGAGCGAAAGAGCGGTAGCTATTGCTTTTTAAATTTTCCAATATTTCCAAAGGCCGGACTCAGCAAGCGACTTTCGTTCTGCTGGGTAGGAGCTTTCGCAGCTCAATGTGGTGAAACCAAAGATGAGAAGACGCAGCCCGCCAGCTGCGTGTACCATGTATCTCATACATGCAACTACATACGGGGGCATTTTCAAAACAGCCGAGTAATGGGGAAACTTCTAGCTTGCGGTAACACAGGCGCTTGATATTTTCTTTCGTGTTTTCTAGCCCCTTCCTTCCTATTCAGCACGTCCGCTTAGCCGCTATCCCTCGCACGTGAAAGGATACTCGGGGCGACGCTTATTACCGAAATGTCGCAATTGGGTCATTCAGAAAGAGCATCAATTAGTTTACTTAGCGCGACTCGGCCTAGCACAAGACTAAGGGGTCCGGTGAAAGGTCAAGCAGCAACAGCCGAAGAGGAAGGGCCACTGTATCCCAGCCACATGCTGCCTTGTGCGCAGGCAGGAGCCTTACCGACTATTGGTTACTATTTTAAAGAACGGGCATGAAAGACTTGCGAACAATGACGACATTTCTTTGCAAGACGGGGCTGAAGGCGCCTCTTTCATTTCCTTCTGCCGTCGGTGTTACGTCAGAGGTAATCCCGATTATTATGGTCCGTCTTCGATGCCATACGTGTTGTGCTCGACATTAAGAATACGACGTCGAGGTAAAGTGCACTGCAGGTTGTGGAGTCCTTGAACCTGTTAGCGGCGAAAACTTGGAGCGGCGTCCTCTCACGAGTGACGTCACGGCCAGGACGCCGCTCGCTCCGGCTCACTCGGCTGCCCCACTCGCTTCGTGTGTGCTTGAGGTGTGGGTGGCTCGAGACGTACTTATTGAAGGATATGTCGGCTTCTTTCTGTTGAAATGCCCGAACCACAGTTCCTACTTCAAAAGCGCGTGAGTCAAGAAGATTTGCAGCTTGAATATCGCAACCTATGTAGCGTTGAAGGGGTCTACTGGCTTTGCAATGCATATATGCAGCATGTCTGTCCATAAATTTTGCGTAAAAAGAATGTCTGCAAGTTCAACACGCGAAGTTGTGTATTATGATTCGCTAAACACTTATCATTCCCTTAATACTTAGCTATGAGAGACATTGCATTTTACATGGAAGAAAAATCTTGGTATTTGGTGTCAATATGTTATCCGTGTTAGAAAGGCACTGCTCACCGAAGCTGTCATCATGATTCTCATTACTTTGGTCAGTTGTTCGAGTAAATATGGCCATTTTAATAATGCGTACAAGAAAGAGTTGGGCGCGTATTTCGTATGAAAAAGTTTGCTGCTACATTCACCGCTCTCTGAAACAGGCCCCCATAAAACGAAATGATCGTGGCTGCTAACACTACGGCGTATCATGTAGAGTATTCACATAGTTAATTAACAAATACCATAATAGCAATCACATGAAAGAAAAGTCTCGTGGTCAAGGTCAAGAGCCAATCAATTGCAAGCGATGAAATGTTTCATGGTGGCCCTCAGTAGCACTAATCAGCAACATGGCACACCCCTCAAGCAACGGTAGCAGCCGATTGTCGTTATGCCGAGGCACGCATTGTTCGTGAAACCCATCAGTTCACTACAACTTCGAATTGAAACCACGAAGTAGTTTTTTACAGCGCCATTTGCAATGCCTAAAGTACACTCCAGGTACTACAGCACAGCTTAGGGTGCCGAGAAAAGGAAAATTCAAGCGCCTTCTGCCTCACAATTGTCTCGATCCAGCGTTGTTTAATTATACAAACCGAGCACTATTCGCTTCGTCAGTACATAAAAGAGAACCTCGCAAACCTTCATAAGGAAGATGCCACAAGCCTTACATACTTCATTTGATTTTTGACACTCCACTGGAGAAGTATATCTTCAATATGACCCATACTACTAATGAATGACGCTTCGGCTTCTTTTTGGCTGCAGTCATACGGTGAAAAAGGCATATTTCACAAAAATTTGGGCCGGACAGCCTTCGTCAGTTCGCCAAACAGATTCGTCATGTATATTCCTCAAGCAACAAACATCAGTAAATTGCTCAAGTGGGTTGAACGTGTAGCACGCAAAAGGGAATATATATTGGTGCATTCCTTTTCGTATTCTACAGATAGCTGTAAGTCTCAATTAGGTTTACTTCAAATTACCGCCATTTAAAGTAAACACGTGAAGAACCGCCTAATTTTGAGAAGCAGTTACAGAAGCAAGTGGTGCTGGTAGAAACTAAACTTGTCTTAGTTAAGTCCTCGTGTTACTGCCGAGCGTTTCTGTGAATAAATGCAAAAATTCGACATCATACAATGAACTACTCGTCGTGATAAAACCTGTTTTAGGGGATTAAAATCAAGGTAACTGTTGTAGAAGTCATACATAGCCAGCGTTTGTGACATACTTGTTGCACCGCGGCAGGTATGTTATCGTAAGTGGATTATTAAACGCTGTGTTTTGCAGTTGTCGATCCGCCCATGAAAAACCCGCAATGGGCTGGTCTGAGAACTGTATTGTCGTCTAAGAAATAAGCTCTCTGAATTAATTTTCGCGAACGAAGACGTGCCAAAAATATATTTGAGGCGACTGCCATAAGTATACAAGCACAGGGATCGAGAGCGAACAAACGAAACCACTGCAGGAGGTACCCGGACACCGCCCGAACTGCAGCAGACGAGAGGCCCGAGTCCATGCTACGATAGGGACAAATACTTGGGCCATTTGTTGGCTCGGCGTGGCGTTCGTGAGCGCACGTTCTTTTCATAGTGGCGTGCATGGCTAAATAGCCCCGCTTCCGAATTGCACGCCAGTGATGACACAACTGAGCAAGTCGTCTGCGACTGTCGTCGGTTTTGGGCGCAGAGACGATATTGGTTACTTACAGCACAGTACAACGAAACAAATAGAGAGACGCACGTACGTGCACATGCGCTTTTGTCGTGTGCTGCAAGTTATTAACCATGAACCAAGTAGGTCTGACAGTCTATTATCGTACCGAGATAAGCGCTGTGCAATCTCTTGACAAGTCAGGCAAAAATTTCTGCCAGAACGAAGAGATATGCGACGCTAGTACCGATCGACCATACGCAGAATTTTCAAGACAAAAGGACAGTCCTGTAGGTCGTTACTGTGTTGTGCGACCCTTTGAACATGCGCGCTACGCACATTTTCCTTCCGTGTTATTTCTATCTAAGCTCATTCACCGCTTCATCTTTCCAGCCCCCCCCCCCCCCACCCCCCCGCTCCCATCGCAAGCAGGACAGGCAAGATTTTCCTCTGCTTTAGTTCCTGGGGCCAAATTAAAAAAAAAAAACATTTCTTTCGTAAGTGCTCGTTACCATTGGCCGGTCGCCTTCGCTAATAGTATGTCCAACATCAGAGGGGTAGAAGATCAGCCTTGCTGACGCATTACTGAAGGCAAAGCCCAAAAAAGCACACTAAGAGAGGGAGTACATGACGCATGTATTTTATTAGCGAATGGGTTACGCACTGCCTCCATCCGTGCGCTTTCTTGCGCTTTACCTTCAGTTCAGTCCAGCATCAGGACTGGCTAAAACATTCTCTTACGCTAGAATTGCTCGTAAAAGAAAATTCCAACCAATCCCGATGCTGTATATTTTAACATCGCAGGTAACAAGCCAATGCCAAAAGGCACTTACTATCGAAAGGCTTCATCTATTCGGACCCTGGTCTTTCGGTGTCCCTGTGCCGGTTCTCTTTTTTTTTTTTCTGATAATGCTTATGAAAAATTCACTATATATCTTTATGCTTAAAACATAAACGAACGATGGCAACTAAAACCACAATATGAGAAATAAACATTTATTTTCATGTCATCAGATCAAAATTCATGCACTAACCGAGCTGAGTAGAATTTCACTATAGAATATTTTGAAGGATTCGCAGTATTCATTTCCGCCTAAGTAGCGGCAGTCCAAATCGAGCCTATATGTTTTCTTCTTCTATTTTTTTTATTGCCTTTCCTTTTATTTTAAGCAAGAAAAGTTAGGCGAGTCATTGTAGTCGCACAGTTTCCTTAATTATTACTATAGGCAACTCTGGCACTGCAATCGCTCAGCCACCATGGGAATGACGGGTAACAAGTACCTGGATTTGTCTGACCTTCGTGCTTGTGGATTCAGGCGTTCTTGTGGCTTTGTTTGTAATGCTTTAACGGCCTTGATGGTCCTAAATTTCAGAGCAGCTTTTCTAAGGTGAGGAGACTCTGCGAACACGCACAATCGCTACTCATTGCAGCCGTTCAGCTTGTTTAGGCGGCCAAAGCTAAACGCGCCGAACGCCTCAACCCGCTGGCTTGCGCGTGAGAAATCCACAAGAGCGTTCTATGCCACTTTTCGGCGCATGCTTCCGTTGCGCAATGGTTTCAATATCGGGCGTCTGTGCTAGAGGTCCTATGTTCGAATCCTGCCAACGAGATATTTTAATAATTTTTATTTATTGCACAGTAATTTGTTGAAAAAGACAAGTTTCCCATTCTGGTTTAACCGCTCCGCTTGCAGCACCCGCCGACACTAGCGCCAGAGCTCCCTGCGGTAATTATTGCACGAAAGTCGATGATTGTAGCAGATGTGTTTAAAGCTCAGCCCGCGTTCACATTGCGTTGTTCGCAGTCGCTACAAGCTCTCGAACACTTTATTCTCCAGCGCGGCGTGCACATACTTGCTACCGAGGAAAAACTTGAACTAACGATGCTGTTATATACGCGTGGTCGCAGCGATCATGTAGTTGCGGCAATACAAATCTCACATGAGCTGCGTGATAGAACTGCGAGCCTAACAAGTCTGCACATGCAAGGCTGTCCTTGCGTAATCCTTTTCGTTAAGCTGCCTTGATCTCCCTTTATACCAATTATACCGTCTTTTAAGGTCCGACGCTCTTACGTAAGGAGGAGGGAATCCTTGTGGAAAGGTTGCAAAAGAAATTGGTGAAGAGTGATAGCAATAGAAATATCTGAGGTAAGTGCAGCGCAATATATTTCATCCAGCAGCAACGAAGTTTCCCTCGTTATGAAATAATTTTACTTCGATTCCCGCCTCCTGTTTCGTAAGTTGCGCACAAACATATGTGCGTACACTGGGGATTAAGTAAGACACCAGGCAACGTGGACACGCTCGGTGGCCCGCCTAAATTTTAGGAATTCCTTTTAGGAAGTGAAGCTGATTACGAGCAGTTTGGAAATAATCGCGGAGAAAAACACGTTATGGCTGCAATACTTTTGTATATTGCTGTCTGACGCGTTTCAAATATTTTCTGCAGCAACAGCCATGCAACCCTGCTAAATTAGCCAGCTTTCTACACATTACATCCTGCTGGGCTGCTTCTTGGCAGTCTGTTAAAACCCGCAACTTCAGAAGGCTGCTTATGGTCACAGTGTCATGTTCCTCTTGAGCAGCAAAGGAAATCATCCTGAATTGCGCCCGCCAGTGAAAATGGAAAAGAAAGAAACAAAGAACACCCGGCATGCGGGAGTAGATCGGAGAAAAAAATTCTGTATCCTTTCTTCTCCCTTTGCATGTACAGATTTATTTCACACACACACGCACACACACACACACACACACACACACACACACACACACACACACACACACACACACACACACACACACACACATATATATATATATATATATATATATATATATATATATATATATATATATATATATATATATATATATATATATATATATATATATATATATATATATATATATATATATATATATATATATAATCCCGTCAATTGTACGTAACAGAGGCATCACCACAAACGGTATCGTTACTTTCGTTAAAGCGCTTGGGCCGTTTGCGAAGGAACAACGTTGGCGCCCTCCGACGAGCAGTCTTCTCTATAAGCGCAGCCCATCAATTTCTTGATGTCTCGCCTGTGCTCAATCTTACTCGGATCCCTCCATGTAGCTGTCGCCTTGTAGCAGCACTGAAGCTGCCTTAACTGTATACACTGCTTTCGTTGTTTCCTAAATGTAGCCATCACTTGTATTCTTTATCCGTACTCTACTCGGACGCAATCGATGACCAGTTCACGACTTTCGACAGTACTGGCTATGTACCGGTGCCCGTGGTGTTTACTGCCTTCGAAATACGGTGGGTACAATCTGCACGCTCGGCACCTCTCTCTGAGGCTAGATCATGCGAACTCCGTGCGCCGCAAAAACTTCAAACTGTGCTATCTCGGTGGTCGCCGAATGGTTAGCATGCCCAAATTTCAGCCATACCTTGGTGCTGTGGCCTTGATTCGACTCGCAGTGGCCCCGATGAAGTTTTTTTCAACGCCGTATGGCAAACGAATTACTTGCATTGGGTTCTGTTGACTTTCCTTTGGATTCACAATCATCTCAATTGGTTTCTCAAACCGCGTGCTTTCTGGTGAAGAAACATTTCGCGCCTACAATGTCAATGTCGTTCCGCTTTGCTAACAGACACTCCAGTTGTCTATATCTCCTCTTTTGCTCCTGCATATCTGCAGTCAATTTTTCTTGCAATAGAACTCTACGGCCCTGCACTTTTCTGTCTTTTTTGTACATTCTAACAGTGCTAGTCAAGTGCTTCACTCGACTTTTAACGCAACGAACACAACTTATTTCTTCTTCTTCACCTAAATAAACGACATTGAAGAAGAAGGGGGCAATATAAAAAAAAGTGGGCCGGCTTCTTTCGTTTATACATCAGAGTTTCTTGCTGCTCAAGTTTCATAGGTTTGTGGAGATATTTTCTTCCTTACATGCGGCAGCAACACCGACAGAGTGATTTCTTTGATCGACTTTTAACGGCTGCTGGATGAAAACGAAAGCGTTTTGCGGGAGATCATTTGCGCACTCTGTGTATGCGGTAATGACGAATACTTTTTTTTCTGTATTTTTCATACACCATTCCTGCCAGGTGCTTTCGCTTTAATAGCTCTTGTCGCCAAGTGAACAACGCTCTATATTTCTCTTTATAATCTTTCTTTTTTCTACTTCTAGTGCGCACGCGCATTCGTGTGGGCGTAATTTTCAAGAACGTGCGCTCATTTTGGCAGGCTGCACGGTCAGAGAGCGAATGGGTAAATTTCTCCTTCTTTTGGCTTCCTTGCCTCATTTCTGTCCGCGAGGCCTTGCAAACACATCGCTAATCGCGCACGAACATGGAAACTTGCCACGAGAGAAATTGCAGAAACCAGAGTGGAACAACCCTGAAGCTTCTAGCGGGAAAGTGCTTTGCGAAAGAAAAAGAAAACGAACATCGATGCAATCACGGCCACGCTTTCACTGGTTCCACGCGCTAATCGAGCTCGAAGGGCGCAGTGCGCAAGTTAGGCCCATCGGCGGACCGAGAACAGCGTCAAAATCTGGTGAGAAATCAGCGACTGTGTTTGCGGTGACACGCTGTTGGCTGTTGCAAGAAATATCGCGCCCTGGAACGAAATCCTCTGGAGTGCAAACTCGCCTGGACCAGACGACAGAACGCCGTTGAGCAGAATCTGGGCGGGTCATATTTACAGCCTCCGCCCGACTGGGAAATTTATAGGGCACGAATGCAGAGGGTAAATAAAGCGCGACAAGTTCAGCAGAGCCGCAACTTTGCCGACTCCGAGCGTTTAAGCGATGCTGCCATAATGGTTCGTGAAGTGCCACGATCGTTCGTGCAGGCAAGAAGCATCATGCATGGCCCCAAAAGCCACTCCCGATGCCAGGTAGACCCACACCCGCCCTCCCTCCATCTCGAAGGTATCGCGCTATCCTTGTACACTAACGCTTGGAGCCTAGGTAACAGAGATGTACAGCGGGTCACCCTCCAAAGGTCTTCCCACAAGTGTTCAAGGGGCCTGAATGATTTGAGATGGGTTTCCTTTCTCGTTTTCTTTCTTTTTCTTCTTCTCCTTTTTTTTTTTTTGCAGACACTAGTTGTCACAATTACCTTTTCTTATTCGCACACATCTAGACATAAAAAGGCTAGTGTTTTCATGTTTTGTACGAATACGTAGAAAACGTAAGCCTATATTGAAGCTAGATGAAGCAGTGAAGGCGCACTACACTAAGACATTCGGTAGCAAACGTTATTAGAACGTATTCTTTATTCTCACGCATTAGTATGGCGAGTTGAGAAAATGGTGCTGCAATTACGTGATTGCGGCTTCCTTGACGAGCCTTCATGTCCCATTTGCATTCTTCACTGAATCGTAAGCGACTACTCTTGGTTCTTTTTGAATGGCATGGCAAAGGCGAGAAAACATTAGAGAGAACATTGTAGTAGACCCTATCCCCAAGAACATGCACCCAACCCACAATCAAAGAGGAGAGCAGCGCGTGCCCGCATGTTGCACAAACGCTGTTTCAGAGACGCAGGTAGATACTACACGGACGCTAGCCCGTATCCCTCGTCGCCTCGTCGTGGGCCCAAATACACAATCGCCGTCGTCAATCAGGGAACCTGGTAGTCTCGGCCTCCATCCGCGCCACATGCAGCGCAGCAGCAGAAGCAGCAGCGATCGCTCTCGCACTTCGCGACGCCGAGAGCAAGCGAAGGTCCGCCCGCGTTCTTACGGACTCACATGCAGCGTGTCGTTTGTACATGAATGGAACACTCCCTACACAAGCCGTTCGAATCCTGGGCCGCTCACTAGAATGGACCCACGGTATCGTCTGGTGCCCCGGACACGAAGGCCTGCGGGGCAACGAAGAAGTGTACTGCGCAGCTCGAGGTCTCACTAGCCGAGTGGCAGACCACACCGTTCTTCAGCCCCCGACAGACCGACGAGCGACCCAGGAGTAATTAACCACAAGTCAACAAATACTGCAGGACCAACGTCTCGAAAGAAGACAATACGCTTCCCCACACAAAGCTCTCAATAATATCCAGGCAAGGGACTTGCGCCGCCTGCAAACGAACACATACCCACACTTGTCTCGTCTACACGCAATCTCCCCAGACAAATATACGTCCCGGACATGTCCCTGGTGTAGCAACCACACAGCGACACTCGCGCACATAACACACGAATGCACCGACCGTCCGGGCGACGCAATTTCGCCACGAGTCACAGCACACACACTCACTACGTGGTCTTGGGAGGCGAGACTCTCCGAACTGGACCTGGGAAGCGGTGGGCGACCCTCGACCACGCCCGGCGAGCCGCGATCGCCAGTGGAGCCCTGTCGGAGGGAATCACCCAGGAATAAACCGCGCAAGGATTTCTGCAATAATAAAGGTCCTCCTCCTCCTCCTCCTACGAGCACAGTTCTTACTATCGGCCGCTATGATGAATGCGGTGAAGATACAAAATTGAGCAAAAAATGGCAAGCTATTGGCGACCATTAAGGAGTGTGCAATGGAAGTCAGTGGTAACTCCGTTAGGCAGGATACCAGCAAACTATCGCAGGAGACGAAAGATCTGATCAAGAAACGCCAATGTATGAAAGCATCTAACCCTACAGCTAGAATAGAACTGGCAGAACTTTCGAAGTTAATCAACAAGCGTAAGACAGCTGACATAAGGAAGTATAATATGGATAGAATTGAACATGCTCTCAGGAACGGAGGGAGCCTAAAAACAGTGAAGAAGAAACTAGGAATTGGCAAGCATCAGATGTATGCGTTAAGAGACAAAGCCGGCAATATCATTACTAATATGGATGAGATAGTTCAAGTGGCTGAGGATTTCTATAGAGATTTATACAGTACCAATGGCACCCTCGACGATAATGGAAGAGAAATTAGTCCAGAGGAATTCGAAATCCCACAGGTAACGCCGGAAGAAGTAAAGAAAGCGTTGGGAGATATGCAAAGGGGGAAGGCAGCTGGGGAGGATCAGGTAACAACAGATTTGTTGAAGGATGGTGGACAGATTGTTCTAGAGAAACTGGCTACCCTGTATACGCAATGCCTCATGACCTCGAGCGTACCGGAATCTTGGAAGAACGCTAACATAATCCTAATCCATAAGAAAGTGGACGCCGAAGACTTGAAAAATTATAGACCGATCAGCTTACTATCCGTTGCCTACGAACTATTTACTAAGGTAATCGCAAATAGAATCAGGAACACCTTAGAATTCTGTCAAGCAAAGAACCAGGCAGGATTCCGTAAAGGCTACTCAACAATAGATCATATTCACACTATCAATCAGGTGATAGAGAAATGTGCGGAATATAACCAACCCCTATATATAGCTTTCATTGATTACGAGAAAGCGTTTGATTCTGTCGAAACCTCAGCAGTCATAGAGGCATTACGGAATCAGGGTGTAGACGAGCCGTATGTAAAAATACTGAAAGATATCTATAGCGGCTCCACAGCCACCGTAGTCCTCCATAAAGCAAGCAACAAAATCCCAATAAAGAAAGGCGTCAGGCAGGGAGATACGGTATCTCCAATGCTATTCACAGCGTGTTTACAGGAGGTATTCAGAGACCTGGATTGGGAAGAATTGGGGATAAAAGTTAATGGAGAATACCTTAGTAACTTGCGATTCGCTGATGATATTGCCTTGCTTAGTAACTCAGGGGACCAATTGCAATGCATGCTCACTGACCTGGAGAGGCAAAGCAGAAGAGTGGGTCTAAAAATTAATCTGCAGAAAACTAAAGTAATGCTTAACAGTCTCGGAAGAGAACAGCAATTTACAATAGGCAGCGAGGCACTGGAAGTCGTAAGGGAATACATCTACTTAGGGCAGGTAGTGACGGCGGATCCGGATCATGAGACGGAAATAATCAGAAGAATAAGAATGGGCTGGGGTGCGTTTGGCAGGCATTCTCAGATCATGAACAGCAGGTTGCCATTATCCCTCAAGAGAAAAGTATATAATAGCTGTGTCTTACCAGTACTCACCTACGGGGCAGAAACCTGGAGGCTTACGAAAAGGGTTCTACTCAAATTGAGGACGGCGGAACGAGCTATGGAAAGAAGAATGATAGGTGTAACGTTAAGGGATAAGAAAAGAGCAGATTGGGTGAGGGAACAAACGCGAGTTAATGACATCTTAGTTGAAATCGAGAAAAAGAAATGGGCATGGGCAGGACATGTAATGAGGAGGGAAGATAACCGATGGTCATTAAGGGTTACGGACTGGATCCCGAGGGGAGGGAAGCGTAGCAGGGGCCGGCAGAAAGTTAGGTGGGCGGATGAGATTAAGAAGTTTGCAGGTATGGCATGGCCACAATGAGTACATGACCGGGGTTGTTGGAGAAGTATGGGAGAGGCCTTTGCCCTGCAGTAGGCGTAACCAGGCTGATGATGATGATGGTTGGCGACCTGCGATTAAAAAATGTACCTGTTTAGTTTAACGTTTGGTAGGACGCCACGTTACTGTACTTTAATGATGAAAATATATGAGTAGTAATTCTTAAACATGAACTTCCGCGCTCATATGGTGCAGCGTTCGGGTTTCATGTCTGTTGGTAAACGCCCAAAGTAAAGCCTCCAGTAGACGGATATGCTTTTCATGACAGCCTTTTGTTGATCGCTTCTTCATTGAAAATGCTCGCCTGCTAATACAAACTCTTGTACGCTTTTAAAGCCTGTGTTTAGAAGTATATGTGGTGCAGTGAATTTAGGCAAATATTGCCAATCCTTTGCTGTTTGTAGTGTAGTCTTAATCACCTAGCTAGTCGGGCTGATCATCAACCACCTGTTTCTGATTTCTGTCTGCTCTGATGAACAGGGCGTATAGCAACTCTTGTGTGATCTGGAAATGCATCTGGAAATGTTTTAAGGTGCCTTGTCCATCCTTCCTAAACAAAAGAGAGGTATCATTTATATACAGAAGGGAAAAAATCAGCCTGAGCTAGCTAGCTTAGGCCTGCTATACTTCTCTGAAGAATGGGGTAGGGAAAGGAAAATGGTTTTGAAGGGGTGAAAAGGAACAGACAGAAGTGTGCATTTGCAAGTGCACAACGGTGTAGAATAGCTGAATCTGCATGGCCAATCCGGCGTCACATAGAACTAGGCATAAAAAATTACCGTTTCACCCATAAAGCGAAGCAGTGACGCGGTAGATGGTGAAATATAATGCGCAGAAGACTGTATCGTGCGGTGTTTGTTGGAGTGAACATTCGCTGGGGCGCGAGCGAGTAGTCTCCTTTCGCGAAGTAATATAAATGTGAATCGTATTGGTTTGCGGAAGCTGAGCCTCGCCATGGGTGAAGAGGGAATTCTCGGCTCACCTTCCTCCTCTTGCCTACCCGGACTTAGCCACTGCTCTCCACTAAAGCAACCCTTTAGCTTGTTGTGGATACGTTCGGATATCTTCAAATGTATATTTTAGCTACCTCATCAATCGGTCTTACGCTATCCTTGAAGAAAACGAGACGACGCCAACGCCATCCAGTAAACACGAGAACCAGCCGAGAGCTAGAAGAATTGCATCCGGATCTAGACCAATCCCTCATTGTGGGTGTGAGCCAGTGACAGAGGGCCAACCAATAAACAAATGAAGCAGACCGCTCAATCATTGCCATTACATGTGGAAGGAGAAAACTTGAATTTTTCAGGACCACCTCCGTAACTGGGAAGGCGGCGTCCTAGAACACGCACAATGCTCGCATAATTCGTAGCGGACATGAACGCATTTGTCGTGACTTATATCGCGCTATTGTGTGACTCCAACAGGACGCGGAAGGGAATTTCAGAACCCTTTGTCTTGACATTACTCGTCATTTCTCGCTACACTACCAAGTTTGCACTCAACACGAGTCATCCACGTTCTTCGCTGCGTCCTCCCTCCGTTGTGCAACACATAGCCCGCACGAGTCATCCGCTTGCCATCGTCCTCTGAGAGCGCTCCCCGGCTAAGCTCGCCGCCCGTCTAGGTCGACAAAAGCCTACACCGGGGTCCGATGGCTGCAGGAAGACGCGGCTCGTTTGTGCGGACCTCTTTCGGGGCCGTAAGCGGGTTTTCCGCCACGTGATCCTCCCGAGAGACGACTTCGGCGGCCGACGGCGGCCGCCCTCGCGAGCCGTGCTCGATCATCCGCGGGACGCGCGCGGCGGCTAACGAGAGGACGCCCGGCCTGTCCCAAGGTCGCGCCGGCCGACCACTATCGAATCGCGCCGGCCAACAACGGCCCTCCCGCGCGGTGAACTCTACTCCTCGTACGCCCTGCGTTCATTACCAGGCGGGCATCATTAGGCTCCACCAAATCTGTCTCCAACTCATAGGAGAGAGCCGGGCGACCTTCCCGTCCTTTTTTCGCCTCGTCGCCACTGCCGCCTTCCTTCCACTGCTGCGCCCGCACCGGTCCCTTCTGCTCGGCCACACGACGCGGCTCCGTAATTTTTGGTCTTCCCTCTGCGCTTCGATTTTTGCCCGTCGTTATGGAACGGAACCAATTAACGCGTCCATAATGACTGCGCAAAACTGCGGCAAACGCGAGAACAGAACGCACGGCATTCTTTGCTTTCTTTTTTTTTTTTCAGCGCTTTTCCCCTCCATTGCCGCCGTTTTTTTTTTTTTTGTTGTTGTTGTTGTCCCCCCCCCCCCCCCCCCCTGCCCGACTCGCACTGTTTTTCGCCATTCGCTCTCCGCTTCCGTTTCTCTTTTCTCGGCATCGTCGTTGCCCTCCCTCCTTCAAAGGCAGCCAGCGAGAAGGGCGGCGGCAGCGCACCGCGGGAAAATAACGACGCGCCGGCGGCCGGCTCGTTGGAGCGGCCGCGCCGTCATCATCATAATAATCGGGCCAAGTAAATATCCAGTCACGTAACGAGCAAGAGCGTCCGCGCGCACCGCTGCAAGCCGCTTCGATCCCCGGTAGCAGCGCAGCGAGCCTGATCAATAGAAGGAGCCTCGGGCCCAGACCGTGGGCGCCCAAGGCGCCCAAGCCGCCGGTTCCCGCCCCAAGACAAACTTGGCCGTACGCCGCCCTCCGCGCCACGGAAGCGGATACTTTGCCGACGGCCACAAGGGTTCCACGCAGATTCCCAAGAACTGCCTGGGCGAGTGCTGGCGGTGTGCACATTGGCTTAAAAAAAAATGTCATTTTTGCAGCTGAACTGCCTCGTAAGCCAGCCGCGGTGGCCTGCAATGAGTGAGGATCAGGTGCGCACGTGACGCCAGTAAAGCAACTCCGAACGTACCGGATCGCCTGACCTCCGTTAGAGTGAAACATCGCGCTAGATACCTGACTCGTCGAAGTTGGCAACTCTGAATGAAACTGGATGAAGCGAAATTTTCCTGAAAAACTACGCCATCTCGCAGGTGTGTCAGGTGCCAGGTAATCCATGCGGCAGGAACGCTGGTTTACAAAAAGCAAAGTAAGAGATAATGAAAAAAAAGAAAGGACAGGAACCTCAACCGGACACACGCACCGCCCCGTTGGCTAACATAGTCAGGGGGCAAGGTTGTTAACTAATACAAAGAAATAATGGAGAGAGAACACTGAAAATTAGCGCATCGGAAAGTTAGTATTTTGCTTTGAATAATTTTGATTGCATCATTGGAATGGCTCACACTGTTGCCTGTGACAATCGCGGCAGCGCGGAATCCATCGAGTATACCCTCGGGCATTGTCCTCGCTACAGCACCCACAGTCGCTCGCAACACCGTTGGCACGCCTCGACAACCGGCCGCTTTCGAAGCGGACGAAGTCGCTAGTGATGTTCCTCAATTCAAGCGACTCTGACACTCCCGTGTTCTCTTTTATGTTTGCGTGTGCGTATGTGTTTATCACTCTCTCTAGCTCTGCGAGTACCTTCATTCCTCTGTCCTTCATCTTTCTGTTTCCCCTTACCCTCTTTCCCAGTGCGAGGTAGCAAACTGGGTGCTTGTCTTCTGGTTAACATCCCCGCCTTTCGTATCTCATTTATATATATATATATATATATATATATATATATCTCTATTCTTAGTAAAGTAACAACATTGGCATATATTAAGAGCGCTTGGCCTTTATTTTACATTATTGCTTTATTTTACCCGTGATAAATGTGCGTTAAATCAACTGACTTTGGTTCTTTCTGTTTCCGCGCAAGCACGCACGCGCATGGATATAGTATATCTTAACTACAGCGTTTCGTGGCCTCGGTTCAATTAGAATATTAAAAATTCGAAAGATATTCGCTAATAAGTACTTCTTCCGTTCGAGGTTATCAGAAATACATAAATTCTCAGGAACATATGCTAGAAAAATAAAGAAAAAAAGTGGTGGGAAATGAAGGTGACCGCATTAGGAAGTAGACGGAAGTAGCGTCGTTGTGCGAATATCGGGGCAATATGAGCAAACCAAGATAGCCTCTTTAGGGACGCTTAGGACACGAACTACAAAAGGAAAAAAAAATTACAGGGACAGAAAAGAGCGTCCACTCGGAACAGGATTATTCGTAGGAGACTGTCAAATGGGATTATCTGTACCGCGTGACTACATTACAGTGTGATATGTGCAATAGCTTGGTACTCGGTTTGGAGTAAAGATTACTCCAAGCATGCAGTAATCCCCATAGTGCACGTTTCATCGCCTAACTTAAGTCACTAATACAAATTCATGCGAAACTGGATAGCAAACATTGCGTTCGAGTCGTTTTCGACTTGTTCGCCTTTGAATTTACGCTGACGTTAGAACCCCTGCTGGATCGGCATCAAACGGTACTGCGGGGAAGGTGCGCGTTACGTGAGGGCAGAGCGATAAAAATGTCGCTCGATTTCCTCAGACTCCCTGTCCATCTAAACAACTTTCAAGTTACACCCTCGTCTTCGCGTAATGCGAAGACGTGGGATCATTCCGCACCTGCGGCAAGTTGTTTATTTTTTCATCCACTTTCATTGCCCTTAATTTCTCATTTCTTTAATTCAATAACTAGGTACAAGTAATTTCCTCTATGTTTTCCTTGGTGTCTTTGTTTGTTGGCTTCTCATGATGTGGCCTGTAGACGATAGATCACGCTCCTCACCACTCGTTAGAAGCCCCGTTCCTTAAGCTCGACCTCATGCATACATATCTAGAACGCTGAAAAACGCACGCGCCGTACTCTAGCTGTAGTTAAAACAAATGAGTAAACAGAGTGTACATGGTACATAGCAAAGTTGGACAGAGTCCAAATCCGTGCGCTTTCTGGTGACGTCGGTCATAGTCCTTCCGTCTTTATTAATCTGGACCCGCCGTGGTTGCTCAGTGGCTATGGTGTTGGGCTGCTGAGCACGAGGTCGCGGGATCGAATCCCGGCCACGGCGGCCGCATTTCGATGGGGGCGAAATGCGAACACACCCGTGTGCTTAGATTTAGGTGCACGTTAAAGAACCCCAGGTGGTCAAAATTTCCGGAGTCCTCCGCTACGGCGTGCCTCATAATCAGAAAGTGGTTTTGGCACGTAAAACCCCAAATATTATTATTTATTAATCTGGCTTTCGCCGAACGCGCACTGCCGTGAAGCCTCCTTCCCGTCGCTGCATTCGAGGCGCAGAGTCGCGCGCCCAAAGCCAAGCCGCCGGAAGAAGAGCATCAACTTCGCGCCAACGACCAGATTTGATCGGCGCCTATTTGTCAAAGTCCCGCGCGGACGGATTACCTCAGGACGAAAAGCTATGCTACGTAGCCGAACCTTAAGTGCGCCGGTTGAGCCGAGTTGTTTAAAAGCGCCTCACTCTTCAAGGACGTTTTCTTGCGAGACGGACAGAAAGAGAGAGAGAGAAAAAAAAAATATAGGACTCATCATGAACAGGAGTGCAAAAAGACGCTCGCGCACCCAGTTATCTCTAATTTTTTTACAAAAGTTCCGCTCGAGATCACACACACGTTACCCCGAGAGGTGCACAGAGCGGAAACTGTGCTGCGCCCGCGTATCTTTCCAGCGAAATCCGATTCTCTGTTTGTGTGTATTTGCTGCCTGTCCTTCGGCATAAGCAAAAGCACGCGGGCAAGGGAAAGCAAAAAGGGGAAAATGACGCGGGCGTAAACACCAACCGCGCAGTTCGGAGGCGCTCGGCGGCTCTTATCGCTTCGTGACGTCAGAGAACAAAACATCCGCTCCGTTTACTCCGCTGGCTGACGCTCCGAACGCCTGGCGCGTTTCCAGAGGAGAGCAGTACGGCGGCAAGCATCGCCTTCAATGGAAACTGCGGTGCGTTCGATCTTGCCTTCTTTTTTGTTTTCACATATTCAGTTCTGCCGTTCCTAGTTTGCCCGGAGATGCACCTCTTTATTTCTTTTTTCGTTTGTCTCGCGCACTTCGCTTTTTCTTCGCAACCCAAACGACGAAGCGAGTGAATTTTCATTATACCACCCTTACCTCTGCGAACACAGAAGCGCCCTAACGCTCTACAACACAAACAAGTAACACGCCATAGCACTGACGCTGGCTGCCATGCAAATTTGCCAGGAAGCTCGCTTGTCATTAAGTCCCCACTTTGCGAAACGTAAAACCCTGCGTGCGCGAATTATGCACGCGCCCTTCTGCTCCATGACGTGGCCGTTTCTTTGTCGCGTGTTGAAGATGGCGAGCCTGATTCAAACTTATCGGCGGCAAAATATTTTTACCCCCCCCCCCCCCCCCCCCCCCCCCCCGGGAACGCTTAGGCGCTGACAGCATTCAACCGCGATGGGGAGCGCTTCACTCCCAAAGCCAACGCGTGCCTGTAGCTCTAACCCTTGCGCGCTTAAATTAAAGAATCTCTGTTCTGACTATAAATTCATCGCGTAGAGGTTACTCTGCTGCGTTTTATTCACAATGCAGAGCCATCGCTGTGTATGTGCACACTTATTTCTTCTTGTTCTGATTTGCCATTTCGCGCGTTGGGCACATCAGTATACGACTGCGCTGCATGCCCTCGATAAGAAAACTCTTCCAGTGCTCAAAACAGAGGAAGGGAGATAATTAAAATGACAGGGAGCTTAATTAGGTTGCTTCTGGTTTGCTATACTATACACTCGGGGGGGGGGGGGGAGGGAAGGGAAGGAGTCGCAAGGAAAAGCAGAAGGGAAAGTGGCAGAAAATTCCCAAGCGAATCGACTAGCTGCGTTATAGCAACTATTACGCATGCCATCAATGTTTTCTCATAAACTGCATTATGTTCCGTCTTTTTCCCCTTCCCCTTCCCCACTGTAAGGTAGCAAACCGCAAGCATCTCTTCTGGTTAACCTCCTTGCTTCTCTCTCTCTCTCTCTCTCTCTCTCTCTCTCTCTCTCTCTCTGCCGAAATGAGCTCCATTTTGGATTCGATAACCAGAAGTCATCCGGGAATCCACTTCCTGCTGCTGCGGTGGCTCAAGTCATTACGCCGTTCTGCTGCTGTAAAAGAGGTCGCACGGTTCAACTCCCGATAGCGGTGGCTGCATTCCAATGTGGGTGGAATGCAATAGCGTCATGCACTTTTCTCTTTTTCTTTAATTTGATAACTTGACATGCTGTAGGCGCACATTATATGCTGCTCAAAGTTATTCCAGGGCCGTCCACTTCAGCGTTTCTCACAGCACAGTGTTGCCTTCGTAATATAAAAATCCGATCGGTCATCATTAACCTCACCTCCCTCTCTCGCCCACGCGCAGCCTGTTCTTCTTTCGTTGTATGAACCCTAAACTGTGCCTTTTCTATAGTCTGCTCAAAAACGACCCCCAGAAAGGATAGTTCAATGCGCAGGCGGCGTATTAAGGAACGGTGAGCATGGGAAAGAAAATCTAGAGGAGAAACGTATGTACCTGACATGTGGAAAAATGAAAAGCAGCCGAAAAGAAATGATTCTGATTTTTCTCGAATTGTAGGAAGGAAAATATTTCATATGAAAGCGAAGTTCCAACCTTCACTTAAAATAACAACAAAGATGACGCGCGCAGGTTCGTGACAATGATTTGGTGCCCAATCTCTATCCGCGAACAGCTTTTTCTGTTTCTTGTTCTTGCATGCACCTAGAGAGAAGTCATTTTTCAACTCGGTGTCTTTCTCCCTGCAGATGCCTTTGGTTTGAACACCATTAAGCCATTGACAAATGCTTTTGCGAAGAAATCTAATCGGTTTTGTTCCAACTGACTTGAAGCCAAAGGCAAGAGTAGATTTCCAGTCGAATAACTTCGTTACAAATAGCACTCTTTGATATATACGGAATGTGATTAATTCGTTCCTTTAAACAGCATGACGCAGCACCAAGCCGAGCAGAAGAAACAAGTTTCATTGAAATTTCACACAAGTGACAATGTGACCTTAAAAGGAAAACAAGAAAATAAAAAAGAAGGAAAAAATATTAAGTGATGAAAGCAGTGACTCGCACCTGCCTCCAAGGCAACTTTGGAAGATCTGGGTTCGTATTTACAAAACATCTCTTACGTAAGTGGCGTCCATGAGTTGCCATCGGCGTGACGATCTTCTTTTTATCACGTCGATTGCTGTTACCACAGGGGCGAGCGAATACTATAGCATACATGAGGAAACACTCTCACGTAAGAGAACGCTTGTGAACACGGGCTCAAGTTCGCCATTCATCGTAACGTGCTGTTCAAGACTGTAACGATGGTGTCGTCATGTTCGCCCCTCCTCTCCCTCCCCTTCCCCCTTCCCCCCAAAAATCCACTTCATCATCATCAAGCCTCTAGCGCATGAACTTCTTTTTCTTCGCATTTTTGGCGCCTTTAAGCAGCAGCTACTGATGAACGTATTCCCAGTTCCTGGTGCAAAAATTGTGCTAGAGTGCCTCATCGACCAATAATGATGAGAACGCAATATGGCGCAGGTGTGGCTCAGTGACAAAAAATGAGGTAGCAATATGTCAACGCATTCGACTATTGTTCAACACACGTGCTATGAGCGACGCCGTAGTCAATGGGTTCGGATTAATTTTGACCACCTCGATTTCTCTAACTGGCACACTGAGGGATTCGAACGTGCCACCTTGTGCTCAGAATCGGAACGCTAATAGCTAATCAGCTACCGAGGTGGCACGGACATTCTTTTCCACCTTACTGTGCTTTTCGCTGAACAAAGTTAAATACGCGGAATTTTTATTTTAAATTGGAAAAGAAGGAATCTGAGACAACAAATGCGAAAACGTACGGGTCTGACATCATGTGTCACAGGCGAACCTGGTTTCTTCAAGCGTTTTACGGACAGCACGTTCTCGGCATGTTGTAATACTCCAGGCAACGCTGTAGCCGATGCGGTAGCACAGGCACATCGAAGAGGTGCGTTTTCCTTCTCACTAACAGGAAGTGACCTTCGTAATTTCCTAAAAATCTTGACGCTTCACGAAGGACATTGTTTAACCATGATTCCTCGGAATCCGCTCTATGTTGTATTGATCCGTTTCTATAATAAGTAAATTTCAACATTTCTTCGCTTCTCCGCACTGCACTTGTAAGACATCCACCGTACAAGTGCAAACATGACATGTGACCGTAACGACGCGCCTCTGCAATTCGGATGGTATGATTTGCTGATTTCTTTTTCTTTTTTTGCTGTCTGGCGTACTTCCAAGAACTAAAATAGCAATGAAATCCGTGCATACATGCAGAAAAGCACCACGTTCAAGGGGATTACCAACTAATTTCATACGCAGTTTTACGTAATATATTATATATTCCAAAAAACGTTTGACGCCATCCTTCTATGCCGCACTTTCTCCTTTTGTAGTATCATTTATTTCTGCTCGTCTTCGAATCATCTTTCTGTTTGACATGTTATAGTCCTTGGTTCAGCGGGTCGTTGGATAGTCTGGCTGCCACCCAACCCCTGAGGTTCGCTATACACTCAAGTCAGTCACCTGCTCAAGGGTAGAGATCGTGAATACTTCACGGTCACACCCTAATGGCTGCGCTAATTTGTTTTCAATAATTTCCCTCTGGTAACTTTTCTGGCATAGCCATTCCGGATGAACACAAAAACGAACAACACCGCCTCCACGAAGCAGAAAAGTAAAAAAAAGAATATCACTTCTCTGGTCGACGAAGCAAGGAACAAACACTGACAACATACTCTGTCACCGTCTTGAGCACAGAGAGTTGCGGCCCCGAGCTACGTTTTCACCTTCCTAACAGACTACAAGTAACAAAGAACAAAAACAAAAGAAGCGCAAACGTTGATCGTAAAAGTGAAACAACTCTGCTATGCATAGAGAAGACAAGAAATAAGACGCATGACCCCCCCCCCCCCCCCACCCCAAAAAAAAGAGGAGCAAATGGGAAGGGGGGGGGGGGGGGGTATGCCGCGAGCGCACGCCGCTTTCAGCGCTTTTCGTTTTGTTGAGGACTTAATTGGAGCTCGGCTGCTATTTTCTTGCCATGCACCAGCGAGCACGTGCATTTGTGCTTGCGTGACTGCAGTGCGAAAGCTTTTTAACCTGCATGTTCTGCGAGTCAGGTGTGAAAAAGACAATAGTGAAGAGAAAAATGCGACGAAGAGAGAAAGGCGAATAACGGTTGGGCGGAGAAAGGTGTGCACGAACGCGTACGCTGCTTCGCGATCTCTCTGGCCTGCTTCGTGCGAGCCGGCCGAGGTTTGGCTCTGGCGGTGAGTGCGGGAGAGCGCGCCAGGAGGAAGCCCGGGAGCAGCACGGCTTTGCGCCAGTCTCGCTTTCTGCTGGCAGGCTCTGTTCGTCGTATTCATCTTCCCCTGTGTCGTCGGTCTCCTTTGTTTTTTGCTATCCCCTCGCCGCCACCCTTCGTCCCGCAAAGTTTGTGGGCGCACTGCAGCTGCATATTAATAAGGTGCCTGCATAAATCAGGCGCTTTGAAACGACGCAAGCCAGGCCAGGGTAGCGGTTACAAAACCACTGGAGCTAGATAATTTAAGGAGCAACGTTTAAGAAAAGAATAAAACAGAGAAAGAAAAAATAAATAAATAAAAATAAAAGGAGGACTTGGCATACAAAAACAGCAGAGCCTATTCTACCTCACCCACCCACCGCTCTCCTACCCGAAGCCTGCCTGTTTAGCACGTCGTGCCAGGAAACGAAACCGAATAAGAAGAAAAAAAACATGAGAAAACTAACGAAAGGTAGAGAATGGGAAATAATAAAAAAATGACAGGGTCACTTAAGGTATCTTTTAAGAGGCGAACGGCCAAAGCCTACTGTACCTCCTCTTATCATTCGCCTCTTTCTCTTTGCCCCTTATCTTTCTCTTCTTTCCTTTAATCATTACTGCTCACTACTAGGCATTTGTAGTAACTTGTAATCAATTGGGGTCATTACAAGCCGTCGTTAGACTTATTCGTCATATCATAATCACTAGTCCTCATTACAAGTCATTTCAGTCATTATTAGTTATTACTGGTCATTACTAGGCATTTTTAGCCATTTCTAATCAATCGTAGTGGTTACGAGCCGTCGTTAGACATATTGGTCATTTCGTAGTCATTACTAATCATTACAAGTCATTTCAGTCATTATTAGTCAGTACTGCTCACTAGCAAGCATTTTGAGTCATTTCTAATCAATTGTGGTCATTACAAGTCATCGTGAGACATATTGGTCATTTCGTAGTCATTACCAGTCATTTTAGTCATTACTATTCAATACAAGACATTTCCAGTCATTTCTAATCAATTGTGGTCGTTACAAGCCGTCATTAGACATGCTGATAATTTCGGAGTCATTAATAGTCATTACAAGTCATTAGTAGTCATTATTAGTCGTTACAATTCATTATTAATTTCTACCAATCTCTATTATAACGTTACCATTCACTAACTGTCAATATCAGTCATTTTTCATTCTTTAATCTGTCTTTAATCCGTCTTGATATGGCGTGATGACGCTTCGGCGGACACTCCGGCGGTCAGGTTTGCTGACACAAACTTCACCATGAGCCTAGAAAGGCTTTCGCCTTAAAACATGGCCTGCAAAGCCAACGTCGCCACTGAACTTCTGTACAAATGAAAATGAAGAGAAAGGGAGTCCTCGTTAAGCAAGGTGTGGAACTTTTGTGGGTAGGAAAGACTGAAACAAGAAAAGATGGACTGCTAGATGGCGATGCTTCGGATACGATAGTATACCGAGGCCTGGTGGAGCAAAAAAAAAAAAAAAAAATGTAAAACTGAAAAAAAAAATCACCACTTGGATCACTGCGTCGCCACTCGGAGGTTAAAGATCGCCCTCAGCCTGAATGGTTGCAGATGCCATGTCGGTGCTCGACGTAATGAAAAAGGTGGAGATAGAAAGGAAAGATTCCCGTATTTACCCGAGGCTCTTTATCCGCCTATCCGTAACATGAAGGCGCTTACGTGAATGGCGCGCTATTTGCTCCCGGCAGCCAGCGCATCGCGGTTTATGCCTAGTTGCATCCCTGCGTGAGCGCAGGAAACTGTGGCTTACGTGCGCAGGTCATGGAGCATCAGGTTTGGATTTGCAAGCACTTGGAAAGCTACGTCTGGCACCTTAACACTGTCAAAAGCTGTTATGTCTGAGACTGAGTACCCTGAGGCAGTGTAAAAAAGTAGAGGCACTTCTGTGTTTTGAATAAGCAGCGGTGTACCATGAACAGTATACCACGAAACCTAGATATGTGATGCTTTGAGCGGATGTTTAGCGCCATTCAATTCATAAAAATAAATCACGCACGTTTAGCCTGTACCGTTACAAATACACTACCTTGCGAGGTAGCTTTCCGCCAGCAATATTCCTTGGCTCAATTTGGCTCTGACAGCAATTTCATAAATTGTATAAATGCTAAATTTTGCGATAATGGCATGTAGTTGGTGAGAAAGCGAAGGAATTCCTTACCATTTCAAAGTGACCTGAGAGACCACAATATAATTGTTGCCTGTCATATGCGTCCTTCAGGCTCTGCTGCGTACAGAAATCGACATATCCAATACAGCGCATAGAGCTAAAAAAGGTCCTGAAGAAACTACTTACTCACCAAGTCGGACCATCGATAAACCGCTCGATATGCGGTCAATGCTTCTGCCCTTCCCTGTATGCCATAAGTCACTCTCATTGTCCGCACTTTTTCGCGTTTCATATCATGGTTTCAATGTTCCAATCTCGTCGACGGAACTTTACTTCTTAAGGTGAGGAACATTTGTTACAAAGGGGTTGCCTTCTATGCCCAAGATAAGAACCAGGCGCATCCCCAAGCCGCAAGCGAACGAGCATATATATATATATATATATATATATATATATATATATATATATATATATATATATATATATATATATATATATATATATATATATATATATATATATATATATATGTATATATATATATATATATATATATAATCAGTGAATCCCAGCAGTGAAATCGAATATGCCTTAGTAACATCAAGACTATACACAAATGGTCGTAGTGCAGAAATTCGGGTCGGTTCAGACGACCCCAGCTTTTTTTCACAGCTTCTATTCACAGCTTTTTTTTTCTTTTTTTCACAGTACAGAAGTCTCTTTCACGGAGTCTTTCGCAACTTGGATTTATATGGACGAGAATTGTGTCAGTTTTGAGTCTGCCTTATCCACTGAAGTAATCAGAAAGGTGCACGCCCGTCGGTCGCCTTTCTCCGAGACGCCGAGTTGATCAATGCTTGGTGAAACGCCCACGTTAACAACGTATGAGAATCTCAAGAGGGACAATTGCCGGGCACGCAAGCCAGGCTAACTATAGCCTCGCTTCCTGCGCCAACACCACATGCCTTATCTGTGCCTGGCGTCACAGGATCGTAATACAGGGATTGCCCTGCCACTGCAGTTAAAGCAGGACTGTAGTGTTGCGGGAATACGGCAAACGCTTTTGAGAAACCATCTCTGAGGCGGTTTCGAGGAGAGTGGCGCTATGCAAAGCGAGAGCAGTCTTCTTGCCGCATGACCACAAGACAGTGGAGCCGAAGCTTCCGGCCTGTCTGACAATCGGGACGCGCATATGGAAGGCAGATAGACAGGCAGACAGGGGCGACGTTTCTGGCTGACACGATTCTCACGGGCTGAGAGAAGAGGGGACCGCAACAGCGCCGGGTGTGGTTCTTGCGGGTGGTCGAAAGAGGCAAACACAGCAATTCACTCCGAGAAGAAATTCGCCAGCTTGCCCGCTGCAGTCGTGACTGCCCCGTCCTGCGCTGAGTGTGATCGGCCGTCTAGTGAGAAAAACAAAAGAAAGAAATAGAAGAAAAGAAATGAACGCGCTCCCAACAAGGAAGCCATGTGCCCTGATGCAAGCCCTCTCTCTCGTACGGGCTTGCAGCTAGTTTATGTAGCGCTACCGTTTAGGCAGCGACACACTAGCGCAGGTCCGCGATACTGTGAACGGGCGAGTGGAAGTGGGCCCGCTAGGACTCTAGGGGCATTCTTATGAGTAGTGGTTTCGAAAATTGCTTGGTATAAAGGCGAGATCTCTAAAACACTAAATTAAAGAAGAGTGAAAAGGAAACATCTGGGGTACGTTGTGTGCTTTCGGTACATAATGCTTTTAAAGCTAAGTTTTCTTTTAAAGCTAAGTTTTCAATTCAGAGTTGCTAGTTCCCCACAGAATCTACAGAGTGGGCTCAGCCACGTGGACACAGTCAAAACTGTCTCTAGAAAATGTCCTGTCCCGCGGATGATATCTTCACAATTACCGAGAATTGAACCATGCTTCTCTTACGATGAAGGGCTAATGGGCCTAACCGGGCCGGGCCGGGTCGGGCACGGTCCAAATCTTTCGAGCCCGGGTCGGGTACTAGTCAGGTTTGAAACTACAGACTCGGGCTCGGGCGGGACGCCGCATAGTACTATCGGGCTCGGGCCGGGCCCGGGCCTGAAAAACCGGCCGTGCAATGATCTACTCGCCCTCCTTCTGGCGTCTCATCTTTCTTTCCCACTGTCCCTTCCCCACGCGTAGGGTAATTCTCTGGGCGTGACCATAGTTTACGTCCCTGTCTTTCCGTCTCTCTCTGCCTCTCTCTATGCCTCGGCTTTTAATATTCGCGCCTTTCAGGCTTTGTAGTACAAACAAGGTCCCTTGTTCACTGGAAGATGAAAACCTCAGCTGACGAAGATCCTTGTCGAAACGTCTGCTCCAGGCTAAGGATTACCTTGCTCGGTCACTATAGCGATGGAGTAGGCGCTCGTGTCTGATAGAAGCAGAACAAATCTAATAAGGCAAAAGGACACCGATTTGATTAAGGAATTAGGCTCCACGTCCGAGGTTCATCATAGACTATAACAAACGCATTATATATAGTGGCAAGGTCCGTATTAATTTTGACCGGTAGCATTTGTTTAACGTGCACAAAAATACCAGGCATTTTTTCATTGAAGCCTCCACTATAGATGTGGCCATGGCGGCCGAGAGCCACGCCAACTACCTTGGGCTCCGAAGCGGAACGAGAGAATTCTTCCACCACTTTCACACGTCTCTTGTCGTCGGTGTCAGTTTCACGCGCTTTTAAGCGCTTTCCCTTTAGCGGTAAGAGAAAGTTGAATGTTGGAGCTTGCGCTGAATATACGCGAAAACACATGGCGCCACGCGCAGAAGTACGCGTAAAAACACCCGCCCACACTAGAATATTAGACGCACGTGTTCGCTTAGTTGGGCGTAACTTGAATGATTGCGACGTCCGGTAAGTATTAGCCAAACAAAGTAAACAACCAACGGCGCCTGAACTTGAGCTTGTTTGTATGGTTTCACTACGGGATCGAAACAGCGGTAAAAATATCGTGACAAGAAAGAAAGACTGAACAGGCGCTGGAAAAGATTGGACAGCGCGTGACCAGGCTGTTTTTCTTGTCGCGTTATTTTTCGCCTTGTTTCCCGTAATGAGTCCAAATAGCGAAGCGTCATGACGGTATAGTATCAAGCAGCGACACATGCACCTCGAAGTGCGATGGACGCACATCGTCTTTTCCCTAAGCAAGACAGCCACGTCTTCCAACACATGCGGCGAAAACGGCTTAATAAACTGGATGCAGCCTTTTCGTTTATCTTTTTGCCTTTTTTTTTCTACTTTGTTTTTTTTTCCTTTGCACCGACGTATACGCAAGCGCAGTACAGAGAGTGCGCTTCTTCCCTTCAATTACACTTGAACGAGCACCATGGCACCATTGTCTTGCTGCAATCTGCCATCACAGGCAGAGGCTGAACAGTAGTGTTGCTAGGCGGAGAGTCAAACACAAGTATAGTTTACTCCTATCTTCCCGCGTACAGACGACATGTGTTTCGGAAGGCACAATTTGGTGATGCCCGGGAGTTCAGATTTATTTCGGTGGGTCCTTAGTAGGGCAAGTGATGATGATGACTATAATGACAACTAAAGGGCGTTCAAAAAGCTTGATCAAATCAAAAGACGCGAAGATGGCGTAGTACATTCCTTCCGTTTTTTTTTCATATATCAGCATTGACTCATTGTGAATGCCAAGTGGCTCATCAGCAAATCCTATGTTCTCCCATTTCGTCTGGCGTATAGTACCAGAATTGCCTCAAATACAAAAATGAGAGGTGGCTAATGAGGAAAACTGAAGGTACACTAGTACAAGTATACCGCTAAGTTTAATAAATACAGACACGCTCGCTCCCACATACGCGCCGGTGCCGAACTAGTTAACTGTCCTTTGTGTAATTGGCCGCCCACGTGCTCTTCAACCTCAAGCTGCAGCATCTTCTTTCATACTTCCTTGTTGGCGTCACTCCGTACTCCCTTTTGATCATGATAGCATCTACAGTTAAACATATCGGCATGCTGCTATCATGAAATTCAGTTAACTTTATGCATATGAGTGCGGTATCACCTGTCTGCAAGTTCAAGGCTCATACATGTAATATTGACTAAGAGCTTTTCTTTACTGTTGCACATACATTTACATTTAAATCCTCATTTCGACAACCAGAATGACGGTTATGCTTTCATTCTTCCAGATGCAGTTCTTTATAGCGGGCTTTGTAGCTACAAAGAAAACTCAAGCAAAGCGTAAATAATAAGTGCATCTGCCTGTGGAAATAATTCAGTGTCATGATATAGTCTCGCACAATTGCTAAGAAAAGCGAGTCTACACTTTTGAGGAACCAGGCCTGTCCTCCTCACAAAGGTATGTTTCTTAAGTTCACTAGTTGAATGGGCACTAGGAATGTCCTGCATAATCACCAAGACTCAACACCCAACACTAGGCGAAGGCGAGCGTAGAAGTTCGACCGCAAGAAGTAAACGTCCATCACCTACTTCCTCTCTGCCTTGTTATTGAAGTAGTATTTCGTGTAAGCTGCGGGCACATAAGTGAAAAGGAAGCCTCCTCGCTCCAAACACCAAGCGAACGCTTACGTCCACAAACTCGAGCTCAGACTACCGAGCCACGCGACGCCGAGGCTGTACAACTACCTCGGAAGCTGCTCTACCACTCGCCCCGCCGCCTCTGCATCCGCCCTCGTTTACCTGAAAAAAAAAGAAAGAAAAGAAGAAGAAACTCGGCAAACGGCGAGCAACGCCGGCAAATAACTGCATTAAGAGCAGGGCACGCTTCTTTTGGATCCGCAACGCGTGCGCGCCCTACGGCTGCGTGCTCTCGAGACGAGCGGCACGGTGCAGGGGTCGCCAGGGTCCCTTCGTCGTGAGCGCCGGGCCTGTCAGGGCTTTCGAAGAGGCCACCGGAAATCTAATTAAAGGATTTAACGTGATCTGGCTAACGAACGAGGGGCGCCAGGCAGGGTATCCTTATGCACCTGGCGAGCCCGCGAACACGCCAGCGCCCAACTGCGCCCCAGGGCGCGAACGTGCGCGGCAGCTGCCTCAGCGGAAACGGCTCCCCGTGAATCTCGGAACGGTGGCGTCAGAAGTGCGCGAACAACACAGCGTTCAAGGGCACCTGGCGTAGTTCCTTACCGAGAGGGAGAAAAAAAAAAGGCATGTGCATATGACATCGTTTCCGTCACGTACTTTCTGCGGAAGCGACATATGTCCTCGTGGTTTCCTCGTATAACAAAAGAATGTCGAGAATATCATGATCGCTTGCTTTCTGGCTTTGTTACTTGAATGAACATACATTCGCGCATACATGAACATACATACACCTACGCCCGATGTAAGCAACTATACAAACCTGCCATCAACATACACGATGCTTTAGCGAACTCTTTCAATTTCTTTTTTTAAAGATTGCCTGTGGCAGATAGCACAATTCTAGTCCATCAGCTGGTCTACTCGAAGAGGCGGACATTTCTTGCACAAAAAATTGAAACGCATAACCGACTAATTAAAAATTCGCTAATTCAGTTTTAATTAATTACCTTATGGCACATATTGCAATTTAGAAATTCCATTGGGTGAGACTGCAAGGCATATACGCTCGAAAATAATTGTATGGCTGACACCATTTACAAGATATGCGCCGCCAAACTTGCGGCAAAAATGCACTGTCGTTCCACTTACTTTCTTAACAAAACGTTGTTTTATGCATTGAAGTACAAGTCAGTCTTGCGGTGGCACGATGAGCACGTGGTGTAAGCTTGTCTGCACTGTCTTTCAGATTGCCGCTTTCACCGGATCCAGATGTCTTCAGGAATCTGCTACCTCTGCGCATGATCTCTCAAGCCCCTCCTTCAAAACGTTAGCCGGAACCACCAGGTCGGACGATGTGATACAAGCTCCGCATCATAATTAGATTGAAACACCCGACCTGCCTGTTTGACCTTTCGCGAACCCATCTGCGCGTGGAGTACTACCACAGCGTCACCTGATTGTTTCTACCGTGCTATAAAACTGAGGACGAACGCTATGCTCTTCAATGAAGGGTCTTGCGGAGGCACGATGAGCACATAGTTTAAGCTGGTTTGCACTGTCTTTCAGGTAGGCCCGAAATACAATTTTCCCTGTTATAGATATATACACGCCTATGAGAGTAAACAAGAGTTTGTTCTTTTTAACTGTGATGCATATATATTGATTGTCGTCGTGGGGCGCAATTGGTTGCAAAACATAGGTGAGTTCACGACGAACAAAAATGATGATTTTGCTGCATGCACCATTTGTTGATGACATGATAAATTCGTATCCTGACAGTCTTATTGATTTCGACAAGTTGGGCTCACAAATGACGATGAGTGGAAACAGATTGGTGTACACAAACTGACGAAAATCTGAAATTCGTGATTTTAGCCCTCTGGCGTTCCACTGGATGACGGACGCTGCCTTGACTTCTTTCTGGAAGGATGGGGTATGGGTAGCCATCTTTCTAGTTGAGGGATGCAAGCACTGGGCTTAAGGCGTCCAGCACTTTAAGTGCGTTTTGAGCACAGGGTGTCCCGATGTCCACTAAAATTGCTCGAATGGCCTCCATGAGAGAACTTAGCAGCGAGATGACTTGGCGGTCTGTTTTAGGTGAATCATCCATGGCCGGAGAAGGATCAGGTGGGGCCCCGACCTTCTGAGGTTCCTTCGCAAGGGAGCGGCTCGGTAGCGGAGGCCACTCCTCTAAAGATAGAGTCTTTTCTGCTGCCTTCGTGGAAGTGGTGGGCCTTTTCGCGGCGTGACTAACTGGCACCGCAGTGGAGTGGGCAGCCAGGAGGCTGCAAAAGAAGATTCAGCGTCGTATGGATAGATTAGCGTCGGAACGTTGGGCAACGTTTTGCCAGAAACTCGACCCCCGCAAGCCACTGTCTCACATTTGGAAAACGGTGCAAGGTCTGCGTTGCCTTCCGGAACGGCGTTTCCCATTCAAGGCGCTAGCGCTTTTCCAAGGGCGGCAAGACATCGATGTCGCAGAAGACTTTTGTGCACGGATCGCAGACCAAGCGACTCGTCCAAATCCTCCAGCCCGAGCTGACGTCCCCCATTCCCGTGATTGCCGCATGGACCTTCCTTTTACAATGGAGGAGCTCGAAGCGGCTCTAGCTCTATGCAGGCGCTCATCATCTCCGGGTCCGGATGGTATATCATACCGGGCCTTGTGCTATCTCGGAGAGTCCGCACGGATAGAGCTGTTGAGCCTTTACAACTCCTCATGGCAGGAGGGAAATGTTCCTGACGAATGGAAAGTAAGCCGCCTGGTGCCACTCTTAAAGCAGGGCAAATCCCCATTAGAACTCACCTCTTACCGCCCAATAGCGCTGGCCAGCTGTGTAGGAAAGATAATGGAACGGATGATCCTTGGCCGCCTGGAATGGTACCTCGAATACTACAAGATTTATCCGATTTCCATGGCTGGTTTCCGACGTGACCGCTCTTCCATCGACAATGTAGTTGATCTCGTTTCATATGTCCAGCACGAAAGGTCCCGTAAGCGTATATCTGCAGCTTTATTCTTAGATGTGAAAGGGGCATACGATAACGTATTACATGAGGCTATTCTCGACGCCCTTGCGACGGTTGGCCTAGGTGGTCGAGTTTTTTTGTGGATTGCAAGTTACCTATCTGCCAGATCATTCTTTGTGTTAACTGACGATGGCCCAACTGCGCGACGTATACCAGCAGGGGCGTTCCTCAAGGCGGTGCTCTCAGCCCGACGCTATTCAACCTCGCTCTTGTTGGACTTGCTGAATACTTGCCAACTCCCATCAAACTTTCAATATACGCTGACGACATCTGTGTCTGGACTTCGGCAGTCACTCGTCCTCAGATACGTGCGCGACTTCAACGAGCGGCCACTTTGACAGCGAACTACTTGTGTAAACAGGGTCTCAGCATATCACCAGAAAAATGCGCACTAGTAGCATTTACTCGCAAACCGATGACGCCTTATATCATCTCAATCAATGGGCGGACCATTTCCTATGTCCGAACCCACAGATTCCTTGGCGTAATTATTGACCGAGACCTCTGTTGGAGCCCGCACGTGGCCTACATGAAACGGCGCCTGACAGCAACTTCCCAGGTGTTTAAATACTTGACAGGAAAGACGTGGGGGATGTCAGTAGACGCAATGCTTAAACTCTACAGAGCTCTCTTTCTCGGTTTTCTAAGATATAGTCTACCTGTACTGACCAACACCTGCAAGACAAATATTCGTGTTCTGCAGGCAACACAAGCTCAAGCACTCAGAGTCTGCCTTGGTTTGCCCAGATGCACGTCAACAGAGGCAACTCTTGCGATTGCTCGGGACCACCCAATGCGAACTCACATTACGGTGGAAGCCCTGAGAACGCACATCAGACATTTTGCACGTGCCACCTATCACCACCTTGCAGCACTACCTTCAGACAGGCACCAATCATCATTCTCTACAACTATCATCAAATACAACGACAAACTTCCATCGGGCTTCACCGCTGCATCTAAACCATCGATACCCCCTTGGTGTCTTATCAGCCCCACAGTCCATCTCAGTGTACCAGGAATCGGGAAAAAGTCTGAACTGTCGTCGCCTGTGCTGAAACAACTGTCTCTGCTTCTTCTGCACGAGAGGTACGCGGACAGTGAACACATTTATACTGATGGTTCCACAAACATGCAGTGTTCTTCCGGTGCTGTGGTTGTCCCAGCAAAAGCTATTACCATCAGCTTTAGGACTGACCACCCAACATCATCGACATCTGCTGAACTAGCTGCTCTTCGCGCTGCACTTCGTTTCATCAATCGGGAGCCACCTCGACAATGGTCAATCTTCAGCGACTCAAGGGCAGCCCTACAATCTGTACAATCAGCTCTGCGTCGCGGGCCATTCGAACAGCTCGTATTAGATATTAGGTGCCTACTCCATACATCACAGGAGAAAGGACACCACGTGACGTTTCAGTGGCTGCCAAGTCACTGCGGCGTCACTGGAAACGAAGATGCCGATAATGCCGCTCGGGCAGCTCTTGAAGACGCACAAGAAGAGGCCATACCGCTTTCACGATCCGACGCAGCTAGCAGACTTCGAGTGCTTGCACAGGAGATCACGCTATCTCTATGGTGCACACCACACAGCCAGACCAACCAGAGCAACCGTCAATACCATCTGCCCTCGTTGGTGCATCTCTATATGCCAACTGGACTCCGCCGAAGAGAGGCGACTCTGCTTTATCGCTTATGGCTAGGGGTGGCTTTCACGAAATCTTACTCCTTCCGCATTGGAATGGCCGACAACGCTCTCTGTAATGCCTGTCTTTGCGAGGAGACGCTGGATCATATTCTGTGCGACTGTCCTGAATATAATGTTCAGCGACAGTCCCTGGCATCTGTTCTAGCGCACCTTGACAGTAGACCATTGTCCCTCGACACGATTTTCACATGCCGCCGACAGAAGACATCGCAGGTGAAGGCGACAAAGGGACTACTTCGGTTTTTGAAAGAGACTGGATTAGACAAGCGGCTGTGAGAGTGATGTCACGTACCAAGCCAGATTGATGGACTCCAACGGACGATGTGTGTGTGCTGTGCTATGTGCTCTCTCTCCCTCTCCCCCTTCCCCATCTTTAATCTCCCCCTTCCCTCTCCCATGTGTAGGGTAGCAAACCGGTTAAGCTAAACTGGTTAACCTCCCTACCTTTCCTTCTCCACTTTTTCCTCCTCCTCCTCCTGTTATAGAAACGATGATCGGTCTGTAGTGCTTCTGCCTGGCTCACTGATGAGAGCATTACCTGTTTTATCTGTCCGTAGGATTTTGTTGCTGTTATCTGGTGACGTTGAGACCAATCCTCGTCCCGATGAGTTACAAGATAAACCATCGCAATTGTTCGCAGGACAGGAGAAAAACCGTTCCGTGATATCTTCTTCGACAGTCAAGTTTGCTTCCTCCGAAGAAAGGCTAAATAGACTTGAGACATCGGTACTACCAGTCCCAGAAGTAATTCCGCGTGTTGTCACTGTCGCTCATCTTACTAACCTGGTGCTGAAGCTGCACAGTCGGTCTGATAATCTTGAAAACAAGTCCCGTGGAAATAATCTTGTTGTCTACTAACTATCTGAACTCCATTCTGAGCCCTCCGGGTCACTTTTGATGCGTTCACAAACCAAATATCTGATACACTTGGTGTTCAGTGTGCAGACACTGAACGTTGACACAGGCTTGGGGCGCATAGAGGTGATAAACCGCGCCCTGCTATCTTCAAATTTTTAGACTGCAGGTCAAAGTTTGCAATATTAAAGAATGTTCGAAAGCTTAAAGGAACAGAAGTATATATAAATGAGGACTTCTCTGAACGTGTTCCAAATTTATGCGAAGCTCTTTGAAGACTTTCCGTAAATCAAAGGAAAAATGCCACTACGGTTCATCTGCAGTACGATTCACTGCTGATAGACAATGTACGTCATGTGTTGAGTGAAGCAGGTGATTCAATCATTAAAAATAAAAAGCCAACCTCTGGACAACTGGACTGCATTCCGTTACTAAATTCTCCCTGGTAAATGTTAATGCCTGCAGTCTTAACAGAATTCAAGACTTTCATCCCTTCGTTGCATGTTGTCATCCTTCTGAGATATGCGTGACTGAAACATGGCTTGGTGAGCACATCTTAAATTCTGAAATTTTACCGCCAGGTTACAGCGTCCTCAGGAAAGTTAGAAGTGGCCGGCGCGATGGCGAGTGACACTCTTGATGAACCAAGATATTGAGTTTACAGTATTGAACTGACGTTCCTAACTGCGAATCTGCATGGTGTAAAAGTAGGCTTTGTGGTCTCACTTTGGCTGTAGGGGCTGTTTATCGACCCTCTGACACGGATTTTAGTGTCGGTTCTGATTTATTGATTATATAACCAAACACAAGCTATACTGTTGTAAAGCGTTAATTACTGGTGATTTCAACACACCTGGCATAGATTGGTCAACGCTATCTGTGAATGGCCTTAACAAAGTAATTTGTGATTATTTGATTAACATGACTATTTATTTCAATTTGACGCCAATTGTAAATTCCGTAAACCGCGAAAGCTCAATTTTAGATCTCGTTTTCATTAATGAGCAACTTAGACAAAATGGTTATGACTGTAATATTGTTTATTTCGTTTATTTATTTCCCCATACTTGGCAGGTTTAATGACCCAACATAACAATCAAAATAAAAATAAAGAAAAATGCAACACACAGCATAATTCAATGAGAAGAAGTGAATAAAAATAGTTATAGTAACTGTACGACATCAGACAACATGGCCAAGCAAATGACCTTTCAATGACTTGCTGAAATTATCAGATTGAAAAAGCCCGAAGGACTGTCGGACCATAAGGGTGTGATCAATGATTTGAATTTAACAACTGTGCTAAAGCTTTTTTCACATCAGACTGCTCTGAACTTTGAGCGTGCCGATGACAACTCCATAAATGAATTATTCGCATCTTCTTTTAATGAGTTCTTGAGCTCCGCTAACCATTCCTCTGTAGATGCACTAGTGAACCGTTTTATACAATTGTGTATCAATGTATTACTAATTGCATTCCAACCAAGTGCGTAAAACGCAATCCCACGTGAGATTATACATTTAATTCGTTGCATCAGGCGTTTCCGAAAACAACCCTTTGCTAACAACCCAGTGAAAGCTTCAATATTGTGCACACTTAAAAGCAACTTAAGATCTGTTAAGTCAAATGCGAAAAGTTTCCATTTTAATAACACTTTGTGTTCCTTCATCAAAAACCAACCATCAATCTTTTGGAGAACCAAGTCAGAGCTCTACTTCATTCATTATTGCCGATGAACCATGCTCAGATAATCTTGGCATCACTGAAGCCTATAATGACTACTTTAAATCGGTGTTCACTTGTGATGATGGATTCAACCCCACTTTTTGCGCTGATTATTCGTCATCACCTTTTCCAAGTACGGTAATCACTACAGCTGGTGTACGTAGCATTATACTCAACATCGATACTATGAAAAGTACTGGGCGAAATAATATACCAGATATATGTTTTTACGGTGATATTCTGAATGGAGCTCTCTGTATTTATTCCTAATTTTTTTTAAAGCCTGTTGAATCATCGACTGTTCCAATGCTCTGGAAATGTGCTAAGGGTGCTCCCATTCACAAGGACGGCAATAAGCAGGTAATGCCTAACTACATACTTATTTCATTAATATCAACATCTTGCAAACTATCGGAACAATTTATTCATAAATATATCATTGAATACTTATCTGAACATAATATTCTTTCGTAGCTCAACATGGCTTCCGTTTAGCTTCTCGGCGGTAACACAACTTCTTGAATTCTCCCATGATATTGCATCCACGCATAACCTTAGAGGACAGCTTGATGCCATTTTCATTGAATACAGTAAAGCTTCTAATATTGTGTGTCACAACAAATTTCTCATTAAACTGAAGGCAATAATTCATGGTTATAAAGTACTAGGCTGGATACGTAACTACCTAGGTTCAAGAACACAGTTTGTTGCACTCAACCATCTTCACTCATCTCGTGTCAGTCTTACATCCGGTGTACCACAGAGGTTTGTCTTGGGTCCATTGTTTGTTATCTATATAAAAGATGTTGGTAAATTGCGGGCACTTCTGTTAAAATAAGACTATATGCTGATGACTGCGTCTTTTATTCTACAATAAACAGAACTCATGATCAGTTACAGTTGAATGAAGTCTTCGCCCGTTTTTATGAATGGAGCAAAACGTGGCAAATGTCCCTTAATTTTAGCAAAACAGTTTCATTGACTTTTTCAAATAAAAGCCAACCATTACTATTTACATATTTTAAAAAAGCGCAAAAGCTTGCATGCGTCCATACGCTTAAATATCTAGGTGTTACTTTCTCCCCTGATCTAAAATCGCATGCTCACATTAAATTCATAACCAATAACAGGCAGACAGACAGAGAACTTTAATTACAAGGTCCTGAGAAGTTTTGCCCTATAGGGCAGAGCTGCGGGCCGCTCCCATGTGCGGACTGGTAGGCCGAGCCTAATCGACGCATCGTGGGCTCTCTGGACAGCCCAAGTAGGAAGTGAAAGTTCTGAGCTCTGGATGGCAGAGCTCCATTCTTCTTCCGTGATGCGATTGGGTCCCTGTAACGAGGGGCATCGCCAGAGCACGTGTGCGAGATTGCTAACAGCCCCACAGTCGGGGCGAGTAGAGCTAACAGCCTCTGGAGTGATCGCATGGGAAAGGGCCAGGTTTGGATAGCCCTTAGTCTGAAGCATGCGTAAAGTGGACGCCAGAGGTCTAGCCAGTTGGCTGTGAGGGGGAGCATAAATCCTCCTATCCAGGTGAAAGTGCGTAGTGATTTCGCTGAAAGTAGTGAGAGTGTCCCGAAATTCGAGAACCCCGGAGTCTGAGCTCGATCCTGCTCCCGCGCGGTGGGTTAGTGCGCGCGCTTGGGAGTGGGCGATGTCATTTAGATTGGGAAAGGAGTCACGCTGGGGGTCGATGTGAGCCGGAAACCACGTGATGGTGTGCGGAGAGATTATCTTATTCTTGAGAATTTTGTGAGCCTCCTCAGCGATGGATCCTGCAGCGAAAGCCCTGACCGCCGATCTCGAATCAGTGAAGATTTGTGATCTGCTGTTGTCTAGGAGTGCTACAGCAACTGCGACCTGCTCCGCTCTGGTTGGTGTTGAGCACTTGAGGAAAGCCGCATTCACTATCTGTCCGCTGTGATCAACGAGGGAAATGGCGAAGTAAGATGACTGTCCATATTGGGCCCCGACGACAAAACATGCGGAGCAGGGATCGTCCTTGGTACGCTTGAGGAGGGCGAGCGCTCTTGCCCTGCGTCTGCCTACGTTGTGTTGAGGATGAACATTACGCGGAAACGGTGCAACTCGTATGTTGTTCCTTTAACCGTCTGAAATTGCATATTTCCGCTCTTCCATGAGGATAGGGTTGATCTCAAGAACCGCCAGGATCTTCTTTCCGGCCGGCGTAAAGGATAAACGGGATAGTTGGGCTGACTCGTGGGCCTCGATTATCTCGTCCAATGTGTTGTGCACTCCTAGTTGCATAAAGAGGTCCACGCTCGCCCGTAACGGAATGCCTAGTACTTTTTATACTTTTTTTCTGATGAGCGTGTTTAAGCATTTCTTCTCGGAGTTATACCAGTTGTGCATGGCTGCCACATAAACTATATGAGTCATGAGGAAGGCGTGGAACAACCTGAGGAGGTTGTCTTCCTTTAAGCCTCCACGCCTATTCGAGACTCTGTTGACGAGTCTGATCATGTTCTCAGTCTTGGCTGTGAGCTTTTGAGCGTCGTATTGTTATTGCCATTGGATTCGATGAACATGCCAAGGACCCGAATGGTGTCTACTCTGGGGATGGTACAGCCGCTTTTAGTGTGGAGTTTGATGTTTATTTCAGACAATGGTTTCCAGCCTCTAGGTTTTGGACCTCTCCTGACTGGCCTGTAGAGGAGGAGCTCAGACTAGCTCGGGGAGCATCTAAGCCTCGTATTTTTCAGGTACATCTCTGTTTGATTTACAGCCTCCTGTAAGCCTAATTCAACAGCTCCTTCACTTCCTCCGGTGCACCAGATTGTGATGTCATCAGCGTAGAGCGTATGACTGATCCCTTCTATGTTGGAAAGCCTTTGGGATAGTTTCTTCATGGCGATGTTAAAAAGCAGTGGTGAGACTACCACTCCTTGTGGCATGCCTCTGGGGCCCAAACTGAAATTGTCGGACTTGAGGTCACCGATTTTGAGCGTGGCCTTGGGATCCCGTAGGAAGGAGCTTATGTATCTGTGTAAGGCGTCTCCCAAATTGAGCTCCGAGATGGAGTTCAGAATGTGAGCATGGGATACATTGTCAAAGGCCTTCTCCAGGTATAAGCCTAGGATGCCTCTTATATCTCTCGTGGTGTTGTCAATGATATGACACTTGATGAGCTTCATCACGTCTTGCGTTGACAGGGTCGGACGAAAGCCGATCATGTTGTACGAAAACAATCCTTGTTTCTCGATGCGCTTGGAAATTCGATTGTGTATGACATGTTCTGCTACTTTCCTCACGCAGGACGTGAGGGAAATGGGTCTGAGGTTTGAGAGACGCGGGGGTCTCCCAGGCTTTGGAATGAGGATGGCCGAGGCCATTATCCAGGACTCCGGGACAACCCCTCGTTCCCATGTTACATTAATCCCTATGTCAACCATTCTATAGAGCAGTCGTCCAGGTTTCTGAGGGCCTGGTTGGGGATGCCATCAGGACCAGGGGCCGACCTGCCATTTAAATTCTGGAGAGCTTCCCTTTACTTCGCATGCCTTGAAGGGGTTATCTAACCAATAAGGCGTTGAAAAAATTGGGTTACCTTAAAAGAAACTTACGAGACGCAACAAAAGAAGATAAATTAACGGCATACAGATCATTAATAAGGCCTCTACTTGAGTGTGCGTCGGTTGTGTGGTCACCACATCATTCCAAAGATATAGACATGCTTGAGTCTATTTAGAAAAAAAAACATTAGAGTTATATATAACCGTTATGACCGCCATGTATCACCGACATAACATGCTAATAAGCTGCTAGTAAAACTTTTGGCTCATAGACATACTTGTGACCATGTTGTTCTGCTACATAAAAGTGTTCATGGGAAAACATATATCAATGCGCCTATTGAACGACATAATATTTTAGCGCGAAAAGACAAAGAAAAAATAACATTCTAAGTTATAATGCACCTATTGTTTTCACTAACCCGTCTTCTCGGCGCACCAGAAGAAGTCATCGTCATAACATTGTTCCTTTGAATTCATCGATTGATTGTTTTAAGTTTTCCTTTTTCCACATACAATTGCGATTTGGAATGGCCTTGAGGGGTCCTTGCGCGAGTTATCTAATGTTGAATTCGCCGACCAATTACCTAATTATGTTCATTAATTAACTGTTTCTTCATGATATTGTTTTTTCTATATTTTTATCTGTTGTTGTTTCTTGCGTCTCGAATGTATTCTTCAATTGATTGAAAATATATATGTACTCACTCCTTAGATCTTTATGTTATCTTTTTATAATTTCTTTATAAAAAACTTGTAAAACTTTATATACTTATACTTATACTTTTTATAAACTTATAAAAGCTTTATAAAAAGTAATTACAACGCCAATGCGTTTCTCTGCAAAGTTCAGGAGTTCATATCTCGAAACTAGTGTCATCCCGGGAAATCGTTCCAAGTAGATCCGCCTTGCGATCTCCAGGGATAGAATTTGTAAATTGCAATAAGTGCAATGAGGGAATTATTGAAAACTGAATTAGTGATGTTTTATTCATTAGTAGATCATGCATTTAAACTCTTTGTGCAAGGAATGCCCGCCTCTTCGAGTAGACCAGCGAATGGCTAGAATTGTGCTATCTGCCATAAGCAAAAAAAAAAATAATAATAATAATAACTCCATGGGTTCGCTGAAACACCTGGTATATACTACAGTGTTTCTCTAACTCCACATAACATACTGATCACGGCACACGCGTGTGAATGCGGATCGCTACAGAGATATTACAGTAGGTTACGTATACATGAAACTGGAACGGACAGAAAAGATGGCTCCGTTATTTAAGAGTTTCGGAAGCAAAAATCACGAAAAATTGCTTGCTTTCAAAAGCGTCGAGTGCTTTGATTTCAGTGCGATGAAAAAAAAAATGCGTTATTGTACTCTGCTTGGAATGGCACAGTGTCTTTCGTACAAGGCAGTTGTTAATGCGCTCTGGCTTTTTGACTTTAATCGTCGCGATCCGCCAAGGAATGCGAAAAATAGTGCACGTGAACGCCGCAGAGCAGCTGGCAATGCCACTACAGCGCAACTCGCTGGCACATTGGATTTTCCTGGCTATTTGGCGTAACCATTTGATATGTGTGTCGACCTACTCCTGTTCCATATAAAATATGACGGCCGATGTGGTTGGTGTACTTTCGGTTCCAGTTCCGTTTAACCGGAGTTCACAAAGAGAAGTATTCTGTTTAACCGAAGTTTGTCCACATTGCTCCTATCGGTGGCTGACCAACGTTGGTACCCTCGTCCGGTTTATTAGGTATTTCCGTTTAAGCAAGTTTTGTTTATTCGGAGCCCACTGTATTTCAGCAGAATACCGACCCCGTCCTGGCGTTTACAACAAGCGCAAGCCTCGTGCTTCCACGATGTATATATGTGACTTATTGGCACAGTCCGACTATGACCAAAGATGGAGTGCGAGGTATACATAAAGAGAAAGGCACGGAAGCTAACCGGATAGGAATATATGCTCTTTGTGATCCTGCACTGGGGGAGGGGAAAAAGGGACGATAGAAGAAGAGGGAGAGAGTACACCGTCAGTGTAAGCTCAAAACAGGTGCGAAATAAAAGCAGAAATCACGTTGAAGTTTTTCAGTCGCGCGCACAGGCCAGCTGTTCGAAGGAAGCACCCCATCGTCTATATGTTTTCTTCGGGCTGACCAAAGTTCATGAACTATAACGGTGCTTGTTACTTGAAATCAAGACCACGCACCCATGGGCTACGAAAAGCACTACTTAGAAAGAAACGGAATGGCAAGTACTATTTCGCTCGTTAGTATAGCACTCTCGCGTAAAAAATCGAATGAGGAGCAGCAGCTAATGAAGAGGCAAGGAGCATCGTACGAACCAGTGGCCTGACTGACAAAGTCGCTCATGCGTAAGAAGGCTTCGTGAGAACTGACACTGAGCAGTCATGATGACCAGCGATATGATGACCTGTGGCCAACTATTAACAGCTAGTGCGAAAGAAAAGGTTTGCCAATCCTGCAGTTTACAGCAACCAGAAACAATCCGGAAGCATCAGATGCCGCTGTAAACCAAATAACTTGGACCACAGCATGCAGTTATAAAAATTAGACTGCAGCCTGGAAATCGGGTGCACCGGCGCTATCTGTTAGACCTAACAAAACAACGAGGCAGCGAGTACAGACTCCAGATATATACTGCCCGCAACGGGATATTAGGCATGTTGCAACTTATTCTTGAATATTTACATCATATCCGGTATAGCCTAGGCCACCTAAGACGTGACCACGCGCCAAAATTGTAGCTCTTCGTTTACAAGTGCTTTTCCCTCACCAGGCGTGGCCATGTTGAGTTGACAAGTGCAGTGCGTGCGATGTGGGCTAACGATCGTGTCTGCTAAGTATTACATCCCCGCGCGGCGCGGAAGGAGCTCAAATGTCAAACCAAACGCCGCTTGCCCTTCTCCTCGCGGGCACCACACCAGAGTAGACGTATATCGCACAAGTGCCCCTACGTACATGACAGTCCTGTAACGCCGCTCATAGTGGCACGTGACTTTGATAATTATTCAAAGCAACAGCAGTTATTTGCTCCATCTGTTGCTTCCATAGACCAATTAAAGTTTACAGAAATAGTAAAACCTACAAACCGAATGCCCCTGCGTGTCTTTGTTTTACTTCGTACCGTAGCAACAGAGATGTACTTCCGTTCCACCGTGTAGTCGCGCGCGGAGAGCGAAGCTATGTCATTTTCTACTTTGTTCCAGCGCACGATCATGATCTGTGATCCGCTCGCGTCTTCCCCAGTGTTCGTACAGCACCGACTTATACCGCCAGTTATGTGTTCTCGTGCACAGCGCGCAAAACCTTCCACTGCGCGAAACGAGACAAACGCAATAGTTCGCGCGAGAGACCGTCAACGGAAGTGCACCGCACAGCAAAAAAAAAAAAAAAAAGAAAAGAAAAGAAAGGGTGAAAAGAAAAGCGTGAAATAAAAAGAAGGAGAAGGAGAAGAAGAAGGCGGGGCCCGTGACGTATGCATGACGCGAAGCTCCGGCTCCGGTATGGGAGAACAGGGAAGGAATTGCCCCGTCTAGCCGCGTAGGCTCGTCGGGGGCAAGTGGAGAGAGCGTTATTTTGGCGGTGACGCTCGGTTTCTGAAATCATGGGTTCGCGGCATTGAAATATTTATATCTCGGCTAATAATGAACCAATTTGAAAAATCCTTCAGGTAGAACACTCCCTCAGTGCACATAACAACTTTCAACGTATAACCAAAATTTGTTATGTGACGTAGTGAAGCGCCCTTCAATGAACAAGTCCAAATGCTGAGAACAAATAGGCTACGTTTCTACTTCCGTGTTTCGACGCCGGTTGTAGGTTGGCGTACATTTACATTCCACTTCAGTTTATCGAAAGTGTCCATCACTTGTCAACAAACTGCACCATCATCAAATCTATAATTTGTTTCTGTAATACGCAACTTTTTCACTCTTTTTCTGCCATTTCTACATAACGGATCAGAACTTCTAGAATCTAGAGCTCTGACACAACGATCAGCAAACTGAGCACTCGACTAAGTTGTAGATAGATAGAACTATCGGTGTACCATCGATCTACAACGTGCTCCGTGTGATAAATTATGTTCGTATTTCAAATAACTAAGCTGAGAACCACAAGTGGGTTTTATTACTGTTGACTATCTGTCAACTAAAAGGTACTCGCTAGCTCCGCTTGCAAGCAGCACTGCTCTGTGGAAGGTCTCCTCAATCAGCTTATAGTGTCCTTGTGTATGGTGTCCCTCCCACACGTACTCAGTGCTTACTCTCTCCCTTTCTTCCTCTTTCTATTCCCCTTTCCCCCACCCCCAGTGTAGGGTAGCAAACTGGATGCTGTTCTGGTTGACCTCCCTGCCTTTCCTATCCTTGTTTTCTTTCTCTCTCTCTCCTCAATCAGCTATCTTTATATAAAACATATCGAGGTGAGCACTATCATTTTCTAAAGCCCGCACGTCTGGAACCCGCACAACGCCACAGAAGACGGGCTAAACTGCCCATACGGAGTGACCTGGGGATGGTCCTGCGGCCACCCTTATCTAGATGTCCCCAGAACTATAGCATGGCAACAATTGTCCCCGCCGTATGAAGCGCTGGTGTTCTTCGCTGTTGTCCCACTGAGACGCCAGCGAGTAAAATGTTGTAAGATCTTATGGAAACTAGTATTACTGTATCTATTTACTGAAAAGTCCGACGGATTCTATTACATATTGCCAAGGTATTCAAAATAGGCTTATGTAATATACAGGTGAAATAATGTTGACATTGTTTTAAAGAGCTCTGCTTGCCATATATGGCTTTCGTGCTTGTCTGCGCACGCAGTGGGACAAGTATCGCCTTCGATTAGAAAGTTTCTATGGGGCTTCAATGCAGAAGACAACGTTCTACAATGTCTTCAATTAAAAGCGTCGTTCGTTTTCTGTCATTCGTAGTGACAGCGGGACGCACAGACGTACCGTGCAAGACGGCTTCTCCCGTAGGGAAAAGGTTTAGAAATGCACTTTAAATCGCAACACATGGCTGTCTGAGCGAGTCAATTGGCCATATATATTACGCACTTCAAGCACAACGTGTTTACAGCGAAGCGGTTGCCTCGTCTTGTTAAAACCTGGAAGAAAGAAAAGTTATTGTACTATGGTAACTTGAATCGTACTAATACGTACAAAATTGAGACTGGTAACATATACCACCGAGTCCATTGCCCTAGAAACATAAGGCACAACACGGCACGCTTAAAGAAGCTTCTTGCCAGGTCACAGACTGCGTCGTATTGGGCGTATACCCCGAACATATATCGGGTGGCCGTTTGCCTTTCCCGAGCAAGGTCTGGTGCGCGTCATTCACAAGCGTTTCAAGTTTGGGCTCAAATATACAGCAGCAACGTTATATATGTGCGTTTGGCACGTGCATGAAGACTAGTGCTTCACCATGGCGCTACTAGGCTGGCAAATTTCGCTTCCCCAACACAGCCGAGCGAAGCAAGTGCGCGTTCACAGGGAAGCGACCGCGAATCCAATTAGGGAATTTAGCGAAACCAGGCTAATCAGAACCTCTGCGCCACGCTCTCAGAACGCCTCTCGGGGGTGCAAGCGTGCTCGCGCCACGGAAACGCAGGTTCGTGACCACCCCCGCCACCACTCCCTCCCTTGCCTTGTTCCCTACTTGGAACTTGCATGCGAGCTCGCCTCGGAGCCCACACTCAGCGGAAGACGAGACGCCCCATGAGCGCTCGTTCTCCCGGGGCGGTGACGGCGCGCTCCGGTTTCGGCGCGGAAACACGAGACGCGGCACTAACGGGAAAGCAAAGCGTACAACGGCAGCCGGGTTAATGCCGAGCGGAGAGGTACATGCACTATAGAAGCGCTGTTGACCTTGATACGCCTTCCGTGAACACAAACCGGAACGATGGCTCCAAGTCTCGATAGCGGGCAAAGACGAGCTGGAACCTGAATGATGGTGGTTTCGGCTAGTTGGTTTTCAATAATGCGAAGATTGGTTTTGTCATATTGGAATGTCATAATGTCAGGTTGATTTTCCATAATGTCAAACAGGACACATAAAAGAGTAGGATTAAAACCTGAAGGCAGGGTCGCCGACAAAGGGACGCCTGAGTCTTATAGCTGACTAACGTGATAACACTAATAGCGGCGTGTCGTGCTTTTAATTTGTCAGCGGTTTCTACTTGTTATTCAATGGCCCGCTATTGTTATGCGAATCTCGCAGGCACGTTATCATGTGCTCGCTAGCCGATGCATCCTGGGTAAGCGATTGCAAGGTTAATGGCGTTCGCCGATTATATACTGCACGGCGTCATTAACGAGCTCAAATAGCAGCCTTTGTCCAGCCCCCTTTGTCCAGCCCGACCGCATTCGATCCGCCTTCGGCTGAGCACGTTCTTCGTTCAGCCTGGCTGCTCACAGGCCATTTGGTTACTGCCGTGTGCCAGTTGGCACAATATCTTTGCTTTGTTACGTGCCGTAACAGAGCACAAAGTATTGAGGGGGTTATCCAGAGAGAAAGAGAGAAAGAAAGGAAGAGAGGTTAACTAGAAGCAAATCTTTGGCTTGCTACCCTACACGTGGGTTGGGGGAAAGGGGGTTAGAAAAGGGACAAAAAACAGAAATAAAGGACAGAAATACAAAAGCCGTTCACTGTGACGTGTAGATCACAAAAAGCACAACAATGTTTTAACAGTCTTCTGATAAGATATAAAGTCATGTCTACGTTGGAGTACTGTCTTTTCCGGTGGAGGACGGCCGTCGAACTGGTTGAGCACGGCGGTAATTGTCCGTTTGAAACACACGCAAAGCAGCATGGATTCAGTGTGACATTAAGTCATCTACCATGTGCACGTCTTCGTTTTTTTCTTTCATGTTATCCGCATATTTTTTGTAATTTTCGTCACTCTTAACACCTTGAAACATACAGAAGTGACAGAGAGTTACAGGAAGCACCCTCTCACACCCCCCCCCCCCCCCCCCCACAAAAAAAGAAATTCTGGAACCATATAAGAGCCCTCGGAGTTCCCACTAAAAACTCGCTGGCTTCTATAGTGATTAATACGGTAACATCTATGAAGTAGACGATGCGCTGTGCTACATCAGACACGTCATTAGGGATAACCTCGGCAGGAAAGAAAGCGTAGTTCAGACTCAAACAGATCCAGCAACAACAGAGAAGCCTGAGAGATCAAAATTTACCATGGAAAGCTTTGATTGGACAAATTTAGAAGAAAATGCCCCTAATAAAACGGCAGTAGGACCCGATGAAATCCCAATACAGCTAATAAAAAACCTCGCTCCAAACAGCAAGGCACTGCCGACTAATGCCATAGAGCAAGTGATTAGAACGAAGGAGATTCCTATTGGATGACGTGAATGCAAGATAAACCTCATCTACGAATGCAGAGGTGATAAAGATAAGAGGAGCGTGTACAGGCCAGTTACAGCAACGTCGGTGATATACAGAATGACAATGCAAGACATAAAATTGGAACTGTCAAAGTAGGTGGAGAAAAATGATGTACTGGGTGAACTGCAGAGTGGGTTCAGGCCAGGCAGACGCATAGAGGATAATGTTTCTTCTCAGTGCCTAAATATTTCAGTAACTCAGAAGAGACCTTCATCGATAGCATTTCTGGATATTAAAGGAGCCTATGGCAAAGTAGACAGGGAATTGTTATGGGATATTCTGAAGCACGAAGGCATAGAGGACGATTTAGTGGAGCTGCTGAGGGAGATATATAGAAACAACCAAGTACAAATTGTATGATAAGGTCGAAAAGGTAATGAAGTGGTGTGATTTCACCAACAACTGTAGCAAGGATGGTCTCTGTCTCCATTGTTGTCCACGCTTTATGTTAAGGGCATACAAAGACGACTGGATAACAGCGAATTAGGGTTTGATTTATCCTACATGCGTAATGGACAAAGGGAAGCTCCCTGGACTGATGTATGTGGACGACATAGTGCTACTGGCGGACAGCAAAATATATTAACAGACACTTGCGAATATCTGTGGCAATGCAGCGGCAAATCTAAGCCTCAAGATAAATCGGGAACTATCTTTAATTAAGAGACGAGCAATTACGTGGTGTCAATTCAATGGCAAGTCATACCCATAGCCAAGCAATATAAATACCTTAGCGTATACACAAACGAAGGAAAGACTTATTCAAGCACCTAGGAATATAATCTGAAAACAAAGGGAAAACGCTGTGCTGCAATAATGAAACACAGAGCACTGTGCGGCTACAATAAGTATAAGGTGGTGCGTAGAATCTGGAAAGGAGCAATGGTGCCAGTGCTAACGTTCGCAAATGCTATTCTATATATGCTTAAAATTGGTTACCTTGTCGGGGTTAGAAGTTAACCAAAGATCCGTAGGCCGGTTGGCTTCGGGAGCCCGCGGTAAAACCCCAAACTAGGCCATTTTAAAGTGAGAAATGCACAGGACAAAATTAGTTTTGAAGAAAGACTCAGGAACATGGATGAAAATATTTGGGCAGCTAAAGTGCACGAATATCTATACCTGAAAAACGTGGATACAGAATGTAGAAAGAGGTCAAGAAAGTTGGAAACCAAGTACAGGGTAACTGAAACTGTAAATAGACAACCAGGAGTCATTATAAAGAAAGTCAGAGAAACAGAAAGTTAATTGGATGCAAAGAATGGAAACAAATGGATCATGGAGATTTACAAGAATGAGAAGAAAGAAATTAAAAGGAAAAATTTCTACGACAACACAAAGGGCAGTGCCATGCTGTTTGAGGCTCGAGGCGGTTGCCTAAAGACAAAAACGTACCGAATTAAAGACTCAGAACAAGATGAGGCATGCGTATGCTGCACCAAAAATCCCGAGACCACTCAGTACATCTTAATGGAATGTGAAGGGATTCACCCAGTGAGACCCGTAGATAATGTACACCTTCCAGAAGCGCTTAGGTTTAAAGTGGACGGAAGCGCCAACCGGTCAGCAGTTGAGATAAGCAAGAGACGTTTAGAGTATTGGTGGAAAAAAAGGCAGGGAAGATATTGATACGACCGGATCTCTTACAGTCATAGCTAGCGGTACACGGTAGATTTTGAAGGAAAAAAAAGATTAAGGAGGTGTATACAAACATGCTAGATAAAAAAAAAAACATGCATAGCATATCTGATTAAACCAAGCAGGATAGGTCACCATTTGTCAACGTCCCGTTTCGAAGGGGACGTCACTAAATCATCATCATCATTAACAACAACATCATTATCACCAAATTATAGCGCTGGTTCCCTGTAGGCAAACATCAAGTGACTTCTCCGTTGCGGCTTTATATTTATTACTTTTGATGTCATTTTTATGCATTTATTTATTTTATTGTTACGTATTTATTTTTTACCATACAAGATAGAGAAATCGAGTGGCCGAGCTACTCTATACTTCAACCTATCTTCAGGAACGCATGTATAACAGACCAGGACAGGAAAAAGGCAAGAAGTGCCAATAGTACGAAAGGAATGTAGAAAGTGTAGAGGTGTCATAGTGCCAGTGCAAGAGAATGGTCCCATAAAGATATGCTCAGTCTGATGTTGTGATGCTTTACGTTCTGTGATGCGGTCTTCTAGAGTGATGTAAATATGGGCCCCATAACGTAAAACTATTCCAATATGTTTTCATTCCATTTTCCTGACGTCAAATTTGCGTAACTAGCGACGCAGGCACCGGGTGGTCACCCGCAGGGTTGTCTGAACAGACCAATCAAACGCTCTCCTTGTTTATAGGAGGTCACTTTTGTTCGCTTTAAAAACGAATAACGTTGCCTACACTGAGCGGCTTCTCTTACCTAATTGGCTGACAAGAGGCGAGGAGCACACTCAAGTGGAGAAGGATTCGATGGGGCTGAGCCACTGCAATGAAAATCGATAACCGGATGAAGGGGTTGTGCCGGGGTCTGCGATTGGTCGGCTTTCCCTTACTTAGCTTGCGGAAGCTTAAGAATGACCCTAAACCAATCCTCAGCAAAGAAAAGTTGGCAGAACGAGGTGTAAACGTGCCGAAAGTGCTCGAAAACCTTATACGGCCACGCAACATTTTTATTATGCGGAAATTAACCCATGCCTTCCCGCAGATGCGAGTAGCCAGTGCCTGAGCAATCGGTGGCAGCCATGTTTTATTCCTTTCAAAATGGGGAAGCCTGCAGCTATGTAGAAGAAAAATCATTTTTGTTCGGTATATTAATGCATCTTTAACGCGTACACGTTACTTGGACGCGGTGAGTTTTTGCGGTTTTGTGACGTCGCGTGACAGGCATGTGAAGTGGGTGCAGCCCGAAAACTTTTGATCAATAGCCGAGGGCCAGTGACGAAAATGCGTCGAATCAGAAATAACTATCTTTTTATTCGGTCAAATCATGCATTATCAGTGTGTACACATCATATCAGAAGGGGATGTATCGCAGTTTTCGTGACGTCGCGTGACAGACAGGTGGAGTGGGGGTGGCCCAAAAATGTGTATGACCAATCGCGGAGGGCTAATTGCAGAATTGGAATACAAAAGTTTGGAATAGTTTTACGTTATAGAGCCCCATATTTTGGATAGAAAGTGATCAGCCCTAAAGCTTGGTACGTCGAGTGTAATGCTGGTGCTTTGCATAGGATAGTTATTTCTGTGCGGTGTTATATGACAACATAGGGAAGATGGTACAACAGCCAAGTGTAAAGTACAATTGCCAACGTTTCTTTTTTGAGTTTATGGGCATGACATCGCCTGAATTCTCTTGTGTTCATGGGTGCTATAACGTAGAACTATTCCGTTCTGTTTTTATTCCATTTATTTCGCCAGCCCTCCGCGATTGATCCAGCATTTTTGGGCCCACGTCCATTTCGCCTGTCTATCACGACACGTTGCAAAAACCACGAAAACTCCCTATATCAATATGATGTGTACGCACTGATTATTCATGATTAGACCGAACAAAAGAAAAAAAAGAACCATTCCACGTCTTTTTCACATTAGCCGGCCGCTACTGGTGAAAATGTTTTCGGGCTCCGCCTGGTTCGCCTGTCTGTGACGCGAGGTTACAAAGCTGCGGAAGCTCACAACGTCAGAGTGACACGTACGCACTACATACACATTAATTTGTCGAGCAAAACTGAACTTCTTTAGGGAATAGTCGAAGACTGCCCCGTTACCAAAGGAATGAAAGATGGTTGTCCACTCATCGCTCCGAAGCTGCCTACTCGGAGCTGCCGGCAAGAATTGTTGTTGCTTTTTGCGTATAATAAAAAAATTGTGTAGCAGTATAACGTTGTCGAGCCCTTTAGACGCGTATATTACAACGCTCTGAAAAATCTTCTTGACTGAGCATCCGTTATGGCAGCCTTTTTATAGCCCCGTATCACGCCGCCGTAATCTTTGACAAGCTATCGCAAGCAAATCAAGGACCAATTGGAGGCGTGCCTACTACTCCTCACCCAGTTAAATCTTCACTGCGCAAGCTCGGCCACTACGAAACCCTCTTCTCGTCTGTGTGGCGCTCTTCTCCCGCTAGCCAATTAGATATAAGAAAAATCTGTCGCGATAGGTAATGCCACTCGCTTTGAAACCAAACAGAAGTCACCTCCTATCAACGAGGAAAGTATTTGATTGGGCTGTTAAAACAACCTTGCGGTCACCGACCGTAATTGCGTCCGCATATACGTAAATTTGGCATCAGAATATTGGAATGAAGTCAAAATGGAATAACTCTACGCTATAGCGCTCAATTTCTCGGGTTTGGTTCATTTGTTTTGTAATGTTAACCGAACAGGGGTGGTATAGCGCTGCCATCGGTATAAGGTCAAATTTTCACAATACTCATTTGCTTAATGAACAGTTGCGCTGCTGAAAATGATATATTTGAGCTTGCTTTTAGAACACTTAAAGCCTAAGGGCTGATGTCATGGTGTGCATGACGCCGAGTCCAGATTTTATCGTCGTCTCCGGCTACACAGGGAAAACACTACAACCCTAAAAAAATTCGGCATAGATGTGTTGAAGCAACTAATTGGACTGCAGTTTCGGAGGAAGCTGTTTATATGTGATTTTTAAAAGGGCAGGAGAAAAAATAGATATGTTTTAAAACTTCGACAATAGGTGTATGTTTAGGGGACGTGTAACCGTCTATGTTTAGTTATGCATTCTTTAACCGTAGTTTTAACACAATTTTATATCCTAGAGGCTGCTGACGTTTCAAGAAAGTTTTTCTATAATAGCATGGCGAGCCACATTGCCAAGCACCTAGTGTATACTACCAACGTTGGTCATGGTACGGAATTGTATGGTGCTGGTATTTACAGATCTGTCTTTGTGCAAGCGAAGCATAGATCACGTGTGCAGAAGTACCAGCGTGAACCGTTTTGGTGTAACTAATCAAATTTGTCGTTACAAGATGCCATTGTAGTCAATTTACAACCATATTTTCCATCTTTTTGTGATAGGTGTTCGAACACTGAAACAACGTCCCTGGCAACGTCTCTGCTCCCGCATGTGGGGAGCGTAGTTTCCTTGAGCAGTCATTATAGCTACTATTGACCATCTTGAGTTCGTACTCGACAAAGAAATCATGCCAGGAAGTAAGAATTTTAAGCGAGCTTACAGAGAAAAGAAAAGAACATAAGTGCAACTTTTATTGTACCAAATGTTCCGAAAGCCTGTAAGGTGCACGCTGTGGTTAATCTATTTAGGGGCTGCTTTCGCCGAAAACCATATTAGCGTCGACGTAGGTGAGAGCGACATTGTTAATTTTTATTTTCAGGCTCAAATTTATCTCTTGTTTCCGGAATTTATCAGAACTAGGTACACAACGTTCTCATGCAAGTCAAAATCCAGGACTTCATGCATCAGCTTCGAAACAGGTCATGTTTCTTGTTTACGGACTCTAAATTATTGCTGCTCAAAGCCATTTATGCCATTTTGCACATTTACAATGCCGTCAAACTTTGGATAACCACAAGGGTAAGCATAAGCATAAGCTATAAGACATAAGCTATACAATTTCACAGTTTTGCGATATTGCTGGTTGTACTAGCTTCGCGGAATCTGGCGAATGCACCAAATTAATTATGCAAATCCTCTCTCAACTACATGGCACATTGGTTTGCAAATTTATTTTCACTCTTTCTACTTTACAGTACTTTCCTGCAGAGACGTGTCTTACTTTTACTGTCTCACCATCTGTGCCTTCTAAGATAATATTCAACTGCTTTCACATGGTTTTTTGCCAGACCTGGTCGAGTAAATATTACAACTATTTCTTTGTTATCTTTTTGATGTAAGACAGCTTAAACACTAGTTAACAGTGTCATCCTGTCATGTCCTTACGCATATTCATTTTGGTTACATAAACTCCCACATAGCTTTGTTCTTGTTTCATTATTATAGCCGAACTTACAGAAGTCAATAGCGTAAGCTGGAGTAGTCAACGATACATCCCGAAATAGTGCTAAATATTCGCTCAGCCTGCCTGTCCGTCTCCGTTTTACCGCTTGAAGAAGACGTGTTCTCATCAATAACCACTCTGTGAATACAAAAAAGCGCTGAAGTACACAGAGGAAGAAGGTTACTGCGTGCTTCCGATTCCAGCATCTGAAAAGCACGTCCTTGTGAAAAACGACCGCGTCTTGACGTCGCACTTGGGCATGACGAGAGAAACCTACGCCTTTACAATGCAAAGGCAGTGACCGTATAATGCGCAAAAGAAAGGGGGCTATAAATTTGATTGAAGTAAATAATATAGAGGAGATGGGGAACTTCTAAAAGTCAAATGTTCGAGAACACCGCTGAACTGCTCGTTCCGTCCCTTAATATGCACCACCCGCATACCAAGCTTCCATTCATGATCACTTATTTATTGGTAATCTACTGTCCGCGACAAAGAAAACATTGACCATAAGGATATTGCTTTTCTTTTCTTTTTTTCAGTAAAGTTAGACAGCAAATGGGAAAAAAAGAAAGATCCGGCTTGCGTTCTCGACGAGCCCACGGGCGCTATAACGTAAAGCTGTTGCAAACTTTTCTATTCCAATTCCGCAATTAGGCCTCTACGATTGGTCAAAAAATTTTCGAGGCACCACCCACTGGGCGTTTCTGTCACGCGACATCACGAACACCGCAATAACGCCCCATCTGATATGATATGTGCGCACTGATTATGCATGATTAGACGAATAATAATTTCTCACGACGCCTTTTCGCCATTAGCGAAAAAGGTGTCATTTGACAGATTGCTATTGGTCAAACTTTTTCGGGCTGCGCCCACTTTGCCTTGCCTTTCACGCGACGTCACAAAACCGCGAAAAGTCACCGCGTCAAAGTTACGCCTACGCATTAAAGACGCATTAATATGCCAAAATAAACTGATTTTTTTTCTGAATAGCCGGAGGGAGCCCCGTTACAGAGGGAATAGAAGATGGCTGCCCGCCGATCGCTGTGGCACTGCCTACTCGGAATTCCACGGGAGCATGGATTTAGTTGCGTACAATAAGAGATTTTGCATGGCAGTATAACATAATCGAGACCTCTTGGCATGTATACGACATTGCTCTGCCAACTGTGCTTTACTAAGTATACGTTTTAGCCACATTTTGAACCTTCCCTTGCACATCGCCGCGGTTTTAGACCAGCCACCGCAAGCTAAGTAAGGCGAAGCGGACCAATCGTAGACGCCGGCACCACCCTCCTCGACCGGTTATCTACTTTCACTATCCTGGCTCGGCCCTGCTGAAACCCTCTCCATTTGAGCGCGCTCTTCGACTCTTCTCAGCCAATCAGGTAAGAAAAGTTGCTCAATGTATCCAATGTTATCCCCTTTAAAAAAAAATAAAGTGACATCCTATAAACGAGAATCGCGTTTGATTGGGCTTTTCAAACAAAGCTGCAGGTTACCACGCAATGCTTACGTTGGTGGGTACGTAAATTTAACCTCAGGAGATTGGAATAAAAACAGACTGGATTAGTTTTACGTTATAGTGCCCCAAGTATAAAAATAAAAGGGTCCTCATTTTTGTCGTTTAAATAATAAATAACAACTCGCACACTTTTACGTCTCAAATCTTCACGTCGGCTCCGAAACACTTTAGAGTGTACTCGTACAAGTCCAAAGCGGTTTGCAAATCCCTGGTCTTTCATTACGGTGCCCTGAAATTCTAGTGCACAGGTGTTGGCATATCTTGGCCCTATATGAATGCAACCACCACAGCCAGAAAAAAAATTCGCAGGCCTATATGCTCTACAAGCCAGTGAGCAAAACTAAGGCAGGGAGGTTAACCTAAAGGGTCCGGTTTGCTGGCCTCTAATTCCGCAACGCCAATGAGCGCCCGGTACAGCTGACGTCATACGTTCTTTTTTCACTGCCCTTCCAGCAGCGTTCCGATTAAATGGACGAAGCGATTGCAACAGAAATTACTTTTCTTGGGACTCTATAACGTAAAGCGACTCTAATCGTTTCTATTCCATTTCTTCCATTTACCCTCTACAATTGGTCAAAAAATTTAAGCAGCCACACACACTTCGCCTGTATGTCACGTGACATCACGAAAACCCCAATAATTTCCCGTATTGTGTGACGCGTACACATCGATTATGCATGATTAGGCCGAACAACACAAACACAGTTCTTTACGATTCTACGCATTTTTCGCCATCAGCCCTACGCAATTGGTCAAAAATTTTCAGGCTGCGCCCACTTCTCCTGTCTGTCACGCGACGTCACGAAACCGCGAAATCTCTCCACGTCAAAGTGACGTGTATGAACTAAAATGCATTAACGTGCCGAACAAAACTGACATTTTTTTAAATAGCCGGAGCTTCCCTGTTCCGAAAGGAATAAAAATAGCTGCCCGCCAATCGCTCTGGCACTGGTTACTCGGATCTGCCGGGAAGAATGAATTTCTCTGCGTATAATAAACATTTTTGGATCGCAGTATAATGCTGCCGAGCCCTTTGTCACATATATGACATCGGTTTGCCAACTCTTCATCGTTGATGATTCAATTTAGCGGTATTTTTTATACTTCCGGTTGCACGCCACTGCGATTTTCGACCAGCCACCGCAAGCTAAGCGAAGGGAGGCGGATCAACTGCAGACGCCGGCACCGCCTTCCTCATCCCTTTGTCCCCTTTAACTGTGCTAGCTCGAACCGACCGAAACCCTCTTGTGCGCGCGTCTCGCCTCTTGCCAGCCAATTCGATAAGAAAAACCTGTGAAGGTACGCAATGCTATTTCCTTCTTTCAGACAATCAAAAGCTGCCTCCTATAAACAAGCAGAGAGTTTGATTGGGCTGTTCAAACAACACTGCCAGCCACCGCCGGATGCTTAATCGGCTGTTACGTAAATTTGACGTCAGGAGAGTGGAATAAATTCAGAAAGGAATAGTCTTACATTATACGGCCCCTGAAAACACGGAAGTGAAATGTGAAAAAAGGGAAATGACAATTCGTCGTCCGTCTAACTTAATTTCGAGTGTACAGCGATGTTAGCTATGTGAGACGTAAGCACATTTTGAGGCCCTATACAGTGCTTTGTGCCCCGGACCTTCTTCTAACCGTGGCCGCTTGAAAAGAATGCACAACCGAGAAGCACGCAGACGGCCTACAATGACCCTCGATGCATATGCGCAGCTGCTTTCGCAAGCAGGACGCGCTTGCACAAAATACTCGCACCGGAATGACGCCGCTGAATTCTACGACACACCCCTTTAATTTCTCCGGCAAGCGCTTTTCGGCGACACTGCGTGGCGGCGCATGTAATTTGCGAAATCTGTCCAGTTCGTCGGCGACGTGCCCCATTTGAAAGAGCACGTATACCATTTTCTCCTGATTTAATCCCCTCTGGACCGACCTTAACGCTCTAAAATTAATTAGGCATGCCAGAGGCGCACAGTATGTCTCCTGTATGCCCTTAAGGAATGTCACAGCGTGAATGAAGCCGGCAAAAATTTATCGCAGAATGTCATTAGCGCCAAGACTAGATATACAGAGTACTGCGGGCGGGATTATAGTATAGCGCGCTGTTCCACGTATCACGGTTTAATTCCGGGTTGTTTGGGACGTGCCTGAATCCTCGAACGAACGTTGGGATTACGCTGGTGTTTCCAAATTCAAATTCAAATTCAAGTTTATTTACCAGACAATATGCTGGAAGGTCCGCGGGGCTAAAAGCCGTAAAAACGGCTTGACGGGGCCCAGGTAACCGTTACATGGCAGCGGCTATACAAGGTGCAGAGGAAAAGGAATAAGATACGCCGTTACAAAGGCAAAAATGGAAAAGAGCCAGATTACAATGAATAATATAACATTCATAAATCACACAAATACACTTGAAATACGATGCACATGAAAATGCATATGCAAATTTCGACACATAGTACCGCATATTTACCACTCACACAAACACCCTAAAATGCGGCAAAAATAAATTTAATGTTTTTAATAACCGATTTGCAAGCAGCACATATATTATATATAGTAGATATTTATAGATACTGAATCTTTTACTAGCAAAGAATAGAACAAAAGAAAGAACGTAACTGTTTTTTACTGCAACTGGTTGTGTTTTCATATGTGTTTACTGTTGTTGGGACGTTGTATGCCAAAGTTTGATACTTATAAGTTGTACGAAATCGAGATATAGACCATAGAAGGATCGACATTTGGGCGAGTTGGTACTGGTTCAAAATCTTGAAGGGTCAGCGCAAAAAAACGACGACAGAAGGCAGGAACATTCAGCGCAACACTCAGCGCTGTCCTGTGTGTTCCTGCCTTCTGTCGTTTTTTTGCGCTGCCCCTTCAAGATGTATAGACCATATATGGGTGTTTCTTGTAGGTACTGTAGTAACACGACGTTTTAGACATGATAAGGCTGTAATAAAGTCCGAGAGTTCTCTGTTTGAAAAGTAGAGTGTGTTCAACAAGCGGTATGAGTAAATGTTGTCAACCCGAACTATACTGAACCTTTCAAATGATTTGCATGTGGTTCCCAGACGTTCAATATTCCCAACGTAGCGAATAATCCTTTTTTGTAGAACAAGTATTTTATTTATGTTTCTTTTAGTTGTTGTGCCCCAAATCAACGTACTATAATTTAATTGTGAGTTAAATAATGCGTGATATATTTGAAGTTTGGCCTTGAGTGACAGCAGACTACGGCAGCGAGACACGACTCCTGTTACAGATGAGATTTTCCTACATAGGTAATTAACGTAGTACCGTAGTACCGTAGTACAAATCTGCCAGAAAATAATATATCGCTCTGAGATGGATCACAGCCACGTACAGCTGGCATAAGTAACACGGCATGCTCTAAGACCTCCTGCTAAATATGTGCCCCGACGAAGGAGCAGGGGAAACCGGGTCTGCCACTGATCGAGCTGATACCAACCACTGCCCTTGCGCAGATCCCACGGGCTTTCGTTTACACTAATTTTCAACTGATGTTTGAAATTATTTTCAACCACAATGACATCATCAGACGATATACTCAGCGAAGTTGCCAAGATGCAGACCTATATATGTTTTTCTTCTGCAGGAAGCCACTTTATAGAAACAAGACGATCATAAGTCGTGATGCCATGGAGACACTTTCGCCGTGTCAACGCACTTGCTCGTCATGTTCAGATATTTGGCCGTTACTTAAATCAAAACCCGCCTCTCCCAATAACTACGTCGAAGTTCCAAATTCCTTCCATTGAACATTTTCGATATAAACCAGCGACATCCAGCCCAGAGCATTCGAATGGAAAGGAATTGTGGGAAAAATTATTTATTGAATAACGTGAAACGATTAGAGCCGCGCACGGTGCTGCGTATCTACACCACCAGCAGAGCCAAATTTGCTGCGACTGACCGCAGAAAATTCTCATAGGCCATTTTGAAGGCATTTCCATGTTTGCAGATGAATGGCAAAACTTTCCTTCCATATTTTTACCAAAACTAGTTTTATACTATTCAGAGGTAATCAGGAGACATAGAGAGAGTGAGAACCCTTTAATGAAAGGCACAATCTTTAGCCGGCGTATAGACATTACTGACATGCTACTCTGCGTGGAAAGGGAATTGGGGAGAGAAAGAGAGGAGAGAGGCGCAAAAAAAAGGAACCAGTTAAAAAAAAATTGGGCACTGAGTTTTCTCACTCATAGGCAACAGCGTGCTATGGTAAAGTCCTTCAGTGTATGCACCGTCCTACAGTGAGGTGACAGAATTCACTTCGTGAAAGGTGCATGGAGGGTGACAGAGTAGAACTAAAGTTTGTCGAGTTGACCTATTTTTTCTAAGTATGTGAATAAAAAGTTCATCGCACGCCTATGTTGTGTGAGGCAGGCTAAAGGGCCTAAGACACAGTCAAATGACAAAGGTCTCTGTGTAAGCGAATGCATGCAATGTTCATAAAACGCACGCTCATCGGCCTACGCGCGACACTCAAACAGGATATGCTCCACGGTTTCAATTGAGCCACAGTTGTTGCAGGGTGGACTTGTCCCTTGACCGAAGCGGTACCGTAAGCCGTTTCCATAGGCGGTGTTCAGGCGAAAACGATGATATAGAGTTTCCAAATGACGAGGAATGTTGGATGGGAGTCTGTATCTGAGATTTGGGTCGACTGAGTCATATATTTCATACTGAAACATATATATTTCGTGCTGAATGTATTGTATTTGATTAGTAGACGTAGGCTCTTTTTACTCAGAAAGCAGGCGGTTACAAAGAGCCTTCGATACGGTGACACAGTATCTATCAATGTCGATGCTTTTGAACTACTTTCGAATCCCCTAACGGGTAAAACATTCTCCGAGTCTCGCGCACACTGTATGCGTTTTTTTTTCTCTTCGCATGGAATGTGTCACGGCTTCAGAATAAACTATGTGCGCTTTACCGACATCGTTTGCAGCTGTCGGCACCATCTCAACGAGATACTACCAAGTGAAAAAAGAACAGCACCGGCTCGACCGCCCGATATGGCTCCTCTCTGAAGCAGCCTGCCCCGTCGCGCCAGACGCAGTGAGGAGAGGCGCGCCGAAAGAGTTAGCATTTGCGTCTACTGTGTGGGTGTTGAATGCTCTCGTCGGAGCCATTCGAACTACTCCTGTCACGCTGCAAGCCCGAGTTGCAGCGGAGCAACTCCTTCGGACGCCATTCCCCGCTACTGTCGTGCTAAATTGCGCTAAATTGTCCCATTCATGCATATGTGTTGTAGAAAAAAAATTAATGAATAAATGAATCGTTTTATTTTGGTGATGCTTACTCGTGGCCTAAAATATTCGCTTTTGGTCGCTTTGCGGAAGGCTTTGAAGGTAACCTTTACAAATGAGTCCCGTGCACGGCATGAAAACTTCTCCCCAGGCACTCTCCGCTATTGCAGCTGACAATGCTTAATACCCTATGCCGTTTTCTTTTTTATTCAAGCACCCTAAAGGCCCATAGGGGCATTACATAGGGGTGTTACAATAAATTACTGATAGATACAGTATACGCATTTAAACACAAAGCGGAAAAACAGGAAAACAAAAAAAGAAGAACAGTAAGAGCAATACAGCGACACGTCCTAAACGTTGAAGATACCTATAGAAACAAAATGGGTGTTGCACAAAGTCAACGTAACTTGGCCACTTCATACAAGGAAAATGCTTGCTAAAAAGGTACACATACTAGCAGATATGCATGAAACGATGAAAAGCACAACCAGAGAAAATTTTTTCAGTATAAAGAACTCTGTGCTAGCCTAGAACAAAACCATTTGCGCAAGGAACCTCAAAATATGGCGAGGAAAAAAAGTAAAATAACAAAAAGCGCACAATAACACAGTGATGCCTATAACGAATGAGCAAGATAATACTACGTTAAAACGTTACCTTGAGGTAACAATGAGTAGTAATAAATAATGTAGTGGTCCAATTCAACCCCTCAGTGGTTTTCTCTAGTACTAATCATCCGACGTTCGACAAATAAAATAGAAATAACTAGCTTTCCCCCTTTCCACAGAAGAACGCAGACACGTGTCGGGCCAACTCGGTGTGAGTAATTAACATGACTAATTAACAGATATCAAATAAACAGAGATTGTAAGTATGCAGAAACTCGCTATGCTTCCTATAAAACTCATAGACAGAGGCAACGTGTTGCATGCAAAATAGATGTTCGTCGTGCTATGAATCATATGCTGACAGATATAGAACGGCATTTTGACCCACTAACTCGTACATATGTATTCTCAGCTCACAAGTCTCGCTAAAATTAAATTAAATGCTCGGTTTTTACGTCTAATACCACGATGTGATTATGAGGCACGTCATCGCGGGGAATTGGAGATCAATTTTGATCACCTGGGTTTTTTAACATGCACTAAGTACACGAGAGTTCTTGCATTTCAGCCCCATTGAAATGCAGCTGCCGCCGCCGGTATCGATCCCGCAACCTCGAGCCCGTGCACTGAGCTATACCGCGATAATGTAACGGTGCATATACTCAACGGGTTTCACAACAGAGGTGAAACACCTATATTGTTGCAGCACATGAGATGTTACACACGGCCGTGGGCAAAATGAGCAGAGCGTTAGCCAAATAAGCGCTTCAGACGGAATTTTGCTACTGCTCATAAGACTGTACCTCACGTCATTGCACCAACGTACACTTCGAAGCGGGGTGCATCGAGTAGCGCATGATACTCAGTGGCACATGATAGCAGTGGCGCATGATACTCAGCGACGTAGCCAGGGGGGGGGGGGGGGGGGGGGCTTATGGGGCTTGAGCCCCTCCCCCCCCCCCCGGAAATTTTTTCGTGCTCTCCATGCGCCGCCGGCCAAAACAACCTACGGTGCCGGAAATCATGCTCGATTTTTTCTATAATGTCCTTTTCACGCTCGAAAAAAAAACATTTTAGCGCGAACATTGCGAAATCGGGCTGCATTTCGCGGCAACGCCCATGCACCGGGAGTCACATATCGTAACGCAAGGAGCTCCATCCGAGCACAAATTTCCTAAGGCGCGGCGGGCGGGCTTGTCGCGGCATCTGGCTGAGGTCGCGGAATCGGGAGCGCTTGGATCTCAATTCTGACACTTTATGGGTATGTAGCTCTAATAAACTTTTGATGCGAAAGGTGCATTGATATTTCCAATGTCGTACTTTAGTTTTTCAATTCCGGAACATTGTGGGCTTAATGTTGTTATAAACATTTGACGCCAAAGGTGCATTGACTTTTCTAAAGTCTTAGATCGGAACATACAATGGGACAAGCCAAATCAACACACTGTCAGAGAAGTTGACAAACACGCAGCGAGATACGATGAGACGAAGCATTGTGGTGGTTCATTTGTGCCGTCATGTCGCATAAAATAATTAAAATTAATTTATGTGGTTTTACGTGCCAAAACCACTTTCTGATTATGAGGCACGCCATAGTGGGGGACTCTGGAAATTTAGACCCCCTGGGATTCTTTAATGTGCACCTAGATATAAATACACCGGTGTTTTCGCATTTCGCCCCATCGAAATGCGGCCGCCGTGGCCGGGATTCGATCCCACGACATTTTTTTTCACCTACGCCAAAGCATCCACGTCAAGACATTAAAGCCAGCCAGGGTAAGTACGTTCTTATTTATTCTTTCTACTTTGTCTTTTATTCGTGAGGACACATTGAGCCTCTTAATTTTTTTTATTCTCGCAACCCTACCCGCTGGCTGCCAGAGCCAGCCAGAGCGCATGCGTTTTTCTTGAGTTGCTCCGAAACCACCGCGCGCCGTACTTCGGTGCGCGTGTGGTTTTCTCTGGCCGAGTATATTTTCGCCTGGCAGAATTTTAGACGCCTTCTGGCTAGCAGACGAGAAAAAGAAACAATGGTCGCTCACCGCCATCACTGTGAAGGCTTTACGGATTACACCGTGTTCGCTTGAGCGCAACCTCTCCGGAAAGCCTTGTCTCGCCGATGTAAAATATCGAGCACTATGCGTATGCATGGTTCTCGGTGGACCAAGCACCTCACGTTTTCTTCGATATTCATTCGGTAGCCACATTAGGTGCCCAAAGTGGGCATTGGATTGTGGCCAACATACTCTCCTTTACGTTTTTTTTTTTTTCATTTCGGTGTCCCCGCCCCACAAAAGGGGAAAAATAAAGATACATTGTTGCGGCGCAGCGAATTGTCGCATGGGGACAGTTTGTTACTTCTTCTGCGGAAAGTAATCGGCCACGGCACACTTCGGTTGCCGGATGCTATTATTATATTATTGTGATAGCAATTATATGAAGACTCCAGGCGCATTCCTGCTGTCGCCGTCGCCCTCATGCTTCGTATGAAGTCTCAGGGCAATAACGTCGTGACCGCGCGCAGCATGCTGTATGTGCGAGTGAAAGAGTAGGGGGGGTGGAATGGGTGAGCCAACGATGGTGGCTCAGTCTTGCGTGCGCAAAGGAGAAACGCGGGGAGCAAGCTCGCCGCCTTCTGTCGCACTCGATACATCGGATGGAGTGGATGGAATGGGGGCGGGATCTAGGATTGTATGAATCTGTAATTGCGCTACATGTTTATTTGCCTTGTTTGACGCAGTATATACAATGACTTTTTCTTAGATACGTAGATTTATTGGGAAACTTATACGTATTTTTAAATATCCTGTTGCGAGGTTTTGTGTAGACGTGTAGTGACCTTTCTTTCCAGTGACACTTTTTTGCCCTTTATATATCAAGCATTTGTATATTCCATGGAATCTTCGCATTTCTAATGAACGAGGGCGAGTTAAATGAAAGTGAGCCTACACACCCCGCGCAATAATGGTTCGGTTCATTATCTGCGAGGCATGCGCGTAGCATACAGGCATCTTTTATTTACAAAAGTGACAGACAGATGTGAGGGTAAATGTTCTGTAATGCTCTCATACACTGGATTGAACATGGTTGAGTGACGTAATGGACACTTCAGAAGTTGAACAGCGGGATTCCATGAATGTTTTGAGAGCTGAAGGTGTTTCCCAAAAGGAAATTATCCGCCGTAGGGCTGCCGTGTACGTTGAACATTGCATTTCATTGGCCACTGTGAAGCATTGGAGCAAATGGTTGAAAAAGGACGTGAAAGTTGCAAAGACGATCCAAGACCGGGCCAAAGCCATCGTGCAATCACCCCCAACACAAGTGCAAAAGTTGTTGAGACATTGCAACATATAAGTGATGCAGGCCATGAGATAACCTTTCAGTGGCTTCCAAGTCACTGCGGGATTATCGGCAATGAACGGGCGGATCACGCTGCCCGCTCAGCCCATACTGAGGAGCGCCACGTCCCAATTCCTCATTCTAGAACTGACGCAGCACGGAAGCTCCGCCTACTTGCTCGGCAGTGCACCGTGTCACAATGGAATGAGCCACATTTAAGAAACACGCGACTGTACTCACTTGATCCAACACTAAGTCTTCGAGCGCCATCACAGCTTCGCCGTCGAGACGCCACGCTTTTATATCGACTTTGGTTGGGTGTTGCCTTTACTAAAGCCTATGCATTCCGAATAGGGATGACCGACAGCCCAACCTGTGACCACTGCGGCCATGAAGAATCAATTGGCCATATTTTGTGTGCCTGCCCGCAGTACCGTACACAGAGGACATGCCTTCGCCACGAACTTGACGAACTGGACGACCAAGCGCTACCCGAAAAAAGCATTCTGCAACATCGAAAGGACCTACCGTCACAGAAGAAGGCCGTGCAAGCGCTATTGCGCTTTTTGCGATCTACTGGCCTGTGTGAACGACTTTAACTGGAACGCCTTTTGTGTGTGTGCCTCCATGTGTGCGTGTTTTTTTTACCTTTATTTTTTTAACGTTTTCCTCTCTGTCATCTTTCTAACCCCTATCCCCCATCCCCAGTGTAGGGTAGCAAACCGGAGACTCATATCTGGTTAACCTCCCTGCCTTTCCTCTTCATTCTCTCTCTTCAGGATGAGCTGATGAGACAAGAACGGAGGATAAACATCGATGAACTGGCAGAGCGTGTGAACATGAGTCGCGGTTCGGTTCACACCATAATTCATGAACATCTCGGTCATCGGCTCTTGTGTGCGCAATGGATGCCCAAGATTTTGAACCACCGCCAGAAGAGGGTTGTGCGCTGCCTCGACTCATCTGATCCGGTATCACAATGAGGGTGACGACTTCTTGTCTGCAATTGTGATCGGGGACGGAACATGTTGCCACTACTACGAGCCTGAAACACGACGGCAAAGCTTACAGTGGAAACATTCGAATTCATCGCCCCCAAAGAAAGCAAAGGCCGTCATTTCCGCCGGAAAGGTGCTGTTTACTATGTTTTTTAGATCGACAGGGGCTATTACTGATAGAATTTTCTAAAGCCGGAGAGCCTATCAATCGTTTCCGATATTGTGAAACGCCGGATCGGGTGCGCGGGGAAATCAAGAACGAACGACGTGGAAAATTGACGAATGGGGTCATCTTGTTCCACGACCCGGCTATGGTGTTGGGCTGCTGAGCACGAGGTCGCGGAATCGAATACCGGCCACGGCGGCCGCATTTCGATGGGGGCGAAATGCGAAAACACCCGTGTACTTAGATTTAGGTGCACGTTAAAGAACCCCAGGTGTTCGAAATTTCCGGAGTGCTCCACTACGCCGTGCCTCATAATCAGAAAGTGGTTTTGACAAGTAAAACCACATAATTTAATTTTTAATTTTTCACAATGCCCGTCCCCACGTCGCTGATGTGGTTAATACAAAACTGGCAAAGTTCAAGTGGGAAACGCTGCAACATCCGCCATACAGCTAAGACCTGTCGCCTTGCGACTTCCACATTTTGGGGCAAATGCAAAAAACAGCTTAAGGGAAACAGATTCGCGTCGGACGATGACGTGAAAAAGTCAGTTGCAGATTTGTTGAAGCAGCAACCTAAGGAGATTTATGAGACGGGAATCACCCGACTCGTTAGTCAATGGAATAATTGTCTAAATGCTCATGAAGACCACTTTTAAATTAAGTACCCTGTTTGTCATATATTTGCATTGGCTCACTTTCATCTGACTCGCCCTCGTATATTTTGCAGAATGGCTTTATATAGGCGCTCTCTTCTCTGTTGGGACAATAATTTCGGTGCAATTACTCACGATACACGACCGGTGAATCCTGCTCCTGCGTAACACATTGGAATAAATGACAGCGTCATTGAGATTTTTCACTGGCCGTTGCATATGTACAAAAATGTAAACAAGGCTCTTGAATGACAAAGTTTCATTAACATATTTGTCCCCAACTTGTCCATTTCATGGCCTTTACATTTTTCATATCAGTGGCATGCACTGCTTTGCTTGTTTCGAACTGATATAGTTCTAAGGTGCGTGTGATATTTTCTTTACTTATTAAATAGACAAAAACATGGAAGCATTGATATCAGTTATTTTGAGCACAATTTCTGGCACATACGAGTACATCTTTTTATTTAAAAAATACATATATTACTTGTTTTGACAGTGCGTAGCGTTCAAGAATTCGTTTGCAGCATCTTTGGCAATGGCAATGCAGGTATTATTCATGTATTTGATCCCTTGACAAATTTTATAAGGAGGAGGACGAGCTGCAACATGAGCCCCCCCCCCCCCCCCCCCCCGAACGAAATTTCAGGTTACGCCACTGCATGCATGCCAAGCATACTTAACTTCGCTTAGTACATTGCTCTTCAACCGGACCTACTCCTCTTTAATCACCCTACAATCACTTAGGTCTTGGCCATTCATCCATGGTGGATTAGGCTAATTATTTCAGGAACAAGCGAGTGAGCTGGCGATGTACAGCGCGAGAGAATGCTGCTGTCACAGGGAAAGAGTTCAGAGCTAAAGGAATCGCTGAAGAGTGCACATTTCTGTTGCAATATTTTGCTTGGTTTTCCCCGATTCAGAATCATAATTCTCGTACATTTCCGACGCATTCTCCGCAAAGCTGGCTTTTGTAGAGTTTTTTAACCGTGAAAGCGCAGGTAGGGCGAGCGCTAGCTTCTGCACATTTCGGTTTTTAGAGAAGCTCGAAGAACTGATTATTAGCGAGTAGAGGAAACAATGGTGAACTTGCGAACGTAGCACGGATATGGCCGGTTTCAAAAACTTTTTGAGGAAGAAATCTCAATATCACTCCAGTTGAGACACAACTGCATGCCAACTATCACAGTCAGCTGTACGCCAACCGTCACGTTCTTGCGGTGGAACAAAAGTCATCCGCTTTTGCTCACTTTTAATCATAGGCCGATGTACCAACCCTTAAAGTGAAGTCTCACTGTTTCATATACGCACACGAACACTTACACAAATATTCAAACAGCTAACTTAATAAGTTGTGGGTCGTGATCAATTAGCTGCGAGCCCCATTCGAAGCACTTTATTCGTCTTTCCAGTAACTATATCATACTACTGCACCATGACTAACGCTACAGACAACGCTGCGAAAACAAATTAAAACTATTTCTCGCCATTCGGAGAGGATCGCTTGACTGGCTGTAGTGTGAGGATTTATAACAAGAGAGCCAAATATTGATGAACATAGCTCACAAAAAGTAAAGCCCCCGGCGGCTTTTCCCAAACGCTATACCAAACGTTGTGACCACCGTGCAGAAGCTACTTTTAGGCCAAAGTACAAAGTACGGTGGCTGTATAGCGTCGTCATCAACAATGCGGAGAGAAACAAAATAGTCGTCCATGAGGCGAGCACACGCCGAACAGCACGCGACGCCCATGAAAGTTTAACGAAGGACCTTCGCATACACCATGTGTGAAGGTTCGCTACGCTGAACGGAGGCGGAGTGCTGGACAAATGATTAAGCGAACTAGTTGAGGCGACATCAACACAAATATTATGCTACAAGATAACACCGTTCACGTATTCGCAAATTTGCGGGCCAGAGCGGCGGACGCGCGCGGTGATATTGCAGAAAATTCAAAATGGGCCCTCATACGAGCGACAAGCCGAAGCCACTTGCGTGCCCAGAACATGCTAATGTAGATTGCTAGGCATAATAAAACATCGCATGAAAAAACCTACACGCCCATCGGACTTGGCGGCAACAGCAAAGGCTCATCCAACGTGCCGCAGCGAGCACTTATGGCTCACTCTATTTTGTAGTTCGCTCAAATGGGGAATCCGAGAGCGCAATTTCTATACATTAGCAAGCCCGGAGGTAAATAGATGAATAAAACATGGAGATTGTGCGACGCAAGAAGCCTCGAACGAAATCGAACTCTAGCGTCATCTATTCCAAAACAAGGGCAAACTATGTTACAAACACATTCGAGTTTTGCCGGGGATGAGAGAAGTTTGTTAGTGAGCTTCATCACTGAGGCACCGGTCGTCCTCTATACCAAATACACTTATCTGCTACAAGCTGAGCGTGTAATACGTAGGTGGACGTTTCGTGTCGATAATGGCCGCCGAACTAAGGACAAGGACTACGCACATCCTTTTTTTAATACATCGAACAATGACTGTAAGAGCTTGCGATTTTGTTATCTTGTTTTACGAACGAAGGTTGTTTTCGTCATTACGAGCGTTCAGGAACGATGCAAATATGCGCGTATCCTGCGACGCTTTGAGTAGAGCTGAAAAAAAAGGTTCCCCAGGACAATGAACGAGCGCATATTCAGCTCATTAGTAAAACGTGTTCTTTCGCAACGAAGCATTTGTGCATCGTGTTCGTACGATTCTCTGCATCAAACAACGGTTGCTGTCATTTGCGTTAATGGTGAGAGAACTCGATGCGTGGGTTATCGGAAACATTATTTCTCGTTATACTTGCACTCCTACGAAAGTGCAGCGGGACATATTTTTTTTACATTATTAATGGTAAATAAAGAATATGTTATTAAGAAAATGATATGCAGTATTGATGGTAAATAAAGAATATAAAGAACACGGAAGCTTTGTTCACTGAGCTCGAGACGAGATTTCGTCAAAGTCTCAATTTCATAAAGAATATGTACTCTCATGTTTTTCGCATAACTTGAACTGTAAATTGCGGAGCTTAGTTTCAGTTGCGGCGAATCTTATAGGGCAGCAAAATAAATAAACAAACAAATGGCTACATATGACCTGAGGCAGCCAGCATTACCAGTCGAAAAGTAAGAGCAAATGATACAGCAGCTAGCGAGTCCGTGCTTGGTAACGGTCCTTCTCCTCCAATTCTACCCATTTCTCGTCATTCCACGCACCAAGTGGCCAATCGCCGCGACAGCGGCGCCACTCTAGTGTGCGAGCAAAAAATGAGCGAAAAGAATGAAAAGAATACTTGCTGCATCTGGGATTGAAGTCGAGGCACGTTTCTTCGAGATGACTGCCGGCTTTGCTCATTATCGCAGGTGGTATCAAACTGCGAAAGCGCGTTATGCTTCAGACTCGCGCTGGCTGACAAGAAATGATAAATGCACATTCTTTTAAAAAGCCCGTAAGTTAAAGAATTTCATTAGAGCCGCAGTCTTCTCGCCTTTGCTTTAATGTTTGTCGCCCACGAGGTGCATGATATACAGGGTGTCCCACGCAACTTAAGCCAAGCTTTAAAAAAATATGAAAATGCCACGTAGCTGGGCAGAACTAAGGTAATGTTATTTGTCGTCGCTTGAAGATACATTAATTTTGCATTCCGCCTCGTTACATAATCGTTCTAAATAATTAATCAACTTCTCAAATATTATAAATAGATGAAAAGTGTAAATGATAATATTGTTGAGCAACATCATATACTCCCGATACAGCTTTCTGTTTCTCGATACGTGCCACATAAAAGTGTTTTTTTTTTTTTTGCGAGCGTGATAGACGCCCGCGAGTACACGCAAAGTGCCTCGAGCGGCCAGTCGCGCGGCAATTTCGCGTGTATTCGCGGGCTTCGTGCGCTTTCCTGCCTGGGAAGTCAATGATATAGGCCGAAGGTTGCTCAGAACAGAGGGCGTTTTTCCGGGCTTGGGAATGGGTATGACCTTGACTGGCACGTCGAAAGCAACAGCGTCCTCCATGCCTGCCAAACTGGCTTCCGCCACCGGCACAGCATGCAACACAGTTTGTCCCTACTCTCGCAGGACCTTATACACACTCGCCATCGCTTGTATGTAAAGCTTTCGATTACGGTCGACATAGGCAAGGCATTCGACTCCGTACCTCAACCCTCGATCCTCGCTTCCGCAGCTGGCGCCGGTATCACACGCAAACCCTGGGCATACATACGCGGCTTTCTCTATGGCCGAGAATTACAAGTTGCCGTAGGGCAGTTACTCTCCGCACCGAAGGAATCACGAGTGGGAGTGTCGCCAGGCGCAGTCCTCTCGCCATTACTATTCAACTTGGTGATGGCACCACTCTGTTATCACCTGGCCGAGATAACTGGACTTCGCTTCATTGTGTACCTGGACGACGTCACAATATGGACCGACGGTGGCTCCGACGGCGACTAGTCCGATGCCATTCAAGCCGGACTCGACACCATTGCCACATTTCTGAAGGAGGTCGGACTCGTGCCTTCTGCTGACAAAACTAACTTTGTAGTACTGGGCACGAAAGCAGCCCGTCTGCCTCGCAATTTGCATTCACCTTTGTTGGCGAGCAAATACTCAGCAAGACAATGTTCGAGTTCTAGGCATCTACATGGATGCAGATGGTGGCGCATCAACATGGCTTCGCAACATAACTCGGACCTGGCATCAGATACTCCACCTAATCCGCCCCATCGCGTCCAAAAACTGGGGAAGTGAGGAGCGCACTCTCCTCCGCCTCGTTACTGCTCTACTAATTTCACTTGCTGTATACGGCTATAATTTCTACAATCTGACCCAAAAGCAACCACAAAAACTCGAATCGCTCAACCACGAAGCCATGAGGGCTGTCACCGGCCTGCCGCGTTTCACCCCCTTACACCGCCTCGCCCAAATGGCCCAGATGAATCCGGTCGATGCAATAGCCGAGGCTTCCAGGCATTCACATCTGTTCTGACTAAAATTTACGATATCCGGCCACAGCATCCTCTCGCTTCTTTATCTGCCAGTCCCCTCAACGCCTCAGCCCTTTTCCCCTGCTCCGAGGTATTGTCCCCTGACCGGGGACTTTGCACCGATTCTCCAAAACGTGAATGCCGATCACGCAGAGAGGCAGATGTCTTACGCAAGGTGGCATGAAGCAGAAGCTCGCGACGCTCCTCCCCATCACCACGCTGTCTACACCGACGCCGCCCTCAGTGACGAAGCTGCAGCTATAGCGTACTACTGCCCACGTACCGCCACGGCCTACTCCTCCTGCTGCCCTGCCTGCAACGACCCATTAACGGCGTGACTAGCTGTGATATGCGCTGCATGTGATGCCGTCCTTAAGCCTCCTTTTGCAGCCTTCACGCATCCTCACTGTTAACACAGATTCGCAGGCCTCCATAAAGGCCTGCGCCCGGCTGGACTCGCGCAATGGTGCTGTCCACTCGACACACTGGGTTATGCGAATCGCCGACGAGGCTGGCCACACTGTCCGCCTCTCATGGATGCCAGGTCACGCTAGGGCCGCTGGCATCCGAATGGCCGACTCTTTTCTTCTTCTTTCCTGCCCCTCAGAGATTCGGCCACAAGTGCCTGACGACAGATACCCCATCGACCCGGACACAGTCATGGCAGAGGCGAATGCGGCTCGAAGGGCCGCGCTCCGGAACATCCTCCCGGAAAATCCTACGCCTCTGCCGGGGAAGTTTACCCGCGCTAAAGCCACACGCCTGCAACGCATCGTCACGGAGACAGCAGTGACTCCAGCGCGCCGCACCTGGATGCGCCTCCAGACCTGGTAACCAACCACTTGCCATTCCTGTCCAGGGAACCAGCTGCTGGATCAGCGACACATACTCTGGGGCTGCTCGGCTCTTGCCGAGCACTGCAGAAGAGCGATAGCCACCCTCCCGCCTACCATGAGGCCTCAGGATTTGGACGCCTGGCGCCTTTCCACTGGTCACCCCGAGAGCCGGCGCCTCATATTCCAGTCATTACTCCGATTTCTACAAGACTAAAAAATGGTCGATAATATCTGAACTGACCTCTCCCTTCGTCCCTTCCCCCGCCCTGATGGATCTACTTCCTGGGGGCGGAAACTTTTTATGGTTATTTTAATAAACGTTTTAACAACAAACAACGCGGGCTTCTTGCCCGCTCGGAACAACATCGTTACGTAGCACTTATTGAGCAACAGAAAGCCGTATCGGGCGTTCATCATGTTGTTATAGAATTTTATCATTGACCCTTTTCATTTAATTACAATGTTTGAGAGGCTGATTAATTAATTCAGATTAATTTTGTAATTACGCGGAATGCAAAAAAATAATACGAGAATCTCCAAGCAATGGCAAATAACATTATTTTGGTTCTGTCCAGCTAAGTGGAATTGGCACATTTTTCAAGCTTGGTGCGGGATAGTTGGGACACCCTGTTTACGCCTAATTCATTCCCACGAACTTCTAGTCCTTTTTTCTTTCTTTTTTATGCTATTTTGCACGGCCACTTCCACCCGACGCGGCAGCTTAGTGGTTATGTCGTTGCGCTGCCTAATTCTAGCTCTCGGCTTTGTTACGTTTCGCCTACAACGCGCGGTATAGCCGGCGCGGATGCAGCGGACGCCGGGGCTTCGTTCAAAGCGGCGGACATTTTGGCCCGTTCGGCGCCGCTGCTACGCCTCCCCGCCAAGCGCGTCCAGGCATGTTCCAATGCCACGTGTTTTCGTGTGCGTGTGTGTGTGTGTGTGTGCATGTTGGTGCCCACGCTTGTCAAAGCGCGACAGCCGGGGAGAGGAGCTCCTCCAACTGTGAAGCGAGGAGGTCTGACGGCGCCGGCCCGGCGGATGCGTCCCCTACTCGTCTCAACGTGCCCGAGCGGCGCCGTCACGTGCGCGACTATCGAGGCGTTCCTTCTTCCCCTCGACTCCGAGAGTATAAGAGCAGCTGCTCCCGGACGCCGAGAGAGGCTCCGATTTCTTCAGTTGAGTTACGTGCTCTCCCGTCTCTCCACTTCGGTCGACCTGACCGCCCGCTCTTTTGCGACGCTAGAATAAACAAGTTGTTCTGTTACCAGTCGACTCATGCTTTGCCGGGACCTTCGGATGCTTCCAGTTGTGCCCCAGGCCGCCAGGCCAACGCTACCCTTGGGGCTTGCGACCCATATGCAACAACGGGCGTCAGTGCTGAGATTACAACTGGTGGCAGCGGTGGGATCGCGACAACGGAGGCCAGCAGCGAAGATATGCGGTTCACTGTATGCTGAGCAGCACAACGACCATCCGGGAGCAGTGCAACGAGCCCTGTGTGATGACTGGTTGCCTGCAGCGGAACGACTGCGCTGAATTCTTGGCTGCGAGGTTTGGTGAGTGCGGGACTTTCTTCTTCTGAGTTTTGCCAGGCTTTTGTTAGTGTCAGAAACAGAGCTGGTAATTGTGGTTGTCGATGCTGCCGGGTTAGTTTGCGGCAAGACAATAGTAGGCAGTAGAGAAAGCAGCATTCAGAGCAGCCATGGATTTGAAGTCGTTGCGCAAACCGATATTGCAGGAGCTTGCAAGGGAGTTGGGTCTGGATGTCTCAGACAAACTCAGAAAACCAGAACTGCTAAGGGCTATTTTTGAGTTAGAGGCTGAGGATGACGAGCTGTCGGAATGCCTTGAGACTATTGAGGAGATGTCAAAAAGACAGGAGCGCGAACTTAAAGAGCAAAAAGAGAAACAGGAGCGCGAACTTGAAGAACAGAAAGAGAAACAGGAGCGCGAACTTAAAGAACAGAAAGAGAAACAGGAGCGCGAACTTAAAGAACAGAAAGAGCGAGAGCAACAAGAGCGCGACCGTCAACACGCTTTGGAAATGAAGCGTCTCGAGATAGAGATGGAACGCGCTCGTAATGGAAGTCAGGCACACTGTGCAGGAGAACGAGTATCGTTCAAAATGACTGACCTGATGCAGCCGTTTAAGCTTGGAGAGGACATTGGTTTGTTCCTGGTTAACTTTGAGCGAACGTGCGAGAAGCAGGGGTTCTCTCGGGAAACGTGGCCACAGCGCTTGCTCACTTTGTTACCCGACGAGGCGGCCGACGTAGTCGCTCGCTTGAAGAGAGAGGAGGCAGAGGATTTCGACCAAGTGAAATCGAGTCTGCTAAAAAAGTACAGGCTGTCAGCGGAGGCGTTCCGTCGGAAGTTTCGGGAAAATGAGAAAGGCAGAAGTGAGTCATATACAGTTTGCGTACAGGCTTATGTCAAACATGCAGGAGTGGCTCAAAGAAGAGAAAGCGTTTGGTGACCACGAGAAAGTTCTGCAGTGTTTCGGGCTGGAACAGTTTTATAGTCGGTTACCTGAGAACGTGCGGTACTGGGTCTTGGATAGGCCAGACGTTTGTACGGTGGCTAAAGCCGCCGAGCTAGCCGAGGAGTTTGTGACGCGTCGGGCTCGCGGAGCTAAGGACGGTCAAAAGGGTGAATTTGGTTCCAAGTTTGAGAGGCCAAAGTTCACACCCATGAGAGTAAGGGGCGACACACGTAGTGCGGATGCAAGTGAAAGCAGTCCGACCGAACGTAAGGAGACGGCGGCAGCCGAAGCCGAACGCAGAAAGCGGGTCGAGACGAGGCAAGCGCGCGTTTGTTATACGTGCCAGAAGCCGGGTCACTTTTCGGCGCAGTGTCCAGAAACAAAAACAAAAGTCGTGTTTTTGTCATTATGCAGCACTGACGAGAACATGAAGCTTCTCGAGCCTTACATGCGAGACCTCCTCGTGAACGGGAAAGAGTGCCGAGTGCTTCGCGATTCCGCAGCTACAATGGATGTAGTTCACCCCTCTTACGTAGAACCCGATATGTTCACGGGCGAGTGCGCATGGATCAAGCAAGCCGTGGAAGCTCATAGCGTGTGTCTGCCCGTAGCAAAAGTGCTTATTGAAGGACCTTTCGGAGCACTTGAGACGGAGGCCGCAGTGTCATCTATGCTGCCCCCCCCCCAGTACCCGTACCTATTTTCGAACAGGTCCGATCACCTCCTGCGCGAGAAGGGGCTTTTGTTTGGTGAGGCTAGCGTTCAGGCCTTAACCAGATCGAAGGTTCGGGAGCTCACTGCAAAGGCGGTAGTTGCGGGGCCGACGTTGTCAAACAGTGGTATAAAAGGGGAAAGAGCCTGGCAGGGCTTAGTGAGGGTTGTGCCGTGCTTGCTGACTGAGCGGTTGAGTTTTGGCGTAGTTCTAACGCTAGCTGGGAACGAGAAACAAAAATGGCAACTCTCGCGAAGTCACTTTGCAGTGTCCTGTGTGAACCTGAACGTGAGAACGAGGCCTTCTCGGTGCGCTGCGCTCAAGAAACGCCAAGGGACGACCGACTTCGGTTGCGAGCATCGTCGAGCGACATCCCTCCGGACAGCGGATGCAGTCCCCTGACCATCGGGATCTCCTTCCCCCGGCGGGGCGGTCTGTTACGTTTCGCCTACAACGCGCGGTATAGCCGGCGCGGATGCAACGGACGCCGGGGCTTCGTTCAAAGCGGCGGACATTTTGGCCCGTTCGGCGCCGCTGCTACGCCTCCCCGCCAAGCGCGTCCAGGCATGTTCCAATGCCACGTGTTTTCGTGTGCGCGTGTGTGTGTGTGTGCATGTTGGTGCCCACGCTTGTCAAAGCGCGACAGCCGGGGAGAGGAGCTCCTCCAACTGTGAAGCGAGGAGGTCTGACCGCCGCCGGCCCGGCGGATGCGTCCCCTACTCGTCTTAACGTGCCCGAGCGGCGCCGTCACGTGCGCGACTATCGAGGCGTTCCTTCTTCCCCTCGACTCCGAGAGTATAAGAGCAGCTGCTCCCGGACGCCGAGAGAGGCTCCGATTTCTTCAGTTGAGTTACGTGCTCTCCCGTCTCTCCACTTCGGTCGACCTGACCGCCCGCTCTTTTGCGACGCTAGAATAAACAAGTTGTTCTGTTACCAGTCGACTCATGCTTTGCCGGGACCTTCGGATGCTTCCAGTTGTGCCCCAGGCCGCCAGGCCAACGCTACCCTTGGGGCTTGCGACCCATATGCAACAACGGGCGTCAGCGCTGAGATTACAACAGCTTCGATCCCGACCTCGCCAGCTGTATTTCGAAGGGGGCGAAATGCAACGACGCCGCTTAGATTTTGCTTAGATTTAGGTGCATCGTAAAGAATACCCAGGTGGTCAAAATTAATTCGGAGCCCTCCACTACGACGCGTGCCTCACAATCAGATCGCTGTTTTAGCACGCGTAAAATCCCAGAACTAGAGAGAGAGAGAGAGAGAGAGAGAGCAAGGACTGGAAAGGCAGGGAGGTCAACCAGAAGAGCACCCGGTTTGTTAACCTACACTGGGGAGGGGGGAAGGGGAATAGAAAGATGAAAAAAGGGAGACGGTAAGCACTGAGCGCATGTGGGGGGGGGGGACACCATACACATGAACACTATAAACGGTCTCTTAAGCCGGTGCACTTCAAGTATTGCACTAGTGCACCAATCGCTTTTCGTGCCAGTGACGGGTGTGGCCACGGTCCGAGTATCTTTGACTCGTTGAACGGTCTTGAGTCCAGTTGGTGTAAGGTTGCCCGCAGAAAGAGGCGTTGTACATCGTAGCGAGGGCAGGTACACAATAGGTGCTCGATGGTTTCCTCGCACACACAGGAGTCGCACATCGGGCTCTCGGCCATTCCCAAACGATATATAGGAATATGCGTTCGTGAACGCCATTCCCAGCCACAAACGGCAAAGCAAGGTTGTTTCACCGCGGGAAAGGCTAGATGGCAGTTCTAGCTGTAGCGTGGGGTCCAGTTTACGTAATCGGCAATTGAAGGCACTTGAACTCCAGAGATCTTGTGACTTTTTGCGTGCAAGTAGGCGAAGTTCCCTGGCAGCGCCCGACCTAACTCGCCAAAGGTTTTTGGCGAGGTCGGACTAATTTTTGTTAAGCTACCACATCTGCTCCACACAGCTTCTAACTGCAGCTACACGTACGACAGTCTACGCAGGAGCGCTCCATTGACGTCATGAGCGCTACAAACGACGACCGCTCATAGAGTGCTCTGATATATAGCTCGCACCGGCTAAAGTGATTAAGATATACCGCAATCAAGGGGGAGGAGGAAAAAGTGGAGAAGGAAGGCAGGGAGGTTAACCAGTTTTGCCTAACCGGTTTGCTACCCTACACATGGGATGTTTCAATGATAACCTATAGGTATACGCTCACAAAATATCATAAATATCGTTGCTTAGTACAGCGGAATTATTTGCAAACCAACTCTACATAGCTATTTGCGTGATTCCGATGCGTGCGCACTCATATCATCATCATCATCAGCCTGGTTACGCCCACTGCAGGGCAAATGCCTCTCCCATACTTCTCCAACTAACCCGGTCATGTACTAATTGTGGCCATGTTGTCCCTGCAAACTTCTTAATCTCACCCGCCCACCTAACTTTCTGCCGCCCCCTGCAACGCTTCCCTTCCCTTGGAATCCAGTCCGTAACTCTTAATGACCATCGGTTATCTTCCCTCCTCATTACATGGCCGGCCCATGCCCATTTCTTTTTCTTGATTTCAACTAAGATGTCGTTTACCCGCGTTTGTTGCCTCACCCAATCTGCTCTTTTCTTATCCCTTAACGTTAGACCTACCATTCTTTTTTCCATAGCTCGTTGCGTCGTCCTCAATTTAAGTAGAACCCTTTTGGGAAGCCTCCAGGTTTCTTCGCCGTACATGAGTACTGGTAAGATACTGCTGTTATACACTTTTCTCTTGAGGGGTAATGGCAACTTGCTGTTCATGATCTGAGAATGCCTGCCAAACGCACCCCAGCCCATTCTTATTCTTCTGATTATTTCATTCTCATGACCCGGATCCGCAGTCACTACCTGCCCTAAGTATATGTATTCCCTCATCACTTCCATTGCCTCACTACCTATCGTAAACTGCTATTCACTTCCGAGACTGTTAAACATTACTTTAGTTTTCTGCAGATTAATTTTTGGACCCACCCTTCGGCTTTGCCTCTCGAGGTCATGTACTGCGCACTCATATACTGCTATGCTATCATATCAGCCACTACTTGGTATCGCATTCATTTTTTTCGTATACACAATATCTGTAGCATAGTGAGTGTCATAGTTCCAGGCATACTGCGTGCAAGCTTGTCCAAGTGGGCGCTGCGCCTATAACATCGTGTTTCAACGATTATACCTCTGATTTCTTTAAATTAAGGATTCAATAAACAAGTTAGAATTTTCGCTGACTATTCTACGCGTCAGCGGAAATCACAATTTCTGCGATAACAGACGACATGTTCTCAATCAATCAACTAGCTGAAAAGAAGTACGCTTTCTTGGGATAGATAAGACTCGCGTGCATTCTTATCAAAGTTTACAAGCTTTCCTTTCTCTGGTTCTTGGTTGTTGTTGTTGTTGTTTTCCGGTTGTCGTCTTTTCTCTGCGTATCCTGATTTATTTTTTTCTCATTGTACCTTTCCCTGTATGAATGTGCCACATTTTTTTAAAAGATATGTCTTTGTTGGAAGTCCGCCTTGTGTGCTTCTTGTCTCCGTCTGAAGTTGCGCTGTTCAATGATAATCATGCTTAATAACAAGCCCAAATATTTAGGTTTCCAAGATTTTCTTGATTAACTAGAAATTAGTTGCCTTAGGGGGCAAGTTGTAATTGCAAAAAAATTAAAATGACCTAGTACTAAAAGCATAATCTTTTCCTAAGGACTCTCTGTGCTTTAACACCATGCAGTTTTGAGAAATACATACTCAAAATTATGTCAGCTGAATGAATTTAGGCATATATATTAAACCTGTAGTAGTATACCGAACCTTTTGTTAGGCTAAATCCTCGCCCCACTGGTGATTAAAATTTATCTCACTAGCGCGCACGTATATTCACTACTAGTTGATACAGGCACGTACCCAAGGGGGGGCCCGGGGGGCCCGGGGGGGCCCAGGCCCTCCCCCCCCCCCCCGAAATTGAGACGCATACCCCCCCCCCCCTCCCTGCCCACGCTACCACTTCCCACACATTCCTAAAGCGCCGCCAAATCAGTTGAGACTTGACAGCTATTCGGCGGTCAACATTTTGTTGCCTTTTTTACTCCTTTTGGATGGCGGTAGTTATCGGCGTGTCCTGGGATGTGGGGGCCAGTTTCCTCATCAATTCGGTGCCCGCACGATTAACTCGAGATGCATTCAGCTGTCACCGTCTATTCAACGGTCACGCGCATCGTTCTTGCTTGGTTAGTTCAACATTATTCGTCCAGACTGATCAAGGGACCAGGAAAGGGATTCAGTTCGTGGACAGCTGGTCTGCATGCACGTGGAACGAGTTGCGGCCAGAGAAAATGCCAATTACGTTTAACTTTTATTTTTGTTTCATTAGTTCCTTGAGTGACGGCTCGCCGCGACGCTGACAGATCCTCGGAACCATATACCCGTCATATGGGTTAGGTAAAGCGGAAAATAAAATCATGCGAGACTGCGTCCACCATCAAACCCTGCAATAACCCTTAAACTCATAGGAAATATGACTCTCACCCGTTAACTCGTCTGGTTTTTCCCTAATTGTACAGCACTTTTAGTGCAAAATTGGTAACTGGAAACAAGAGTCATAAGGAGTTCAGAAATTAAGCGATCTACTGAGGGAGAGGGCCAAGACAACAGCGAAAGAGGAAGGAAAAGCGAAAATTAACGAATTTAGCCATTGTTTATGAAAATATTTATTGATCAGTATCTCTTTATTTAAAAAGGAAACAGGGAAAACCCCACCGGAAGTGGAGGGCAATTCCGTGTATTCTGAATGACGCTTCTACAGTTATCATTAGAGCCGCCTAACGTAGCCACTTCTCTGCTGTGCTTATGTAGGTGTTTTTCTAACCTTCCGTGGTGGGCGCAGTACGTCTAGAATCGCAGCTTCCTGCGGCATACGCGGTTGTACGCGACTGGCGGCCACGCATCGTTACGTAACTTCCAAAATAATAATACGAGTCGGATGTGGCACTTGTTAGAGCAGTAAACGAGGGATCCAAAAGAACTGTGATTGTTCCGCAAATATATATTTCTGTATAATTCTTCCACAGCTAATTAAAGAAACGCTACTATAGTCGGACACAACTTAAGCCTCCAATGATGACCCGCCCATGCCCTCACAACCGCCAGCCACTGTTCCTCCACGAGGCTGCAAATAATTCGTACTTCAAACATTTTTTGTCATCCAAATAAGGCGGTGATTACAAAAATAAAATTATTAGCGCGTAATTTTATGTCTTTTCCCCTCGCCTATTATAGTACAATGGCGAATGCCCAATTCTTCATTGAACTGAAATAACAAGCTTACTTCGCTAGAACTATTTGTTGTGAAGTTTCACTTCAGTTGGCAGTGAAGTTTAATTATTAAAACGGGCGCAGCAGTGAAATGGACTGCACCGCAGACTTTTGAAGACTCCATACATTTTGTTCACGTCTGTTTCACACCTCATTGCTTCTGCCGATGAAAAGATCCTTCAAAAACAGTAGACGGTAGGGAGGTATAAAGTACGACGCCATATTGAAAAGGCCGCATGACTACAATTTTGTTTGCTTCTGTGACTGCCTGGCGGAGTAACCTAGCTTCGCGCGGTCCGTGTGCCTTTGCTGCCAACTGCTCTTTTTTTTAAGTTCTATTCTACTAAAGTAATCCTTATTTTACACTTTTGCTTGTTTATTTGTTCTTGGCAGTGTTCTTTCTGCGCTGCTTTCGTGCGCGAGTCCATTTGACGTGGTTCTTTGTTTGCCAAGTAAAGGAGAGGTGTATCGCACAGGCATACGTGTAAAATACACCTTATTTCATTTCTCTTTTGTGAGTTTACGCGTTTTTATGGCGAATTATGGGCGTTATTCACATTTGCACTAGTAAAGGTATACCCCCTCATTTGCATAGAAATGTTACCTTGGGTTGCCCCCCCCCCCCCCCCCGAAAAATAATCCTGGGTACGTGCCTGAGTTGATATCACGCTTTTATTGTGACACATCCTTGGAATACGCAAATTACGTGCACTATGAGTGGGTCTGTGCGATGTCAATAATGTACGATGGCAGTGCGCGTGCAAAAGACTGCTGCCTGAAACTAGTGCTCTGGCATAGCGCAGCACTAACGTTCTGAGCAGTTTAGCTCGCAGGACGCAAGTGCAAAATATTATCTTTTTTTTCAGCACTGTGTTACTGCGTTGGCCATCGATAATCTCTCACACGGCGAACAGTGCGACAAATTAAAAGTGACCGTTTTTGCGGACGCGCGAACAACCACTCACCCGCAGCACCGGCCGCGGCTCCGTTGACTAGGTGCGTAACATGGTTATACAGGATTGGGATTCCATAAAACAGATAACGCCACTTTTAACACCAACAGTGGTGAGGAATGTGGCGCTAACTTTTTGCTAGAGCACCCGTTGTGAGCACGCCGAGAACCACACGCACAAACTTATGCCATTCACTGATCAGTTGAGTCAGTACGACAGTGGTTAGTTCATTTTTCTGCTAGCTTGTAGTTTTGTGAGGCTCCGATGCATTCACTTTAGGGACCGTGTCAAGTGCGCCGCCTGATGGCGCGCAGGTGTTCACTGGACTAGAGTTACTGTATATGCTACCACAGGTAGCAGAGTTGCGCGTAGGTCCGCCATCTTGCCTGGCAAGCAACCAAATCTTTGCGGCGAAGCCACACTCTGTTTTTGCAGGCGACTTGCCTACCGTATTGTCGATCGACCGTGGGCGCTTTTGCATCGCTTGTGGACTGCTTTTCCGCCTAATCGCAAACAAAGTGCATCGAAACAGCTGACTGAATAAGATCGTCAAGAAAAGGCGCCGAGATCGGTCCCCACCGAAGCTTATGCCAAGCGTATCCGCCGAGTCCATCTGCACGCTCTCGGCGCGTCTAGGCTCAGGAATCAAGAAGTCTAACAAGGATAAATCACCATATTTCAGCTTTCGCATCAGTGTCCTTAAATAAACACAAGTAGCATGAGCGCACAAACAGCACAAGTAGCGATGAGCGACGATGTGACGCGTCATGAACACAGGTATATATGTGCTGTCGCCGAAGGATCACAGTCCTAGCCTGCGCTTCTCTGACGAAGATATATGAATAGACAGACGTGTCGACTGAAAGGCATCACTGAACTAAGAAAACGTTGCATATCCTTCGCGTGAAGAACAACAAACGGTTATCCAAATCGGTAGTAACAGCCCATACAGCGTCCCGGGTCAGTGGTTCATTTAGGACTTTTTTCGAAGTTAAAATGCCAATCGCAAGTGAAAATCGGTGTTGTGGCACTTCCGAGCAAGCTACTGAATATGGACAGCTAAATTTTCTTTGTGGTACAGGCGTGAGCTTTAGTTGCTGGGCGATAGCGCATCTACCATAACTGAGCGAGACTTCTCTCTGTGAAACTAAAACTGCTTCTTGGTCCTTGACGTAGAAAATCATGCGCCGATGTTCGGCTTCTGGCGTGGCGTAGTGGTAAAGTACCGGGCTTGGGATTTGCAGGTCCGACGTTCGAATCCTGGTCGGAGCTTTTTGGTTTTTTCTTATTGCGCCAAAATGCTCTCTCTTTCTGTTCTCAAAAAATATATATACGGTGTCTAAGCACCGCGTATTTAACGCGCTAGAGCTGTTTTTCGCACCACTACCCAGTGCCTCCCAGTACGCCGCGCCTGCCCAGCATCCAGCGCGCGGCACTGGGCCCATAATCCGGCGCTGCGCTGGACACTGGATACTGCGTTTTCCAATAGGCATACCTGCTTATGTGCCAAAGCTCTCAACGTGTAGGCAGTCTTAAATATTACTGGTGAATAAATGACCAACCATTAGTATTTCGACTCTGGTACCCCATTAAATTTGCTGTAGAAACGTACCCACCTACTAGCAGGCACTGGATATCAGCCACACCTTCAAGTGCCACTTCATTATGTGCCTTTTTACTGCAGGGATTCGAAAAGTAACCTTCTGTGGTAGTGTAGTGAAAGCTTTTCTCTCACAGGATTGGCATAGCTACAATATGGGTAATAATGCAAAACACAGTAATGGCCCTTACCGTATGGTAAATAACGACATTAATTCCTCTTGCATCCTGCTTCACATAAGCAGTAGTAGATGAAATATCTTTACTTAGTTGTGTAACCTTTTTATGTTCAGAAACAGCAACCAAAGCAGTGCAAATGTGAGCTGGATTTTTTATGACAGTTCTGTGAAAGCAGTGTGGTGCATGGGTTTGAATGGGATCGAATAAAAGGCTTTTTCGCTTTCAGAGCGATTCGTGCAGACGGGAGCAGAACACCCGGTCATTATATCATTCCGATGGGACTGCGCGGACGCTGCGATGAACCAACTGTGAGATGCGCTGCGCACGTTGTGTTGTTTCTCCGCAGCTAGTGCGCACGCGAACAGCGAACGCCAAGATCGGCCGGATTCGCTTTGAATTTGACTGGCGATAACTTGTGTCAATCCAGTTCGCTGCAGCGGCGGCGTCGGGAAATACAAAAATTGGCCCGGGCATCTGCTTCTCCGCAATGCACGGTTGCTTGACTACCACGTGATGACGCTCTGCCAATAGGGGCGCTAGCGGCGTGATAAAACAGACACGCAACTCTGCTACCTACGGTAGCATATACAGTACACTGGACCAAGCGGCGCCACGATTAACCTTCCACTTCCTGAAAAAGCGTAGAATCCGCGAGGGACCACCTAATATGAAAAGGAGCCGCGAAAGCAGGAGGTTTCGGCGATTAAGCGTCCTGTACCCGTAACCACCACCACCGCCACCACAAAAGCACAGTCCCTATAGGCTTCACAGTCACGCACAAACATCTAGTTTCTCTCTCTCTCTCTCTCTCTCTCTCTTGATGCCAAGCTGCTCAATGGGTGCGTGCCGCTCGAAGGAGGCGAAATGGCTTGGCGCGCACCACCGAGTCAGTGCGACCGATACGGCGAGAGCGCTTGAAAAATGGTATGCAAATCTCGCGTCCCTCGAGTCGCGACGGCGCAGCCACTGGCCCCATTTTAGGGAAGCCCGGCGCCCACGACACACTGTGCACGTGTGGCTGGCCGCTGCCGATAGCGGCCGGCGTCTGACGCCGGAGTGACGGCCATGCGGGCAGCACACTGCCCCGATAAGCGAAGCCGGCTCTGACGACACAGCGCTGACCACGGGGCTTTGGAAATTAACCACCATAAATCAGGAGCAACTTGACTCCGACCGCCTCCGTTTCCGCACCGCCGCCGCTGATTTCCCGAAGGAGTACATACATGGGGAACGCGTAACGACCGGGTTGTTAACAAAGACCAGCGAATCGTTGAGCCCAAGCACATTCTGTTGTCCGATCTGCAAACATGTTCTTTTTTTTTCAAACTCTGTTTACAGTGTGCCCTCTTCCCTCCCTTTTTCTTTTACAGGGTCACTTCTCCATACGCGCTCATGTATTGTTTCATTCGTTCTGTGTGAACAGTGCGGGCTTGTGAGCTGCACCTAATCCCTTATATATTTCCGCCCGCGTGCACGGCACAAACGGCTAATTACAAACAAACAGCTCCGCGATGCGGACAAGACGGTTTATACACGGTCTACGCACTTTGTAGCGCCAGTACATTTTTGGTAAATTTATCTTAGCCTCGAACGGCGGATGTCGTTTCCCAGGCCGCCACAAATTAGAACTTAACTAGGCAGAGCCGCGTTAGTTAGCAAGCCCGAACTCTCAGTTGCACTGATATAGCGCTATAGTTTCTTACCAGCGGTCGTTGCACCTTGGTTCACATATTACTGCAACTTGGCTCATCACGGACATGTAGCAAAGAGGCTTACGCAAGATGTTCTACCGTTCGGGGTAGTTTGCAAATATACTACAGTGAACCCAGGCCAATGTGTCGCATCGCCGTGTTCACACGGGTGATAAATTCAAGAACGCTCGCGCACCGTGTTCTGGGTGCACGTTGAAGAGCCCCGGATAGGCAAAGTCAATCCGAACCCCTTCACTTTATGACGTGTCTCCTATAGTTCATGTGTCGATTGCTGTGGGACGTTAAACCCCTTTAATCAGTCATCATCAGCTACTGGTCTTCGGTAAGTAGCACTGCGTTCGGACGCTCGCCAGTCAACGCTTTCGGGTTCTCACAGATTCTCAAATGTCAGGTTGAGTTGAGTCTTGGTCGAGATTACAAAACATGCTTCCATGGGACAAAGGTGTGTGAGTGTATGAATGGAACCTTGGTTTTTCTATCGTTCGCTACCGCAATTGCTGACCGCGCGCACGCTCGAGCATCCTTTTGCACCTGGCATGCAATTCGTAAAAGCCTGCGTATACCTCGGACCCGCGTATTGTCCGACATTTAATTTGGGGACAGCAAAAATGAAAAAAAGAAATCGTTTCCATACGCATATAGTCCGAGGAAAAGGGTCACTGAAAGCATTTATATGCATTGCACTTGACTCTTTAGCCATCGTCGTTGCACTTCCCTCCGAGAGTCCCTTGTCGGAGACATCCTCCCATAGAAACTCGTCTTCAGTGCCATCAAGTGCGTTTGATATCGCACATTTCTTGAACGCGCGACGGACGAGCTCCTCGGGAATGCAGACCCAAGCGTCAGCAATCCACGAGCAGAGCATCGCTAGAGAGACTCGTTTCATCCGTCTGGCAGGAGTCACTTCAGGCTCGCCCGACCTCATCCACTCCATATAGCAGCGCTTGAATGCAGTCTTTCTATGGTTTATTTTTGCACACATCAAGCGGTTGTAATAGGGATGTCATCCTTCGCGGGATGACGACTAGCTTGACGCCGGACTCACGCAGCAGTCGCTTCACTGAGCTTAGTTAGGTGACGGCGAAAGGCGTCCAGGAGGAGCATTGATGGCAGCCCCAGCAGTGCTCCGGCCTGCCGGCACAACCTAGACTTTATCCAATCAAGCACCAGAGCTCTGTCCATTCGCCTTTTTTTCTGAACAGCGGACGACCACATTCTTTTGGGAAACTTGTCCTTTTTCGTCGGAGTCTTACGTTTGAACACTGCGTAGGGTGGTAGCTTGCGAGCGTCTGCCGTGGAGGACAATATTACGATGACCCGCGTCTTCTCATTTCCACTTGACCTCACGGAAACTCGCCTGGAGTCCTTTTGCTGCACCGTTAGTGCCGAGGGTATGTCTAGATATCATATACTTGCCCAGCTGAAAGTTGACGGGCTTTCGAAGCGAAATAACATCATCCTGAAAGGCCACAAGCAGCTCTTCGGAGCTTTCTCGCAGCTTCTGTGATATCGACGTGCGCCGATGCAAAGAAAGTCTATTGTGTCAAAAAGCACTGGTGCGTTAATGTTTTCGCCGAGACAACAATTAGTGAACAGATTGGTAGCACATAAAAAAAAAGAATTACATCACTGCTTCAGTAGCTGCGGTAATTTCTAAGTTCGAGGTCTCAAGTTAGGTGAGGTAAAGATCACGGTGCAACGCGTACTAGCGCAGTGAGAAAACTGAGCCAGGCGTCTAGAATTTTACATAAAGCACGGCAGAGCCAGTCATTGTCCTAAATAGGGAACAGCGATCACGAATTTATTTACTGCCAGATAGCGTCCGTTTTGTTTGTTTGTTTAATAATAACGCCTTTGATTTTATACAAACCGCGCTGAATGAAATTTGCCTAGCTTTGCTCACCAAGCGTGTCTGGTGCGCGCGTGTATCGTGGTGCTCCGACGCGGCTGCGTATCGCTCAGTTACGCTAGCTCAAGTTCTTGGCCCAACGCGCAAGTCATTTGTTTTTCCATTGTCGGACAGTCTCAAGGTACGTAAGCTTAAAGCCAGAAGGAGAAAGGGGAATTGGAAAAATCTCCTACCTGCGAGGAGGAGTGGACGTCGGACAAGTACGCGGCGAGACGCACCGCCACGTCAAGGGGAAAAATGAGTTTCAAGTCACCGTGAGTTTGCATTCACAGCTCGCAAGAAGGACGCAGTCCGGCGAGCCTGCACCGACACCTTTCTCTTTTGTTTTTCTTCCTTTTTTTTCTTTTTGGCGACTCCTTAGAGCAGGGCTCTTCGAGCCTAGTAAGCCCATGGGGGGGGTGCTCGCTCAATATCCCAGGCGCTAATTCGGAACCGGCTCTCGCCCAGTGTCACCCCAGTCGTGCAGCCCCCCTTTAGCGCTCGCCCGCCTTCTTTCTTCTGCACAGCTAAGCGCAGCGCTTCGTGTTCGGGGCCCATCCAGTCACTTAGCGAAGAAAAAAAGAAAGAGAATAAACAAAAACTCTCCTTTCGGATAATATAAAAGCTCACCGAGCCGTGTTGGTTCTCGTTTGCGCTTCTTAAGCGAAACGCCGTGCTATGATCGCGTCACCGTGTAATGAACACGTGTCTCGCCATTACGGTGCGTGCGGAGGCAACTTCACCTGCCGTACACCGCGGTTCTTTATCTTTCGTGCTCTGTGTTCCTTCCCCGATCGTTTCATGCCTCTTAATTTGTTTCCCTTCTTTTTTTTTCTCTGTCTCTGATTTATTCTTTTTTTTTTTCGGCTTGCTCAGATAGCCGAGGCCTTTCGTAGTGGTAGAACTAGGTGGACGGCGAGTCAAATTTAGCCTACGCTTTTGACGACGCGGGCTCACAAAAAATAGCTGCATAGAGAGAAAGAGAGACAACCTTACTCGTCAGAGTGAGTAGCTGGATAGCTACTGCTTCTTACTGGCGACGGCGCTTACCTCTGAACACGATACCAGTGGAGAATATGCCCACTATATTTCCGTCTAATCGGCATGATGAGTAATTTCAGACGATAACGACGTGAGATAACGCTGCGCATTTTTGTGTCTGGCTGGTGAACGCATCTTCGTGCGTAAGTATCGTGTGACGTTTTAAAATGCGCCAGAAACACGTGTAAGAAATGTATTCTGAAGTGGCAAGTGTGAACGGTAATCGAGAAAGAAGGTGTGCATGCTGTGGTTTGCCCTTTACTGCTTTTTAAGGTGTGATGCTCTATTGCGCGTGTAGCAGCCTAAGTATCTGGATATTTTTAGCGCAACAAAGTCGTTGGAGTTATTGGACTCGTTCACTGAATCACGTCTTTTCTTCCAAATGGGAGCGTAAGATCTAGAGCATACATTGTGGTGAATATACAATCTGGGAATAGGCGCATTGCTTGTATTGGTAACACTGTAGTGGTACGCGTGAATACGAAGTCAAATACCAAAAAAGCACGTTTCTTTTTCTTCTCTCCTCATGTTCCGTTCAGTCCCCAATTATCCTTACATTCATTCATTCATTCATTCATTCATTCATTCATTCATTCATTCATGCCCGAACATACACAAATTTTGTTGGTCTCAAATAAGCTGCTTTGAAGTTACCTGACAAGGCCAGGTAATACCATCATGTTCAGTTCAACTTCGTGTTTTCAATGCGTTCGTGCCTTTATCGTCAAAAAAAAAAAGAAAGAAAGAAGAGAACGTAAGGAGGAAGAAATAAGAAAAAGAACGAAAGAAATAAAGAATAGGTGTGTGCGTGCGCGTGTGTGAAAATGGTTGAAGAAGGGGGTGAAGGTAGACTTCACGGCAACAGGGGTTCGCTATTTCTTTAAGTGATGACTTGCGCAGTGTATCTTCGCGATTCCATGCAGTCTCTCATATGTCGTGACGCGCCAGAACCTCAGATATTGTATGTGATGTCTCTATGTATCCATGTGCAATTGAAGCTAAAATTGTGACGCTTCATTTCTCCCAATCCTGTTAAGACTGCAGCTACCTTTCTGAAGCGGCTAGTACCAGCGTTCTCACGCTCCCAAGTCCCTTTATTATGATCGCCCCGCATCCCCAGCTCTATGCTGCTCCGCTCTATGGCCTTCATTTTTTCTTATATAACACTTTTCTAACCTAGTTCTCACAAGCTGTGTACTTCAGTTTCATCTGGTTAAAGAGCGAAAAGAAACCACGCTTCTGAGAAAAAAAAAGTGAAACAAGATCAGAACTACGGTTCCCTGTTTCTGTGTGTGTTTTCTTGCGACCCAGTCGTAAAATTTTTTTCGAGATCAGCAGCGTCAGACCTGAACTCTTTAAATCGACGCCTTATCTATATGTGCTCACAAGCGCGCCCGTGCAACCATAAAATAAGCGGCTCTCGCACATCGTGTTTTCTTCGTTTTCTTTGATTCCGCCTTTTCCTTTCGCAGCAGTATACTTCGGGCATCAGCAGCCGAAGTATGGTCCGCCATAAAGCAGCCTAGTGGTACGGGAGCTGCGGTGCATGCATGGCTCGCGACCAATTGACCCGCCAACGAGGTCCCCGGCAAAACCGCACGAAATCGCAGCGGTGGAGCGTGCGAGTGCGGCGATGGCCTGGGTCTTCCGGGGTTTGTGTATAACGGACGCGTGAGTGAAAATATCATTACCGCCACGATAAAGGGAAAACTTAAGTCCCGTAAATGGCGAGACAGAAAGGAAAGAAAACTGGGACAAAAGAAGTACAAAAAAAAAATAAAAACATGGCTGCGCATGCGGACGCGCGCGCTCTGACCGGAGCTCTCTGGGTGCAAGCCCATTACCGAAGCAGAGACCGGGGGCACCGCGAGCGCGCTCTCACTCCAGCCGCCACAGAGTGCTTGCGTCCCGCTCTTTCCTCTCATGTTCGCTGGCCGCTGCCCATGCACGGTGCTGTTTATGACCAAATGGCGTGAAATAGCAGTGTTGAGCCCTCATCACTGAGGCCGATTGGCGTTGTGCTCGCCGTTATTCTACCACACTTTTTTCCCCCACGCTCTTTTGTCCTTTCTTTTCCGCGTCGCCTTCTACTGCTGTTCGCTCGCTAGTTTCACTAGGCCTGAGCATACACGAGGACAGCCGGTTCCCGCTAGGTCACATCCTGTGCCCTCCATGGAACACCGGCCAGCGGTCCCCCGGCGCTTAACGAGGTTTTAAACGGCGCCTCGAGATAAACGGGCTGGCGCTGCTCTCCGCGTCAAGTAGCACGTTTCTTCGCGGGATGTGAAAGGCCCGCGATGAAAGAGAAAGGCACCGTGTAGGCTGGCAGAAGGCAAAGGTTTATGGCTGCAATTAGGCACGCGGGCAACGTGAGGCTGAGAGAACGGGCAGCGGCAATACTGGTAGATTCGGACGCAATAGCTACCGCAGAATGACTACAGGGTTCTGAAAGCGCGTCTGCAGCACTAGTCTACCGCGGTGCCTAAATGATAGGCGATTCGCACAACATCGTCGCAATGAATAAAATCCCAAATCAAGTCTCTTTTCATCCTTAACTATTTTCTGACAACAAATGTTCCTGCTCTGTCGTATACATATCAGCGGCTGTAGAAATCGTTGAGGAAGCTGTGCGTGTGTGCATGTGTGCGTGCATATTTTACGCATTATGTGCAGCTCCTGCATATCTTCCTGCGTCCGCGCAGTACTGACTCTCCCTGTTTGCCTCTCTCTATTTCCCTTTTCACTTATCCCTAGTGTAGTGTCACGAACCAGCCGCTCGACTGTCTAACCTCCCTGCCTTTGCTACATTGGCTTTATCTTTCTCTTTCTTTACTAACTTTCTAAATATACGTTTCGCCTTACACACCAGCTAACCTGACTTATCCCACCTGTTTAGTATCGCATTAATTTCCTTTTTCTTTAGTATGAGTCGAGCAGTATTCCTGAACGCAATGTCCCTTCACCAAGACCCACAAGGCGTTCTGTCAACTTCCAGCCTGTAACACATTTCTCCGCTCTCAGAACAAAGCATTGGCGCTGTTTTGAGCAGAACTCAAGAGGACAGGCAGCCGGGTCAAGTTCCGTGAGAACGTGGCGTTCGCGTAAACATGCTGCGAACACCGCGGGATGATAAGAGACGACTGCGGGGAACGCTGATGGGATGAGGGAATGTGGTCCGAAGGAGCGCTGGCCACCGTCGGCTAACGCCAACCGCACACCAAGGGGAGGCCCCTCACTGCAGCGTAATCATATTTCCTGCGTGCCCCGTAGAGTTCAATCAAGACTAAGAGCCCGACGCCAGCAAAGCGCTCCCGGAAGCCGTCTCGGAACGTGACGAGAGTCGGCGGCGATGTGTACCGCGACTCTATCGACGGCGCTGGCAGCAACTAGGGCGAATACGTTTGGTCAGCCGTCTTGGCAGGCTTCGTCGCGACGGCTCGCTCGGCGCCAACCTTGCGATTCACACGGTCGCGAATGAGCTTATATAGAGTAGCGCAAGAAGTTAGCGAGTCGACGATCAAAACTTTGCTGCAACCAGGAGGCAAGGCTGACTGCCCTGAGCCACTTGAACACGCACTAAACTTCTCTGGGTTCATGCACGCTTTCGCCTAATTAAGAACGAAAAATATTTATAAATCAGCTGAACCAATCTCACGACGACTGTCGATGGTAATGTGTTAGCATTGAATGAACATAGCGACACAACGTATTGCAACCGTTGAAACTAGTTATATATGAGGCGTGCACTCTGTCCGAGCTGCTCTTTCACGCTTCGATGATGATGATGATGATGATTTATTGGCACACCTTTTGAAACGTGGTGGTGACAAATAGTCACCTATCCTGCTTGAGTTAATCAGGTATGCTATGCTTGCTTTTCTAGCATTTTTGTAAAGATCTCCTCTATGATTTTTCTCTCCCTCAAAACTTCTCGATGTACCTTGTACCGCTACGTAAGCCTGTAATGGATCCGATCGTATCAATCTCTTTCCTGCTTTTTTTAAAACCGATACTCTAAACGTCTATATGTTATCTCGACTGCTGAGCGGTGGTTGCTTCCGTCCACTTTAAATCCAACGGCTTCTGGAAGGTGTACGCTATGCACAGGTCTCACTGGATATTCGAATTCCATTAGGATGTGCTGAATGATCTCCGTATTTTTGCTGCAGCATACACATGCTTCATCTGGTTGCGAATATTTGTTTCCCTAAGAAAACTTGGCGCCATCTAGCGCCGCCGCCGCCGCGAAGTCTGCGTGTGGCCTTCGAAAGGCGTGGCGCGCCGGGGCGAACGCTGTGAAACGCGTCATGCGAAACCATGCTCCTTTCTCGCGCCTTCTTTCTGGGCGCGCTGTGCCATCTAGTGGCGCAACCGAGAAGTCCGTGCGTGGCGTCCGAGACCAGAAGCGTGGCGCCTCGGTGCCTGCAAACGCTGAGAATTGTTCCCTCGCTTGCCACACACCCAGTGGCACATACTCAGCGACACAAGTTGGCGAGAGGTTCACTGATGAGCGGCACATACCCAGTGCGTCCACGGCGTAGCTTGCTAGAACGTTGGCGTGAAAGGCGTCGATTGAAAAGCGGCGCCTATGCCCATTGGATTTGTGGCGCAGCCTCCTAATGCGTCGGGTTGATGCCCTTGAGGAGCTCTTATGTCGTGGGCTCGATTCCGCTCAGCATCAAACAAGCTTAAGGGATAGTTTTCGTCATTGTAAAGCGGCACATTCCCAGTGGAACATGCCTAGTTACTCAAGCTGACGTCAAAGACGTTCATTGAAAAGCGCGCACACTTACTGGCACATAACCAGTGACCGACGATGGCATCAAGGAGGCTCATTCAAAACCCCCACAGATTGAGTGGTACATGCCCAGTTCTCTGAGTCGGCGCAAAAAAGTTTCTTCGAACAGCGGTGCCAAACAGTTCCGCGTCGACAATGACTCATGTAGGCGTGGAAGAGGTTCGTTAAAGAGCGGCGCGTATGTACACATTGGCATATAGTCAGGGACCCAAGTTGGTCCGACGGTTGATTTCGAACCCTCTTACCTCAGCACAGCAGCCCGATGCGCTAACCATTCGACCACTGACTACCCATTAAGTTGAATAGATAGATAGATAGATAGATAGATAGATAGATAGATAGATAGATAGATAGATAGATAGATAGATAGATAGATAGATAGATAGATAGATAGATAGATAGATAGATAGATAGATAGATAGATAGATAGATAGATAGATAGATAGATAGATAGATAGATAGATAGATAGATAGATAGATAGATAGATAGATAGATAGATAGATAGATAGATAGATAGCCTCCGTAACGTGCGTGAAGTACCCTAAGAATTCTGACGCATTAAAAATATGCAGAGCCAACGCATATATTGGAACCAATGTGAAGCAAATCGTAAGTTGTGTATGCTAAATTCGATAAAAGTAACGGCGATGTGTTCAGTTGCGTTTACTTCCATCATATCCAGTGTGCAATTAATTAATAACCTCATGCAGTGCCTATGTTTATCCACCATAAAGGTCGCAGCTTTATTGTCATGCAATTCTAGTTGTTTATGCACTACATCGCCCACAAGTAATTCCGAAATACGAACTAAAAATATTAAGAAGCCACAAACACTGACACCAAGGACAACATAGGGGAAATTACTTGTGCTTAATAAATAAAATAAAGAAACAATAAATTAATGGAAATGAAAAAATAACTTGCCGCAGGTGGGGAACGATCCCACAACCTTCGCATTTCGCGCGCGATGCTCGACCAATTGAGCTACCGCGGCGCCGTTTCCCCATCCACTTTCTTAGGTATTTATGTTTCCTAGTAGAGCCCTGGGAGTGTTAGCCAGCGCCACCGCTCACAGAACTCGGTGGCGGACGTGGAAGCATCGCACGCGAAATGCAAAATTTGTGGCATCTTTCCCCACCTGCGGCAAGTTGTTTTTTCATCCAATTTCATTTCCATTAATTTATCGTTTCTTTATTTCATTTATTAAGCACAAGTAAATTCCCCTATGTTGTCCTTGGTGTCAGTGTTTGTTGGCTTCTTATGATATGACTACAAAAAATCAGGCCCCTTGGTTAACCCCCTTTCTTGTCGTTTAAACTCTAAATCTGGAGTATGTATAGTGTGAGACATATACGCAGCGATGTCATCATGACTAAGGCGATGTATGGTGCTCGTCCAGGGAAGAATTGCGATGACAGGTGTATGCACAGAGAAGTAGCCATCATCATCATCATCATCAGCAGCAGCAGCAGCAGCAGCAGCAGCAGCGGCAGCGGCAACAGCAGCAGCAGCCTGTTTTATGCCCACTGCACGACAAAGGCCTCTCCCTACGATCTCCAATTACCCCTGTCCTCCGCCAACCGATTCCAACTAGCGCCCGCGAATTTCCTCATTTCATCGCACTACCTAGTCTTCTGCCATCCTCGACTGCGTTTTCCTTCTCTTGGTACTCATTCTGTAACCCTAATGGCCCAACGGTTATCTAACCGGCGCATTACATGGCCTGCCCAGGTCCATTTTTTTCTCTTGATGTCAATTAGAATATCGTCTATACCCGTTTGCTCTCCGATCCAAACCACTCTCTTTCTGTCTTTTAACGTTATGCCTAACAAACGTCGTTCCATCGCTCTTTGCGCGGCCCTTAACTTGTTCTCAAGCTTCATTGTCACTTTTCAAGTCTCTGCCCCATATGCCAGCACTGGCACAGAGAAGTAGGACACATATATTGCTATATTTAAGGATTATGTGCATCTTGTGCCACAGTGGCACGTACGCATTCTGGAGGATTGAAAAAGATTAAGCATACACCCGTTGGCACACACTGAATGGCTAACTCAGGGAAAATCAAGTAAATCAAAAACGCGTTGAATATATTGCGCTATTCCATCAAGAAGTCAGTGTGACCTATGAGTCGACAATATACGTTCAAGATTTATGAACGATTTTATTTTTTTATTTGAATAAACAGTATTGCGCCTACTGGTACTACTTAGTCGGTCAGCATACCAGAGTTATATAAGCCGGTTCGCTGGTACTAGCATTTGGCGATAACGCAACCTTTTCATGTATGCATTCGTACAAATATAAGCCGAGATACCGACCGACCGGACAGCTGCAGCCACTCCAAACCCTGGAGGGATGGTAAGAAAACGACGCATTAATAAATGTCATGAACATTTAAGTCGTGAATATACACGTTCGGTGATTCGTAAGACAGTGCTTAGTTTCATGAAATTTGATTGATGAGACACCTAATGCGCAGCTGCACACATCACGCAAAGTACACACTACAGCGCGGCGCCCACGCATACGCTGAAACAATCACCGGAATCGTCAGTTCTGCGCATGGCACGCGCATTCCTAACCTTCGTCTGCTAGCCCTCATTACGCGCGCGTAAAATTTCCGCACAAGTTAGAATCGAGAATTATTTTTTTTAAATAATCGAATCCTTCCGTTTGAAACATACGAGCACAAACTCGAAAATCATCCCCGGGGGCGTCAAGCCGTGCTCGGGGACAAAGATGCGCGCTGCGCATTTACAAAGCGCGCGACGCCAGCACGCGCCGTCAAACCTAAGGAACAACGGTAGTCTGCGCGAAAGCAGAAAGCACAAGACCGGCAAAAAGGAAAAGGCACAAAGCGGCATGATGTCAAGCGCAAGCAGCGTCCCCAGCGCGGGCGCGGCGCCGCACAAGCGGTGGATCTCACCAGCAGCTGCAGTCATGCTTTATTAAGCGCTAAGAACGGCCACGGCGTAAACAGTGACTCGACGACGAAGAATCGCGGCCAAGGCCGGCGCGCGCGCGTGTTCGCGACCAGCGCTCGGGGCTCAAGCGGCATGAAAAAGAAAGAAAAAAAAAAAAGAGAGAGAGAGAGAGATGGAAACAGCGTTCTTCCATCGTTGCCCGCGGCGCGGGCAAAAGCCGACCTGCGAGATGCCGGGACTACCGAGGGCAAGAAGAAAAAGCAAAACTAACAATAACTCTGAGGCTGACCATAATTTATTCCTCAGCGCGGAGCGCTGTACTAATGAAAGTCACCACCGCTCAGCTTCACCTCCAAGACCAAAGACACCCTTCCAGGCACCGCTTGGCGCTACTCTTCTTTTTTTTTTTTCTTCTTGTCCCGTACAGTTGTTTCTGGAACGGAGAATGGTCGAAGAGATCGACGCCGAAAAGAACGCAAGACCCCCGGCCATGGCGGACCGGCGACGAGTCCCGAAGGCGCATTCTTTAAACGGATCGGCGGAAATGCCCGGGGACTTGAAAGGAGGCGCATTTGAATGCACGCGTCTGGACCCGTACAGCTCACCCCGTCGCCCTGCCGGGGTTCCGGCGCTGAGCACGCATTTAAAATGTAAAACAGGCGGCTAAAGCTGGCTGTAGTGCTTGGGTATGGATCCGAGAAATAAATGATGAAATAAGGACTTGCGATCGGGACAAACGTTATGCACGCATGCACCCCCTGACGTCCGCGTCAGGGGGTGCATGCGGCGCCGTGAATCTGAGGCCGGGAGCGCAAATATACCTCTGGCCGGCAGCGCCATCTTGACGCCGCACCGGCATTCGAGTCGATCAATGGCATAGAGCGCGCGCTTTGGCACCGTATTTGAGACGCTCACGGTCAACGATTCCCGTGCCAAATCTAACTTTTGAGTTTGGGAGTAGACCTACGGTGTATAGCAAGATTTTAAAAAAACTCCGTGCCATTCCACTCTGTGAACAAGAATGACCTGCAAAACAGTGTATGTGGGCCCCTTAGTGGCGAACTGCACCTCTGCCGCGGGTCGGCAAGGCATTGCACTATTTATGGGATCGGCTCACGCATGGGGAGTGTTTAAACGCCTGCATCACTTCCGCCTCGGGTCGGCCCGGTATTGTACTATCTACGGGATCGGCCCCCGTATGGGGAGTGCTTAACGCCTGCGTCACCTCCGCCGTCATTCAACGCAGCTTAAGAAGACGTTCACGCTTCCCGTCAGCTGTGGTATTACTTACGCAGAGAGAGAGGAAGGTTCCGAGGTTAACCAAAAAGAGATTCGCTTTGCTGCCCTGCACAGAGAGGAATCTCAGAGTGAAAAGAAACTCAAGGATGTTAACCAGAAAATCGTCTTGTTGGCTACCCTACGCTGCAGAAGGGTAACAGAGAGAAAAAAGAGAGAGACATGAGTGCGATGAAAGTGTGCACGCGCGCAGACAGCGCCACGCAGTGAAAGGCGCTCGCACAAGCCCGGGTCATTTTCGAAAATTACAAAAATGCCTTCACCGCCTTCTGAGCCAATGATCGGTGGAGAAGGTGTACCCGAAGTATCTTGTAGGGTCAGCCGAGGATCTTCTAGTCGCCGTAACGCATTGGACATTGATTGTCTTTGTATGTCAAATAGAGGACAGTGGCACAAGAGGAGGTCTATGTTCTCTTCGCCGGCTGCAGACATCACACGCAGCCCAGTCAGCCATTCCAATTAGCGCTGAATAATCGCTCGTCCTGTCTTTATGTCCTCCCCTTTCTGGGATCTTGCCTTTGGTTCTAAATTAACTAATGTTCAAGTTCTGCATGAATAAGCTCTCGTGCAGGCAACTTCCAACCATAACCGACACAGAGATGCCTCGCCTCAGTGCGCTCCGGGTTTAGTTTGTGCAGTCCGAGGCGCCTGACTTGTTCGGCATTCCCCTCGGCTATACTGAGCGTGCCAGATGGCGAAGCTACTTCACAGCATGTGTTCTACGGTGAAATCGGGCGCAGTTGTCTTCTTCGTTTGATGTTCGAGCAGCATTGTCTGCGTCATTATTTCCAATGATGCCGCAATGGACGGGTAACCATAGAAACGAATGTCGTGGCAAGGCGATGAGTAGAGAAGCGCACATTGGTGCACTAAAGTCCGAGGCGTCACGCATCATTCACCCAGCTTCTTCACAGGCGCTTAGACCCCTGGAAACTAACTAGCGCGCTAGCTTCGTTTACCACAGACGTCCGTCGTGGCAACTGCACTGGTGAATCCAAAGGAGAGGAGGTAGAAGCGCCCTCTCGGCCTCTTGCCTTTCTCCCACCTTTACCAACTAGTAACATACGAGGTGCAGACGCAAAAGTGATCTTTTTTTTACTGTGGTGGAATGGTGGTGGAAGGGTACAGCACAACCATCCCTATCAGTTGGCCAATGAGCTTCCTTGTGTGACCTTTTGTCTGCTCAATGCACTACTCTCTTATGAGCCTCTGTCGCTACTTGCCTCGGTTTTACGACCACGGGCGTCTAACAATGAGCGCGATTCCAGTTTTGTTCTCTCTTACATTATCTTCGATATTTTCTTTTATATTGAATGCCTTGTTAACTTTAACTTTGTAGAGCAAGGTGACATAGAAGTCAACTAGTATTTTTAAGTTTTAATTCACAAGCGGTTGCATGATGCACTTTGAACAAAATGCCCCGTTCTGTGAAGCGCAGGCGAGTGGCATGTGCACCACGACAATGCTCCCACCCACACAACATTGAGCGGGCAGCACTGCCTGCCAGAAATGAGATCACAACGCTACCTTTATTCATCCTGTCTATTTCCCGTATTTGGCCCCTTGCGACTTCTTATTCCTAAGACTGAAACGAAACTTAAAGGGAAACGTTTTGAATGTGTGGAGGAGAAAAAGAAGAAAATGATGGAAGCGCTGAAGGTCATGCGTTTTTAAGAGTTCCAGAACAATTTTGAGCAATAGATAAAGAGGTGAGACAAGTTCATTTCTCATACAGTATATTGAAGGTGAATAATGTTCGGGAATGATAGAAAGGGTAATTAACAAAAAAAATGTCATTACTTCTGGGTCCCCTCTCGTATGCTTACACAAAGGCAATTCAACCCCCCCCCTCCTCAAAACTACCATAGATCCGCATTGGGCCACTGCCACTAATATTTTTGTTATGACAGTAGCCGTCTGACCAGTCTCTCCGTCTAGCACAATACACAGCATTTGCTTCTCCGTACTGAAACGCGGGCAAACACAAGCAGATGCGCGATTGTCTCACCACAGCCGCAGGTGTCCCAGAAACTGCTGTCAGCCATTACAATAACAAATTATGCAGAAACCATCGACGATGAATGTCAATGTAAGCGAATAGACCGAACGAGCGATCGAGCGGCAGTCCCCCCTCCTTCCCACCCATACACGTAACTCGGTTGCCCGAGAGCACGCGCCCTTTCCGTCGGCGCGTTTCCTCGCCTGCCAACAACCTAAGTCCGTCTACCAACCATAAAACACCCACCACCACCGACTATCCACGAAATCGGCCGCAAGAGCCAAAGAAGGATTTTAACTTGAAAAATATAACCTAGGCACGTCACAAAGCCGTAGACCGCACAGCAGTCTATTCACACCCTGGTAATCCAGACGGAGACAGAGCTGCAAGTCTGTCTTCCTTAAAATTGATTTAGTTCCACAAGGCCAATATAAAAAGATGAGCCATCGATCCAAGTCAAACCGCTGCGTCCGTACTCGAAAGGGGATTCGAAGGGACTCTGCCCCGGCCATACTCGGAACGGGTGACTTCGTCGGTGCGATCATTTTCAAGAACACCAATGTATTCCTAGAGAAAGTATATAATTTCCCTGGTCTACTGCTCGATGATGTAACAGTCTAATCTCCCCGTTACCAGTTGTTCATGCGACCTCGGAGCACTGAATTTCCAATGCGTTTCGGAGGAACCGAAATCGTATCTTGTGTGGCGAGATACGGCCCAAAGGGTCTGCATTTGCTTAAGAGTGTATCCCCTTATCGAACAGGCACTACGTCACCGACACGTAGTTTGAGACACAGGTCAAGGTCGATCCAAATAGGTCGCGAAGCTTCGGGCGAAAAGCGGTTCAGTACAAATTGTCACCGACATCAGCAAGGGTGGTTATGGGAACAGCGATTGAAGCGCGACTATGTTTGGAGGGAACAAACATTGGGAAAGAAAAAAGCGTTTTTTAATTCACGCGAGACAGTTAGATTCATTCAACGAAAATAATATTCCTGCTCAATTTTATATATTGGTGACGAGCTAAGAAAATACGAGTTTATTTAATTGAATTATTATTAACAAATACATTTTTTTCAGCGCCCATCGTTACAGGGGGCGTTGACACCGCTATCACTCGCAATCTAGTGCACCTCTTGAAATGTGCAGAAAGGCGCGCTCGTAAAATTCACCTATTTAAGTACGCCCCCTCACACGTTGTGCTTTTTTGCTTGCCGAAGTTTGTCTGAATTTGTTAATGCGAGCAGTTTCATCGCTTTTTAACCTGTTCAGTCAAAAGTAGTGAGTTACGACCGCCAGATAATTGTGTAGTTTTCGTGCGACTGCGGTGGCCGACGGGCTTGGCATCCGACGATAGGATCAGCACTCTACACCTAAACCTTTCGTCGGCCTCCAGAATGAATGAATGAGAGAAAGTATGTTCTGTGCGGGGGTGCGATTTCGACACCCGGACGGCTGGCCTTTTCCTGCATCGCTTTCCGCGCTGAAAGCTCGAAACGCCCATCAAGTCGAATGGCGGGGCATTTGAGAATATAGCTCTAAAGGCAGGCCAGAAAAACAAATTTCGCGCCTTCGAAAACAAAATGACGTCACTTCTGTTTTTAACGGATATGGCGTCGTATTATTTTTATTCCGCCAGAAGTGTTCCCTCCACATACAGATGGCGCTAAGCCCCATGAACTGCCGATGAACCGCCATGTTTTGAAAGTATAGGCTCCTATGGAAGCTTCGCTACCAGGTATATTTACCTTGCACAGATGACCGCTACAACCACGCTTAGACGCGAGAGCGGTCTCTTTCCCTTTGTGGCCGCTAAACGCGCGCTTCGATTCGAGAGCGTCCTCTATCCCTTTGTGGTTCCACGTCGGAGCGAACTACGTCACAGACAGGTGGTTTCAGACACAGGTGGCCGCCAAAACCACGCTTCGATGCGAAAGAAACAGACGTTCTCTTTCCCTTTGTGTTTTTTTTTTCGCGCCCTCACTCTCGGTTTTGCGCTCACTTGTTCGCCTTGTGGAGGAGCGGTTACTGCTCGCTAACAAACATTTGCCCTAGCCATAGACAGCTTCGCTGTAACAGAGTCCAGTGCTGAAATGGCTGCAGCAGTAAAAATTAGCGTGCCGCTCAGAGTGCCGAAAGTTCCGCACACGTACAACTCGTCAGAAAAGGTGCTCGAAAGTCATTTCAGCAGACTCCACTGTACGGACAGCTGCATCTGCCGAGTCGGTGACGTCAACAGCGTCGTCAGTATAAAAGTAAAGTCGGCCTCAGTACACTTCAAACAGAAGTTGCAGTGTTGTTTGTTTCAGGGATACTAGCGGCACTCTGACTTTTGATGCCAGGGATAGTCAGGCACATACACAGCCAGGAATAGCCTCAGTTAGCGCATATGCCTCAAAAATCATGATGCTCTTCTAGCAGGTGTATATTCCGGTGGAAGATAGGCATAATGCTATGCGATGATCAGTAGGGTAGGAACTTGGGCCTGTTGGTGTAGCACAGTTTAAACTCTGAAGGACCAGCACTTAGTTGAATCCAAACAGAGAAGAGCGACACACACATTGCACATACAGTTCCTAATCTGCGCAATGTATGTGCCGCTCTTTTCTGTGTGCTTCGCCTAAGCGCTGGTCCTGTAGAATTTGATGTACGATGATGTTGGCGATTGTTGCTCATGGCCTCGTTGCAGGTAGGCCAGACGTTGTGATGACAGCCAAGAAAGGCGCCTAATATGCGTTTTCAGGACGTCATAGTGAATGTAAGTCTTGATCCAGCGATCAAGAGAAATGGCTGTGGTAGATGCTAGAATGAATGAATGAATGAATGAAATTGCTAACAACCGTGTGGCTTCCTCGTGAGGCAGTCCAAACTGTTCAATTATTATCTAGCCCTCGACAACTCCTACCGAGAGTTAATGTCAGAAGAAGATGCTTCTGCAACGAACATTTCCGAACCTGAGTTTTGTTGCATCTAGCGGTTTCAATATTTTGTATTTGCAAATTCCTCAAACGAATGGGTTTCTCTTTGTCGGCATCTATCCTATGAAGATTTGCGTACTGTTTATGTGCCTTTGAACATGCTCCGGCATAAAAATGTAAAAAAAAAAGCTTCCACTCCATTAAGCACTTTGAACGCTACAGCGGTTCGTAAGAACAAGCACCAACCACTCGTGAAAACGAACCTATTATTAGCTATGAACATATTATTAGCCAGGACATCATATGTAAGAGCTGTAAGCACCCGTTCCCATCCAGAGTCCTCGTCAGCATTCTTTTGCGGTCAGGCAACCCGGTCGCTCAGAGTTATGGCGTCCTGCTGCTGAGCACGAGGTCGCGGGTTCCATTCACAGTCGCCGTGGCCACATTTCCATGAACGCAGAATCCAAGAACGCTCATGCATCGGCTATTTCGAAGCACATTAAAAAGCACCAAGTGATCAAAATTAATCCGGAGTGCACCACTGCGACGTTACTCATAGCGCGTGCGTTGGTTTGGGACGTTGAACGCCAACAATCAATCACTTTTTGAGCGACCTACAGTGCGATACGCTGGCGATTGCGGACCACAAGTTGATACGTCTCCCAAACTGACATAAGCAATTTACGCATCCTCAAGGCAATGGGCCTATACTGGTTAAAAAAAAAAGATGGCTGGTGGTGTTCAGTATCCAAAAGCAACGCAGGGGTGATGAGAGACGCCGTAATGGAGGGCTTGTGATTAATTTTCAATGGCTCGAGTTCGTTAGCATGTAGCAGAAGCGCAATACGCCAGTGTTGTTGTATGCGGCTTCCATCGAAATGCGGCCGCGATGGCTGGGAATCGCACCCATTACCTCAAGCTCAGCAGCAGAACACCTCAGTCACTGAGCCAGCACAGCGGGTTCTCGTGGAAGACCAGCATACGACTGATTCTGCATAGAGTCATGTCGCACCCTTTCCCTCTATTCACTCATTCATCCAGTCAAACAGTGCAAAATCACTGATGAACGCAATCCTAAAACTTTGACCTCGACCTGCTGAGCACGAAAGAAGCGCCTCATGCGACACAGCGAAGGGATCAACGAAGGGACCAACGTGGAACCGTTTTTCTCTAGAACCGTGAGGGCGCCACCTAGGATGAATAAGGCTAATTACATAGCTTATATCTATTTTACAGAAAGGATTCCTTTTGACTACAGCACTTTTACTCATTTCTGTTTATGGTATTACGACATTAGGACACATTTTGCAGCTTTTCATATTTTTCTTCTTAGGATTACGCACTGACAATTCTGGCCTTATTCTGTATTACTATCTTAGAGGGACACTAAGGCAAATATTAAATCAAGCTCAAGTGATAAATTAGTGCTCGAGAATCTCTAAGGCGTCAACATTATCACGAACAGATCCTTAGTAATTGAGAAATTGAGGTAAATGCGGGACACGATTAGAGACTCCCCCGGGACGTTCAAATACTTGCCCAACGACGAAGGCACTCCTCATTTTAATTATTTCACTAGGACTCAGCCATTCGTTATAAAAACATCATTGTATTGCCTTATAGGACGAAAGAAAATGCTACTTGTCCAGTTCTATTTCATTTTCAGAAAAAAGAACTGATTGACATTGCCCTTGACAAGGACGCGGGCGGTCGAAACGTTTGGTTATCGCTCGACTCTGCGCCGCCCGCGCTTTCGCATTTCATTAGTTTCCTTATCGCGTGGTGCTGCGGTGGTTTCGCTGGCTCGCGAAACTCGCATAAACTGCAAGTAGCAGGGAATTCCACTTCCATTTGATGTCGCGGGATGCCGAATGGTCCATGCCACTTGACCAAAAGCAGCTTCAACGGCGAATCCACCGCTCTGTCTTGACTCGGTTTCACCATGGCCGCGCGTTTGCGTATTGTGCAAAACACCGTACCGCCGTCTGTCGGGCGCCGTTTTACTCATCGACGGCAGCAAAGCGCGGTGATGGCGTATGCAACGTCACCACTCCCCGGTTGTGTTTCGGGAGAGTTGAATTGTGATAGAGGTATTCGGACCCTTCAGATGCAATTTTCTCGTAAACTAAGTCTTTTCTTGGCATCAAACAAGCGTTGTGAGGTTTCTGGAATGGTATTTAAACAGCCTACATCGAGTTAGTATTAGCCTTTGGTGTCCCTTTGAGTATTCTTTGCTTATAAAAGCATGTATATGATGTGCTTATTCTCATGCTCTTTTCTCTTGCTATTATTTTGGTATATTTATTAACGCTACATTAAATGCTGTCGACGAGACAGGCCCTCGTTTAAGTCACTCACCTCCATGATTGACATGAACTCAGATTCAGTTTACTCTCGTAACCGTCTTGCGGTCCTCTGCAAAGCATCAGCACTTAGGGCATATGATAATCTAGAGACGAGTTGGTATGCGGCGGAGAGTGACGACGTTTAATAATCGTTTACAACAATCGCCATACTCCACTGTTTCCATTTATGCGGTTCAGTCAGTCTCAACAAACCAGTAGCATATTGCGAGAACTCTTGCTCGATACTGCAATGATACCGTTTTTTTTACGAGTACGTCCAATGTCAGCAATGAAGCAGGAAAATATCCTCAAAACCGTGGTTACTTCGAGCAGAGCATTGAGACTAAAGTGAAGCAAATGCACCCGGCTGAGCACTACATCACGTATGCCACGTCTCAAAGCTTGCCCGTTGAGCTGCTGTGTGCTGGTGCATATAACGCATGCGCCCTTAACAGTATGGGCAGCAACGATTGAACTTTTATTGAACGCACGTACACCAAAGTTTCGAAACGCGTCGCAAAGGCCAAGAAACGCGTGGGAAGTCCACTGGTGCTTCGTGACGCGAGTGCTAATTGCACGAATATGTGTGTGCCTTATAAATGCAACATGCACTGAACAATAGCCAGAAGCAAAAAAAAAATAAAGAAAGACGAAAAGAGAAGGATAGGTAGACACGCAGTGTTTACTTTTCAACAAATGGTGCAGAATATATGGGAGCTCTCTATACCCAACGATGTGACAGCAAAGATTTGTGTTCGACCGCAACTCCTCGCAGCAACGATGCTTAGACCTTCTCAGAAAGGGCACGGCCAGTGCCAGCGTCTGGGCCAGCAGAGAGAGAGCGGCCACCATATCTCATCCTTGCGAGGGGGGCCCTTTTGCGATGTCGCTCGTGCAGCAGGGACACCGTAGAGCTGCATCCTGAGGCGGCTGCGAATATCGCCGACGCCGGGAGAATAAAGAGCACCCCGAGGCACGGTGCGTGGGCCCTCGACATTTTACAAGCGAGTCGCGGGACAGACCGTTCGCTTGGGCTGAGAACTCCGCGGTAAACAGAAAAGGGAGGAAGTTTCGGGACCCGGATCACGAGTCGAAACTGTAAGAAGACAGAGAAAGAGAGAAACGACACTTCCATTGTGGACGAGTACGTTACGCGCCGACTATGGATGCGCGCCCGCCTCCGCATACAAACAGCCGCCCGGAGTCGCTATCACCACGTGTCGCCCCTGAAGGAAAGGCAAAGTGCGCGGCGAGCACAGGCTCCCCTCCGTATGCTCCTGCATTCTTCTCCGTGGCACCAACAGGCGCATAGGGTCTCATGGTTGGTTGCCCAAGAGCTCCATGCGCTCCCACCGATACGGAAAGCTAGCGCCAAAACCCCCGTCCTCGTTCTTTTCTGCGAGCGTTGTTATAGAGACACCGTGATAAAGTAGAGTGCCTCCGAACGGCCAGAGTATCTCCGCCGTCGCTCTCTGGCGCACCTAAGATCCTTTTTACTAAGCCGACTTTCGTCGTGTGGTTGTTATTTTCTGAGAGGAAAACTTTTGGTGGCTCGTTCTCCCGAGTTCCCACGTCATGGACGCCGACGTGCCGGATTGAGTGCTCAAGTTCTGGGGACCGACAACACGACTGCAAGCGAACGCCGCCCGCATCGCTCGATAAAAGTTCTGTTGATAAAAGGAATTTTAATTTAATTTCTCTGTAAGGGCCCTCGATATTTTTTTTTCTTTCCTTTCTCCTCAATACCAGAGCTGGCGGATGCATCTCTGCAATAGCTCGTCGGAGTTAACTGCGTTTGAAGTTTCTGGGTGATTGCTGTCAGGAGGGTGTGCGGGAAAGAATGTCACGGGATGGCGGAGTTGTGCTCGAGAGCGTTTAGCAAGCGGGAGTTTAATTGAGTCTTCAGTCAATAGAGAGAGAACGGACGAATCAGTAGCCTTTGTACTATCTCGAGTCAATAGAAATCTTCAGAACGCGAAAGGCGTTTACAGTGATTAGGCAAGCGTGTGCCAGAGTGTCGTTCAAGAAAAACAAGTTACTTTGTTGATATTTGTGGATTTATCCGTCTGAGTGCCTACTTTCGCCCGCGTTTTCATGATAATAGCTAAATGGAAAAGAAAATGGTTGAAAGTTGTCAAAAAAAGGACTTCTGATTGTTCCTCATTCGATTACAAAACACATCGACCACTATTACAGTACATTTAAACGTCCGTTACAAGTTTATGAACTTGCATGGACAGTAATTCCCGTAAGGCGAACTTACAAAAATAGTAATAAATAAATACTATTGTGTTCATTTCTTAATTTCTCCTCCATTTAACGCACCTTTTGTCGAAACATGCAGATCACATGACATATGTGCTGTGCCATAGTTGCAGTTGTAGACGGTTAAACATCGGGACTCTTCTTTTAAAAAAACAAGAGAAACGTCCTTCCCTCTCCAACATAGTATTTACTTTTGGTTTCACATAACTTTAATAAAGGGAATATTATAGATCGTTCAAAAAGTATGAACCACAGATATCTATACATATACAGAAACTCCTCTCAGATTTCACACGTTCTTCAGGAAATTGTGGAAGCTAGTGAAGCTTTAAGCTAGCCATTGCCTTAAGGAGCAAGCCAGAACCTGAGATGAGAAAAAGACTGAAAGTTTTATTGGCTGTAGAATGATACTTCAGCGCACGCACGAAGCGCACGCACACGCACATACACACACGCACGCGTGCACCAAACTTCGAAGGCACGACTGAAGGCGCATGGTCTTCGGCGAAAAGGAAAGCCAGGTCAAGAACTAGTGCAGCGTATAATCTGTCTGCGTCGCCGCGCGAATGGCAGCCGGGAGGCCAGAAACCAAGAAACCAAGGTTTCAGGACAAGCTGTACAGGGAACAGGTTCTATAAAGCCCCGCAGCAAACGTCAGAAGTGTTTTCGTGCTGCGAATTAAGGTCGTCCCCAGCCGCCCCCCTTGACCGCAGGAATGACGGAGCAGTGACGCTCTCGCCACTCGAGACAGAACGCGCAAGCGAGCGTCGTTACGAGAGCAGGGCCACGCGCCGCAACTCGATCACAGGCGAGAGTCCCCAGGCACGCGGCTCGGAAGACCGGTCGCCCTTAGGCTCTCTGCGGCCACTTTTGGTTCTTTTTTGTTGTTGTTATTCGACCGGGCAGAGAACCGAAGGAGAAGCAAGAAATGGCAATAACTGGCGGAACAGTACTCGATGATATTTGGCGACCGTAATTAAACTAGGCCTCTTGGGCGACAGCAGCGGCCACGACGGTGTAATCTTCTTATGGGTGCGCCGGAGTGGCCGAGACCAGGGTAGTCGCCAGCGTGCCGCCGCCGCCGACGCCGCGCCACCCTAGTCGCCAGTCAAAACCAATTTCGGAGCGCCAAGTCAGCCACGTTCACGGGGCCCAAATTAATTCTTGCGCCTCGACTAAAAAGATTAATTAGAAGCGAGCGACCAGTCAGCGACCATCGCGACAGAAAGAGTGTTGGGGAGGGAAAGAGGAGGCACGAGGGTTAGGTTTATCAGTAGTGCACCATCGCTGCTGCTGCGCCAAGCTCAGCCGATCTCGCGTTCCCTGTTCGGCCACGCTGCTGCCCTGCAGCACACGCGAACGTGGAGCCGCTGAATCTGTCATTTACCCCTTACTCCACCGTTCTTAATCCGTTCCTCCTGCTGGGCCAACTATTACTCTCGGATAGACTGCGACAGCGCCGGCAGTGTTAAAGAGGCGGAGAAGACGAAAAGAAAAACACCAAATGGGCAAAATGGGCAAGTGGAAGATTTACGGCACACAAATGAGATCCGCCCTTCCAGTCTTCCGCGCCGTACCGTCGCGCGGAGGTGGAACGTGAAGTATCGATGAGGGCGCGGCAACTATGCGCGCTAGCCAATCTACGAGCAGATTAATGCTCACGGGAAAATTGGGATCGATTTTTACTGGGCGCCCGTAACCCGATAATTTTTATTGCGCAATAGCAGTTATATGGACACTCCAGATTCATTTCTGCCACCGCTGTCGCCGTGATGTTCCGTATAAAGTCCAAGTGCAATAACATCATTACCGCGTGACGTATGCTTTGTGTGCGAGTGAACGCGTGCGAGGGTGAGCGGATGATGGTGGCTCAATCTCGCGCGCAAGGCAGGAAGGCGGGGAGGTAGCACGCCGTCTTCCATCGAGCGCAAGGCACCAGGGGGCTTGGAGGGAGGGGTAGCGTTCTAGTACGGCGGCCTTTGCGTATTGCGCAGGCCCTATCTTGAAAGCGATCCGCGATGGAAACAGAGTGCGCCGAGTGCTGATAGCTTCGTGTGCGCTGTGTTCTCGCCGCTTAGTTCGCGTCGAAGCGAAAGGCAGCACGAAGGTCAATTCGCTCGCTGCCGATGCCGCGCTTCCTCACTCCAGCGTTTTGACAGCGAGTGTGCGCGGTGATCGCGTGAGATGTGTTTAGGTTTACTTTTGCGCGCGTGACAGCATGCTAGTTAATTTGGTTAGTATGCGAATGTTTACAAGTTTATACGGCCGATAAAACTATACTATCCTTACTTCGTATAGCTGTTTACTAATTTGCTATCGCAGTCAACGCTTCGCCTTCACCCGCCGTGGTTGCTCAGTGGCTATGGTGTTGGGCTGCTGAGCACAAGGTCGCGGGATCGAATCCCGGCCACGGCGGCCGCATTTCGATGGGGGCGAAATGCGAAAACACCCGTGTGCTTAGATTTAGGTGCACGTTAAAGAACCCCAGGTGGTCAAAATTTCCGGAGTCCTCCACTACGGCGTGCCTCATAATCAGAAAGTGGTTTTGGCACGTAAAACCCCAAATATTATTAACGCTTCGCCTTTCCGGCAACACTGCGACTTTTGTATTCTGTTGTTGAATTCACTGCAGTACAAATATGTTGCTCCTCTTTCACGTGTCTCTTGATGCCAGAAAGAAATTCAGAGTGTTGCACATGTAAACGGTGTCGTGATGGGTTTGTCTATTTTACTCAGTACAAAAACAGAAGCAGAACGTCGTACGAACTTTATTAGGGCAGCTCGCGTCAGTTCCATCCATTTGTCCTAAGAATCGAAGCGGCGAACGAATATTCGTCCTCGAAGTTTCAACGACACGCAAGTTTCGACAAAGAAAATTACTTGGTGAATTACACTGATCAGCAGGGGGCCTTCCCGGCACTTACGTATCCGGCTATATGCACCTCGCAGCTGGACATCTCACAGATTGGAATTGTGAAGTACCTTTCATGTGTGATTAAGCATCAGCGAATAGCAGCTGCTGAAACAACTTTGAAAACGTGTTATTGGCTGCACCATGTAGGCGTCGTTCTTAGTAGTCCGAGTCGGTAACGCAAGCGTCACTCACTCTAAGAGGGATCCAAACACCTGTTAGATGTGTTCTTGGCATCTATCTACAGCAACGAGTTGGCTGCGCCAAACGCCCCCTGAAATAATATATATATATATATATATATATATATATATATATATATATATATATATATATATATATATATATACGCACGTGCACTTCTTTATCTTTATCGGGCGACCACTTCTCACCGCCTAACAAATGTTATCGCACAGCGCAGGGCGCGCCTGCATGTAAAAGAAGTTTCTGGAATGTTATCGATGGTTCCGTCCACTGTCTTTCACCGCAACTTGTGTAACCTGATTGCATGTGTGCGCGACGCGAATAGTGTAGAACTTTGTGCAAGACACGCGGGTCCCAGCGGTTACTCTGGAACATTCGACAACTGATCTATAAAGGCCGACGCGCTTGACCCGCTGATCAGACTTTCGACGATCGCTGACCGTGTTCGCCGCTATCGTTGTGTTTAAGTGTAGCCTGTTTTTGTGGGCAGAGGTTCTCCCAATAAAAGTTAGTTTTGTCTTTCACAGTATTGCTACTGTGTTCTTCAACGTCACCACCACGTGACATCTGGTGGAGGTGCTTTTCGTTCATGTACCGGACCCTCCCGACAAGCCGTGATCCAAACCCGGACCGCAAAGAGAACACCAACGTAGTCCCGGACCATCGAGCAAGCCGCAGTCTTCAACAGCTGCCCCCGGAGCACGGACTTCTACCTGAGAAGACCAAGAAGACTGAGGCCAAGGCAACCCCAATGGCAGCCCCAGCGTCGCCCATCGTGCTGCAGCAGCCCAGGGAGCCTCCGACGTTCCGCGGTTCAACATTCGAGGACCCGGAAACCTGGCTCGAGACGTATGAGAGGGTCGCTGCATTTAACAGCTGGAACAGCGACGACAAACTGCGACATGTCTTCTTCACATTGGAAGACGCTGCCAGGACGTGGTTCGAGAAACGAGAAGCCACCTTAACGACGTGCACACTAAACATTTTTACACCCTTATGGGTGTTAATAGGGGTGCTTCCGGCATTTACACCCACGCCCACACCCTTTTAGCACCCTTTTCGTCCAAAGCACCCTATCACAAGGGTGGATACCACACATAAGGTGTGACTTTGCTCAAAGAAGGGTGTTAAATCGACGCCTGAAGGGTGCTGAACGTATTGATGCATAAATCTGAGTAACGTGTACACGTCCACGCATTGAGCAATGTGTGTATGTATTGCATTTTTAATGCGAAAGCGTTTCATGGCCTTTCAGGTAGGAAAGGTGGCGTTCTCCGCAACAACAATCCATACGGGACCCTGCTCATGCCAATCTTGTCATTTCCCTTGAAAGCATTCAGAAAGCATTCAGAACCGCGCCGCCCGTTTTATTCTCTCAAATTATTCACTTCATTCTAGCGTCACGTCCATGAAAAGAACACTAGGTGAACCTGGCCTTTGGTTACGTCGCAAATACTTTCGTCTCTGTCTTTTTCATAGAATATGCTAATTTAACCCTTCCCGTAAAGAAAATCTTTTCACCACACCAAGTTCTCGTCTCGCATCGACCATCAACACAAAATTGATGTGCCATTCTTCCTTTTTGCCAAGAACAGCCACTGAATGCAACCGCCTTCCCGCCTCAACAGTCTCAATTTGTGACACCACTAATTCAAGGTCACCGTTCAAATTATCTTATGGTTTGATTTTCTATTTTTGCGCTGCAATGCAATTATTGCATATTTTCACCACTTCTTTCTGTTGTGCCTACTAGGCCTTGAATGTATATAATAAATAAATAAAATGTGAAGTCATCACCGTCTTGTATGACGTCAGTAGTGATACAGAAGGTAGTAAATACAACAACGTTAAGTATGAGCAATTATGGGTAAATAATGTGAAATAATGTGAATAAGGGTGGAATAAATTGCATTAAGGTTCGTACAAACTATAGCACGGTGGATTACGGGAGATTAAGGTAGTATTGTGAAGAACACGTGACAATGTATGAACTAACGTATTATGGTCACGTGACAATTGCAAGTGTAGATGCGTGAAGCGATTAAGTTTTCCCATTCCTAAGTGACTGTCGATATTTCTTCAAGGATTCTGATGTTACTGGCATGACGGCCACTCCAAAAATGTATCATCCAGAAAAAGAACGCCCTTTCACTTACAATTCCATTATCATTATTTTTCGTGCTCACAGGAATATTAACATGCAATTAAACACTTCTAGAAAAACTGCAGTAGCAGAGCGAAAACACGAGAGCAACTTGCACAATTCTGCACTAATATTTCGGTGCCCTTAATAGCCCAACAAAAAGTGGTGAAATGGAAGAAGCTGTTTGGATACATTGCTGAACAAACAGGGACGTGCTGTTGGACGAGCATCTGCTGTACAATGGCATCAACATACAATTTGCATGGTGAATCCATAAAGAAGACTTATAGAGGCGAGATCACGTTGGAAGTTCTCAAACCCGAATTTCCACGTACCTTGCCTAATTCATTCAGAGGCTTACTAAGCTACTGATCTGCTTTCTAAGTGCATCCTCAAATACAGCTTGTAAGGCTGAGCCTATATATTAAGGGCTGGTGTCGTCAAAGCTGTAAATTTCTTATCCAGAGCATACGCACTTGCAAACGCAGTCTTCAGTCTCCTCATGAATGTTTACGCGTCGCTGTCGCACGACCAAGATGTGAGCGTCTTTATCGAGCCATGATATCGCTGAAACTACGCTGTGACCTCGCAAAGTTGCTTCGTTCAGACGCAGCGAATAATCTAATCGCACCAGCAGAAGAGCGCCGATCGTCTCGCTCACGGTCCCGATTTGTGTACTGTACCCTCAGTGATGCAGCACAGACTGCGCCCCCCACCCCAATATAAAATGCCCCGCACGAAACGTAGTAGTAACTACCCGCCTCACCACTCTAGTTAGAGACCACAACGAAGCAGCAGCAAACAGGCGGCCATGCGAGCAGGCAAACCTGTCAGAATAAACGTTCAATTTGCGCGGCCACCCCATGCCCAATGAAAAGCGACCGGAAGTGACGGCCGACGCTGTACCATCACTTCGGCGCGCGGCAGGACGGGAAGGCGGAAGCTGCGCCATCATGCTCGTTTTCGCGTGCGTTCGCGTCGCGCGCTGTGCGAAGTAATTTTAAACGTGTGATTAGTTTTGCGCGCGGCGTAGAAGAAGATGTGGCCCATGCTTTGTGTATTACTCGTGCCCCACTTCAAAGCAAAGCGTTCGTACGCACTGGAAGCTGGATCCACGAAGGCTGAAACGAGAAGTTGCAACGTGCCCGGTCGGTAGTACTGGCATGATGGAAACTTTCAGGCAAGTGCCCGTTTATTTGGTATTTGTTTTGTTCGCTTTAGAAATATCTCACTGTGATCTCGTAGCATAATTCATAATTCGCTAATGTAAGAGCAAGAGCAGCTGCACTCCTACTAGGGCAAGTTAACTACCTCGATCGCGTCCCGTGTGACTAATGTTTGTCAAATCTACATCGGGCGTGGTGCGCCTGCATAGTTACGCTTTGTTTCTCAGCGCTTGAACGTTCATTGATGTGATTCTCTTGTGCGTTCAGCGCGGCTGCTTGTAATACGGTCGTTCGCACTTCAGTTAAATGTGGTCGACCACTTTTGCGTCGCGTAGAAAAAGGACTGGCCTAGCCACCTTTCGAAGGAACCGGCGCGGTATTGGTTCTCCCTGATGCGGTCGCGTGCTGCTGTTGCTGCTTGCCGGACGCCTTCAGCATTTTTTCGGCTCGCTTTGTCTGTGCGTGTGCGCGTGCTCGCGCTCGGCTTGATTTGTGTGTGCGTGCGTGCGTGTGTGCGCTCAGCTCAGCTCGCTTTGTGTGTGTGTGCGTGCGTGCGCTCGGCTCGCTGTGTGTGTGTGTGTGTGTGTGTGTGTGTGTGTGCGCGCGCGCGCGCGCGCGCGCGCGTTCGTACATGCCGGTTTGTATGGGCCGGCGTGTTTGCGCGTGTCTAGTGCGTACGTGTTTTGTGAGTGTGTTGTCTGTGGGTCGCTGTGTGTGCGTGCACGTGTTAGCGTGTCTGCCTGCATGCATGTATGTGTGCTTGTTTGTGTTCATCAATGTGCGCGTGCGCGCTTTTGTGTCTGCGCTTTGAGAGTGCGTATACTTGTGTGTGCGTGTGGGTGCGTTTTGTGTGCGTGCGTGTGTATTGCATGAGGCCGGTAGAGTTTTACTCGCAATAAAACTCTTCCGATTTGGTGCAGCGAATGTTCCCGCCTGAAAGCCGAGTTTGGTTTCAAGCCACCCTGGACAACTGCTGTAGAGGCGCCGTTTCTCGGGAGGACCAGTGGGAAGGCGCCAAGTATACGCTTCGTCCTTTTTCCTCCCATGCACTGATAAATCAATAGCCTTGTTTTTTATTGTGAAAGGAACGGTACATCCAGAGCATAAATAAATGATTAAGAAATCTGGTAGTGTGTTTTAAAGACGTGGATTTCCCATTAGCCCACATTTCTTTTGATGCAGACAACCGCTGAAATTGTTAGCGGCAGGTTATTCGTGACGTTCTACGTATATAGCAATTGTCTTCAGGAGCTTTAATGAATTTTGAAAATTTGAAGCGTTGTGCTTTAGAGGTATCATATACAAGCTTTAGGTCTCCGAGTAATTTGCATGCCCTTCGAGAGCTGTCGCCTATAGCCCTATTGAAATTCGTAACTACAGTTTGGAGCACTGGGGAAGCTAGAAGGCTTGTCCTGGCTCTCGAGAAAGTGTTTAAGCTGGTGGTGTAGGTTGAGGAGTTTGGGGTTGGTAACACAAAGGATTTTTTATGCCTTAGCAGTAGGAGTGACACAGGATAAAAAAATGTATGTGTGTCAAGCACAGGAAGCTGCTCATATTGTAGAAGCATGTGTGTGCGTGTGTGTGAATTATCCTCAAAAGGGAGTATGTGTGTAAGTGAGCTATTTCATTGCTGGTCTGTTTGCCAAGAATTGGCAAGAAAACACAATAATCAATTTAACTTGAAATAATAAACTTCAAAGCATACTGGCGTACTGGCGACAGCAGCATACAAGCATGCAGCTGTGTGACAATCTTAATGCATGACTGCAACATCTGGAAGGAGGCTTGCTTCTTCAGTAAGCAGCACAAAGTCCATATTCTTGGCTTTTCTCGTTCAAACCAAAACGAGGCTCATTGCCAATGATCTTGTCTTTTGCTCTAATAGCATTTGTTTATCTTGTACTTAGAGCGTCGTTTCTCGCAGGTCATGCAGATGGTAGCAGCAATTTCACAATGCCCAGCCTTGGCGCCCCCCATCAAGAGCAAGCCACTTGCGTTCGCCTTCAGACAGATGGTTAATGTCTTCTTGAAAGCGGTTGAGAAGACAACATTGTAAGTAGATATAGTTGTGTAGTGTAATATAATAAGTCAAGTTATAATTTAAAACTCAGGCTCCTTGGCCACCTAAGCTTGATATGATGTGCAGTTGTGTGTGGTTGTAAATATTGCCGATGGTACAGTCCATACTGCAGGTATGACTGCTGATCCAAAGTATACATTTGCATTTTCTTGATGGTCTTTCATAATGAGGATTTTCTTTGTGCAAGAATATTCACAGAATGCCGGGGCATTGTAGCATCATATTCTTTATTGTGCATTCACTGCTAATTTCGTATGACCTTCCTGCTACCAATTTATTTGCAGGAAAGGAATATTTGTTTACTCTCTGCAATGAGCTTGTTATTTGCTCATTGCATTACACTCTTCTACCGTTAATTTATTCCCATATAATTATCAAAACCTTGAAATTTCAGCTGTTTTTATTTTGAATGCAATATCAAAATCAAAATGCACCGGATTGCAATCTAGACTGCAAGGGATTTGAAGAAATTACAAGAAACCAGGACCTCTCGAGAGCGTTAAAAAAACGTTTCCGCAGGTAATGTGCCTAATTGTACTGAGCTAGCTGCTCACGAAAATTGCAAGCATATTTCATTTCACATAGTTTTGCAGGATATAGCAGGCCTATCATAGTCTCTGAGCACAACCTTACCTCATTTGCATCATGAAAATGTCTCGTGCTGAATTTGGGACAAGTTTTGAAAAATGAATGTATCATAATTTTGAAACTACACAAAGTATTGGTTGAGGCTAGACAGTTTTCAAACAACTTGACCATGTTGAACTTAGCCATTACAGGACGGAAAAAAAACATGCACAGGAGCACTCATTCAATGAAATGTGATGCTTGTGGTTATTTTCCACATGCAAAATGTACTTTTAAGCGAGAGAGGGCAGGTAGCCAATTTACAACCATTGTGACTCATGCGGGTAGTAGCAACACAGGATGAGAAATGGTTGTGTCTCTGAGGTTCATTGAGTATGTGAAAACTCATATACAGTACACCCCCCCCCACCCCCTATGAGGGGTAACCGTGCAATATGTTTTGGGCAAGAAAAACGATTGTTCTAGGAGACAAGAAATTTCAGGCTCTAGTTGAGAGGCTACAGAAAGAAGGACCATGTAAATAGTCACAGATTAACATAAACTGCATCGGAGTGGCATCACAGTTTAGAGCATGAAGTGGGAGCATGAGGAAGGATCATAAGTTTAAATAAGGGAATACTACTTGTCAGTGCATTGCCAAGCTAACCCATTGAAAGAAGGGGGCGTGCTCTAAGAAAAATAGTTGATCACACATGCTAAATTTTCGAGGAAAGTATGCCAAAATGCCCATTCTTACTAAATTAATAAATAAGAAATACACGATAAATTTTAGGATGCAGAAAGTGTCTAATAAACTGCGTTGTAGAGTTGGATATTGTTGGGCTGTATGCATGTATTTCAGGGCAAATGAGAATGCCAGTGGGGATTCCCTCATTTTCATTTTGTGTGCACACTCTGTAAAACAGTTCTCTTTGTCTCCTAGTGTAATAATGTGTAAAAACAGTCATTTTTTAATGCCTTGTGCATTTAACTCTTAATGTGCCATATCCCGTAAGCTTCTCACCTGCAGTACTTATAAAGTGTAATGCAGATATATTGCAGATTTCATAATGTCAATTTTGTATTAAGGTCACATACACACTCTTGGACAAATGTCTGTTGTTGAGAGATGTCATTGGTAGTCTTTAAACTTTATTCACTCTTATTTTCTATGGTGAAAAGGCTACTGTAAATTTATGTTTTTGCTGCTGTATGTACCTTGTGTTCACAATGACATAGTGGTTTAGCATTCACAGTAATATGCAATTCCTTAATTTGCAAAATAGAAACTTCTACCTTTCACTTGTCTTGCCCAGTTGCCTGAGCGGTGCATTCTGCCCAGTCACATTAATTATCATTTTTCCGCAAAGTACGTGTGTAATTGCACGGGCTGAATTCTCATGATTCTCTTCTTATTTTGCTAATGCAGGATGCAAGATTCCAGCAATGCCATGCGCTGCATTTATTGGTCAAGATGCTCAGAGAATGGAGTCCCTGCACCTCGTGGTTAACCGTGAACATTTCTTTTTCTTTTGGAAAGCTAAAGGCCATTTGCTGCATCACTTGCATTTTTGCAGCTCAGATGTGTACTATATTTTTCTAATTTTGAATCAATATTGGCTGTTCAGTATAAAAAATGACGTACAGCGTGAAGGACAAGGACTGCGAGAGACACACTCCACTGACTTTCAACAATATTTTATTGCGTTGCCACATCGTGTGTGTATACACAGAGGGGTCATGCGCAGAAAATGAAAGCCAGTCGCAAGGGGTGTTCTAACAGCAAGTCATTGTAAAAAGAACATGGTCACTTGAAAAAAAAAAACATCACAATTTCTATCTGTTTAGATACAAAATTTCACTAGGGGTCAGCGTGATAGAGGGGCCACTAACGCACACACTACCCAGTTTTCTGGTGAAATCAGCTTCAATAATTTACCGGGTGAGCTGTGTCTCGCTGAAACTTCCGTATCTTAAAGAGGGGCATGCAGCCGCAGTCCCGGCAATGAATGCCCAAGTGGCCTTGAACAGTGTTATTGACGTTGTTATAGTGCTCTCTTAAACGATCATTTAGGCGCCTGCCTATCTGTCCAATATATTTACTGCCTCAAAATGGGAATTTGGGAAACCACATTCGTTGCACACATCGCAAAACGTTTTCTGTGCCCGGCAGAGCAACAACTCTGACGTGATTCAGGCGCGTTTACACACTTACAGAGCCTTGCCAGCTTTTCCGGGGCTGAGAAAAGGACTGCGATTTCTGTAGGTTCCCTAATGTTCTTTAGCCTATGGGAGACATCATGAACATACGGTAGCACTGCAAACCTGTGTCTTTCAACCGGCTGGTTCCTTGACCGAGCGCGCTCATCATGTTTTGTGCACTTCAGAAGCTGTTCCGCTATGCCTGAAATTAAGGCCAAAGGGTAGCCAACCCAAGAAAGGCAATCAGCCTGTGCAGGAACGCTATGTTGCATCTCGTGTGAGCAAGATTTATTGAGGCTGTTAAGGAGGCAAAGCTTTACAATATCTCATTTGACTTTGTTGGACAGACAGGCAGGCGCCTAAACAATCATTTAGGAGAGCACGATAACAATGTCCATAACACTATTCAAGGCCACTTCGGCATCCATTGCTGGGACTGCGGCTGCGTGCCCCTCTTTGAAGGTACGGAAGCTTTAGCGAGACACAGGTCATCCGGGAAACTATAGAAGCAGATTTCACTAGAAAACTGGTTAGTGTGTGCGTTAGTGACCCCTCTATCGTGCTGACTCCTAGTGAAGTCTTGTATCTCAACAGATAGAAATTATAATGTTTATTTTTTTCAAAGGGCGATGTTCTTAGTACAGAAACTTGCTGTTAGACACCCCTTGTGACTCATATTCTGCGCATGCCCGCTTTTGTACAAATACACATGATGTGGCAACATAATTAAATATTGTTGGAAGTCAGCGCAGTCTGTCATCTCTCGCAGTTCTTGTCATTCAAGCTGTACGTAATTTTATCTCATTAATTGCAAACTATCCCAAGAAACTACCCTTGTTCAGTATAATTATAATGTTTGATACGGCCATTTGCTGGCAAATGTTAACAGTGTGATATTTAACTTGAACTTTTGCATGACTGCCTATGCCTGTGTTCTTTTAGTAACCAGAGTATGGCTAATTTATTAAACCATATTTGCTAATTTGCATGCTCACATGCTATAGCATGCCTTAATCTTGAATTACTGCATCTAAGTGCAAATAATTTAGAAATTTACTATGTATTTTAAAACACTGTCCACATTTTGTGCTCAGCAAAATCGTTTAATCAACAGTGGTTTGTTTTTATCAGGCCTCCTACTGCACTTTGCACCCAGGCACTAGTAGATGTGGAATATGCACTCTTTTGATTTATAGTAAGAAAAGAACTTATTTTCAAACTACATATTGTATATGTACCAGTGCCTTAGAGTTACAAAACAAAAATTTATAGAAACTGGTATTGTAGTTAGAAAAACCGCTACACTGCACCTTTAGCCCAGAGAACTCTCGTTTCACAAAAGAGGACAAACTATGTAGGCACTAAAAAATTCTACGTATTTTTTGTGCTCAAGTAATCTTGTTGGAAATAGAAAATTAGCAATAAGGCTTCTGGCATAAACCTCACTTAAAGCATGTCTATGCTTGGAAAGTATTGTTTCAGTCTGAAAAATGTTGGCCAGTTATGCTTTACATCGACTTTCCAAACTTTTCATAATGCTTTGCGATTACATTAGTGTACAAAATAACACGTGCCTTTCTTGTGCGTTTGCTCTGCATTTCAATTGCTTCCCTAATTCACCTTTGCAATATGCCTTTTTTTAAGGCATCAAAACTTGAATTTTCGTTCACTGGAGCCTAATACTAAAAATTTATTCCTTTATGTGGCCCAAAACACTGCGAACCAACCCAGGCTCTTTCAGTGCCGCTATACATAGTTTCTTCTCTAATAACAGATTTGATCAATACATATATTTTAGGTACCTTTGTGGGGAATGTACATGTTCTTGTACTTACCGATGTGTTTGGTGATTGTGCATGTTTATATTTCATGTGATTTATGTATATGTTGTACTCTGTATTGCAGCATGCAATAAATATATTTGCGTTTTCTTGAAAATGCAGCATATATCTTACCAGTCTGTGTTGCATATTATTTGGATATGGAAATCGTGATAACCTTGGTGTTGATATACATGCTCAAAAGTGTCAAGTTTGCTAGGTTGTATTTGTGCAGCGAAGACAGGTTTTCCAATATACACCATGAATTACTAATATGTAATGTGATCCACACGTATAGGTGTTGTGTATGCCCATCGAAGCTTCAAGGCCGGCTGTTCAACAGTGCGTTTGGTAGCCGAACTTGAACCTTCTGGCACACGCAATAGTTGCGCGAGGATCGCTGTACATAGTAGTAATTGCAGGCGTGTACTGCCGAATCTGCCTTCCATACACGCTAGAAATAAAAGGGTGTACACCCTTCCAACACCCACACAGATGGGTGTTAATTTGGACGAGCACCCTTACACCCTAAATTTATTTTGCTGGACACCCTTCCTTTAGGGTGCTATAGTGGCACCCCAACTGTAGGGTGTAGACAACAGCACCCTTAGGGTGTTCGTCTGGCGACAAACTGATTTACACCCTTAAGGGTGTTAAAATGTTTAGTGTGTGGGACCTGTTCCAAAGCGGCTTCTTGCAAACATTTACAAGCGTGGTGCGAAAAGAGCGAGCCCAAGCTCTACTAGAAACCAGAGTGCAGCTGCCAAATGAAGACGATCGCGATCTTCACGGAGGAGATGGCCCGTATTTTGCGGCACGCCGACCCGGAAATGTCGGAGGAGAAAAAAGTCCGCTTCCTGATGCGGGGCGTCAAGCAAGAACTATTCGCCGGACTGATTCGTAACCCACCGAATACTGTAGCTGAGTTTTCTGCAGAGGCATCGACGATCGAGAAAACTCTGGAGATGCGCACCCGGCAATATAACCGCCAGGGGCTCACGCCGCAGTACGCCAACCAAGGACTGGGTTCCGACGAACTTCAAGAGACCATCAGGGTCATTGTGCGCGAAGAACTGCGCAAGGTCTTGCCTTCGTCGCAGCCTCAAGTGACCTCGATCGCCGACATCGTGAAAGATGAGGTTCAGCGATCGCTCGGTGTTCCTGAGGTGCAACCTCAATTACCGTAGCCCCAGCCAGAAGCGATGACCTAGGCCGCCGTCCCACGCCGTCAAGGCCCCCCTCCGCGACCGCGCCAAGGCCATGTAACGCCGCAATTCCGTCGTCCGCCGCCGCCGACGACAGCGCGCCCACCGGTCGCCCAGCGCACCTACGCGAGGAAGACGGACATTTGGCGAGCCCCCGACCACCGCCCGCTCTGCTATCACTGCGGAGAAGCCGGTCATGTGTACCGCCGTTGCCCATACCACGACTTGGTACTGAGAGGGTTCGCCGTCAACGCGCCGCATCCACAGCTTGGGGAGCGCCCACGTGACATCGCCAATTACCTAGCCGCCACTCCGTGCAACTGTCGACGACCGTCCCGTTCGCCGTCACCAGGCCGCTACCTGTTGCCGCAGCGCCGTCCATACACTGGCCCAGCCCGGGGCTGGTCAGCGAGCCCATATCCGGAAAACTAAAAACAGCAACCGGTGGAGTGCGGTTGTTGTTCGTCGAACTGACGAAGATCCTCCGCCGCCGACGAAGACGCCGAAGAAACTACCTCGACGACATAACGACACGCCGCCGTCCCGACGAAGTGTGAAAGCAAGCAATACGACGACGAAAGACGACCTGACGACGTCCCATACCAGCCACAGGTCAACGCGACACAGCCGTGATCCGACTCCAAGACCTAACTGTAACGCAAGACAAAGAACCACCGACCTCGACGTGCTTCTCGACGGCCACGCAGTCACCGCCTTAGTCGACACAGGGGCCGATTACTCCGTCATGAGTGGACACATCGCCGCCCAGTTGAAGAAGGTTAAGACTACATGGGAAGGCCCTCCAATTCGGACCGCTGGAGCACACCTGATTACGCCGACCGGAATCTGCACGGCAAGAATTACCGTTCATGACCGGACTTACCCTGCCAACTTCGTTATCCTCCAACAATGTTCACGCAATGTCATTCTCGGCATGGACTTCCTAAACCAACACGGCGCAGTCATCGACCTGAAGTCGAAGTCGATAACCCTGTCTGAAGATCAAGCGATACCGCCGGAGAGCTCTCGTGGTCATCATGCCTTAGGCGTGCTCGAAAGTCAAGTCAGCATCCCGCCTCGCTCCAGCATTGTCATTTCCGTCGGCACCAAAACACCTGCCGACGTAGAAGGCGTCATCGAGGGTGACCAACGTCTACTGCTAGATCGTGAAATTTGCGTCGCAAGAGGGATCGCTCGACTGCACGAAGGAAAAACTAAAGTGTTGCTGACAAATTACAGCCAGGAGTTCAAACACATCAACAAGGGCACTACGATCGGGTACATCGAGGAAATTCTGGAAACCAGTAATACATTTGTTCCCTCCGGTTCTGCCGCATCTACCCCGACGACCATAGTTCCCGAACCAGACTTCGACGTAAGTCCAAGTCTCCCCATGAGCAAGCAGCAACAGCTCAGAAGTCTTCTCCGACGATACAAGGACTGCTTTTTGACGTCATCGAGGATTCGACAAACACCAGTTGCAAAGCATCGCATAATAACCGGAGTGCGCTGAACCACTCCGCCAGAGCCCTTACCGAGTTTCGACGCGAGAACATGAAGCTATTAGGCAACAAGTCGACGAAATGCTACGCGACGACATCGTCCAGCCGTCGAAAAGCCCGTGGGAATCTCCTGTTGTCCTGGTGAAGAAAAAGGACGGAACCCTGCGTTTCTGCGTCGATTATCGTCGACTGAACAAGATCACGAAGAAAGACGAATACCCCCTTCCACGGATAGACGACGCATTGGATCGGCTCTGCAACGCTAAATACTTCTCGTCGATGGACCTCCAGTCTGGCTACTGGCAAATAGAAGTCGACGAGAGAGATGGCGAAAAGACTGCCTTCAACACGCCAGACGACCTCTACGAGTTCAAGGTCATGCCATTCAGACTGTGCCCGGCGCCTGCAACGTTCCACCGCGTCATGGACACGGTGTTAGCAGGATTGAAGTGGCAGACCTGTCTTGTTTACTTGGATGACGTCGTCGTCTTCGCCGGAAATTTCGACGATCACCTTAGGCGGCTTGCGACAGTACTAGAGGCCATCAAATCATCAGGGCTCACTCTGAAGCCAGAAAAGTACCGCTTCGCTTACAATGAGCTTCTGTCATCAGCATCAGCAAATCAGCAAATCCGGAGTACGCCCCGACCCGCAGAAAACAGGTGCCATCGCAAAGTTCCCGCAGCCCATCGACAAGAATGCAGTGCGTAGATTCCTTGGCATGTGTGCCTACTACAGGCGCTTTGTCAAGGACTTTTCACGCATCGCTGAGGCGCTAACGCATCTAACCAAATCTGATGTCGAGTTCAAGTGGCAAACGCCGCAGGCCGACGCATTTCAAGAACTCAAACGACGCATGCAGTCACCGCCGGTACTTGCACATTTCGACGAAGACGCCGATATCGAAATCCACGCTGACGCCAGCAGCCTAGGCCTCGGTGCCGTCCTAGTCCAGAAGAAAGACGGACATGAACAGGTGATATCTTATGCTAGCAGGTCGCTGTCAAAAGCGGAAAGCAATTATTCTACGACTGAAAAGGAATGCTTCGCCATCATTTGGGCTACAGCGAAATTCCGCCCTTACCTATAGGGCAGGCCCTTCAAAGTCGTCATCGACCATCACGCGTTGTGTTGGCTAGCTAGCTTAAAGGACCCTTCAGGACGGCTGGCGAGGTGGAGCCTCAGACTGCAAGAATATGACGTCACGGTAATCTACAAGTCCAGACGAAAACACTCAGACGCCGACTGCCTATCACGCGCCCCAATCGATCCGCCGTCGGAAGACGACGAGGATGAAGACGCCTTCCTCGGAATAATAAGCGCACAACAGCAACGAGCAGACCCGGAGTTAAAAGGCCTCGTCGAGTATTTGGAAGGGGACATCGACGTAGTACCTAGGGCATTTAAGCGCGGATTGTCTTCGTTCACATTTCAAAACAACCTACTCGTAAAGAAGAACTTCTCACCAGTCCGCGCCAGCTACCTTCTTGTTGTTCCGTCAGCGCTGCGTCCAGAAGTACTATACGCCCTACATGACGATCCAATCGCTGGGCACCTCGGATTCTCCCGAACGCTGTCGAGGATACAGGAAAGGTATTACTGGCCACGTTTGACCGCCGACGTCGCCCGTTACGTCAAGACAAACCGAGACTGTCAGCGACGCAAGATACCACCGACAAGGCCAGTAGGATTACTACAGCCGATCAAACCTCCTTGCCGACCATTTCAGCAGATCGGTATGGATTTGTTGGGACTGTTTCCGGCGTCAACATCCGGAAATAAGTGGATCGTCGTGGCGACGGACTATCTCACCCGCTTCGCTGAAACTAAAGCTCTACCGAAAGGCAGCGCAGCCGAAGTGGCGAAATTTTTCGTCGAGAACATCCTGCTGCGACATGGTGCTCCAGAAGTCATCACCGACAGAGGAACGGCTTTTATAGCAGAGGTCACCCAAGCCATTCTGCAGTACAGCCAGACAAGCCACAGGAGGACAACTGCCTACCACCCGCAGACGAATGGTCTCACGGGGCACCTCAACAAGACCCTCGCCGACATGCTAGCAATGTACGTCGACGTCGAGCACAAGACGTGGGACGCGGTCCTGCCGTACGTAACCTTTGCTTACAACACGGCGGTGCAAGAAACAACACAGATCACGCCGTTTAAGCTGGTTTACGGCAGGAACTCGACGACGACGCTCGACGCCATGCTGCCGCACGTCACCGACGAAGAGAATCTTGACGTGGTGACCTTTCTCCAGCGCGCCGAAGAATCCCCACAACTCGCCCGCCTACGGATAAAGAACCAGCAGCGTACCGACAGCCTACACTATACAACCTCCGACGACGCTTCGTCGAATACCAGTCCGGTGACCGTGTTTGGGTTTGGACCCCTATACGCCGACGAGGACTGAGCGAGAAGCTTTTGCGTCCGCTATTTCGAACCGTACAAGATCATCCGACGTATTGGCACACTGGACTATGAGGTCGTGACAGACGGCATTTCGCTATCACAGCGGCGCCGCTCACGACCTCAAATAGTCCACGTTGTGCGACTCAAGCCGTACTACCAGCGTTAATGAACTTTGGAACTTCGCGTGACTGACTTTGTTTCTTTTCGTTGTTATGTTAGTTTTGTTTAATAAGTGTCCTTTTGTGTTTCGCTCTCTTATATTTGTAGCATCGGGACGATGCTTTTTAAGAGGAGGGTAATGACACGTGTACTTCTTTATCGGGCGACCACTTCTCACCGCCTAACAAATGTTATCGCACAGCGCAGGGCGCGCCTGCATGTAAAAGAAGTTTCTGGAATGTTATCGATGGTTCCGTCCGCTGTCTTTCACCGCAACTTGTGTAATCTGATTACATGCATGCGCGACACGAATAGTGTAGAACTTTGTGAAAGACACGCGGGTCCCAGCGGTTACTCTGGAACATTCGACGACTGATCTATAAAAGCCGACGCGCTTGACCCACTAATCAGATTTTCGACGATCGCCGACCGTGTTCGCCGCTATCGTTGTGCTATTAAGTGTAGCCTGTTTTTATGGGCACAGGTTCGCCTAATAAAAGTTAGTTTTGTCTTTCACAGTATTGCTGCTGTGTTCTTCAACGTCACCACCACGTGACAATATATATATATATATATATATATATATATATGTGTGTGTGTGTGTGTGTGTGTGTGTGTGTGTGTGTGTGTGTGTGTGTGTGTGTGTGTGTGTGTGTGTGTGTGTGTGTGTGTGTGTGTGTGTGTGTGTGTGTGTGTGACCCTGACCCTCTCTAATGATAAATATGCGTCGTTTATGCAAAGGAAATAATAAAAGCCACTTTTACGCATATATTTGTAAATATATAAATGTAAGGAAAGACTGCCTTGCGCATACTTTTTTTTTTTAAGAACACCAAGAAAATGTGTGGCCTAAAAGTCGAATCAAGAGTTTCGGTACTCTTATGCACTTAGAAAGCACTTACATGCTGTGAGCTTTGAACCTGATCAAGAATCCAAAGAAGTGAATCATTCAACAATCCCCAAAAGTAACATAATGTTTACAACCATACGCGAAATTTGGTGACGCTGATATTTGTGCAATACATAGCATATAATAACATAAACCTTAACGCAGTGCTTTAAGCATAAAGGAGCGAATAACAACGTAATGTAGGCGCAGCACAGCTAATAGTTCACTACTATCATGCTTCTACAAAGATTAACGTTCTTCATTCGGCATCACACTAAATACTGACAACAATAAAGGCATAGTTTATATCGACGTTTCATAAAGAAAAAGAGAATAGCAATATTATGCATAAGTTATTCACAGCAATACAGTAAACACAAGGTAGGCTAGTACTCCAAATATGCAAAAATTTGTTTCCTGCAACGTGCAATTATGTACAAATTCCCAATCGTTTAAACTCATCGGCAAATTACGCTAAGTAAATTGTAAGCCATAGTTATTTCTAAATATTTGGCAGTACCGCACGACGCATGCAGAACTGCCCGCATACTCATCGTTTCATCTCTCTGCTGCTTCGGCACTCAACTAGTCAGAGCAAACCCCGATACCCTTTTCTAGGAGTGATGGTTCAAGCTGCAGTGTTTTCATTTCGGCAGCGCTCACAGAGTTAAAATCTGGACTGACCCGCATCAGCAGTGCACACCTGTTCGCACTTTCAACCCAATCTGCGATTTCCGCTTGCCGTGTGGCCTCGGCAGCTGAGATGTCAGCATCGTATCCGTCTGAACATTGCCAATACAAAATACTTCTTGTATCACATTAGGTGGGCACGATCGCCATTGCCTCCTGCGTGCAACGTAACGATGTACTAGCGAAAATAGCTCACCTAATCTGCAATTGCAGTCTTTTCACACTCAAGAGAAGCATCCCAACGTCCACACACTGCATGTACTTCAGGGATGTGCGCCATAAACTACGACATGCGCTTGGATTATAGCAGAATAACGATGCCTGTGCGTCCCACACTACGAAGGCGCTTTTAACTTTTCTGCGAAAAACTGGTCTTAAAGAGACACTTTAATTTTGTACATTGTGTTTTGTGTGCTCTGTATATGCCACGCGTCTGTCGTATGCTATGCCGATATCATTTGATTTATCATACCATTCGGGTGGAGTAGCGTGCTGGGCGTGATGCCAGTCATAGTCCTCCAGATTTTATTGAGTTGCCTTTCCTGTTATCTCTCACTTGCAAGAGAGAGATACTCATAAAAAATTTCGGACGGGATAACGAAAGTAGTATGCATAGAGCATACCAGACTCGTGCAAGGTATTTAGTTTTCCAATACTCGTCCAGAAAAGCAATACGGGTCGATGAAAAATAAGCACAGTCTGTTATATGCCCCAGAGTTTCTACTGAAGATTTAGAGCCGTCGCCGACGTGAGGCCACTGCAGCAATTACAATTTAGCTTCATCCACTACGCACTAAGCTCCTAATCGTACTAATATACTTAAGTTTTATGTCACAGGCAAGAACGCATACGTATACGTATTAACGAAATGAGCTCTACGAAGACCTTCAAAGAACAGGCAGTCTCATCAAAGGAATATTGATTATCAAAAACCAAACGCGCTCTTCAAAGAGCAAACTTTGCGCGTGAGAAAAAGTTGTTCTGGCTTGGCAGTCTACGTTTCAATTATACAGCCAACTCCGGGCATTCGTTTTATCAAATGGGCCAATCAGAAGCTTAGTAAATGGCAGCAAGTGTCAATCGTACGACGACAACTTCATGCGTACGTAGAACGCTGAACTATGAAGGTGACCAAAGTTTACCTCTATCATGCTGAATTATGTACCAGATGTAACAAGCCCGCACATAATAAACAGGCATACTACTCTTCATATCATTTTCTTCTTCCTCCTTTATTCTCCTCGGCCTCCCAGGCCGCTTACTGCGGATTCTGTCTTCTCTTCTTTTTCAACTGCCTGAGTACGCTTCACTCAACCCTGCCCTTGTTTTCATCCCTCCTGGATGGTATTTAAAAATGTTTGCTATAGAGGCTGATTCAACGCCTGCCATTGTGGCCTGCATAACAGACAGTCTTTAACATTCCCTGCTTGCTTGCTGTTTTGACAACAGCGAATGGCCCTCTATGATTTGAGCTTGAGTTCCACAGCCCCATTTCTCACTACCACCAAATTTCGTTCTTTCGGGGTACTTCGCTCTCTTCGTTTCTTCTCCTGTCAGTTGCAGCGCTGCTTGAACTCGTAGAGACGTGTCGGCTGCTAAATAGGTTGGGGTCCCAGTAGCAGCAAACAGCGGTCTACATCCCAGAGTTGTTGTGTAGGAGCGGTTACGATGAGCTATCGCCGCTGCAAGGCAGCACTTCTATCCGCCTGGGAAGTCTGCATGAATATGCATGTACTGTTTGAGGCCACGAATTTATAGCTCCTCAGCTAGTCTATTAGCTACTTGGTGATATGGTGCTGCGAACCTGAGCGTAACTGCACGTCGCTCATCCCATTCCTTAAGTTGACGGCTCCGAAAGGCAGGACCATTGTCTGACACTAATGCTTTCACGTCGTCAAACATCTCTCGGCTTAAAAAGATCACACTGCTTGCTTCCCCCTTCCCCGGTTTTGCTGCCACAATTCTGGTGCATTCACCCACACACAACAAGAATGCTCGCGTTTTCTTCACGCAATCAGATATTTTTCGGAGTTCAGCGAAGCCCACGCGAATAACTTCAGATGGTACGCTCGAATGCTTTGGTAACATCATCTGTTGAGTCGGTTGTTTAAAGTTTACTTTACTCGCCTGGCAATTGTGACCTGACTGCACGTATATTTTCGTGTCTTCTTTCATGCGCGGGCATGTGAACCTTTTCATCAGTTTCATGAAGGTCCGCTGAAAACCATCGTGACCACCTGAATCAACAACCGCACCCTTCTTAATTGACTATTAGTTAGCGCCGGGAAGGTTCAGTGGCATCATCTCGCGTTCGACGTCATCTGGGCGACTCCACCAGCACGAACGGCGTGCCCCGTAAAAGCTGTACGACGCCGCCAAATCCGGCTATCTTGTTCTGTTTTCCGAAAGCACATGAGGCGGAAGGTTTGTGCCTAATACACGCCGACCCCGATAACGCTGACGACTCTTGCCTTCTACCACGCACAGGCAACCCGCCCTCATTATTAAACTTGATTTTACCAGTAAACGTAAACACAAATTTACATGCCTCATGGATGTAGACAGTGCGCTTACAAAATTAACGCTGCTTCTGAAACGCTGTTGTTCTGACAAATCGCTGAACGCTACCTGTGGGGGGAAAAATGTGAAGCGGGAGAAGGGGGGATGTGTTGTCGGCTGACAGTGGCATTAGTTGCTGGCCACCGCTACCGGGCTTCACTGAACAATCGTCGTCATGAGAATGGAGTGTCACGCGAACCACCACCCATAACGTGCGCCACTAGGAACGACACGTTTAATGTCAACGCGTGTTAACAAAATACTTACTTTTCTTGTTTTTAAAGAAATATTCATCTCCCGAAAGAATTTTCTTAAATTACGCCATCGGATGTTTATTTGCAGGTTCGGAAACGGCGGAACCTTCTCGCGAACCTGAATTTATCAATGGTAATTAATAAAAAGCTACATTGGCTTGATGCATACCAACACAGAATGCAATTCGCTGTTCTAATAAAACGCAAGTTACTCCCAACGTCCCTCCAGCAATGTGCCATACATTTCTACAAAGTAACTGGCTTTTCGTTGAAATTTTGAAAACAAGAACGATGAAATACGATGAAATCCTCGTTTCCACCACTGTCGGGCGATATTACTCGTGTGTACCGGGTGCCTCGGTGGCGCCTTGATTATTAAAAATAGAAAATTTAATTGAGGCCCAATTGTAGTCTTTTTCTGGCGAGGGTTTAGAAGAGGAGCATACAAAAGAAAAATCTTTTATGGTTAATTTAGCAGCCTAAATAAATAACATTGGTTAAATAAATTTAAAATTAATAAAGACAATTCTGGTGTTTTATTTGCCCGGACCCCGATATGATCATGAGGAGAGCAGTATCGGGGGACTACCGATTAATTTTGACACCCTGGAGTTCTATAACGTGCACACAATGCACGGTGCACGGAGGATTTTGCATTTCGTCCCCAACAAAATGCGGCTGTGCAATGCCAATGCCACTACGCCACCAGGGCGGGTAACTTTCTCCCTAATCGTAATAGGCCGGAAATACCAATATTTTCAGCCAATGGCGAGCTGACAACAAATCATTAAAACGGATAAAGACTCCTTATTTAAGGCACGCTGGCGCTGAGATTTCTGTCCTATTTTGCGCGCGAAACCAAAACCGAATACGCCAGGAGGCGCGTGATCACGTCTTAAGGGGAAGTTATACCCTCGCGTAGCGCGGCGCGGTTGCGCTACGGCAGCCGAGAAGTGGACGCTCATACAGGCACAGTTAGCCTGACCCACAGTGAATGATATATGACAGCGTGGCCTGACCAGCGGCGTTCGGTGCGCTTTGGCGTGACGGGGGCGGGAATATACGCGTAGTGCGCGCCGATTGACGCGCCACTGGTGGCGGCCTTGTGCAGAACACACGGGAGAGGAGCCAGCCGCGCGACGTAGTTTGTTGTGTCGTTGATAGTGCTTCTCTGTCTCATACGCGTTTTCATAGCAAAATAAGCAACACCCTTCGCATGTGTGGGGTGGCCAAAGCTTCCGACGAATGTCGAAGAATTATAGCAGGGTGGGGGGACTCAAATACCGGCGAAAACGTGCCGGCGATACGGTTCTAATCATTCCCCGCAAAGCCTCATCAGCGGGAGCAACGGTAGCAATGGATCATCGCTTCGGCGAGACATTTTTTTGTTCTCATCCTTTCCTTTGTCGCGTCGGTGTTTTTTTCCACTCGATCATAGTTAGACGCGTGAGCGACGAAGTTTGTCTGCAGTTCAGCATGCGGTTTAAAGGCATTTCGCTAAAATTCGGAATGCCGTTTGCCGCTTCTTCACCGCGTTGCGCTAGCTAGGCAGCACGACTGCATGAGCGCATTGTGTTGTATGTTAAAGCTACTGAAGTTTTCAAGAACTGAAATTGTTGGTTTTATGTGGCCCGGTAAATCCTCGCACCAGCTGTCGCGCACTTCATGTTTTTACATCTATTTTATGCGTGACTTCGCACATGTTTAACTGTTGCTATAGTTGCTTCATGCATAACTCTTGTTGATCTTTTCGAGCTGCCAGGATTTCACCCTGCCTTGTTTATAAAGGGTATAAATCCCGCTGTATCTTATCGGAATGGTACCAAGCAAGTACTTCTTTAACAGCTTTATTCTTTTCGCCCGAGGGCATCTTGGATATTGTGGTTTTTGGGAAATGTATGTAGAAAATAGGTAGTTCAGGGCGAGAATTGCTAATAGTTGCTGCATATGGTACTTTTGTTCCATTTTTCGCTGAAAAGTTCGCGTTACGTTTGGGTAGTCATCACACATCGATGCTGTCTGAGCAGACTTAACACGCCGAGTGATTTGTGTGTTTCACAACGTAGCCCCTTCTTGCATGTGAATTTTGCAATCAACTTAATTCTTTCTTATTATGCTTACGCCGCAGAGGACTAAACCCGGCCATGCCGCCAGCGCTCATCTACTTTGACTGGCGCTGCTCTGCCTTTAAATATATCACGTGGCACCTATCTCTAGTACATTTTTAAAAAAGTACTAAAAAGGTAGTCAGACTTTAGCTGTGTACGTTTCCAAAAAGTTCACTTGGGGAATTTAAAATTGCAGAAACTGCAGCGGGAACAGCAGTTCATCGGCGTATGCTGCAGAATCGCATCGGCTGTACAGCACTAACACGCGCTTATACTAACCCATGCGTTTCGTGACTTCATTGACTAGTGTACGCGTTTCCATCAATAAATTCGCAATTAATCTTCTTGAGGCCACTTTGAGTGCACTTATTCGGCGATGTCGCATGCATTCATCGGCAGAATGACCACTACGGCATGCGCCGACATCTCACCATGCGGATTTGTTTCATATAAGCCTGACTAACGACGCGTGCTTATTAGAGAGGTAGTGAAGCAGCATTACGGCAAGGGTACAATTAAAAAAGAAACTATCGAGACATCACATTACTCAACAAAATTTATCGGCTAGTTAACATGAGCTCCACTTCATGTAAATGGGGTTCATGGCGTTTGTCTGCGGGACGCACCTGGCACGTATGTGGACCATGTTGTCCCAAACACCGGCAACATCGAGTTCATACCCTCTCCCATAGAGGTCAGTGTCTTCCCTACAGCTCTCACCGCAGAAGCAGCAGTCTGGACCCGAACAAAGAAGAAATCGCAGCCGCGAACTTCAGCCATCCTTGCTGCAAAGGGTTGTATTCTGCTACTGCCCCCGAGCGTACTGTTGGAAGCACCTGCTAGGTGGCTATCAGTGGCGCCTCTATAGGCGGTGCACTAGGCGTATAAAACATGTCCCATAGAGTAACATAGTAAACGATAAGAATGGCCACTCGAGCCGTTTCACGGCGGAGCTCGACGTTCTCCGATTCCTGCAGGTGGCCCTACGTGTTTCCCATGGTGGAAAGAAAATAAGAGAGGCCCTGGCGTCATGTTTTTGAAGCCAGAAGGGCAGTCATGTTGGTGTGCCATCTACCTCTGCGCCTCCATTCAGCTCGCCGGAGAAGATAGGCGCCAGCTTTGAACTTGCACTGCTACGAGCCGCCGGAAGCGACCTTGTCGGAAGTGTGTGCTACTCACGCGTGTTAGAACAAAGGCCCAGGAAACTTCTGTAACAGTTTTAGTGAAGCAGACGCGCTCCCACGTTTTTCCGTGGCTGACACTCACATTTTCAGAGCCAAAACACAGCTTTCAAGATTACACGCTACACTCCAAAGTTAACTTGTCTCGCGAACAGAACGTGCTGCGAGAAAGACACACACAGAAAAATCTTATCTCACTTTTCAGAGATCGAGAGCAGAAGTGAGTGCTCCAGGAGTGCGGTTGCTATGACAACGTTGATGTTTGGCACACAAGTCCCAGTGCTGCTTTGAGAAAAACACCCCGTGACTTCCGCCACACTTCAAATGATCCGGGCTAGCCGAGGCCTCTCCTACGCTTTCTTTCCTCTATGGTGTTTCTCGATGACGTGGCTGCTGCCAAGGCTGACAGCTTGACAGCCGGCACGATCCAGCACGCGCGAAAGCTAGTTAGAGGCAATCGTTGGGCTTTCGACATGGTTACTTTGTAAAATGCGCCCGAAGATCGTTGTCGGATTTTTCTGCCTGCGTCTGTCACTACTGCTTCCTTGCTGTTTCATGATGAGGCCGCAGGAAGTTATTTTACACGTTGTGAAAACTTAATTTCTTCGTATTTCGTTGTGTCACTGTTAGCCACACGAACGGGTGACGGATGGGGGCATGATGGCCTTGAAGCCGTGAACAGCTGCTGCCCATTTTTAAAGTTGAATTTCATTTTGCATTCTTTCTTTTTTTTATCCTGCGCAGCAATGAGTGGTGATGCCAGCTATAACAGCGACGCGGCAGCGTCCGAGCTGCGCGACACCTTCGAAACAATGACGAAGTTCGAAAAGAAAGGAAAATCAAATTGTTCGTTAAGAAATGCGGCCTATGAACACATGCCGTTCTGTGCAGAGGCTTCTGTGTAGCGGCTTCTCAAAAAGTATAGTGTGCAAGTTATGCAAAACAAAAATGGCTATTCCTAAAGCAGTATAAGTGCAATATTTGCAGTATGGCAATAATGTGGACTCTCTCAACATCTATACCATGCTATGCGCGCTCGAGCGTTGTTAGCTGTTCCTGATTGGGCTGAAGATACGTGTTTTCATGTTTTGTGTATGGAATACTTACCATAGAAAGTTTCTTGTTTCTTAACACTTATAACAGTGCTTCCTTGAAAGCCATTGTTTTTGAAGACAGAGATTAATACCAGAGACAGTCGCTGTGTTAGATCACACAAAATATCCATTACACGAAGGAACATCTACATTCAATTGCTATGAAGGCTCCATTATTGCCTACTGTCTGCCTATGTCATTCTACGTACAGCAGAAATCTCCCCTATTCCTTCCTCAAAATACACTCTACAGCCAAAGGACATCACGCATATTCAAGGGCGAATTTCCAAGTATAAAAAGGCGCTTGCAAGGCTTCGAAGAGAGCAGGTGAAGACCTCCACCACAGTCGAAGTGCTTAATTGGCTGAGATGCCGATATCTTGCAGCTGTTTAATGAGAGACTCACTGGATTGCGCATTAGAGACGACCATGTTGGTTCGTGCCCAGTTGTTTGTGCAGCGATTTTATTTTGGCACGTAATCATTCACATAATTTTGCTTCCTTAAATCACACTCCTTCGTAGAAGTACCAGAAACAGCCTCATATTTATTCCATCTAGAACAATCCCATTCTGAGTGAATTAATTGCTGGTTTCTTTATGTAGTTGTTTCCATTATCCGGATACCTGCAACACGTCTTGTGTGTGTTGTTATGCTTGTGTAAAGTTTATTGCGATCACATCATTGATTTCCGTCATTACTTGCATTTGGAGTTTGTTCTTGTTTTCATGCCTGCCAGTTTTCTAACAATTCTCGCCGCAATAATTTCTTGTCTGCTGTTTTCGTGTTCTTCGCTGTCCAGCAAGCTGATTAATATTGAAGGAACATGACGTATCTATTTACGATACTCCTCTTGGCGTGAATTATTAGAATTATAATATCACAAACGATAAAGTTCTACTTCCTCAATAACAGGTGGAGTGATTGTTGCGCTAAGTTACAGCTTGAAACGTAACGATCATCATCAACCTGGTTACGCCCACTACAGTGCAAAGGCCCCTCCCATACTTCTCCAACTACCCCGGTCATGTACTAATTGTGGCCATGTTGTCCCTGCAAACTTCTTAATCTCATCCGCCCACCTAACTTACTGCCGCCCCCTGCTACGCTTCCCTTCCCTTGGAATCCAGTCCGTAACCCTTAATGACCATCGCTTATCTTCCCTTCTCATTACATGTCCTGCCCATGCCCATTTCTTTTTCTTGATTTTAACTAAGATTTTATTAACTCGCGTTTGTTCCCTCACCCAATCTGCCCTTTTCTTATCCCTTAACGTTACACCTATCATTCTTTTTTCCATAGCTTGTTGCGTCATCCTCAATTTAAGTAGAACCCTCTTAGTAAGCTGCCACGTTTCTGCCCCGTACGTGAGTACTGGTAAGACGCAGCTGTTATACACTTTTCTCTTGAGGGATAATGGCAACTTGCTGTTCATGATCTGAGAATGCCGGCCAAACGCACCCCAGCCCATTCTTATTCTTCTGATTATTTCAGTCTCATGATCCGGATCCGCGGTCACTACCTGTCCTAAGTAGATGTATTCCTTTACCACTTCCAGTGCCTCGCTACCTATCGTAAACTGCTGTTCTCTTCTGAGACTGTTAAACATTAGTTTTCTGCAGATTAATTTTTAGAACCACCCTTCTGCTTTGCCTCTCCAGGTCAGTGAGCATGCATTGCAATTGGTCCCCTGGGTTACTAAGCAAGGCAATATCATCAGCGAATCGCAAGTTACTAAGGTATTCTCCATTAACTCTTATCCCCAATTTTTCCCAATCCAGGTCTCTGAGTACCTCCTGTAAACACGCTGTGAATAGCATTGGAGAGATCGTATCTCCCTGCCTGACGCCTTTCTTTATTGGGATTTTGTTGCTTTCTTTATGGAAGACTACGGTGGCTGTGGAGCCGCTATAGATATCTTTCAGTATTTTTACATACGGCTCGTCTACACCCTGATTCCGTAATGCCTCCATGACTGCTGAGGTTTCGACTGAATCAAACGCTTTCTCATAATCAATGAAAGTTATATATAAGGGTTGGTTATATTCAGCACATTTCTCTATCACCTGATTGATAGTGTGAATATGGTCTATTGTTGAGTAGCCTTTACAGAATCCTGCCTGGTTGTTTCATTGACGGAAGTCTAATGTGTTCCTGATTCTGTTTGCAATTACCTTAGTAAATACTTTGCAGGCAAAGGACAGTAAGCTGACTGCTCTATAATTTTTCAAGTCTTTGGCGTCCCCTTTCTTAAGGATTAGGATTATGTTAGCGTTCTTCCAAGATTCCGGATACGCTCGAAGTCATGAGTCATTGTGTATACAGGGTGGCCAGTTTTTCTAGAACAATCTGCCCACCATCCTTCAACAAATGTGCTGTTACCTGATCCACCCCAGCTGCCTTCCAACTTTGCATAGCTCCCAAGGCTTTCCTTACTTCTTCCGGCGTTACTTGTGGGATTTCAAATTCCTCTATGCTATTCTCTCTTCCATTATCGTCGTGGGTGCCACTGGTACTGTATAAATCTCTACAGAACTCCTCAGCCACTTGAACTATCTCATCCATATTAGTAATGATATTTCCGGCTTTGTCTCTTAACGCATACATCTGATTCTTGCTTATTCTTAGTTTCTTCTTCACTGCTTTTAGGCTTCCTCCGTTCCTGAGAGCATGTTCAATTCTATCCATATTATACTTCCTTATGTCAGCTGTCTTACGCTTGTTGATTAACTTGAAAAGTTCTGCCAGTTCTATTCTAGCTGTAGGGTTAGAGGCTTGCATACATTGGCGTTTCTTGATCACATCTTTCGTCTCCTGCGATAGCTTACTGGTATCCTGTCTAACGGAGTTACCACCGACTTCTATTGCAGGCTCCTTAATAATGCCCATAAGATTGTCGTTCATTGCTTCAACACTAAGGTCCTCTTCCTGTGTTAAAGCCGAATACCTGTTCTGTAGCTCGATCCGGAATTCCTCTATTTTCCCTCTTACCGCTAACTCATTGATCGGCTTCTTATGTACCAGTTTATTCCGTTCCCTCCTAAAGTCTAGGCTAATGCGAGTTCTTACCATCCTATGGTCACTGCAGCGCACCTTGCCGAGCACGTCCACATCCTGTATGATGCCAGGTTTGGTTTGGTTTGGTTTGGTGCCTGTAGTTATAGTACAACCCACTACGGGGGATTCGCCATGAATCGGGCGGCAGTGGGTCGAAAAAGAATAAATACCTAAATAGGATTTTTTTACTGAAAACAAGATATTAAATGAATTCTAATTGTTAATAATAATTTTCATGCTTTAGTTTCTTAAAATTAGAAGCTAATATTTTTGGTTTCTTGTTGTGGAAAATAAAACAGTAAAATTAGCATGGAAGTCTCCTTTTTCCCATTACAAAATTATATATGGCATCACAAACGTTCCTATTACAGTGTCCTATAGTGCCGACGCCCCCAGAGACAGAATGATAGGTAGCGTAATAGTTAATCCAAGTTGGTGGAAGGGACCTTCTAGAAGTCGTTTTCTATGCACATTGAACCTACGACACTCTATAAAAAAGTGATTCATAGTTTCGGGTTAGTGCAGAGTATAAAGTCTATTTCATTTCTAGTCTCGCTATTCGGGCTCCTCCACGTCCACTTTCGGCTGTCCCGCTTGCTGAAGAGGGTATTCATTATCTGCATATTCTTCTGTTCTGCAAACTCCACTAATAACTCTCCCCTGCTATTCCTAGAGCCTATGCCATATTCCCCTACTGACTTGTCTCCAGCCTGCTTCTTGCCTACCCTGGCGTTGAAGTTGCCCATCAGTTCCCTGGTTCCGAACAGGCCGCCATTGGAATCTGAACCCGGCAACGTTTAGCGCTAGAACGTTATCTAGAAACGTCACAAATATGAATTTAAATAAAACTAACGAAGTGAAACTGCTTTGTACGCTCGTCGTCGCAGCATATAAACAGCATCGCAAGCGCCAGCTTAATATCACTCGATGATGCATGCAACGTTACTGGTCACAAAAAAAAAAAAAGGAAAGCGAAAATGAAGTCGTGGCCTCCGATACTGGGCGCGCGTGGCAGCCATCTCGGAAGCCGGTGAGTTTCACCGATTTTGCTAGGTGCGCTGAGAGCCAAAGTCAGCCGCAGGGGCCTACGGGAGTGTCCTCTCTTGTCGTTGATCATATTACTCTGTGCATGGGATATATGACGCCAATGCAAACCAAAGCCGCATCACGCGCTAGCTTGTCGGGCCGGCTCATGCTGACGTAAAGCTCGCGTTCACTGAAAAGAGCGTGCTGAATTTGCGTAGTCGTCAAACGAAATAGTGCTCGCTCCCCGCGCATTTGTGTGCATGCGCTGCGGCAACAGTTGGTCGCCGCGCTGCTGCTGGCCACGTTCAACGCGTTGCACTATGCAGCCGGCAAATATTCAGTGATTCAGAGTCGCCGGCGTGCCGTATGCAACTTCGCCGACGCTGCCTGGTACGCTCAAAACGCCAGACTATAATTTGGCCCTGAAAGTTGCGTCCAGTGCTGACGTGTGGGACAAGTGGCATCTAATGTCGCACCGGCCAGAGCGCCAAGTTTAGTTAACCAAGGCAATGTCGGCGGTGTTTTTTGTTCCTGTCTCCTGAAAGAAGGACGTGGACAGTTATTGGTGCTGGTCGGCAACGTATTCACATGTCTATGCATAGCGAGGGCCCGTCTTTCAGCCAAAGGCCACACAAAGCTCTTCGCTCTACGCCACACAAATCATTGACAGGGACACCAAGTTTTAGCGTTGCGCTTGAACTTCTTGGACGGTGTTCCAACTAAACGCGGGCGTGATAGGCTGGTGCGACGCAGTGCGCAATGCAACCGCTGCTAAGCAGAAGGAACAGCGCCCTGGCAGCTGCAAGGCGTCTCACGACGCTGGCGCGATGAGGAGCACCAGCAGTGGCGTGGCAGGCATCGCACCTCAATGGTGCACGAGATGAGAGCGACGGGACGGCGTTAGTTAGCAGTGCTTAAATACAGCAGCTCAGCAAGAACGGTAGTGCGCTTATATTGTCGCAGTGCACGTGCACACAGCGCTCATGCCAGCAGTGAAAAGCAGAGCGCTGTCCCGGCTTCTCCATGGAATCCACTGAGCGTAGCGTTGAAAGTGCGTCCACTTGGCTTCGTCGTTTTCGCAGCCACACGCACTCCGCGTCTCTGGGGTAATTTTCCGGGGGCGAACCGCGCACGTGTCGTGCGATAGCGGGAAAGCACAACGGCCGCGGTTGTAGTACCGACGGCGGCAGTGCGCCTAGGGTGTTTGCATTATGGTTACCGTAATATTAATAAAAGTCGCCTAATCCATTAGCCTGTTCCAAATAGCCTGTTTTAAATGCCCTGTAAAGCGTGCTTTGCCTGTTAAACAAGTGCGCAGTGGAACAAAGCATACTGTACGTAACAGAAAGTGCATGGTCGAGTCGTCGTGGGAGGTGCGTGAGTTATACGTGGAACTAAAAATTACGGCGTGATATGTGAAATAAATAAAAGCTAAATGGTGTGAAGTTATTATAGCACGAAAATTAGGAAATTTAAGATGAATCACTGGCGCATGGCAACAGTGACGTCAACATTGACGGCAACTTTCGCCTTATTGAGACCGCCGGACATTTCCTTATAACCATACACATTACGCGATGCAATAACATTTTTGCCACCCACATGAATTATTATCTCTTACACAACTATTACTTTTGATCATTAAATAACATTTTTGCAGGAACTGATGAAGTAAAAAAATAAAGAACACGCTGTTCACAGCTGCTAACATTAGAGTGAAATGTATCGAAAACTGCAAAGTCGACATCGTCTAGTAGTTTGGATCGCGTTAGGTTATTATGCGAGCTAAAAGCAGAGTGCTCAGTAACCTTGATAAGCATTGTAAAAGCTCATTTTCTATATCTGTACTACCAGTCATGGACATCGCTAGATTCCGGCAACATATCCAGTAAGCGGCTTTCGCAGTCGCATTTTTGTTCAAGCGGGCGGCGGTCCCGCTATAACTGATGGCTACGAAAAGTCATAATTGACATCTAGTTCTATAACACGCTGGTTTCTGAAAGTGTTTCGTTACAACAGTCCCAGCCGATATTGCGAGCGCTTGCATGACGGTGTAGCAATGGCTACTAATAAGTTACGAAACAGCAACATCAGCAGGCAGCTATAAGCTATTCCTGCTGAACTGTAAAAAACCTGTAATCTTATAAGGTGCAGTTACAATCTCGTAAGTTGCCTCACGTGGATACTCTTTCCAAAAAGCGTTAGGGCTTTTCTTTTGTTTGCAAATTATGACGTGCAACCACTGAAATAACTTCTCTTTGTATAAAAGCAAAAGAAAATAATAAACTCAAAGCATGGAGAATATTCAGGATGTTTCACGTAGCTTGAACTACTTGAACCACATCTTTTAGAGTTGTACTTTGCACACGAATGAAACCGACTGATGTCATTTACAGTAGTCTTAATCAATTAGTTACATATACTAGTGTGTTTAGTTGACTAATTAAGATCACTTATGGAAAATATCAACCATTTTTTAAACCGTTAGGTTGTTTTCATTGACTAATCTATTTCAGTGCTTTTACCCGAGCCCTGAAGAAAACCAATAAAATATAAAGAAAGCGACGCCAATACGCACTTGCACACCTAGATTGAAGCGCACCCCCCCACCCCCCACCCCACTCCCCGTCAAGCGTACTTTCATAGAACGGAGTTCGCACACTAGCTGGGGAAAAAAAGCAACAGACCCCAGCACCTATGGTAGGCAAGACAGCGACATAAACAACTACGCCGCGAAGATGGAAAGCAACAACAGCCTTAGCTGATAAGCGATGTGCTGCCAACAGAACATGATAGAAACATCAGTTATCGCTTCCTTGCAGTTAGCGTGCTCGCATTGATCACTGAAAACACGCTTGATAGCGCTGCGATAAAGGTGCGCCAACACGTGATGTACTTTATACTTAGCCAGCTTTCCTCGGGTCCTGAAAAAGTTGTAACGTAAACACAAACTTCACAAAAACTACGCAGTGTACGGGCGTGGAAGGGCGCACACCGTCTCGAGCGCTCCAAACTGCGCTAGGTCGTCAAAATTAATACCGAGCCCCCAGCTACGGCGCCTCCCGTGCCTTTACTGTGACTTTGGAACCCAAAACGTCATAATTGAAACTCTTAATTGCACAAGCAACGAACAGAGCCGGACGCTATTGCTCAGGTAACGTATCATTAGACATGCGGGGGCACAAAGATAAATATGTTTTACCTTTTGTGGAACCCTCGCGTGCTTGCGGCTGCTGTCGGCTGTATCTGCCGTCGGGACCGCTTCCGCTGGAACCGGACAGTGACACGATCATGAGGAATCAAAACAGTATATGTGACATTATATAATGCTCCAAGGGCAGGCACGCAGAATTATATCGGGCGTGTGCTGACACGAACAATCATCGGCTCAGCATCTTCTCTCTGAAAGGAGTGATGCTGCAGTGTGCCGCAGTCGCCTCGTTCATTTCGTTTATCGGCGCCAAAAAACGCACTTCCGACGGACAATGCAACCCATAGCAGAAACCATGTAAAAATCCAAGTAAACATCGGGCACGCTCATTTGCATCCCCTAATCTAAAACTCTCTATGAACTTTCTCTCGTCGTCTGGGGCTTGGCACAGCACATAGGATGTTTCACGTAACTTGAACCAATAACTTAAAGAAAGAGGTTAACCGCGGCTGGGTGAAACCAACGTCGTACGGCTTGCCGTCACGTGGCGCTAATCAAATTATTTTTATATATTCCGCTTATTTAGTTAATTAACTGAGATTAATTGTTCAAAATTTTTAATGTTCACTTAAGGGCGAAGTGCGTTTCGTTACGTTGTAGAAAGGGTTGAGAAACTACGGATCCAATTTATTGTGGCAACTTACATGCTGCGTGGTGATTTTTTTCGGCGCTTACAGAAAGCCCGCGAAATATGAAATAAAACTACGTGACTGTGCTTGTGCGCTGTCGTATTGCAGCGCCCTTAACCGTGCTTCGAGCCTATTGCTTATCAGGTGCGACTTCGCTTCCTTTCCGTGTGCCACCGTCAAAGATACTGATGCACTGTGAGGCCGAAGCCCCCATAGAGTTTCATACAATAATTACTAGAGGGAACTCTGGCGCTAGTGTCTACGGGAGCCGCAATGGCAGCGGTTGACCCAGCATAGGAGTCATGGGAAATACATGAATTTGCCTAAACTTCGTCCTTCTGGCTTGAAACGGCTTTGCGACTTTGTAAACTCGGCATTTTCAACAAACGTACTGCGTAATAGATCATTAAAGAAACATTGTTAAAATTATCCGACGGCAGGACTCGAACACAGGACCTCTAGCACAAAGGCCTTATATTGAAACTATTAAGCCACGGACGCATGCATCGAAAAGCGACGTGAAAGGCCCTTATGAATTTATCGCGGGCGTGCCAGTGCCTTGAGACGCCTGGCGCGTTTCGATTTGGCCACCTCGACAAGCTCAATCGTTGCAATTAGTAGCGATTGCGCGTCTTCGCAGAGTCTTGTGCACTTCGAAGAGCATAGATTTCTCTGAAATTTACGACAATGAAGTCATATAAAGCCTAATATACAAAGCCACAAGAACGTATGAGTCCACAAGCACGAAGATCAGACACATCCATGTACTTCCCATCATTCCCATGGTGGATCAACGACAGCAGCGCCAGAGTTCCCTCTAGTAATTTTTGTAGGAAACTCTATGGCGATGCCGAGAGCCGCCGCCACTCACTTCGCCACGGTCCGCGCGCACGGTTCTTTCGCACGAAGAGCGGTTGAGAGCGCTGCAATATGGTAGCGCATGAGCGCAGTCACGCGCTTTTATTTCATATTTCGCGGGCTTTCTTTAAACGCAGATAGAATCCCTCAAAATCAATCAAAAAATTGACTCGGTCGTTTCTGAATCCCCTCTACCAAAGTAACAAAACGTGTTGGGCCTAAAGTGAATATTAAAATTTTTGAATAATTGCTCTCATTTAATTAACTAACGCGGAATATAAAAAAAAATATTTTAAGGAGCGCCACATGACGACAGACCGTCTTTCGTTGGTTTCACCCAGCTGCGGTTAACCCCTTTTTTTTTTTTAATTTTGGTTCAAGTTACGTGAAACACCCTGTGTAACGGGGTATTGGTACAGAATACAAACCACTTACTCCACACTATCTTTGTGGACAAGCGGACAAGCATAAGCAGAAATTATTCACGAGTGCGCACGACACAACACTGCGAGATAAACACTGAGGGCCTATTGAACGCTTTTGCCAACAGGCACCTAAGTATTATATCGTCAGCAACTTCCACAATTGCATCAAATAGACAAGCAGTGCGTACAGTCAACAATGCAGTCGGAGCCTTTTCTTTCTTTCTTTTTTGAGAATAACGCGACTTGGTGAAAAAAATTCTGACAGTTCCCCTTATAGAACGCGAACGCGATTTGCCTGAGTTTCGTTCTTGTGGCTTCAGGCATTCTCGTGACTTCGTTTACTGCGCTTTATCTGCTTTCATTGGCATAAACTTTGAAGTAATCTATGCTTTTCTAAATGTACAAGCCAAGACTCTTTGTACATGCATAATCGCTGATAAGATTCCGCCTCTCGAGGCATACGTCCGTGGCCAAATCGAAAGGCGCCAGAGCATGTCTACACGCTGGCGTGCCGGATGGAAATTCGTAAAGATGTTCTATTACGCCCGTCGACGCCTGAGTTCATGGCGTAATGGTTACAATGTCGGGCTTCTGTGCTAGGGGTCTTCTGGTAGAATCCAGCCGTCGGCAAATTCTATTTATGCTTATTTATTCATGTATTACGAAATGTTCGCCGGATATGTGTACTTTGCAGAGTGGCAAAGCCGTTCGAAGCCATAATGACGAAGCTTAGGCAGATCTATGTACTAGCCATCGTTTCCGTTCAGACTGAACCACTCCCATTGCAGCTCCCGTAGATACCAGCGCCATATTTCCCTCTAGTAATTATTGTAAGAAACCTTGCCTAGTATACGCGCGATTAAAAAGAGAAAAATAAGAGGCTAGAACATTGTCGTATACCGATTTGAGCTTAAAAATGTGTATAAATGCAATAAAACAACAAAAGACCCTTATCGATAAAATAAGAAGATAAATATCCGAAGTTGCCTGGCACTTACTGAAGGTGAACGCTGTCATTGGTAAAGACGCTATAACGTGTAGCAGGCTAGAAGAATACAGGGCTTACACCTTACATATGGAAAAAAAAACCAACCCGGCGAGGATCAGCCGAAAGAGCTAGAAATATCAATCACCGTTTCGGCGCCGTCTTGAAAGAAAGAAATAAGCAAAAATGGTTAACAGGAGCTCTCAAACTGCAATTTCTAATATAAGGGTGATAAATATTTCTCATTACACATATGTCAAGCCACATAAGCCTGGCTTCAAGGAAGCAGTAGCGGCACTATCGCAAAAACGGAAACCTTCAAGCTCCTTATCACTCCACTTAGAAATACGGAAATTATCTTTTGTTGAGCCCATGTGATAGCCTTTACTGGTGTCGCAGCGTTGTCTCATTAAGTAGAGAGTTTACAGCTTTCGCTGCTTAATTGACTGAAAGTTTTGTACCCACCAAAACCTTTCCAAATTGCCAAGTGAAATTTCAGCCTGTGTTCATGATGGCCTGTCGGCGAATCCCCAATATATATATATATATATATATATATATATATATATATATATATATATATATATTTGTTTCTTCTAGGGAGCAGCCAGCGAAATGAGCGTACTAGGGATGATTTTTGTACATTTTAGTTTATATGTGGGTGTGCGGTATATCTTCAATAAATTTTGTTACGCAACCTCACGATAACCTTATTCCGACGCAAATCACACAGCTCTAATTTGCATATAAATTTCCTGTCTGTTTCCTATGCTACTGTTGTCTATACAGTTTACGCTCGCAAAAAGCATACCTGAGACGCACACTGATTTGTGTACCACAGCATCCACAAACGACTCGTTCTGAGGGCGACATACGTCCCAGTTAAGAGTTTATGAATGAGACTATGCATACAAATATTTCTGAAAGTTTGGTTTTCATTCATTAACGCATCCCCCCCCCCTAACAAAAAAAAAAAAAAGATACCTTAATCTTTCAGAATCTACGCTGACATATCGCATCATGACCAGCATGGCATATTTTTTTCTTCCATTTAAGGTCACTGACTAAATTAAGCTTTCTGATGTAGAGGAACGTTTATCACGTGCCTCGTTTTCCCCTTTCAATGTAACAGAAGAAAGCGCAGAAAGAAATAGGCTGACGCACTCTTCTGACAAGCAGCATATATAGTGGATATTGTAAACAACGAATGCGCCAGCTGCGGTGAACAAATATTTTTGTACCAAACAATACTGTCGCCGACGCCAGTGCTGTTGTTAACGTTCTTTACGTCAAATGAAGTGTTTCCCAGAACGCCTCGATCACCGCGACTCAGTTACGTAACCCAGTTACTTCCCAATTTGGCTCACCCCACGTGTGACTGCATATGTTTGGTGTATGTCTTGTATGCTGTATATGCATGCTGCATAATGTTGTTGGCAGAAGCAAACGAAACATCGTTTTGAAAACTTACTGCCGTACTCTTACACATGTACACGCGTACACCGGTCAGAATTAGAAGCACTTTGAATTCGGTCATTTTTTCGGTGGTGCGTGGTTTTTGCCTTCTTATTTTCTTTTTTTCGTGTCTCTATGTTTTCTTTTGCTGTCCGTCTGCAATGTTGTTCTTTTTTTTTCTGATTCTTTTTCGTAAAGCGGGGTCATTAAGTCGTCCACCCCAAGTAAACCATTTGGAGAGCACCTAAGGTGCCTAGGTGGTAATGAAAATGAAATGCGAAGATATGCGTTTGGCACAATTTACGCAATCCAGGTGGAATTAAATTTGATGGAAGGCCGCGCGAAGCATCGGTCACAAGTTATTTTTGGTTTTAAGGGCGCAATTAGCTACTGCCTAATTCTTACTTTTTTGTTTTGCTTATTTTGCAAGTTAAGCAATAGCAGATCGTATATTGCTATAACAAAAATTCATAGTGAACAGCAAGCAGTGCAACGCATATCACATTGCATTTTATTAATTACTTTTTTTTATAACGCAAGTGCAACTAATGCTCTCAAGAAGCAATGTTCGTCTTAAGCAATTCTTGGAAAGAGCCTCATGAGAGCGTGCTTCTGCAAGAACTCCACTGCTGCTAACATATGGGCAGGCCGAAAGAGTGTCGCATTTTCGTGGAACCGAAATAAATGGAAGAAAATAGAGCTGAAACGCTCAGCTTTAGATGACAGGAAACATTCACAAACCAGGCAAGTCATCCTGGTGCTCTCCGTCAAAGTGTCCTTTGCAGAACAAGTGCTAACTTGTAGCGACTAATTGCCGCCATTCCCTTTTCTTTTTTAACTTGTCCTGAATATTACATCAGCAAAACTTATTCCAGTTTGGTTTTCCCTCGCTCACATACTCGCGTAAGCCTAGATTTTGGGAAACTATTTTTTTTTTCATAAGTATAGTTACCCGGTGCATAAGCAAGCGCGAACGTTAAATCTCGAGATTTCGTTTGCGAGAGTTTTCATTTATTTATTTATTTATTTATTTATTTATTTATTTATTTATTTATTTATTTATTTATTTCACATTCTTTCTTTTTCCCTTAATTTTTCTCTAACTTTCTTTTGCAAAAACGCACGCACGGGTTCCATATTTTCGCGCACGACGGAGAGGCGGCCTAGTTGGCTTCTCGTAATGTTCACGTGCTGAAAGATTCTAGGCACTTTTCGGTTTTCGTTTGTCCCTTTCTTGCACATCCAGCTTTCTCAACCGTGTTTCAAACTGCAAAACTGGTTGCTCCTGCTGGGCACGAGGTCCCTGGTTCGATTCCTGGCCAGGGCGGCCGCATTTTGTTGGGGACGAAACGAAAACACAGTCGTGCACTTTAAAGAATCCCGGGTGGTCAACGAAATAATTTAAGCGCGGACCTTTACTTTCCGCCTGATAAAGAAATTATATATGTATACGTATATAATGTTCAAGAATAGCTCTTCTGCAAGCTGATATCCAGCGTACGCTTATATTGCCCCCGCATAGCGTTCGCTCAAGTGTCCAAACAGTACAAGCAAAATGAAGAAAATGCTAAAGCCACAACCTTACAGATTGCGGGTAAAGTATAAAACACAAAGAAGGCACGATGTTCTGCCCGCTTGGAAACGATTTGTACGAGCAGCCCTATACTGAGCGCAGGAGGCAACTTAGAGGTGGTGGCGCCATCTGCTTGATGTGTGGGGAAGCTATTGAGTACGACCGATGGAAAAACAAGTGGCGCGCTGTTTTTGTGGCGCCGTTTGGAAGCGACTCGTCTTACAAAGGCTGCGCACGAACTGAGTTGGCCGAAGATTAGCGCTCATGTGTCGTTAATTACGCCGTCTAAATAAACGTGGAAAAATAGTGCACATACAAGGTGCACCAGACTGCACAGACTCAACCCTTTGCTGCAACTCAAACCTCCGGCAGGACTGCACCGTCGTGAAGCCTCTCTTGTATGTCGGTTGTGGTTGGGAGTTGCTTTCACGAAAGCTTATTCCAGCACTCATTGGAATGGCTTACCGTCATGTATGTGATCTCTGCGGCTGCGAGGAGAACATTGACTACCTATATTGTACCACTGTCCTCAGCTTGAAGCACAATCCATGACCAGCACATTCAGGAAACTAGATGATCGTCTGCTGAGTGAACAAAGAACACCGTCCCCGCCGATCAACGGCTCAGAAAGCACTAAAGGCACTTCTGTGCTTTCTGAGAACGTCTGGTTTGTGCGGGGGCCTTTGACTCTGTAGTGCAGTTCGTGAACGTCTCTCCACCCCCATTTCTCTCTTTCTCTGTCTTCTTTCTATTCTCCTACTCCCTTCACCCAGTGCAGGGTAGCCAATCGGACTCTTGACTGGTTAACATTCCTGCCTTCCTTTTATATATATATATCTCTCTCTCTCATGTTAACAGCAATATAGCCATGCACAGCAATATGTTCGCACAAATATTGCATTTTCGCTAACGTTTCTTTCCCTCTGTGGTGCATCGCGGCGTATTAGTAAGTTGGCCATCTCTCCTGATGTCTAAGCTGCTTGGAAAATGTGAGCCGCCGCAAGCCTCCGCAGCAGCTCACTAATTCGCAGTGCACGCGTGACTTCTGGTTCTCGAATACGATGTCACTTATGCTCCTTAACTATTCACGGACAAGTATCGTAGGCGACAGAGTGAATGTACAGAAGCCAGGTTATTTCAAACGTTACTTTCGAATTGCTTTCAGCAACGCTGTGGAGCATTCTAGCGCTTACGTCCAAAGTCTGCTGCTTGAGAGTTTCTCGAGAGCCGCGCCAGAGTTAGCCTTTGCTGCTTTAACTTTCCCTGCTGCCTAAAAATTATTGTGCCTCTCCCTCAACTGGCGCTGATATCGGGACAGGTGCCTCATCGACGATTTGTCCTCCTAGTACCTTTGCCAGTGGCATGCTCGAGCAAAGCGAGGAAAGAAACTCGGGCAGGATGGAAAGAAAGAGAAAGAATGGGGGAAAAGAAGGACAGGAGGACAAATGGGAGTTTCGATTCGCGCTCCGACGAGTCAAAGAGAGGCCCGCAGCAGGCAAAGGAAGTACGGCAAGAGGATGGGCGGGAGGGGGGGTGGGGAGGTGAGATGCACGCTGCGTAACGGTGGCGCTGCCATCGGAACGCCGAGATCAACTCGATTGTATCGGGTATCTAGCGTGCAGTTTCCCCTGCCAGTAGCCAGGCTCTCCCTCTGTCCCTCGCCTGCTCCTTGGCAAATCCGTCTTCCTACTTTCTCATTCAACCCCCTCCTCCCATGCGTGTCAGCCGACCAACGTCGTAGCAGAAACACAAAAATGCTTTCTTTGCTTCCATGGCATCCGCTAAGGAGAATAGGCCGCGTCATCGAAGAGGAACGGAGGCAGAAGAAAAAAAGTATAGTAATGCAAACGGAAAGGAACACAGCAATGACGGCCGAGTAAGAAAGTTACATTTTTCAAAAAAGTATGATAAAAAATGTCACCAAGAGAGACTAGACTTATACCTCTTGAACCCTACTCCCTTTTCTCTTTCCAACACGTACACGTCCTCTGAGATCGAGTTCGCAGAGAGAGAGTGAAATGAGATGGCAAAGGCAGAAAGATTAACCGAGGCTGAATGTTCTAGTTTGCTACCCTACATAGGGGGAAGGATAATGTGAAAAAGAAAGGCAGAAAGAATAGCGGAAAGGGAAAGCGAATGCGCGAAAAACAAAAAAACAGAAACAAGCGGGCTTCAGCTATTCGACCGACTCGGAGCTCATTTGCTACGACAGTAGAATTTACTGCGACAGCAACAGCAGCAGAATTCGAAATACGTACATGGACTTTGGTACTCGGAGACTCATCATGTCTAAGTAGGCTAGATTTATTTAGTTGAAATCTATAGCTTTATGGGAACTTTTGTTTTTGTTATATGCAGTTCAATATTTTCGGTTTCCCTCATTCAGTAGGACAACGTCCAAGCACCTACCTGGTCAACGTTTCGTCAGCGTTGCATTTGGCGTTTAAATATCAACTTTGCTTAGACCATTGATTAACTCGTTCGTGTAAATAAATTTTTGTGCCACCGGGGATCAGAATGTTGGTGTGCTAAAGGCGTCTTGCTTTTCAGACTCAAAGAGTCGTTTTGAAGACCCCCGGCTGGGGATTAATAAACTCTGAGGCCAGCAATTTTCCTTCAACTGACGTCATGAATGAAATGACGCTAGGCCACCTGCGTGGTATGAGCGATCATTTTTCCTCTATACATTTACCGTGCTGGATATTTTGCGGCTGTGAATCATGGAGGTGTTATGTAAACAAAACGTGGCGTTATCGCTTGGACATCTTTGTTGACATTGACGCCATCGAGGCTTTCTTTTCACCGACCACCTGATTCTTGGCGCATCCTCTTTTGAGGCTATGTTTCATGCGCGAAGCTGTTCATCATCATTGTCATGTGTTGGCATTGTGCCGCCGACGCTGTTTTCACGAGAATGATAACGAAGAATTTCACGTCAACACACCCTTTTTTTTTGTCAAGAACAACTTCTATGCGGTATACATAATGTCATCCTCGTGCACTATGCAGTATTGCTTGTTCGGTCTCCGAAATACATGACGTTGAAAGCCACCGTGGAGCGCAATATCTCGCTGCAATTACCCTGCGCTGTTGCGTGATTCGCCCTGCGCTACTGACATTATTCCCATGCAATAAAAGACGAAGGTGCTCATTATGGAGAAGCCTCACGATCGACAGACATGCCGGACCACCCCGCTCGACAAGGTCTGTCTTTCGAGAAGAGGCTGCTCAAGTGCGTAGTGTGGTTGGAACCTTTGATCCCGTTCCCATGTTGATTGCGCATCTGGACGCTCGTCCTTGTTTGGCCGATTTCTTAACTTTCATTGGACTGCGTAGCACGTGGGCGTTTGTTTTTCTTGCGTGTGTCTAAATGTAATGTAAATAATTTTCGCGTGACATTTTCAAAGTCCCATACAATAAAGGAAAAAATATTGCGCAATAGCGCGGTGGTCAGCGCGCCCGGCTCTCCGAATGCACACTGCTCCAGTAAAATGGGTTTGAATCCCAATGGTGGCGGTTTTGGGTAAGTTTCGTTTTTCTTTGCCCTCTGGTTATGGTGAAGCTGGGGATGACGAAGTGGCCTGACAGCGACAAAAATTATGTGTCGTCGATGACAACAACGGCCATCGCGTCAGTCTAACGAATGGGACGAGGTAAACCCAATTTCGAACACTATATATATATATATATATATATATATATATAGACCCGTCCACGGTGGTTGAACCATCTGTCTGAAGATGAATGTCGTCGTTGTATACTTTATACAGCAGGGAGCAGAGAAAGCTGCTTGAAAGCCGAACGTGTGCATGTATCAAGCACCAATGGGAACCGGAACTGTCGCTGCAGCTGTGTAGTCTGATGGAAGGCACACACGGTAAATCAATATCGTCTGAAAATAAGAGACGTGCGATCGGACTTATTGCAGAGACGCGAGAAGATGACGAGGAGCGGGAGCTAAGTGTCTGAAGTGTGCTCCGCGCGTTTCCGTAACAATATGAGTCGCGGCCGGGCAGCCGTGCGCAATGGCAATGGTCTTTATGTTTGCGTACATTATGGCAACACAACACAAACCTTACGCACCTGGGCCTGGGTACTTTTGAGAGTAAAGATATTAGTTCTGGAGGTACTTGTCAGGTCTGGCAAGCTGTATCGCAGATACTCAAGCAAGAACGCCCTGTACAGTGTTTTTCCGCGTGTGCTACAGTGACTCTGATTCTTCCTCTAAGAAATTTCAACAAATAAGAAGTGGTCATCAGGCGCTTTTCGTAGTAAGCCACATGGAGACTCCCTATAAGAATCTGTGAGTCCTGACGTAAGAGATGTTTCGTGCATCGATAGGTATGGCGTACAAAGTCATTGGCTTCCGGCTAAACGCGACCAGCGCAAATTTTTCTGGCGAGATCTTGAGAAATTATCTGCCAAGTTGTATCGATATTGAAGTCGCAGCTTGAAGCCCCGCACGCATCTGAGGGCGTGTCACGCCCAGATGCCCAAACATAGATATCATCGTCATACATTAATAACTTGACCGCATTTTGTAGGCGTTCTGTCCGAGATCGATGATAACAAGGTTCAAAAGTGTGGGCTGAAGACACCCCCTTTCGGAACGGCGCATGCAATGTTGAGAAGTTGGGCCGTGTTCTGTGTCCACCAGGAAAGACCGCACATGTAAGTAAGTGCATGTCAACGATGTACACACGACCGCCAAGGCCAACAGATTCAAGAGCCCCAAGTATGACGTCGTGAGCGAAATTGTCATACGCTCCTTTTACATTGAGGACATGGCGACAGACAATGGCTTACACGTCTTCTGATATTGGACGTGTGTAACAGATCGATGACGTTTTCAGTGGAGCAGCTGTCGAAAGCCAGCCGATAGCGTCTGGGTAAATTTGGTAGCGTTTCAGGTTATATTCAAGTTTGGCAAGGATCATTCGTTCCATCACCGTCCCTACCCAACTTGCCAGCGATAATTGGTGGCATGACGTGAGCTATAGACAAGACTTGCCAGGTTTGAGCTGCGCCTGGTCTTCCATTCTTGAGGAACGCTCCCATCCTTTCAGGGCCCACCGAAGCTGTGCAGAGGCGCATTTCATGCCCGTTCGCCAAGGTGGCACAAAATACGGTATACAATATGCTATCTCGGCCACGCGACAACAACCGATTGCACAAGGCCAGCGCCGCGTCCAGCACAGAAACTGCGCTGCGCACTGTTCTGCATACCGCCGCAATTAACTACGTTTATGCATATTGTCCTAAATTATGTTCCTATCAGGACGGTCGGCCATGCAGTTGAGCTAACAATTTTCAAGCACCGCTTGCGCTGGCTAGACTATTTTGCGTACACAAAAACAAGATCTCAGCCGTCACCGGGCGACAGCACCAGACTTCTGAGCGGCGCCGTTGCACGTGGCGTGTTGCCGTTCATGCGCAATAAATTTAATTTTTATTGTTCTGCTGAAGCAGAGTAAGCTTCATTTTCTCACAAATCTGGATAAAACATGACTGCGAGAGTTCCCCGGCTTTTAGCCTGAGGTTCCCTGGCACATTGAATAAGCAGACACAACGACTGGCTACAGCGGCGTTATAAGGCCGTACGAGACACGGTGGCTGCGTTAGGATGTGCTACAGAATCCAGGGACTCTGGGGGCAGATACAAGCCATCGTCGATGCGACTTGGATCTGAAATGTGCAAAAAGTATTTGTTCTCTCGATGCCTCTTCCCTGGTGTTTCCATAATGAAATCTTAATCGACGGGGCTCTGCTCCTTTCAAAGGCCATAAAGGGCGCCTTCGTGACAAAGCCCCTGCAGCTGGGCTGGTAAAATATTCGTGTGAAATTATCAACCGCAGATTTGGTTGCATTTTCTTTTAATTTAGCGTAAACAATTCACACTTGATAAGGGTTGGCGTTCGTCCTCGTTGGTATCAGATTGTATCAGTCATTAAGCGCTGCAAACGATTGTGACGCGCTGGTCTTGTGTCCTTGCTTTGCATCTACTTCGTTTCCAGCGTCTAATACAAGTTACAATTGCCACTTCTAATATTAAGCAGCTTCAAGGATTAAAATGTAAAGTTTAATGCACACACAGCAAGAACAACAGCAGCATCAAAGTTTACTGTCTTAGCTATTCAGACGTCGTTAGCGCTTCCAAGATGGTTGATATATACACTTGCATTAAAACAACCAGGACCAGAAGTAACCTCGGTTTTTCAGTCATCCTTAATCTGCCGCAGCTAGAAAAACACGCCGGTGTACGTATGCTGATATTTTTGGCATTTACACTTGTGGCATGTCTAAAGGCGTTTGTGCACTTCTTTTTATCCTTCATATTTTTTTAACTTGTGTTGTATTTCTTCTTTGTTTTTTTCTTTCCTTGAAGGGTTGTAGCAAGTGTTACTGCTGTTGTTTATTAGGTCATGCAAACTTAGGAAAATAAGCCGCGGAAGAGCCAGCTATCCCACAGACATCACAAGCCCAAGAAAGTAAGCAGTATAAAAGGGATACAAAAAAAGGTGTAAACGAAAAAAGGAATCAAAGGAAGAAAACATCAAGTAATTGATCGTTGTTGTGGCCATTTCATCGCACGTTGAAGGCGGCCTTTTCGAAGTATTAACTGTGCTCCACTACAGCGTCTGGCCAGTATATCTCCAAGGAATCTTAATCTTGCCGTAGAATTAGTGGAGGGTAGAGGTTAACTACAGCTCGTCCTCTCTCCCAGAGCCCCAGCCGTTCCCGCGCTTCCAGCGTCATTGCATAAACTCAATAACCTATAGCAGACGGACGTTCCTTATAATGCCAAGCGTTATTTGCCTCATTGCGGGCACTTTGCGGTGGGTAGGCTCCTATCTCGCCTCGTTTCGAAGCCTCTTCAAAAAAAAAAAAAAGAAATGCGTGATCGATGGTGGAATCAAACTTCTGTCTTCCAGCACAGCAGCCCAACGATCTGACCCATCGGACACCGATAGCACGCATACTTCTCTCGTGCCAGAGCCGACTAGCCCTTTGAGACGCTTGGCGAGTGCGTCACATGTCAGTTTCTTGCATTCCTCCCACGTGACAACTAATGCTTTGAGACGCTATGTTAGACTACACAGCCTTCGGGGTCGACCCACATTTCCCAGTCCTTTCCTTGTAGCAACTAACGCTTCGTAGAAGCTGTGAGACATTGCACCGCCTTCATGGTACACCCAAGTTGAACAGGTTGTTTTCATGATAGACTTAGGAACACGCTCTTTGTCCGACTACAAATGACATCGTCGTTTTAACTTAGACCACATGACATTAACATAAGAATGTACGATTTTATAACAGCCACGGATGATGTCACAGTCCGTGTTTCTATTGCTTATGCCCGCTCAGTACGTATGTAGAACGCAACAGTCGGAATGTCGCAAACACGCGGCAAATAAGACCAGACGGTACAAAGCATGCCGTCGTTATCGTGCGAACGTCGTCGCCGTCAACATCCTCTTGCTGCTTTCGTCACGAAGACGTTCGTGTCACACGTACTACACAAATACGTTGTCCCATCTCTAACGCTTTGCCGAACTCCAAACGATGTTGGATACTGGATAACGCCCTACCTGCAAAATCCTTCACTTAACATTAATTTCTACAGTGCGCGACTTCTGCATAACTTTTTTTCTTGCTGAATGCAACTCTAGAAACCACCATAGAGTCAGGTGAAAAGACGCTAGGAAGTGCCGTCGGAATATCATCTGTTTTAAGCTCTCAAGCGGGACCGTAGCAGTGTGCGCGCCCACGTACGCAGTGCAACGGGAATTGACAGCAGCACACGCCTATACTACCGCCGTATAAAGTCTCAAACTCGAATTGATCTTTCGGGTAGTAACACGGGAAGTATATAATAGGCATAAAGAAAGCACCAAAGTTATAGGATTTCCGGGACGAGGTTCTTTTGACAGTACATTCGCGGTGCCAAGAAAGAGAGATGGCCGCGGGTTTCCGTTCACAAAAGCAAGGAAATAGAGCCGCCAACTCCGACAGTGATAGGCTTGAGGTCGATTTAAGCCGTTGCCCATTTCTGGGTGTGTCGTGCGCGCGCCTACGGGAGTGACATACGGGACACAAACAATGATGAAATTGGCAAGCCCGTACTCAAACGCGCTTCCATTTGTTGCCCTATGATTTCATGTTTTCTGTAATACTCTAAGGAAAACTATCGGCAATTTATACCGATTCCGCTTCCTTTCTGAAAGAAGCATGTGAAAATGTGAGAACGCATACGAGAGCATTTCAGCAGAAACGACTATCAGAAAACATGGGGAAGACGGGAGATGGAAATTCAAGACGATGAGCAAAACGCAAACAAGGTAAAAGCGGGAGCCAGCGTTTCGACAAGTGAACTTGACGAGTTCACTTGTCGAAACATTGGCTCCCGCTTTTACCTTGTTCTCGTTTTGCTCATTGCACAAAACACGTTAGACAACCTAGCAGCGCTCGCCCGCGCGTCTCCTGTCTCACACCAACTCGCTGAACGTGGCAGACAGCCGTCCTGTCAGACCAGTTCACGAGCCTCCAATTTGCTTGAATTTTTTAGACTCTGAGCTCTTAAGGCTCTCCAGCACATTGCTACCGCTAAACATCGTCTGCAACCATATTGCGCCACATTGCTCCTTACACGCACAAAATGTTGTTTTAGGAAAGCGGAGTCCATAAGAAAGACAATCGACACCCTGCCGCGGCGGACTGCGTGCGACAGAGAAAACGGTGTTGGGAGAACCGCGTCGGTAGGGTTTATAGTCGCCGAACGTGCGCGACCGCATGTCTGCGGCGTGAGACGGCCGCGGGCGTAACACCCCCGCGGGACGAATGCTGGCTTCCGGCGTTGCCGGACGCATCGCCACAGAGCTTCCTCGCCGAAACGTGCCCGAAGGGCCGAAATTCCCTTCTGCCTTAGTCGTTGGCACACGTAGCGGCATATATGGCAGCAAAAGAGCGCTACAGGGAAGCCAAAATGTAGCTATCGCCGCCGGTGTTTCATTTATTGTGGCTTTGGCTGCGTTCTTTTTCGTTTGTTTCTCTCTTTTTTGTCACTCTCTTTGCTTTGAGCTACGACGCCGAGCAGCGGCAAGCGGCAGCAAATCTAGCAGCTGCTTGACGCTTTTATGAGGTGACGAGTCGAGCAGCAGTTTGCGCGCTGAATTCTGAACAGTTGGTTCTAAGGTGTGTACGTGCGTGAGAAGCAGGAGCATGCAGGTAGCGGTAGAACACGTTCTGCGCCCCCTCCCTCCCCCTCACCGCTAGCCTTCCGCTAACGTTCGGAGTATATCACGAAGAGTTGAATGACACAAAAAGAAAGCAACAACAGTGATGCCCGTCTACCTTTTATTGCAGTTTTGGCTCTCGTGGGGGCATTTATTCTGACTCCCCCTGTTTCGGTCGACCGAGACGACTCTTGCTCTTTATCGGGCAAGCTGCGCATGGAGACTTACGCAGATAGCCGCGCGGTGCCTGCGGGCGTAGACAGACAGACATTATTAGTGGCACGAGCACCGAGTGACACTCTTGTTTCTTGCGCATCACTTCCTGTTCACCTCCTGAGACAACCGGGAACAAAATTCGAAATAAATAAGAAAAAAAGAGGAAAAGAAGAGTACGGCCCATAATTGATGGGTTTCCTTATAGATATGATATCGGAGCATAAGATACAAATTGAGTTACCGAATTAGAATTAGGAATTACAAATTAGAATTAATTAGAAATCCCTGATTACCACACACCAAAGCACAGAATCGTAGACTTCAGAGGCCCGCCACGTGAGCACGACTTCGTCGAAATTCCTGAAAACCCAGAAGTAGAAATCGGAAGTAATGATGTCACTAATGACGTCACACACAAGAAAGTGACATGGCATTTAACGGGCTAATTAATGGAAAACAGTTGCCTAGCAGAGACTGAACATGTGCCTTGCAGAGTTGATGTGGCGTCACTGCTACCTCTCTCGCTTCTCTCCCGGCGCTCACCTGCCAGGTCGCTCACTGGCTTGCTCGCAAAGGCTGAGCTTGCGCGGTCCTTACATGCTCTGACGTCAGCACCGGAGAGGGCGCGTAAGGTGTGCTTCATGCGCCGCTCGCTTGGGGGCTGCGCCCCGCCAGGAAGCGCGCGCTGCGCTTCCTCCTCGCCCTCCCTCGCTGCTCGCCCGCATAACGTGCCAGGGGAAATACGTTCACTCGCTTAACCTAAAGAACACCAACGCCGAGGTGCGAGGGCAACTAAGAGACACCCAAGTCAAAGATTGGGGCCGCCTGCCGTTTCTTTTTTTTTTTTTTGTGCGAAAGCATGGAGCCGCTAATTGTATCCAGGCTCGCTTGCGTCTTAAACGATTGCGTTTTACGTCATATAAGTACGCCTTCTGTTTGTTTGTTTTTCTTCTTTTTCCCCCTTTGAGACAAAACTCTACAAATCGAATCCGACACTCAGACACCCAAGCCGGCACGTTTCCACGGCCACTATCATGCGCACACTGCAATTGCACCTTGGGGATTTCTTTCCCTAGCCGTTCCGTAACATAGGCCATATTTAACAAAGAAATCAACCAGAACATCACCAAGCGATAATGAGCAGATTATCTCTACAAATATAATACGGTATCCTCAGCACAAAATTACTTAACTCGTGCGAGCACTATACTGATAGCGTATAACTTCGCAAGAGTCAAAGGAGATATTACTTGACACGTTTATCTCAGTGAATCGATTAGCATGCAGACCGAGCATTTCTCTGTGATTTTTCTTCTTCTCGTGAGAGACCGCTTAAATCCCGGCATAGATTAGTGCCTTAGCTTCCAGTGAGCAGCTCAAAGCCGCGCCCGCCGCCTGCATTTCTATCTCCGCGCCGGCCACGGGATTTATTTCCATCCCGTTATCAGTGCGCGCCATGCGTCCACCGCGTAATCTCCGTCCCTGGTGCCCAGCCGTGAGCGCGCCTGGAAGCCGGCGCAACTAAGCCTCAGAAAAGGAGACTTCCGCCGGCCCATATTTTTTCCCATATCCTGTCCGCATAGCTTACGGCGACTTCAACCAAGTGGGGCACCGTCGACGGGCGGCCACTCTTACAGCTGTCTTTAGAGCATTCGTTGCTATAAAGTACTCTGGTGGCATATAGTGCTCGCTTGAAAGACTGGGAATAGCGTTTTTTCCTTCTTCCCTTTTTATAGGAGGCGAACAGCGTTGCCCTAAACAAAATAAAAATATTGAGAGTTCGGCCTTTTTTAAGTTTATATAGCCGAACTGAACAGCGCGTGCCGCAGATATGAGTTGCCGGTGCACAGGAACTTATAATGATACGAGAGAAGTGTGGAAGTAAAGCAGGTATACGGCTTAGGCACGGTAGCCGTGAAAGAGCTCGAGCCGGCAGCTTGCAAATGATGTAGCGTCAGCAGGAAAATCCTGTAGATCACGATAACGACAACCGAACGGCGTCGCAGTACAGTCTAACGACGAGGAGGATGTGCGCCTTATTGTCTGTCACTCTTTCAACAAGGAGGGCGCGAGACGCAGCCCGAGAATGTGCATCGCAACAACATATTCAAAAAAAAAAAAACAAGTGTCCGCGTGCGCACTGCACTGCGATGACCGACTACTACAAGGGAACTCTGCAATGTGAGCCCAACATTTTTGGAGAACGAGCACGACGAGAGGGCGGAACATTTTTAAAACTAAATTCTAGGGCTTATTCGCCAAAACCGCAATATGATTGTGAAGCATGCTGTCGTGGAGGGCTCCGGATTATTCTTGGCCCCCCTCGGGTGCTTTAACGCACACCTAAGTCTGAGTACACCAGCGAAATGCGGCCGCACTGTCCGGAGTCGAACCCCCGACTTCGAGCTAAGCAGAGCAACGCCATTTCCACTAAGTTACCGCGGGTGGGGATGCGAGGGGAGGAATGGCGAACCTGTGGGTCTGGCGACGTGTTTTATCTCAATGAATGCGTATTTATAAAAGAAAGGACCTGTTCTCGTGAGAAAGCTCGCCTTCGAAGTTGAAAATAATTAGAACGAATGTAGCAATCTGCAACCTCAGCCCAGATGTGCGACTGAAACACACCTGCCATTTATTTCATTTGTTTACCCTCAAAGTTATCCAGTCATACAGAGAGCGGGCAAAAAAAAAGGAAGAAAAGAAAAAAAAGAACGCGTACAGTTATTACACAACTATTAAATAGATGGTTACTTTTTAGAACAATTCCTGCTCGAACATTTTAGTGCACAGGAATTTATTGAGTGGTCGATGTGCTGTGATATACATGTCGCTCTATAATTTTCTCATTGGCACTTTTCATCTAATTATAATATTTGAGAAGATGGTTAATTAACTAAGACTAATTATCTTTATCTAGTTAGGCGGAATGAAAAAAATAGTTTGAGTATCAAAAAGCGACAGCAAACAATATTACCTTTGTTCTGTCCAGCTAGGTAGCATTTGCGTATTTTTAAACTCTGGCTAAAGTTAGCTGGGACAGCCTGCACAAATGGGGGTACTATAGAAACCGTTTTCTCAGAAACGCTTTACTGCAATACCTTGCGGAAAGCACAGAGGTGGGTAATCTAGAAAGTTGTAACCATGGTGTAGTGCTTTATTCATGTGTGAAACACCACCAAGACAAGAGCAGTTAGAAACAATGAAGCATCCGAAATAATTCTGAGGGAACTCAAGGCTCAGGACTACGCCACTAATGTGACTATCAGAGATGGAAGAGTACTGTTGAGGCTTCAAAACCACCACCCAACTTCTCTCATAAAGTACTATACCGGCACACCAATGTACTATATCCGCACCAATGTACTGAGAAGAGAGAGAGATAAAAAGGAAAGGGAAGGGAGGTTAACCATGGTCCCACCTGGTTGGCTAACCTACACGCATTGAAACGATGTGTGTGTGCGCGCACCCACTGAGGAATGTTCGTTCACGTATAATCACAAGCACTCGTCTAGCCCAGTTGTCTTGGAGAAGCCCATAAGCACCTTGGTGGCCTTGTGCGTATTAGAGGCCTGCGGCCAAGTTCGCGGAATGTTTACCTCCTAGAACGGTCTGTCGTTTAAGTGGCTGAGGCTAGTGCGAAGAGCATATCGTTGACAGTCGAAGGCTGGACAGTGGGACAGAATGCGCTCTATAGTTTCATCGCATCCGCAAGAGTGGCGTGCGGAGCTGATGGCGCATCCTGATCTTGCTGGTAAGTCGTGCGCGCTGCTTCATGTGCCCTGTCGTTGCCCGGCAATTACGCAGTGCATCGGAAGCCACTTAAATACGTATAATGTCATTCGTGGTACAATGGCCATTTTCCAAAGCTTCTCAATGGGCATGCCTAATGTTATACTCATGAGAGCCATGACGCAGGGCAAACTGTAGAGTTTGTAGGGCGGCTTCGCAGCTGCAAAAAGCTCTAGCAACCACAGAAGTTGAGCGCTACGTCATACGAAGCATTGGTGCTCGTTAGAAGAAGGGTTCTCACGAATCATGTTAATTTCTTGGAGCGGAACGGTAATTGGAGTCGTAACGTGTGTGCGAGCTGGTGGTATGCGCAGTGGGAGTGACGTAGTGGTTATTCAAGATGAAATGTTTTATTACATTGAAGTAATCCAGTTTGCTCAGTTTAAGCGGTGCAACGTTCACGTTTGGCGATCTATTTTCGTTCCAGTAGGGCAGCACGGGTCATCAGGCGTCTGAGCCGCATAACGACGACAAGCGGCCTCGGTGCGCTTATGATGGCGTTCCTCGAACTCGGCTGGGGTGAGAGGTTTCTTCGGGCGAGGCATTTTGGTCGGAAACGGATCTGTAGAGCGACGCGGAGACTCTACGCTGCTCCCAGGGTGCTCTAAAGCGGAAAGGAGCGAGCCTCCTTTTTATAGAGAGTCTTGATGTCAATTACACGAGCCCAGGGTGCCTAGTGTGAATCGCCACTTAGAAGTTGGACGTAGGGCTAACGTCGAGGTCAACAATCGCCACTTGTGAAAGAATCCCGGCGCACTTTTCAGAGAAGCTGATCGAGAGCGGATGTGTCAATTGATAAGTGACTGCACACTGTTTAAGCTGTACTTTGGGCACTATATAGACGCTTGATAACTCTAACTGCTTCGCGAAAACAGTCCGGCAGATGACAGGCAAACCAAGCGACACTCGACAATAATGTTTCGCATTAAATAGGCATCCATCGATTGGGCGCTTGTTGAAGCACTGAAGAACATGATCTACGGCACCTTTAAGAGCCGCAAATTCTGCAGTTGTCAGTGTCATAACATGCGAAAGCTTCAGCTGTATAGCGACATAGGTCGGTGGGAAAATCACAGCCACGGTAGAGCAGTTGGAACTGGTAGAACCACCTCTGTAGATATGTACACGGTGAAAGTAGGACTCAATTAAAAGAAAAAAAGATACAGATGCTTTAGGGCTAGTGGTGATATGTATGCCTTCTTGGTGATTCCAGGAACTCTGACGCACACGTTAAGTTGTCGGGAATGCCACAACAAAGATGTTGGGCGCGTCGCAGACTTGAAGGCGAGTCTCGGCGAGGTGGCGAGTCTCGGTGACCGGCCACAATGCCGGAGAATGTAGCTTGTGACCTCCGCGCTTATAAGCAAGCTAAGTAATGCGTTGGCAGCCATTAAAGGTGTCGCATGTGCGCTCTAAGTGTCTCAACAGTGACGTACGTGGTGACCATGTGATCCTGTGCGATAGCAATAGTTGCAGCTGTCGAAGCACAACAGCATAACATTTATGGAGTAAAGACGAGGAAATCATTGACCTTCCCTGTTATGCTCGTTAATTTGCACTTGTTAATGTTAAATTCGCCACGTTTTGCACCAAGCAGAAACGTAATTTTGATCATATGAGAGAGAGAGAGAGAGAGAGAGAGAGAGAGAGAGAGAGAGAAATGCAGGAGGGTTAACCAGGGTGCACCTGGCTTGCTACTCTACGCAAGAGTAGGAGGAAGCAGTCAGGGGAAGAGAAAAAAAAACGAAAGGGCAAGGAAATGTATGAAAAGTGATGCGCGCGCACATACGACACCGCTCACCACGCATCCAAAGGTCGTCGCACGGCACTGTCGTCTTTAAATATTGCAGCAGGGCTCTGGTGGCTTTCTGTGTCACTGAAGCCAATCGTACCAAATGGTAGGATTGACGGAGAAAGAAATGAGGAGGAAGCTTCTTTATAAACAAAACACCTCTCAGCGAAAAGCCTTATAGAAGAGAGGAGTGAACGAGCAAGGTCATTAGTATAGGTGAGAGAAAATAGTGCGCTTAGCACTCGGACTAAAAGGACGCCTTACGATGTCGAAAAACGTTGCCGGTCGCGGTCATTACCAGGTAAATTCTGAGTGCGGCTGCGCAATTCTATTCGTTAACAACGCAGTCAATAACGTAACGGTGATTCAAACCAAGAATACGTTGTTAGTAAATGCTAGGGGCTGAATTTCACAGAAACCCAATTCATCAGAGTTCCCCTCGGCACTCGTTGGCTCGAGCGCCAAGTTGCGGCCAGAAGTAGGTGAAGCAACCAGCTAATGCGTACATCGTATCTGCCAATGCTGCTGAGAAAATAAAAGCGTCGTTTCTAAAAGAGGAAGAAGAAGGTTATATGGGGAAAGGGGGAGGGGAGTAGTGTTTGAACAGGAACCGTCAAACCTCTGTGTCCTTCATAAGTCTCATGAACTGCCAATCTTTCTTGAGACCTTGGGTGAAGGAAAAAGAACGAAAGAAAAGAAAGAGCGTGAAAAAGGCATAAAGGGCTAAGTCGCATGGATTTTCTCTCCATATAATTTCTTTGTTTGTTTGTTGTTGTTGTTTTTTTGGTTTGCGCGCCGTCCGTGCGTTCTCGAGATCACAACATTTGCTGAAATCTCGGTGAAGTGATCAGTTGCGGTGCTTCATTTCACCCCATTTCTGCTTCCCACGCATCTCGATTTTGCATCTCTGCACACTTCTCTCGTATTTGAAAACTTGTTTGTTAGTCTTCCTCTTCGCTTGACCGATTGCATAAGGCTGCCTCGACGGAGCACTTAGGGCCGAGCAAGAGGAAGCGCAGTGCTGGTGCTAGCCCGCGTTAGGCCACGCAGCGCCGCCGACGTCGACCGCGCTTGCCCGGAGCCGTCCTAGGGGACGACTCTGCAGAGCGCCGATAAGTGCGTCGAGCAACCCTTCCCTCGAGAACCAGCCCTCAGCGACCCGCTGTTGCCGCCACAGAATGGGCCTCTCACTCGCTAAGCGCAATTAACAAACGCGCCCAAGGCCAAAACGCAAGCATGAGCTTAGCGAACAAACGTAGCGTTGTATGCCCCAGCGATTCTCGGACGCCAAAATGGGCGCGCAGGCGCGTGGTGCTCCTTTTGTACATTTGTTTTTGTCCCAGTTTACCTGAAGAGCGATCCTCTGAGCGAGTACAAAGGGAGGTGACTTTCTGCAATAATGAGACCAGGACATGACACCGCACTCTGCGGGATGCGTCTGCGTGGAGAATATAGGGAAGCGAGAATCGCAGCCTCCCAGTGGTCTCACCCGCCGCGCTCGCCCTCCTCAACGGGAAGCGGTTCCCATCGATGATCGCTTGCGAGATGTATGAGGAAATACGGAGCCCAACGACGCAACTCCCTTCGAGCTAACGCAGCCGTATATTCTATGTGCGTAACAGGCAGCGTCCGCCTGTCGCGTCAACGTTGCGCCACGACGGCTGGCACGGCGGTGGGGTGGTGTGCAGCTGCTCGAACATAAAACGCCGCCGGAGCCCGACTGCTTCACGTCAATGCCGCTCGCTACCATGGTCCCTAGTTTCTGGCAGTCAGCTGCGTTCAAAGAAGGCTGGTGCTTGTCTCGCAGTCTTGCAGCACCCATTCAGCTTCCCAACATTCCGCGCATGCGATCAAAACAAATTTGCCTTTGTAAGGCCCAAACCTTTGGTGAAAATGAGTAATATGTACCATCGACAGGATGTCGTCGTGTGAATGAAACTGCTCAATAATGTGGCCACATATTATTCAAGCGACGTAGATATACGCGGAACACGTGTTATTTCCTTGGAAATAACGATAGTAAATACGGACAACTTATGCTTTGGTAGGTATGCCTTGCCATGATAAGTGCAACTTCGAGTGACATTCCGCTTTTCAGCACTTCAAACACTGCCTATATCAGCGTCCCTAAGCGGTTTTAGAAGTATTGACCTTGCAGTTATATGTGTTTTCGAAATTATTCAATACATGTTTAACAATCTACACACCAAGTGCTTTTTTTCTTTTATCTTGTTCTAATCATTCAGGTGGATCCTGATTTGGGGGCTGGGGCTCTTCTTACATGATCAATGCGAGGGCGCTACAGAAAAATACCAAAAAGAATCAAGCGGCGGTTGCAGGGTTGGGCAAACGCAGCATGCATGCCGTTTAGGTCCCACCAATATGAACCTTTACCATAACCATCGCTGAAACTCGACTTAAATATCAACTTGATCTTGCAACCAGGTTTTCTAAAACGTAAATAGCTGTCGCGGCACGTAGTCCAGCCTCATATTACCAGCACACTTTGTAGACTACTGTATTGCGCACTGTTCCAGTTGCTCGGACCTTTACTTTTCACTTTATATATGAATGACTTGCCGCACATATTCAAGCCTTCTAGCATACTGATGTACGTTGAAGATATGTACATTATAGTTAGAGCTAATAATCGACATGATCTTGAAGTGAAAGCTAACGACGAATTTAGAAAGGTTGCCCAATAGTTATCAAATAATATGCCAAGTATTAACGCAAAAAAATACTGTGTCTCCTTCCTCTCAAGGTGAAAAATTGTAAATACTAATGAAATGAAAATAATAATCAACGTGTCTGAAATACCCCCCCCCCCCCCTTATGAACAGGTATCTTCAATTAAATACCTTACAGTCATGATACCTAGCCATTTACACTGGCAAATGCAGATTCAACATATTTGCTCCAGGTTAGCTTCGGTACGTCAGCGCTAACTCAGGATCGTAATTACTCCGATACCCCAACACTACGAATCCTTTGCTTTTCTTTCATTCATTGTCACGTCTCATATAGAAGGCAGCCACAGTGACATCTTGCTACCTTCGTGAACAAGGACTTAAAATTTCATGCTGGAAGTGCGCAATGGTGGCATTCACGAGGAAGCGAATGTCTGCTTACGGCGTATCTATTAACGGGCAACTTATACCATAGAGCAGAAGTCACAGGTTCTTGGGAGTCGTAATTGACAGAGACCTATCTTGGACTCCGCATGTGAATTACGTGAAAAATCGGCTGACTGCTATCTGTCACCTGTTCAGGTTCCTTGCAGGAAAATGTTCGGGAGTATCTATACACGCTATGCTACAGCTGTACATGGCGTTATTCGTTGGATTCCTGCGATACAGCCTGCCTGCAATATCCAACACCTGCAAGACTAACCTGCGTACGATTCAGAGTATTCAAGCCCAAGCCCTTATGACATGTCTTGGCTTACCACGCAGTACATCAACGGCTGAGACCATTGCCCTTGCGCAGGATTACCAAATCACGACGCACATTACCGTTGAGACAGTGCGTGTGCATCTCAGGCATTATGCTCCTTCCCACCCCTTCCCACCACTTGGCGAGCCTCACTGCTGCAAGGCCCTGCTCGACATTTAGCGTTATTGTCAGTGCACATCGTGTGTCGTTTACTTCAGGGTACGCACCTGCGGCCAAGCCAGCGTTTCCTCCGTGGTGTTTGAGCCGTTCACAAGTACATATAATGATTCCAGGACTACAGAAGAAGACAGATCTACCGGCCCCTGCTCTAAAACAGCTGAGCTTACTTCTTTTGCATGAAAAGTACAGCAACCACGTGCACATCTATACCGATGGATCGACTACGTCGTGCATTTCTGGTGGTGCCGTGGTTATACCAACGCGAGGAATGACACTGCGGTTCAAGACATCGCATGTCACGACCTCAACGGCGGCAGAACTAACGGCCCTGCGTCGAGCACTGGAATTCATTGATTTTGAAAAACCTAGAAAATGGGCTCTGTTCTGTGATTCAAAACCGGCATTACAGTGCACGCAGTCAGTTCTCCGACACGAATGCCATGACCAATTGACATACGAAATCGCGAAACTTTACCATCACGTCCAACAAAAAGGTCACGAGGTCGCTTTTCAATGGGTACCTGGCCATTGTGGAATCAGTGGCAGTGGTTCCGCCGATAAGGCTGCTCGCACAGCACAACAAGAAGAGCACATCGTTCCAATTCCGCTTTCGAGGACAGACGCCGCAAGGCAGCTTCGACACCTGGCACGCATTCTCACACTGACCGAATGGAACTCGCCAAACTTACGACTCACACGACTGCATCGACTAAACCCCTCCCTGCAACACCGACCTCCACTAGGACTTCCTCGACGTGAAGCTACGCTTCTCTGTCGCCTTTGGTTAGGAGTTGCCTTCACAAAGGCATACTCTACATTGATTGGAGTGACTGACAGTGCAGCATGCGAGGTCTGTGGCACCGAAGAAAACATCGACCACCAGCTGTGCCACTGTCCACGATACACCCCAGAGAGACAAGAACTTGCCAAAGCTTTCCAAAAACTGGACAATCGGCTGCTTTCTGTGCAGGTGCTGCTGGAACACCGCCCCCATCGCCCGTCGGCCCATAAAGCGGTGAAGGCGCTTTTGTGCTTCTTAAGGACGACACGCTTGTGCGACCATCTGTGACTATTAATGCAATTTCTGTAAGACCACACACGTCAGCGAACTCACCGCAATTTCCTTCTTTCCTTCCCTCCTCTCTCTCCCTGTTATCTTTGTTTTCCCCCTTTTCCATTCCCGGTGTAGGCTAGCCAACCGGACGTTATTCTGATTAACCTCCCTGCCTTCTACTTATCTCTTTCTCTCCACGTCTCATATTGCATTGAGTCTTGGGAAGGCACACACCGAAATTATCTGTACCCGGTAAGGCGGATGCAAAAACGTGCTGGGAGAATCATAACCAATCCTAAGCATAATGACGCTAGGAAGCCTTTGTTCTGCACGTCTCAGATTCTGCCCTTCGACCTATTACGGAAATTAAATATAACTACATATGTGTACAGCGTTGTCAATTAAAATCATCCTTTCCCTGTGTCGTTGTTTCACACGCCTTCTCGTTGTACTAGGCAGCTATCTTTCTGTTATCCTAATATTTATCTCGCTAATAATGTATACGGAAATTAACAGCGCAAAACAAACAAGGACGAAGGAAAAGAAGAACACGTCACTGCTGCAGTATGTATGCATTGTATACATACAGCGCCTGCGCCGTGTACATTGTATTTATACAATGTATACCGTTAATGCCTACTACAATTCTGTGGTATTAAAATCTGGAACCCTATTCCTTCTGTAATAAATATTGCAAAAGCCTGTCTGAAGCATCATTACAAAAAAAAATCTTTTTTGGAACCAGACTATCCTAGGGCTGTGCGTTCCACTCAGTGTTTGCAAGCATTATGTAAAAAAGGAAATAAATAAAAGTCAATCAATTCCCCTCCGGACTTTCGCTTTCTCTCTCTATTCCTTTCACTTAACTTCAGTATTCTTCTAGTACCGTTTTTTTTTTTTTTAGGAAGGTACGCAGACCTTGTGTGCCTTACGGTGGCAGTTAGTATTTTGTTCTCTCTGATTATCTGTCTCGGTGCCTGCGTTTTATTCGCCTACCTATTAGCAACACAGTTCGCAACGTTCCTCCCTTAGCGCAGACCTGGGTCACGAAAGTGTCCTGCTGAGCTTCCACGACCGCTAATGGTGAGTCTATCGAGATAAGGGCGACCCCGGTGAAGGGGAGAGGCAGGATTCTCACCCCTTGACACCGGCATCAACCTTTTCACCGTCACGTCACTGGCCGCACCCCGAAGCGACGTGCCGGAGACCGCCGTTTTGGTTCGCGGGGGACACGGAGGGGAAGCCCGACGCTACGAGCGGCTCCATCCGGCCGTCTCCTCTGCAAGGCGACGCACAACCGGGAAGAGGCCAATTAGTCCGCGCCACGTTCCCCCGAGCAGGCTTCGCTCGCAGGAGATGACAGGGCCAGGCGGAGGCAGCCGGGCGTCGCCCGATCGAGCGCCGCGAAAGGTGAGAGGGCAGCGTGACCGCAGAGGGCTTCACGCGTGCTCGCCCCGCTGTCTCCTCCGCGGCCGTCCATCTCGCGGCGACAAAGCGGCGGCGGCGCTCGCTAAGCAATTCGATATCGGCGTGTGGTTTCAGCGCACCGCGCGTCTCTTGGAGTGCGCATAACGCTCGTCTGGACTCCTCGATTGAGGCTTACGTAGTGGAGTGGCAGCGGCTAAGGCGGTCGAGATGGACGCTTTCGAGTGCCTGCAGAGTTTCCGTGGCATTCGGTTGAAATTCGGGGACGCACGCGACTTTGAATTATTAGCCCGCAGAGTATGGTCACCGCACGGATGCTCAGGTTACGTCAAGCGGCGTTCTTTTCTTTCTTCATTTTTTTTTCACACATTTGGAAATTAAGAAGTTAGCAGGCAAAACGCAAGGTTGTTTGTCCTAACTGAAACGGAGGCCTGCCTTCGATTTTGTTTTCTTCAGAAGCTGCGCTTACCTACCCTCGTGTGCTTCCGTTGCACATTCAAGTGCTCTGAATGGCCGAAATTTATCAGGAGCCCCCTCCCCGACTAAGCCATCTCTCACAACCAGTGTGTTGCTTTGGGACGTTAAGTCTTTTAATTTCTCTTACTCTCCCTCATGTGCATAGAAGCGTGCGCCAACGCTATGACTACGTGAAATGATCGTGTAGAAAATTTCGGGCCTTTTATTTTTATTTATTTATTTTATCAGAATACGGTGACCAGTTCAGAAGGCATTCGCACGCGCGCTCTATTTCTTTTGCTGACAGCAGCGCAGCCATCTGTGGTGCATGGTGTCTATCGAATATTTATTTTTCGGTATTTATATGCTTTTACAAAAAAGTGAGAATGTTTGAAATCATAGTAACGAATCAAATATCAAGTCATTCAATTTGGTTCCTCGAATCAAAAAGCCGGTACGTAGAAAAAAGTAAAAAATTTGAGGAGTCATTCCACTCTATGAAGCTGGTTGACCAATGAAGCTGCTATTGTGGTATAAATTACGTTGCTATAAATATTTGTTGGTATGTAGCTATACATATAATTATGTATATGCCATTTATGCGAAATATAAAGAAATACACAATCATTGTTGTCTTGTGTCTTTTCTCTTCATTTTACCTATATCTTGTCACGCAAGTGATGACGGCCTTGTGGCCGCTGTGGTACACCGCCAATGGCTCTTTTACGACGCCGCTCTAAAGACGCAGGTGTTGTCAACGCAGCTGCGACGGAGCATTGTTTAGGCGCAGGTGGCCGTTAAGCTGAGCCTCGACGCGACATGCGTTTTCGAACAATTTTTCGAACAATTTCGAACATGCGCACTTACGTCAGTATATTTGAAAAAGCGTAAAACAAAGAAAGGTTAGCAATCTGCCCAATAGCGACAGCAGTAGACTGGAAATCATATGTCCACGTTACTGTACTTGCGAAAAGCAGCGAACCCGAGATTGTAACTCATTGTTAAAGATACCAGGGCCCAAATTCACGAAGCTTTTCATTCGTAAGTGTTCTTTGCCATTGGGCGGCCGTCTTCGCTAATTATGTGTCCAACATTACGATTGGCTAAAGTTTTCTTTTACGAACAATTCTAGCGCAAGATCTTTTTGCGAATACGGGCCCAGAATAAAACCGCTATATACGCTGAGGACACAGTATCTCAAATTGAAATATGCAATAATTAAGAAATTAATTTGTGTAACACTGTGGATTAACAATTGATCACAGTGATTCGTCATGGAGGTTGCCTTCGGCTGTCTATATGACAGCGTAACGGACGCAGGATTGCGCTATCGACCACAGGCGATCCTTAATAATTCAATGCGGGCAAAAAAGAAACGCCCATTGTAAGGTTGCGGAAACTTCAGTTTATTTTATTATGCTTCTGCCAGATCCTCCGTAATCACAAGGCCACGCTCAAAATCAGTGACCTCAAGTCCGACAATTTCAGTTTGGGCCCCAGAGGCACGCCAAAAGGAGCGGTAGTCTCACCACTGCTTTTTAACATCGCCATGAAGAAACTATCGCAAAGGCGATTAATCCCATAGAAGGGATTAATCATACGCTCTACGCTGATGACATCACAATCTGGTGCACCGGGGGAAGCGAAAGAGCTGTTGAATTAGGCTTACAGGAGGCTGTAGATCAAACAGAGATGTACCTGGAAAACACGGGGCTTAGATGCTCCCCGAGCAAGTCTGAGCTCCTCCTCTACAGGCCAGTCAGAAGAGAGAGAGAGAGAAAAAAAACTTTATGTTCATGTTGGGTGGTATGGTGGAAAGGCCCTCAGTATAGAGCCTCGCTTGCAGCATTCTTCAGTGCAGCACTGATAAACGCCACAAGGTACCGTTGGTCGTCGGCGCTGGCTGCTTCTGTCAGCCACCCGGCATGGGGTTCGGGGAAAGATTTGTGGGGGCGGGAAGGGAAGGTGGAGGTGGTCCACAGGACCAGAGGATATGGGATGTGTTCGGATGTTCGCCACAATATCGGCAGGGTGGGGGATCTTCAGGTAAGAGGCCGCGGAGGAGGCGCATTCGCGCTGGTGTAGGTAGTGTTTCAGTCTGGGCCTGACGAATCAGTACACCCTGTTCACGGGTGAGCACTTTGCTGAGCTTGGGGAACTTGCGTCTTGCCTCTTGATATGGCCGCAGAAGCAGGGGAGCCCGCCTTTCGTCTGGGCTGGTCGCGGAATGCAGGGTGCCTGTTCAAAGTCTCGCAGGCGAGCTGATTAGCTCTTTCATTTCCCGGCAGCCCATCATGACCAGGTATCCAGATGATTTCCAGAGGACCCTGAAGGTGCTCTTGAATAAATGTCGAAATGTGGGCCGGGAGATCGTTGTGCAACAATTTCCTGCAAGCCGCCATGGAGTCGGCAAATATGATTCTTGGGTAGGCTGAGTTACTAAGGGGCATGTGTTTGATCGCGGTTGCGATGGCTGTCAGTTCCGCTAAGGTCGGATCTGTCTCTGGGAGTAACTCAGTATGTACAGTTTGGAAGTCGTTATTCTCGACTGCTATAGCGGAGCCCCGTGCACCAACGCTAGCATCAGCATAGAAGTATATGCCGTCAGGGTGTCTTGCCGTGTACCTCTTGAAGTAGGCAACTCGTTGTCGTCGCCTCTCCTTGCTTCGTTCTGGATTCATATGGCGTGGCAGTGGAGCTATGGTTAGGAGTTCGCGTTGTTTCGGGGGTAGTGGGCGCGTGTTCAGAAGGGCGTAGCTTTTGGATGATGACCGATGCCATGGAGGATGTGTGTGCCTTGACACGTGCGCTGCAAATGCAGTCCTTGGCGACGAGTATGAATGCTGACTAGTTCCGCCACCGTGTTATGGCAACCGATGTCAAGGAGGAGCTTAGTGCTGGCACTAAACGGGATGCCGATGGCCAGCTTTGTCGTCTTCCGGATGAGCGCATCAAGGCGATTGATATCTTCCTGACGGAGATTGGTATAGGGCATGTGATAGCGCAGGCGCGACATAATTAGTGCGTTTCTTAATTGAAGCATATCCACCTTTTTCACTCCATTTGTTCGGTTGGAGACCCTACGCATCATGTGCAGCACCTGTTCTCCTTGCCTGAGCAGGTGATGCACCGTCGCAACGGGACCTCCATCTTTCTGGATATTGAGACCGAGGATCTTAATACATTTTGGTTTGGAAATCGGCAGGCCTTCGTTTACAATTTGTATGGTGGGCGGTCTCCATCTTTTGTGATGGACCAGTAGCAACTCATATTTTTCCGGCCCACACCTAAGGCCAATAGTTTGAGCAGCCTCATGCACCCTGTTCATAGCCTGTAGGAGAGTTTCTTGGATATGCCCTGGCGAACCCGTGTTGATCCAGATGGTGATATCATCTGCGTAGATCGTATATTTGATGTCGGGGATGTCTCGTAGCGTTCTATTGACTACGCACATGGCAAGATTAAAGAGTGTGGGCGAGATCACGGAACCCTGCGGGATACCTCTCTGCGGATGGGGATGCTGTTGTGAGGTGATGTCCAGTGGCGTAGCAACAGGGGGGGCCGGGGGGCCGTGGGCCCCGGGTACACGGGGCCAGTAGGGGGGGGGGGGGGGGGGTGTCATATACGTCGGAAGACACCCGAAAATTGTTGATATCCTCGCCTCTTCCACTACACTCGGTGAGGGGGGGGGGGGTGACAGAAGCGCTAAGGGCCCCGGGTGCCAGAAGACCTAGCTACGCCGCTGGTGATGTCGCCTACTCGTAGCGTGCACGTGCGACTCCGTAAGAAGTCCCTAATATAGTTATAAAGCTTGGTTCCGCAGCCAGTAGCTTAGAGCTCTTGCAGCATAGCATCGTGGTTAACATAGTCAAAAGCTTTCTTGAGGTCTATGGCAAGAAAAGCTTTAAGTTGAGCGCTGCTTGTTTCCTTCGTGATTTCTTCGTGTAGCTGCAGCAGAACGTCTTGAGTAGATAAGTGATGTCTGTATCCAATCAAATTATGGGGTACGTGTTGTGATTGCTCAAGATGACTAAGAAGTCTGTTAAGCACGATTCGCTCCATTAGCTTACCCACGCATTGTGTTAGCGATATTGGACGCAGATTCGCTATGGCTTGGGGCTTGCCAGGCTTCGTAATGAAAATGATGCTGGCTGTCTTCTACTCTTCTGGCAAGCTGCCCGTGTCGCACATGTTAATTTGCTGAAGTAAGAATGCATGATCGGCTTCTGTAAGGTTGCGGAGCTGTGTTGTCGTAATTTGGTCTCGTCCTGGCGCTTTATTCGGCTTTGCTTCTGCTAAAGCACGCTGTAGTTCCGCTAATGTGATTGGGCCGGTGAGACCCTCATTTTCTGGTTCTGCGCTTTTGTAGTCGGCATACTGTGGTTGCGCTGGATCCGCAATGTGTGTTGTTATAAGCTCGTAGAATAGGTCGTCGGTATGCTCAAATGTTTCGAGCATCTTTCGCCGCTTATGGGACGGTTCCGTCTTTGTCTGGGTCGGGTCAATGAGTGATCGGATGAGATTCCACGTGGAGCTCATATTCAATGTATCATTGAGCTTGTTGCACGTGTCGTACCACTGCTCACGAGTGAGATGTTCAGTGTAATGGACGATCTGCTCGTTGAGCGTGTTGATGCGTCAGCATAGTTTTCTATTGAGCTTATTTCTTTTCGATCTCTTAATGAGGGCATCTCGTGCCTCCCAGAGATGAAGAAGATGCTTGTCCGTGCTTGGTTGCTCCCACTTCTCTATTATTTTCTTCGTGTGTGAATTGATTCTTTGCCTGACTTTCTCTACCCAATCTTTGAAGTGCATGTTTTGGAAGTCTCCTACATGTGTCTTGCGGAACTCATTCCAATCCGTGAGGCGATGCTTGCGCTGGACTTTTGGGAATCCTTTGCTTTGCAGAAATATCTGTGTGAGAGTGTGGTCACTCGTTAAAGTATCTTGCGTGTTAACCCATTGCGCTGACAGTCGTCCTAAAATGAAGGCGAGATCGGGCGTGGTATCCCTTTCTACGGAGTTTCCGTGCCGCGTCGGGGAGTCGGCCTCGTTAAGGAGAGTCAGCTGGGCCTGTTGCATATGGTATAGTAGGGCGGATCCTTTGGAGGAGTTTTTTGTGTATCCCCATGAAGTGTGTGGCGCGTTGAAGTCGCCTGCTATTAGATGATCAAAATACTTCGTTGGCCGTAGATTCGCAACCTCCTTGAAGAAGTCTACTTTCTGTTTTGGCGGGCTGTAAACATTCGTGATGAATAAGTGGGGCTGTGCCTTGCTCTTGACAATTTTAGTTGGAAAGACGCGTACAGTGAGGCTCTGTTCCGTGCTGTGGACAACATTTGCCACTATATCTTTACGAATAAGAACGGCCAGTGCCGAATTGTGGCTATACGCCGTATAGCCTGCAAGATGAGGTGTTTGGTTAGTTTCCTGGAGTAGGAGAATTTCGGGTCGACGATCTTGAGCGGCAATGTACTGCGTGACAAGGCCCCATTTTCGAGCGATTCCTCTACAGTTCCACTGCCACACCACCAGATTAGTCGCCATTGTTCTACTGATGATTTTGCGGAGCGCCCACTGTAGGGTAAGGAGTGGGTCGCGTTACGCTGGTAGATCGACGTGCTTTGGGTCGTTCGCACTCTTCCTGGCGCGGTAATGCGGCCATCGCAGCCCAGAGTCTTGCAGAATTTCATATCAGCAGTCCAGTGTCTTTACATGATTTAGTTTGATTGTCGTGTACTTCACGCTACGAGCTTCTCTTTAAATAAGTGTGTGCTGTTATCTGCTCACAAGGGCTTCTTATGTGATTACAACTACAGAGCGAAAGGTAAAGACGCTGGACATTTCTGTTTCGGGTGCCTGGAATGTGCTAGTTTAATGCGTATTCCTCCAACGCATTCGATGTTTGCTCCTTGCAGCCCGTATTTGATGAAATAAGCCCCTCACAGACGTTTCTTCATTCTTCAGGTAACGTCTTACGGTGGCAGTACTCTACCTCGCTTGTTCTGACTCCCTCATGCATTTCCAGTAAATGTGCCATCGAAGAAACTTAGAACCTAACTAAGCGTTACGGAGTAAAAGGGAAAATAGAAGTAAAATAAACGAAAAAGACGCCAGCCACACGCGCCCTCCTTCTGTTTCAGAAGCAATGATTTTGTTTCTTTACAGGCACTGGCAGTTAGAAACTTCCAACACGTATTACTAACTACTGTACAGCATACCTTAGTATTGCGAATGCCAGCAGAGTTTTCCAAACTGTTCCGAAGTCATCAAGTTGTATACTCCAAGCGAATAAAATAAACATAAAAGGGTCAATTTAGCATTCAACATTGGCTCAACCACTGACGTAGTAAATGAACAATAACTGAGTATGAGAGAGAGAGAGAGAGAAAGAGAGAGAGAGCGTTATCCTACTTGAACATCGAGACAAAACGCTTTAGCAGACCAACTTAGCAGTCAGCGCGCACGGTAGTGTATGGTGCTCTCTGCACCAGCTATAGAAGTATCAGTGGCGCACAGGAACGCGGAGGAAATTGACGAAGCTGCACTGACTTACAGCAGAATGCAAATTTCTATGCACACACACTACTGTGGTACTAAGCGCAAAACCACGAGTTCGACAACACTTGGGGCGGCGGAACTTCAATGGCGGCGCAATGCACAAGCGCGCCACCGCCTTTCGGATAAGACATACTATCCCGACGGTCTTGATTCGTTTCTCAACGGTAAACATGGAAGAAAACTGGATCAAAGCTCGTGAAAAACTTCGACAGCTCTGCCAGTCGGAATTGCTCCCGAAGCTCTACCTCAATGACAATCTAACCAAGGCAAATCGGCATCTGTTCTGGCTTGCCAGGGCCGCAGGCAAGCAACACAAGTACAAGCTCGTTTGGGTGAGAGGAGGCAAAATCTTCACTAAGAAGGACGAAGACTCTCCACTCATTCGTATAACAATGAAACGGATGTTGAAAAAATCCAATGACTATGACTCCATCCATTTTACTTGATTTTCCGAAGTTTAAAACTTTTAAGGACAACTTTGGTCCGAGTTCAGAATTAGACTATAATTTGGTCAATATAAATATTCACAGTCTAGGTAAGTACTGGGAGAGTTTAGAAAAATATTGCGGAGTATGCAACAAATTTTGTAGATGTGTATGCACTAACCGAAATAAATATTCCCGAATCAAGTGCAGAGTTCTTTGTAATAAATAGTTATACAGTGCAAAAATTGTGACTCGTTCGCACCGTCGTGGGAGTTGAATTGCAGTTTTCGTGAACGAAGAATACACAGTATCGTGCATTGATGTATATTTTACTCATGCGGAATGCCTTTGTTTAAATGTAAGCTTTCCTTTTTTCAGAATACGCTTACTTTGTTAGCGATATGCCGGCCTCCTGTAAACAGTGTCAGTCGCTTCATAATAAAATTAGAAACTGTTTTAAAGCGTTTCAGTTATGAGGAGGTGTTTTGCCTCACCGTTGATTTAAATATCAACATATTATGCCCAGGCAAAACTCAAGTGTAGGATTCATTATCTGCCCTTTCTACTTTTGGCCTAGAAAGCACGGTCACCAGCTTCACACGTGAAGAAGTTGTGAGTGGCCGAACAATGCATTTTCGCTCAGACCGTATGAGCGCCTAATCATGATCTGCATTTATACGTGATCGCGCAGTGCTTACCCGACCACTACTTCACTGTCTGTTGTTTTAGTTTGAGGCGTCTTTTTAGCACACCTACCGGATGCAAAGTAAATAACTGAGATAGACGAACGCGCGTTGCCTGAGTTGATCAATGCAAATTGGACGAGATGATTGGCAAGTTCGACTGATGTTCACTGATTGTTTCCGGGGCGCCAGTGTTGATTTATGAACAATTTTGTTCGCAAATACACAGTTTTTAAGAAGCCTGTACTCGAATTGTTATAACTAAACACAGGAGAAATCGCAACTGGCTGACCGTGGAAATCATGAATTCAATCGCCTACCGAGATTTGCAGTGGAAACGGTTTAAGAGAACTCCAAGCAATGCTGAGCTTCGCGCTAGCTACAGAATCGCAAGGAATAAAATAGTCGCCCTTATCCAATCCGCAAAACGACGCTATACTTTCAACTTCAGTTTCAATTATCTGTTCGAAACCCGGTGAAGACGTTGGTCACTAATAAACCACTCACGCGGTAAAGACACTACAACTTCAAAGCTAGCCGACGCTTTTACAGGTGATCTTGCGCAGACAGCCAAAGTCTTCAATCAACATTTCGCACGCGTTTCGGGAACGACCTCAATGGCGCCAGCTGGCCGCTCTGGAAAAGAAAAAAAATCATATCAGCGTCTGCTTTTTTACCAACGATAACCTTTGACGTATTGGCAATCGTTGCTTGATTTAGGTGACGTAAGGCAGCTGCTAAAGACGGTGTATCGGTATCTTTGCTCCAACGAAACTTCGACGCGCTATTCGGTATTCTTCTTGTCATACTTAATGGATTCCTAGAGAGCGCGCTACACTGCTGACGGAATTAAAAACGGCCATTGTAACGCTATTACTTAAAGGAGGAAATAAAGTTAATGTGGACAATTACCGACCTCTTTCTATCTTGGCGATCATGTCACATATAGTAGATAAATTTCTCTTAGAAACCATGACTTCATTTCTGGATAAGTTTACAGTCATATCAAGCCCTCAGCCTGGTTTTGTCGCAGGATGGGGCACCATTGCTCTGCTCGAGGAATTTTCAGACGAAATAAACGCAGCTTTAGAACAAAACATGTTTGTACGTGGATTGTTTCTCGACAGTCCTAAAGCATTCGATACAGTAAACCACGAACTCCTGCTTGAAGAACTATACCTTCTCGGTTTCAGGCCATTTTACCAGTTCTTAAAAAAATTATTTGTACAGCCCGCTCGTAGGTAATAGCTTTAAATAACCAGTTATTCATCAATAACAAATTACCTCTGAAAGCTGGAGTGCCTCACGGCTCTCTTGTCTTTTCTTTTTAACCTGTTTATAAATGACTTTTCGCCAACTGTATCGAAGTGATTCATATTTCAATATGCAGATCATACCGTCCTTTCAACAAAACATGTCTCTTACTCAAAAGCAGTTGCGTTACTTCAAGAGTGTGTACGACGCAATAACCTGGTTTGCTAACAACTGTTTGTCAATAAACAAGAAAAAAAAAGGAAAATGTGTTTTAGAAATCCACCTATACCAACCGTTACAAATTTACCACAGCTGATGCGCTGTCCAAATTGTCAATCGTGTCAGTGGGTCCCCGCAGAATGTGCAAACTCTGCCAAATACCTTGTGTTGTTTTCTTTGACAGTGACCTCTCATGGAATGATCACATGACATATTTGCAGCAGGCTCAGAAGTGTTTCATTGCTACTTTTTAGCATTAAATTGATTGCTCCGATGCTTGTAAAAATGACTATAATGCACGCCTTAGCATACAGTGTCTTACGTTATGGCATTATATTGTTCGGTTTTTGCTCTTCTCGATGGCAGTGTCGAATTGACAGAATTCTAAAAAGTATGTTGAAGTTCACTGCGTATAACTCTTCCTCGGCTGACAACGTGAACTTCTTTATACGTCTGGGTCTTCCGTCATTTGAAACATTGTTCACTCAAACAGCTGCGGTAAGGCATTTTTGAAACCCCAATGTTAAACAGGAATATACCTATTGCTCCTCGTGCCCTACGGAAGACATTGCATTTTATAGTACTCTACTGGAACACAAGATTTGGTAAAGCTAGTAGGCATGCTAGTGTCCCAAGAATACTCAGTGACCTACCTGACCGTATTTTTACTGCAACCACGAAAGGAAACTTGAGAAAATTGTTCAAGGCACTATAAGCTATGTATAATACTAAATTTTGTTGTCGTTGTAGCCGTAACATGGGGTCTAGTTTATGCAATCGGCAATTGAAGGCCCTTGAACTCCAGAAATCTTGCGACTTGTTGCGTCGAAGTTCGTCGAAGGCGAAGTTCTTCGTCGAAGGCGAACTTCTCTGGCAGCGTCCGACATGGCCAAAGGTATTGGACACGTCTGGGTGTCTTCGTGGGCAGACCGGGCAGCCCTGTCAGCAAAGTTGTTGCCGACGATGCCACAGTGAGCAGGAATCCATTGAAAGATAATGTTGTGCCCTGTTTCCAGAGCATTGTGGTGTACTTCCCTGATGTTGGATATCGTCTAGCCTTTGCCGCGGCGAAACAACCTTGTTGTGCCGCTTGTGGCTGGGAGTGGCGTTCACGGACGCCTACACCTATAGTATCGGAACGGCCAAGAGCCCGATGTGCGACGCCTGTAAGTTCGAGGGAACCATCGAGCACCTATTGTGTACTTGCCCTCGCTACGACGTACAACGCCTCTCTCTGAGGACAACTTTAAACAGATTGGACTCAAGAACGTTCTCCGAGTCAAAGATACTCGGACCGTTACCACACCATTCGCGGGCACGAAAAGCGATTCATGCACTGGCACACTACTTGAAGTGCACCGGCTAAGAGACCGTTTATGGTGTCCCTGTGCATCCTCCCACACGCATTCAGTGCTCACTCTCTCCCTCTTTTCCTCTTTCTATTTCCCTTTCCCCCACCCCCAGTGTAGGGTAGCAAACGGAGTGCTTGTCTGGTTGACCTCCCTGCCTTTCTTGTCCTTGCTCTCTCTTTATTGTCGTTCTTATCGTTATATTTTTTCTTGTTTTCTTGTTTGTGTTAGTTAAACTTCATTTTGTTGTTGTGATGCGCTTCACCAGCTTTTCATTGCTGTACATATTGCCAACATATGCGGGGCCAAGTTACGCAAGCCACTTCCTTGGCTTTGACAGGCCAGCCTTCTGATGTACAAAGCTTGTAAGATGGCAACAATTATTATTATTATTATTATTATTATTATTATTATTATTATTATTATTATTATTATTATTATTATTATTATTATTGTTGTTGTTGTTGTTGTTGTTCTTGTTGTTGTTGTCGGCGTCGTCGGCGTCGTTGTTGTTGTTGTTGTCAATACGCGACAAATATCGAGAAAAAGCAATAACAGCTGGAAATACTAAGAAATGTTATTATTACAGGTACAGTCTTTTGTTATTAAAAATTACTCCTCCACTAAGATATAGGCGTAAAGCTTTGCGTCATGTCAGTATCATTGTTAAGAAGCGACAGAGGGCCTTAATTTTGTACCAAGAACAGCGTCCTCTCTTGGTCTGCGCAGCGTAAAGACAACACCCGTCTTGCTCAAAACAAGCGCCGTTATACGCGCCGTTGCCAGTCGAAGCGCGGCAGCTAATCCCCCCTTTTGTGTCCGGGCGCGTAATCGCCCTGGCGGCTCGCGCCTTTGCTGCAGGGCACCGCTCGCACCACTGCGCACATTCACGCAGTCTGTTGAGCGCGTAAGTCTTTTCGCTGTTGCCAGCCTAAGGAGGAGCCAAGTGGAGCAAATTACAATGCGCTTGTTACGAAGTCTTAGGTTCAGCAGGCACACATTCATGAGGTGAAACCCATGGACGCAATTTGTAAAGGTTTTTCTATTCCGATTCTATTCATCTCTTAGGCCCCACCGTTCCGAGTGGCGCATACCGGTGACATGATCAAGGGTGCGACTGCGTACGAGCCAATCGTAAAGAACAAGAAGAAGGGCCTGTGAAAAGACTCATTACACAATGCGGCACCAGCATTCAAGCCCAGACAATTCGGCTCCGTCTAAGTGCCCGAAATACAACTGGTTTGGACTACAAGTTCGAAGTTACCAATAAAGACGCAGAGCGCAGTAATTGCGAGTAGGTTGATAATTTCTTTCGTACATAAGTTTCGTAGATCTGCGTAATAAACAGCGCTGGTGCGTTTCGCACGTGATGGGTCAGCAATGCATGTCATGACTGGGTCACGACAGACATTGTGAGCAGTGCTAAGGTTCACAATAGCAGGAGAAATTCCTGGAGCCACAACATTCACATGGGGACGAGAGAGAAAAGGACGCATAGAAAGGCAGGGAGGTTAACCAGAGGTACTTCCGGTTGGCTACTCCGCAGGTGGGGAAGGGTTAAGGGGGAAAAAAGAGAAAGAGAGTGGAAGGGGAGATAGAGAGAAATAAAGAGAGACGAGCACAAACAAACCGCGTACAATATAGAGCGGTAGGGGGCGGTGTTCATACAGTTTGTCGTGAAGGCCCGTAGACCGCAGGAACCTTAATAAAGTGAGTAAGGCCTTCAACGCGGATGTTCTTTCAGAGCACTGACCTAAAACTTTGAGTTTTGATAGTGGGCGATTGTCCAACTGGTCCAGTACTCTGCACATCACTTGTCTCTGGGCACTATATAGCGGGCAGAGACAGATAATATGTGCGAACGTCTCATCGTTGTTGCACGTGTCGCACGTGGGGCTGTTGGCTATTCCAATAAGAAAAGCATATGAGTTCGTAAACGCAATGTCTAGTGGCAGACGATACAGCATGGTCTATTCACGTTGTGGTAACCCAGGCGGTAGGTGCATCCATATGTCCGGACACAACGAACTCAAACAACACATGGTGAAAACGTTCGAATCCCACAGGGGCAAAGTATATTCACGGGACATCAATCGCAGCCCAGCCACAGCGTCTGTTCGCGAAAGCGGAATCAAGACACGTTGGCCACTTTCATGTGCAGATCGGGCGACTTCGTCGGCGTGGTCATTCTGGCTGATGTTACAATGTACTACCACAAAGGAAATGCTTTTGCGCCCTTCGTACGACGGAAGCAATACGTGGTGCCCCGATATCACCCCCAGAGACGGTTACCTCTATAGAGAATCTCCAAGACCATCGTTCTTGGCGCCAAAAACGACTGCAACAATCGAAAACGCGTAATGACAGCCATATCATTACAGGTGTGCATGTCTATGTGGCTATGCGACTGCGTACCAGGGAGAGAGGTGTGTGACATCGTACAGTTCGCGCGAGAACGTTTGAAGTGAAGTCATAGTGGTGCAAGCACGGCGTGCAGTGAGTTTATTGTACTGAAACTGGCGACACCGCTTCGGCTATGAGAAAGGACGAAAGTGGGCGGCGAAAATTACCAAGGAAGGAAGGAAGGAAAAAGTGGTGAAGGAAGGCAGGGAGGTTAACCAGTTTAGCTTAACCGGTTTGCTACCCTACACATAGGAGCGGGATGGGGGGGGGGGGGATGAAAGATGGGGAGAAGAGATAGAGAGCACATAACACGGCACACACATCGTTGGTTAGAGTCTGTCACTCTTGTGCGGTACGTGACATCACTGTCACAGCCGCTTGTCCACGCCCGTCTCCTTCATAAACCGAAGTAGTCCCTTCGTCGCCTTCAGCTGCGATGTCTTCTGTCGGCGATATGTGAAAATGGTTGCAACTGACAATGGTCTATTGTCAAGGTGCGCTAGAACGGATGCCATGGACTGTCTCTGAAAATTATATTCAGTACAGTCGCACAGAATGTGTTCCAGCGTCTCCTCGCAAAGACAGGCATTGCATTGCATTGCATTGCAGAGATGCGGAACGAGTAAGATTTCGTGAAAGTGAATGCCACCCCTAGCCATAAGCGATAAAGCAGGGTGGTCTCACTTCGGCGGAGTCCAGTTGGCATACGGAGATGCATCAAGGAGGGCAGGTCGTGTTGACGATTGCTCCGGTTGGTCTGGCTGCTTGGTGTGCACCATAGAGAGAGCGTGATCTCCCGTGCAAGCACTCGAAGTCTGCTGGTTGCGTCGGACCGCGAAAGTGGTATGGCCTCTTCCTGTGTGTCTTCAAGAGCTGTCCGAGCGGCTTTATCGGCGTCTTCATTTCCTATGACGCCACTGAAACATCACGTGATGTCCTTTCTCATGTGATGTATGGAGTAGGCGTCTAATATCGAACACGAGCTGTTCGAATGGCCCACGACGCAGAGCTGATAGCACAGATTGTAGGGCTGCCTTTGAGTCACTGAAAATTGACCATTGTCGAGGTGGTTTCCGATTGACGAAACAAAGTGCAGCGCGAAGAGCTGCTATAGTTCCGCAGATGTAGATGTCAATGGGTGGTCAGTCCTAAAGCTGATGGTAATACCTCTTGCTGGGACGACCACATCATCGGACGAACACTGGATGTTTGTGGAACCATCAGTATAAATATGTGCACTATCTGCGTACCTTTCGTGCAGAAGAAGCAGAGACAGTTGTTTCAGCACAGGCGACGACAGCTCAGAATTTTTCCCGATTCCTGGTACGCTGAGATGGACTGTGGGGCTGACAAGGCACCAAGGGGGTATCGATGGTTTAGATGCAGCGGTGAAGCCCGAGGGAAGTTTGTCGTTGTACCTGACGATAGTTTTAGAGAATGATGCTTGGTGCCTGTCTGAAGGTAGTGTTGCAAGGCGGTGATAGGGGGAACGTGCAAAATGTCTGATATGCGTTCTCAGGGCTTCCACCGTGATGTTTGTATTAGATGGTCCCGAGTATTCGCAATAGTTGCCTCAGTTGACGTGCATCTGGGCAAACCAAGACAAATTCCCAAAGAACGTCAGCTGGTTACTATGGTAAATTATGACATAATGATATGTGAAAACATTTGTTTTGTTCTGCTATGTTTGTTTGCCACCAGTGAAGCACGAAGCTAAGGTCTTTTTCGTTTCTTTATTCATTATTTCCGCGTCAAAAATTGGCATTTGTTGGTTTGTCGCGAGGTGGTTACTTTTTTCGCTACCACTTAAAGATTCGCCGCAGTTGGAGACTTTTGTGGCTACTTGCAGAATTTTTCGGCTACTTTTTCTCCTAAAGACCTGGCAACCCTGGCGAGGTCCGATGAGACAAAGCGTTGTGGTGGTTCGTTTCTGCCGTGATGCCACAGAAAATAATATCAATATTTTTGTTTTCACCTGCGCCAAAGCATCCATGTCGAGACACTAAAGCCAGCAAAGGTAACTACGTTCTTATTTATTTTTCTACTTTTACTTTTATTAGTGAGAACACATTGAGCCTCTTCAATTTTTTTTCTCGCTACCTGCGGGATGCCGGAGCCAGCCAGGGTGCATGCGTTTTTCTCGTGTTGCCGTGACCATCGCCCGGCGCACTTGGATATGCATTCGTTTTTCTCTGGCCCAGTGGGTTTTCGCCAGGCAGAGAGAGTATTGGACGCCTTCTGGCTAGCAGACGAGGAGAAAAAGAAACAATCGCTCACCGCCACCACTGCGGGGACTCGACGGATTGCAACGCGTTCGTTTGAGCGCAATCTCTCCGGAAAATTTTGTCTAGCAGGTGTACGATACCGGGCAGTACGCGTATGATTCTCTGTAGACCAAGCGTCCCACATTTTCTTCGATATTCCTTCGGTAGCCACATTAGGTGCCCAAAGTAGGCATTCGATTATGGCCAACATGCTTTCCTTTGGGTTTATTTTTCATTTCCGTGACACCGCCCCACAAAAAAAAAACAGTGATTGTTGCGGCTCAGCAAATTGTAGCCTGGTGAAAGTTCGATTTTGTTACTTCTTTCGCCGAAAGTTACGGGCCACGGGACGCTTCAGTTGCCAGAATACTCTTATTATATTATTGCGATAGCAATTATGTGGACACTCGAGGCGCATTCGTCGCCCTCATGTTCCGTATAAAGAACAAGAGCGATAACGTCGTGACCGCGCGCCGCATGCTGTATGTGCGAGTGAAAGCGTAAGAGGGGTGGTGGTGGCATAGGTGAGTCGACGATGGTCGCTGAGTCTTCTGTGCGCAAGGGAGAAAAGCGGCGAGGAAGCGCGCCCCCTGTTGTCGCGCGCAATACATCAGGGGGAGGTGGAGGGAGGGGGGGGCGGTTTATCTGTGAATCTGTGGTTGCGCAACATGTTTGTCTTGTTTGACGCATTATATACCGGGACTTTTTCTTAGATACGTCGATTTATTGGAAACTTATACGCATATTTAAATATGTTGTTGCGACGTATTGTGTATACGTGCAGTGAACTTTATTTCCAGTGACACTTTTTGCCCTTTATCAACCTTTATCTTGCATTTGTATATACCATTGTATCTTCGCATTTCTAATGTACGAGGGCGAGTCAAATGAAAGTGAACAAACCCACCCTGCGCAATAATGGTTTGGTTCATTATCTGCGAGGAATGCGCGTAGCACATAGGCATCTCTCATTTACAAAAGTGACACGCAGGTGTGAGTATAAATATTCTTTAATGCTCTCATACACTGGGTTGAATATGGTTGCGAGACATAATGGACACTCCAAAAATTGAACAGCATAGTGTCGTGAGGTTTTTTGACAGCTCAAGGTGTTTCCCAAAAAGAAATTTCATTTCATTGGCCAATGTGACGCGTTGGAGCAAGGAATTCAAAGTAGGATGAGAAAGTTCCAAAGGCAATAAAAAACGGGCCAAAGCCACCGTGCAATCACCCCCAACACAATTGAAAAGGCTGATGAGCTGATTAGACAAGAATAGATGATAAGCATCGATGAATTGGCAGGGCGCGTGAACATCAGTCACGGTTCGGGTCACACCATAATTTATGAACATCTCGGTTATCGGCTCTTGGGTGCGCAATGGATGCCCAAGATTTTGAACCACCGCCAGAAGACGGAGAGGTTCAGTGCTGCCTTGACTCATCTAATCCGGTATCACAATGAGGGTGACAACTTTTTGTCTGCAATTGTGATCGCGGTCGAATCATGGTGCCACTACTACGAGCCTGAAACACGACGGGAAAGCTTACAGTGGAATCATTTGAATTCACCACCCCCAAAGAAATCAAAGGCCGTCATTTCTGCCAGAAAGGTGTTGACTGTTTTTCGATCATCAGGGGACATTATTGATCGAATTTTCTAAACCTGGAGAGACTATCAGTTGTTTCCGATATTGTGAAACGTCGGATTGGCTGCGAGTCGTAATCAAGAACAAACGATGTGGAAAATTGAGGAATGGGGTCATCTTGCTCAACGACAATGCCCGTCCCCACGTCGCTGATGTGGTTAATGCAAAACTGGTAAAGTGTTAGTGGGAAATGCTGCAACATCCGCCATACAGCCCAGACCTGTCGCCTTGCGACTTCCACATTTTGGGGCATTTGAAGAAACTGCTCAAGGGAATGAGATTCGTGTCGTACGATGACGTGAAAGAGTCAGTTGCAGACTCTTTGAAGCAGCAACCCAAGGAGTTTTATTAGACGGTAATCACGCGACTCATTAGTCAGTGAGACAAATCTCTAAATGCTCATGGAGAAAATAAGGTACCTGTTTGTTATATATTCCCACTGGCTCACTTTCATTTGACTCGCCCTCGCATATATTGCACAACTCCTGCTTTTTGTATGTGCTCTCTGTTGCGACTATATTTTCGGTGCAATTACTCACAATACACAAGAGAGAGAGAGAGAAGGGAAGAAGGAAAGGCAGAGAGGTTAACCAGACTGAGTCCAATTTGCTACCCTACACGTGGGGAGGCGAATGGGGAGTGAAAGAGAGAGAGAGAGAAAAGATGAGTCTATACCGCACTTTCACATGGACTAAGTTAGGTGTAGGATGTCTATAGTCGGGCACTCAAGTCTGTTGCCTTCAGGTAGTGAAGAGGCGCTCGAACTGCTTTCTGGGCTAATGAACTGTTAGGCCAGGCTCCCAAGATCTTTGCTTCTGTAAATGGCCTCTTATCCAGTCTATTCAGGCACACTGGAGAGTCTGACGTTGGCTGTCAAAGCGTGAGTCCGCCATTCCAATACGATAGCTGTAGAAGTTGGTGAATCCTACTCCTACCCACAGCCGATGCAGCAGTGTTGCATCACGTTGTGAAAGTTTTGCTGGTAATTTAAGTTTCAGTGATGGGTCGAGGCTGTATAAACGACACTTAGAGTTCTGCGGAGTATGCCAGTAACTTAACGTGATGGTACGAGCGAGACTGCGAAGCTCTCTTGCAGCGTCGACTCTGGATAAAGGTATAAGGAGTGTCGGTGAGCCAGCCTGGGCACGTCGGGCAGCGTCATCGCTGAGGTGATTATCAACGATGCCACAATGTACCGGCAGCCACTGAAAGATGATATGTCCTCGTTCAGAAGCGCAATGACAAGTTTCGTTGATTTTAGACACCAGCTGTTCATAATTGCCACGTCGTAAACTTCACAAGCTCTGTAGAGCTGCTTTCAAATCACAAAATATTGCCCATTTGTTAGGCGGTCATTTTTCAATGTACTTGACAGTAGCGCGAAGAGCGGCCAGTTCGGAACCCGCAGATGTCGTTACATGTGAAGTCTTAAACTTGATGACGACCGATTGAGATAGTATAACAATGACGCCCGTCGAATTTTCCGAGACGGAGCCATCCGTGTAAACATGGATTCGGTTAGCGTATGAACAATGCAAAAGTTCCAATGTGATCTGCTTGAGAGCCGCGGTGGTCAAGCCAATAAACAAACCGGTGACAGCTGTTCCTGCGCAATACATTGTAGCAAAAGACAGCGTCATTTAGATTTTTCCCTGGCCGTTGCATATGTACAAAAATCTAAACAAGGTCCTTGAATGACGAAGTTTTATTAAAATATTTGTACTCAAGTTGCTCATTTCCTAGAATTTACATTTTTCATATCAGCAGCATGCACTGCTTTGCTGGTTTCAAACTGATATAGTTCTAAAGTTCGTGTGATATTTTCTTTATCTGTTAAATAGACAGAACTTGTAAACATTGATATCAGTTATTTCGGGCACAATTCTTGAGACATACTAGTTTATTCTTTTATGAAAGAAATGCATATTTTAGTTGTCTTGACAGTGCGCAGCGTTCAAGAATTAGTTTGAAACATCTTTGACAATGGCAATGCAGTTATTATTCGTGTATTGGATTCCTCGAAAAATTCTATAAGGAGGAGGCCGAACTGCAACGTGAGCACACCCGAACAAAATTTCTGGCTACGCCACTGGTCAAGGGCGAAGTCGTGTGCAACGCGGCCACCGAGAAAACGAAAACTGGTGACAAGGAGGACGAAGGAAGAAATGGAACTCGGAAATGGCGAGACGCGTTTTTCTCGCGCTCGGCGTCGTTCGTGAGGAGAGAGAGAAAATATGTCCACGTGTATATCGGCGACCCGCGCAACGGTCACGGTCGCAATACTCCCACTTCGCTGCGGGTGGCTGGTCGTGTGGAGTATGTTTTCATCGCTTTCGGGAGTATGCCCACGGTTTTCGAGTGGTTTGTTGTGTTCGGTGTCCGGAGCGAATCCCAGGCCGCTGGAGTGTTTGGATAAGACATATAGACGCCCGGCTTCTTCATTTTGTACCGTCCTTTCCTTTTGCCTTCTTTCGTTTTTTAAATTTGTGTGCGTTCTTTTCTTACTCTATATAGTTGCGTCAGCGTATAGCTCATTGCCAAGTTTCTTTCAAAGCCCAGTTCAAGGAGAACATATTCTTTCATCTCTATATATATCATACATCATGAAGGCGCAATGTTTTTGACGTGCCTATGTGTGGGCTTTCGTCAATGCATCCGAATTACAAATCGGAATGTCTGAGTGCGTGGAAGCCTCAAAAGCAGCCTATACTACTGTTCATACACATTCCCAAGCTGGTTACTCATTCACGTATCACCTCCTTCCTTTTCTTCTGCGGTCATCCTCCAAGGTCTGTAAGCTACTGTATGCTGCCTTAATTGCTTCTAGATGCTAAAGAGGCTTTCAATAATGTCACCCACGAAGCCATGCTCAACGCCTTAGGCTTTATTAACCTAGCCGTCATCAGCCCCGCCCTGTTCCCGTCACGGTACCTGCGCCCGTCAGGAGATTGCGCTTCTTCGCCGGTTTATCCTCAAAAAGAGGATGCCGGCGACGTCAGTCGATGCTCTTAAATTGCTGGCGTCTCGTTTTTGAGAGGAAACTGGCGAGGAAACGCGATCTCATGACGGACGCGGGCGCCGTGACGGTTTCGAGACGGGTATAATCAAGACTGTAGGAGGCAAGCCTTAGAAGTAGTAGGGCTTAGTGGCAGGATGTCCCTCTCTTTGCAGCTACTTACAAATGAGATCATTCTAGTTGCTCACCGAGGATCGCCCGACACCCCAGCATTACATCAGCCACTGAGTCCTTCAGGACAGAGTTCTGAGCCCAACGCTTTTCAATCTAGCTCTCATTCGACTGATTAACAACCTACCAAGCTCCGTTTGACTCTCTATCTACGCCAACGACATCTGTATTTCGACATCAGGTATGACACGGCTTTAGCTTCGCTCTCGATCTGAAGAGGCAGCCACCTAGACGCCATGCTACATCCGTAAACAAAGACTGGAGATGTACAGCTGTACAGGTTGTTGTTTGCTTTATTCCTGCGGTACAGTTTACCTGTCATATTCACCACCGGCAAAACTAACCTACGTATAATTCAGAGTACCCAAACACAAGCACTTAGGACGTGCCTTGGCTTACCATGGAGCTGGCCAATGGCTGAAACTATTGTCATCGCTCAAGGCTACACACTCACGACGCACATTCGACGACGAGGTATCGCTTCTGTGTCGGCTATGGTTAGTTGCCTTCACGAACACTTAGAGCGACAGTGCTGCGTGCAATGTCTGCGGCTGTGAAGAGAACATCGAGCACTGATTGGACCACTGTTCTCTAAGACACAAATACAAACACTCTCCAACGCATTGCGACGACTGAACGATTGGCCGCTGTCCGTGCAGGCAGGTGCTACTCGAGCACCGCCCCTATCGCTCATCGGCCCACAACGCAGCAGTGAAAGCCCTTTTGTGCTTCTTGATGGCAACTTGCCTGTCTGAACGCCTTTGACTGCGTTGCACTGTCTGGGACGAGTGCACCGCGTCTTTCCTTCCTCTCTGTCTTTCTTTTTCTCATTTTTTTTTCTATTTTGCCGTTCCATTCCCCCAGCGTGGAGTTGCCATCCAGACGATTTTCTGGTTAACATCGCTGCTTTCTCCCTTCCTTTTCCCCTCCTTCTTCTCTGTCCACCCATTGTAATCTCTTAACGAGAAGGGTACTCGAGTGCATTTTTTTTACTGCTTATTATTTCTCAAGGCACTGAACCTGCGCTCGTAGTTACTAGTATACAGGTATATAAGTCAGCATGACAACCGTTAAAGGGACCCTGAAACGCTTTTGACGATTTTCTACAAACGTATTGAGTCGTTAGAGTAGGTCCTTCTGATCATTGATTGACACATATAAGTGCTCCGCGTAAAGCGTGTAATTTATTATAAGGTTTTAAATATGCACATCGCTGCCGATCGCAGCGCACTGCTCGGCGGAATTTTAAGCCGCCCCTACCCATATGACCGAAATCACCCACACGACGTCAGTGGGGCGAGCTATCCGATTGGCTGACAAGGGCGCGTGATCGATAATTTTTCCAACTTTATGGTAAACAAATGATCTTCGTAATAGTTTGAATGTTAGTTAATTTGTTTTTATCAAAAGAAAGTAACATAAAGAGAATGCACAAGAATAATTTTTCAGTACGCTTAAGCACTTCCGGCACACAGCATGTGTCGTCTGCTTGTGTTACAACGTACTCCATTTTGAAGAGAGCGCCGCGGTCAGAGTCGGTCTCAGTCTTTTCGCGAGCACTATGATTCGACTTTGTTGCCTTGTGGACTGCAAACGTAGCGACTGGCAATATGTCACGCTGCGACATCGTGTCCCTCTGCAAGGCAGCGTCCGAGCGAACTGGCTGCTGCGCATCGGACTGCCGCTATTCGATCGGCGCCAGGATTTGCGCGTTTGTGGCCGTCACTTTACACCGGAAGATTACTAACGCAATAGCGTTTCCCGAGTCCGGTATTAGGGAAAACGCAAGCGCAAGGGGACAGAGTCTGGCCGCTTGACTTTGCCGTAACGGGATGAGCCATGAGATGAGCAGAAGGGCAAATGCCAATGGTCTGCACGGTGCAGCCACCTGGTGGCACAGAGCTCAACCATACACAGTAGCAGCAACGAAGTGTATTCTTCTTTGCTACTGGTGTGTATTTTTCGCAGGAGTGTAACACGTTGTTTTTATAAATGTTTAAAATGTTTTACACTTGGTTAGAGCAATATTAGCGCTTTGTTTGGCTGGTTAAGCGCTGCACCAACAAGTGTATCGACCGCGCAGACCGATCAGGCCGCTCACGTACGTCTACGCTAAACTTCCTTCATCAGCTTGAGTTTATGCCTGCAGTCATTTGCCGAAATGACCAGCTTGCCTGTGGTTACCGGAATACAATACACGTTCGGCGCTACGACAGAATGCTCGCAACGCACGCTGCTTCGATAGCTCTCGGTTGGGGTCGACGGCCAAGCGGCTAGCGGAGCGGTCTCGCGCGGGCGGGGGCGGGCTCCAAAACAACCGGAAGTGGACGATGTGACGTCGCATCGTGACGCTGAACCAGTGAAGGCGGAGCTTAGCCCCACTCGCTCGGCGAGCGAGTTGAGGAGGAAAAGCATGGCTAGGGAGGAGGGTAGCTTCTAATCGCTTGTAGCTCCATTAATACGTAACGCTTCACTTAAATTGTGGTGCGAATGTTCCACTTAAGCTGTATCCTACGCGTCTACAAAATTTGTCCGAACCGTTTCAGGGGCCCTTTAAGCTGAGCTAAAGAAACTGCCAGTGGGACGAGAGTGTCGCACATTCGTTTCTAAATGGTAGGTTGACTTTCTTGGCGACGCGCCTTACCCGCCTTCTTTCGGTCAAAATAATGGGCGCCACACAACACACCTGACAGAAGAAGAAAAAAAGGAAACAAGCGCAGTTCGCATGCCCTATTGCAAAAATTTTCACTTGTGTTTAAGCTCCGATGGATGCAAAGATGGCATGAGTGTTTCAACAGGTGACTCTGATAGACCTAATATGGACCTGGGTTCGCTTTTCCTCGTCACCTTCAGGAAACCGCGACAACTACAACAACGGCAGACGCATACTGACCGCGCATATATGACCGCGCAATGACCGTGCATTAGCGCGGTCAATAACAATAGAGAATTTTAGTTTAGGGGGCCTGAACGCTTGCGTCCCCTAAACTAAAACTTTCTAATACGAAGTGCGCGCGCACGCACGCACGCACACACAAGGCGAAGATATGCATGTGAGATGTGAAAACTGCACACATTAAACTATAGTGACGGTTCCAAGGCTTCACGTCATATCTACACTCAGTCACGGAATAATAAAGTATGTGACGCAACAGTTGCTTTCAACGAGGTTCCGAAACGATAACTGGCATGTCAAGAGCGCAATGTAGATTCTTCTATGCAAAAAAAAAAAAAAACGGTACTGTCTCAAGCTGCTCTTGCGTAACGTCACAGCAAAGAAGAAAGAACTTAGAGTAGATAAACGCAGTTCTAATGAAACTTCTAAGTGTCTGGCTTTGTTAGGGTGACGCGTCGTAATAAAGTCAACGTGTCTTGGCCAAGAACTGGTTTAACTGTGGCAGTCACTTATTTTATTACTGCCAGGTACGAAGACACTGATACTGTGTATTCATAAGCAAATTGTGCACTGACCATGGGCTATGAAGGACGCCGTAGCGGTGGGATCCGTAGTCATTTTGATCGCATGTGGTTCTTTGACTTGTGTACATCCAAGACGCGGTACGCGAGCCTTTTTGCATTCCACATCTATCGGGCGCGGCCGCCGTGGACGGAAGACGAACCCGCGACCTCGCGCTCGGCAGCAGAGCGCCAGAGCCACCGAGCCACCGTTGCGGGAGTTTAAATTCATCCCTTCCGTGTTATCTCCATTCCATAACTGCGCCATGACAAGAACTACAAAAGCAGCCTGGAATACGTAAAGACCAACTGACGACCAACGGCAGCTTGTTCTGCGCCACCCGAGGGCCGTAACGCATAGATTACATATTTCAGCTTCAACAATAAAACTTAGCTCCCAAGACGCTGAAGTTCCTCCTTATGTTCGCTATGTCCTCAAGAGGGTAAAATGAAAAGTGAGTGTTCAGTGTTCTCGTTGTTGAATCATTTGCTTCGAAGCAAAACTAGTGGACGCAGTATACACATCGCGTGGGCTTCAGAAAATATCAGAACGTGATCGTTACCGATACCAGAGTCCTCTGCCGATACCAAGGAGACTTAAATTTGAATTGCGATTTTTAGCTTCTTGTTACGTCGTGTTAATAGGCAGCATGCTACAAGCGATGCCAAGTGTATAATGGTTTATTGAACGCCGAAATATAGGCTCCCAACTTTTGTCGTGAAGTTAGCGAGCAAATAGCGAACTGGCGCAGTGAGGTCCCATTTTATCTATTCTCCCAGTCCACTTCAGTATGCCCGAGAATAAGCTATGGTGGCTTGAAGGGAGCTCATGATAACGGTGAAGGAGGTTCTAAACAAATGCTTCCTTACTGTATACAGCTGCTGATCGTGCAAGCAACTGTATATTAGGGCGGGTCAATTATGTTTTTATTCGATTAACAATTAGCCATCCACCACTTTAGCCTTTAATAGATTAATCGCTTTTGATGCAGGGTTTTTCATCGATTAATTGATAAATCTAAATTTTTTCGGGGCACTTCTAAACAGGTTGAAACACAGTTATCTACTTTTGTAGAACCCTATTTTAATGTTTGAGAGGTGCAACCAAGTTTGAAGCACAAAGTCTGGAAACGTTTGATAAAGGATAAAATTTAACTTTCTAAATACTAAATATAGTTGGCAGTAGTTACTTTTGACAATATAAACATTATATGTTATAATATGGTACTTAGAGCAGAATTAAATAAGATGCCTGGCACTGGTGGCACTGGTGTACAGTACAGTTAAACAAGAGCTAAGAAAAATGTCAAAAGCGAAAGCTGACGTCCAACTGAAAAAAGCAAGAAATTTCAATATGCACAAGGGAAAAGAAAATTACTGGCTTAGAATTTTCAGCCACATGCTCTTTACTAAAGAGCGAAGGAAAGGTCACTTAGCTGGGATGTTTGGGTGAAAGCGACACCTTCTTTGAATGGCCACAAAACCAGCATGCGAGAACAGACGCTCGGGCGCTATAGGTTTGCCGGAATCGGCATCAACGCAATCGCTAGGTCAAATACTTGCTCCAAACCAGCGCGCATGCTTTGCCAGTGTCTTTAGTGGACTGGGAATGGCACGACGATCAAAGGCTGGGTTGCTATAGTATGCCTTGAATTGCAAGGGCATTCCAAGACTGCAGTTTCTGGTGGCGTGTGCAGTGTGGGGGAAGAGAGGGTAAGCACCGCTCCGCTCGGCATCACTCGAGACTCGGAAAAACAGTCCCCGACAGTCGCTCCACCACAGCCGCACTGTCACTGTTCGGGCGCCGCCATTCCAGTACGATTTCAAAAATTTTCCCACCACTTTTGTCAAACTCTCGAAAATTATTAATCGAAAGGGATTGATCGATTAAGATGAAAGGTGGACATCGATGAAGATTGATCGTTTTGCGGGATATATCTGATTGGTTATTCATTCGTCGATGTTGCCAGCCGTGCTACATATCCTCGCATAATTACGAACGTTGCCCGGTGTTCAATATTTCTCCGAAAGGATAACTTCCGAACTCAAAGAGATTTAAGAATCCAGCAAGCAAACGATTCCATCCAAAACGACAAAGCTTCGTTTTCTCCCACATTATTCCGAACGTTCCTTCATAACAGGTAACTTCCATCGAGACAGCAACCTTGAGGTAGAAGCGTTAAGCCGCCGTCTGCGACGGAAACTGCGCTGGAATTTATTTTTATTAAGCGCGTTGCGAAACTAGACATTCTTTAGCCTTTACGTGTAGAGCGTTGTGCAAATTTGCCCCGCGTGCTTCTTGCGTAAGACTTCTCCTGCGACTTGCGTAACGCGTTGTATTCAAAGAGGCACTACAGCGACAGTGCAGAATCAGTGGAAGGCATAGGCACGTTGCTACATCTGCAGCGTGCAATATTACAACGTTAAAAATAAAAATAATAGAGATCACACTAAACCGCCCGATATCCATATATTATTCACCTCTTCTATGCGTATGCATCGGCACCGCCAACGCCGCAGTTATGAACTGGTTGTACGCAGGTACTATAACTACAGCGGTCTCTAAAATTGCCCAATTTCATTTTATATGGTTAATTCTGCATGCCTTCTGAATCCATATCGTGTCTCGTTCTGATGAAGCACAACAAGAATGCAGAAAGAATGTCTCCTAATATCCTTATCCACCGCTAACAAATCATTATCCTAAGTGTTGTGCTAATCGCGCAATGATGTATTCTACTTCACACGAGGAAATCAATTTTTGGTGACATCAATCGTATAAAGTAATATAACTAACTCTAGCATTTTGATCGAACGATATAAAATCTAACGACATATAACTTGACCGGATAATCCCTATATAGGCTCTTTGGTGGCCCTTTCACTGACGTTTAAACCGAACTGAAGTAGTGTGCATAAAATATAAGGCTAGCTTTCACTGCCTCCGTCCGCTCCGAAAGACGTGACTTATTATAGAAACCTCGAAAATAAATAAGATCACAGTGTTTTCTTTCTTATTCTTCTTTGGAAGCCATGGAACTAAACCTGCACTCAGGCCCAATATCTACGCCTACCGCAATCAACTAATGCCCGCACCGTTTCTGCCAAGGCTCCTCCTCTGAAACTAAACCATACGTATCTCCCGTTGTTCATGCATGCCTTCGAAAAACTTTAGAAGAATATTTCGAAAATACTTGAGCGCTCACATGCGGTCATAAAAATGGTGCGCTTTTGCGTAAAGTGCGTAATGCGCAAATCCCTTACACTGGCCCTAAACCAAAACCTAATAACTTAAGCCCCATTGAAATGCCCGTTTGGAAACCATTCGCGGCCAGACATTGTGTATGAGAGGCAAATACCTTTTAGCAAGGCCGAAATTCAATAACTGCGGCGCGTATTAGGCTCTCGCGGGCAGCCATCGCAGGTTTGTCCGTGGGCAATAGAATTGTCACCGACAGATTTCGCCAGGCGCACTGTGTCGAAAACACGCACGTGCCAGAGAAAGGCGCCGTCACGAAAAAGGGCCCGTGCTGCGCAGGGAAGCACAGCATTGACGTCCGGGCCACCCCTCACCCTCCTCCCGCGAACCCATTCAGCGTAACGGTGGCGTTTTATCGCCGCGACGCTTCCGGCCCGCTATGGAAACGCGCTGCCAGCTCAGCTGATGGACGGATCGCCAAGCCATGCAATGCGGGGAACAAGCGAAGGATCGGAGAAAGAGTGAGGGCAGCCGGAAAACAGCGCGGCTGACGAGGAAGCGTCATTTCCGGTCAAGTACCCCAGCACGGTGATCGCGGCGCTACGCGAGGACATCGATCCGCTACGTGCGTGCACGCACGCGTGCGCCATTTGCCGCGCTCACGCCGGATGCATGGCCCAAACAGCATTCCTCCAGCCAGCCTGCCTCAAGGTCGCTGCCGCCCCCCCCCCCCCGCAAGAAAGTCGCGGCCGGAACCCCCTGCGGTTTCCGCCGTAGATTGGCCCGACCGAACCCTGACGCGTCGCCCACTGCCGCGCGCCGCGCCACGCCGGCGCTGACCGCTCCGCCGTGCTTTACTTATTGATATCATGCCCAGATGCGGATCCCAATAGAAGGCGCGCTATGCGCCAGCCCCGATAACCAAGTCGCATACCGAGCTCGCTGCTGTGAGCCGCAGTATGCATGAGCGAGCTTCTGGCGAACTGGATCCACGCAGCGCTTGCAGAAAGGATTTCAACGGGGACTAATCTTTTTGTCAAACACGTTCGGTCGTCCTATTTGCACTAATGCTCAATTTTAATTCACGTCCCCGTATCAAAGCTCTCTAGCTAAAGAGGCCACCGAGTAAGTGTCCGTCGAGACCGTTATGTGTGCTTAGCTGGTAAGCAGTCAACAAATTCCTAAAAATGCGCATAGCAAGCGCGGTGCGACGCGGGATAACAAGGTTTTGGGGCCGGGCGACAAAGGCGTTACTTGCAGATAAGTGCACGCTGCGGCATGCAACTGAATTTTATTACTGACGAAAAATCACAAGACGAAAAATAAGAAACGTATATTGCTTGAAAATAAACATAGTGTATTTAAATCACAGCGCATCGCATACGCATATGTATATTGTATTTACAACGATACGCTGTGAAATAAGCAAAGCTGCCCCGTAATTTTTCTCAACTACGGGACTCGGCTCTCGTCTGTAGTGCTCATACTCGGTCTGCGTGTTTGACGTGCCTTCCTCTTCTTCCCTACTTTTTCTCCCCTCTTCAAGTGCGTGAGTGTGGTGCTTCCTTCAGGAGACAATAGCCAGTGTGATTCTCTTTCCCTCTACGTGACCTTTATATGTTTTCATTATTATTATTAATTAGTGCCTTTTCAATGCAGTGTGCAGGAACTTTCTTTATTTTTTTTTCATCCGGAGAGCTGCAAAGGGTGAAAAAGAAATGAAAAAGAAGAGGACACTTGAGGGCCCTAGTTTAGGAAATGCATGACGGTGAAAAATATTCTCAGTTGTAAAGGAACTAAGCGAAGCTCAAACAATTTGCAATACAGTCCTCTGGTGTAAGCATTTCGGCGGGGTCTGTTGTCAGTCATTACCGCGAGGCTTCCTAGCGGGCGCAGCGACTTCGCCCTCTCAGTCGTCGTTTATCTCAACGGCCCCAAAGTTTGCGCTCCTTCTTGACGGCGTGAGGAAGAATTTCGAGATCTTCTTAGAGACGGCAATGTCCGGCGTGCAAAATTTCGCACCCGTGAAGCCAGTTGTGTCGTTTACAACAGAATCAAAACTGCAGAATATTGTTGCTGATTCAGCTAACAACTTCACCGGAAAGTCCGTGGCAGCGACGCTTTTCCTGATAGTTACACTGCAGAAGATAGTCGGTGAAGTAGTGAAAATAAGGAAAGCTTAAGCCCAAACCTTTGGTATGCCGCGTGTAATACTTTCATAAACTTCTTATTAACTTTTGTACATTCGGCGCTTTCGCAATGAACTGTATTATCCGATTCCGCGATGAACGGTGTGTTTGCGACGCAGATACTCCGTGTCTCCCATTTCGTCCTGTGAGGCCAGCGCTTCGAACACTTGTGTCCACCGTGGCAAGCTAGAGCTTGACAAGCCCTATGATTCACTTAGGTTTTGTGAAATGTGAACGCAGCACTGCGAAACACAAAATAATAAATGCGGCTAACACGTTCTTTCAAGTAAAAAAGAAAGCACGCACTTATTCATCGCTTATTGATTGGCGTATGATTGATTAAAGCCTCCGCTCAACAGCACAATGATTTTCCAGCATGCAACCACCATCCGGGTTGCAGTGACGTCGTTGCACTTCCCTCGGAAAGTGAAGTCGCAGATAGACGCGCAACTGAAGCGACTTTCGGGGGAAGGACCCCTTGATTTTCTTGTCGGCTAAATAAGCCTTTCGAGTCGAGAAAACGTTCCGCTCGGACGGCATGAAAGCCTGAATGACGCATAGTTATCGCCTATTGGTCCACCGACTTTCCATGAAGGAGCGTTCATACACCGGGCGGAACGCTGCATCAGGCACTTCCGGGAAAGCTAGTGACACCGGTGAAACGTCTGGCCTGTGCGGCTCTAGCGAAACCAACGCTTGGATCATGTGACGATTCTATTCCGATTCTTTTCGTTTCTGCGTTTCGACAGTGGTGCCAGCGGCGCTCCACCTACCTTATCGCCACAATCGGCCGGTAGTGAAGAGTTTATGCGACGAAAAGAATAGAACGAAGGAAAGGAATCGCCGTATTATACAAGCCACTTGCGTGAAGAATTTCGCCCATTATTAATATTACCGTAGGGTGAAAAGCTTCGCGCGAGTGACGGTAAGTTGCCACAGGCTAAGTTCTCGAGATACAAGTGTCACGCCTTAGCATACGCGGTTTAAACGAAACTTGTTACCAGCGTCTATTCGAAATCACGACCTTTTGAAAATCTACAATTGCGAATCGGACGCGCTAGCCACTGGGCTATCGCGCAACATTTAGCTCGATAATCTCGGCAAGGCTTTAAGCTCCACAAGGACTCTGAGAGTGGTGACGTCTCTGCATGTGTTTCGGAGGCCAGAACGTTCAATACTGTAGTGGACGAGGATGATGTGTGCATCGCGAAGTTGTTCTTCGGAACGGTGGCTGCTCTCGCAGATGATCTCACAGTAATTGAGTTCAGCGGAAAAGAATCACGGAAGTTCGATTATCCTTTTTTCCTATTTACTTTCTATGGTCGGCGTAGCTACGCGTCATGGAACATCATACTTTAAGTATTCAGCATGAATGATGACGCTTTCTTCGCAATTTGCACATAGCGAAGTAAAAACCAATTAGTGCAGCGGAATGCATTGTTAAGTAACATAAACATGCTGCCACGATTAGGGCAGAAAGATAAGCTATTCCGCCGTGAAATCCGCATACCAATCGCATCGCAATTCTCACTTCCTGCGTAGATCCTGATGATCGCACTCACCCTTAAACTATACATCCTTAAACTTATACGTGCAGTAATGCGGCCTTCACTGGTGCAGCATACGAATCAAACTCATCTCGGAGGTTCCCAAGGAAGTGAGTAATCTTCAGACGAATACGGCCATCCGCGATTGATTCCCCGCTCGGAGTTCATCAGGCAGATTGCTGCACGTGGAGATCTACTTTTCACGGCGTCAAAAGGTCACTCGACACACGTTCACTGCACGCGGAGATTTAGCATTAACGAAGTCGGGAGGCCAGCCTCAGGCGCAAACTCGTCCGTTTGACGCGCCGATTTACAAGTCAGTGATAAACATGTGAAGTACGCCAACACCAGCATAAGCCCATTTCCCCCTAGCGCAATGATGTTTTTGTAACACCCTTTCGTAAATATTGCTTTCAATGTTTTTTTTTGCGCTTTCCTGCAGCGCCACCAGGAATCTGATTGTTGATACTAACGTATCGCAGTTTATTGGATATATATGTTTCGCTGAATATTACAGCAGCTGCACTCTGCTTTCTGTGTAGTACGAGCATTTTGTGTGGCGCTATCGCCTCATTTATTATTCTAAGCTTGACCACGTTGATGGGTGCGAGCATTTCGGCAGAATTTTTAATTTCTTGCGCCCGCAGCCAAGCAGATGGAGGAGATGGAGAAATAAAGAGAGAAGGCAGGGATGTTAACCAGAAATGCGTCTCGTTGGCTACCCTACTCTGGGGGACGGGAAAGAGGAAATGGAAAGATAAGATAGAGAGAGGGAGGGAAGGAGAGGACATGGATTTATTAAAACACATGGATATGTTTGGCCAGAGGCGTGAAGTGGATCTACTGCACGGCTGACCCCTTGCACTTTTTCCTTTACCATGCGCAACTACAGATGTCCCAAGCAGCTCTAGCAAATAAAGAATGCTCATGCGTTATTGCCCAATTTTCGCAAATACAGTACTGAGTTCGTCCTCAGTAGTCTCATTTTCCCACTCGCAGGATGACACCCTGCATGCAAAATTTAAAGCGTGAGTGCGAGACCCACGGTATTTGTCCAAAACGTTTGCACTCTCGGATGTGGCACAAAGACCGGACTCCAGCGAATGCCGATCAATGAGAGAGCCGGACAGTGTGGAATATCTGGCATATATAGCTCCCGACGTATAACGTGTGGAACGCGAGACAAAGAGAAAGTGCAGAAACCATGCACCGTGGGAATCGGTGTAAGCGAGGCTCCACCAATTCCCACAGGCAAGACGAAACGGCACATCTCGATAACTGACATCGCCCCGAACTATCGTCGACGAATGCGCCCCGCAACCACCAGCCAAGGCGGCACAGAAACGCGACACAGCTCCGTCACCGACCACCTCAACCATCGAACCCCACAGTGCTCTCGCTCGAGAGCACGTGCGTCTAACGGAAACTGGCGCGCACGCACCCTACGAGGCATGGTACACGCACCAATTGCCTCAAAGAGCTACTTGGCGGGCCGCCGCTACGCGTTTCGTGTCTCAGTTCGCAGAGCTTGAACACGTTGGCACGAATTATGCGCACGGTTGGTGGCCAAATGGCTCAAAGCATCGAGGCTGTTGCGCTTGGAGGCCGAGGTTCGATCACGCCATCGGATACGTCTAGTTACGTTCTGTGCGAGAGCTATTCGGCAAGACAGCAACAGCAGCGGTGATAAACGGCCGGGAGGGTCCGCTAAGAAAGCTCCTCTTTAAAAAACAAGAAATATGAGACAAGCAAAAGCAGCGTACATACATATAAACGCATGCGAATGCACTCATTGGGTACTTTCTCCTTTCAACCTTTGTTGCTTTATTCTTTCCTTTCCCTATAACGTTCTGATTCCTTTTGAACGCTTGCGTGATCGATTGCCGGGTTTTCTGAACTTCATTCTGCCAGTCTCGCACCATTTCATAAACAACTTTCAGCGTTAACACTTACAACTTCGAGCGTTTACACTCGCAATAACAGCTACGCTACAAAGGTCACTCATGCTCTTAAAACAAGCACAACGACGTGACCTGGAGAAACTCTATACACTCAGGCCGTCTGGCTAGGTCAAAAAACGTGTTTGTAACGCGCAACGCCGAAACAATGCTCCCAACTGGTCTGAGGCCGTTTATTTTAAGCACGCGTCTCGAGGGATGCCTAAAGTGCTGTTTAAAACCAATCCGCGAGACAGTGAAGCGTTTACAAGCACAAATTACGTACGCTACCAACCTAACAACGAGAATCCGAAGCACCCAACCAGTATAAAAGCGAAATTTACTTCCGTCTTTCATCTGTTTTGTTGAACAAGATGTGGCATGCGGAAGTAACCTGTCAGTGAAGGTCTAATCCGCCGGCCTTAATATATTGTATGAGCGAAAATTAGACCTCAGATATTAATTAAATGTTTCCTCCGAGCTTGGCCCGTACGGTACGTACACACTCGGATACAGAGCTAATAAGGAAAATCTTATTGACGGTTCCGAAGGCTTTCTGGACTATATATATATATATATATATATATATATATATATATATGAGAAAAAGAAAGACATCTATGGAAGCTTTTCGGTAATTGGGTCGCTAGACGTGGGACGCCGAACGCAGCGTCCTAATGCTGAGATAAGCGCTAGACGTTCTGGTCGAGGTCAGCAAACAAGCGCGGTGCGCAGGCCCCATTAAGAAAGACGTAATCAGTTTAGCGCAGAAGAAGCGCGTCAACACGAATCCTGGTGGCCCGTAGTTCGTGGACCAAAACAGATGGCCCACTATACGGACCTCGAACGTGGGAAAGGCTGCCTGCATGTGGCGCTGGTTGGGTAAAACTTGTCCAAGCCCACCAGAGGAGTAAACAGAGTGAGTATATAGGCGCGAGCCTCCATATATCGAAGCTCGAATAGCCTCGGCGGTAAAGCCGTCTCCCACGCTGCGTACAGCTTTGGTATGCGTGAAAGTTCGTGCCTGTAATCTTCTCACAGCCGGCGACGGTACACGGTTGTGGTACGCATCGAAAGATATTTAGATCTACTCGAATGTGGTGTTGCTTATTCTTACTTATTTATTACTTATTTACGGCTTATACTGCTTATTTACTCCAGTCGCAGTGCCTTAGGCGAGGTATCATGCCCTTTAAAGCAGCACGAAGGCCTTAAGTCAGGGCCAGCTTCAGGTTGCCAACGGACGGAGTCAAGGAGAGTCCAGAGGAGGTCGAGTGCAGGCGATCCGATGTGGTGGTGGTGGTGGTGAAATATAGCAACAGGCGGTGTTAGCCTGGCGATCAAGGCCGGCAATTGCTCCACCCGAGCGTCTCGGACAATACCGCTGAAGGGTTTCACCATAAGTCCATCAAACCAGTCTCTCTTAAGAATTCGATAAGGAGACGTGAAGTTTCTTTGCGGGCTATAACTGATCCCACCGGATGTCGCAGATGGACAGCAAAGTATTCCGACATTTGCGAACGGAAGCGCCATGCTATATGTCAGACGTGAAATACCACATTACGTTCTACCAGTTCAAGACCTTTGCAGCAGTGCTTTGGAAGTCACTGCTGTACAAGTGCGGCTGGGAAACCGAAGCCTCAGCGTGGCCTCTATATGTGTGAGCTCTCGCCTGAAGGTCTCGATGGGAGAAATTATAAGAGACCTCCGCAGCCGCTGCCCAGCTTCGAGGATTATATGTGGGCACTTTAACGCGCACTATACTCTCTGGGGCGACAAGGGGATTGATGCACGTGGAAAGCAAATTGTTAGTGCTTTAAACACCGAGGGACTCTGCGTGGCAAATGACAAAGAGCCAACGTTTTTTCGACCACCGGTCTCTTACAGTCTCATTGACTTGACGTTACACTCAGCGGACATCCTCGCATCGTCAACGACGAGTAAAGATAGAATGGGCAGTGATCATTTTCCTGTCTTCGTTAACATTGTTGGATATAGAACCAACGGCCGAAGATCCAGTCCTGTGACGCATTGGGATACGTACAGGGACGGCCTAAGCGAATCATCTGGAGACCTGTTCGCGGACATGCTACGTAGCAAGAGATTGGCTACCGCTGAGCTGAAGCTGCCCGACCACTTCCCCGCTCCGGATCTAAAGCTCAAAAATCTATTCGCTGCCCGTAGAAGAGCGGAACGGAGGCTGATGAGGACGAAGGGCGACCCACCAATGAAGATTATATACAACAGGATTAACGCAGTGATTCGACGTTACACAAGAAAACTAAGAAGAGATCAATGGGCGTCATTTTGTGCAAGCCTATCGGTCTTCACGCCAGTTCCAAGGATATGGTGGGTCGTTAATAACCTTGCTGGAAACTTTCGACCAAACAAGGCATTTGAAGCCCTAGCATTGAAGTTAGGCAAGACGCTCGCTTGTCTTGCGAATGCCTTTGCTGAAAACTACTCTTCCGGCAGGTCAGCCGGCACAACCAACCCGCCTCCACCGCTATCGTCGTCTTTAATGGATGCTCCTTTCTCACTCAGAGTTGGAACTAGCTATGAGCAGCCTCCGACGTCGCTGTGCGGTGGAACCTGACCTTATCAGTAATCAGATGCTGACTAACCTACCTGTTGAAAGACGACGTGATTTGCTGGTATTTTTAACCAAGTGTGGACCAGTGGGGATATCCCACATTTATGAAAGGTAGCATGGGTGGTACCGGTTCTGAAGCCTGGAAAGAATCCTGCAGCTCTGGACTCATACAGACCGGTATCGCTTACCTCTTGTGCAGCGAAGCTAATGGAGAAGATGGCGTGCACAAGACTCACTTGGTATGTCCAGCAGGGTCGAAAACTACCATCGTGCATGACTGGGTTTCGGCAGCGTCTAAGCGCTCAAGACAATGTGCTGGACCTGCTAAGCCACATAGAACATTACAGTGCGGATGGCCTGTCGACACTTGCTGTTTTCATGGCTGTTTCTAAGGCTTACGACTACGTGTCTCAAAGAGCCATCATCAGCCAGTTACAAGTTATAGGCGTCACGGGTCATCTCTTGCACTTCATACATATGTTCCTCAATGATCGTCGCATCAGAGTTCGTCTTGCCGACACTTTGAGCAATGAAATACGTATATTTCGCGGCGTGCAACAGGCGATCCGAGTCTGCACGTACTGCATGTGCGAGTAATCCCGTGCATGTAGCTGACTGAAATTTTTGCAGGAATACTCTGGCCACCGATATCTGTCATATGTCAGTTTGTAATCAGAGCGTGTTCTATATATCTCGAACCCTGGATAAGCAACAAATGCGCTGCTGTTCAAAAAAAGTATCCGTTACTTGTCTTACAATGACGCTGGAGGCGCACAACCATTGCTGTTATACGAAGTCGTCTAAACCCCCAGACTTTCTTCTTCAGTGTTTCTAGCTTTCTTTCAATACAGTGATTTCAAGATCTCTCTTTAGTGTTGTAGGCTTTCTTTGTTCGCGCTTGTAGAGTTCTAGGGTTGCCACAGTCGCCATCTCGAGGAAGCACCATAAAAACGTCCTGTTTCTACGACTGCGTGAGACGTAGGCTATGGCTACTGGTATAGTTGATGATTCGTTAAAATTTGGTACCGGTATGACCCTGGTGCATCCGTTGTGCCATCAACGTCACAATCAACGCCTTCAAAAAGCGTCGCTCATTCTTTTCAGGAGATGATTTCTCTGCAGAAGGCCCAATGGTTTGACTGAGCGGACAGAAGAAATAATTTACTAAAATGACCGAACGAAACGGGACGGATATGCGTGCGAGGCTTGCGAAATCGCCGCAACTGCAAATATGTCGATTTGAAATAAAGATAGGCCTCCAGTGACGTTTCAGTCACAATTCCGGAATACTCAGGGGCAAATTAAGCTGCAAGAGAATAAATATTAAACAACATTGAATAGCTTACTCAAGAGTATGGGAAGGAAGATGTTCGTTTCATTCCGTCTTTCCATCCCCATTCGCTGCATGAACACGACCGGCTTCGCAGTGCACATCCAGCAGGCAGTATTTATTCGGCGGACACGAAAGGCCACTCATTGCGTGATTGGCACCCTCGAGAAGCCTTGCATGGAATGGAACAATGGATAAGGAGACAAGTGTGTAACTCTGTCAGCCATGCATCCTGAAAGAGTCCAGAGCAGCCGCTATGCATATACACAGCCGCTCACGTAGCTGGGCGAAACGAGTGCACAGAGCCGTCGGAACGCTCGCCGCAAATCATAGCGCAGGACATGTGCGCGTTTCGAAAGCTCGTAGATGAAACTGCATGCATGCCATCAAAGGTCTGTCCATAAGCACGCTCTAAACGGGGCCACATATCGGACAAAAAAAGAAAACGAAGAAAATTCATAACATGATCGTCGATAGCATGTCTGCGTCGACAGAGAAAGATAAGAGTGCATGAGTCGCGAGTACGTATGAGCGGCATTGAGTCTCTGAATTGTAAATAGAGCGCGGATTTAGGCCCTCCTTTCGTCACCAATCGGCTTATGCTGCAAATAATCCCCTTGTTTTCCTTTCATCTTCGTCCATATTGAGGCCTCGCGCTGACCTCTAAGCTACGACGCTGGCTCAACAAACAGTTCAATATATGTATTTCCTGGGCTTTGTCCCTTTCTGAAACGAGGTATTAAAGACGTATTTGCACTGCTCGGCACACGCAGTTTACTTGTGTCGTGCGGCTTACATTACAGTTTCCTGATCAGTTTGACACGAGAGAACGTTAAAAAATAAATAAAACAATTTGTGCCCATTTTTATCCTTAGGGTTGGTTGCATTTGATATCCGTTTTTCTTACGCATTATATTAGTTACTTTAACTCCGGTTAATAGTATTTACTGTTGTAATAATAAGAGAGATCATGAAGGTCGCTCACACTTATGAAGGCAGCACATAACGCCTGCAAATTTGGGGCGCTATAACATAAAACTATTCCAATATATTTTTATTCCAATCTCCTGACGTCAAATTTGCGTAACCGACGACGAAAGCATCGGGCAGTGACCGGCAGGGTTGTCTGAAACGACCAATCAAACGCTTTCCTCGTTTATAGGAGCTCATTTTTGTTTGCTCTAAAAACGAATAACATTGCCTACAGTGAGTGCCTTGTCATATCTAATTGGCTGATAAGAGGCGAGGAGCACGCTTAAGTGGAAATGGATTCTATGGGGCCGAGCCAGCGCACTGAAAATCGATAACCGGATGAAGAGGGTGGTGCCGGCGTCTGCGATTGGTCCGCTTTCCCTTAGTTGGCTTGAGGTAGCTGGTCGAAAATCGCGGCGGCATGCAACGGAAGGTTAACAATGCCGCTAAAACGGATCCTCTGGAAAGAAGAGTTGGCAGAGCGACGTCGTAAACGTGCCGAAAGTGCTTGAAAACCTTACACGGACACGCAAAAAGTTTTATTGTACGCAAATAAGCCCAGCCTCTCCGGCAGGTGCGAGTTGCCAGTGCCTGAGCGGTCGGCGGCAGCCATCTTTTATTCCTTTCGGAACGGGGAAGCCTGCGGCTATTCAGAAAGAAAATCAGCTATGTTCGGCAAATTAATTAATGCATCTTTAACGCGTACGTGCACGTCACTTTGACGAGGTGAGTTATCGCGGTTTTGTGACGTCGCGTGACAGGCAGGTGAAGTGGGTGCAGCACGAGAACTTTTGATCAATAGCCGAGGGTTATTGGCTAAAAGGCGTCGAATCAGATATAACAATTTTTTTTTGCTCGGTTCAATGATGCCTAATCAGTGTAAATGCGTCATATCAGATGGGGAGCTATCGCGGTTTTCGTGACGTCGCGTGACAGACAGGCGCAGTGGAGGTAGTTCAAAAATGTTTTTGACCAATCGCGGAAGGCTGATTACAGAATTGGAATAGAAAAGTTTGGAATAGCTTTACGTTATAGCGCCTTTGGAAATGGTATTGCTCCTCAGCCGCAGAAAGGTGCGCTTAGAGTTATCAATAATTTATATATTCAATGCTCTTGAGTGAAATGATTCGAAGACTGGTTAACGCCAGATTGCATTATGAGGCACATGTTTACAGAATGCAACGCGGTATAATGTCCATTCCTTTTATTACTACTTTAGATGTGAAACTAAGCCTACCGTACCGAAACAAATAAAGCTGAACAACTAAGTAAATTATATCGTTCTTGGTTATTTTTTACATGTCTCGGTGTGCTCCAGTAGTTAGCTCATTCAAAATAATTTTGATTACAGAAGCTAAGCGCAAAAGAAGCTAGCCAGTTGTGACTATAGGTGACTATATCTGTCTTATCAAATGTACGGAAGAATTGCAGTGTTCAAGAGCTCGATATATGCGCTCATAGTGAATCAGGATAAAATGATACCACAGAGTACTGAAACTGAAGCTACATAGAAACTACGGGCACACAGAAAGGGCAGCGTACCCGGAGCGCGTGCCGTAAGTAATAACAAATGATGGCGTCATCGACTGATTGCTCCAGAGCACTCCAGCAGAGCTGCGAAGTGGCAACTTCCTTGCTAAGCTAAACTGGCTCCAATATGCACTGGAGCCCGTTTTGAGCTCCCATGGAGTACCGCTTGAAAAACCGTTCTACGCGATTTCGCTACGCCGCCGGAGCGCTGTGGAACTAAACAAGCAATCAATGTAATAAGTAACGCGTGATTCACACGTTTCTCATCGTTGGACGCTGTTCGAGGCGATATCCCAGCGTTAGCATATATTTGCTATATGCATGCCAGCTATCACGCTGTGCAGAGCAAGTTCCTAGCAGATTAAAAAAAGTTATTTCACGAAACTTCCTAAATCTCCTCACAATTACTGGCGATAATTTACTGGCGTCGTTCGTGCTGGAAGCGTGAAGGAATTACACCGAACGAACGAAGAAACTGACGGTGATCCGCGTAACCCTTCATTCCGCGTGCCCCTGCGTATAGTGGCGCAAGATTGATGCTGTCTTTGCTCTTTTGATAATTAACTCAATTAATCCGGGTTAAGCCGAGCTCAACGGTTTGACAAGTAAGCAAGACACGTCCGTATGCAAAAAAGTGAACACGCATGTTACTGAAATAAATCCCCCCCCCCTTTGATATGCAAAGCATATTATTCGGGTGGTCGCACCGCCTCGCACGTTTGTATTGCGCCTTGAAGTGCCAGTGGGGCGTGGCTTTTCGCAGCGCTGCGCGTTGTTTGCAGGCACGATGCAGCAGCCCGTGGTTCACGAGGCGCTGCGAATCTCCATTTCTCCTCCACAGGGTGACAGCGGACGAACGCCGCGTCGGCCTCGCTGCCAGGTGGCCCGCGCCCGTCAGGTCGTCTGCGTGTAGGGTCACGCCAGCAGAGCGCCTCTCCACTGCGCCTTCCTGCATTGCACGTGGCGCCTGGCGCGCGTATATCGATCGCACCGCCACCCGCGCCCACGCCAAGACGGCGCGATTACGTGGCGCGGGATCTTTTCCGCCCGGAACGACGCTTCCTCTTCCCGATGGGAGCACTTCCGCGGAAAAGACCCGAGTTCGTGCGCTCGCCCCGGAGCCACGACGGCGGTTCTAGCTCCAAACACCGCGCGTGCAGGACTCGGATGAACTGCGACTGGCCGATGCGGTGCCATCGTGTATCGTTGAAATAGACGCTGTAAATAGTACGCTTCAATAACGAACGGCCATAATGCGCACAATATCGTAAGTACAGAGGGTCGGAAATAAAAGAAAAGTGATAGGCGACCCTAATATTTGACTTAGGTGTCTCTTAGTGGCACTCGAACCTCGGCGTTGGTGTTCTTTTGGTTAAACTTAGGCGAACGCAACGCACGAACAAAACTCGGAGGCAACTGTCTTTACTTATTTAGTCGCTTAAATTGCATGCCACCTTCTTGTGTCTGACTTCATTACTACCGCTTTCCACTTCCGGTTTTCCAGGAGTTTCACCAAAGTCGTGCTCGAGGGCGGATCTCTAAAGTCTGCGCGGTAATCAGTGATTTCTAATTAATTCTAATTATTCCAGGCACTTCAGTAACTTAACTTGTAACTAAACTTGTGCACTGATAGCATATCTATAATGAAACCCATGAATTTTGTGCTGCGCTAGTTTTTTTTCTGATTTATGTTGAATTTCGTCCCCGGTCATCTCAGTGATTTCTAATTAATTCTAGTTATTCCAGACACTTTGGTAACTCAGCTTTTAACTAAATTATGCTCGGATATTATATCTCTAATGAAACCCATGAGTTTTGTACTGTACTATTTCTTTCTTATCTTTTTTTTTCAGATTTATTTTCAATATTCTCCCCGGTCATCTCAGGAGGTGAACCGGAAGCGTTGCGAAAGAAACAAGAGTGTCACTCGATGCTCGTACCACTAAAGATAATAACCCCTGGTACCTCAGCGATGCCAAAGACACGAAAGAAAAGTGGTCACTTGACTTTCTCATGGCGCCGGCCATAGGATATAAAGTGGCCCTTATGACTATTCATGCCGGCAGGGCCGCTGATGCAGTCGAATGTTTGAGTGCGCTGATTAGAAAACACAAACTCGTGTCTCAAGTGTCGCATGCAACTTTACCAAAACACGCACACGCACATAAACGTTCGCAAGCACACATTGTTGACTACATATTAAGGGCAGATTCATCCTAAAAATTCTCAGAGATGCGTTAAATAAGAGGGTAGGACGATCTTCATGTATGGTGTAGATTACTGAGAGAATGACTCGAACGAACAGAAACGAAGCCAATGTCAAAGAATGTGCAAGCAGCACGACCTAAGCTCACCCATGGCACTGCTTGAGGATTTCTTATGTAAATGTAGTATAATAGTAGTGTGCAAACTCCGTTCCCAACTTTGAAAACGTTAACGTGCCAGGAACGATGTGACGGAGACAATTTGCAGGGAAACCACCATTTACATACACCACCGAGGCACCATTGTTACAACTGGCGTTTGTTACGATTGGCGTTTAGCATTGTTATGCCCCGCATCCCTTCTCGACGATGAATGATTCACCGGCGAGCCTGCAGCCATGAAAAGCCTTTGACGCTGCATCGTCATTTTCTGAAGGCCAGGGAGCTGGCGACTAAAGCAGCGTAACAAAGGCTGACGGGCGAGACGAGCGCCCGCCTGGACTAGACTAAACCCGACATAGACTGTGACAAACTAAGGCGCTCACGTCGAGGCGACAACAGCCGCCGCCCTCCGTGGAAGCAATGACTACCGTAAATACCATTCTACCGGAGCCTGACCCTGACAAGTGGACCGTCACGAAGAGCCCACTAATTTATAAAAGGAGCCAATGTCGAGCTCTTCCGTGGGAACGAGTTCGACATCAAGTTCCCAGTTTTGCACGACGTCGCCTTGTACGCAGGGTCGAACGTGCAACATTGGAGGCGGAGCCCGGCGCGACGATGTGACGTCATGGGCGGGATTTTGCGAACGGTTCAGTGATTCTGGTTGGCCGAGAAGAAGTGAGTATCCCCAACGAGAGAAAGGGGAAAATAAGTGCACAAAAAGTGGATCTTGAGTGTTGGGGGGTTTCGTACTACGATTCGTACGAGTGCTCCGACTCGTGCTCATGCTCGCACTGGTGCTTGTGCTCGTGCATGTAAACCATCCCCATGTAAATTTGTAAATAAACCCTTTTCATCATCTCTTGGACGTCACCCCGGACCGCTCAATCGCCTGGCACCAAGCGCATCACCAGCACCGAAATTTAATGATTGCTCGGACACCCAAATCGCAACACCATGAAGAAGATCAGAAAGTTCTATTATATCGAGAGCAGACTCGCGCATAAGTATGATAGCCGACCGACACGCACGCATGAAGCGTGTTAGCAACAATACTACACAACAATTACACCAAATTGCGTACACAGAGACCTGTTCATATATTAAGCAATGACAAAGCGTGAACTAACAAGGCTGGCAAGTTTTGATTATCACCATATGCAGTCTGTTGTATTTGTCGCGGCAGAACATGTCCGCTGCAGCCTCTGAACATAGGATGAACCGTGCTTAAGAGGACGGTATGAAGTGCAGCACAACAAGAAGTAAAGGAATTTAAAGCGAAACTTTCTTTGCCTCTTCCTTCGACTTTACCACTGCTGCTGCTGCTGTCTGGCACAGCGCGCCTGAGGATTGTGGGAAGGAATTCAGAGCGTAAGTATACATGACAGGAGCGTGGCAGAGAGGAAATGCAACGCGAGAAACTCGTTTGGACCTTTGCACTGCGTCGAATGTACACAGTGCCCTCTGGAGCTCCCTCAGTGTCGCCATATTAGCCTCTTGGCAGCTGTAATTATCCGTGACCCTCGCAAAAGCATGGCAGGAATTGCAGCGCTTGTCTTTCTACTAACGCACAAAACCAAAGGGAAGCTAAATGGAACGGTAGAGAAGAAGGAGGAGAGGAGGCAGAGAATGGACAAAACTGATGCAGTCGCGGTACGAGTGAATAACAGCCTTGTCACTATTCGCTCGCAGTCCCCATATAAGGTGGGCGGGTGATAGGAAAAAGGTGACGGGATAAGGCAAGGAAACGCTACTACTAAAGACACAACAGCGGTTGCGGGTAAACGGGATAAATTTAAGTTCAAGGTACAGATCGGTACCTTTCTTCTCTTCCTTATAGATAGACACTATGCACATTTGTCAAGCGGACAAATTACGCTGGGCGTGCTGAAGCAAAGCCGAATTAAAGTTGACATAAGTCAGCATTCTACCCTAGCTTTCTTTGTATGAAATACAAACATCTGCAATTGAAACCTTGTTTCCTGCCCCGAGTAACGTTTCCGCAAATGAGGCATTTTAGTATACAGCCTGCGCATGGGCAATCCTTTTCACGCATGAAACTGATAAAATATGTTGCAGGTAACAATTTCCGCGCCGATGGGATCGTTCTCAATTTACTTCTCAAAACGCGAAAAGAGGTATTCATGAACGCAATCGATGCAAACGCGACGCGTGGCAGAAAAAAAGCATTGCCCACGAATAACATTCGCAGCGAACTGCGCGGAGCCCTCAAACGCTTGAGCTCGGACTCATTTGAAAAGTATTCGCAGTTACAATGCAAGCAAAAGTCCTTTGCATATACTGGAATGGGACTAGATTTTTTTTTCTTTTTAGGAAACACCAAAAACCTCTGTGCATTGTTGTCGCCGCCCAGAGCGTGGCGCCTAAGCGCACGAAGGGTGACTTTACCGCATGGCTTTGGAAGATAACATTGCGGACTTTCGTGCGACTCATATCAGCGGCTACGGTTGCTTTACCGATTTACCTAAGAAATGCAAACCTCGAATTCAACATTACTGCATGTCATTTACACACGTACACGTAGGTTGTACATGAAGAGGGTTTCTGGCCTCACACAAACTAGAAAGAGACACGACAACAGCCACAGAATTCACTGACCTCATTTTCACCTGAGATTGAAAATGCTCCTAGTACTGAATGTTTAGTTGTGCAGTCACAATGTCTTTAAATCTTTACTCCTGTCTGCGACCGCGTTAAAACTTTCACACCAGTAATTACTTGAAATTGTCATATTGAAAAGAATACTTCTACAAGTCAGCATTAAATCCGGCAAAAGCATAAAACATAGGAGTCCGTGTTTTGAGATACAACAATCAAATGTTGACAAACGAACTTTGATCGCAACACATATACATGGCCGCGCATATTGTTGATAGAAGGAAAGCTGCGATCGGTATGCAGTTAGTAACATGAGTCATCATCATCATCATCAGCAGCAGCATGATCATCATCATTATCATCATCATCATCATGGTCGTCGTCGTCGTCGTCAGCCTAGCTACGCCCACTGCAGGGCAGAGGCCTCTCCCATTCTTCTCTTTGCAACTATGGCGGTCATGTGTTAATTGTGGCCATGTTGTCCCTGCAAACGTCTTAACCTCATCCGCCCACCTAACTTTCTGCCGCCCCCTGCTACGCCTCCCTTCTCTTGGAATCCAGTCCGTAATCCTTAATGACCATGGGTTATCTTCGCGCCTCATTACATGTCCTGCCCATGCCTATTTCTTTTTCTTGATTTCAACTAAGATGTCATGAACTCGTAATTGTTCCCTCACCCAATCTGATCTCTTCTTATCCGTTAACGTTAAACCCATCATTCTTCTTTCCATAGCTCGTTGCGTCGTCCTCAATTTAAGTAGAACCCTTTTCGTTAGCCTCCAGGTTTCTGCCCCGTAGGTGAGTACTGGTAAGACACAACTGTTATACACTTTTCTCTTGAAGCATAATGGCAACCTGCTGTTCATGATCTGAGAATGCCTGCCAAACACACACCCCAGCCCATTCTTATTCTTCTGATTATTTCAGTCTCACGATCTGGATCCGCGGTCACTACCTGCCCTAAGTAGATGTATTCCCTTACCACTTCCAGTGCCTCGCTACCTATCGTAAACTGCTGTTCTCTTCCGAGACTGTTAAACATTACTTTAATTAGTTTTCTGCAGGTTAATTTTTAGACCCACCCTTCTGCTTTGCCTCCCCAGGTCAGTGAGCATGCATTGCAATTGGTCCCCTGGGTTACTAAGCAGGGCAATATCGTCAGCGAATCGCAAGTTACTAAGGTATTCTCCATTAACTCTTATCCCCAATTCTTCCCAATCCAGGTCTCTGAATACCTCCTGTAAACACGCTGTGAATAGCATTGGAGAGATCGTATCTCCCTGCCTGACGCCTTTCTTTATTGGGATTTTGTAGCTTTCTTTATGGAGGACTACGGTGGCTGTGGATCCGCTACAGATATCTTTCAGTATTTTTACATACGGCTCGTCTACACCCTGATTCCGTAATGCCTCCATGACTGCTGAGGTTTCGACTGCATCAAACGCTTTCTCGTAATCAATGAAAGTTATATATAAGGGTTGGTTATATTCCGCACATTTCTTTATCACTTGATTGATAGTGTGAATATGGTCTATTGTTCAGTAGCCTTTACAGAATCCTGCCTGGTCCTTTAGTTGACGGAAGTCTAAGGTGTTCCTGATTCTGTTTGCGATTACCTTAGTAAATACTTTGTAGGCAACGGACAGTAAGCTGATTGGTCTATAGACCAATCAGAGCGAGAGGGAGACATAGAACTATTTCTTGGATTCCGGCCCGCAGGCCGGAGCTACATGGGTGTTGGTAAGAGTGACGGGAGTCGGTATCGAGGTTGCGATGATGATGGCGCCGTCTGTTGAGTGGGGTTTGTCCGCCTACTTTGGTAAGGAGAACCCAAGGGCCGTGGTCAGATGGTGGACAGTACAGGAGAGGGACGAAGCAATGAAAAAGTACCACTGTTACTATTAAGAGTAATAGGTGTGGTAGGTAAAACAGTGCCAATGAAACTAATAATATGCGTTAACTTGTTGCCATTTCATTTTATCCCTTCTTTTGAAACCACTCCAAAATTTTCTCCTTGCAGTCAACAACCATGATTTGCTGAGTAACCCGATTAGCGAGAAATATGTGAAGGAGTATTTCTCACACGAAACCTGAGCGTGCAGGATGTATGGCAGCTGAAAATTCGGAAGCAAAGTGCCAAGCCTGGAGAAAAACATGCTCTGACAAACAGTCTATAGGGCCTCAAAGAGGCGCGAGCGATCGGAGAGAGCTACGAAATGGCCCGGAAGCTAGACAGGAAGGCGCACAAATTGGCTGCCAGGGCAAGACAGGATGGATACATTATCTCAATTTGCAATAACATCCAGGCGCAAGGAGGAATGGTATAGAAGGGGTAGTGAAGTAGAAATGGGCAATCTCGGAATTTCCGCAATCCGGTTTAGCAGTTGGAGCGAATATGTAGTGCCAAGCAAACAGTGATAACTAGACGACGCATGCATAAACAGAAAACCCTGCAACGCGAGAAAAAGCTTTATTCGCCGTATTTCGTGTGTCGCTTAATTATCCACATCGTTGTTTAAAATATGCAAAAAAGTAAAGTCCCAGCTGGGATCGGCACCCGAAAGTAGTTGTTATACCTAATCTAACTCAACAATAACCACAATTAACTCTACCTACAAGAAGCCTCAACAGCCGCGTCGACCGCTCACTCTAGTATCACCCTTTGGATGGCGTGGACATCTGTAACAGCGGTCAGTAAAGGAATACTCACGCTGTAAATGGCCTATTTGTCGCATAATGTGAGAAACTGGCATCTCAGCCGTCACAAACATGAAGGATTTTACCATAGCAATTGAGGAGACGCTTTACAGGCTTTTGGTTTCAGCGAAACGAACGCCAGACGCGTAGTACTGTGGCGACAACATTTGTGGCGATTGATAAGTGACGATCGAGTCTGTGACACCAGAACCACGGCACTTAGAGCGATTGCTACAATAGGAGCTTGCCAGTTGTGACTGTAAACAACCGCCCGCGACTGCTAGCAAGCTTAAGAAAGCCAAATTTGAAATGACAACGCTTGCGAAAGGCGCTGTCGGCACTTCCCTTTCAGCCCAGAGATATCGCTTAAAAATTTAAAAGGAGCCGTCTCGATCCGTGCGCTCACGAGCTCGTGGTGGTAGCTCGGGTTCACTGGGTGAACCGCGCGCCAGGAAGCGGCATCGATTTCGCGTACGGCCAGCTGGCGGGTGACCCGCCGTTCGCGTGACACGCTGCCGGCGGCTCCGGGGTGCCGAGCCGAGCAAGGCCGTGCGTCGTGGCAGAGCCGTGCCCGGCTCGTCGCGCTGACAGCCCCTCCGAGCTGCGCGCCCTTTTGCTACTAGGCCTAGCCTTGCGAGCCAAAAGCATCCCGCGGACGGTCAGCATGAACACAACCCTGTGCAGCCGGTCGGCTCCTCCCCCACTCCATCAGACCAGTGGCTCCCTTGCCACCACCCGCCGTGCACCCGAGGCGCGAGTGCAACGCCGCACGCGTGCGGCGCACGCGCGCGCGCGTCCTTTCGTTTGCGTTGTTGCGGGCGCCGTGGCCGGCTCTTACCTGGAGGACCGCTGGTGTCGCGTTGGCCGCTGCTTTTGCGCCTGCTCGGTTCGCCGGCTCGTGGGCACAGGCCTCAGTGCGAGGCCATGCTGCTGCAAAACGTGGCCGGCGTGTCTCTGTGTTTGCACCGAGTTGCGGGCGAGGGGGAAACTACGGGAAGCATCGAAGGGCCTGAGCGCATCGATCGCGCGCCACGCCGGCCGCGCCCTCTGCGCCCTTGTACGCCGGGGAACGCCGTTTTTCTGCGTGGTCACGACCGCGCGGCACGTAAACCACGGTCGCGCGAGACAGCGGGCTTTGAGTCACGGGAAGGACGCGCCGCAAAGGACGCCGACTTTGAAACAAACACGCTCGCGGCGCTACCGCTGTCTCCGGCGGCACACCCAGTTCTCCCAGTCAGTGGGATCCAACCCAGAGTGCATGCACATGTGATCGCGTGCTCAGCGGTGGCACGCGGGGATTGCTTTCTAAATATTCAGGCAAAAGCACGCACATCTGTTCAAAGTAAATCGTCATCAGCAGCCTCCGGAGCTCCCGAGCGGACCGGACAGAGTATATTCCTCCATATGGACCAGACACGAACTTTTGGCTCACCCAACTGCAGGACTTGCAGGCGACGCAGCGTTATTCGAGTGCTCCCTGTATCAGAATCCTCATAATTACTGCCATAATTACAATGCCGTGCGGTGCCGCTTTTTTTTCCTCTCCTCGCTCCCACGAAAGAACGAAGACAAACGTGCATGTGTATGGCACTGTGGAGTTCCGCTGGTATCCGAGCCAAATTATTTTGCTTGGTAAATTAATACTAAATGGGCCGGAAGACTCACGTTTTAATTAAATGAGTCGCAAAGCAGGCTTGGTCATTCAAGTCATCATCGGCAGAAAGGCCGTGTCTATCTCTTCTACTAAATCAGTCGAGCCGAAGCAAAAACAAAATAAAAACAAGGTTATCGACTGGAAAAGACCGAGAGGTCGGCCTGGAAGTGTAGTATTTGGCCTGCTACTCTGCGCATGGGAAGGGGAAAAGAAGTCGAGCCGAAACTGAGCACAAACCCAAGCACTTTATAACGCGCGTATGAGGCCGGCTTTGTGTGCACCTGGTGTATTTTGCTCGGAAAACCCCAGTCATCCGCCACTATCCGTTACGAAATGGGGCTCATTGAGAACTTGGCCGGCAAAGGCCTTCTCAAAGCGTAATGGCGTAGATTTGTTATAGTGCCTTGCGTTGTGGGAAAGCTCACTTTCGAAATTTTGTGAACTTGAAACGAATGACTGCATGATTTATCTCCCTGTTTTAATCAGCGCGTCTATAGTTAAAGCTATTTCAAATTCTTCCACATATTGCTTTCTAAAGGAATGTCAACGGTTCACGCCGTAAGCAGAAGATAGGTGCAAGCACGAACTCGTAAATGTTACATGTTTGACGTGCCTTGTCTCCTGTCTTCAATGTAACAACTACCGGTCTTGACAAAATCGCGACGCAGAATTGCCGTTTTAGCAAGAGAGTACTGCAACTAAATACTTTTATTGCAATAACAATTATACGGACACTCCAGGCGCACTTCTGCAGTCGCCGCCACCGTGAGGTTCTGTGTAAAGTACGAGGGCGACAAAATCGTCTCCGCGCTCCGCATGCCGCGTGAGCGAGTGAAAGCGTGTGAAGGTGAGCCGGCGAACGCGGCTCAATGTCGCGTGTGCGAGTGAGTGCGGGTGAAATTGGCCAGAATGCATCGGCGCTACGGAAATTAGCAGCTTCAGCGTTTTGCATGTCCGCAAGTGGTATAGTGAACTCCTCGGATGACGGGCCTCGAGTCTTCCATTAAGATAAATTGTCTGACACCTTCAGTTAAAAAAAAAATTATTTAGTCTAATCTTACAAATTACAATTTTACAAATTGTCATTCACTCCGCTGAACTCAATCTCGAGGAGATCGCCTAATTGTGGCATTTCTTCCTGTGTTTAAGGAATTTCTGGAGCATTTCCTGAAGCACCCTGTATAATCACCCTGTTTTTGTCGCCGCTATCCATTACAGCGATAAATTAGTCGCGGCACAAGAATAATCTCCGTCGCTTTTGTATACCTGCTTTTATCTCTTGTATGCCCGGACAACGCGCGCTTCGCAAGCAACAGCAGTGTCCCCTAGCGGATCTTGGCACTAATAAACTTCATGGCCTGTTGACCACTGCTTCGATGCCGAAATCAGTTGATGAGAATTAGATTTCCAGCTTGTCAGTCCTTTGGTCTGTTTTATTACTTGATAACCAAGGACAGATTTTGGCTAAGTATTGCGAGATCGAAATTAACATAAACCTAACTGAGAAAGAGAATAATGAGATCGGAAAGGCCGGCAAGCAGGTTAACCGTAAGAAAAACAAATAGTGAAGGGGAGGACCGAAAGATCAAAACGAATGCGGGAAGTGGAAATAGCGTGCACAAAGAGTACGGGAGCGTTACAGTCGTCTAAGTAAGTCACATGAACATACGAAGCTCAGTAGCCAGTGCCTTCATCGCCTTCTGGTGCAACGACATTCCAAGATCGCCCGCTTCGAAAGCGGATGGTGGTCGAGATGTGCTAGCGCAGTGCAGTCGAGATCAACCGCCTCTGCATGCTGTAATGGGGGCAGTGGGAAATAACGTCTGCACTGGTTTCCTCGCTTACTCAATGTTCGTAGACAGACAGTGCTGTCGATCATTCCGATGCGGGCGAGTAAATGCCCATAAAGCCTACAACAAGCCACACTCGGCAGAGACCATGTGTCTCGTTTCGGGATAGTTAATGTGCGGGACCAAGTCGGAAAGAAGAGACCGGGCTATGCAGACGGGTGTGCTATAAACTTGTGGGCTCCATCAGGATCGTGCGACATCATTCGCAAGCACGCCGAGTTTTCTTGCTGTATCTGTTCTTGAAAGCAGCTGGGTTCCTGCACGCCATCTTCATGGAAGTCACGGAAGTCCTATATTTCTACGTGGCTCCGCAAATAGCAGCTGTCTTACTTGGCTTTTGTTCCACGAAGCCTTGTTGGACATGCTGGGTGGTTTGCGGACGTAAAGACGCAAGCAAGCGACCATATCCCCGCGTACGTCAAGATCACAGGATTGTCTCCTTCCAAAATATGGGATACGATCCAAAGAGTGGTGTAATGCAGTGATTTGGGCTTGTTGGTATGACATCGTGAGGCTTATAGCGCATGAAAAGACAAGGACGAAAGGAAGACGTGACACACACAGGCGCTAACTTGCAACAATCTTTATTTCGAGCAAAGGACCCACACATATTACAACTTTTTTGCATAGATCATCATACATGCGCTCTTTGCAAAAAAATACCTCGCACACCATTACGCAGGTAAGCTAACTCTTTGCGGGAAAGCGCAATTGATGGTTTTGAAACACAGTTATCCCCTAGCCTATCAATCATTTCTGCTTCGATAATTTCGCGAGTTAATCTTCCTCGGGCTCGTCCCACGATGGAGCAGTCTCTGTATGCTGGAGCACACGTCGAGTGGTCACCATTATCCGCCCCGGCAACAGCGCGCGGCTTGCAATGCCTGCAGTGAGCGTCAAGGAACCCACCCCGCTTTTCTGCTACATTATACAGGTGTTCCTTTAAACGCTCGTTGAGGCACCTTCCGCTTTGCCCCACGTAGTTTTTTCCACACTTTAAAGAAAGGTTGTAAACAACTGCTCCCGCACATTCAACAAACCGTTCCTGGTGTTTCTTTTTGCACAAGCGCTTGTCAGACAGGCCTGGTCTGGCGGATTAGCGGTCTGGCGGCCTGGTAAACGGATGACATATGCATATGGACGTCTACAGTAACACGGCTACAGTTACAAGCGAGAATTCAGAGAGCTGCCACCCAAACTGTTATCTACCTCCATAACCGAGGCCTGGAAACTTCCTCCGAGAAATGCGCACTAGTGCCATTTACGCGCAAACCCATGACAAACTACAGCGTAATTACAAATGGCCAAAGAATACCATATGTTCGATCTCACGAGCTTCTAGGTGTCATGATCGACAGGGACTTGTCATGGAGCCTTCACGTATCATACGTGAAAAAAAAAACGGTTAACAGGCATCTGCCACCTGTTCAAGTTTTTCACTGGCAAGACTTGGGGAATGTCGACAAGTGCTATGCTACAACTACACAGGGTGCTTTTTCTCGGCTTTCTGCGGTACGGCTTGCCAGCAATAACAAACACAGGCACAACGAATCTACGCACAATACAAAGTATTCAGGCTCAAGCGCTCCGGACCTGTCTAGGCCTGCCTCAGAGTGTGACAATGGCGACTATAGCAATCGCTAAAGAGCCTCTTGGCAAGATCCACATTGAAATTGAAGCGCTGAGTACCCATATTAGGCATCTTGCCAGGACTCCTCGCCACCACCTAGCCTCTCCACCAGCGGACAGACCATACACTTTTTTTCAGCCGAACGATAACCGCACATGGTGAATCATTGCCAGCTTGTTTTACTGCTGCTGCGAGACCTTTGCTTCCTCCATGGTGCCTCGCTCAGCCAAAAATCAATTGACAATAGCTGGCATCACGAAAAAAGCTGATATATCATCACCAGCACTTAAACAGCTCAAGTTACAACTTTTGTACGAGAACTACCGTGACTCTACGCATATCTACACTGATGGATCTGTCCTGCCAAACAGCTCCGCTGCGGCCATCTTGATACCAGCGAAAGTTACAACCATCAAATTTAAGACGGCTCACGCGACAACATCGACGTCAGCAGAGATCACAGCGTTACTTACCGCCGTTCACAACATTGGCGATGAACCGCCACCCAAGCGGACGATCTTCTGCGACTCAAAGGAGGCACTGCAGTCTCTACTGTTGCCTTTATGACGGGGACAGCGCGAACAGCTAGTATTTCGGATTACAGAGACAATGCACCATATAAGTGATGCAGGGCATGAAATAACTTTGCAATGGCGTCTAAGTCACTGCAGTATTGTCGGCAATAAACGGGCCGACCAAGCTGTCCGTTCAGTCCATACTGAGGACCGCAACGTACCAATAGAACTTTCTAGAACTGACGCAGCATGGAAGCTCCGCCTCCTTGCTCGCCATTGCACCACGTCGCAATGGAATGAGCCACATTTCAGGAATTTCCGACTATACTCCCTTGATCCCACATTAAGCCTTTGAATCCCACCAAAGCTTCGCCGTAGAGACGCCACGCTTTTGTATCGACTGCGGTTGGGCGTTGCTTTTACCGAAGGTTATGCGTTCCGCATAGGGATGGCCGACACCGCAACCTGTGACCACTGCGGCCATGAAGAATCGATTGGCCATATTTTGTGCCACTGTCCGCCGTACAGACCACACAGGGAATCCCTTCGCCACGAACTCGACCAGCTGGACGACTGACCACTGCCTGAAGAAGGAATTCTACACCATCGACAGGACCTAACGTCACGGAAGAAGGCCTTGCAAGCGCTACTGCGCTTCTTGCGATCTACCGGCCTTTGTGAACGCCTCTAACTGGAACGCCCTTCATGTGTGTGTCTCTGTGTGTGAACTTTTTTAACCCTTTCCTCTCTGTCCTCTTACTAACCCCTATCTCCCAACCCCAAAGTAAGGTAGCAAATCAGAGACTAATATCTGGTTAACCTCCCTGCCTTTCTCTTCATATTTCTATCTCTCTCTCGCTCATGAGCAGGCTAGCAGGTTCACCGGCAAGTTCATGGCCCCTAATGTCACAGTGGCCCATTTATCGCAGAAAAGTGACGTCATGCATTTGTCATAGATAAAAAGAATGAACCTTGAAATTTTGTAGGGAAGAAGCATTTTCTAGGGAAGATTACAAGCTTCTACTGATCCAGCCACTATGGTCACACCACCACTGTAAACGTGAAGATGGTATCTGTACGTCTTGTACAGCAGGAACAGAGAGAGCTGTCTGAGAGTTGGCCATGATAATTCTTCTTTCGTACAAATCCCTGGCACAGAAATTTGAACTTGTGGTTGAGCCAAGCGCCAAGGAGGAACCGGGACTCTTTCCACAAGCTCATAATCTTTAGGGAGGAAATCACCACAGGCCAATATTGTGGGACAGAAGAGGTAGCAAGGCAAGATTCTGGGAAGAGCCGCGGATAGATCAAGTACAGCCTGCTATATACTAGGTGCATAGTGAGAGTGCATTCCATCGGCCACACGCATGAACGCCAAATCACAGCACACATTACCAGAACATCTGCACGGTCACCACACGAAAAACAAAAAGATGAACCTCGAACATGATAAATCACGTCACTACAAGTGCGACATATAACACATTGACAGAACATTCATAAACAAACCCCAAAAAATTGGTACAAGTTCACATGAGTGTGAACGAAGGCCTTCTGAATACATTCACGGTTGATCCTCAAGGTCACTGCATAAGATCACTATTGCTAGAAGCTCACGAAGTGCTGTGACAGCGTGTCTGTTTTCCCGGGCATGAACAGGGACCAAGAACCGTTACCACCAATAAAAGATGCCTATCCAGTCGGTTCAAGCGGCCTTGAAATACTTCGCTGCCGCTTGTATTGCGGCCACTTGATGAGGAGATGTTCTACGGATGCACCCGTGGTGTTGCCGTGGATGCATTCATCTGACGACATCTTCTTGATTCTATGTAGAAAGCAAAGCGCATAAGTATCCTCCATTCGTAAAGGGTCTATGAGCTTGTCAAAGCTGCGATCAGTGCAATGGTATATTCGTTAGCGCAAAGAAGAATCAGTCCTTAATAGCACAGGTGAGTTTGTCTGGTCATCAAACTGCGGGGCCTCACTAAGTTTTTGTCGAAGTCTAGATAAATAAACTCTTGGCACTTGATAGTAACTTTGCGCTAAGGGTCAAGGAGTCCAACATCTGTTTCTCAGACGTTAGTCTGTTCGCTGCCTGATTTCCTTCATTACTAATGTGACCCGCAATCCTATGAAAACAGAATTGATGACCCGCTAAAGATGCAATCTGTTGTATTCTTTAAAGTTTCATAAAAGAGTAAACAGCTATCATCGTAATAATGCGATACAGAAGGCGTATCGAGAGCCGCCGTTGAGTCAGAGTAGACTGCCCATCGACCAATGCAAGTACTTTCCGATGTTAACCCCGCTGCTTGCAATAAACTGAAGAGTTTGACCGTCGTAGGTGACGTCTGGTGAGACAGTCGGTACTTTTTGCTCACATGATGCTTAAGGACGTGAAACGCCGCCGCTGCACCTTCATCTGTTATTCAACCTAGTGCCATGTATAGCAGTTGAACCGTCTGTGAAAGCAAATGTAAATAAATCTTGCTGGCAACTCATTTGAAGAAGTGTTAGGTGTTTCGCTTTTCAGTAAATATTAGATGGTATCTTGTCAATGCCCGGCACGGTCAAAGTTACAAGAAGGCTCAGGAAGCCGTCAAGGAGGGTGTTGGAGTTCAGGGTTCAATGTATGATAATGACCTGATGGGCAGAATGACCTGATGCGCTCGTATCCTATTGCAGTCCCATCAAGCAGCTCGTTACAAAGATGATGAAGAAGGTGAAGGTTGGCTCATTAGTCACGAGCAGTCGCTATAGTTCATGCTTGACATATGCAGTGGCAGTCCAAGACAGCCCCTGAGCATCTGGGCTTGAGTACGTTCGATAGTACGTATGTTAGCGCGGCAGGTATTGGTCAACACAGGGCAAGCTCTATCGCAAATCCCCCGGAAACAACGTCGTGTATTGTTGCAACCTCACTTTCACCGACGTATCCCATGCTTTCGCTCCAGGGAATTTGAACAAGTGGAAGACGGCCATCGGTTGCTTTTTCACGTAGGCCACACTGGCCTAGTAAGTTGATGTTGCCAATAAGCATACTAGGCTTAAAATTATCGCATCATACAGCATATACCGCCATAATTATCAAATGGGACTAACAAAACCCTCCTAATCAGCTTCTCCACTAAACGAGATGTCATTTTGTCGTAAGCAGTGGATTCTTCACAGAAGCTTGCTTATGAATGTAGATGTAGATATGAATCCTTTCGAGGCAGTGGAACATCCATAACAGCAGCGCACAGCAAAACGAAGACGCAGAAAAAGGAAAAGACGGGACAAGCGCTCTTTCTGTGCCTTTGTTTTGCCGTGCGCTGCTATCATGGGCGAGTTGGAACTCACCCAATTCACCATCATTGTCCAGTGGTACATACCTACTCTGGAGGATTAGCCATAAACCGGGTAGGTCACATTAAAAATAAGAAATAGGAAATGTAAAAGAAGTCAAGCAATAGTTGAGAATAGGTTGGTAGAATGAAAACAAAATGATTGGAGAGTAAATTATAGCACAAGAAGGAATAAACCAAAACATGAAAATAACATAAGTCGAACTAAATTTGGGAGAACGAAAAATATCAAAGTCAGTGTTTAGCATTTAAATCGCATTGAGCCTAAATGTGACGCCTGGATGGCAGAGCAAACTTTCACATCGCTGTGCTGGAGAGTCGAGGCACCCAATGTTAAATAATTGGCAGCAGTAATATCTAAGGTTTTGATAAGAAATCGTCGACAAGAAATAATGTTTTACTCTCACTAACCCTAAAAAAAAGAACAAATCGGTGAGGGCTCCAGCTCTTTGCAAAGAAAAAATTGGGAGCACGCAACACTTCCGGGGGCTGCCACGAGCAGTGGCGCAGCCAGAAATTTCGTTCGCGGTGGGGGGAGCTCACATTGCAGTTCCGCATACTCCTTATGAAATTTATCAAGGAATCATATACAGGAATAATAACCGCATTGCCATTGTCAAATATGCGGCAAACGAATTCTCAAACGCTACGCACTGTCAAGACAAGTAAAATATGTATTTTTTCATACAAGAATATACTAGTATGTCCAAAAATTGTGCCCGAAAACTGATATCAATGCTTCCATGTTTTCTGTCTATTTAACAAATAAACAGAATATCTCACGAACTTTAGAACTATATCCGCTTGAAACCAGCAAAGCCGTGCATGCCGCTCATAGGAAAAATGTAAAGCCCAGGAAATGAACAAGTTGAGGACAAATATTTTAATGAAATTTTGTCATTCAAGAACCTTGTTTACATTTTTGCACATGTGCAACGGCCAGGGAAAAATCTCAATGACGCTGTCCTTTGTTACAATGGATTGTACACGAGCAGCTGTCACCAATTATGTATTGTCAGTGATTGCGCCGAAATTATAGTAGCAACTGAGAGCACATATAAAAAGCAGTTCTACAAAATATACGAGGGCAAGTCAATTGAAAGTGAGCCGTTGCGAATATATGACGAACGGGTACCTTACTTAAAAGTAGTCTCCATGAGCATTTAGACATTTGTCCCACTCTCTAACGAGTCGCGTGATTCCCGTCTCATAAGCTTCCTTGGGTTGCTGCTTCGAAAAGTCTGTCACTGACTCTTTCAAGTCATCGTCCGACACGAATCTGGTTACCTAGAGCTGTTTTTTTTTCAAATGCTACAAAATGTGGAAGTCGCAAGGCGACAAGTCTGGGCTGTGTGGCGGATGTCGCAACGTTTCCCACTTGAACTTTGCCAGTTTTCTGTTAACAACATCAGCGACGTAGGCACGGGCATTGTCGTAGATCAAGATGACCCTATCTCTCAATTTTCCACGTGGTTTGTTCTTGATTGCGACACGCAGCCGATCCACGTTTCGCAATATCGGAAACGATCTCTCCGGGTTTAGCAAATTCGATCGATAATGGCCCCTGACGATCGAAAAGAAAAGTCAACGACACCTCTCCGGCAGAAATGACGGCCTTTGCTTTCGTTGGGGTGGTAAATTCAAATGTTTCTACTGTAAGCTTTGCCGTCGTGTTTCAGGCTCGTAGTAGTGGCACCATGATTCGTTCCCGGTCACAATTGCAGAAAAAAAGTCGTCACCCTCATTGTGATACCGGATTAGATGAGTCAAGGCAGCGCCGAACCTCTCCATCTTCTGGCGGTGGTTCAAAATTTTGGGCATCCATTGCGCACACAAGAGCCGATAACCGAGATATCCATAAATTATGGTGTGAACCGAACTGTGGCTGATGTTCACACGCTCTGTCAGTTCACCGATACTTATCCCCCGTTCCTGTCTAATCAGCTCATCAACCTTTGTAATTGTGCTGGGGGTGATTGCACGATGGCTTTGGCCCGGTCTTGGATCGTTTTTGCAACTTTTACGTCCTTCTTTGAACAGTTTGCTCCAATGCTTCACAGCGGCCAATGAAATGAAATGTACAACGTACACGGCAGCCACACGGCGGCTAATTTCTTTTTGGGAAACACCTTCAGCTGTCAAAAACCTGACGACACCGCGCTGTTCAACTTTTGGAGCGTCCATTATGTCACGCAACTATGTTAAACCCAGTGTATGAGAGCATTAAAGAACATTTATCCTCACACCTGCGTGTCACTTTTGTAAACGAGAGATGCCTGTGTACTAGTGCATGCCTCGCAGATAATGAATCGAACCATTACTACACTGGGTGGATTGGCTCACTTTCATTTGACTCCCTCTCATGCATTAGAAATGCGAAGATACAATGAGATTTACAAATGCAAAGATACGGCTTGATAAAGGGCAAAAAAGTGTCACTGGAAACAAAGTTCACTGCACGTTTATATAAAACCTCGCCACAAAATATTTAAGTACACGTATAAGTCTCCAATAAATCTACGTATCTAAGAAAACGTCAGTGTCTATAATGCGTCGAACAAGGCAAATAAACATGTTGCGCAATCACAGACTCGCAGATCACAATATCCTATGCCCCCACCCCCACCCCCCCCCCACCGCGCCTTCTGACCCCGCTGATGTATCGCGCGCGGCGGAAGGCGACGTGCTTCCTCCCCGCTTTTCTCCTTTGCGCACAGAAGACTGAACCACCATCATCGGCTCACCCGTGCCAACGTACGTTATGGTTCCTACTCTCCATGCGGCCGCTCCTTCGTGCGATCGCCGTCGCCTCAACACCGTCGGTCCGCGTTACCCCAGCCTCGCCGCTTTTCCTCGCCAAACCGACGGACGGAAAACTATGCCATGCAGCTCTTGGAATAGTGCTGCATCACGTTCGTGCTGTCCAAATCCTCCGTTGACGCTCCTCACCAACACGAACCTAATTAAAGTAGACGTAAATGGCGTTCCGTTGACGGCATTAATTGGTACTGGAGCCCAAGTATCCATAATGAGCGCTAACCTATGTCGTCGCCTCAAAAAAGTTCTTACGCCTGCCATCACTCGAGCCGTACGCGTCGCCAAGGTCGCAATCAGGGATATGTTCACTGCTCGACGCGTCTCCAGATCCTCCTGATTGCCTTGAACCTCGACGGCCCATTACGTCCCATGGTCGCTCCGGACCTCGCACCTGACCAAGTAGCCGCCCTATATCGCTTTTTGCTTTCCTACCGCGACATATTTGACACTGACAATCGACCACTTGGTCAGACGTCCCTTGTTAAGCATCGGATAAACACTGGTGATGCTGTTCCCATCCACCGCCAACCGTATCGTGTGTCCACGGTAGAGCGGCAAGTTATTCAGCAGGAAGTAAACAAGATGCTCGCCATAGGCATTGTTGAGCCCTTGTCGAGTCCTTGGACGTCGCCTGTCTTGCTCGTCAAAAACAAAGATGGCACGTGGTGTTTCTGCGTTGATTACCGCCACCTAAACCGAATTAACAAAAAGGAAGTTTACCCTTTACCACGAATTGACGACGCTCTTGATTGTCTTCACGGTGCCAAATACTTTTCGTCCATCGACCTTCGATATGGTTATTGGCAGATTTCCATCGATGAGCAAGACCAACAAAAGACCGCTTTCGTCACTCCAGACGGCCTCTACCAATTCAAGGTTATGCCGTTAGGTTTATGCAATGCCCCCGCCACGTTCGAACGGATGATCGACTCTCTGCTTCAAGGTTTCAAATGGTCAACATACCTTTGTTACCTCGACGACGTGCTTGTGTTCTCCCCTACATTTGAGACGCACCCTGAGCGCGTTGCAGCTATCCTTGACGTCTTCCGCAAGGCTGGGCTCCAATTAAACTCATCGAAGTGCCACTTCGGGCGCCGACAGATTACAGTGCTAGGCCGTCTCGTCGATGCTTCCGGAGTACAACCCGGCCCGGAGAAGGTTCGAGCAGTAAGGGCTTTTCCTTTACCTCAGTCTGTTAAAGACGTCCGGAGTTTTCTGAGGCTTTGTTCTTATTTCCGACGATTCGTGAAAGATTTCGCAGCAGTCGATCGACCACTCACTGAACTTCTGAAGAAAGACGGGCCTTTTACGGGCTGCCTACTGCCGCATTTCACGGCTGCCGCATTTTCACGCCTTATCACGATTCTCACCAATTCACAGGTCTTGGCCCACTTTGACCCGTCCGCACCTACAGAGGTCCGAACCGATGTCAGTGGTTATGGGATCGGCGCCGTCTTATCGCAACGCCAACACGGACACGACCGCGTTATAGCCTACGCTAGCGGGCTCCTGACAACTGCAGAGCGCAACTATTCGATTACCGAGCGCGAATGTCTTGCTGTCGTCTAGGCTGTTTCAAAGTTCCACCCATATTTATACAGCAAGCCCTTCTCAGTAATCACAGACCATCCTGCGCTCTGTTGGCTTTCGTCGCTCAAGGATCCTATTGGCCGGCTCGGTCGTTGGACCCTCCGACTACCCAGTCAATGACGAGGCCTCTACGTCTGATAGTCACACCGACGTCTGTGTTCTCTGCTTTTCCACTGCTTCATGTCACCGACGAACAGCGCCGTGACCCGTCCTTGCATATCATCATTGACCGCCTGGAATCGTCACTTGCCGACAGTTCCCTTCGCTTATTCACACTTCAAGATGGCGTATTCTACCGCCACAACGTTCACACCGACGGCCCTGCATTACTCCTTGTCATTCCTAAACACCTTCGCTCGGCTGTTCTCCACGAACTTCACGACCTCCCCACTGCCGGTCACCTGGGTGTGTCACGTACCTACGACCGGATCCGCCGACGCTTCTTTTGGCCAGGGCTTGCTCGCTCTGTTCGAAGATACGTAGCTGCGTGTGAGAAATGCCAGCGACGCAAGACACCATCGACGCTCCCTGCTGGGCACCGTCAACCACTCGAAATGCCCGCGGAACCATTCTTTCGGGTTGGTTTGGACTTACTTGGCCCTTTTCCTCTTTCTACCTCTGGGAACAGGTGCATCGCTGTGGCCACGGATTTACACCACGCGCTACGCCATCACCCGAGCGCTTCCTACAAGTTGCGCCACAGATGTCACCGACTTTCTTCTACGCGACATGATTTTATTACATGGAGCTCCGCGACAAATTCTCACAGACCGTGACCGGAGCTTCCCATCAAAAGCTATCGCGGACATCCTGCAGTCCTGCGCCACGAGGCACAAGCTATCCACGTCATACCATCCGCAAACAAATGGCCTCACGGAGCGTCTCAATCGCACTCTCACAGACATGCTCGCGAAATATGTTTCTTCAGACCACACTGACTGGGACCTCACTCTACCGTTTGTCGCATTTGCTTATAATTCTTCGCGCCACGACACAGCCGGTTATTCCCCATTTTTCCTTCTGTTCGGTCGAGAACAAGCACTGCCCCTCGACTTAACCCTCCCTGTTCACGCGGCACCGAGCAGTGAATATGCACTTGACGCCATCGCCCGCTGTGCCCACGCAAGGGAACTTGCCCGTGACCGGCTACTGAAATCCCAAGAGAATCAAAGGCGTTTGTACGACCGGCGACACCGAGACGTGCACTTCCCGCCTGGTTCTTTGGTGCTTCTATGGTCTCCGTCGCGTCAGGTCGGCCTGTCAGAAAAACTGCTGTCTCGTTACACAGGCCCATGCAGAGTGCGTCGTGTCGTGACTCCCGTCATCTACGAGATCGCCCCTGACGCCCCATCTGTTTCCCAGTCCAGTGATAACGTGCACGTTACACGATTGAAGCAGTATCACCCTCCCAGTGATGACATTTAGACGCTCCGGGACGTCGCTTCTGCCACTGGGGGATTATGCTACACGCGTGTGGTATTTGATTGTTTGAACGAGGCGCGTGGGCGCCATCACTCGAGAAAAGAGGAGGAAGAACGAACTGGGCTCGCGAGGCGAATCCAGCCGGTCAGCGCTGCAACCGCTGTTGTAAATATAACCCGTAAATAGTTGCTCGCCTTACTGACACGTCCTTCGCGTAACAATATAATAAGGGTATCCGGCAACTGAAGCGTCCCGTGGTGCATTACTTTCCGCAAAAGATGTCACCATGCGGCAATTCGCTGCGCCGCAACAATTTCTTCTTTTTTTTGTGTGGGGCCGGAGCACCGAAATGAAAAAAAGAAACGCGAAGGATATTGGCCACAACCGAACGCCTACTTTGGGCACCTAATGTGACTACCGAAGGAATATCGAAGAAAACAGAGAACCATATGCATAGCTCTCGGTATCCTACACCGGCGAGACGAGACTTTCCAGAGAGGTTGCGCTCAAGCGAACTCGTTGCAATCCGTCGAGCCCCATAGTTATGGCGGCGAGCGAACATTGTTTCCTTTTCTCGCCTGCTAGCCAGAAAGCGTCCAAAACTCTGCCAGGTGAAAATCCACTCGGCCAGAGAAAAATGTACGCGCACCGAAGTGCGCCGCGCGGTGATCGGGGCGACACGAGAAAAACGCGTGCACTTTGGCTGGCTCTGGCAGCCCGCGGGTAGCGAGAAGAAGAAAATTGAAGAGGCTCAATGTGGTCCTCGAAAATAAAAGTCAAAGTAGAAAAATAAATAAGAACGTAGTTACCTTTCCTGGCTTCAGTGTCTTGACATGGATGCTTTGGCGCAGGTAAAAAACGTGTTGATACTCTTTTCTGTGACATGAAGGCACAACTGAACCACCACAACGCTTCGTCTCATCGGACTTCCCTGCGTGTTTTTAAACATGTCTGATAGTGTGTTGATTTGGCTTGTCTCGTTGTATGGTGCGGTGTGCGACATTAGACAAGTCAATGCACCTTTGGCGTCAAATGTTTATAACAACATTAAACCCACAAATTTCCGGAATTGAAAATCTAGAGCACGACTTTGGAAATGTCACTGCACCTTTCCCATCAAAAGTTTATGAAAAACTAATACCCACAAAGTTTCGGAATTGAAATCCATGCGCTCTGTAGATTCCGCGGCCTCCGCGAGATGCCGCGACAAGCCCGCTCGCCATCAAAACGCCCTTGAAATTTTGTGCTCGGCAGTGTTGCCAGGTTTGGCTATATATAACCAAATTGGGCTACAGAAAAAAAATGGTTGACGTCCACTTCAGCGAGTTGGCTATGCGGATATATTTGGGCTACTGAAAAATCAGTGACTTGGTTTTGTTTGTGCTATACGTGGCGCCCTACGCCACGCTTCAGAGGTGGCTCTCATCGAATAGAAACAAATCTCGAAGGCCATGTTTTAGATGGCTAAGCCGACAGCGCGGCTGTGCATGTGTGCGTGCGCGAAATGCGCCCGCTCGTTTTAGTGCACCCTTGTCTGAGCCTATGGCTTTGATCTTCGATGTACTCAAAGTTACACCGCGCTTCACCGTGCTAACATCTGCGCCAGCAACATCGTCTCAACTTCGTCTTATCAGTTTCAGCCATCAGGCGGCAACCGATCACCGTCCATCGGAATGAGTCTGGGAGTAGAGGATGTTTCACAGTGCACTGTACTAACACGGCAATGCTCAGAAAGGGAGAGAAGTAAAAATAGGGTCGACAATCATGGCGCCGGCATGAAAGAGGGAAGCACGGATAGATGACACGTTCCAGTGTGTTCATGGCCATCATTTCTGGGTGAAGTATCGCGCCAGGGAGCGCTTTCGACTTGCTCCTCGTTTGTCACGGTAAGCTTTACTATCATTTTCCATTTTCCGGTGTCGACGCTCAGTGTCGGCGTCGCTGCGCGTATGAGAAAAATGATTCCGAACCACGCAGGCCTTCCGCCTGGAGCATAGGCGTTACCGAAGTAATTGAATTTCTCAAAGTAAAATGCGTCAGAAAATTCGTTACATTCAACTTACACACAGCCTACAGACATGATTCGTCGCCACCTACTCAAGCAGCATCCAGACCAGCGCGTCGCAAATGGAACGTTCCCGCCGCTTGTTCGCGGTCTAGGCTTGCCTCGTCGCGCTAGAGCGCAACTACTCAAGCTGAGGGTTGGCTGCGTGAACGTGCGCGAACGTTTATACAGACAAGGACGTGTGGCAAGTCCATTGTGTACGTCTTGTGGCTGCTGCGAGACACTTCAACACCTTATATTTGAGTGTCCCGCTTTCAGTGCGCAGCGCATGTCGCTAGTGAGAGACTATCATCTCCTTGGCCTGCGGTGTACGACACTAGACGAATGTTTGTAACCCAGTGGTTGTGCGTCTAAACGTGATCAGGCTCATCGTGCTCTACTTAATCTTCTAGAGTTAACTTAGGTTCACGTTTGTAGCTTCGAAACTATTCTATTCAACATTCTGTAGTAGCGTGACCTTCAGTGACTGGCCCTTCTGTGTGTCATCTGTACTGTGTTCTACTTTATTCTTTAGATTTGTACTGTTGCTCTTCCTTTCCTCTTTGCTCCCCTCCTTTCTATCTTCCATTTCTGTGTTGCTGTCACCTCCCTTCTGAAGAGTAGGCAGGCGTTGCGCCCCTTCCGGGGGCAGTTGTCAGCCTGCTCTTCGCTTTCCTTTTCCTCTTAACTGTATCTATGTGTTCAAAACGAATAATAATAATAGTACAGACATGATAGCGTCGGATTGTAATTTGAATATATAAGAAAACATACTTCTGCTGCGTGGAAACTCAAACACAAACCCCTTTCCTCGCTGCCGTTTATTGTCGTATAGCGAATTCGGCAAATCGCACCAGCGCGCACCGGGCTGCCCTGGGGCGACGATGATCGGATGAAACGGACCATTGGGGCGCCCCGGTGTGCAGCGGTGCGATTTGCCGAATTCGCCATTAGTGGAAAGGGGGCGCTCGATTCCTAGCAACAGCATCCGGATGGTGCTCGCATCCGCTGCAATGGCGGTGCCCGCCGTACGGGGGAAAGAAAAACAAACAGAAAGGTCGCTTTCGTGCATATCGTTAGTCGCCAGCGTTTGCAGGTAAACATTACGGTTACATAAGCTGCAGTTGTCGGGAAGCATGAGACGCAGTCAGGGATCTTTGAATGCTATCGAGTTCCACTCTTAAAGGCGAAGCTTCCTCCAAGTTTTTTGTTCGTGCTTACATTCTAGATTCATTTCGATGGGTTCGCGCACTGCAACGATTCGCCGTAACTTGAGTTTCCGGAGAAAACCAAAAAGTGTTCTATGTTCATGCATGATGTCTCAGTCGATGTCAAGCGTCGACCGTCACGGGGTTACGGACGCTTTGTTACGACGGATCGCGCAAAAAGGAATTACCGTAGTCGGATTCGAAAATGTATATACAAATAAAACTTCAAATAAAAATGGCTATATTTCGCTACAGCTTTTTTTTTCTTGCTCTTTTTTGTGTTTGGCTACATTTGGGCTACAATTTCTCTGGCTTTGGGCTACGCCATCTTGGCCGACGTGGCAACACTGGTGCTCAGATGGAGCTCCTTGCGTCATGTGAGTCCCGGTGCAAGGACGTTGCCGCAAAATCCGGCCCGAGTTCGCAATGTTCGCGCTGAAATGTCTTTTCGAGCGGGAAATAAACATTCTAGACAAAATCCAGAATGATTTCCGGCGCCGGGGGTTGTTTTGGTCTGCGGTGCATGACAGCACGAAAAAATTTCGGGGAGAGAGGGAGGGGGGGTGCTGAAGCCCCATAGGCTCGCCCGCTGGCTCTGCCCCTGGCCGCAAGCACTAAAGGGAACACAATGGGGGACTACAACGGGGAACTATTATGATTGACTTTTGTTTCCTAATGTAGTTTCTCAAAGTAATCCTCCATGCAGTCCCCCATTGCGTTCCCTTTAGAGCCTTCGCAGTAGCCCCCGGAAGTGTTGACGGGCTCCCCAATTTTTTTTTATGGAAACACACACATTTAAACCATCGCAATCTCTTCTTTATTTACTCTGTTGACAAATGAGGTGACGGTGTCCTTGCTGGTAGTGGAGATTCAACGCCAACGATCATGCTCTGAAAAAGTTTTTAGAGGAGACCAACATTTTGGGGAAATATTAAGTATTGGATGATCCGAATACGCTAAATGAGTTACATAAACGTTGTTCGTGATGCGTAGTTGGTTTATGTGGGGATCGCAACTTTTACGCAATACGTATAATTCTGTCCTGTACTTGGAGAGTATTACAAGTGTTGTTATGTGTTTTGGCTGTTCAAAACATCGGACTTCATATATGCGTACGTGGACTGAACTCATGCACAGAACTTTGCGACTCATGTACTGTTGGACTGTATATTTTTTATTGATCCGGTGTTCTACTGAGTGTTATATTTAGTGTCGCTATTCTTCCTTTTTGCGCAAATTTGTTTCTTCAGCCAAGTGACAAGGAGTAGCCGGTGCCACCACATAAAGGCGCCAACCTCTCCTAACATTCACTTCAATAAAAAAAAAAGATCATTATCTGGTGGTCCGTAAAGTACGCAGGTGCATACTTTAGAAAAGCGATTGCATTACAACTGCACTGCACGCCGAGCCGCGTTGCGCTGGACCCGTGCTTCTTCTTCCGAGACGGACTTTCGCCGTCGACCACGTGGCGTCGCAGGCCCCGCCGAGGTAGATGCCCCTGGATCCACATTGCACCACGCAATGGAGACGAGCCAGCACGCGCGTCCTTTTGTGTACAAATGGCGAGTCCTCTCCCGTGACGTCACGAGCCGTTAGGTGCGCCGCGCGAACTAGGCGCTCCTTCCGTATCACCGATAACACCTGCAAATGAGAAACGAACAGAAAATTCCGAGTGCGTTTGCCCACAGGTGGTTTAGAGCCCAGGCCACCCCGAGGAAGCTTTGCAGTGCGAGACAGAGGCGTTACCTCCACTCCACACCTGCAGGTGTTATCGGTGATACGAAGGAGCACCTAGTTCGCACCGCGCGCCTAGCGGTTCTTAATTTATTATACCTGGACATGGGTCTGCATAACCACTTTGCATACATTATGACCTTTTTCTATACAATACATGGATCTCATGCATACTATACTTGCATTTTAGCGTTCCCGCCATGAAATGTACCACCACCGCCGGACACCGGCAAAACGCCCAATGATCCAATTACCGCTCTTGCACTCAAAAAAAAATTGAAGATTATATGCAACAGCTATATTAATTACCACATATCTTCGTGTTTGGCATAACTTACTTTCCCAAGTCTCAGTAGATGCTTAAAATCTGGGAAGTTTGTTATCTAACAAACTGTCCCGTGTATATAACCAATTTTCTGTCCCGTGTATATACACGGGACAGAAAATTCTCGCAGCATCATTTGTCTCCATGCATCAATATAAATAGCCGGACCATCTAGCGACACCTTTGCCAATGCATTTGCCATTTCGTTGAAAAAAATAAGCTTTCAAGCCCAGGGACTTAAACTAATTGGACGTAAGTTAAATGGTCATGCACTAATTATTTGAACGCTCGCAAAACCTGCGAGTCGCCAGAAGCAATGAGCGCCGTGCATAAAAACAAAGGACCAGTGACGACCACTACAGAATCGGAATTTCGAACGTGCGCACTTTCTTCTATTTGCTTCAATCAGTTTTGTCATGCTTTTGGAAAGGAAGGCGGACCGTATCTTTTAATATTTCGTTTAATGTTTTGTCCATTTTTTTTTATCATACGTCGTGCCGAATAGCCTGTCGCGGCAATAATGGTGGCATTTATATATATGAGACGAATTTGGGGTTAAAAGAATGGGAGACAAAACAGGATCGAATGTTACAAAATACTGCTTCGGGCCTACGTAGTGCACGAACTGTTTTGCTCACAAGCTTGCCGCTTTATTTCACCATTTCAATGGATACCATCTAGTGCGCAAATTTCGTAAAAATGATGGGCCCATCGCTTTAACTGGGTGAGCAATGTCGCGTTGTCCTACAACTATCGCTTCAGGAGATTTGGGCCAGAAATCACCGCGCCGCGCAATAAAATATATCGTGTCAGTCTGAAGCCGTATTGCTTTTCTAAACTATCGGCAGGTGGGCTGAAGAGAGCAAGGAACTTCGACTCGTTGAGCAAAGTGTGAGAAGTGGTGTGACTTGCGCAAGTTACTCCTTTCGTAAATAAGAAAAACGCTACTCGGTGACACTAGCGGGAAAACCTGATTTTGGAACAGCCGAAAGCTACACACCTTCTGCCGCACAGCGCACAGTTTTCTCAGGATACCGCCCTCCAGATTTCTTTTTTCTTTCCGAAATACAGAAAGAAGTGGTAAATACTGATGGAGACAGTCGCCAGAGCAAAACGCTATACTTGTCGAACACGTCTGGTAAGCGCGGCAACATTAGAAAAATAATGTTTGTCAAGAAAAAATGCAAAATTAAATACCAATCTGAATTAAATCGCAATCGGAACAAAAAAACATAATCTAAATAGAAGCAGTTACAGCTTACCTCAATGCACCTAGTTGTCACGCTACACCTGTGAGACATATTAGCTAAGGCGGGGGACACGATGCGACTAAATACAACGCGATGCAACTTTCACAACGACACAAAACAACACAGTTCACGATGTAATGTGTTTAAGTGAGGGAGCAAACCCCGCGCTTTTAATTCTCTCTCCCTGCCTCTCCCACACTCTCCAGACGCGCAAAAGCGGAGCGTGGCGCAGACACCTGACACCCCCTTAACATAATGACACGAAATCGACACCTTCAACCTTCACCTGTCAAAGACCCTCTTCCCAGGTGCACGGGGTAATTCGAGAGACAGTGCAATATCAGGCTGAACCGCGGCAAGTTTCGTTGCTTAATGAGAATGCATAGTGAGATGCAAGTTTATGGTGCTGTCAATGTACATAAACCCTTCTGCGACGCGTTAAAATGCATTTTCATTGTTTGCGACTTTTTACCCGCCGTTGTGGCTTCGTCGCTGCGCTACCAAGCCCGAGGGCGTGGGACCGACACCCGGTCGCGGCGGCCGCATTTCAATGCGGGTGAAATGCAAAAATGCCCGTGCATTGGGTGCGCGTTAAAGTTCACCCCGGGTTTTCAAAATGAATCCGGAATCCTTCACTACGGTGTGCCTCACAATCAAAATCGCGGTTTTGGCGCGTAAAACCCCACATTTTAATTTTAGTGTCCGCGACATTTTTTTTTTCTGTGTGCATTTTGCGCTGAAACAGCGTCCCTTCTGTCAGGTGCATGCGCCAGTTCTGGAGTCAGCGCAATTTTAGTTACACAACGATTCGCACAAAGAGCTTTCCATGAATGTCGCTTATATTGAATACAGCAACAAAGATTTTGCAGTTCGCGAACGTCAGTAATCGGAAACTAGGGGAGCTTCGCCACAGTTACAAAGGCGCGTGAGCTGCCATCACAGCCATTTCTGCCGCTTTCTGATTAGTGCACCTTCCAAAACACACACTTTTATAAATGATTTTCTTTCGTGGTGTCTAGTTTCTGTGGCAGCCTTTCTAGTCTCTTCTTTCTTTTTTTTCTTAATTCAGTGGATCAACAAGAGAGAGAGAGAGAGTGAAAAGAATACAGAGAAAAGCAGGGAGGTTAACCAGAGGCAGTTCCGCTTGGCTACCCTGCACGGAGGGAAGGGTTAAGGGGGATAAAAAGAGATAGAGAGCGGAAGGGGGAGATAGGAAGAAATAGAGACGAGCACGACCAAACCGCGTACACTACAGAGTGGTTAGGGGGCGGCGTTCTTAAACTCTATCGTGAAGCCCCGTAGACCGCAGGAACCTTAATAACGCGAGTAAGGCCTTCAACGTGGATGATATTTCGGAGCACTAACCTAAAACTTTGAGTTTTGATAGTGGGCGATTGTCCAACTGGTCCAGTACTCTGCATATCACTTGTCTCTGGGCACTGTATCGAGGACAGACATATATAATATGTGCGAACGTTTCATCGCTGTTGAATGTGTGGCAGGTGGTGCTGTTGGCCATTCCAATAAGGAAAGCATATGAGTTCGTAAACGCAATGTCTAGCCACAGACGCTAGAGCATGGTCTGTTCACGTCGTGGTAACCCAGGCGGGAGGTGCATCCGTATGTCCGGAGACAACGAACGCAAACGACACATGGTGAAAATGAGGAAATGCAAGAGTCAACACCATCCATAATAAGTGTAAATTAGGCGTCGAAAGGAACAGGTCTCGAGCATTTAAAAGTTTTTTCACAAACAACCGACGACGATTGTCAGTGTAAGCGAATAGCCCGAACGAACAGGCGAGAAAGAGCACGAGCGAGAGAGCAGGTGAACGAACCAACGAACGAGAGAGAGCGAGCGTTTTCCTTACCGAGTCCGACCACCGACCATCGATCGACCAGCGGCCAACCAGGAAAACTGCCGAAAGAGCCAAAGAAAACAGTTCAAAAAGCGGAGCCATCCGTACGACACGTCTGTATACATATACATACTAGTATCATACACGCTAGCAATACGCGACACGCTTAGGCTGAGATATTTCATTCCGGCCCTTCCCAATAAGCTTGCGCCTTCATCCAAATAAACTGGATGCACTTCCCCTTATGTATAGTTAGGAAAGAACTAGGCAACTGCTACTAAAGAACTAGGCCGCGAGCACAGCACGCTGTGTCAGGCAATGGCAAGTTCACTGAGAAATTCGCGGCCGCATACGGACCTTAGAAGAGGCAGTAAAAAGTTCGCGAGCATGGTCAGCTATCGATGTGTTATCGGTCATCTCTTGAAAGTAAGGGCGTGCGAATAATCGAAACTTTCGAATCAAATACGATGAGCAAAACGACAACAAAGTGAAAGCAGGAGCCAACGTTTCGACAAGTGGACTTTCCTCGTTACAGTATATATGAGTGGGGTTCTTCTAAAGGGAAGAGGGCCAAAGACGGGTGGGTGCGGCAACGAGCGAGGGTGTCGAATTGAGAATAAAGGAGGGGTGTGCACAAGGCCAGGGACAAGACGACCGCCTGTCAATCACGTGTCAACGCCTTTGTGTCAACCGGCGTGTCAACGGCGTGCACAGCAGCCCTCGTATTACCTGTTTCGCTGGTAGTCGTGGGCTACCGTGTCTCTGAAAGAGATAATAGAAGAAGCGGCAGAAACCGGTGCTCGTGAAAAAATAAAAAAATACTGAAATGGAATTAATAAATAAAAGAGCGAAAAAAAACGAGAAAAGTACGCTAAGAAACCAAAGAGGGAGAGAGAGAGAGAAAGGCAAAGGAAAGACAGGGAGCTTAACTAGAGATTAGCTCCGGTTGGCTACCCTGTACTGGGGGAGGGGCAAAGGGATGCGATAGATGAGAGAGAAAAGACAAGGAAAGGAAACAAATCTAAAAAACCAACTGAGTTTTGTTGCCTATAGCTTGAAATTTAGCATACCGAATAGATTCTAAAGCTCCTTTTGAAACGTTTACGTCTTTTTGTTGCAATGTCTTGAACTTATGGATAAGGTATGATTATCTGTATTTTCTTTCTCGTACAGAACGGAAATTTGACTGTAAAACTCTACATCTTACAGTCAAATTTCCGCGATAGCAGACACGTCCGCGAGTGTCGCCGAAGGAGGGCAACAACAGGAGTGCGTTATTCGATAAGCACAAAGGTGCAATTAGTGTGGCGCTATGCATGCTGCTACGCATTTCTTCCTCCCAGCGTCGAACGGAACGCGCCCTACTGATTTGGTGTGACTGCAGCACATGGTCCTTCTGAATGCCGGTGTCTGCCCGGAGGGAGCACAGCGCCACTTTTCGTGCGTGCAATCGCAGTCGTTTCATTTTTGAGAGCCCGTATTCCACGGGCCGAATACATCCACTGCCTCGAACGTGGTGGCTCGGCGGATGGCGTTCTGGTGCTGAGCACGATCGGCGCGGGTTCTATTCCTAGCCGTGGCGGGCCCGCACATAGAGGGGAGCGCAAGTGCAAAAACGGCCGCGTATTTTGATTTAAAAGCACCTTAAAGAACCTCCGGTGATGAAAATTAATCGGGACAGCGTAGCTCAAAGCCCAGGCGTTGCTTTGGGACGCTAACATCACCGCTCGCTTGTGTCTGCGTTTCGTTTCTTCTTGTGTCTTTTTTTTTGTTGTTGTTGCTGCGCTACATGTCATGCTTAGGAATTGAAAGAAATGCAGCGCGGTGTCACTGGAGGCCGAATGCACAGCCGCCACGTGCAAGAAGAGCTGCCCAAACAATCGAAGTGCGGCGAAGGTTGCTTCCTCATTCACATTCATCTGCGCTTACGCGCATTAATATAATAGCCCAAGGTGGCAGCCAAGGCGTGAAGTCTGCAGAACGCGGCAGATGTGAGATGTCTCACGACTGAGTAGACGTCAAGCGAAGTGTACGTGTAACCGTCAAAAGTGGCAGCAAGTTTTGCTGTATACTTATCTGTGAAACTCGTCAACAATTGGCTTAAAGTCAGTTTTCACTCAACGGATCATATCGGAAGCAACAGCGATAACTTCAGCACTGAGCGCCGCATGAGGAAAAAGCGATGCGTGCCATTGATTCCGTTCCAGCCGCGTACTTTGTAACCGAGCGTCGTGGGCGGACCAGTCGAACACATGATTATCTGTGACGTCCGCCAGACATGGAGGAAGAATCGACGAGTATAACGGACAAATGAAGAAAGGCGCACTGCGCAATTCTGCGCTTGTGAATGGTGTGCAGTTATTCCAATCCCGCCCGCAGCGTTCGAGCGCATCCGATGTGGCGGAAGAAAAACGGCAAAAGAGAGAAGATGAAACTCAATTTCGCGACGCTGACCGACTTTGCGCCGAGTGTTATTGCGGTTCGAAATGTTATGCGAGTTCGACCGTACACGACCGACGGCTGCGTGATGGGCTGCCAGTTGGCGCCACAAAACAGGATTCCTGCATTATTACGGCCTTGAGGACGCACTGGGACAGGGCCTGTTGTCGGGTCCGTTCCAAGGTTGAAATCTGTTACAAAACACCGCCGTTCGAAGCTTGTTTGGTCTACTCGAAAAAAAAAAGCCAATTCGGAAAGTAAAACCACTCGAGTGCGTTGCGCAGGCAGCGCCTCAAAACGAGATCGCAGCATAAAATTAGTTTTCATCATGCAAATCTGGCGCGGGAATGAAGCAGCCACATATAGAACAGGCATTATGTAAAAAGAAGGGACCTTTCCTCCGTTGATGCTATTTTGATTCGATTTCGGCGCGACATGTAAACACATAAATCCGGGCAAGTGGGCGAGAGCCGGGAGGTTTTCCCATCTGAAACGCTAATGCAGCCAATGCTGCCGTTTCCGCCCGCTGCAGATGAGACCACTGTAGGAAATCTCATAAAGGCACACCATGCACAGCTCGGTCGGCGCACGAGGAAGCAGCGAAGGATTTTCGCGGCGAAGACGACGCCCGCGTGCCTTCGACGTAATCTCGGTTTCCACCCCGCGGCTAGTCGAGAGCTGCGGCCGGTATGAGCGCACTTCATAATGCACGAATTCGGTGAGCGACTGCGCCGACTCGACAGACGGCGGCTCTAAGTCCTCTCTCGTTCCCTTTCCTTTTTTTTCTCCATCTCGAGTTTGTTCATTCTCAGAGACGCGGATGCATGCAGTACGACGCGAAAGTTGATACCAACTTGGGGTCACGAGCTTTGGAGAGCCCAGCCAATTACATTCATATCTCTATACGACGGTGGACGTCGAGGACATCTCCTTATCTCCTCGTATTCGCTGTCGTTGTTGCATTTATAAGCCACGAGCTAACTGGTACCAGCCCAATTCCAGAACCTTTACTGATGCATACGTCCACGACATCTATGTACTCTCAGGAGGGCGCTCATTCTTGCAATTCACAAGTCGTCTAAGCGAGGCATTTGCGTAAATGTACGCGAAGGAAATAACTTGCTCGAAAAAAGAAAGATGTTCGCGGCACGCAAGTTATAGCTCTAGTCATCGCATTGCGAAGAACGCTGTCGACAGAGCCTCCAATCACACCGAGCAGCCACGGCGGACCGCAGACAACGTCTGTGGTTAGGCAGCAGAGTGAGTGCAACGAAGTAGCCGTGTACACGACACCCCTAACCGGGATTAGTGCGCGTCTCTTGGTTCTCTCTCGCGTATACAGTCCGAAAAGGGCAATTCGTGCAGGCGTTTCCGAAGCCAAGGCTCTCAAGTCCTTAACGTGTCGGAAATCTCAGTCATTGGGGATCCCGCAAGGATCAACGCTCCATTCAGACAGGCTTATTCGATTATTTTTCTCGGCGCTGTTTTCCTTGTGCATCTCTTTTCTAAAGACGACTTCGCGGAAACGCCTCTTTTGCCTTTATATTCATCGCATTTCACGCGGTGATGTTTGTTTCCTTGATTTTTTTCACCCGCCGTGGTTGCTTAGTGGCTATGGTGTTGGGCTGCTAAGCACGATGTCGCGGGATCGCATCCCCGCCACGGCGGCCGCATTTCGACGGGCGCGAAATGCGAGAACACCCGTGCACTTCGATTTAGGTGCTCGTTAAAGAACCCCAGGTGATCCAATTTCCGGCGAGCCTGCAGAAACTGGTTTTCGCAAGTAAACCCCGATAATTTTTTTTTCATTTGACGTTCGTTGCTCTGCGACGATAAAAAAAGAGTAAGAACGCGATTCAAAACAGGAATTAAAAGAAAAATAATCTTGAGCCATTCCACTGTGTGAAGGTGGATGACCGGCACAGCTGTTTAGCATACGGCACAGAGGCACGAACTCACGTACCGTGGTTTTTATATACATTCGCGTGGACGACGGGACCGCCGCCTCTGGCAGTCGGAGGAAGGTATAGACACGCGTGGACGTTTCGACCGGACTGCCAACACGGGAGAGCGGAAAGAGAGGAAAGTAGAAACGCAAGCGCTTGGAACGCCGACAAAGAGAAGGCGGTGCGAACGTAGACACGGCCGACGTGGGCCAAATCTGTGGGCAGGGGAGCAGTACCGTTGGTATGGCTTTCAACCACCATGTTTTTACTTCGCAGGCTTGTGCTTCCTTTTCTTTTTACGCTAAGAAAATCGACGACCCATGTTTGCTTCTGCTCCCATGCCCAAGAGTTTTCTGTGAAACCACTTGTGAGTGTTTTTACATGGCGTTTCTTTTGTTGTGCTCGTGGGACGTTGAATTGAACCCTGGCCCCCAACACCCGCTATAAATCTCCGCTTGACATTGAGTGCTTGCCAGATGACCCCTCTGAGCAGATTAGCATAATCTTCTTGCTCATAAAGGACATGCATACGCGTTCCTTAGAAAGGTGAAATTTCCAGGCCGAGATTACTGCTGATGCTAAGGCCATAAGAAGGGGACAAAAATCACTTCAATCAAAAGTTTATGGTATTATGAAAAGGCTAGACGGGCTAGAGAAAAAGTCGCAAACCGTTGACAATGTCAGCCTGGAAGTTTCCAACATAACCAAAACAACTGAAGAGTTAACACTCGGAATAATCTTTTTTGAATCTGAGCGCCGCGAATTTAATTACTGATATTTTTCAGCGCCGCGACGATTTAATTTTCCATGGTCTCCGTGATAATAATGAGACATGGCAGCAAACAGAATCGAATATAACCCCATTAATTGCTAGTATTACCGACACACTTCCGGCAGATGCAGTCCAATGTGCGTGCCTCCTAGATTCGTATATGCCTAATAAATCCCGTCCTGTTATCGTGAAGTTCGCAACCTTCAAAACCAGAGAAAAACTGCTGTTTCTGCGCATTCAATTCAAGCATATAAGAACATTAATCTAAGTGAGGATTCTTCCGTTGCCACACGAACCGTGCGAAGAAAACTGATAGCATTCGGTAAGAGCCAAGCCAAGAGTCTTCTGAACCTTTTGATTTTCGATATAAGTTAATCCTGAACGGAAAATCATACGTGTACAACGCAAATTCAGATCAAAGAGAGAGAGAGAGAGAAAATAATGCAGAGAAAGGCAGGGAGGTTAACCAGAGGTAGTTCCGGTTGGCTACCCTGCGCAGGGGGAAGGGTTAAGGGGAATAAAAAGAGAAACAGAGTGGAAAGGGGAGATAGAAAGAAAGGGAGACAAGCACGAACAAAGCGCGTACACTACAGAGCGGTAGGGGGCGGCATTCTTATAGTCTGTCGTGAAGCCCCGTGGACCGCAAGAACCTTAATAGCGCGAGTAAGGCCTTCAACGCGGATGTTCTTTCGGAGCATTGGCCTAAAGCTTTCAGTTCTGAAAGTGTCCAACTGGTCCAGTACTCTGCACATCACTTGTCTCTCAGCACTGTACCGCGGGCAGACACAGATAATGTATGCTAGCGTCTCGTCGATGTTACATGTGTCGCACGTGGGGCTGTAGGCCATTCCTATGAGGAAAGCATATGAGTTTGTAAAGGCAACGCCTAGCCACAGACGGTAGAGCATGGTCTGTTCACGTCGTGGTAATCCAGGCGGGAGGTGCATCCGTATGTCCGGAGACAACGAACGCAACCGACACATGGTGAAAACATTCGAGTCCCACAGGGGCAAGGTACACTCACGGGACATCAATCGCAGCTCAGCCGCAGCGTCTGTTCGCGAAAGCGGAATGAAGACTCGTTGACCACTTTCATGTGCAGATCGGGCGGCTTCGTCAGATCAAATTCAGATCAAATTGAAGACATCAAGCAACGCAGTGATAATATAGCCCCCCCCCCCCGCGAGCATATCGTGTTCCGCCACGTACTGCGATCAAGGAAATCGCGAGGGCCAGTGGTTCATTTTCCTTATTATTATTATTATTATTATTATTATTATTATTATTATTATTATTATTATTATTATTATTATTATTATTATTATTATTATTATTATTATTATTATTATTATTATTATTATTATTATTATTTAGGAGATGTCGCCGTTAATTGGCGCCGGCTACCCCTTTTCACATATTGACTAAAGATAAAAGAATAAATCATAACAAAAATGGGAAAATCATAACACAAATTCCGGTAACATAAGTACACTAATGTCACATTATAACTGAAAGACAACTCCAAATCATAAAAAAACAAAGCCCAGACACGTAAGTAGATTAATGCCACACTAAAACTGAAAATCAGCTCAGAAACACAGCAACACAAAGTCCAGTCACATATGTGCACTGAAGTAAACACAAAGTCCGGTCACTTAGCTAGACTAAAATAAGGGCACATAAGAAATAACGGATTAAATTCTTACGAAGTTGCAAAAAACCAGACATTGGATGGGCCAAAGTCGGGTAAAAGGATAACGTAGAATGCGCTATCACGTTTAAACAGTCTACTCAATACTTTCCGAGAATATTGCTCGCTTCTAGAAATCTTTGAAAGGCCTTGTAACGCTCGTCTTTGCAATGAATATGTTGGCCATGGACCTAAGATCTTCCTAAGGCTGACGGGCCTGCGATCTTATGCCACTAAATCAAGTGCTAAGCGTTGTCTGTTTCTGTCGTGTCGTGGAGATTCTAGCAGAAGATACTGTACATCTTCATCAGCGTGGCCACAAGTGCATTCCGTACTATCAGCTCTTGAAATTTTATGTAGAAAGTGTTTTGTGTACTCGGTACCGAGCCACAGACGGTGAATCAGTATTTCAAAGGCTCTGGTTGTATTTAATGTGGACGGGATTTTAAATTGCAGTGATGGGTCAGTGTGAAATAAATCTGAAGATTTCGAGTTCTGATCAAACCATGCCATTTTGCAACCACGGCTTGATATCTGTCCTAGTATGCGGCGCAATTCGCCTTGTGTTAGAGGGAGACCATGTGTGGCGTTATTAACATGCGCTTGTCCAGCTGCCTTTCCTGCTGCAACATTCCCAGGGATATTGCAGTGGCCAGGTATCTAGTGGAATATTACCGTGCGATTTTCTTCACTCGCTTTTGTGAGTTCCTTAAGTATCTCGTTAACTAACGCCATGTTTTGCGAATTGTTGATGTCACTATGAAGTGAAGACAAAGTTGCCTGCGGGTCACAAAGGATGACCCATTGTTCCCCTTTTTGCATTGAATTTATGCAGCGTAGCAAAGACAATATTGCAAAAAGCTCTGCTGTTGTTGATGACGTCGTGTGAGATAGTTTAAACGTTTGTATTTGGTTTACTTCCTCAAGATTCAGTTTTATATTCTAACGTCAGAAGCCCCTTCAACAAATACGATTCTTTATCTTCTGCAACTGACACATTCTGCAAAAATCATTGCGCTTACTGAAACATGGTTGCCTACGCATGTCACTGACACAGAAGTGTTTCACGGTGCTGTGCAATTTCGTGTTTATCGCTGCGATCGTACTGCGCGCAGACGATGTGGCGTCCTTTTGGCAATTTCAAATGACAATTCGTCTTCTCTTGTCTGTACGAACGACGATCTAGAGGCTGTCTGGGTTTCCGTAACCCTTGGTCACAAACACTTCATCATAGGTGTGTGCTATCGCTTACCCTCTGCACAACCTACCTTTTCCTATGGCCTTCACGACATATAAACCTTGTTCGCACTCGATTTCCTTCATCTCCCATCCTACTTCTGGGCGATTTTAATATTCTAAACGTAACCTGGAACGATCAACTTTTTTCACCCTCTCCCTTTTCGGCACAAGCTAAGGAGTTTTTAGACTTGTACTCAGTTGTTTCATTGTCACAACTCGTAACACCACCAACACGTGTAGCTTCTAATGCCGCAAGCACCCTTAACCTGGTTTTGACGCCCCGCCCTGATGCAATCTCGGAGATTACACACACACCTGTCATAAGCGATCACTGCCTACTTGCATTTTCAATTAACACTTTAACCCTCAAACCAAATAAAATCAGAAAAACTACACACCTTTACAAAAACGCCAACTTTACCACCATAAATAACGAATTCGCTGCATTTCTCGGCACTTTCCTACTGAATTTTGAAAATCGTTCGCTTCAGCACAATTGGGACATGTTCGCCGCTTAAGTTCAGGAACTAACTGAAAAGTTCATTCCATCCCGCATCATTACCTCCAATTCTGATGCTCCTTGGCACAATACCCATCTTAAGTGCTTATGTAAACGCAAAAAAACGCCTATATCGCTCCGCAGAACACTCGCCAACTGACACACGCTGGTCTGCTTATAAATCCGCATTCGACACGTACATAACCAGCACTAAATAACGCTAAATCTAACTTTCTATCGAACGTACTTCCATCAATGTTAAAGAATAACGTTAAAAAGTTTTGGGGTGTAATAAACCCCTTGCATGATGAGCACCTAACTCTGCAAGACTCTTTGGGCATCCTTACACCTAAGGAACAGTGCGCTGCCGCCCTTAATGACGCATTTGTGCAAATTTTTTTCTGTCCCGTGCATTGACCACCTACCTCCTACTCGCCAGTACGATTATGTAGTTATGCCTCCAGTGATCGTAGATGCGGCTGGCGTTGCGAAACTAATTAATTCCCTGAACCAACACTCATCGCCTGGTTACGACTCTATAAACTCAAAATTCCTAAAAATACCGACGCCGTTAGTTCTGTTATACTACCAAAACTTTTTCAGCGATCACTGGATACATCTACTCAACCTAGCCAATGGAAAATTGGGAAGCTGGTTCCACTGCATACACCAGGTAACAAAAATTTAACAGCTAATTATCGCCTGATCTCACTCTCAAGCACTTGCTGCAAATTGCTCGAACATGTAATTTTCAAACATCTTGTTAACTTCCTGAAATCCAATGCATTTTTCACACCAGCTCAGCATGGATTTAGCAAAGCATTTTCATGTGACACACAGCTTGAAATCCTTACGCAAAAATCGTATTCTCGATCGTTCGTCATTTGCAGATTACATTTTTTAAGACTTCGCTAAAGCATATTTGATAAGGTCTGTCATAACATTTTATTTTATAACGTAAGTCAGCTGAACCTTGAAACTAACATTTTGAAGTGGATTCAATGCTTCTTATCTAATCCCTCTAAATTTTTAACCGCAAACGGCCATAACTCTCCACTTCGAAGCGTAATTTCCGGTGTGCCACAAGGTTCAGTACTCGGTCCTCTTTTCTTTTTCATATATATTCACGACCTCCCTTCCTCACTGTCATCTGACATTCACTTATTTGCTGATGATTGTGTTACCTTTCGTGAAATAACTAATGCAGAGGATGCTAACCACCTCCAGTCTGATATAATTAGTGTAGCTAAGTGGTGCAAACATTGGCTAATGGAACGAAACGTTGGCAAACGTAAAGTGATAATAGTGATATAGTGATGATAGTGATAAGTGAGCATAACTAATAGCACGCATAAATATTACCTAAATAATGTTCCCTTGGAATTAGTTTACTCTTATATATACCTAGGTATGCATACCTCTGCTAATTTATCTTGGGATGCTCATATCGACTACGTAATCCGCAATGCTAACCGCATGCTTGGCTACCTACGCCGTAGCGTTTCAACCACCCCTTGATCCCTAAAAATTATTCTTTATACTACCCTTATACGTCCGAAACTTGAATATACATGCGCTGTTTGGGATCCTGCCATTGACAAACTAATTAATTCATTAGAACTCATGTAAAATATTTCAGTTCGTTTCAACTTACGTAATGACAACAGAACTGCAAGTTTGTCTGCCATGAAAACCAAGCTTTCACTTACCCCACTTTCTTCTCGTCGTAAAATCGCACGTTTAGTTATTTTTCATAAATTATACCATCATTCAACATTCCGCAACGATTTCATTTTTCAGCCACAATACGTATCGCCTCGAATCGACCACCATTATGAAGTTGGTCTTGAATCAGGTCACACTAAAACTTTTTTGCGGTCATTTTTTCTTCGGTAACCCACGGAGTGGAACCATCTTCCTGGTGAAGTGGTATCTATTTACGATAACCTAATATTTCGAGCAGCTCTAGCTAACATTGTGTAATCGAAGCATTTTTTGTGTGTTTTACTGTATGGTTGTAACCTAAGCGCATTTGTATTTACCGCATTGCTATCTTTGCTACCAATTTATCATGACGTTGTAAGCCCTACCTGAAACTGTATAATCAGAAGCCTTTGTACTCGGACAATCTAACTGCTTACATTCGTTTTTTTTTCTCATTTTCTGTAACTCACTCCCCTCTTTAATGTCTTTGGCCCTCAGGGTAATAAATAAATAAATAAGTAAATAAATATCTGGTACTGGTTTTATTTGGGTCCAAGATATTAGACTTATTTTTGCAAGTTCGCGGAGTGCTTGAAGCCTGCTTGCCTCCGCCATCTCCAGGATCGACCCACGTTTTCTTTTTTTTTTTTTTTTTGCACACGCAGAACAAAAATGCACGGAAGCCTAGCCATAACCAGCTTCGCTGTAAAAAGAAAATAAATGTTTTTCTTGAGTACGTTTACATCAGGACGCACGTTTCAGCGGTCGCAAAATCTGGCGGCAGCATTTCGAAAAACAACGCGTAGCTAATAGGGCATCACCCTGTAAATATTACATCTATCATCACTTCTTTTCTTATGTCGAAGAGAGCAAAAATTTTCACAGCAAAGGATACTCACAGTCCTCGTCATCTGAGCTTGACTGCATAAAAGTGGCTGATGAAAACGTAACATAAAATACTGCCAGGCTTCTCTGAACCAAGCGAAGTCAGGTGTTTCACCATGCGAATCAAAACAGACAAAAACATAAAACGCTGCCAGGCTACTCTGAAGCAAGCGAAGTCAGGTGTTTCACGATGAGAATCAAAACAGGCAAAACATAAAATACTGCCAGGCTTCTCTCAACCAAGCGAAGTCAGGTGTTTCACGATTAAAACAGGCAGAATCAAAACAGGCAGATGACCATGAAGCTGAAGTTTTTTTTTTTCAGGCTATACAATCCCATTGTCCATGAGTCAAGACCAAAGGAGAAACTATTCTCCTGACTAGACCTTGGTCTCATAGAGCGGGACGATCTTAATCACGCTTTTCTCATTAAGAACACACGGAATCACATATTTAAAAACAGCGCTACTGACACGGGACAAAGAAAAGAGAATGGGACACACAACAGTGTCCTGTGTCGGTGGCGCTGTTTTTAAACATTATGGAAAACCACCGACTCCCCCAATCTGCCGCTCCTCTTCGGAGTCACCTGAATGGCTTCTCCATGAATGAGACATGTGCCGCAGTGAAATTTGAGAATATTTCGTGGTCACATGGCTTGCCGCATTAAAAACCGAACCGAACCTTCGCGCCCTGGTAGTGCCAAGTAGGTCTCATTTAACGGCTAAACGGTATTTCATGTAATTAATCATTCAAGGGAGAGACGCTTCGCTTCGCCCCATTCCTGGCGCTAATGCATTGCTTGCGCCCTACTTAGCGAGAAGGAGCTCTAACATGCCATTCCCCGCGACATCACAGAATATTCCTCACTTCCCGTACCCGGTAAAGTTGTCTACCTTCCGCTCGGAGCTCGCTGCGGAACACTGGCGCTATTTGGCTTGGCATTGCTAAGGTTTGCTGCGTATATATATATATATATATATATATATATATATATATATATATATATATATATATATATATATATATATTGGGGGCGAGGAGTTACGGAGTCGCCATCTGTCGGAAGCGCCTCCCTTGCGTAGTATGAGGGATCACGCGGCGCGCTCCTCATAGGCTTCACTTACGGCGCTCAATAAAATCACCACGCGGCAGCCTTCCTGCACATTTATGTAGGTACTCTCAAAACGAGGGAAGTTTTTGACTGTCGATATAATAATTTTGCGCAAACTGAAAGCACAGAATCGTTTACAGACGCTACCTACCGAATATGTACAGTGAACGCGATGGGGTCTCCCGAACCGGCTTCTTGCGTGAAAGGTAGGCAAACTCTGAGAGTAAACTATATGAAATATGTTCTTATAGTGGGCTGTCTGTATAACCAAATGGGGCATAACAGAATGAAGCCTCAATGCAGCGATCACACGGGTTCGCAGCGGCCGACTGCGCGTCTGCATGCTTGTCCGCGCACTGTTTTGCTTTCTCTGCGAGCGCGTTTTCACACCGTGCCGTGAGCTTTAGGTCGCAGAATATGAGCATTTGACAGTACACAGCAACCATTGTTGCGTGGACGCTATCAGAGCTGTTCAAAAATAATTTCGTTATAGAGACTTCGACGCCTACGGTGATTGTGATAAGCCGTCGAGACGTATAAATATTTTTTCTAACTTCTTGGACCTTTCAATATTATTTCTCAAGTTGCGTTGCACTGTATGTTTATCGGTCTTCTCAGCGTGCGATTTCCCCGCTGCATCTTTTTCGTAATCCAGTACATTAATTCATAACACAAACATGACCATGTGTCATGCCTTTTTTTCAATGTGCTTCTTACCGCTCCCTTTCCATTCCAGTGAACTTGCCAGAATCTAGTATCAACAAGTTCATAGAACTAATAAAGCGTCATGACATCAGCCGGGCAGCGGGCGCGGGCGAGCGTCTCAGTGCGCGTTTTTTGCTACTCACCGAACATCGCGCAGTCCCGGCGCCGTAACAGACATCTTCCTCGCGTCTGTGCTTGCTGCATACCCGAGTTGTAGCCGATGGCTGTCTGCAGGTTCCAAGTTTCGCCAGCCAAGCTTCACGCAACTCCCTGCCCTGTGGCTACGTGAATAAGACTGACACCGGGCTCCGTTGCGTACGTCCGGCACTGCGGCACCGAGCAGTAGCCTACTATGTTGCACGCCTCCAGAGGCAGTCACTACAGACAGTCAAATCACTAGGCAGTCAAATGTTGTCAAGCAGACACCCCAAGGCGGTAAAGCCTCACCACTTAATCAGAACCGCGGCTCAGGTAGGACTTTAAACTTTAGTTTTCAGCTCGCTTCGGCGCTTCCGAAGCAGCCGACGCAGCCGCTGTGTCCACGTAATTAATCCCTCATGCCACGTCACGCCGACGGTGGCGCCAGATTTTCCAGTGGTGGAGCTCGCCCCCAATATAGTGATGCGTTTCAGATGAAATCAACGATCGCCTATAAATATAATCCAGGGCCGGCTGACGCTGATATGCGCCAAAGCGAATTCCTATATAGCTGGGAACTATGTTTCTCCATTTTATATATAAACACTATTGAGCAGCACTCATTTGCTTTCATAAAGTCGAATAATTTCTGCTTGGATTAAAATCTTAACGCATTTTAAGTACCGTGGTATTCGGCAACTATTCGTATTCTACACAGTGCTATTATTTCACTCGTACTCGATTGGCCCTCATAACACCGTCCTTCATATTCGCAATCCCACAGTAGTAGTAGTAGTAGTAGTAGTAGTAGTAGTAGCAGTACTAGCAGTCATGCTTATCAATCTACCATGCTTATTTAACGTGCCCTGGAACAGTCTGCGTGCTGGGGCACGCATACATTAAAATCCAAAGACAAGAACAAAACACTGCAGGAGAATATAACTTTAAAAAAGCAATGAATAAAACAACAATTGCAAAGAGAAGAGAGCAGATACAACAAAGCGCAATGTAAATACAAAAGGAAAAGGAGAAGAACGGCAGGTTAACAATGCATGAAGCTATGGGACAACAAGGAAAAGCTTGGAAACGAACGATGACAGCGAGTTATGAAAATGTTCAAAATAGTGAAAATAAGCGTTATGACACTGTATTCTGGGTGTACGGTTGCGTGTTGTGATGACAGGCAAGGACATAAAAAAGTCTGTGTTCTCTGCTGATCTTGCGGGGAAGAGAGAGAGAGACAAAGGGAAGGAAAGACAGGGAGGTTAGCCAGTGTAAGTAAGTAAGTTTATTTTCCAGGTTCAACTGGAGGGTTTTCTGGCAAAAAGCTGCATGAGCTTTTTGCATGAGCAAGTACCGGCTAGCTACCCTGTGCTGAGGAAAGGGGCAAAGGGAATAAAAGGAGACAGAAGAGAAAAAAACGAGAAAAATGCACACAGTAACGCGATGCTACGCGCTACAACATTCAAAGATGGTCGCACAATTCACAAGCTCTTAAAAACTTCAGCAAGGACCTTAAGGCCTTGAGAGCCGAAACCCGTCTGGACCAGTGTCCTCGAACTTTTTCTTCTGTGAAGGGGCGATTGTCCAGTTTTTCGAGCGTTGCGGGGAATACGAAGCATGATACAACTGAGGAGTTCGGGACAGGTGAGGATACCTTGAAGGAGTTTGAAGAGAAACAGAGGGACAGCGCGATTACGTCGGGAGCGAAGTAAGGGCAATGACAATAATCCAATAGTGTTAGAACAAGGTCCAATGTCCGTGTTTGCAAAGCAGTGATTATATATGCTTAGAAACTTTATCTGGGCTCGATCTATAGGGTCACTGTTGGACCTGAAAAGGCCATTCCAGACGACCGATGCATACTTAAGTTGAGAAAGACAGATAGTTGTGTATAACTTGAGCAACGGTGTCGGAGGCTTGAATTCCCTCGATAATCTGCAAACAGAGCGAAGAAAGTGCATACCCCGCATAGCAGCGCGCTTAGTGTGAGCAGAAAAGTGTAAGGTTGCATAAAAAGTACACCAAGATCGTTGACCTCGGAGACCTTACACAATGGTACAGAATCTGCAGAATAAGAAAAAGAAATGCTTGTTGTTTTGCTTGTGAAAGTCGTGACTTTTGTCTTAGCTGCGTTCAAGGAGAGCTTATTATCTTCGCACAATTTAGAAAATGAAAGCAGGTCAGACTGCAGGGTGCGAAAGTCATCAACAGTGTGAATTTTCTCGAAAATTTTGATGTCATCGGCATATAAAAGGAAAGAAGAGTTCAGAATAACGGAATGACCTTCGTTAATGAAAATTTTTAAAAAAGGAGCGGTCCTAATACTGATCCTTGAGGGACGCCGCTAGTTGTCACGTAAAAAGAAAACGTTTGGCTATTGACGTTAACATAACATGATCTATCAAGAAGATAACTGCGCAAGAGATTGACAACTGACGAGTCAACATCACAAGTGCGTAAGCTTGATCAGAAGCAGTGAGCGGCAGACTACATCAAGATCTTTGCTCAGGTCACAGTAAACGGTGTAAACTTGCCCCCTTGGAAGTACCGGCGCGGAGATCTGTGTAATGAAACTTGCGAGATTTGTTGTAATGGAGCGGCCAGTGAGAAATCTATGCTGATTCGGAATGAGTGAGTCTTCATAGTAAAAGACTATGTTGTCAAGAGCAAGCTCAATTATTCTAGACGAGGCACAGAGAAGAGAAATTGGACGATAATTCGAGACATTGGCTTTACAGCCAGACTTAAATACAGGAAAAACGCGAGTAGATTTCCACATGTGAGGCAAAGTGGAAGTAGTCAAAAAGTTGTTAAATATAGATGTGAATACTGGAGCAAATATGCTGCCGTAAGATATTAGAATTGCGGAGGGGATGCCATCAGGGCCGCAGGATATATAGGGCAAGCTTCAAGTCGCGACCAACACAGCACTAGATGTAGGAACCGTCGTGTGCTGCTGACTAACTCCAGCATTGAGACCTGCAGCTTTATATAATGATGAGAAATGGGCAGCAAAACAATCCGTGACTGCTTGGACTTCTACCCCTCTAGAGTGAAGCAGGCGAAAACACTCTCCACGTATATTAGAGCGCTTACAGATATACTTCCGAAATTCCGCTAGCCGGTCGGAGGCGCTCTTTTCCAAGAATGCAATATATGAGCCTTGATCCCGCTTATAGAGGCGTTTACAGAAAGCCCGAAAAAAGTGGACTTTTTCTCCCCACTCATCGGGCAGAGGAAGTCTAGATTTTTGGTGCGCGCGATCTTTATGTTTTAAGGCAATTATGGGTTCAGACGAGAACCAGTGAGGATATTTAGAGGATTTAGGAAGACGAAGTGATTCTTTGAAAGAACGCTTGTATTTTTGTCTCTGCTTTTTCGCTTCGTTTCCCTGCATTTCTGAGAGCTGGCACTCGCTCCTTGCGGCAATGGATGAAAACATATCCGAGCACCTTCCTGGTGCGCAGCCGTCAGGTTGGATAACGTCCAGGAAACGTGGAAGTGCGTCAAGCGATACAGACAGCGAGGCCACTGAGTTATGCTCGGATAGCTACGACTCGTCGGACGATGACTTCAAGGTCGTGATGAGTAGATCAGAAAAGGAAGTCTACTGCAGGCGTCTTCGTCACTAAGTGCTTCTACCATGAAGAGTACTTTAGAAGAACTTGTTGTTGGGCGAGTTGGTAGATATTAGCGAACATTGTTTAACTGCGCGAACAAACGGACCACAAAGACAGCATGGGACATGGACGGGCGCAGACTTGCAACTAATGTTTATTCCACAACGACCACTTATAAGTACACCCCTGACATACACCACTGCGCGAGCGCGAGAAAAGGCAAGATAAAAGACAAGTAAAACCTTGTATAAGCAAAACGCGACCTACACCGACGGCTTCGGCAACTGTTGAATTGACGCTGGCTGATGGTCTCCAGGTCATCAACATTCTGCGGCCGCTCATGAACACCATACGCGTTATACTTAACAACGTGAAATCTTCGTCTGCCCAAAGCGCGATACAGGTGCTGAATGGACACATTGAGTCGAGTACTTGCAGCTCTTCGTTGACATCATGGCTCTCCACAAGCCGCTCAGTCCGGAACGCGTCGACATTTCAGTGAAACGCTAGAGGACTTAAGTCACGCATGTCGGACTTTCTACAGTTTGTATTCATGAATAAGTTCCCCATCATCGACATCTGCGAGCCCCTATTAGCTAACATCAGACTGTCCGGGTATGAGTGTTTTATGTGCGCCACCCACAAAGAATGCAGCAAGATCTTACGTATGTCCATCATCCAGTGCCACCTGACCAAGAAAACCATTACGTATGTCTAACAGTGAAGAAGGGCAAGCTCACTTTGACAGTAGTTGGAGTCTACATATCGCCCTCAAGTAGGCCGGGCTGCGAGCGGTTACGGCGAATCATGACAGCGACTCCGCAGCCTTTGGTGATGACTGGAGATTTTAATGCCCACCACTATCCCTGGGGAAGTTCTAAGATAAACATCAGGGACAGAAAATTAGTGTCATTTGCATCCGAAGAAGAACTGTGCTTGTTAAGTGATGGAAGCCCCACCTTTCTGCGTTTAATTGTCTACTGTAGCTGCCTGGACCTCACCTTTGTTTCACGCTCCTTCACTAGAATTGGCCAAGTGGTTTCCGGATATTGAAACGCGGGGAAGTGACCATGTACTCGCTTATCTTAGGATTGAAGGGTTTACGGGCTCGAAGTTAGCCGGCGTCACCCAATGTATCGAGTGGCCAATGTTCAAATCAATTGTCGAAGACGGATGTCGTGATGACTTGTCCTCTAGCCTAGAGGACGCCATAAAGGGTGCCCTAGAGGCTGCCACGCATTCGCTTCAGAGAACGTCTGCACGCACTGAATACGACATTAAGCTGGAGAAGCTTCGTGCATTTTGTCACCGTGCAGAGCGAAGATACAGGCGTACAAAGTCTCTACATGACTTGAGGTTGGCCAGAACTAAAAAAGAAATTCAGCGTCAGATGGACAAACTTGGATCGCAAAGATGGATGTCATTCTGCGAGTCTTTGGATCCACGAAAACCGTTGTTTCTGATGTGGAGAACTGTTCGTGGTCTCCGTGGAACCCCTCAACAGCGCCACCCTTTCAAGTCTTTGGCCCTTCGCCAACAATGCAGACAGATTGACGTCGCTGAAGATTTCTGCTGGAGGATTGCTGGCGAAACTAGTTCCGCTGGAACATCGACGCTCCACCAGTCACCGATTTCACGCAACCCCGCATGGACAGTCCTTTCACTATAGATGAATTCGAAGCTGCACTTGCCTTGTGCAAGTATTCATCTTCACCAGGACCCGACGGTATAACCTACCCTGCCCTATGTAATCTTGGTGAAGAGGCTCGGAAATTGCCCCTGCTCTTGTTCAACAGCTCTTGGCAGAGAGGTTGGAATGGAAGACCAGTCGCCAAATTCCACTGCTCAAGCCTGGCAAGTCACCTGTAGTCATTGCGTCATACCGACCAATTGCGCTTGCCAGTTGCATCGGAAAACTAATGGAGAGGATGGTTCTAGCACGGCTAGAATGGTACCTCGAACATTACCAGGTATATCCAGATGCAGTGGCCGGTTTCAGGCGTGGCCGTTCTTCAATAGACAACGTTATCTACTTGGTGACGTACGTCGAGCACAAGAAGTCCTGCAAAAGATTATCTGCTGCCCTGTTTCTAGATGTTAAAGGAGCGAAAGCACGAAGCGATTTTCAATGCCTTAAAGGCAGTAGGACTTGGCGGCAAAGTCTGTTTTTGGATAAGTAGCTATCTACATAAGAGATCCTTTTTCGTACTTACCAAGGATGGCCCGACCTCCCCGCATCACAGTAACCGTGGGGTGCCTCAGGGCAGAGTACTGAGCGCAACGCTCTTCAATCCAACACTCATTGGACTCGCCGACACGCTTCCACGCACCGTTAGGCGCTCCATCTACGCCTACGAGATTTGGGTTTGGACGTCGGGTGCGACGCGACTGCAGCGTCACGTGCTGCTTCAGAAGGCACCAATTTTATTATCAACCAACCTTCGAGAACAAGGACTTCAATTATCATGTGAAAAGTGTGCAGTGGTGGCATTTACCAGAAAACAGATGTTTCCATACGTGATATCTGTCGACGGACAGCTGATCTCGTACAGCACAAATCAGAGATTTTGGGGGGTGGTCATTGACAGAAATCTCTCCTGGACCCCTCATGTGAATTATGTGAATTAGGAAGTCGCCATATGCTTAAGTTTCTAGCAGGAAGGGCCTGGGGAGTGTCAATACAATCTATGCTGCAATTTTATAGGGTCCTCCTTATTGGATTCCTACGGTACAGGCTACCGGTCATCTCAAACACCTGCAGAACTAACCTGAATAGAACCCAAAGCATTCAAGTCCAAACCCTCAAGATATGCCTTGGTCTACGCCGGAGTGCGTCAACGACTGAAGTCATTTCAGTCGTTCAAAATTACACTATTAGAAGGCGCATTGCCATTGAAACAATGTGTGTGCACATAAGACACTTCGCCCGGACCCCTACCCGCCACCTCGCAAGTCTCCTAGTAGAAACGCCCCGCACGACATTCAGTACAACTGATATCGCGCACTGTGCCTCTCTCAGGTCAGGTTACGGACCTATGGAAAGACCTTCGATTCCTCCAAGGTGCGTGAGCCGTACTCAAGTAAACCTTGCAATCCCAGGACTTCAGAAGAAGTCGGACTTGCCAGCATCAGCACTCAAGCAACTTACTTTACTCCTCTTGTACGAGAAATACAGCAACTGCACACACGTCTATACTGATCGCTCAACGACATCAACCAGTAGTGGTGGCGATGTAGTTATACCAAAAATAGAAATAACCCAGCGGTTCAAAACTTCCCACATCACTACTTCTACAACTGCCGAGCTCGCGGCTCTTCGCGATGCGCTTCATGTGATACATGCTGAAAGTCCTTGAAAATTGGTAGTCTTCTGCGATTCAAGGCCGGCCCTGCAATGTGCGCAGTCGTTTCTCTGACATGGAACTCATGATCAGCTAACGTGTGAAATCGTGGAAATTGTCCACCACCTGAAAGAAAAAGGCCATGATATCTTATTTCAATGGATACCAGGCCATTGCGGTATCACTGGAAATGACGATGCAGATAAGGCAGCACGGACCTCAAACAAAGAAGACCGCTGCGTCCCCATTCCTCTCCCAAGTATCGACGCTGCGAGACAACTTCGCATTCTAGCACACACGCTCTCCTTAGCAAAGTGGAATACCGCCCATACAAGGCGCACCAGACTGCACAGACTAAACCCTTCACTGCAACTCAGACCTCCGGCCGTACTGCACCGACGCGAAGCGTCTCTTCTGTGTCAGTTGTGACTGGGAGTTGCCTTCACGAAAGCTTACTCAGCACTAAATGGAACGGCTGATAGTCCTGCATGTGATGTTTGCGGATGCGAGGAGCACATTGGGCATTTATTGTGCCACTGTCCTCAGTTTCAAGCACAAAGACAATCTTTTTCCAACACATTGAGGGAACTAGATGGTCAGTACTAGTGCACCGTGCCCACCGATCATCGGCTCAGAAGGCAGTGAAGTCACTTTTGTGCTTTCTGAGAACGTCGGGTCTGCACGAGCGGCTTTGACTCAATGACTATCCGTGCACGTCTCTATGCCCTCTCGCTCTCCCTTCTCTCTATTCTCTTTATTCCTTCCCCCAGTGTAGGGTAGCCAACTAGACTCTTGGCTGGTTAACATCCCGGCCTTCCTTATATCCCTCTCTCTCTCTCACTTTTAGGTCTGTACTGCGGAATAATAATAAAAATATTCAATCAGTCAATCAGTCAGGGTAGCCAACTAGACTCTTGGCTGGTTAACATCCCGGCCTTCCTTATATCCCTCTCTGTCTCTCACTTTTAGGTCTGTACTGCGGAATAATAATAAAAATATTCAATCAGTCAATCAGTCATGTTTATTTAACATGCCCAGGGATAATCCTAAGTCTAAGTAGTGGCGCACGATAAAAAGATTTTCTTTCTTTTTCTTTTTTTTTTTGCTCTGAAATGTACGTACCTGTGCCTAATGTAAGGCTATTACTTCATTGTTAACCCCTCCTGCCCTGGCTACCAAAAGGCAGCTGGCAGTATTTTACAAATGGATGGATGAATGGAAAAACTTTATTAAGGTCCATTGGGTCGCGCTAGTTTCCTAGCCCGAAGCAGGCCGCTCCCACGTTGGGACCGAAAGGCCAATCCTTTCGGCTGCTTCGCGGGCCCGTTGGACTGCCCATAGCTGTTCTTCGAACGTGCGACTGCATAGAGCTGCGTCCCACCGCCCTTCGGTGTTGTCCTTGCCGCTGCGTAAAGCGGAGCAACGCCAGAGCATATGACTAAGATCTATGGTGTCGTTACATTTATCGCACGTTGTAGGTGTATAGAACTCCGGATAGATCTTGTTGATTAGAAGCGGGTTCGGATAGGTTCTTGTTTGTAAGAGCCTTAGCGTAATGGCCTGAGCTCTGTTTAGCTTAGGCTTTAGCTTAGGGTTAGTGCTTGGTTAGCTCGTTGTACGTGAGGAGGTGGTCCCTGCAATCTGGAACCTCAGAATCTTCTTGCCTTGTGGCTGCACGGTTGGCAAGTCCTCGTGCAGCATAGTGGGCAGATTCGTTAAGGCACACGGGAGCACTGGGAATTTATCCCATATGAGCAGGAAACCAGATGATCTTGTGGGGTTTGATGACCTTTCCGTCGAGAATTGCCAGGGCCTGTCTAGAGATGACTCCGTTGGCAAATGCTCGCACGGCTGCCCTAGAATCGCTGTGGATTCTGGATCTCTTTGGGTCTAAAAGTGCTAATGCGATGGCTACCTTTTCTGCAATTTCTGGTTGTTTGGTGTACGTGGAAGCCGAGTTGACGACTTCACCTTTGCCGTTCAGAAAAAAAAACACTGTGAAGGCTAGTCTATTTGACATAAAAGCCGCGTCGACGAACGAGCTTCCTTCAGCCTGATTCTGAGCTTTCTATAGTATGGCTTTGGCTCTGGCTTGCCTTCTGCCCACATTACGAATGGGGTGAACATTCCTTCGAACAGACATGACTATGATATTGTTCCGCAGATATTTGGTAATTTCTCTATGGTTATTTTATGGTACTGTAACTGGTATACCAATCCGTTTGAGGATGTGTCTTCCTGATCGCGTGATTGAGAGTCTAATGAACTGGGCTCTTTCTTGTTCCTCAGCTGTTTCCTCTTGTGTATTGTGCCGCCCTAGTTGCATGAGTCTTTCAGTTTTCGTGTACATAGGTAGCCCAAGAGCTACCTTGATTACCTTCCTTAACAATGAATTGCGTTTGTCTCTTTCGGATCTCTGCCACTCGTGCATGGCTGCTACGTAGGTGAAGTGCCGTAGCCCAAAGGCGTGAACTAGTCTGACGACGTTGTCTTCTCCAAGTCCATGTCGGTGGTTAGTTACTCTTTTGATGAGCCTGATTGAGTTGTCTACTTTCTTAGCGATACGTAGAATCGTTTGATTATTGGACCCGTTGGCTTCTATCACCAAGCCCAGGACCCGAATGGACTCCACACTTAGGATAACGCTTCCGCTCCTGGTATAGAGCGTTATGTTGTTCTCCCCAGGAGGAAGCGAACCCCTGGGTTTGCGGCTTCGTCTCTTAGGTTAGTATAGCAGGAGCTCCGATTTATTGGGTGAGCATCGAAGTCTCATTGGGATGAGGTACTCTTCAATGACGTTACAGCGTCCTGTAATTTTTGTTAGATCTCTCTGTCGCTTCCTCCAGTACACCATATCGTGACGTCATCCGCGTAAATGGTGCATTCTATGCCTTCGATGTCTTCCAGTCTTCTGGCAAGACCTATCATGGAATATTGAAAAGAGTGGGCGAGATGACCGCTCCTTGGGGTGTGCCTCGGTTACCTAGCTTCATTGTATGTGATGTTAGGTCCCCGCCTTGAGCGAGGCAATCCTTCCACTGAGAAAGGCTTAGACATACTGATGAAAGTGACTACCCAGTCCGAGGTTCAAAATGGTTTTGAGTAGAAAGGTATGGAGGATATTATCAAAGACTTTCGCCATGTCTAGTACCAGTATTGCTCTCGTGTCCGTAGTCTTGTAGCTGATTATTTGATTCTTGAGTAGAAGCATGGGCATCATGCGTAGACAGACCAGGTCTGAAGCCGAACATCATGTGAGCGTAAACCTCGTGCTCTTCCAGGCACTGAGATAATCGATTCAGTATTGCATGTTCAGAAATCTTTCCCACGCACGATGTGAGTGAAATCGGTCGTAGATTGTCGAGGCCCAGGGGCTTGCCATGTTTCGAGATTAAAATGGTGTGGGCCGTCTTCCATTCGCCAGGAACGTTACCGCTCTTCCACATCTCATTAATTAGTTGTATCAAGTACTCTATGGAGTCGTCATTCAAATTGCGAAGCATCTTCTTTGTTATCCTGTCGGGAACAGGGGCAGAGTTTCCATTGAAGCCGCAGAAAGCCGCCCTGACCTCTCCTACTGTGAATTCAGCATCTGAAGTTTGGTTGCTTGTTCCCGTATATTCCAATCGAGGAGGGGGTGGCTGCTGCGTGTTCTCGACGGATAGGTACCTATTCATTAGTTGTGCAATAACTTCTGACTTAGATGAGCCATTCTGTGCCAGGTGCAGGGTTTTACTTAACGTGTTGCATTGATTCGATTTCATGTTGGTTTGGTCTAGTAGGTGCTTTAGTAGATTCCAGGTACATCTTTTTCTCATTCGGCCATCTATTGAGTTGCAAACCTCATCCCACTGTTGCTTAGAGACTGTTTTGCAGTGCTCTTCTATCGCTCGATGGGTTTCGGCAATTTTCTTTCTCAGCCTACAGTTGAGTCTCTGACCCTTCCATCGGTTGAGTAGGGATTGTTTAGCCTCTATGAAGAGCGCCAATCAGCTGTCCATCTTGTCGATCTGGAGATCCGTTAGCACTTCTTTCGTTGCGGCGCCAACGTATTCCCTTAGTTGTGCGGTTCATTGTTCCAAGCGTAGCTTGACTTCCCCAATCACCCTTTTCTTTCTGATTTTATTGAATTCGTCCCAATCTACGACCTGAAATATTGCGCGAATAAATAAATTAATTAATTAATTATAGATAGAAATACAAATACAGGAAACAAACGCGAAATAGAAAACGACAATTATGAAAAGTACCATTTGATAAACAACAAAAAATTCACATCAGAAACACGGAGAGAAACACGAACAATGAGTGATAGTCAATAAAATAAATGAATCAATGCAACCTTTAGATTATGTGCCCAGAAAAAAACATGAGGTTTTAATACTGGAGCACAGGTAACCTAACGAAAATATAATGTACAGTTTTAAAGAAGAATACAAATGTAAAAAGAAAAAGATGCCTATACAGAAAATCCATTTGGGCATCACATTGGCACACAAGGTAGGACATCTAAAGTTGCTAAAACAAGCTCATACCTATCGACAAAGGAAGGCAAACCAAAAATGAACAGATTAGTGAGCAACTACAATGAAAAAAAAACTGTAGAGCTATACGTACAAACATAAGTAAAAGTTAATAAAGAAAGAGAAAACGATTCATGTAAAATACATGTCAATGTAATGCATTAAGAACATTAAGTGTACGAGAAAAAAAGCCGCTGAAACACTAGGCATATCGCCAGGCAAACTGAAAATGCACTAAATCACACGCCGAAGGAAAGAAGGAAGGAAGGAAGGAAGGAAGGAAGGAAGGAAAAACAAGAGGTGGAAGGCAAGGAGGTAAGGGGGATGGGGGGATGGGGTAAGGCAAGGGGGATGGGGTAAGGGGCTGAAAAGATAAGAAAACAAGATTTTAAAAAAGAAGAAAAAGGAAAGCTTCAGTTCGAACGTTCCATAGTTTTTCAATGAGTCCTGTTTGCTTTAAAAAGCATATTAGCGTTTTTAATGCAGTTCGTGCCGACGTCGGCTAGGACCAGGCTCCAAAAATTCTGCCTTCCGCAAGGGCACGGCTGTCAATCCTGTCGAGAGCAGTGATGAGGACTTTTCTTTGTGCATCGAAACGACGACAATCAGACAGAAGGTGCGCTATCGTCTCTATGTAACCGCAAATTTCACATTCTGTACGTGTGGCCATTCCGATGAGGTAATAGTGCGCATTTGTGGAAGCTACTCCAAGCCATAGGCAACAGATGAGAGTTACATCCCGCCGTGGTAAGCCATGTGGAAGGCGGAGCTTCAGATCAGGACCCAGGGTTGGTGTTTAAAGTCAGCCGAATTCCATTGGGCCAAGGTAAGCTCGCGAGCAAGCGCACGGAGCTTTCCCGCTGCGTCTATTCTTGACAGCGGGATAGCTAGGCAGTGGGCACTGGTATGTGAAGATCGAGCTGCTGTGTCTGCGCTTGCTAGTTTCCAAGAATGCCAAAATGACTTGGCAACCATTGAAATACGATGTCGTGTCCTGTCTCAACTGCCCGATGGTAAATTTCCCTGAGGTCCGCGTCAAGTCGCTCGTGGGGTCAACGGCGTAATGCAGACAGCACACTCTGGAGGCGGCCTTGGAATCACAGAAGATGGACCATTTTAGGGGCGTTTCCTGATCGGTCAATTGAACTGCTGCACGCAGAGCTACAAGTTCGACAGCCGTCGTTGATGTCAAGTGCGATGTTCTGAATTTTATTACCGTAGATTTTGCTTGGAGAAATACTGCAGCTGCTGAGCTGGAGTGCATGACCGACCCATCCGTGTAAACATGCACGCGGTCACTGTGGATCTCATGTAATAGCATTAATGCTGCCTGCTTCAATGCCCCTAATGGTATTTGTGCCTTCGTCTTGATGCCTGGAATGGTAAGGCATATTCCAGGTGAATGCAGAGACAACAGTGGCAGCGAAGGCCATGTTACTGAGACCTAATTCGATGGAAGCGATGCTCCGTGAGTAGTCACGAGACGGCTGAAACTCGTATGTGGCCTAATTGTTGGCAGGCAAGCAATATGGTGAAATGTTGCCCTTGCGACATGTCCAATGTGCACTCTGTTGCTAATGGGTCGCAAGACCCAAGGGTAGCGTTGGCCTGGCGGCCTGGGGCACAGCTGGAAGCATCCGAAGGTCCTGGCAAAGGATGAGTCGACTGCTGACAGAACAACTTGTTTATCCTAGCATCTCAAAAGAGCGGCCGGTCAGGTCGACCGAAGTGGAGAAACAGGAGACCACGTTATTCGACTGAATAAATCGAAGCTTCTCTCTTGGCGTCCAGGGGCAGCTGCTTTTATACTCTCGGAGTCGAGGGCAAGAAGGAACGGCTCGGAAGAGGCGCACGTGACGGCGCCGCACGGACACGTTGTGACAAGAAGTGACAAGTATCCGCCGGGCCGGCGCCGCTCAGACCTCCTCGCTTCACAGTTGGGGAGCTCCTCTCCCCGGCTGCCGCGCTTTGACAAGCGTGGGCACCAACATGCACACACACACACACACGCACACACACACACGAAGACACTTCGCATTGAAACATGCCTGGACGCGCTTAGCAGGAGGTGTTGGGGCAGCGCTGAACTGGCCAAAATGTCCGCCGCTGTGAACGAAGCACCCGGCGTCCGTTGCATCCGCGCCTGCTATACCGCACGTCGGAGGCGAAACGTAACAGACCGCCCCGCCGGGAGCAGGAGATCCCGATGGTCAGGGGACTGCATCCGCTGTCCGGAGGGATGTCGCTCGATGATGCTCGTAACCGAAGTCGGTCGTCCCTCGGCGTTTCTTGAGCGCAGCGCACAGAGAAGGCCTCGTTCTCACGTTCAGGTTCACACAGGATACTGCAAAGTGACTTCGGGAGAGTTGCCATTTTTGTTCTCGTTCACAGCAAGCGTTAGAACTACGCCGAAACTCAACCGCTCAGTCAGCAAGCACGACACAACCCTCACTAAGCCATCCCAGGCTCTTTCCCCTTTTATAGTACTGCCTAGTTCCTTACAGTAGTCTAGCAGCACTCAGAACGCGTCCACAAATTGGAAAATTGCACTAGAAAGCACGTCATGACTTTCAAACACTAAACAAAAGCAATATGTTAAACATCCTGCCTCAGGAAGAAAAACATCAGTAACAAACAACTTTGAGGCTGATTCCTACGTTAGGGGCCTCGACTTAAGCCATCGGCGTTACCGTTGAGACTCCCCTTTTTGTAACGCACCTCAAAGGAATATTGTTGCAAAGCGAGGCTCCAGCGCAGGAGGCGGCGATTTTTGGAAGAGATGGTCTGCAGCCATTGGAGAGGGCAGTGATCCGTCTCAATGATAAACCTCGAGCCGGCTAGGTAGCATGACAATTTCTGAACGGCCCACACGAGACACGCACACTCTTTCTCGGTGGCGCTGTACGCCTGCTCATGACTGGTCAGCTTACGACTAGCATACAGGACGGGGTGTTCCACTTCTCCATTTTCCCGTTGGCACAGTACAACGCCCACGCCTCGCTCACTAGCATCGCACTGAACAACGAATTCTTTTGTGTAGTCTGGCGATCGTAGCACAGGCTGGCTTGTTAGGGCGCTCTTTAGGGCGCTCAAAGTTATTTCCCTTGTCTCGTCCCAGACGACTGCTTGGGGCTCTGTTTTTCTTAGAGCATCCGTCAGGGGAGCCGCGATATCAGAGTACCTGGGGATGTACCTCTGATAGCAGCCGGCGACACCTAAGAACGACCGAATATCGGTCTTCGTGCGCGGTTGCGGGAAGTCTCGCATAGCGGCCACCTTTATTTCAGAGGGGCGGCGACGACCCCGTCCAATCACGTGACCGAGGTAGGCAACCTCGGCCTGTGCTAAATGGCACTTGGGAGCCTTGACTGTCAAGCCCGCTTCGCGCAGGCGGGTTAGCACTGCCCGCAAGTGTGCCATATGCTCAGACCAGGATGCGGACAATATCGCTACGTCGTATAAATACAGTAAAGCGAATTCTTCCTGTCCCCGCAACACTTTGTCCATGAGGCTTGAAAAGCAGTATGGCGCGTTCTCCAAACCAAAACTCAAAACTTTAGGACGGAATGTTCCCATTGGGGAAATGAACGCCGCATACCTACTAGCCTCTTCTGTAAGTGGAACCTGCCAATAACCCCTGACAAGATCTAGGGTGGAAATAAACTGAGCGCTACTAACTTTCTCAAGGCGCTCCTCGATGTTAGGAATCGGATAAGTTTGATCCTTAGTGATGGAATTAAGCCTGCGGTAGTCGACGCAAGGACGAGGTTCCTTGCGCGGTACCTCAACTAAAATCAAAGGGGAGGTATAATCACTCTCACCCGCCTCAATAACACCGAGCTGTAGCATTTTCTTTACCTCAGCCTCCATAATATCGCGCTGGCGGGGTGGCACCCGGTACGCCTTGGATCGTACTGGATCTGGGGAGGTAAGTTCTATTTCATGAGTAAGGACAGAAGTCCTACCAGGCCTCTCAGAGAACTGACCTTGAAACTCTTGTAAGAGCAGGTGTAGTTCGGTTTTCTGCTCAGGCGACAGCGGTGCTTTACTGATTAAGTCACTAATGACTTCATCGGTGTCTTCCCTGTTTGTCACTGAGCCTAGTCCCGGAAGCTCGACCGGAAGCTCTTCGGGAACGTTTACCATCATGCACACCACTGCTTCCCGTTGTTTATAGGGTTTGAGCAGATTACAGTGGTAAACTTGCTGTGCTTTCCGCTTTCCTGGCAGACTCACCACGTAGTTAACGTCCGACAGTTTTTGAACAATTCGTGCTGGGCCCTCCCACTGCACGTCTAGTTTGTTTTGTAGCGATGTGCGCAATATCATGACCTCATCGCCCACCTCAAAACGACGGGCCCTGGCTGTCCGATCATAATAAACCTTGGCCCTCTGCTGGGCCTTTGCCATTGCTTCACCTGACAACTCCTGTGCCCTTCTTAAGCGTTCGAGGAGCCTAAGCACATTCTCCACCACGACTGGGTCGTCGCCCCTGCCTTCCCACGGGTCTCGAAGCATGCGAAGCGGAGACCGCAGCGAGCGACCGTACACCAGCTCCGCTGGCGAAAACCCCGTAGCCGCATGCGGCGCGGTCCTTAATGCAAACATCACCCTAGGCAGACACAGCTCCCAGTCAGTTTGTTGTTCAAAACACAATGCTCTCAACACGCGCTTCATGACGGAGTGGAGCTTCTCAACGGAATTCGACTGTGGGTGGTACACTGAGCTGTGTAACAGCTTCACCCCCACACCTTTCGAGAAAGGCTGTCGTCAAAGCGCTAGTAAACACTGTGCTCTGATCTGACTGTATTTCCGCAGGAAAACCAACTCGCGCAAATATGGACAGTACTGCATTGACTATCTCAACTGAGCTGAGTTCTTTAAGCGGCACTGCTTCAGGGAACTTTGTCGCTGGGCAGATCACAGTCAAAATGTGTCTGTACCCCGTGGTTGTTACCGGCAGAGGTCCCACTGTATCAATAACGAGCCGTCTAAAAGGCTCCGTAATGATAGGTACCAACTTCAACGGCGCCCTCGATTTGTCCCCTGGTTTGCCCACCCGCTGACAGGTGTCACGTGTCCTCATAAAGTGTTCTGCGTCACGAAAACACCCTGGCCAATAGTACTCTTGCAAGAGACGGTCCTTAGTCTTATTAACTCCTAGGTGTCCGGACCACGAACCCCCATGCGACAAGCGCAACAGATCCTGACGGTAGCACTGAGGCACGATCAGCTGATCGAACTCCACTCCCCTGCGGTCTAGATACTTCCGGTAGAGGACCCCACTTCTTTCCACAAAACGAGCATCTTTCTTGGCGATACCTTCCTTGACATTGCAGCGCATGTTTTCTAGGCTGCCATCCTTTTTTTTGCTCGGCTATCAAAGCGGACCGGCTGACTTTTAGCAACCTATTAAGTCCATCTGACGTAGGCGCGATGAGCAAATCTGCAGATAGCTCTTCTAACTTTCCCGTGTCGGGCATTTCCTCTCCAGTATCTGGTACCTTCCACGCTACAGGCTCAATTTTATTCAGTTCGGACGTGCTCTGAATATCAGCTTGCTGCGCCTGCGACCCTTTCTCATTGTTCGACAACGTCGGCCCGGCAACTACCGCCTTTGCAGCGAGCTCCCGAACTCTCGATCTGGTTAAGGCCTGAACGCTAGCCTCACCAAACAAAAGCCCCTTCTCGCGCAGGAGGTGATCGGACCTGTTCGAAAATAGGTACGGGTACTAGGGGGGCAGCATAGATGACACTGCCGCCTCCATCTCAAGTGCTCCGAAAGGTCCTTCATAAGCACTTTTGCTACAGGCAGACACACGCTATGAGCTTCCACGGCTCCCTTGATCCATGCGCACTCGCCCGTGAACATATCGGGTTCTACGTAAGAGGGGTGAACTACATCCATTGTAGCTGCGGAATCACAAAGCACTCGGCACTCTTTCCCGTTCACGAGGAGGTCTCGCATGTAAGGCTTGAGAAGCTTCATGTTCTCGTCAGTGCTGCATAATGACAAAAACACGACTTTTGTTTTTGTTTCTGGACACTACGCCGAAAAGTGACCCGGCTTCTGGCACGTATAACACACGCGCGCTTGCCTCGTCTCGAACCGCTTTCTGCGTTGGGCTTCGGCTGCCGCCGTCTCCTTAGGTGGTTCGGTCGGACTGCTTTCACTCGCATCCGCACTATGTGTGTCCCCCCTTGCTCTCATGGGCGTGAACTTCGGCCTCTCAAACTTGGAGCCAAATTCACCCTTTTGACCGTCGTTAGCTCCGCGAGCCCGACGCGTCACAAACTCCTCGGCTAGCTCGGCGGCTTTAGCCACCGTACTAACGTCTGGCCTATCCAAGACCCAGTACCGCACGTTCTCAGGTAACCGACTATAAAACTGTTCCAGCCCGAAACACTGCAGAACTTTCTCGTGGTCACCAAACGCTTTCTCTTCTTTGAGCCACTCCTGCATGTTTGACATAAGCCTGTAGGCAAACTCTGTATATGACTCACTTCTGCCTTTCTCATTTTCCCGAAACTTTCGACGGAACGCCTCCGCTGACAGCCTGTACTTTTTTAGCAGACTCGATTTCACTTGGTCGAAATCCTCTGCCTCCTCTCTCTTCAAGCGAGCGACTACGTCGGCCGCCTCGCCGGGTAACAAAGTGAGCAAGCGCTGTGGCCACGCTTCCCGAGAGAACCCCTGCTTCTCGCACGTTCGCTCAAAGTTAACTAGGAACAAACCAATGTCCTCTCCAAGCTTAAACGGCCGCATCAGGTCAGTCATATTGAACGATACTCGCTTTCCTGCACCGTGTGCCTGATTTCCATTACGAGCGCGTTCCATCTCTACCTCGAGACGCTTCATTTTCAAAGCGTGTTGACGGTCGCGCTCCTATTTCTCTTTTTGCTCTTTACGTTTGCGCTCCTGTCTTTCTCTTTTTGCCGTCTCCCTCTCCTCAATGGTCTCATGGCATTCCGACAGCTCGTCATCCTCAGCTTCTAACTCAAGAATAGCCCTTAGCAGTTCTGGTTTTCTGAGTTTGTCTGAGACATCCAGTCCCAACTCTCTTGCAAGCTCCAGCAATTTCGGTTTGCGCAACGACTTCAAATCCATGGCTGCTCTGAATGCTGCTTTCTCTACTGCCTACTATTGTCTTGCCGCAAACTAACCCGGCAGCAACGACAACCACAATTACCAGCTCTGTTTCTGACACTAACAAAAGCCTGGCAAAACTCAGAAGAAGAAAGTCCCGCACTCACCAAACCTCGCAGCCAAGAATTCAGCGCAGTCGTTCCGCTGCAGGCAACCAGTCATCACACAGGGCTCGTTGCACTGCTCCCGGATGGTCGTTGTGCTGCTCAGCATACAGTCGACCGCATATCTTTGCTGCTGGCCTCCGTTGTCGCGCACCACTGGCAACCAGTTGTTGCAAATAGGTCGCAAGCCCCAAAGGTTGCGTTGCCCTGGCGGCCTGGGGCACAGCTGGAAGCATCCGAAGGTCCTGGCAAAGGATGAGTCGACTGCTAACAGAACAACTTGTTTATCCTAGCATCTCAAAAGAGCGGCCGGTCAGGTCGACCGAAGTGGAGAAACGGGAGACTACGTTACTCGACTGAATAAATCGAAGCTTCTCTCTTGGCGTCCGGGGGCAGCTGCTTTTATACTCTCGGAGTCGAGGGCAAGAAGGAACGGCTCGGAAGAGGCGCACGTGACGGCGCCGCACGGACACGTTGTGACAAGAAGTGACAAGTATCCGCCGGGCCGGCGCCGGTCAGACCTCCTCGCTTCACAGTTGGGGAGCTCCTCTCCCCGGCTGCCGCGCTTTGACAAGCGTGGGCACCAACATGCACACACACACACACGAAGACACGTGGCATTGAAACATGCCTGGACGCGCTTAGCAGGAGGCGTTGGAACAGCGCTGAACTGGCCAAAATGTCCGCCGCTGTGAACGAAGCCCCGGCGTCCGTTGCATCCGCGCCGGCTATACCGAACGTCGGAGGCGAAACGTAACAACTCTTAGAATGTCGACTGCAGTTTACGTTGTTATAGGGCAGTCACGCGCTATGGCGATTGTGGCTATTGTGGATGCACACTTAGGGAGGCCGAGGCATGTCCGTAGAACTTGGGCTTGTATACTATGGAGTGCGCGAAGGTTCGTTTTACTGGTGCTTCCCAGCACGGGGAGGCTGTGTCTTAAGAAGCCCATAAAAAATACATGGTACAGATGCAGCATCGATTGCAGAGAGGCACCGGCGACAAATTTGAATACATGGGCTATTGCAGTCAACCTCTTTTTTTATGTATGAAATATGTGGCGTCCAAGACAAACCACGGTCGACGATGACTTCAAGAAAACGGTGATTAGTTTCGTAAGCAATTACTCGTCCATTTACGCGTACGACATATGGACTTATTGTTTTGCGTGTAAATGCGACTAATCGGCACTTTTCTAAGGAGAGTTCTAGGCCTTTCATATGCAGGTAAGAAGACGTTTGTGTGACCGCCATCTGCCGCCTCGCTCGTATCTGCGGACGTGTCATGCCGGACGCCCAGATGCAGATCTGCGCCCTTGGCAATGATTAAAGATGCAGATCTGGACGGTCCTTGACAATGATCCAACAAGGCCCAGCAATGCTACGTAGAAGAGCGTGGGGCTTAACACTCCGCCTTGTGGCACATTTTTGCTAGATTGATGGTGGGATGTCGTGCCATCCTCTGTAAGCACGAAGAAGGATCTGTCCTCCAAATAGCTACGAATCCAGCACAGTGCACGGCCATCGATGGCCACATCAGTCAAAGCACCGAGGATTGCTTGGTGTGCCACGTTATCATATGCGCATCTTGAAGGGGCGGTGCAAGACGACGAAGACAGAAGGCAGGAAGAAACAGGACAGTTCCTGCCTTCTGTCTTCGTCGTCTTGCGCCGCCCCTTCAAGATGTTGAACCAGTTCCAACTCGCCCAAATGTCGATCCTTCTACATCATATGCGCCTTTCATATCAAGAAACATAGCCATCGTTAATCGTTTCATGCTCTTTTGATGTTGAACGGATGATGATGATGATTTGTGGTGTTTAATGGCGCAAGGGCCAGGTGTGGCCAAAGAGCGCCATGACAAGTGGTGATGTTGACGATGTATTATGGAGATGTGGCTTGGCTGTAAAGTGGCCTAAAAATAGTCGCTGTAAAGTGCGTAAAATCTATGTGCTATAAAATTATGGCGATGATTAATGACGAGTACTATGAACATTAAAATCCATCGTAGAAGGATGATGCAAATTATAAAATATATAAGATGGTAAAATTACTTGGAGCACTGCTGCCTCGCCAGAGCCCTTGAACCACAAGGGCCTAGAGGCATGTGCTATTCAAAAATAATTATCATAGCGCCATCCTCTGAAGAGAGGAGACGCTACGAACATGTGGGGCTAAAAACATGAAACACAACATCTTTCAGATAACTTAGAACTGCGACGGTGTCAAATAGCGGTTCTGGGCCGAGTAACATTACTGGATGAAGGGGGATCTGCTGCTGGTATGCTATGGGAAAATGTTTCTTTCTTTCATATTCGGCTTTCCGACACTCCAGAAGGACGTGGAGGACGGTGAGCCTCTCCCCGCATCTACCGCAGGTTGGAGGCTCGTTTCCGGTGAGTAAATAGTTATGTGTGCCGAATGTGTGTCCTATTCTTATACGACAGAATAGGACATCTGTCCGGCGTGATTTTGTTACGGAAGGCCAGAATCCTAACTGTGGCTTTATCACGTGGAGCTTATTATTTATTTCTTCGTCCCACATGCGTTGCCAGTGGTTTCGTAGTTTCCTTCTTAAGAAAGGCTTCAAGTCTTTGACAGGGACCGAAGCAGTAGGACTAACTGCATGTAATGAAATTGATGTGGCCATCTGGTCCACTAGAACGTTACCCTGGATGCCCCTATGGCCAGGCACCCAGCATATAATCACATGCTGGTTAGATACATATGCTTTACATAACACGGAATAGAGTTCAATTAAAACAGGATTTTTGCGCTTACAGAACGATATCAAAGCCTTCACAACACTTAGGGAGTCCGTAAAAATAACTGATTTTCTGAGTTTTGTTTTCCTTATATGCTTCACGGTCGACAATATTGCGTAGGCCTCAGCCGTAAAGATACTAGTTTCCGGATGCAGTACGTCGGATTCCGAGAAGGATGAACCGACGGCTGCATAGGACACCCCGTCGTGTGACTTCGATGCGTCTGTGTAGAACTCCGTACAGGAGTATTTGTGCTGGAGTTCCCGGAAATGCATTTGGATTGCAATCTCTGGGGCGTTTTTTGTAACTTCCATGAAAGATGTATCGCATTGTATCAACTGCCACTCCCAAGGAGGTAGCAGCTTGGCTGGATGCATTAGGCGAAGTTCGAGAAGTGGAACATGCATTTCATGACTAAGCTCCCTCACACGCAGCGAGAAAGGCTGTCTTACGGAAGGACGATTACGAAACAGTGTAGCATATGTCATGTCGTTAATGGTGTTAAAACAGGGATGTTCAGGATTAGAGTGGACTTTCAAAAAATATGTTTGGCTGATGTATGTTCTCTGGATATGAAGTGACCACTCATTCGATTCTGCATATAAGCTTTGTACGGGACTCGTTCTGAAAGCTCCTGTGGCTAAACGGATACCCAGATGGTGAACAGGGTCTAGCATCTTTAGCGCGCTCGGGGCGGCAGAGTGATAAATCACGGCACCATAGTCTAGGCGTGAACGAATGAGGCTTTTATAGAGTTTCAATAAAGACATCCTGTCACTACCCCATGTACTCTGGGATAGGAGTTTCATTATGTTCATCGTTTTTAGACATTTTTCTTTAAGATGTTTAATGTGGGGGACGAAAGTGAGTCTGTAGTCAAGTATGACACCTAGAAATTTGTGTTCTTTGTTTACAGGTATTTGTTGTCCACCCAGTTCTAAGCAAGGGTCTGGGATCATTCCTCTCTTTCTTGTAAAAAGAACGCAAGTGCTTTTGTTAGGATTGATCTTAAAGCCGTTCCTGTCTGCCCACATTGAGACTTTGTTCAGGCCATGCTGTACCTGTCTCTCGCACACTGCGAGGTTACAGGATTTGAAAGCTATCTGAATGTCGTCCACGTAGACAGAGTAAAAGATGGCCTGAGGTAATGAAGCGCGAAGCGTGTTCATCTTCACGATGAAGAGCGTGCAGCTGAGCACACCTCCTTGGGGTACACCCGTTTCTTGCGTAAAAGGACGTGAGAGTGCATTGCCTACTTTTACCCGGAACGTACGATTTGACAGATAGCTTTCCATTATGTTAAGCATATTACCGTGGATGCCCATTTCTGACAGGTCTCTTAAGATTCCGTAACGCCACGTTGTGTCATAGGCCTTTTCCATATCGAGAAATATCGATAGGAAGAACTGTTTATGTATGAATGCCTCCCGAATATTTGCTTCAACACGTACGAGATGATCAGTTGTGGACCGCCCTTCTCGAAAGCCGCATTGATAAGGATCAAGCATTTTGCTCATTTCAAGGAAATGGATCAGTCGCCGATTAATCATTTTTTCAAATACCTTACAAAGGCAACTTGTGAGGGCTATCGGGCGGTAACTTGCCACTGAGGAAGGGTCTTTACCTTGTTTCAAAACAGGGACCACAATAGCTTCCTTCCATGCGGTTGGAAGGTACCCTGCATCCCAGATGGTGTTGAAAAGTGTGAGTAGTGTAACTTGCGTGTTATCGTGTAAGTTTTTGAGCATTTCATACATGATTCTGTCAGATCCGGGTGCAGAGCTCTTGCATGAGCTCAAGGCAGCTTTCAACTCAGCAATACTGAATGGGCAGTTGTAGGATTCACTCTGTGGACATTTTCTTTTGAGTGGCTTACATTCTTCTATTTGCTTATATTTCAGGAAGGATTTCGAATAATGTTTTGAACTTGACACACTCTCAAAGTGCTCCCCAAGTGAGTCTGCCTGATGTTGCAGCGTATCACCCTGTGTGTTTACCAGAGGGAGTGAATATGTTTGTCTCCCTCTAATTCTATTTACGCGGTTCCAGACTTTCGCCTCATCTGTAAACGAGTTGATGTTCGATAAAAACTTTTGCCAGCTCTCTCTTCTGGCCTGTCGGCGGGTTCTCCTGCCTTGAGACTTAACTTTCTTAAAGTTAACGAGATTCTCTGCAGTGGGCGAAGCGCGTAGCAACCCCCACGCTTTGTTTTGATTCCTACGTGCGACTCTACATTCATCGTTCCACCACGGGACATGCCGTTTGCATGCCGAGCCACTTACTTCACGTATGCATTTAGATGCGGCATCTATAATAAAAGCTGTAAGGTAATCCACAGCAGCATCAATTTGTAACGAGGACATGTCATCCCATGATATGCTAGTTATGGTTCGGAATTTCTCCCAGTCGGCTGTGTCGACCTGCCACCTAGGAGCCTGTGGTAGATATTCGTTTTCTTTAAGTGTTCTTAATAGTATGGGGAAGTGGTCGCTTCCGTAAGGATTGTTCGCAACTTCCCACTCCAGTTCAGGCAGTATAGACGGGGAAACTATGCTGAGATCAATTGAAGAAAAGGTATTATTTGCAAGACAGTAATAAGTGGGTTTCTTCTTATTCAAAAGGCACGCACCAGAAGAAAAAAGGAACTGTTCAACAAGACGACCTCGCGCATCTATACGACAGTCACCCCACAGGGAGCTGTGCGCATTGAGATCGCCAAGAACAACATAAGGTTCTGGCAATTCGTCTATAAATGACTGGAATTCATGTTTGTTTAATTTGTAGTGTGGGGGTACGTAAAGCGAGCTAATGGTGATGAGTTTGTTTAGGAGGACAGCTCGAACTGCCACTGCTTCAAGAGGCGTTTGGAGCTGTAAATGTTGACACGCAATGCTTTTGTGGATAACTATAGCTACACCTCCCGATGATGCGATAGCATCATCGCGATCTTTGCGAAAAGTTATATACTGTCGGAGAAAGTTTGTGTGTTTTGATTTTAGGTGTGTTTCCTGTAAACACAGCACTTTTGGATTGTGTTTGTGTATGAGTTCTTGTACGTCATCCAGGTTTCTAAGAAGACCTCTGACGTTCCATTGGATAATTTGTGTATCCATATTTATTTTAAATAAGTACTGTGTCTACGGAAAGGGAGGTGATGCCTTAGGTTACAGAGCTCTTTCGAGGCCCTGTAACCGGGGTTTTGTTTTTTCTGGAGCGCTCGAGGGAACCTCGCCGCTCCTTAGGCGCTTGCTGCGCCGTAGGTATAGGTGTTGTGTCCATTGCCTCTTGTGAGGCGCCGGACACGCGCTCTTGCGAGCGAGAAGTTTTTCGTGAGAGTCTCACCTCGGAAGGCAAGACCCCTGCGCCCACCAGCCCTGAGGTCGATGGGGCTCCCTGTGGGATTTGGCTGCGCCGGCTGTTGCCAGCGCTGGGAGGGGCCGGGGAGGTCGAGGCAGCCTCAGCTGCGCCTACCTTCGTGGCCGCTATCGGTCCTGCGGGATCGCTGCGCGCAGCGCAGGTTTCCGCAGATAACTCTTGTGGGACCGGCAACCCAAGGGTAGCCGGGCCTGGTTGCTGGTTGGATGGAGTAGGCTTACCTACTTCCACCCTGGGGGCAGGAGCCAAAGGTGCCTGCTCGCTGCACGCGGGCAGGGCACTCGGCGATTGCCGCTGCGACGCTGCCCCCCGACGCGCCACATCAACATAAGGTGTGCTGTGGACAGGTGAGCACCGTTTACGGGCTTCCTTAAACGAAATATTTTCTTTGACTTTAAGGGTGATTATATCTTTTTCTTTCTTCCAGTTCGGACAGGAGCGTGAGTAAGCTGGATGGTCGCCACTGCAGTTCACACAGTGAGGTGTGCCACTGCAGTTCTCGGAGGGGTGGCCCTGCACTCCACACTTTGCACAAGTTGTCTGACCACGGCAGCTCTGCGAGCCATGGCCGAACCTCTGACATTTGAAACACCTTCTAGGGTTGGGGATATATGGTCGAACGTTTAATCTGATGTATCCTGTTTCAATCGTTTCTGGCAGTACGCTGGATGCAAATGTTAGGATAAGATGCTTTGTGGGGATTTCCTTATTGTCCCGTCTAATTATAATACGCTTTACATCGGTCACATTTTGATCTTTCCATCCTTCCAGCAGTTCAGCTTCTGTCAAATCCTGAAGGTCTGCCTCTGAGACGACTCCGCGTGAGCTGTTCATTGATCGGTGTGGCGTAACAGAAACTGGAATGTTGCCAAAGGTCACCAGTCTGTCTAGCTTTTCGTATTGATTTTTCTGTGGGATCTCAAGAAGAAGATCTCCACTTGCCATTTTCGTCACCTTGTAACCTGACCCTAAGGCTTCGGTCAAAGATTTTGAAACTATGAATGGTGAAATGAGTCTGGCCTGTTTTGCAGCATTCTCACTATGTACAACATGGTATTTCGGGTAGTTTTCTTTAGTGCGGGTCAAACATGTGCTGAATTCTTCGGTGCGTCCCCTCTTCTGAGGGTGACGATCAAGTAGGCGGGGAAATGCGGGCGTTCCCATGGTATTTTGGTTTGTGTTCGGCAGCAATGGCGGCCACCCACCACGGAGCCCAACATGGGGACGCTGCAGGCCTTAACGCGTAAGGCTGCAGGCGCCAGCCGTACATTGCTACTATAACCCAATATATTATACCCAAGGGAGGGCAGATACACAAGGTTAACCCTTGCCGCCGTGGAGAAAGGAAGTAATAAGAAGTGAAGAGAAGACAGGAAAGATGTAAAAGTGGGAGAGAAAGTCGAAGATTGGAGAGGAGGACAGGAAGAGGCGACTACCGATTTCCCCCGGGTGGGTCAGTCCGGGGGTGCCGCCTATGTGAAGCCGAGGCCGAAGAGGGGTGTTGCCTCCGCCGGGGGGCCTTAAAGGTCCAAACACCCAGCATCGGCTCAACCTCCAGGATCCCCCTTTCCCCAGACACGGCTAAGCCGCGCACGGCTACACGCGGGAGGGTCCAACCCTCGTGTGCTCGGGTCCGTGGTGTCGCAACACACCAAACGCCTGCTGACGCAGACGCCCCTGCGGGGATGTTGAACGGATGTTACCAAATTAAACACGTTATCGATGGATAATCGACCGCGCCGGAAGCCTGCCATTGCACTCGGATATACCTCATTATGCCTGAAGTACAATTCAAGGCACGTCAACACCATCCTTTCCCTTACTTTCCCAATGTAACTTGCGAGAGCGATGGGACGGTACGATGCCAAGTCTAGTGGAGATTTAAAATTCTTAAGTAAAGGTACTAGGCGGCTGACCTTCCACTCATAAAGAATGAATCCTTCGCGCCAGGATTCGTTGTATCTCTTCATGAGTACACTGCGAGCTTTTTGGCCAAGGTTTCCAAGTGCCTTATGTGTGATCCCGTCTGGCCGAGACGATTACGACTTCCTACAGATCGCTAGCGCAGCTTCTAGCTCCTCCGCAGAGAACATGAAATCCATGTAGGAGTCCTGGGATGCCACAACATCCCGTGATGTTGATACAGGCAGTGACGGCAATCCAGCAATTCTTACGCAGAAGTCCTCAGCAATGTCGATCTCACGTCGTCCATGATGCAGGAAAGGAGACTTAAAAATTCGGCGCTGTTGTGGAGACGATTGTAGGCCATGCAGAGTTCTCCATATATGGGACAGAGGCTTACGAGGATCCAAAGACTCGCAAAAGGATTTCCACTTTCGAGATTGCAACTTATCGATGCGGCGCTGAATTTTCTTTTGGATCCGCCTCGCCTCCCTCAGATCATGAATACATTTGGTGCACCTGCACTTTCTTTCAGCTCGTCTGCGAATCGCTCGAAGCCTTTACAATTCACCTTCGTATCCTGTATGCATTGTAGAGGGCCTAAAAGTGAACATAGCCTTTTGCAGTCCATTTCGAGTGTGATTCTCAAGGAATGCGGGTTGCCTTCTGACATCCGTCTTCCATAATCGACCTGAACTTCTTCCAGTCTGTTCTATGGAGAGCAGTAGATAGAGACTTGGCCACTCCCTTGATCTTCAGATAGGTAGGGACGTGATCACTGCCATGGGTTTCTGTGTCTCAGAACGACTTTACACTTCTTCGAAGACACCAAGAGACCAAAGTCCATGCACCTGCTGTAAGTCAGTCTCCGTAAACATCTTGGGCTGCTGCCATTGAAAGAACAGAGTTCTTCATCCGAGGCAAATGCTACTAGTTTTCTTCCCTTGGAGTCCATCTTCAAACTCCCCCAAAGCGGGTGGTGTGCGTTAAAATCTCCACTAAGAATCCAAGAGCCAAGTGTCGCGGATAAGAAAGCACCTGATCGTTGCGTGTCAAAACGACTTGTTGGAGAACTATATGCAGCGACAAGAGTGAATGTAAGTGTCTTTGTTTTCATAGTTAAACGCACGTACTGGTCGTCGTCGTGGGGCAAAACTGAATGTAGCACCTAAGTGAGCTCACACCGCCCATAAACGACGACCTGGCTGAGGACACTACACGTTGTGGAGGATAAAGCTTCATAGCCGGACAGCTGGAATGTAGTTTGAAAGTATGGTTCACAGACGACGACAACGGGAAATTTGTTAGAGAAAATGAAAGGTTGTAAATCCGGAATTATTGATCTGAGACCTCGAATATTCCAGTGAAAAAGTGGTGCTTCCTTGACATCTTTACGGGACGACAGCGGTGAATGGGCCATGGTGCTATTCAAGCTTGCAAGTACTGGATTCATCGCGTCCATTACCTGCAGTGCGCTGCGAGCGTTTGGGGTGTTAGAGTTCGTCACTAATGTAGGCATGACATTCATGAGTGACCTCATCATGGCGAGCACTTGCAAGTCCCGACATTCTGTGCGGACTGCTACAGAGCCTGCTGTAAGGCCTTTCGTAGTTGGTGGAAGAGTCGTGTCTCATAGTTCTGCAAGTTGGCGTGGCTTCGGTAGAGGTGACCATGCTTCATTTAAAACAGTGATGGTGGGTGTCCTTCTCTGATCGCTGGTAATGCATGATGTCAGCGGTTGACGACCCGTTTTCGCCGGATTGGGCCCTTCTTTAGACCACGCACGTATACCAAAAAACTAGCACACAACAATAGGTAGCTGTCAAGACATAGAGAGAGACACATAGAAAGGCAAGGAGGTTCACCAGAAGTAGTTCTGTTGGCTGCCCTGCTTTGGGGGAAAGGTTAAGGGGGACAAAGAGAGAAAGAGTGTGGAAGGGGGAGATAGAGAGAGAAAAAGAGAGATGAGCACGAGCAAACCGCGTACACTAAGAGCGGTTGGAGGTGGCGTTCATAGCTATCAGCAGAACAACGAAAGCGACTGATGGAAAGTATCAAGAACAGCGAAACAGCTATTATACAGATTTTGAATTTTGTACAAAACAGAATGTTTGCTGTGACAAGCAGGAACGAAGAATGGTCAGTGTTTCCTTGTGATTTTTGCGGAATCCGAAGCGCGACATAATTAAGTATCTCAGCGCGGTTTAGGTTTCCGTGAAGGTGCTTATACAAAAAGGGAAGTTCTGCTCGAATGCGTCGGCAGGTAATTAGGGAAGGCAGTGAGGGCAAAGTGCAACCGCTACAAGATTCCCCAATGTCAGCGCAAGAACGCTGGTGGTAAATTGCTATGAATTTTTTCTTGACTCTTCGCAGTCTATCACTGCATAATAATAATAATAATAATAATAATAATAATAATAATAATAATAATAATAATAATAATAATAATAATAATAATAATTGCCACCAAAAATGCAAAACGACACGAACAGGTCGGTATAAACCTCAGTTGACATGTAGGACCATGCCTATGAATATTGTTACGTAGGAAGACGCAGACGAACCGCTATATAGAAGTATATTTACAAGGAGATACGTCGCACTTGTCCAAGAGGCAACAGCCCTCGCTAGCTTCCAATCGTCGTCGTCGTCGTCTTTTCACTGCTCGCCTCTTTGTCATTGTAAACACTGCTCCATAGCACTACCACCGGCGGCAAAAGCGCCGTTTCGGAGCGACTAAAGGCCGGACTCGGAAGCAGTGTAGTAGGTCTTGAGCCTACTGACGTGCACGACATCACTAGATGCCAGAGTAGAGGACAAGGTTGAACACACAGGAGCGATTTCGTACGTCGCAGGCGTCACCTGGCGCAGCACGCGGTAGGGCCCTGTGTATCGCGAAAGGAGCTTTTCTGAAAGTCCGACGTGACGAGAGGGCGACCGCAGGAGCACGAGCGCACCAGGCGAAAACAGTACGTCAAGGTTGCGGGCGTTGTACTGACGCTGCTGAGTGGTTTGCGAGGCCGTCAGTCGAGCACGGGCAAGCTGGCGTGCATGGTCGGCGAGGGCGATGGCATTGCGCGCATACTCGCCTCTTGAGATCGCAGCAGGAAGAAGTGCCGTGTCAAGGGGCAAGGTCGGTTCGCAAGCGTACAGTAGGTAAAAGGGAGAAAATCCAGCGGTGTCATGCCGGGAAGAATTGTACGCAAATGTGACGTAAGGAAGGACAATGTCCCAGTCGCGCACGATGGTCCTTGGAAACGTACTTGGAGAGCATATCGGTAAGAGTACGGTTTAACCGCTCTGTCAGGCCATTGGTTTGAGGATGGTATGAGGTAGTCAGCTTGTGTTGAGTGGAGCAGGAACGCACAATGTCGGCGATAACTTTCGGGAAAAAGTTACGACCACGGTCAGTAGGCAGCTGTCACGGGGCGCCATGAAGTAAATCAATGTCATGCAAGAGAAAGTCCGCGACGTCAGTGGCGCAACTGGTAGGGAGAGCCCGCGTGATAGCATATCGGGTGGCGTAATCAGTCGACGGCTACCCATTTGTTCCCAGAGGATGGCGTGGGAAAGGGACCGAGGAGGTCTAATCCAACACGAAAGAACGGTTCCACAGGGACGGTGATCGGCTGAAGATGACCGGCAGGTAGCACCAGAGGTGTTTTCCGACGCTGGCAGGGATCACAGGCAGCAACATAGCGTCGGACGGAGCGAGTGAGATCAGGCCAATAGAAGCGGCGGTGGACGCGGTCGTACGTGCGGGTTACCCCAAGATGTCCTGCAGTGGGTGCGTCATGCATCTGAAAGAGCACAGTCTGTCGTAGATGTTTTGGCACGACAAAAAGAAGGTCAGATCCGTCAGGGAGGAAGTTCCTTCGGTACAGAATGCCACCCTGAAGGGCATATCGGCAAACGGATGCGTCCGTAGGTGTAGAGCGCAGACGCTCGATGAGTGCTCGCAGCGATAGGTCTCGGTACTGCTGATCGGCGATTTAGCGAAGGCAGACACAGAGAAAATGCCGTTGGCGATACTACTATCGGCGTCGTCAGGCTCGTCTACCGGGTAGCGAGACAGGCAGTCAGCGTCCTTGTGTAGTCGGCCAGATTTGTAGGTGACAGTATACGAATATTCTTGGAGGCGTGAGGCCCAACGACCAAATCTTCCTGCAGGATCTTTCAGTGAGTATAACCAGCAAAGCGCGTAATGGTCTGTGACAACTGAAAAGGGTCGGCCATATTGTCACGTGGTGGTGACGTTGAAGGACACAGTAGCAATACTGTGAAAGAAAAAACGAACTTTTATCGGGCGAACCTGTGCCCACAAAGCAGGCTACACTTATAGCACAACGATAGCGGCGAACACGGTCGGCGATCGTCGAAAATCTGATCAGCGGGTCAAGCGCGTCGGCTTTTATACATCAGTCGTCGAATGTTCCAGAGTAACCGCTGGGACCCGCGTGTCTTGCACAAAGTTCTACACTATTTGCACCGCGCATACATGCAATCAGGTTACACAAGTTGCGGTGAAAGACAGTGGACGGAACCATCGATAACATTCCAGAAACTTCTTGTACTTGCAGGCGCGCGCACTGCGCTGTACGATAACATTTGTTAGGCGGTGAAACATGTCACCCGATAAAGATAAATAAGTACACGTGTCAATATAAGTATGGCGGAACTTCGCAACCGCCCAAACTAGGGCCAGACACTCACGCTCAGTGATGGAACAGTTGCGCTCCGAGGGTGAGAGGAGCCTGCTGGCGTAAGCGATAACGCGGTCGTTGCCACGCTGGCGTTGGGCCAGTACTGTGCCAATTCTGTGACCGCTGGCATCAGTACGGACTTCGATAGGTGCAGAAGGATCGAAATGGGCCAGAACGGGAGGCGTTGTGAGAAGGTCTATTAGATGCGAGAATGCAGAGGCCTCGTTATCGTCCCCCTGGAAAGGGGCGTCTTTTTTCAAGAGCTCGGTTATGGTCGTGCTATGGCCGCGAAATTTTTCACGAAACGTCGGAAGTACGAACAAAGGCCGATGAAGCTGCGCACATCCTTGACAAACTTAGGAACAGGGAAGTATATGATACACAAGGCGAAAAAAATACGTCAATCTGCTCACCAGTGCCCGTTTGGACAAGGATCGAACATGCTTCGTAGACGCTGCTTCGTACGCTCAAGAAGAAGCCTTCTCCTCAGTGGTCATCGACTGTGATTCCAAAGTCCTCAGCTGCGCTACCATCCGCACTTCTAGTTCCAGCGTTGCAGAGCAGGTTGCAATTGCTCTTGCATTGACGGACAGTGTACATGACACGATTTATTCAGACTACAAGGCCGCTATCAGGCCTTTCGGAGGGTAATAGTGGCTCCCCAGGCCCTACGTATCATTCAAAATGCTAAAGACCTCAAACATTACTCATTGGCCTGGTTCCCTGCGCACCTTAGAACCATTGAGGGTGCCTCGCTCAACCCCAACGAGGAGGCGCACTCGGCTGCAAGAGGTTCGACTGACCGTGCACCGGGTGGCGTTTTTAGAATTGCTAGTAGGTACAGCGGGGCGGGTGCTTTTGACGGCGCTCGACGTTTCTGCGCAGGCGCGAGTAAGAACGGGTGCGAGAGAGAAAATCTGGGGGCCTTTGCTCCTTGAATATGTGACTCTGCCTAGGCACTACGGTGGAGAAGTTGCTTTGCGCGTGTAGCGTGCGTTTGTCCCTAGGCGTGCCGGCATGGCGGGGGGGGGGGGGGTCGAGTTTGTTTACGCTCCGCCGCTGACTGCCTGCGCGGTGAGGCAGTGGGCGATCACTGTCTCTGAAGGGGCAAGGTTCTGACTTGTGTTGTATAAGTTGCGGGTCACTTTGTTAGTCGCGACGATAGATTGCATTTTTTACAAGCACTGCTCCAGGAGGGTACATGTAACGGGCGAACGGAGGCCTCAGGAGAGCACCTGAGGTTATGTTAAAGCCGGCGGCGCAGGATCTCCAGGGCACCCAAGCGGTAGCGGGGGAATCAAAGCTGGAAGCACGGTGGCCCGTGGGTGGGGGCCGCGGAGGCCGAAGCGTGCCAGGGGGTGTTCACATAAAAAATTGGCTGTCCGCCGATCTTATACTCCCCTGGCACGCGCAGGTCTCTGCGAGCCCCAACCCACGGACCAGTCCGGCTTCTAGCTTTGATGCCCCCGTTGCCGCTTTGGTGTCCTAGAGGCGCCGCCAATAATGCGAAATAGTGACACGTTGTTTTAATTAGCAAACAGCAGGATTGAATAAATATAACTGCGCCGAGCCGCCATATTGCAATGCAAGGTTCAGCACTTCCGCGCCCCGCGACTTTTGCCGGCGCGCCTATAGGGACAAGCGCATGCAATACACGCTAATAAGCTCCTCCGTAGTGCCTAGGCAGAGTCGTATATTCAAGGAGCAAAATTGCCCACATTTACTCTCGCATCCGCTCTTACTCGCGCATGCGCGCAAACGTCCGTCGTCTCCGCAAGTGCCACGCCCCGTTGTACCTACTAGCAATTGGAAATACGCCACCGGGTAACGCGTCCTCTCCTGGGCGACCCGAGTCTCTCTGCTCGTACAACGAGATCTGCAAGCATAATTATCTCTGAAGAAGACTCCTGCTTTTGCTGCACTCCTCGCTGTGCAGGGCCCATGCAGTCACTCTCAGACTTCTACAAACAAGCACTTACCCGAGCCCCGCGGCACTGCACACAATGTACCCCGAACGGTTCGCAAGCCCAGACTGCCACCTGTGTGGTGGTTATGCGGACTTCGAGCATGTCCTGCGGGGCTTTGCCTCTGCCGGTCCCCCTTTCACCCAAGAGGAAAGGAAGCTTATTAAGGCCCAGGACCAGACCTCTGAAATCCTGGCAGTCCAGGGGGCCCGCGAGAGGGCTGCCAGGTTTTACCTGATGGTCCCTGAGTGGGCCTAGCCAGGTGACGTCGAGTTTACCCGCGTCTATTGTGGACCGAATAAAGTTGCTTCACTCACTTACTCACTCACTCAATTGATGAGACATGTAGAACAAAGAAAAAGAATGAATGACATGGATATAAAAAAATGAATAATAATAATAAAGCAAAATAAATTAATTAATTTGAAATTATTTAAAGTCGCAAGCTAGGCCGTGTTTTCGATGAGCGCATGCACTGTGCGACAGATACAGCTCGTGGGGCCCATTGTGCAAGCCTCTCTATTCCAGCGACGGCAACAGCTCTCGAAGCGTGTGCTTCGCTGCGGTCAGCCAAAAAAGAGCCCCACGCACTCGCAGCATTTACAAAGCACGCACTGGGGAGACGAGGCTCGACTGACGCTGTGCCAAGCAAATAAAGCCGCTGAGCGAACCACACTCGCTCACTGTCGCCAAAGGAGAGAGAAGCAACCTGCGGACAAAACTTCGGTCACAACAAAGGCCGCTGCTGCGTGGGCATCCCGAAAGGACAAAAGGTGCGCCCGAAACACAATGCTCGCCTTCGCCTTTCATTTCACTGTGACTCGTGCTTTGTTTTCGCTCCGCAGCAGAAAAGAAAGAGAAGAAACAAATCACTACTTTCTGAAACATTCTAGTTACCCTGGCAAGCGTTCGCACGCGTTTTTTACGCATGTAATTATCCGCGCCCATGACTACCACTCTCCTTTCTACTGCCTTAATCCCAATCCTGACTGGGCGTGCGGCTGACTATTCAGCCACAGAATGCTGTCTTTTGTCAGCCGTTGCCCCCAAGAAACAAAAACGATCAAGCAACGCGGAGAAAAGAAAAACCAGCAAACGTGCGCAGCTCGGTCCCAAGCTCGTTCGCTTTCATTAAATTCTCGCGACACTCGGAGAGCGTTTCTCCGCGAACATTGGGGCAAACGAGCGGCCTTTAATGTTGTGCTGCGGGGCGCTTCAAAGAGCGTGAAATTTCTTGTTTTCGAAACGTAACAGCGACAGCCGGATGGCCCATTTTATTTAGCGTGAAGTGCATGCCTTCAGTACATGTAGCTGAAATGACTGTTTCGAGTGAAGAGAGCTCAATTTGGTGCAGGCTGCCCCTTCGCTGCAGTTACTGAATTTGTCGAAATGGCGACATCGGCGGGAGAAGAACTTCTGTTTCTCTGTTACATTGCCCGGTAGTTTCCTCGCACACACATGATGCGTGTTACCTAATTAAAATAAAAATCCGCCTCCATTCCACCCCGTCAAAGTGGATGTGCGCGAAGCTTTTGCCGACGTTACGCAAGCACAACCGACGTTAGATGACGTAACACAAGCACCTCCGCCACAAACGGCGTACGTCATGCGCGCACATGCATGTGCGGAAGTGCAGCATACATCCTCATCCTTCCAGGTCCTCCACAAAGCGCAAGTGCATTATTGGAACTAAATGAATGCTTAAAAGTAAATTGCGTCAAAAAATTGCGCAAGGTATGGCTTACACACAATATGCAGACATAACAGCTTCGGATTAATATTCGAATATACGAGAAAACAAATCTATTACGCGGAAACCGAAAGACAAAGCCCTTTTCCAGCTGCCGTTGAGGTCTGTCTGAGTTACCGGGGCCGCTAGGTGGCAGTACCGTTAGCACAGCATGCGTCCTCATTCGTGTAAGCCCTCCGCCCAGTGCAAGTACGTTATTGCATTAATTGAATTTCGCAAAGGGAAATGCGTCAGAAAATTCGTAAGGTACGACTTACACACCACCACCACCTACAGAAATGACAGCGTCGGAGTGAAATTCGAAAATACGAGAAAACATAATTCTGTTACGCAGAAACTCAAACACAAAGCCTTCCAGCAGCCATCTGTTTTTGGGTGAGCACGCCACAAAATATCTGACAAACTAGAGGCTAACAGCTTCGCTGTAAAAAAACAGGCTGCTAAAATACTCACTGCTTGCTGTCGCACCACTGAAGATGATATCTGATGTTTAATGGCACAATGGGCATGTCTGGCCAAAGAGCGCCATGCAAGTGCGTATGAGAATTTAATGGGACAATGAAGTGGAAAGTATTGATTGAATGCGGCTTTATATGGGCCTAAAAGTAGAGTCGCCTCGCATTGCGTAAAATATAAATATATTAAAATTACGACAATGGCTTTAAAGTGTTCAGTTAAAGTAAAAGATGTTTTGAAAGAATGGTCTTTTAAATTATGTGCGTGGCATTGGCACTGCTGCCTGATCGGAAACCTTGGATGCAAGGCCTTGGAGGCATGTGCCATACAAATGCTACTATCGCAACAGTAGCCTCTGTTAAGAGGTTGTGGTATACGAATTCATCAGGCGTGGAACTTGTAATGAATGAACATCATTTAAATATTTTCAAAGTGATTTGCTGTTGAAAAATGAGTCCGCACGAAGGAACACTGCTGGCTGAAGAGGAATATTCTGTTTGTAGTCTAAAGTGTCTTTTTTTTCTTTCAGCTTCTGATTCACGGCACTCCACCAGGGTATGTATGACGGTCAGCGTCTCTCAGCACTTAGCGCAGACGGGAAGGTCACCCCAAGACAGCAAGTAGGAGTGGGTCCCGTAGGTATAGCCTATCCTAAGTCAACAAAGAATTACTTCAATTCGTCGTATTTTCGATGTTGGTCGTCAATTACCCAACTAAGGCTTAATTAAATGAAGCTTATTCGATGTTCGATGTCCCAAATTCGCTGCCAGTATGTCCTAATTTTTCTGCGGAGGAAAGGCTTCAAGTCTGTCACGGGGATAGGTATGAGAGTGTTGCTCGCTTTCGCTGTAACAGATGTAGCTATAAGGCCTGCCAGCACATTCCCCTTGATGCCTCTGGGGCCGGGCACCCAGCAGATCACAACAAGCTGGTTTGACATGTACACAGCGCACAAAAGTGAATAAAGCTTGTTGCGTACAGGATTTTTGTTTTTGCGAAATGGCATTAAGGACCTTACTGCACTCAAAGTCAGTGAACACGATGGCACTGGGTAGGTTGGTTTTCCTGATAAATTTAACTGCCCAGATTACTACGCATGCCTCAGCAGAAAAGATACTTGTTTCCGTGTGCAAAACATCAGATTCTGAGAATGGTGGGCCAACCGCTGCAAAAGACCCGCCAGCATAGGACCTTGATTCGCCAGTATAAAATTTCGAGCATGAGTACTTTACCTGGAGTTCTACAAAGTACATTCGGATGTGTTCCTCAGGAGCGTGCTTTGTAACATGAACAAACGACGTGTCACATTTAATAAGCTGTCATTTCCACGGCGGTAAGAGCTTTGCCGGGGACTTTAGACGAGGTTCTAAAAGTGGGACACCCATTTCATCACTGAGCTTCCTCACACGCAGTCAGAAAGGCTCCTTTGCTGTGTGTCGGTTGCAAAACTATGGTGCACGTCATATCATTTATAGTAGCGTAACATGGATGTTCAGGGTTTGCGTGCACCTTCAGAAGATATGTAAAGCTGGAGTATGATCTATGCAAGTTAAGTGACCACTCGTTCGATTCCGCGTAGAGGCTTTGCACTGGACGTGCCCTGAACGTACCTGTGGCCAGGCGGTTACCCAAATGGTGAATCGGAACCAGCATCTTCAACGCGCATGGTGCGGCCAAAGTGGTACACCACAGCAGCATAGTTTAAACGTGTACGTATAAGGCTTTTGCACCGGTCCAATAGGCACTTCCTGTCGCTACCCCCCGTGGTGACAGAAGCTTTAGGAGGTTCATTATTTTCAAACATTTCGTCCTGCGATAGTTGATATGGGGTATAAGCGTTAGTTTCAAATCCAAGATAATACCTAAGAATTTATGTTCACTGCTGACAGTGAGTTCATGTCCACTGATAAAAATACCAGGGACTGGTATAGAGCCTCTTCGTGAAAAGCATGCAAATACTTTTCTGCATACATCCGCCAATATAGATAATTTGTTTAAATCAAGCTGAAGCTGGCGTTCGCAGATAGCAATATTACATGATTTAAAGCCTATCTGCCCATCGTCGATATACGACTTTATGAAGTGAATTCATTTTTACGACAAAGAGTGTGCAGCTAAGCATGCCTCTCTGCGACACACCGGTCTCTTGGGTGAATGTTCTAGACAAACTGTGCTGCCCACTCTTAAACAAAACGCACGATCAGATAGATAGCTTGCGATTGTGTTCAGCATGTTGCCACGAACACCCATTGCGGAAAGGTGCCAAAGAATACTGAAACGCCATGTCCTATCATATGCCTTCTCCAGGTCGAGAAACACTGAAAGAAAGAAGTGTTTATTTATGAAGGCATCCCTGATGTTCTCCTCAATACGAACTAGGTGATCTGTCGTCGACCTACCTTCTCGGAAACCACATTGGAAGGGGTCTACTATTTTGTTTTTCCTAAGAAACGGATTAAGTCCGGTTTATCATTTTTTCCAATAGCTTGCACAGACTGCTTATCAGAGCTATTCGTCTGTAACGGCTGGCTAGAGATGGGTCCTTGCCTTGTTTAAGTATGGGTATAACAATAGCTCCTTTCCAAGCAGATGGAATGTATCCAGCTGCCCACATGGCACTGAAAAGAGATAGAAGTGTTTTTAGAGTTTCCGAGTGTTCGTGTTCGATCAATTCATAAATGACGCGATCACTACCCGGCGCCGAGTCTTTGCAACTATTAAAAGATGCCTGAAGTTCAATTGTGATGAACGGGCGATTGTACGCTTCATTTCCTCCACATTGGCGTTCAAGGTGCTGTCACTCTGCGCTTTGTTTGAACCGCAGGAAAGTGTGCGTGTAGTGAGATGCACTCGAGATTTGTTCAAAGTGCTCACCTAGAAAACCTACCTCATTTTTCAGGCCGTGTCCTTCCGTATTTACTAGGGGTAGAGGATGAGACTGTCGTCTTTTTAATTTCCTTACCCGGTTCCAGACCTTTTTCTCATCAGTGTATGAATTAATACTGGATATATACTTCTCCCAACTATCTTTCTTAGCTCGTCGACATGTTCTTTTGCCCTGAGACAAAACTAATGAGGTTTTCTGCAGTTGGGCTGTCACGTAGCAAACCCCAAGCTCTGTTCTTTTTCCTTGCCTTTTGACATTCGTCACTCCACCAGGGGTTGCGGCGTTTATTAGACAGCCCATTCGTTTGTTGGATGCATTTTGTGGAAGAGTCTATTATAAAATCTGTCAAGTCAGCCACGGCATTGTCTATATTAAGATCGGCAATGTCCTCCCTGTCTAAACGTGTACGTTCTCGGAATAATTCCAAGTTCGCCGAGTCAACCTTCCATCGAGGATGATGTGGAGAGAATTCCTCCTGTGTTGTGAGACTTAGAACTATCGGAAGGTGGTCACTTCCGTAAGGGTTCTTGATAACATTCCAGTCGAGGTACGGCAGGAGTGTGCTGGATATGCTGGATACTATGCTTAAGTTGATTAAGGAGCAGGTGTTGTACGCAACGCTATAGTACATCGGCTCCTTCTTATTGAGCAAGCATGTACCAGATGAATGGAGAAAGTTTTCTATTAACCGCCCTTTTCCCTCGCAACGGGAGTCTCCCCACAAAGTGTTAAGCAGGTTAAGATCTCCGGCAATAATATATGGCTCAAGGAGTTCATCGATCTAACTTTGAAATTTGGTTTTATGAAGTTGATAGTTGGGAGGGATGTATATAGAGCTGATAGTAACTAACTTATTAAACAACACCGCTTGAACAGCAACTGCCTCTAGGGGTGTACAGAGCTCTTTTTTTCGTAACAGGCTACACATCTATAGCCTATAATAGACACGCTGCCAGACGACGCGACTGCATTATCACGGTATTTACAAAAAAAAATAGTATATTGTGTAAGAAAACTTGTTTGTGCGCGTTTGAGGTGCGTTTCTTGAAAACACAGCACCCTGGGACTAAGCTTGCGGGGGAGTTCTTTAACGTCATCGAGATTATGGAGGAGACCTTTGATGTTCCAATGAACTATTTGAGTACCCATATTAAAAAGAGTTTTGTGCTGTGTGTTTATGAAAAGTAAGTTAGCTTACAGAGGCCTTTACCGGCCCTGTGATTCGAGGTCTCTCTTTTTTTGAGCGGTCAAGAGAGTCGCGCCGCTCTTTAGGCGCTATAGCTAGGCTGTTTGGCTGGGAGTCGTGTCCATCGCCTCTTGAGGGGCGCTGGACACCCGCTCTTGCGAGCGCTGTGTTTCACGTGAAGGCCTCGTATCGGGGGACGAGACCCTTGCGGCCACCAGCCCGGAAGTCGATGACCTCTTCTTTGGACGGCAGAACAGTGCTAGCTGCAGCCGCAAGCCGTTGTGTCGCTGCCCCCTGACGCGTCACTTCGGCAAAACTGACCTTAGGCAGGTAGGGCACCCGCCTGCGTGCTTCCTTGAATTAGATATTTTCTTTTACTTTTAATTTCACAATTTCATTTTTTTTAAAGGATGGGCACGACTGCGAGTATTTAGCGTGCTCCTAGTCACAGTTCACACAGTAGAGGGAGTTTTCACTTGATTCAGGGAAGTGTTCATTTTCACCACATTTCGCACGCCTGACGACCTCGGCAATTCTGTGAACTGTGGCCGAATCCCTGGCACTTAAAGCATCGCAGGCGCTTTGGGACATACAGCTTGAACCGGATCTTAATATACCCTGCCTCGATAGTGTCGGGCAAGATGCTTGAGCCAAATACAAGTATGAGGTGTTTGGTATCAATTTGTTTTCCATCACGCCTCATTTTAATTCGCTTAACATTGATCACATTCCGATCATTCCAACCCTCTAGAAGTTCGGCTTCAGACAATTCTATCAGATCAGCATCGGAGAGAACGGCGCGGGCGGGTAGTATTCATGGAACGGTGTGGGGTCACTTACTGGAACACCCCCAAAAGACACAAGATTGGGCTGTTTTCATGTGTTTCTGATTGCGGAGCTCCAGAAGTAGATCACCGCTTGCCATTTTCGATGCTTTGTAACCGGGACCGAAAACTTCAGTCGGATATTTCGAGACGACGAAGGGTGAGATCATTCTCACCGTCTTTTCAGGTTTATCAGAGTTGATTACGTGAAAGCACGTGAAAGCGGGGAAAGTTCTGTGTTCGATTGCCAAAAAACTTCAAGACTTCTTCGGTGCGCCCGCGTTTCTGAGAGCGATCAGGAAGTGGGGGGAAGGAAGTTGCCATGAATACGCATAATAAATTCGGCAGCGGTGCCAGCCACCCACCACGGAGCCCAACGAGGGGACGCTGTAGGACCTTGAAAGGGCAGGTCCTGCATACGCCAGCTGTACGAAACTGCTATAACCAAATATGGTGTACCCAACGTTGGCTACCCACACAAGGTTAACCCTTGTTGCCCAGAAAATTAGAGGTAAAAGGAAATAAGGAGAGGACAGGAAAGAATGAAAGTGAGGGAGAAATACAAAGATATGAGAGAAGAGTATAGGAAAAGGCAACTACCGAGCTCCCCCGGGTAGGTCAGTACCAGGGTGCCTTCTACGTGAAGCGGAAGCCAAAGAGGTGTGTTGCCTCTGCCGAGGAGCCGTAAAGGTCCAAACACCCGGCATTGGCTCAACCTCCAGGATTCCCTTTTCCCCGGACACGACTAAGCAGCGCACGGTTAGACGCAGGAGGGTCCAACCCTGGTGTGCTCGGGTATGTGGGGCCGCAACACGCCAAACGCCTGCTGACGCAAACGCCCCTGCGGGGCACACCACTGAAAAAAACTATACTATAACTGCTATAAAAATACTATACATTTTCTAGGGCCCACAGTATTACACTGCAAAAGCTATCCACAACACCATGTAGATAGGAGACTTTACAAAAGAAGACGAATACATTAAGAACAGAATCCTGAACATCGGTAACATCGCGTGCTGCAAAGTCAGCTGCCCGTAAAGCAACGGAAGTCAGTTCAGCCCTGCGCAATAGTCAAACCTGACAGCTTCTAAATGATCAAAATGAGTCCTTGCTACGAATTGCAATCCGTTCTTTTATTGAAGTTATTGTTTACTCATACGAACTTGGTTTCAACTTCATAAACCTTGTTCGTACGCGTATTCGAACCAAGGGCCATCTAAATAGGTCGCGAAGAAACTTGCCAAAACCTATCGCCAGCGATATCAGTTAGTGGTGCACGGCTGAAGCGTAACTAGGTGAGGTGGGCCAAACACCGATACTAGAAAACCTATGTGAAAAATAAAATGTTCGAAAAATTTTAATCAGAATGCTGGCATACGAGTAAAAGTTCTGTTTCACACATTTTTCCAGCACTAAAAGAACAAATGTTAATTTTTTTCTATTTCACAATTTATTAGTTCTTTCTTGGAGACCACTACCAATCAGTGACTCTGGCGCAAGACTTGGCAAGCCTGTGCAAGCCAGCTATTACGTCGTGACCGAGGAATGGCGTTTCTCGCTTTAACGCGGTGGTTTCGTCCGAGTTATTATTATTATTATTATTATTATTATTATTATTATTATTATTATTTCCTTGCGTGTTTCTTCAAAGTGTGGCGGGCGCTTCAAATTTTGCGTGACCGAGCGCACTGCATTCGTTGGCGAAAAGTGTGAGTGCGGGTTTTTTGTTATCGTGCAAGTTCACCCTGCGGTATCCGACGCCCTTATCTCGTCGTGGAGATAAATGCGGAACGCCCGGCGAAGAAACATCGCGCTATGTTCGTTTACTCTCCATAACACAGGCTCTGAGTGTGCGACGGGCAGCAACATTAGTAAGTGAAATGTTTCCTAAATTATAATGTGGGGCAATGTTGTCTGATAACTGTTGTACATGAATACATGATGTGGCAGGGAATCGCAAATGATTCTGTGAAAAGGATTCGCATAGGCTGCTATGCATTACGACTGTGTGCTGGTCACAGTACTTTGCATCAGTGAAACACGTTTTGTGTGGTCAGTTATGTTGATTGCATTATTCAAGACGAATAAAAGTGAAGTTGATTTTGAAAGCTCTTTGGCAGTGTCATTTATTTCCATTCTATTCGCTCACCTTCCTAAGGAAGCTACTGAAGCAATTTACGTCGGTAACCGCCTAATTGCGTTCACCTTAAGACATACGCCACTCCTAATAGTTAAAGGGCACGCTGGTTTTTCAGCTGAGGCGAGTCGCAAACTCGCCTCAGCCTGAAAAGAAAAATAACTGCTGTCCTAGAGGCCGTAATGCCGGTCGCTAAAGAAATTCGAGCATTCGCGCTAGGCAGCGTAAGATCTTGACATCACTGCCATTTCCGGTTGTGACGTCACATTTCTTTTTTTTTCACTTTTTGCTTGCTGTTAGTTGTCCCCACGATACGTAGACGGCGATGGTTACAACGAGCCCCATCATCTTGACATGTGGGCTTCTATGGAAGCTTCGCTACCAGTTTACATATACCTTTATTCGAACAGCAAACTTTAGTACAAGTCATAATGGTTGACGCTATTTGAGAGTCGAAAGTGAAACCAGATGTTCTGCTTCCATTGGTATACGACAGCGCGACAGACGAAACACACAAAATAGAAACACAGGACGAGCGCTCAAAACTTCCAACTGAAAGTTGAATGCCTAACCCATGCAATATACGTAGTACATCTCAGAGCGTCCTGAGAAAGGACCGATATGAAAAAAATAAGCATATCAACACGTTTTTATGTATGCAGGTTCTTTAGAAAGCAAGTCAACAGAAGGCTGCGCGACGCATGCTTCCGACAGTTTGCTCATCCGAGCTGATACAACAATTTCCCGTTGCGTCTGTCCCCTGTGTTGGCAAACATGGGGACATATCCGCAATCACGACAGGGGTGACAAGGGTGAGCCATCTTGCCCTTCCAAGGAATTGTGGTGCTCCCGCAGGCGCTCATTAATGCAGCGCCCCGTCTGCCCAACATCCCAACGTACACACGATCGCACGAAAGCGGGACCGAATACCCCACCGAAGTGCGGTATGGGTCGCAACTGTTTACATGCCTCACCTGACAGCCGCCCTTCCGAGCCTTCGACTTGCACGAGATTATCCGGTCTACTTTTGCACAAAGCGTGCCCATATCGTGGGGGCAGAAATTAAGACTTGAACATCATAGCGTGAGGCCATCTTTTTTAGGCAGGGAGTCAATCCATTGACGTAGAGACGAACGGCTATTTCCCTACGCTTTTTTTCGCTCAACAGGCTGCTCTGCCCTCCTGTCACCTTTCTTGACGTTCCGTATATGCGAGCTATTCCGCGGCAGAAGAAAGCCGTTCTTCGGGAAAATCAGCTTCCCTCTGTGAAAACTGTGTGTTTCGTCTGTTGCGCTGTCATATACCAGTGGAACCATACCAACTAGCCTAGCTTTCCACCTTGCTGATGTTCTGCTTCATTCACTGATTTTTACTTAAAGAATTTCAGCTTTACGTGCACGCACCACCGCTGCTGCTGCATTATCTCCTTCCTGGACGTATACAGTGTCGTGATCACGAACACGCCTCGAGCATGAACGGTAATCATCCTTTCCGAGAAAACAAGAAACGCGAAGACAATCACAAAACCTAAAACCATGCAAAGAACATGCGCCAAAAAGTGAGCCCAACCCTTCTGAGCAGGAGGCGAATGGAAGTTCGTCTCCTGGCTCACAGTCCCCGGACCGGATATTCACTAACACCAAACCCACCAGACGTGTAATTCCGCCTTAACCATCACAGCGGAGAAACTAGTCACGCGCTGCCAGAAGTGCGGGAGGCTGAACGATAAAAAAAGCAATATCGAGCCCCTGCATTGTAGATGCACGGCAATAAATGACATGAGATACAAGAGCATTAAAGCGCGCCTAATAAATGAGTTCAAGGATTCCTCTTAACCCGGCTCATAATCCCCTATTCCCCACAATAGTTTTCGGGCCATAATTGCCAATAAAATTTGTCAACCGACCAACGGCCATGTATTGAGACAATAAGACGGCATTTTCACTACGTTAACCACCCACACCTCCCTGTAGATAATTCTGAACACTTCCAATACATGTTATTTGCATTGCATGCTGCGAAGAGGAAAAAAAAATTATGTTGCAGTACGATTCAACCAGCAAGGTTGTCAAGTGCCAATTCCTTTTCGGTCCTTCTCTTTGTCCTACGTGTCCCTTCCTTGTTCGTTTTTTTTTTTTGCGCTACTGGGAAAATGATGACGAAGTACCTCTTAGGTAAAAAGAAATGATAATAGTTTTTTTTCATCTCCCGATTCACGGTCGATCCCCCAGAGTGGATTGCGCCATTTCGCTAGAGAACAAGCACAAATTAGAACGCTTCTGTTTCTGTTCCTTGCATTCTAATCAGATGTTCCAAATTTTATATTGGGGGGACGCTGCTCCCTGCCTCATGGCAACGGACGTAGAGCCTTCCACAGGTCCGCCCAGCCTGAGGTCTGCTATGGCAAGATCCCCGGTGAATCAACGCCCCTGGTCCAGCATCAGCGAGATCATCAACGAGGCTCACTGCTTTGTGGCTATGGACGCTGTTGCGTTTCGCCTGCGACACGTGGTTTTGCCGGCGCGACGGCGGCGGGGCGGCGGACATTTTGGCCCGATCGTCGTCACCGCAACACTCATCGCCAGGTGTTTCCAGGCGCGTCTGCGGCGATGCGACCGCCTAGGGATTTCGTTCCAGTCATTGTGCCCGAAACAGGCGAGGCCAAAGCAGGGATCTCCTTCCAGTTATTGGGCCCGAAACAGGCGATGCCAAAGCAGGGATCTCGTTCCAGTCATTGTGCCCGAAACAGGCGATGCCAAAGCAGGGACCATCTTCTCGTTACAGTCATTGTGTCCGACCGGCAGCGCCACGACAGTGTGCTGCGCAGCGCCACGACAGTATGCTGCGCAGCGCCACGACAGTGTGCTGCGCAGCGCCACGACCAGGTGCTACGAGATCGTGCGCAGCGCCACGACATGGTGCTACGGCATCGCTACGACAGTGTGCGTCACCATTAGCCCATTGTACATTCACGTGCTCGTCTTTTGAGGGGTTCCTTCTTGCCCTCAACTGCGAGAGTATAAAAACAGCTGCCCCCGGACGCCAGAGAGGGCTCCGATTTCTTCCGTTGAGTGAAGTGCTCTCCCGTCTCTCTACTTCGGTCAAACCTGACCGCCAACTCTTTGCGATGTTAAAATAAACAAGTTGTTTCGTTGTTACCTGTCGACTCATGCTTTGCCGGGACCTTCGGATGCTTCGAGTTGTACCCCAGGCCGCCAGGCCAACGCTACCCTTGGGGCTTGCGACCCAGGTACAACCACGGGCGTCAGCGCCGAGTTCCCAACAGATCGTACCAGCAGTCGGATCCAAACATCTGGTTGGCAGCGGTGAGATCGCCTACGACTTCAAACAACTGTCTGCCAGCGGTGAGATCGCGACAACGGAGGCCAGCAGCGAAGAGATGCAGTTGACTGTATGCTGAGCAGCTCAACGACGATCCGGGAGCAGTGCAACGAGCCCTGTGTGACGACTGGTTGCCTGCAGCGGAACGACTGCGCGGAATTCCTGCCTGCGAGGTTTGGTGAGTGCGGGACTTTCTTCTACTGAGCTTTGCCAGGCTTTTTGTTAGTGTCAGAAACAGAGCTGGTAATTGTGGTTGTCGTTGCTGCCGGGTTAGTTTGCGGCAAGACAATAGTAAGCAGTAGAGAAAGCAGCATTCAGAGCAGCCATGGATTTGAAGTCGTTGCGCAAACCGAAATTGTTGGAGCTTGCAAGAGAGTTGGGTCTGGATGTCTCAGACAAACTAAGAAAACCGGAACTGATAACGGCTATTCTTGAGTTAGAGGCTGAGGATGACGAGCTGTCGGAATGCCTTGAGACTATTGAGGAGAGGTCAAAAAGACAGGAGCGCGAACTTAAAGAGCAGAAAGAAAAAGAAGAGCGCGAACACGCTTTGGAAATGAAGCGTCTCGAGGTAGAGATGGAACGCGCTCGTAATGGAAGTCAGGCACACGGTGCAGGAGAACGCGTATTGTTCAAAATGACTGACCTGATGCGGCCGTTTAAGCTTGGAGAGGACATTGGTTTGTTCCTGGTTAACTTTGAGCGAACGTGCGAGAAGCAGGGGTTCTCTCGGGAAACGTGGCCACAGCGCTTGCTCACTTTGTTACCCGGCGAGGCGGCCGACGTAGTCGCTCGCTTGGATAGAGAGGAAGCAGAGGATTTCGACAAAGTAAAATCGAGTCTGCTAAAAAAGTACCGGCTGTCTGCGGAAGCGTTCCGTCGGAAGTTTCGGGAAAATGAGAAAGGCAAAAGTGAGTCATATACAGAGTTTGCGTATAGGCTTATGTCGAACATGCAGGAGTGGCTCAAAGAAGAGAAAGCGTTTGGTGACCACGATAAAGTTCTGCAGTGTTTCGGGCTAGAACAGTTTTATAGTCGGTTACCGGAGAACGTGCGATACTGGGTCTTGGATAGGCCAGACGTGAGTACGGTGGCTAGAGCCGCTGAGCTAGCCGAGGAGTTTGTGACGCGTCGAGCTCGTGGAGCTAAGGACGGTCAAAAGGGTGAATTTGGCTCCAAGTCTGAGAGGCCAAGGTTCACGCCCATGAGATTTAAGGGGGACACGCGTAGTGAGGATGCGAGTGAAAGCAGTCCGACCAAACGTAAAGAGACGGCGGCAGCCAAACGCAGAAAGCGGTTCGAGATGAGGCGAGCGGGCGTTTGTTATACGTGCCAGAAGCCGGGTCACTTTTCGGCGCAGTGTCCGGAAACAACACCAAAAGTTGTGTTTTTTTCAATAGGCAGCACTGACGAGAACATGAAGCTTCTTGAGCCTTACATGCGAGACCTCCTCGTAAACGGGAAAGAGTGCCGAGTGCTTCGCGATTCCGCAGCTACGATGGATGTAGTTCACCCGTCTTATGTAGAACCCCATATGTTCACGGGCGAGTGCGCGTGGATCAAGCAAGCCGTGGAAGCTCATAGCGTGTGTCTGCCGGTAGCAAAAGTGCTTATTGAAGGACCTTTCGGAGCGCTTGAGACGGAGGCGGCAGTGTCATCTATGCTGCCACCCCAGTACCCGTACCTATTTTCAAACAGGTCCGATCACCTCCTGCGCGAGAAGGGGCTTTTGTTTGGTGAAGCTAGTGTTCAGGCCTTAACCAGATCGAAGGTTCGGGAGCTCGCTGCAAAGGCGGTAGTTGCGGGGCCGACGTTATCAAACAACGAAAAAGGGTCAGAGGCGCAGCAAGCTGATATTCAGAGCACGCCCGAACAGAATAGAATTGAGTCTGTAGCGTTGAAGGCGCCAGATACTGGAGAGGAAAATCCCGACGCGGGAAAGTTAGAAGAGCTATCTACTGATTTGCTCATCGCGCCTACGTCAGACGGACTTGATAGGTTGCTAAAAGTCAGCCGGACGGCTTTGATAGCCGAGCAAAAAAAGGATGGCAGCCTGGAAAACGTGCGCTGCAATGTCAAAGAAGGTATCGCCAGGAAAACTGCGCGTTTTGTGGAAAGAGGTGGAGTCCTGTACCGGAAGTATCTAGACCGCCGAGGAGTGGAGTTCGATCAGCTGGTCGTGCCTCAATGCTATCGTCAGGATCTGTTGCGCTTGTCACATGGGGGTTCGTGGTCCGGACACCTAGGAGTTAAGAAAACTAAGGACCGTCTCTTGCAAGAGTACTATTGGCCAGGGTGTTTTCGGGACGCAGACCATTTCGTGAGGACATGTGACACTTGTCAGCGGGTGGGCAAACCAGGGGACAAATCGAGGGCGCCGTTGAAATTGGTACCTATCATTACGGAGCCTTTTAGACGGCTCGTTATTGATACAGTGGGACCTCTGCCGGTAACAGCCACGGGGTACAGACACATTTTGACTGTGATCTGCCCAGCGACAAAGTTCCCTGAAGCAGTGCCGCTTAAAGAACTCAGCTCAGTTGAGATAGTTAATGCACTACTGTCCATATTTGCGCGAGTTGGTTTTCCTGCAGAAATTCAATCAGATCAGGGCACAGTGTTTACTAGCGCTTTGACGACAACTTTTCTCGAAAGGTGTGGGGTAAAGCTGCTACACAGCTCAGTGTACCACCCACAGTCGAATTCCGTTGAGAAGCTCCACTCCGTCATGAAGCGCGTGTTGAGAGCGTTGTGTTTTGAACATCGAACTGACTGGGAGCTGTGTCTGCCTGGGGTGATGTTTGCTTTAAGGACCGCGCCGCATGCGGCTACGGGGTTTTCGCCAGCTGAACTGGTGTACGGTCGCTCGCTTCGATCTCCGCTTCGCATGCTTCGAGAATCATGGGAAGGTAGGGGCGACGACCCAGTCGTGGTGGAGTACGTGCTTAAGCTCCTCGAACGCTTAAGAAGGGCACAGGAGTTGTCAGGTGAAGCAATGACAAAGGCCCAGCAGAGGGCCAAGGTTTATTATGATCGGACAGCCAGGGCCCGTCGTTTTGAGGTTGGCGATGAGGTCATGATATTGCGCACATCGCTAAACAACAAACTAGACGTGCAGTGGGAGGGCCCAGCGCGAATTGTTCAGAAACTGTCGGACGTTAACTACGTGGTAAGTCTGCCAGGAAAGCGGAAAGCACAGCAAGTTTACCACTGTAATCTGCTCAAACCTTATAGACAAAGAGAAGCAGTGGTGTGCATGATGGTAAACGTTCCTGAAGAGCTTCCGGTCGAGCTTCCGGGACTAGGCTCAGTGACGAACAGGGAAGACACCGGTCAAGTCATTAGTGACCTTATCAGTAAAGCACCGCTGTCGCCTGAGCAGAAAACCGAACTACACCAGCTATTACAAGAGTTTCAAGGTCTGTTCTCTGAGAGGCCTGGTAGGACTTCTGTACTTACTCATGATATAGAACTTACCTCCACAGAGCCAGTACGATCCAAGGCGTATCGGGTGTCACCCCGCCAGAGCGATATTATGGAGGCTGAGGTAAAGAAAATGCTACAGCTCGGTGTTATTGAGGCAGGTGAGAGTGATTATACCTCCCCTTTGATTTTAGTTGAGGTACCGGGCAAGGAACCTCGTCCTTGCGTCGACTACCGCAGGCTTAATTCCATCACTAAGGATCAAATTTATCCGATCCCTAACATCGAGGAGCGCCTTGAGAAAGTTAGTAGCGCTCAGTTTATTTCCACCCTAGATCTTGTCAGGGGTTATTGGCAGGTTCCACTTACAGAAGAGGCTAGTAGGTATGCGGCGTTCATTTCACCAATGGGAACATTCCGTCCTAAAGTGTTGAGTTTTGGTTTGAAGAACGCGCCATACTGTTTTTCAAGTCTCATGGATAAAGTGTTGCGGGGACAGCAAGAATTCGCTTTACCGTATCTAGACGACGTAGCGATATTCTCCGCATCCTGGTCTGAGCATATGACACACTTGCGGGCAGTGCTAACCCGCCTGCGCGAAGCAGGCTTGACAGTAAAGGCTCCTAAGTGCCAGTTAGCACAGGCCGAGGTTGTCTACCTCGGTCACGTGATTGGTCAGGGTCGTCGCCGCCCCTCTGAAATAAAAGTGGCCGCTGTGCGAGACTTTCCGCAACCGCGCACAAAGACCGATATTCGGTCGTTCTTAGGTGTCGCCGGCTACTATCAGAGGTACATCCCTAGGTACTCTGATATCGCGGCTCCCCTGACGGATGCTCTAAGAAAGACAGAGCCTCAAACAGTCGTCTGGGACGAGACAAAGGAAAGGGCTTTTAGCGCCCTAAAGAGTGCCCTAACAAGCCAGCCTGTGCTACGATCGCCAGACTATACAAAAGGGTTCATTGTTCAGTGCGATGCTAGTGAGCGAGGCATGGGCGTTGTACTGTGCCAACGGGAAAATGGAGAAGTAGAACACCCCGTCCTGTATGCTAGTCGTAAGCTGACCAGTCGTGAGCAGGCGTATAGCGCCACCGAGAAAGAGTGTGCGTGTCTCGTGTGGGCCGTTCAGAAATTGTCATGCTATCTAGCCGGCTCGAGGTTTATCATTGAGACAGATCACTGCCCTCTCCAATGGCTGCAGACCATCTCTCCCAAAAATGGCCGCCTCCTGCGCTGGAGCCTCGCTTTACAACAATATTCCTTTGAGGTGCGTTACAAAAAGGGGAGTCTCAACGGTAACGCCGATGGCTTAAGTCGAAGCCCCTAACGTAGGAATCAGCCTCAAAATTGTTTGTTACTGATGTTTTTCTTCCTGAGGCAGGATTTTTTTTAACATATTGCTTTTGTTTAGTGTTTCAAAGTGATGATATGCTTTCTAGTGCAATTTTTCAATTTGTGGACGCGTTCTGAGTGATGCTAGACTACTGTAAGGAACTAGGCAGTGGTATAAAAAGGGGAAAGAGCCTGGCAGGGCTTAGTGAGGGTTGTGCCGTGCTTGCTGACTGAGCGGTTGAGTTTTCAGCGTAGTTCTAACGCTTGCCGGGAACGAGAACAAAAATGTGAACTCTCCCGAAGTCACTTTGCAGTGTCCCGTGCGAACCTGAACGAGAGAACGAGGCCTTCTCTGTGCGCTGCGCTCAAGAAACGTCAAGGGACGCCCGACTTCGGTTATGAGCATCATCGAGCGACATCCCTCCGGACAGCGGATGCAGTCCCCTGTCCATCGGGATCTCCTTTCCCCGGCGGGGCGGTCTGTTGCGTTTCGCCTGCGACACGTGGTTTTGCCGGCGCGACGGCGGCGGGGCGGCGGACATTTTGGCCCGATCGTCGTCACCGCAACACTCATCGCCAGGTGTTTCCAGGCGCGTCTGCGGCGATGCGACCGCCTAGGGATTTCGTTCCAGTCATTGTGCCCGAAACAGGCGAGGCCAAAGCAGGGATCTCCTTCCAGTTATTGGGCCCGAAACAGGCGATGCCAAAGCAGGGATCTCGTTCCAGTCATTGTGCCCGAAACAGGCGATGCCAAAGCAGGGACCATCTTCTCGTTACAGTCATTGTGTCCGACCGGCAGCGCCACGACAGTGTGCTGCGCAGCGCCACGACAGTATGCTGCGCAGCGCCACGACAGTGTGCTGCGCAGCGCCACGACCAGGTGCTACGAGATCGTGCGCAGCGCCACGACATGGTGCTACGGCATCGCTACGACAGTGTGCGTCACCATTAGCCCATTGTACATTCACGTGCTCGTCTTTTGAGGGGTTCCTTCTTGCCCTCAACTGCGAGAGTATAAAAACAGCTGCCCCCGGACGCCAGAGAGGGCTCCGATTTCTTCCGTTGAGTGAAGTGCTCTCCCGTCTCTCTACTTCGGTCAAACCTGACCGCCAACTCTTTGCGATGTTAAAATAAACAAGTTGTTTCGTTGTTACCTGTCGACTCATGCTTTGCCGGGACCTTCGGATGCTTCGAGTTGTACCCCAGGCCGCCAGGCCAACGCTACCCTTGGGGCTTGCGACGCAGGTACAACCACGGGCGTCAGCGCCGAGTTCCCAACAGATCGTACCAGCAGTCGGATCCAAATAACGCGGAGTCAGCTGCGGTACCGGCTGGCCTGAGGTCAACTATAACGAGCTCGTCGAGGAAACGAGGTACTTGGTCCAGCACCAGCGAGGACACCGAACTGTTTTCGGTCACAGGCGACGACTCATCAGATGACAGGTTTGAGTCTGTAATAAGCAGGAATTCCAAAAGAAAGAGCCTCAAGGTATACCTTCACTAGCGAGGACGTTAGCTATGACGAAAAGAAAAAAAAAAGAGGGGGGGGGAGTAACTCTTAAGCCAAAATATGCGGATCCCACGTACTGTGGGAATCGATGAGCGCGAAGCTTTCTGTGCTGTTTGCTTTGATTGACGATAATTAGCGGTGATGTTGACGGCGAATGTTTAATTTATTCAACGTTTAGTCCAACACGAGAGTGGTGAGTTGATGTTGCGTGCACCAGCAGTGCTGCACGCAACATCATGATTGGTTGGGCTTCTGTATGCATCAGAAGGAGGCGGACGCCCTTAGCCAATCAGCACTTCAGCAGTAGACAAAATGGACATGTCCACTAGGTGAACACTTACAGAATAATCCCCCTGGAGTTCCCATGTGGCCTACCCGAAGAAATGTCTAACGGCCATTTCTCACCTTTACAAATTTTTTCTAGAGAAAACGTGGGATACTTCAGTACACACGTTGTTAAAACTCTACAGAACGCTGTTTCTCGGGTATCTCAGATACAGCTTACCTGTACTGAGCAATACTTACACAAGTAACATCCGCACAATCGAGAGTGCTCAGGCGCTGGCACTCATGGCACTCTTAAATTGCCGCGCTGGACATCAACAGCGGAAACAATTGCAAGAGCCCAAGATTACCCAGTCACAACTCATATGATATTGGAAGTGCTCATAGCACACATCAGGCACATTGCCCGCGCCCCATTTTTCACCACCGCGCCGCGCTGACAGAAGACCGGCCCAGTGCCTCCTTTTGCCAAGAGATATCGGCGTACCGCGACTGCCTCCCTAGAGATCGTGCACCTGCGTAGAGGCTGCTGGCACCTCCTTGGTGTTTGGCTCGCCCACAAGTTCGACTCTCGGTACCAAGAATTCGAACGAAAGCAGTATTCTCGTCGCCAGCTCTCAAGCAGCTATCTCTACTCATGCTGCACGAAACATACAAGGACCATCTTCAGATTTACACTGATGGCTCGGCAATTGCGGACGGATCTGCAGGAGCTGTGATCTTCCCCGAAAAAGCCGTGATCATTCAGTTTAAAACATCTCACCTGACAACGCCGACTGCTGCGGAGCTTGCTGCACTTCGCAGCGCACTTCACGGGATTCACCCCGAAAATGGAGCATATTTACCGATTCCGAGGCAGCCCTGCAATGTCTTCTATTTGCTCTAGGTTGTGGACCACAAGACTAACTTGTGCTGGAAACCAAGAAGCTATATCACCAACTAGCGGCGAAAGGACATGATATCCCTCCTCAGTGGCTTAAGGTCACTGCCGCATCATGGGCACCGAACATGCCGATGAAGCTGCTAGGAAGGCTCACGAAGATGCCGTGAAGGAACCCATCCCGCTATCAAGAACCGATGCAGCGACAAAGCTTCGCATACTCGCGCGTGGTGCCGCACGATCCATGTGGAACACGCTAGGCTTCCGGCATACTCGTTTGCATCGCTTGGACGCATCCCTCCGACTACTCATTCCACCTGCACTATCCCGAATAGAGACAATTGTTCTCTGCCAACAGTGTCTTGAAATGTCCTCTACGAATGCATTTGCTTGCCGCATCAGAATGGCCGACAGCGCTGCCTGTGATAGTTGTGGCAGCGAGGAAACCATCGAACATGTCCCCTGTTGTTATCCTCGCTACAGCTCCTAGAGACAGTCGCTCGTGACGGCGTTGGCACGCCTCGATGACCAGCTGTTTTCTAAGCAGACGACCTTGGGATGCCGGCTGATGTGGTCTTCACACCAGAAAGCGGCAGAGGCGCTACAGAAATTACTTTGGTCAAGTGACCTCTTCGAACGACTGTGACACTCGCGCATTCCTTTGCTTGTTTTCCTTCTTTTTCATCTCCTTCTCTTTGTATGCGTGTGTATTTTTTCTTTAACTTTCTGTCTCCCCTTACCCGTTCCCCAGTGCAGGGTAGCAAACTGGATATCTATCTTTCGGTTAACCTCCCAACCTTTCGCATATCAATTATATTTTTGCACGCTGCTCCAGCCTTTATTTACTAAATGAACCAACCAGCCCAAGCCATACGTTTATCGCTTCTATGCTTCGCGCGCAACAAAGCCGCTTTTAGCCTTCTTCCGGGAATCCGGCCTGAACCAGACAATCTATACTTGCTCGTGGATTTTGTGTGCGTGCGTACTACGAGGTGCGACTGGGTAATTTTCATGCATCCCTCTTCTCATTTGGAGCAACATGCGTACGGCCAAGGCTAAATGCCAATATTGCGAATAGCTTTATTCGGTTCATAAGACCAGTTTTCGTTCCTTGTATCTAACCATGTTCGTGGGTTGATTCCGAAGGCAGTGCTGTCTCACACAACGACTCAAAACGCTATAGCTGTCACAAGGGAAGAATACGAGAATCTGGCTCGTCGCGCACGCGCCAGACGTTTCAAGGCGCTTCTTTCACATGATAGAAACACGCGTGGCCTGCAATAAAGAAGACAAAAATGTGATTGCGCCCTGATAGAGCATTGGGCTGCTGTGCTGGCAGACAGAAGTTCTATGCCACCATCGTTCACGCATTTCCTTACAGCATTATAGGTGTATCGCGAGCGCGTCACCATGTGTACGAAGTCTCGAGTTCGTAACAGATGCGACATAAAGAAAACTCACTATAATACAGCGGACAGCTTTCTGGAAGCGGCAATGGTTTCTGCATGGGTTTCTTTTTTTTTTTTTTTTTTTTGCCTGAAACCACTGGCGCGAACCAAGACCTGTCCCATTCCGAAGCGCAGCAAAGCAGGTTGAAGACCCACATCCGCGAGAGCACAGCATGTCCGGAGAGGCGGACGAGTCAGACCGTGAGCCAGCTCTGGCTGCGCTCTTTCCATTACCTGCACAAGGTAAACCCTTCTCTTCCCGACTGGATAGCAGCGCCGGAGAAAGAAAGCTGTGGTGCGTCATGGGACGCGCAGGAAACGAAAAAACGGTGTCGAAACTTTGGAAAGGGGCAAGCTCGTGTGTTGCCATCGCTGCACGCGGTGCACCCCTCGAGAAACATTTCGCTCGTCACAACGCGCCGGCGAACGCAGCGCACTGCACAAGACCACGCTCGCAACCTTTCCGTCTGGTTTGCATGCAAATCTGATCATGCTACCCTGGCAGAAAACGAACCATGAGAGCAGCGTACTAGCGACTTGCCACACCGCAGCATCAGCGACCCGAAGTAGATGGCTCCGCATGAGACGTATGCCAGACGCGAAAACCTGGAACAGCACGCACACAGACATATCATCAGCCGTAGCGCACATCGCAAGTAATTCAATTACCAGGATTGAACGCGCAGTCGAGACTTGTCACTATTTTGTTGAGTCGGTTCAACTATGCAGGCGCATGCGCTGAATGCGAAATCAACCGCAAAAATGTATTCTGTTCCTTTTTATTTCATTTTATTCCTTCTCTACTTTCATAGTAGTCTCCTTAGTTTTGCTTTTAAACAAGCGTTCCACGTTCTCTGAATCCGCGCGAGGATTTTCAAGCTCAGACCTATCGCGATGGCTTAGTGGCCATGGTATTGCGCTGCTAAAGCACGAGGTCGCGGGATCAAATCCCGGCCGCGGCGGCCGCATTTCGATGGGGGCGAAATGCAAAAACGCCCTTGTCTTGTGCATTGGATGCCCGTTAAAGATCCCCTGCTGGTCAAAATTAATCCGGAGTCCCCCACTACGGCGTGCCGCATAATCAAATCGTGGTTCTGGCACGCAAAACCCCGGAATTCAATTTAATTTCCAAGCTCTGACAAGTCAACCTAATCATGAGCTTGTGACTCCGCAGTTTCTGAGCTAAGCTGTGTAGGTCTGTCTCTGAACCAGTACAATGGCTAGCCCAAAATATTGACGCTTACAAAATTATGTTACAGCTGAACGTCAGATTCATTGACATGTTTCGTGTCATATTGGATGGTCAAAAAAGTTACCCCAAAGCTATGTCTTCCGTGCTTCACGCGACGATGGGCTCTCAGACGTTATTTCTTCAAAATTTCCCCAAGATATACGTGTAGCATCCAGGCAATACATGGCTGCTCATGCAGAATTGTTATTAAGCAGCCACACTGTAAATTATGTGTGTGTGAAGGAAGCATTTTTTCGTATCCGGTGTCTAATAAATTTAAAGCCATGCAGGCGCACGTAGGCAAGCAAAAACAAGCATTTCATTTCGACGTCTCGGCCGGGATCCCGCCTTCATCAAGAGTACGACTGCAAGCACCCACAGCTCAATTTATACATTGTCTCTGTATGGGTGAAGTACATTAAAAAAACTATACGGCTTCATGAATACCTACATGCAACACGCGTACTTTCACTCAAGTACAAAAAAAGCGTAGGTAGCCTATGAATACAAACACGCGTATGCATGCAGTATATAGCGCCCACAAGAGAGGGGCGTGAGAAATATAAGATGGAAAGACGCAGCCAGTGGAATGCATAGGAGATCTAGGGGTCGTATGTTAACAAAGAACATGTGAGGATCGAGTCGCAACTGCCAGAAGAGTATTTCTCTTGTTCTTTGTTTGAAGGTACTGCAACTTCTGTGAGGCAACGAAGACTGTCAATACACCCATGCTTGGTTATATGACACCCATATCGCGACCTCCACAACCTCCGAGTTCCGCGAATTGCATTTCATTGCATTCTTTGCACAGGTGGTATCTTTCGTGATTGGGGGCGAACTGTTTGTTATACAATGTCTATGCGTGTATGAAAAATAAAATAAAATAATAAATTAGAAACTATACGACAAAGTGAAGTAATAAACATCAACATAAGAGAAGGGCGAGAAGAATCTCTAATAAAAGATGCGTAAATCTAGATGTAGCTTCATAAAGATGCTATATATATTATACCATATATAACCATTAGTTAATGCATAAATCAGGCAGAAAAAAGCATTCATTTGTGCACCAAACATGTCGGCAAACATGTCTTTTGCTAGTTGGGCATACAGGTCAGCCTACCTATGTTTTCATTACTTCCTCTAGAAAGTGTGCTGAAATCGTGTATTAGAAATGACTCGCAAGCTTCTCTGTCGCAGTGAGTGGAGAATATTGATTTCAAGATAGTGGCCTCAAAACCTTTCGGAAGGGTGCCCTAGTGTATTCACATGTTTGGAAAGGGGGAGCTGCGCTATAGATGAGCACCGCTAATGCTGCCAAGAGCACTGGTCTTCACTTTCACTCAAAATTCAAGGGCACTACAACCGCGACACTTATAATGTTGTATACCTGCTGCGCACAATACATCGGACTAACGGAAACCCATTTTAGGCTACGCTTTAATAATCCAAAACGCATGTAAAATCTACTGCTTTTACTTTTTTTATATATGAATAATATATTTTATCTCGAAGCATGATCTCGCCGTTGTCTCCGTTCTCAGCAGTCACGATACCAACGATAAATGCGTGATATTTTCTGCGACAAGTGGCTAAGTCCTAGGAAACCGGGTTTGTAAGTCCAACGCTCATAACGTAACGTCACGCTCATTTAGCCAACTCTGAGTGGTCGTCATAGGTGAACAACACATTGCCAGGCGATAGTGGCGGTCAAGAGGCCGAAACAATAGAATCCGGAAGTAGAAAACTGAAGAATCCAACTCTTTATTGAGCGAATTCATATACTCGAAAAGTAGCTTATAAGAGATGTGCCAGCGGCGAGCGCAATTGTCGAATCGAATATCCCACCACTCACATCCGGTACTTATCTATGCGGCATCGTATACATCTCAGAGCATTGACCGGTGCCCACGTAGATGTGAGATTGTGCTGCGCTATCCGAGTCGCTCTTACAATCTTATTAGACGCGCCTATCTCGCTAAACGAATAGGCGACAGCGTTCGCGAAGTTTCGGATACAGTCTTGCGTAAGAGCGATAGCTCGATAACAGCGATCATGGCGCTATTTGGCCATAGCTGGCCCTTGCGCCATTATACGCCACACATCATCATTGATAACAGCGAAATTAGGCGAAAGTAGTCAAAGTATATTACGCTCTTGCTCGTCGGTGTGAACGCCTATTGAAATAACACACCTAAAAAATTACTTTAAATTGTGGTATTTGACGTCCCGAACCTGCACAGTGGGTTCTGAGAGACGCCGTGTATAGTGGACGGATCTGGATTAATTTTGTCCACCTGGCGTTCTTTCACATACACACCCAATCCACGGTACGCGAGCGTTTTTTGCATTCTTACCCCATCGGAATAATGCTGCTACGACCGGGAATCGAACATCGGACCTAGTGCTCACTTACCTAATACAGCTGACAGTGATGACCGTTTCCGTATTTTAATGCCTTGGTACCTGAGAGCCCTTAAGGACTCCGAGGGGTTACATGCGCCAAAGGATTGTATGATTCAATTTTATTTTTATTTTCATTTTTCTATGTTCGAAAACACAGCAGTGAACTGCCTGTACGATTAAGGAGAAGTGATTAAATGCCTGGTACTGTTAGTACCGATGCATCAAGACGGCAAGTCGGGCCAGTTGGTTAGGACACAAGACACGGACAAAAGGAAGGTCCGTATTAGGTTGGATCAGAGATGCCAAGAAGAGCGTGGTCCCAGTCTTGCAATTAACTTACCATTTCAGCAGTTCAACGGCATCGTATTGCAAGTCATCGGTACTGATTGCAAGGTTCATTACAGCGCAATACAAGACACGGACAAAAGGAAGGTATAAAACGACGACACGGCGCTGACTCTCAACAGATATTATATTCAAGATATGTCTAACATACATATAGGTGCCAGTTCAAAAGCCAAACATGCACAAGACACAGAGATATATCGAGGCAACTGTGACCAACTGACGCATAATCAAAATCGACATAGGTAACGCAGTTCTTTGTCATGAAGAGCGATAGACGGTTCGCTGATACATGCCTTGTCCCTAATCTTTATATTGCGAGCCTCAGTGATTTCTCTTGTCAATTGGCTCGCGTGTTTAGAAATGACATTAGGTTTTTTTTTTTTTAAACAAGGACGACAACCACACGACTTGCAATGCTCCGGGAGATGAAGTTGCGCAACCCTTTGAAGAGATAGATTGCTCATGCTCCCTAAGTCGAACATTCACACAGCGCTACATTTGTCCCACGTACTCTCCATAACAAGATAATGGAATGGCACATACAACCTGCTTAACGGAAGTCATGTACCCGTTCACATGGTTGACAGTGCACTTTCCCTTTTCTTGTTTATCCTTCAACATATTATCAAACTAACGGGCATATGCGACCTATCTTATGTTTCGTAGAAAAACGAACATTAATGATGTACCTTTAACCGCCGACGTTCTTAAGCCCATGCGCCAACTTGTGTACATACGGTACTGCGTTTTTTTTTTCTTTTTTCTTCTAATTTAGTTTTGCCTCACTTATACTCTTGACGCCACGAACCATACTTCGCACACAGATGAAATAATCACTTCGGGGTAACCAGGGTCCAGTAAACGATTTACCTGGTCAGAAAAAGTAGCCTTGGACATATGAAAACACGACTTCTTTAGTGCAGCATTTAGGATAGTCTTCGTTATAGCCCGCTTCACTACCTTAGAATGACCGGATTGATAGTTCAAAATGGGCTTGACCGACCTGGGATCATATTTCCAGCACACGTGATTTTTACCAAAGGTTAACCTCAGGTCTAGAAAGTGCAGTTGATGATCTTTAGGGACTTCGAAAGTAAAATCAAGGCCCATGCCATGCTGCCTGAATACCATCAAAATTTCATCAGCCCCTTCGGAGTGAATGTCACTGTTAAAGAATATAACGAAATGATCAACATAGCGGAAAACCTTATTGGAAAGCTTAGCAAGGTGACCCTCTAGTTGCCTATCAATATAACCTAGAAAAAGTTCACTAATTATAGGAGCTACACACGAGCCAATGCCCCGATTTTTGTATATACAGACCTCCTCTCCATGAAACAAAGATAGATCTCAAGTAAAAGGAAAGAAGTTCAAGAAAGGCTTCTATTGAGATACCGCAACCATTGACGAAGGCTTCTTCATCATTGTTAAACACTATGCAGTCTTTAACACATTTCATAACTTGGGCATGTGGAAGGGAGTAATACAAGCTTCCCACATCTGCGCTGAAGGCACACCGGATGTTCAACGAACTGCCTTCCAGGTAGTCACACACAGTATCCGAACTGGCTATCCGGGAAGGATCAACTATTGTTAAGCGCACAAGTTTCCTCTGTAGAAATCGCGACACAACTATCAGCTGCCCTATTCCGAGACTATGGCCCGGAACGGCATGTCAACCTTGTGCGATTTCAGTGATAAAAACCTGTAGTTCCATAATTTTTGCTTTCTTTACGCTGGCCGCTAAACGTTGCAAATTCCTTCCTTCCAACAAAGATAGTGCTTGCTGCCCCGAAGTGATTATTTCATCTTTGAGTGAAAGTACGGTTCGTGGCGTCAAGAATGACTAAGGAGGTAAAATCAAAGAAGAAAAAAAGAAAAACGCAGTAGTACCGTATGTACACAAGTTGGCGCATGGCTTAAGAACGTCGGTTAAAGGTACAGCATTGATGTTCGTTTTTCTGGAAGACGTAAGATAGGTCGCATATGCCCGTTAGTTGACAATATGTTGAAGGATAAACAAGAAAAGGGAAAGTGCACTGTCAACCATGTGGACGGGTACATCACTTGCGTTAAGCAGGTTGTATGTGCCATTCCATTATCTTGTGGTGGAGAGTACGTGGGACAAATGAAGCGCTGAGTGAATGTTCAACTTAGGGAGCATGAGCTATCTATAGATAGCGCATGCTCCCTAAGTCGAACATTCACTCAGCGCTCTGAAGAGATATATCTCTTCAAAGGGTTGCTCCACTTCATCTCCCGGAGCATTGCAAGTCGTGCGGTTGTCGTCCCTGCTTAAAAAAAAACGAATGTCATTTCTAAACACGCGAGCCAATTGACAAGAGACACCGCTGAGGCTTGTAATATAAAGATTATGGTCAAGGCATGTATCAGTGAACCGTCTATCGCTCTCCATGACAAAGAACTGCGTCAATGTCAATTTTGATTATGCGTCAGTTGGTCACAGTTGCCTGGATGTATCTTTGTGTCTCGTGCATGTCATGGTTTTGAACTGGCACCTATGTATATGTTAAACATATCTTCAATAAAAATATCAGTTGAGAGTCAGTACCGTGGTCATCGTTTTATACTTTCTTGTGCTGCGCTGTAACGAACCTTACAATCAGTATCGATGCTTTGCAATACGATGCCGTTGAAATGCTGGAATGGTAAGTTAATTGCAAGACTTGGACAACGCTCTTCTAGGCATCTCTGATCCAACCTAATACGAAAACTGGACACCCCCGGACGAAGTACTCTATAAGAACGCCCCGCTTGAAGGTATTTTCCAGTGCGACCAGTCTTACATGACAGCGCGCATCACAGCTATTCGTCGCCTCCTTCGCTGCCCATGTTCAGTGTTTCGCAATGAATCTACCAAAACAACCAGTAGCAGCGTACTCGCTAGAGCCCGTAATGACAGGGCTATAAACTTCAATGGCCATTGTTCCTTTACTCAGCGTTGTCGCGAGATTATCAGACGAAGCACAGTAGACATCCTAAGAGAACATCCTTGCAAAAACCGCAGCCAAAGTGTGAGCGCCTAATATAGGGCCCTTATCAGGTTACACTGTAAAGCCCCCCTCCGCGCTGTCGTACAGAGCTGCTACCATTTCCAGAGGGAAAATGACCACCAGCGAACGGTGAGAACATTTCAGTGCCGTCTCGTCTGACGATCGGCCGCGATAATTGGCCGCCTTGTCGGGCCCCCCAGGTAATGATTCGACGCTGCGCCCGCAAATGGGCGCACCGACGGCCGGGCTTCGCTCGCGCAGACTCACTGCCATTATTACGGCCGATCACTCAAAGCTGCGCGTCGCCACGCACTAGAAGCACTGCCAGAGCTGTCGCGAATAGAACGACCTCGAAGCCTGCAGGCAGGTGTGCGATCGCCCAGAGGTGCATGGGCGTAGTCGATTTGAACTGGTTACGCACTGCATAGTGCGAGCGAATGGGGCTTTAAATGGGGCATGGCAGATGCTCCAACCGTGTCAGCAGCACCAGACGAACGCACGCCAAATTCCGCGCTAGAACGCCGACGGCGCCGTCAGGTCACCAGCACGCGGCACACCTAGGATCGCGACGCTGTGCAACGTGACTGGAGCCGGCGACAGCGAAGAGGAGCACGCGTCTGTTGTTGGCGTCGGAGTGTCTCGCTTACCTGGGCGTGCTTGGGTGTCGCACCTCCACAGCGGCGACAGACCGACTCTGGCACTACGTTTTCACTCAAGTTTCGGAAGCGCGCACACGGGAGCAAAGAGAAAGCGGACACCGTCTACGTAACTTTGACTCGTTAGAGCGCCGGTAAACATACGCAGCCACGCGTGTGACCTCATGGCGACGTTGCACTTGCGTAAGGCGTGCCAGATGCGCGCGCGTTGGGGCGAAGTGGAGTACACGCGCAGTGGATGCCAAGAAAGAAAAATAAAGGGAGATGGCGGAGGCAACGAGAGCGCTCGAAATCTAGCTCGGTGCGCAGGTCGCCGTTGTATCTCTTTCAGCTAAGGACATACACATGAATGAACTACAGCTCCGCCGCTGGTGCAGCCTTTGTAGCGAGGGCCTGGCCCACAGCCAAGACAGAACACGTACTATCACCATCGGCAGGCGCGCTCATCCGGTTTGAACGCACTGCGCTATGATGCTCCCACTTTTCGTTTCCGTTCTGGTTCTTTTTAATTTGAAAGCGACAAAAGAACAATCGAAGAAAGCGGAAGCTGCAATGTCACAGCGTAGGGCATGGACGATACTATATAATGTTGATCACCCAGTGCGGCGAAAGCGTATGTGCCATATCGGTTTCAAATTAAACGCGAACGGAGGTGCACTGTTTGCGCAGTCATCATTACTGCGCCGTCATTTGTACACTCTTAAGCAAAATTACACCCTTTTGCCACACAACAATAATCGTCATCTGTCTTGTCCGTATTTCCTTTCTTTAACCTGCATGGCAAGCCCGGTACTTCCCAGTCACGAACGGCATGCGCGTTATCAGTGCGACGCAGCATTCTCGACAGGAAAGTAGCGAGCGCCGAGTTTTCAGGAAAGGAAACGCAAGCAAGGCAGATGACAATTATCGTTGTGGGACAAATATACACCCCAAAGGGTGCAACCATTTTAAGAGTGTAGGAGTGTTGCGTGGTAGAGATACACCCCAAAGGGTGTAACTTTGCTTAAGACTGTACATTGAATAAAGGGAAAATGAGACATCCACCCGTGCTTCGTGTTGTCGACAAATTCGACTTCGCCCTACCATCTGCTAGCCGCCTGGTTAGCTCAGATGGTAGAGCGGATGCCCCGGAAAGGCGGTGGTCCCGGGTTCGAGTCCCGGACCAGGACGAATTTTTCTTCAACTTGAGGCTTTTCTTTCGAGGAACCCGTATGGGTTTCCTTTGTAGCAATTGCTACAAAACGGGTGGATGTCTCATTTTCCCTTTATTCATTGCCTCTCTCCACCTTGCGGGTTTCCGCAGAACTACTACGTCAAGACTGTACATTCTTCACTCTTACAAAAATTTACACCCTTTGGGGCTTATCTTGTCCCACAACGATAATCGTCATCCGTGTTGCCCGCGTTTCCTTTCTCTAACGCGGCGAGCCCGGTATTTCCCAGTCACGAACGGCATGCGCGTTATCAGTGTGACGCAGCATTCTCGACAGGAAAGTAGCGAGCACCGAGTTTTCAGGAAAGGAAACGCAAGCAATAATATAATATTTGGGGTTTTACGTGCCAAAACCACTTTCTGATTATGAGGCACGCCGTAGTGGAGGACTCCGGAAATTTTGACCACCTGGGGTTCTTTAACGTGCACCTAAATCTAAGCACACGGGTGTTTTCGCATTTCGCCCCCATCGAAATGCGGCCGCCGTGGCCGGGATTCGATCCCGCGACCTCGTGCTCAGCAGCCCAACACCATAGCCACTGAGCAACCACGGCGGGTGAAACGCAATCAAGGCAGATGACGATTATCGTTGTGGGACAAATTTACACCCCAAAGGGTGCAACCGTTTTAAGAGTGTTAAACAAATGTACACCCTTTGGGTCGTATGTTGCCACACAACGATAATCGTCATCTGTCTCGCTTGCGTTTCCTTTCTTGAAAACGCTGCGCTCGCTACTTTCCTGTCGAGAATGCTCTGTGATGCTGATAACGAGCATGCCGTTCGTGGCTTGGAAGTACTGGGCTCGCAGCGTTAAAAGAAGGAAATGCGGACAAGATAGATGACGGTTATCGTTGTGTGGCAAGATGCGACCCGAAGGGTGTAATTTTGCTTAGGAGTGTATGTACAGCACACACTAAAAAAGTTTACACCCTTTGGGGTGTATACCTGCCACACAACGATAATCGTCGTCTGCCTTGCTTGCGTTTCCTTTCCTGAAAACTCGGCGCTCGCTACTTTCCTGTCGAGAATGCTGCGTCGCACTGTGGGACTCGAAAGTTTTCACCATGTGTCGTTTGCGTTCGTTGTCTCCGGACATACGGATGCACCTCCCGCCTGTGTTACCACGACGTGAACAGGCTATGCTGTACCGTCTGTGGCTAGGCGTTGCCTTTACGAACTCATACTGTATGCTTTCCTTATTGGAATGGCCAACTGCCCTACGTGCGACACATGCAACACCAATGAGACGCTCGCACATATATGTGTCTGCCCTCGATATAGTGCCCAGAGACAAGTGATGTGCAGAGTACTGGACCAGTTGTACAATCATCCACTATCAGAACTCAAAGTTTTATGTGAGTGCTCCGAAAGAACATCCGCGTTGAAGGCCTTACTCGCGTTGTTAAGGGTCCTGCAGTCTACGGGACTTCACGATTGACTTTAAGAACGACGCCCCCTAGAGCTCTATAGTGCATGCGCTTTGTTCGTGCTAGTCTCTCTTTCTCTCTATCTCCCCCTTCCACTCTCTTTCTCTTTTTATCCCCCTTAACCCTTCCCTCCGTGCAGGGTAGCCAACCGAAACTACCTCTCGTTAACCTCCCCGCCTTTCTCTGTATTCTTCTCTCTCTCCCTCTCTCTCTCTCTCTCTCTCTCTCTCTCTCTCTCTCTCTCTCTCTTACATAGAACGTGAGGTACTGAGCGATCCCGACGCCATATGAGAATGCCACCAGACTTTCACATACGCGCTTACCCGACATTTGGCTGTGACTGCGGGGAATAGAAGAGCTGCCGTCGTGTCAGCCTCGAGACCCAGATTGCAGAAAGTGGTCAGGACTCTCTGAGCCGTGTTACAGTGCGTGCGCGCCTGAGGAGGAGATGATCTAATGTCTCCCCCTGGCAACATTCGGGCCACGCGCTGGCGGAAGCAGTGCCTTGTTTGTGGCGGCGATCCATTGTCCACGCGCACCCGTGTGTGTATTGCAGGCTGTGGCCTCCGAAGAGTGAAAAATGAAATTGTGATTCACTCGACAGTAGCACAAAGCAGGGCCCCCCAATGAGAAAATTTCGCAAATAAAAATGAATCGACCAGTTTCAAGCATTTAAAGCGCAGCGAAGGCCTTTCCGGGGCGATAGGAGCTAACCAAGAGGCTAGCAGGCCACAGTATGAGGCCGAATTAATAGACAGCTCGAAGCACATGGGGACTGGACATGACACACCACTTCGGTGGAAATACGCAAGACTGAGATAGTCTCATGAAAGGGAGAATTGTCATCCACCTACTAGTAGCACGAAGCTCTCTCTGCGTTCTGCCAGCCTCCTGGTATATATGTAATCCTGATTAGCTTACATCGTACAACAACCGCTAAGGAAAGACGTTGGTCACGGGTGCGATTCCTTGACCGCCACGAATTTTTTTCTTTTGCGAAGCTTTCTCTTCACAGAACCATTCTAGCTTCGTGTTTTGTCGGGTGGATGGCAATTTTCCTTTCATAAAACTGAATGAAGAATGAAGTGCACAAAACGTGTGCTTTCTTTTTTGGTACTATCATGTTCCAGGATGTTTCCCCATGTAGCAAAATCTCCTATTAACGGAGTAATCGTTTCTATAGCACGAACGCAACAATTCATGTCTGCTCTCTGTGCGCACTACCTATAAGGGGCACGAACGATACTATTCGCTGTTCGTAGGTGCTACACGTACGTGCCTCCGACTGCGGTGGCTCGAGAGACGGCGCACTCTTCCGCAGTCAAAAACGACCTGATCGATTAAAGCGAGGCCGATCGCCGCGAACCTTCATTTGAGTAGCGCAATCGATCAGCGCTGCGCGACGGCGATAAGAACAGCTGACTGCTGGCGAAGTTCCGAGAACCACGCGAAAAGTGTCCGGCCCCTTTTCGCCGTCCAGAGGTCAGCGGATCGAACGCACCAAGCCCAGAGAGGTACACGCGCTCCCTTCTATTTCTTTTCTTTAGTTTCTCTTTTTTGCTTTGGCTCTGAGTTCTCACAGGGAACGCCCAAGGGGACCACTCCTGCAGCAGCAGCAGCTTCAGCAGTTTGGAGTTCTTGCAGTTGAGCTCATGACTCCACCAAAGGCTGTTCTTGGTTTCATTCTTCCCGAACGAAGACGAACAAAACAAACACAGCTGGGCGCGTATAGCCCCACCCCCTCCTCTTCCTTCCTCGACTTCCCTAGTATTCAATACGTACCTTACCACCGGAACCTATGATTTGGTATCTTCAAGTGAACACAGACTGCGCGGACAAATGAAACATAGCATCGGGTGACGTTTAATTCTAACGTGCCGACACAATCCCCCTGAAAGCAATGCGCGTATACTGATCAATGCCATCTTTGCAGTGACGCACGACTGAGATATAGCATATGTGACCGCACAAAGAAGTTTTCTCTCGCGCGTGCTTATAGGTTGTAGCCTCTTATCCTGCTGAGAGGTCACCTGCCATGAGACATTTACAAAATGAGGGACACACACACACACACACACACACACACACAGACATAAATATGTTGGTGGGGTCGGCGCGTGCAGCATTGAAATTCTGGGGTTTTATGAGCCAAAACCGCGATCTTATTATGAGGCACATCGTAGCGGAGGACTCCGATTTAATTTTGACCACCTGGGGCTAACGTGCACTGAAATTTCGCCCCATCAAAATGCGGCAGCCGCGGCCGGGAATCGAAGCCGCAACTTCCATGTACATCGTGCTTAGCAGCTCAACGCCATAGCCACTAAGCCACCACTGCGGGTCAACTAAAGTATATTTGCTTAAATAACCACTGTGTCGGCAGTCAGTCACAGCGTTGTTTTCCAGGATGAAGTAACAGTAACTTGGTTGCGGTGCGCAATGCTGCTGCAGAGCCTCATACGTTCCAATTTTTTCCATGCTGCCTCAGCCAATTTTTCGAAGATTCGGCTACATGCGCTGCATAGGCACGCTAAACGATTTAGAACAGACTGCAATTGAATTCGTTGCTCCAGTTCGTGTACATTTCAGAGCGCGCGAGCCCCACGCCGACGGCTTACTGCGCAAACGCACACGCGAAACGTGAGGCAAAAAAGTTAAGTAAATTCTGGGGTCTTACGTGCCAAAACCACGATATGATTATGAGGGACGCCGTAGTGGGGGACTCCTGGTTAAGTTTGGCACTTGGAGTTCTTTAGCGTGCACCCAATGCACAGTACACAGGCGTTTTTGCGTTTCATTCCCATCGAAATGCGGCCGCCGTGGCAGGGAATCGATCCCGCGATCTCGTGCTTAGCAGCTCAACGACAAAGCCAATGCTGCAGGTAGTGCAATCAATAAGCACGCAGTAAATGGCCTCGACAAAAGGGGCTGCTATGTGAAAGACAGCACGTGCATTTGTAAGACAACGCGCCACGCAGACGCACGGGCACGCGTGCTGTGGCACCAAAGCAGCGCGTCCTTTCAAGTGGAGGAGGGCCATCGTTGAGGGAAGGGGAACGTGGAGCATCTAGGCAGCAAGCAAGTGAACAAAAACATACACGGGCGGCACAAGGCAGTACATGAATCGGGAAACAAACCAGAGCTAAAACCGTCGGTACAGCGCAAGCACGCACGCACGCGCGCGATCAGGTTGTGCGTGAGGTTCGGAGGATGACTCACACCTCACAGTGGAGGGTCACCAGATATTGCCTGTAAAACATAAATTCCTTGTGCTTTCTATTTCGGCCAAAGAAAGAAAAAGATAAAAGCTTTTGAAAAAAATCGAAATTAAGTTCACAAAACGAAACGGAAAATGCGTGGTATATGGCGTTTGGCGTTATATATATATATATATATATATATATATATATATATATATATATATATATATAGGTGTTTTCTTCAAAGTTCAGCACGGAGGACCCGACGTAACATACACAGGAAAGAGACGACGAACTTTTTGGGAGACTTCTTTTACTTAACGTTTTCGGCTGGTGGACCAGCCTTCGTCAGAGTACTGTACTCTGACGAAGGCTGGTCCACCAGCCGAAAACGTTAAGTAAAAGAAGTCTCCCAAAAAGTTCGTCGTCTCTTTCCTGTGTATATATATATATATATATATATATATATATATATATATATATATATATATATATATATATATATATATATATATATATATATATATATATATATATATATATCGTCGAAGGGTTTCTGACGGACAGACATCTGCGGGAATCTCAATTTTCCAGTCATATCATACATGACAGTGACAATATCAGCGGTGCAAACGGGGCAGCTTCCACTCTGTGGTCATAACCGCTTGCCACTACGACGAAAGCATACGATGCTTACAGTGTTCAGTTCAAACCGACTGCAGACATAATTGATTGCACACAGTCAACTCAGTCAACAGTGTCAAGGGTGTTCGATACAGTCGCAAGAGGCAAATTTCATTTTATTTTATTTCGAATTTTATTTTATTTCAGTGCGTTTCCAACTGGTTCCATTTTCGTGAACTCAGGTGACATTTGGGTAACCGTGAATGAATGAATGAATGAATGAATGAATGAATGAATGAATGAATGAATGAATGAATGAATGAATGAATTCTGGAGTTTCACGTGCCAAAACCACGATTTGATTATGAGGCACGTCGTAATGGCCCGATTAATTTTGACCACCTGGGGATCCTTAACGTGCCCCCATATGCACGGGACACGGGCGTTTCTGCATTTCGCCCCCGTCGAGATGCGGCCGCCGCGGCCGCGATTTGATCCCGCGACCTCGGGCTTAATTAACAGCGCAACACCACAGCCGCTAAGCCACCGCGGCGGATTGGTACCCGTGGACCACCTGCGGAAGGGTAGGTGAACGTTCTGGACAAGGATGCTCGAGGTGCTCAAGCGCAAGAGGCACATACGCCAACATTTACGACACGAGCGAAAAACAACGACATGAGCGGAGAACGGGATTAAGTTCCATCAGCGTTCCACTATGTCCTAGCTGATAGGAAGGACAGAAACGCCATAAACAGAAAGACAACAAAAGCGCAGAAGTTAAAGTACCGTGTGTTTAGGGTTGGGACGATCGCACATGCATGACCCTATCATTGCTGACGACAGCAGACCAGAAACGGGAAAGGTGCACACGCATGATTGCATGCTATCGTGAAGAGGTACTCAAGCTCATCAATGAGAAAACTAGTTGTTCGTGAAAAAAAAATCGCTGCTTCAAGCCTGCACGCAGGAACACTCAGACGGACACAGGCACCTACCCAGGGGGGGGGGGGCACATACCCGAGGGGGGGGGGGCACGCCCCCCCCTCCCGCTGAAATTAAGCCGAATACCCCCACCCCCATCCGCCCACGCCACCACTCCTCACACACATACCTTAAGCGCCGACAAATCAATCTACTCGGCGGTCAACATTTTGTTGCCTCTTACAGCGAAAGCAGTATATGACTAACTTCCGTAGTTTTTTCGGCGTCGATTAACAGAAAAAATCATCATGTGGGGGGGCCGATCTTGGTGATTGTGCAAGAAGGGTCCAAGATCAGTGGCACATACCCCTGTGGACTCGGGAACCTATAACGCACCCTTCGGAATCTTCGGGACGGGCCCGCGTATGGGGAGCGCTTAACGACTGCTTCACCTCCGATGCGGGTGGGCCTGGTATTGCAATATCTTCGGGATGGGCCCACGTATGGGGAGCGCTTAAGGCCTGCTTCACCTACACCGCGGGTCGGCCCGGCATTGCAATACCTTCGGTATGGACCCGCGTATGGGGAGCGCTTAACGCCTGCTTCACCTCCGACGCGGGTGGGCCTGGTATTGCAATATCTTCGGGATGGACCCACGTATGGGGAGCGCTTAAGGCCTGCTTCACCTCTGCCGAGGGTCGGCCTGGTGTTGCACTGCTTTCGGGATTGGCCCACGTAAAGAGGGTGATTAACGCCTGCTTCACCTCTGCCGAGAGTCGGCCTGGTGTTGCACTATCTTCGGGATGGACCCACCTATGGGGAGCGCTTAAGGCCTGCTTCACCTCCGGCGCAGGTGGGCCCGGTATTGCAATATCATCCGGATCGGGCTACGTATGGGGAGTTCTTAAAGGGACACTAAAGGTCAATATTAAGTCAACGTGGGCTGTTGAAATACCATCCCAGAAACCTCGAAACGCTTGTTTCATGCGAGGAAGAGACTTATTTTAAGAGAAAATGCGTTCTGAAGCGTCCGCGTTCCTCTAGCGCAGTTCAAATCGCCCGCCCTCCGATCGAGGAGTGGTGACGTCATGGTCTCATAGTGACGTTGCGCCGTCGGTGAGTAAAACGGCGCCCGCAGACGGCGCTACGGCTTTTCTGAGCAAAACGCAAACTCGCGGCCAAAAACAGAGCCAAGACAGAGCCGACAGCAGCGCGAAAGAGGAACTATGGTGGCTAGTGGAAGGGAAAGCGCGCGACGATAAGCTGGTTCTTTATTTTATGACGCCAACTTTGACGCTCGTTGCAATGGACGACCCTGACAACGACACATTGGCTCGCGACGCTGGGGTCGACTTCAGCGATTTAAGCACTGATGAACGTGACCTGCTGCTGAGGGCTCGCGCTGCCAGCGTCGTTGTGTACTGCTACGACGGCAACTGTATGTCATGGCTGTATATATTCGCACATTTGTAGCTTTCCCTTCGTGAAAACAGAATGCCGCACTCACCGCCCCGTCTTCGACCTGCAGTTGTTCTTGCGCTTCGGAGAATGCAGGCAAGACCGACGGAACAGCGCTACGGGAAAGCATTGTTTTGAAAGGCACTCAACACGACTTCAGTAAGTCGGCGTTGAACTCGTAATCCTCTGGACGAAAGTGAAGCGAGCACACTATGCGATTTTTCGGCTCTTTGCCAAGGCGCTGTGGCAAACGCACAGCACTTAACCACTTCGAACGGAGAGGTTCACTCGTTGACACAGAGTGATAAGTAACGTTGGATGCGCCGCTGCAACTGCCCTTGGCCAAGTTCCGCGGACCGTTCGCACATCCCACGACATAACATGGACGTGGCATTCTCGCTGCTTGTTCCAAATGCAAGTTTTGCGAGCTAGCAGAACCAGCGCAGCACGACGCGATAACTAAACAACTGAAACTCCAAAGCGCGCACGGCGCAGAGTCGAGCGCGCAGGGTCGAGCGAAAACGAAACCTTTTGACCACACATACTACTGAAGGGTAACGTCGAAATGTTGTTTTTTTATTAGAATCAAACAGAAGCAGACAAGTAGCATTTTCTTCCGTCTTATAACCTAATGAAATTATCTTTTTAATACGAGTAGTTGAGTACTAGTGATATAAATTATGATGAGGAGTGCCTTCGTCATCGGGCTAGTACCGGAATGTCGCTGGCGGGTCTGAAATCGTGTCATGCATTTACCTCAATTTCCCGTTTACTAAAGCTTTGTTCGCGATTCTATTGACGCCTTAGACGTTCTAGAGCATTGCTTTATCACTTTAACTTGACTTCATAGTAACCTTTAGTGTCCCTTTAACGCCTGCTTCACCCCCACAGCAGGTCGGCCCGGCGTTTCACTACCTTCGGCATCGGCCCACATATGGGGAGTGCTTAACGCCTGTTTCACCTTTGCCGCCGGTCGGCCTCGCGTTGCACTACCTTCGGCATCGGCCCACGTATGGGGGGTGCTTAACGCCTGCTTCACCTCCGCCGCGGCTCGGCCCGGCGTTGCACTACCTTCGGCATCGGCCCACGTATGGGGGGTGCTTAACGCCTGCTTCACCTCCGCCGCGGGTCGGCCCGATATTACACTATCTTTAGGCCGATCCGCAGCGGAGGTGAAACCCTTTGCCTTTCGTTTGAGAGCTTTTACTGTTGTCAGCTCTCGCTGCCACACCCGCCGTGGTTGCTCAGTGGCTATGGTGTTGGGCTGCTGAGCACGAGGTCGCGGGATCGAATCCCGGCCACGGCGGCCGCATTTCGATGGGGGCGAAATGCGAAAACACCTGTGTACTTAGATTTAAGTTGACGTTAAAGAACCCCAGGTGGTCGAAATTTCCGGAGTCCTCCACTACGGCGTGCCTCATAATCAGAAAGTGGTTTTGGCACGTAAAACCCCATAATTAAATTAGCTCTCGCTGCCATTCCATCATCACAGAGTGGAATGCATGGTTGTCAATTTTTTCACTCCTTTTGGATGGCGGTGGTTATAGGCATCTCCTGGGGTATGGAGGCCAGTTTTCTCATCAATTCGGTGCCCTCACGATTAACTCAAGATGAGTTGTATTATCACCATGTATTTCAGTAGGCAAGGCTTAGCTTATTGTTTTAATTATAATATTTTATTTTATTTATAAAGCCCAACGCAATTTTTATGTCACCATCTATTCAATGATCACGCGCGTCGCTGTTGCTTCGTTAGTTCAACCTTTTTTGTTTAGACTGATCCAGGGGCCAGGAAAGGGATTCGGTTCATAGTCAGCTGGTCTGTATGCTTGAGGAACGAGTTGCAGCCGGAGAAAACACCAGTTGCGTTGAACTTTTCCTTTTACTTCATTATTTCATCGAGTGAAGGCTCGCGGCGACGGTGGCAGAACCTCGGAACCATATACCCGCGATATGGGTTAGATAAGGTGGAAAATAAAATGATGCGAAACAGCGTCCATCATCAGGCCCTGCGATAACCGTTAAACCCATAAGCAATATGACTGTTACCTCGTCTGTATGTTCCCTAATTGTGCAACACTTTTCGTGCAAAACTGGCAACTGGAAACAAGAGGTGAAGGAGATGAAAAATTAAGCGATCTACTAAGGGAGAGAGCCAAGGCAACAGCCAAACAGAGAGGAAAACCGAAAATTGTTTGTGAAAATATTTATGAATCAACATCTTTTTATTTAAAAAGGAAGTAGAGGAAACGCCGCCGGAAGTGGAGAATAATTTCGTGCGTTTTGAATGACACTTCTACAGTTATCAATCGAGCTGCTTGACGTAGCCACTTCTCTGCTGTGCTAATGGGGGTGTTTTTCTAATCTTCCGCGGTGGGCGCAGTGCGTCTGGAACCGCAGCGTCCTGCGCTCTACGCGGTTTTACGGGACTGGTGACCCCGCATCGTTACGCAACTTCCCAGATAACAACACGAGTCGGTTTTGGCACTTGGTAGAGCAGTAAACGAGGGATCCAAAAGAACTGTGATTGTTCCGCAAATATACATTTCTCTATAATTCTTCCAGAGCTAATTCAAGAAACGCTAGTAGAAATATTTATTTTGCACTTTCGCTTGTTAACTTGTTCTTGGCAAGGTTCTTCCTGCGCATCTTTCATGAGCGAATCAATTTGATGTGGTTCTTTGTTTGCCACGTAAAGGAAAGGTGTATCTCATAGGCGTACCTGTGAGATACAGGTTATTTCAATCCTCTTTTCCGGGTGTACACGTCTTTGTGGTGAATGGTGGGCATTAGCCACATTCGTACTAGTAAAAGTACCCCACCCCCCGTCATTTGCATAGAAAAATTACCTTGGCTTGCCCCCCCCTGCCCCCCCCCCCTGAAAAAGAATCCTGCGTACGTACCTGGACGGACACACAAGTCCGTAGTTGGTGGAGCCGTCAAACCAACTATTAAAGGTGCCGTCATAAAGGGGGCATAGAGTCAACTTTCCAGACGTGCCCCATTGCCGTGTACGAACCTTCACACCTATCAACCGCAGATTGATTGGGTCCTTACCTTGAAAGCTGTCGGTAAACGTGGAAACAGCGAGAGAAAACGCACGCAAGCGGCTGCGGCACCAGGCGACAGCATCCGATCTCTGCGCCTGCACAAGCTGTCACGCGACTTAAACCTTCGTAGTCGTGTGGAAGTAGCGAGATTCTGAATTTAATTGTAATTCAAAAAATTATACAGATCCCACGCACTGTGGGAAGCGATGTAAGCGAAGCTTTCCGTGCTGGATGCTTTGATTGTAGAAATTAAGCTTTAGCCGACAACATCACCGCTAATTATCGTCAAAGTTTAGAACGTATATAGTACACACAGCACACAGGGAGAGGTGTTTGCTTGAGGCGTTGTTGTGCGCCATATTTTATAACATCTGAGAGGGTTGAGCGTTGTCATTGCCTCACATGGCACATTACATTGTGGCACATTGTATTACACTTGAGTTGGATTATGGGGCTGTACGTGCCAAAACCACAATCGGATTATGAGGCAAGCCGTAGTGGCGGACTCCGGATTAATTTTGAAACCGTAATGTTCTTTAATGTGTCCCAAAATCTAAGTGCACGTGCGTTTTCTATTTCGCTCCCGTCGAAATGCGGCTGCCGCGATTGGAATCAGATCCACGAGCTTAGCAATGCCATAGCCGCAAAGTTAACGCGGCGGGCACAGAAGTGTTGATTTGACGGTCGACCATTTCCGTAGTCTCTCCTGGACCCTGCGGTCCGTTTTAAGTAATGCGGCCCTGCTTCAGCACTCCCTGCGTATGTTGCCCGCTTGACATATTTGCAGGGCATTTATTTTTTAGAAATAGCAGCAACGTACTGTACTGTACCTTGAACTTAAGCTTATCCTGTTTGCCCGCAACCGCTTCTTTGCCTTCTCACGTCACCTCCCCCCCTCTCTTGTATGGGAACTACCTCTTCTCCCTATACAGTTATATATGCGTCCCCTCTGGCCTATCACGTTAGTAGAAAGGGAAGCGCTGCAGTTTCTGCAATGCTTCTGAGGGAAGTCACGGTTAATTACAGCTGTCAAGCTATTAATTTGGCGACGGCCATGGAGCTCCAGAGGGCATAGGGCACATTCGACGCGGTGAGGCGAAAAGGTGTTTTTCCCGTCGCCTTTCATCTCTGACTCGCGCCACGCTCTGAGCCACCCCCCGACGCGGTGTGCGCGACAGCAGCAGCAGCAGCAGCAGCAGCAGCAGCAGTGGGAAAGTAGACGGAGGAGGCAAAGAAAGCTTCGCTTTAAAATCACAAGTGAAGAAATGTAATGCCAGTACTCCTTTAAAAGTGGATGTGCGATCGTCTCAGTCAACACAACCTGATCAATGCACTCTCTATGGTGCAACGACGGCATGCAGGCCACAATATGCCCTCCGTGAAGGAGGAGCCGGCGGCGAAGGAATCTCAACGCAACCTGGCCGACGCGCGTACGGGCACTCGGGTGAGTGTATACCACATTGGCGCGGACCGTCGCCAGGAGGGTGAACAAGCACGTCGGCTATAATCGCACAGCCTCAGTGAATGCAAGCTAAAGGGAACGATTAGCCTCCCGAAGAGGGGACACAACGTGTCACGGGGAGTAAGGAGGACCATAACAATAGAAAGAAAAGGCTCGAGAACCAGCGGTCGGGAATAGAACGTCCAGTATACAAGGTGTTTCACATACCTCGAAGCAAAATGTTTCGTTTAAATGTGGTTTATTCGTGGACTGGTAAGATCAATGGCATATCAGCGTTCGCAATGCCCCTTAGAAACATATAATATGCTTAGTGTGCTTATAAGCTCATTGTTGCTAGGCCTTATGAGTGGCAAGCCTGGTTGTTTTCTCTGTATTTTTAATCAATAAAACAACATATGACACCGTTAAATCAAATGAATTCTGTAAATTTTTGAAAGTTCATTTAGGACATAAGTTAGGTTTGAAAGTAAAGCAGGACAAGAAATGTAGCTTGAGCACTGGACAGCTTCAGTTCCCAAAATGCGACAGTCCCTTCAATTAATTATAATGTTAATGACCTTTTAATTAGAGAAGTATGCACTGCCCTTTGTCGTCCAAGTAATTTACGCGTCTAAGTAAACCAGCTAAAAAGGTGGAATTCTGCTTGAGTTTTAAAGAAATTAGCGATATAGAGTAACGAGCTCCGTTTTAATAAAACGCTTGAGCGTTACCCGCCGTTAACGGCGCTCAGTGATTTATGCACACGCTCCTGAAGTTGCCTAACGGCTCCTCCCACCCTTGTTCTTATCAAGTCCCCCTCCCCCATTAGTTTTCCTTTCGTTCTCACTTAGAACCACGCGACAACGAAAATTAAATTTTGCCGTAGTGGGCTGGTGTCGAAGTTGATCCGCATGACTGCAAAATTATTGATATTTTGCATTTACTTGTGCGCCTGAAAATTTTCCAGACTATATTGCAGGGGGAAAGCGAACAAGGAAGAAAAAATTATGGAATTAGGCTAATGACAGCAAATGAAAATTTCGACTTTCGATGCCGTCTTGAAAATGGTGATTTGTAATTAATAAGAAGTATTTAAAACGCTGCTGGCGACTTTTCTTTTTTTTTTGCCGTCTGTCGAATTCTCGAAGTTAACCTGCAGAAGTTCATTGAAATAGGTTTATCAACGTCAGCAATGCATCTGGAAAATTTTCGAAAGCTATTCCGAAAGCATAATGCCCCTTTTCTCTGTATAACTTGCATTCGCAGAAGCGTGTAGGCGTTGTATACAAGAATCATCCGCGCTCGGATTGTGCAGAAGTATGGTAGTCGTGAAGACCGCAAGAACGACGGCTCGGTTTAAAGGGCAACTCCGGCGATTTTTAGAGATCAACGGCTCTGAATGAAATTTGCTGAGTGGGTTCTTTTGCATGCTTCCATAATTCCTTGAAAACATGAGGCTTGAGAGTTGCGCAGATTGTTTACAAATGAATTTCGCTCATTCACTAGTACCACCTGTCTTGCCTGTTCCTCAGCTACTGACTACACTGCGTTATGACATAAAAGGTTGTATACGCAGAGCATGCTGGGAATGAATAGCAGACGACAGGGAACTAGTGATAAGGAGCTAGTGTTTGGCGTGAGAAGTTGTTGTGCCAAAAGTTACGTTCTGCGTGTACGGACAAGAGATGGGAGACACGTGCTGATGCGTTGTTGGCTGTACGAACTTCAGCCCTCGCCATACGCACACACAGTTTGAGCTGATGCCGATGGCGTTCAGCCGAGGTTAAGCCTATCACAGTCGCTGAGTTCTGCGCCTATACTCGCGGCGGACCTGAGCTACTGACCTGGAGCTAATGAAGCCGTTGGGATGAAGAAAAATGCTTCTGTAGTTTTTACAATACAAATTTGAAATAAACCATTCCGCATTTCGTGTAGTGCCGTTCTCGAAGGCGGCCAGTCGCACTCGCCGGTACTTCCCTAAATTAAATGTGACTATACGTACATGGGTGTATTTTTACGAATTGTTATGCTGACTCGTTATTTAGTTTCCGAGGCGCACTGTTTGCCTCGTATCCCAAATGGGCAGCATGCCGATGCCCCTTCGTTACAGCAGCGTAAACAACCGCCTCATTCAGCTAGCTGCCAACGGTGTCAATAATGGCATCGTCGTTCCCGCGAGAAAACTTAGCGTTTTCAATATGAATGATCACATGCGCAAAGTCCAAATCTAGGTTTACATTACGGAACACATTAATTGTGTGCATGAAGAGATTACGAAGAATGATAAGTAGGCAGCATAACAGCGGTCCCGTACTATGGTCTCCCGCTCGCTGTTTTCGAAGGTGTCTGGTCGCTCATATCAGCGCGACTCATATATAGTGATGCAACGGTGCTTACATGCACAAAATCTGCGTGTTTTGATATGTTCTGATATTGATGCCACCCACGAGCGGCTAGCATTATATCTCAAGCGACTCACTGGACCGCCAACGTCCTACAGATGTCGACCAGACGTCCTAAACGGGACAGCCGAACGTAACTATAGGAAATACGTAAAAATCCAGTGGATCATTTTTGAATGTCCATGAGATTGTCGCGTGTACGCGAACTTACGTTCCTAGAAATGTCCCATGAATGTCCTAATGGGATATTGGAACGTCCAAGGGATGTTTAAATATGGCTAATTCTTATTGCATGATCCCGAGCACGTACTAAGGACATTTCTGTGAGGATGATGGACGCTTCTGGAACATTTTGTGTTAACAATCGTCCAAAGGTGGTTTGCGGGACATTTGTGTGGGACATTTTTGTGGGCTTGTCGTCTGCCGTTTCTAAACCAGACAGACAAGCTTTAGAATAGGCAGTCACCCCTGACACTTGTGCGCATTTTATTCGAGAGTGTGAAATAGTGTCAGCAGTGATAAGGGATCTATACCGACATATGTGACATCGAATTGCACGATAGTGCATTAGGCGTAGCTGAAATAGCTGGATTGTTGGCGACGTAGCATGGATGGCCATCTGACCCAACAGCGATGCTAATGGTTTGTGGTCAGTTTCAAAAACGACTTCTAAACCACGTATGTACTCATCAAATCGTTCGGTTGCCCAAGTCAGCGCGAGAGCTTCCTTTTCGTTCTGGGAGTAGCTTCGCTCGGTTTTTGTTAGCGAACGAGACGAAAAAGCAACTGGTCTGCGTTGCCCGTTTTGTGCGTGCGTGCGTGCGTGCGTGTGCGTGTGCGTGCGCGTGCGTGCGTGCGTGCGTGCGTGTGTGTGTGTGTGTGCGTGTGTGTGTGTGTGTGTGCGTGTGTGTGTGTGTGTGTGTGTGTGTGTGTGTGTGTGTGTGTGTGTGTGTGTGTGTGTGTGTGTGTGTGTGTGTGTGTGTGTGTGTGTGCGTGTGCGTGTGTGTGTGTGCGTGTGTGTGTGTGTGCGTGTGTGTGTGTGTGTGTGTGTGTGTGTGTGTGTGTGTGTGTGTGTGTGTGTGTGTGTGTGTGTGTGTGTGTGTGTGTGTGTGTGTGTGTGGAACAAAGCAGCTCCCATGCCCATATGAGGATGCGTCCGCCGAAAGAACTTGATCGCGTGGCGTCATACATTGTCATACACTACGTTGAATAAATCAGTAGCTTCAGTTCTTTGCATGACTTTTCTTTGCGTACAGCCCCAGAGCCACTCCACCTCCTTATGCAAAATAGCGTGCATGCACTGGATCACTGGTTGCTCTGATCTGAGCTGAAAATCTTGCCGGATGCCGTTTTCATCGATGATGTGATGGTAACACTTGTGCTATAGCTAGACGCGAAATCACTTTAACTAGTCGCTCATTGTGCTGACCTTTACTTTTGCCAAACACTAAGACATCGTCCATGACACTGACAACGTACTCGGAAGGCCGCATAGAATATCCGATATCCTTTTCTGAAGATATTCTGGTCTTCAAGCGATACCGAACGGCAATCTGGTAAAACAGTATCTACCAAAAGGAGCAAGAGCAAGAAATGTCGTGAGCTCTTCCGAATCTTTACCTAGATTCAGTTGGTAGAAGCCCCAGTTAGAGTCGAGTTTAGAAAACCACTTTGCTCCCGAGAGAGATTCCAAGGCTTGATCCACCTTCGGCAAAGTAAAACGCTCTCGGGCAACACATTTGTTCAGCTTGGCTGGGTCTACACATACCCTCACGTCACCTGATGGTTTCATGACCGGAACTATTCCTGCACATGGGGTCATCTATTCTTTCCTGATGACACCCATATACGCTCTATTTTTTTTAAGTTTCTTTCTTCAATGGTTCCCCAAGCGAATTGGTATCCTACGTGTAACGGCCTAAGGACATGTGGAACTGCCCCAGGCTGGAGTCTGATCTTTGAAGAAAAGAGCGCTACGAAGACGCAGACTAAAAGAGGAACATGTACGACGGACAAGGCGCACATGTTCCTTTTTTAGTCCGCGTCTTCGTAGCGCTCTTTTCTTCAAGTACGCAAAACCAACTCGCCCACATCAAGCTTCTGCCGGAGTCTGATCGTGCACTGACCTGGCAGAGTTCCAAGTTCTGAACATTTGCTGGGAGAGAGCGTCGTAATCCTGCTTCGTTCCACTAAGCTCGTCGGCAAATTTAATAAGCCCGCTGAGTGCCTCTAGCGCTGGCAGTTCCCGAAGTACGTCGCCCAGTGAAATAATGACATAACAAATTTGACTGGCAACCTTTCCTTTCCGCGCTATCTCGGCGATAAATTTACCCATAATAAACTGAGCTTGTTGCATGCATCGCGCATTCTGCATATCACGTCAGTTTCCTCTAGATAGAGAGTAATCCGGGAAAAATTGACGGCACAATAGACGCTTCTGCGTCCGAGTCCGCTTTATCAAAAATATACACAGCATTTAACAATGCCTGCAGATAGCGCGGTTTCCCGTTCGCGTCGATCGCACCAATAAAAGCCTCTCCGGTCTCGCGTTCGCATTCTGTGACCATTGATACTCTCCAGTTAACCCAACCATCGCAAAAACTTCACGAGCTTGGCATCTGATAGTTTAAATAAGCGTGCGTACCTGGGCTTCCCCGGAGCATTCGTTGAGACCCGTTGCATAGCCGTAGCCACTGAAGTGCTCGATCCACGCTGGCCACTCTGACGTGTTGGCAAAGTACAGCGGCGGAGGTTGCTGAAGCCCGAACATCGGCACAGGAGACGTCTTTGACATCTGCACGGTTTTGCTGGGGTCAGTGGGATGTTTCTGACACCATGTCATGATTGGCCACCGTCTAGCGCACGCCAGACGTGCTGCTTTATGATAAATCCAAGTGCCGTGAGCTCGGATGACAAAGACTGTTTTATTCTTGCGTCGTCTTATATACACTACCAAGCACAATATCACCTAATCTAATCCTAACCTAACCTAACCTAATCACCTAATCTCGCGACTCGCCTTGTATACACTTCCAAACACAACATCACCTGGTCATATCGTGACTCGATCGTCTTGTATACACATCCAGGCACATCATAGCATGATCAGTGCCAGACGTAGCTGTCGCCGCTCGCCGTCTGTCACGTAGAGTAGCGCGTAAGATATGAAAATGCTATCCCAGCACAATTCGTCCGGCAGAGCCCTTATCACGATGAATGTCGACGTTAATGCGATTATCCTTGAAGCAATGTAGCGACACCCCGTATTGCCAGCGCCAAAACACGTCATTTATGAAGCGTGTACTGCAGCCGGGCTCCTCTCTCGCCATTCGATTTGGACACGCTGCGCCATCTAACAGCGCAGCGTGTCCTCTGAGATGCGTGACGCGCCGGTGCGCGCGCTCGCTTAGAAACGCGTCATGTATGCATGAGGCGTGTACTGCATCCGGTCTCCTCTCTAGCTGATGATTATTAATTGGCATCCGCTACCGAAACGGGGCAGCAACAAATATTCACCTATCCTGCTTTAGCTTAATCAAGTAATCTAGTGACGTTTAAGCTTTCATCTCTTCCTTAAAACCTTCATATTTATTTTGTACAGTTACCTATGCCTGTAAAGGAACCGGTCCTATAAATTTCTTTCCTGTTTATTTTCCACCAATACTCTAATCGTCTTTGCTTATCTCAACTGGCCAGCGCTTCTGGAAGGCAGGCGTTTCCGATGGGTCTGGCTGGGTGAATACCTTCGTATTCCATAAGGATGTGCTGAGTTATCTCCGGATTTTTGCTGCAGCACACACATGTATGACCCTGTTACGCATATTTGCTCCGGTGTGTTTTCGTCCTTAGACAACCAGCTCGAGCCTCATACGGGGTGATCATCTTTAAATTTCGTGCATTTTTTTTTAAAATCGCTTGTGGCAGATCCCATAATTTTGGTCCTTAAGCTGGATGGTTCAGAGAGCCGGACATAACTTCCACGAAAAATCAGAATGCATATTCAAATGATTAAAACTTTTACTAATAAACTTATTAATTAATTACATTACGGAACATTTTGCAATTTACGAGTTCTAGCGTAAGAGTTGGTCAGGAGGATACACTTGGAATGAATTTCCTGAATTACACCAATTTGGAGCAATGCGCCATCAAACTCACCGTAAAAATGCACTTTGGTCCGCTTGCATTTTTAATGAAACGCTATTTATGCATTGAAGCACAAAAGTAACTGGAACGTCCATGTATTTATTCCCGTAATTTGGTAAATACCTCGAAACTTGCGTCATCTTGGAAATGCATTTCGAGTGGATGCGTCTTGCAATCTCACCGGCTACAATTAGTAAATTGCAATATGTGCCATGAAGTAATTAATAAGGTTATTAGTCCATTTCTTATTGTTTAATGTTGTTTTCGATTTCTTGTGTCAGTAATGTCCACCTCTTCGAATACTCCAGCTCGATGACAAGACTTATGCTATCTGCCACAGGAGGTTTTTAAAACTTCCGTGAAACTTAAAAATAATCGCTCTGTATAGCAAAGCCCTGCCATTTGTTTATTGCACAGATTTTCCCTTATTTATTTCTTCCCATTCTTGTAAATCTCCATGGTCTTCTTTGTTTCGATTCTTTGAATCCAATTCACTGCGTCTGTTTCTCTCAGTTTCTTTTTCATGACTCCTGGTTGCCTATTTACACCTTCAATTACCCTGCACTTGGTTGCCGACTTTTTGACCTCTTCCAGCATCCTGTGTACACGCTTTTTCAGATACAGATACTTGCGCACTTTAGCCGCCCATTTATTTTGATCCATGTTCCTGAGTCTTTCTTCAAAACTAATTTTCCTCTGGGCTTTTCTGACTGCAAAAGAGGCCCAACCTATGTCACCCTGCAATGCCTCATTCCACTGCCTCACCGTGGGCTTCCAAGGTCAACAGGCCTACCGAACTTTGGTTGTGTTATATCGCACTATTTAATCAGTTATCTTGCAACCCCGGAAAGATAACCGATTTTAAGCATAGAATGGCATTTGCGAACGTTAGCGCTGGCACCATTACTCCTTTCCAGATTCCACGCACCACCTCATACTTATTGTGGCCCCTCAATACTCTGTTTTTCATTGTTGCAGCAATGCGCTTCCCCTTTATTTTCAGATTCTCTTTGTGGGTACTTGAGTCTTTCCTTCGTTTATGTATACGCTGAGGTACTTATATTGCTTGACTGTGGGCATGACTTGCTGTTGAATTCACACCACGTAATTACTCTCTCTTCATTAAAGATCATAATTACCGATTTCTCTGTGCTGAACTTGAGGCCTAAATTTGTTGCTGCGTTGCCACAGATATTCGCAAGTGTCTGTGGCTGGATGGATGGATGCATAGGCGCCGAGTACGGGGGTCATCCGGGGCACCGGGCGGCGTATTTCCAATTGCTAGTAGGTACAGCGGGGCATGGCACTTGCTGAGACGACGGACATTTGCGCGAATGCGCGAGTAAGAGCGGCTGAAGGAGAGGAAATGTGGAAAGTTTTGCTCCTTAAAAATACGACTCTGCCTAGGCACTACGGAGGAGTTTCTTAGCGCGTGTTGTACGCGCTTGTCCCTAGGCGCGCCGGCAGAAATCGCGGGGCGCGGTAGTGCTGAACCTAGCATCGCAAGTTGGCGGCTTGACGTAATTATATTTATTCAATCACGTTGTTTGCTAATTAAAACAACGTGTCACTATTCCGCATTATTGGCGGCGCCACCAGGACACCAAAGCGGCAACGGGGACATCAAAGCTAGAAGCCGGACTGGACCGTGGGTTGGGGCTAGCAGAGGTCTGCGCGTGCCAGGGGAGTGTAAGATCGGCGTACAGCCAATTTTTTATGCGAACACCTCCTGGCACGCTTCGGCCTCCGCGGCCCCAACCCATGGGCCGCCCTGCTTCCAGCTTTGATCCCCCCGCTACCACTTGGGTGCCTCGGAGATCCTGCGCCGCCTATTTTAATATAACGTCAGGTGCTCTCCTGAGGCCTCGGTTTGCCGGTTACATGTGCCCTCCTGGAGCAGTGCTTGTAAAAATGCAATCTATCGTCGCGACTAAGGAAGTGATCCGCGTCTTATACAACACCAGTCAGAACCTTGCCCCTTCAGAGACAGTCATCACCGAATGGGGCGTCCGTGCCCACTGCCTCACCGCGCGGGCAGTCAGCGGTGGAGCGTAAACAAACTCGACCCCCCTCCGCCATGCCGGCACGCCTAGGGACAAACGCACGCTACACGCGCAAAGAAACATATTCAAGGAGCAAAGGCCCCCAGATTTTCTCTCTCGCACCCACTCTTACTCACGCCTGCGCAGAAACGTCGAGCGCCGTCAAAAGCGCCACGCCCCGCTGTACCTGCCAGCAATTGTAAAAGAGGTTTTTACAACCCGCCTCTTTCACGGCGCGACGGCGCATGCGCCCTGCACTATCGGATTAGGCGCGAAACGTTTTGGGAGGGACGCGCGCGCGCGGCCAGATATTAGGGGAAAGTACCCCGAAAAAAAAAAGCTCTTGGACGCGCGCTGTTGCAAACCCTCGTGCCATGTACCGCGTTGAAACTCTACCGGTAGCTGGTGCGGTGCCGAAAACCTGCGTAAGACTGCAACTCCACTTTGGAACAGGAAAGAGCCAGGGCTTAGTACGGACTGCACCGTGAACCACGTAGTTGCCGCTTTGCATTGACGGCTGTCACATTTATCGATAAACTCCTGCGTTACACTTGGGCGACACTTCAAAAACACGTTGCTGACGCAGTCTTCTTGCAGCGTCGGCCCACTCTTGCTGGTGGTGGCAGCGCGTGCCTGACTTCATGTACTGTTTTAAGGCGTGGTAACAATTGGTCTATACGCGCCATGCACGCCGGCGGACGCGCCACTGGTGGCAGCCTTGCGCAGAACACGCGGGAGAGGAGCGTGGCGCACGCCGTAGCTTGTTGTGTCGTTGATCGTGCTTCTCTGTCTTATTCACGTTTTCAGAGCAAGATAGGCAACACCATTCGCACGTGTGGGGTGGCCAAAGCTTTAGGGAATGTCGAAGAAGAATTGTTGCAGGGTGGGGGGCTCAAATACCGGTGAAAACGTGCCGGCGATACGGTTCTAATCATTCCCGGCAAAGCCTCATCAGTGAGAGCAACGGTAGCTAAAATGGATCGTCGCTTCGAAGGGAAATTTCTTGTTCTCACCTTTTCCTTTGTCTCGTCGGTGTTTTTTTCCACTCGATCATAGTTAGACGCGTGAGCAACGAAGTTCGTCTGCAGTGCAGCATGAGGTTTAAAGGCATTTCGATAAAGTTCGGAATGCTTTTTGCCGCTTATATTGTTTTCCGCTTCTTTACCGCGTTACAGGCAGCACGACTGCACGAGCGCATTGCGTTGTATGTTAAAGCTACTGAACTTTGCAAGAACTGAAATTGTTGGTTTCATGTGGCGCGGTAAATCTTCGCACCAGCTGTCGTGCACTTCATGTTTTTACATATATTTTATGCGTGGCTTCGCACATGTTTAACTGTTGCTAGTTGCTCCATGCATAACTCTTGTCGATTCTTTTGAGCTGCGAAGTTTTCACCCTGCCTTGTTTATAAAGGGTATAAATCACGCTGTGTCTTATCGGAATGATACAAAGGAAGTGCTTCTTTAACAGCTTCATTCTTTTCGCCTGAGGGTATCTTAGATTTTGTTTGCGTTTTGGGAAATGTGTTTAGAAAATAGGTAGTTCAGGGCGAGAATTGCTAATAGCTGCTGCATATGGTATTTTTGTTCCATTTCTCGCTGAAAAGTTCGCGTCCCGTTTGGGAAGTCATCACACCTCGATGCTGCGTGAGCAAACTTAACACGCCGAGTGATTTGTTTGTTTAAGAACGTAGTCCCTTCTTGCATGTGAGTTTTGTACTCAACTGAATGCTTTCTTATACTTACACTGCAGACGACTAAACCGGGCCTTGCCGCCAGCGCTCATCTACTTTGACTGGCGCTGCTCTGCCTTTAAATATATCATGTGGCACCTCTCTCTAGTAATATAAAAAAGTACTGAAAAGTTAGTCAATCTTTAGCTTTGTACGTTTCCAAGCAGCTCCCTTAGGGAATTTAAAATTGCACAAACTGCAGCGGGAACGGTAGTTCATCGGCGTATGCAGCAGAATTGCATCGACGGTACAGCACTAACACGCGCTTTTATTAACCCGTGTGTTTGGTGACTTCGTTGGCTAGTGTACGCGTTTCCATCAATAAATTGTCAATTACTCTTCTTGAGGCGACTTCGACTGCAGTTATTCGGCAATGTCACATATAATCATTGGCAAAAAAATCACAACGGCATATGCAGAGATTGTACCGTGCGGATTTGTTGGATATAAGTCTGCACTAACGACGAGTGCTTATTATTCAGGTACAAAAGCAGCATTGCGGCAAGGGTAGAATAAAAAAAAAACCATCGAGAGATCGCATCACTCAACAAAATTTATCGACTAGTCAACATGAGCTCCACGTCATGTAAATGGGGTTCATGGCGTTTGTCTGCGGGACACACCTTGCACGTATGTGTACCATGTTGTCCCAAACACCAGTAACATCGTGTTCATACCCGCTCGCACAGAGATCAGCATCTTCCCTACAGGTGTCACCGCAGAGAAGCAGCCTGGCACCCGAACAAAGGAGAAATCGCAGCCGCGAACTTCAGCCATCCTTGCTGCAAAGGGTTGTCGTCTGCTACTGCTCCCGCGTGTACTGTTGGAAGCGTCCGCTAGGTGGCTTTCAGTGGCGCCTCTACTAAGGTCCCTCTATAACAAGGTAGCGACATCTGCCGCGCGCGCCACCTAGGAAGCTCCTGTAGCAGACGGCGCCCAAGCTAAACCGCGGCGCCGCGGCATTCATGAGGTGAAAAAATATCTGCACACGCGCGGAAATAAAACGCTACTGGTGCCTGACTATGGTGAAAAACGAAAGAAGGGCCCGAACTGCTAAATCTAGTCCTTTAATTTCAAATGAGCGCTGAAAGAAAAACGCTCAAGAGAGGAATGAGTGCTTGATCGCCTCGCGAGTCCATGTTTACCTTTCGTTCGTTTGCGCTCAATCACCGCGCGAGCCTTGGTGATTGCTTGCGCTTAATCCCGTTTGCTCTGTGAATCCTTTTGCTCGTAAGTGTGCTGCGTACACATAGCGGTTACTTTGAACGAAGAATTTGGGCAAAAAAGAAGGCTGACAGTGGCTTGGACCGAAAAGTTTCGACATAACGTCGCTGAAACGTGCGACCCTCACGGCAACTAAACAACATCCTGTATGTGTGTGGAAACGAGAGCGCCAACAGTCCTCTTGCCGCTGAGTGTGTTTGTCGTGTAGCGATTACACGACGACTGTTTTGTTTTGTAGTTCAGTGCTACGAGCCAGTGCAACTGTCGTGACATTCTAAAGCGGCTGTATGGATCATGTCAGCGAGTCTCCTCGATCGTGTTCGGGCTGCCAGCGCGATCTAATGTCGCGGCACACCAACATCGAGCGTAGTGTGTGCGCGTGTGTGCATGCGGTTGACTGTTCTCTTGAACCGTGCGACGTCGCCACGTAAACTTCAATCATGACGCGCATTGTTGTGTTTATGCCTTTTCGCCTCCGTGCACCTCTAAAGCCTCGTAAGAATTAGGGCGCCCTTATACGAAACGCACGCGGATTGGCCTAGCTATTACTGCACTGTTTTGCTGGCGATCCGTGTATCGCTTCTGGCGTTTTTCTTATGCTAATTAGCAGTTGTGTGTTTTTCATCAGTAAAATGGTGTCGCCGATTTCTGAAACTTCTTCGAGGGTAAGGGAAACTTGGAAGGAACGAGCTCGCAGCTGTATGTAATGTACTTTGATAAATTGTATTACACTTTATTATTTGATGGCCAGTAGCAGTGGCTATGCAGTATTTGTTTCTAAAGGCAGAGTAATGCAGGCACTTAGGAATATATTTGTTCACATATGCAATGCACAGAAAACGATTAGGATATGCAGAGTTGGAAATGACTTTTTGGACATATTGTAAAGCGCAATTAACAACGCGCGCAAACACAGGAAAGTGTGAAAGTAGAATTCGCTGCTGAAATTTATTTTTTATCGCACGTAACGCAATGCGGATATTTGTCAGCGAGTTAATGGGTTTCTGCCCCACTATTTACTTGCATGCTAGGTCATACTGCACTTGCTAAGTCAATGGGCTCCATAATGCACTAAAATCAATAATCTCCACAAACTTCGGCCGTCAACATTCATGCGCGTGAATGAAATACTATCGCAGCTCTGCACACACACGTGTATACTTTTTCTCGCACCTTCGTATCGCTCTACGTTACTTTCCTCGCATAGTCGTGCAGTTACCGACGGTTCTGTCTATCCGTCCGATTCTATGCGGCCACATTTATCTTCTGGTTAGGTTTTGTTTGCCGCGCGGAATGCAAAATAACTTCTTGTCGTCCTCCGTCTGATCTCGGCACTCACCCGCACAGCAACAAGGCATTTCGGTCCTTTGCATCCTAGGTCATACTGAACTATTCAGCGGGCTCCCCCCCCCCCATAACGAACTAAAATAAATAATATCCACAAACTTTGGCCATCAACATTCATGCGCGCGAGTGAAATACTATCACAGCTCGACGCATGCACGTGTATACTTTCTATCGCACCTTTGTATCGTTCTGTGTTTCTTGCGTCGCATAACCGTGCAGTTACAGGCAGTTCGAAGTCCTTCCGTCCAATTCTGTTCAAGCATACTTTTCTTCTGGTTAGGTTCTGGTTGCCGCGCGGGATGCAAAATAACTTCTTGCCATCGTTCGTCCGGTTTCGGCACCCAACCGCAAAGCAACAAGGCAATTCGGCCCTCCCGGAACGAAATTACCGCAGCAATGTGCATAGCACAACAGGCGAAACGCGCGCACTTCACCCGGCACGCAGGAACTTTCATGGCGGCAAAGGGGCGGAGCAAGGTCACATGTCACCGATCAGCCTATCGCTGGCGTCGTCGGCTGGATCAAAGCCTTTCTGTACTTTGGAATTATTGAGGGACTTTAGCCTCTATAGGCGGTGCACGAGGCGTATACGAGACCGACAAGACGCTGACGCCGACGATTGCCCGACTATTCAGCAGTGTGTCACTGAGACAATTTAATCGTAATAGCCCGACAACGACAGCACCGACGGGTGCGAGTTGTCATATAGCGCGACGGGCTTTCGTGTCGACAGCGTGACGACCGTGATAGCTCGACCGAACTCTACGTGATCAGTCGTCGAACCGACAACGCGATAGCTGCAGCTCATTCACTTGTGAATATAATTATTCGCGCTCAAAATGCGTCGACATGACTTCGAAGTTGAAATGCACGAGCTTCAGTCCTCTCAAGCCGTGCACGTGAAGTTTGAGCCAATGTTGATCCTGTTTAGCGAAGTTTGGGTTAGGCTTAACCCGGTCGAGTTCGTGCACCGGCTACCGATGGAGCTGAACTTAAAAAATAAGCAGTCAGGACGAAGGAAACCGCTCTTATATTTAGGTTGCGGCCCTATAGCGATTTGGTAACTACTCTTCACTTCGCACGGCACGTACAAAATAAGCGGCAAGCGGCGACACAGCGCTGTGCCAACATCTCGTACTTTGGTCACCGTACCCGAACGCTGCCGGTCGCATTCCCGTAGATGGTGGGTATGTGTGTGTTATTATGCCGACATTTCTTAATTCCAAAAAAGCATTGTTTACCTATGCGTCAAACGGGAAAGGAGAGACAGTGCATTCGATACAGCAGCATAAACTCGCTCAGTTGCCAACGGTGTCAGCGATGGCATCCGCCTTTTTGCGAGAGAACTACACGGCATATAAGTGGGGACTTATGTCGAGCACAGTTCATAGTTCACAGTTCACAGTTCATAATACTTCATAGCACGCGCAAACTGTAAGTATGGTGAAGTTAAGCAAAGGCGGGAATCAGTAGTAGCAGCCCGTAATATATATGTGTCTGGATCACAGTTGCAGTTGTTTAAGGGACTCGGCCGCTCATACTGACTCGTATGTATCTTTTGCTACGTTTTGAGATTATTTCACATCAGCGATGCGCCGTTTATAATATAACCGAAGCTTACAGCGATCTGAAGCTGTAGAGGTAAACAAATGCATCGCTTTGGCAAATCCCACGTGGAAGGCTGCGCTCGAAGGCTTCTGAATATGCGAAATGTTTAGTGAATGTGTAAAAGGAATACAAAAAGCGACGTGCAATCGCAGACATCAGCGACAACGCACCCAAGGCAGTGTTAAGAACGGCCAGCTGCAGTGCAAGTTTGCCAGCGATTTACGCCAGCGGTGGTAACCTCATCTTGGAACGCCGCCGCCAACCTCTAGCCTCGTCGCCGTTGCGAGTGAAGGAGTTCGACGAAGTAGGCTTTGTGCGCAACACGAAAACGCCGCCCTGTTCTGCTATGAGTGGGGGAGTTTCAGCGACGTACTAATTTTCAGCGACGTACTAATTGATTACTAATTTTTTCCGACTGATAAATAAACCCCATGAAAAATGAAAAATACCACGTGACTGCGCTCCCACCCGCATCATAAAGCAGTGCCCTCGAACATGCTTCCTCTGAGTTATCCATAACGAAATAAAGGAAATAAACAAAAACATCGTGATCGAGTTAGTTCCTTATCTGCCGCGTCCCGGCCGAAGTAACACGTCGCGTTCGGCGTTAGTTGGAAACAAGTTGTGATAGCTGTTGTCTTAGCGTAGATAAAATACACGGATTTTTTTTTTTGTCACAGAACCTATCATCATAAAAGCGGATTGACAACGTCAGTGCAAAGGTTTAGAGGCGCGTTTTGTTTCGTCCCAGTCACCATGTCTTCCTCTGTTGAGCAGATGGTAAACATGTCCCTGGCCTTGGGATCTGCAAATGGCAACAAGAGGGATGCCGCAAATATACATATCAGTCATGGAAGTGTGGCGGTAGACCCAACGCATCGACTATCATCAGAAATTAGAGAGTTTTAGTTTAGGGGACGCAAGCGGCTTGCGTACGCAAGAACTAGGGGCGACGGTACTGCGCATGCGCAGACCGCTACGTCTACTTGCGTCCTTGGGTTGTATGGCCGGCCGAAAACATCGCTGCCCCTAAGTGGTCACGTTACCCACGTGACTCTCGCGGTGTAGGAGAACTGGCGAGTAGCTAGCGGGTAGATAATCTAATAAATCTTTCGCCAAGTGTCGACAGACGTCGTCATATATATATATATATATATATATATATATATATATATATATATATATATATAGAGAGAGAGAGAGAGAGAGAGAGAGAGAGAGAGAGGTTTAGCGTGTCCGGTACTCGGATAAACGCAGGCTGGGGCGTTGGGGCGGAGCCATGAACGGGAGCGGCCTGCATGGTGCATCCACCTGGCGGCGCAAAGCTCAAACGGAAAAAAGCAGTTAATATTGCTGTAACCAAGCATATTCTACTTCGCTGCTGGTGTAAATTTTCGGCACTGGCGTAATTGTGTTGCTGCAAAAAATTTATACGCACAGCAAAGTAAAATACACTTGTTTACTGCAATATTAGCTGTGTTTGTCTGTTTGAGCTTTGCGCCACCAGGTGGCCGCACCGTGCAGGTCGCTCCCGTTCATGGCTCCGCCCCAACGCCCCAGCCTGCGTTTACCCGAATACCGGACACGCAAAACCTCTCTACTAACTGCTTTTAATAAGGATAGTTTCATGTGCTTTACTTCATATGCTTGATTTCACGTTTTAAAAAATGATTACGAAGCAAAAATCAGACGTTGATGGCGCTGCGAGCTCATCCGACCTCACTGTGGCTTGCGTTTGGGGCCGCTAATCTATAACGTGTTTCTGCTTGCGTACGCAAACGCAAACGCACCCAAGCGCTAGGGGCCCCAACGCCTTGCGTCCCCTAAACTAAAACTCTCTATTATGAAAACCTGAGACAAACCGGCAGCTTCAAGAAACAGCGGCGGAGGACTTCATCTTTGACTCCTAGCCTACACTCTCAGACAAAGGTACACCATTTGGGGTGTACCTTTAGAGTGTGCACTCTAAAACAAAATTACACCCTTTGGGTCGTCTCTTGCCACACAACGATAAACGTCATCTGTCTTGTCCGCATTTCCTTTCTTTAACGCTACGAGCCCGGTACTTCCCAGTAACGAACGGCATGCGCGTTATCAGCATGCATGACATAGCATTGCCGACAGGAATGTAGCGGGCGCGGCGTTTTCAAGAAAGGAAATGCAAGCAAGGCAGATGATGATTATCGTTGTGTGGCAGATATGCACTCCAAAGGGTGTACCTTGTCTAAGAGTGTACGCACGGATGTTCTAGCATTTATGGCCTCAAACCCTCTTGCTAGCGTGCGGGACGTGGCCGCCCAGGTGCCAATTTCCAACTCATCAGTTTGGAGGATTCTAAACGACGGCCTTTCACCCGTAGGACCTTAACCAGCACCAACGCTTGGAAGATAGGTACCTGTAGAATCGTCTAGATTTCTCGAACTGGGTCCTCACAAAAGCCGATGAGTCACCGGACTTTTTGAGTAACATCATGTGCACAAATGAAGTCAACTTTCGCAGAAACGCCCAGGTAAATTTGCATAACACACATTACTAGAGGGACTCCAGTCCACACTGGGTAAAGCGCAATCGGCACCAGTACCATATGTTGCTCTATGTGAGGTTCGGAATTTACGCCGGTGCTATAATCGGCCCCATCTTCTTCGATTAGACACTGAACTGCACAGCGTTACGTGAAAAAAATCCTTGAACGAGGGGTGGGCGAGTTTCTCAGCGAAGTCCCGCTGTCACGTCTTCCACTTCGGTGGTATCAACAAGTTGGAGCACCAGCACACAGCAGCAGCCGAGCACGCAACTAGTTGGATGCCACTTTTCATGCGCAATAGATTGGAAGGCACGGGCCTGTAAATTGGCCGGCTACGTCACATGACCTCTATTCACTCGATTTCTTTCTTTGAGATTATGTGAAAGATCGCGCTTACATGATGGAGACGGACGTCAGATTAGTTCAAGGCAAGGATAACGGATGTCTTCTATAGAATTCCGGCGTCGGTCATCAAGAACGCCACTGAAGATGTTATAAAACGAACACAGTACTACGTAGCTGCAAGAGAGACCTTTTCGAACACGTCCTCTAGGCAGCATCTGGTGTTCAACGGAGCTTACGAATTTATAGATAATAAGGGCACACTGAAATCTGATGCGTTTTTTTTTTTCTGCAGCCATCCTGATTGCCAATTCGGCTCATTTAGAAATGCTATAATTACATTCTTGAACGCATCGGTTTTGCCTTTTCTCTACATGTTGCTCGCTTCCCGTTCTGTTCATTTCGCTTTTATTTTTTGACACGAACCTGCTTTTGCAGCACGTATACACTTTCATGAAAAATAAAACGGTCACTTTAATTTGGCTTTGGTCCACAGCAAGTTTCTCGCCCAAAATATAGCTTCGCGTGCACGCTTTCGATGAGGTGCGAGCAAAGCCGGGATTTTAGAATATTCTATGTATATGCCTATTACATTGCTATTCGCATTTCATGCGTGGTCAGAGCGGCGCTTCGGCCGCGTTATCAAGGGGATGTCGTTATCAATGTGATCAGTCCGCACTAAGAGACGGATAATACTTGTGACGTAGAAATGAGAGGAAGGAATAGCTGCAAAGCCGCGAAACCTGCTGTCGGTGCTCCTTCCGTACCATTATCAAGGTGGTGCGCAGTACCTTCGAATTTGCGACAGGCAATTCAGTTGCTTTCAATCAGCTTATTTGAGGGCGATGCTTTATGAAGCGGGTGGGAGAGCAATCACGCGATATTTTTCATGTTTCGTGGGGTTTCTTTACCAGTCGGAAAAAATTAGTGCGCAATTAGTGCGCAATTAGTGCGTTGCTCAAAACACCGCAGTTAGATGTCATTTTGGGTACCTACGAATGCCTCATTGACACTCTGAAAATTAGGACAGTACTTCTCGAGTTAGATAATTCATTGCAATTACCGAATTAAATCTCAGTAACAAAAGAATTACTGGTGGCTACTCCACTATACTGGAAACAATATGCGCTAGGTTTTCTTCGAGTAACGCAAATACTCTTTCTTAAAGTCTTGGTGCATGATAGTTGGGGAACACACTATAATTCACTCAGTAACCGAAATGAGGTCCAGCCGGATTCACTCGAAATCTAAACAAGTGTCATGCGCAGCAGCGCTTATACTCGGACTCACAGAAAAAGAAAAGAGACAGACAGAGAGAGAGAGAGAGAGAGACTACAGTTTCGGTGGAAAGGCGCAGCAGTATTAGTCATAGCCACGTATGCCATAATTACACGAAGGAAGATTACACCACCGAGAGGATCAGGCTGTGAAATTGAACTGTCTCCTACTATGAGGTCTTGTATATGTATATATTATATAACGCCGTCACTTCAGCGCTCGATTCTTCGAGCGGAAGAGATTGCCGAAGCCCAAGAACGCGCGCAACTCACTCGCCTGACCACCACAGCGGCAGGTAAACGAATCCTCGAAGAGCTGGGTTACCACCCTGTGGGATTCCCGATGGTCAGTACCCCGATCCCTAGGTGCATTCGACACATGTTCGTAGTGACCCCTGTGCCCCGAAACGTCCATCCCGCCCACAACGAGGGTAGACGCAAGGCCAGAGCAACAGCCATCTTCAAACAGATCAAGCAGCACGACATTAGAGCAAGCTTCGTTGACGCCGCGGAGTGCAGCGACGGGAAGACCTTTGCCGTCGTTGTGGTCGACTCCAGCGGCAAGATTTCCAATAGCACCTCGATTCGCACTTCAGATCCCGGAGTCGCCGAGCAAGCCAGCATCGCCCTCGCCCTGCTAGACGGTCGTGGGTCCGAGATCTATAGTGATTCCAAAACGGCAGTTAGGGCTTTTCAGAAGGGTTGCATCGCCAAGCAAGCTGCTCTTCTTCTTAGCGGCTCGAGTCCATATGCTCTCACACATTATTCAATTCACTGGTTTCCCGCTCACGTAGGGTCGGTCGAGGGTGCTCCACCGACCCTCAATGAGTCTGCTGACGAGGCTGCGCGTGACCTCACCGACCGCGCTTCCTCTATAAAGAGCGCTGACTCCCCTCCTCTCTACGGCTACAGGGACGCTGCCGCTACTCACAACGAGATTATTAAATTTTTCTACATGTCTAGAAGAGTCTTTCCACCCCCTCACCCAAAGTATAACAGGACGCAAGCCGTTTCGCTTAGACTTTTACAGACTAGCACATACGCGTGTCTGTCCGTTCTCCGCGAGGCATACCCCGACGTGTATCGCGACGACACCTGCCCGTCCTGCGGGCAGACCTCCACTCTACCTCACATGCTCTGGGAGTGCTGGTCGACATACCCCAAGTTCATCAAGGAGGAGTGGGACTCGCTCCTGCGTAGCCCCGCTCTAGACAAGGAAATCCTGGCTGTCCGGCGTGCCCGCGACCGGGTCGGTGGGCTAGACCTGCCGGTGCCGACGTGGGACTAGCCGGGTACGCGACGAGTTCGCGTCCTCGCCGGACCTGCAATAAAGTTTCTTCACTCACTCAGGTCACACGAAGTTTCTTCAAGTGCAATTTTATATATATATATATATATATATATATATATATATATATATATATATAATATTTGGGGTTTTACGTGCCAAAACCACTTTCTGATTATGAGGCACGCCGTAGTGGAGGACTCCGGAAATTTTGACCACCTGAGGTTCTTTAACGTGCACCTAAATCTAAGCACACGGGTGTTTTCGCATTTCGCCCCCATCGAAATGCGGCCGCCGTGGCCGGGATTCGATCCCGCGACCTCGTGCTCAGCAGCCCAACACCATAGCCACTGAGCAACCACGGCGGGTTATACATATATAATGAAAGGTGGTTTATTGCAGCTCGTTCGAGGGATCGCAAGTAGCTCTTGATCACGAGTCCCAGAGTCCTAGCCCGAGCTCGGGTCTCGCGCCGCAGCGGTGGCAGTACGCACAGCGCCACATGCATATTCCCTACTACAATATATATATATATATATATATATATAGATATTGCGACTCATTTTCCTATGTGCAACCCTTTAAAGAGTTTTTTTTTTTTTTTTTTTTTTTAGCTTTGCGTGATGGATCCTAGCCACGGCAGCCGTATTTCCATGGGGGCGAAATGCGAAAACACCTGTGTAGTTAGATTTAGGTGCACGTTAAAGAACACCAAGTGGTCCAAATTTCCTGAAGTCCCCCACTATGGCGCCCCTCATAATCAAATCATGGTTTTGGCTCTTAAACCGCATAAAAAAATAGGGGGGGGGGGGTTACTTTGCATGATATGTTACTGTGAAACCAGGTAGGTTAGGCCCTTCTCCGCATGTGCTCCATCCACACGAACCGGGGTAGACGCGCCATCAGATCAACGTTCGACGTTCGTCCGCGCGGCGTACTCTGCCAAAGCCACGTAGAAAAAGAATATATAAGGCCTCCGCACGTCGGTGTGACGTCACGCTAGTCGCATGGGCCGGACAGTCGACGCCGTCGGCGTCTCCGCGCCTAGGTTCGTTGCGCTTGCAGTCTCGTTGCGCGTCGTGGATACTATGGCTTCGGAAAATTAGTGCTTTCCTTGAAGTGACAGCAACCTATAAATGCATATGCTTCGGTTCCAAAGCAAGACACGTTTAGCTGACGCAAAAAACAAAGGGGAGCCGCCGGTTCACCGCAGTCAACTCCACCATGGAAAGCAACATTCTTTGATACCTTTCTTAGATTACTTGACTAGCGACATTGTTTTATGCGTGTATCGCAATATGACCTGCCTTATTGTCCTTGCGATGTTTGGTCGGGACTAATACAAGCAAACTGCATGCTGTTTAGTCACTTTAACCTTAGACGGGAAGAAAGAAAGAGGAAAACTGCATATTGAAGACACATAATATACTTTATTCACAAATGATAAGAACTGCATTCAGAAACAAACATTTTAAATCTTTCATATACAATTATCATTCTCACTTTTGCATTGCGTAAAACAGTCCTCGCTAGACACATGAATATCGAGGTTCATTTTGTAGTGAACATTGTAACATTATAGGGTCACGCACAACTAATTGTCGAATAGAATAAGCTTCCGTTTTTGTTGTACCATTTCTTGTGTTTCTTTTATTTCCACCCGCCTGTTTTCAGGCTTTTTTGGTCTTCATAAAATGCTGAGATAACGGTGAAAAGTAAGTCAAAAACAAGAGGCCTACTCTCAGTCCTGAAGGAAAACGTGCAATTAATGGACTGCGGTAGCATGGAGAGTTCCAATCATAAACAGGTAGCACAATACACTCAAACGCTAACATTTGAATTGGCCAAAATGCAGGGCTTAAATTTTGATAATGTAGGCAAATAAATCCTAGCTACGCCACAGGTTTATTTTTACAAGGGTTCTGTCAACACAAACATACGTAGATCTTCAACATAAACAGAGCTTCATGAATAAAAAATAAATAATGAGAAACATATCTCAGGCCTTCAAGGTCTGCAATTTTCGGTCGTTCTTGGCATTGCGTAATTTGACATTTTCTGTGCGGCACAAGTTGTTCAGCAGTGTATTCGCTGCAGCACTTACAACATGCCCCATTACCTCCTGCGCAGGATGACCGAAATCACACACATCTACATCCTCAAAGTCATGAAGGGTAGCGAACACAAGGCCGACAAGAGTATCTTTCTGCCTAGGAAGGCTGAAAAATCGTACGGCATATTCTGGTGTCCTGAGCTTGTCCAATATGATTTCAGAAAAGAGTACAGCATTAACTACAACTGCTCGTAGAAACTTCAGGCCACCCCTCGTCATCTTCGTGATTAATGCATTGTCAGGGTCATCTAGATCGACGTCTTGCATCACAAGGCTTTCGCTGCAAGATGTGCATGTCAAATTTTTTAGAGCTGCATGGGCACAATAGCCGGCAACATAGGTTAGTGCCGGTAGCCTTGACGTTTTTTTCTCAATGTCAGAGTCGGTCACAGTGACGTGAAACTGGCCGCTTCCTGAATTTACACTTGTCTCCAACGTGCTCGCACTTGGTGGTAGTAGCATGTCCAAATCTGGCAGGTCCAGAACCTTCTGCAAACGCAATTTGTTTTCAGATTCATATATCTGCCTTATAGACACGTGGTAATTGGCACCAGACAATTGCCGATACTTTCCAAGCTATCCTCCAAGCTATCAGTTTGAAATTTGCCCAAAAGAACATACTCGAAATTAAGCTCTTCGAGACAGTATATGGCAAGTTCGTGCAAGGCGTGGGTAGTGTGGCTGAAAGCTGTGTGCGTTTCACGTGTCAGGCGGCCATTGTCATGTTTGAGGCTTCCCCAGCGATCAAGCCATTGAACTATTCTCTCTAAGAATTCTAGTTGAGGACATGACGATGAAACTATTGGACCTTGCAACTGATCTCGCAACCGCAATTTTTAGACCCACCCTTCGGCTTTGCCTCCCCAGGTCAGTGAGCATGCATTGCAGTTGGTCCCCTGAGTTACTAAGCAAGGCAATATCATCAGCGAATCGCAAGTTACTAAGGTATTCTCCATTAACTCTTATCCCCAATTCTTCCCAATCCAGGTCTCTGAATACCTCCTGTAAACACGCTGTGAATAGCATTGGAGAGATCGTATCTCCCTGCCTGACGCCTTTCTTTATTGGGATTTTGTTGCTTTCTTTATGGAGGACAACGGTGGCTGTGGAGCCGCTATAGATATATTTCAGTATCTTTACATACGGCTCGTCTACACCCTGATTCCGCAATGCCTCCATGACTGCTGAGGTTTCGACTGAATCAAACGCTTTCTCGTAATCAATGAAAGCTATATATAAAGGTTGGTTATATTCCGCAAATTTTTCTATCACCTGATTGATAGTGTGAATATGGTCTATTGTTGAGTAGCCTTTACGGAATCCTGCCTGGTCCTTTGGTTGACGGAAGTCCAAGGTGTTCCTGATTCTATTTGCAATTACCTTAGTAAATACTTTGTAGGCAACGGACAGTAAGCTGCTCGGTCTATAATTTTTTAAGTCTTTGGCGTCCCCTTTCTTATGGATTAGGATTATCTTAGCGTTTTTACAAGATTCCGGTACGCTCGAAGTCATGAGGCATTGCGTATACAGGGTGGCCAGTTTCTCTAGAACAATCTGCCCACCATCCTTCAACAAATCTGCTGTTACCTGATCCTCCCCAGCTGCCTTCCCCCTTCGCATAGCTCAAGGCTTTCTTTACTTCTTCCGGCGTTACCTGTGGGATTTCGAATTCCTCTAGGCTATTCTCTCTTCCATTATCGTCGTGGGTGCCACTGGTACTGTATAGATCTCTATAGAACTCCTCAGCCACGTGAACTATCTCATCCATATTAGTAATGATGTTGCCGGCTTTGTCTCTTAACGCATACATCTGATTCTGGTCAATTCCTAGTTTCTTCTTCACTGCTTTTAGGCTTCCTCCGTTCCTGAGAGCGTGTTCAATTCTATCCATATCATACTTCCTTATGTCAGCTGTCTTACGCTTGTTGATTAACTTCGAAAGTTCTGCCAGTTCTATTCTACCTGTAGGGTTAGAGGCTTTCATACATTGGCGTTTCTTGATCAGATCTTTCGTCTCCTGCGATAGCTTGCTGGTATCCTGTCTAACGGAGTTACCACCGACTTCTATTGCACACTCATTAATGATGGCCACAAGACTGTCGTTCATTGCTTCAACACTAAGGTCTTCTTCCTGAGTTAAAGCCGAATACCTGTTCTGTAGCTTGATCTGAAATTCGTCTATTTTCCCTCTTACCGCTAACTCATTTATCGGCTTCTTATATACCAGTTTCTTCCGTTCCCTCCTCAGGTATAGGCTAATTCGAGTTCTTACCATCCTATGGTCACTGCAGCGCACCTTGCTGAGCACGTCAACATCTTGTATGATACCAGGGTTAGCGCAGAGTATGAAGTCGACTTCATTTCTAGTCTCGCCGTTCGGGCTCCTCTACGTACACTTTCGGCTATCCCACTTGCGGAAGAAGGTATTCATTATCCGCATATTATTCTGTTCCGCAAGCTCTACTAATAACTCTCCCCTGCTATTCCTAGTTCCTATGCCATATTCCCCCACTGCCTTGTCTCCAGCCTGCTTCTTGCCTACATTGGCATTGAAGTCGCCCATCAGCATAGTGTATTTTGTTTTGACTTTACCCATCGCCGATTCCACGTCTTCATAGAAGCTTTCGACTTGCTGGTCATCATGACTGGATGTAGGGGCGTAAACCTGTACAACTTTCATTTTGTACCTCTTATTGAGTTTCACAACAAGACCTGCCACCCTCTCGTTAAAGGGACCCTGAAACGCTTTTGACGATTTTCTACAAACGTATTGAGTCGTTAGAGTAGGTCCTTCTGATCATTAATTGACACATCTAAGTGCTCCGCGTAAAGCGTGTAATTTATTATAAGGTTTTAAATATGCACATCGCTGCCGATCGCAGCGCACTGCTCGGCGGAATTTTAAGCCGCCCCTACCCATATGACCGAAATCGCCCATACGACGTCAGTGGGGCGAGCTATCCGATTGGCTGACAAGGGCGCGTGATCGATAATTTTTCCAACTTTATGGTAAACAAATGATCTTCGTAATAGTTGGAATGTTAGTTAATTTGTTTTTATGAAAAGAAAGTAACATAAAGAGAATGCACAATAATAATTTTTCAGTACACTTAAGCACTTCCGGCACACAGCAAGTGTCGTCTGCTTGTGTTACAACGTACTCCATTTTGAAGAGAGCTCCGCGGTCAGAGTCGGTCTCAGTCTTTTCGCGAGCACTGTGATTCGACTTTCTTGCCTTGTGGACTGCAAACGTAGCGACTGGCAATATGTCAAGCTGCGACATCGTGTCCCACTGCAAGGCAGCGTGCGAGCGAACTAGCTGCTGCGCATCGGACTGTCGCTATCCGATCCGCGCCAGAATTTGCGCGGTTGTGGCCGTCACTTTACACCGGAAGATTACTAACGCAATAGCGTTTCCCGAGTCCAGTATTAGGGAAAACGCAAGCGCAAGGGGACAGAGTCTGGCCGCTTGACTTTGCCGTAACGGGATGAGCCATGAGATGAGCAGAAGGGCAAATGCGAATGGTCTGCACGGTGCAGCCACCTGGTGGCACAGAGCTCAACCATACACAGTAGCAGCAACGAAGTGTATTCTTCTTTGCTGCTGATGTGTATTTTTCGCAGGAGTGTAATCATGAACACGTTTTTATAAATGTTTAAAATGTTTTACGCTTGGTTAGAGCAATATTAGCGCTTTGTTTGGCTGGTTAAACGCTGCACCAACAAGTGTATGGACCGTGCTGACCGATCAGGCCGCTCACGTACGTCTACGCTAAAGTTCCTTCATCAGCTTGAGTTTATGCCTAGTCATTTGCCGAAATGACCAGCTTGCCTGTGGTTACCGGAATACAAGACACGTTCGGCGCTACGACAGAATGCTCGCAACGCACGCTGCTTCGATAGCTCTCGCTTGGGGTCGACGGCCAAGCGGCTAGCGGAGCGGTCTCGCGCGGGCGGGGGCGGGCTCCAAAACAACCGGAAGTGGACGATGTGACGTCGCATCGTGACGCTGAACCAGTGAAGGCGGAGCTTAGCCCCACTCGCTCGGCGAACGAGTTGAGGAGGAAAAGCATGGCTAGGGAGGAGGGTAGCTTCTAATCGCTTGTAGCTCCATTAATACGTAACGCTTCACTTAAATTGTGGTGCGAATGTTCTACTTAAGCTGTACCCTACGCGTCTACAAAATTTGTCCGAACCGTTTCAGGGGCCCTTTAATGCTATAGAATTGCTTTATGTTACCAGCTATATTCTTATTAATCAGGAACCTGACTCCTAGTTCTCGTCTCTCCGCTAAGCCCCGGTAGCACAGGACGTGCCCGCTTTTTAGCACTGTATATGCTTCTTTTGGCTTCCTAACTTCACTGAGCCCTATTATATCCCATTTACTGCCCTCTAATTCCTCCAATAGCACTGCTAGACTCGCCTCACTAGATAACGTTCTAGCGTTAAACGTTGCCAGGTTCATATTCCAATGGCGGCCTGTCCGGAGCCAGGGATTCTTAGCACCCTCTGCTGGGGACTGAGGGCCGGGGTTTGATTGTTGTGTTCATATAGGAGGTTGTGGCCAAGTACTGCACCAGGGTGACCAATCCTGCTCTGGTGAGGGAGTGCGTTACCGGTTCTGATCACCGGGATCAGGCCACACTCCAGGCCTGCTTATGCAATTTTATCAACACGCGGATTTTTTTTAATCCGGTGGAAAATTGCGCGGCACCGGGATTCGATCCACGGACCTCTTGCACGCGAGGCGGGTGTTCTACTTCTACGCCACCGCTGCTTTTTCTTTATTTTTTTTCGTTTTTCTTTAAACTTTAGTACAGAGACCCAGCTGCTAGTGCCCGCAGGTGAGCGGCCACCCTTTTCCACGTAGCCGTGGCCCTATTCTGATAGCATACGCCGATTCACCAGCTGTAGCTGGTCCTCGGGACTTGCGGTTGTCAGCTGGGCCTCTCACTAGTCTTCTGTTGGTGCTTGGATAGGCGTTGTCCGCGAGTTCTGTTTGGATTCCCAGACCATGTGGTAAAGGGCTTTTGGTGTATCTCAGAACTGGCAGTCTCTTGTATATGTTGAGGGGTACATCGCGTGTATAGTGGAGTGGCGTGGAGGCGATTGCCCATCTGAAGTCTGCGTAGTGTGATGGCTTCTTCTCTGTTAAGCTTGCAGTGTAGTGGTAGATATTCCGGCCCGTTCCTCTTGTAATGTTCTAGGATGTTGCAGTATATATTTGCTTTGTATCATTTCGTCTTGGTCGGACGGCAGGCGATGTCCTGGTGGGGTTGCCCGGTGTACATGTTCTCGGGCCGCGGCGTGAGCCGCTTGCTTTTTCTCCAAGGATTCGTGTACCAGAGTTCAGACGATGTACATTTCAGGGATGTCTTGATTCTTGATGGTGGCGAGTGCGGCCTTGCTCATCCTTCCTGTCCGAAAATGGCGACTAGCTGCCCGCGAGTCTGTGACGACGATGACCGGCACATCCCATCGGCAGGTCCATATGGCCATTGCTATGACGACCTGTTCGGCTACCTCAAGGCCCTCAGCAACTACTGATGCAGCTGCTATCTCTTCGTTCGCCTTTTTGGTGATGCAGGTTATGCTGCCTGGCGTCCGTGTACCATATTTCTGCCTTATTGCTTTCTTTGTTTAGCATTTCTTGTAGCGCGGTGGCTCTCGCAATTGTCTTCTCTCTTTGTTGTATTCTGGGTGCATGTGTCTCCTTGGATGTATCCTTGCTCTCAGGGTCAGGGGTACACGTTGTGTTCTTCTTCGAGAGGGTATCCAAGTCTTCTGAGTAAAGTTCTACCGGCAGTGGCAAGTTTTAGTCTTTCGAGTTAGTCTGTCTTGTGAGCCTCCGCCAATTCTTCCCAGGTATTATGTACTCCTATAGCCGGGTAAAACTCAAGAAGGCAGTGGCATTTCATCCTCAAAGGCGGATGCATACGAACCTCCACCAATGGGCCCGCACTCTAGACTGATGTCATGAGCCGGACGGCCGGTGACCCCGCCGACGGAGAACACGGCACTGGGCCGAGTCGCGTCAGCGGGACTATTTCTTTAGTCGCAGAGGCAATCGGCTCCGCGACTGAACACACGCAGGAACTCACGCACGCACACGTTTGTCCATTTGATTCGCCTGTAGCCATAAGGCAATATTTTAAAGCCAAATATAACTAAATCTGTACTAGAGAAGAGTACATAAGCAGCGTGTTCAAAGGGGCTGGTTGGTTCATCTTTTAGAATAAAAAACAGCGTGACACAGAGTGAAAACAAACAGCGTGACTCGCTCGTCCTGTGTCGCACTCTTTTTTATTCTAAAGAATATATTTGTGTCGTCAGCATATAACAGGTGCTGTGTTGGGCACAGTAATAATGCCATTTATATATATCAAGAATAATAATGGGCCAAGGATGGAACGTTGTGGGACACCGTATTTTTGAGGGACCTACGTTTAACATAATTTTCGCGCACTGTACAAACAAAATGTTGTTTCATAGAGTCGAACGCTTTCCTAAAATCGAAAAACAATCCGATAGTAAGCAGTTTCTGTTCAATGTTACTATTTTCGTCTTTGTTTATAGGACCTGTTCAGAACATTTTTCTTTTGAAAACCGTACTTTGGTCTACGATAATGTTGTTTACGTTAAAGAAGTTTAATAATCTTAATTTCTTTTTCTAGTTATATAAAAAATTGCAAAGCAGGAATGGGTCGGTAATTATTTAAGTCATTAGAATCACCCTTTCTGTAGATAGCCAATACCTTTGCCATTTTAATTGGTAATGAAAAATATCAGTAGAAAGCACTAAGTCACAGATATGAGTTAGGGGCTTGCAAATAAAATGAGCGACTGCTTTGATCGGCTATGCTCATCATACCCAGCTGCACCATACTGTTTCAGTTTCTGAAGAAATTTATAAATTTCTGCTTCTGTGGTAGAAGAAAATTGAATTCATGTTTTTTGAAGCAAGCTGGCATCTGTAGCCAGAGCCACCATCTGCTAAATTACTGGCACACCCAGCTCATTAAATTAAGGATCTGCCAATTGCCTAAAGTAGGAGCACGCCACGGACAGTACGGATCCTTGGTCTTGATATTCATCAGTCCGGAACAGGATCAAAGTGACTATGCAAAATAAGAAATACATCAAAGTCGACCCTCCACATAATACGAATGCCAATATATCCTTAAACGTCTGGGACCGCGCACTTCAGAGACAGTTCGTAACGCTGTTCGGTCTGCATTGCAGCCACGCATGCTCTACCAGGCTGTTTCCTCGGCTCACACTGAAGAAGTTGAACCATGCAGATTGAGATTATTACTCGGGACGCGATGAGGGCAGTCACCACTCTTCTGCGCATTATGCCTCTATTCAATCTTCAGGAATGGGCCTGCAGTTAATGCTACAGCAGAATGACAACTCAACATGAGTGAGCGCGCTAATTAAGGAAGCAACATATTTCAGTCGCTGCTGAACTTTTCACCTAGTTCCAGAATGCACGTCAGCACCTCAAGTCAATGAACTGCCCCTCTGGGTGTATACCTGCGTACAACAGATCATACCAATGCAAGAAGTAACCGAAGTCCAAGGTACCACAGCACACTGATGTTCCCTTGGGCCACCATGTGCACAGACGCTGCTGTTACACGTGGCAGCGGAGGAACGGCTTAGATCAGTGCTACGCATTTATCTATTCAAGGGAACACTACACGATGAATGTATGACTCCCCTCTGCTTGAACTCCAGAACACACATGATGCAACTGAGACAGCCTCACGTTTATCGAACATCTGCCCAAGTGCACGCATACACTTACTCCTTGAGTGTCAATGAACAGGTAAAGTGAGTCACTAAAACTTCATTATTAAGGAGAAACAAAGTTTCATAATCGCTTGATTTTGAATGTTCGCCTACACTGGACTTAAGGGCACAGCAATGACATCACAAATAACAAAACACAGAACTCGAACACTCATCTACAGACACCTCTTGTGCCGGGGTCATTTTGCATTCTCCTATATAGCCCAAAAATATTCCCTCCGATGCACACACGTGCTCCCATACCCTCACGTGCCCGCTCCCTCCCCGCAACCTCACAGGGCGAACTACACCAAGGAAGCCCCGTTCCCCAACTGTACAACCCTGACACAAGGCACCAATGTGTGCCGCCTGCTGTGAAATTTGCCGAACACTATTCGGGAGCTCTTCCTCATATGTCCTGGCCCTACGCAGCGACCAGCAAACTGACTTCAGCTTGTGTATTCAAGTTATCACTACATGGAATTACTGGACTTCTGCAAGATGCGAGGTTGCATTCATTTTTTTTTTATTACTATGCCTCAAAGAACCACATTTAGAATTGAATATATATACAGACTACCTATCGGGGAGGCAGGCACCACGAGACGATAAAATTTTACAACCTTTGGAGGCAATAAATGCAATTTACGGAAACGGATGTTTGACAAGCACCCAGGACATGTTCCCGCGCTTCTTCCGTTACCATGTATTTCGTAACCAAAAGAACCACAGATTCCTTTCACAGCATTTGTGTGTCCTCTTGTGTCGGCATTGTTTTATGCACTGTTCTTACCCTCAAAACCCTACAAATTAGTGTAAAACGTGTAGTTTCATCCAGTCTTCCATCCTCGCACAATGCTCTCAGTGAACTTTGGTCACAGTCGGTTGGAAAGATATCACATGCCAGCCTATTACTAGAACAGGGTCACACGCAATGTGAGAGCACAGTTGCCAAAGACAAAGAGCAGATAACGATAATGAAGTCCACTTATGCACATGCAGGACAACATTGCAACAATTTGAGTTGGTTTAGGGAGAATTTTTAGTTTCTAACGTCAACTTTCATACAAGCCGGCGGGCAGTTGGAAACGATATTGGAATGCTCTGTTTCAGTGCCAAAGCGTTGCCCTTTCCGAAAACCGCCGAAGTTGCATGACCACAAACACTCGTTCTCTCTCACCTGCAGCCGCAAAAGGGTGTCCCAACTCTATGCCCGCACGCATGTTGCAACCGCATATATTCGAGATTGCTCAACCCTGTGCAGATTTCACTCACACGCAAATGTGAAAGGGGGGCAGTGACCTGCACAGCACGAGCACACTGAATCATCGACTCTTTCGGGCCCGGCCTCCACGTCGAGTATAGAACGCACTTCTAAGGACAAAGAAGTCCGTTATGAATGCGCTGTTTCGCCAAGCCGACGAGGCTGTTTTCTACCTCCCAACGCTACGGGAAATTGGGAAAACCCCGTAAAACAGCTGGTCCCTTGCAAAGTCCCTACATGATGATGGGCACAATACGCAGGTCACCCAATTGACTAACAATTGGTCCGTGTCTGCTTTCATTTCTAGGCAGGCGAGCGTGTATATCAGCAGGAGTGATTCAATTGTATGGACACGAGTTCTTTTGATAATGTACCACTTAGGTGATTGCGTCATTCGTGATGCAAGAATTGATGGCAGCTGTCTGCGCAAAAGTCGTCAACGCGCCTTCTGCTAACCGATGGCAACCATCACTCATGGCTATCTTCTGCCAACACGAAACTCGCAATCCCGGCTACTCTCAGTCCTTGGACTTTTTTTCTTATCTGCAAATCAGCATCCCACCACTGCTTTTAGGAGCAGATTTTGCGAACATGGCCGCGCGCAAAGCCTCCCCGCCGTGGTGGTTGCACATCTTCACGCTCCTTCGTTAAATGTTTTACCGCACATAAACAAGTGGCAGATAACCATTGACAGCGCACACGCAACAGCGCAAGGCCACAAGTCATTGACTTTAAGGACTTGACGACAAATAGCTCGACAAAGAAATCTGCATAGGTACGATAAAACAGGCCTTGGACACTGGCTGTGTTGTGTACGAGCATCTCCGAATGCAACGTGCACACAGTTTTGGCAACAAACGTGATAAGGGGTTATACCGGCTGTCCCAACTAAATGTGGCCAACAATCGCAAAATAACAGACAGCTTTATGCGAATGGCGATCAATATGTTGGCGAGTGTTGTTCATGCTATCCAGCCTTTTTTTTTTTTTTGCAAAAAGAATTATCTTGCAAAAGTTAACTATTAGCTTAACTAATCGATAAGGTGGCAAGGCAAAAGTTGCGGATGTTCAAGAATGATTGTAAACAGCTTTAAGACAAGCTAGGCCTCTTTTTTTGTTTTGTTTTGTAACAGAAAACCGAATGTAGAAACATTTAACGCGACATTGCCTCCACGTGGCAGGGATTGTAGCGCTCTCGAATGTACTCAAATACGGGCATAGCTAATCGAACTGGGAACAAGCAAACCATGCTCTTTCCACAATGCGTCGACTTTACTATTTACTGTTCAGCAGTAGTAAAGCTGCACATCATTTACTCTTGAATATTCCTGGTCTCAATGTCGCAGCTGCTGTAGGCTGTAGACTGCAGGGCACTAAGCAGATCATAGCAAACACTATAAACTTCTTATTCATAGAGTTCAGCAAAAAAGCACTTGCAAAAGTGCTTCTCTTTAATAATGTGTAGAACTTTAAAATATGTAAGGCTTTCTTTTATTGTTGACATTAAAAAAACATTGCTTTAAAATTCACCCGTCACACTTAACACAATTCTACTTCTTAAACTAGATTACTCTCAGAGGCAGACATTATTTGCAAGAAAAATCAAAGTAAATACTTGACTAAAACAAACTTTTGCTAATCAACTTTTGAACTAATTACTGTACACCGCATATAGCAATTTACAAATTGTAGCCAGCAACTCTTTAAAGACACCAGTTTTAATACTATATGTGTTCGAAAAGTTTGTGATGAAATACACTGTTCCAGTAACTTTTGACCTTTAATGCACAAGATTTTTTGTTAAAAAAAGTGAAACAGTACATTCTTACGGCAAGTTGGATTTTGCTTATCTCAAAACGGGCTAGTTTCAAGATTTGTTCCAAATGAATGTGCCTCGAGACGACTAGCTTCTATTCGTGCATTGCAGTATGCACGCTAAAGTAATTAGTTTAGGTTCATTAATGAAATTTTGTTAATCAATCATGCATGTTGACTTTCAGTGTATGTATGAAATTAATTAAATTATGGGGTTTTACGTGCCAAAACCACTTTCTGTTTATGAGGCACGCCGTAGTGGAGGACTCCTGAAATTTTGACCACCTGGGGTTCTTTAACGTGCACCTAAATCTAAGTACCCGGGTGTTTTTGCATTTCGCCCCCATCGAAATGCGGCTGCCGTGGCCAGGATTCGATCCCGCGAAGTGTATGTATGTATTCTGTTCACTTTGGCTCCCTATTCCAAGAAAGCCAGTGGCATCTTTCTATCAGAAGTGATTGCCCCAAAAACAATTATTGACTGAGGGTGAGGAACGCTTGAGGCAATCCTTCCACTGACGGCTTCTTAAGAGGTTTTCCATCAATACTCTTCTGTTTGGTGGTTTAAAAACTGCTTGATATTGAACACTGCTTCATCTGTGAAGTGTGCAGAGCATTTGTGTGCAGAGCTCCCAAAGCATTTGAGCAGGTCCTTGCCTTTACGACCCTGGCCTCTTATGTGCTCTGCGAGCTTTCTGAATCTTGTACTTGTGCAGATTCTTTTTCCCAATTCTTCAGACGAAACACTGAGAAATTCCTTCGGTTTTGGCTATTTGGTATTTTCACAACTGATTTCAGGAGAGTGCTGCAACTTTTGGCACACCCTGTAGACTAAGTTAAAACATTCCTCAATATCTCACAGACATGTTATGATATTCACACGTTATGTACTTGGGCAGCTCGTTTGCTATGAGACAACATACACTACTAGTTTCAATGTATGCTTGGCAACAGCTTCAAACAAAGACCATTTGACGATTGGAGTTTTTCTCCCCTCTGCAGGAAAAGTGCCTAGCAGGTATAGCTAGCATACTAAGGCTAGAGGCTATTAACACAGTTTATTTTCTTTATTATTTCAACTAAAGGCATAGCAACCACACCGAATTGCTCACCTTGGAGGCATTAATAAGAAGACTTCTTGGATATGCCTATTTCTATCTGAGAATATGACAAAGTTGCTTTATTTGTTAACTATGATGGCACAAACTAAATTATACAGTCATGAAATGACATTATTCACAAATGAACAATTTGATTACATATATACACAGTACATGCAATGTGAAAACGAAATGCAGTTTGTCCCTTTATGGTGCAATTCCCTCACCTTTTGATTTGAAAGAGTCATGCTTCTCAGTGCCAACAACACACACACATTACCACATGAAACAAGACATGAACAAGATATGAAAGCACAGTAATAAGCCACTAATGCTTTAAACTTGCACACTTAGAACTACGCAATAGAGACTCTGGAAAGCAAAGGTTACAGCATGAAAACAGTTTCACCAGTTCAACAACTGCTAAACAAGCTGCCTTTTGAAATATCACTCTTTAAACCCTTATCTAGTGCGTTCATCTCTCGTTTTACCTTAAAGCAGGAGAAAATTACAACAACATGCTGACAGTTCTTAGGTCCCATCAACACCACAACAAGCCTAGAAAAACAAGGAACACAAAACCCAAAGTATAAAACTTGAACTGGAAAGGCATGAAAGGGGTTTAAAGTTAAAAAAAAAAAACCTGATAAGCAGGTCATCATTAGCCCCAGCACAGTATAGATGCACACTTGCATACACATACTACACGAAATGACACGAAATGACCAGAACCTTAAAAAAGGAAAGAAAAGAAAGAAAGAAAAGCAAGAAGCGAAAGCTTTGACCTGGGCAGCCACCAATAGAACACAAAAACTAGACACGAACAGTTGCTTTTGTCTTTGGCAGCTGCTGTTCCCAGCTGAATGTCTCACAAGTGAACGTCCTTCAGTCACTGCCTGAATGCCCCCACAAAGCTAATCACAGAATCGATGGCTTCGTCCACATTCCACTGTTCATTCAAATAGAGAACACGCACGCCATCTTGAGTGTGGTGTTCCATAATACCCCATTGTTCATACAGCTGGACTGCATTGTGCAGTGTGTCAGCAGCAAAGCTTTCCTCTGCAACAGAAAAGAATGGGAATTAGAAAATAAACATAATTTTGCAGTTGAAACAAGACGTCCAAACTGGCAAATAAATATGAACGTGTCATGATGCACATTTCTCCAATGCCTCACACAGGCACCGATGTGTGCTATGACCAGATCTGCCAACTTTAATATCTGAAAAACAATAGTCGAAACCAAAAAAGTTCATTAATAATAATAATTGATTTATTACTCAAGATACTGACTGTGGGTGCTCTGCGCTATAGTCGAGGCAAGCATGATCTGCACTACCAGTGTTCTCCCTACGGGGGGCGGCAGTGGAAATACCGCTCACTGCTCCAGTCGAACACCCTTCACACCTGTTTCACCGCCCACTGCTCCGGGTGACCAGTGAAAATTTATTATCCTTATTTTACTATCCTCGGGTGTTCCTTCATCAAGTGTGGAAATATAAGGAAGAAAATTGACATATAGGTTGAGAAAATCATGTTTTCATAGTGGGCTATCGACATAAATTGGGTAGAGACGTCCGTCTGAAGGTGCCTATCACACTGTGAAGCGCGCAACTTTACGTTGCACTATGAAGGGCAACACTGTCATGCTGTAACCATCGTAAAGAGGAGATCTGACCCTCACATAATCTAGTGCCATATTTCGCCATGCATAAATAAAGCAAAAGAAGTGTACAAAAACATTTTTAAAAAAGCTAGCGTTGCAATTTGTTACTGCTGCCACGTGGACAAAAGTCCTCCTAATGGCTGATGCAGATTTGAATCATCAGCTCATGTTTCGTGTGCATTTTGACAGCCGCAAGCTGTGCATTTTTTTGTCCTGACCAAGTTGGGCAGGATGCGTCACTGGCTTGCGTTATAGTTTCATTAATGTATCCAAAATTCAAAATTGGTGAGTTAACACAAAATGGTGGCATGGCTATATTTGAAAAAAAGAGACAGAGAGGGGAGGAGCGGGCTTGGGGCTTAGGCGTATGCGTGCAGCAGTAAACAGCATGGTGCGCTGGTTACAGAGTTGATAACATGCCGAGCAAATATGCACTGACTAGCAAACCTCACCTTATTTAGTTGTATACAAACAGCCATTAGCATTCAAACCCCCTCCCGACACCTTGCATGCTGAATGGCACAGTCCTCTGCCCAGTTGCATTCAGTGTCTACATGCTTTGGACAGAGTTAAGATCATTGTAAAAAAATTACAGGTTTTATTGCCAATTGGTAGTCACATTCTAGGGTCAGGCATTGGAAGACTACAGAAGTGGCTTAAAGGGAACATTTCGACAGAAGTGCATTGGGCTTGGATAGTACATTTCGTGAGCCAGTCCCCATGGCAAAGTGTTCAAATAAAATTGTGGCATCTGTTTTTTCTCATGGCAGGCACAAATGAATAAGTACACCAGTGAAAATTGAAAAGGTAAATGTGGGAGCCCAGTCCCATTTTAATTGAAAAATAAAAATCTACGTAACTAGCACAATGTGCTAGTCTGATATGCAATGCATATGCATTGTTCTTCTCCTGCAATACCCAACTGCTTAAAAAGTCAAGGCAGCAGGCAGCGCACGCGCACACACACACACACACACACACACACACACACACACACACACACACACACACACACACAAAATTTGAAAACATAAGATGCAGACAGCAGCAAATGAATGAGAACAAATCCATCAATTCAAGAACTAATAACTTTTTCTTACCATAATACAGCGTCCCTTGTTGCAATTTGTCTTGAGCAACCTTCTGTATTTGTCGGAAGAATATTCTCTCTGCAATTAAAAGAAACCCACAGGCAACAATATAGCAAAAGACAGCTTGTTTTATTTAGGATACCAGCACACAGACACAAGCACAAATAGAGTAGGCACAAATACTTCAGAGAAGTAAGCCATGAGAGAGATTCAGATTTTGAGCCAAGACCATCACAAGTTTACTCAATAACCACGCTGTTGAACTGAAGCGAGTGTACACCACACGGCCTAATAAAAGAGCAGAACCTCGAATAAACATGATGTTAAAGGGAGTGACAAACGATTTTCATGGTATCTATTTTTTTATTGCAATGGAAAGCTTACCGGTCAGAGTGTCTAATTATGTAGTAGTAACATGGAAAACACCATGGAACATTTTTTATCAAAATTTTTCGATTTGCAGTGAGGATGTAGTCATGCACCGGAAGTTTGCTGAAAACGGTGACAGGTGAGCGCCATAGCGATTACACACCGGCATTAGTGGGAGGCAGACAACAAGTGTGGCTGTAACTGAGAAAATATTGTTTATCAAGTCGATGTTCCTGTGATTCATGCTTTACGAAATGTTAAAGTATTTCTGCTATATTAGCTACGCGTTTTTATGGCCTCCTGTCCAACTGCCTTGCTATTTAGCCAGTCAAAACGAAACCAATCAGATCAAAAATGAAATGATGCTTCTACACGTCATACGCAGCTCAGCATGTTGCCATAGTCACGCAAGAGTTTTTGATTACCGAAGCGTAGAATAAAGCGCAAGTGTCTAATAATACAGCAACTGCAATTTTAAGCAATACATTGTACTTATTCACAGTCAAATTACGTACAGTAATCTCATACACTACATCCAAAGTACCAAAATTTAAATGACAGGCCTCACTAACTGGTCTTTGAGACTTTATTTGCCAATTCATAATTCCTACTTAAATCGTGAACAGCGCGCTGGATTCTATCACTATAAATCTTGGTCATTTCCATCAATGTCTCACAACACATTTGGGCCAGTTGTCAGTCCCTTGAAAGCACAGACACACTGCACTCATTAACTTATGACCAAAAGCTGTGCAAATTGGTAGGCATTATCCATGGCTTGAAGAGACAGGCGCATAAAGCATGGAAACAAGAAAAATGAGAAGGACAACACAAGTCTAGCCATTAGCATTTTGAGTTATCTTTTTTGCTTTTGTGTGTTTTGTATGCCTACATCTTCAGACCATGACTCTGTATTGAGAACTGCATTTTCTTGTATGTCTGTGTTAATGGACATCAAATGAGACTGAAAATGTGTTTATGGATGGATGGATATTAAGAGCATCTCCTTTGAAATGTGGCAATGCTGGGTGTCACCCAGCTATTTCCATCTTTCTACCGAGTCTCATGTTACAGACTAACTTTAATGGGTGCCGCCATATTGCACAAGCAGTGGTGCCAACTATGGGCAGTCGGCATGCTGGCTTGGGTGAGCACTCCACGTTGTTTACCAGGTATACGCTCTGTGGCAGTTTCTAGCAGTTATTTTTTGCACTCCTGTGGTTTATTTTGTATGGTGTGGCGTCTTCTATATGAGAAACTGTTCTGCGAGACGTACTGAAGTGATTAAGTCAGCATGGCGGGAGTTGCTGTTGTCATGAAGCGTACGGAGCAGCCAACGAGACGTGTGCGCATGTTTGAGCCTACAATCAGCCTTGGAGATCAGTTGCATATTTCTGAAAATTCATTTCACAAATGTCACCTTACCGCGGCAGTCTCACTGTAATTCTGAGCTGTGGTTTAGCACATTTCTGCTGCGAAATAAGTTGTGCTGTTTACTTTGACAAGCGTTCAAACTTATCTGTAGATACACTGCACAACTACCTCGTTTGTTGGACAAAGTTTCCACTCACTACTAAAAACAGCATACCGTACAGTGTGAATCACACTTTTCTAGTGGTCGAGCCACCAGCTGCAGACTGCACGAGCGTCCGAAACAGTTATTGATGCTAGGTCATAGATATATTTGTTCTTATAGTGCATGATACAGGCATGCGGCATGACCATGCAATGTCTTATTACAGAGTTAGCGAGTGTTTTTCGTAAAAGAAGAGGGTGAAAATCGATTATTTTTTTTTTTATTTGGTCATCCCGTCCTTTACGATACACTGACCTGTTTTAGGGAAATTGTATACCCACAAATAGCAGTTTAGTTTTTTTTTAATGTGATCCCCTTTGGGTATTACTGGTTTACAGGGCAAGAAGGCAATGCCAAAGCAGAAAGCTTATACAGGGTGTTTCAGCAAACACTCAAATTTTTAAAGGTTGCCTATGGCCGATATCACAATTCTACTCGAAGCGGCGGACACTACTTGCACAATAAAATGAAATGCAAAAGCGACTAATTAACAAGAATGCACTAATTAACTTTTAGTTAATTATCTCATGACCCATATTGCAATTTACAAATTCTAGCAGTGGACTTCACAAGGCAGATCCACTTGGAACGAATTCTCAGGACGACACTAGTTTTGAGATATAAATTCCCGAACTTTGCGGAGAAAAGCATTGGTGCTCCAGTTACTTGTGTGCTTCAGTGCACGAAACAACGTTTTGTTAAATGAACTTGTCTTCGCCTCCAGTACTTGCACCACTTCGTCCTTGTCTTGATGGCAAACGACATTCTCCGGGGCCTCTTGTTCCACCCTTCCTGGGATGATACAGGATGATGTTCCTAATGGATTGTCTTCACTGGAGTCTCGTAGTACATTGACTTCAGAATTTCTTGCTGGCTTGCCATCTAGTAACCATGTATGGACTAAGGAATTCGCACATGAGGCTGCCGAGTCCTTTCTTGACGAGCAAAACTTCCAGGTTCAATCACAGGCAACTTACGATAGTGCCTGCTGTTGAAGTTTCTCTTCATTCCAAATTTATATTTCATTTGTTGTTCGGCTGTCTTGGGGGTCTCTAGAAGAGCAAAGGAACTAGCAATTCCTAACTGATGATCTGCAGGAAGCCAAGGATTGTTCCATTTGTACAAAAGTACATAGTGCAACCTAGCCCCTCCATGTAAGTGCTATATTGTGGTGAGTTGCTGCAGCTTCCAAGGCATATTTCCACCCACCAGGGAAGGACGGGTACATCTCCAAGCACTCCTTTAGGTCGTGAATTAACTTTTCTGTGGGTGGTACCTTTCCAGGTGGTGTGCCGTTGAAATTCTTAGCGATTCCTCCTCTGTTCTGCCCATTTCCAGAGTTTTTCACTATGAAAAGCAGGTCCGGTTATAGGAGACCAGTGCTTTAGTTGACTCTTTCCACTAGGGCAACTACAGAGTTGGCATCTTCTTTTCCACATTTACCTGCTGCCATTCTAGTATGTTTGTCAATAGTGACAAGGAAAGCCAGCATCTTCTGCACCCTTTCCCCCTTCTTTTTGACTTCAGCTAAGTCAAGGTAGACAACTTCAAAGGACCCCCCCAAATACATGGGAATGACCATTTCATTTCCTCTAGGTTTGCACATATTTGGCTTTGGCTATTTGACACAGGTGGCACGTACAGACATATTCAAGCACATCTTTCATACTTTCTCAGGTAAAACAGTGGTTTATCCTCTTGAATAACATCAGGGTGTCTATCAAGTTGACACTTTCAAATTCCCCAAGTTTTCCAGGCTTTCCCGGAATGCCTTTGCAAAATTGCCCGTGTGACGCAGAGCTTCGTTTCATGTCAACATGGGTTGACACCATGTCACCTGATGCTGTCACTCTCTAGTAAGCATGTTAAAGAATAAAAAAAAATACTTAATCCAGTGTGAATAGTAAGGAGCAGTGTTTATTTTATTTAAAATAGAAAACTGAATGGAGGGATTAGCAAAATGCACAGGGAATAAAACATCTTCGAAAAAAGAATGGTAAAGCCCATTGCAAATTGAGTTGAACATTTTCAAATACGAATAAAAAGAAATGCATACAGAAACAAATATTTTCGAAAATGAGCTATTTCTATCAACTGATAGCAAGCTCATTGGTATTAGGCCTGAACTTTGTTACAAGTGAGATTCTCTCAGCAGCTGGAAAGTCAACCTCAACTGTCCTGACATACTCTCAGCCTGCACACAATGCCTCAGTGTTGCATTTCCCTGCTTTAGTGAGTTTATTTTGGTTTGGATGAGGGTCACCTGCATCTCGGCGTCAGCCAACACTTTGCTTTTTGAGCTCAATATCCTTCAAAGCAGAGGCGGCACAGTTCCTTTCTCGATCATTCCTCAATGTGACAGTCCTTTCTGTTGTCATCCTGTTTCCGCCATATGTTCGCCCCACGGACCATTTGAAGCATCCTCTTGGCAAGCTGCACAGTCAACATCCAATTTTTTGGACTCGCTAGGGGCCGCGAGAACGTCTGAAAAATGAATGCATTTTTTTTACTGTCCTTCAGGGCTCAAACCGCCACAGGCATGTCCGAAAAAGCTCTGAAGGCCTGCCAGTACACTTATTAGGGATATCGGTGCTCGTACTGTGATAGAAGACTGTGTGCAAGCGTGTATATTTATGGAATATGTACCGAGTCCCGTTACAATTGCCCTTTCCCACGCTTAAGCTTCACCACAATACTTCACGTATGCTTCACCGTGTGACCTTCCTTTTCTGAGGCAAAGCTGCCTTTTGGGAACCGGCAATATACAATGTGCCGTGCTTGTTTGCCAATGCCAAGGATTACAGAGGTGGAGTCTATGCCATTGCTGACAGCGGTGAATTCTTTCAATGAAAAGCATGGCACCGAACGGCAAAAACCTTAATAGCGAACGTCGAAGCAGCTAGGCCTCGCACTGCCACAGTGGTGGGTACGGCTGCCAGCGTATCTGAGTGCGACAGGGCCGGTTCGAGGCAACGAGATAATCGAAACGGCAGTGTCGGCTTTGATTATAGTTATTTCGAACCTGCAGTCACGGCAAAATGTCCGAAAAATCAAATGGAGAAGGGTTCTTGCATACGAAATTTCGCACATTCTTATACATTGACTCTACGGGGTACGTGGTGGTGCTGCGAAGCCGTCTGCATTATTGGGCATGTCCCAAAAATCGAGCGTCCAGAAAATAGTTTGTTAACTGTACACTGGCAACTCCTCCAGCCGACAACATGGCGTCAAAGACAACGTTACGATTCCCCTCTTTTATTCGAGCCAGCATTAAGGTGACTTTCGTTCCCTTTCAATAAAATGATGGCTAATTTTCCCCGATAGAAACACAAATTCCCTGAGTTTTCCCCAAGTATTTCCAGACTATTCAAAGTCCCTGAGAATTCCCGGTTTTCCCAGTTGGTAGACACCCTGTACTTGGAGAATCCATCATGCCCACTCGATTCGGAACTGTAGTGGTAAGGTCGCAAGATTGGTAAAGTTACAAGATTCTTGGCCAACTTGTCTCTGGTAGATAAAACTTCTCACCCGGCACTAGAATTTCCTCTGTGCCCTCCCGAGTGTCGATGGCGCGCACTTTTTTTGCATTTACTGCCGATGTAATATACAGCATGATAATCCATCAGCTTCTGGCACCTTGTCCCCTTGTGTGTCTGGGTCGCTTCAAATGTGAATTGCTGCAACTCATTGATCCCCTTGCAATTCTACCTCTGGGTTGCGAGAGATTGAGAAAATAGGTTAGTACTTCGTTGTCCGTAAACAGTTTGAACTGCTAGCCTTCAAGGTATGTTCTGAAATAACCAACAGATATTACCACTGCAGGCACCATGTTCACTCCAAACAAACGGTAAACTTTTCGGCGTTAGAGATGTCAAGCACTTCGTCATGGAGGTGTAGTGTGGTATGAAGGGTCGAACAGACCAGACAGACCTAAAAAAAACTCTCAAGGAATACAAACTGTGCAGCCTAGAAAGACTCTGCTTTGGTACTTTTTGTGTGGCTGCCAAACACTCTGCCCAGAAATACCACAAAAAGCTTGAAAAATTCGCTTTTTCTAACGTTTAGCTACAACTTGGCTTTACTCAGTGCTTCCAAAACCTGTGATAAATTATTTATTTGCTGGTCCTCTGTTTTAGGGTACACAATAATAGTGTCCCTGTAGACGCTGCAAAATTGATAAGTAAAAGCAGATAGAACATTGCTAATTACTTTTTTAAGCCAGGCGCCCAAGTTCTTCCAGCCAAATGGAAGCCTGATGCAATCGTACACATTAAAAGGTGTGACGAAAGCTGTAAACTTCTTGTATTGTTCTTGGAGAGGAATTTGCCAATAACCTCTGCAGAGACTGATTCGCAATAACCACTAGTATTTTCCAGTTTCATTATGTCATCAATCCGTTGCATAGAAAATGAAAACAAGTCTGTCTGTCACCTTATCAATCTGTAGTCGATGCACAATCTGAAAGTACTGTCCTCCTACAATTGTTATAGGTGATGCAAACGGGGATGTGGAGGGCATGATGATTTTACAGGGCGTCTACCAAGTTGACATTTCCAAATTCCCAGAGTTTTCCAGGTTTTTCACTGAGGAGTGCCTTTGCGAAATTCCCTTAGTGATGCAGAACTATGTGTTAAGTCAAGACAGGCTGAAACCATATCGCCCGATGCTGTCACTGTCTGGTAAACATATGAAAAAAAAATTTAGAAAACGACTTAATCCAATTTGAATACTAAGGAGAGTGTTCATGTTATTCAAAAAGAGAATAGAAGGGAGGAGTTAGTAAAATGCACAGCAAATAAAATATCTTCGCAAAAGCTGCAAATCGAGTCGGACATTTTCGGCAACGACGACGAACAAAAACAATTTCTTCTCCTAGGCTACAGCAATGCGAGAAATGACTAAATGGCTGGCAGTACTGTTATTTGACGACTTGGTGCTCGTATTGTGACTGGAGGCGGTGCATGCACACAATGTATAATTAAACACATATTAGACCTTTGCCTCACATGCACTCGTCTACCCGTGTCTTGATCCGAAGCAAGTCAGCAGAGTTATGCCTAGACAGCCTGCTAACGAATGGTTGGATTTGAACTACTTAGGTTACCCACTTAGCACATAATGGCAAATAGAATGTGGCTGTGCTTCATGAAGTGGCTTTGTTTTGTTTTTCAATTTTTTTTTCTTCACTATGGGGTTAGGCAGAGTGTCTACCAAGTTGACATTTCCAAATTCCCGGAGTTTTCCCGGTTTTCCCCGAGTGCCTTTGCAAAATTTCCTGAGTGATGCGTAACTGTTTTATGTCAAGATGAGCTGAAACCACATCGCCCGATGCGGTCACTCTAGTAAGCATATAAAAAAAAATTTAAAAAAGAACAACTTAATCCAATTTGAATACTAAAGCGGAGTGTTCATGTTATTCAAAAAGAGAATAGAAGGGAGGGGTTAATAAAATGCACTGCAAATAAAATATCTTCGAAAAAATTGCAAATCGAGTTGGACATTCTCAAATACGAATAAAAAGATGCATACATGAGCAAATATTTTTGAATATGAGCTATTTCTATCAACTGATGGCAAGCTCGTTGGTATGAGGTCCGAACTTTGTCAGAAGTGAGATTCTCTTTCAATCACTGGTGTGTCGACCTCACTGTCCTGATATACTCTCAGCCCGCGCACTACACCTCAGTGTTGAGTTTCATTGCTTTAAAGAGTTTAGTTTGGTCTGGATCAGGAACACCTGCATCTCGGCGTCAGACAACACTGTTTTTTGAGCTCAAGCTCCTTGAAAGAAGCGGCGGCACACTCCCTTTCCCGTTCATTCATCAATGCATAGGTTCTTTCTGTTCTTGTCCTCCTTCCACCACTCGTTTGCCCCAGGGACCATTTGAAGCATCTTCTTGGTCAGTTGCACAATTTACGTCCTATTTTTCGAACCCCCTAGGGGCCGCGAAAACGTCCGAAAAATCGGCCAGTTCGAAAAAATAAATGCATGTCATTTACTGTATTTAAGGGCTTAAACCGCCACAGGCACATTCGAAAACGCTCTGAAGACCTGTCGATACACGTATTAGGCATATCGGTGCTCGTACTGTGGCAGGAAATACCGGGTGCATGCGTGTATAATTGAGGAATACATACAGTGTCCCGTGGCAATAGCCCCTCCCCACGCTTGTTATGCTTCACTGCAATACTCGTGCATATGCTTCACTAAGTAACATTCCTGTACGGAGGCGAAGCTGACTTTCGGAAACCGGCATTGCGCAACGCATTGTGCTTTCCAAGCTTCTAAGCCAATCGCGAGGACCAAAAAGGCTATCTCCGTGCCATTGCTTACAGCAACGAATTATTTCAATAAAACACACGGCACCCAAAGGCAAGAAGCTTCATAGCGAACGTCAAAACAGCTAGGCCTAGCGTTGTCGCAATGGTGGCTACGGCTGCCAGCGGATCTGCGTGCAAGAGTGCCGGTTCGAGGCAGCGAGATAATCAAAATAGCAGCGGTGGTGGCTTTGATTAATGCCGTTTCAAACCTGCGGTCACGGCAAAACGTCTGGAAAATGGGACGGCAAAGAGTTCTTGCATCCGAAATTTCAGACGTTCTGATACATTGACTATATGGGGTACGTGCATTTCTTGGCGGTGCCGCGAAGCCGTCCAAATTATTGGGAAACCGAAAAGTCGGTCGTCGACTGTACACTGGCAACCCCTTCGGAAGACGACAGGCCATCAAAGACTATCATTACGATTCCTGTCTGTTACTCGAGCCAGCGTTACCGCGACTTGCGGCCCTTTCAATAAAATCACACCTAATTTTCCCTCATAGAGGCTCAAATTCCCCGAGTTTTCCCTGCCTTTTTCCAGACTACTCAAAATCCCTAAGAATTCCCGATTTTCCCGGTTGGTAGACACCCTGTTTTAGCATTTAACAGTTGGCCCAGTTCGTTTCTGAGCCATACTTCCCTCTCGTGAAATAGTGGATAGGACTTCTTGCAGACTACATTACTGTCTCACAGCTTGAGTGTAACTTCCAGGAAAGGCGTCGCAGGAGGGTAGGCTGCAATGCAGATGAGGTCAGGATATGTTGTCAGTATCTCTTCTGCATTTCTTGTGCGAAGCAGCTTTATTCGAACGTTGAGTCAAGAGTTAATTAATTTTTGCGAATTATGTTGAGCTCCAGGCACCCCACTGCTTTGGACTGCTTTGCACCTCCACTGCTTTATCTCGCCGAATTCTCTTCTTGTCTGCCAGGACCTCATATATATGGCTCGCAGATGATTCAGTATCCACCAACACATGCGTGCCTCTGCAATTAATTTTCATTTTGGCATGAAGAATATCGGTCTTCAATGTATAACAGCTCTGTCGTATGACCCAGATACACTGTCCTTGCCATTTACTTGGCTTTCCACTCCTTCACTGCCAAGCGATCTCTCTTTCGCTCCTGCTTGCATTTGCTCTTGGGTTACTATGCTCTAAACATCCACTTGACCGACATTTTTGGCTTTTTTTTTTCGTGTAGTTCTGTGTTGGTCAATATGCCCAAAACAGTGCACAATAGCGGTGTTCAGATAGTGCAGGAGATCCTCAATGGTCTTAGGAGATTTGGCCAGGAGCTGTTTCTGACAGTATGCTTGGCATAATCAGCAGAACTGATGTGTCAGGAAGGCTTGCATCAGTGAGGAGTAGCCTCTGCTTTTCATAGAAGTATTCTTGAAGGCTTCAGACTGTGTCTGAACAAAATGGCATTGTTTCACCATTCTAAGTGGTTCATTTCAAACAATGCCAGTAAGCTCTGTTTTCATTGTGTCCACATGCCACTAAGGTGGTCTAAGGTTCTCATGCTGAACCACTTTTTCACAACTCCTGACGATAATGGCCTGAACTTTCTTATCTTGTCATCATCCAAATTCCATCGATTTTGCCGGCAGGCATATTCATAAAAGCCAATCTATGTAGCTGCAGCCATCGACACACCATTAAAAATGTCTGGTTTTACGGCACCACTTTTTTGGATGGCTCTGTGTAATGCAGCCTGACTCAAGATATTCGACAGCTGTGACAGCTGCTCAACCTGCTGCAACTGCACGTGCGGTAAATCATAATATAAATCATAACATAGTACTGCCATGAAAGCGACTCATTCAATGGTGTCTGACAGTAGGTCTTGCCATGGTGCATCAAAGTGCAAAATTCAGTCACACGTGTCTCTGTCAAGGGACATTTGGGCGGGCTGAGTGGCTCAGTCAATGTAGAAGACACGCCTGAGTCAATGTCACTCTTGTCACTTGGGCAGTAGCTTCCCGGCATGTCCACATTTCTGGCTCAGGTAGTCTTCTCAACATGCAATAGATTTAATCTTCTACGATTGCACAAAAATGTAAAGAAATCAACGGAGATGAATAAAGCCACTCTTCCGTTTTATTAAATTTCTTTTCTCCTCTTTTCCGGTACTTCCACCACTTTGTCCTTGTCTTGACAGCACTCCACATCTATATCTTTTACTAGGCTCTGCCACAGATGCATTTACGTTTCTCCATTGTCCCTAATAGTGAAGGTTTGAGGCAGACTAGCTACAGCCACAGTTACTTCCGAATGGATAGTTAGCAACAGTAAGACATGCCAATGATGGCCTTACAACACCTTACGCACTAATTGCTTTCATTGGTAAACTTACTGCGATAACTTCTCATTCCTAGACAGCCTCATCTGGCTTTGAACAGCAGAGCACTGCCAGGAGAACTACATTTCCTTGCCGGTTTCATTCTTTGCTACCTGTTACAGATCCAGAGATGGCTTCCTCTTCATCATGTATTTGTTAAGTAAGCTCTGTATATTTAATTATGTTTACCACCGTTATCTTTTGTCTTTTTCTCCCCTGTGTATCAGCATTTTTCATAACCACCGTTTCTTTTGTCTTCTCCACTGTGCATCAGCTTTTTTCATACAACTATGTAAACACTTTAGCTGCCCATCTATTTTCATTATTATTTTTATAATCCACCTTGCAGGCGATAAAACTAGGCAATAAAAGCCAACGCCATGAAGAATGCGTTCATCTGTGCCCTGTCATTTGCTCAAGCCTGTGACAACTCTGCATCCAACACAACACCCATAACTGATCCCTCTGGTAGGAGTGCGAATGATGCGAAGCAGTATGCTAAGGTTAATGTAATGCAGTGATTTGGGCTTGTTGGTATGACATCGTGAGACTTATAGTGCGTGAAAAGACAAGGACGAAAGGAAGACGTGAGCGCCTGTGTGTGTCACATCTCCCTTTCGTCCTTGTCTTTTTGTGTGCTATAAGCTTCACTAAGGTTGATATTGTTCAGGCTCTTTGATGTGCTTTCTGCCACTGCCACTGCACCAGAGCTTCTTTGTCAACAGGAATTTTCCAGGTTGGTTGTCTGGCAGCTCAATGGTATAACCTCATTCCTATGTTTCAGAAACAAAAATGTGTGAAAAAACATACTTAACCAGGAAAATGTACGACCCAAGTCACTAGAAAAATGTGGCAGACTGCACTGTAGTTGACGTCTATGTAATGCGAAGCATTGCATGAATCATTGCAGCACAAGACGGCTTCAGCAAGCATACATTTGCACTCTCCAGATCCAGCCTGCTTAAGCAAGTTCTTGGGTGGGCAGTTTTGATGTGCCCACTCGGCGAGAATTGTCGCGGCATGAGACTCCCAACGCACATGAAGCTGGTGGGACCCAAGTGACCCGAGATGCACTTTGTCATTTTCCTATTTCATAGTCTTACAGCGATGAGGAACCAAACGAAATCAAGTTGGTGGGCGTAGCTGGAATACAATGCCGCAACAGTGAAACATGACGCTCACTTCGCAATGCCTGCAGCAGAGACCAGTGGCGTGTGCAAGTTATTGCCTATTAAAAGCGGGAAGTAGACATCCATCAGCTGTGAAACAGATAGGTGAAGATGCTTATGGTAATAGGGTTGGCAGTGATAGCTGCGAATGCAACGTGCAATGACATACAAGGAGATTTTCTGATACCGAAAGTGGGAACTGGTTGTGTGCCTGCATTTTCATGTGACACAAGCAGGCAAGTACTGTGGGGAAGCTGCCGTGGTGGGAATCTACTGGTCTCGATCATGTGTGCCTAGTGGCCTTCCCAGTTCGTATGAGATCTAATGGCCAGAAGACGTACCACACAATTACAACTTGGCAATGTTCTGAATATCGGTGCCAAAAGGTAGTGTTCTCCGGGAATGTACTAACTGGCAAAAAAAACGCACCTGTATCGGGTCATTTTTTGTGTTCTTGAATGCGAACATTGGCACAGGGAAACTGCCTACGAAACGGGATTGTTTTTCAGTTCCTGCGGGGTCCAAAAAATCAGTCAGCTACAGCATATGCATTGCAAGCACTATACAGGGTGTCCCAGCTAACTTTAACCAGAGGTTAAAAATATGCAAATGCCACGTAGCTGGAACGAACCAAAGTATTGTTGTTTACTGTTGCTAGGAGACAGATTTTTTTCAGTCTACCTAATTACATCATTATCAGCAGCAGCAGCCTGGCTACACCCACTGCAGGGCAAAAGCCTCTCCCATACTTCTCCAACTACCCCGGTCATGTGCTAATTGTGACCATGTTGTCCCTGCAAACTTCTTAATCTCATCCACCCACCTAACTTACTGCCGCCTCCTGCTATGCTTCCCTTCCCTTGGAATCCAGTCCGTAACCCTTAATGACCATCGGTTATCTTCCCTCCTCATTACATGTCCTGCCCATGCCCTCCCCCCCCATTTCTTTTTCTTGATTTCAACTAAGATGTCATTAACTTGCATTTGTTCCCTCACCCAATCTGCTCTTTTTTTTATCCCTTCACGTTACACTCATCATTCTTCTTTCCAAGCTCATTGCATCATCCTCAATTTAACCCTTTGACGGTCAATGACATAAATATACGGCGCCGCGAACAAGTCTGAAAATAGTTTACAGCGCCGTCTGTACATTTAAAAAGCATGCCAATTTCCGAACTTTTTCTTTTCTGCCATGTGCTGCCACTATGTGGGGAGATACAGGGAATTTTTTTCGCGCACCTACCTCTTTCGGTTTTCGTTGCATGGTTTGTTTTAGCGCTAGTTTGTTCCCGCGCGTCTATATACTACCGCTCGTGCGCTGGCGTGCACGTGTGCAGGCGGCCGTTTGGATTTTGTTTCGCAGGTGGTTTCGGCTTTTTTCGCTTGCGAAACTGCTGGCTATCTTGTTCCTAATTGCTCAAAGGGCGACCGCTTGTTTCTCGCTCGTTTAGTGCTCACAGGGGTGCGCATAAGAAGGATGCCGCCGTGCATGCATTTTCATTTCTTTTCTTTTTTTCTTTTTTTTTTTAAGACTGGCAAAAGCTAATTGCCCTAGCTGGTTGGCGATAAGATGAAGATTAGCGGTAGTTTGTCACACGTGCTGCTTTTTTGATGGGCCCACAACCAAACAGTTTTTTTGAGCGCGCGCACCTACGCAGTTCGATTATGCTATGGACGTACGTATTAGTGTAAGAGCAGGAACATTTGAGGCTTGCGAAATATTCCCTTGTACGGATTTTCAAAACCTTGAACTATGTGCATAAAAATGCATAAAATTTTTAATTCTGACAAGTTTATAACGTTTTTTATTGTTTATTCATGAATGAAGAGTGCATATATACCAACGCAAAAGATTTTTTTTCTCACTTTACGGTGACCCTAGAAAAATTACGGAAAATTTTTTTCGAAATAAGTCCCCAAGAAGAATCGGAATCTGCAATAAAAAAAAAATCGACCCTGGGCAGTCGCATATGGTAAATAAATCTACCCTCAAAGGGTTACGAGAACCCTTTTCGTAAGCCTCCAGGTTTCTGCCCCGTACGACAGTACTGGTAAGACACATCTGTTATACACTTTTCTCTTGAGGGATAATGGCAACCTGCTGTTCATGATCTGAGAATGCCTGCCAAACGCACCCCAGCCCATTCTTATTCTTCTGATTATTTCAGCCTCATGATCCGGATGCGCGGTCACTACCTGTCCGAAGTAGATGTATTCCCTTGCCACATCCAGTGCCTCGCTACCTATCGTAAACTGCTGCTCTCTTCCGAGACTGTTAAACATTACTTTAGTTTTCTGCTGATGAATTTTTAGACCCACCCTTCTGCTTTGCCTCTCCAGGTCAGTGAGCATGCATTGCAATTGGTCCCCTGAGTTACTAAGCAAGGCAATATCATCAGCGAATCGCAAGTTACTAAGGTATTCTCCATTAACTCTTATCCCCAATTCTTCCCAATCCAGGTCTCTGAATACCTCCTGTAAACACGCTGTGAATAGCATTTGAGAGATCGTATCTCCCTGCCTGACGCCTTTCCTTATTGGGATTTTGTTGCTTTCTTTATGGAGGACTACGGTGGCTGTGGAGCCGCTATAGATATCTTTCAGTATATTTACATACGGGTCGTCTACACCACGATTCCGTACTGCATCCATGACTGCTGAGGTTTCGACTGAATCAAACGCTTTCTCGTAATCAATGGAAGCTACATATAAGGGTTGGTTATATTCCGCACATTTTTCTATCACCTGATTGATAGTGTGAATATGGTCTATTGTTGAGCAGCCTATACGGAATCCTGCCTGGTCCTTTGGTTGACAGAAGTCTAAGGTGTTCTCGATTCTATTTGCGTTTACCTTAGTAAATACTTTGTAGGCAATGGACAATAAGTTGATTTGTCTATAATTTTTCAAGTCTTTGGCGTCCCCTTTCTTATGGATTAGGATTACGTTAGAGTTCTTCCAAGATTCCGGTACGCTCCAAGTCATGAGGCATTGCGTATACAGGGTGGCCAGTTTTTCTAGAACAATCTGCCCACCATCCTTCAACAAATCTGCTGTTACCCGATCCTCCCCCCTTTGCATAGCTCCCAAGGCTTTTCTTTCTTTACTTCTTCTGGCATTACTTGTAGGATTTTAAATTCCTACAGACTATTCTTTCTTCCATTATCGTCGTGGGTGCCACTGGTAATGTATAAATCTCTATAGAATTCCTCAGCCACCTGAACTATCTCATCTATATTAGCAATAATATTGCCGGCTTTGTCTCTTAACGCATACATCTGATTCTTGCCTATTCCTAGTTTCTTCACTGCTTTTAGGCTTCCTCCGTTACTGAGAGCATGTTCAATTCTATCCATGTTATACTTCGTTATGTCAGCTGTCTTACACTTGTTGATTAACTTGGAAAGTTCTGCCAGTTCTATTCCAGCTGTAGGGTTAGAGGCTTTCATACATTGGCGTTTCTTGTGATCAGATCTTTCATCTCCTGCAATAGCTTACTGGCATCCTGCCTAACGGAGTTACCACCGACTTTTATTGCACACTCCTTAATGATGCCCATAAGATTGTCGTTCATATTTTCAACACTATGGTCCTCTTCCTGAGTTAAAGCCAAATACCTGTTCTGCAGCTTGATCCGAAATTCCTCTATTTTCCCTCTTACCGCTAACTCATTGATCGGCTTCTTATGTACCAGTTTCTTCCGTTCCTTCCTCAAGTCTAGGCTAATTAGAGTTCTTACCATCCTATGGTCACTGCAGCGCACCTTGCCGAGCACGTCCACATCTTGTATGATGCCAGGGTTTGCGCAGAGTTTAAGGTCTACAGTAAAACCTCGTTAAACCGTACCCGCTTAAACAGTAGTTTCGTTTTAAAAGTAGTAAAGTCAAATCCCCGACTCAGCGGCCGTTGAACATAATGTGTTTCGTATCCGCATAAACCGTACCAGCTTACTGCGTACGCATCGGTTAAAACGTAGCGTTTGAATTTTTCGTCGCGGAAACACGGCGCTGCGCCGTCTCCATCGGGCGGCCCGGCAGAACAACATGCCTCAGAGATCGGAACAACGGCCTCCAAGCGCCCTGTGCGTTTGCGCGTGAAGCCACATCAACATCAACATCATTTCGCCGCGCTGCCAGAGAGCGTTATGGCGTCGTGCAAGCGAGGACTCTCGTCATTCCGAAGCTTGGATAAAAAAGACGCCGGGTGCTCAGCATAGAAGAAAAATTAGACATCGTCCGTGCTATTGAACGTGACACGAAGAAGTCGGCGCTGACACGCAACAGGGATCTGCTGTTGACTACAGTGTGTGGCATTTGGAATGCGAAGAAGTTGCTCGGCAGCGCTGCTGCGACCGCGAAGATATGTCGGCTACGAGGTTCGACTTTTCGCAATCGTTGCCTCTGTTGTTGCCGAAGTGTCGACTAGCGACAGTGACGAGGACGACACGGAAAGCGATAGCACGGGTGATTCAGGGCCGACAGTGGCATAAGCTGCGCGTTGCGTCAGCCTCATGAATGCAATCGTCGCGACGACAATAGGGGCGCGATAACATAACTCTATTCCAAATGAAAATTATTCCAAACTCCGGCACCCGTAATGAAAAAGGCGCCCCCGGAACTTCTGCAGCACTACTGCGCACATGCACGGTGAATACAAAACGCCAACGAGGAATCTGCCATGCGAGTGTTTGCCGAGAAGAGGGGGCTGGCTGAAATCTGGCACGCAGCTTCAGCAAGTTTGAGGCCGCTGTCGTCGGCGTGCTAGGCCGCCGTGGCATCAAACGAAAATAACGCTTTTGTCGCGTGAAGTGAATAAATACTGCATGTTTTTTCCCCTTTCATCGCACTCTCTCCGAGTTCCGTTTTCGACAGGTAAGTGGGCGATCTCATGCTATTCGGTTAAACAGTACTACCGTTTAGTACGTACCTTTCCCGAGCTCCGGCCAACTATGGTTTAACGAGGTTTCACTGTATTTCATTTCTAGCCTCGCCATTCGGGCTCCTCCACGTCCACTTTCGGCTATGCCACTTGCGGAAGAAGGTATTCATTATCCGCATATTATTCTGTTCTGCAAACTCTACTAATAACTCTCCCCTGCTATTCCTAGAGTCTGTGCCATATTGCCCCACTGCTTCCTCCAGCCTCCAGCCTGCTTCTTGCCTACCCGGGCATTGAAGTCGCCCATCAGTATCGCGTTTTGTTTTGACTTAACCCAGCGCCGATTCCACGTCTTCATAGAAGCTTTCGACTTCCTGGTCATCATGACTGGATGTAGGGGCGTAGACCTGTACGACCTTCAATTTGTACCTCTTATTAAGTTTCACAACAACACCTGCCACCCTCTCAATGCCATAGAATTCCTGTATGTTACCAGCTATATTCTTATTAATCAGGAATCCGACTCCTAGTTCTCGCCTTTCCGCTAAGCCCCGGTAGCACAGGACGTGCCCGCTTTTTAGCACTGTGTATGCTTGTTTTGTCCCAACTTCACTGAGTCCTATTATATCCCATTTACTACCCTCTAATTCCTCTAATAGCACTGCTAGACTCGCCTCACTAGACAACATTCTAGCGTTAAATGTTGCCAGGTTCAGATTCCAATGGCTGCCTGTCTGAAACCAGGGATTCTTAGCACCCTCTGAATTACATAATTATAAAATACCTAACTACATAAGTAGTCCTAATTATTCAACTTCTCAAATATTATAATTAGATGAAAAGTGTCAATGAGAAAATTGTAGAGCAACATGAAAAACTCCTGATACTGCTTTCTGTTGCCCAATACGTGCTACATAAATGTGTTTTTCCGACCGTGAAAGGAGCCCATGAATATAGGCAAAGTACCTCATGCGGCCAGTCGCGCGGCAATTTTACTTGCATTTGTGGGCTTCTTTCACTCTCGGAAAAACACTAAAAACACTTATGTAGCACGTATTGAGTAACGAAAAGCGGTATCAGGAGTTTTTCATGTTGCTCTACAATTTTCTCATTGACACTCAAAATGCCTCAAGCAGCCAGTCGCACAGCAATTTTAAGTGCATTTGCGGGCTTCTTTCATGCTCGAAGAAACACTTTTATGCAGCACATATCAGGCAACAGAAAACTCATCATATCATCAGCCTATTTTATGTCCACTGCAGGACGAAGCCCTCTTCCAGTGATCTCCAATTACCCCTGTGCTGTGCCAACCGGCTCCAACTAGCACCTGGACATTTTTAAATTTCATCACCCTACCCAGTCTTCTGCCGTCCTCGACCGCACTTGCCTTCTCTTGGTACCCATTCTGTAACCCTAATGGTCCAATGGTTATCTGACCTGCACATTACATGACCTGCCCAGCGCCATTTTTTTCTCTTACTGTCAATTAGAGTATCGTCTATACCCGTTTGCTCCATGATCCAAACCGCTCTCTTTTTGTCTTTCAAAGTTATGCCTAGCATTCTTCGTTCCGTCGCTCTCTGTGAGGTCCTTAACTTGTTCTCAAGCTTCTTTGTCAGTCTCCAAGTCTCGGCCCCATATGTCAGCGCTGGTAAAATACACTGATTATACACCTTCATTTTCAATGATTTCAATGATTTCAATTTCTCCGCCACCGCGAGGGAAAGCCAACTTCCGGGGGCACATTCCGCCGCTTGACGTTCAATATATCGGGTGTCGCTGCTATTTTTGTTCGATGTAAGCGTAATTTTTGCGATATATACTCATTGTAACTATATCGTGTCCAGAAATTGTTCGATATATAGAATAATTCTATGTAAACGGGTTCGATATAGTTGGGTTCGACTGTACACATAGTTCAAGGCTTTCAAGATGCGCACACGAGAATATTTCGCAAGACTCAAATATTCCTGCTTTTACACTAATATGTACATCCATAGTGTAATCGAACTGCATAGGTGCGTGCACTCAAGAAAACTGTGTGGTTGTGTGCCCATCAAGAAAGCAAAATGTCTGACGAACTTCAGCTAATCTTCATCTTATCGCCAACCAAAGGCAATTAATTCTCGCGAGTCTCAAAAAAAAAAGAAGAAGAAGAAAAGCAACGGAAACGCATGCACGGCGGCATCGTTCCTATGCGCACCCCTGTGAGCACTAAATGAGCGCGAAACAAGCTGTCGCCCTTTGGGCGATTAGTAACGAGATAGCCATCAACTTTGCAAGCACAAGAAGCCGAAACCGCCCGCGGAACAAAGCCCAAACCACCACCCGCCCGCACGCGTGCAAATGGGCGAGTGGTGCTATACAAACGCGCGGGAGCGAACTAGCGATAAAACAAACCATGCAACGAAAACCCAGAGAGGAAGGCACGCGAAAAAAATTCCCTGTATCCCCACATAGTGGCAGCACATGGCAGAAAAGAAGAAGTTAAATTGGCGTGCTTTTTAAACATACAGACGCCGCTGTAAATATACAGCATCGACCATTTTGGACTTGGTTCACGACGCCGTATATTTACATCATTGACCCTCAAAGGTTTAACGTCTCCCTTTTCGTGGATTAGTATGATGTTGGCATTCTTCCAGTTATCTGGGGTCCTTAAAGTCTATGACAGTTCGTATAGAAGACCGCTAGTTTTTCAAGCATTACATGTCCTCCATCTTTGATTAAATCGGCTGTTATTCCATCTTCTCCTGCCACTTCTCCCCGTTTCATGTCTTGCAAGGCCCTTCTAACTTCATCACTAGTTATACAGTAAAAGCTCGTTAATTCGCACCTCATTAATTCAAATTTTCGAATAATTCGAACTAATTGGCACGGTCCGGCCATGCTCCATAGAGCCCCATGTATTGAAAAGCTCGTTAATTCGAATGCTAATCCGGTCCGCCACGGATAATTCGAACTGCGCGCCGCTGTAGCCAGCTTGCAGTCTCTGCTTTTAAGCGACAGATGGCGCGACATACACTATCATCATCGCGTGTTTTTAGGGGGCAGCACTTGCGTTTATTCGCAAATGCTCTGCCGCATCGTCATGGACAGCAGGATACGCAGTGCGTTCGGCGACAACCGCGAGACCGGCCATTCTCTCCGTCGCCTATGCGATCAGAACGTCGAAGCCTAAAAGTGCGCCGTTGCTCGCTTTTGTTCTGTACGCGTCCGTCGCAGACTGACACTGCTCGCGTGCCGCGATGTCGTCACGTGGAAAGTATCGTGCCAAAACGTTGAAGGATAAATTAGAAATTCTGCGGGAAGTTGATGCAGGGAAACTGAGCAAGAACGAAATTGCAAAGAAGCACGATATACCGAAAAGCACGCTGTCGACATACATCCGGAATAAGAGGACGATTGAGGACTCCTACAAGGCTGAAACTTTCGGCAAGGATCGGAAAAGGCTTTGGAGGCAGCGTTGCTCACATGGATCAAGGAAAAACGGAGCCAAGATATCCCATTGAGTGGCTCCATCATCATAGCGAAAGCGGCTGATTTCGCGCAACGTCTGAACGTCTCCGACTTCGCCGCTTCGGACGGATGGTTTCACCGCTTCAGAGACAGGCATGACCTCGTTTTCCGCAGTGTGTGCGGCGAAGCCAAAGCCGTAGACGCAGAAACCTGCACCGTGTGGCGGAATGGTGCGCTACTAGAGCACCTGAACAGGTACGCACCATCCGATATTTTCAATGCCGACGAGACCGCCTTGTTTTTTAAACTCTTACCGGACAAAACGATCACGTACAAGGGGGACGTGTGCGCAGGCTGCAAGCGCAGCAAAGAGCGCGTGACAGTGTTGCTCGGGGCGAACATGACTGGAACAGAGAAGCTCCCCCTGTTTGTGATAGGGAAGTCACAGAAACCTCGATGTTTTAAGAACATCCGCACGCTGCCGGCCAACTACGCAGCAAATAAGAAGGCCTGGATGACGGGCGAGCTTTTCAAGCAGTGGCTGAGGAAACTCGACCGAAAATTTGAGCTTGCCAAGAGGCAGATTCTCCTCCACATCGACAACTGCTCGGCGCACAAGGTGGAAATAGAATTGAGAGCCATTGAGCTCGTTTTTCTTCCGGCTAACACCACCGCGGCTCTTCAGCCTATGGATCAGGGCGTTATAAAGAATTTGAAAAGTTTTTATAGACGTCACATTCTTGAGAAGTTGCTCCTGTGCTCCGATAATGAGAAAAGCTATACCGTGACTCTGCTCACAGCCCTGCACATGCTTGTGCGTGCCTGGAATCAGGTACCCACAGAAACCATTGCAAATTGTTTCCGCCACTGTGGTTTCGGAGCCCTTAACGCAGACGCTAATGAAGTTGAAGAGGACGTCCGCGCTCCGCTTCATGTACGGGAGGTGCTCTGCGATACAGACTTCAGCGACTACGTGAATGTCAACAGCTGCGCCGCGGTCTGCGGTGCCGTGACCAATGATGAAATCATCGCCCAAGTCATCGGCGAAGACGAAGAACCGGCCGTGGACGATGATGACGCGAATGATGAAGATGATGATGTTGGTGAAACACCGGTACGACCTTCGTTGGCACAGGTGATGGACGGACTGAATCACGCCCGGCTTTTCTTCAGTTTCGAAGAAGGCGAAGACGATGCTTTTCGGCTCATTCGAGCTCTGGAAGATAAAGCGACAGCGATCGCTTTCAGAGGAAAAAAGCAAAAAACCATTAAGGACTTTTTTTCCAAATAAAAGTACCCAGAGTTACTGTACTTTTTTTTTATCAGATGTGGCCTTTTCTTAATCACTTTCGTTAGTTCGAATTTCGGTTAATTCGAACTCGTTAAGTGTCCCCGTGAAATTCGAATTAACGAGCTTTTACTGTAGAAGGAGTCTTTGTAACCTGTTCATTACTACTTCGAAGGGAGGTATTCTGGCTTCTATGGGTACTGTACAGGTCAGTATAGAATACTTCTGCTGCTTTTACTATATCTTCGAGATTGCTGATGGTATTACCCTGCTTATATTTCAGTGCATACACCTTGTTTTGTCCTATGCAAAGTTTCCTTCTCACCGATTTCATGCTGCGTCCATTTTTTACTGCTTCCTCAGCGTTTCTCACATTATAATTTCGAATATTCCGCATTTTCTACTTGATCAGTTTTGACAGTTCTGCGAATTCTATTTGAGCTCTTCAGTTGGACACTTATTTTTTTGTCATTTCTTTATTAGGTTTCGTTCATTACCTCTATGTCTTCATCTCTCTGTTCTAAGGCTCCATATTTGTTTGCAAGTACCAGCCTGAATTGATCTGCTTTTACCTTTACTGCATCTAGGTTGGTCTGTTTCCTCTTGGCCAATTTTACTCTTTCTCTCTTCAAATTGAGGTTAATCCTAACCCTCACTAACCTAGGATCACTGCACTTTACCCTACCTAACACTTCTACATCCAGCACTATGCAGGGACCGGCAGAAAGTATGAAATGAATCTCATTTCTTGTTTCACCAGTAGGGCTTTTCCAGGTCAACTTTTTGTTCCTACGCTTCCTGAAGGTGTTCATTATTGGCAGCTTATTCTTTTCAGCTAATTCTGCCAACATCTCTCCTCATGTGTTCCTAGAATCGATGCCATAGTTGCCAATTACTTGTTTACCAGCTTGCTTTTTCCCCTCTTTTGCATTGAAGTCACCCATTACTACAGTATACCGAGTTGGCACCTTCCTCACCGTTAATTCAACATCTTCATAAAACTGACCTATTTCATCATCATCATGACTGGAGGTTGGAGCGTAGGCTTGTTACCATCTTTATCTATACCACTGAACTTCTATTACGACTACTGCTACACTCTCATTAATGCTGTAGAATTTGTCAATGTTGCGTAATATGTCCTTATGGATTAAGAATCCTGCTCTGTACTGCTTTTTATCTGGAAGTCCTCTATGGCAAGTACGTGGCCATTTGTCAGCACTGCATAGGCTTCACCAGTTTTAACCTCACTAAGGCCAATGATACCACAAACAATGCTTGATAGTTTCTCAAAGAGCCCTTTTAAGCCAGCTTCACTCGAAAGAGTGCGAGTGTTAAATGTTGCCAGGGTCAGTTTCTAGGGTCAGTTTCCGCAGAAACCTGTATCAGGAGTCTTTCGTGTCGCTCTACAATTTTCTTATTGACACTTTTCATCTAATTATAATATTTGAGAGGTTAATTCAGTCTAATTATCTAATTAGTCAGAATGAAAAAAATATATATAATTTGGTTATCTCCAAGCGACGGCAAACAACATTACCTATGTTCGGTCCAGCTACGTGGCATTTTCACATTTTTAAAGCTTGGCTAAAGTTATGTGGGACACCCTGTATATGTTACAAGCAGTATATGTGCTGCTCAAGAGTGCACCTCGGAACACACCGATCAAGCTTGCTAAAATCACCAGCCCCATTTCTGTGTGCATATTTATAATAACTGCAAGATACCACAGATTTGACTATATAACCTGGTAAATAAAAAAAAATAACCTATAGCATATTTTGTTATATTCTTTTCATAAATCATACTCTAGCTAAGGCAAATGTTATAATGCACGGATAATTTACTGAGATTCACTGTAACATTAAAGGTGTTCATATACATTCAGGACTTGCCTAATGCCAGTTCCAACATTACACAGACGAAGAAATTGTCTTAACAGGCACTGCTGGGCTAGTTGGTTCATACTTAATTTGTAATAGCGCTTACGAGGACATCTGCTTGTTCTGTCTTTGCTGTGGTGTTGATCTCGTTAGTGCAACACCAATTGTAAGAAATGATTATAGCATTCACTTAAGCACAAAATATGGTGAAACCTATATACAGGGTGGGTGCCTGGTAAGTCAGTGGCTGTTAAATATGTTTCTTACTTCAAAAATTATACATTTGTATAAAACAATCTTAATGGATAACAGCATCCAAACATTTTCTTGCCATGCAGATGGTAACTGGCGACAGCACGGCTAACATGAATAGAATTCAGACTCCTGGCATGGCACAAAGGCCTCCTCCACTGACTGTCCAGTGGGAAATGTTGAACAGATTTGTAACAGTTTGAAATGATCTTCTGGGATGGGAGAAAGAACAAAGTGAAATAAAAAAACGAAAACAAGGGGCAGGGATCAAATGGAAATGGGAATGCAAGCAGTACGTTTAAAATATAGCATCTGCTATATTTTAATGTTCGTGCAAAGTTAATTACTGTAAATGCTTTTGCATGCGCAAGAAAAAATTTGAAATTGACAACAGAATCCAACATTGCACACACTGCATAAATCCTTGTAAGGGTGCAGCATTGTGGCATACCTTCCATCTGTGCTCCCACCAGCTTGGAAAGGGAACAGGCAACCACCCAGTAGGACTCTAGGTAGCTTGCAAGCACAGAGCGAAGAAACTCCAGCATGGCAATGCTCTTGTCATCCAACATAACCTGAAAAGGTTGAAAACAGTTTCCAGATTTGGGCTTTATTAAAGGGGCCCTGAACTGCCTTTTATCACAGTAACATAACGCAACCAGGGATCTGCACGCAAATGTGCAAATGGACATGTAAACTGAAAAGTTGAGAAATGCATTTGAAGTTAGAATAGACTATTTTAGAAATGCTTTGCCGATCAAAGTACATCAATGTGTTCAGCAGAAGCGTAGTTATTGGCAATCAAAAGTCGTGTATGATCACATTCGCAGTGCTTCTGCTCCTTCTTCAATGACTTGCGATGTGAAAGCTACAATGGAGAGGCATGCCCACAGTGCTCCACTACTGAACATTACTATGCCACGCAGTTCAAATTTGATTTTCGATGTTCACGTAAATGCCACTATTTCCGATTTTGGCACGTACGAAGCACCAAATGCGATTTTCCTCAGCGAGCTGCAGTGCGCTCAGCCAGTAGACTCATTACGGCATCCAAGTTACGCAGCAGTTCACAGGTACATGTTACTGCTGAGTCTACACACAACATTTGCTTTGTGCACGACAGGGTTTGAGTGCGCTCTCCAGACTGGCCTTGCTATGTGGTGCGGACTGGCTTTGTTCTGCACCAGCTTGACCGACGGATAGTAGCCACACCTAACTAGTGCATTTTTTAAGTGCTACCAATAGCTCAATATGAAGTTAAGCCTGCCAGGGCATGTAACTAGGACCAGCCAGGAGTAAGCGCACACTGGAAAGCGTGTCTGTGGTCTGACCTTTAAGTTTGGCACTGTTCGAGGCCAGTACAATGTTCAAAATAAGTCAAATTTAGCTAGACCTGATTGCTACAACATCGATAAGCAGGGCAGCCAAAGTTTAGGCGGGCAGTTGCGGCCGAGCATGAGTAGACAATAGTCTACTTCTTCCGGAAGTACGTAATTATTACCGAAATTAGACAGCAGATTTTAGCTTAGTTCAGCCTGTTTATAAACTGCATCAATAAATATACACAGTAACAATATGAAGAAGCATAATACTCCAAACTCCCTTCTTTATGGATGTCAGTTATAGGCCAATAGTAGCTGCGTATGGGGATCTGCTATATTATGAAATAAAGTGTTCAGAAAAGAGTGAGGAGTAGGTTTTGTTGAAGAGAAGCGTTCGAGAAAAAGGTGACTTCGCACTGCGGTTGTGAGCTCCACGCACCACACAGGACTTCAAAATTTGGCCGAGGCGTTAACAGCAGCTTATGCTATCTGCAGACTTTTTTCATCAAGAGCAAGGGGCGGTTCAGAATTCCTTTAAATCAAGAATTTTACCACCAGAAACAGACAAGCAATGCACTGCCAAACTGCCTGAAAATTTTCTGCCGGTGATGTCACCAAAAGAGCACAACGAAAGAAAACGTACAATAAAAATACAGAACAAGAAACTGAATCAAAATAGCTAACATCTAAACCCCCCCCCCCCCCCCCCCCGTTTCTACGAGTATTCACCTCCCAATCTTGATTTACTCTCCTTCAACGGTTGCATAAGGCTAACATGGGCACAAGCTACACATGAATAAGAATTATAAAATTGAAGGCCCACAGATTTGTGGAAAGGAGATGTACAGGGCACACTATTAGTGGCAGCAGTTCATGGGGTCAGAAAAAGTGCAAGACAATGGTGCACGAATATGAGTGCCTATGTAACTTAAAATGCTAGCAAAGGTTCTGTGGAATACAGTTTGGGAACACTTTCTCTAAATAACTAGCATACATTACTGAGCACTACAATCCTTTCCTTAAAATATAAAAGGTGATTTAATTTAATGGAAACAGATTTTAAAAACTTCAGATATAACTGGTGCAATGATGCTTTCTCCATTTTTCTTCTTTCAGTATGACGGGCACTAGATGTTCAAGGGGCCGTCACAGTCTACTTGTTAAATAAAATTGGTTAATCAATTTTTATTACTTTTAACACCAACAATGCAATAGCAGTATTGGAGGAAGATGCTGCAGGAGGCACAATCAAGTCGTGTGATTTTAATAATGCCACCTGTTGTTAAGACATTCATCAACGAAAATTTACCATTTCTAGATTCGATACCAAAACTTGGCACACGAAGAACGCTGGAGACACTGGGTGAATGCCTGTGCATCCCTCTTATCTCAAGAAGCATGTATCTTGGCGACCTACTATCACTTGCGGAGCAAACATGCAACTATGTATTGGATGCCTCAGCAGGCTATCGGAATTAACTGCTCTGCATCCTGAAAGTGTCAAGAATAAGTGGGCAGCGCTTCCAGTGCTGTATGTGTGCCGTTTCGGAATTGAGCGAAAAATTCCCAATTTTCGTCGACAAATATCTAAACAGTGGATGGCCTTTTTAAAACCATATAAACTGCTATAGCTTCCTGCAGCATTCTGCTGTAATATTGCCACTGTGACATGGCTTTAAAGCCCGTAACATAAAGGTTAACAAATATTCGTTAATTAGCAAACAAAGTGGAATGGCTATATACCCACCTAGTGTCTGCCACGCTGAAGAGTCATGTAGCGGAGAAAACATTGTCGCATCAGTTAAATGATCTTTAAAAAGAAATCTGTATCAATTAAAATACATCACCTTGTATAAATTCCATTTCATTTTATACCTTGAAGACAACCTAGGTGGCAACTATTACGTAAGGGGTGGGTAACATGGAATAAAAACGCAACTGTTATGTAAGGGGTGGGTAACATGCAATAAAAACACATCGGGTAACCAGTAAATGTCAGATAGACAAGTACATCTAAATCTGAAATAGTAGACTTCCGTTAATTTGGGTTCAGTTAATTCGATCAAGACCTAATGGACTGGCAGGTCCAAATGAATTTCTATAGGCCCAAACTTTCGTTATTTCCATCCTAAGATTGGCCTCCACCAGATAATTCGAACTTGACCAGTCAACATGCACATGCCTGATCCCTGTGGTGACCACAATACTGACCCCTTTAGTGGTAATGTCTGTCTCAGCGGAGCTTAAGGGACAGTGAATTCATTGAACACGCTTTATCTCCTGCTAAAACCCCCCATTTTCGGCCTGCCCGAGGAAAGTAACAACTGCAGCTCATAATGTCCAATTACAGTATTTACCCAATTCTAACGTGAGCTTTTCTTTTTCCAAGAAAACTGGGCAGAAAATTGCCTGCACGGTGCAATTGGACATGTAACCAAACTGCCTTGGAGAAATTCATATGCTTTACCACATTACACAAACGTATCACAGGAAACCAGCTGCCAGTGTGCAACACATATTAGACCTTTTCCCGTTTTTCTTGCTAAAAAATTAGAGTGTGCGTTGGATTTCTACTTTGTTTAACAGCTTTAATGTCATTTCTATACCAGTTTTCTACTTCGGACACATAAAAAGTGGCCGCGCGATTGGTTCAGGGTCGTATTAGAAAAGGGCAAATACTGCCAAAGAATCAGCAGTGCGTTTTGGTGTTTCAGCATCTTGTTTATTCGGACCACCGGTAATACGATCAATAGCGTCAGTCGTGTCAGGGTCGAAATAATGAAAGTCAACTGTAGTACAGTGAAAGCAGGCCTTCTAGTAGAAAAGAAACAGTCCCCCCAATAGATCATTACATATTAATAAAATGAGAATATCTTATACAGTATACGATAACGTTCTCAAGTAGAAAAATTAGTAGTTACAGTATTTATGAATAAGTGGACTGGAATGAGAGCTCATACAGACCCGGTACTGTTCTTCAACGATGTTGTACTCGTTATTGTCACCACTTTCATCACCCCAATCAAGTGCTTCCAATATAGCATCCGGCCACTTCTTGGGTGGACCAGGAATCTGCTTTTGGCTAGGGCACTGCGTCAAAAAAAAAAGTAAAAATTTGTTTAAGGCGTTTTCTAAGACACACACACACACAAATGCACGTAAAGCAAAATTTGCGCAAACTTTATGAACGGCAGATTGGGGCACTCTCTCTGCAATGGCAAAAAGTTTGTCCAATATTGATAAGGCATTCAATTATGTACATGGAAAAGGTTTGTTCAGCCCAATTTGAGTATAATGTCAGCAATGCTTAACCCATTACTGCATGTACTTTTGTTTCCTTATGAACAAATTAGGCAAGTCTGTCTATGTTGGAAATTCCCAGACAAACCAAGTTTCCAAAGAAATGCATTACTGTGGATCTGAGCAAAAATTGTGTATCATACATGATACACCATTCAGTTATGAGTATATATTATAGCCAGATGGAAAGACGTTTGAATTAGAACCTGCAGAAAATATCACCACTGGAAAAAAACTGCTGCGATAAATGTTTATTTCTTGTAGCGCAAGCTAGTAAAAGTTCCAGAAAAATGTGACATCATTTAGTCACTAAACGATAGCCTCAATATCAGTGGGACTCCGTTCCTTTTACGTGAATTTTTGTTTTACATTGGCTACGAGCTTGTCGCAAACAGAAAGAACGCAGAGTTCGTACAGGTCTCGGCGACAAAAATTCAAGGATATTCAAGGACTTTCAAGGCCTTGCCAAAGCTATTTAAAGGGTGCACAGCGGCATTGCATGTAGCAACTTTTTACTATAACGTTTTCAAAACACTATACCTAAACTTGGAGATAACGAACTTGGTAAAATTGGCACTTCGTCATATTGAAATTGGACCTTTTATGCAAATAAATACAGTCACCAACATATTCTTCTTGCACGGAAAGGGTCGTAATGCTTTTTGCATCATCACGAGACCAGAAAAATAAATTTCATGATGAGAAAGGCCTTTTTTTATATTTGTGAGTGCACAATGAAAGATATGCTTTCATGCCATGTTAATGTCTTTACATCAACGGTACAAAACGAAGCCTGAGAAGCTCTCATGTCCACTATGCCGTGGCGGTTGATAGCATCACCTGCAGGGGGTGACTTTGCAACTGCCATAGATTACCTTCAAAAATAAAGCATGGCCGCATGATAAAGAAAAAGTGCTGCAGCCACTTCTGTACCGCACACCCAATGCAGCACGATTTTGCCGTGTCGCCAGCCTCACACGCCTTTCTCCAGTCTTCCTTCCACTCTTTTGAAACACGAGCCTGACAGTGCCGACAGAAAAGGGACGGAAGGGAGACGGGGGTAAGCGTGAAAGGGTGTAACTGTGACAAAGTCGTGCTGTGCGAGGTCAAGAAATTCAAGGGTTTTCAAGGGTCAAAAAGAATTTCAGGGCTTTCAAGGGCCTTGAAAATATACTTTTCAATTTTAACGGTGTTCAAGGATTTCAAGGACCTGTGCGTACGCTGGAATTCCTTTTTTCTCTTTTGCAGGGAATTTTTTGTTGCTGTTCTTGTGTTTAGTGCTTGGAACACGGCTGGTGCCCAACACTATATATATGCTAAAGCTGTGGAATTTATTTTCAGACAAAATAGTCACAATAACGGTGCTATCGGAGGTATAGCCTGCAAGAACTTTATATTTTGCCAACAAATTTGTTTCTCTCTTGACACATCCTTGCTCATCCACAAAACAATCCATAACTTCATGCTGTATCATATCACACAGCAATTAATGCTTGCCTCACAGGACCACTAGAAAGTATTTTTCGTTCAAACATCACAGTAGGCTAATAAAGAGCAAACAGACACCCTGGTATTTTTCAATAACGTTTTAAAGCACAATGCTTATGAAAATGATCTTTTTGTTTGCAAACTGCTTGTCCACATCGCAAACTGTGTCCACATCACAGATTGCTTTCAAGATACAGTGCCCGCGCGGGTGCTCACCTTGTCCACATCGCAGATCGCTTTCAAGATACGGCGGCCGCACGGCCACGCCGTTAACTGCAGCCACCGGAGTAGCACACACACACCCACACACATACACATACCCACACACATAAATACACCCCACTGTGCCTTGCCACGTGGAAGACGCAGTTTCCGCCTCTCTTTCCTCCCTCCCTCACGCGCTCAAGATGTTCAGCTGCGATCACAGGCTGAGCTTCGCAAGTCAATTGCGGACACGGCAAAAGTCCGTTTTATACGCCCTATTCTGACAAAAATTGCCGCTAATTTCGTCGGCCTTGCTGTCAACCTTGCTTTAATGAACAAGTACAGTGTGTACATTACTCAGCCAATCATATTAGCTTAACAGTGCTGCTAGATGCATATAGGTGTACTAAGAAACTCCAGCTCAAACTTGATTTCCATTGGTCGTGCTAAATTGCTTGGTCATGGCCAGGATTGGTTTAATGACACCAGGCAGGAGCGATCTACCACAAGCCACAAAAAGCCCGTGGGAAGCTTATGACATCAAAGGAAGCACAGTGCACACAAGGCCATTCAATGAAGATATGTAGAGTCCTCTCATTGCAAGCATAAAAAGAGAAAGGGCACCATTATGATGCATGACTACATACGCTGAGGTGCTCATCAGCGAATATTATGGCTGCAAGCAAAGAGCAGCTCTTCATTTACTCAACCACTTGTAAATCAGCTTTTTCCCTCGACCCTGCAATTTGTGAAAAATTTTAGGGGCACTTTAGTGCCACTTACCTGGCAGTTAGTTAGAACATTCTCCCTAACAAGGTTCAATATGGCATCACTGATCACTGCCTGTACACTGGAGCAGGGCTGGAATAAAGAATACATAGAGTTGGCTTCAGAAAAACATTTTACATCCAACAAGAGAAAAATCTAACAAAGTGCCACTTACCAGGACCAACACAAACTCGCGCTGGAGGATGTTGAAGAGATCCTGGCATTTGCTCAGCAGGTCACCCCTTGAAACAACTACAAGGCTGTCACGGCCATGCATGCGAGTCATGTAGTCGCTAGTGAGACTATATAGTGCAGTGACTGAAATAAGGAAGAATCATTAAAAAAAAAATAAAAATAAAAGATTTAGACAAACGATGCAGCTTTACAGGATGGTAATTAACATAGAGCTCATTTAAGCTTTGCCCACATACAGCAAGTGAAATGTTCAATGCTAAGCTCATATGAGCCTCTTCTGCTCCAGTCTATCAGTCTGCTGGCACACTACACAGGGGCAAATTAATGAAAAGAGGCACGAAGCACATTCAAGCACTGGCACACACTAAAAAATGTTTGCACGCTTTGTTGCTTATCTTATTCTCAAACAATAATCATCTTTAACGCTGCACGCCAGGTACTTCCAGGTCATGAAAGACATGTACGTTATCAGAGCGACACAGCATTTTTTACAAGAAAGTCAAGGACAACTTTTCACGGTAAACACAAGAAAGAGAGATGATAATTATTTTGGGGGGACAAGGTAAGCTCCGACGGGTGCAAACTTTTTTTTTAGAGTAAAATTTCATAGCCTGCTGCTTGAGTGAAACACTGTCCCAACTAATTATTTCATTCAAACTTTTTTTTGTATGAAAGCAGCAGCTAAAACTACTAGGTAAGGAAGCTGTATGCATCCTTTAGTTCTCATTTTTATTCTTGCTAAGTTCTGGATATTAGCAATGTGATGTGAACATTAGGCAAGGACTGTGCTTTACTTCCAGAAAGTGCAGCAGCATGTGCTTGCCCTAGCATTTGCCTAATGCCTGGGCATGTACACAATCACATAGAATTTCAACGCTACTATTGTTGCTCTGTAAGCAATTGCGGCAAAAATCTGTTTTAAGAGCCATATTACAGCTGTGACCTTCCCCTCTCGTCCTAAGCCTGTCCTCTATTCTGCACAAAATCAAAGGTACTTGCCACTAAAATGAATGACCAAAGATCAGTGAGCGAGTCAGGTGTTTGCAAAAAGACAGATAAATTATCAGGTGCTCCACCTTATGACATTATCGAATATGTTTCTACGGCTAACACCCTATACTGTGATTCAGTATGAATGGCATGCTCAATACTGCAAGGAAAATGCTAGAGACAACCAGAGGATTGCAAAGCCACTCAGCCACTGTGAAAAAAATGACCATAAGGGTCTTCCGAGTAGCGCACGATAAATGACGACACAAAGACAAATGACAACACAAAGTGCTTTGTGTTGTCGTCTGTCCTTTTACATCATTGTTCAGCCTGCGCTACTCAGTACAAAGATCATGTATCAACAAGCCCAAATTTCCATCATGAAATTAATGAAGGGTGAGCCACACCTTAATCATAACATCAATGGGCAATTGTAAATGTGAAAACATTGCAATAGAAGAAATCATGTATTCTGTCTGGCAGTCTCATTTCCCAATGGCATCACACTAGTCCACCAGGCACATATACTGACCAAGTTCCTAGCCAAACGCAGGTTCGCTAAGAAAAATACTTTGCACTTGCCTAACTGCACTCCAATTTTCAAAGTGAAATTGACCTTGAAACAATGTTCCAACAACAATGCACATGCCAAGGAATTTGTAACCGCACACCTCAATTTAAAAAATTTTTAATTCTGCCATTCTACATGCCAAAACCACAATATGATTACGAGGCACACCATAGTGGGTACTACGGATTAATTTTGACCACCTGGAGTTCTTTAAGGTGTACCCAATGCACAGTACATGGGCATTTTTGCATTTCACCCCGATCAAAAAGTCGCCGCAGCAGCCACGATTTGATCCCGCGACCTTGTCCTAAGCAGTGCAACACCAAAGCCACTACAACACCTTGGCAAGTGCTGAATTCAATGTTGTCTCAGTAATTCACTTCAAAAATTAACAGATGGTTTCTGTAGCAATAAATATTGCACATAACGATGACCATTTTGGTTAAATACCACAAAAATTGGTAAGGCCCATTCCACTTAAGTTTTGTTAGACACTATGTTTGCTGCTTTCATCACTTTCCTTTGTTAATGGCTCTGTTAGCACTACCAAATTAAAAAAAAAAAAAGGAATCTAGACAACCACATCTACTTGCAAACGTTTTAAGAAGAGTTCACTATGAAGCATCCTCAAGAATTTTCTTTGCCACAATATTAGATACCTTTTACTCTAACAAACCAAACATTTAAATATGTGATAACTAGAAAAAAAATACTGTAAAGAAATTTTAGAAACACCAAATAAACTGAATTAAACAGAACAAGGACTTGGCAATACTGCATTACAGATGTTTACAACATGCTGATAAGTGCCTCCAAGTTTGTTTTTTTCTGCCACAGTTTTGAGAATGTGGAGATACTAGAGATGATCAATAAATGAATAAGCTGCAAAACCGAGCATACATGAAAATCTGCCATGCGTTTTTCTTTTTTTTCCATATTTAAGCAGCAATACGAAAGATGTCTGACCTTATGTTTATGATACTGCTGAAGCTAGGGGCTGCATGCACAAATAAAGAAAGGAAGGGTGGTCCACGGATGGCTGCACAAGCCTTATTTACACCACTCATGCAAGGTCCACCACATTCTGTGGGTCAAATGGAGTTTCTGGGAAAGCACACTTGCAAAACTTCGCATATCCCTTACGTTATTTAACTGCAATGTGGGTGGCAGTTGGTTAACTTTCACATCTGCCGGATGTCTTACGTGTTCTTACCAACAATTGCTTCATGCACAAACACTGGGAGTACAGCATTGGCATAGTACTGCAGCTCTAGCACAGAAGGAAGGTGTAGTGCAGGCCGGTAGAAGACAATCTTGACATTGTTATTCTCGGTGTCACCCGATGACCACTCCATCTGGACCGTCTCAGAGATGACCAGTTCCTTGCCCAGCAGGGAACAAGCATGGCGCACTGACTCTCCACTCTCACCAGGGCACATCACCTGGTGATCTCGCAGCGACACCGCCGCTCGCAGCCAGCAAAGGCTTTCCGCCAACTGCTGCAGTGTGCCGCCCTGCGCAGACGTACCACACCAATAGTTAAGGGCCACCCTAATGTACTTTTCTATCAGTTTGTGTGTGCGTGTGCGTGTGTGTGTGGGGGGAGGGGCAAAGGGAGGGGAAGAGTCCTGCAACATCACTGTTCGTCCCTTCCTGCACCTGAGACTTTCGTGACCTTTCATTACACTGAGATGCATGCATATCCAGTCACTGAATACAAAAGCCACCACTGACAGGTCTGCTTGTACAGTTAATCAACGAATGTTAACCAGCTGACTGCCAATAAAGACAAAGACGTAGCATGATCGCTGGTGTCAGAATGTGTTGCACTGTGGCAAAAAACTTGGCATGTCTGCAATGAAGAGAAAAGTTGCACACTAGGAGAAAGCAGACATGCTGCAGAGAGACAATGATTTCTCATAAGTTGATATTTGATATTTACATAGCAAATATTAATTTAACCCTTTCACAGGCAAATTTTTTTACACGCAGCACAGGTGTCTACTTACGCAGAATTTCCACAAAGACATGGTCACGAAAGTTCCCTGTAAAAATGTCACATTTCACATTTTTTCGAGAAAAATTTGTAGACGTACTCTGGTGGAAACTATTCTTCCTGCTGCCCAGTAGGCGCACAGAAGAAAAAAATATTTTCATATTACTCAAGAAACAACAAAAGACTTGAAATGCCTTTCTATGGCTCAAAAAAGTATACATATTACAGTGTCATTTTCCGTAAATCCTGAACAACGGGTCTGCGCAAAGTGGCATAGTACAGCACTGGAAAAGGTACTGCATACGCTTCTCTGCCACGTTTATGCTGCAGTGTCAGCGCATAATGCATAGACTCGTGTAAGGGCCGCATTTTTTTTTTCACAATTTTGGCAAGGTGCAGCCCTTATACGGGACCGAACCTTTCGGTCAATATAGTGCCGGCGCAACCAGCGACTTGTGCACTCCCCAACGATACGGTCATTTGAGGGATCACCCGATGTTTGTGCGCAGGCGTGAGTAAGAGCGGGTGCGAAAGAAAATCTGGGGGGCTTTCGCCCCTTGAGTACCTGTCTTTGTTTAGGCACTATGTAGAAGTTTCTGTGCTCGTGTTGTATGCGTTTGTCCCCTACACATGCTGGCATTGTGGAGTGGGGTCAAGTTTGTTTACACTCCGATGTTGGCTGCCCGCACGGTGAGGCAGCGAGCACAGATGCTCTATTTGGTGATGGGTGTGCCTGAAGGTATGTCAGGCAGACTTTCTCACGCCTGCGGCGCTGGTGCTGAGTCAGTCATGCCCGATTAAAACTTTCTTGCCCCTTACGACACTCTACTTTAAAAAAAAATAACATCACTGATTTTTCCGAGGGTGCAGTAGCAGCCGTAGTAGAGGCCCGGCCTGCTCTCCTGGTGCAGTATCTTTGCTCTTGACAGGCTTTTCGTGTGGTGCTGTCCGCGACTTTTCAGCAGCATTTTTTAGTGGTCCCCTTTGAGTGGAATAAATGCGCAGCGCCTTAGCAACTGCAGTTCAACGCCACTGCCTGATATCATGCCGTGAGGATTATTGGCATTGTGTCTCGCCCACGTTAGGTTAGCTTAGGTTACCTTAGGTTGGGTTATGTTAGTGTAAAAGGCGTTAGGGTGGCACGGCGAATTCTTGCAGCGCTTACACCGTGAGGATTATTGCCTTTTCGTCTCAGCCATGCTTGGTTAGGTTAACGTTATGTTAGGTTAGCGTAAGAGGTGTTAGGGTAGCATGACGTATTCTCATAGCGGTTGCATGGGCATCGAGCCTCAACGGCGGCCTTTCAGGCACTTGCGTTCAACCATGGCTGCGACGAGATTTTCAATATATGTGGCCCGGCCTCTACTACAGTCCCTACTGCTCCCAAGGAAACATCTCGGATGTTATTTTCAAGGTAAATCGCCGTAAGGCATGAGATAGCTACAATCCGGTACGACTGACTTAGCACGAGTGCCGCAGGTGCCTGTCCGACACAGCGGTCGCCAAATGGGGTGTCAGTGCCTGCTACTTCACCTATTTCACCCTGTTGGCAGCCAGCGTCCGAGCGTAAACAAACTCGACCCCAATCCGCAATGCCGGCACACCTAGGGACAAACGCATACAACACGCACTAGCCTGCGCACAAACATTGGGCAGTCCCTCAAATGACAGTCTCGTGCACACCCCAAATCCCCGGATATACCATTGCATCAGAGGTCAATGTGCAGCTCTCGCCATCTAGTAGCAACATGCAGAAGTATGCAGCGCAAGAAAATTTGGCAATGTGTACACGCAGCATCAGGGCACCGAACGTGATTGCTTCTCTGTTAGAAATTTATTTTTTCCAAATTTCGAATTGAAAAGTTGAGGGTACAGCCCTTACACAAGTCTGTACAGTATTTGCAACAAAAACACTAGCAGCAAATTCTGAACAAAGGACACGAAGAAACTTGTTTTGAAACATTTCAGCACCTTCTAAAGCCGCAACTCACACAAAGGATCAAGCAGACTGCATCAGTAAAATCAGCTCATGGTGGCAAAAGCTGCAGGTCTAATTCTTCTGCAACAGAGGGCACACCACTGTATCTGCTTTAAGGAGGTATGGTAGGGTAAATGGGTCATCTTAGTATCAGCTTTATATCTCGAACTGTATCATTTTATTGTGAAATCTTGCAGATTGAATGGGAATGCTTTTGGCCTTCACTTGGGTAATTTTTTCACTGCAACTTTCTTTTGTTTTTATTTGAGAACCAGATTTTAGGCTGGGGTGTAAAATTAAATGCACCTTTTCTCAGAACAAAATATATTATGTTCGTGAAATTTTGCACAATAATTCCACATGATAAAAATTTGGTGCCTACACTCATCTCGCAAGAAAAAAAAATATTGTCCTCAATTGTGATGTACAGTAAGAGACACTTTCCAATTTATCTATTACTTTCTTTTTCAGAATTATTACTCAAACAGTTTTGTTCAGATTATTTGCAAGGGATCTCGGTATAACCTGAGAAAATGTCAGTGTCATCAGTCAGATAGTTTTCCAGAAAAGGTACATCAAAGTTAGAGAAATTTCAAAAAACTGATAGAGAAAAATGCAATTTTGTGTTTACTTTTAAATATAAGGACGTGCGGTCTTCAGTGCCATATTCAGATGGCTTCAAGCACTCTTGTGCACATGCCACTCCAAGCCTTTGCTCTGCACAGTGTGTATTATATTTTAGTAATAAAATAAAATATCTGTTTTTTGATGGAAAACAACATGTAAACAAACCCTTGCGTTTGTCATTTTGAAACACCAGGAGGCAAGATGTTTAAATGCACCATTTTTAAATGGCTTGGAGCGCTCCTGCGCACTCGCCACTCAGCAGTTTTACTATGCACAGTGTGTATAATTTTTCAGTAATGAAATTTTAAAAAATGGTTTTTTTGGTCAATTTACCCTACCATACCCCCCCCCCCCCCCAAGCTTTACTATGTTTCAGAGCAAAACGAGAACAAGGTGAAAGCAGGAGCCAATGTTTCGACAAGTGGACTTGTCTAAGCATCTCCCGCCTTACCCGTGTTTTCCCTGCAAGATGACAAGACAGTTCTGTGGTAGGAATAATGCTTTCCATGACCTTGCTACGCATATTTAGCACGTGGGAAGTGTGCTTCTCGCTGCCTGTGAAAGGGTTAACTATTTCCAATTTTAGCTTAAATTAACATTGCATATTAAACTCCGAGTTGGCGAAGTAATGTGGTACAAATTTCAATGTAACGAACTTGTTGCACTAGTGCCTTCATAACAAGCAAGGAAACTGACAGGCTTCATCTGCATACACCTTTTTTATGTAAAGATATTTTTAGCACAATACCAAACAGCTGCATGCCAAGAGATGTGCTACTTCGTTTCTCACTATTCACACTTATTCCAGCTCGTCAACAATATGATGACACTACATTAGTAAATTAGTTTTACAATAGCAAAGCAGCTACATTTAACTTCAAAAGAGACTGAGTAAGCAAGAAAAGACAAGAAAATAAAAGAGGTGGCAACACCACCCTGAAGTTCCCACACCAACTCACCATGACATCATGGATTTTGAGAGCGCCACTCACTTGTGTCTAGTTAATTGCTTATTGGTAATGGAAGACTACAATGCATTTTAAAGAAAAGACTCATCCCAGGATTTTTAATGTTAGTGCTTTTATGCCAAAACAGCCCAAATAAAGCAAATACATTGAAATCCATGCTGTCAAACTGATACCCCTGACCCACGGGCACTCTAAAGTCCTTTAGGTAAGGAGAAAATCTACCGGAAAGGCATTCAAGCACAGCGACACATGATAAAGGAGTATCTCCCTTACCGTAAAGTTCCCTTGCGGGAAAGGAAATCGCGCATCTACTTTTCGAGCGGAAAAGGTGTTACTCTCGCACAGAGCATGCACAACTCATCAACAGAAGGAAATCTGCCACAAAGCTACAATGCACCCTAAGTATTTTTTTTTTTTTTGCCTTGTGAACACGTTTTCATTTTTAGCATTAATGCGATTTGTCGAACAGTGAAGCTCTACTATAGCAATACTCTCAAACGCTCATATCACAACACAAACTTGAAAAAGGACGGCAGAAACATGTGCAGTACCATGGCAGCGCCATAATAAACAGCATGCACAGCAAAAACGCAAGAACATGAAAATAAGCTAATATGTGCATTATAAGCCACCAACGATGGAAAAAACATGTTTTTAGGTTCTACAGTAGCTAAATGTAATCTAAATACGCACCCACCTACGGAAGTTAATGCGGTGTCATGTGTCATTGGTGCCACTCCTTTCTGCAAAGGGTCCTTCAGAGTAACAAAAGGGGTTTACTGCGAAGGACTTTACTTTTGCCCATGTGTCAGGGGTATGACATGCCAAAGCCAATGCTTTGACTAGAAATTGAGGAAAGGTAAGTTCAACCTTCACTTTCTCCAATAAAAACCAACTTTTTCCTACCAAATGAACCAAAACAGTTTTGAAAGTCAATTTCACTCAGCCAAACCAGCTTGGTATAGCCTCTTTAGCATCCCTTTAAAGTATAATTTTACTGCCTTCCAAGTTGTGCATCAGCATAACTGAACTTACATGCAGTGGCAGCTAAGTGGCTATGAAATAGTGCTGCTTAGCATGATGTCACAGGTTCAACACTGGCCGTGGCAGCTACATTCCGATAGGGGGCAGAATACAGAAACTCTCATGTATGATGCATTCAGAGCATGTTAAAGAACCCCAAGTGGTCCAAATTAATCCAGAGTTTCCCACTATGGCACGCCATCCTAATCAGATCATGGCTTTGGCATGTAAAACCCCAGAATACGACTTCAAAATTTTCCAATTCAAAGGGAAATACACGTGGCAAAACAGATACTACAAACCTCGTCTTCACAGTCTGTCTTATGCAGCTATGTAATGATAGCATCAGAAGGTTATCCAAGTTTTCTACTTACAAGCAAGAAGCGCACACGGACTCACCTTTCGGTGTTTTGTGAGAAGTAGGAAGGCGACCAAGTTTGTGCTCATCAATGCAAGAGATGCCGTTGACTCTGGAAAAAATAAAAAAGAATTAGTGTGTGCGTGCGTGTGTGTGGAGAAATTAATAAAAACAAAAAAAGGAAATATTCAATCTTGTTCCCATACATGAGTAGCAAAGAACTCACGGTAAACAACATGGTTGGCAAGGCTTTTAATAGTTGTTCGTGTGTCTTCTGGCAAGCTGTCTGCACTGGCCAGTGAACTTGCACTTGCACACTCTTTGTTCTTGGTTAGAAGTGCATCGTCCTTTGCAGACCCCAGCAAAGAAAGTGGGCAGTGGAAGTATAGTGGCTCTGAAGACAAAGTTCTGGCAGAATTGAGAAACTCCTAAAACGATAAGGATACAAAATAAAACAAAATATAATGCAGCAAGCGACACACAGGAGAACAACAAATGCCTTCAGCGAGTAGCACATGAGAGCAATACTGAAGACTTTACCCTCAGTGAGAATGGCTGACAGAAATCAACACGGACAGCACCATAGTTGGAATGCAGTATCCTCCAGATGGAACTGAGTGCTGCTGTGAACGTTTCCATGACCTTTGGCTCTCCCTACAACCAGACAGTAAAGGAGTCAGCAATAAGTTAAGAAAGCTGCCAGGAAAGAACAAACAGTCGGACAAAAAAAACTAACCAGCTGCTCACTGACAAAGTTTCCATCTAACAGCTTCTCATAGCTTATGGAAATTGGTACTATAAAAACATCCTCCACTGGTTCTGAAAAGAAAAGATATCTTACTTACAGTAATGCCACTGCACACACTACGCCATCTACAGTGTAATGAGCAAGAATATAAGGCATAAAAAAACTGAAATGAATACCTTCAGTGAGAGCGTTAACGATGACTGACAGGAGACCTGCTTTTGGAAGGCGCGTTTTCCCAGTTCGTGATCGGCCTCCTTCGAGGAAGAACTCCAAGCTGTGGTTTGCCTTCAAAATCTCTTTCATGTACTGCAACATTACAAGTAGTTGAAGCAGTACCGTTAATTCCTGTGGACATGTGCAGCTACCCTACTGCGACATTGGTTTCGATTTACAGTACAGTTCAAAGCAGACACATGTAATGTGAAAGTACAAAGCTGACTAAGATCATGAAATTGAAAAACACTGTATGCATACAAGCTACGAATGACTACACATTGCTCTGGTATGATCAACATTGCTCCCAGCTATATAAATTAAAATGGGGTTTTACATGCCAAAACCACTATTGGATAATGACGCACACCGTAGTGGGCAAGTCCGGATTAATTTCGACCACCTGGGGTTCTTGAAGGTGCATCTAATGCGCGATACACAGGTGTTTTTTTTCCCCCTGACCCAATCGAAATGCAGAATGCTGTAGCCACTAAACCACGGCAGACGCTAGCTATTTAGTCTCTTCACAAGTCGTATTATTGTAAAAATTTTATTAGCACATAGAACAAATGACAGATCAAACATTTTTTTTGCTACAAATATTTACTGCTATCATTACACCCTTACTTGTGTAATCACAAAATGCTGTCTTAGGCTGCACCAACTGTTCATAGACATAATTATCACAGCTGATCATAGGGCTACCTTAGAATTTAAAAATTAAATTGGCCATGCACCTCTGGAATTTACAATTGAGGAGGTTAGATAAACTTGTAAGGTACAATATAACTGAATGCTGAACTGCAGCAGTCTTATCAACCAATAATAAAATTTCAGAACCTAACTATGCTCCAAGCCTCTGAAAGCTTAGAGCAATAAAATAATGCTGAAAGCTACAATGATGACAAGGAAAAAGCCAGTTAAATGCAAGTTGAAAGTTCTCGGGAAGCAAAGCAAATTCTACAGAATGGCAATTGACGTGCAATACAAAAAAGTTTGGAAGACAACAATGCAAAATCACCCACCCTGTTGGCTTAGTGGCTATGGTGTTGCGCTGCTAAGCACGAGGTCGTGGGATCAAATCCTGGCCACAGTGGCCGCATTTCGATGGGGTCGAGGTGCAAAAACACCATATACTGTGCATTGTGGGCACATTAAAGATATCCCTGTGGTCAAAATTAATCCAGAGTCCCCACTACGGCGTGCCTCATAATCAAATCTTGGTTTTGGTATGCAAGACCCCAGAATTCATTAATTCATCACAACAAATAGATGCAAAAGATTGAACAAGATTACTCTGAGCTACAAGGCTCTCATGCTATCTTGAAAGACTATGCAAGTTTAACAAGTTTAGTACACAGAATCTGGTGTCTGCAGATTACACTACAAGCTGCAGTTCTTGAAGCCAAATCACAACTGAAAGTAAATGCCACAATGTGCAGCTCTTTTGTGGCACTTTTTTCTTAGCTGATGTGGAGCCAAGCCGCCTCAACTGAACAAAAAAAGGGGTAAGGCATGGAGACACGGGCACAAGAGAAGTGGACAACACGAACACGGCAGAACACGAACAACAGGAACGGCATTCGTGTTGTCTACTTGTGTCCATGTCTGCATGCCTTACCCCTTTTTTTGCATTATGAATCCTTACCGACTAGCTCAGCTTTCTGTCGTTCTCAACTAAACAGTTGCGACAGACTAAACCTGTATGCAATTCATAATTGCTCCCTTACCTCGTTGAGGACAGCTCTGTACACGTGGTCTTTGCGTCCATCCTTGAAGTCGAGTCTCCGCTTAATAAAAAATCCTCCCAGTCCTCGTAGCAACTGCCTATTGGGTACAAAATAAATTTAGCTACCCTGTAAATACAATAAATTCAAAATGACACCACATTAAATGGCAGTCCTTACCCAAAAATAGGAATGAGCAGGTTGTCTCCAGCAGCCACAAGTGGCACCCTCATGCCATTGAGGTACAGCAGGTAGGTCACAAGGATGTAATCAAGGTGGCTCCGATGCAGGGGCAAGTAAACCATGGGGTAGTTTTGCTAAAAATTATGATGCAATGAGCACTGGATAATTCCTAAATTTCTTACAAGGCTCACTCACCTCTGTGGCTCGTTTGATCATGTCGATCTGGCCCTTTGGCACATACACACCACTCAACATGCGGGACATGATACGATGCATGAACCAAACTGCCGCCCTGAAATGATTAGCATTTTTTGTGAAATGAGCGAGAAAGACTGAAAAACTGAGCATGCACACACATGCTCATAAAAACACAAATGAGGTGTGCGGGAGTTCACTTGGGTTACCTTAGCAATGTTGTAGAAATCGACGCTCGCATCCGCTCAAAGATACTAGCAGCCCGTTTCCGATGCTCTGCTCTGTCAGCTGCAAGGCATTAGTCATTTTAAATTCAAATTTGCTGAAAGAACACAGAAAACTGTTAGCAAATGGAACGGACTGTGAGAAACTCACTTTCAGGATCATCTTCAATAGCTCGGCTGATAGCATCTTCAACTCTGCAAGAACACAAATTGCATGCATATGTGATTGCATCTGCAAAATTAAGATCTTGCTACATGCTTCATTACCTTTCAGAAGACAGGATTTCTTTAGGGATAGGCACATAGTCATGTGGTATGTTTTTGCAAGTAAGATAAATAGAGTTCTTCAGAAATTCTACTGGCGTCAGCCAACTCCTACAAATAGAGAATAAAGAAATCAATTTAAATAAGCGAAAAACAGAAGCTAACACTAATTAAAGCACAAGTACAAACATTACCTGCAACTAGATGGCATATTGAGGGCATTGTCAAGTCCTTGCAAAGTTGTACCTGCACCAGTGCTTAACTGCAACTGAAACATTTAAGCAAAATGACTACATGCCACATAATTTGGTAGCATGCCGAACACTACACAATGTTGAAGATAGCATTGTGAAGATGACCCCAGAATTGTAACTATCAATCTTGTCTTCATTTTACAGATAACACCAGCTGACTACACATTTTAGTACATGCAGCTATAAGGATAGGAACCACGTTCCGAAAGGCCTCGCAGTAAGTCCACTGCACATGTAACAGCACTAAATGTGGTCACAAAGTAATGCTCCAGACAAACAGTTCTGTGCAGAAGCATGCCCATTCCGTTTTATGATGAAACAATTGTAAATTCTTCTGCCAGAGACAAGATCCTTAATAAATGTACAGCTGTGACTTATACAAGAGCAGCCTACAGTAGCACCAGCGAAGTTGATCACTGCAGAACTTCCACACTACACTCACAATGCATAACCCACACAAGAAAGGTCCACCATTCTAACTGAAAATTCAAGCAAACAAGAGCTCCCACCTTGCTCACAGGCAGACACTTTTCACAGCTTTCAAGGGGAAGGTAGTGCAGCGCTTCAGACTGCCGCACTTCCTCCATAGGAGGCCACCTTTTGAAATGCGGCAAGACCTGAAACACACATGCCCTCAGTAGAGTCAGAAAATAGCTCGGCCCAGAATAAGCCCCCCCACTCTTCCCCTTTCACCCTCAAGGCACCCCACTCTTTCTGCCCTCCTCTGTTGCCAGCACAAAACCGCAAGATTCAGGGGCAACAGTGCATTCATCTTGGCTTAGAGACTATCTTATATAATTAACTCATTAACTGTACGGTGTGCAAGAATTAACAAGAACAGAAAAACAGTGATGCTACTGGCCCATGTCATCTTGGAGCAGGACTATACAAAGCAATTCCAAACTTTCCAAATTATAATATCCTCTAAAGTTCAAGTACCAGTAATTTTTATAAATCTAATGTCAGCTATGCAAATATTTGCTTGCATAGGCCGCTTATGTGCTTTGGCAGACACAGTTCTTAAGAAGAAATAGAGCTGGCAAACAAAACCACTTTTTTTTTAATTTGACAAATTATGGTATGTATGTTTTAATTCAAACATGAGTGACCAATTCTGAGACAAGTTCACTTTGTTTGATTTGACAAATTCGGCTTTTAGGCTAGCATGCTACATAATTACCTACGTCACCTGGTCGGTTCATCTTTGTGTCGAGACTTTCACCTCTGAATGGGAAAATTAGCGTACCGGGTGTCAAACTATAGTAAAAACAGTCGCCGGCCAATTTCTTATTTTTCACAAAAGTGTCCGAATAATCGGGCAGTCCAAGGATATGAGCTTTAGGAATAAAATAACTTTGTTGCTTTGTCCAACATCAGCAGTGCGAAAGATTTTCTGAATGCCCTAGTGCTGTGCTTCACTGATGTACCATCTATTTAAGATACCCTGATGGTCAAGACTGCAGAGGCGTTTCATTTTCGCATGGCCTATGACGGTACAATGTTGCAAGATTAGGCTCTGGTGTGTGAATTCAGTTAGTAGCTAGAATTCTGCCTACACGCAAGATTTTGCCGTTCCGCCCATTAAGCATATGAAACACACAATAAGTGTTTGCGGCAGTTGCTAGCATACCACCCGCAGACCCGATAGAGATTTCCGGTCGCCAGTCTAGCCACGATTCTCATGGCCAATCACCGAGGAGGTTTACAGGTCCGAACATATCAACCACCACCTTGCCGCGATGGCCTGATGTCAACTAATTTTTGTAACGGCGGTACGATGAAGTTAGGTCTATCGAGAACCGCTTCTTCAGTATCTTGCAGTACAAGTTAATGTTTGGTTCGAGTCAACGAAAATTTTACTAGCGGCCATACCACATCCCTAAAACCACAAAATCGCCTCACCAACTTAAGTTGGGGTTAGGCAACCAAATGAATGGCAGTAACTTTGTTCATGGCCACCATTTCTGTGACATTGTGCATGACATGTTCAAACAATTGAGCAAAACAACATATGGCATTCGAACTTCAGTCAGCCGACTTACACTGGTCATACAGAGAAAAGCACGCAGTCTGGCTTGGCACTATCGATATCACTTGCTGCCGCCTGAAAATCAACCCTCTAGCGTTGCCTAAGTAACCCACATGCGGCAGGCGGAAGGTATTGATGAAAACACGACTTCCTTAAGGAAGCATTTGGGATAGTCTTCGCTACAGCCCGCTTCACTACCTCAGAATCACTGGATTAAGCCCATCTTGAACTATATATCCGTCTCTACCACAAGATAATAACCACAAGTATTATCTTGTGGTAGAGAGTGTGTGGGACAAACGAATCGCTGTGTGAATGTTCGACTTAGGGAGCATGAGCTATCTCTTCAAGGGGTTGCGCCATTTCATCTCCCGGAGCATTGCAAGTCGCGCAGTTGTCGCCCCTATTTTAACCTTTTGAGGGTCAATCATGTAAATATATGGCGCCGCGAAAAAGTCCAAAATGATCGATGACGTATATTTACGGTGCCGTCTGTACGTTTAAAACACGCGTCAATTTCCTAACTTTTCCTTTTCTGGCATGTGCTGCCACTATGTGGGAATCAAGGGAATTTTTTTTCTCACGCCTCCCTCTCTCAGTTTTCGTTGCATGGTTTGTTTTAGAGCTAGTTTGCTTCCAGGTGTCTATATACTACCACTCGCGCATTAGAGCGCGCAGGCGGGCGGCGGTTTGGGTTTTGTTCGGCACGCAGTTTCGGCTTCTTCACTCGCAAAACTGACTGCTAAGTTGTTGCTCATCGCTCAAAGGGCGACCGCCTGCTTCTCGCTCGTTTAGTGCTCACAGGGGTGCGCATAGGAAGGATGCCGCTGTGCATGTATTTCCTCTTGTTTTCTTTTTTTTTGTTGCAGACTCGTGAAAACTAATTGCCTCTGGTTGGCGATAAGATGAAGATTAGCGAAAGTTTCTCACACGTTTTGCTTTTTTGACGGGCACACAACCACAGTTTTCTTGAGTGCGCTCACCTACGTAGTTCGATTATGCTATGGACGTAAATATTACTGTAAGAGCAGGAACACTTGACACTTTTGACATATTCTCGTGTGCGCATTTTCTAAGCCTTATGTGTATAACAATGCACCAAATTTTTAATTCTTATAAGTTTATTTCCTTTTTTTATTGTTATTCATGAATAAACAGTACATATATACCAACGCAAAATATTTTTTTCTCACTTTACGGTCACCCTAGAAAAATTACGGTAATTTTTTTTCGAAATAGGTCCCTAAGAAGAATTGGAATCTGCAATAAAAAAAAAAAAATCAACCATGGGAGGTCGCACATGGTGAGAAAATTGACCCTCAAGGGGATAAAATAACTAATGTCATTTACAAACACGCGAGCCAATTGATAAGAGAAATTGCCGAGGCTTACAATATGAAGATTAGAGACAAGGCATGTACCCGCGAATCGTCTATTGCTCTTCATGACAAGAAACAGAGTTACCTTTGTCACTTGATTATCTATCAGTTGGTCACAGTTGCCTCAATATATCTCTGTCTCGTGCATGTCATGGTTTATGAACTGGCAATATATATATATATATGTTAGACATATCTTCAATAAAGTATCAGGTAAGAGTCAGCGCCGTGTCGCCATTTTTACTTTCCTTTTGTCCGTGTCTTGTGTTACACTGTTACGAACCTTACAATGAAGGTTTGGAAATACCCTTTCAAGTGTCACTAACAAGCTCTATGAAGCGTGCTATCCACCTAGGTATTTATTTGAATCCATCAGTAAACACTTTACACCTAATGTGAGCCAAAATACAATATTGTAAATCTTTTATCTCTCAGAAAGCATCTGCTTTATTTGGCTTTCTAACATTTTCAACAGCTAGGCCGTAGTACCACAAGGCATGAAACTATTTTAATATAATTAGCATTTTTGGGGAACTTCACGCACTCTTTCATGTCAACTTGGGTCCCTGGGTATGTGCAACTGGGTATGCACCTGAATAGACAACTTGTGCCATCGGGTATGTGCAAATGGGCATGTGACAGTAGGTACGTGAACCTCCTTCAGTATTACATTTCCTCTGTAATTGTAATATTGTCTATTAATAATAAATTGATTGATTGATTGAGTCTTGGCCAATCCTCTAGAATGGGTATGTGCCACCAGGTCCAGACAGACAAGCAAAACACGAGGCAAGAAGTGAAGCCGTCGGCAACAGAAAATTGAAGTGAGCTGCAGAGAAGCAAAAAAGTCGGCATCAAAAGCAGCTGAGTGAGGAGAAAGAAGTGAACAGAATGGGACCAGAGTGTGCATTGAACGAGGAGTATAGAGAAGTGAAGATGATGTCACTAACAGAACATTAAAGAGGTCAGCTACACAGAAGTGAAGAATGTGGCAACACGGTATGTGTTGCTAAAATGCTTGAATGCCAATCAAATTAACGTCCGCAATCATCGTGAGGAGGGTCTTGCCGGATTTTTTAAATATCACAACACACACACACAAAAGATATGTTTCTTTTAAAGCTTTCAAATTGTGGCAATTTGCTATTTGAGTGGATAGTCAAGAACAAAGTAAATTGAGCTACACTAACTTTAAAGAATATGTACAAAGGAACCATTTCACGTTTGTATCCACTTCAGGACCGCAGATACAATCAGGGTAAGCCACTTGACTGTCAGGTTGCACGTGGCCCCCTGACTGCCTTCCACATTTGCCAAGCAAATATTATAGGAAGTGCCGCCACATACAGCATTCAGTGGAGAAAGGTCACATATGACATCGGCTCCAAGTCGTGCAAGCACTCCCCCATCTCAGAGGCCAAACCACATGTGGTCACTCTTCATTACCTGCTGTGTGGCAATCAGGCGAATCTTACTGAATGGACACATGACACACCAGAAAGGTATAAGAGCAAGGTATAAGAGAGGTATAAGAAAGGTATAATTTTTGGCAATGTTTGACCGAGGCTAGTTAAGCATTTACTAATAAAAAAAAAGTTATATTACGCCATAGTTAACAATAAATGAAGACTACTGTGAGTATTCCCCACACAAAATGGACCTAAACGTGCAAAAATATACAGCGATACCCTTCACATCATACCATTGCTGCCACGGTTGAAAAATTCTAAAATTTTTGAACTATGGCAAGATTAGAATTCATAAATGTTTAGCCTTCAGACTGTTTATAAACTTTTTTTTTGCAGTAAAACAATTGTTTTAACCCTTTAAGGGTCGATTCTTTTTACTGCAGATTCCAATTCTTCTTAAGGACTTATTTCGAAAAAGTGTATCGTAATTTTTCTAGGATGACCGTAAAGTGAGAAAAAAGTATTTTGTGTTGGAATATATGTACTCTTCATTCATGAATAACAACACTAAAAAAGGAAATAAACTTATAAGAATTAAGAATTTGATGCATTGTTATACACATAGTTCAAGGCTTTCAAGATGCGCACACGAGAACATTTCGCAAGACTCAAATATTCCTGCTTTTACACTAATATGTACATATGTGTAATATGTACATCCATAGTGTAATCGAACTGCATAGGTGCATGCACTCAAGAAAACTGTGTGGCCATCAAGAAAGCAAAATGTGTGACGAACTTCCGCTAATCTTCATCTTATCACCAACAAGAGGCAATTAGATTTCGCAAGTCTCCAAAAAAGAAAGGAAGAAAGAAAAGCAACACCTCTGTGAGCACCTCTGCGACACCTCTGTGAGCACTAAACGAGCGAAAAACAAGTGGTCACTCTTTGAGCGACTAGGAACGAGATAGCCATCAGTTTTGCATGTGCAAAAAGCCGAAACCGCCCGCGGAACAAAACCCAAACTGCCGCCCGCCCGCGCACGTGCCAATGCGCGAGCGGTAGTGTCACGTGGGAGCAAACTAGCTCTAGAACAAACCATGCAACGAAAACCGAGAGAGGGAGGCGCACGCAAAAAATTCCATGTATTCCCACATAGTGGCAGCACATGACAGAAAAAGTTAGGAAATTGGCGGACCTTTTAAACGTACAGACAGCGCCGTAAATATATGGCATCGACCATTTTGGACTTGTTCGTGGCGCCGTATATTTACGTCATTGACCCTGAAAGGGTTAATTAAATAAGCAGTCTTGGAAGTGTAGACCAGTCTAGACAAGTCTACAAGCTAGTCTCAGAGAGCAAGCTTCGCACATGGCCTCCTAATAAGTTCAGGCAGAGAGTCAGCAAAAAAGTTGGGAGTTGGTTTAGCAGAGCCACAGTCTCACTCTCTCCACTCAGAGACCCATTTGACTTCTAGTACAAGCCAGAGTGCTGTATGACAAGGCAGAATTTCATACGTGCACTTTCTGTGCCACCCATTTTAGAGCAATAACTATCTTTGCCTACTTGATCAATTCTGGATAGATGTCGGCCAATCTCTCACAATAAAAACCAGCAGGACAGTCAACTTGGGCCCTTGGGTATGTGCTGGCTGCTGTCTTGCCAAGCAGACATGGGCCACTTGCATGTGCCTGAATAGACAACTTGCTGCTTGCTGCAGTCTAGCAGCTTTGGCACTGCATATGTGATAGTGGTATGTGCCCATCCTTGGCCAATGCCCCAGAAAGGATGTGCCATGGTGACACAAGGGATAAGTAGCCATAAGTAGCCTTAAATGGCTACTTCACCCACTTTACGTTGGACTTTCACTGTTCTCAAACTGCGAAGAGAGTAAGAAGTGGAGAGAAACTGCAGGTGCTAAGAAAGAGTATAGCGAGGCACCCAATTGGTTGGCACATGCATGCCTGCTGTGAGCATCCCATCTGCACACACTGAGCGTAGCTACTTCATGAATAGCCATTGCAACTAAACTGAAGCCAGAATACTAGGGATAGTGGGGGGTTGCTATGAAGTTTCAACTGGGGTGCAGCGATTACAACAAGATAATACTGCCTCAAGGTATCATTTGGCATTGTGATTCGCAGGAAGATTGTCACTTCGTGTGTCTACTGATATAGGTTTCGCAATTCATGAATGGCATGGAGGTATGCATAGGTTACACAAGACAGCTATCGCTTACTTTGACAATCATCTTCTCCGATTATTTCTGCCACAATCTTTAGTTTTGCTCAAAATAAATATCGACGAACAGATGGAACAAAAGATCAATATCAATTTCTTAAGAAATTGGAGGCAAGGAAGTAGAGAAATTTATCAGAGTTTCAAAAGGCCTAAGGAAAGAATGCCCTATAGGAATAAAAAACCCTTTCAAGTAGGTCCCGCATTTTCTGGAAGGCCGCGAAGACCCCAAAGATGATGCAAGATCATGATGATGATAACCCTGATCATGTGTGTTCTCCTGTGCTCAGTGACTGCCGCATGACTTAGAAAGATATGAAGCACATGGTTGAGAAAGTTGTCCATTCCCCAGATTTTGACTGAAAATATGGAAATGAAAAACGTTTACACCAAGATGGTGCCCAAACAGCCGACTCCTGAACAAAAGTTAGGAGAAAAACAACATTGCTTTGATTTGAAAATTTCAGGCAACAGTGATGAATCCTTGAAGTGGGTCATCAACAACGAAATTTGGATTTACAAACACGAAATTGTGCTGAAGTTGCAGAGCAAGTAGAGGAAAAAGAAAGATGACCCAAGGCTAAATGAAGGGGGAACAAAGCAATAATCAAAGTCATGATCGTTTCTTGCCTGCCACAGAATTGTGCATCACAAATTTGTACCTGAACATCAAACTGTCAATGCAGCTTTCTTACGTGGAGGTCCTTGAAGCCTCTGAAAGATTGTGTGCCACGTGTGACCAAATTTGGTTGAAATAGTAGCTCTAGTGATTGATAGTACTCAACGCTCTGGCATGCAATTCCATCAGTGCACTGAAATACCCTCCCTACTCACTGGATTTAGCACCTCTGCAAATTTTTTTTTTTTTATTCCCCAAATGCCAACTGGTGCTCCAGAGGCAGCATTTCGGAGGTGTGATGACAATTCAAAAGGAAACGAGACTGCTACTGAAGCACTTCACGTAAGATGGTTTCCAAGGGCGCCTCCAGCAATGGAAGATGAGGTGGAGCCAGTGCATTGTGTCTAATAGGGAGTATGTTGTAGGTGACCACATTGATGTATTTGAAAGATTTCGATTTTTTTTTTTTTATGTACTGCGCGAACTTTTGGGAAAGATTTTGTACACTGTTTGAAAACAGGATTTTTACGTAGTCCAAAATTTCATTTCAGTTAGCCTTTAAGCACAGTAAAGAGCCCTAAGCTAAAGAAATGCCACTGGCACAGCACTCAAGTGACGTAAAGAACTCTGCATCAGGTGCACCTCAAGCTAAGAACCCCATACTAAAATTCATGTATTCCATTACATTCCATTATACACAGGTAGGGTCAAAAGTTTACAGGATGAAGGATCTGAGAGAGATTATTTCCGAAACCTGGGCAACACAGACTGGATTTCAAATATGCTACGTGTACTAGACCAGTGTACACGACCAACATAGCAATGTACTGTTTAAATGGCTGCGAGCTAAAATCAAGCTAATATATTTGACTGTTCTGCAGAACCTGCATCCCTTAACTTTTGACCTAGCCTGCTAAAATTAAATTCTGGGGTCTTATGTGTCGAAACCACAATATGATTATGAGGCATGCCGTAGTAGGGGCTTTGGATTACTTTCGGCCATGTGGGGTTCTTTAACAGGCACCCAATGCATGGTAAATGGGCGTTTCTGCATTTGGGCTGCCGCAGATCCAGCACCTTCGGGCTTAGCAGTGTAATGCCATAGCAACCACGACAGGTAACGCTACATACATCATGACGACCATGCAAGTAACCCTCACACAGAGGACCTGGGCGCACAGTAATATAAAAGACAAAATGTATTTAGCGACATAGCACCCAGCTGAATATACTAATATGTTGGAGGAGACTGCTCAGACAGCAGATAAGGAACAAGCATGAGAACATCTGCCGAGCTACAATCGCACGACATAGCAGCCGAGACTGCTCAGCCAAAATTGGCAGGTTGAACCAAAGCACCAGGATGTGAAGACTTTGCAGCCAGATAAGCATGCATGTTCTCTCGCCTCCTTGCTCATGCAACAGCACTTGTGTTCCAAGTGTGGACTTTAAACATCACCCTGCGCTGGAAAGAGGTGCTCATCAGCGTGAGCTGGCCTCTTCAAATCTGCCTTTAGAGTAACAAATGACAGCATTATTTTGCAAAAGGACAGTGTAAAAAAATTTTTTTAGAACAAAGTAACACAAGTAGAAAATGGCACCACACACAAGCTGCCATGCTAGTGTGTGGTGCACAAAGATAGCATACACAAAGATAGCATGTAATTTTTAGAAATGGTGGCTCACCTCAGGGACCTTATTCCGCTTGTTGCGGTGAACACAGGGCACGCGGATGGACTCCACACCATGGCTGTTGGGCTTAAGAGCTGGGCCCCGAAAGTAGACTCGATCTCCATTGCGGTACCTGCGATGGTGCTGTTCATGCCCCCGGCCCGCAAAGGATGTTGAGGAGTCTCCAACACAAGGCCGCGATTTGAAATTCCACATTGTGGAGACATCTTGCACGTTCTGTAGCAGCTTCACCATCAGGGCCCTGCAAGCACAACACACAATTGCAGAAAGCGCTGAACTTTCATTTTACTTCAATCATAATTAGCAGTGTTTGAAGCTGTCTCCAACTGAAGCTATGTATGCATGTTAAAAAGAGTTACTAAAGCTTGAGTTAAGTAAGTTGTGCTCTATACAAAGCACGAATTCTATTTGCACTTTAGAAAAGTAAGGCACCATGTAAGGCATCGTGCTAAACTCCCCATAACAATAGCTCATTTGTGTTACATGCTATCGATTGATGGTCATTGTCAGAGACTGCACCTTCTCAGCACCTGCAGTAAACATATTCAAGAACATGCCCACAAAATTCCCACAACACACTGTTAGGAATGGCCGTACGGGGTGGCAACATGCCAGCTACTTCAGCACGTGTTCCTATCCAACCGGACGGGGCGCACTTCAGAGAACTGCGAATAACCGGCAGCCACGAGGCGCGGGGTCAGCTCAGGAATGTGGTACTCGGCCGCGCCACCCGGGACGAAGCAGAGTTCTACGAAGCCCCTCTGACGTCGGCTCCGGACCTTTACACCTGTGTGTGTGTGTGCGGCACTGAAACCTGTGCAACACGTGTTTGTGAGCCCTCCTCCAAAAGGGCGGGTCATCTACGGTGACGTCGAACGATGACTGGACGAAAGTTTCCATCCACTGGGAATCAAGGGGGGTCAAGTGCTTATAAGCAGCGGTTGCCAGCTGCTAGGGCGTGCTCGTCGTCGGGAGCTGTGTGCTCGTTGTCGTGCTAGAAATGTACTAGTGAGCTGCGTGCTCGTTGTCATGCTCGAAATGTACTCGTGAGCTGTGTGCTCGTAAGCTGTTTGCTGTATGTTAGTCTTGCGGGTTCTATATGGGAGTCACGCTAGACTGTCGATGTATGTCTAAGATGTAAATAATGTAAATAAATCCTGTTCACCGAGTTCCTCTCTACGACCTTCAACTCCTTCAAATGGTGGGAGCGGCGAGATCGTCCAACGACTCCTACATCTGGTTGACAGCGGTGGGATCGTCCGACGAATCTAATAACACCTAACAAATAATTAAAGCAGCTTCTACTAAACACTCAGGCATACACACACACTTGCTCACAATATAGATGGAGTATTTTGGTGAAGGCACACTTCACAATATGTACATCCCCTTGGCAAATTACAAATTGAATTTCATATGAAGTCGTCAATTTTGTGTTCATCTTAAGCATTGAAGAGCTAGCTAGAGAGCAATGCCAGAAATATCAGGAAGCATATCTATGGGAGGAAATATATTGTGTAGCACAGCTCACACGAAATCTCAAGAGGAAGATAAAGGAATCAACAGATACAACTTAAAGATACTTTGAATGAACACTAAAGAAAAATAATTGTACAGAAGCCATTGACACTGATAATTGATGTAAGCTGATAGCCAAACGCTTCTAGAAAGCTATTCGCTTTATTAAAGAAATGAGGCACTTTATAGAGTATATTAGTTTCTGTGGGGATATTTAGGTAGCAGTTGTTTCATTCAGTAATTCCATAGAGAACAGACCCATAAAAGGCACATCGGTAGCTTTAGACATAAGCCAATTTGTCATATGTACATGGGCCGTCTCCAGCGCTGCGAGCGCCGGTATGGAAGGTGACTGCCATCCTCCTCTATGCCAGACCCTCTCCCACAGCTACCACAATGAAGAGATTGAAGGAAGAGGCTGGTTGTCTTTGCCAAGCACTCTACAGTGTCTCATACACAATGTGTTTTAAAAAGCTAGTTGGCATTCACCTACGAACATGCCCCACAACTTGGTTGCGCGAGAGCACACACCCTTTGCATTGGCAGGGAAAATACGACCACCAACCACTGACTGCCAGCCATGAAAACGGGAGGAAGAGGCAAAGAAAGCTAATCAGTTTTAAAAACACAACATGCAGACATCAAAGGGGCCATAATAACTAAAGAAAGAATAATATGCTCAAACTGCATGAACCCCACAGTTGGACAAGTATGCTCAAGAGGCCAAGATTGTTGGGAGTACTTGAATTAATATCTTGCGGCCCTCTTTTACAGAATTCTTAAGAGCAAGGAGATAAGGTTCAAGAGCCCCATTTCAAATCAGATATCTTGTCCGCAGTAAGCACAATCCAGAAGTGCCAGAGAAAACCCTGCACAGATAACGTGGAATCATGTGGGGTTGCAATGTGTACAAAGGTCATTGACAAAAAGATTATGTTGCACAGCTTGATCGAAACGCTGAAGACTACTTACTGCCAGATACAAAACGAAATATGAGCAAGGAAACCAAAGTGGACCAATAGCCCTATCAACTACAAAATTTGAGTAGCAAAGTGTCTATGCTTAACACTTTTGCAATGAACGAAGAACGGCACTGGCTCTCTGCATCTTAAAGTGAATAGCTTCCTTTATCTCTTTTGCCCATTTTTGTGGTCCAACTTTCACTACTGGACACAAAGGTGCAGACACAAAGGGTGAATGCCCTAGTGTAACTGAGTTGCGGGGCACATTTGGTGACAAATTCCAGCAGCAAATATATCAGGTTAAAAAATCGTCATTGCAAACAGAGTGCTCACAAGCTTATCAGTTCAAGATATGTCATTTGCAACGGTGAAATAAATATTTTGTCAAATTTTGTTACACATACATAATGCAAACGTTGTGAAAATAGGCAACTGAAGAAATTGCGAAGTTAGAACTTGGCTCTATTGTAAACATGCCTTCGTAGCCTCGCACTTACAGAGTTGTGCATGTACGCAAACAGCCAGGCCTGACTGCACGCGCTGCCGTGCAACAGCTTTGAGCCGTTTGAAGATTTACGAGTTGTGGTGGTGTGCTCAGGAAGGACAGCCTTCCTCTTCTGCAGGAGAGGATTCCGGCACCACTACAGACGTACTGGTTAATAGTCCTGTTCTCTAGGAAATTATGCAATGAAGCAACAAATGCTGCCCAGATCTCCTCGCTGCAACAAATATATTATGCCTTCAAGCTCATCACTCCTCTAATAATATTAATAGTTTTCTAGAAGCGTTCGGCTACTCGTTTACATTGACAATCATTAGAAATGGTTTGTGCACAATTTTTATTAATACGTAGGCTCTGTATCACTTTGAATGTACAAGAAGTTGTTTAATAATGTGCATAACATGAAATTAAAGTGCAAGAGCAACTGCAAAAATCCATGCGCATGTTAAAATGACATTTGTCAATGCAAAAAATAAATTCCAACAAAAATGAAACTTGTATTCAACTTCTATTTAATTTAATGTTTCAAATAATCATCAACAGAGTTGTGCAAGTTTAATGCTTCAATGGCAAACAAACTAGTACCAAGAACTGGTTGTCACCCCATAGCCAAAGCATAAGCTAAAGAAAAAAAAGTAGTGACAACATACTATTCAGCTTCTGTTCTTCAATTAATTCAAGCGTTCAAAACTCCCCTGCAACCATCTGGCACAAGGACATCAAGCAGCTGCATTTTGACAAACAACCTGCCCTACTGCTAAAGCTACTTTTCAGTTCATTATACGCAGAAACTAGAACACAACTTGCACATAAAGTGGTAACTGTGTTGCACTGAGCTTTTGGGAATTAAAGCAAGCAGTCACACACTTTTTGTGCAAAGTATGAGCCTGGACAAAGTGTGCTGCATTTCATTATGACAAATTGAATAAAATGCTCTATACACTTGCAAAATGCCTACGATACATCCTCCACACAATGAAATTTCTTTCACCATAATGAAGCAGGTGGTGTACTACATACAGCAAGATAATAAAACAAAGAACAAGCTTTTTTGTGACATGTTGGCTAATCGCATTCAACACTCCTTAACCAAGACTACACCTTGCAAACAGCACAATTTTCTACATAAATAATCACAAATATACATCAAACAGGTTAGAGATAGTGGTGCACTTTTGCACTGATGAACCACTAGCTGCAAAATTGATGTCAGCCAACATCTCCACTGCTGCCACTGGTAGCAAAATGCAATAGCAGATGCTTGTCCAGAACACTATTCTCTTTCAGTTGCAAACCTCACTTGCATACTTTATTATATCACAAGTAGCACATTATGCCATACAGGGCATCCCTGCGTAACATGCACACGTCACCTTTCTGAACAGTAATTTAACTCAACCAGTGAATTGAAGGCAAAAATGCATTGATATAATTATGGCTTCAAGTCAAGGCAACGCTGTAGTGATTTTAATAAATAATTGTGTTTTACATAGGGTTTACTATGCATAGGGTTTCTATGCATCAACACCACAAGAAAGTCTCATGTACTACTGTGCCATGCTGCATCAATTGAACCTACACGACAGTGTAATACACTGAGCCCATCTGGCTCTAAAGACTCTCTCCACAAAGGATCCAATTAGTGCACAAAAAGTTTATATGCAATCTTACTGGTATGACATGGTCTTCAACCAAGAATAAAAAGCAATGCATTAACTATATTTTGTGCACTTAATTTCTTGAACAACTTCTGATAAGTATTGACCCAGTTCACAAATTCTGGATGCCATCTTCAAACTAAAGACAATTCATGTTAGCTTCATTGTACATTACATGTATGCATCAACCATAAACATACCATCAGTGTTTGCATGAAAAAAAGTGCCGAGTTATTTCACCTGCACTCCACACAGTACAGTCGGCAATTAAGTGTATAGGGTATGGTATCCAGAAAAAAAAAGTATAATATTTATGCAGTCTCTGCACCAATCCCTGGTATCAGGATTCCCAGTCTTTACTAGTATATACAAACATCGTGTTGCATTATTTTAATGGCTGTAAGAACAAACTTTAAAAATTTGCTGAACCAGTGCCTTGTAAACTTTTGATGCCGACTGCACATAGTAACACTGAAGCCAAGGAAAGCATGAGGGAACTGAATATTTTAATTCTAGAACAGCATTTTCTGTCAGGTTGATTTCACTCCAGGTACATACTAAGAAGTCATTCTGTGTTGGGAACTGAATGTGGCAGAATGGACAAGGTACCACTACTAAGATCCAAGGACACACAGTAACTAAACGTAAAAGGAAATAGAAGGAGTAGGATCGTAAATGCAACTGAAATAAAATGCAGACTGCACCTTTCCATGCTTGCTTCAGCACTTCAACTGTTTTCTTTACACTAACAACAATGCTGTGTTCAAAGCGAGGTGCTTCCTAACGTATAACTTATGGCCTACAGCAGTGATTTGTTCTTCCTTGAAGTAACATTTAAAGTTATGCACTAAGAATATTTTAATATGACGATCACAATGGCCAAATCAAAACACTACTCTGGAAGTTGTAGAGTTATCAACCTGGCACATACTGAACATAGGCAGCTAAGAGCTGGGGAAAATGTGGTGGCACACACACCTTTATCTTTTGACATGCACTAGGGCCAAGCCCTTCTTTATATATTCAAAAGTCACATCGTGGTTTTCGTAAGGCTGTCCTCAAATGCGAGTGCTTTCGCTCTCGAGAAGCTGCAAAGCCTTGACAATGTGCAATACCACTGTGCAACACAGACACACCTGCTCCACCAAATATAATCAGGTGCACAGAGTATCTGCAGTGAAAAGAAGCTCAGGCTACACTTCACAATACCTGGAATTTTCCATTTGTTTGTGTCAAGCATAATTCAGAGGCTTGAAGTTGGCAATTTGTGAGAAGTGTATACACGAACAATGGTGGGTCTCTGCCAAGCTCCTCGTTTGGTGCTTCATTTTTAAATTTTTTTTTATCTTTCATTTCATATATTGACTTATTCCAGCTCTTCACACAAAATGTGCAACAGTATTTTACCAGTGATAATGAAGCTGCTTTGAAGTTCCAAGGATGAAGCTTTTGAGATGTGCATTTGTCACGCATCTTCGCGCACATTTTTGTTTCGGGTGCCTTCCTATCAATAGCACTTACATGAGGACAGCGCTATTGTAAGGAATTCAACTTAAGTTGCACATTATTAAAGAGATGTTCACACTACAGAATATCATCCGGTGTACATATTCATACGTTCACCTTTATCCACAGCGTGCGTATGTTCTTCATACTGAGTGCAGTTTTTACAATTGCAGGAATTAAAGCACTTATGGCTGCTGAACTCTAGAACGAGCAGCCTCAAATCAAGCGCACAGTCGCAGCGGGCATGACGCATATGTGGTCAAGCGCATGAATGTGAACGCACAGCCACCTTGCGCTCATTCATGTCAAGGCCACGGCGCGACCAACCAGACCGCGACGACGAGCGGCTAACAAGTGGATCTCCGAAAGGAGATGGCGCGCGATGGAAGCCAGTTTCCTGAGGGGCCCAGTCGCCCCCTTTCAAGAGAATTCCAACTCGCGGGTGAGCGGAATGCCAAAGGAGGCGGCGCTAACACCGGAGGAGTTCACACTCAGCAGAGCGAACGAGGAAAGATGACTGGGACACGTGTTCACGCTTTGCCTCTCAAAATCAGCATCACGGTCGAGCCCTACCGTTGTGACAACGTCGCTCCCCGCGTCGGGGAACCACAAGGAAAACACGCCCACCATCCGAAACCCGAACACGCTCCAACGCCGATGAAACTTTTTTTTCTTCTTTCGAGGTAGTAAATTAGAATGACCCAAATCCTTTTCGGTAGCATTTTGAAACTAAATAAAGAGCTGTAGCGCACTCAGTTTGTTCTCAAAAGAAGGGCGTTTATTGAGATACTTGAACAAGCGAAATAATAACCCCCTCCCCAAGTGAATTATTATCTAGTGAACATGACACGAACAGTGGAATACAATGCCAAAGCACGCGCCAAATAACTAATCCTGCGAAGCTAGGCGAAGTTGCGGCACCAAAAAAAAAAAAAAAAAAGAAAGAAAAAAGAAAAAAAAGAAAGAGAAAACACGTTAGGTACAATCACTTAAAATGAGCTGTATCAACAAGACTAACCAATTTATTACAGCACGCGCACATAATTTTAATGTAACGACAGCCGCACCAGCTAACTACAGTCCAACTTCTCGAGGAGAGCATATATGTATATATCTTCAAACTCCAGTTATTGACAAACTAATTGTACGTGTATAGCTGGTGCAGCTGCAATTATTGTGAGAGTAAGTTTGGTGCGCTTGTTTTAATAAATTGGTTAGATATGATGATCCTATCAGGTGATTACGCGCTCCCACGAGCATGAACGTTACGAGGATAAACAACACGAGCGGCGAACGGCGCACATTCATATCGGAAGTCCAGCAGTTTTCCTCTTCGGACACGTTTTGATCCGTCGTTTCACGCACGCGGCGTTCGACCAAGTACGGCGCGTTGGCGACATTGTAACAAGACCCAACAATATTGTTTTATAGCAAGTTAACGAAAAAGAGTTTTTTTTTTTTTTAACGCAGTTCCGATCTAGAGCTGCGAGTCGCGAAGACAAGCTCACGCCGCTCTCATTCATAACCAAGTGACCGAACAACTTACAACGTGCACAGAGAGAAAAATTCATGAGTACGGCTGAATGCAGAAAGGAACAGATTACGCTGCGCAGTGTGCGGCCGTTGCAGCAAAAGCAGACGAACGTCGACAGAATCAACATGAGATCGCAGCCACCCCAGCAGCGAGTGCCACGACGATCTCTACCCGCATACCAATCTCCCCCAACATTTGCAACATAAAAACGCGCACAACTTCACTCGCGCTAGGGTCCTGCGGCTGTGTCAAGCCTAGCTACTTCACACAAAAAGCACACGAAGCGAAAACTAAGAGCAGAATCAGCACTTCAAACAAGCCCGCGCTGTCGAATCTGCGTGCAATCTTGCATCAGCCTGCGCATTATCAAACCCACGTGCTCATCGGCAGCGGCTGAACTCGATCGGCCGGCACGGCAGTGGCGCCGCTCCGCGCGATCGCAGCCAATAAGTCTGACATCACGCAGCACAAAAGTTCCGTGAAAGCCGAAACACGCAGTAAGCAAGGGAAGACACCGTCTGAGCCGCGGTGACCGAATGTAAACGACGCGAACAGAGGCAGTTCTCGAACCGGTGGCTCACCTGACGGCCAGGTAGACTGACACAAACAGCACCAGGGCGGTCAGCATTTCGCCGCACTACTGCTGACGATCCTCGCAGTGAAAGTGACGGCGGCCGAATAAGCCGGCAGCGAAGACGCCGAATCCACCAGGGACAATCATGCTCTCGACGACGTCGCGACCGGTGCAGTGATAGCGCCTTGCAGATTACGTCATGGCCAGGCTATGGTGGCTAGCCAGGCCGGCGAACAACATTTACAAAACCAAAGCGGAAACGCACTACGCAGCGGAGCGGAAGCGTACACGCCAGCGCGGCATTCGATTGGCCTGCTCGCGCGAATGGAGCAGGCTGCCGGCCACCAGGGGCCACGCTCGCACATATGTGACGCAGCAAACGAGGCCGGCCAGAGAGCAGAGCGCGCGCGGTCGTCGCCGCCGCGGCAGCAGAAAAATCGTCGACGCGCTTCCGACGAACTCCACTTACGGCACATTCGGGAGAGGGAGACATACGGTTTATTTTTTTTTTTCAGGCTTCTTTCTCTTTTTCCACCCCCTTTTCGGAACGCCCCACATTCCGCGTGGTTCAGTGCACATACGACCAATTTATGGATGCGCTCAACAACAGTTTACGAATAGCCGTCTGAGACACCAAGCGGTTTCGGCAGAGAAAGCAATTTTGTCATGACGACAGCCGTAATTGATGGTGAATATTCCGATCCGGGTATTAAATCAGCGAAGCTCGCAGACGTAAAGTCGTTTCAACATAGAAGTCGTCGTTGCTTCTGGTTTCGCCTTGTGTGAGGGAAATGCGAGCATAGTTATGCGCATGTGGTTTCATTCAATACTGAACTTTGTTTTTCTGAGTTAGTAACGTCACGTTTTAGTGCACACTTGTTAGTCGTTCTCATGGGCAGGCTAGATAATATTTGGCATACAAAGTAGAATTGAACACATTTGCAAATTTTCAAGGTCGTGGTAAATTGGCATAGTAATAACTTCTAAAAACTGGCTCATTTAAGGCCGAGTGAACCACCGAGAATCAGAGTGGCAGGGAGCAGGCTCATTCGCTTTCCGTTTGAATGAAAGAATCGTAAACAATTATTGCTTTAACTGTGTCGCGCAATAAGTGACTTAAGGATGTCGTAAGTGTCCAATTGTAATTTTGGGGGGAGTGACCTATATACGGCGACTTCTCGGGGTCCTTGTTAATGACAGATGAAAAGCGTTCACAAAGAACGTAGGTAGTTACAACTATTATGGATTACAAAACTAAGGTTATGCTTTTAAGCTCTCTTTGGAAGATATCTAACAGCACATCGGATTACAAGAAGAAAAAAAAATAATGTTTATTACTCGCACATAAGAAATTCACCATGAACCTACGCAAGAGCCGCACGGTGATAAAAAAGAAAGTTATTTAAATGTCGTTTGTTCGGTAGATAAAGTATTGTGCGTAGTGTATACATGGTAATGGTGACTGCGGGCTGTCGAGTAGTAATACTTGATAGCCTGCCGTCACACACAAAACCCCAGCAAACAAAATTGGAGAGGTTGGGCGCACGTCTACTCGCAAATCAGAAGCAACGAACTGTGGCGATTTTTATTTAGCGAAGACGTATAACTTGCAAAGAACACGTTCACATGAATATGAATGATAAGGACATACACACGCGCTAGCTTTGGAGAATCTATGCGGGATGATAAATTTACGGCGATAATACGATCTACGCACGGAACTATAAATGAGCTGCAATGAAATTGAACGAGTGACTGAGTTTAATGAAATTGAAAAACGGTGCTACTAGTTTCAAGGATTATGCTGTTGATCACAAAAAGACAATTTCTGTACGTTGTGAGCACGTTACAAGTCTGTGGTACGTCCTGCGTGGATTATTTCAGCTACCATCGCACTCACCAGGAATAGTATGTTAGGCGTGCCGCCAGGCAAACCCAGGAAGTTTTCATTAAAAGAGCCTCTCTCTTTCGCGCGCGCCCGAGTGCAGATGTCCCGGCAGTCCGATAAGTCAACATTGCTGCCGTTGATGTAGAAGACAGTGCGCGATGGTCGATGAGAAGGAATAGCTATTAATGAATTGACAACATTATCAGATCACTCTGTACGTTCCGTACACCGGAGTGCAAAGGGTGATAACCAAGCCACTGACACCTGGAATCTAACGAGACTCATCCACGCTTGCCAAGAGCTTTTACGTCAGTGATCAGGTGACGTCAAGAAGTCCCTTGAACTTTATTAATCGGACTTCCGCGCTGAAGAACACAATATTGAAGGACAGCGACGAGGCTTGATTGGTGCGCGTTAGTTCGCTGGCCCCACTATTAAATACTTTTTTTTTTTTTTTTGAGTCTCTATGTCGGCCTCACCCTTGTGTAGAGCGCTGGAACGGCGGCCTCCGGGGGCGCCTTGGAGGCAGCCAGCGACGTCTAACGCTAGCTGCCTCACCCTTGTGTAGAGCGCTGGAACGGCGGCCTCCGGGGCGCTTTGGAGGCAGCCAGCGACGTCTAACGCTAGCTGTTGGACACGTTTGTGCTCAGCAGCTAGCGTTAGACGTCGCTGGCTGTCTCCAAGGCGCCCCCGGAGGCCGCCGTTCCAGCGCTCTACACAAGGGTGAGGCCGACATATCCATGCTTGTGAAAAGGATAGGTTATTGCGTTGAACTGGAAGGGGAGTATAACGCTTTTAGTGACAGTTACTTTGGTTCGTCCTATAAGAATTCTGATCTCCAACTAAAGGCGCACCTTAAGTTCCTAAAGGGTCAGGCTGCAGCGCTCTAACAAGGTGTGCCAACACAAGCTCGAGCAAATGATGGAAGCATCGCTCGTATAATTTCAAGGTCAAGAATGTAACAGCGGTGTGAAGTTGCATAACTCGGTACAAATCAGTCGGTTGGTTTTACACAACACGACGGTGTGGCGCTTCAAATGTTAACTTCGTAAGCCAACGCTAGTCGCGAGAGCGAAAGGGCCACGAGACGAGGAAGAAAAAGCAGCGCAATAAACTAATATACAATACACAGCCCAATGGGTGCTTCTTTTTGCACTCCCAGAACTTCCTAAATAACAACCCTTGTAGAAAAGAAAGCAAGAAATATTGAGGAGCCAATCCACTCTGTGAAGGTGGATGACCAGCGAAGCTGTATGGCACATTACACAGGGTTAGGAAAGGGTACATGCATTCATTTTCAACATTTGGTAACAGTAGTGACGATAGCTTTGTGATTACGATTGGTGCGGTTACAACCTTAGAATCTTGGTCAAAGTTAAATCTATACACGGCCGTTGTTGAGTAGTTGAGTGTCTTGGATTGGTTTGGCACTTTATACCAAAACTCTTCTAGCACAAACTGAGTGAACCATTTCTTGTTTGGTTTTGAAATGCCCACATTGAAGTCTCCAACGATGACCAGAGGGGTAGTGTCGTCACGGCTAACCCACGCAAAGTGCGTGGTCATGAACTTCTCTATATCACACTTGGATGTGCCTAGAGATACATACACAGTGAATATCACAATTCCGTCTTTCGTTTGTGCGGCACAGACATGCCCACAGTCGGTAACATTGTCCTCTTGCGAGTTAAAGGTGTATGGTTGTACATACATATTGTCCTTCGCGTATATGGCAATGCCTCCTGCTCGTGAGTCCATGTGTTGTTAACAAACGAGTCCAGCATACCCATCCACTTGCAACAATTTATCTATGATTTATGTATGTCAATTATTATTATTATTATTATTATTATTATTATTATTATTATTATTATTATTATTATTATTATTATTATTATAGGTGGAGTGCTTAGACTGTTGAAAGGTATCTCCTGTCGTAATGTAAATATTGTAAATAAATTCCGTACTCCTAGTTCTCAATGATAGCAAGTTCCTCCCTACAACCACGTCCCAAGCGTGGGTGAGTTGGACGACGGCATGGGCCAGCTACCACATGTTTACATGCCCGACTACAACCCGTACAGTAGTACAATGAACACACAGCGAGACGTGTTTGCTTGGGGCGTTGCTGTGCGCCATTGTTCATAGCCTGCGAGAAGGTTAGCACTGTCATTGCCTCACATGACATTTCATCGTATCAGAAGGGTTGAGCTTTAAATTGTGGGGCTTTACGTGCCAAGCCCACAATTTGATTATGAACACCTAGCAGTGGGGGCCTCCGTTTAATTTTGATCACTTGTGATTCTTTAGTGTGCACCTAAATCTGAATACACTAGCGTTTTAACATTTCTCCGCCGTCGAAATGCGGCTGCCGCGGTCGGGATCAAACCCGTGAGCCCAAGGATCCTATACTTAACTCGCCTATCGAAGAATATGAGAAATGGGCTGAGTCGCTGCTAGCTGTCAAAGGAAGAGTAACGAGAACGCTGCATACCTCAGAGGATGTCCCGGCAGTCGACAACTACCTGCTCCACCTCTGGGAGGCCAGGAGAGGCCTCCCCAGAAGATGGAAGAAGCAAGAACACAATCACAAGCTTAAAATCAAGATTGCTGAAATGACGCGACAAGCAGAGGAATACGCTTGGACGTTGGCTAAGAACAACTGGCTAATCAAGTGCGACTAATTGAGAGGCGGGCTGGGCGTCAAGTCTACGTGCAGCCTCCTGCGATGCCTTATCGAGCCCAGCAAGACGAGCGCAGAGCAGCAGAGGAACCTCAAGAGAGCACTCCACGGCTATGAGGTTAGGGATTATCAGCTGGTGGCAGCCCTGACGAGCAAGTACCAGCAAGCTGATGGAGAAAGCAATGCATGTCAGACTTTTAGCGTATTTGGAGGGAAATGATTACATGCCCCACACCATGTTTGGCTTCAGCGCGCCTCTATCCACGCAAGACGTACTGCTGCAGCTCAAGATGGAAGTTATTGACCCACCCAATAAACGCAACAGTAGAGCCAGCCTAGCCCTGGATCTATCGATAATGTGAAGTACTCAAAGATCCTGGACAACCTGCGGAAGACGCTGTGTGGAAGAAGGACTTCTGAATACGTCAGAGACTTTGTACAAGACATCCCTGTCAGTCCCTGCGTGGGAGACGCCCACTGCGCGCTGAAGTGCGTTCTGCAGGACTTTTATTAAAGTTTGTCCAATCCAATCTACAAGACAAAGAAGCTGATGTAAAAATTGGAGATGTTAGGACCCAACCAGTCTTTGTGGACACTAGGGGTACGCCACAAGGAGCAGTCCTCTACCCTCTGCTCTCCAATATTGCTCTTATAAATTTGCCAGAACAACTCGATCGCATAGAGGGAATTCGGCACGCCCTCTATGCAGATGACATCACGGTCTCGGTGACGAAGGGCAGTCTGAAGCAGAGGAAAGAGGCGCTTCAAGAGGCTGTTTTGACAGTCCAAAAATACGCCGAGGTGTGCGGACTGCGCTGCTCTCCGGAAAAATCGGCACTTCTAGCATGCGCAGACGTGAAGATGAAGTCCCGGTCAAAATTAGGGTGCACGACGCCGCGATCCCTGAAGTGGAGACAGTGCGTATCCTGGGACTACTGGTTAACAACAAGGGTGTCAACGCAGCAATGATTATTCAACTCCGTACATCATGCGAATAAGTAATGCGAATGGTTACTCGTATCATCAATAAGACGAGAGGGATGATGGAGAACGACCCTCTTTGTTTGGTCCAAGCCTTTATACTCAGCCGAATCGTGTACGTGGCTCCGTACTTTCGGATGAGGAGGCGCTATTTAAACCATTCCGTCGTCACGCTTAGAACAGCACATACAAGAAGGTGCTAGCACTGTCGGTCAAAACATCTACAGAGCACTTGTTGCAGTTGGGGGTGCACAATACAACAGATGAGGTAATTGAGGCCCACGTATTAATATGCCAGATTGGAAGGAACAAAAACGGGACGAAAGGTGCTGGATGACTTGAATATGAGCTGTCCTCGCTATACGGCAACAAGACAAGACATTCCGAAGGAGTGAAGGAGCAAGTTTGCGAAACCACCCCTTCCTAAAAGATACACCCAGAACATCACAAAGCAAGGAGGAGGGCAAGAGTCAAGAATATGGACCGTATCTATTCTCAATTAGAGGGAGTCTTCTTCGTGGATGTTGCGGTTCCGGAAGGAGCCTTCACAATATCGATGGTGCATCAAGAGCAGACGGTCAATGGAATTTCTGTTCGGTACGGGATGGATAGATGGATGAATAACTCTCTTGAGGTCCCTCGGTGCGCGCGATTAGCGCGCAGCGGGCCGCTCCCACGTCGGGACAGAGAGGCCATGCATGCCCCACCGCCGCGTTGCGGGCCCGATGGACAGCCTAGAGCTATGCTTCAAGGTCCGAGCTGCGCAGAGCTCGGTCCCACTCTTCCTTCGTGCTCCTGGCCCCCGGCGCCAGGGGGCAAACCCAGAGCATGTGAGCAAGGCGAGCTATATATTTACAAAAGCGACACGCATTGTGAGGGTGCGCGTCCAGATATTGTGCAGGAAGGCCGGGCATGGGTAGGAAGTCGCCTGTACATGACTTCTTGTGCTTTATTGATTGCTTTGTGCGGTAGCGGGATAGTTCTCTTGACTAACTTATAGCGCTGGGTGAGATCATTGTAAGTGGAAATTGCAGAATTGGAAGAGGTGTCGATCGCTATGGCAGCTTCGCATCCTAATTCCGAATACATCGTTACGGACTCGCAAACTGCATAGAGAAATTACACGCAGGGCGGAATTGCACCGCTAGCTTGCAGGATTCTAAAACACTCTGGGGTCTTCGCTTCGCGCAAAGAGCTGATTTGGATGCCATGTCATGGGGGTGTAGAGGGAAACGCTGCACACGCTGCCGTCCCAGCTTTTCTCCCGCAGGGTGCCTCCCCCTCCATCCCCGAAGACTCGGACTTCCCATTGCCATTAGTAACTTGTGCAGACGCATTACAGCACTTGCGCTTATCGCGACGAAAATACCCCGGCCCAGCCAAGGGATTAGGTAAAACAGAAGAATGTCATTTACGGTGATTACAAACCATGTCATTTAAAGGGACACTAAAGTGAAAAATGATTTTTTCTGCATCAATAAATTACCGTTCTACAACACCAAAAACACCACTCTTACAACGAAAAGATGTTTGGTAAGCCAGAAAAAGAGCAAGAACGAAATACGGGTGGCGACGCCTACTTAAGTTCCCGCACCTGGGGGCTGTGACGTCTTGGATTTGGATGGCATCTTCTAGGGCCTGCTAATTATATATCGCGGTACAAATTGACTACTGTGTTCTAAAGGTACCAAGTATTAAACATGGCAAGTTTCGGGAACCTTTATTCAGCCAACGCGGCCCAAATGCGAAAACATACTTTGGAATCCCTGACGTCACGCTGACGTACCGGCGCTGGGGCTTCGGCGCGAAATTCAAATACTGATACTTGTAGATTCATTATCTCATCTAATAATCAAAATATTTTTTTGAAATGACTGCCTGCGGGGTTCTCAAACAATGCTTCATTAGTCTAAACTGATTTATTGTTTCGCTTTAGTGTCCCTTTAATAACCCAGTCAAGCTACATGCTATCGAGCCACAATCATTTTCAGCCGAATGTAAATTCTGCGGGCAGAAAGCAGATTTGTACCATATGGTGTGGGCCTGCCAGGCTGATAATGCCTTAGACGCTATTAGCCTTGCACCATACCATATGGCAACGTGGGAAGGATGGGAGGCAGCCTATTCCAGCTCAACCCTCGAAGACCAGCAAGCCCTCGTGGAAAAAGCCAGGGCGGCGGCCTTAGCCAACGGAATTCCGGGATAAGAATCCGACCACCCTTCTCCTAACTCCCCCCCCCCCCTTTTCCTGTCAATAAAACGTTTTCATCATCATCAACCCGTGACCTCGAGCAACGTCGCAGCCACAAAACTACCGCGGCGGGTACAGAAGTGTTGATTTAATGGACGGTTGCTTCCGAAGTGTCGTCTGTTGTCCGTTTGACTAATTTTCACGGTATTTATTCTTTAGAAATAGCAGAAGCGTACCGAAATAGTACCCATAGAACTTAAGCTTATCCAGTTTATCCACAACTGCTGCAGTGTCTAATAGTCGCGTTTGCTTGCCTTCTTACGTAACCTTTTCCCTCTCCCCCCCCCCCCCGCATGCGAGCGAAGAGTGGCAAGGCTGTTAAGGGCTCAATCACGCCGGCGACTTCAAGAGGTTGCGTGACCATTCGCGACTGGCGACCAAAAAGCGACTGAAGGCGACCGATGCTCAAACCGGCAAGCCCGGGCGAGCGCGACCCGCAAGCCGCAATCCTGGAGATTATCCTTCTCAGAGAGAACTCTAAGGACCTACGCAGTTCGCGTGCACTTCGCTGCGTTCAGGCAACAGCCATGGATTTTGGTTCCAGCGAAGAGGAAAATGTCGTCCCTGTGCTGATGTGCATGCCGCGCATGGCGTCAGCTGTGGCAGCAGGGAAGCCTCCGAAGAAAAAGCAACGCTAGTGGGTGCGACCGTGCCGCCGTTCGCGATCAGCGGCAGGGCACGCAAGCCGCCTACTGGGCAGCGAGCGACTGGACCAGAATAGCCGCTTTTCTAGAAAAGCGACCGTTTGCGACCAACTTGGTCGCGCGACCACTGTCAGTTGCCTGTGTGAATGAACCTTTATTCAGTCCTTTCGTGACTTCGTCGGTTCTAACCCGTTCTCTGGCTCACCTTCCTACCTCCTCTCTACCATTCTAGCTACCTCACATCCGCACTGTTGCACGCGTAGAAATAGCTGCAGTTTCTGCAAAGCTTTTGAGTGGATAATTGCAGAAGTCGAGAGGGTATTGTGGCGATGCCCAGGGAGCTCCAGAGGGCATTGTTGCGACGCGTAAAGCATACCTGATTAACTCAAGCAAGTTAAGTGATCACTTGTCACCGCCCCGTTTCAAAGGGGATGCCAATAAATTATAATCGGAAAGGTCGAAACGAGTTTCTCGCGTCGCCTTTCCTCTCTGCCGTGCTCCCTCAAACCACCCACCGACGCTGGACAGCAGCAGCAGTGGAAAATTCGAAGGAAGAGGCAAAGAAAGCTTCGCTTTAAAAAGAGGAAATAAATGCGACATTTCAGCCGCCTTCAACACTTCCCGTCCAAGCAGTGGCCAACTCGTGAAAAAAAGTTCAGTAATGTGATCACCAAATGATGGGGAAAATTCACGGCTTCAAAAGCAAGTTTTGTTGTCTTAAGAATCCCAGGGTTTGTTTCACATTCATAAGTAGAAAAAAAGGCACTGATTCGGCAACTGATACGCTAGATCTTAAAGCAAGCAAACGAAAGACGAAGAGGCGTGCAGCTACAGTATGCCTTCAGTGTTTGCCTACTATGCGGCAGCCGACTACAATTTCAGTACGAGGAGACCAACCTCCCTACTTACCATACAGAGTCTTAACACCACTCAACACCAAGGAAAACTAGGGCTTGTTTACCATGGAAAGAAGGTTCGTATTAAAAATAACAACAAAGAAGCGCTTCTGAGATAGAAAAAATTGTGTTGAAATTAATTTATTAGTAATTAGTTTGCTGAACCATCCACAACTGGAAATTTTACTTAAGCGTTATTCGATCTTGCCGTTGAGTGCGGGAGTTGGCCGATTAAGTACAGGAATAGAAAAAAGGCAAAATACCAGTAAACAAGTCATCGCTACAGCCGACAGCAAATCAGACGCTGCGGCCCGCGGCAAGAAAAGTGCCTCTCTTCCTGATGTTTCTCTTGCTTATAACCCCTTCAGTCCGTCGGGGTCACTTCATTTTCAGCCAATCGTCGAGCCCGTGCAAGTCGCGTCATGTTCCGTCAATGGGGACACTTTCATGGGCTCTATTCTTCGATGGCTGACCTCCTTCCGGCGTTGCCTCCCGCCTGGAAGACGCTCAGCTGGAGGGGACGGGTCGTTCTTGAACAACATTCCAGTGCTGCGAGGCAGCTTTTCCCTGGACGAGGGTCAACGACTTCGAACCGTGCCGGCTTCCAGTTGCAATTTCGGAAAGCATTCGTCAAGGGATTACAAAAGCTCCAGGCACGGCACGCGAGGGCGGCATAGCCGACCTGTCTGACGAGTCCGACAGCGTGGTCGACGCGAACCTGCGCACTAAAGCAACTCCATAGTTTTCGCCGAAAGGTTAAGTACTGCCAACCTACCCTCCTCCTCCTCTTGCGCTTCTCCCTCGCTCACTCCCTCAGCTTCCGGCGTCAAGCGGAATTGCGTGGTCCCAGCTACTGGTTTTAGGCGGAGGCGGCGTCACTGCTGCATAGAGGTGCGGCCGTGCAACATCGAAAATTCAGGAACCGGAAATCCCGAAAACCGGACGACTGGAAACGGAAACCTCGGAAGCGGAAATTGCGGTGGAGGAGGTGAGAATTTAAGTTCAAGATACGGTACGCTCCTGCTATTTTTGGAAAAATAAACCCCATGCAAATTTCTCAGGCGAACAATTTACGCAAGGCGTGCAGAAGCAGAGCCGAATTAAAGTGCACCGTAGGGTCTAGGCAGCACTACGGAAGCGGTCACACGTCAAATCAACACTTCTCTGCCCGCCGCGATAGCTTTGCGGCTATGGCATTGCTCAAGGTCGCCTGTTTGATCGCGACAGCCGCATTTCGACGGGAGCGAAATAAAAAACGTTCGTGCGCTTAGATTTAGGGACACGTTAAAGAACACCATGATGTCAAAATTAATGCAGAGTCCGCCACTACGGCGTGCCTCATAATCCGATCGTGGTTTTGGCCCGTACAGCCCCGTAATTCAATTGAATTTAATACTTCTGCCCCGATGCGACGTGCCATGTACGAGGCAAGGAATATAATTAACCCTCTTGAAGTTTGTGAAGTACGGCGCACAACAACGCCTCACACAAACACCTCCCCCTGTGTGTTTTGTGTACTACGCAAACAAACAGCAGTGGTGCACGCAAGGTAACGTAAAACATCAACTCACCACTCTCGTGTTAGACTAAACGTTGATGAAATTAAACATTCGCCGTCAACATCACCGCTAATTATCGTCAATCAAGGCAATAGCACAGAAAGCTTCCCTTACATCGATTCCCACAGTGTGCGGGATCCGCATAATTTTTAAGCTTTACAGAATTTTTAAATATCGCCTGTGGCAGACAGCAAGATTCCAGTCCTTGAGTTGGATGATTCAAGGAGGCGGACATTACTTGCAAGAGAAATCGGAACATACGCTTAATTCAAAAACACTAATTAAGTTCATAATTAATTAGCTTACGGCACATATTGCAATTTATTAATAGTAGCCGGTGAGTTCGTAAGGCGCACTTGGAACGAATTTTCAGGTTGACACCAGTTCCGAGGGGTTCATTCGCAAAACGAAATACATTGGCGGTCTAGTTACTTTTGTGCTCCAATACATAAAAAAGCGTTTTGTTAAAAAAAAAGTAATTCGTAAAAAAGCATTTTTACAGCACGTTTTACGGTTGCATGGGTCTAAACCGGAGCCTTTCATTTCGTTCAGAGTGGATACGCCTTGTGAACTCACAGGCTACAATTCGTAAATTGCAATATGTGCCGTAAAGTGATTCTTTAAAAATTGATTTAGGGAAAGTTTGTTAGTCAATTCATTTCTATTGTTCCAGTAACGTCCGCTTCTTCTAGCAATTAGGTTCAAGGATTAGATTTGTGCTACCTGCCACAGGCAATTAAAAAACATGTACATTCTAAAAAAATGAATAACCCTGGTACAACTGGCCTCCGCGCAATACTTTATGTTCGAAATGCAAGTGCCTGCGCCAAGAAAAGCTCGAAAGAGGAATAATCACCGCCATCTGACTGCTCGCCGGTAATGCTGCAGTACTCGGAAAGCTGAGAACCAGTGCGGCGCCTGTGCATGACTTCCGTGATATGCAGTCACCCTCGGCAAGCTGAAAATCTCGGAAGCCTTGTTCTGCGATTTGTGTAATATCTGCTGACCACCACGTGGCCGCGTCGTCTGGTAAGGTGCTATATAAAGGCTGTCAATAAAAGAATTAAGAGTATTATCAGCCGTGCAGCTTAGACAACATTGCTTGGATAAATTTATAATTTCTATAATTTATAAATTCTATAGGTGAAAATTCGCTGCAGTCTTTCCAATGCCGGTACACGAGCTCCGGATACTCTTCTCGTCCAATCCTTCATAGCTCTTTTATCCTGGATTTTGTACCAACAGCGTAAATTGAAACACGAACAGGAAATAACTGATCGGAACGCCTGTTACACATAATTACATGAAAATACGACGTGTAATCGCTCTGCAGCCGCTTTCTAGCCATGCAGTAGTCCCTGTGTGTGTACGTTTTGGAGTCTGAATTAAGCGACCGTTACAAATGCATGTGACTCTGGAAGCGGTACAACGCATTGGAGTAGTTTTGGAATTGTTCGCGTCTGAATGTATGTTGATAGTACATGCCGACGGCTTACATGCCCTACTTTGATCGCTCTTTTCCTTTCACTGGGCCTGTCGGTCCCTTCCTATTTGAAACAAACAACATTCTCACTCAGTCGTTTTCGTTATCAATCTGGCACTGTCGATCGCTCTCAAACGTCCGTGCTTAGCATAGTAGATCAAGGACGCCATCAAATGAAAGCCGTTCCATTTTATTATAAATCTCTTTTTCGTGCACTACAGTTGGCGTTTTATTTGCGTTTACTCTGCAGAAGTTACACCCACTTATCGCAAAATCAGGACAAGGTCATTAAATTATGCAACAGCGGCATCACAAGTATGACGCCAGGAATAAAACGCGGGCTCTCAGCCGCTCTTTTTTCTCATCCCAGGCGACAAATCTGACTCTTCCAGCCCGAGACAGAGCGAACAGCTTTCATCAATCGCGCACGCACAGCTGCGATCGCTCCATCCGCCTGATGTGTTACGCCAGCCCTAGGTACACTAAACACCTTCGCATCTATCACGAGCCATCAATGGCCGCTAACCTGTCGCCTGGACGGATGCCAGGGAGCTACGCGGTTTCGTTTCTGAGTTTGCAGATACATTTAAGCATGCAGATAACGTGCATCGCCTAAGCCGCCCTGCAGGCTATCCGTATTCCACGGTTTTTTCTGTCCTAATGGTTTGTGAGAAAAAAAACTTCAGCAACTTGCCAAGTCGCAGGCAGCGGCTTTTAGAGCAATGGAGGAAAAATTACTGGGATGGAATTTGCTTTTTTCAAAGTCCGTTTCCAAGAGTGCAGGCTGTCGACGTTTGCAGCAAGTGCGTGCCACGTATCGAACCAGACGAACAGGAAGCTTTATAGAGTCCCTGAAGTCGGGAGACGCTATCGGCCAGGCGTACAAAATCACTGGAAAAGGCGTAGAAAAGAGTTTGGTTTTTTGGGGTACGCTATTTCTAAACTCCCTAAGACAGCCAACAGCTTGTCGTATCTTACATGCGGGAAGCGTGTGGTACGGTTTATACAACTTCGAAAGCACGCTACGGCTCAACGAACATGTTTGTCACGGCAAGGCAATGATAGGGCTATAGTGGTCCTGAGGGTATATCCATGTATCTCTTTTCACGTCGAATAGCAGTACACATTTTCTTTATTTGACTTAAGACAACAAAATATTGCTTTTCCTCTGCGCACTTTATCACGTTTATAATTGTATTTTTTTCAATTATTTAGAAATAGCCATGCTTCCTCAGTTGATACGGAAAGCAATTACGATACTAGTGTACCGACAAAACTGTCAAGCAATTTAATAATTCTGAATATTTGTGTTATCGACGTCCCCATCCCCACGGTGCAATATGCCTGCTCCTATTTCATAAACAAGTATCTGATATAGTTCTCACATGTGCAAGTAATTGTAGTCTACGTATAATGATGTGTACGTATATGTAAAAAAATATTTATTACTACGCAAACAACCAAGGCATGTAGTCAAAGGCTTACACATGAAACTTGATGAGGAAAAAAAACGCATACATAATGGGACGAGGAAAGTACATGCACTTCAGTCTCTTGGAGGGTCGTTGGAACGACGAAGAAAAACACGCCCTGTTCGCTGTTCTCTGTCAGCATTAGAAACAAAATGAAATGGTGTCCAATAGCAGGCTAATTTCCCTACCGCTCTCTTTTGAACTGTAAGAGTGCCTGTCGCCTTCCGAGCCAGCCAGGGATAAAACCCAGCCGTCTAAGCCGTCACACGGCCATTTAGGTGCCAAAATTGCGTAGCCATTGGTTTGTTGCCGTAAGCATCGCGCCGGTGGCGCACATCCAACGCCTAGCGCCAACGCGCGCTTGTTTGTTTCGTAGGGCGATACCACCGGTTTGACGGCGGGAGATAAGTGGCCTTCCGTTAGCTGCCCTCGTTAGCCATCTGGGCTAGGACAACTTGTGCTGAAACGTGTGACCATGCACGCCTCAGACGGTGGCCGATTTGTGGCGTCCTATCGAAGGAGGCGCCAATTAATTTTAAACCAAGCTACTAAATAAATATTTCAGTCGGAATCACCAGGCACCAAGCTACAGCCACTAAAATGGCCACTAAGAAACAGGCTACGAAATACATTCTGCAGCGAAAAAACGAGTAGATTGCCGCTGCTGGAAAACTTTGATGCGACGGCGCTCCAGAGCATCACGGGACCATCCCGCGAAAAGCTTAGGGGCAGGCCATCGGAATCGACGAACTCGATCGTTCGAACGCACGACCGTTCGCCTGACCGTACACGCGAACGATTGGGCGTTGGTGTCCAGCATGGGTGCGAACATATTCGCTCGCTATCCGGTCGCGGTGAGTCGAACTTCTTCGATTTATCGTATATGTTGTATAGGTAATAATTTGGCTGGCTAGATTGGTGTATAAAAGGCGAAATAAATGCCATTGTGATTGTCTGCACCACTGTGTTTTTGTTCCTTTGTCGCAAGGGCACGTTTGAGAGCGCCCAACTCCTACGGGTGCACTTGATACGGCTGGTCGCAATATAAAAAAAAGGGAGCCCGAAGAAAAAAACTGTCGGAGACCCCATGACAAGATACTGTTTCTTTCTAACAGCAACAGTGAGAGCACAGAAGTATAGGGCAGCCGGAAGTATAAGGGACCGGGAATATAGATGGCAAATGTGGTAGTCGTACTGAGAAGTCCCCACTGAAGTTTTCGACTTAAAGGGACTGACAACCGACTTTTAAGGACCTAGTTTTCTATGGCGCGACGCAAAGCTCACCCTCGGTAGTGTTTAGATCTGCAGAGGTTACTCCCAAAAGCATGTGGATATTTAGTAAGCAGAATTTTTCGATCTGAGCAGTCTAAAACAAAGAGTCCGTCCTCCAGCAACGCTGAGAAGTGAGAGCGATGTCGATAGCCTGCCTCGCAAATTGTGAAAGTCACCTATCGTTCTGCTTTCACAGAAATGAGTGCAACTGTGGTTAACCTCCTAAGTGTTGACCTTTTCAACCACTTCTGAAGATAGGCTAGTGCAATAAGTTCACGTTGTTGTACAGTTATTTCTTACATTTGTACCACGTTTTTTCCCAAGTACACGCCTACGTCATGGCTGGCCGGCCCTCGTCGCCGTTGTTCTGTCGATAGACGAGCCAAGCCAACTCATCGAAAACGAAGGCAGCTCCAATTTTCTGCTCACAATAAACGAAGGCTTATCTGCACATTGTAAGTCAGGAAATACTTATAGTAATAAAAAGGTATACTGCATTTTATTACTAATAAAAAGATCAGGAACCGCGTACTCTAGTAGAAGGTCACGTGGTGGACCTCTTATGCAGCTTCATGTTTTTGCCGAGTTGGGCGCCAAAGGTCATTTTTCGCAACTTGTAGTGATCAATTAAAAATATAAATTCATGTTTAATGAGAAAAACGTGGCTCGTTTTAGCCACTACGATAGAGAATCGTTCCATCAGCGGAGTTATCTCGATTCACATTCTGAGCGGTTGCCTGTCCCTTTAAGTACAGACGCGTCAGCTGCGACAAAATTTCCTTTTTTAGTCTCACATTCTGTGTCCCGTAAACTTGTGGTTGGAGGCATAAGACTGCCGTCTGATAGTGAAAATGCCACTGTAGCTCAATCATATTTTCCCTTATTCGAGGACGATGCGCCATTTATAACGCAAGCCGTGAGCAAGAAGTTACCGATCAACAAGCCTGTACCGCCAGTCAAGCCAATACTATGACCCCGGGAAGTAAATATAGAAAAGAAAAAAAAACTAGCGTTTACGGACTGTCTATGTCTATTCTTTGCGGATAACTTTGGCTACCTGAACTATGACGTCTGTGCGCAACGAATAATTCGGGTAACTGCAGAAACGAAAAAGAACGACCTTAACTACCGCTGTTCTACCGCCTCTAATCGTCATGAGAAAGCGCTCTGAGCCCGAATTCTAATCCGGACGCCGTAAAAAGAAGAAGAAAAAACGCGCGATAACCAGCGAGGTTTCCGGTTCACTACTCTTTCCAGGAAAGAAAACCGTGACAAGAACAAAAGCGTCCGACGCAAGCCCCGAGTGGGGTCTCAGGCCAGGGACGTTTCCATTCACTTTTTTTTTTTTTTTTTTTTTTAAGAAAGCAGAGCCCTGTCTTGTCACCCGCCGCCGAGGTTATCACAGCAAGGCAACACAACAAGCGCTGCTCTTTCCTACAAGCCCCTTCCCCCGCCGCAGGCAGCGAGCGCTGCAGGAAACGGAACATTGTAATCACGCTAGACACTGGCCTAGCTGGCAGACAAAGAGGGAAAGATTAGCTCACCAGTCTCGGCCTACAGTCCAGAAATAGCAGCGATACTATTCAGAAGCTAAGGGCGGCGTATTACTATCACAAGGGTGTTGCGCTTCTCTTTTTATTTGTACAGGCTCAATTTCCTTACCGCGCTCTTAATCACTCTGACGCGCGGGTTTCCTTTAGACAGGTACGTAACAGACAGTCTTCAACGTCTCAAAGCAACGTTAAGAAACATTTGATAGTAGAAAGTGCTACGTAGCACTTGCACAACTCCCGAGGTACACATGGGGCTTGAGCAACGGCGATTTCACTCGGCTTTTACACGCGCAAGGTCGCCGGACGTCATGCAAGCGCTATGTTTGGCTCCTATCAGGCCGGTAATTTTGCAACCGTTACCATCACCTCAATGCCCTTATCAACGTTCACATCCTGCACGGAAGTTTCCTCGTTCTTTTATCGACCACATCGACAGCGCGTGCTGCTGGAGTGCACAGGACGAAAAAACCCACATCAAAACGAGCCACATTTGAGGGTTATATTAACTACCGCTTCTCACACGCGGCGCAAGTACGTGCGCCAGCGAGTCGGAACTATCCTCTCACCCTCGCCGCTGCGACTGTTAGGTTTGTGCAGTGTAGTACCACTACAGCGCTCTCTCTCTCTCTCTCTCTCTCTCTCTCTCTCTCTCTCTCTCTACTTCCTTTTTTTCATATGGTCTTAACGCGCACGCTCTCACAATCTAAGAAAGAGCCGTCGCCGGGTTCGGCTCCCACCGGCAACAAAAGTTCTTACAATAAAAAGAAATTTTGGCACACTTTATCTCCGCTTATAATTAATTCCGCAGCGTAATTAAAAATAACTGCTCATTTTCTCCAACAATTTCTTTGGCTTCACACACACACACACACACAGTAAGATTCCGCAAGCATGTGAAAGTAATTAGAAACCAATTAGCAACATATAATGAACCGCACATTGTTGTGAACTGTCGTGCAAAGAAATGCCAGCAGCTTCAAGTAATTGAACTGAAGATGGAGGAATTGGGTACCGCCAGCATCTTTTTAAAATGATTTCTAACCTTTAAAAAAATCTCCGACGATTACGATAGTCCCTAATAAGAAATTTGAGCGCAGCTCCGTGAGTGTTTTAATTTTGCGATATATTGGCTGGCGCGGACAATCTGTCTCGTGCGGCACAATGCAATAGGAGCAAAGCATGGTGCGACTGCCTCGCTAATTGGGAGATCGCGAGGCAGCGCGTGGGTGACGCATGCGCGCAATTCACAGCAGCCGCCGCAGACAGACCTCCACTCATGCAGCGCTTTGTTTCCACATCGTATCAGTCGACGAGCTCGATGCATGCCATCGGTGAATAGACGACGGCGCGCTACTTTGGCGCCATCTCGTAGCAGTCATCGCCGCAGAGCACGTCTTGCATGGTACTACGCTTTTCTTCGGACGCTTTCGCCATACCCTCCTCCTCTTCTTTCCGCCTTGTGGTTCCGCTGCAGCCTCATCCGTTTTTCTCCCTCGCGTTCTCATCGCTATCGCCGTCTTTCATCCCCCGCTGCGCGCCGCGCTCCTTGTTTCATCCTTCGCTGTGCTCGTTCGCTCAGTTACGCCGAGGGACGACGCCGACGCGAAACGCAGGAATGGGCGCCTATGAGCTGCACCGACCCCCGGAACGCGAGTGCTAGTTTCGGTTGTAAGGGACAGGCGTGCTCCTAGCGGTAGCCAGGCTCCCGTGGAAGATACCGTGGAACGAAGTGTACGTGGACGTTGACATTTCTTGTCATTGACAAGTTTTTAGAAATAAAGAAATGTGAGTGAGCGGCAACACTATTTCTGGTTAGTTATTGTTTTATTTCTCTTTGTGAATTTAAATCGGACAAAGCGCGGGAAGTGGTTGCCCTCGTGTGTCCGTCCAACTCTCTTCTGTTCACACTTGCCACACGCTCAGCGATATCACAAGTCGGATCGCGCTCGGTCATCAGCTTCGGTTGTGGTGCCAAGTATGAAGATGGAAAAGATAAGAGAAGCTTGATCAGGCGTGCAAGGAACGGAGGACGGTCCAAGCATTAGACGAAAATGGCTAAATTGGGGCGTCACATGTCTTGTGTGGCTCTGTAGGTGTTCCAACAGCGGGATTTCCAGTTCTGCGGAGTTTTTCAGATTTTCTAATGAAAACAGGTAAGCACAATTTCCACTATTTTCTGAGCAGGTATTCACTTTGCATGATTAAAACAGCTTTGTGCAAGCTTGAGTGGACTGACCTAAGTGTTCCTCGACTCATTCGTCATGACGGCAGCGCATGTGCTGCCAGTGAAATACTTGTAATGAAGTGCTTGAGTGCGTGCGTGTTGAGCTATACATTTTGTTCACTTTTCTTTGTCGACATGAACAGTAAAGGCTAAAGTAAAATTAAACGAAACCCCGCCGTGATGTTTTGTCAAACTTCAAGAGCAAGGACGGCGAAACGATTCCATTCCTTCTTGGCGTTTTGATGCACCCCTGATTGTACTAACGAAGGTTTAAGCTGTCTATTTGAATTTTTCTGCAGACTGCCACTTTCGCACTGCGTGGAGGTCAGTCATTTTTCCAGTATAAATGTGTGAATAAAAACAAAAACGTTCAGCTTTTACTTGTGTTGAGATTTGGCTGATTGGGAAATCGGCCAGCTTTCACTGAACCACTTCACAACACACGAACAAAATTAACGAATGTTGGCGCCAGAAAGTTACTTTCTTTGTGTTAGCCCCCACTATTATCTGTTGACTAGCTGAACTTATTAACCACAAGGAATTTCAAAGCGTCTAATTTTACGAAATGACGAAATGTAACATTTTAACAGCGAAAATTGGTAGCTAACGATGGTTTCATACACACATATTTCTCATTATAATAGCTTTGCGCTGGTGTGTACGACCGATGTTTCAGTGCTTTAAAAAATGGACAGAAGCTTGCAAGGTAAACGCGGCAGAAAAGCGCTCCGTAAAGACGGCGCACTTCAGCGGGTCCTGCTCCGTGATATGGTCAATGCCGCGCGCGGCCAGCGGGCATGCAAGAGAGCAAAAGCACATCCCGCTTACATCTGAAATGGCAGAAAGAGAGCTTCCGCGGCAACCCTCCTCCTCCCGGCTGCGCGCCCTCTCCTCTATCTCCTGGCCTCCGCAGTGACGTGTCATGAAGGCATTGTTTCGTTCGCGAATGATTTCCAGTTACGGCAGCCGCCAGTGGTGGAAGCGGCGCTGCCGCGACTATCAGCATGCGGCCGAGCGTCCCAAGGGAGGTACCGCACACTGGCTGCGCTGTACAATAGATTCGCGCAGAAGCGTGTGACCAGCTACAGCTGCAGCTGGCGACGTAACGTTTTAGCATAACGCCCCCACATCAGCGCTACCATTATTGTTCTTGTCGGGCGCCATCTGCGAGTGCTTGGAATGGTGTAGCTAGCGCACACGAAGCTGACACCTCACCGGTGTGGTGGCAACGGTAACGCGCCCTTAATAACGTAACGCGCCGTAACGCGCCCGTAGTTTTTCTCTCTCCCTCTCCTTACAAAAAAGAAATAACCCACGAATAAATATCAAGAACGCGCCTTTCACATTATTGACTACGGTATTTGAATTTCATAAATGAACCAGCAGTTTCCAAGAGAAAACTTAATCTGTTGTCTCCTTGAGTATGGTCTCGTGACAGTACATCGCCCTACCTGCGCAGGCGTTAGTCCTCTGGAAGCTGCCTGCCGGGTATTCTCGGAATGCGGGCCATGCCCGCTGTCGCGTTCGCTCCGGTAGTGGACCCGACTACGCAATCGACCAGCTCCGTAGTGGACCCAGCTACGCAATCGACCAGCCAAAAATGAAACCCGAACAAAATATGCACATCGTACATCATTGAGCGGTTGCGTTGAGGCATCACACAGTCAAGTAAAATCCCTGCACAAAAATTCGTCATATTGCAAAAAACAGTCAATGGTCAAAAACAGTCCATCTGACTTGAAATCTAGAACTCGGCGGCCACAGCAGTTGCGACATGAAGATGCGACGTGGCGTGAAGATGCGTGACACTAATTTCATCTACCGCTCAAAAAGGAAAAAAAATCATTCAGGACCAATAAAAAAAGATGGAAAATATTGGGCGAGCTGGTGAAGCTTCATAGTAGCTACAGCCAGACAGACGCGGACAGCTAAAATACGGCGGGCAGGGAACTTAAAGCGCACCAGGGCGGGAGAAGCCAAGGATTAAGAGCGGAACAGAGTTGCTTTCTCGCACAGACTGAAGAAAGTGGCTTCTAAGTTCCAGGTCAGGATTGGGTTCTCGCGAAAAATAAACTAACAGGCATATGTGAAGCAGTAAGCAAGTGCGTTCTTCACAAGGGGTGTCTGAGCAGGGGGGACTGCAAAGTGAAACATGGCATGTAGTTTGTTCCTTTCACACAAAATGCTTGAAGATTCGACCAAGGGAGCACCATAGTTCTTTGCACGGTTTTGCGCATTCGCACCTTTCTATGCATTGTCGTGACTATGGATGTCATCCGGTTATTCAAAGCATTATTGTGCTGTTCAGACACCGTTAAAAGCTCTCACGTGAATTAATGGAGGCTTATCACATTGGCTTATCATGTTAGCCAGCCTTCCATTTCGCTGGAAGATAGCGAGGCTGCCTTGTTAGATCTTGATTAAAGCCACTGATTAGCCTCGTGCATTAGTAATTTGTTATGTCGGTTAATCAGTCGTGACAAGTGTATCACCGTCGAAACACGCGCCTTCTGTGATATAAAGGTTGTTTTTTATCGTGTATCTGCGTGTACCGGGGGAGGAGGAAGGGAGGGGGTTCGGTCACGTGATGCGTGTTATATATTGGTTGTTTTCTTCCAATAAACTTTAGTTGTTAGTCAGCGTCGTATAGTGTCCCCTTCCATTCCTTGTCCGCGCCTGTCGCGCTGTAGCTGCCATGAAACTTCAGGCAATCATCAACGTTTCAAAGATCAACGCTTTAGGCAATTATACTGATCGCTCGAAGCGTTTATCGTGTTCCATTGTGGGCTAGTACAAGCGTAGCAGCACCCGCAAGCAAGGGAAAGCACGAACCGCAAGAGCGCTGGGAATTCAAGTGGAAACGACCACCCGAGAGGGGATGCTTTGTGTGTGCGCGCGTGTGTGTGCGCGCGCGCGCCTCGATGTCAGCGCCACCTCCAAAAGCGTGGTGTCGAGGCGCCCTAGTGTGTGTGTGTGTGTGTGTGGAGGGGGGGGGGGCTTTATATTTGAAGCGTTAGCGAGGAGTCCATCCATTTGAAGGCATCGCTTAATGTAGGCAGCCTACACCGTGTCCTTATTCCTTCCTAGTTGGCGTGCGAGGAATGTGCAACTTCGATAAAACAACCACCGTGGGGGTAATGTGTCCGAGAACCCGCCGAGCGCTACACCGAATCCACGAAGCCGCCTTTATTCGGACATTCAACGGCCTCTTTGTACGCTGCAGCTTCCACTCCAACCCAACGTATACGTGCCGCTGAGCCGCGCTAAGCTACGGTACGCTTTCAAAGAATATGAATGAATATATGGCCTTGCTTTTGTGCGCTACAATTCCATCTCACGATCTCCTGTTCTCTCATCTCCATTCAAGAAAGAAAAACACAATGCAATACTCGGGAGTCAAGCGACGCAGCCATAACGCCAACTTTTTTCCGCCTCCTCCAAGATTAGACTGGAGACCTCGCATTCTGTTTGCACCCACTGCACACTTCGTTCCTCGTTGGACTGGACGAGGGCCAAGGCAACGGGTATGCCGTGTCAACGTGCATCGGTCGCTTCGTGGAAATCCTGGAGGGGTCTTTCTTGGGCCTAATTTGTGTGGCTTCGTCATTAACGTCGGATGTAGTAGAAGCGAGGTTTCTGCAACGGCTATAGACTTAGTACGTCACAGCAATTCTCGAACCCGTAATAGTTACTCAGCAAAACAACGTGCTGTTTAAGAAAAAAAACACGGTTAGTCACCGCACGGGAAAACCACACAGCGCCCCGTTCGCATTTAATATACAGCGTCCGAAGGGTACGATAGTGACAAGACTTGTAGGTGCCAACCTGATCAACATCACGGGGATTCGAAACCGTCGGAAAATACGGTTTTGTCGCAAGCGCTAGGCGACGGCTATGGTTTGTTTCTATCGGTGGCTTGAACAAGATCGGGCAACCGTCCTCGACACAGCACAAGGCGCAGTGGTAATCCGTCTCGGTCTGCCTGTTCAATCGGAGTTCTACAGTCGGTGGTTAAGCGTGTTTTGTAGCAATTGCCACTTAGGTTGAGCAGAAGCGAACACATTGTCCATGTTTTAAGAGCTTCCGCCTTACAGTTCTGCGTGCTTGAACAGAAAGAAAACAAAGGACAACAGGTGTTACGCCTCCTGATCACTAAAGACGAGGGAACAATTCATTAAACAAACTTAAATTCTGAGGTATTATGGACCAGAGTCATGATTTGATCATGAGGCACGTCGTAGTGAGAGACTCCGCATTAATTTTGACCACCTGGGGTACTTTAATGTGCACCCAATGCACAGCATACGGGCGTTTATGCATTTCACGCCCATCGAAATCCGGCCGCTGCGGCGGTATACGATCCCGCGCGTTAGGGCGTAGTAGCGCAACGCCATAGCCTACTATACGCCACCACGGCGGGCTATCTTACTTTTTTTTTTTTTTACTGGAAAACTTTTTTCGGTGACTCTATTGGTTGCACTATAACGCGGTCGGAAGAGTGACAGAAGAGACGCGGTCTGTCAGTCTTCCGTCCGCTGGTGCGCTATTTTTACGATGGATTACCAACTAGCCCGGTCACCCACACCTCCTCTCGGGTCAACGTTGGAGGCACAAAAGTAGCGCCGTCTTTTTTCCCCTGGCGGAAAGGGATTGATTAAAGCTCCAACTTTGCGTGCACAGCTATCGCGCTTCTGTCGCGCTTCATTTCTCTCCATAAGGTGCGGCTGCCCTGCAATCGGTTAACCACAGCTCCATAAACACTAACCCCCGTATTCTTAAACACTCAACGCTTCTCCTCGACTCAGCCAAGTCGAGGCGACGGGGCTTGCTTCACTCAAGGCGCCGTTGCGTTTCATGGACACTACTCCACCTTTCCTCCACCAAGGAACGCCTTGAAAATGCACCCTTGACTCGAGTGAAGTGCACTGACCGAGAAAAGCGACTGAAATCGAGACTATTCCTAAATGTGCTTATCAAAACTACAATTATTTAGGACAAATATATATTTCTGTTAATTTGTCTTTATAATCAAACGACTAAATCGCGCAATGCACAACTTTAGCTCGGCAACGCTGCCACTGTGAGCATTCGACTGATAGATCAAGCGGGAGCTGTGTTTGAGGTCTGCCAACAATCACACCCAAACAGCTGAGAGCATGGCGCATGGCTAAAAACCAAGAAAATTAAGAAAATTTGCGCCGGCATTTGTCCGCTGCTCTTTGTTTCCTAGTGCTTCATTGGTGGTTCACGTTGCGGTTGTTAATCGCGCTTATTATGGGTGATTTTGTCCGTGTGTGTATGGTGAACGAGCCGGATTGACTTCTAAGAAGGCCACAGATGGAACGGCCGCTTTGTTTGCCTCCCAGATTCAAAACCGATTGGTGCTGAAAGTGCTGAAAGCAACAAGAGGGCAGAAAATACAGGTGAGTGAACCATTTTTGCATAGAAGCACATTATGTTGATGCGGTTTTCGCGAGGCTGCTACGGCGCTGTCGATAAAACGTTTCCAATGTGCTCAAACATGACTGTTGTTCATGCTACGGGCACCTGAAGCATATTAGAAGCAGCATAAGCTTGCGCAAAACATTTTTGTTTTTACTAATCGGAGCTTGTGGAAGATTCGGCACGAAAGTGTTATTGGTTCCGCTTTTTAAAACAAAAAGAGAGAATGTACCGATCGGCACCTATGTCCAACGATCATTACAGTATCGCGTATGAAATCTTTCAGTATAGAGGAGAAGCCGTTATAGTATACATGTGGCAGAATGCATATGGTTGGCTGCACCGGCAGGTTGAAGAAAAGCGTTCTTGAGTCCTGTACTTTGTTTTAGAAACCGTGGTGGTTAGTCGCTTTGTTCAAATTGTAGCACACATAGTCAATGAACTAGCACTAGTGCCTGCATTTTCAGTGCTTCCTCATTTCACATACACGCTACGCAATGTTTTAATCTTCTGAAAATTCAGTTGCCAGTAGTTCATCACCAGCATTAATGCTTTTTCTCCTTACCTTTTTCAATGTGCTATGTGGTAGTATCTGATGTATGTACCATGAACTGTGCTTTAAGTTCACGCTGTAGCTACATTTTTTAGTTGTGCTATGTCTTATCATTTTTGTTGCTTAGGTACATTGATTTTACTCAGCGCGTGAACGCCCAGTGTGCATAATATTTTTGGAATTCTGGTGCAGGATGTGGGCTTTGGAAGGACCAGCTGATGAAAAAATCAACGTCTGTGCTGCACAGCAAGGCTTGTGGCAGACTCGAAAGCATAGATAGATACGATGCCTGCCTGTTGGAATTGCACTAGCCCACTTCCCTGAAAGAACCTAGGTGCTCAAGGAGTACTGGACTAACCAACCCGGTAATTAGTCTGTGTTTATTTTCATCAACTTTGTAATAACATTGACGTTACGTCTCCCTGCATTGACAAAATGGCGAAATGGACATCGTGTTATTTCGAACCACAAACATGAAACAGCTATACCGTAATGAAATGAAATGCATATTTTATTCCTGTTCAACTGTCATATAAACTTGTTCGGGAGAGCATATATTCATAATTATGATGTGCGAAGTCATCAGTTGCCCATGATGTGTTGCGACTGCGATGTGAGCTTTTTACTGTCCACAATTTGTGATGCAGCAGTTTCGTAGCATTTGTAGCCAGCACTTTAGTATGCTGAAGCTACTTCAGCTTGAGCTAGTGTACATTAAGAAATATTCCATAATTTTATGGCTAATCGCAGCTTGTCTAAAGTAACGGTAGTGATGCACTCTATCTGTATTTTTCAGGATCGTCATTGTGACAGTCTGCACCATCATTTGGCCTAATTTGGGAACCTACAAGACACGCTGCTACCCTGCGTTTTGTTCCTCGGTCAATTGCAGAAATTCTGCAAGCCCCATGGAAGCCAACTGTCATCCCTATCTAATGAAAGAAATTCATTGTTCCGACCTTCATTATTCATCTTAAGCTGAAGCTAGAACAAGAGCAAAAACAGCATATATTCTGCAAGGATTTACCATTACACGCCGTCGGGTGCCTACACCTGACATGCTACTGTCTAGAATACAGATGGAGTTTTATTCTAGAATATATTTGTAAGCAATACTATTGCTTCTGTTTGCAAGATCAGAGTTCACGCTGTATTTGCATACTATCAAATTACAAAAAGGCGAGCATAATGTTAAGTTGTTTTAGAAAAAAAATGGCACTTGGATTGACCAGAAATTATTAAGGGGTACATACTATTTTAATAAATATGGCTGAAGAAAAGAAACCTCGATAAACATACAATCAGTTCAGCTACAACGTGTCTATGAAGGCAAATGCATGCAGTCAAACTGCTTTTAGTGGTGATGTTTGCGCTGATAGGATGTAGGATGTGGTAGGATAGACGTCAGTCAGAATATTGCGACAACTATTGCGGTGCAGTAGGACACATTAACTGGAGCTATTCACTTGCACACCAATGCATGCGCATCACACACAGCACACTGGGAAAGGCAGTTGCTCTGCGTGCTTGTGTTGGAAGCCTGGTTCCTGCATAAGACAAGGGGTTGGTGATAAATATACAATGATGTTAAGGCATATGAAAAGAAGCTTAGGTACTGTGTTCGTTTTCTTTAGTTTACTTTTCGTACTAATTAAATTTGGTTAAGACTTATGTTCGAGAGCGCGATTTTTTTTACTGTAATAAGCTCACACTCTTTTTATTTATATTTGCAAAGAAACATTTTTCAGCTGGTTAGGCGCTTGCGCAGGGAGACCGACATACAGTGATCTGAAACTTACATAATGAACCCTCTAGAGAGCTGCAATGTTCGCGACAAAGATATGCGAGATATATCTGCTACCACTTGGTAGGAATGTCTGATTAGGAGCTGCCACTGCACTGCTACAGCTTTTCTATCACAATAAAAAATAATGTGAGGTGCAAAAAGTATACTCTGTTGTACTGTTATTGTTTTTTACTCAAATAAAACATTCCATTCACCTTCGTATATATGCAGGTATAATGCTGAATGCCGTTTCATAACTGGCCACTTCCTCGTTGGGCTCGGATGTTCATAGGCATGATAAGCTGATTATTTTGAAGCAAGGCTCACGTAATTATTGGTTACGACTTTAAATTCCACCAATTGCACACGGTCCACGCAAAGTTACAGTACATTTTTTTTGTTTTCCCTAGCGCAACTAGCTGCATGGAATTAAAGAAAATTAAAAAAAAAATTAAAGTGAACGCACCAGCTCGTTTATAGAGGTGATCGCCTTGCTGCGGTGTGCTTCGCCGTCCTTGGATTACAGTAGTCAGTGACGATCTACCCTAGTGCAAACCGCGTGAACGCGGGCGACTGCCGGCGCTTGCAAAAGCAATACACGCACACAGACAATACATGCACTAATCGCAGCAGTCTTCGCCGTTGTTTTATTTTCATGGGTTTGAAGTCCCCCGCAGTTATGCATCGCGGCGTGCTTGAACTGATGCGACCTTGTGCGATCAGCCGTGAGAAACACATAAATGCTCTGGCGCCAGTAGTAGTTTTGGAGCACTCGCACGAAGAACGCCTGTATGCAGGTCAACAGCTGGCTCATGCCAGGAGTAATACAACAGTCACTGCACTAGCTCGCAGTCTTCTTGACAGGACGGCCAATATGTCTCGGCGCCGCAGTGGAATAATTCTGTTGACGAAGCGCTCCAGAGGATTGAACCGTTCCCAAAAACGAAGTCTTTGAAAATGCGGAGCCAGCGTTACCTAAAAAAAAAAAGCTACGGAGGCAACAGGCGTCCATCCGAAAAGGCTGACAAGGCGAGCGACAGATAACAAGGCAGCCATGTTTACTCACTAACTTCACTCGAGGAGCGATTCAAGGCAGCTTTTTTAAACAGAACAGCGCGGTTTTGACGGGGACAAGCACGGAGAAACGACACGGACGAGCGCTGACTTGCAACTGAAGTTTATTGCTTGGAACGAAGAATATATGAGCTCCAACCAACAGTAGAAACAAAAAAAAACATACATATATTCACAGTCAATCATACATGCCGCATTGAACAAGGGAGATAACTGTAATCATCATGCCCCCCCCCCCCCCGCTAATAATGCCAGTTCTTTGGACGTAATCGATAAGGAGGGGCTACTGACGCATGCGTCTTTTGACCAGGCGATGTGCGCTGCTTCGATGATTTCATCATCAGCTGCGAGGCTACCTTGACATTTTTGAGTAAAACGCTCGAGCTTTCCTTCACTCAAGGAGCATTTCGAGTGGGGGGCCGAGTCGAGGTGCGTTTGTGAATACGGGGGTAAGCCTGCACGAAAAAGAGAATGAATTTTAATCTCGAGGGTGCTCAGTGGCCTACGCAAGGGAGAGAGTCAGCATAGTGAGAGTCACACAACGAAATAAACTAACACGGCTCATAGCATGTCAGTCGGGCCGCGCAACCTAGCGTACGAACCCTCATATGGAGTTTATAGTTCGCTGGGCATCGGCCTGAGGGAGTGGCGTAGTCCATGCCTTCAGCGCGGTAACGCCACGCCCCTTCTTGTAGTAAGTGCTTGACCGTCGACCGGGCGCTGGCGTCGCACGTACTGCACGTGTCGATGACGGCTCGTCCGACTGTAGCTCTTCCTCCTTGTTTCTGAAACAATGCCTCTGATGGTGGCTGCGTCTTCTTTAAAGCGACGTACGCGTCCACCCAGTGAGGGCTGCGCCTATCCTTGCCTTATGCGGCACCTACGCCTTCAGCTTCCCGGTTTTTATTTTTTTTTCCTTGCTTGCTGTTTAAATCGCTCTTGCTCAGGGTACAGACGCACGAGAAAGAGATGGAGCGAATCACGGCGGGATGGGCGAGAGAAAGTAACAGCTCGCACGATGCACTGTGAACCGCACCGTTGCTGATTCTGCCCGAGTGGCCCAGGCCAGTCTACCCACGCCACCGCGCCACGATACCGGCGAAGGGATGCGCATGGAGACGACCTTAATGTAGTGCGTACATATATATGCCGGCGCTCGGAATCACGGTGAGTGCATTCAGGGCGCCCAAGGGGTCGGTGAAGCTCTTTGCCACTGGTGTCCCTTCTGGACACTTCCACCTCTTTCGCAGGAATATGGATCACTACTGACTGCCTTCCATTTGATGGAAATTTCGCCTGACATCCAAATTTTATTTTTCAATCAACTGTGCTTTTACAATTCCCTGAGATTACGCAACATCTGACAGACAATGTCAAGCTTACCCCAATGTACTCTAAGCGCTGAAAGAATCAAGTACAAGTCGCAGTTTCACCCGAAAGGCGGACTATGGATTGCGATAGCAAGTTAGTGGACAGATATACTAAGTTAGGATAGTAGTTTTATCGGCAGTATAAAGCTGTGAACATAGGCATAGTAACTAAATTAATAAGCATGGTGTCATGCGCGCACAAGCAAACATGAACACATCTCACTGGATGACTGCGGAAACTCGCTATCAAAACACTAGAGTGAGCGCGGCGGCAGCAGCAGCGAGCGAATTTACCTTCGTGCTGCCGCCCGCATCAACGCTAACTAATCGAAAATACAGCGCGCGGCGTCACGTCGTAGACGTCGCAGATGTCTTTCAAGACAAAGCGGCCCGGCCGACGCGCGCAGCCGGTGACAGGGCCTGCCAATGCTGCCGTATTACGGCGTGATCGAGTGTCCAACCAAGACTGTACACAGACTGTCCGACGAGACGGAATGTCCCCTATTCCATGACACCTTCAACTGTGTCGTGAACGGGCTGAAAACGCCTGGAACTTAAACGAGCGGGCACTATTGGTGAAGCGATGCTAATGACCACAGACAAGCATGTGCATACACTGTAGCCCGTGTTGGTTTCATGTTTGGCCGTGATAAAACCACTCGCTTCGACGTTTCGGTGCGAGGCAAAGAGAGGAAAAATAAAGAAAATTTCGCCGATGAGGATGAATACAAGAATCGACAGTATAACATCCACGTCACAGGTACACTTTCAGTCAGTGGGCAACCAGACTCAACGGGGATGGTTTTCGACGGTAACTCAAAGGCCTCTCTGTAAGAAGCTCTTCCACGAGCTGAATAACAAGAAACACACATTTCGATATTCTTATAAAATATGTTCAAATATCGTTTTGAACAATGCGTCAAAAAATTATTAAAGCTTGGGCTTCAGATTATAGTTTTGTACTACACAGCCAAACGCGAACATAACGAAGCCGAATAAAGCGAAAGCGCGAAATTCCCTCACGACAAACTGGACACTGGATATATCGAACTCCGGGCGTCGCCCCAAGCTTCTGGACGCAAGTTTTTGCGATGCATGTGGTGCGCCGGCACACTGATGACATCGAATGACGGGAAGCGGACTGGAGTAGGTGTGCACAGTCTAGTTGATCGAGAATGCCGTTCTCAGTGACGCTGAGAAATAGTTCGAGGCGCAGGCAAAAATTACTGCTTACTACACGTAGTTCTGCTTTCGGGAACTCCTACTCTGCTTCTCTTCTACCCTGAAAATAAATACGCATTATATAACGAACGGAAGCTTCAAGTTCGGCGAGTTTGGGTATATAGTAATACGTTTAGCGCCTCTTCGTTATAACAAGGTTCGGCTGTAGACGAAACACCAGCTCTCTAGCCTGTCGGATTTAAGCAAATGTCATCTGCTGAGCTTTCCTCAACTTTTCCTTTTATCGCGACCCCCCCCCCCCCCCCCCCATACAAGTCGCTCTTTCATTCCAAGCGTGTCGTCAAAAGGAAGTTTTCCTCTCGCGTCATATGTCGCATAAGGCGTGCAAATGTTTCAAAGACTATTGAAATGCGCAGCGTGGCAGTGGCTTGCGCGAATGTAGATGAACGGTCCGTCGCTATTAGCTCAAATGGTCCTTAAGATTTCACAAGTAACCGAGGTAGAACGCATGCAGAACGAGTTCGCGAGCCTTCGCGTCTTAGTCGAGGGAAGCGGTCTTTGCCTCGCACTGAGATTCTAATCTGCCGCGAGAACGAAAACAGACCAGCGGGGCTCAACCTCGCATTGCGTTTCTCGTCCTCTCCCACCACGAGCCAGAGAGTGGACGAAAACACGTGCCAAGGCTAGCGCACAAACGGTCCCAAAGGTTTGGCTTCAACCCAAAGCAGCGAGGACATAACAAAGTAGCGCTGTACATGGAGATACAAGACGCCAGGACGCGGTGGTCGCCGACTCCCACGCGCAGGTGCAGAACGCGTCCCTTGCGCGAAGGGGACGCGGTCCGCCATAACCTCCTCGGAAAGCCGCGGTCGCATCTTCAAGAAGCTGCTCCCGACAGCGTTGGCGCAGGGCGACGGCAGCTCTCTCGCTCGATAGCGGCATATCAGCTGGCCACTCGGCCGGCCGCCCATCTTGAGATACAAACTGAGGTGATAAATGGCGAGCACGCTAAACATAGAGCGACCCTTGTCGAGTGGACGCCCGGAGACTATCGTCGACATCCCAGAGTAACAAACAAACGCATGCGTGTGTCGCATCGCATGCTTCGGCGATGGCGGGCGCAGGCATAACCATGGCTAGTTTGACTGCCGCGGAAAATGCCCTGTGAGCCGACGGAAAATTGAAAGACGGGCAAAGCAGGTCGCACGCGTTGCGGTTGCATCAAGCGGTGTCACTGACATATGGCTACCAAGGCTCAGCAAAAAGAATTGCCGAGACAAGAGCCCCTGCGGCATGTATTCCCGACTTATCGACGACGTTATGCTTTATGCCTAGTGCTTCAACATACCATATGTACTCGCACTAGACCGCCCTCGATTCTAAACCGACCACCCAAATTCGGAAGGTCAGAAAATTAAAGAAAAGCTTTTCTTGCAAGAAAATTCACTGAATATTACGATACTTCCTAATGCGAAATTTAAGCGCAGTTGTATATGTTTCAATTTCGCGGTATATTGGCTGGTGCGGGCGATGTCTCGTGCAGCAAGTCGCAACGGAGCGAGTGTGGCGCGACAGCAGCCGCCGCAGATAGACCCCCAGACGACGCGCGCTACTATGGCGCCATCTCCTAGCTATCGACGCAGCAGAGGTGTGTGTGTGTGTGTGTGTGTGTGTGTGTGTGTGTGTGTGTGTGTGTGTGTGTGTGTGTGTGTGTGTGTGTGTGTGTGTGTGTGTGTGTGTGTGTGTGTGTGTGTGTGTGTGTGTGTGTGTGTGTGTGTGTGTGTGTGTGTGTGTGTGTGTGTGTGTGTGTGTGTGTGTGTGTGTGTGTGTGTCGTTTTGCAGAGGAAGAGGCGCCGCAGAGCCCGTCTTGTGCGGGCTCTGCGGCGCTTCATGCTTTTGACATACCCTCTTCCTCCGCTTTCCACCTCATGGTTCCGCTGCACCCTCCTCCTCGCGCTCTCTTCGCTATTGCCATCTTTCATCTGAGCTGCGCTCCGCGTTCGCTTTCAGCCTTCGCTGCGCTGGTTCGCTCGGTTACGCCGACGATCGCCGCAGGAACGGGCGCCTAAGAGCTGCGCTCTAAAAGCAAATGGCATTAATTACCCAATGTCCAGCTCCAGCCACACAACGCACTTGACGGGCTCTGTAGGCACCACTCTGACACCGCGTACACGGAGTCACCAGCGTCTCGCCGAAAGCAAACTTTGTAGAAATAAATTCACCGACGATTACGATACTCCCTAATGCGAAATTTGTGCGCAGTTGTGCGCAGCTGTATACGTGTTTTCATTTCGCGATATATTGGCTGGCGCGGACAATCTGTCTTGTGTGACACGTTGCAAACGGCTGAAAGCGTGAGTACACAGCGTATAGTGTAGCGCGACTGCCTCGCTGATCTGAAGACGGCGAGAGCCAGCGCGTGGGTGAAGCGGGGGCGGGTTCAAAGCAGTCGCCGCAGACAGACCTCCCAGACGACGCGCGCTACTCTGGCGTCATCTTGTAGCCATCGTCGCCGCACAACGCTTTTCTTCTCACCCTTTCGCTATAACCACCTCCTCCGCTTCCTCCTCGCGTCTTTCATCGCGCTCTTTCGCTCGGTTACACCGACGCTCGCCGCAGGAATGGGCGCCTAAGCTGCGCTCTAAAGAACAGTGAGTCTGCCCACACTGCACACATCAATGCGGTTAAAATAGCGTACCGTTACAGTGAGCTGTAGTACTGTGCCGCTGCGGTAGCGGCTAGTCATGGCTACAGTACCGTTTTATTTTTTTTATTTGTTTTTTGGTGCTTGCATTTGCGACAAGCCATGTTTCTAGTTTCGGCAGCTAACAAAATTCCCAACAGCTCCTAACAAATTCTCGAATCTAAGCTGACCTAGGTGTTTGGTAACTCCCGTCTCTTTAAAAGAACTATCAGCCTAGATTCGAATAAATGCGGTAAATCTCAGCATTCGCGCCTCAAACTGTGGTAGACCATCAGCAGCAGCAGCAGCAGGCTATTTTATGTCCACTGTAGAACGAAGGCCTCTCCCTACGGTTTCCAATTGCCCCTGTCCTGCGCCAACCGATTCCAACCAACACGACCTAGATGTCACAAGGCCTGTTCACTCCCATCCATAAACTCATGCTAATGGCCCGACTGCCATAGAATCTAATGGATATGCTCCCGAGTAAGCCGCGGTGATTTTGACGTCACCGCTTTCGTCACACCAGCCTTGGCAATGGAAATTTTGGGCCAGTAGCATAACGTCATGGATCGGGGTGAACAGGCCTTCGTGGTGTTGCTCCGAATAGCACCTGCAAATTTCCTCGACTGCGCTTCCCTTCTGGCACCCATTCTGTAACCCTAATGGTCCATCGGTTACCTTACCGGCGCATTACATGACCTGCCCCCCCCCCCCCAGCTCCATTTTTGTTCTCTTAATAACAATCAGAATATCGGCTATCCCCGTTTGCTCTCATATCCACACCGCTCTCTTTCTGTTTCCTTAACGTTACGTCTAACATTCTTCTTTCCATCGCTCTTTGCGCGCTTCTTAACTTGTTCTCAAGCTTATAACGCCAGTCTCCAAGTTTATGCCCCATATGTCAGCACTGGTAAAATGCACTGATTGTACATTTTTCTTTTCAGTGACAATGGTAAGCTTCCAGTCAGAAGCTGACAGTGTCTGCCGTATGCGCTCCAACCCATTTTTATTCTGTAAAATTCCTTCTCGTGATCAGGATCCCCTGTGAATAATTGACCTAGGAAAACATATTCTTTCGCATACTCTAGAGGCTGAATGGCGATCCTGAACTCTTGTCTCTTGCCAGGCTATTGATCATTATCTTTGTTTTCTGCATATTCAACCACTTCTGCATATTCAACCCCACTCTTACACTCTCTCTGTTAGGAACCTCAATCATTTATTGTAACTCGTCCGCAGTGTTGCTGAATAGGACAATGTCATCTGCAAGACGAAGGCTGCTGATATTCGCCGTAGATCCTCACTCCTAAGCCTTCCCAGTTTAATAGCTTGAATACTCCTTCCAAACAAGCAGTATATAATATTGGAGAGATTGTGTCTTCTTGTCTGACCCCTTTCATCATAGGTATCGTCCTACGTTTCTTGCAGCTGCGGAATTTCCGTAGATGTTTTCCAAGATATTTACGTAAGCGTCGTGTACTCCTTGACTACACCATGTCTCTATGATTGCGGGTATATCTACTGAATAAAATGCCTTTTCGTAATCTATGAAAGCCATATAGAGAGGCTTATTATACTCTGCGGATTCATCGATTACCTGATTGATGACATGGATGTGATCTATTGTAGAGTAACCATTTCTGAAGCTAGCCTGTTCCCTTAGTTGACTAAAGTCCAGTGTTGCCCTTACTCTATTGGAGGTTATCTAGGGGACTATTCTATATAATACTAGGAGTAAGCTGATGGGCCTATAATTTTCCATCTCTTAAACGTCTCCCTTTTTATGGACTAGTATAATGCTGGCATTCTTCAAATTCTCTGGGACCCTTGAAGTCGATAGAAAGTTCGTATAAAGTGCCGCCACTTTTTCAAGTATTATGTCTCCTTCATCTTTGATTAAATCGGTTGTTATTCCATCTTCTCCTACCACTTCTCCCCCTTTCATGTCTTGTAAAGCCCTTCTAACTTCATCGCTAGTTATAGAAGGAGCATCTGTGACCTGTTCACTACTACGTCGAATGGAGGTATCGTGGCTCCTCTGGGTACTGTACAGGTCAATATAGAATACTTCCGCTGCTCTTACTGTATTTTCGAGATTGCTGATGTTATTACCCTGCTTATAGTTCAGTGCATACACCTTGGTTTGTCCTATGGCAAGTTTCCTTCTCACTGATTTCATGCTGCGTCCATTTTTTACTGCTTCCTCAGTGTTTCTCACGTTATAATTTCGAATATCCCGCATTTTCTCCTTGTTGATCAGTTTTGACAGTTCCTCGAATTCTATCTGAGTTGGACACTTTCATTCTTTATCGTTTCTTGATTAGGCCCTTAGTTACTTGGTAGAGCTTACCTATTGGTTGCTTTGATGCCTTACCTCCCACTTCAATTTCTGCTTCTGAAGCCAGCCTAGTTACGGTTTCTTTCATTACCTCTATGTGATCTACATCTCGCTGTTCTAAGGATGCATATTTGTTTGCAAGTACCAGCCTGAATTGGTCTGCTTTTACCCTTACTGCGTCTAGGTTGGCCTGTTTCCTCCTGACCAATTTTACTCTTTCTCTTTTCACATTGAGGTGAATCCTAGACTTCACTAACTAATGATCACTGCACTTTACTTTACCTAACACTTCAACATCCTGCACTATGCTGGGATCGGCAGGAAGTATGAAATCTATTTTTCTTGTTTCACCATTAGGGCTTTTCCAGGTCCACTTCTGTTGCTACGTTTTCTGAAGAAGGTGTTCATTATTCGCAGCTTATTCCTTTCCGCGAATTCTACCAGCCATCTCTCCTCTAGCGTTCCTAGAATCGACGCCGTAGTTGAAAAATTGCTTGTTCACCAGCCTGATTTTGTCCCCTTTTTGCATTGAAGTCGCCCATTACTACAGTATACTAAAGTTGCACTTTTCTTCTCGCTAATTCAACATCTTCATAAAACTTATCTATTTCATCATCATCATGAGTGGAGGTTGGAACGTAGGCTTGTACTACCTTTATTCTATACCTCCTATTCCGCTTTATCACGACTACGGCTACCCTCTCATTACTGCTGTAGATTTCATCAATGTTGCCCGCTATGTCCTTGTGGATTAGGAATCCAACCTCGTATTGTCTCTTAACTGGAAGTCCTCTGTAGCAGAGGGCGTGGCCGTTAGTCAGAACTGTATAAGTCTCCCCAGTTCTAACCTCACTAAGGCCAATGATATCCCAAACAATGTCTGACAGTTCCTCAAAGAATCCAGTTAAGCTGGCCTCACTCGAGAGAGAGTGTTAAAGGGTGTGAGGGTCAGTTTCCATTGGCGACCTGTCCGGGTCCAGAGATTCTTAAACTGTGATACAAGATATGCCAAAAGGGGAGGGCAGCTACTATTTTTGTAAGTTGTCTAGACAATATTTTTGGCAAAACTGGACTGTCTCAAAAAAAAGAGGGAGCGGGGAATTCGAATCAAACTTTTGGTTGACCATGATTAATGAGAGTGGTGGACCTCAATATTGTGACAATCACCAGTATCTATTAAACACCAGTAAAAGCATCAACTAATGTTCACTAATTAACTGCAATTACTTTAGTGTGCATGCATATAACAATTACAAAACTGAAGCCTGTCAGTGCTCAATTCATATGCCTAGCAGAATTATTGAGAATGTAACACCATTTTTGTGATTTTGGCGAAATGCGTTGGCGTTCCACGCATCGTTTTCCTGTCCTTGGTCAATGTGAGACGAAGATATACGTGGAACATCGATGTATTCGCACAATTTCAAGTGCCGCTGCTGCCATAATTTAGACCAGAAAAAATAAACTGTCGCAAGTTCCCTGTATTAAACTGATAATAGAACGACATAGAAGACCCGCCGTGGGTCCTTAGTGGCTATTGCGTTGGGCTGCTAAACACGAGGTCGCAGGATCGAATCCCGGCCATGGCGGCTGGATTTCGATGGGGGCAAATGCGAAGAGAACACCCGTGTATTTAGATTTAGGCGCACGTTAAAGAACCCCAGGTGGTACAAATTCCCGGAGTCCACCAATACGGCGTGCCTCATAAGCAGATCGTGGTTTTGGCACGTAAAACCCCATAACTTTTTAACGACATAGTCACAAAGGCTGCAAAGTAATGTCGACTGCAGCGCATAGGAACTGTACGTATGGTCTTAGAATTAAACAGTTGGCCATTCCCGTCCCGTTGCACCATTGAAGAGTGACATATGAGCCAAATAGAACGAACAAGTACTGCAATATTTTTAATAACTATATAAATCCGCACCTCAGCTACGTCTTGTATATTTTACTTGGTTAGAATACACAACGTGAACTTGTTCAGACGCCTTTGAACTATGACTGACCGACGCACAGCAACGGGAAAGAAAGCTCGTCCAAAGACTACGGTTGGATTTTGAAAACTATCGAAAGCAAAAGTGTGGAGGCAGTATCCGAGAATATATCCCCTGACTGTTCTATACAAGGTGTGAGCCACAAACAGGGAATGGTCAAACAGATTTTCAGCGAACGTAGAAAACGCCGACTATACTAACAGGTCTGCCGATATCACACACATGCAAATGCCAAGACAGAGAAGTGTAACAGGCGAATAGGCGAGATTCTCTTACGTCTCTCGTTTCTCTCTCCAACAGAGCACAATATACCACGTAAAACGCAATAGCTTTTCAGATTTTAAAACCGCCAGCTGTTGCATATCCCAGCTCTTCTTGGCAAAACTGACTACTGCCAAAATTAAGGAGCATGCTCGGGGCGCCACCTTAGCACTCATGACGGGGGAAAGCACCGCAAAGTAAATGACAAAGACAGAGCAGCGCAAAACACCAGTGCACAAAGTATGACGCGAAAACAGCAAATACGTTCGGGACCGAAAAAAAAAATTTACTATGGAGCGGATCAGACGAAGCAATAGTCTCGTTCACTAATGCAACAGTTGTCCACAAACGGAGCTATGTTTACGTGGAGGATGCGCAATCAGCTGCGCCGCACACGAAGTTCAGTGTAGGCACTGCCCAGTGTCATCAAAAGCAAGAATTTGGTCTCTCTTCTATTCTGGCATCGCATGAGCCTTAAAGCAAGCAATGTCCTGCCTTGACCCCCCTTCCTTCCTTCCTTCCCTCACTTTTTTTTCCCTGTTATTTTTGAACAGACAGCTACAGATGCGAGACCATTCACCCGGATATCACTGCTCAGTGGAAATAATAAGAGCCTTCGGGGGGGGGGGGGGGGGGGCACGAAATAACAGCCATCACGTAGCATTTCCTACACTTTACTGCAGCATTACACTGCGACACGGCACAGAGTTTCGAAGCAGCACTTATACCAGGCCGCGTCATGGACGCGCACCCAACAGCGTCAGTCGCGCTGTTGCGTGCGAGGCGCGCCGAAATAATATTCGCTCGGGAAACCGCCCACTTCGGCCATTGTACCCGCCGCAGCTGGTCGGCAGCAGCAACGACATAGCCGAATTACTGCAGCGACCGGCTAATCGAATGCGAAAAAGAACGAAAATGCGCGCAGCGGGTACTCTCCCCAGTTGCCGCAACGAAAGGTTCCAGCTTCTCGTCAGGAAGACTTCGTGCGTCATGTGAACAAGCATCCGGAAAATAACATCCCTCTTGCCCCATTCATTTCTCCATGCCCTGCTCAATCAAAATTTCCCCACGCCGCTACCATAGCCGCTACGTTTGGACCGTGCAGTGGGTCTTCGCTTGCACACCACCAGCACTTCAAAGCGACGGAGGGAGAGCAGACCGCATATCTTCACGGTACTCGCCCGCCTCACGGCGCAGCGATAGGTGTGGCAGCACGCAAAGTGGCCAGAACACTTAGACGACGATCAGGAGCGCGCACAAGCTTCCTGAGCTTACATATAGTTGTTCACGCGCAGAAATGCAGGGGGGCAAGGTCAGCTATGCGTGATGCTTGTTACATTCGACAGGGCTCCGCCGCATGTAATGGAAGGGTAAAGTCCCGCAAGGCAGCGCAACTCACTGGCGTCCACGTGTTGTCATGCCAATTCCCTCGGGAACATGCGAAAGCACTGTTAACTGGCTATCGAGAAGCGAATCCTGGCTCCTCGTTGCACACCTTCCGAGGAGGGAGACGTCAGCGGTCGCTCTCGTACTGCAAGCATTACTGGGATTCGTGTAAACTGTCAGCCAAGCTGCGCGTTTAAAGAACGCGCCAAATCTTGGCCTACTTACATTTTTTCCCCACTTTGCATGATCGAATGCTTCGTGTGAGCGCGAAGGCATGTATAGCACTGCAGTGGGACTGATGAAATGACAAGTTCTTGGTTGTGCGCGCAAGTGGATTGGTGCCAGCAGGGGGTCCAGGCCCACTCGGCACACCACCACTCGTCGTAGGGAAAATTGTCCGGAAAGCCAGCGTGTCGTAGGCCATGTCGTACAAGGATTTCTCATACCACCACACTATTCGTCACACGGAAAACTCGAGTTAAGAGCTGGGTTTACCTAACCTAACTGCAATTCAACAGGCTGGTGTCAGTCGGCTCCGCGGCTTGTGTATGACTGCCAGCCACAGCCGCTACTAAAGTAAAAAAATCGTCCGCAGTAACCTTCGCCTTGCAATGCTTTCTGTCCCTATCCAGTAAATGCCCGAACTGCGCTGCCCATTGACAGTGTACGGATATTCCTGGTGCAATAACATCGGCACACCCCGTAGAGTTTTCGCGAGCTCCATTCTTCTCCAACCGCTAATGAACACATACGAACCTAAATTAAGCCTATCAGTATCCCTTTAGCAATCCAAGTGACGAAAAGACACCCTCCCCGAGATTTCCTATCTTGACATTGCATCGAATCAGATGGCCGATATGACCAGTGACGAGTGAGATTGTGACGAGTGAGGGTTATTTCAGGAAAACGGAGAGGGTAGGGACGAAGGGAGTAAGCGGGTAGGGGCAGGGAAGGTACTAAAGCTACGCTTGGCGCTCGCTTTGGTCTGACAAGCGTGGTCTGACAGAAACGTTTATCAACCGGCGAATAAACTGTGGATACCGTTGGTCTTTCCTGCCACGCACTGTGTCGCTGCAAACGCTTGCGAAGGTGGACAGAGCGCATCGGCAGCCCATCTGGCAACTGTATCCGAACCAATCCAAGACGCCGAACGTCAAGTCACTGGCGAAGACCAGCCGGCGCCACAACGGCGCACTTTTATTTACCTGAAGGATTTAAAAAAAAAAAGGGGGGGGGGGGGGGGAACAGACACCTGCTCTCAGCTATGCCAGTGCTGGGTGCTATAGGCGACATTAAACGTAAATGCCTACATAACATCTGTGGAACACCCTCCCCGCCGTAGGGATTCAATTTGTCGCGAAGTGAGCTAAACGCCCTTTAGCCCCTGTTGCCGTCGGCCTTTTTGTCTTCATCAATCGGGCCTTCTTAAAGGGACCCTGAAACGGTTTTAACGATTTTCTACAAACGTACTGAGTCATTAGAGTAGGTCCTTCTGATCATTGATTGACACATCTAAGTGCCCCGCGTAAAGCGTGTAATTTATTATAAGGTTTTAAAAATGCACATCGCTGCCGATCGCAGCACACTGCTCGGCGTAATTTTAAGCCGCCCCTACCCATATGACCGAAATCACCCATACGACGTCAGTGGGGCGAGCTATCCGATTGGCTGACAAGGGCGTGTGATCGATAATTTTTCCAACTTTATGGTAAACTAATGATCTTCGTAATAGTTGGAATATTAGTTAATTTGTTTTTATGAAAAGAAAGTAACATAAAGAGAATGCACAAGAATAATTTTTCAGTACACTTAAGCACTTCCGGCACACAGCAAGTGTCGTCTGCTTTTGTTACAACGTACTCCATTTTGACGAGAGCTCCGCGGTCAGAGTCGGTCTCAGTCTTTTCGCGAGCACTATGATTCGACTTTGTTGCCTTGTGGACTGCAAACGTAGCGACTGGCAATATGTCAAGCTGCGACATCGTGTCCCTCTGCAAGGCAGCGTACGAGCGAACTGGCTGCTGCGCATAGGACTGCCGCTATCCGATCGGCGCCAGGATTTGCGCGTTTGTGGTCGTCACTTTACACCGGAAGATTACTAACGCAATAGCGTTTCGCGAGTCCGGTATTAGGGCAAACGCAAGAGCAAGGGGACAGAGTCTGGCCGCTTAACTGTGCCGTAACGGGATGAGCCATGAGATGAGCAGAAGGGCAAATGTGAATGGTCTGCACGGTGCAGCCACCTGGTGGCACAAAGCTCAACCATACACAGTAGCAGCAACGAAGTGTATTCTTCTTTGCTGCTGGTGTGTATTTTTCGCAGGAGTGTAATCATCAACACGTTTTTATAAATGTTTAAAATGTTTTGCACTTCGTTAGAGCAATGTTAGCGCTTTGTTTGGCTGCTTAAGCGCTGCGCCAACAAGTGTATGGACCGTGCAGACCGATCAGGCCGCTCACGTACATCTACGCTAACGTTCCTTCATCAGCTTGAGTTCATGCCTCCAGTCATTTGCCGAAATGACCAGCTTGCCTGTGGTTACCGGAATACAAAACACGTTCGGCGCTACGACAGAATGCTCGCAACGCACGCTGCTTCGATAGCTCTCGCTTGGGGTCGACGGCCAAGCGGCTAGCGGAGAGGTCTCGCGCGGGCGGGGGCGGGCTCCAAAACAACCGGAAGTGGAAGATGTGACGTCGCATCGTGACGCTAAACCAGTGAAGGCGGAGCTTAGCCCCGCTCGCTCGGCGAACGAGTTGAGGAGAAAAAGCATGGCTAGGGAGGAGGGTAACTTTTAATCGCTTATAGCTCCATTAATACCAAACGCTTCACTTAAATTGTGGTGCGAATGTTCTACTTAAGCTGTACCCTACGCGTCTACAAAATTTGTCCTAACCGTTTCAGGGGCCCTTTAACGATCGCGGGAAAAGTGTGGCAGAAGTGAGCGCCTGCTACGGATTATATGGTGACACAAGGCGCAACGACACCTGCGACAAAAGCCAGTAAAATGCCCCCGCATTAGCGAGCGCGAGCCCAAGTCATCCTCGGCAGCTTCCTCCGGACCGCCTCGCCTCATCCAGCCTCTAAGATTAAGGCGAGCTTATCGAGGACCATGCAAATGCTACAGGAAAAACTGCGAGCTTGCGCATTTCGCATCTTTACCACGCGTGCTCCAACATTCGTCTTGCCGGAAGGCGCGGGCGGGGGGCCATTGAACGATTGTTCAGGGTTGATGTTGGGACGTTTAATGGCGGCGGCTCCTTCCTGCTCCAAAGTCATGAGGGATGAGGACGGCTACCCTCACTTTCCCCACTGCAAGGTTGAGCGGCCTGAGACCTTTTGAAGAGGAAATGTATCATCAGTAACAAAAACAAAAAATTTAAGAGATAAATTTCATGCAGAAAATGGAGGCACTACACAAAGAATGAGAGAGGGAGAGGGAGACAAAACGCACCGGAGACCAGTCATGCAGCCTGCAATTTAGAGGGGCGCCCTCTACTCATATGCTTGTTTCGATGTCAGGTTGCGCGTCCACACCGCGAAGAAGTTTAGCTTCTCGTGAATTTCGCACCCTGCAAACTTTCCTTGAGGATCGCAACCATGCCGTAGTGTACACTTCAGACATTTCGCCATACTATGCGCAGATTTGCGAAGACGTCTGAAATATGTTTAAAAGAAAACGCAGAACTACAGCTTGAAGTGCGATTTTGACGGCGCGGCGATGCAGCGTCAGTCCAAGGAAACACGGATTAAAATGGCTCCACAAAAGTCCCGTATATAGATATTTCAGTTCGTGACAGCTATCGAGTAAAAGTGCACCGAATAATTGCGAGTCCCCAGTCGCACGGTACTTTCTGACGCTGACGAGGACACAAGTCCGATACGTTCGTTGCTATTTCTCGCCACGCGTCGTTTCCCCCCTCGTCAAATTCGAAATGAAATTACTTCTACGAGCGTAAGAGATGAAGCGAAATGTGCCCCGATATGAGCCACGCGCTGTCGCGTTGACCTGTAACGACAGACGGAGCACAACTGTCCAAACACCTGCGGACCGGCACCAGGCAGGCCAACGCTGCGCTTTTGCACCGATCCGTGTCCGAAACACAGAACTGCTCGTGGTCAGACGCAGTCCACATTTATTTGTAAGACTACTCATCTGAAGTACTGGAGTACCGCCATTATGAGTTGTCGGTCTCTTAAATATAACGACCACTGTCCACGCAAGTCACTGCGAACCCAGAAAACAAACAGTCCAAGAGTAACCTTATGAACCGAAATTCGCCAAATTTATAATTTAATATCTTCAAGGACAACTGACAAAATCATTTGCCTCGCTTTGCTCCGTTAGATATTTATCTGTCGACTCCGTAATCACGTTATGACGCCTCATTTCCCCGAACGTGCAACAAATCCTCGATCATAACATCTTTTAATGTGAATTATTAAAAAAAAAAGGCGCGCCATATTCTTGGCGTAGAGATCATAAGCAAGCTGTGTAGGTTACAAAAATAGGAGACGAGGAAGGGGTGAGGAGGTTACATGGTATCAATGATTGAATTGAATTTATTTCCTTGAAATAGGAGGCAGAGACTAAAGGCACGGAGTGCCTGACAGAGGTCCCTGCCCCCACATACACCTGCGGTAGCACGGCGCAGAAAAACAGGCATTTGGTTACACATCAAATGTGAGCATAAACAAAACAAATGCGCGGGTCGATGCGGAAGTCGAGGCCGCACTGTGCTCGCCTTGTCGAAAGTTTTAGACGACAGATAAGGGAGAAATGGGGAGAAGTGCAAATGGTGATGCGCAACAGAAGCGACAGCCAATCTCCCATAGTGGGAATGAGCCGCGAGTTCAGAGGACAGGGGACCAACCTTAGTATTCCGAGCTGAATTCGTAGAAGCATAGAGTGAGAGAGGAAAGAATGGTTATTGCAGCGTGCACACAGCTTTCGGTGAGACACGGTCACTAATGTTCCCTCCACATGCCCGTCATCCTTCACCCCCTCCGCACTAAAGAGCTGTGGGACGATGCCCTTCACCACGAGCCTTCCGAAGGACGCCGGGCCCTAATCCAACGGGCCCACTGAGATCGTCATAGAGACCTCGGACTAGAGGACCAACCCGCTCTCCTCCGTTTCGTATGTGCAATAAAAAGTGTCACTCTCACTCTCTGCATGTGGTCTGCGACCACTGGACCAGGCTGACCGGCGCGTGCGTCAACGGTTTGTGACCACTACCTCCGATTTTAGCGGCGTACGGAGATAAATTGTAAACGAACCATATGCCACGAAGACGCACTCAACTTGGCGCGAATTTTAAACGGCCACCCTAAAAGACAATATTATTGGCGATTTTTTTTTTTCGAGCGTTCAAGGAATTCTGGCACGACACTACTTACGGGGTGACAGCTACCTGATAAATCAATAAACCGAAGCGGAATAGAACATTGTTTCAAGTCTCCTCCAAGACTTGGCTAACTGGCCTAAGGTAACTAACCAGAGTGAACAAAATATACTATTTTACCTAAACCCGCGTACAAAAAGAAGAGCCTCTGCGACTGAAAAAAAAAACTCGTTCATGTTGTACACCTTGCGTGCCTGCCACCCGCTTTTTATACGGTTACGTTACGAAGAGTAGGCGCAGCCAGGAGACAGATAACCTCGCCTTGCCTCTCTTCATGGGCATTTCTCGTTATGTTCGAACAAAAAAAAAATGAAACAAAATGAAAAAACAGGTGCAGAGCCGCTGTTACGACAACGAAAATTGCCCGCCGTCGCTTCATTTTTATTTCCCCTGTCCAGAATTTCCTGTCGCCTTGACTCCATTTTCAAAACAACGGCTGCGTTCAGTCAAGTGCAGTCGTTGCGGAGAAAACAGTGTTTAGCGCTTTGTAGCGGCGGTGTATGTACCTCATTGAACTCACCGGTGTTCGGCAAGTTCTGCCTCGCCACCCAGCAGCGGCACATCTGCCCACGATGAGAGCGGAGAGGGGGCGCGGCGTGCGACTTCAGGTCAGAATGGAGTCGCAGCACGTGGCCCCCGACACAAACACGTAATCAATCTGCCATGACCACAGTCGTTACTTTTATTATCAACAATGAGCAATCGATAACAGTCCAAATATCCTAACGCGAGCACTATGAATAAACTACTTGTCATGTTACACCAACCAGCCCGCCCACGTTTTCCGTATTCTGCTTTAGATTACCCTTTTTGCGCGTCGTACCCCCCCCCCCCCACACACACACACACACTTACACACCAATTATTCTGTGTCATCTAGCAGCCACCGAGAACGAGCACATTTGCGTGCTTCCACACGTCTTCATATACGTGATCCGAAAGTCAATGTGCTTCCTGAAGCTTGCAGGGTACCTGCACTTTTTTTTTCCTAACAGTCCTACTCTTTATCAGCGAAACTGAATCGAAAGTGGCCTGGTCGGCGTCTGTAACGTCCCCAAGCACCTGCCGTGCTCAGCGCCGTTCCCGGCACGTCGACGGCCTCCGAGGGTCGTGGCATTCGACGACACAGGATGCATACACGCGATTTATATCGGCAAACAGTGTTGATTGCATCGAAGATAAACACGCAGGCCAAGTCGTGAGGTGGTCGGCCTACGAGCAACGGGACACATGCGACCACGTCACCACTTGTCGGCGCAGCCACAAGGTCAATGACGACCCAGACCCAATAAATGTGCTGCTCCCTAGTGCCCAGCAATGCGACTAACCCAGCGGTAGCACGGCCGCCTGGCGCGCGCCGATCCAGGGGGCCGTGGCGATAACAGGACGGGGCACGACCTCCGAGACCATCTCCGGGTTCACAACGCACGCCAATGCTGCCACGCGTTATCCAGCACGAAATTAAAATTTGCAGAACGCTTCACAGATCCCCGACTGCTTGTCAGGCTTCCCGGCAGCCGCAGCTTTGTCGCGGTTGCGCGGATGCGAGCGCGACGGTGCTGTTGCAAGGGCCGAGCGGGCCGCGCCGCTCGGAAAAGGGGGTTTGTGTTAGAGTTGCTGCGTAACAAAATTATGTTTTCTGGTATATTCACATTAAACTCCGACGCTATCATGTCGGTAGGTTGTGTTTAGGTCGTATTTTACGATTTTTCTGACGTACTTTACTTCGAGATCATCAATTAGTTCAACAAACGCATTTGCGCCACGCGGAGGGCCTGTGTGGTTGTGGTTCCGAATGATTTTTCGCCAAGCGACATCCTACGCTGACATCGGATTTTCAGCGACACTAGGCCCTTAAGAGGAAGCTTTAGCTCGAGTGCTCCTATCTAAATACATGTAAAAGGAGAATTCGTTTTTCTCAGCAACCACTGCACCAAATTTGACTAGGTTTGTTGCACTTAAAATACAAACCTAAAATCTAGTGACTGTTGGTTTCGAATTTTTAAGTTAGGTCGTCAATTTTTTATGAAAAATTGGCAAAAATCGAACATTTTCAAAAAACGAAACTATCAAGTTTACAACTCTGTAACTCAACCACTAAAAATGATAATACAATTCTGTCAATTGCATCTAATAGTACATCTAAAGCGGACAAAATTGATATGTTACACATGAATATAAAAAAACATTAATCATAGGAAAATACAACTTTTGCAAAACCGTTGTAACTAACGTAACAAATTCACGTAACATGTAAAATGACATATTGAATTTGTCCGCTTTGAATGATCTAATAGATGCAGTCTACAGAACCGCGATATCAGTTCTTGATGCAGAGCTATGAATTTGTAAACTTCGTGCTTCTATATTTTTCAAACGGTCAAATATTTGAAAATCGTTTTAAGAAAATTCAAGCCCTAAATCGAAATTCGGCTTCCAACAGTCACTAGAATTTAACTTTCTCTTTCAAATGCAACAGATTTTATCAAAATCGGTCCAGGGGTTATCTCGTAAAAACGTTTTTGCGTTTTACATGTATTTGAATAGGCCGCGTCGGAGTTGGGCCCGAGCTAAAGCTTCCTCTTAACGGTGTTGCGTTAAAACACCAGGCAGACACACAAGCAAGGCGATAGGTCAGACCTCTTCCTGGTATATTTCCCACGCAGTAACTGTGCGCAGCTTGTCTCCGCGTCTGCGGCAGCCTCAAGTTTATTTTCCCTGGACTTGGGGCGCGATCAGTTTAACTGGAAAGAAGGGAGACTTCACTCCGTCTTCATGCGGCTTAACATTGCGAGCCCTTCAGCTGCAAGTCACCCGTTTCTGGTCAGATTGGCAGAATACACAATTAAGAGGAAGCTTTAGCTCGGGTGCTCCTATCTAAATACATGTAAATTTCTGAGTTAGGTCGTCAATATTTTATTAAAAATTGGCAAAAATCGAATATTTTCAGAAAAAGAAACTATCAATTTACAACTCTAACTCAACAACGAAAATTCATAATTCTGTGAATTTCGTCTAATAGTACATCTAAAGCGGAGAAAATTGATATGTTACACATGAATATAAAAAAATAGTAATATGGAAATACAGCTTTTGCAGAACCCTTGTAACCAACGTAACAAATTCACGTAAGATGTAAAATGACATAGGGTATTTGTCCGCTTTGAATGATCTAATGGATACCGTTTACAGAACCGCGATATCTGTTCTTGATGCTGCGCTAGAACTTGTAAACTTCGAGCTTCTATTTTTTTTTTTCAAACAGTCGAATATTTGAATATCTTTTTAGCAAAATTCAAGTCCTAAATCGAAATTCGGCTTCCAACAGTCACTATATTTTACCTTTCTCTCTCAAATGCAACAGATTTCATTAAAATCGGTCTAGGGGTTACCTCAGAAAAACGTTTTTGCGTTTTACATGTATTTGAATAGGCCGCGTCGGAGTTGGGTCCGAGCCATGGGTCCGAGCTAAAGCTTCCTCTTAACAGTGGGACGCGATGACATTCAAAGACCCCTGACTGACTGCCCCCCCTCCCCCTTTTCATGCCTCCTGGCAACTGCAGCTTATGTAACAGCAACGTTTACCGGGAAACGTTGGCGGTGAACGCTATGCACGAAGGCAAGCTTTCTGGTAGAAACTTACTGCTTCACACTTTTTAATATTTCGGTCTGAGAAGATCAACGAGAAGAAAGGGAGTTAACCGAGGGGGACGATGTTTATCAGTCATATGTTGGCTTCTTATGATAAGTCTGAGAAGATGAAACATAAAAGATATGCGCTGGCGTTTTTCTTCTTTTTTTTTTCCATTACATTTGTTTGTGGGCTTCCGTTCTCAAAATTCTGAGGAATAACTTTGTAAAGAATGAAAGACAAGGTATGAGCAACTTTGGCGATAGAAGAGTAGTTGGATATGCGTGGTTCGGAACGATTATTGCCGAAACGACAGTCGAGGTTGTGTACACCAGTTTCGGGACGCCGACGCCCGATTTTCTGCGACACGGGGCCCTAAACGATATCGCGTTAAAACAGAGGTGAAATTGATACGACGGGATCTTACAATCATAGTTAGCGGTACAAGGTATATTTCGAAGGAAACAAGAAAGGTTAAGAAGTTGTACACAAAAATGCTAGATACAAAACATGTATAGCATAAAAGGAGCACGTTAGGTGACTATTTTTCATCACCCAGTTTCAAAGGGGATGCCAATAAATCGCCATCTATCATCATCATCGGCGGCGCCCTCAACAAAAAGGTCTATATACTCGCGGACAACTTTCGGTGGCGATTAAGGGAAAGCTACGGGCGCGTGGCTGCTGAACATGTTACCGCCAGCGTTTGACAGTGCTTTTGGTAGCTCGGAACAGACGTTGAATCGACACAGCTTCACGTGCGACGGTTTCGCGTTTGCCCAGACGCGGAAGGGAAAAGCCGCGAAATAAGTAAACTTTTACATTCAGTGGCGTGTTTTATTTTATTTAACTGTGGCTAATAAGGTGCTTATGTTTTCTCTTCCCCAGCTTAACTAACGTAGATGAAAACGCGGGACTCTTCAGAAGCGCTCTCACGTGTGGGCCCTCTGCCTCCGTAGCTTTCCTTTCATTGGCACAGAAAGTTGCCCGTGAGTATGCTTGCTTTTATGATTCACTACTCATGAAGGCGCAAAGCAAACTTGCAAATGTACACTTTTTAGAGATGCTGTCATCGACATCACCACATGAAATGTCATTAAATTTAGACGTGTGGAAGCTCCGCTAAAAAAAATGTAATTAGGGATCTGAAAGCACTAATGAACGAATGACATTTTTTGTGCTCGTGTGGCACGGGTATAAAGAGCATCGAACGCATCTGAACATGCGCGACGTTCAAATGGCTCAGATCTTAAGCAGGCTGTCGTCAAAGCTCAAAACAGCCTATTTAGTGCTGGTTGTAATATTCGTTTGCGCCACAACAGCATGGATTTTGCAATTTTCACTCTCAGAGGCCTGAAACTGATTTATGACAATTAAGTATGCCGCTGCTCGCAGCGCGATGTCTCGAAGCTCTGCGCGCGCAGCTTTTTGCGCGTCCACCAACGAGGCTTGCAAACATGAAAGAAATCAGGTAGTACTTCCAGCAAGACAAAAGCACTCAGGAAGACAGTTATCAAAGCGAATTCACGAGCACGACAAGCTCTGAAGATTTACCTTTTTCGAGAAGCGCCGGTACTCCGTAGAAGTCGTTGAGGTTGTGAAAGCCTTTTACGTCTTCAGGGAGTTATCGTGGTTATCGCACCTCGTAGCAGCTTTACATTAAACCTGAGTTTTTAACAAAGCCCCACATTCGGCATATTCAATAAGACTACCGGCAGCACTCGTAAATGCCCGCAAACGCACGTGCACATCTTGCAAGAGAACACAGGCAACCACTTGCCAGACACAGACCTAGCAAAACACCAATGAATTCCGCGAGATGGCAGCGCCAGTTGCATCTACCTACTTCTACCCACGACCGGCTTTATTACTCGCGACCTGCTCACTACGCCGGCTCCTATGGCGGCGCGTGTCCGCGTAAATACCACGTGACTGTTCAGGAGGGACGGCGCGCCGCAACAGGTGGCGCCACAACTTACCCTCATTTCGGCAGCGCCCGCCGTGCGCTTCTGTTAGCTTCAGTACGCTTACGTTACCGTGTTGCCGGTAGGCCGAGTTAAACCGCATCGTTTTTTAAGCACGCACCGCAAAGACGTGTTAATATTTATAAGATGCAATAATCGTGGACAGCTTTCTGTATACAGTGGTAGTTAAGAGCGCGAGCTGTCAGCTAACACGCTTAAGTCTCTGGCTCATGAGCGTGCGAGAACAGCGCAGAAGCAGGCGTCTCGCGCTCGTAGCAATTCCCCTGCATGGCCACAAAAAGCTGCACCCGACTAACGGCTGATAGCGGTAATATTTTTCTTTCTCAGCGCAGCAGTTTTGCAGCTAAACAAGCTCAAAGAGTGGTTGTAGTGGTGGGCGCGGCTCTGGTGCTACTCGAGCGGCTTTTTTGCGCGTACAGCTGCACAATCTCAACATGATTGCTTCTGCTCTGTACCTAGCAGCATCCCAGGGCGAAGCCGCGCTACTTTCCGCCAATTTACGACAAAAAGCGCGCCATGCACACTTACTCATTTTCAGGAGCATTCACCCGATTGTTAATCATTTCAAGACGCACTCTACATGAAAAATGAATAAAACCAGACTAGAAAAGCTTGTTTGCCAGACACAATAGCCGGTCGTGGCCAGAACTTTATTTCAGGTCAGCCAGATCCTTACACTTTTAGGACCTTTCGAGATTTCGGTTTGGCATTAATTAATTTCCGTTTGGCGTGCTCTTCTGTGAGATCAGAGGCAAAATTAGACAAAAATGGCCTCATAAACTTGTGGACAATCAGCTTTAGCAGTGCCCTTCTGTGAGGCTCTGTGGTGTCCTTCGAGCACACAAACAGCGGATTTTTTGTGATTGACGGCAGCACTAGGTCTTCAAACTTCTTAAGCGGCGTTGGCCCCCTAACAAGCACAGGAGCCACACTTCATGCAGCACCTTCGCAGTTGTGTTACAGGAAACTCGTGGAATGTGATACCCTTCGCTGTGCGCCCGCTCGATTTGCAGAGCGGAACGCAGCAATACACCATCGCGGGCGATGATTTTTACGGCCTGCGAAATGTTCAGGCTCTCAGCAGTAATTGCGTTCTTGGCACGTATGCGGGCAGCAGTCAGAACAGCCGGAAACACGGTGTTCAGATGCGCACAAAAACACAACGAAGAAGCCGCCACTGCTACCGCTACGCCAGCCCGCACTCGGCGTGGGGGTAAGTTGTAGCGCCACGGAGAGCAGCGGCGGTCGGGCGAACTAAGAATGAACTAAACAAGCAGTAAAAAATCGGGGGCTACGGAGGCGGTGCCGGTGAACAGGTCGCCAAGTAATAAAGCCGGTCGTGCTTCTACCATACAGTCATACAACATTTATTGTCTAATTAAGTGTTATAAAGTAAAAATTATTTATTATTATACTTATAAAGTCTTTGGTTAATAGCCTAACTGATGTTAAGATAAAGAAATATAAAAATATTTAGTTAATTTATACCCTGCCATCTAGCGAGCGTACCAGAAAAATAAGAGCAACCAGAGAGGCATACAGACTAGGAAAGAAATGACAGGCGCTCGCACTCTTTCACATGTCAGCTTCCGGTATAGACCGTGGTATAGACCAACTTCCTGTGTAATGTTTGCTTGCAGCTGCAGTAGTGAAGAACTGGAGTAAAGCTATACCAAGTATCAACCGCTGCAACCAAAGTTAGAAATGTCCATGTGAATACATCGAAATTAAGTGTTTGGAATACCTAATGGGACTGTTTGGGAAAACACCAGAGCGATCGCCGAAAGAACAGGTACCGATGTAGTACAAGTTTAGACCACACGCACAGCACAGGGAGCGGTCATCTCAGCGTTGGCGTTTATCATTTTAGGTGCGAGAATGGACTTCAAAGCTGAGAAAAGAAGGGTACCAGCTGGATCGCCAAATCAGAGGTATGCCTTATATGTCACCAGCGTAGCATTAACGCGTTTATGTTACTTGACAATGGGTTTAGAGTAGCGTAGTCACTTGTGATTTAACATTGTTGCGACAGCTATTCAGAGACAAGAAGAAGGTGTCAAGAAGTCGTTGAAAGAGGCCGCAAAAAAGAATGACAAGGAGGTGTGTCTTATCCTGGCTAAAGAGGTGCTTCGTGCTCGCAAAGCTATCAATCGGATCCACGCCTCCAAGGCACAGTTGAACTCCGTCGTTATGAGCATGAACCATCAGCTCGGTAAGTCGGATCATCTGTTCCTCATCAAAATCACTTTATATTGACAGCCTGTAAACGCATTTGAACATTGCTCGCAGCTACCCTTCGGTTGGCTGGCTCAATGCAAAGAAGTACTGAAGTTATGAAGAGCATGCAGCAGTTGATCAAAGTGCCCGAAGTAGCGCAGACGATGCGAGACCTGTCGAAAGAAATGCTGCGAGTGAGTGGAGTAATTAAATACCTTGTTAGGATAAGCGCCGGTAGCTCATCTGGTATTGCAGGTTTTGACTGACTGTCAGATGCAAAATAATTTAAAGGGTTATCTGCGCCCCCTGCTTTCTTTTATTCGTGACTGTGCACTTTCGCACGTATACTAACAGAGCCTAAGCAATTAAAGTACTATGACACAACTTTATGTCCCTGGAAGAGGAATTTTAAGCGTTTATAGGTATTGCCAGCCCTGACCACCAGGTAAAACCTGCCTATTGTAACACCACTACCATAAACATATGTACTTTAATAGAGAATGCTATTCTAGTGTGCCAGGGTATGTTCTGGCACAGCTTTTTTTTTTTCTTTCTTTAACAACCTAAACCACAACATTCATCCGTGTTGGTGGCAAAAAAGTTGCCCCCAAGTCTGTCAATTCTAATGCAATGGCTGTTGTACCGATTGTCTATATTGTCCGTATGTTGGTTTGTTTACTCAGGCAGGAATAATAGAAGAAATGCTGGATGACACAATGGAAGGCCTTGATGACCAGGACGACCTGGAGGAAGAGGCACAGGAGGAAGTTGACAAGGTCTTGTGGGAGCTGACTGCAGGTTGGTGCTGTTTAAATATTCACAAGCAGACAAAAATTGGACACTTTTAGTACTGTATCACCTTCCCTCCCCTTTCCTTTGACAAAAAGAAAACAAATGGTGTGTGCTTTCATTTTCTCCATCTGAATTTACTGCTGTATCATTTAACAAAGTTTTTAAACACTGAAATCCATTCAAAGTTGTGGTTGTCACATCTGCTAGCCTGCATGTTTTCGTTAATTCTTGCTTGATGTGAGAGTGCTATTACCTTGCAAAGTGTGATCAAAAGCCCACATTAAACTTTCTTCCCATTACTACATTTCACTTCTGTATGAACTAAGGAGCTACGAGTGCTGAAAACAGTTTGAAATATAAGGAGATCCTGCTCGCACACACTTCATACACTTGAGGTTAAAAAAAAAAATTTGATTCATACGCATTGCACAGTTACTACTAAGAGGCTAGCTATATCAACGAAAGTTCCACGAAGCACATAGTGCCTGCTCTACTAGCTTAACGTAGCTGTCCTAGCATAACCTGCAAAAAGACTGTCCAATTTTCTGGCATTTCAAGTTCATTTCAAGTTCATGATGAGGATTCAGCATACCCATTTTACATTGCAAGTGGTTGTTCAAGGCACCACATAAAATGAGTTGACAAAACGATTTCCGCATCAATACAAACTTGTTAAATCAGCAGAAAGTATGAAGTATAGTTCAGTATGCAATACCAACAGAATTTCACTGCATTATCAAACCATGTTCTCAAATGTAACTCTAGAACATTATTTCAAGATATGCTTATGTAATGGCAAAAGAGGAACGATGCATGTCACCATTTTCACAGGCCTGTTTTACTATTTTGTCTGCTTGGTCATTCCCAGATAACGCGATGTCCACTATATGGTGCACGTGTTCCACGATTGAAACAATAACCTCACTATATATGATCCGAAGTGGATGTTGCACAGCTCCTGCACAGACTTGTACAGCCCACTCAGTGCTTTAACAACAGTAGCACACACTGCGCTATCTTGAATAGAAGACACGTAGCTGGGAATACATCTGTGGTGGTTACAGATAACTTCTGTAAACATGTTTGCTTGATACTGAGTGGGAAACAGTTGTGCTGCATAAAGATGAGAAGCAATGGCAACGAGTCTCATTGTTGCAGCACAATGGCTCTTATGCCTCTGCTACGATCAGAGCGTTGAATGTGACAGCACAAAACATGTGCCACATTGTTCAGTTTTGTCCTGGTCATACAAATGTCAAAGTCTCAAATGCTACTCTAAGAAAGTGAAGTCTTTTACCCATTGCTGAAGGATGGCTATTGATAATTTGGTTAAAGAAGTGAAAAGAATTTTCATTACAAGCAGAATTGTGGAGCTGACTGGTGGTGTCTGGAAGAGGTGCTTCAGCATCTGAACTATAGATTTATTCTCCTGCATTTCTAAACTGACTCATTCTGATGAAAGAGCTTTTGTTCCTTGATGTTCAACTGTCCTGTAGAAATGTCACGTTAAAGGTCCGTGGCACAAGCCAACAATGAGGTATCCGCCAAAAAGCAGTGGGTTGCCACAAATGGAGACAAAGTTGTAGTCAGGTCTGCCTTTATTTTGGGTAGAAAAACAACAGCAGTCTGCTTCCGAAATCGGTACGAGAGGCTTCTATCTCAGTACATGGCTATGCCACTAGGTACAAGGAATCAACAAAATGCAATTGCCCATTTTAAAGAATTCTGTTTGAAGACAGACTTAACAGACTCCAGCTGGTTTGTGATATTCAGTCATGTACACGTCGCCAAATTAGTTAATTGTGATGGTCTTTTTCTAGGCCAGCTTGGCAAGGCCCCAACTGCTGTTACAGAATCTTTGCCATCAGAAGACATCCAAGAAGCTGGTCCGTCGTCTGCCATAGTAGAAGACGAAGACGATGTGACCAAGATGCAAGAGCGATTGCAGGCCTTACGCAGCTGAATTGCAGCCAGCCTGTGGCTTGTACACCAAGTATGGTTGTTATCAGTGTTTGCCATGCCATTAGAGTTGCATTGTTCCTTGTTTCCTGCTTGTTGGCAACACACAAACCTGTTCAGTCTCTCCTCAGGATGGCAGTGAGGATTGCATGTTGAATGATGCAGTTCAAAACTGCCATTAGTTGTCACACATAGAAATCATTGCGTGTTTTTTGGCAATGAAGCATTGTTTGATACATGTCAAGGCCACGTCAAGATCCCACTCAGCTGCTGTCACACCCTTTTACATTTGTGCACTATCAAATCGGAAAAAGAAAACCAATTGGCAATATCCATCCATGTACAGTTGCGTAGGTTAAGTGCAATGTTCATTTGTTATAAACATGGAAGCACCTCTGTTTGTGATGTCTGTTTTCAAGACTGGGTTGTTTCTAGGCAAGGTCAGGCAACCACACCTGGTCATTATTTTTTTTAGTGATCATAAGTGATGGATGTAGCAGATACTAATTGTTCAAAGAAAAAGCACAAGCGTGGCAATGTTTCACAAAATACTAAAGGCATGTTGTGCAGGGTTTTACTTTGTTTGCAGCAAAACAGCCAAAGCAAGCAGCCTTAGCAGGGCATTGCATATCTTGACACAAGGAACACCCAGTTAAGCTCAAGTTATGCTCTTATCTTTCTAAATTTCTTGTAATTTTCTAAACAGCAAGGCAATTCTTGACTGCCTATCATTCCCACCTACTTTCAGCTACTGTGCACACTAGCACCAGAATTCCTTTTAGTCATTCATGCAAGAAACTATGGTGACAAGTGCTGCAGCTAGCCAAATCCAAGTCAGCCAGGTCTGTTCACATGCGTTTGACTTATAGATATGCCTTCACTGGCTTTTTCTATTTTGATTTTTTCAACATTGTTGCCTATATGTATACAAGTGTTTCATTGGTGAAAATTGCTTATTCAAGTACAGCACAGCATCTATCACTGTCCTCACTCCAATGTTTCAAACTAACTTAAGTATGAGAAAGGGCAACCACATTTTAATACAACAGGGACTGTTGAGGCTGTGCAAGGCTTCAAGAGGCTGTAACATGTGTGGTGCTCCCCTGAACCCAACTTGCTACTAGCTGACCTTTCCTCCCAAGCATAGGTGCCGCCACAGCGGGGCAACACATGCAACATGTTCAAGAAATCGCAGGGAACAGGCTTGCAAGATTCGTTTCACCCATTGCTAGAGTTTAAAAACCTTTGCTAATATATAAACAATGGGCAGTTGCAAGCTTTTGGTTGGTGTCCATTATGCACAGAATTGTGCACTGCTGAATAAAATATGCCTTGAATGAATATTCATTGTCTTGTGGATGTACACATGGCTCATTCCAAGCATTGTCGAACAAATTTAGAAGCTTTTGCGCCACTTTAGCCTTTTGGCATTCAGCAACTGATTGTGCAGGATGGACTACATACACACATGCAATTGTTCATTTAACTACAGCATCTGTAGGAGGAGTAATAGCACTCAAAACGGATACTATTACATGCACAGAACTACAAACAACACAAAGGGTTCACAGGAAGGTGGATGCTTGATGTGAGCAAGAGAAGTCTCAGGCTGGCACCAATGTTTCGATAAGACTTGACAACTCCACCTGTCAAAATCGCTCCAATCTGAGACTTCCCCCTCGTTTGCTTACTATTGACCACTACATATACAGATTGATAACAGTTTATTCAGACATATGTACAAAAAATAAATATCACGGACAACACATTATTGTAGCACAAATAAATACCTCATTTATTACATTTAGCACCTCTCATTACACGGGCTGCTCTTGTCTTTTGTCCTTTTCGTGCACCTTTCTGTGCTGCTGAAAGAAGTCTCTTGAATGCTGCGGGCTTCTTCTTGAACCTGGATGAAATTCCATGTACACAAAAGCACTTAGCAACCAGCATGGGCACAGCGGCAAGCAGACACAAGAGCAAAATGCTGACTGCGTCACATCTCTTCAGATCCATTGCCGGATTTGCGAGAACTGCAAGTGCCATGGCGTTTAGCACCCACTCAACAAAATGAAGGAACAACCCACAACTAAAGGAACAACCCACAACCATACCTTTTGTTCAGTGACATTCGGTTCAATGGCACGTATGCATAGGGCTCCAATTTGCCCTTCCTTGCATCGCCGTCAGATGTCTGTGCATAAAATTGGGCTTCGGTCAGTCAATGGATTTTCACAAATAGCATAAACAAGTTAACAAGCACATTTTAGTTTTATACCTTATCCGTCTTCTTTTTCTTAGAGGGTCGAGTGCCTACAATGAAATATGCAAGATTAGATCAATCAAGCTTGCAGGAGAATCCATGGCAGCCTTAATTTCATGAAAACATACCACTTCCTGCTCCTGATGTCCCCTCTCCACCATTTGTATCAAGAGGTGCCTTCCGCTTCTTGGTCTATAATTTAAGGACAGTCAATGAGCTGGGGAGGACATATGCTTCACAGAAACAGCAGAATGAAACATTAACCCTCGCTACATGAATGATAAGCTAGAATGGAACTGCTGAACCTGTTTTAAAAGAAGTACAGCTCCTCTATCCAATATCCCCACCAGAACAAAACTAATAGTGCACATTTTATACATCTCAGAACTTCAATGGCACGAAACCTCAAATTTAAGCACGTAGTTATCGGTTTGTTAAGGTGACCCCCCCCCCATCTGTAAATTATCACTACAAATAAAGGAGTTTGATGAATGGCTAGAAAGCTTAAAGAATGGTTAGAAACAATGCTAACTCTAAAGTTGTTTAGTGTTTATTTGGCAGTGCTCGGAGCAGCGCAACGTCGATGGGCAGGGCAGTCACAACTTCCAAGCACGAGAGCCGTTGCTGAGCAGGAGCGCTCGACCCACTAGCGTCTCTCTTCGCTACAATCACCTCCCTGGGAGCGAGAAGGGAGCCGTCCGGCGACCCAACAGCTCGTCACGATGAGCGGGTCATAGTAACGCTTTAAACGGTCGACATGGACAATGTCTCGTCCACGGCGGCGCATGTCTGAAGATGGCTCAACTGGTTCTATGACATAGTTCACAGGAGATGCGCGTTCGAGAACACGATAAGGGCCTTCATACTTAGGGACCAGTTTTGATGCGAGGCCAGGGGCAGTTAAGGGACTGAGAGCCACACGAGCGCTCCTGGATCGAAGGTGACCGTGGCAGTGGCACCACCGCGAGTGCTTTTCTGGCGCTCTTGATCAGCGGAAGTAAAGGCCCGTGCGAGGTCGCGGCACTCTTCTGCATGTCTAACCGTGGCAGAAATAGGCATGCACTCGGATGCATCCGGCCGGTACGAAAGAATGATGTCGATGGTGAAATAGGGAGAAATAGGGTGAAAATCCAGTGGTGCTCTGCGTAGCGGTATTATACGCGTAGGTGACGAATGGCAGAATGGCGTCCCAGTTTGTGTGGCCGGAGGCAACGTACATTGAAAGCATGTCGCCGAGCGTACAGTTGAAGCGTTCTGTGAGGCCATTCGTTTGAAGGTGGTATGCCGTAGTCGTACGATGATGAACGTGGCACTCTGAGAATCGCTTCAACTACTTCCGACAGGAAGACGCGTCTGCGAGCGCTGAGCAGTTCTTGAGGTGGACCATGCCACAGCGGGGCAACACATGCAACATGTTCAAGAAATCGCAGGGAACAGGCTTGCAAGATTCGTTTCACCCATTGCTAGAGCACGCTGTAGCTGCTGGGAGAGTGGCGGTTTCAGCGTATCGTGTAAGGTGATCTACTGCCACAATGGCCCAGCGGTTACCAGCCGACGTCAGGGGAAGTGGCCCATACAAATCGATGCCAACGTGCCCGAACGGTCGGGTAGGGCAGGGTAGAGGCTGCAGACCAGCTGGCGAGAGGTGGGGTGAAGATTTTCGGCGCTGGCAGTCGGGGCATGAGCGAACAAACTTTTGAATGTAGTTGTACATTCCTCGCCAGTAGTAGCGTCGTCGCAGGCGCTGGTAGGTTTTGAAAGGTCCCAAGTGAGCACACTGTGGATCAGAGTGGAACAATGCGCAGATTTCAGAACGCAGGTATAACTAATGACCACTGGCGGCCGTCAGAGGTGTAATTACGTCGGTGAAGCAGGTCGTCGTGAATGGCAAAATAGCGAGCTTGACGGCGCAATGCACGAGTGGTTGGCTGCGATGACAGATCAGCAAGGCAGCCTATGATGGAGGCAATCCAGGGGTCCTTGCGCTGCTCAGAAGCGATGGTCCCAATGTCGACGGAACAAACGTCAAGCTGGGATATTGCGCAGCAGGCACTATGGTCTGGCAAGGGAGAACGTGAGAGGGCGTCAGCATCAGCATGCTGGCGTCCGTTGCGGTACAGTACGCGGATATTGTAATCCTGTAAGCAAAGCGCCCAGCGGGCGAGACGGCCTGAGGGATCCTTCAATGACGACAGCCAGCATAGTGCATGGCGGTCCGTGACGACGTCAAATTGGAGACCATACAAATAGGGCCGGAACTTGGTAAGCGCCCATATGATCGCCAGGCATTCTTTTTCCGTGACGGTGTAATTGGTCTCGGCTTTAGTAAGCATACAGCTTGCATATGCCACAACATATTCAGGAAACCCTTCTTTGCGCTGCGCTAGGACAGCGCCAAGGCCAACATCGCTGGCATCTGTGTGTACCTCAATAGGTGCCGTTGGGTCGTAGTGGCGCAAAATGGGAGGAGACGTCAGCAAACGACGGAGCTTAGTGAATGCCTCGTCACACTCGGACGACCACGAATGGAAAGGTCCGTTGCTGCCAAGGAGCTTCGTCAGGGGCGATATGACGGCGGCGAAATTGCGAATGAAGCGCCTGAAATAGGAACACAAACCTACAAAACTGCGCAGTTCTTTGACGGATGTCGGTTTAGGAAATTCAGCTACGGCACGAAGTTTGTCTGGATCGGGGAGGATTCCATCCTTCGAGACGACGTAACCTAGTATCGTGAACTGCCACGCTGCAAATCAGCACTTCTTTAGGTTCAGTTAGAGGCCAGCGTTTGCTAAGCATGTCAAAACACGGCGTAGGCGTTGAAGGTGCGTGGTGAAGTCAGAGGCAAAAACAACAACGTAGTCGAGATAACATAAGCATGTGTGCCACTTCAAACCGCGGAGAACTGTGTCCATCATGTGTTCAAAGGTTGCTGGCGCATTACAAAGTCCAAACGACATGACGTTAAATTCGTATAAGCCGTCGGGTGTGACAAAGGCTGTCTTTGGCCTATCGACATCAACCATGGGTACTTGCCAATAGCCGGAGCATAAATCTAGAGATTAAAAGAAGTCTGCTCTTTGTAGGCTATCGATGGCGTCATCGATTCGCGGCAGCAGGTATACATCTTTGCGAGTGATCTTGTTCAGGCGCCGATAGTCTACACAGAACCGTACCGAGCCATCTTTTTTCGTAACAAGGATGACAGGGGATGCCCATGGACTGTTCGAGTGTCAGATCACTTCACGGCGAAGCATATCGTCCACTTGCTCATTAATCACACGACGTTCTGTGGCAGAGACGCAATATGGTCGTTGCCACAATGGCGGTTGGGAGCCAGTGTCAACGTGGTGCGTGACAGCAGACGCACGGCCCAGGGAAGGTTGCCCGATATCAAAAGAAGAACGAAATTCTTCTAAGATGTGCAGAAGCTGCGAACGCTGAGGTGGGGTGAGGCCATCGGCAATGAATCGAACACACCTGTGGGCAAAGGGTCGGACGTAGAGAGAGAACCGAGCGTGTGGTAACTGGCGCAGGACGTGTCTTCGGGAACATCCGTAATTTGTACGGCGTCGATCACTTCCACGTGGCCAAGACATTCGCCTTGAAGCAGCATCACAGGGTATGAGAAGGGGTAACAGGCAAGAATAGCTGTGGAGCCCTGTTTGACGTTCACAGTCGCAAATGGCAGCAGCAGACCCTTTCAAGTATAAAAGCGGCCCGACGGAGAAAGTAGTGCAATGGCGTCAGAGAGGCTGCTGCAATGCGATACAATCACTGACGAGTTGGGAGGAACGTTGGTGTCGTGCCTGACGAGTAGTTTGTTCGCAGAAGAAGCATTATCGGCAAGCGTCATATCTGAGATCGGCGACAGTTCTTGTTCGGCCCGTGCGCAATGAATGACTGCATCGTGGTGGGCGAGAAAGTCCCACCCCAGGATAACTTCGTGGGAGCACGAGGAAATCACAATAAATTCGACGGCGTATACAATGTCCTCGATGAAAACTAGAGCGGTGCACGCCGCAATCGGGGAAATACACTGTGCGCCTGCTGTGCGGAGGGCGAATCCAGCAATGGGCGTCGTAACCTTTCGAAGGAAGCGACAAAGCTTTACGTCCATAACTGATACAGCGGCTCCGCTATCCACGAGGGCATATGTGCGCACACCGTCAACTAACACGTCACATTGGTCGGGCTACGTTGAGGACTTCCACGTTTCGACGGCGTCGCAGCCCTTGCCTGACTGCGACGATTAGTTTTCCTCCTCCCGAGCTTCAGGACGAGGCCACATCGGTGATGGGGAGCATCGGCGTGAAGTTGAGCGGCGGATGTTGGCGGACCGGCGGAATGGTGGTGACGCAGCTCGAGGTTCATCGTCGTAATAAGGGCGCGGAGAACCCGCCATAGAACTTGGCACATACGGTGTAGCGCTAGGCGACTGCACGCAACTACAGTGGCGTGCAACGTGGCCTGCATAGCCGCACGCAAAACATCGGTGGATTGTCCGCTGTACACCACCGAGTCGTTGCGGCAGGTCCCATCCATGTGGAAGGACGAGTTGGACGTGGCGGCTGGTGAAGTGATTGCATAGTTGGCTGTTGTCGGGGCATAGCGAGGACTTCGGCGTACGTGAGAGGTCCCCGTTGAGGGAGTTGTTGAGGCTGGGTGACGACTTCCGCGTAGCTGAGTGGCACAGCCATCGGGATCTGTTGGGGCCTGGCCATGACTTCGGCGTAGCTGTGAGGCGCAGCCACAGGAACACGCTGGTGCCGCTCAGGCAAAACCTCGTGCAGTTCTTGCGCTATGACGCGGCAAAGCGGAGGCGCAAAACTTGGCGTAGGCGCGCGTACCGACTGCGGCTGGGCAAAATCCATTAACGAGAGTTGCCGGGCAACTTCCTCGCGGACGAATGCCTTCATTTCTGCGAGCAACGCTGCCTGGTTGGACATGGCAGCCAAACCAGCGAGGTGTGACCAGCGTGAGGGTCAGTGACCGCTGCCTGCGGAGTTTTTCATAGCTCTGGCACAGTGTGACAATTTCAGCCACAGAGCGTGGACTTTTGGCCAGCAACATGTTAAAAGGCGTCGTCTTCTATGCCCTTCAGGATGTTTCGGATTCGATCAGACTCTGCCATGGTCGAATCGACTTTCCTGCATAGGTCCAGGACATCTACGATATAACTGGTGAATGTTTCGCCTGGCTGTTGAGCTCGTTCTCGCAAACGTTGCTCGGCACGCAGCTTGCGAACAGCAGGGCGACCAAATACATCGGCGAGGGAAGTCTTAAATTCCGACCATGTCTGGAACTCTGCTTGATGGTTGTTATACCACAGGCTGGCCACTCCAGCGAGGTAGAACAGAACATGGCTCAATTTGGCCTCTTCGTCCCACTTGTTATGGTCGCCTACCCTGTCGTACGCCGTGAGCCATTCGTCCACGTTAGTGTCATCCGCTCCAGTGTAGATAGGAGGGTCGCGATGACGAGGTACCCCGGGACACGCAGTGGGTGCAGGAGGAGGCGTTTGCTGGGAGGCGTCTTGGGGCACGGTAGATGGTAGGGTACGAGACCGGAGTTCCAGGATGATCGTCTGAGGGTACCCCGCACACTCCACCAATTCTAAAGGTGTTTATTTGGCAGAGCTTGGAACAGCGCAACGTCGACGGGCAGGGCAGTCACAGCTTCCAAGCACGAGAGCTGTTGCTGAGCAGGAGCGCTCGACCCACTAGCGTTTAGAGCCAGTAGCACTGAACCCACTAGCGTCTCTCTTCGCTACACTAACAAATAATTCATCTGGATATTTAAAGCACATAGCTTATTGCTTTTTACACATGCTAATACATGCACCCTAAAAGCAGATGCATACTACGAAGAGCCCGAACACAGACCATTAGAATCCAAATAGCTTCTCTACTTATGAAGAAATTCTTAACAACTGAAACACCTTGTTAAATAAGCAGTACAGAGGTAATCGAATATTGCAGGGGGAGGCCTTCATCCTGCAGTGGACATAAAATGGGCTGATGATGATGATCTAAGCATGCACCTTATGGATGAGAATTTGCTGCCTTAAAGATTTATTTCAAGAAAACATTTATTCAAGAGATAGAGCAACATTAGCTTTTTGGGACACAAAAGCCATGAAAAAGCAAAGCCCAACCAGTGTAAGCACACAGAAAAGTGTACTTTCAGGATATATGTGTGGCCTGCAAGGCTAACTTCTCAATTAGAGACCATTACCTGCATTATAAGAGCTTTTGTCACGTGTTCTGAAAACTTTGAGATGAACGTTAATTTTTGGCCAACACTCACGTGCTAAAATGTCCTATTGGCTTTGGTTATTTTGCCTTTGACAAAAAAGTTCAGCAGCTAGGCACACAGTCTATCATGCTTGAATTCTTTAAATTACATGTGAACACGACCTTCTGTGTTTACACCATCTTTGCTCACAGAATCAAGGTTCACTTAAAACAAGCATTTGTAGGGTAACCCATTACAAACCTTGTAGTGAGACAGAGCCTCCAGAAGATCATTTGCAGCCTCTTCCGTGTCACTTGCTGGCTCTACAAGTAGCAAAAAGTGCATCGGATCATGTGCCATCAAGTGCCTAAGGGGACATATGGCATACACAATTTAAAGGAACACTAAAGAAAAAAAGTTATGCTATAGTAGTAAATTATGGTTCTCTAATACTATACCGCAAAAATAGTCGTAGTTTGGCCTGAAAAGCAAAGCACTGATTGCAATGGCAAAGTATTAGACAACATGAAGCAAGACTTGTAGTTTCATTGGTTGTATAAATTGCAATGAACATTTATTTACTAATTCTTTACCAAGCATGGTGCCACGTGTGCACAGGCAAACATGAGCAGATCTCGCTCTGTGACCAAGAGCACTCGCTGTGACAACACTGGTGCGGCGAAGAGCAACAGCAACGGTGAAATTGCCATTTGGGCTGCCTCCCGCTTCATTGTGAACTAGACGCAATAAAACACAGCGCATACAAAGCCATCAACTCTTAGCAAGCGTAGCCTTTGTACCCACAGCAGATTACCTCCGTGCACGGTCGTGTTCAACCACCAACTAGAGGAAGCAGGCGCCAGCCTGGCTCCTCCTCCCTGTGCCCCCCTCCCCCAGTCTAGCACACGCTCACCTCCCTTCTCCCTCCTTTGCCCAGATGAGACTGCATGCATCTGCCCCACCCCCATCCCTGCGTGCACAAGATGCCGCCGCATCAAGCCACCATCTTTTTCAGCTCTAGCTCGCACCTACAGCACACAGTACGTGGTGGCGACCGCATTGCACTTGGACTTTATAAAGAACATCACGGCAGTGGCTACGGTGAAAATTTGCCTCGAGTGTCCATATAAATAAAAACAAAGGCCACTCTTACAATAAGAGCTGGCTTGATAAACCAGAAAACATGCAAGAACTAACAACTGGTGGTGACGCCGCCTTGTAAGTTCCTGCACCTGCTCACCATGACGTCATGGGCTTTGACAGCATCTGTTGGTCCTTTTTTTTTTTTTAGTTATGGGGTTTTACGTGCCAAAACTACTTTCTGATTATGAGGCACGCCGTAGTGGAGGACTCCGGAAATTTCGACCACCTGGGGTTCTTTAATGTGCACCTAAACCTAAGTACCACGGGCGTTTTCGCACTTCGCCCCCATCGAAATGCAGTCGCCGTGGCCGGGATTCGATCCCGCGACCTCGTGCTTAGCAAGCCAACACCATAGCCACTGAGCAACCATGGCGGATCTCTGTTGGTCCTATTAGAATTTGTATTCTAAAAGAGCTAAAGACAACTTAGCAAGTTTCAACCTCTGTAACTGTGCCACAATGGCCTTAATATGAAAAAATATCTTGAAATTCATGCAGACGTATCACAGTGCAGTCTTAAAAAATTGAAACTTGGTATTTAATCTCTCTTCTATTGTAGTAATCTACCCCTTACTGCAAAACTGGTGAAAAAGAAGACTATAAAGGGCATTTACTGCTTAGCGTCCTTTAAAAGATGGGCTTCTTACCATCCTTGTCAACTTTTCCAGCCTCTGGGTCCAGAATAAGCAGCCGTCCATCCTCAGTCATTTCAAACGGGCATTTTCCCTTGCTTTTCGGTGGTGCTTTAGGATCCGTAGCTGTGTGCAGATAAGAATATGAAAGCATTACAATGGTACTTGAAAAGTGAGACATGTGGAGCCAGGCTGCTTTAGCAGATGTTACCTCACACATGAAAAAAGTCCCACTTTGATATTCACAATACACAGTATACATACACAGTATCTGCTTTCCAGCGGATTTATCCAGGAAGTCCACGATGTCATCTTCTCCTTGCTCTTCAATCCATGCAGGTGCAGCCTTTTTGCCTTTTCTGCTTGCTGGAATTTTCTCATCACTATCGTCAGACTCATCCTCACTGCTGTCCTGCAAGATCTGCTCAATCCTAGAAGAAGATTTGAGGAACTCAGCACAACAGCATACAGTGTGGAGAAAAATGTATCCGCAACAACTAGTTTTTGTAAGAGAATAACAGTGCAATGTCATGCACTGTAAGAGTGGAGTGCAAAAAACTTCAAACACTCATAAAATAGAGCCACTTACTTCATGGTCTTTTACTCCTTAACAATACTGTGAGTACTATTTAGCACACCATCAGGGATGGTGGCAAGACACCTTCAAGCAGTAGAAAATATGTCATAGCAAAACTTGAAGTATGGATGAAGTGAACAGAGAAACAAACTTAAGGCTAACAGCTGAAAAGTGTTTAACAATGGAACATGTTTAAAATAATTTTTTGTGACATTATTAGTGCCTCAACATCTCAATAGGATACTACAAATGAAAGATGCTAAAAATTAGTGTAGTCATTCCATACATTGCAATTTCATGTGCACTCATGGCTTGTTTTTTGCTAGCCACTGCCAAGACACCAGTTCTTGCCACCACTGGTAGGCATTGAGTTCAAACCTAGCAGTTGTCAGACTAGCACTATATTTGCAACAAAATGCTAACACTGGCTTCTTGGCAAGCTACCTACGATGTCAACATGTGAAAGAGCAAGTAGAAACAACAAAAGCACACCCTTCAGTGGCCCCAGATGGTCCAAGGATCCCAGAGCTGCTGGCCACATCATCATCATGTTTTTCTTTGGACTGGTACTCTCTGCTCTTTTCATCCTTCTTCCGTTTTTTTCGCTTCTCAACTTTGCGGATTTTGACGGCTAATTTACGGTAAGGCTCGGGTAAGAGTCCAATGATGTTTTCATAGCTAAAAACAAGAAAAAAAAGAAGCACTAAAGCAGCGATTTATGGACTTCGTAACATCACAGGGTTCTAGAATACACAATTAATAAAGGGAAAATCAGACATCCACCCGTTCGTAGCAATTGCTACAAAGGAAACCCATACGGGTTCCTCGAAAGAAAAGCCTCACAGTTGAAGAAAAATTCGTCCTGGTAGCAATTCGTCTTTGTAGCAAGTGCTACGAACAAATGGATGTCTGATTTTCCCTTTATCTCTCTCCACCTTGCGGGTTTCCGCAGAACTATTACGTCATAGAATACACAAATTCTTTACCAATCAAGACCAATGCCTTTTAGCTTTCAAGACGCTCAGTAAATGGCCACATTATTTAATCATGGCCAAATAACATAATGCTGGATTTAAATTTTTATTGTAATTTAAAAGTATGAAACATGCTTCAATAGACACTGCAGCATTAACAATCTTGCTTGCCCCCTCACTATAGTATGCACCATATCTCGATGAATCAAGCCAATATCTAACTCCACATCTGCCTGCGCTATCACTTTCAACCATACCCAACCTACAGGTCTTGGCAGAAACGTCTCAGCTGGCTTAAGAGATTAAATGGTCACATTACATCTTCACCAGAAGAATCTACACCTACGAACTAAGGCTAAAGAAATTTTCTACACAAAAAATGATAAGATTCAAGATACTAGCTTTATTCAGAGAGATGCCTGAAAGTATTGCACAAATAGCTCCCAGGAAGGCCACTACCTCATTTTTATTGTAAGACAGCTCAAGCTCCGATTTTGCAAAACAGCTTAAGCTCCCATTTTGCATGCTTGTTCCTGCCAACCTCTTCACACATCAATAGTGTGTGCAGACAAAAATAAAAATAAAATGAGCACCTCGGTATCTAGCTGTGTTATAGGCTTCATTACCTATGCTAGCCTGGCTATCCACACTGCGAGCACTGGTCACCAATGCAATTCATTCAAACAAGTGGGAAGACCTGCCGGCTATCAGGGCCCCTTTTGAGCAAAAAAACTTTGGAGATAAGCTGGGCAAGGCTATTTTTCAGGAGTACAAGGCTGTGCAGAAATACTCACCCAAACTTTCGAATCAATTTGACAAAAATGTCTCTCAGCTTCATTCGGAAATGCTTCCGGCAGTCTTCAGACATGGAGCACAGGTTGGGAATCTAAGGGATGCACGTGCAAACAAGACGCACCAGTCACCACACGATCATGTAGTTTACAGCATCCTCACTAACAAGCAACACAACTATTATGCAAGCAAGGAATCTGCAACACAAGCAATTACAACAGGGTATGCCAATAATCATAGATCCAGACTACAAAAGGAAGTTCAGCTGTATGTGATAACTACAGTGAGCTCAATGTGCTTTCAAATGACAATGCAGATTCAACTAACCATAAGACCAACTATACTTTCCCTCAACTTACCAGCTTGGTCAAGTGCTGAGCCAGTTCTTCTGTGGAAAGGATGACAAAGAGCATCCGCACAAAATAAAGAGCTGCTTGCACTATCTCTCGATTATGTGATGCCATGACAATCTCAACAGCTTCAACTACGGCATTCAGCACGTCATTGCTGTAGATACCTGCATACAAAACAGAATCTTTAAGCATCTTCACAATAGCCAATTTTATCATACAGCAATCATATCCCCTTCGGGCGCCGTGTCCCCACGCAGGGACGTGAACTTCACGCGCCCTGTTGCGTAAAAGTGCAAATAAAAACGTCGTTGTGAATGCGCAACACACCCCCCGAACCACATTAATGGACAAGTGGTGCCATCCCACACCAAGTGAAAAAAATGCTGCCGGAGAAGCGCGGGAAAAATGAATGCGTCTATCTTCTACGGAGCGAACTGTAAGTGCTTCTTGTTTTCTTTCATTTTTCACTGTTAAGAGTGTACGCTGCGTGACGCATTGACATTTATTTATTATAATAAGGTCACGTGAATGCGATATAACCGTTGTCATTCTTATCGTCAACATATTCAGCCTTGCACGTACGTGCTTGCGAATATTGGCGTCCTCCCCCGGGGACATGGCGGCTCAAACCCGCCTTTGCCAACACGCTCCTTTTCTCAGTGCGCAGCTCCGCTCTCTCATTGACATCAACAAAACCTATCATTTTTCCAGGCATTTCTAATCATGGTTTAGAAAGAAAAAAGCTGGATGACGACACAGCTGAAAAAAATATTTCGAAGAATTCATAACGGCAATATTTCTGACGCAGAACTCTCTGATGACGAGCACACCGAGCAAGAGACACGGCATACGGTAATGGTGCATGTTTTGTGATCCCAGGTTTAGAAATAATTTTCTGCTTCTTTTCAGACTTCTGCTACAGATAGCACTGTGCAGAGTGCAGGAGCACCTTCCACGCAGGACAAGCAAGTGTCAGATGCATCATCGAAGAGGATGAATGCGTTGAATTGGGTGGCCCGAGCTTTTCACCCTAAGAACACCGATTGCTCCTACAAGCCTCAAGGTGGATCAGTATCTGAGGAGCCCATGGCATACATCACTCGGTATTTTTCACCCACGCTTTTTAGTGATCTAGCAACATTCACTAACATATACGTGCTCCAGACAGATGGAAACATGCTAGGAACTTCTGCGGAAGAAATCAAAGTTTTTTGTGGAATTCTCATGCTCATGGGAATTCTAAAATTCCCGAGAATTCGCATGTATTGGCAAGCCTCGATAAGAATTGCAGCAATAGCGGGATCTATGACAGCAAAGCGATTTTTTAGAATTAGAGCCGCACTGCACATTATGGACTCAAACCCTCCTCGTGACCCAGCCGGCCAGGACAAGTTCTGGAAAGTGCGCCCTGTCATAGAAACCATCAGGTCACAATGTTTGCAGCTGGAAATCTTGAAGCACAATAGTATAGATGAGCAAATGATTCACAGGCCGTGTCCCTACAAAACGCTCTGTGAAGGGAAAGCCAAATCCAGAAGGGGTGAAGGTGTTCCTCCGCTGCAGCGCCGACGACTTAGCTAATGAACTTACACTGTACCAGGGTAAGGGAACAGGAGTCAGTGCGCAACATGCACATCTTGTACTTGGCGGGTCAGTCGTCATGCATCTTGTCGAGGCAATGCCTAAAGAAAAGAACCTGAAGTGCTTCATGGACAACTGTTACACCTCAGTGCCACTCATCCTGCAGCTGAAGGAAATGGGCATTCTTGCCAGCGGTACGATACGAGCCAACCGGCTGCTCAAGTGTTGCCTAAAAAGTGACAAAGAACTGAAGAAAGAAGGTCGGAGAAGCATGGATGAGAAGGTTTCCACGAAAGGAGACATTGCTATTGTGAGATGGCAAGATAACGGAGTCGTAAACATGGCATCCACACAAATTGGAATAGGTAATGTTGGAACAGTCAAACGATGGAGCGAGGCAACAAAACAGCATATTGAAACTGACTGCCCAGAAGTGATTTTAAAGTACAAGTCGTACATGGGAGGGGTCAATAGACTCGAATTCTTAATGTCACTGTACCCCCTTACGGCAAGAACCAGAAAGTGGCCAGTGAGGGTCATGTCTCACTTTGCGCTTTGCAAAAGCTGGATAGAATACCTGAGAGACGCAAGTGCCGAGAAGCTTGCACAGAAAAGTACTTTGGACATGATGACTTTCCAAACAGACATTGCTAACAGCCTAATCGCATGCAGCAGAGCTCCTCCAAAAAAGTGTGGTCGGCCAAGCAGTGAATACTCTGAGCCTGTTGCGAAGAAGGCAAGCCCGCATTTGCTACCGACCGTAACCATCAGGTATGATGGCTACAATCACTGGCCGGAGTATGTCAGCACACTGAACTCGCAGCGCTGTCACCGTGAGGGATGCAAAGCGAAGTGCTGGATTCGCTCTCAAAAATGCCACATGTTTTAGTGCGTGTCGGCACACAATTGTTTTTACCTTTTTCACGCCAAGTAGGCTTTAAAGTCTTCGCTTTAATTTACCAATCAAATCATAATTCATTAATCGTATCCTGTTCCAAATATCTCGCTGAGAACACTACCGCACGTTCTGTTAATGCTGTGCTTTATTTTTTCTGTATTGAGGCGACCTGTCCCCGAATGGGGACATCGCAAAATACAATGAAAGAATAAAATTTTTGTTGTAGTCTCTTCAAGACTCGTCATTTGAAGTGTGAAGAGCACGAAATGATGCTCATATATTTTCTTTATTTCTAAGATTTTATTCGTGCCTGAAGGGGATATATCAAAAAAACATACAGCATACCTGACTTCAAGAGACTGGCCACCACTGTGCAACACATATTACACTCTTAGCCATATTTCTCGCAAAAAAAATCAGGTGTGTTTTATTTCTACTTTGCACACGGAAAATGTGTGCACTTTCGATTCGAGGGCGTGTTAGAATAGGCCAAATACTGCTAAACGAATCAGCAGTGTGTTTTGATGTTTTTCTGCATCTTGCTGATTCAACTCACCAGATAATTCAATCATTTCGTAGGTCCTGTCAGGGTCGAATTAACGGAAGTCGACTGTAGTGGAGAATAGCAAGTGCTTTATTGCCGCTCAGTACTCAGTCAAAGGTCAATATTTTAGCTAGTAACAACAAGACTTTATTTTGCAATTAGCCCAGCATTTACATTAAAAGAGCTAAAGCACTGTAAGCGGACTCCAGCTGGGGCAGCTTGCTTCCAGAGGTGTAACTGGGGCAAGCACTAGCTTCAGCTCTGCTGGTAAGCAGCTGCAGAAGCCTCAACTCCAGATGTTTTGTTCAGCGCATTTTCTAAGTGGCCAATGGCTGAATGGGGCCCGTTCTGGCGGGAATTTGAAAGGAAAAGTCGCCTCTTTCAGATGAGACCAAGATGTCTGCACTAGCACACGTGGAAGAGCAGGTGCGCGGTTTTGGAAAATGTGACGTTTCAGTGCAAGTTCCGCCTGAAATTCAGCTAGCACATGTCGTATAAGGCGTCACTGTGGCTAAAATACTGATATTATCGGTATGAAATTAGCAATGTAGATGCAATAATAGCTGTACGCTCCAAAAATGCAATAAAAAAAATAGAGTTTTTTCGCAATTTTTGGTCGCCACAACCCGTGTCCCCCTTAACTCTTCTTGGGAGGGATCTCGGCGAGACCTCTCGCACTGTTAAAACTGGTAACTTTACGTGAAAGCATTGTGGTAAGCAGTTTATTTTAGTAATGAACACATTATGAAGTTGACGGTGCCTCTGTTTCCCAATGTTATATCCTACATACAGCATAATTATTTTTAATTTTACAAATATTTTCATTGCAGATAACATAATTCTGGTCTTTGAGCTGGATTATTCAAAGAGGCAGACATTACTTGCACGAGAAATTGAAACACATATTCAACTAATTAAGAAAAATCACGAATTATCTTCTAAATTAATTACCTTACAGCACATACTACAATTTACTAATTGCAAGGCACATTCACTTGGAATAATTTTCCAGAATGACGCCATTTCGGAGATATACGCCATCAAACTCATCGTAAAAATGCACTGTTGTTCCACTTACTTTTTTAACAAAATGCTCTTTTATGCATTGAAGCACAAAAGTAACTGGAATGCGCATGTATTTCGTTCCACACTTTCGAAAATAATATCTCCAAACTGGTGTCGTCCTGGAGCTCACCGGCTATAATTAGTAAATTGCAATATGTGCCATAATATAACTAAGAAGTTAATTAGTCAACTTTTGCTTATTAGTTGAATATCTGTTTTGATTTCTCATGCTAATAATGTCTGCCTCTTCAAATAATCCAGCTGAAGGACAAGAATTATGCTATCTGCCACCATGCGATCTTTAAAAATTCCATAAAACTTAAGAATGATCACTCTGCATAAGTGGTATTGTTATTAGTGGACTCCACTGTACAGCAATACAAGCTCCCCATCTTTACGATATCAGCCCTCCCCCATTACCCTCTTCTGTCTTTTTCTCTGTCCAGCTATACGGCACTTCACTACGAAGTCATCCACACTTGGCTGCATCCTCCTCCATACAGTGAACATTGGTGAACAAAACTTTAGGTGACACCCCACTCTGGGCATACTAGGAATTATGTCCATAAGAGCACTATATTTACTAGTTTACACAGGCAGGAGAGCAGCACACAGCAGTGCGAGGACACCAATGAACGAATGCGTAAGAAACAGCTATGAAGGTGGGTATACTGTGCTGTAAGCATTTTCACTTTACCGTGCCGTAGGTAAGATGGCAAATGGCATTCAATATTTTGAATATTTCTTATTAAATTGAAGTTTGATTAGGTTACATCTTTAGTTAGTATCTTAGACAACGAACACACATATGTGTGCGTGTAGTAATGGGACAATTCTACGGATATCCAGGCTTTAAACTAATGTGAGTGCCAAATCAGAAGGTTTCGCTGTACTACATAGTTGCTTTACAACTTTATCCGTACCACTATTCCACTGTGTTCAATAACATATACATATGATTCTAACGTGCACCCAATTTTTACGGTCTTAGAGTAAGAAAATAAATGTGGTGATGATTTGGGATTTTAATGGAGCAGCAGCCGTGCAAGCTATGATGCGCCAAGCACGTTTTTCGAAGTAGTTCATTTGTTCAAATGTGGTAAAATGGTGTAAATGGCCAAGCAAAAGTATAAGAGCATAAAATGTGCTACAGTTCCTGTAGGGCTTCTGTGGCTTTGAAATAGTTGAAGTATATTCATATGGCACAAGTGGTTCATCGCTCAATAAGAGCATGGGATGGAAAGGGATTCTTTTTTTTTGTAACAAATTTTAAAATATCTTTGTCTGCATTTTTCTAAGCCGGGACATAGGATTAAGTGACATAGGATTACCTCGTAATATCTTTCAAGAAAAATAAAAGTAAACCTGAATGTAAACCTGCACAAAATATAGCCTGTCATTACGGTCACGATTAGAAAAAAGGGAACATGCAGAACGTATGCTCACAGAAGGGAAACATTTTTTTTTTTTTTAAACCAGCTTTCACGCAAGAAAGAGGCACATTTTTGTCACCATTTTCGCTTTAGTGGCCACAGATAAGCACACAAAACAGTTTTCCCGAGCAATCACTTTTAGGGATACTACTATCACATTCACGAGATTTTATGTAGCTCTGCATCTGAAGTAGCAATAACTTGATTTGTGCGAGTTGGTTCATTTTGAGTAAAACTTGAAGCCGCACGAAGAAGACGATGACAGTAATTGAAAAACACAGCAGGACGAGTGCTGTACTGCCAACTAGAAAATTTATTGAAAGATCAACCAGCTTTTATAGCATGTCAGAAAAACACCAACAATAACCAAAAAGGTTAAAAGGCATGCATACTGTATACATGTAAAGGTGCTTATCTAGAAAATTTATCTCAAGATTTGTTAGGCTGAGTGACGTTGTGCTAACACAATTATCTCCTTCTTTGGTAATGTACTACGCTTCTACAATTTCCGTTCTAGATAAGCACCTTTAGTATTTGTAGGCAATACGCATGCCTTTTAACATTTTTGGTTATTGTTGGTGTTTCTCTGACATGCTATAAAAGCTGGTTGATCTTACAATAATTTTCCAGTTGGCAGTACAGCACTCCTCCTGCTGTGTTTGTTTTCAATTACTGTCCTCGTATTATTCGCGCTGCTTCAAGTTTTACTCTGCATCTGACTTCTCGGAATATGCGACCGGGAGTGTTTCTAGCTTGCTTTGCAGATAGCGAGCTTAGCAGAGTGCCAGAAATGCTGGTGGCTGTATATGCTGACGCATCCAGTGCCGAATTGCACGAAATCTCATCCAAATGATAGTATCTCCGAAAGTGATTGCAGTCGAGCACAAAATGAGCCCACAGTAACCTTCATAAAAACGTGCTCTGCCGCCATCTCGTGATGGTGATGACGAAGCATCTGACGGCTCTGATGGCAGGCTGTTGCCAACACTGCGAATGCAGTTTAGGTTTCGTATCCGATTGTAATGTGCAGGCAATTTCAGACCCTTTTTTTTTTTTCAGAAAGAAGGTGTGCGTAAGACTCATGCAAGTACAGTAGTACACATGTCCGCTGGTTCCTGTGAGGTATGTAAGTGGTAGAAATGCAAACAAATAACTTCTCAGCAGCTTAGGAATAGCACCCATTATGCAAGTGCAAGTTTAATAATATGTCTTATTACAGCTTTTGGTATGTTTAAACACATCTTGCACCAGCACATAACAAATCTGCACCGAACACCATAAACGGGCACTTGTACCTTTGAACTCGTAGAGGGCAGTGGAGAGAGCCAAGATGGTGCAGCTGACTAGGTAGGAACCACCTGTGAAGCCAGCCGTCAGCTGGGACACAAGCTCCTTGATAGCTGCGCCGGGATCCTCTGGCTGCCATCTGATCAGTGCCTTGCCCACAGTTAGCACAACCTCATACGCTGCCTGCCGCACCTTAGCAGCATTCACTTTGGTGCACAATACCGCCTGCAACCAGCGATTTCCAAATATGCAATAAGTCCACCAGTTGATTACAAAACCGCCCATGACTACTGCTCCCCAATATTTTTCAATTGACAGAAATGAGTTCCCACTAAACATAATGGAAGTATCCTTTTAACAAATTTAGTATCACATGTATCAGCATAATATAGCTAGCGAAAGCTGAATGGGCTCTGTTTTTACGCACACAGATTTTATAATACATAGTTGGGGGTGTGTGAAGATTGATCAGTTTGTAAATGGCATTTGTTAATTTGATTTACCCCACACGTTCAGTATAAATGTGCATGAATAACACTTTTACACAATTTATAGAATGATGCAAAACCATGTCAAATCCTGGCAGACTTTCCAGTGGATAGTTAAAGGGATGGAGAGCATCAACTGCTTTATGTAGACGACTGCATGCTGAAAATGCCTGTGCAAGTAAGTATACCCACATTCTGAAATGCAATGCATACCAACGCTGAATGCTGACGTAGGCAGCACTCAACTTATGGCAAATGCTTGTCAGTGCTCAACACAGAGCATCTATGCCATGTGTTTTCTTACTTTGAAAAATTTGCTTTTAAATTGCATGGGGCAAGTAGCGTAGTTCAGCCTGTTCAGGCGGATTATCTAGCGAGGCAGACTTTACTTGCATGAGAAATTGCATGCCCAGGTGGCTAACTTAATTAACTTTTAAGAATATTCTCTAATTAACCATTCACTTTAGGGCACATGCTAAATTGTGCAGTAGTAAAGTCATATCTGCTTATCATAAATCCTAAGACTAGTGCCACTTTCGAAACATTGGATACAAAATATTGTTACGCGAAAGCACAGCAATGAAACTGTTTACAGGGTGTATTTACAAGGGTAGCAAGCACTGGCCAGCATAGAAGCCAGCCAACATTGGGCAAAGCATGCCGTTGTCATCAGATAAACAGTGGCCACTTATGGGTACGTCCTAAATCCAAGGGTCAACATCATCTTCTAGTAGCTAAAGAATTTATTGCCAGTACAGTCAAAATTATCCCAAACTGCTCGATGCATGCTCTTGGGAAACTTAGCTGTAACACCAATGTATTCTCTAGCCCACATTAAAATAAATATCAATTATGGGGTTTTATGTGTCAAAACCACAGGCTGATTATGAGGCACGCCATAGTGGGGGACTCCGGAATAAGTCGGACTACCTGGGGTTCCTTAACGTGCACCTAAATCTAATACACAGGCGTTTCCCATTTTGCCCCTATCAAAATGTGGCTGCTGTGGCCAGGATTTGATCTTGCGACGTCGCACTTAGCAGCCCAACACCACAGCCATTAACCACGGCGGGTGAGCCCACATTAAGGCCAGATATCTTGAAAGTGTGCTAGTCTTTTGGTTTCAATACTGCTCAGCTTCAATTTCTCAATTGCAACATGCAGCCTAAAGTGAACAATTATAAATGTTAATTAGTGAATTGTGCTAATTAACTATCTGTACATTGCAATTTCTTACGGAGGTAAGTGATGGATAATATTGTTCCAACTTTTCAGATGCACTTATGGAAATGTTGGAACAATGTTATCCATCACAGGTTATCTTTAGGAATCTGTTCAAACTGAAAAAGAAATGGTGGCGTAATGAAACTAAGTGCAACAGGCAGGAAAATAAGTCATTCGTAAAGACTGTCTGTCCTGCAATTAGATGTGACTAGCCATCACATGTGGCAATGTCGCACCTAACAGCACAATACCCGCAGCGGTGGGTTAGCGGCTCTTGCATTACGCTGCTAGACAGAAGGTCACAGACTTGATTCCTGGTTGTGGCAGCCGCATTTCAATGGGAGTGACGCCTGCGTACTTGGATTAAGGTCGACATTAAAGAACCCCAGATGGTCAACATAAACCAAAAGTCCCCCACTACGGTGTGGTTCATAATCAAATACAGTAGAACCTCATTCACATGTTTTGGAAAAAGCCACGAGAAAAACGTATTAACCAGGAAAATGTTCAATCCAAAGTAACTAAAAAAATTTGACAGACTCAACTATTGTTGACATCTACGTAATGCGAAGCGTCATGTGGATCGCTGCGGCACGAGACACCGTCGCATGTCGAGCTGGTGGTGCTCTGGCGGCCTGAGACCTATTTTGTTGTCTTCCTATTGCGTGGTGCTTTAAGAGGGCGACGCGAAACAGAAACGAAATCGAGCTGATCGGTGATGCCGAATGCCGCCGAAGCGAAACCTGATGGCCACATCGCGCCGGCCGAAGAAGTGAATGGCAGCGCATTTGGATTATCGCCTACTAAATGCGTGCAGTACGCTACCAATGGCACCATATATATGCACCATGCACTGTAAAACAGATAGGTGAAGAGGCTTATCGCAATAGGTTTGGCGGCGATTGCTGTGAATGCGGTGTGCGATGACCCGGGCAGAGATTCGCTGCTACCGGAATAAAGAAGTGTGCGTGCTGTGGTTTTCATATGGGACAGGCGGGGTTCTCGATCGCGTGCGCCTCGCGCCTTTTCTTGTTCAAATGAGATCTAGCAGCCGGAAAACATACGTATACGATCGCAGTCTGCAGCAGGGACGGCGGCGCGTTTCGGTTATCGCCTATTCAAAGCATGCACTGCACTTCCAACCGCACCACGCGCTGTGAAACAGATAGGTGAAGGTGCTTATCGCAATAAGATTAGCGATCATAGCTGTGAATGCCCCGGAGAAGATATGCTGGAACCGGAATGAGAAACTGAGTGCGCACCGGCATTTTCACATGAGACAGGCGGACGAGTATTGCGGTGAAGCTGCCGCGGCGGGCAGCTACAGTCAAAACCGGCTATATCGAACTCGCAAGAAAACGCCTATCAGTTCGATATAGAGCATAATTCGATATAAGCCTGCTAAATAATTGGATGTCATAAAAGCACATACTATTTATAAAATCACTTTATTGACGAAACTAGCTTAGTTTCGCATAAATTAGTCCTGCATTTTCTTCTGCTTGGGCAATTTCGCTGCCTGCGACGCACGCACTTCCCCACGTTGTCTAAGGAGTCCGATCAGCTGAGGCCGCAACTTTCCGCATTCGCGCAGAAGCACCGGACTAATGCGAGTGCACCAATCACTTCGGAGGATGTGGGCAAAGGACCATAGTTGCTTTCCTCAACGTGCCTACTTTCATTTGTGCTCGGTACGATGTCGGCGATGTAGTCTTCGTTTCGGGATCTACCGTCGTCGCGACACCATCATCTGCACTCGCAAACTCGTCCACCGTTGACTCGAATGTCCCGGAAATTTTGACAGCTCGCTCCAAACTTCGGCAACACCGGCAACGGCTTCGTCGCATTCATCAGAATTTACAGTCATCACCGAGCACGCGGAAACCGGCACGTATGAAGAACGCCTCGTACACGGCCGTGCGTACGCGTCGGGCGCCATGGGCACCGGGTTGCGAGTATGGCTACTTTAGCCCTAATCGTGCTGAGAGTGCTCCTCGGAATCTTGCACGCTGCGGGGATATCGCGTTCGACGCGATTTATGATTTCGATCTTCGACGAAAGGCGAATTCTGCCGCTTCATCACGGCAACACTGCGGGAGAAGGCCCACAAGGCGCAAACACGATTAACCAGAGAAGCAGCCAGACAACTCGCACTTTCGCCATCTTGCACGAAGAGCGCACAAGAGCCTCTGATTGGCTGCCTGAGCAAGCGCTGTAGGCGGGCCAGGATCGTTTTTTGCTGGGGAGTGTCGATAGATAGTGATCTAAAGAAAGGAAGGACGCTTGATTCTGCAACCCGTGAGGGAGCACGGCGAAGCGGCGTCAGGGGAGAGGGAGAGGGAGTGGGAAGTGAAAGATGATAGAGAAAGAGGGAGGGTAATAGCCTTCACTATGTGCGACAGGGGGAGTGTCGACGGCTCGCCCGAACAGCCCGAGGCAGCGCTGTCACGGTAGGGAGAGCGGTTGGATGGAGCCGCGCCGCCGGATTTCCCCGCTACTGCGAGGGAAAGCCAACTTCTGGGGGCACTTTTCCGCCGCTTGATGTTCGATATATCGGGAGTCACTGCAATATATGCTCGATGTAAGCGTAATTTTTGCTATATATACTCATTGTAACTGTACCGTGACCAGAAATTGTTCGATATATAGAATAATTCGATGTAAACGGGTTCGATATAGTCGGGTTCGACTGTATATACTGTTCTTGATCGTGCGTGCCTTGTGCAATTTCTTGTTTACATGGGATCTAGTGGCCAGAAAGCGTATCATATGATCACAATTTGGCAATGTCCTGAACGCTCGTGCCGGAAAATTGTGTTTTCCGAGAACGTATGAAGCGGTAAAAAATTATGGTAACTCTACTGGGTTATTTTTTATGTTTTAGACTGAGAACGCTGGCGCCGAGAAAACGTATGTAGCGGGAACATACCAATGAGGTTCTACTGTAGTTGTTTTGGCATGTAAAATCCCGCAATTTATATTTTAATACCACAGTAAAATTTCAGCTTGCTTTACTTCCAAGCATGGAGGCACTGAAGGAATGCACATCTTAGGTGCTGCACTGTGTGTGTCTCATGGCCTACTAATACAAGCATAAAAGGCAGCACAACATGTTTATGCAGCACTTCAGATTACCATAAAAGCAACAGCTGAGTGTCAACAATATGCCAAGATGGAAAACAATAACGCTTTAACAAGACAATTATAAAGTATTTTACATGCAGCCATATAGAACCACCAAAGATGGTTTCAATTGTGTGTGTGTGGGGGGGGGGGGGGAGACAGTCCCAGATTATCAGAAGCATTAAGAACATGTTTTACTTACTCTTTTCCATATTGTATGATCACACAAGGCTTGAACATTTGAAATGTTAGAAACTACTTGATGTACACACTACTACATATAGTATACTCTGTCATGTAATACAAATCTGTGCTTCTCATGGCTCTAACGCCATATCAGCACTCTGACTGGCTACAGGAAAGAGTCCCAATATATGCATGACTACACATACACTTGCTTCTTGCCGATTGTACTACTGTATAAAAATGTCAGTTCAAAATGGACAATCCCAATGATACTACTAAAGCAGTTATACACAGTGGGTTCATATCATTACTAATGTCCAGTGTTGCAATCAATGTGAAAACCATAAAACAGTCATTAGGTGCACTTGGTACTGTTTTCATCAGCAGCCCATTAAAAGGCGCCATCTAACAGTTATTAAGGACCCACACATGCAGCAGTTTTTTAGAAAAATTTGTGTTTATTCGATAAATCTTTTTCTACCTGCAAGCTTCCTTGTTTAAAAAGTGTGAACATCAGCAGCACTGTTAACAGAGCAATAGTAACAGCACGCCCCAAAAGTGCTGTGTTGCACTTTGAAACTATGAAATATGAAACAATACAGTCGGCTACTGATTTCTCGGACTCTAAAAATTCAGACATGCTCGATTATTCGGTCCGCTTAGCGGTACCGCCATTCTCCCCATAGACCATAACGTATGACAACTGCTGAAAGTTCGAACACCTTGCAACCTCTCGTCTGATTTTTCGGACATTCCTTGAGCCAACTCGATCAAGAGCACCATGCACAGACACTGACCGGTGCATGGTTCGACTTGCTGAACGCCATTTTTGTTTTGAACGGAGCTTCCTTGCTGCCCCCAAAGTGGCGCTACTGCAAATCCCCGATCATCATCATAGTTTCTGTCTGGTTCGATAGAGTGGCTACAGCAGTTCCGGTCTCAGCTTAGTAAGCCACGTCAAAATAATCCAGCAGCTGATTTGTTTTTTCGTGCACAACGCTGCGAATAGGCCACATTTTTCGTTTGTGCGACTGGTGTCCGCGTGGCAGCATGGTGGTGTTTGTGTGCTGTGTCGAGGTTGTGGTGATCCAACGCGGCATACGGAAACATCACGTCAAGTGTCTAATGGCGCCGACAGTGCCCGCGCAGACTACACTGGGGAACGCCGGCACGCGGGTGCCGGGAGGCCTAGGATTTGTCGCCTTCTGATGTGCTCCCTACTGATGCCGAAAATGTTCTGCCGAGACCTGCACAATGGTTGCACTGCGATTCCGGACACCATCTCATTTGACAGTTTCACAGGTGCTGACACTGCTGTACTGACATGTGCAGAACTCGACGACGGTGAGATCATTCGTCAGGTTTCTGCTACGTCGCCGGACGACGACTCCGAGTCGGCTCCAATGACTCCGAGTACAAGCAGTGACTGTGCTTTCAGCCGCCTATAGTGACCGTACGACCCTCTCCAAGATTCAGGCTTACCTGATTGCGCATAAACGGAACAGCGTGCAATGGCGCATTCATGATTTCTTCATGCCTACTGCCGAGCCTGAATAAGCGCGTGGAAATAAAGGACTTCTTTATTTTTTTTTTCTTTCTTAATCTGCTTTTTGGGACATCTGTTTATCAGACATTTCCGCAGTCCCCGTGAGGTCCGAATAAACGGTCGGCGGCTGTACCTTGTAACTGCAAATTGTGACAGGCTTCTGAAAAGCTTATACAGTCAAATCTTGTTATAACCAAATGGGTTATAACAATTTAGTGAAGATAACGAAGTAATTGCAACTACCCCTGAAATTCCTGTAGAAACATGCATTTAAGATGTTGTTCTAATGAAGCAAAATTTTCCTATATAGTAATATATATTGTTACGATCGGCCAGTGGGGGAAGCAGCCTTCCAGCCTCTACTGCCCTACTGTAACAAATCGCTTCATGAGGCTAACAATACGTCACCTCGGACAGACCAGCTGCAACACCAAGACAAGACACGTTTGATGGCTACGGGGTTGATGGATGGCACGTGGTCGCCAGCTACGACGCTGTTATCAATGAACACTTTTAAAAGTGCTTTATACGCCGCTTCGTTACAGTCGCTACTGGGCCATACAAGGAGCCAAAACACGAGACTGGAGTCAAACATGACACCCCTGTCTGCGAGCATCCTCATCTTTCTCTGGGACAGTGAGCCATGTGCAAGTGAAAGTGAGCTCTGATGTGCTTAGCCAGAAAGATCAAGTCAGGGTCTGACCAATAGCTCATGTTATAAGAACGATGAACTGCACTTCGCTCTCCGGCCAGTACGAGTATGCCTCTCCTACGTAAATAAAGCCCTCATCGTTCCTCATCCTCTCGACCTCGTACTTTTCACTAAAGAAGCAACCCTCATCCAGTAAGCTTGGAAGACATCATGGGCACTGCTAAGCCTCCGTGTGACGCCCTGTAGCGTAGGCCAGCTACCTGTTACAAGACGCACCGGCAGCGTAGGCTTGAGAGTGACCCCCTGTGCGATGCCAGACTGTGTGAGGCCATGACTCCCGGATCTATAATATACATATAACTTTTGTACATTTACTGACCATCTCGTGCTGACTAGACCAAAATTTGGCAGCACAAAACGTTGCTAATAAAAACTCATCTGATGTGGCAATGTAGAAACCCCACGACTTCTTGCCAACGTGCCAAACCAGCCATATTGCCAAGTTGGTAGGCAAGCTCACACAGTACTGCTACTGCCTCACCACTGCACTCTTACCAATGTCACAACTTTTGCAATCTCTTGAGCTTTGTGCATACAACACACTATGCAATGGTTCAGGGATGTGTTCAGATACAACACTAAGCCAGATTAAAATGCAAACAGTGGAGCAAGCACATGGCTTGTGGAATGTGAAGAAGGATGCCTTTTCAGGCATGCAGCATTGTCTAACCACCGCTGCAATGAACTGCCCCACATGCACAGTCACAGTTTTTTTTATCAGAAGAATGGCTTGCTGAGCAAGTTTGTATTTTATTCTTGAAGTGAGATGAAAAAAAAAAGAATCTTAATACAAAGGCAAGGAAGGCAGCACTGTGTCCATCTTCCTTGCCTTCATATTTACTTTTCACGCTGGTTGCTTCAAGGGTTTTAAATGTCCTGGAACCATATTTTATAACTATATACTACTTTTTCAATTCTTTTTGCCCTACGTCAGTGGCTCGGAGAAAGCCATGCCAGTGTTAGTGCTGGCGTCAGCTAAACGGGGTGATGAATAATGGAATTAGAAATCAAAGATGGGCTTGTTTGCTTCCACATTCTTGGCCATCACTCAGGTTACTACCCACATTTCGAAATGTGCCTAAGAGCCCTGCAAGCCTCCGATTTCATGCAGTGATACCGTATTTACTTTCATAATGATCGCATTTTTTTGTCAAAAAAATTGACCCAAATTCAGGGGTGCGATCATTACGCGGGTTAAAATTTCCTGCAAAAATTTTTTTTTCATCCCGCATTTGCTTTGGGATGACAACAGGTCAAGCAGGCGGCTGCCGCTATACAATTGTGCTATAATAGTGCGGGACTGGTGCGGGACACCAAAACAAAAATGGCTGCCGGCAGAGCAAGCCAAACGCGATTTTTTTTCTTCTCGCGCACACATTACGCATTGAAACAGTTTCTTCCGTATCAGTAACGAGTAATATCGTTAATATTGGCAAGTTTGCGACAATAACATAGCCATGTCAACTTTGAGGGGACAGAAACAGAGATGGGCGCACTTAGCTACCATTGACATAGAAACACATGGCGGGCATGCTGCGGGAACTGCGGCATTTGTTTTTACTATCCTAATACAGCACGTTTCCGCTAAAGGTGGGCGAATATCTTAGTTGTGTTACAAGCGTCGGCGTATGAATAGGGTACACTTTTAACGTATCAGTGTAAACGTGGCCACTGTAGTTGCCACTCGCGATTTGTTGAGTGCCCACGAGTGCAGACAAGAAGAGTCGAAAGGCACCTTTTTTGTCGTTGTTGGCCAAAACCATTATGAAGCCTACAAGTAATAAAGCCAAGGCAAGTTTGGTTGTAGCTTTTTTTTTTTTTTTCATGGAAGTGCGGAAAGTGATGAAAGGAATGAAATGGGGCATCTGCTTAAGAATGTTTGGTGCCTGCTGACCGCTTAGTATGTCTTCAAGAGTCGTTCGCGTAGCATTTGACAGCATTTGACAGCATTCGACAAATGGTAAGCTAGACTTGGAAGACAACATATTGCTGCGACAAGTTCGGGGTGCGATCATTACACGGGAAAGAAAAAAATCGAATTTTGACGACAAAATTCAGGGGTGCGACTATTATGCGAGTAAATACGGTATATCTGTTGTGCAGCTATTTCTGCATGCCCGCCAACAGCAAAGATAGGTTAGCATTGACAGCTGCATTAGAAAAAGCAGTCATCTCACTGAAGAAGATGTGATAGAAAACAATGTTTCATGGTCCTTCAGCGGTGCACTCTGGGCTTCAGCACTGGCTTTGACTTATCCACTAAAGTAACTCATTGCAACCCCTGTTGGCCGTAAGGGTGGACAACATTTATAATGAAGTACAGTGAAATTTCAATAATTTGAAATTTCTTCATTCGAACTGATGGATAACTTCAACAGCTCTCTTGGTCTCAGCAAAGTCATATGTATTTGAATAGCGAGAAACACCCGCGAATTCCAGCTACAAAAATGGCACAGCAGTTATTTCAAACAAAATTGTTGCTCCCATAGATCACTTTCTGGATAAACCCAAACCAACAGCGAAAATTCAATGTGTCACTATCGACCATGCCATAGAAAGGATGCGCTGAGAGCACAGACCGAACTGGAGCAACCAGAGCAGCAAGCAAGCAGAGTGGTGCACGCTCTCCTTTCCTGTCCCCTAGAGGGAGTCCCCTAGTGCAGGGTTGATTACGCTACCAGTACACTGTACACTGAGTTGTGCTAGACTGCACTCACTTGCTCCCCTCCCCTCCCTCTCTCTTAGCACGCACTTGATCACACTGTACGCTCACGTACCCCCTCCTCCTAGCGCGTGCACACTCAATGAAGTCATCTCCCACACTGGGCATGCAGGAAGACAGTGCGCATCCAGCCACTATCCTTCTCATCCCTCATACTGTCCCTATTGTGGAGCAAAGCCCACAGTATATCATTGCACCTGGGAGTGCCCACACCCTCGAGGTTACTCCCCTATTTCTTCACCTTCCTCCTGGGAGACTGCGCTGACCAGCTCAGACCTGCAAGAGCAGCGACGGCTGATCTGGCGGGCACGCGGAGTGGCGCGAGCGAATTGGGCCCTGAACTAAGGGCTCCACTCTACGAGGAAGTCACCCAATCTCATTACAACTAAAATCTCTCTCTCTCTCTCTCTCTCTCTCAGCTTACCCTCACACGTTTCCCTTTGAATCCACAGCAAACGACATGCGTGACGCAATCTTATCGCACTTTGACATTTACGGGACCTGCTTCTTTGGGCACGCCGTCGTGTGCCGATCTTTTACATAACTGCAGTGATGTCCATGAAAAAACCGAAGACTGCACAAACATAGGGAAAGTTACAGTGACCTTTGGTCAAACTTCTGGGCAACCACAGTGATTATTTATGCAATGCAAAGTTTAATGATCTGTTTGCAGTCTACCTTTAATGTCTAGGTTTGCTCTTCTCCACTTGTTTGGGCGCCATACTAAAGCAGTTATATGGAGGAGCTTTATATCTTTGCAAATATACAGCGTTGCAATCGCTTCAATATTTGATTTTTTCGATGTGATGCCAGTGATGGCTTTTGTTTTGCACGCTGTATCACACAAAGGAGCCAGCGCTATATTTAAAAGGGCTCTCCTTAGTTCTAACTCTGTTTTATTCAATTTCCAGCCCTTTCTGGAGTTCGAATTAACTAGATTCTACAGTAATTTTGGCTTTACTTTATTTTGTTATGATGAGATTCTACTGTAATTCAATATACAAGCTTTCTTTTTTTTTTCTGTCGAACATTTAAAGGAATACCTGCTATCTGCGCTGCTTTCGGGCACTTGCCGGATAGCAGCCCCACCGACATTGCACTGCAAGACAATGGCAACGACACATGACACAACTTGAGGAAACCAGAAGGGGAAAAGAAGCAACACCACACGCAGTGCCAAGTAGACAATTATGAGCCCAAGGCTGCATTTGGAAGGCTATGTGATGATACATGAAGCAAAGCCAGAGTCTTCAGCAAGAGCTCAAGTAGTTACATAACACACCTTGGTCAAGGGGTTAACTTCAGGACAACAGAATGAATGATGGAACTAAAATAACACAAGTAATTTGGAAGACTTACCTCATGAAGAGCTGTCCAGGCAAAAGACTTGTGGTCAATGCTCAGGTTACCAAGCAAAAGGACCAAGCAACGAAGGCGTGGCTGCACAAAAAACAAGCAATTCATTAAACAAGCCAACAAGGCATAGATTAACCAACGAGTGCAGCCACAGCTGAACCTGTACATACGTCCCAAAGGGACTACTGCTCTTCAGTGATCTTTTACATAACTGCAGTGATGTCCATGAAAAAACCGAAGACTGCACAAACATAGGGAAAGTTACAGTGACCTTTGGTCAAACTTCTGGGCAACCACAGTGATTATTTATGCAATGCAAAGTTTAATGATCTGTTTGCAGTCTACCTTTAATGTCTAGGTTTGCTCTTCTCCACTTGTTTGGGCGCATCATGCCTAGTTTTTTTCGGCTTCTAATTTGCAAGCTACCTGCAATGCCCAGGGCCTTCCTTCATTGGCCTTTTCCAGTCTTAACATATTCTTAATCAGGTTGAAGATTAAATCTCCCAGCTCCAGTAATCCACTGGCAAAATCCACAATGCAGATAGCTTTGGCATTCTGCTAAATGTTGCTTTCAATTCTAGCTGTTACAGCGTAAAAGTGAGGCGGGCTACTGGCATCAAGTGCACATGAACTCTGAACGTGGTGAGGTTTGTCTACAGATGAGGACCGGTTACGTTACTCACGTAACTGCGTTCACAGCAAGCACAGTTAATCTCAACCCCTGTCACAATCGTTACATGGATTCGCAGAGGGGGGTTGCTAGTTTGTGATGGAGCAGTTGGCAACAAAACTATGAGGGAACACTGGCAGCAAGCAGGTAATACAAGCAACCTGCGCACTATCATGGCCATTCTTTCAGCCAGCTCCCACAGCTTCTGCAAAGGATGTCTGTTACCTACAAGCACTCCAGATTCAAAGCCAGATGTAACAAAAATGCAGTGGCACTGCTGTGACATTCTGCACAAGCAAAGAAAATTTTTTCAAATCCTAATGCCATGACTTTCACAACAGAAGAGATTAGTAAATGTGGCCAAATTTTCAGTTACCTTGGAAAAATTGTAATTTGAAGTGGCTAACAGCAAAGATGAGGAGTGCTAACGTAGTTGTCTGCCCCTTTTACTTACACTATGTCTGTCTGCTTCAACCATGCAGCTTGTCTAATGGCTATTTTCCCATTACTTGGAAGGCCTTAACACTTACAGTAGAGCAAACTGTGCAAAGGAGCCGACATATACTATTGACATTATGTGTTTTATGTACGACCCAAGGTACCACTTGTTGCACATCCTTAACATGCAGAACTCCAACATGCGTTCCATCATGGGAATGTTCTGCAACAGCAGGTAGTGATTTTTACCAGTGACCACATGGTGATACTAGCTGCATCTCCTTTTCGGTACCTGCGCTGCAAGCTCACAATATAAAGTAACCATGGCACATGGAAAAATTGTGTAGCAAGTAATATGCAGCTGTTTATAGAGTTTGGTACACAGCTGTTTATAGCATATAGCATATACAGCTGTTTATAGCGTATAGAGTTTGGTACACAGTCAAGCCCACATGTAAGAGCAAACAACCTGCAATCATTACAAACGATGAAGGCATGTTTTTTTATCAATATGACACATATTTTCCCTTCATTTCATCAACTGACAACAAATAGATATACATACCGCTCTCGATCCAGGGGCTATGCTCTGTAGACTATCCAGGAGAAGTTCACCGAGTTCTGCAACATGTGTTTCAATGAATTCCTTACAAATAGGAGTTGGACAGTGGCAAATTTCTTCCAAGACGCGGTATGCCTTCTTTTGTACTCGACGGTCTGAGTCCTACAGGGTAAAAAAGCACAGCAAAACAAAAAAAAGACATCTAATAAATGTAAAAATAGGCAGGCTAAATATTTGTGGTAAGTGACTCGGCAGCAACTTTGGCCAAAAATTGAGGAGGACTACAAAAGTGAACTGCTCTACTATGCGAAATCAACTGAAGTCATAATGGTGTTTTCATCAACAACTTTCCTCCTAACAGAAACCCAAAACAGTATATTGTGATGAAAATAGCAGGTGGAAGGATGGTCTAGAAGATGATGCATTTAAACGTCGATCCTCACCTCTAAGTTGACCTTACTTAGCATGTACATGCGTTGAATATTCTCCGGACCCATCTTGCTGACTAGGGATCTTGCCAGGTCTAAAATTGCATGCCTGCAATATAAAGTCACAGTATATGGCACAAGTTTATCCATCAGAGCTACAGGGTGTCCCTTATCTCCCTGTCTAGAAATGGCACTATATATATATATATATACTTTGAAACTTACTTGCTATGAGAAGTAATCTGCTCATCTAACAGTTTTGCAGATGCACTAATGAAAAGTGCAGAGCAGAGCTGCAACAAAATGAAGATACTGTAGTACATTTGAAAAAGCACAAGCATTAAAAACACAAAAAGGACCTAAGATACCTGGTCATCTGCAATTCGAACAAATGCCTTGATGGTGTCATAGGCCGCCAGGCGGGTTCCTTCCTCACACTGTGATGGTGCCTCATTTGTATAGATATTGAACAAGATTGGCAGAAAGTTCTTCGCATATCTACTCATCTCTGGAACATTTTCCTCTGGAGTAAGCAGACAGGAGGAAAAGAAGATTTGATTATATGCTACTCAAGAGAGACATTTTGCATACAGATGTAGCTCAGTGAATACTCACCATTCAGAATGTTGCTGCTGATGAGGCGCCGCAGCGCAGACATGATGTCAAGCCTCAGATCTAATCGATTGACCAAGTAGGTGCCAAGTGTTCTGGCAATCCTTGGGAAGGACTGCAAGAGAAAATGGAAAATGTTTGGCAAGTGCATTCAAGCTTTTTGTATGCTATACCATGAATAATGCTTTAAGACAGAAGGCACGCCTGATGCAAAAAGGTAGCAGGTGGTTGTAAAGAGAAAATTTTCACTTTTTAATGTGATCGGCCCATTCTTAACCTACTTCCCCACTTGGTGGTTTGTATGATGTTCCTAGCCTCTTTACTCCAGCAATCTATCTAATAAAAAGAAAGATTTGAAAAACTTTAGTACTGGTTGGTACCGAACCTGGGTCCCCGATCACAGCAGTCCGATGCTGTATTTGCTCGGCCACATTCACAGGCTGGGCAATGAGGGATTAATTCTCAGCATTAGCACGCACCGGCACGCCATTGGTGCAATCTTGGAGGCCACGCCAAAGGAGGGGGAATCGCAAGGGAGAAGCCCGGCTGCAGTACACAACGAATTACTCCTCTTCTTTCACCTTACACATCTAGCATTAATTTTACACCTCTTGGCATTCTCACAATATACATAGGGTCCTTCGTTTTCAGATAAATCATGCTAATTTCCAAGTTTTTGAACCCCCGCAAAAATTTATGAAAATCAGTTTTAACCCGATTTCTACCCTAAGTTCCACCTTGTATACAAAATCAATGAACACTGCCCACCTTGTGACATACATCACATTTCTCAATTGCATACATGCGGTAATGTGCTAGGAACCAAACGCAGCACTGACTTTGCTCTGCATTGCGATTCGCGAACAGTAGCTGCGACATTGTGGGAGCATTTTTCCAAGTAAGGTATATTCAAGGGCTGAAAATGACAAGGATGAACAGAGAAATGATCGAAGTGCAAATGATAATGTACCGAATTTTTCCGCACATAACCCGCCACCACATATAACCCGCACCCCCAATTACTACAGCCCAGTGAGAAAAAACATAACCACGTGTATAAGCCGCAGAAATAACCGCATACAAAAACGCTCCAATCTTTGGGAAAACGGTCTCCATTTGCAGATGTGCAACTCATGCACATCGTATCTTCGGCGATCGGCTCTGGTCATCCATTCTTCGGCGATGATGACAAAGCTGGATTTACACGCCAGACATTACTGCGGACGAAGTCATGTGACAAGTGACGTGAATTAGATCACTTTGAAGCTAGCATTCACAGGACGGTGGATGACAGCACAGACCAAGCAGCCCTCACATGGGCAACCGCAATGGAGCAAACGCGACCGAGTTGAAAATCCCAGCGGTGATTTGGCTCACCACCATATTGCTTCGCATGGGCTGAAAAGGCACCACAGGAACAGCTGACGTACTATGAGCCAGCGCCACGTGCACAATTCGCTAACTACTAAACACAAAATGGCGGCCCGTAAAGGGGAGGAGGGAACTTCAACATGCAGGAGTGGGGAGAGGGTGGGGTTTCCTAGGGGATAACAAAAGCCCAAATGACGGAGAACTTTGCATTGAGGTGTGGCACACTTCAAGGTGAAATTCACATACAGTCGCCGACCGTTTATTCGGACCTCACGGGGACTGCGAAAATGTCCGAATAAACAGGTGTCCGAAAACGCAGATTAAAAAAAATGAAATCCTTTATTTCCACGCACTTATTCGGGCTCGGCAGTAGCCTTGGAAGAAATCGTGAATGCGCCGTTGCACGCTGTTCCGTTTACGCGCAATCAGATAAGCCTGAACCTCGGAGAGGGTCGTACGGTCACTATTGGCGGCTGAAAGCACAGTCACTGCTTGTACACGCTCCGCATGCGACGGCAGCGTAGCACATGGTGCATCATATTCCGACTCGGAGTCATCGTCCGGCGGTGCAGCCGAAACCTAACGAATGATCTTCCCGTCGTCGAGTTCTGCCCATGTCAATACAGCAGTGTCAGCACCTATGAAACTGTAAAATGAGACTGTGTCCGGAATCGCAATGCCACCACTGCGCAGGTCTCGCAGAACATTTTCCGCGTCAGTAGGGAGCACATCGGAAGGCGACAAATCTTACGCCTCCCGGCACCCGCTTGCCGGCATTCCCCAGCGCAGTCTGCGCGGGCACTGTCGGCGCCATTAGACCCTTGACGCGATGTTTACGTATGCCGCGTTGGATCACCGAAACCTCGACACAGCACACAAAGCAAACACCACCGTGCCGACACCAGTCGCACAAACGAAAAACTCGGCCTGCTCGCAGCGTCTTGCGCGAGGAAACAAATCAGCTGCTGGATTGTCTTGACATGGCGTAGTAAGCTGAAACCGGAACTGCTGCAGAGCCGCTCTATCTAACCAGGCAGAAACGATAATGAGCGGGGATTTCTAGTAGCGCCGCTTCGTGGGGCAGCAAGGAAGCTCCGTTCAAAACAAAAATGGCGTTCAGCAAGTCGAACCATGCACCGGTCAGAGTCGGTGCATGGTGCTCTCGACCGAGTTAGCTAAAGGAGTGTCCGAAAAATCAGACGAGAGGTTGCAAGGTGTCCCAACTTTCGGCAGTTGTTATACATTATAGTCTATGGGGAGAATGGTGGTGCCGCGAAGCTGACCGAATAATCGGGCATGTCCGAATTTTTGGAGTCCGGAAAATCGGTCGGCGACTGTATAGCCCACACCCCAACATTACTGTTAATTTTTTGACATCTTGGTGCGGGTAATACGTGCAAAAATACAGCATGTCAACAAGGGTTTGTACGATAATGAAAAGCATTACACGTCTTGCAAAGCGTGCCTGTGTGCAGTAGCATTTGTGTATTTTTTTTCCTTTGTACAGACAAGAAAGGAAGCAAGGAATCACCAAGCACGTTTTCTATTTCTTGTGTATGCGGTTCCTTTGAAAAGTTTAAATAATGCCTTTGAGTGCACCTGTTTATATTGAAAACATTTCTGTCCAAAAGATTGCTCATTATTCATTTGTGAATATTCACAAAAAATTCTCAATTCAGGCTGCTAGCCCACAAGAACCTCAATTTCTCACAGGTTTTCCACCATATAATACCTGATATTTACCTCCCACACCCCTTTGAATTAAAGAAAATGTAAATATCAAAAACGAAGGACTCTAAATATACATGAGTTTCATTATTACATGACATTAAACAAATCTTTACCAATCCTCACAAGAATGAATCTCTCACAAAATTACAAGTGCTAATTGAATGCTATTGTGTTAACAAACATTCCCAGGGGATGGGTTCTGCCTGAATTTTTTTTTCTACAGAGTCCATCTATCTAGAAGTGGCACTACATGCACTTACACAGTTGCTATGAGCCGTGTTTGGTGAAACGATAACGGCACAGCTGGCAATCAGTGGCCTTTACAAAAGCAAGGCTCTCCTGCACAACCAGCCAGACAGCCAGTTGCCAGAATTCAGCCCTTTGCCTGAACAGTAGGACTTTGTTCATACATATTGGAAAAAAATACAAGAAAAAACGTACTAACTGGGAAAACATATTATCTGAAGTCACTAAAAAATCTGGCAGACTCTACTGCAGTTAACATCTACGTAATCGGAGGCATGGCACTAATAATGTTGCAGCATGAAACACCAATACACTCACTTGGTGAGGCTTGAGTGACTCATGACATGCATTGTTTTTGTGGCTTCAGCAAGCTTACATATGCGCTCCTCAAATTCGGCCAGGACCAGCAGCTTCCTCTGCATATTCAGCGCAAATCGTCGAAGCACGAGATGCGACGCTAACATGTGTCAAGCTGGTGCGGCCCGAGAAGCGCGTTGTCATTTTCGTATTGCTTAATGGTTTAGGACAGCAATGGGAAACAAAAATAAAATGAGCTCGTAGGCCTAAATGGAACAGGGTGCCACTAAAGCAAAACATGATGCTCACTTTATGCCATCTGCAGCAGGGAACAGTGGCGCATTTGGGCTATCGCCTAATTGCCTAGCCATTCGTATAGCCTTAAAAGTTTCGCCTGACTCGTACATTGCGAAATTACTTCATAAGTTCAACATTATCAGCGTGAAATCATTGTGTTCCTACGGGCTTGCTCGACATTACAAATCTGATGCATCTAGGCCTAATAATACATTAGATAGTTTGGCGGGGCTGCAAGAAAACCATCCTTTATACAATACATGTAAACTTGAAAAGTTCAAACATGCTGCGCGAACTAGGGAAAACAAACGTTATAATTTCGCTTGCCATCTTTACTAAACGGATTGTCAAAAGAGAACACTGATATTTCCAAAATATTGTACGAAATTTTGTGCACAAGACACTTGAGATTCTCACAACAATCTGTAAGCTATACGGTTCATGCGATGTTTATTCTGGACAAAACTTTTTTGTTCTTCTTGAGTTGCTTATTACCCTAATCTCTGTATATCCTTGAGCTATTAACTCTGTAATCTAACTTTATTAGCAAGCTTATTCTTCTTTTTAATATATTCTGTTCAAACTGATATTTGTCAATGCTTACATATTTTCTATATGGTTGTCTTAATTGTTGTGCTAGACAAACAATTACTTTCTGTGTTTACTGTCAATGCACACATACTACTAATCTGTAACCTGTTTAGTCAGACCACACATACATACTACAAATCTGTAACCTGTTTAGTCAGACCACACATACATACTACAAATCTGTAACCTGTTTAGTCAGACCACACATACATACTACAAATCTGTAACCTGTTTAGTTAGACCACGGACCCAGTCAAGCCTGTTGAAGGCTTTTTGTCTGTGATCCTAAACATCCTGTAATGTTTGAAAAAAGTTTGTTTGTAAAAGCGTGCAGTGCACTTGCAATGGCCCCATGCAACACATTCTGTAATACAGATAGGTGAAGATGCTTATCACAATAGGGTTTGCAGCGATAACTGTGATAACTGGGCATACGGCAACTCACTAGAAGATTTGCTGGTACTGGAATAGAAAACTGAGTTCACGCTGGCATTTTCATGTGACATGGGCAGGTGAGCACTGGGGGGAAGCTGCTACAGCGAATAGCTACATGTTCTCAATCACACGCACCTTTTCTTGTTTACACGGGATTTAGCAGCAAGAAAACATTATCATACCATTGCAGTCTGACGATGTACTGAATATTGCTGCAAAAAGATTGTGTTTTCCGGTAACATATCAACCAGTAAAAAGAAAGCATAACTGTATTGGGTCATTTTCTTGTGTCCTCGAATGTGAACGTTGGTGCCGAGAAATTGGACAAAACTGGATCGTATCAACGAGGTTATACTGTACAGGGTCATCCACTCTTAGGTTGAACACTGCTCATCGTGTCCGCGCTCCGTGGGGTGCCAGTGCATCTGGCGCGGCGGTGCATCGAAGCGAAGCGGCACAGGCGCACACGGACCTCAGGGAGGCGCTTCGCGTCGTCTGCTACAGTGCTAGAGCGCGCCGCTCTGGCTTTGATGCAAGTACATGTCACTAAACGCAGGCGATCAAGCACGCCTCACTCACTGGAGCATTTTCCGGCTGGTTTTCTCTACAGCTTGCGAACAGTCTGCTTAGGCAATTTGCATGAACAGAAACGAGCTTCTCACCACATAAATCACTTAGCATTTTTTTTATGAGTGAGGAGTGTAAAAATAGTCATTTGTCGCGCTCTTTATTAGGCTGGGGCAATTCTATTTTACTCTCACAGCACTTGGTGTAGTGCACACCGAGAAACCTATCAGGCGCGCTCTTCTTCGTTGGATTCATCACGTGATGAGCCTAGCGCGCCGTGTCACGCATGTCATGATCCTAGAACGAATTTGCTTAATTTATTTAAGAAAACGACCGAAACTCGCAATAAATTTCACAGAAAGAGAGTGATTGTTCAATCATGTGTCATCATGTTTGCCATCTATTTTACCATTAAGGAGGGCAATAACATTACTTCGTCAGCAACTAAGAAGTGACATCCGCTGCTTCGCGACTCTCTTATTGACACGTTAATGTCACTAGTAGGGGCGCATGGAGTGCTTTACGCGATGTAGGAAACTGCTCTCCCCGGCATAGCAACTGATTTGGCAGCAATTTTACTTCCCCCTTTCATCTTTCTACATCCTATAAAGAATAAAATTAATTTTTGTTGTCACAGTTTCGATAAAATCACCGAAGCGATGCCGGTCTTTTGACGGCTACCTGACACGAGAAGTCACAGGAATCACACGAGGAATCGTCGGTCAATTATTTGATTACATTGATTAGGTGGAGTAAAACATGTAGCGCCGACGTTTTTTTTTTTGGTTGTATCCTTGGAGAAACAGCACGCAACATGCGAATGCTGTTTCTGTCCGCTTTGAAAAGGTAATTGGAGTGGAAAATTTATAATCTACATGTCTGTTTTCTAGCTTAAATTATGTCTTGCCGGGTAATTAAGTCGTTATTCGCTTCTATTTCATTTCAGTACTTCCTCGGAATAGGCCATATGCATATTCTCACTAGCATATAATAATTTGTTAATTGTACGGCATACATCCCAAAGTGACACATGGCCCCTGCGTTACGCCATAGAGGTGGGCACCGGATAAATTTGGAGAGTAGAAGGAATTTATTTTTTTTTTTTTTAGTGGCTGGGTGGGTGGGGCTAGGCTGAGTGGGTAAAACCCGAATATGAATACAGCACAGGAATGCTTGCCGTGAACAAGTGATGCTGTTGCTGTCGTGGGGAAGTCGCCGGTCCGCGTGTTGGACGAACGCGGGCACCATAATTAAACCTGCAGTCATGATGCCGGCCCGGTGTCATCTGCCGACAGCATGCCGGTGGTCCGCAAACGGGCTGGCCATTTGCAAAAGCCAAGCCTGGCCCAAGCCAGATTGCTGTGGTCGGGCCAGTCTACTTTTTAACTGACCATGGGTGTCAGCCCGATCTAACGCCGAGCCTTTTCTTTTGTTTTTGCTTAGGTCATGCTACCCCATCTTAGCTTAATATGCTGATGCGGTGCAGCCAACAGCTGCTCAACTTAGTGACTGGCCACTCACGAGTTAAAGATTCTGGGATGACTCGCCAAATCGAAAGACACCAGAGGTGTTTCCATTAAACGGATTTCTGTCGACTTGCATGATGAATTGCATTTTGTTCGGTTGCTGGTTGCCATGGCACTTTGGCGATAAAAACGCTGTAACAGTGGAGGATAATTTTATTTCCCCGGTGCACTTTCGGAAACTAGCCATGTCGCGGCTACCGGAAAAAGAAAGACGCCGCATTGTAGATCTGTGCCTACAAAACTATTCTCAACACGTTATATCGGAGATGACAAAGGGGCCACTGAAAACTGTGAAGAGAGATGGTGACTTCACTGAGTTTGTTTTATGGCTGAAATATCTCTCCCGTCAACGTGGAACTACGCCACATGTTTTCGTCAACGTTTTCGTCCATGCCTAACTTCGCAGAAATGTTTTTGTTAGTACACTGTTACGGTGTAACCAAGATCGGCACCAGTCAGAAGACGATATGACTTGTAGAGGTGGAATCGCCCTCGACAGTCATCTTGTTTGTGCATCGTTGTCTCTCTGGTAAATAGTGTGAATACACATTTGTATGTGACTTCTGCAACGTAACAATATGTCACTCGTTTCTTTCTTTTAGCTTCCTTGTCTTGCATCTTTCTCAATGATAGAAAACTGACGCGTCTATTATAGATTTTTTACTCATACCATCTATTAAAATTTGACAGAAACAGCATTCACCATGTTATGTGTTGTTTCTCCAAGGATGCAACCAAAAAAAAAACGTCGGCGCCACATGTTTTACTCCCCCTAATCAATGTAATCAACGCACAATGCCTCAATGTAGCATTTCACTGCTTTAAAGAGTTCACTTTGGTTTGGATAAGGGTCATCTCCATCTCGACGTCAGCCAACAGTTTCCTTTTTGAGCTCACGCTCCTCCAAAGAAGAGGCGGCACAGTTAATTTCCCGATCATTCCTCAATGCGACGGTCCTTTCTGTTCTCGTCCTCGTTCTGCCGCGCTTTCGCCCCACGGATCATTTGAAGCATCTTCTTGGTCAGCTTTACAGTCAACGTACAATTTTTCGGACTCTCTAGGGGCCACTAAAACTTCCGAAAAATTGGGCAGTTAAAAAAAAATGAATGCATGTCTTTTACCGCCCTTAAGGGCTCAAACTGCCACAGGCACGCGTCCAAAAATGCTCTGAAGTCCTGCCAGTACACTCAGGCATATCAGTGCTCGTACTGTGACAGGAGATGGCGGGTGCACGCGTGTAGAATTAAGGAATACATAATGTGCCCCGTGACAATTTACCCTTCCGGCGTTTGTTATGCTTCATCGCAATACTTTCGCGTATGCTTCACAGTGTAACATTTCTGTATTGAAGCAAAGGTGACTTTCGGGAACCGGCACTCCACAATGCACCAATCGCGAGGACCACAAAGGCAGAGTCGGTGCCATTGCTGACAACGTCGAATTCTTTCAATGAAAAACATGGCACCGAATGGCAAGAACCTTAATAGCGAATGTCGAAGCAGCTAGGCCTTGCGTTGTCGCAGTGGTGGCTACGGCTGGCAGCGGATCTACGAGCGAGAGCGCTGGTTAAAGACGGCAAGATAATCAAAACGGCGGTGTTGGCTTTTGTTGGTCGTTTCGGACCTGTGGTAGCGGCAGAAAGTCTGGAAAATCGGATGGCAAAGGCTTCTTGCATCCAAAATTTCAGACGTTCTTGTACATAGACTCTATGGGGTATGTGGTGGTGCCACGAAGCTGTCCGCATTATCGGGCATGTCCCAAAAATCGGGCGTCCAGAAAATCAGTCGTTGACTGTCCACTGGCAACTCCTCCAAGTACGACGGCATGGCGCCAAAGACAATTCGTTACGATTTCTCTCTTTTATTCGAGCCAGCATTCGGGCGACTTTCGTTTCCTTTCAATCAAATGACAGCTACTTTTCCCTGATAGAAGCACAAATTCTCTGAGGTTTCCCTGAGTATTTCCAGACTATTCAAAATCCCTGAGAATTCCTGGTTTTCCATGTTGGTAGACACTCTGGAGAATGCTTCACTGCAAGTAAATATTTGTCCAGGTACTCTGTCGACACTGGCGGCTACACCTCAGCAGGTGTGCATGGTGCTCAGAAATATTCATCATGATGTGCATGCTACTTTCTAAAGAGCTATTTCTATCAATAGTTATACAGGCAACCCTAAAACAATATGAGACATGTCCTGCTCGTTGCACTGACTGCTGCTGACCCTGTTGTGACTGTTCAACCACACACAGAAGCAGACAAATTTTGCTCAATGGTGCACAGGACTGAGTGTCAAAACATGGTCGCAGCCTCACAGGCACAGACAGAGAGCCTGGTGTACAATTTCAGATGCATGACACTGCTCATACTCCTGATGAAAGCAGCACAATGAGCTGTTACACAACGACCTCTCAGCAATGCAGTCTAGCCACCACTTCAACGTTTTGTTTACTCACGACTGCACTGAACACATGATACAGACAAAAACAGCGTCACTTCTCTTTCTTTCTTATTTAACATGCATCAAGGAAGCCTCATACCTCATTAAAATCTGTAGGACTAGTGCAGAAGCCAGGTAAAAGTGACCATATCTGCCTCTCCAAAATCTCATAGGCCTTGGTTACAGACGTGGGCTTGTCTGGAGCTTCAGCTGCAAACACGAGGAAAGATTTTAGGCCAATTGCGGTTAGAGGTTTGCCATGTGACATGTGCTTTATCTGCTATGTATGAAAATGCAACTATACTGCTACCGAAAGAAAAATCAACAGGCAAAACGTACCCAGCTCATGGAAAGCAGAGGCTAGTGGGAGAAAGTATGTAGTGAAGAAAGCAAGCCGTGTAGCCCTTATATTGTCACGCAAGACTGGCAGCATCCAACTCCTTTTGAAGTCTTGGCCCCTTTTAAATGCACAGAAAAAACAAGAAGCATTGTCGCATGCATGCAGCAAAATATAAGCTCATAAGTAATGCCCCAACACAATACAGCTACTTACTCTTCTTCGCTCATATCCAGTGGAATGGCTTTCAACACGAGCTCAGGTCCCATGGCCTTGACAGCAGTGGCTATGGTTCTGTCTACCGTAGCACTGTTGGAGTATGCCTGAGATTCACGCAACTCTGCTATCTGGCTTAACGGCTGTAAAAAAAAAAAAAAAAACACGAAGTCTGCACTGAAAAACAACAGGCGCCAATCCAAGCATTTTCATATAGCACAAGCTTATACAGGGAGTCCCACGTAACTTGGGCTAGACATTAAAAATATGCAAAATGCCACGTAGCTGGGCAGAACCAAGGTAGTGTTGAAGATTATAATTAGATGAAAAGTGTCAAGGAGAAAATTCTAGCGCAACACGAAAAACTCCTGATACAGCTTTCTGTTGCTCAATACGTGCTACACAGAAGTGTTTTCTGAGCGGTAAAGACGCCCACAATACATGCGAAATTGCTGCGTGACTGCTTGCCCGAGGCACTTTGCGTGTCCTTGTGGGCTTCTTTCACGCTCAAAAAAAACAATTTTATGTAGCACATATTGAGCAACAAAAAGCTGTATTGGGAGTTTTTCATGTTGCTCTACAATTTTCTCATTGACACGTTTCATCTAATTATAATATTTGAGAAGTTGATTAATTAAGAATAATTATCTAGTCAGGCAGAATGAAAATAATAATCTCCAAGCGACCGCAAACATTAGCTTGGTTCTGTCCAGCTACATAGCATTTGCATATTTTTTAATGTTTGGCTCAAGCTACGTGGGACATCCTGTACAATCGTTCTGTAACATGATCTACAAAAAAACAAACCTCAAGCATGTCAGTGGCACATTTCTTGCCGAGGACCTACAGAGAGTCATGAGTTTGAGTGAATTGCGAAATGCACTGCCACACTTCAGAGAGCAACTATAAACATCCTAGAATGTGAAAACATACCTCAAAGCAAGTAGCCCACGTCAAAAGCACCTGATCCCAGACTGACGCAAACTGGTAGTGTAATGCTCGCTGCATGTGCTCAACAACTTTAACACCAGTGGTGTGGCACAAGCTATTCACGCAACTTGTGTTTCCTTCCTTGTCCAGGCAAGCTTGAAAGCTCTGCTTCAGCAATGTCTGAAAATGTGATTTAAACAAGTGCTCATTTGGTGCATTACTTGGCTACAAAGATTTCAGAGCACTAGGTATTATTGGCAAAAGTATAAAACGGCAAGGGCTAGGTTACTTTACCAAGATTTATTAATGTTTCAATAATATTCAGTTTATTCAAATTTAAAGGTTGCAGTTGGTATACCAAATACAAGCCAGAATTGCTGCCACAAAAACTTGATGTGCAGGAAAGCTGATTTGTAGGCTTGAAGTGCAAAAATAGATACCATAGAAATACAATAAGAAATGTTTTTTATATAAGAATTTTCCTTTCAAAGGTCTGCACATAAGCCAGTAAAACTGGTTAACTAAAATATGAGCTGCTGGAAATTTATCAGGTTATTTTATTTCATGCCCAGCCCACGTGAATATCATTTTTAAAAATTGTGCACACAATTATTTTTTTTTTCTTTCTGTCACCTCAATTCTCAGTCAACATTTTAAAAGGGTTTAAAAAGAAATTCTTGGCATCTGGTTAGGTGCAATTAAAAGAAAAATTTCGAATGTAAATAGCAGGATTGAGCACGTGTAAGCCTCGTGGTGCAGTAAGCTGCAACAAACATGGCAATCAAATCCACGATGCCAGAGATGAGAACGGCGACTTGTTGTGTGACACAAAGAAGTCAAACTTTTAATAAATTTATTTGTTCAATTTAAAGTGCAATATTGCATGTCATACCAGTTTCTTCGCATACTGCTCACTTCACTTCATTTACCCCAAATTTTAGTTCGATGACATCCAAAAGTTCCTGATTGGAAACCTTTGTCAACAGACCCTTTATTTTGAACACTAGGATGATTTACTTCAATTTTGGAATTGGATTTTAGTCAAATTAATGTGTGAAGTGTAGTGGCTTTTTCTGTGGTAACTTACCATCAGCACCATTGCAGCAGTGTAACTGGTATCTGACCTTCCACTATGCCAGCTGTCCACAATAATTCCAACAAATTTTGGAAGGTTGCTTAGGAAGAGCTCAGCAGAGGTACTAATAAAAAAAAAAACACACAAAATTAATGGCATCGCTCTCTTATAGCATGCAATATGATCTGCACAGTATTGAATTTGCAATTCCTTTAACCTTTCAAGATTAGCCAGTGCCTCCTGAACAGTGACAAGCCACACATCGTAGAGCTTGTGATCTCGCAGGCCAGGCTTGTAGTCGTAGAGTGCCTGAGCAGGGTTTGACAAATATCAGCATGAAATATTTTGGAGGTATAAATGTCAAAAATGAAATTGGTAGTATTAAGTACTCACATTGACAAGCTGTGCATTTAGCTCTGGGCTTAAAGCTACAGCAGGACGCGGCCTTGAAGAAAAGAAGGACTGCAACATGACCAAGCCACACCGTACGACCGTCTGGAAAAAAAAAATGTGAGGGAATATTATGGCCAAAAATGACCAGAATTAACAATAACAAGACGTGAAAAGGCCTCAACAACCACAATATTAAAAAGTAAGTATGATTTTTGTGCTAGCACAAGACCACAAGGAACATGAACACAAAGAGACAAGACTAAATAAGATGTTTCTTTGTGTTTGTTCATCCTTCTGTCCCTGTGCTAGCACAAGAATCATGAAACCTCACCAACTAGCAGAGTCACAAGCACTGCAAGGTGTGATCTACTGACATCTGTAAAGTACTGCATCAATATTATGTATATCTGTATGTTTTCATGGCAAGTCTACAAAAAATTTAAGCCACTACACACTACATTGAAATTTAAAGATGCATCATTCAGCTGATATTTACACAGTTAACCATCACAAACATTTTCAAGCACGTGAGGCATGAATGGGAAGACTCGCAATTTAAGAGGGCTAGTGCAGTGGCTGCTCACAAGCGACAATTGTACCTTCTAGCTATCCACACTCTACAAACTTTCGAAGTCTACAATGTGCAAAAGAACACGATAACTCACAGGGTGGCCGGCCCCCATGACTTGGAGCACTGCTTCGCATGTAGCCTTAACTTCTGCCTGGGGAAACAGGTGCAGCACCAATTTTAAGAAGCCAAAGATGTGCAGGGTCGACACTGGCAAGGACGTTGCTGCACAAAAAAAAAACACAAAAGAAAGACAAGACACTTTAATCAAGGCATGTCAGATGTGATGTCATAAGGTACAAATATGCAACACAGAAGAGTGCGATCTCAGCTTTTTTCTAACTAAATCAATGTAGCAAAATTAATGCTGAACACAAGAGCTTACACATCGAAAATTTACACTACAGTGGATTGCTGCGACTAAAATCGGACATAATGAACAAAATAATATTCTTTGAATCCCTGTAGACAAACATGCATCTGCCACCTCACTTTTACTTCCAATAGGTATAAAAAAACATTTTTCTCGTAGCAAAAAGGGTTTTATAGTGCTCACAGGGTTCAACAAGATTTGCATTATGCAGGCCCCTTCCCTAGGACAAGTGTCAGGCCGAGAGACACCTGTGCCCATTTAAATAACCATCCTCCCGCAGCTGAGGTGGACACTCAACCACGAGGCCACGACTGCAGTCCACTCATTTCACCGCCCATTTCATGGTGCTATGCATCGTCATGTGTGGCATTAAAGATCCAACATGTTGCACAGCACAGGGCCAACTATAGCACACGCTCCACATGGCAATAAGGTCAAAAGCTCACATCCCATGTGTGGTACTACGTGCATCACAAGTTATAAATGTGCATTGGTTGTCAGGATGTATTTTGACTCAATCGCTGAAGCTTGCATTGCTTCGACACAAGGACCAGTAAGTGTTTCAGGCACACATTCAGATATCCATTGTCTTTGTTGGCCAACGCATGGCAGATTTAAAAGACTTGTTTGACGATATGTCATGAAAGCCTTCCACTTGTTGAAATGTACCAACACGAAAATGCATCCTCGTTCACTATGTAACTAGAAATCATCCACGTATGAAAAAAGGGATTACTACCCCTGTCACACTGGGCAAACTTAATGTCACTTAGAGTGAGTGCATATAATCATCAATGTCACTTACAGGCTGTCACATGGAAAGGATTAGCAACACTTGTTGTAGAACAAACTCGCCTTCGAGCATGTTTATCAAACGAACTTTACGGGATCGAAGTGTGTAGCCTCAATATCAGTGCTTTAAAAAACTATTACTCACTGTAGAGTCTGAAGTAATGCTGAAACCACTTTTTCTGTGATTTCATATGTTATATGCATGACCACGTCATATACAGTCAACTGTAATGAAAATCACCATTCTTCCTCTGCTTGCCTTAAATGTAATGCTGTCGTTTTCTGGCTCGCAACAATAGATAGTTAATGTGACTGCAACAAATTACCTTATTTACACTAAAATTCATGCCAACTTCTTAACTATAACACAATGTCATTTCGGAAAAATTGGCTAAAATACCAAACAAATAATGTGCATACCTGGTGCATATTGATTTGCCAATTGACACTGCCACCAGATCCAGAAAACTCCTTTCCCATTTAGCAGCATGCCAAGTTCCCTTTGTACAGCCAAGTGTACTCGCTCAAAGTGTCCCTAAATTAGTCTGTCTGACATTGGAGAGCCTGTTAAGCTACCCAATGTGCAAAGCATTATGAAGTCACCAGTTATAAACCTAAAGTAATCTCCCATTTCAATGTGAGGTCACTATTATTGGAGAGCTTGTTTCACTTTGCTGGCTCATTCCTTCCACAGGTTCTTGCATTGCTAACAAGTACAAACTAAATGACAAATGTCATTGCATTGTCTCTTGTTAAAATTTGCTCTACTCTAAGCATTTAGGAATGCACTCTTTGCATCTTGTTATTGTATGACAAACAGCTTCAATTTGCAAAGGCTAGGCTAGACCAAGGAGTAAGACATTTAGGAGGTGAAACTCCCGTCAGCGCGAGCGAGCGCGGGCGACCAGATAAAGTCACAATTGTTGTATGCGCCGACGGGACCATATACGGTGGCGGCGCCATGCGGCGCATCGTAGAAGCCACAACGGAAAGAAAAAATGCAGCAACTGCGCAGGCGGCTCCGGCCAACTCCGGCGCGCTCTCAACGACAGTAATTTCTTTCCAGGCCGCCAGGCACTGCCAGCACGATAACGGCTCCGCGGGCTTGTGACCTTTTCTGGTCGCTGCAAACAGCGGAGTTTCCACTCCTAAATATTTCTTGCTCCGTGGGCTATACAGAGGTCTCCGTGAGATTCTTACCAATTTATTCAGAGATAGAGAAGTATTCTTACAGATTTGGTAGCAGCACTAGATCAAATGTATCTACATAAGAGCATAAATGAGCAGAAAATTAGAAGTACTAGAACACACCTATCTCACCACAAGCTTCACAATGCTACTACAGATGCAAGACTGATGTTGGTAGAGTAACTTCAGAGCAACAAAATCAATGTGCACTTCCTTGTACATCTTGCATCTCGCAATTGTGTCCACTAATTAAACCCAGTTTGTCTGTAGCCAAACTCATTGGCGTTTTTTTTTAAACATAGGTGAATGTGTGGTAGACAGTAAAAACAAACATCCTGGTAAACTGAGTGGGCTGGAATCCGAATGAAGTGTTCAAAACAATACAGACAGAGAGCCACTTGTATTGAAACCAAATTTTTCAAATTCTATGGGTCTGTTCGATTCGCACCACTGTGAAACAGTTCACGGCGGTTCACGAGTAGTTCACAAATTGTGCAGCTCTATTCCTGAGGTGCAGGCCCAGCGAAACACTCGAAACGAATGCAAAGGTGCAAACACGGTGGCGGCGTTATTTTATGTCAGACTAAAGTGCACGGATTGTGTACGTTTGAGAGGCCCTGATAGGCTTCTGGAGTGCAAGTACACACCACACTTGCGTAGGCACATCAGACGTGCGCAAGCGGGGTTTTAACGGAGCTCGCGCCCATGTGCTGCGTCGTCTATTGCGCTGCTGCTTCGCACCTGTATGCCTGCACCAAGTCGGCACCGACAGCCAAGTGGGTGCAGCAAAATCATGAACCAGCCATGCACCTTACCTGCACCTTTTGAAACAAAGGTCGTGGTTCAGCGGGCGCCATTGCTGCACCGCTGAAACGAATGGCAGGGTGCGGCACCTCGTGAACTGGTTCAGGTGGTGTAGGCGAATCGATTGTACCCTATATTGTGCATCAAACATCCTCTTGAAAGCACCACGCATACGCAACCAGAGCGCGCACATGTGGTCGGAGCACGCAGGAAGCAGAGTTGAACAATTAAACAAGTCAACAGAATCAGCAGCCAGATGGAGGAAGGTGGTGGGGAGGGGCACTGGCCTCCCCACCATTATAGTTTTCTCACAGTTCTGCAATCCCCCATTTTGATACTTTTTCAAGCAACCCAGTTATAACGATTATCGTTTATAACATTTTTGCAGCACTTGAATATTGTTAAAGGTCAGTTTGACTGTAACAGGATCACAAATCCACCAAAGAAAAATAAGATGCGGAATGTAGGCAGTCGATGACACCATCAATGCGAGGAAGCAGGTGCACGTCTTTTCTTGGTTATACAGTTTTACCGACAGGAGCAGCCCAAGGAAATGATTCTCGTATAACTCTGGTAGTTAGTTATATTTCTGACTGGATGTGAAATTACTTTGCACTCTGATGTGGAAGGCCTTCTATTGACAGGACAGGCTGATCTGGTGTCAAACATGTGACAAGTGCGTGTATTTGGTACCTCTGTTTTATGCGCCTTCTGAGCGAAATCAAAAACTTTCGCGTGTCTGAACAGCAGTATAACTAGGGCTTGGTGCTTCTGCGAGGAAATAGCCTTGGTAATTATGCATGAGAACTCAGATTCGGTAGCACAAACATCAGTAGAGTCCAACGTAGTCCCATTGCTTAGTGCTCCAATGCAGATGCTGCAGTCTTTTTCAAACAGGGCAAGACAAATACGCCCCCCCCCCCCCCAAAGAGTACAACGGACTTGGATGAACAGTTCAGCACCCATAACTGAGCTCTTTCATCGGTAAAAGAAGCCATTCAACAGGGCACGAGGATATTTTTTTTTTTACACAAAGCAAAGGCAAAGGCTCAATCATAACGTCAAATGAACTTGAATCGGTGTTAGAAGCATCAACCGGCATGCTGGCTGCGGACCAAGCCGGTAGAAAGAAATTTTGAACTATGGTGAATGTCCTTGGATCCTACACCTGTACTGATAAGTTTCGGGGCACTGGTCAGTCGTGTATTCAAGGAGTATAGACGGTACTGAAGGCTAGCCTTTTACTCCTTCAGCTTCTTCACTGCCTTCTGCCAGTAGCTCCTCATGTTCTTGCTCCAAGAAAGCATGCCGAAACTACATTAACGGCAGAATCGGTCAAAAAGCGCTCCAAATCTTCCTCCGTGCTGGCCGACAGAATAAACACATTAGACGCACCATCTTTTGGGTACCGGGGCACACTGAGATTGAGGGCAACCAAAGGGTTGATAGGACCGCTCGCGAGCATACAAACCGAGCGGACCTAAACAGAGATGCTGAGGATTTCATGACAGTGATCCGAACGTACTCTGACATACTAAATTACCATAGAGGGACGAGGATCAGATATCCCCTACCCCACAATACACTCACTTAACAACAGGCAGTTTACTGGCGAAAGCTGCAGACAGGAACTTTCCCAAATTTGCATATATGTACTCCGCAAAATGTTCCCAAGTCAACACAGGGACACATGGCCATGGTGTGGCACAACACCCACACTTTATCACATCACATAGGGGTGCAATACGAATAAGACATTTCACAAAATAGAAAATCCGAGTGCGGAGCCGTGGGAGAGCGTGCTTTCCAGCGGCAACCCTAGACTCCAACGGAGGCTGGTGGATCATGCCCGACGAGCAGCCACGCTCAGTGGTGCCCTAGAATAGGGGCGCCAACCATGCAGGCCGGAGATGGTCATCAACGAACAGAAGATGAAGACATCCGACCTGACCGCTGAATTACTCTTTCTAGAACAATAAATTTTACTTCCTCCTCCTCCTCCTGCTTGAGCAATACTGAGGCTTCCTCATTTTCAACATGTTGGTGGTAGGCCCTGTATGACTTTCCAACAAACGCTCTAGTGATTGGCACCCCCATGTCATCACCCCCATGACACTTCAAGTACACTTTTGTCTTATGAATGCTTGACATGCTTTCTGTTGACAAAGCGGCTTGATGGTGAAGTGAGTGCTTGTTTTCACTTAACCTTCTCTCAGTCTACATTGCCATGCAGCAGGGAAAGAACATCCTTTGTGAGCTTTCCTAGTCTTGGATATTTGGGATACAATGGCCCACAGTGTGGTAAAAACTCATGTTCCACTAAATTTTACTGTAAAACATTGAGGCAGCCAGTGTGGGGCAATTTTGGCACAATATTGTGTTTTGGAGCAGGATGGCACAAATGGCACAGCGCTTCCACCCCTGCACGAGGTCATGAAAAAGTTTAGTTCCCAAAGATTATATTCTTTATAAAAAACATGGGAACCTTTTCAGGGTTTTACACAAGGTGAAGTTAATCGTGAAGTTGAATTAACATAAGTAAATTATTTGCACCAGATATTCGTTGAAATGTAGCTCATCTTCAGATGTGCTTCCCACTTAAGTGTCAAATTAGAGGCAAGTTTAATGAGTTGCTCCTGAACTTGGTGCACACCTGACAGAACCACTAACCACACACCTTCATGTACTAAATACTCGACATACAGCTCAATACTACAGCATGTTCAAACCACAGAACCATATCAGTCAGAGTCCATGAGCATGAAGAGCTTCGTCATGATAGTTGTCTTCTTAGAAGGATGTATCATGTCAACACACTGTACTAGTATTATATCCTACAGTTAACTTTCTTTTCTTAATAAAGTTTAAGTGAAAATGTGGTTGTCTTAAGCATGTAGTGAAGGCACATGCCTTCACTACATTGTGTTTTGTAGGCACATGCCTACAGAAAGCAATGTTAGGACATGAATCAAAACCCAGATATTCAGCACCACCCGTCCTAAATGCCGAAGCTTCAGTCACAAGGCCAAGAGTTAATGTTTGATTGGACATCAGCAAGTGATGAACAATAATAACAGTTGCTGAATGCCTGCAGATGTTCCAAACAGAGCCACTATGTACAGTGCAAATACTAATATACTACCTCAAGTACCACAACCCTTATGAATGAAAACCAACACAGCAAGCATTGGCAAGAGTCTGAGAAAGGCAATGTCAACATCAGGGGCATGTCACTGCGAGTGCCATGAAAAAAAAAATCAATGCTTAAAAAAAAATTTCCAAAATCTGCATTGAGCATAGTTTCAGCCACAACAACAATGCATGCAGCCGAAAGATTCATGTAGACCCAATCTCTGCAAACTTTTTTTCCCAAGATATATAGTACACCCACACTTATCAGCATCTGGTACATTCCCGGCCATATTCACTTACACTCAGTTGCTCTGGACCAAGTACATGTGAACAATTCCATTCATGACTGATACTGAAAATGGCCATTACAGGGCCATATGCACTTGCACTCTCATTCCCTCACACTCACAACTCTGGAATAAGTATCGGTTACTGTAAGTGCACCCAACAGTGTGCCAACCTATGATACAGATGTGTCCAATGTGCCTTAAAAAAGAATGCCTGATGTCAGAAATGGAGCATGTTTAATATACGTGTGTCATGTGCCACCAACAGTCATCACAAGACATTTGTAGACCTAAATAAACAAAACAAACCCAAGAACTTAGACTTCACAAATGAAGCTCACCTGCCGATGACTTTACAATTGGGAGGCAAAAAGCTACAAGAGCAGGCACTGCTGGGTGTGTAAGTGGAGCATCAGCTGCAGCCATGATGCTGCTGCCAGTCAGGACGTTGCAGATAGCCTTCTGAGCAAACTTGCGAAGCTAGTTGAAAAAAAAAAAGCACTGGATAAAAAAACCTTTTCAAGCCATCATACAAGGTTACAATGAGAAAACAATTCAGCTACAAGAATCCCGATCGAAATAAACAGAACACAGTGAAATAATTGTAATAAATGCCTCAAGTAGTTTCAAAAACCTGTTTTTCTCAAAAAGAAATTGTAACCATCAGACTGAGCAGCCTAACATTGGCCATGACATAAGTTCTCATTTTAAATCTGATTATGAGGCAAACTACGCTCTCATAAGTGCACAAAGCTACGTATACACCAGGAAGTCACTACGAATTGTCAATGCACTGAACAAGAGCATGGAACGTATGTATGCACATTGGAGGAAAATCACACCAAGATGCTCATACAAATACACTATCTACACCAAACATGCATCCAGCTGGATGTGGGGCCCCCACGGAATGCCTTCAGCAGCCTCACAGCAAATTAGACAACATGACCAGGCACAAACACACCGAAACAAGCTTTTACTTCTAAATTCTTAGGCTATCCCTACAAATATGCACTATAGTACAGTAATGCTTGCAATTTGCCAAGTCCTCTCAGAATATTTAAGTCAGCCAAGCACTCTTAATATTGTGCAATACATAAACATCTCATTTCTTATTACTCCTTTCCTGATCACATTACGCCCTGCTTTACTTTTACTTGAAGTAGTGTTCCAACACGATGCTTTAACTGTAGCGATGAGAATTTATTGATGCTGTAGTGACCTTGAAGCCCACAATGTAGTGACCTTGAAGCCCACAATGTGAATGCATTGGACCGACAAATAATCAGAATGTGCAATTAGATTTTTGCACAGCTCAATAAGCTATGGAAATGAGCTAAATACTATCCCTGGAAAATTACATTTACAAATTGGCACAACAAGTTGCACAAATTGACAAAATGTTTATACAGTCGAATCTCGTTAATTCGAACTTCCAGTTTATTCGAACTGGCGCCGTGATTCTGTCAAAGTTATGTGTATTCCAATGGGTGAAAATGCCCAGTAATTCGAACGAGCAAGCATTTGCGATGGTTAATTTGAACATACTGCGCTCCAACAATGCTCTCAGCAGTGCACCAAATCACGTGGGAGCACCTCCTACCAGCCTTGCTCTGAATCCGCCATAGAGGAAAGGCTTAGGGGAAACCCCTCAATGCCGCACATCAAAGAAAAAGGGAACCGTGGCGGAAACTTCACCCCCTCTCAAATGGCAAGGTCTCCACTTCTGAGTCACACCATAATGCCCCAGCCACACTAGCAGCAAAATGTGCACCATGGGAGGGATCGGTCCTGGGCAGAATTTTTTTGGTTCGCCACAGCGGCAAGCGAGCCGTGAGCAGAGACCAATAATGAGTGGCCCCTACAGTGACGTACGCGCAGGAAACTGGTACCGTATATGTGCAGACCCACCCGAGCGCTTGTTTCGCACTGTCGTCTGCTCCCACGTCAGCTCTCGCTCATGCTCGTTTTAACGCAATCCGCCTCTTTCATTTTCCTGTGCTGCCCTCTGCCGCACGCCGCTGAAAACGTTTTGGAAGGGTCCCGGGGCTTTCGCCAGTTGATTTGTGTACCTGCGTCCACGTTGAGTGCGCGTCGGTTGTGCGTTTCGTGGATCGCGGATCATTATTAATGGCTTCTTCAGGACAGCATGTCATTCCTGAAGCCCTTCAGCACTCAATGACTACTGGGTGAGCAGGCCTGAGTGTGCTTTTCTGCAAACAGTGCGGCCGATAAAGGCACACCGAGTTCCGTTTGGCAGCACGGCTGCCTTGGAATATGTCACTGATTTCTGCACTTGGACGTCACTTTTTGTATTCCTTTTTCACATTACTTAGACGTTTTGCATATTCAAAAAGTCTTCGAGCGCAGCCTTCTGCGTCGGAGTTATTAAAGCGGTGCACTTGTTTACATCAACATCTACAGCCGCAGGTCGTTGTTATCGTCAAATATTGTGGAAAAGGTCCATCGCTGATATGAAATAGTGTCAAAATGTAGCAAAACATGCATATCTGCACATATGTGCCATGTTGTTACACCCTTAGACGAGTCAATATGAGCGGCCGAACCACTTAAACAACGGCAACTGTGATCCAGATACATGTATTACGGGCTGTTACCTCATTCTCGATTTTCTTTAACTCCATCATACTTACAGTTTTAGCGCGCCATAGAGCATTATTAGAGAAAACTGTGCTCGCATAAGTGCTCATTTGTAAGCTATGTTCTCTCACGAAAACGCGCGGATGCCACCGCTCACACAGCGTCGGTATAACTGAGCGAGGCGGTTGTTTATGCTGCTGTATACTGAATACACAGTCTCTTGTTTGCCGCTTGACGAAGAGGCAAACAGTGCATCTCTGAAATTGAAAAGTGTGTCGGCAAAGCAACACGTACAGGCCCACCCATATACGTAGCGAAGGCGGCCGACAGCCTACAGGTAAGATGACGTACAGATGTTGGCACAGCGCTGTGTCGCCGCTTACCGCTTTTTGTGTACGCGCCGTGCAAAGTGAAGTGTAGCCGATTTCAAAACGCTAAGGCCAGAATTGAACTATAAAAGCAGTTTCGTTCGACCTAACTGCTTACATTTCAGTTCAGGTCCACCGGTAGCAAGTGCACGAACTCAACAGCGCCAGGTTAACCTTCGCTGAACAGGATCGACATTGGCTCAAACTTCCTAGGCACGGGTTGAGAGGGTTAAAGCTTGTCCATTTCAACTTGTTAGGCTTGCCCGACTCATTTTAAGCACGATTAATTATATATACAAGCGAAGACGCTGTCGCTGTTGTGTTGTCGGTTAGACTGCCGATCGCGCGGGGTTTGGTTGAACGATGGTCGGCATGCTGATTTTGCCGGTGCCTTCGACAAAATAGCCTGTCGCAGTACAACTCGGGCTCATCGGTTGCGTCGTTGTCAACCTGGTATGATAAAAATGTTTCAGTGACGCACAATAGTCGGTCAATCATTGGAGCGAGCGTCTTGTCGGTCTCGTATCGACCTAGCATTGCTGCGCCTTACGAGTACGTGCAGTCAGGAACGCGCTGCCACCACCAGCAAGTAAGGACCGACGCTGCAGAAAGACTTCGTCAGCAATGTGATGTACTTAAGTGCCACCCAAGTGCAACGCACAGGTTTTTCGTTAAATTAGCGAGCCATTCATGAAAGGCGGCAACTACCTGGCTCACGGTGTAGTCCGGGCAACTCGGACAATGCCCTGGCCGCTTTCTCTTTTAAAGTGGAGTTGCGGTCTTAAGCTACGCACGTTTTCGGCACCGCACCGACGTTGAGTTACCAGTAGAGTTTCAACGCGGTACACGGCACGAGTGTTTGCAGCAGCGCGCGTCCGAGCATTTTTTTTTTTTTTTCGGGGGACTTCCCGGCACGCCCGGCCACGCGCGCTACCCTTCCAAAACGTTTCACAACTAATCTGCTAGGGCAGGGCGCATGCGCCGTCGCACCATGAAAGAGGCTGATAGCAGTAAGCGCCCCGTGCCGCAGAAAATCTGACATCGACGTCCCACATCAGCATCCACCGTCGGACGTCGTTTCGACCAAAAGAATTTTCAAACCACTCATGCCTAGGCCCTCCATGTGGCGCAAGGAAGTTACTGAACTAACTGAATTTCTCAAGGTAAAATACGCAGAAAAATCATAAACTACGATGTAGACACACCCTACAGACATGATAGCGTCGGATTGTAATTTCACTATGTGAGAAAACATAATTCTGTTCCATGAAAACTCAAAGAAACCCCTTTTCCAGCATTTCTACCATTCATAGACCGGCCACGGCATTCGCCATTTGCATGCGCCGGCGCGCCAGCATCTAGGGGGCCACGAAGCGGCATGCCCGTTTCTTTGCAATACATGTACCTACAGATGGCACTCGCCTCCGCCGCATCGTGGTCCACACAAGAGGCCGCGTTTCTACCAGAAAGCCCGCCTTCATGCTAGCATGCGTGGCCAGCATTTCCTGGTAAACATTACAGTTACATACGCTCCAATTGCCGAGAAGCGTCAGAAGCAGTGAGGGCGTCAGAAGCAGTGAGTGACGAGAAACGTCAGAAGCATCTTTGAATGCTATCGCATTCGACTCAAAGGCGAACCTTAAGCGTCCTCCAAATTTTTTGGTTGGGCTCGTTCGCACTTGTTTTTTTACAATGACATTTCTAAACTGAGACATCCCGATGGAAAGGGTGTTAGAGACAGTGCACCATATCCGATTCTGCACAACAAGACAGGTATACAAGGATGCGAAGGCATCCTCATTCTCCTTGTCTTTTGAACGCAACGACGCCGCAACAGACGGGAGCATAACATGATTATGACCAGCAGCAACAACTTCGTCATCTTGATAAGACATGACTCGCGTTAAGAATGCAGGACAAAGAAGGCAAACAGAGCCCCAATCTGTCAGCAGTCGAAGGAAAAAACACGTGAGCACGCAGAGGGAAGCAGCCGTGGAGGTGCAGCCCGGCCTCGACACTCTGCTGCTTCAGTGGCAGAGGTAATTACTGCCATCCAGCAAGCTGGCGGAAAAGCAAATCCGATTCCCTCCCACCCTTCCTCGCAACTACACTTCCCTTGCCCTCCCTCTCCCTCATCTTCAACGGTCTCCGCGCGTGCACGCCCCCGCCTCCACACCGGTGTTGCCAGCCCCGCGGGTCCAGCGCCAGCTTAGCCTGCTTTTGTTTCGTTTTCTGCCATTACCGGGAAGCAAGCATTGGCTGGCGTGGGCAGTTTCGTGGTTCTCACTCGCTGTGTGCTTACGCACCGCGATATTTCACGACTTGCACCGTTCGTACATCGTGCTATGGTGCACGAATACTTCAAGCACACGTCCTTTTAATTATAACAAATTTTCGGGCTCCTTCGAGTTCGAATTATCGAGAGTCGGCTACATTCTAAGCACTATGTTCTTTACCCCTTTCAGTGTGCATAATCATCATGATCATGTACATCATCTCCTTTCATGTGCTCTGCCTGGGAGTGGCCCAATAAGAGTGTCGATTCAGCCTCTGTTTGTCTTACAAGATGTGTGATGTCACCAATGTTCCCACCTTAGTCACTGTCAAATGCACTCTGCTTTTCATAAAAAAATTATTTGCTACATCAGTGCTTTTGCATCTTTAACTTCTTGTGTTCGTGTGTGTTGTGTTTTTGTTGAAACATGGCACTGCGTATGCCCCACACATTGTCACATGTACTACATACCACATCGTGCCCATTATTCTCCACGTGACACTTTAGCCGACAGGTTCCTTGTGTGCATTCACTCCTGCCTTCAAGATTTGCTTGTACTGCCACTCCAAAACCAAGTCAGCATCTCCCACCGTGGTGGCTAAAGGCCGATTTACGCTCGAGCTGCACCTCCTGCCTGCTGCACGCGTACGAAAAACTGCACCAGTGTCAACATGTGCAGTTTTTCGCACGACCGCATGCATGCGGGAGGTGGGCTGTGCGGCTTGAGCCTTAAGCAGTTATACGTTAAGCAAGTCATTGGTTAGGTACGATGGTACACAAATTACGAATGTTCTGTGCCAAAGCTTCACATAAGACTGCAACGTGGGCAAGTCTGGCTGTTTAACTATATTAGCAATGCTGATTTACAGAAGGCAGACTGTAGAAAGCACAGTTTCTCATTCCTACCTTAGGTCTGCTGTGGACAATGTATGGAAACATGAAGCTGAAAACTTGCAGTGTAGACGACTCGCTCCATGTGGCCAAATCCAATGTCTTCAAGCAGGAACTCAGCAAGCACAGCAGCTGAACAAAATATGAAAATAATACATTACTCTCTTGACTAAAGAGAGAATAAAATTTATGCGACCTACGTGCACCATGGCATCAGGAAGTGGTTATTTACTAAATGCATTCAAAATAAAGACGCAAGTTTATGCTATGCGCTCAATGAATATGTGCCTACATCGCCACCCATCATAACTTACAAAAGGGACACTCAAAGGGAAAAATTGTCATCCACCCAAATTTAGCACGAAACTACAAAGGAAACCCATACGAGTATCTCATGTTCAGTAATTTGATGACAATTTTCAGGTGGGTGGATTAAAATTTTCCCCTTTACACCGGCTTCCACTTAACTAATTTGCCATATTCAAGGTCCCAGTGCCTCGAGTGGTCGATTAACTCGCCCTCACTCTGCGATCTGCTAGGCTCCTGATTAGTTCAGATGGCAGAGTGACTGGCCCAGAAAGGCGTTGATCCTGGCTTCGAATTCCAGACCAGGATTAATTTTTCTTCAACTACGAGGCTTTCTTTCCGAGAAACCCGTACAGATTTACTTCGTAGCTTCATGCTACAGTTCGGGTGGATGACAATTTTTCCCTTTCTTGCACTTTCCTTAACCTTCTGGGCTTCCGCAGAACTGATTTGCATCTGTTCTTCCATAGAACTAACAAGGAACAATGACAGAGAGGTAATCTGGAATAGTGTTATGTGTGTTGGGAAAGTTAAAGGTGTGAATGGCAAGTTTCCTATTCCTTTATTGCTAAAAAATATTCTTGAATGACTCCATTTAGGATACTTGAAAACTTTAAAGCAATATAGTATGTAGTTGATGTGAGCTAGTGAAGGCACAAATGGGCTTGGGAGGATGTGCTTCTCGGAGATTTGGGCCCCTTACACCTAGTAGGCACAAGCTCCTGCACATCCCAATGAGTAAAACCCTGAGAAAACAATATGTAATTGGACAATTCAAACATGGTCAGTGAAATGTGTGGTTAACATAGGTGAAGAAAACAGTGTTCATAATAAAGTGTGTTAATGTTAATAAACACAACCTCCCAACACTGATGCAAGCATTAGTATACGTACATTTCGAAGCAGCATCACATGTGTGGACTGTGCGTACGATTGCATGAAGTTGATGCACATTGTTGTTATCCAGGAAAATTTCTTCCTAAGTACTGCAGCAGGCACCCTACAAGGAGAAATACACATACACATATATATACATATAAGGTGACAGTTGATCAGCAAGAACTGCATTATATAATTGAAAAAAATTAAACCACACACCTCTTAGCAAAAATTGCAAGTAAAGCAGCAGCTGACGTCCTCGAAATATCAGCCTCAACAGCCTCCAGTGTTGTCATCAGAACAGCAAAGTACTCGGTGTCAGTCTGCTGACCACCCTTCGACTTTATGATTTCAGTTGATGCATTGTACATGGCTAACATTTCTTTGTGCAGTGCCGACGCCGGGTCCCATTTGTGAAGCAGTCTGGAATTGGCAGAACAGAGGAGAAGTGAGCATGAAAATGCAAGAACAAAAATTAATGCACATAATTTAAGAGCTTTGCAATCTTAACAAGAATTTGTGAATGTTGCAGTTTAGACTTTTCCTTACACTGTATGTGTTGACATAACTGCTACACATTTAGCGATAATTAACCTGTGATGTACAGAATAACATTTCAAAATTTGGGACAGTGAGGTCAGCCATACTATGGAACTACAAAACTGCTATGTACCAACTGCTATGTAAGTACTATCTGCCTCTGGCCACCACCATGGAAATCATTACATTAACAAGACGTTTGCAAATAGTGGTGGATGCTGAAATGTCATCCAAGGAGATGCTCTTAGGCAAGAGAATTTTTGTGAATACAAGCCCAGATGAAATGGCTGCAAGCATAAAAAGCCAGCAGTCTCACAGAGGAAAAACAAAAAAGACCTGGGTTTTTCTTTTTTACGACTTGAGGAAGCGGACGTTAGCAAGAAAAAAACAATAGCCCATATTTCATACAAATAAATGCACATTTACAACTCACAGTGAAAGTGCCATGATGATGATATGCACTTTTAAAGCCTTTAAGAGCTTAAATGCACAATCAAATCAGAAACTGTGATTGGCAGACAGCAACACAAGCGCTACCCAAAGAAGGTGGTATTTAAAATTTACGTGACCAATGTGAACAAACAAATCAGCATCAGAGAAACACATGAAAAAAACTAATCCACTTGCTTGTTCATGGTCAGAATGGAGCCAAGTGTCCAGTCTGATTCTGCAGTGTGATTGCTTTCAGTTTCAGCAATGCTGAGTCGATCCTGTGCATCAGCTTCCCCAACCAAAGAAGCTTCGTCATGTGCACAACCATTGTGCTGCTGAAGTTGCTCCACTGTCAGTGTTCCGCCACCTTGAATGAATAAGAACAGGCAGCAACTTCAGTTCAGTAAAGGGGAAATGTGCATGGGTAAACATGCCTGCACAGCAATAAAACTTGTACAGAAATGAACATGAAACAAAAAGGTGACTGTTTGGGCATGTTGGTCGGACATGAATGCAGCTTTTTACACACAAGACGAGAACGAAGGAGAGGCTGTTGTAAGTCTGCACTCGTCTGTCTCAGCCTCTCCTCTATCATCTTGTGCGCAAAAGGTTGCATTCATGAAACAAAAGAAATATATATATCCAAGATTATTACAACAGCTGAAGACACACTCAAGAAATGTAGTTATGCTAAAGAGGTAGTGTATGCTTCCAAAGTAGCAAACAGGTCCCTTTTGCCAGAATAAGAGCCTTGGTAAGCCAGAAAACTGGTGGTCCTTCAGATTTTTAATTCCTGAAGCAGTTTTCTTTGTTATTAGATTATGGCAACAACTGGCCAAGGATGAATAATGAGGATTAGTAAAATGCATCCCAAAATAAAGAAATCAAGCTAGCAACCTTGCATAGCTTTGCCACAGAAGAGAATCCAACAGCAAGGAGACCATGAAATGTGATAGCACAAAATGACCATGCTGTCACAGCCCCAAAGAGCATGGCTTTCAATTTCAAATGTCTGCACTAATAAGTCAATCTTATGGCACACAGGGTGACAACAATCACATAATGGATCCTGCATAACTAAATTCATGCTTACAAAAAATTACAAATAAAATTTCTGTCCAATTTTTCGTGTAATAATGTGACATCTATAATTACCAATTTTAAATGCATGTGTAACAATTGCTCCACAAGCTTTTTGCTTGACGACATTTCCTTTGGGTGGAGCTTCACGTGGCCAGCATTACAGATACTACCCCAATGTATAGTTATAGAAAGGAAAAAAGATCAATGCACAAAAAACCCATTACATAATGTGACCCTTCAAATGAAGGATGTTCCATTATGGTGTGACATGAGCTTAAGAGTAACCTACACAGATGCCTCTGCTGCAACCATATCAAGCTGGCACACATGCGCAAATAATCAGCTGGTTTTGAACAAACACTGTTAGAAAGCAACACAAACACAAGACACACAGCTAGAATTCAGTTACAATGAAGCGCCGTTTCCAAAAAAAAGGAAACTTGACAGCTTAGGGCACTATAAAAGTGTTGCGGTTAGCATACTGGTCTTACAAAAGCTGGAATCACTTTTACTACCTACCTACAATAACTATTCCCAGGCTTACACAAAGATTTTAGAGTGCTTATAGTCAAATATACACATACACATTTGAATTATAGGTAACTATTAACAGGCATTTCAGCACAGACAGTTACATTCCGTCATTTTTGCCCTACACTTCACTTGAGTGGTATCGCAGCAATTTCATTTGCATCCTGCACACAGCAAAGCTTTGAGAAAATTACGCATGTACATTGACATCTCTGGTAAAAGCAGGCATTCTAGAAAGCAGATGCAGCTCTAAGAGAGAAGAGCTGCAGGGCGAGGGGGAACAGCCCCACCTCCTTTCACTAGGGAGTGCCAGCTGACATGCAGATAGCTGAGGCTGGTTACTACACAAAGCAAAAGTGTTTCAGAACACAAATTCTCTCCAAACAGTCACATGTTTGCAGTTGAAAGGACAGAGGAGAGTACAGTGTCCACCTCAACTATGTCCCGGCGCATTAACTGCATTGATGCATGGATGAAACTCGAAGATGTGTAAACTTGTTAGCAATGGTTTCGTAAAGGAACTAAAAGTAGCATAGTTTGTGGCACAGCCTTGCTGCTCTTGTTGGTCATCACATATGCACATAGTGTGTGCCCTGTTTGGGGCTGAAAAGAGCATTTCTGCTCTTTTCTTGCTATGTTCTACTAGTTTTCTAGCTATGTTCTACTAATTGCCCATGAAACCATGCATGTATGCCACAACTACTTTAGGACAAGGTGCATCAAGATTAAGCATATTTGGCCATTTTATCTTCCAGATCAAGTTCTCCACTAAGGAGGGCAGTAGCTCCAGTGGAAACCCTGCTTTCTCAAGCCAGCAAATCTTCACAACCCTATCCTTAAGGTCTTCAAATGACTGGATTCGAAGTTTAGTAGGACCTTTTTTGAGCGAAGTTCATAATACCAGCAGGCATGACCCGGAGAAAAGTCAATGACTAGATACAAGAATAGCAAGGACCTGTCTTCCAGTGCCTCGCATGTGTTCAAATCTTGGCAGAAACTCCTGCAACATTTTCTTTGTTTCAGATTCTTCATCCGCAACGTCAGCCAGGCTAAGTACAGGTAGTGACAAAAATGAAAGCCAAAAGACGAAAAATGAGACTGCTCCTTTCTGAACTGTGTACTGTGATATATTAATGTGCAGAAGTGTCAGCCGCTAAAAGCGCGGCGACATCAAGTGACAAGACCTGGTACACCGAATACCGTTTCGTCGAGTGCCTCCCCTTGTTCTGTGCTAAAGTTTACGTCGGGCAGATGGGCTGGCGCGCTAATAGACAAGACCAGGGAACATGCTGCAGCACTCAAGTCATCTCCCCAGAGGTCAGTTGTATTTTGGTTCTAGGAACTGCACGTGCACAGCCAACTTTCATGACATGCCTGACATGAATTGCCTTAAGAACAAAACAGGCAATTATGCAAAATCACAGAAGTTATGGCCACTCATAACCAAGATAGTGTTTACGTCAGCGTTCCTTCGGTACATCTATCAGCAAAGGAGATAGTCTACTTATCCACGCACCACGCATGGCGGGCAGCAACATACACGGACAAGAGGAATGGTTTCACCCATAGTGACCTTTTCAAACGCAAAATGATCTGTTAGCCCGGTACTGGGTCCTCGTCCACTTTTTGTGCTTCCTTGATTTTGTCTCTAGCCAGTTGGCGAAAAACACTGGCGGCGACACTGCATATAGGACAGAGTGGGCACGCAGCACGGCTTGCCTACGCTGTCAATCTGCACAAATTGTCCTGCAGAATCGTAGCTATCACAAGACGTCCATGCACATTGACTCGCAGCGCACATCCGTCACACTGATATTTCCCAAAGTTACTTGACAAGCAAAGGTTGCTGATGGAGAAACTAAGCACATACACAGAAAACACGTGTCCGGCATACCAACCTTTGGAAGGGAACGCTCCAAATCCGAAGACCTTGCTCTTCGCTTCATCACGAAATTTTCGTTGATTCGGGTTGGCGCTACTGCTCTGACCTTTGCGAATTCGGTTAGTTTTTGTCCTTGAAGCCAACGGCTTTTTAAAACCTTTCGTACTACTTCTTTTGCCCGACATCGCGATCGCACGTGCCCCTGCCCACCGTTTTGAGACGCAAAAGGCAATCGCAACATGGGCTGAGTGGATTGGCTTGTATATTCTAAAGAAGCAAAAGCCGTCAGAAGTACCAAACGCTAGTTGCCTGCCTACATTTTTACCAGAGTATTTTCCTTACCTTTGCTTTATAATCGTTGAAATAAATTGCATTTTATGGTCCTGATTGCTAAGAGAAAGAAATGTTCCCGCAACATGACCTGCTAACTTAAACCGCACGCTTAAAACTATCGAAGGCTATGCTCATTTATCTCTCTATTTCTCTCAGTGTATTTCACTCTTTTTTAACCGCGGCAATTAGAAAGTCTTCTGCAGGCTTCCTCTTTTTTTTTTTTTTTTGAACAATGCAAACAGCAAATTTAGGTTTTAGTGATGACGTCATTGAGATTTAAGTGCAGATCTTAAAGGCTATGTTTTTGCTGGTTTCATGTGGCGGAAGCGATTGTAGGAGCGGAAAACACGTCTGTTTGACACCAGCTATCAATGTGCATGATGTGCCATTAAGAAAGTGGTGCCATCTTCCGAGATAGGAACTAAATTCACGGAAATACCTGTGGTCATGAAGGAGCTTTTGTATACATCTGGGAAGGAGCAAATATAAGAGCTCTTGGCACAGTGGCTCTAGTTCTGTCATTATTTGTGTCCAATACAACTTGCGACTGAAAACTCGCGTATGACCAGGTATGACTTATAACCACGACCCACTGTATAGTAGGTCGTGCGTATAACTGTATCTTATTTTAAATGCAATAACACTGCGGTTTGCATCGGCCTGCTAGCTCAGTCGGTTAGAGCGTCGTGCTAATAACGCGAAGGTCGTAGGTTCGATCCCTGCGCAGGCCATAATTTTTTTTCTTTTTTTTTTATGGTGAATTCTCGTAATATAAAGAAGTAAGCACACACGCGCGAGAGTTACCAAGAAATAGTACTCTGCTCTATGGTGAAAACTGTCACTCCGTTTCCCACAGGTGCAACGCTGTGGAGGCTAGAGAGACTTCTTGCGGTGGCTGCGTTCGCGCTTAGGAATAGTTCGGCGTTTTTTGACCAATTTCTGTGAATAAGTTCCTTATATAGGCTCAGCTTGGAAGGGAAAAAGATTATACGATTAAAAACAAACAAATCATGTACTTATACGGCTTCTAATACGTTGTTCTAGATCAACTTGTTTTTTAGTTGTTTTGCTTATCTAGTTATTTATTTGTAGCCCGTCGTGGAAACCATCTCGTGAATGCCCGCACGAGCAAACGCCACTGGCGAGCAGCGAACGTGCAGCCGAGCATAGAAGGAACGTGCAGAGTGATACATATTGGTGGCCGATTTGGCTTCCGCACGCATGCGATTGCGTACGGAAGCTAAATGCGGTAACTTTTTCTAGCAATACAGTCAACACAGTTGCAAAATATATTCACGAACTTCCTCATTAACAACCAGCGCACCGTACGTAATGCGTAATTTTAGCTTAGCTATATATATATATATATATATATATATATATATATATATATATATATATATATATATATACATATATATATATATACTTCTTATATAATTTTAAGGGCAATCTCGGAAATCGATCTGTTAGGTCAGGCAGCCTAAAAGAAAATGCAAAATTATTTGGGCTAAAGCACGTAAAAGGGCCGAGAAATTGAGAATTTGCTCCGAAACGACATACTCTGAAACGATTAAAACATTCTCAATCCATTCTACATCAGCTGACATATTTGCAGGGCCCGATCAACCTACAGTCTAAGGAAGAGAGCTGCAGCCCCCTTTGCAAGGAGCGTCCTACAGCAATTCTATAAAAAGGGGCCTTTAAAAAAAAGGAGAAGCAAGGAAAGTGTAGCGCGAAGAGCTAGGCGACGTGCCCTTCGTGCACAGTTTCTCTTCAGTGGCTCGACAAGCGCTCGCAAGCAACCTTCATCTATTTCTCTTTTGTAACGACAGTCGCCGCGCGCCTTCCCCTCACCCCCTTTTATTATTTCTTTTTCTAATTTGTTCACAGAAAATACGTAATACGTCCATCTTATGTTTCCAAGTCGATCTGCGACGAACTTGTTGACATGATGGCAGAGGAGACGGATAGTTGAGGCGCTACAAGAAGTCAAATTTTTCTCCCTCGTCGATTCCACGTGTCTCCCATGTTGACCGGAGATGCTGACTTCGGCGAGGTTAGTTTTCCAGACTACGTTGAAGGTGTTCTTGAACTTGGCCCCAAGCTCGCCGTAGAACCAAGGTTGAGCGCGCCGAAACTTCTAAGCATTGTGCGAAGGATTTCAAAGTGCGCCCCACAAGGCGAAGTGAACCGATGTATCTCTGAAGGGGTCGATGTGGTTTCGCACAACAAACCGATGGTCTCACGTGTACCGGTTAAGCGCGCAACTTCGTTTTTGAGGCAGAACGGTCTGTGTGTTTTGCCAGCGGACAAGGAAGATGGCTTTGTTGTCCTCAAGGAAGGTGATTTTAATACGAAAACCTGCTCTGCGATTGCCTCTGTGTTCGATCAGTGTAGTAATGTATCTCTCAGAAAAATCAAGCTAGAAGCAAAGCGTCTTTGTAAGAAGGCAGACCTTAGTCAGTTGGTCCGTGAAATTGACAACGCGAAGTCTGGTTGCCTTCAAATTTTGTTTAGTGCGAAGACGCACAAACCCGACTACCCATTAAGGGTAATAGTTTCAGAAACAGGGTCATGGCAGAAAAGTTCGCTCTTTTCTTGCAAAATAAGCTGCGAATTCTTAATATTGACGACCCATTTTTGGTTAGGAGCTCTGCAGAAATCGTAGATTTCCTGAAAGAAAATTCTGACAAAAGCTTATCAGCTTGCTCCTTTGACATAAAGGACTTGTACTACTCCTTGCCTCAAAAGAAACTAATAACTTGTGTAAAAGAGTGCATAGACTATGGCGTGGTTTCGTTCCAAAATTCAGCCGGTTTGTCCGCTCAGGGCTTTTTAGATATGCTTAGTTGCTACCTTCACTCTACATATGCAGCATGGAATGACGACATATTCATTCAAAAGCAAGGGGTTTGCATCGGTTCATGTTTGGCGCCCATACTAAGTGACATTTTTCAAGCTCACCATAACAGGAACCTGTCCCGTACCTTGTCGGAGCACAGGGTGGTTAAAGTTGTCAGATACGTTGACGACTATCTCGTTCTTTTTGAAACAGACGCACGTTTTACAGTAGGCAAGCTTTACGAAGTTTTTTCTGCAGGCCTTAGCCCACTTACTCTCACGATTGAAGAGCCCACCAATAACGTGCTGCGTTTCCTAGATATTCAGCTCGAGTTCATGGAACGGCACACGTGCTGGGAATATAAACCTAGAGCTAATAAGCCCCTGTTATCGTATAGGAGGTCAGCCCACTCGAAGCTCGTCAAAAGGAGCATTGCCAACTTATGCTTTGGAAATGCTCTAAAGAAGTCTTGCCACCACAAGATCTATACGAGCCTTATGGATCAATCGGGAAGGTTATCGGCAGCAGGGTTTCCGGAATCAGTGCAAGTTTCGGTCGTCGAGGGGCTGCTAAAAAAGTGCAGGTCAGATAGCGCAACTCGGGACACGGCAAATCAAGGGACGGAACGTGGAAAGAAGGTAGCGGTAGTGCCCTACCTGCATAGAACGGCACATAAACTTAAGAAAATGGCTAGCCGGGTGGACACAAAAGTGGTCTTTTCCGCACCAGAAAAGCTGGCAAAAATATGTCGATTGACGGACCCGTACCGTAAGCCAGCTGCCGGATGCTCTACGAATCATCGAAAAGCGCCAGTGGGATGCGTAGAAGCTGTTGTATATGAGCTTCCGCTGTCCTGTGGGAAAAATACATCGGACAGACAGGGAGATGTCTTAATGACCGATTACGGGAACATTGCCAAAAAGTGAAAAATAAGCAATACGGTGTTTGGATCGGACTGCTGGTACGATCTGTTGGGAACTCGGCGCTGACGCCCGTGGTTGTACCTGGGTCGCAAGCCCCAAGGGTAGCGTTGGCCTGGCGGCCTGGGGTACAACTGCAAGCATCCGAAGGTCCCGGCAAAGCATGAGTCGACAGGTAACAACGAAAACAACTTGTTTATTTTAACATCGCAAAGAGTTGGCGGTCAGGTTTGACCGTAGTAGAGAGACGGGAGAGCACTTCACTCAACAGAAGAAATCGGAGCCCTCCTCTGGCGTCCGGGGGCAGCTGTTTTTATACTCTCGCAGTTGAGGGCAAGAAGGAACCCCTCAAAAGACGAGCACGTGAATGTACAATGGGCTAATGGTGACGCACACTGTCGTAGCGATGCCGTAGCACCATGTCGTGGCGCTGCGCACGATCTCGTAGCACCTGGTCGTGGCGCTGCGCAGCACACTGTCGTGGCGCTGCGCAGCACACTGTCGTGGCGCTGCCGGTCGGACACAATGACTGTAACGAGAAGATGGTCCCTGCTTTGGCATCGCCTGTTTCGGGCACAATGACTGGAACGAGATCCCTGCTTTGGCATCGCCTGTTTCGGGCCCAATAACTGGAATGAGATCCCTGCTTTGGCATCGCCTGTTTCGGGCACAATGACTGGAACGAAATCCCTAGGCGGTCGCATCGCCGCAGACGCGCCTGGAAACACCTGGCGATGAGTGTTGCGGTGACGACGATCGGGCCAAAATGTCCGCCGCCCCGCCGCCGTCGCGCCGGCAAAACCACGTGTCGCAGGCGAAACGCAACAGACCGCCCCGCCGGGGAAAGGAGATCCCGATGGACAGGGGACTGCATCCGCTGTCCGGAGGGATGTCGCTCGATGATGCTCATAACCGAAGTCGGGCGTCCCTTGACGTTTCTTGAGCGCAGCGCACAGAGAAGGCCTCGTTCTCTCGTTCAGGTTCGCACGGGACACTGCAAAGTGACTTCGGGAGAGTTCACATTTTTGTTCTCGTTCCCGGCAAGCGTTAGAACTACGCTGAAAACTCAACCGCTCAGTCAGCAAGCACGGCACAACCCTCACTAAGCCCTGCCAGGCTCTTTCCCCTTTTTATACCACTGCCTAGTTCCTTACAGTAGTCTAGCATCACTCAGAACGCGTCCACAAATTGAAAAATTGCACTAGAAAGCATATCATCACTTTGAAACACTAAACAAAAGCAATATGTTAAAAAAAATCCTGCCTCAGGAAGAAAAACATCAGTAACAAACAATTTTGAGGCTGATTCCTACGTTAGGGGCTTCGACTTAAGCCATCGGCGTTACCGTTGAGACTCCCCTTTTTGTAACGCACCTCAAAGGAATATTGTTGTAAAGCGAGGCTCCAGCGCAGGAGGCGGCCATTTTTGGGAGAGATGGTCTGCAGCCATTGGAGAGGGCAGTGATCTGTCTCAATGATAAACCTCGAGCCGGCTAGATAGCATGACAATTTCTGAACGGCCCACACGAGACATGCACACTCTTTCTCGGTGGCGCTATACGCCTGCTCACGACTGGTCAGCTTACGACTAGCATACAGGACGGGGTGTTCTACTTCTCCATTTTCCCGTTGGCACAGTACAACGCCCATGCCTCGCTCACTAGCATCGCACTGAACAATGAACCCTTTTGTATAGTCTGGCGATCGTAGCACAGGCTGGCTTGTTAGGGCACTCTTTAGGGCGCTAAAAGCTCTTTCCTTTGTCTCGTCCCAGACGACTGTTTGAGGCTCTGTCTTTCTTAGAGCATCCGTCAGGGGAGCCGCGATATCAGAGTACCTAGGGATGTACCTCTGATAGTAGCCGGCGACACCTAAGAACGACCGAATATCGGTCTTTGTGCGCGGTTGCGGAAAGTCTCGCACAGCGGCCACTTTTATTTCAGAGGGGCGGCGACGACCCTGACCAATCACGTGACCGAGGTAGACAACCTCGGCCTGTGCTAACTGGCACTTAGGAGCCTTTACTGTCAAGCCTGCTTCGCGCAGGCGGGTTAGCACTGCCCGCAAGTGTGTCATATGCTCAGACCAGGATGCGGAGAATATCGCTACGTCGTCTAGATACGGTAAAGCGAATTCTTGCTGTCCCCGCAACACTTTATCCATGAGACTTGAAAAACAGTATGGCGCGTTCTTCAAACCAAAACTCAACACTTTAGGACGGAATGTTCCCATTGGTGAAATGAACGCCGCATACCTACTAGCCTCTTCTGTAAGTGGAACCTGCCAATAACCCCTGACAAGATCTAGGGTGGAAATAAACTGAGCGCTACTAACTTTCTCAAGGCGCTCCTCGATGTTAGGGATCGGATAAATTTGATCCTTAGTGATGGAATTAAGCCTGCGGTAGTCGACGCAAGGACGAGGTTCCTTGCCCGGTACCTCAACTAAAATCAAAGGGGAGGTATAATCACTCTCACCTGCCTCAATAACACCGAGCTGTAGCATTTTCTTTACCTCAGCCTCCATAATATCGCTCTGGCGGGGTGACACCCGATACGCCTTGGATCGTACTGGCTCTGTGGAGGTAAGTTCTATATCATGAGTAAGTACAGAAGTCCTACCAGGCCTCTCAGAGAACAGACCTTGAAACTCTTGTAATAGCTGGTGTAGTTCGGTTTTCTGCTCAGGCGACAGCGGTGCTTTACTGATAAGGTCACTAATGACTTGACCGGTGTCTTCCCTGTTCGTCACTGAGCCTAGTCCTGGAAGCTCGACCGGAAGCTCTTCAGGAACGTTTACCATCATGCACACCACTGCTTCCCTTTGTCTATAAGGTTTGAGCAGATTACAGTGGTAAACTTGCTGTGCTTTCCGCTTTCCTGGCAGACTTACCACGTAGTTAACGTCCGACAGTTTCTGAACAATTCGCGCTGGGCCCTCCCACTGCACGTCTAGTTTGTTGTTTAGCGATGTGCGCAATATCATGACCTCATCGCCAACCTCAAAACGACGGGCCCTGGCTGTCCGATCATAATAAACCTTGGCCCTCTGCTGGGCCTTTGTCATTGCTTCACCTGACAACTCCTGTGCCCTTCTTAAGCGTTCGAGGAGCTTAAGCACGTACTCCACCACGACTGGGTCGTCGCCCCTACCTTCCCATGATTCTCGAAGCATGCGAAGCGGAGATCGAAGCGAGCGACCGTACACCAGTTCAGCTGGCGAAAACCCCGTAGCCGCATGCGGCGCGGTCCTTAAAGCAAACATCACCCCAGGCAGACACAGCTCCCAGTCAGTTTGATGTTCAAAACACAAGGCTCTCAACACGCGCTTCATGACGGAGTGGAGCTTCTCAACGGAATTCGACTGTGGGTGGTACACTGAGCTGTGTAGCAGCTTTACCCCACACCTTTCGAGAAAAGTTGTCGTCAAAGCGCTAGTAAACACTGTGCCCTGATCTGATTGAATTTCTGCAGGAAAACCAACTCGCGCAAATATGGACAGTAGTGCATTAACTATCTCAACTGAGCTGAGTTCTTTAAGCGGCACTGCTTCAGGGAACTTTGTCGCTGGGCAGATCACAGTCAAAATGTGTCTGTACCCCGTGGCTGTTACCGGCAGAGGTCCCACAGTATCAATAACGAGCCGTCTAAAAGGCTCCGTAATGATAGGTACCAATTTCAACGGCGCCCTCGATTTGTCCCCTGGTTTGCCCACCCGCTGACAAGTGTCACATGTCCTCACGAAATGGTCTGCGTCCCGAAAACACCCTGGCCAATAGTACTCTTGCAAGAGACGGTCCTTAGTTTTCTTAACTCCTAGGTGTCCGGACCACGAACCCCCATGTGACAAGCGCAACAGATCCTGACGATAGCATTGAGGCACGACCAGCTGATCGAACTCCACTCCTCGGCGGTCTAGATACTTCCGGTACAGGACTCCACCTCTTTCCACAAAACGCGCAGTTTTCCTGGCGATACCTTCTTTGACCTTGCAGCGCACGTTTTCCAGGCTGCCATCCTTTTTTTGCTCGGCTATCAAAGCCGTCCGGCTGACTTTTAGCAACCTATCAAGTCCGTCTGACGTAGGCGCGATGAGCAAATCAGTAGATAGCTCTTCTAACTTTCCCGCGTCGGGATTTTCCTCTCCAGTATCTGGCGCCTTCAACGCTACAGACTCAATTTTATTCTGTTCGGGCGTGCTCTGAATATCAGCTTGCTGCGCCTCTGACCCTTTTTCGTTGTTTGATAACGTCGGCCCCGCAACTACCGCCTTTGCAGCGAGCTCCCGAACCTTCGATCTGGTTAAGGCCTGAACACTAGCTTCACCAAACAAAAGCCCCTTCTCGCGCAGGAGGTGATCGGACCTGTTTGAAAATAGGTACGGGTACTGGGGTGGCAGCATAGATGACACTGCCGCCTCCGTCTCAAGCGCTCCGAAAGGTCCTTCAATAAGCACTTTTGCTACCGGCAGACACACGCTATGAGCTTCCACGGCTTGCTTGATCCACGCGCACTCGCCCGTGAACATATGGGGTTCTACGTAAGATGGGTGAACTACATCCATCGTAGCTGCGGAATCGCGAAGCACTCGGCACTCTTTCCCGTTCACGAGGAGGTCTCGCATGTAAGGCTCGAGAAGCTTCATGTTCTCGTCCGTGCTGCCTATTGAAAAAAACACAACTTTTGGTGTTGTTTCCGGACACTGCGCCGAAAAGTGACCCGGCTTCTGGCACGTATAACAAACGCCCGCTCGCCTCATCTCGAACCGCTTTCTGCGTTCGGCTTCGGCTGCCGTCTCTTTACGTTTGGTCGGATTGCTTTCACTCGCATCCTCACTACGCGTGTCTCCCTTAAATCTCATGGGCGTGAACCTTGGCCTCTCAGACTTGGAGCCAAATTCACCCTTTTGACCGTCCTTAGCTCCGCGAGCTCGACGCGTCACAAACTCCTCGGCTAGCTCAGCGGCTCTAGCCACCGTACTCACGTCTGGCCTATCCAAGACCCAGTATCGCACGTTCTCCGGTAACCGACTATAAAACTGTTCTAGCCCGAAACACTGCAGAACTTTATCGTGGTCACCAAACGCTTTCTCTTCTTTGAGCCACTCCTGCATGTTCGACATAAGCCTATACGCAAACTCTGTATATGACTCACTTTTGCCTTTCTCATTTTCCCGAAACTTCCGACGGAACGCTTCCGCAGACAGCCGGTACTTTTTTAGCAGACTCGATTTTACTTTGTCGAAATCCTCTGCTTCCTCTCTATCCAAGCGAGCGACTACGTCGGCCGCCTCGCCGGGTAACAAAGTGAGCAAGCGCTGTGGCCACGTTTCCCGAGAGAACCCCTGCTTCTCGCACGTTCGCTCAAAGTTAACCAGGAACAAACCAATGTCCTCTCCAAGCTTAAACGGCCGCATCAGGTCAGTCATTTTGAACAATACGCGTTCTCCTGCACCGTGTGCCTGACTTCCATTACGAGCGCGTTCCATCTCTATCTCGAGACGCTTCATTTCCAAAGCGTGTTGACGGTCACGCTCTTCTTTTTTCTCTTGTTGCTCTCGCTCTTTCTGTTCTTTACGTTCGCGCTCTTCTCTTTTTGCAGTCTCCCTCTCTTCAATAGTCTCAAGGCATTCCGACAGCTCGTCATCCTCAGCCTCTAACTCAAGAATAGCCTTTATCAGTTCTGGTTTTCTGAGTTTGTCTGAGACATCCAGACCCAACTCTCTTGCAAGCTCCAACAATTTCGGTTTGCGCAACGACTTCAAATCCATGGCTGCTCTGAATGCTGCTTTCTCTACTGCTTACTATTGTCTTGCCGCAAACTAACCCGGCAGCAACGACAACCACAATTACCAGCTCTGTTTCTGACACTAACAAAAGCCTGGCAAAGCTCAGAAGAAGAAAGTCCCGCACTCACCAAACCTCGCAGGCAGGAATTCCGCGCAGTCGTTCCGCTGCAGGCAACCAGTCGTCACACAGGGCTCGTTGCACTGCTCCCGGATCGTCGTTGAGCTGCTCAGCATACTGTCAACTGCATCTCTTTGCTGCTGGCCTCCGTTGTCGTGATCTCGCCGCTGGCAGACAGTTGTTTGAAGTCGTAGGCGATCCCACCGCTGCCACCAGATGTTTGGATCGGACTGCTGGTACGATCTGTTGGGAACTCGGCGCTGACGCCCGTGGTTGTACCTGGGTCGCAAGCCCCAAGGGTAGCGTTGGCCTGGCGGCCTGGGGTACAACTGCAAGCATCCGAAGGTCCCGGCAAAGCATGAGTCGACAGGTAACAACGAAAACAACTTGTTTATTTTAACATCGCAAAGAGTTGGCGGTCAGGTTTGACCGTAGTAGAGAGACGGGAGAGCACTTCACTCAACAGAAGAAATCGGAGCCCTCCTCTGGCGTCCGGGGGCAGCTGTTTTTATACTCTCGCAGTTGAGGGCAAGAAGGAACCCCTCAAAAGACGAGCACGTGAATGTACAATGGGCTAATGGTGACGCACACTGTCGTAGCGATGCCGTAGCACCATGTCGTGGCGCTGCGCACGATCTCGTAGCACCTGGTCGTGGCGCTGCGCAGCACACTGTCGTGGCGCTGCCGGTCGGACACAATGACTGTAACGAGAAGATGGTCCCTGCTTTGGCATCGCCTGTTTCGGGCACAATGACTGGAACGAGATCCCTGCTTTGGCATCGCCTGTTTCGGGCCCAATAACTGGAATGAGATCCCTGCTTTGGCATCGCCTGTTTCGGGCACAATGACTGGAACGAAATCCCTAGGCGGTCGCATCGCCGCAGACGCGCCTGGAAACACCTGGCGATGAGTGTTGCGGTGACGACGATCGGGCCAAAATGTCCGCCGCCCCGCCGCCGTCGCGCCGGCAAAACCACGTGTCGCAGGCGAAACGCAACAACGGTCATTTGTCGACTCACTGTCAGGAATGCGGCTGTGCGCCGGTGTATGGATCCTGCCGGGTTCTTGCGAAGCACAAAGATAAAGATGTGCGAGAGATTATTGAGGCGCAGGCTATCTGGCGCAATAGTGACACGTGTGTTAGTGCCCCTTCAGTCGACTTGTTAGATAAAGAGACGGCTTTTTTGGATGAGTAAGATTTGGATAATGTGGCGCCACTGTGCATGGGTTATATAGGTGTATTTCCTGAAAATGAAGTTGTTGAAGTTAGCGCATTGTGGTGTCTTCTCCCTTCCGTCCTTGTTTGCTGGCGCTAAATATGCTTTCACTATCATCTCTTTGCGAGAAACTTGTAATTTTTGTCAGCTCTCGAGGGAGTGAGTGCAGCGCAGAGCCCATCAAGCAGTCCGACGAATTAGTCGAAATGTGACTCGACAATTTCGGCTGAAATCGCGCAATTCTGTTATTAGCGCACAGCTGTACATTGCGAGATAGTACCCCTCGTGGCCTCCTGGAAATGTTGGAGGAAACAAATTTTAGGCATTTTTTCCTTACTTCTATATTTCCTGTACTATTTATTTGAATGTTTCAGTCTCAACTTGTGAGACCGAACGCTCATTTTCGAAGCTTTCCTTAATTAAGAATTGCCTGCGCTCAACCCTCGGCGAGAGGAAGCTGCACTCTCTTGTCATTGTGTCTATCGAGAAGGACTTCGTTGATAAATATTTATTTTGATGGACCAATATCAGAGTTTGCCAGCAGTAAAAGCCACAGGAAGCATTTGTATATGTGAAATTTATTTATGTTTTCCGATATTGGGGGGGGGGGGGGGAGTCTCAACATTATCATTCTTTTTTCTATGTGAATAATATCAAGTGTCACGAGCCTACTGTTTGTTCTGGGGTCATAAGTAGCACTAAAAAAACAAAAAAGAAAACAAAGACGGACATAAGAACGGCAATATATAAAGCCATTCGGTGTCATTCTTATGGCAATCCTTGTCTATTTAGTGCTACTTAGGATCCCGGTATTACAGAAATAATTTTTATTGTCACCTTTGATTGGTGACCTCTGCGAAAAGCATTTGCGTCGTATGCAGTACCAGGCCCGCAATCAGGCTTGAAGTAGTTACTAGAATATTACACGCTGTAAACCCTTAATCTTGTTTTATGGTAGAGTCGTACACGCGCGTTCTGGTATTCGCCAAGATTGTATGCCACATATGCAGAGCAATTTAAGTGTCCATGCACAACTAAAACGTTTGTTCCTTTACAACACGTTCTCTTTTTCCTGAGTGATGGCGGTGGGACAGTTTGTGAATTTGTGGCTACCTTCACGGTTAAATGACAGTGACGTATCCGTTAGACAATAAAGAATTAGATACCAATCTAACAGAATAAAAGCAACCCGTTTTCTCAAAGCAGAAATGTTGCAAGCGTTATGCGTATCAAGATGTGACGAGATACGCGAACGGTATAAAATTCAGTATTCAGTAGCACGTACGCCCTGCGCGCCGAAAAACTTGTACCACAACTGCAAGCCAACTGCTGCAACCAGACCGCAATGCTCCCATGCACGTTTGGTCACTGCGTCGTATTGTTTGTTGGGCATTGTGAAAGATGGCAATTTAGTGCCAAATTTTTCGCGAAGACATTTTTTTACAGACGCTTACACCCAGCGAAAATGCATGTATTCGTCCTAAAGGACAGCGTGTCAGCACGTTCCCCCCCACACAACTTATACCAAAGTTCCTTAAAGTAATCAAAGTTGGTTAAACGTGGTGCGCAAGGTCTGGTCATATCTTGTGCACGTGTGAGGCTTTGGACAGATCGAGCGAGTGTCGCAATTTCATGCGATTGTCGTGCCACGCATGAAAGTCGATGAAGTCAAATCTTTGGATACGTTCAAGTTGCTTAGATGGCTTCCCATTTCGATTAAGAGAAAGAAAAGGGGGGAAAAAGGCTCCCCTCTCCTTCCATGCAAGTGTAGTAAATATATTATTGACATGTGCTTTTTTTTATTTTAATATTTGGGTTAAGACGAAATCGGAGGGACAAAGAATATCAATTTGTCTCTGCAGAGGTGATCAAAGAACATAAAACCATTGTTCTAGGTGAACCCAAGTAATTACTAAAATCAAAAGGCTAAGATTCCCATTGCACCTACCACCCTTGTTGTTACGCTGCATGCGAGACTGGTTAGCGAGGCCAAGGGAGGTTATTTGCTAGTGCTCGTATGTATCTTGTACCGGATTTCTTGTGAGGTAGGTGTTGCGAAGCGTTAACAGGGCGGCATGTGACAAAAGGGTGAGAACATGATGATGATGAACGCTGTAACTTAAATAGCGAAAATGCGCACAAACATAAGAAAATGCATAAGCGCATATAGAGAGGACGGGGAGTATAGCTCTTTAAATTCGCAAAGAAATTTAAATCGGGAACGAGCGAAGTTCTTGCTCGTGTCAATCACTGAAGTCCGGTATATGCGCCTTACATCTGATTTCTGATACAGTGCGTACCGCTTGTGCTTAGCCGTTGAGCTTAAACCCTAATTTGAAAATAATAGCTAATCTGTTAGCCTTATAAATTTATAACGGGTTGCGAGGGCGCCCCAGCTGCAAACGCAGGCGCGTTTGTCAAATGTAAGCGGGTGATAGTGTCCCAATAATGAATTAGATTTCTGTGTACTTCAGCAGAAAGTAAATATTAAAGCTCTATAGTGAACGGTATATTTGTACCCAGAAAATCGCTTCTCGAGGATTTAAAAGGGCACCAGAAAGGAACGTTCTGCTGAGCAGTATGAGTAAATTGTGCTTCTGCGGTAAAGCTGTTACCATTAGATGAAGATTTGCAATCCTCTAAGGACGCAGAAAACAAAAGACGGTAAACTTCTACACATAATGTTCCTACACATAAGTTGCTACGCATAATAGATTTTGACAACGTCTACTATATATATATATATATGTATAGTCGGCAGTTCATAAGAAAAAAAAAAAAGAAACATTACATTTCTGAAAGAACCACGGACTCGGCCTAGGAAGTTTCGAGAATATGTCCGGCGCAAGTAACAGTCTTAATAAGGGAAAATACTTTGAAATCCGTCACCACACACTTCCGTATTGGCAATGAGGTTTCGGCGCGAAATTCCATAAAGGGTAGCTTGGCTTTTATTTTCTCCGCTAGCAGTAGCTAAACCATTTTCGTCAAATGAACGAAGAATTTTACAAGAACACTACCCGCCTAATTAGACTTGCACGTTCATGTCTCTCTAAACTTACTTGATGTTCGAGATAGGCAAAGGCTCTATCTCTCTTTCTCTCTCTCACACACACACAAAACACACACGTTATCCTACTTGGATTTTACTTTCTCTTTATTACTATAACTATTTTTTTTCTTTTATTTTTTGCCGGGCTTATTTGCTGAAAGCGGTAATGACAGCCTGCTAACAGTTCAAGGGTCAAATTCACAAAGCTTTTCGTTTGTAAGTGCTATTTGCCATCGGCTGCCGCCTGCGCCAATTATATGCGCCAGCATCAGGATTGACTGGAATTTGTTCTTACGAACAATTCTAGCGTAGTAACCTTTTTGATACGGACCCAGATGCGGCTTGCGGAATTCAGACAATCAATCAACATAATCATTTACCTGTCAAAGCATTTTGGGAGTATGCACAAATAAATAAATAAATAAAAAAACGCCGTAGTATACCTAGCCAGAAAACTTTATATGGGTGTGGCGCATCAAGCGTCGGAGAGGCGTCGGTCGCTTGATGCAGCTGTCAATTTGTGAGTAGCTTTTCCTTTTATTTTAACGCATAGCAAGCGCGGAAAACATTTATATGCAGAAACGTGCACTAAGTGATGCCCAAATTTCAAATTGCGTCTTCATATGAAATTTTTCGCCAGTCTTTTCTTTACCGTTTGCGGAGCAGCTAGAGCCACTGTCATCAGATGAAAATTTTCGTCACTATCTTTTTCTTTACCGTTTGCAGAGCAGCTAGAGCCCACTGGCAGATATACATAGAGTTTTTTGAGACTTTTCTGTGACTTTTCTTAAAACCGAGTGAAAATTTTAATTCGCGAACTTTTATTGCGTGTCCCCTGTACCGTCAATTACATTAGTTGGAAAACAACCACTCTCCAGGCCCAGTGGCTCTTATTATTTCACGTGAATTGTGGAAGTACACTTGGCGCAGTCAAAAGCCAAGACAAGTTTACTAGGGCTACTGAAAAGAAGTGATTTACTCAAGAAGCTTGCCCAGTGAATAGACAGACTCTTACGCGACATTTCAATCCCCGATCCTTAGGGGCGTCGAGGTTGATACGAGGGAGTCTACGTCGCCATATGAGTTGAAAGAACAGAGATGCTTCGACATTATTTCTAAAGTGTTGTGGTCGGTGGCCATAAAATCATGGACGAACCCGTCAAAAACCGTGTGAAGACACGAGCAAAACACATGGTTGCCGCACGCGCGCAAGTTTACAAGCTGCTCGTATCGGCTGTCTCTTTTTTTTTTTTACGTATCCGTTTCATTACTTGCGTGTACTTGTGCAGCCGGCATGTACGACTGTCTGGTGCCGCTCGATCAAAGCAGCGAGCGGGGCGTCGCCGCACAGCTGAAACCGTGTCGCAAACGCGTCGGTCGCTCCCGTTCTCCTGTCTCCGCCGAAGCAAGCAAGCGATAAACCGGCACCGCAGGGCTCTGGAGAAACATAGCCAGCAGCAGCAGCAGTCACGACGGCCGCAGATGGCAGCCAGCAGAATGCGCGCGCAGTACCGCTGCGGCATGCAGGCGCGGCGTGGTTGCAGACCGCAGGATTCGTTTCTCCCGACCCTCTGGGCTCGCCACCACATGGGCGCGCGACAGGGCCGCCTGGTCAAGTCGAAGGCGGGCACCAGTCGCCCTCCCCCTACCCGAAACTGTCGGCAGAAAGTCGGAACAACCGCTGCCGTTTGCCCCGTTGGCCTGCAGCTTTAGAGGAAGGCGTGTGCGAGTGTATATGTAGATGCGTGCGAACACACGCGTGTGTAGAGACTTTTCAGGGCGTGTCAGTAAGCCTTTAACGAACCACAACGAACTACGAGGTGAAGGTGACATTGGGAACGTTCAAGTGAAGATTGACTTGCATGGTCACATAGCATTTCTCCCTAAGTTTTCGTTGCTCCCATTCCACTGACAAACTGCACATCGAAATTCAATTAGACATATACCGCGTGCTATAGTGACGCAAAAGAGGGCATATGAGCCTCAGGCGGCCGGTCCAGAGGCCAGGGAACTGCGCCAGGGCCAGTGCAGGTGCCCCCTGCGCACAACGGTGCACTATCCATGCGAAACAAACGAAGATATTTGTCGAGCCTGTAGCGCTTTTGTTCGATGACGCACGTACACGTCCTCATTCGTACACGGGCCGGTAATGTTGAGCATGCAGCATATGAAATATAGCGCAATTACCAGACAAGAAGGTAAGGCGGCACAGGCACCCACTTTCATTATTGCATTCAGATATTAGAGTGATACGCTGGCTATCTATTACACATACAAATTGGCTCAAACCTCCAATCTGATACTGAGCATCCAGAACGCAGTATGCAAGGCGCCCGAAGAACTCAACTTTACCGACGCGTGATCGCGTTTCATCCGCGCGTTATACGCCTTGCCTTTTGCAGTCTTATACGGTGCATGGTGTGGCAAAACAGGGACGTTTGAAGTGCTGCACGCTGTATGCCCGACAAGAACAGTGTACGCGAAAACGCACGCTCATGACGACGCACAGTTTCGGCAAGAGCGCCAACGCAGCACTGTGATCATAACCAACTCGAGAGATGAGAAACGAATAAAAAATAACGTAAAAGTAAGGATTTCAGCAAGTCACAGCATAGAATTCACGCATTCTTGCAAAACAGCAATCGTTTCTCATTCTTCTTGCTTTGAAAGGAGGAGAACATGTGTATGTGTGCGCAGAGAAAGAAGGGAAGAGAGTATACTATATAGCAGAGCACGTGTCCCGCGCGCTGGAATTGCAGATGCGAAAGTGGCTTCATGGGCTGACACGGGCAGCATTCTGCGGGCGCTCAGAACAGACACTACGCAACACAGCGGCGCCAGACAAGTTTTGTCCTATGTGTGTGTGCTTTGTTACGAGCCTTTAATAGCATTCACGCGCAGCGACGTATATGTAGTCTGCCAAGTTGAGAAACTTGAGAGCGGGGAAAAAACAAGGCGCATTGCTCGGTGGCTCCTCGTTTATGACACGCGGATACTGCTGTTTGTGCGTCTGTACGTCGCCTCGCTTAATCTCTTAAGCATATGGCTGGTTATCTCGAAGTGATGGGGGAGGGGGGGATACAGAAATAAGGCAATGGCAGGCGTTACTAGAGCGAATATGCGTTATGCATAGGTTGCCGCCCAGGTGGGTGGGTGCGCAGACTCGGTTTCACTGCGAAACGTCTTCGCCCAGGTTGCGTCAAGGTATGGAAATAAACATCCACGTCTCGGGAGAGGAGAGAGCGAGAATGGTGAAGAAACAAGAGCCGTAACATGCATGAGCCATAGCACAACGTGTTGAACCACCGGTAAACATGATCTCTTCAAGTATACATTATACTATAGTTCTCGCGCGTGTTTCGACCGTGTGAACGTTATTTAAAAAAAAAAAAACTGAGTGAAGTATACCGATGAAAACTGCTTATCTGGGGGCTGCATAAAAAATACCCGTGGCGTAGAAGGATCGAAAGGACATACTGATAGGCTATAGTTTGTATTGCATTACGGAGATGTGTACCGGAAACGGGGCACTCGAGACGACAGAGAAGACCAAGACACGGCGCCGTTTCTTCGTCTTCTCTATCGCCATGCATGCACCGTGGGAAACAAAACGTGCGCAGTTAAGGAACCGTAGGGATTTCCTTACTATTGTTTCCTGCCCACTCAGCTGCAACGAAAGCATAATTCACACTTGAGCTACTCGCACGCCCTGCTGTTGAGCTACAAAATGGAACCGCAGCGCGTCGATAAACTATCACTGCAGGCGATCTTGGCCTCCATTCTAGCGAAGTGCGAATGCCGATCGCATTTTGATAGTTTATGACGTTTCTTTCGTACTCGTAAGCGCATGAGAACAGAGTTTGGACGAACACTGACGCTAGGTCAGGGATACAGGAAAAACTCGTACGCCTTAAATTGCGCCGCACGTCACGTTCCACAAGATCCTGTACAACTTCCATGCATGAGCGCTTTCAACGAGAAAAGTGGATGGAATGACTGACGCTTCTATCACTGTAATACTAGAGATTCACAGCACAAACCAAACGACAACGGCTGTTTCCTTCTCCTGCAGCCGCATATATCGCAAGGTACACACTGCAGATGGTCTGCGCGAATACCTGACTCCAGCTACTTTTCTCTTCTTCCAGTATGGGCCAAATTTTTCCAAAAGGACTGAGAAGCGGGCGAGTGGGAACCTAACCATTCTTGTCCTGCATTCTTTATCGTGTTTTGTTTGTACGTGCGCTCCCCAGGAACAAATATTTGCAATGCAATAGGTTGCATTTACACGACTACGCCTTCATACCAAAAAGATCGATCATGGTTGCCAACGCAAAAAATAAAGGAAAAAGAATGTTGGAATTAGTGAAAACACTTGCTGCGCGCCTAAACATAATATGCAGGTCGAGAATTATGCTATAAAAACATCGTTTGTATCATGGTTCTCAATACAATTTTCAGTTTATGATGTACAACAACAACGCGTGCGGAGAATCAGATATATGTGTGTGGAACTATGTGTGTGACTTCACATGCGTAGAACTAAAACTTGCAACAGGCAGCGACTGCTAACTTTGTCGGCATGTTTATTATATGTCCATTGCAGTACGAAGACCTCTCTCAGCGGTATACCCTGTCTTGCGCCAGTCGAATGCAGGCTACGTATAAAGCTTCCCTAATCTTCTACAGCCTTCGACTGCGTTTTCCTTTCCTGGGCACCAATTCTGTTAAACAGATCTCCGGCCATCTATCTGCTGTACGCATTACGTGACCCATGTACAACTCCACTTCCGCTCTATCAGCTGCACCACTGTGCTTTCCATTTAATTTGCACCGTCGTCTTCCTGTCTCAACTATCGTTTTTGCTGCATCGTGCGTTGCGCAGTCCTTCACCTGTGAACGGTCACCTTCAATGACCGTTCACGGCCGTTTATAAAGAAAATCAGTACAGGCAAATTGGCTGTTACAGTCAATGTTCAAGTAAACTCACCCGGACGCAATCAAGGGGGGGGGGGGAAGGGGGAAGAGGTCGATGGCCTAAAAAAGCTAGGGCTGGGTACCCTTGGGTGCCACCTTCAAAGCTCATTTTGTTAGGAACAGCTGTGGTAAGAGTATCACAGCACAGATGTGCGACATTATGTATATGCAGGCCGTCTTCAAAGTTAAACTAACCGTACTTTCAATAAAAATCAATAAAATAATAAAATAAAATAATAAAGTTAATATCAATAAAAATCTACACGGAAAGCCTGCATGCCCAGGCGAGTTATGCACATTGGCGGACGCAATTTTGGCGAACAATAAGTGTTTTAGGTGCCAAAACCACTATTTGATTATAAGGCACGCCGTAGTGAGGGACTCCAGATTAACTTTACCTCCTGGGGTTCCTTAACGTGCACACAATGCACGGTACACGGGCGTTTTTGCATTTCACCCCCATCGAAATGCGGCCGCCGCGGTCAGGATGCGAGCCCGCGCCCTCGGACTTAGTAGCATAACGGCATATATCCACTATGCCTCCACAGCGCGGCAATATTACTTTTATATTTTTTGCTTTCTGCTATCATGATTATGGTATATTTATAGTATTCGAAACTTCAAGACAAGATTATTTAAAGGCACCTTCAATTTGCTCGATTCTCTTGGAGATGGCTCTGTTCCGAGATATTTATCATCAAATTTGCCACTCTGTCAGCTTATTTCGCGTTCAGGGACCTGGAAATCGACACAGTGTCAAGCCGTGAAGGAAATGTCAACGTGAGGGAAAGGAAAACAGTAAGTTGCTGCTTGTTTTCGCCTGCTGATGGCAAAAGCGCTGTTATCAGCTTCTCCCAGCTTGCAAACGACGTGCCACACGCAGCAAGCTAAGTCAGAACGGAGGTTTCCCGTTGTGTCGAAATCCATTCCCCTGAATTCCAAATTAGCTGAATGAGTGCAAAAATTGGATTATGAATATCTCGGAACAGAAGCACTCCAGGATAATCGAAGTGAAGTTGGCTTCAAATACGATTCGCTTAAGTTGCAAATAACATATACCATAATCGCGGTAGGAAGAAAATTAAGTGAGAGGTTCTTGTTAATTATGCGTTTTGTGACTTGTTTGCCACGAAAATCGTGCCCCTTAAAGCGCACGAACCGTCTGTGCAAGCAGCTTTTGCATAGGTGGCACAGCGTTTTGATTAATATTACTGTTATGGCTAAACTTCGAAAACCCTGTATAATCGTAGGGTGCAAGCTTAGATTTGCAAATGTTTGAGGGACGAAAGCCATCCAGATTTATTTTTTTTAAAATAATAATAAAAAAACTGCAAGTAGATGCGGGACGCGATCGGGACATCTTGCGAAGAAGCATGCATATTGCATTAGCAGGCTGTTTTTTGTTACCATCGTCTCGGCCGTCAGAGGGTGGGTCTCGCAAGAGGGGGTGCGGAAGGGCTTGCCCCGCTCGCGGAGGAAGATGTCAGCCTGTGCCGGAAACACCGGAAGCGACATCAGTCACCGCGGCCAGAGACCCGCCAACGCGGCGCAGACGCGCGACGACTGAACGCCGAGGATTCAAGGTAGCGCAGCACGCTGCGGCTGCGCGCTCCCCTCCTCGCACCGGCCTATCTATATACACGACCACGAGAACGGGAGCGTGCGCGCACCTTCTCCTTTTCTGCGCTTTCTTGGAGCGAAATGAGTGGAGGACGTGGGAAGGGAAATATTAAACGATGTACGACGCTTGCGCAGTGTCTCCATCTGCGTCTTGCCGCCCGACGTTATCGCACTATAGGTGCGCATTGCCTATAAGTTTGCCGACGGGGGCGCGGTCTTGGGTAGCACGCGTCCGCGGCGCACGCGTCCAAGAAGGCGCACGCCACGGGGCACGCGCCGGCCAGTGGCAGAGTCGGCTGGCGAAGGCGGAGCCAGGTTTTTCTTTTCGGTCGCGTGCGGTAGGGATATCTAATGGCACGGAAAGCGGTGGGGCGGGTGTCGATGAACACAGCTTTAATTTGCATTACGCCTCGAATGAGCGGCTTGCACGACGCGTGCGGCGCCGCGCCCAAGTTGGTGGCTCCTCTCGAGCTTGCACGCTTGGCTGCGCATTACTTTGAATGCTCGCCCCCACAACAAGGAAAGTTCGTCGCGTCAACGGACAGTATACCGCGTTGATTCGGAGGCCTCGCCGATCGCTGCTTTGGTCGTGCGGCTGGCCACAGGTGACACCGAACAAGGCAGGCCGCCGCCACAACGTTGGCCATACCGCTCTCTATACGAAGAGCCGACGAGGGCCCTCTGTCGACCCTTGCATCTGCCGTCGCGACGCCGCGCAATGGCTGACGAGTTGTCTGTCGAGGTCGCGGGTTCAACTTCTACCGCGCAGTTGGGCCCACGTGGAATACGAAAATGAACATTTGCAGAAAAGGTCATAATTCGTACATTAAACAGACACAAATATGCCCAAAGGGAGATAGAAAAGCTCCCGACGAACCGTGAGAAGATCGAGAAAATAATTCAAATAACTGAACAGCATTGGCTATAGGCAGTTATGTGCTTCTCTAGAAACCAATTAATGAACGTCAGTAATAACAACTATATTCTTTGTTTATTAAAGCGTAGAACTATGATCCGAAGGTGCATTTATATTGTGAGGATTCAGCTCTATTGTGCGGCTGTTGTAATGAACGCGGATCACAAAATGCAGAGGTTCATGCACGCCGATGGCACTTTCTGCATCCGCAAATCGCGCATATGCGGGATGAAGAAACAATAGCTCGACACTTCAGTGCACCTCTGGCCCCCCTTTTATTCGAGAAAACATTTTCACAAGTATACACGACAGTGTAGTTCGCGCGGCATTCGAGCAATGTAGCAAGCAGACTGCTGTATAACCTTCCACGAAAAGAGACATTTGTGGGCGAGTGTGTGGGTGGCCATCAATCGGGACTTTCGAGAAGTGTGGCGCTCCAACGATCCCAGGAAGCACAAACGAGCAGAGGCTGGGAGTTGATGCACATAGCACGGCGCATCGAAGCCATGCCCGTTCGGTTCGACGTTTTCATTACGTCGGGCTTCGAGCACTGTGCCAGGTGTTTCTGTGTTTGTATCAACGTCGGGCTCGAACAAAGCGGCGCCATTTCCCTAGAGCCCCAGCGCTTGCGTGGGTGTTCTACTTGGAAATAAATAAGGTTTTCCTTCATCGACAGACTCCACAAAATAATATATGACTGTGCCGGGCGCAGCCTCGATATGGAGTTCTAGCACCCGTCTCTGAATTGAACTGAGCTGCCACACGAATGATAGACAAAAATTTACGTCCGAAGAACTAAGAGCTTCTCACCGTTCGGCCAGCTTTATAAACCAGGTTGAGAAAATAGGAACACAAAAATTTGAAAAATAAGCGCGCGTGGCTTTTCTCTGGGCAGCGAGCTTATTTTCCGCAACTATTGTGGTGAGGCAAGCTCCACTTAAGTCCTACTCCCACATTCAGATAGATTAAAATGCAAAAGCATTCTCCTTGGGTAAACGCTGAACCGGTCTGAATTATTATTTTTTTAATCTTAGAAAGAAAGATAGTATGGGGCCGATTGTTGAAAGTAGAACTGCCAAAAATTGGCGAATTAAAAAAAAAATCGAAGCGCGGTAGAAAATGTAGAATATTAATAGAACTCTCCCTTAGAGTGTTTAAAGTGAATAAACACGGTACATAAGTTTACAGCTTACGTAAAATAGTTACATTAAAAAAAATTAAATTATGGGGTTTTACGTGCAAAACCCACTTTCTGATTATGAGGCACGCCGTAGTGGAAGACTCCGGAAATTTCGACCACCTAGGGTTCCTTAACGTGCGCCTAAATATAAGTACACGGGTGTTTTCGCCCCCATCGAAATGCGGCCGCCGTGGCCGGGATTCGATCCCGCGACCTCGTGCTCAGCAGCCTCACACCATAGCCGCTGAGCAACCATGGCGGGTATAGTTACATTATTTACATAAATTTTGGATAAGCCCACTTCACATAGCAGTGCTTCCTTTCAGAGCGGTGTACGATCGTCAATTGTGCTTCATACTGAACGTCCTAATCGAAGTTATTCAACGTATTACGATAAATATTTGTAAAGAACAATAAAGTGTAAACTTGATGTTTCTTCTTTTTCTCCCAGATTTCGGCAAGGTTGGTAAAAGAAAATGACAGCCAGAGATAACAAAAAAAAAAGAGGTACCTCGCCAAAATCAGTTCGACGGACACCGCAGCTACGGAGATGACTTGTCTTTCAGATGGCCGCGCTGAACGTGGACGAGAGTAGAACGGAGGTTCTGACACGAGCGCATCACCGGCTGAAGGCGGCTCCCGCCGAGAGTAGTCGCGCAGGGCGCGGGGAGAAGCGCAGAAAACTTACAGATTGCTGCAGCCATATAATTGGCCAGAATTGTGGCGTACAACAATCGTCCCTGTCCTTTCTGCTGCGCCACAGTTTCGGTCCAAACCATGCACCAACAACGTGTTAACAACAACGTGAAACCAATACATTGATTCGGCTAATCGGATGAAAAGCGAAGCTTGCTTAGTGCGCAAGAGTGATCAAGACAGCGCGTTCGTCATAATAGCACTTGGTAAGCTCTGCATGGTCGACCAAAAGCAGTTTTTAGGCTAAGAAATCTTGGTGAATTCGGCACCTGCCTACATCATTTATTTTTTTTTTCCTACAAATTAGTGTTTGTGCACACGAACACTTCAGTTCGCAACCGTTCGGTGTTCGTGCTTGACATGCCACACCGTTCCACGTCCGTTAAAGGGACACCAAATAGAAAAAGTATCTGAAGTGTATTAGCAGATTACCCTTCTATACAATACCAAAATACACCCACTTTGAGCACGGCAAGAGGCTTGGCAAGCCAGAAAAGACTCAAGAACTAAGACAGGTGGCGACGCCGTCTTGAAATTCCCGTACTCGTTCGTCGTGCGTATTTTGATGGCGTTTGCGCAGGCCTAATTATTTTTTTATTGGCAAGGATGATACACATGGTATAATGAAAGAGCCAAGGACTAAATTCACCGAGTTTGAAGAACTTCTACTTAGCCACAACCGCTCAAATACAAAAAAAAGAAGTACCTTGAATAAAATCTTTGACGCCACACTAACGTGCCGACGCTGGGCATTCGGCGTACCTTCACTTTCGTTTTCGTAATCGACCTTTTACGACGAAATTAACGAAAATAGAGTTTTTAAAGAATGCTTCATCTTTATTGACTGAATGGGTGCAGATATCGTTCTGAAATCGTTGCGGCCAAGATGTTAACAAATCCAAGTTGAACTCAAAGCTCTTTGCATTCAGACACCGTACACGCCTTTTTGTTCATTTGATTCGGAGCCCATGTTCGACCAAAACTCACCGCGACCCGTCGCCGCCACACTGTTATAGAAGTGGCAGAACAGCCCTGACTGTCGCGCTAGTTGAATTGTGGTCGAAAGTTTACGACAGTTTTCATCAGATTAACGTTGATGAGGTAATCAAGGTGTCAGAAGTGCACCACAGCGTAGCGTTTAAGCCCGTTCGTGATCAAAATTATTCTTGGAAATTGCAGCGCCACCTTTGCCACCTTCTGCTATTAGGCGACGGAAGTTTTCTGAAGGCGACGTTTCGGTAAGAACCAATGATCAACCGAAATGCGTAAAGTGAATGAAATTATGTTTTACTTGAAACGAACGGTAGCACTAAATACTATAAGCCCGGCGGTCACGGCCCCTCTAATAACCTCGCTGCGCGCTCGAAGCCAATGCCACGTGGCAGCTGCGCGTACAGATGGTGTGCACCGAGCCGCGCTCGGAAGGGGTGCAAAAGCGTGCGCGTAGCAGCGAGAGGAGTTTCGTTGTTTCCGGGAATATGGCGTTCGTCCCGTGGGAAATAAAAGAGGCCGAAAGCAGTCATTCCTCGGCGCTGCCATCAACCCCTGTGGCGAAAGCGCAGCCCTCGTCTCACACTCACTGCACGCGAGCAAAGCGAAGTGGCAGCAAAGAAACAGTATAGTGTCACTGCGCGTAATCTCCTTGGTGCTTTATTTGGCTCCTAAATAGGAGAGAGGAGCTGCCAGCTATTTTTGCTTGATTACAGCTATCGTGAGAGTTATGAACAGTCGCGTTGCAGCATAGGCCAGCTGTGCAACGACATGTACGAAAGTAAAAATAGAAATTCAGTTGCTTTCATAAAAAAAGAAAGTTCATTGAAGGCTACAGAAATTTAGCAGAAAATCAACAGAAGATCAGCAACAGTCTTGTAAGGGGACACTGTTTTGCGTTCTTACATCGCCAAGCATGAACAGCGTTTCGAAGACGCTGGCATTCTGCCCATCGACCGTGACGTTACGCTCTGGTTGGTCCCATCTGTTGCCCATCTTCGCTCGTCCAGTCAGGTTGATGGTGTGACTTTCGGTATTTAGTCTTGTTCTCCCAAAACTTGATTACGAGTTGCTAATTCTGGCACTCTCTCAAGGTCTAGGGCTATGCTTCCTGTTTATCACCGCCTATCTCCCACTATTATGAAGCATAAAGTAGCGAATTCATTGCAGGGAAACAATCCACTGTGGAAACTAATCGGGAAATGTAGATCCACATGACACATGATAGGTCAGGTGAAAGCATATGATCGGTCGCAAAATGAGAGCGAACGGTTGTCGTCTCGTTCCCATGGTCACTTCTCTTGCTTGGTGGTTGCTCAGTGGCTATGGTGTTGGGCTGCTGAACACGAGGTCGCGGGATCGAATCCCGGCCACGTCGGCCGCATTTCGGTGGGGGCGAAATGCGAAAACACCCGTGTACTTACATTTAGGTGCACGTTAAAGAACCCCATATAGTCGAAATTTCCGGAGTCCTCCACTACGGCATGCCTCATAATCAAAAAGTGGTTTTGGCACGTAAAACCCCCTAATTTTTTTAACTTCTCTTGCTTGATAAACATACAATGCGCTCATACTATCTCGACTATCGCGTTCGCGAAGACATGGTTTTGGTACAATGTCCCGTCATTCTTCACTGAGCACGCAAGCCCCCCCCCCCCCCCCCCCCGCTAACCAACTGCTTCTGCTAGTTTAAAGTTGATAGTCATAGTTTTACACTCTTGCTGGCACAATTACTTCCTTCCTTATGCAGCAAGCACCACTCGCCTAGCTGTTTCCGGTACCACGATCCGATTACGGCCACGATCGTTTGTTCGTACTGTTAGTTTGTTCGTATTTACTTTCTTCTTTCCGGCCACGTGCTCGCAGTTCAGATGAACGGGCACGAGCCGGCAGCTCGCGCGTGCGTAACTCACGCCGTCGAGCCCAGTCAACGCAGAGCGCCTGTGCATGCGCGGAGCGCACGTGCCGTTGGAACGTTTCGGCGCCCAGTCGGCTGGCGCACCAAGGCTCGCAGCTGGGCGAAATTTGAGCGCTCCCTAGAAGAGCTCGCCCGCGCCCTTGAAACCGTGGCCCACTGGCGAAACGTCCAGCGTGCGACCCTCTCTCTTCTGCCATCACCTACCGTCACCGTGACGCTGGGATCGGCAATGTGAAAAAACGACTACAAAAAAACCCGAAAAAATAAACGAAGAAAAAGAAAACAAGCAAAATGAAATGTAGGTCGCGCGACCAGGATCGAAGTTGAGGGGGCCCGCCTCTTGCTCACGTGGTCCGAAGCGCGCGGAGTGAGCAGAGCAGGGCGCGCAGCTGCGCAACGGCTCGTGGCGCGTGCCCGGCGCCTTCCAAGCCCCCAGCTTGGCTTCGTTTGCGTGCTTACCGCGTGGAGCGGGAATGCCGCTGCTTCTTCGCGGCGGTACTCCATCAAGGTCGCTCGTGCTGGACGCGATGAGGGGGCGGCCGCGCACACGCCCTGGAGTCCCGCTCGCTCGCGCGGCAGAGCGCCGGAGCGGGACCCGAAAGAAAACTCAGAAGCAAAGCCGAAGGAGTTACGGAGACGAGTATTCGCCGTCAGATGCTTTCGGCGTCTTTCTCGAAAAGCGTTCAGTGCACTTACAAACGCATTTTTCACGTCCTGTTTCACAAGTGCGTGCACGGTGCACGTTGAGAGCCTTTTGCTTCTGTAACGCTGAGTATTAGCATGATTATGCAACGCCTTCAGAAACCAAATACCAGTGGCGGTGTGCGCGACCACGCTATTGACAAGTTAGAACACAAAATCGTTCAAGGGCACAGAAATGAATTTAAGAAAGAAAGTAAAATCTCCTTCGCACTAACAGCAAATACAGGTAATTCTTATGTCAAAGAAAACGTTCAGCCCTTCTGTGACCCCATTAACTTTGACAAAGCTCAGTGCTATGTACAGCAAGATGGGCTTTCAGTTTATGGAGCAGGGGCCCTATAACGTAAAACTATTCCAATATGTTTCTATTCCAATCTCCTGACGTCAAATTTGCGTAACGACCAACGCAAGCACGGGGCGGTAACCCGCAGTGTTGTTTGAACAGACCAATCAAACGCTCTCCTCGTTCATAGGAGGTCACTTTTGTTTGCTTGAAAAACGAATAACATTGCCTACACTGAGCGGCTTGTCGTATCTAATTGGCTGACAAGAAGCAAGGAGAAAGCTCAAGTGGAGAGGGATTGGATGGGGCCGAGCCACTGCACTGAAAGTCGATAACCGGATGAAGAGGGTGGTGCCGGCGTCCACGATTGGTCGGCTTTCCCTTACTTAGCTTGCGGTGGCTGGTCGAAAATCGCGGCGGCATGCAACGGAAGCTCAAGAATGACGCTAAAACGGACCCTCAGCAAAGAAGAGTTGGCAGAATCAGGGGTAAACGTGCCGAAAGTGCTCGAAAACGTTACACGGCCACGCAAGAAGTTTTATTATACGCAAATACACCCATGCTCTCCGGCAGGTGCGAGTAGTCAGCGTCTGAGGGATCGGTGGCAGCCATCTTTTATTACTTTCGGAACGGGGCAGCCTGCGGCTATTCCGAAGAAAATTCAGTTTTGTTCGGCATAATAATGCATCTTTATCGCGTACACGTCACTTTGACGCGGTGAATTCTTGCGGTTTTGTGACGTCGCGTGACAGGCAGGTGAAGTGGGCGTAGCCCGAAAACTTTTTACCAATAGCCGAGGGCTAATGGCGAAAAGGGGTCGAATCAGAAATAACTGTTTTTCTTTTTTCTGTCGAATCATACATAATCAGTGTGTACACAGCATATCAGATGGGGAGGTATCGCGGTTTTCGTGACGTCGCTTGACAGACCGGTGAAGTGGGAGTGGTTGAAAAAAGTTTTTGACCAATCGTGGAGGGCTGATAGCAGAATTGGAATAGAAAAATTTGGAATAGTTTTACGTTATAGCGCCCCAGGTCTCTTATTGTGTTTGTTTTCGTTTTCTTTACGATTCCATAAAAAAAAGCAGTTACTATTTTGGACATTTACTCGTAACGTCTAGACTCTAGCGAGTACCCAGGAGAGGTCAAGCAAATCGATGAAAACAATTTTTATGGTGGTACGTGTTCCGACGCGCCAATTATCTAATGCATCAACCAGTATAGAAGCGCGCATCTTCGTCGACACAGCTCGTCATTTCGCAGCACATGCTGGCTTTTTGGTTGCGTATACGTGGTTTGGGTCGTTCCTCGTACGTTGTTGCCACAGCGCAAAAGAATAAATCAAGATAGGACAGGAGCACGTGCCGAATATGGCAACTGAACAGTCTCCTCAATGCAACAGGCAAAACGAATAGAGGTAGCGCGGTATCTTAATTATCTTGCGATGTAACATTATCCTTAATCCCCATCCTGCTCGTGGCAGAGCACATGCGGAGCCCTTCTATGTACAATGCCGACGACCCATGCGTCGGTTCCTGTGGAACAGCGACGTCTATAATCAAAGTTATCATGGAAGATAACGTCAGTCCAGTTGGAATGCAGCCGCAGTGCGGCGAACCGAAGGTATGAAGTGCACTAATGGTCTCGAGAGTCAAGAGAAAGCGACGGCAGAAAGCACTGCTGTGCTGGTGTTGCCACAGCTGATCCCTCGAATGCCGCAGGAATAGAAGGTGACAGAACGATGGCAGTGGTGTCAAAGTCATACATGGGCCCATAAGTGACTTACTTTCATAACCGTAACAAGTTTCCTTCTTGTGCTAAAGAGCAAGCGTTCTGTAGGTTAATTTCGAATAACGCATTCACTAAATAATTTGTAAAATGTGTAAGGGCGTGAGCTCCTGTCAGGCTCTCAAATATGCAGATGTGTTTCAGAGGCTACTTCGATGGCTATTGTGCGACTGAATGTCCCAAAGGTACATTTGGCCGAAATGAGGGTGGCAGGGCTCGAAATAGCCCATGTTGTGCTAATGAATTTCCCTTTTGTTATCTTTGTCATCTATATTCGATAAAATACTGCAAGCAGCAAAAGCTTTCTTCTTCTTGAGCAATGCTGTACAAGACAAATGCGTCCTAATAACAGCCGAATTCACAATGCTTTTTGTTCGTAAGTGCTGTTTCCCATTGGCCGGCCCCATTTGATGGTATGCCTGTCAACACGATTGGATGGAATGTACTCTTGCGAACAATTCTAGCGTAAGTACTTTTCTGTGAATACGGGCCCGGGTTCGATGGTGTACTTATACGGACTTTGAATTTATTTATTAGCGGTGGCTTAAGCGCCGAGATGTCTGGAGTTACTCTTGCGCGTATCTATAACTTCAACGAAAAACTATGCATTCCTGTGCTTTGTCAATTGTAAATATCTTGCGCTCGTTCATAGCGGTCGCAAGTACGCTGTGAGGGCGTCATAATGTTTCATGACGTTGCGAGTGCATGCGACGTCTTGCCATCTAAAAATGCACAATGACAAGTTGACATTGCAGACCTCCACAGTCCAAAACGAAACAGTATATCGAAATAAGTTCATTACTCGGAGTTCTCTGAACCATTTTTCGCACGATTCTTTCACAGGAGACATCGCGCTGTCGCCGTAGTCATCGAAGCAGTAATTTTTCTCTCTGCCACTGAATCCAGCGGATTCATGAAAGTTTTCCTCGGGTGACTTAATACACACGTGTTATGCGGTTGTGACATACCTTCAACTATAGTTGTTTAGTACGTTCTCTTATTATTGGTATCATGTTCGCCATATATCGCACACGCAATCGGTTCGGCGCAAGGATATATAATAGGAATCCGTCGCTATAGGTTCGATGCCGGTTCAGCGCACGATGGCCTCTGTCTTGGATATTAGATTAATTTGCTCTGTGTGTGCGCTACAGTTCTCACAGCTCTGCGTACTGGAGCCTACTTTGGCTATATGCGATGAGAGGCAAATATTTCAGGCAGGGTAAATCTAAGCTTTAGGCAAACAGAGTTCTTCGACCCCATATGTATGTCGGCGTGCACAATTGGCCGCAGCCTCATGTAATCGAAGAAAATACGTGGCTTTGAAGCATTCGGAAAGTGACGAGAGCTCTCATTGCGTGCTCCCGTGCAGTTGCGTGCGCAATATCCACGTCCGGTGAAGAAGAGAAAAATAAGCAGGAAAGAATGCGAGCCCAATAAACCCGCGTCTAGAACGGGACGTTTCGTGAGGCGCACCTGAGCTCATCCTACCAACAGCCGGCTATTTCAGGCTCCTCGGGAGCCGGCGTCAATCTTCGGCGGAAGGCGAAGCATAGGACAAACAAGCAAGTACGACGACGATGACATAACGGCACGCAAGCGGGGATTAAAAAAGAGGCGAAGCAGGAGAAAAAAGCAGCGCTTGCTCCGGTGCCTCTCGAGTGCACGGCGCGCATGACCTGGCAGATGGGACGCACGTTTTTTCCACGTTCCCGTGTACACGGGCGCGCGCTCGAAGCACACCACAGCAGAAGAGCCCGTGGGCGGGAGTTCTTTTTTCGACGGGTCAAAAAGTCAGCGAACGGAAGGCGCACGGACGCAAATGTAAGAAGGACGAAGCTCACTCACCTTCGGGGTCCCTAGCCGCATCCTGGAGGTCTTCGTCGGCGTCCTGGAGGTTCCCTTCGTTACGCTGGAGGTTTCCAGCAGCAAGCTCGGTGTTTCTTGCCGCGAACTGGAACACCTCGCCCACAAACTTGAAGATTTCACCCGCTACCTGGAGGTTTTCAGCTGCTTGCTGGATGCTTTCTTCCGAAACCCGAATGTCTTCGCGTGTAATGTCTTTAGCCTTGCCCCAGGATGCTATAGCGGCTCTCAGGAGGCCCCTGCACTCCTCCGGAAGGTCTTCCACCACTGCCTGGAAATCTCCGTTATCCAGAGGGTCTACATACGCGCACTGAGGTTCTTCACCCCCGACCAAGACTGCACCTTGCATGTCTTCCTGTGCGTACTCGGTCGTCCCCTCCGCGTAGTTGACATGCACAATCGCGCTCTGGGCGTCTTCCCCGAAAACAATTCGGGGATCTTCTGCATGTAGCAGGCTTTCGCTGATATTGGCTGAGAAGAGAGAGTTTAGAAACGACCGATATTACTCTGTATAGAGCGGAAAAGTCACCAGGAAAAAGCGTGTTGATCCTAATTCAACGAGAAGATCGCAAAATAAATGAAATCGACGATGATTAAATAGCGGTGCATCTGCAAAGGGGCCACGGGAGATGCAACTATGCATTCACGTGTCCACATTTCGACCGTAAGAGCAATCGTTCATGCGATTCAGACGGATATTTAAAGAAAAATGTAGAAGAGTCCCTCTGCTTACGTCAGAGGTTGCAGATTTTAAGCGGTGCCTGAGCTTTCGAGGAAGTCCTCAAGAGTACGCCGGAATATTTGTGCACAGGTGCTTTTACATTCACATAATTCTCAGCACATACGATTGCGGTACGTGCAGATCATGCTATTTTTGTTGAAGGTTTTTTTTTTTTCTTTTACGTTTTACCGACGTTATTGCGGTGTCTGGTCTGTTGTCCAAGAGCATACACTATGGACGTTTCGCTTGCTACATTTGAATAATAGTATAAGGACCTAATCACGGTCGCCTATGCCTTCATGTGTGCACGAAGGATGCGGATGTTGACGGAGAAACGCACCCTGGCGGCCATGTAGCCAACAGTCGCTGGTGCCATCTAAAAGAACGTAAATAAATAGACAAAAGAAAAACGCCAATGTCAAGTACACAAGACACGATATGAAAATTGAGACAGTAAGCACGTTTTTGTCGGCACCAGAAGTAAAGAAAGTATTACCAAAACAACAGAGGAAGTGATTTTTGCAGTGCCCTTCTTTTATTGGTTTTGTGAAACAGTGATTTTCATGTTGCGACCAAACATGGATCGCTTCTTTATTTCAAAGCTAAGGCTTCTAAGTCAATGGCGCAACCAATATCGCTGTTCCCGGCATCTTGCTGACGGGCAGACAAATTGCTGGCTCCGCTGGGGACAATAAAAAAAACTAAGCTCACTTTCAAGAGCTTCAGTTTGGGGTAATTAAGGTGCTGCGAACATCAACGTAAGCTATGATCGAATGGAAGCAAACCTGACGTCTATACCAGTGGTAACATGTCTACTCATCGCAAATGGAGTAATTTTTGGTGTATTTTCACGGCATGCGTTCCAGTGTGGTTGAACAAGCGACTGTGATCCTATTATGTAGACGTTCTTTTTAATTCTGCCAAATTTTCGGGAAGAAAGTGTGCCTGTTTGCAGTGCTCAGCAGTAGTGAATGCATTATCCTGCGGAAGAATCTACATCAGCCCTACATTCTTCGATTCCAAGAGCACTGAGAGTGACCTTTTGCCGGCGATGTTCCGGTTTGGGACGCTGCTTTGGCGCAGCTCCATTGGTCCGTCTGCTACATACGGGGTGAGCATTTTCTATTTTTTTTCTTAAGTTTTACGGAATAGGCTGTTGCAGAAAGGGAATTCTAGTCATTGAGCTGGATTATTCAGAGAGGCGGACATGCACGAGAAATCGAAACACATATGGAACTAATTAAAACATTATGTAATTACCTTCTTAATTAATCACCTTACGGCGCATATCGCAATTTACAAATAGTAGCCGGTGAGTCTTCAAGGCGTGTCTACTTGGAATGAATTTCCAGAGTGACACAAATTTGCAGATGTGCGCCGTCAAGCTCGCCGTGAGAATGCACTGTTGTTTCACTTTTAACGTTTTTTAGCAAAACGTATTTCTTTTTTTATGTATTAAAGCACGAAAGTAACTGGAACGCCCATATATTTCGTCCCACGCTTCGGTAAATAATATCTTGAAACTGGTGCGATCCTGGAGATTCATTTGAAGCGGATACGCCTTGCGATAAAATTCGTAAACTGCAGTTCGTGCCGTAAGGCAATTAAATAGGAAGTTTTTAGCGATTTTCGTTAATTAGCTGACTATGTGTTTCGATTTCTCGTGCTAGTAATGCCCGCCCTGTCGAGTGATCCGGCTCAAGAACAGGAGTTATGCGACCTAGCTGCCAGGGACTTTTAAAACTTCCGTAAGACTTAAAAATGATCACGCCGTATGTGCATATAGTGATGGTGATTATAGGGACGTACGAAACCTGCTTTCCGCCTCCCAAAACTCCCCAGTCAATCACGGAATTGGGCATTTGCGCGAGAGCACAGGTGTGTGCAGCTGTGGTCATTATTCCTGCTACCGTCGAAACAGCGGAGTTTTAACCACGATGTCCACCACACGACGCGTTACGCATAGACGCACGGCTATAGTTTTATAGAGGAGTGATTGCACCCAACTGGCGAGTACCTTATCTTGTATCGTCAGGGCCGGTATTTTGTAGCGATGCCTTTTTCCGATTCTATGCTTTCTCACACTTTTCGCGTTTGGCCAGTGGTCAGAGCGACAGTCTGCCCACATTATCAACGGGATTCGGCGGCCGTGTGTGGTGGATGATAAAAATAGCATATAGAATAAGGCATAAGGCGTCGCTACAAAATAGCGGCCCAGATGGTGGTTTAATTCTGCCAGCTCCAGTAAATCATTGAAATCTACTTCGGTTGTGCGTGCTTCTGGCTGGCAGACCGAAAACAGACGAAGCAGTTTTGCACGCTTTCATCTGATAAGACATTCGGAAGAAACGTTTGGTGTAAGCAATGATGAAATTGCATTTCTCTCAGGTCTGAACGGGCCGCCCTAAATGTGGTGGAACAGAGTGGATAATAAATAAATAAATAAATAAATAAATAAATAAATAAATAAATAAATAAATAAATAAATAAATAAATAAATAAATAAGAAGCTGAATATCCTTTCTTTGCAGATATGAGGGAGATAAGTTATTAAGGGGCACGCAAGGGTGATTAACATTGTGACTGATATGAAGAATAACGTAATAAGAATTGTGGAGAGTTCCTGAGAAGTTATACCAAGTGAACGTTCCGCATGTACCCGCAATGATGTCGTCATAGCAAGTATTTTTCTTGTGAGTCCAGTAACATCGCCTCCCATTACTCGGCCCTGACGCCACAATTCACCTGCAATGTAAAAAATCGCTTCAGGCGGATTCGAACATCTAATTTGTAAATTGAAGCCTCCTTCCTTCCTTCCCAAGCTATGGTTATATTGCCTCCAAGCTTTTGGAAAGTAGTAGAACTTATAACTCCATCATACTAACAAAGATATCAACAATCGCTTGATAAAGGTGATCGGTACAGACGTCTGCTAACTGATGCCTGTTTCCAGTCCTGTCAACTCAGGCGTCCAACTAGGCCTCATTCCTTGAATCACTGCGCTTTTATAGATCCACATCAACGACTTAGCTACAAGCCTTTATTTTCATATTTACCTTTCCGCTGATGATTTTGCGTGATGTAACGTCTATACTGACATCATTATGCTCCAATATGACCTTAATGCCATCGCTGCTTGGTGTACCAAGCTTAACATTATAAATTTAGCGCAAGTTGAACAGCGCAAGTTGATGCGCGTCACCAGAACCACCTTATACACAGTCCGCTTATTACATTTGATAACACAGCTTCGGAATCAGTTGCGTGCTACGAATACCTCGGGGTTCATACTTCATCCGGTTTCATCTGGACTACTGCGCGAATAGAATGTTAGAACACATCTCGTTCAATTGAGCACAGGTTCCTTCGTTAAAGCTTAAACTTTATAACGCCCTGTAATACTTACCGAACTTGAATACCATGCCTCAGTGTGGGACACAAGTTGCACACAGCCTCATTCATTTATTAGAAACGGTTTAATTAACACCATTCTAATCAGTTTCGTTTCATTTCATACCTACAAGACAGCAAGTATAAGTTCAGTGTATTCTTGAGTTACGATCTCGTTGTAGATTTATGCGCCTTTGCCTTTTGCACAAAATATTTCACCATCATTCCTCACGGAATGAGCTTGTTTTACCACACACCTACGTTTCTTCTCAGCTGGAATTCCGCCGGGTGAAACAAATGCCCTCTCACATTCCTATACCCGCCGTGGTTGTTCAGTGGCTATGGTGCTGCGCTGCTGAGCACGAGGTCGCGGGATCGAATTCCGGCCACGGCGGCCGCATTCCGATGGGGGCAAAATGCCAAAACACCCGTGTGCTTAGATTTAGGTGCGCGTTAAAGAACCCCAGGTGGTCGAAATTTCCGGAGTCCTCCACTACGGCGTGCCTCATAGTCGTAAAGTGGTTTTGGCACGTAAAACCCCATAATTCAATTGAATTCACATTCCTATATACGCAGAATACCAGGGGTCGTATTCAAAAAGCGATTCGTTCGTACGTGCTTTTCACCACTGGCGGACTCCACTTAAACTATGTATGTCCAACATTAAGATTGACAGGAATTTGCTCTTACGAACCATCTTAGCGTATAAAAAGCGCTTTTTCTGAATATGTGACTTAGATCCGCATTCACAAGTGCGTTCTTACGCTACAACTGTTCGTAAAATCAGATGTTGGCCAGTCGCGACGTTGGACATATCAACGAAGGTTGCCGGCCAATAGGAAACAACAATTATAAACAGAAGTCATTGTCAACTCGGTCCCCGTTGGCTTCGTTAAAATTGTATAAGTAGCCATTTACGTATTGTTTTATGAGTTAATGTTCTTGGCCAGTATTAAATAAATAAATAAATAAATAAATAAATAAATAAATAAATAAATAAATAATCTCTTACGCTAGAATTGTCCGTAAACGTAAATTCCGGGCAATCCTGATGCTGCACATATTAGCGAAGGCGGCAAGCCAATTGCAACAGAGTATACTTACGAAAGAAAAGCTTTACGCACACAGCGTTTATGCGCCGTGTGCCTAAACCACTCATCTCTTATAAACACTCATCTTATAACTTGTAACCTTATAACCACGCATCTCTTAAATGTCTATGGCAGTGTGGGTGTACAAAAGAAAAAGAAAAGAGCTGGTAGCAGACTTCGCTGTGCAGGGCCCCTTACATAAGTGCCACCAAAAAAGGACTTGTATTTCCTAAAATTGCCTTGCGATATGTGAGTACAGTTCGAGTTTGAACGATCGCCACCGTATCACACCGACCGCTATCATAAGTAAACGCGAACGCCACCCTCTGGGGAGACGCTCTTACGTTAGACATATGTTGTGAATACGGGCCCCGATTATTCCAATTGAAAAAAAAAACGCAAAATTTTGCTCAAAACCGAAATTTCTATTGCAGCATCCCAACGGAACAATAATGGCAGATGTCATCACGCTAAAATTTTTGCCGTTACAAGCCTGAATTTTGTGCCCAATTTCACCCGTATCAGACGACAACAATATCGTTCGCGTGTGCATGCAATCGTTCAAAGGCATTTCACAGATTCTTTTGCTTCTTGCGCAAGCACTGCATTTTGTATAATTCTGAACACAATGATTGATTAAATTGATATGTGCTGTTTTCCTCGCCAAAGAAATACACCTTCCGTGACGCCTTGTTCCTTTATGAAAGTTGCTCTTTATTTTTCAAATATATTTCTTTCTGTTACTTCGACGCTTACGTCGCTTGATGTTTGCTCTTTTACATGTCAAGGTGTGTCGTAAAACTTCTGTTGCGTCCTCCTCCTTTCATGGAAAGTGACCCGATAAGTACGCAAAAGGAAAACTATGTCAGCTTGATGTTATTTCACAAGCTATCTTGCAGACGGGAATCGCCAAGAAGGTTACCTGCCTTTACAGTCAGCCGCCGCCGACAACGACCGCACGCGACGTCACCCTACCAATCCGTTAAAACTAACGGGCCGTGGATGACGAGACCGCTTTTGAGAGAAACAGATCCGCCTATCGAAACGTAGGCCTGCCTTACGGAGGCACTATATTCATGTTTATGTAACTTTTATGCCACGTATACTTAAATATGAGCGTGTATACTCTCTAAATTAGGGACAGTACCCACCTTGGATTCCTTCGAGTAGGCACCCGTCAATGGAATCTGAAAAACAAAATAAAGCAAGAACGAAATCCACCACAACAAAACAACAAGCAGTGTTAGGTAAAGAATAATTGAAGTCAGACACGGCTCCTATCTATTGTCAGAACGCTATAGCACAAAGGCTAAACGTCTCGAGAAAAGGCGGCGGAAGTTGACGGTGTCGTGCGCCGAAGGGCGCAGTTGAATAACATTTCGTTTCTATTGCGCCTTCCCTCACACGTCGATCCGCCCAGCGATGAAATGACGCGACGCCGCGGAAACCGCCGCGTGCTCAATGCGGGCTGTCGTTATGACAGAGAGACCCCGTTTTCCCCCGGAAATGTACCAGCACTATGTGGAAATTCAGCGCACGCCCAAAATCCCGTTCGTACTGACGTCGAGGCGAGCTCCAACAAGCGTTTCAAAATTGCCGATATACAGAGACAGCGATTTCGCAGAGGTGACGTGCGGATGCAGCGGATGCGCTGGGGAGAGGCCTTCTCTCTCTCTCTTTTTTTTTTTTTGCTTGCATGAGCGGGGATCAAGGGGCTGCGAGGAGTTGCCGTCATATCCGCTATAGGGAATGGGTACGGCCAGGGCCTTCACGTATTCGGACTATGGTGTACTACAGCTCGGACGTCGACTGTGAAGGTGAAGTTTACAATGCGCCGCATACACAGCAGCAATCATTGGTCGAAGCAGAGCGGTTTTATGCAAGAACGAATGCGAATGTAAGCCTTAAAGGAATTGTGTCACGATGCAAAAAACAAACACAAAACGCCAGTGGTGCTATAAACCACACAAGAAAAAAGAAATGCACGAATTAAATAAAAACACGCAGTGGCAGGCTTTCTGTCTGAGAAAATGGGGTTTTCTTGAATGCCTTTTTTTTTTAAACTTTTGATAAACCACATTTTAACGGTTCTGACCTAGATACACTTGAAGTTTGGCGATGCGGAGGCGGTGGTTTCAAGCGAACATCAACCGAGTACCCCCAGCTAAGCGTTGTGTTACAGTCGCTGTATTACCAGGAGTGATCTGGGTGCATGCCTGTGTCATGTTGCCGTCGCAGGCATCCATCACGGCAGCTTATGAACCAACTCGCTCAAATCAAGGTATTGTTATGAAGTAGCTTACGCCTTACAGGTTGCAAAATATATTATGGTTTCTTATTTATTCGATCCTAACACAATGTGCAGCTTTTCGACCTCATTAAGTAATCGTTCACTAATTCGGTTTGACACTCGGTTGCATCGAAAATGGCTTGCCAACAACAGAACGACGCCATGCTGTGGAGGGCTACAGGTATGCCCACGAAGAAAATTTAATTCAATTTAATTTTCTTTCCTCGATAGGGGGATCCGAGACAAAAAGCTGTGAACACATCTTGGCAGTAGTCCAGGCTTCTATGAGAATGGAGCAGGAGCAGCAATGCAGCGTACAGGGTGTACCAACTATCATGCCCCAAGACTTTAAAAATATGCAAATGCCACGTACTGGACAGAACCAATGTAATGTTTGCCGTCGCTTGGAGAGACCCAGATTATTTTTTGCATTCAGCCTAACACAATTAGCCTTAATTAATTAAATAAATAATTAATTAGTGGTGTCAAAGAGAAAACTGTAGAGCAACATAAAAAAAAACTTCCGATGCAGCTTTCTGTTGTTCAATACGTGCTACATAACGGCGTTTTTCCGAGCGTGAAAGAAGCCCCCGAATACAGGCAAAGTGCCTCGAGCGGCCAGTCGCGCGCTAATTTTGCGTGTATTCGCGGGCTTCTTTCAAGCTCGGAAAAACATTTATGTAGCACGTATTGAGCAACAGAAAGCTGCATCGCAAGTTTTCTTATGTTGCTCTTCAATTTTCTAATTGACACCTTTAATATAATTAAAATATTTGAGAATTTAACTAATTAAGACTGATCATGTAATTAGGTCGAATGCAAAAGATAATCTGAGTGTCTCCAAGGGATGGCAAACAACATTACCTTGGTTCTGTTCAGCTACGTGACATCTGCATATTGGTGCACGTTAGTGGGGACACCCTGTACATAGCACATACAACCAAACTTTTTTATTCCAATTCTGCAATGGCAGCCGTCCGCGATTGGTCAAAAACTTTTTGGATCACCCTCATGCACTTCACCTGCCTGTCATGCGACGTCACTAAAACCTGGATAGTTCCCAATCTGACATGACGTGCACGCACTGATTATGCATGATTTTACCGAACAAAAGAAAAATAATTATTTCTGATTCGACCGCTTTTCGCCATTAACCCTCTGCTATTTGCCAAAAGGTTTCAGGCTGCACCCGCTTAACCTGTCTGTCACTCGACGGTCACAAAACCGCGAGAACTCACTGTGTCAAAGTGACGCGTACGCGTCAAAGATGCATTAATATGCCGAACAAAACTGTTTTTTTTTTTTTCTGAATAGCCTGAGACTGCCCCGTTCCGAAAGGAATAGAAGATGGCTGCCGACGATCGCTCAGGCACTGGCTACTCGCACCTACCGGAGAGCATGGGTTTATTTGCGTATAATATAACATTTTGCACGGCAGCATAACGTTATCGAGCCCTTTCGCCACGTGCACGACATCGTTCTGCCAACTCTTCTTTGCTGAGTAACCATTTTAGCGGCATTTTTAACAGTCCGTTGCACGCCGCCGCGATTTTAAACAATGCACCGCAAGCGAAGTAAGGGAAATAAAATCGGACCAATCGCAGATGCCGGCAGCACCCTCATCCGGTTATCTATTTTCAGTGCGCTGGCTCGGCCCTGTAGAAACCATCTCCACTTAAGCGTGCTCCTCGCCTCTTGTAAGCCAATTAGATAAGAAAACCCGCTCAATGTAGATAATGTTATTCGTTTTGAAAACAAACAAAAGTGACCTCCTATAAACGAGGAGAGCGTTTGATTATGCTTTTCAGGCAACGCTGCGGGTCACCGCCCGATGCTTGCGTCGGCGGTTACGCAAAGCTGACGTCATGAGATTGGAATAAAAACATACTGGAATAGTTTTACGTTATAGGGCCCCTGTTTCAAACGAACCCATAACGAAAATGTATTATAACCTGCACACAAGATCATTTTGACATCACGAACACTGTACAAATATTAAGACTAGAAATGGCCACAGTATATATGCTGCCCTGTGGAACACCAGAACGTATTTGCAGTGAAGCGTTGTCGATTCTTGCGATCTGCTCTGGTTGAGAAACATGACATTTGAGAGGCGTGCGCGTAATACTCCAGAAATCGTGTTTTTTTTTAGATTGTAAAACAGTACCTTATGATTTATAAGGTCAAAAGCCTTTGAAAAATCAACATAAATAGCAGCAACGAATTTTTTGCCGCTAAAGTCTTATGTTTGTGTCAACAGTGCTGTTTCTGTTGATCGATGCTTTGAGAATCCATGCTAGAAATTGTGTAATAAATTATGCCTAGTAGAGCGCACCTAGGCGAGAACAACTTAACTATTGACTAATTTTGTGGTTTTACGTGCCAAAGCCACGATCCGATTAGGAAGCATGCCGTAGTGGAGGACTACGAAAATTTGGACCACCTGGGGTTCTTTAACGTGCACCTAAATCTAAGTACACGGGTGCTTTCGCTCCCATTGAAATGCGGCCGCCGCGGCCGGGATTCGATCCCGCGACCTCGTGCTTAGCAGCCCAATACCGTAGCCACTAAGCAACCGCGGTGGGTATTACTGAATTGACTATTCAGCTGCCCAACTTCAGCTCCGTAAAAGCTATTTAGATTTATTAATGTGACCTTAGTGAGGAATTACTACGTTACATTGTTATCCGTTGCACTCCCCTCAAAGGCACGAATATGGTGCCTATGGGCTGCAGACTCACGAGCGCGGAAGACGTCACGTGAATAGTAAATAGCCTTGTCGGCGAGGGTGGGCATTCAGGGCTGCGTCAACAAGGCGACACGACGGACCACAGAAAACCACGACGTTTGAATTTAAGTGACTGCTCATGAGGCCACTAGATTAATATAGGATGCAATGACAACGGTCACTGCGGCGAGCAATAATCTGTAGGCTGTTCCTTTCCAATTCTGAAATGTGTCTGCACTCCTTGCAGTGACGTCGCCGGTGCCCTTCCCATAATACGATGCAATAGGACGGGTTTTACCAGCCGCCTCAGATGCGACAGAAAGCGTCATTTGGCGGCATTAAAATACCGCTCAACTTATGCTGCATCAAACGAATGTCTGCTTGCTATTGTTAGGGACACGTTTGAAATATATTGCATCTTGAAATAATGGTCGTGATAATGCAACGATTATATATTCCATTTATTTCCCTTTTCGCGTTATCACCGTCATCACCACGTTATCAGCGGGGCTGGCTGTGCATGCGTTAACGGTACACGATAAGACGGGAGTAAAATCTACAAAACGCAATCCTTACATTAAACTGGCCAAGAGTGCACATGTGTTGGGCGTGTTAGTCAACTTTCATCAAGGAGAAACCGAGGCACTGTGAAACTTTCCCAACGTACGTTCGAGTTGTAAACATGCCACTAGCCTTAAAGAATAAAATCACAATCGAGGCTATTGTCACTAGTCAGCGTTCGCAGGCTGCATTGGTAAACGCGTTGTGCTTTAAGTGATACCAATTTTAGCTCTAATTTTACTTATGTATATATGTGCACAATACAAATACGGTGTTGTTGGCAATGAAGTAAATCGTGCAATGCGTATACGGGGCTCTTGATTGTTATACTGTTCGTTCTGTGCACACGCAATGATGTTTTCGAGGTAAAGCTTGCTTCGACGTATATTACATACGGTAGATCTCCCCGGCGATCCTTTTGGGTGGTTTTACTGCGTTAAAGTATTGAATTTAGCTAGCGGGATTTACCGATATTATCATCAAATCTATAGGACTCTAGGAACGCTAAGCTCACTGTCGCATACGTGCTTGCGCATCTCACCATCGTCCTCCAAGCTGCCATTGACGCTGAATCCTATTAAGAAGGAAAGAGGACAATGTCAGTAGACGAAACAGAAATTGTTTTGAATAAATAAGTAGAACCATTTTCACAATTCGCAGTTCAGTGACTGGCATTTTTCAATAAGCTGATCACTAGCTGTCAGTAATATATAGAAATATTGCAAACACATAAGCTAGCGAAACAGGAAGGAACCTGTGCAGGGCTTGAGTAGATGCTTTTAGTAGTTGCTCTTGAGTAGTTTTTTTCCTAGGACTATTGAACTTTGGAATGACCTGCCTGGTTCCATCCGTTGTTTACCACATAAAGAATTTGGGGATGCTATTGAGTACTACCTTTAGCCATGTTCTCACATATGCTTCTTTTGTACTGCGATTTGTATTTGCCACATATTGTATTCACCCACTCCTGCAATAGCCCATTGTGGGCTGCAGTATCTGTAAATAAATAAATAAGAATAAATAACTTACGGTACTGATCCACCTCAGACAAGAAATCATCTCAGTTAGCGCAGTGTGTAAAGTAAATCGAGGAAATAATTTGCGCTTTGCTTTAGCGCTTACTGGTGCTCACTGGAGCGGCATTTATTTATGTTTTATGCTCTGCAAGGCTCGCAGGACCAAGACTAGTGCATATACTACGCTACACAGAGTCATTGAAGAGTACTAAAAAATGCGCGGATTAGGAGATGGAAACGGCCGCGAGATATAATTACCTTGCTTGGAATATACAGCTTCAGCATCTCAGCATCTTACGCACCTTTGGTTGATGTTCAGTGAACAAATGAATAAAAAAACTAGAGAAAAAAAGATGGAGGCGGAGACACAGTAAATGTATCGCGACCATTGTGGGTACTTGAACTATACTGCGGTAATCAAAGTATTAGAGGAGGGAGAGAAAGAAAAACATCTCAGGAGCTTGGTCTGGTATTGATTATTCAGCATCGCCATGGCGTGCTTTGCCAGGGTTTCCAACATGCCTTTAGAATTGGTAGGGATGGAGTGAGCCACTACACCTAGAATGGGCGAAATTTGTCAGGTGGGACACGTGCAGTGAATTGAACGAGAGTTGCTTTGGCTTGCGGGCAGTCCCAGAGGGCGGTGCGGGCAGTGTCCAGTTAACCACCGCAGTGCTCCGGGTACGTCCGTTCATCTTTGTCGATCGGTGACTAAGAAGTTGGTTCAGGCGGCGTGCCAGTGGGCGCTCTCTCGGAGCGATAGGGATAGTTAGAGTATGGGTAGGGTGAAAGCAACTTAGCCACAAACCTCGTAGGAAGGTCTTTCCTTACTCCCCCCCCCCCCCCCCCCCCCCGCCGTCCCTCCCCGAGCTGGTTGCAGTGGGATTTAGGCTCGTCATATGTGGGCTTGCAAGGCAGCATAATTGTCTCAGAGGTGACCAATAACTCCGCTTCTAATGGTGTTGAGAATTTGCTGTGACGGTTTCGAAAGACGCAGGAGTCTTAACAGGGTGCAGTTATATTGGTTTGACGACTTGTAATGCGGTATCAGTGTAGTAGATAGTGGTTCAGCCTACAGCGTTCGGTCTAGTGTACTTGGTACCAGACGTTTGGCCCTGAATGTGTGCTCTTCCGGCGTGGTGATATGTGGGGTCCATGTTGCGTCGCGCGGTAACACTTATCAGAAAACCTTTATGTCTTTTTTCTTTCTTTATTTCTTTTTTGAGGTGGGTACTTGTATCCCACGGAAGTGTTGTAGGAAGGATGGTCAGCAGATGTATCTGATATCCTAAATCGTCAAGGATCCTCCTTCCATGGGTGGACGTTTGGAGACAATGAAGTTGTGCGAATCAGTGCAGGTCACACCGCTTCTCTATGGCGGGTTAAATAACTTACTGCATCCAGCCTTACGTTAACTGCGAATCTGCGACTCTACTGCGTCGTAGCAGGCCCGAAGCGCTGCGCTCAATTTTGTTTTCCATGTCTTTGTTGGTTGGATGTACGAGAGTTGATAAGGCTGAGAGAAAGTGCCTTTGCAATAAGGCCGGAACTCGTAGAGGAAAAAAAAAAAGGACTAGGAGGGAGCATGACGTCAGACAGCTAGCCTTGGCAAAGCAAGCTCTTCTGACGGCAGCTCGCGTACGCGGTAGCAGCTCAAGAGTTCCTCTCGCGGTGCCGCGAAAGCACTGCACCGCAGGATCAAGTGTTCAAGGGGCTCCACTTCACAGTTGTTGCAGTTGTCCGTGCGGCGGCAAGACTGAGACGTTGCCTGCATGCTTGCGTCCCGTCCTCACTCGCAATCGTAGCGACCCCGCCCGTTGCTGCCACGAAATAGTGCGTGCATGCTATCGTAGGCAGCTTCTCCCCGCCTGCGATACGCCGGTCAGGGTGCTGCTGCTGTTAAGAGATGGCGTCGCTTACTGAGACGCATGTCTTCACTGTTCAGGGGGGAACTTCGGACTACGAATGACTCTTACCTAGTCGCTCTGCTCGTATATATGTAAATATAGCTATCCTCCTTACTCTATCCTCTCTGCTATCCTCTATCTGTCCTTTACTCCCGTGCCCCCTTCCCCTGAGTGCTGACCGCCGCTCATGTGTCAGCCAAGGTATATAACCTCCTTGGTGTCAGCAGACTACGCTAGGCAGTTTATTTATTTATTTATTTATTTATTTGTAAAAATTATGGCGTTCTACGTGCCAAAAGCACGATTTGATTATGAGGTACGCCATAGTGGGGGACTGGAATAATTTGAACCACCAAGGGTTCTTTAACGTACATGTACCTAAATCCAAGTACACGGGCGTTTTCGCATTTCGCCCCCATCTAAATGCGGCCGCCATGGTCGGAATTGGATCCCACGACCTCGTGCTTAGCAGCCCAGCACTATAGCCACTAAGTAACCACGGCGGCTGATGTTTAGTCATTAATGCGAAAGCATTATCTGGCTCATGAGGCTGAAAATCTAGCGTTGGCATTGGCATGGCTACTGTCATCGAACCCTCGACCTTTGGTGGGAATCGTACCGACGACCATTGGTGTTAATTAAGGCAAAGTTAATTAAGACAGTTAATTAAGGTGGAGTTAATTAGCACACTCAAATCCATCACCTTTGGTGGAAGTTGACCCACGACCTTACAGTTAATTAAGGTGGAGTTAATTAGGACACTCAAATCCACAACCTTTGGTGGAAGTTGACCCACGACCTTCTCTTGTGAGCACCTAGTGGCAATAACAGTTGGTCACGTGACGTCTCGGCACTTATGCTGACGTGGCCGCTCGAGTCACGCGGTCGCAATGCTTTCGCGTTCATCCACGTAGGGATAACAAAGTGCTCCTTTAACTTAATTATTTATTAATTTGAATTAAGCAACCAATTACTACTACATACTGTACTATCCCGTGGTGAAGGCCTGCTTCCCATGAGCCTTTCCTTTACATTCTTGTTGACTAAGCTTCAAAGCTGTCACTGGACGCTTGCTCCTAGTCTTTTTCCTTCTTCCACGGCGTAACTAGATTTCTTGAAACGCCAGAGAAAACTTACGAATGACTATTATGTGGTTCGCGGGTTCTTCAGATATGCTTGCATAGTCACTTCCATTCACAAAACACGGCTCGTTGCTTAGTTCCGGTATGGTATCTAATCGAGCGTATATATATATATATATATATATATATATATATATATATATATATATATATATATATATATATATATATATATATATATATATATATACACACTTGTATTGCTAGTAATATTCTAGACGCGTTAGTCGACCATGCGACCATCAGCAACAGCCGCCACAAATTTATTTAGAAATTGTAGAGGTATTCACTACGAGTCAATGGAATGTCTCTAGACAGCTTGTGGACTTATCACCTACTTTCCTTCGCTTGTTGTCTGCGGAGTTTCCTGCAAACGGGTTTTGAGGTCTGCGGACCCCAAATTGACTGAGGGAAGTAAGCACGTTGAAGTATTTTGTCTGAAGACAGGTTACACGACACTCGGAAAGAAGCGACGGGCACATCGCTATGCGCAGGTCTCTGTCTTCTGTCGTGTTATTTCTTGAGCTACTTGCTTCCACAATACCAACTCGTCGAGGGCAAACCCGTATTTTAAGACTGTAGCAATTAATTTTTATAAGTGTTGTTCGAACAGATGAGTCGCTGTCGATGGAGGTTGAAACCAACAGTGCTCGACAGTTCCACGATAATACGGGTGTGTACCGTAATTGCTTTCAAGGCGCTTTCACAATTTTTGTGGGACTTCAGACGGAAGACGGCTAATCAATAAAAGTGGACATTCGCCCACCGCGGTAGCTTGTGGCTATGGCACCGCGCTGTTTTGTTCGAGGTCACATGTTCGACCAGCTGGCCGCTGCGGTAGCATTTCGCTGGGGGCGAAATGCAGATACGCTCGTGTACTTAAGTTTAAGTGCATCTTTTAAAAACCCCGGGTAGTCCAGATTAATCTGGAGTCCCCCACCACGACATTCCTCATTATTCGATCGTGGTTCTGGCAGGTTCTGGCCATGCAGAACTTGGAACTGGCGTATGTGCAGCTCGCTGTTTTGGTTGCGCGTTTGTGTGTGCTTGCGGTCTGGCCCTACTCGACACCCGAGGCAGTGGTCGCGAGTGTCTCCGTGCGTCCGCCGAATCCGTTACCCGGTCGGCCACCATGATAGCTTAAAAAGGGATGCCAGCAGGTCTACCCAGTCAGTCTGCTTTGGGGGAAACACCACCGCGCTGGGGTCCCCGACGGCTGTGGACAGAGCCGTGGACACTGCATCCTACCGACGAGACCGCCCACGTGCCCGGAAGCTGCGTCTTCGAAGCTCGCTCTTCATGCGTCGTCATGGTGAATGGACTGTCGCTGCTCCCCCGGTCACCGCACGCTTATTTCGTTCCGAACTCTCATCCGCTAACTATAACCAGATGCATTGTAAATTCCCGCTTCTCGATACCAGTTGTTCAAACGTATAACGCGTTAGTTTAGTAGGCTTTCTATGATGTCACAACTGTCATGTAGCTATGTCTTTCTTATTATCTACAGTGCATGTTGAATTGTAAAAAAAACGGCGTTCATTGACTGATAAACTCGCTTTGTTTTGGTCACACGACTCCGACCCATTCACTGCGCTTGCTATCGGTTACGCCGAGCACCAAACCCCTTTTGTCATCGGTGGCTACCTTGTATCCACACCGTGCTTTTCACATTGCTCATGAAACGTTTTCTTTTGTTTAGGTTAGATCGCGTCTCCTCGGTCTGAAACTACGCCGTCGCAGTGGGGCATCAAGTATGCGGCCACGTTCTAAGAGCATCAGTACGACATATCGCCGAGCAGCCACGAAGGTGTTAATCGCGGTTTCTCTTGGCTGTCTGGATTGCTGGTGCATTATTGTCACATAACGCACATATTTCTATGTGTCTGTATCCAGCTGTCCGCAGCGAACACGCAAAAGTTCAGCTGCTCTTGTTTGACGCGTCGCCTTCCTTTTACACCAAAGACACCAACAGCCGAAGGGCCGCGCCGGACAAAATATGTCGTCATAGCTATGGCCCTTGAAAGTTACTACTCCGTACGCTGCTTCAGCCGTAAATGGCAAACTAGTACGGACAAGTCTGGCGGACATTCATTACAGAAGAATTTAAGAAACTTAGAATTGAAAATTACCCATTGAAAGCAGCACGTACGTAATCTATTAGCGCAGTGGCATTGTTCTCAGCTAGCCCCCAAGTGCGTTCTCTGCTTCAATTTCCGGCCAATTCCAGCGTGAGTTCCTTCTTCACTTTGCTTTGATGAATTAATACGAGTCTTGTGGAGGAGCGCTACTGTGAAAACAAAGCAAAATAACCTTGCGTAGCGAAAGCTTACCTCCCGACGCATACTCGTCGGTATCGACTAGGTACACCTCGTCGTCATCGATGGCTGTAAGGAAGAACGAAGAAGCGATTAGTGAGCACTGTCGTAACCACAACCACATTACATAGGACACAAAAATAAAAGTACAAATGCAAATGAGATTCATTGTTAATGACGTTTTCCAATTGGGTGACAGCCGTGACAGTCAAGGGACTCTGATACATGACCACACCGCCCTGATTGGCATGCGCACAAAGCTTCAGGCACGAGGCGCTCATGTTGCTCGATGAGATGGGCGGCGTTTGCGTCTCTCTGACCAGTTAGTGAAAACCCTTATAGAGGGACCCAAAACCTGGAGCGCAGAATATTGTAATACTCGAACCTTCCGGCCCACATCGAGTGAAAGTATAGCAAAGCGGGACCTGTATGAACAACAAAGTTCTCCCCGCGCTAGATCTGTTAATGCGTAACAATGGTGATGTTGGACGTATTAGCGAAGGCGGCCAGCGAATGACAACACTTCCAAATGAAAGTTTCCTTCGTCCCAGAAGACCAGTTCGAAAAAGAAAAATGATTGACTGGTTGGTTGCCAGCTGACGGTAAGCTGTGACTGAATCACTGGTTGGCCGACTGACGATAAGCTGTGCTACTACTGCAGCAGGGTTTCGGACGGGCAAATGACACGACAAGTTTACACGAACAAGCGCACGACCAGGACGACTGCCGGGTGCAACGCTCGATGAAAGCATAACAGTGCCACGACGGGAGAGGTGCGGGTTGTCCCTGCACCCACAGCATGTCCAGCAGCCGCGCGAGGCAGTCGTCGAGCTGAGTGATAACGTGCCCAGTCCAGACCGACCGGCCGTAACCGTCTTGCGTCAGCGGCGAGCATAAACAAGCATCCGCAACAGCCCATTGAGAGAGCCGCAGCTCGAGGTTTTCGCCTGGGGCACGAGGGCGCGCGCTGCGCCGATCGAGACGCCGTCTATTGACGAAAGAAAGCAGTGAGTTGGCTAAGAGTGCCCAGGCTTTTATTTTTTTCGGGAGCCGCGGCTTATAGGGTTCGGAGACATCTGTGTAAATACTGGGCTGGGAAGAGAACTGTCTTTGGCCCCCCTCTCCGCGCTCGCGCCGCCAAAACGTACAAATAGCCCAGATTGAAAGGAACTCCCTTGAGCAGACCGATGGCCACGGCCGCGATCTAAACCTCGAGCTCCCATCCAGCTTAGGGCCGCTCCCCTCTACTGGCACTGCTGTGCGAAATATCTCTCTCCCTCTGCACTTATTTTTTTTTTCTGTTGCCTCTTTCCTTTTTCTTTTTTTTTCTCCGCAGTGCTCAAACAGTGGCTATGTGCAGCTTTTGGAGGCTGATCGTATGGGGCTTCTAATTCACGGCAAAGAACTCGAAATACTCGGTTCTGCACGCCCGAAAGGGAACCGATAGGGGTACACTAAATCAGTTTAAACTGATAAAGTGCACTTTCAAAGCTACTTTCGTTAATTTCGTGGCATTATGGTAATTATTAGAACAAGAAATGAAGGTCAAGGTCAATTCCTTGAATTTCGCGCCGAAACTTCAGCACTGCTACGTTAGTGTGACATCATGGTCTTTTCTAACATTTGAGCCGTTGTCACCCAATAAAAGTTCTTGAAGCTTGCTAAGTATCTGGCCTTCTTAGAATACAAAGTCTTTGTCGATAAACATTTAAATAGGCCCGAGCCGTCAAAATTCGTGACGTCACGGCGAGATGGTGCTGAAACTCCAAGGCGGCATCGACACCCGTCTTTCGTTTTGCAAATTTTATAATCCATATGGGTTAACATGCTGAGAAAGTTTCGTAAAAGTTTTCGAAACTGTCCTTTTTATCTCCCGCAGCATCGCTAAAGATCCGAATGGTGCCGTGATTTATCGGCTCACACGCAGTTGGCTATATATGAACAAAGCAACCTGCGTGCACGGAGGCAATTCACGCTGTACGGACTCCGCGCGTCTTGTGACCTAACTAAGGGTCTACATGTATAGTCTGTCGGATTGGAAGTCACTGACCTCGTAAGAAAAACACAGGCCCCCGAGTCTGATCTCTCTTTCGCGAAAACGGGCGCCATCTGAGCTGACGAACGTCTGAGTCTGCGGGCTAAAAGCGTCGCGCTGGATGCATCCGCTGCAAACATCCGGCTAGACCACCACGACTTCCATCTAAGATATTTGACAAGCCCAATTTTTATGCTGATATACTCACGAGCCACCACGTAATCCTGCGTTGTCCCGAGCGCCTGTCCAAGATGTCCAAGGAGATTATCCAAATAGCTATATTCAAGAGAGATTTCTTGAAGATAAAGACAGCTGACCATATAGTCAGCTGAGCTATAAAGATTTTATGGCGATGATCAGATCAACGGTATCCATCATACAGGATACCCTCGAGGAGAGGTTGTCATAAACCAAAGCCATCTCACACACTAGAGTGCACGCGGTTAATCCTATTATAAGCCTCTTGATCCAAAAAATATCCAATTTGTATCCAACGCTGAATCCAGCGGAATCTAACGTTGCCTGTGGCTCGCTGCTAAAATGTGCTGGAGAAACATATACCGTGCCCTTCATGTCGCCCTGCATCGCTTATACAAGACGAAACTCGCCTGTTTGGAAATAAGCCAGTGCATTTGATTCGCCTTCTCTTTGCCAACTATAATACTAGGCCAAATTCACAAAGCAAAAAATGTTGTGAATTTTGACAATAGTATCTCCAATAAGGACATTGTCTGCTAAATACCTTAGCCCGTATTAAAAAAAATAAAAACGTTCCTATAGCACCCGTAGTGAGGTCATATTCAAGCCAATCGTGATGACGGGCGTATTATTAGAGAAGGCGGGCTAAATGGCAAACAGCGCTTACGAATTAAAAGCTTTGGGAACTTGGCCCCTCGTCGTTAGACATTAAAACATGAGCGCTATGAATATGTCGATTTTCTAAATCCGAGAGGATCGTTTTGAATGCATTGCAGAAACGAAGTATTGGTTCAGTTATATTTTTTGCTCTTACTCAACGAAATGAAGACACAAATGCGGTCGGATTATGGGTCGATAATCTTCGGGGATATTTTCAGCCGACGTTGATGGGCTAAGCCTGCGTATACACACCGTCCGTCGCTCTTGTGAGGCGTCCCGCCGGATGAACGGTACCATCACGCAAAAGTTAAAATATATATGACCAATCGATAAGGATACATGACCAATTGACCCGTGTTCACAACGCCGTCCGTTAATAGCCCCCGTTCAGAAGAACAGATGCCCACCAGTTAGGACAAAGGACAATTGTCTCTTTACATGTGGTAACAAGGTATGCTCAAATATTTCGAGGGCTATAGGCATGCTCTCAAATGATTTCCATATGATTTGCGCGCGTGAATATGGTATATCGACGCCCTCAGGCTCAATAAGCAAAATAAAGGTAGGTAAATTAATGTTTCTTCCAAAGCGAACTGTTCGTTACACCACAAATCTGGGATGGCTTGATCATACATCAGGGGCCTTATTTTGCAAGAATAATTTTACTTTGACTCAAATTATTTCATTATCACCCTCACCCGTCTTGCTGAGTGGCCGATCTCGGCCGTAGTGAATGCGAGGCTACGCATGAGTCAACGAGGAAGAGTAAAAAAAAGAAAGAAAAAAGAAAAATGAAAATTGAAAAGCAAGACTATGAGTGTGTGGCTTAACGTGCCGAAGTCCCGCACTGAGAATCATTAGAACATACTGCCCCAATAAGAGTTTTTATCAGCGCACTCAAGTTGTGGTAAATGAATCGCAAGAATCATGCAAATAATTTCAAATTTTCAGGCTAAAGTCTCCGCATCCTTAATTTTTTTTTTCTGTCTTCAGGAATCCCACGTAGTGGGGGATCTCTCGGCGCATCCCACATAATGTACACGAAAGCACCGAATCGTGGTTAACTGGTTAACACCCGCTCATCGCTTAGTAACCTAAGACAAAAAATGATCACCGGTGTCAAATCGACGAACCCAGCAGCGTAGAACTATCTGCGCGGTGTTGTACAACGTGTGCTAAAGGAGCCGCATTCTTTTCGTACGACAGGATTTGCACGCGCCTCTCCCTTGTATCGTGTCCGTGTCGCGTTAGTGGATAGCCCGCGTGTCAAATATGGCGAGGGCGCGTGAGCGAATGCTGTGTACGTTTTACGGTGGCCGCACGCTGGTTCGCGGTCTTCCCTCGCGAGCCCCGTTGGGCGGATGCAGAACCGAGGTCGCCGGGCCGCCGCCGCCGCCGCGGTCCGAGGGAGCACAACACCCTGTCGTCAGGCATTGCGTTTCGCCAGCGCATCCTTCCGCCGCCTCACACGCGGCGCCTACGTCGGGGCGGATCGGTTTGGGAAGCTGATTTACGCCGCCAGCTCAGCCGCCAAGATTCATGCTCGTCGCGTGCCGGCATCGCGCTGCGAGCGCCACCACATGCTCTGGCGATGCTGCGAGTGTGTGGTCGAACAACACACGGGGTCGCTCGCGAGCACGCCGAGCGCCTGAACAGAGAATCCGCCACTGGTTTTGCAAGCGCAGCCAGGTCTGTTTACAGTTTACACGCGCTGCGGCTGAAGCCACGCCTCCAACTTCCGGCGAGGCTGGAAGTACTATCGTATACTGGCGCTTTGAAGTATCGTCGGCGACTTTCACATTGCGGTCACACCCAACGAATAGACGAGAAATCTAAAGTACAGCCACAGCCGCAGCGCTGCTGCGGAAATCGGCTTATTCCATTTCATGTAACTCACTCGAGGCTTCGTGCGTGTTCGCGGAGTTGCAGCAAACTCTACACGTCCTAAAACGGCACGTGAACCGGAATTTGAGCAGACGAGTGTTGGAGCTAACTTCATTGAAATGCGACTGAGATTTGTACTTTTGACGAGATCATGAACAGGTTCGCTTCGAAAGCCACCACAGCCACCAGTGACACGACCAGAATTTATGTTATGCCCCTCGTAGCTCCCAACCCCCGTCGTCGAATACACCTCTACCCGTCGTCGTTGCTCAGTGGCTATGGTGTTGTGCTGCTGAGCACGAGGTCGCGGGATCGAATCCCGGCCACGGAGCCGCATTTCGATGGGGGCGAAATGCGAAAACTCCCGTGTACTTAGATTTAGGTGCACCTCCACTGCGGCGCGCGTGCCTCGTAATCAGAAAGTGGTTTTGGCACGTAAAACCCCATAACTTAATTTTCTAACACACCTTTCACCTTACTTTCTTTTCTTCTTATTCTTATTTCTTGCACCCAGATGATTGTTCACCGAGTTCTTGTATTGGCGTAATCGTGGCGCCATACGTATATACTTCTTCGGTATTTATTTTCATATAATGATTTGTGCAAACTACAACGAGAGGTAAAATCATGCGTTCTGTTGCGCTAGGCTCACCATCTGTCAGGACAGACTCTAGTTTTGCTCACGCTCACCGAAGTGGGACGAACACCGTATATCCCTCGACAGCGCCCAGCATTGCACGGTTTTCCATCGAGCGCACTCCTCTTACTGCAGGCGTAATGAGGGGTCTGACTTGCAAATTTTTGTTCGTTCATAAGAACTGCGTCGTCGGGCACTTCTTGCGCTGCTATCTCGTCCGATAGCACGATTCGACAGCGACCCATTCTCACGAACCATTCTATCAACGTATCGGATCCGGACTAAATTTCCATGGCATAACCTCTCTCAAGAGACTTGTGCGGACTACGGTGTGTGCAAAATTCTTCTGCCTGTTCCTTTGAGAGCCTCAACGGGCATCTATTCCTGCCTGCTCACGACGCTGAACGTCTGTTCTCTTCAAACAAAAACCTAATGTGTAGCATGCAGTTAATTCATTAGGGTTTAACTGCAGCAGTCTGTTCCAATCCTATAGGGAATACAAAATGGAGTCCGTGGAGTCTGCAAAGCGATAAAGCGAAGCGTCCTTCGCCGTGCTTGGCATCTGCAGAGGCCGTCGATCCACCGTCATTGTACAATGCGACCAGCTGAGGCTAACAGATATTTGCAGCACAGTTGTGCGTACTGTGCGTGTATGTGCTCCCAATGAGCAAAGTCACAGGCAGGGACAATTTAGGTAATGGTATAGCATTCGCGCAACTCTCGTGCAGAGGGCCTGCATTGTGACTAAACTCCATGGGGCAGCTAGAACGCAATCGCGTTCCAGGGTCGTTCGGGCTATTACTTGACCGACCTTGCATCGCGCGCCTTTTGCGTTAAGCTTCGCCTACGAATTTAACGACCGATTCCGAGGAGCGCGGAGTGTAACTCTTCTCTCGTTTGTTGAAATGGAAGGAAATACGTAGACGGCACGAAAATCAAATAGAAGTTGCGTTTCGCCCGCATTCCCTTAATCAAAATAATCGTAACGGAACTGAGGAGAAAAGAGGTTTCACTTGTAGCGATATCCTTTTATCAAACTCCACGTTGCATTAATGCTAGCGTTCGCCTGGATCGACTCGCTCAAAATAATGCATTGTGCGGTGGCCTTACAGATTCCGTCTATATACTTGCAAACTGCATAATTCTGAAGCAGCGACACCACGCGTGCTGCGAACCGGCCGGAGTACGCGCGCTGGGCCGCATATGCATGGGCATCAAAGAAAAAGAAAAGCGCATGCACAGGACATTTTTACGCCTTGAGCACTGAATGGCTTCAATGTACAAATTGCAAAATTTGCCCCAAAGTAAATACATACCAAGATGTCATTCACGAATATTAATTAGTTAATCAATGATTATCACGTACTTAGTTCCGGCCGCTGCCGCTAGCAATGTGTTGCCGAAAAATAAAGACGTCCTGATCTCGATTGCACTTTCTACAGAAAGTTCGGCTTTTCCTATTCGACGCACACGGTATACGGCACGGCCCTGCCTACCGGTCTAAGCTTAGCTACGCTTGCGCTTGTATTGCACGCCGCATCAAGGACAGCTCCTGCAGTGACGGACTGGACAAGAGAAGCCAATTTGCACATTCTCGCGGGGCATGTATAATGAAAAATTTTGTGGAGATTTAGCGGTAAATGTGAGAGAATTGTGTTAGCATTACGTCGCAGCTCTTTGAGTTCCCGGATCCATGAATTAAGCCGCGTTCGCCACATTGTAAAGTGTTGTCCAAGATATCACTCGACACACGTCCTGACTCTCCGAAGAGCGAAGTGCAACTGACCGCGGTCCGGAGCAGATCATCGTTTGTATACTGTATACGTACACGGGGTGATCATTTTAAGTTTTCCGGAATTTTAAATATCACCTGTAGCATATAGCATAATTCTTGTCCTAGACAGGGATTATTCGAAGAGGCGGATATTACTAGCACGAGAAATGGAAACACCTATTCAACGAATTAACAACAATTCCCTAAGTAACTTCGTAATTAGTTACATTACGTCAGATATTGCAATTTACGAATACTAGACGGTGAGCATGCTAGACGTACTTGACACGAATATCCAGGGTGACACTACTTTCGAGATATTTCCCAGAGTGTGGGACGAAGTACATGCGTGTACGAGTTACTTTTTTTGCGATTCAGTGCATAAGAGGGCGTTTTGTTAAAGAAAGTAAGTGGAACAACAGTACATTCCTTACGGCGACTTCGATGGCGTACATGTCCAAACAGGTGCCATTCTGGAAATTCATTCCAAGTGGATACGCCGTCCAAGCTCACCGGCTACAATATGTGCCTTAAAGTAATTAATTAAGGAGTTAATTAGTGGTTTCTATTGCGTATCGATTGTTCATGCAAGTAACGTCCGCCTCTCCGAATATTATATACATATACACACACATATATATATATATATATATATATATATATATATATATATATATATATATATATATATATATATATACACGTTCATCTAAGCTCTCCCATCCCATCTCTACCTCTTCCACGTGACCGGCTTCCCACACTATACACACCCGCGCACGTGTTCTTTTTTCCCACCCTGACACTCCTAATGCTAACGATTAAACAAAAGCAAAGATGCAAGAGGGTTGCCTGCTCATCGAGTTCCACGTTATAGTGTATAGGTATAAGAAGCCAGCGACCGAATGCGAGCCTCTTATCGAGATTGGCGCCGTATCCTCAACCGACAGTGCAACTGCTGCATTGCGCCACCACTTCCGAGGGTTCCCAGCGTGGACGGTTTGGCAATTGTCAAGACAGGAAGACGCCCTGAGCCTCATCGATCTTCCGTGCCAAGGCTTACTCTCGTATCCGCGCCGATTCGTCACGCGGCAAAAGCTCATGGGACATGATATGCCGCATTGAACGACGTAATTCGAAGGGCAACCGAAAAACAGTTGGACCGCCATTATGCCCTTTGACCTCGTTCAGGGCCTGAGAGAACGTAAGAAAACTTGGTTCTTGTTCGACTTGTTTACTTCTACTTCAGTCTGTACTTTTCTTTCCCCTTCTGCTAAGAAAAAAGGGGATGCAGGACGACTTTCTTCCAGAGTTGTAGAAGTGCTACAAGTGATCAGGATAGTCGGGACACGAAAACGCGCTTTGCACGGAGATCCCAAGCTGTACTTCACCAGGAAACCGTCCTGTCCTGGGCGCTAAGAACAAACCCATGCTCTGCCAATTGGGCAAACCGTCGTCTGCCGCCTAACGAGCGCCTTTATGATTTACATTTCAGGGACGTACTGTTTCGACAGTGAAGATTTATTCTGCGTCGTTTAGTTGAGCGCTGACCCTTTCTGCAGGTGAGCTTCTGCGAAAGCATTACGCCGACGATTAACTATTTCCCGAAGTACAGCAATAACTTGTTTTCTTACGTTGAGACAAGGCAAGTTGAAATATGATTTTTTATTGGGCTCTGAGCACTGCTACGTAGCATTTACAAGAACTTGCGAAACAACAGCCAAGAGGTCTCGTGTAGCGTCCAAAGTAACAACGAACCGTTTTTCAGCATTTCTGCGATGACTGTCTCAGATTCTTTTATAAAAATATGGGATTCGAGATAAAATATCTTTCTGCTGACCAAGCTTAACAGCAGTGGTGGACATCGGAATGTCCAGAATGTGAGTGATAATTGCAAATACAGTTATTAATTAAGAAGCATTCACTAATTAACCTTTAATTATTGAATTTTGGGGCATGTCGTGAAACTCGTAGTCAGCCAGTACTCAAAGCGTAACCTTTCGTCATAGAACGTATTTCCCAGCACAGTGATTTGACGTTCCAGTTGAGTCTTCCGTATACTGCATTTTTCTCAGAGCGGAAGCTCATTAACTGAAAGAACGATGCATTTCCCTAATAGTTTAAGTATACTTGTTTCTCTAAATCGGTGCAAGGTGCCGTTTCCAGCAAAATGCTTTAAGTCCTGATTGACTTCAATTCGGCAATTATAAAATGCCTTCAAAACACAGCTATGAGTTTTCTTAGTGAAATTTCGTCAATTATCGTACGTATTGTCCATTATCGAACTAATTTGGATGTCCGCCACTGCTATCAAGCTTGCTCATTAAAGATCATTTCGTCTCAAATCCTCTATTTTCTAAATTAATAAAGTGCGAAAGTCGTCAGAAAAATACTTCGCAACCATTACATACAGACGCACGCAACGTTCTCTTATCACATTCGAGCAACTCACAGCGACATAGCTGTACTCTTGCGAAAGCTTTCCGAGCACACTTGAATCTGCTTCGCAGTCTGTGTGGACTGACGGTTAATACCACCGACTCTTGGGCTGTTGCATGAGGATCTCAATTTTGCGCACAGGGACGTCAAATCAACGTACTCGCGAGCAGAACCGAACAGATAAGTAGAATAATTTTTATGCATATACGAATCGACGGTAGTACACGGTTGTTCGAGTTGGAAGACGGCAGCGGTAACAGCTCAAGACGGCGACGCTCCAACGTTTCTGTAAAATAGGCTATAGGTACGGCTTCGCGTCACTTTTGAAGCGACTGGACTGAAGTAATCACGCCGCAGGAGGCTCCCCTCCCTTTGCGACAGTTTCTCCTGCATGCAGATAATCTTCAAAGGGTGGAGGCGCGGCCTCACACATGCAGTCCTTGCAGCGCGCCTTTCGAGCGAATCGCATTTTTTCTTTATTTGCAGCATGTTCCCTCGCTAATTCATTCAATCAGCGACTCGTCTATTTAATGTATACATTGGGCATCACCAGCCGCTGGACAAAATTGCTGAATTGCCGAAGTTGTTGGATTGAAAAGGCTTGCTGCACGTCATGGCATGTCATATACTAGGTATCCCAGTGGCACGTATAAGCGTGGCACGTCTTCATCGCACAACCTTGCCGACTTGTTTTTTCGCAAGAGGTTGAAGAGCAGAGCTGAGCAGATTGAAACGAAGTAACGTAGCATTAATAAAACGCAGGTTTTTCAGTAGCTGGCGGCCACAGGGCGCGTTCGCGTCCATGGCGGCACCCCACGCGCTGTCCAAATGAATTTATGGGCGCGCTGAAGCAATGCACTAGATCACAAGAAGAATGATCTTACACAGCTCTGTATAACTACCATACGACAACAAAATTATCTGAATTTTGTTTGTTTCACCCTTATTTTATAGTGCGCGCAAGAAAATCACACCATATATATCAGGACTCACTAGATATGAAAAGTTGTTACCGGACACGTGGCAGTGATCAACGGCGGAACCTACGACGTCGCACTAACTATATAGTGCATTCTGTTGTTCTTTTTAAATAATTATGATGAAACAGTGCGTTAACGCGAACAGCTTCTGCTAAAGGAAACGCTTACGCCAAGTTGACGATAGCGTGCGCATTTTGCATATATCCTGTTGTGCCAGTCCGAGTTAGGTACACAAATAATTTTCTTTCTCTATTTTCTGCCGTCGATGCTATGCGTTGTAATTTGCTGCTAATTTCTTTATGTCAAATTTTCTGTTATGAATCTCTTCCGCACACACGCACGCACACGCGTACACACGCGTACACACACACATGCACCTACGCGTATGCACAAATTGCGTTGGGCTGGTTTGTAAGCTATCGCGTGTACGGGCCTCCAGGCATCTACTAAACCTGTTTGTGACTGCTTGCCTCGCAAGGAGAACCCCTAAAGAAACCCCTGTTGGAAAATAGGTGTGAAGTTCAAATTGAGCTACATAAACGCCGAACCGACTATACTGCCAGCGAATCCCAATGAAGCTGCGCATAGCTAAAATCTACGCACTCGTCAGCGCTGCATTGAAAGCGCTCTCCACCTCCCTCCTCCCAAGTATACTGCTTTCTCGCACATGCGTGAGCAATAAGTGCAAACATGCACGGCGTACGTGCCGACACCACCCCCGCTTCGCGTCCAATTAAGGGACAGCAGATTTCATTATTAGCCTCATCGCCATCAACACATTTTGGTATATATATATATATATGTTCTAAGCACTGTTAACGTACTTCGTCGTTTTCATTTGTACATAGCCATCATCATCTTCCCTGTTCTTCGACTTCTTCGCGCATGAGCTGGGGCGTTGCCTTTTGGGGAATAAACAGCGCTGGACAACTTGATCTGTCTCGGTATTATAAAGTGCTATATATATATATATATATCTGATGGTGACCCGAATCACGATTGTGTAAGGTTTCGGCGTATGGCTTGCTGACACAGGGTTAAGACCTCGCCTAGGTGTGCATGTAGCCGACGCTGGTCCTCCATAGTTCCAGCTGTTAGGAACAGCTTGTTCTCGTAGTCTTCACGATGAAAATTTGAGGCGCCCTCTCGGTGTTTGAGCGCCAAATTGCGGGAAAGAAGGGAGCGGACGGACAAGCGTCGGGAGCGAACCGACAGCCCGCGGCGTGCGCCCTCGCTCACGGGTGGGGAGGGCCAAAACTGGAGGTCAGCGGGGGCCGCATAAATCGCGCGCCGTCCGGCCCGTTTGTTTAGACAAAAGCACGCGCGCCTGTTAGCTGGCGGCAAGAAACAACGGGACCCTTCTGGCCAGAGGCTTAAATAAGCGCTTCAAGCCAGCGCTGCCGCGAAGGACGCGCCGCGCACAAGAGAACCGATGCGGTCTCAGCGCGACGCGCTGTCTGCCGGCGCGCTGACAGGCAAGCACGTTGCTCCGTCTCTCGTGAACGTAACTTGACGTGGTTTTACGAGACTCCAAACCAGCAGCGCGCGCGAGAGAGAGAGGCGCGAAACCAAATCGAAGGTCACCAAGGGCCGCTCGTGCTTGCACGAACCTTTCTTATATTTATAATAAAAAGACGCGGCCGACCTTATAACCCGTTGTCTCGAGACCCCGAGCGCTTCGAGTCTCGGCTCCTAAATCTGTCACAGCGGTGCCGCCCACACGCCTCGCCGGAGCTAGCGCACGCGTTCAACATACCGTGTGGCCGCCGTTTCCCGCCAAAGGATGACCGTGTACGCGACCTTCGCGTTGCTGCTTATAAGCCACAGCGGTCGTATACAACCCATGGTTACGCCTTTCCGACCCATAGACAAGATCATCCATCGAACGGGCGCATCCGTATCGACGGGCAGCATTCGAATTAGACGCGCCATTTGGGACCCCCCTGCACGTTGATCCGTCGCTATTTACACACGAAGCATAAGTCAAAGAACGGAGCCGCGTTTTCACCCGTATTCCACTCGCCGAACCACCGATGCCGCTCCTGCGTTTCCTTTAATGTGTGCGCGGGCTCTCGCAGATGACATGCGGTAAAAGAAAGCGCCCGGTACAGGCCCGTGTCGAAATCGGGTAACCGTACTTGGTGTTTGCCACGTACACGGAGGGATATCCGCGACACAGGAATTTGAGCCAACTAGACGCGCCGTTCCAGGCGCGTAACTGCACCCCTACATAACGCAGGCGTCGTCCCTTACCCCATATACGCACGTTTCTCATGCGCGCGTGTGTACGACTACAGCCTTCGATTCCGCCGGGCAGGTGAACGCGCGCCATTCCCTGGAGGCCCCGCAAATGGTCCTCTGCATGGGTAAACAAGTGCCTGCATATTTCATCCACTGCAGCGTGCGGCGTACGTTGGGGCCCGTGCTCGCCGCCATGAAGAAACCGAAGGCATGCTAATGCCCAAGAGGCGCCAAGGCCGCCAGTTTTCCGAGCGCGTGTCACCAGCCATCCAGAGAAACTTGCACGCGATGAATTCAGCGCAGTCGCTCATCAATGAGAGCTCGCTGTTACCACCTTGAGAGGGGAAGCTCATGGTGGCCCAATGCGGCATCGAACGCGATCCAGGTTTGGCTCGAAATAGGAGCGTGTGCTATCTCCAGCACACACGAACCAACGCAACTGCGAGAACGTCACGCCGTTTTTGCCGCCGTCGTTAAGTTTTTGCGAAGTTGAGCACGGAGAAAACTCCACCACCCGAGATGGAAAAACAGGTAGCGGATTAGAATACTTGTAGAGAAATCGGTACATAAAGTGCGCAGTAAGAAAACCAGGAAGCCGCAGTCACATCAGATGGAATAAACCGCTTTCAAGGAAACACATCTACTGAGTGTATATAAATGTACATTTATTACTGCACTGGAGAAATAAACGTAGTCTATAGTGCCGTGTAGAGCAAAGGCAGCCATTTCTAGGAAATGCAGAATAGACAGGCTAGATGCACTGTGTTTTCTTACCCTAAAATTTGATATTTCTGGGCCCCTTTAGGCCATTGAAGTATTTCAGCATATTCTATCATTCCGTCACCATGTACATTAAGAACCAGAAAGAAGGTCGCTAATGAAAAAACCATGCGTACGCACACGCTCCTCCCCTCTCCCCCTACGCAAATAGGCACAGGTTTAATCATTGTGATGGTGATTGTGATGGTGTTAGGCTGCTGAGCACGAGGTCGCGGGATCGAATCCCAGCCACGGCGGCCGCATTTCGATGGGGGCGAAAACATCCGTGTACTTAGGCTTAGGTGCACGTTAAAAAAACCCCAGGTGGTCGAAATTTCCGGATTCCTCCACTACGGCCTGCCTCATAATCAGAAAGTGGTTTTGGCCTGTAAAACCCCATAATTCAATTTAATTTTTAATTAATGTGCGCGCGTATTGCAATTAAGACTGTGAATCCCGGCCGCAGTGGCCGCATTTCGATGTGGGCGAAATGCAAAAACACCCGTGTCCCGCGCATTGGGGGCACGTTAAAGATCCCCTGGTGGTCAAAATTAATCCGGAGTCCCCCACTACGGTGTGCCTCATAATCAAATCGTGGTTTTGGCACGTGAAACCCCAGAATTCATTACAAGCAAGCAGGTATAGCGCACGTTAGAAGTTCTTGAAAGCAAAGCAGTTGTATTGCTTTCGAAAACAGTGTGCGCTACCTGATAGAAAGTGTCAATAGTGCAGAAGAGGACCATAAAGACGAACAAACGTAGTTGTGTGTTTGCGTGCGTTCTCGAGTTCGTTCACGCACTGTTTGCTTCCCCCCCCCCCCGGCAATGCGTCTACACGGCACTATAGACTACGTTTATTTCTCCAGTGCAGTAATAAATGTACATTTATATACACTTAGTAGAAGTGTTTCCTTGAAAGCGGTTTATTCCATCTGACGTGACTGCGGCTTCCTGGTTTTCTTACTGCGCACTTTATGTACCGATTTCTCTACGTGTATTCTAATCCCCTACCCGTTTTTCCATCTCGGGTGGTGGAGTTTTCTCCGTGCTCAACTTCGCAAAAACTTAACGACGGCGGCAAAAACGGCGTGACGTTCTCGCAGTTGCGTTGGATCGTGTGTGCTGGAGATAGCACACGCTCCTATTTCGAGCCAAACCTGGCTCGCGTTCGATGCCGCATTGGGCCACCATGAGCTTCCCCTCTCAAGGTGGTAACAGCGAGCTCTCATTGATGAGCGACTGCATATACGTGTCAATATTAGCAAGTGTCCAGAAGAATAGCAATTGAAGATTTGCAATATTATTTCCGTTCGTGACAAGACCCAAACTGCTTCTGCGCTTTGTGATATTCAGCTTCTCTAACCTTTGCCCCACGTTTTGTTTCTTCCTCGCATGCTGGCAACGCCTGTTACCCTAAATATAGGTGCTCCCATACCCAGACAGTTCCTTTTAGCACTTTTGTTTGAATCCAGTTGTCGAATCCCAGCGGCACGATGGGTTTTTACTTTATCAGTGTTTCACCGAGAAACTACACATAAGGGGACCGGAGTTGCGCCATTCTCCCCTGAAACCCTAAAGGCAATCTGACAAGGGCGCGGCACAATAGAACGGAGGAAAATGTAGGAAGCGTTTCCTAAGCTCCTCGAGATTTTGGAGAAATGCGCGGTTACAATTTACGCTATCAAACGAGCCCCCCTAGATAGTCATCTTAATAAGTACGCTGCTGGCTTAAGACAAAATAATATAGGGCCATTCAGAGTAGAAAGAACGGACAGCGGTGATGCGGTCTTCTCCTCCTCCGTGTTGGTTATAGGCACGGCGAAGCCTCCATCGGTGGCGGCGCGCGAAGGATCCAAGCTGCGCGCGACAGTTTACCGCATCCACCCCTGTGCACCAGTCTCTCCTAAGCACCACGTCTCATTTACTCTTTGTAGTGTAGAGGGTGCCCGAGTGTTTCGCTTTCACCGACACACGACAACAGATGCCCGAGCACACTACCAGCAGCAAGAACTCCCCACTCCCCTGCGTGTCCGGTTTTGCAGTCGCAGGCTGCGCGTGAAGGAGGAGGCCATCCCTGCGTACCACCACTTAATCCGTGCCGGGAAAAAGTTGCAGCTGGCCCACTCGGAAAACGAGCGCATCGGCGACCCTTTTCCAGCGACGGCAGAGGGAGAGTGACCGAAGACCGGGAGGCGGCATCCCTTCAAGGAGAAAGGGAGGCTCGCAGGATCGATCCCGACGCGTCTTGCTCGTCTTCCGAAAAAAAAAAAAAAAGCATCCTTGAATCGGCTGCCCAGCAGTGCAGCGTGGCGCAACGGAGAAGTCCGGGAAAAACCCGCTGATTCACAGGCGGCTCCCAGCAGCCGCGACTAACAGGACAAATTCAGTTTCGCCCTCATACGCAGATGCCTGCGTTTGCTCTTCGTATTCCGGAAGAGGCCATTGCGCCGTGGTGACGCACACTCGTTCGGCCATCAAACAATGCGGGCATGAAGCTGGCAGGGCCGTACAGAGGAAAGTCCCGCGTCGGGACTCCCTCTCGTCGGGGAGGACACGCACCAGCGGCGATATCGGATCGAATGCACCCGGTACTTAGGAAATTCCTCCAGATCTGAGTGAAATCGACCCCTTCGTGTCTAAAGGACTCTCTATAAAGACTGTTTGGGCAATTGCTTTTTTTGTTATATATGCGCGCACTCGATCTGGTGGCGCAGGAGCCGGAAGTTTTTACGCAAATGAGACGTACCTACTCCTCCGATAGGTGCGACGTTCGCGGTGCTATGCAGGCGGTGCCCGCTAGAAGGTTAAGGAAAGGTCGCCGAAGGAGGGAGCTCATGCATATTCATGACCACATACTCCACAAGGTTCGAGGAATTGGATATAGAGGTGCTTTACTGCGTAGAAATCACCAAAGGAAAGTAACGCTCTGGAAAGAACTAAGGGGAGCAATTTTTTAAACAGGTAAAATAAAAAAAAAAAAGCTTGACTCATGAGTATGCGTCCACCTTCCAACTATAAGTCCGACTAAAAGCTCCTCTGTCAAGGAGCGGACGCTGTCTCCGAAACTATAATTACCCGCAACCATACAATTTAAAGCAAGCGCGGAGTGATGCGTGCCGTGCAATCATGTTTTCATCACTGGCATCGCTCTCCGCTCGAGTGCGTCGAAATTCGGCATGTTCTTTACTCGGCGAAAGCCGTGGCTGCGTTCATTTTCTTCCGCGCTCCTTGTTTAATGGGCGTAGGCATTAGATCACCCGAAGGGAGGGCGGGTGCTCCCACGGGATTGCGACCCATCCTGACCGGTCCCGTCGAAGGCGTTAATTACCGAAGGGTGGCTATTAATTAAGCTAACGAGGGATGGCGCGCAGGTACATCGGCCTCTGTTCGGGGAATTCCCTCGCGACGCGCTGCTTGCTGTACGGCATAGTGGAATCTCACGGTAGTGCTCTGCACAAACCTTCGAATGCTGCAGTAGGTAACGATGACCCCGTGGGTGTGTGGCCATCGTAGTGCTCGCTTGCCCAATCCACACACCTATTCAATGTAACCCAAACATGTGTTGCCGTCATTCTTACAGGCCTATCCACCGGTGCCTACAACAGGTGTTTTCAAAAGTGAGGCTGGTCCGCATTGTTAAAATAAAGTAGATCGATCAACATTTTGACTGCAGATATTTACCTGTACTTTCATCAACATATATAAGCAGTATCTTTAAAATGCATACCGAGTCCTCAGAAGGACACAATTTAGAGAAATTCTAACGGCTATCTCGCGCGTATTTTAATGGGCAACTTCGTCCGACAGGACGCGGAAGTCGCAGTTCATTACGCGTGTACAGTCATGCATGTTCTAAACTCTTGATGAGCCTAGCTGCCTTCAGCAAACTGGCATTGTAAAAGATACGCACTGGACAACATCGAAACAATATCCTGGTTCGGACAATGACGTCAAGGAATACTTCTCGATTAGGTTATTCTCTTCGAATTAAAGATAGCCCAAATGAGACCACATTCTCAAGGGCCATTTATGGAGGTTTGTTGCAACATTCCAGAAAAAAAAAATTCTTGCTGAGTTTCGGTATTGAGCACGAAGTTTCTTGCTAAATATTTTTGGACAAAAATCGCTGACAGGCAACAAGCGTCATTTGATGGTTTAGAGCAGGAACACAGGATGAGGAAGGAGGAGTTTGGCACGCGGCTCGCTTTCTTTTGAAAGCATGGTCAGAGGAGACAGACCGATGCAAAATGTCCGGTTACAGTGGTGTCACATTGTAAAGCAAGTAAATGTACACTGTGGTTCACATATGGCTAGAGCTGTCTGTACAAATTTCAAACAATGTCATAGGTGGTTTGGAGTGAACTTCACTCCAAGGTTTCTTCCTGGTGTTCCCGCGCAATTGCTGAAAAAGTTGAATCCACTTACGTCCTTAAAGGATGTAAGTGGTTCTCTACGGGGAAAAAAAGGGCTCAAAGGAGGCCACAAATTTTCAAAGGACAAATTATTCTGGTACCACACAGTGGTACCAAAAAAAGGAGAAGAAGAAAAAAAGAAGAAATTTCTAGCACAAGGCTGAGAAGCTCGAAAATTCGGCGGCATTTTTTCTTAAATCGAAAGCTCAGCAGGTAAACTAGCAGCGCGGGAAAGGCTCAAAAAGTCCTTATTGCATACGCGGAAAAAAAAAGTCCCCGTTTCACCTGAAAGCCGAAGCATCGATCGGCATTGCAAACTAGCAGACAACCATACGAAGTAGGGATAGTACTTTTATCAGCCGCATCAACTTTTAAATATTCGCTTACTAACTAAATTAACAAGTATGGTGTCACGCGCGCACAGGCAAACATGAACGCATTTCACTCGATGACCGCGGACACTCGCTGTCAAAACGCTGGTGTGAGGAGGAGCGGCAGCAGCAGCGGGCGAAGTGGCCTTGGTCTATCGTTTCAACGCAAATTGAGCGCCGAGAACATGCAACACCCACAAAGCTACGAGCCGCGGACGCACCTAGACTCTGGCCCCAACGCAGATCGCTCGCAAGACACGGCCGCGCGACCGCGCGCCGCCGCCTCATGCGCAGTTGCAGCCGGAGTAGGATGCCATCCCCCCCCCTCCTACTCTCGCCCCGGTGTTTCGAAAAGTTGGGTGCCTCGCGCGCGACGGAAGACGGCGCCCTTCCTCCCCACTTTCTTCCCTTTCACGCGGGCGAGATTGATGCGCGATCTTCGTTTCCCCTCGCAGGATTTCACTCCCACATACTGCGTAGGGCGCGCGGCGACAGTGTCATCGCCCCTGGACTTTATACGGAACATCACGCCGACGCCGACGGCGGCCATAGAAATGCGCCTGGGGTGTCCATATAATGGCTATCGCAATAAAACGCTTCAACATGAAGTTGCTTTGATGTCGATTGGCCAGACGTAACACAACTGAACCGGTGAAACTGACTCTCACCCAGAGCCACGTCTTCATCTTCCATTCGTTAGTAAGAAGCAAAAGTGCTTGCTCACTGGCTTAGAAACACTATCGACTACAAGATTCCCCATTATTCTTTGCACATTCAAGGAGAATTCTTCCTACAAAACGAGTCAAACTTCACCACGCGACCAAATCTGTAGTGGCAGAGCCTCCTAAAGTGTACAAAGGAGCGGGAAGCCCTAGAATGGCGATGGTATGTATGCCTTATCGACCCTTTCATAATTGTAAAGCTAGCTTTACTGCGATACAGTTTGCCCAACTATTGGCAGCGTAGTTATGCTTGCAAAATGCGTGAACAAGCCTTGTTTGCTTGCCCTATGACAAAAAATATAGACGTAGGCTCTCGTGATAAAACCATGCTTAAGAGACAAACCCCGTAATGCGCTGCTACCACTTCGTCTGCATTTCAACGATCACCGGTGCCACCATTAGTTAGGAAAATGTGCACCGCAAAGAGGCGCACTTGTGAATTAGGAAAATGAATCTATTCGAACAAAGTTAAATTTTAAAGTTAAAGTAAAAATTATTCGAACAAAGTTAAAAGTTAAACAAAGCAAGCGATAAATATTCATAGATCCGATATTGCTTTAGGTGGTTTTCTGTTCTCAGCAATTTCCGTGCGACAAACTTTGTAATTGCATAATTCGCGATGCGATTGCTTATTGCTAAGTGACAGAACGAACAACTTAAAACAGTGATTTAGAGCAAAGCTTTAAAATGTTGTGTCATGCGATCCAGATCGGGCCGCATCGCTTGGTTACTTCAAAGCTCCTGAAAGATGAATTGAGGTGGGAATAACGTAAACTTCTTTTGCTGCTTGTCTTTTAATCGGCTAGAACATGCAAATGGTGTTACTTCCACTGTTTATGAGATTGCAACACTGACCAGTAAAAGTAATCGTAGGCACATGCTTGAACAAACATTTTGCTATATATTAACAAAAGTTCGTAAACATGTGTTCCGTGGTGAGGATTACCGAAATTGCTGCCGCTTAAAAGCCTTCACTATCCGTTCGTGCCTGTGAGGTTACAGGTAGTGAAAGTGTGACGTCATCGCACAGAGCGTTAAACAGAATTCTAGCATTTGTATTAAAACGGTCAGAGAGTTTCACCCAATTATTACTAGAGAGAACTCTGGAGCTAGTGCATAGGGGTGCTGCAATTGGGGGCGGTTCAGCTAGCGTAGGATTTATGGGAAGTACATGGATTTGCCTTAACTTTGTCCTTCTGGCTTCAAGCGTCCCCGCGACTTTGTAAATTCGTCACTTTCAACAAAGCACTGTTGAAAATGACGAATTTTAATAGTGTGTGTTTTGAACGAACACTATCAAAATTGTCCAACGGTAGGATCCGAACACAGGACCTCCAGCACATAAGTCCGACATTGAAACCATTATGCGACGGACGCACGCATCGACAAGCGGCATAGAACACCTTTATGAATTTCTTGCGGGCAAGCCAGCGTATTGAGACGCTTGGTGCGTTTCAATTTGGCCACTTCGACAAGTTGAGCCACTGCACTGTAGCGGTGGCGCGTGTTCTCAGGATATTTGGCACTTAAAGAAAGTATAGATCGCTTCGAAATTTAGGACAATGAAAACAAATAAAGCGTAATATACAAAGCCACAAGAAGGTCTGAATCGACAAGTACGAAGATCAGACAAATCCATGTGCTTCCCATAATTCCCATGGTAGAACAACGACTGCAGCGCCAGAGTTCCCTCTAGTAATTATTGTATGAAACTATGAAAAAAGTTGTTGCCAATCGAGCAACCAGTCTGACGAGAACCCTGAAAGTTGTCGGCTCGTGTAAGCACCGCGCTTAGCAAATCCGTTCGTACGCATCAGCGGTTTTAGTAAGAACCAAAAGATGACGAAGCTGCCGGCCGATGACAGGTCTTATAAGAACGCAAAGCTTTGCAAACACGGTCGCTGCTACATGTGGCGCGTTATCTTACGCTGGCAGCCATGCGGAACAAACATCCTTCCTCCATCCATCAGCTATAGTCTCACGTGTCCCCTGTCAGAGCCTGTCATTCGGCGCAAGATTCCGGCGAAGGTCACGACGGGGGACGTTACCCATTCGGAAACGTGGAGCGCACCCGTTTCTGTCCACTAGCTCCCACCGAACAGAGGCGACCTTGAAGGCCCCACTGAAGCTGTCGCCAGTCATGGTGGACTTGCAGAAACACGAGGCGATAGCCACATACACTAACTAAGCGCCTATCTCTAATTAGGTTATGCGAGCATTGAGTTCCGCGCAACGAGAAATACGGGCCCAGCTATGAGGAAGCAAAACGTGCGCCACAAAGCAAGACAAAACTGCACAAGCTCTGCTTGCAGTCGAGAGAAATAAGCGCGTGTACGCCGCATGTTCCTGCATGCCGGCCTGGACGACTAAGCAGTCCGCTACCTCGCATAGCCTATAATGCGAGGAGAGCAAGCAGGATCGAGGCGGAAGCAGACCCAGTGTTCACAGAACTTTCTAAACGTATGTGTCGTCCACAGATGACCATGGCTGGGGCAATCGTCCCGTTACCATGCCGATCACGATATCACGACTTGTGGGCGCCCGAACGTCAGCCAGGAGGGAAACACGAACTATTTGATTCTAAGAGCGAGAACACTTAAGCGGCGACAAGAAGCCTTTACGTCACTGGAGTAATTATTTAAAACCCTTCGCCAAGTCGTGGCACCTATTTTCATTACAGCCATAAAAAGACAATTTCTTTCTACTATTCCCCCAGTCATAAATCAGTTCGTTACCACAAATCGCACAAGCATGTGCTTGCCTACTGAAGGACCATTTCAAATGTTTTATTTAATTCGTGCGGGACGAAGTTACAAAACAAATCAAAAGCCACAAGTGCGAATGTTTCGCGCCCAAAGCTGTGCACTATATTCATGGCTAAACTTACCTTTGGCTAATACGCGCCCCTAAAGCAAACATTCTATTGATGCGCACATTTCTACATAAGCTGAATTCTGGAAAAGAATTTTTTTTCTTGACTTTTTACTGCATAAGTAAGTGTATAAGAGTCAATAAGAGCGACTTTCTAGATTATGTGTTTATTCCCGTCGCCTCATCCTAGCCTTATACAGATGACCCTGCTCATGCCTAGATCGAACACTTTGAGCAGTGCACTGCGAGACGAAGAAAGCGACGTTCTTGAGTCGCTGCTTGGTTTGGAAGGCTATGCTTGTGAAGGGGCAACGGTAGTCACCGGGACACATAAGGTCGCGGTATGCTGAATTTAGTTTAGAGCTGCTTTCCTAAATTACTCTTCATTTTCTTTGCAGCGCGGCGCTCGAGCGCTTTAGAGAAAATTGTGGACGGCTGTAGTGTCTCGCGTACAAAGGTATTCAAAAGTTGTCAGTCATGCGCCTTCTGAAGCAGCAGCGACAAGGAAAACTAATTTACGCGTAGCACTGCGAGAGTTCATTTTTGTGAAAAGGACCCTTCTACAGTTAGGAATGGAAACGGGATTTGCAATCTTGTTTCCCACGGCCTCGCCGCGTGCCCGCGTGCCGCAAAGCGGTGCATCGCCGTGGCCCAGAAAACGCGCCAGCTGCCGAGGGGGCGTCACTTTCGGCGAGCGACAATGCCGGTCGCTGCTGCGCCAGCACACGAGGGCGCCTGTCAGCGCGCGCGCATTTCGGCTCTCCGCACTTCCTGCGGCTACACGCGAGTCCCAAGGGTTTGTGGCGACACGCGCCTTCGTCGAGGACGCGTTCCCTTGCTGCCGCTCGCAGGCGCAGGGGCGAAATTTACGGCGGCCAGATTCTCGTCTTCTATGAAGGTCGCGTGCAGTGAGCGCCACGGAAGATGCACGAGTCGTCGCGCTCTACATAGCCCCCCTTCTCTTACGGTTATGCAGTGTCGACCCTGTCTTGGAGAGGTTTTAGGGAATTCAGCGACCTGCCATGGGGCAAAATAAGGATGCGTAGTGATAAATGTCCCAGGGCGCATGTAGGAGAAGCGCTGAGGGTACTCAGATCATGTAAGATTTGGCCAAATTTTTGACATGTCATTTGCTTCTGCAGTCGTCTTCCGATCATGACAATACGACGTGAAGCAGTAACCTCAGCTGAGACGTAAGGCTTCATCAGCTCCTATTAATTAGAACACAGGGGTCGAAATTGAGAAGCTTTTGTTTCGGAAGATGATTATTAACAGGCAAGTCGCCTTCACTAGTGTCATGTGCATTATATGTTGACTGGCCACCGAAAATGGGTGCTGAGAAGTGAAAATATTCAAGTGGCATGCGAACTCACATGTGCGAGGTAGGATTAAGCTGCGTGCATGCAGGTTCCAGCGGGCGACAATACGTCATCGTATCTAATTGAACGTCATCGTAAGAGACACGCCGCACTTTCAACAGCAAGTTGCGTGCATAACCTAGTGAGAAAATGCAGAAGCGAGAAAAAACAAAAACGCATTCGAAGCCCCGTTTGAAAAAAAGACGTAAAGGAAGCAGACGCTGACTGTCAAGATACCGCATTATATCGCGCGACACACACACACACACACACACACACACACACACACACACACACACACACACACACACACACACACACGCACACACACACACACACACACACACGCACGCACGCACGCACGCACACACGCACGCACGCACACACGCACACACGCACACACACACACACACACACGCGCACACACACACACACACACACACACACACACACACACACACACACACACACACACACACACACACACACACACACACACACACACACACACACACACTTGCAAAATTGCAGGCCCTCTAGAAAGGCTGCCGTTGTATTAAGTGTTGCAACACAGCATACATGCACGCTGCAAAGGTACCGTTTGCCTAACCAGGAAGGGCCTGTAATATTATCTACGATTCCACGTTGTCAAAGCGCGTCGCGGCCCCAGCTTCTGTGCGTTATTGTACAGAGATGAGTGCGGTTTTGGCGGCCTCAGAAGAAGGCGTAGACGATAGGTTGCAGCAACGCGGATTGCCGTTTGTCCGTATGTGCTATTGTCCGTGGCTGGTAGAGCGAGACTGCTGCCATTGCACGCGTTGAAGAAATTTTGTGTTCTTTCTTTCTCTTTCTTTTTGCATTTCTAATGCGCTTAGGGACCAGCATGCGCTATTCTGCGCTCGGCAGGATTTCTTTGTAGCAGAGCATATTAACACCCGAAAAAGAAAGAAAAAAGAAGAGATGAGGAACCATTGCAACCCCCGGTTGCTATCCAAGAATGCGTTTAGCATGGTTTGGGAGGTGTGTATTTGTGACTCTAAGTTGCACTATGTTTTATGGGTGGTGCTCCCCTTGCCACTACGCCTTAGCAGTACTCCAGAGCCAACCAGTGCTTTGATCAGGTGTTACTTACTCAAGCACCAGTCAGAACCCCCTTGCCGCTGCGACCAGAGGCTCAGCATATAAAACGTCAGCGTCTGCGTCTTCAAGCAGAGGCGCAGCGTCTCAACGAAACATTGTCAAAACGCTAGCTGTCGCGAGGGAAGAATGCGAGAACGCACTCTTTACCACCGCGCCACCGTACGGTACCACCGGTAACACCGCGCGGTGGTACTGTACCACCGTGCTGTTTTTACCGATGTGTTAGACTGCACTATCTTTGGAATCGGCCCACTAAAACAGTTAGACGCGAAAAATTGCGGTTAGTTCCCAAAGAAAGTTGAACGCTTCAAAAAACTTGGCTACCAGGCATCATTCCGACCACCGCGTTCTTTACCAAAAATGAAGCGAGTTGTGTGAGCCTTTCACATATGCTCCTCCGTAAAGCCGTGCGCATCCAGCTCGCATATCGTTTCGCTTATGAAACCCCGACTGATAGTAGGCATGAGGGACCTAGCGTTACCGATAACGAGACAACGGTCGCTCCCGTGTTCCGCTGGCCGGAATAACCATTTCCTTGCCGCCACTGTTGCAAACCGGAACAGTGGTGCGCGCAGCAGTGGCGTGTGTCCCGCGCGAGGAGCATCTGGGCACAGAAGGAGCAGCAGCGACGGCAAGTCGCAGCCGTGCTTCCGGTGTGTGCATATCATTCAGGGGCAGCCTTTCATCTGCGGCGGTGGCGGCGAAGGCGACGACTCGCTCCCGATTACCGCTGCAGCTCTTCTTCCGGGGGCAGAAGGAGGGGCAGGCAGAGAAAAAAAAGATGTTTAAAAAGGGCACCATGCAGCACGGTGCTGCTTCAAGGAGTGCAGAGGGAGCCACCTAACGCTGGGCGGTTACGGCTGACGCCGTGTGCCGAGGAAGCCACCGGAAACCCAGCAGAATTTGATTTCCTGCTTCGGTAACGCGTGCACCGATGCCGACAACGACAGCTCTTTCTCTTATTTCATTTTTCTTTTCTTTGTTGCAACGTAGCCAAGTTTTTTTTTTTTTTTTTACTTTTGACTGGGAGGCCGCAGCACCCATCGCTTGGAGCGTAGTCTTCCTGCAGCAGAGTAAATGAATCGTTGCGATCCACTTATATCATCAAGAAGGGCTCTGAAAAGGGAGCCGCGTTTTCACAGCGGGAACTCTTTGAAAAAGTGATTGGTGGTTCTGTTGAACTGATTAATGGGCTAACCTGCTGCTACTAGAAGCTATCAACAGATACATATACCGTGAGGTGAAGCATACAATACTGCGCCAGAAATAGTGGAATAGCGTTATAGTTAATTTGCGCCTTTCTGTAAACTCGACTCACCCAACGACTCCTGTTTAACAAATGCATTGCGCGATAAACTTTGGACTGGAAAACTTGGCTATCTAGCACATTGGATTCGCCAACGAGTAGCAAATTGTTACTAACAGCAAGGATACGGGTCAGCCATGGCACAGATTCAAGGCACCATGGCTTGGCCACACGAGGGAAGACGGGCGACTGTGGAGACGCGGTGGCTAGTGCGGCCATTGTCGTTGGTTTGCTTGGCTTCAATGTACTGGCGCTATAACTCCGCTGAATGGTGGATCTCGTCAGCTACAATATGCCGCTTGGATAGCCTCCCCCACCTCCTTACTTTACCGACATGGGGGCCCAATGTGATTCTGCCACTGGGCCTTGTCTTCATCAACTTTGATATGTGTGCACAATAACCAACAGGCGCAAGGCACAAAGTTGCACACAAAATTGATTGCTTCAACGAAACTTTCTGCTCGCTTTGATGGTTAACGAGTGGTTTCTCCATTGCACGTACTTCGCGTTTTTCCCGCTCAAAGCAAGACCAAAGAAAGCAACGGTTCGGACTGTTTTCTCTCCGCTGACGTGACATGAGCTGTTCGGCATCTGCGAACTCGGAAGCATCTCTTCAGGCAGTCAAGCGGGGCAATTCCTTCTGGCGAGTGCACGATACACGCAGCAATGCCGACTCCTCCCCCATGCTTTCCGGACTTTTCTGGCTTCCAAACAGACGGCGGTCGACGGTCTCTATTGCCCGCATAGCAGGAGAAACAAGCGCGCAGACGGCGCTATCTGTCAGCGAGGGGTCGGCGGACCGCTGTATCTGAAGCCGACGCCACATCGTCACCGCCGTCGTAGCTAAGTGCTCGGGAGTCCAGCTGCGTGCACAATGTTTGGGAAGAGCCCAAGTTGCAGCGACGCGCAAAAGGCACGCGCTCATCGCGTGCGAGCAGTCGCGGCCGGCCAAGCCGAGATGCTAAACGATTCCGCGCGATTCCGGAGCCCCTCGGGACAGAGCGCTTGAAGCGGCAAGCGAAGAACGATCCCGGACCTGCAGGGAAGGAACCGACACGGTAGCCGCCGCGCGCGGGTCAGCGCGAGTATGCGTCTATGCGTCTCTCGGCCGAGTAGCGGCGAGGATGCAGAGCGGCCAGACACGCCGGGAATTCGTCGGGGACGCGTACTAGTTGCGGTGGGGAGGGAGACGGACGCGAGCTCTGGATCGCCACGCGCGCTTCATCTCGCACTTCAATCGGAGGATGAGCCGCCCCTGGAGCGTGCACCGAAATAACCGCACGTCACACTGCCAACAGCAAAAAGAGCGCTGCTTCTTGGGCGCCAAAGCCTGGCGGCTCCCCGTGTCTTTTTTTCGTTGCTTTTTTTGCTTTTGTTTTCGCTTCCCTTCTTAGCTGAAGCTTTCCAAGAGCGCACCCGCCCGTACTAGCCGTGTGCCAACGTTGCTCACTCTGCTTATGCTATAATTTTTTTTTTAATTTTTAATTGCGCCCCGCTCGTGCGGGGAAGGAGTTTTTTGTTTGTTCATTCGTGTCCATCGGACGTCGGCAGCAGCCACGTGCTGCGCAGGCGCCATCTGCCTAATAGCCGGGGAAGTCGTTACGCGGGGTGGCCACGGCTGGCTCCTGATGGAACGCTTCTTCCGGCTCCTGGAAAGCAATGCTCACACGCAGAAAGCAAAAGATCAAGAACGAAAAGGAAGAGACGGGAGTGACACATTCAAAACTCGAAGACGACCAAGAGCAGCTGTAAAGTACATATATATATATATATATATATATATATATATATATATATATATATATATATATGTATATATATATATATATACAATGGAATGAAAGACGAACAAGAAGGTATCGGAGCGTGTATCTCGAAGGGCGTCGACTACTGCCCCTGTACGTGGCGCGTCGGCCACTGAGACATAGGGCGCCTCGCGCTCGCAGAACAACGCCGGCGGCCCCGGCCCACCAGCGGTCGGCAGAGCGAAGCGCGCGCCGACGTCGATCTGCCACTTGGTCGGCTGTAATCGAGCGAGAAGGCAGCAGGAAGGGACGGCGGCCCGTCGTGTGCCATCAAGAGCGGCGCTCGTTGAACTTATTCTGCCGTTTTGTCATTTTGCTTTGCTTGCCACTTAACGGGCACGCGCACTTCATTCGCTCGCGTGCCCCATCTGGCGAGAACGGCCATAATTCGGCCACAGTCGTCCGGAAAAGGGTGATGAACGTAGCCGTTAGCGCCAGGCTTCCGAGGAAGCCCGTTGCGTAGTACTCCGAGAAGCTCTCAACCTCAATCTTTGCCTTGTCTCGGTTCGTTTAAAAACTTGTAGTTTTAAAGCTTATCCGGTAGAGATAGCGCAGGGCTCTTTCCTGCAGGTTATTGCATTATGAATGTTAGTAGACTACTCGACTAAAATTTTGGTTTATCGCGCTTGAACCATCCTCATCTTTTCCTTTCGCGCCACTGCTTGATATAAATTGTGCTTTCAGAAGAAAGGAACTTCATATTGCCGTACAGTTATGGAGCACTGCGGAGAGTGTGAGGGCGCATAAATTTCCAAAACGATGTTCATCGTCAACAGATGCACGCGGTAGCTTCAGTAAGGGTTCACAAAGTGCGAATGCGAAGCGCAGTGTTGGGCCCAGGGTGTAAGCTGCATTTGCAAGAGTTCGCTCATTAAAATCTGAAGACTTATGCTAGGGAGAAGGAAAGAAAGAAAGTCACAACTTCACCTGAAAGGCAAAACATCGATTACGATAGCAAATTAGTACACAGCTGTACGAAGTAAGGATAGTAGCCGTATAAACTCGGAAACGTTCACCTACTAAGTGAATTAACGAGCATGGTGTCAGCGCGCACAAGCAAACATGATCACACTCCAAGGTCGATCCAAATAGGTCGCGAAGCTTCGGGAAAAAGGTGGTTCAGAACAAATTGCCACCGGCATCAGCAAGGGTGGTTATGGGAGCAGCGATTGAAGCGCAACGATGCTTGGAGGGAACAAACACTGGGAAAGAAAAAAGCGTTTTTTAATTAAAGCGAGACAGTTAGATTCATTCAACGAAAATAAAATTCCTAATCAATTTTATATGTGCGTGACGAGTAAAGACAATTCTATTTTCGTTGAGGCCGCTATCGCTTGCAAAGCAATGCAGCTCTTGAAGTGTGCAGCAGGAAGGCGCGCTCGTAAAGTTCACCTGTTAGAATACGCTCCCCTCTCACTTTGTGCTGTTTTGCTTGTCGACGTTTGTCTGATTTGGCGACGCGGGTAGCTTCATCGTTTCTCAACCCGTTCAGCCAAAAGTAGTGAGTTACGACCGCTAGATAATTGCTTACTTTAGTTGCTTTCGTGCGACTGCACAGACCAACGGGCTTGGCGTTTGACGATAGAACCAGCCCCTTACACCCAGAGCTTTCGTCGGCCTCCGAAAAAAGTATGTTCTGTTCAGGGGTACGATTTCAACACCAGTACGGCTGACCTTTTCTTGCACATCGTTTTCCGCGCTGAAAGCTCGAAACGCCCATCAAGTCGAATGGCGGGGCATTTGAATACACAGCTCTAATGGCTGGCCACGAAAACAAATTTCGCGCCTTTGAGAACAAAATGACCTCACTTTTATTTTTTAGCGGATATGGCGTCACATTGTTTTTTCTTCCGCCGGAAGTGCTCCCTCCACATACACATGGCACTAAGCCCCATGAACCGCCGAAGAACCGCCATGTTTTGAACGTATGGACTTCTATGGAAGCTTCGCTACCAGGTATATTTACCTTGCACACTCGATGAGCGCGGACGCTGGCTGTCAAAGCGCTCGTTTGAGAGAGCGCGGCAGCAGCAGCGAGCGAAATGATGTTTACCTATCGCTTCGACGCAAGAGCGGCGAGAACACAGCGCGCACGAAGGTATGAGCCGTCTGCAGATCCCTTTCAAGATACGGCGCGCGCAACCACCCGGGGCTGTGCAAAGTGCGGACTTGGCGGAGTCAAAGCCGCCCCCCCCCCCTCCCTCCCGCGCTGCTTCCTCGCTTTCGTCCCTTCCGCGCGCGAGATCGTCAGTTCCCCTTGCGCTGGTCGCGAAATACGCAGTTGCTGCCGGAGCATAATGCGCCGCCCCCCTCCCTCCCATCCCTGCACGGCCCTTCGCGCGACGGAAGAAGGCGCGTTTGCTCTCCGCCTTCCTCCTTTGCGCGCGCTAGAGTGAGCCGCGATCTCGGCCCCCCTCGCGTACTTTCACTCGCACATACAGCATATCAACGCGCGGCAACGGTGTTATCGGCCTTAGACTTTATACGGAACCCCACGGCGACGCCGACGGTGAAGCAGACGGCAGAAACGCGCCTGGAGTGTCCATATAGTTGCTATCGGAATAAAAATACGAAATACTGCAGTTGACCTTTTTTGTTGTTGTACTGGCGTCAGAACGTGTTCCAGGGCCCATATTCTGAAACGTTCGCCTTCCGCGAAACTATCGCCTTGGCCACGCCTCTGCCAAAGGCGCGCCTTGATTGGCTGTTTTAACAAAACCGGAAAATAAGCAGTGCCATCTATAGTAGTTCCGGCCTACGTCATTTTAACGTCATGGTGTCGATGGGTGCTCTCGCCATAAATTGAATAAACGAACACGTCCTTTGGCGTCTTTTGGCGTTCGGTTGGTGGTGGAGTGTACTAGAGATAAGATAGGTGGTAGTTTATAGTGGTCTTCTTGGTGGCGTCTTACACGCGTTGTTTCGCGGCGTTATTTGTTGATTCATATAAAATAAAACATTTTACACTTCTTTATTCAACTTATTTTACCTAAAGCGGCCGTAACCAATTGCAGTCGGTGCGCAGAACCCGTACTGCGGCCTCTACACTCGAAAACGACACCCGAGCCACTCTGCACTCGCACGGTGCGCTCTCTCATGCGATGTGAAGCGTTCGAAAGCGTGTTGGTAGTGCACGTTGACGTCACGGGTAAGCAGTCGCTTGATTTACTGAACGTGAGTTTCGCGGAAGGCGAACGTTTCAGAATACGGCCCCAGTATTCCTGTAGCATGAATATTTTGTCGGAGTTAAACGCGGCGGACTCGCCGTCAACTACACAAATAAAGCGGCATACGCTACTTACTTTCCGTAATTTGTCTGCGTGACTATGCAGTTTGGCATTCACAACAGGCTAAAAACGCAGAAGTTATCATGAAAAAAAAATTCACCGACAATTACGATACTTCGTAATGCGAAATTTCAGCGCGGCTCTATACGTGTTTTCATTTCGCCATATATTGGCTGGCGCGGATAATCTGTCTCGTGCGGCACGTTGCAAACGGAGCGAAGTGGGGCGTGACTGCCTCGCTAATCGGGAGATCGCGAGAGGCAGTGTGTGGGTGGCGCTTGGACGCGATTCACAGCTGCCGCCACAGACAGACCTTATGCAGCGCTTAGTTTCCATATGTATGACGTCCGCTACTCTGGATCCATCTCGTAGCCATCGTCGCCGCAGAGCCCGTCTTGCGCGGCACTGCGTAAAGTTGTGCGTTCCTCAGTTCAGCCATACACAGATTATAGAAAGGAAGGGACAGCTTGAAAGAGAGATTGTAGAGGCAGCGGCTATCTTACGTTCGCAACCGGACGAATGCGTTAGCTCCCCTTCAGTTTCGGTCTTGCAAAAACTGGGGTCTCTTGCCACGTGAGTCCTTTGTTGCATTCCTCTATGCATGGTTTTTTGTGCCATCATTTCCACGAGCGCTTTTGTCGCCTTCCAGGTTTCTGATGTTGGGTTGTTATCCTTTTCATGTGTTATTCATTCCTTTTGGGTTACTCACATTTTTGTGTTATTCATTTCATTTGTGTTGCTCACTTTCAGCTTTTTTATTTCCATGCGGTAGTTTTTAATCTTCCGAGAATATTCTGCTTAATTTCTTTGTAGGCGTTTACTTCATCCTGGTTACTATTGGTTGTCGGGTTACACGTGCAATCTTCTATAAAAGCCATGTTTTTAAATAAAAATTCAGTTGCAAGTACCACCCTGTGTTGGTCGTCTCCCTCCGTCCCATGTCTGTATCGGTTTTATTCACAAAGCCCATGAAGAATGTGCCGGGCCAGCAGGCATGAGCCTACCAAAGAGGGCCGGGGCCATCTCTCAACCGCCTCCAATTATACGTTACTTTTCTAACTCCAATAAGACACCAACGTACACGTCCCGCTCTAGTCTACTTCCGCTTTATTTCCGCTGGGATAATAAGCTCACATTTTTCTCTAGTAAACGTTGCTCTATATCGCTTAACGTGAGGTCTATCATTTTACTTTCCATTTCTCAATGGATATATGCAAAAAATATTATTGTGATAGGACACGGTTCGTTGACGCCGTGAAATACGCAGAACGCTCGCGATTCGCGGTTTTGGTGATCGATTCGAGAGGCAAAACGCGCGTATATCGGCAAGTGTAGCTTGCGAGCGCGCAGAAGAAGCGGAGGAAGCGGCGGTGGCACTCGCCCTCACGGATCCGACGTGTGCGACAGTTCTCTGCGACTCGAGACAAGCGGTCAGAAACTTCGCCAAAGGATGGATCTCACGGAGAGCGGCCGGAGTCCTGAGCAATCGCCAAGTCCAGCAGTAGGTCGAATTTCAAACCAGAATCCAGTGGTTCCCGGCGCACATGGGATAAGTATCGGAGACACATCGCAACCGAAACGAGACGGCACACGCCAAGGCGCGCGAGCTTGCGAACAGCGCCGGTGACCGTCGTCCATGGCACCGCACCAAAGACTATAACTTGGCGAGCTACAACGAAATTACCAAGGCCCTCCGCCTGGCCCGCCGAACCTTCTTTCCGCCCATGGTGACAAGCTGGACATGGCGCAGGCGGCGGCCCTCAGACAACTGTAGACGCTCACGTGCCCTATACCGGCGCAATACCACAGACTCTACCTCGGTACATGCCCGACAAATATATGCGAGGTCTGCCACACTGATATAGCCACTTCAACCCGCATGCTCTGTAATTGTAACAAAAACCCGCACGGTGCTAACTCCGGAACCCTTCCGCCGCGGCGGGCCACTGGCCCTCCAGTAGGCCCGCGAGGCGGCGGCGAGGCAGCACCTCGCCGTCCCCATGTGGGAGACCTAAGGCCGCATTGGCGAAACCTCTGCAGGACTATAAATGAGGTTGTTACCAACCCAAGCAGGACTACGGTGGCTGTGGAACCACTATGGATATCTTTCAGCTGCCACCGTAGTCCTCCATAAAGAAAGCAACAAAATCCCAATAAAGAAAGGCATCAGGCAGGGAGATACGATCTCTCCAATGCTATTCACAGCGTGTTTACAGGAGGTATTCAGAGACCTGGATTGGGAAGAATTGGGGATAAGTGTTAATGGAGAATACCTTAGTAACTTGCGATTCGCTGATGATATTGCCTTGCTTATTAACTCAGGGGACCAACTGCAATGCATGCTCACTGACCTGGAGAGGCAAAGCCGAAGGGTGGGTCTAAAAATTAATCTGCAGAAAACTAAAGTAATGTTTAACAGTCTCAGAAGAGAACAGCAGTTTACGATAGGTAGTGAGGCACTGGAAGTGGTAAGGGAATGCATCTACTTAGGACAGGTAGTGACTGCAGATCCGGATCATGAGAATGAAATAAACAGAAGAATAAGAATGGGCTGGGAAGCGTTTGGCAGGCATACTCAGATCATGAGCAGCAGATTGCCATTATCCCTCAAGAGAAAAGTTTATAACAGCTGTGTCTTACCACTACTCACGTACGGGGCAGAAACCTGGAGGCTTACGAAAATGGTTCTATTTAAATTGAGGACGACGCAACGAGCTATGGAAAGAAGAATGATAGGTGTAACGTTAAGGGATAAGGGCAGATTGGGTGAGGGAACAAACGCGAGTTAATGATATCTTAGTTGAAATCAAGAAAAAGAAATGGGGGGCATGGGCAGGACACGTAATGAGGAGGGAAGATAACCGATGGTCATTAAGAGTTATGGAATGGATTCCAAGGAAAGGGAAGCGTAGCAGAGGGCGGCAGAAAGTTAGGTTAGGTGGAAAGAGTGATTAAGAAGTTTGCAGGGACAACATGGCCACAATTAGTACATGACCGGGGTAGTTGGAGAAGTATGGGAGAGGCCTTTGCCCTGCAGTGGGCGTAACCAGGCTGATGATGATGATGAACCCAAGCAATTATATGGACACTCCAGGCGCATTTCTGCCGTCGCCATCGCCGTGATGTTCCGTGTAAAATCCAAGGGTGATAACATCGTCGCCGCGCGCCGTATGCTCTATAGATGTGTGAATGAAAATGCGCGAGGGTGAGGCGACGATTGCGGCTCAATCTCGCGCGCAAGTGAGAAAAGTAGGGAGAAAGCGCGCCGTCTTTCGTCGCGCGCAAGGCACCCGAGGGAGGGGAGAGAGGTGGGGGGGGGATTCTAGTCCAGCGGCTGCTGGCGCGGGCGCGCGAGGCCGCGCAGGCCTTATCTTGAAAGCGATCCGCGATGAGACAGAGTGCGCGCCGAGTGCTGATAGTTTTGTGTGCGCTGTGTTTCCGCCGCTTAGTTAGCGTTGAAGCGAGAGGCGGCACGAAGGTCAGTTCGCTTACTGCTGCTGCCGCGCTTCCTCACTCCAGCGTTTCGACAGCGAGTTACCGCGGTCATCGAGTGAACTGCGTTGTTTGCTTGTGCGCGCTTCACACCATGGATCTTAATTTAGTTAGTAAGCAAACGCTTACAAGTTTACAGCACTCTAGTTTCAAGTGTACAAAAGTCGAGGCGTTTCTCCATCCAAGACTGTAAAAAATTGTTCTAATCGAAGTATGGTAGCTGTAGGGGGCCTCGCTTTTCCATTCATGCTCGACTGATGAGAGGGTCACAAGCACATATTTTTGCTCAGATGATGAGCTTTCCTGGTATAAGAACTAGCGAGCACTTGCTCTGACGAAGCCCGGCACAAGCTTGTTCTCCAATTTTTCACCATTGCTCCGACCAAATTCACACACTGCTGTAGATAAGGCCACTTCTATAGCCATATTGCGATTCAACAAAGGTCACAGGGCTTCGAGGAGGCTCTACTAGAGTTCGGCGTCCTTCCTAATGTCGGGAGTTCACTCGCTCTGAGCAATCAGACAAACCAGAAAGGAATCAGAATAATGTCTGGAAAACACACAGCTGAAGCTAATTCTCATCGTCACAGTGCAGCAAAGAAAGCCGGCTGGATGCAGGAAGCTCGCCGGGTTATGAGGGGGTGTGCGGTCCACTATTCCGAGCGCAGGGCCAGGGTCCGCGTATAGAGTACGTGTATGACTACGCCGCCCAGAGTCCAATTGCGAGTCCTTATTCACAAAAAGGACTTGAAGTCTGCCAGCCAATTGCAATAAGCTCTTACAGATAATGTTGCAGGGAAACTTGGGCAAGTTGGCGTGCGTTCGCACTTGACAAAATAAGCGCTAACAAAGACGAGCACAAAGAAATTGTGCAAAACATGCCATAATTTATTTGTCCGCGTCTTGGTCAGCGCTGTTTTTTTTTTTCAGGTATGAACTTACATATGAAAAGCTTTGTGGATTTGGTCCTAGGGACCGAATTCACAAAGCCTGTTCTAATGCTATAGAACTGCTTCGTAAACAAGGTACTGTGAAATTGAGTACAGGACTATGTTAATGCAACGGTTATGTTCTAATTCTCTTCCTTTTCGCGCTTCGGCAATTGTTTGAGCGGCACTCAGTCTAAATCGTCCCCAGGATCGGCCGGTTGTGAGTCCTGCATGTTAACAAAGAAATTGAATCTAGCTAAATGAATCCTTACATACCGGCTAAGTTTTCTTTAAAGCTTCTTTATCAGCCAAGAAGTTTCGGGTCAGCAGGCGGGTGCTTTTTCTTGAGCATTTCAGTAAGCTGCTGCTCACGAATTTGAGAATTTGGATTCAAGGAACTGTTTGGCAAGACAACTATGTTCTAATAACTAGTAGTTCCAGAGGCTCACTAAACTTTCGCTGCTTTCGCCGCATTTTTCAACATCAATTTTGAGGCCTGTATCCTTACACCACCAGTACAAGTCTTCAATTATTCATCGCCGGTAGTCCTGGTGTTACTTAGGAGCACTACTATCATCGGCCGTTGAATAAAGCAGCTGCGGTGTAAAGAACTGCGAATGACGGATTCTGTATTTTAAGCCTCGAGAGTGAAAGTTTGCTGTACGGAATCAATAGGTCCGCTGGATTTATGTTTTCATACGCTGAAGTTAAGAAAGTAACAAAATGCGGTAGAGAGCGTTCATTGGTAGTTTCCCCCCCTCCCCCCCCCCCTCCGGTCAGGATATCAGTGACCAACCTCAGTTGACGTGCCCTTGTTTCCAATTGCTTCAGGGTCTTGTATAGATGTGCTTGCAACATTTCGCAGAACACGCGGGGCGCCATACGGCGGTAATAGAGGTAATAGATGAGTTTGTTAAGGGCAACCCCCGCATATGAGACTCGGCTTAGCTGGCATGTAATTGCTTAACGATGCAGTGATGACGGCGATGCAAGAAAATTATAACGATCATGGGATTATATCTCGCCTAATTACCCCTCGAATCTTCTGGGGAACTGTCTTCTTCCTTGCACAAATTGTAGTGCTTACTGTTGGTTTTACTGTAGTGCTCCTTTCTGTATACATTGTTTATTTTATTACGTATGCATGACTTCTTGCTGTTTTACTTCTCCTTCATGTGTGTATATTTTCTTTTATTGTACTACATTTACATTTTTATTCTGCGGGCACAGTTTGTGTTCGACTGTCGTCCCAGTTATAGGAGGACCTAGTGCGGCGTTGCTTCCTTTCGTACTCCCTCCTTAAGTGTGCAGATACGCACTTGAATAAAGCCTTTAATGCAATTGAGTGTCGGAGAGGTTGTCGCACGAACATACCCACCAGCATCCAGATATTTTCTGACGTTGACAAATTAAGGGTGCATGCGGCCACATGCACGGCTGCATGCAATGATTTCCATGTTTTCAATATTGTTTTCGCATATGACAGTGCCACGCTCAAATTACTCCACTACGTGAATGAACTGTTCTTTTATGCAGTTTACAACTGCCACACAGAACCACTCGGGCCTTGTGTAATGTGTTCACGGAAGAACTTTGTTGTGGTCTAATATAGCGCAAAACAACATGAAGAGTAGGACAGGAAGGTGCCTTTTCCTGCCCTGTTTTTACTTCATACCGCTTCGCGTCCTGTTACACCACAAAAACTATGAACCAACTTGCACAGCAACAAGTAATGAATTCTTTGTATGTGGCTGGGCTCTCGAATGCTTGATATGCAGATGCATCCAAGAGCGTTATGGTTAACTAGAAGGCTCCTATACCGTGCCTCCCGCGTATCTAGACGCTAGGAGTGACGGATATGTTTTTTCAACAGTGCCAGCGATCTTTTCGAACGCCCCTTTCGGATCGCGTCGAGCCAAGAAAGCAACGCGATATCGCCTACTCCCCGCTTCCTCCTCTCCACCGTGGGCGCCAGTGCGCGACAAAGAGGCTGTCGTCGCCGCTCGTTGCCCCCTGGCGGATGAGCCCACTGCGGCGACCCGGGGTCCGCCAATTAGCGCCACGATGGGGCCTTCTAGACAAAGACGCAGCGTTCAGGCCGCCTATTCCCGGGGCCGACCGACCTGGTGCTGCCACCGTCGCCGGCAGCGGACCCTATCTTTCTCCCGCCGATTCGACGGCCCATCCTGCCTGCGCCGGCTTCTATTTGCGCCCACCATCGGCGAGTGGCCCCCCCACCTTCACCCCGCTGCGGCTCGTAAACCCGCTGCACGCGCCAACCCAAACGCACGCGCAGGCCGCCTCGCAGGTTGTCTGGTGCGCAGTGGCCAGCGGCGGAGCCGTGTGCTCAGAGGTGCTTCCTCCCACGTGTCCTCCCTCTGTCCACAGTTGCCTCGAGCGTGTATAACGGTGTACGTGTACAGCCTCGCAGACAGAGAACACAGACGCTGGAGCGAGCTCCTTCAGGGAAAAGGAGCAGGTCGCACACGCGCGCGTGACTAACTTCCTGACATGCTGCGGTGCTCGGACACACTGCAGCAAATCGTCGTTCGAAGGGTTCATCGAACGCAGACAAAATGATTTAGCAACAGACGGACAGCAAGAAGCCGCTTATGCTGCGCTTTGTCGTGTCATGGTTTCGTTGCGCATTTATTTCGCATTACTCGTCAATTTAATAAAGATGTACGACGCTTTCTATGATGTCTTTCTTTAATCGCGAATTTATTGAGGGTCTACGTAATTCGTGTCGATATGATTTGACGTTGGATTTTAAGAGATATTAGCCCCACGAGTTTGTGAGCATCCCTCGAATGCCACATTTCTTATTGAAGGTTTATTCAATTCAAATTCTTTCCGAAATGTGTTTATTGCATATGCTAATATTATATATAAGAATCGCATAAAACTGAGGATCGTACATGTCGCATGCTCACTTATCTCGGGTCCTAAAACACATTAAAAAAACAAATGGTCGACGAAGACTTGCGCGAAGGAAATAGCAACGACTATAAGCAAGGTTATAAGGCGTGCCGATACCAGACGAGCGATTTCGTACTTTAAAGATAATAATAATAATATTTGGGGTTTTACGTGCCAAAACCACTTTCTGATTATGAGGCACGCCGTAGTGGAGGACTCCGGAAATTTTGACCACCTGGGGTTCTTTAACGTGCACCTAAATCTAAGCACACGGGTGTTTTCGCATTTCGCCCCCATCGAAATGCGGCCGCCGTGGCCGGGATTCGATCCCGCGACCTCGTGCTCAGCAGCCCAACACCATAGACTTTAAAGATAGGTAGGTTTTATTCGTTTGTTTCAGATCACTGACAACCGAGCGTTACCGGACATACACGACAGAAAGAAACTAAGCACAGCGAAGAATGGGGTGGTCTTTCATATATAAACAATGGCAAACCCTTGAGACGATGGCGTCAGGCTGCAGGTTTCGCCCTTGCTCAAGTCTAGTTCTTGCAACATGGTCGAAAAACGTTGTAGTAATCACGCCAACGACTTTTATGAAAACTACAGTGTATGAAGTTGCACCGAACGTAGTGCAAAAGTGAGCGCAATTTTTTTCTAACTCGCATAGAACGCTCAAAATACACAATTAGCCTACTGTTGAGTACAATTCCCCACTTAAAGAACATATTTAGTCGAACTCCCTTGAACATTCGTCAAATTTATTTCGGAAGCTTCGTCGAACCAAGTTGCCAAATCTGCTCTGAAAAAAATTATGGGCACCGATTCATTAACAGGCATACTTTCGTCTTCTTATTGTCACAACCAACTGCTGTCGCCAAGGCCTCCATTCGTTGAACAGACAGGACATTGGACATTCTGAAGGCGACAAATGTGGTCCAGAAGGAAAACTAGACGGGAAGTGCGCCCAGGCTGGGCGCTATACCGATAGCGCAAGCAATAAGAATCAAGTGGTAAAAAATGAAATGCACGTGCTTTGTGTCATATCTTGAGGTTCGTTTTAATTAAAAGAATTTGTTGCGTAATCACGTCAGGCATAAAATTTCGAGTCCTCACTCTTCATCACATATCATCCAGAGCTTAAAGTGAGGAAGTGGCTTTCATACAGTGTGGAGGAAGCAGACAGTGAATACGCCTCTTATTTTCACTATATATCAGAACGTTCGTTCAAGTACGAACCACAAAATGTGCTGTCTAAGAGGGCAGGAAGAAGCGCGGGCTTCTTCCTGTACGCACCGCTCTTCACAGCACCAGCCGAACGGCAATTTCAACACCCATTCTCTTGACTAAAGGCGCGGTCGCTTTTTGTCTGCGGCCGCGTCCAGTGCAACGCGCTCGGTGCTGCAGCCAAAGAAACCACGTAGACGTCAGTTTGTTAACGTGCCCGCAGTGGTTCGTTGAGTAAGCGGCGGCGATGACGTGCCGCGCGTTTCCGCGCGTTCGCGCTGCTGGTGCCGCACGCAGCGGTGTACGACGCGCGCGAGGCCCGAAGGCCACCTGACTTTCCGAGAATACCCGATGTTTACGGCTGTCCCGGAACCGCGGACGCTCTGGGGCCCTGCTTTGTGTTGAAGCTCCGGAGCCGTCCCAACGGCAGGGAAAACAGTTTATGCGATCGAATGCCACTTCAGCTTCCGCCGTCGTTACGCCGTCCAAGAATGGCTCCCGAGGCACCGTCCACGTCCGACGCCTGCGCGCTGACCGCATCCTTCTGACCGTGCCATCACGGCTGCATGGTGCGCTAGAGTCGGCCACGTTCAAACATGCGAATTGTACGAATCGGGGCTAGCATTCACAAAAAAGCTCTTACGTTAGAATGATTTCACGAGAGAAAATTCCAGCAATCCTGACGCTGTATATATCATAAGCGAAGGCGACCGACCAATAACAAAGTACCCTGACGAAAAAAAAAAAAAGAATCCTTTGTTAACCCGGTTTCAGAATGCCAAGAGGGCACGACACCAAACCAATCTCTTTTTTTTTTCCTTGTGGAAACCTCGCTAGTTTTACCTTGCGTTCGAATTTTTGGCCTATGGCAATCGTCTCTCGTGCTTGTAGTATTTCATTATACACACTGTTTGCAGAAACCTCTCAAGCATTGTTGGCAGTCGCTTCGGTCGTGGAACCATTGCAAGCGCGCTGTTTCTGCTGCGTTGTTCCTTGTTGCAAAGTCATACTATTGATTTTTAAGATCGCATGATTGAGGCGTCCTCTCTCGAAAGCATGCGTTTAGGATGGTGTGTTGAGAAGTGTCGGTGCTTCCCTGCGAGACTTCAAAATATGCAGCCTTTCGTTACGCTGCATCTTCCGCTCCTTTCTGGGGTCGTGTCTTCGACAGGCCAAAGGATAGGAGGTCCCGTATTTTCTGCGTGGTAGAGCTGGTGTGCTTTTAAATTTCCTCGCAATCGTTGATGGCCTAGAACCCATTGTATACGTATACGTGCAGAAGAAGGTGAGCATGCGTGTACATGTGGAGGTTTGTGCGCATGAAGGCAGGTCATCATTTTGAATGTCTCTGCAAACGCCTTGAGAATCACTCGCTGGATTACTACCAACCACTCACCAGGGTGACCAAGGTGACCACTTAGGAGTTTGTAAGAAAATCTGAAGCTGTTCTTATATAGCCTAAATATTATGTCGTGCTCACGTTGCATGTAAAACTGTAGACTTATGGTTATGCTCATACTTCTTCCAACAAGCATATGGTAGCAATCCCTGCCCGCGTGTTTTCATCTGCATGCTGTAGCGAAACGTATACCCCTTATACAGCGTGAGACACGTAACGATGCCCACGTTGTTGCGTTTCGCCTGCGACACGCGGTTTTGCCGGCGCGACTGCGGCGGGGCGGCAGACATTTTGGCCGGTTCGGCGTCGCCGCAACGCTCCCCGCCAGGCGTTTCCAGGCGTTTCCAGGCATGTTCCGATGCCACGTGTCTTCATGTGCGTGTGTGAGTGTATGTGCCATTGTGCCCGAACCAGGCGATGCGACAGCAGGGGTCACCCTCTCCTTCCTGCCATTGTGCCCGAACCAGGCGATGCGACAGCAGGGGTCACCCTCTCCTTCCAGTCATTGTGCCCGAACCAGGCGATGCGAAAGCAGGGGGTCACCCTCTCCTTCCAGTCTTTGTGCCCGACCGGCGGCAGTGTGCGTCACCTTAGCCCATTGTACAATCACGTGCTCGTCTATTGAGGGGTTCCTTCTTGCCCTCAACTGCGAGAGTATAAAAACAGCTGCCCCCGGACGCCAAAAAGAGGGCTCCGATTTCTTCTGTTGAGTAAAGTGCTCTCCCGTCTCTCTACTTCGGTCAACCTGACCGCCAACTCTTTGCGATGTTAAAATAAACAAGTTGCTTTGTTGTTACCAGTCGACTCATGCTTTGCCGGGACCTTCGGATGCTTCCAGTTGTACCCCAGGCCGCCAGGCCAACGCTACCCTTGGGGCTTGCGACCCAGGTACAACCACGGGCGTCAGCGCCGAGTTCCCAACAACCGATGCCATCGGTGGGATCCGAAACATCTGGTTGGCAGCGGTGAGATCGCCTCCGACTCCAAACAACTGTCTGCCAGCGGTGAGATCGCGACAACGGAGGCCAGCAGCGAAGAGATGCAGTTGACTGTATGCTGAGCAGCTCAACGACGATCCGGGAGCAGTGCAACGAGCCCTGTGTGATGACTGGTTGCCTGCAGCGGAACGACTGCGCTGGACTCTTGGCTGCGAGGTTTGGTGAGTGCGGGACTTTCTTCTTCTGAGCTTTGCCAGGCTTTTGTTAGTGTTAGAAACAGAGCTGGTAATTGTGGTTGTCGTTGCTGCCGGGTTAGTTGCGGCAAGACAATAGTAAGCAGTAGAGAAAGCAGCATTCAGAGCAGCCATGGATTTGAAGTCGTTGCGCAAACCGAAATTGTTGGAGCTTGCAAGAGAGTTGGGTCTGGATGTCTCGGACAAACTCAGAAAACCAGAACTGCTAAAGGCTATTCTTGAGTTAGAGGCTGAGGACGACGAGCTGTCGGAATGCCTTGAGACTATTGAGGAGAGGTCAAAAAGACAGGAGCGCGAACTTAAAGAGCAAAAAGAGAAACAGGAGCGCGAACTTAAAGAGCAAAAAGAGAAACAGGAGCGCGAACTTAAAGAGCAGAAAGAAAAAGAAGAGCGCGAACACGCTTTGGAAATGAAGCGTCTCGAGGTAGAGATGGAACGCGCTCGTAATGGAAGTCAGGCACACGGTGCAGGAGAACGAGTATTGTTCAAAATGACTGACCTGATGCGGCCGTTTAAGCTTGGAGAGGACATTGGTTTGTTCCTGGTTAACTTTGAGCGAACGTGCGAGAAGCAGGGGTTCTCTCGGGAAACGTGGCCACAGCGCTTGCTCACTTTGTTACCCGGCGAGGCGGCCGACGTAGTCGCTCGCTTGGATAGAGAGGAGGCAGAGGATTTCGACACAGTGAAATCGAGTCTTCTAAAAAAGTACCGGCTGTCTGCGGAGGCGTTCCGTCGGAAGTTTCGGGAAAATGAGAAAGGCAAAAGTGAGTCATATACAGAGTTTGCGTATAGGCTTATGTCGAACATGCAGGAGTGGCTCAAAGAAGAGAAAGCGTTTGGTGACCACGATAAAGTTCTGCAGTGCTTCGGGCTAGAACAGTTTTATAGTCGGTTACCGGAGAACGTGCGATACTGGGTCTTGGATAGGCCAGACGTTTGTACGGTGGCTAAAGCCGCTGAGCTAGCCGAGGAGTTTGTGACGCGTCGGGCTCGCGGAGCTAAGGACGGTCAAAAGGGTGAATTTGGCTTGAAGTTTGAGAGGCCGAAGTTCACACCCATGAGAGCAAAGGGGAACACGCGTAGTGCGGATGCGAGTGGAAGCAGTGCGACCGAACCTAAGGAGACGGCGGCAGCCGAAGCCGAACGCAGAAAGCGGTTCGAGATGAGGCAAGCGCGCGTTTGTTATACGTGCCAGAAGCCGGGTCACTTTTCGGCGCAGTGTCCGGAAACAACACCAAAAGTTGTGTTTTTTTCAATAGGCAGCACTGACGAGAACATGAAGCTTCTCGAGCCTTACATGCGAGACCTCCTCGTGAACGGGAAAGAGTGCCGAGTGCTTCGCGATTCCGCAGCTACGATGGATGTAGTTCACCCGTCTTACGTAGAACCCCATATGTTCACGGGCGAGTGCGCGTGGATCAAGCAAGCCGTGGAAGCTCATAGCGTGTGTCTGCCAGTAGCAAAGGTGCTTATTGAAGGACCTTTCGGAGCGCTTGAGACAGAGGCGGCAGTGTCATCTATGCTGCCACCCCAGTACCCGTACCTATTTTCAAACAGGTCCGATCACCTCCTGCGCGAGAAGGGGCTTTTGTTTGGTGAAGCTAGTGTTCAGGCCTTAACCAGATCGAAGGTTCGGGAGCTCGCTGCAAAGGCGGTAGTTGCGGGGCCGACGTTATCAAACAACGAAAAAGGGTCAGAGGCGCAGCAAGCTGATATTCAGAGCACGCCCGAACTGAATAAACTTGAGTCTGTAACGTTAAAGGCACCAGATACCGGAGAGGAAAATCCCGATGCGGGAAAGTTAGAAGAGCTATCTACTGATTTGCTCATCGCGCCTACGTCAGACGGACTTAATAGGTTGCTAAAAGTCAGCCGGTCGGCTTTGATAGCCGAGCAAAAAAAGGATGGCAGCCTGGAAAACGTGCGCTGCAATGTCAAAGAAGGTATCGCCAGGAAAACTGCGCGTTTTGTGGAAAGAGGTGGAGTCCTGTACCGGAAGTATCTAGACCGCCGAGGAGTGGAGTTCGATCAGCTGATCGTGCCTCAATGCTATCGTCAGGATCTGTTGCGCTTGTCACACGGGGGTTCGTGGTCCGGACACCTAGGAGTTAAGAAAACTAAGGACCGTCTCTTGCAAGAGTACTATTGGCCAGGGTGTTTTCGGGACGCAGACCATTTCGTAAGGTCATGTGACACCTGTCAGCGGGTGGGCAAACCAGGGGACAAATCGAGGGCGCCGTTGAAATTGGTACCTATCATTACGGAGCCTTTTAGACGGCTCGTTATTGATACAGTGGGACCTCTGCCGGTAACAGCCACGGGGTACAGACACATTTTGACTGTGATCTGCCCAGCGACAAAGTTCCCTGAAGCAGTGCCGCTTAAAGAACTCAGCTCAGTTGAGATAGTCAATGCACTACTGTCCATATTTGCGCGAGTTGGTTTTCCTGCGGAAATCCAATCAGATCAGGGCACAGTGTTTACTAGCGCTTTGACGACAACTTTTCTCGAAAGGTGTGGGGTAAAGCTGCTACACAGCTCAGTGTACCACCCACAGTCGAATTCCGTTGAGAAGCTCCACTCCGTCATGAAGCGCGTGTTGAGAGCGTTGTGTTTTGAACATCGAACTGACTGGGAGCTGTGTCTGCCTGGGGTGATGTTTGCATTAAGGACCGCGCCGCATGCGGCTACGGAGTTTTCGCCAGCTGAACTGGTGTACGGTCGCTCGCTTCGATCTCCGCTTCGCATGCTTCGAAAATCATGGGAAGGTAGGGGCGACGACCCAGTCGTGGTGGAGTACGTACTTAAGCTCCTCGAACGCTTAAGAAGGGCACAGGAGTTGTCAGGTGAAGCAATGACAAAGGCCCAGCAGAGGGCCAAGGTTTATTATGATCGGACAGCCAGGGCCCGTCGTTTTGAGGTGGGCGATGAGGTCATGATATTGCGCACATCGCTAAACAACAAACTAGACGTGCAGTGGGAGGGCCCAGCACGAATTGTTCAGAAACTGTCGGACGTTAACTACGTGGTAAGTCTGCCAGGAAAGCGGAAAGCACAGCAAGTTTACCACTGTAATCTGCTCAAACCTTATAGACAAAGGGAAGCAGTGGTGTGCATGATGGTAAACGTTCCTGAAGAGCTTCCGGTCAAGCTTCCGGGACTAGGCTCAGTGACGAACAGGGAAGACACCGGTCAAGTCATTAGTGACCTTATCAGTAAAGCACCGCTGTCGCCCGAGCAGAAAACCGAACTACACCAGCTATTACAAGAGTTTCAAGGTCTGTTCTCTGAGAGGCCTGGTAGGACTTCTGTACTTACTCATGATATAGAACTTACCTCCCCAGAGCCAGTACGATCCAAGGCGTATCGGGTGTCACCCCGCCAGAGCGATATTATGGAGGCTGAGGTAAAGAAAATGCTACAGCTCGGTGTTATTGAAGCAGGTGAGAGTGATTATACCTCCCCTTTGATTTTAGTTGAGGTACCGGGCAAGGAACCTCGTCCTTGCGTCGACTACCGCAGGCTTAATTCCATCACTAAGGATCAAATTTATCCGATCCCTAACATCGAAGAGCGCCTTGAGAAAGTTAGTAGCGCTCAGTTTATTTCCACCCTAGATCTTGTCAGGGGTTATTGGCAGGTTCCACTTACAGAAGAGGCTAGTAGGTATGCGGCGTTCATTTCACCAATGGGAACATTCCGTCCTAAGGTGTTGAGTTTTGGTTTGAAGAACGCGCCATACTGTTTTTCAAGCCTCATGGATAAAGTGTTGCGGGGACAGCAAGAATTCGCTTTACCGTATCTAGACGACGTAGCGATATTCTCCGCATCCTGGTCTGAGCATATGGCACACTTGCGGGCAGTGCTAACCCGCCTGCGCGAAGCGGGCTTGACAGTCAAGGCTCCCAAGTGCCAGTTAGCACAGGCCGAGGTTGTCTACCTCGGTCACGTGATTGGTCAGGGTCGTCGCCGCCCCTCTGAAATAAAGGTGGCCGCTGTGCGAGACTTCCCGCAACCGCGCACGAAGACCGATATTCGGTCGTTCTTAGGTGTCGCCGGCTACTATCAGAGGTACATCCCCAGGTACTCTGATATCGCGGCTCCCCTGACGGATGCTCTAAGAAAAACAGAGCCGCAAACAGCCGTCTGGGACGAGACAAAGGAAAGAGCTTTTAGCGCCCTAAAGAGTGCCCTAACAAGCCAGCCTGTGCTACGATCGCCAGACTATACAAAAGGGTTCGTTGTTCAGTGCGATGCTAGTGAGCGAGGCATGGGCGTTGTTCTGTGCCAACGGGAAAATGGAGAAGTAGAACACCCCATCCTGTATGCTAGTCGTAAGCTGACCAGTCGTGAGCAGGCGTACAGCGCCACCGAGAAAGAGTGTGCATGTCTCGTGTGGGCCGTTCAGAAATTGTCATGCTATCTAGCCGGCTCGAGGTTTATCATTGAGACGGATCACTGCCCTCTCCAATGGCTGCAGACCATCTCTCCCAAAAATGGCCGCCTCCTGCGCTGGAGCCTCGCTTTACAACAATATTCCTTTGAGGTGCGTTACAAAAAGGGGAGTCTCAACGGTAACGCCGATGGCTTAAGTCGAAGCCCCTAACGTAGGAATCAGCCTCAAAATTGTTGGTTACTGATGTTTTTCTTCCTGAGGCAGGATTTTTTTTTAACATATTGCTTTTGTTTAGTGTTTCAAAGTGATGATATGCTTTCTAGTGCAATTTTCCAATTTGTGGACGCGTTCTGAGTGATGCTAGACTACTGTAAGGAACTAGGCAGTGGTATAAAAAGGGGAAAGAGCCTGGCAGGGCTTAGTGAGGGTTGTGCCGTGCTTGCTGACTGAGCGGTTGAGTTTCAGCGTAGTTCTAACGCTTGCCGGGAACGAGAACAAAAATGTGAACTCTCCCGAAGTCACTTTGCAGTGTCCCGTGCGAACCTGAACGAGAGAACGAGGCCTTCTCTGTGCGCTGCGCTCAAGAAACGTCGAGGGACGCCCGACTTCGGTTATGAGCATCATCGAGCGACATCCCTCCGGACAGCGGATGCAGTCCCCTGTCCATCGGGATCTCCTTCCCCCGGCGGGGCGGTCTGTTGCGTTTCGCCTGCGACACGCGGTTTTGCCGGCGCGACTGCGGCGGGGCGGCAGACATTTTGGCCGGTTCGGCGTCGCCGCAACGCTCCCCGCCAGGCGTTTCCAGGCGTTTCCAGGCATGTTCCGATGCCACGTGTCTTCATGTGCGTGTGTGAGTGTATGTGCCATTGTGCCCGAACCAGGCGATGCGACAGCAGGGGTCACCCTCTCCTTCCTGCCATTGTGCCCGAACCAGGCGATGCGACAGCAGGGGTCACCCTCTCCTTCCAGTCATTGTGCCCGAACCAGGTGATGCGAAAGCAGGGGGTCACCCTCTCCTTCCAGTCTTTGTGCCCGACCGGCGGCAGTGTGCGTCACCTTAGCCCATTGTACAATCACGTGCTCGTCTATTGAGGGGTTCCTTCTTGCCCTCAACTGCGAGAGTATAAAAACAGCTGCCCCCGGACGCCAAAAAGAGGGCTCCGATTTCTTCTGTTGAGTAAAGTGCTCTCCCGTCTCTCTACTTCGGTCAACCTGACCGCCAACTCTTTGCGATGTTAAAATAAACAAGTTGCTTTGTTGTTACCAGTCGACTCATGCTTTGCCGGGTCCTTCGGATGCTTCCAGTTGTACCCCAGGCCGCCAGGCCAACGCTACCCTTGGGGCTTGCGACCCAGGTACAACCACGGGCGTCAGCGCCGAGTTCCCAACAACCGATGCCATCGGTGGGATCCCAAACAACGTGCTTCTTCTGCTTCGCGGGTGGCAGAAACCCAGCAACCGCGAGCGCACCTGCTCGGATGCGAAGCTCGCATGAGTTAACTACCTGCACTGAGCGACTCTAAATTCATACCAGGCGTTCATGGGTCCACAAGGTCGCCGAAGTAAGAGGGCTGTCTTTCCACACGTGCACACCGAGCCATCATGCAATCCAGACGATTATGTGCACGTGCAATTGAGGCCAACGCTGTGCGGTCTCGATTCGAAGATGCGGTGGTTCATTGGGCGGAAACTACGTATAATTTAATTAACCTGTATTACGCAAAACTGCTCTGTGGCAACGTTCTGACAAGTGGTTTTGGCTCCGCATTTGTTCGCTTGCCGAGGCAGGGCTTTCTCCTTTTACATATATATGCGGAATGCCCGTGGAATCCACAATTAACTCAGTGCAAATTTCTTCAAAGTTTATCTAAGGTCGGATAAAGTACTGCGCTGAAAGGCTTGTCTGTATTTATTTATTTATCATACCCTCAAGGTACGGTTGTACATTGCAGAGGGGAGGGGCAAAGTAAATACAGAGGCAAATCACAAAATAATGAAGGAAGGCAAACAACATGGAAAAAAAAAACATCGTATACAAAATAATAAGAATGGTAAATAGAAACTTGTAAGCGTGGCAAAAATACATGGCGTAACAAAAATAGAAAGGAAAGAACGTAGCATATAATAATACAAGCCATAACTTAACATTATGGCATAAAAGCAGTTATTATACAGAACAAGCAAACGCAACATTAATTTATAACATGAAACTTTGAAGTGTGCTTTTAAAGTTATTGGTGTCAGTTATGCTTGTAATTAATGCGGGTAAGTTATTCCAATCTTTGCTCGTTTGGGGAAGAAATGAATATGAAAAGCCGACGGTGTTGCAGTGCGGGATGTTTACCTTTTGGCGGTGGTCAATGCGAGATGAAATGTATGGTGGCGGTTGAACAAAGATGGAACGTAAATATGTGTTGTGGCAGTAGATTTTATGGAAAAGACATATGCGAGATAGTTTTCTACGGGTTGATAGCAGTGGGAGGTGTAGGAGAGCTTTCATGTTAGTGACACTCGCAGTTCTTTGGTAGTTGGTGAGAATGAAACGGGCTGATCGATTCTGTATTGCTTCTAGAGACTGTATGAGGGTGTCATGGCCAGAGTCCCATACTGATGATGCGTACTCTATTTGTGGACGAATGTAAGTTGTGTACAATAAGAGTTTTAGCGATGATGGTGCTAGAGAAAATTTCCGACGAAAGTATCCCAGTGTACGAGTGGCCTTAGATGTTATGTGATAAATATGAGTTTTGATCACATAACATCTAAGGCCATATGCTGGGCGTTTCGTGTAACTGGAACCAAATAATAAAGATAGAGTGGCCCTCATTAAGCTAAGGAGACCAATGGTAACACTGTTCGCGGTAGTCTTGAGTTACTCAGCTATTTTTTGAGATGCGATTAGCTAATTAAGTTTAATTATGCACAATATAGATATTCCTTTTAGGACATAAGTTTTATTTGAGCAGTTATAGAGAAGGCTCAGAAACGGCAATGAAGTTGTTTTATTAACCCTATCTCTTACATTGTTCTTTTTTTCCGGGGTGTGAAGAAAGCCCGTGAAGCATTAAAAAAAAATTACGTACGTATCTGCGCTCTTGCTCATCTGGATGGCAGTTTGGTTCTATAGTTACGTGGAACAGCCGGTGTATAGCAATCGTCAGTTGTACCCTTTTCCCTCCCTGCTCCGTACCCCCTTTTTTGAAGCCTTGCCGATTTTCTTAGCAGTTTTTAATTGGGCACTATAACGACAGAGCGAAACGTTTTAGTGGAGCACCTCCGCGTCCCTTCAAGGCGCCACAACCATGGTGCACACGTAAGAAAAAACGTATATACTTTTCACACAGCGTGCAGAGCGTGAGAGTCGAAGATTTACGCAGTGCCAACCGAAGCAGAGTGCCCGGCGCGCGTGCTTCGCACCCTGACAGTTCTCCGCGCGCTCGAGGACTTCGGGAAAGTGTGGTCGGGCAGCGAAATATTGGCTCGCGAAAATGTCGCCTGCTTCCATTTCGAACGTCCCCGTGCGACACTTTGGGAAAAGGATGGATGCCACACCTCCCCCAACCCTCAGAGTACTCGCACTTCCAAAACCGGGGTCGCCCTTATTTACGCCACGCGTCTCGTAGCATAGCTGCGGCCGCACGAAGCCGCGTCGCCGCAGTTTTCAGCAGCGCTGTTAAAGCTGATACCGAGTCTCGGGCAACGCGACGAGGACTGCATTTGGGCATCGCTGGTGGCTTCGAAATTAATGCGCAGAACTCTGCCTCGGTTCGAGCGTTGCGGGTAAAGAGACGCGCATTGGTTGTACGCGCGATAGATGTGGCGGTTCTCGTCGTTTTGCTTTTGATTCTTTGGGGTGTATAGGGCACCGGGCTAACTTACGCTTGCTGCCCGTTCGCGGAGGCGATCGCCGAAATCTGGAGGATGTGAGACGTGCAAGTCGGATCCGCGCACAAGAAGGAGCCCGAGTGCGTCACGGGGCGCAGGTGGAACCATTCGGGCCTTTATTATGCAAGACGGCAGGGCGGGCAGCTTCCGCCGCAGTGCACGGAATCCGCAGCAAGGAGGCGGCGGCCGCACGGGACGCGCGTGCTCGTCGTCCCCTGCTCAGGATGCGGCACCTCAAAAATACCGGCTACCCGCGCGAGGGGAGAGGCCCGGGGAGTGGGTCCTTCGAGGAAGCACCACGTGTTTTTGTACAACGCTCGGCTCCGCAAGAACCTGCACTGGGAGACGAAGCGGTGGGGGCGCACCAGCGCGACGAGGGGGACCGGGATGGAAGTCCGTTGCAAGCGCGCCCCGCGTGCAGCTTCCGTTTGAAGAACATTCGTTCCATTTGCTTCTGCCTGTCACTGCTGCGCGGCCCTGTACTGGCTCAATGTCATGGGTGCCGATCGCGCGCCCTGCTTTTCAGCTGGCAGAGACTGCACACCCGCAAGAACAGTGCTGGTTTTCACATCAGCATGGCTACACCGGCGCCTCTATGTGCGGGAATGTGATATCCGCATTAATACGTGGATGTGGGTTCCGACGAATGCTAGTTGCCCTGCTAGAAAAAGGGGAATGGAAGGGCCCAATTTTCGTTAGTCACAACCGCATGAAGCCAAGAGACAACGAAGTCAGGGAAAACATAAGGGAAATTATTAGTTGTTTGAAGAGTGGAAATTATAACTAAATGGATATGAAAATGTATAAAGAAACAAACAAAAGAAAAACAAATTGCCGCTAGTTCGAGAACCCCAGAGAAAGTTACAGTGCAATTATGGATGAGGAAACCTCACGAGGCCTATCCGTGTGTGCCGAACGAAGGCGGATAGGTCTCGTGAGGTCTCGTGAAAAATCATGTCTAAGCAATCGCAAAGTGGAAGGCTATAAAAGCAGAATTCAAGAGAATGTAGAGACGCTTATTCTCATCGATTGAAGCGAGATAAAGCATGATCATAGGAACATCTAACTGTTTGATGTAAGCTTCTACTATGGACTGAAATTGCTATTCCGTCTGCTCCGACGGTTCGCGGTCGTTCAACGCCCCGCAGCCTGATCACGCCTAGGATTCTTTCATGAACGTCTGACCTGCGCATTATATCACTTTTCTTCAACTGTCACTCGGAACATGCTAGTGTTCGTATATGGAAAACTCCGTTGAAGGGTGTACTGCTAACCATACTGGACGCGCGTTTCCATTGCCGGGGATCAACGCACGGATTGCCAGCCGAATGGCTGCTGTATTTTTAACGAAACTTGGCCACCCTAGTGTGCACGCGCTACAAACAGCAGCACATTCTTGCGCTGAAAAATCATTGTGACTTCAGCAAAGGTTACGAGAACACATCAAACAAATCGCCGCTGGATCTTATTCTACAAACGAAGGTTAGTAATTATGGCTTCTATTCTCATCTTTCTTGGCTGCAGTAACTATCAAGCACATATCACCCACTGTGCTGTAAAGATAGCGCACTAAGCTTAGTGCGGCTGATACCTGCGGCTGAGGCAGTAGTTCAATTAAATTATGGGGTTTTACGTGCCAAAACCCCTTTCTGATTGTGAGGTACGCCGTAGTGGAGGACTCCGGAAATTTCGACCACCTGGGGTTCTTTAACGTGCACCTAAATCTAATTACACGGGTGCTTTTGCATTTCGCCCCCATCGAAATGCGGCCGCCTTGGCCGGGATTCGATCCCGCGACCTCGTGCTCAGCAGGCCAACACCATAGCCACTGAGCAACCACGGCGGGTCTGCTGCTGAGGCATAATTCCTCCGCAAACAGCGACACTAAAGCATGTTAAATAATAACGAAAAGGAAAGGAACACAAGCAGAACCGCGGGTTGCTTCACATGCTTCCTTTTGCTCACGCTGTGTAACAGCAAGTGTATCAAAATACTTTTCGTGTGTTTTTATTCTCGAAGAGTGCTATGCTGTTCGTAGCTGCATTTGGTAGCAGACAGCACACGCGCTGTTCTCATCATTTTTATAACGAACTTAGTGGCAGAGACAACACCATCAAAACCAAGCGACAGGAAGAAAACGCAAGAACATATGGCTAGAAACAACAGCGGCATAAAGGCATGTCACAACAAAGTTGTCAGAACATGCCGAAATAGCGCATACATTAACTATTAAGGTATGGTATGGTATCATGAACTTTATTTAATGTCCTGAAGATCAACCCTTAGGTTGACGCAGGCGGCTCTCACGTCGGGACAGTAAGGTTTAACCTTACCGCCGTATCGTGGGCCTTCTGGACGGCCTGTACTTGATCGAAAAGAACTCTATTGTGGACTCGCCGCCACCAGTCTCTCTCTTTGTCACAGTCTGTGAAAGTCACAGGACACTGCCAAAGCATGTGATCCAGAGTAATGATGCCATTACACTTCTCGCAATTGATTGGTACCTCTCTTTCAGGCTATAGCTTATTAATAAAGTTTGGACTTGGATAAGTTCTTGTCTGCAGCAGAGTCACCGCTTGAGCTCTATTGAGCTTAGCGTGTGGCACTGGGAATTCCCTTCTGTTCATGTAGTAATGCCTCGTGATTTCATTATATGTAAGTAATTGGGCCCTGTTCTCCTCCTGTACATTATTAAGGTCCTGGTCGCGTAGTGCACGGATAGTAAGTCCTCGTGCAGCTGCGTTAGCCATCTCGTTTATGTTCTTCCGAGATGGATCGACAGACCCCATGTGCGCAGGAAACCAGCGGATTTCGATCCCTTGGCTGTCCAACTCACCGATCAGCTGGGCAGCCCTTTTGGTTACAAAGCCATTGGTAAAGTGTCTAATAGCCATCTTAGAGTCACTGTAAATCTTCGTCCACTTATTATTCCTTAAAGCCAATGCTATCGCTACTTGTTCCGCGACTGTCGTGTCTTTAGTCATGATTGTAATAGCATCCCGAGTGAGACCATCTGCATCTACTACTACTGCCGTAAAGGCTTTCTTTCCTCTGACCCACGCAGCATCTACAAAAGCCGCATGTTCTCTGTCGTGTTCTATCTCTTGCAGGAGAGCTTTGGCCCTTGCCTTTCGTCTTTCCAGGTTGTGCACCGGGTGCATATTTTCAGGGGAAAGGGGTCGTCTTGATTATCTCCCTTATGCTGTCTTTTAGTTCTACTGTGCCTTCACCTGAAATTTTAGATTCGGTTGCGCACCACCCTACCTCTTCTAGTATTGCTCTACCTGGCCTTGTTCCAGAGAGCCTCTCTCTGTGGGCAATCTGCTGAGCTTCAATTATCTTGGCTATTGTGTTGTGGAGCCCCAGTTTCATTAATTTATTACCCGGCGTGTTAATCGGTAACCCCACTGTTGTTTTGACTAGCCTTTTAATTAATCTGTTCAACTTGTTTAGCTCTGTCTGTGTCCAACTGAGCATCCCAGCTATACATAGGAGAAGTGACACAAGGCGAAAGCGTGGACCAGTCTCATGGCGCTCTCCTCTCCCAGCCCTCTGTGTCTGTTAGTGATTCTCCTTAGCAGTCTTATTACCTCCACAGTCTTGCTTGTGATGTGTCGTATTGTTCTTCTGTTTGCCCCGTTTGCCTCCAGGAATAACCCTAAGGCTATAATGGATTCTACTTGCTTAACAGATTCGCCTGCCTTCGTGGTTAGTACTAACCTGGGTTCTTCCTCGGGAACATATCCCCTCGGTTTTCTACCCCTTCTTCTGTTCTTGAGTACAAGGAGTTCAGACTTATTAGCAGAGCATTTGAGTCCCATGTCTTCTAAAATAGACTCTACCTCATAAATGCTCTGCTGAAGTCTGCTTTCCGCATGTCCCATACTTCCTTCAGCGGTCCATATAGTCACATCGTCTGCATAAATGGTAAAGCGAATGCCCTCTATCCCTTTTATTCCCTTTGCCACTTTTGACATGGCCAGGTTGAAAAGCATAGGTGACAAGACCGGCCCTTGTGGCGTCCCTCTGTCACCGAGATCCATCTTCTTTGATTTAATATCCCCTAATCTAAGGTGAGCTGAACGATTGCCAAGAAAGGTTTTGACCACTTCATAGAGTTTTCTCCCCAATCCCAGTTCGGAAATCACTTCAAGTATTGCTCTATGCTTAATTCTGTCAAAAGCTTTTTCGACATCCAACCCCAAGAGAGCTCGAGTGTTTTTTGGTTTAGCTAATAGCAGTTTAACATGGCATCTTGTGTGGACAAGCCTGATCTAAAACCAATCAGATTGTGCGGTAGGATGTCATTGTCCACATATTTCGTTAACCTGTTCAATATGACATGCTCCATTGTCTTCCCTAGACATGATGTTAACGAAATTGGCCTCAGATTATCCAAGTTGAGTTGCTTGCCCGGCTTTGGTATTAAGACAGTACTGGCCGTCCTCCATTCTTCTGGATATACCCCATTTTTCCATAGTTCATTAATGTATGTGGTCAGATATTTTATTGATTCGTCGTCCAAATTCTTAAGCAATCTGTTAGAGATGCCATCCGGGCCAGCTGCTGACCTACTATTCAGATCATACAGTGCCGTGCGTACCTCACTTTCGGTGAATTCCTGATTCATATATTTGCATTCTACCCCTAAGTAATCGGGATAACTCACATCCTGATCCTCTTTCCTGAGGGGCAAGTATTTAGTAGCCAATCGCTCCATTATGCTCTCTGCGCTTGCAGTCTGACTTTCCTGGTGTACCAGTTTCGCCACTGCCGTACGTCTGTTCGATTTAGTGCCTTTTCTGTTGAGCAGATGCCTGAGCAGACTCCAATTGCCTCCACGTTTTATCCTTCCGTCTACACATTTACACACCTCATCCCATTTTTGTTTCTGCAGATATCGTGCGTGTTCCTCTATATTCTTATTGAGCTGAGCAATTCGTTTCCTAAGTCTCCTGTTTAAGCGTTGTGATTTCCATCTTTGTAAAACCGATTGCTTGGCTTCGATCAAATGCGCCAATCTACTATCAATTTGTTCGACCTCTTCCTCTGTCTATAGCCTTAGTTGCTGCATTCAAGTCGTCCCTAAGCTGGGCCACCCACTCTTGTAGTCTGATTCGCCCCTTTCTATCTGTGCCTGCTCTGTCCTTTCTGATTTTTCTAAGGTGATCCCAGTCTATGTAAGTGAAATGCTTTACCTCCACCCCCGTCGTTTCCACCATTATGTGTAGTATATAATGGTCGCTTCCTAGGTCCGTACCAGAGTTGATCCAGTCTGCCCTGGGTAAGTTATAAGTGAAGGATAAGTCCGGGGTAGTGTCCCTACACGTGGAACTGCCACACCTGGTAGGAAAGGTTGGGTCCGTGACAAGAGAAAGGCCTAAATCCATGGCGAGATGCCAGATTCCTTCCCCTTTCTTACTACTCCAGCGGTAACCCCAAGATTGGTGTGGGGCATTGAAGTCCCCTCCGATTATTAGTGGCGCAGTTTTGGCTACCCTCATGGCCTTATTAAAAATTCCTCTGAAGCTCTGTCTCATCTCTCTGGGACTGCTATATATGTTATGGCAAAACAAGCTCTCTTTTTGGGCGCCGGTGTGTCTTCTTCCTGGGTATTACTTCTACACACCGGCTTAGCTATTGCCACACTGCCGCTTTCTGTCTTCAACCCTTTTTTCATTTCCTGCATCTGCTGCTTAAGTTATTCATTTGCTTTCTTTAGTGATATAATCTCTCTGATCAGCTGTTCTACTCTGGCATCATTGCTTTGTTTCTGCGAGGCTAGCGCACCTGTGACTTTCACAGTACCGTTGACTTTCTCGGCCCAGGTCGCTCCTGGCTCCTTATTCTTGTTTGTCTTCAGCTCCTGCTCCTCGAAGCGCACCTGCGCCTCCCGAGACCTGGAACAGTTTCTTCCCCTCGATGTTGAGCGCTGTCTTGATCTTGATGTGCTTCTCGAGCGTGAGCGCCTTCCGGCGCCTGGAGGCGTTTCCTTTGTCGGTTGGGCCGATTCCATCTCGGTCTCCACTTTGGAGCGTTGTCTTCTTACTCTCACTACATATTGTATTTGGTACCGCTGCTTGCAAGCCCTGTCACCTGTGGGGTGATCTTCACCGCAGAACTTGCATTTGGGAGAGCAGATATGAGCCTCCCCTGGGTCTTGCATACCACATCCCCTGCACTGCACAACATCAGGTGTTGGACAAACGTCTGAGCTGTGTCCGATTCTTCCATATGCGCAACATACGTCAAATTGCTTTCTGTACAAATAGCACCTCACGAGGGTTGACCCATATTTGATGAAGCTGGGCACCCTGAATCCGTCGAAAAGCACAATAACCGAGCCCGTAGCTTTGATACATTGTGCAGCCAACGCCGTTGCGTTGTATTCATGCACAATCTTTTTCGTGATCACACTCTGATTGTCATTGAGGTTCACTCTTCTAATAACCCCCTTGCACGTAGAGTGGGGGGGGGGGGGCTGTTTCATAAGCGCTTACTTCATATTCTGCCTCCATGATCGTAACGGACTTCATTCTCACATACCTTTCAGCATGAGAGGAGTCCCGTGTACTAACCACCACGATATTCTGTGTGAAGTTGGGGCAGACGATGTCTTCCTTCGCTTGGTCTGCTGTAAGTCCGGCTGCCTCGACGATCGCTTCTTTAATAGCTGTGCTGACCTTGTTCAGGTTGAGGCCTCCCCGAGGCCTAACGATTTTCCTGTGCTCCTCCGGCAGTTGCGGCATTCTTGCGGCAGCTTAGTCGATCCCGCTATATTGCGGGGCCAATCTTATGTAGGTCAGAGTGGTCACTGCATCATCTGCAAGAGTATCCGCATTCTCTCTGACCCTTGATTCTAAGCACCCATCTGGCCAATGATGCATTGTCGCGCCTTCAGGTGCATTCCCTTATAGAGACAGTCATTCTGTCGCTACATAGCAACCAAGCAACAGATCGGGTGAGATATGTAGTAGGCAGGCAATAATATCCCTATTAACGAAATAAATGCAATACCTTAGTAGTTCTTTCGTGCTTTAGTTCGGCATGCTATGCCATCTTTATTGTGGCATGCCGTTGTTCTTTGCCACGTGTTTGATTTTTGTACTTAGTTTTGGCAGCATTCATTTTGTCCATTTCCGTTGTACATATAAGCATTTGGTTTTCAAATAGCAAATATGTTTTGATGACAGAGAATGTCCTGTCTGTTCCTTTCTGTTTTGCCCTTGTCTTGTGCTACGAAAATTGGCTATGAATCCACTCCAACTCGCCCACCTATCTGTCCTTTTGCAATGTGCTGCTGTTTTTGAGCCATGTTGGTGCTGCAGTACGTCAATGCATGTACCTCTCCAAACTCAGTCTGAAATTGCATTCCAGTCAGGCACAGAGAAATAAGAGAAGATAGCAAGTAGGGCACATGCAAGGTGAGGTAGTTCGTCAATAACGAGAGAAAATACCTTGGATTTTGCTTCTTTTTATACTTTTCTTTCTTTCTTTCTTTCTTTCTTTCTTTCTTTCTTTCTTTCTTTCTTTCTTTCTTTCTTTCTTTCTTTTGGGCTTGTCGATGGGACATGCCGGTGTGACATGCAGCAGACCCTAGAACAACGTAAGAAGAGCGATCCTGGGCCTGTATTCACAAAAAAGCTCTTATGCTGGAAATGTCCGTATGGAACATTTCAGCCAATCCTGATGCTAAACATACTAATGAAGGCGGCCAGCCAATGGCAAATCACATTTACAAACGAAAAGCTATGTCAATATGGCCCCGGGCGTTCACACTAATTCGCAATTTGCAATTTACGACCGCATGTGTGGGAACAATATTTGGAGATTTCTGTAGAGTATAGATCCGAAAAAGCTACTTAACCTGGTGACCAATGTAACCAATATTGTGAAGCAGGTCTTTACATTTCCGGAAGAACCGCACACTTGCGGGTTTGTAGGCTAAATTTCGTGCGCTAAGCTTGGCATAACAAACTGCTATATACCGTTGGCATTTGCAAGCTTTCGCGCATGGCGCATATGAAACGATCACTGCTTATTACGTTTTACAAGCTCTGGGCAGCGACGACGACTCGTGTAAGCCAGTCAGTAACGATAGTCGGTTGCGCGTTAAAAAGAGGGGAGGGAGGTTCGCTCGCTACTAATGCTTCCGTGGTGATTTTATTCAGTCGGCATCGCGCGGAGCCGGGCTATCAGAGACGGACACTCGAGGCGCCATTCTTCTAGCTGTTTTTTTCTTATTGGCTGTGGCGACCCCATACCTTTACCTGCGCTGCACGGAGTCTGTGAGATGGTAACGGCTCCAACTATAGTGGCTTGGCTTTGTGAACTCAACCGACACGTTGAGTTCATTTGTTTACGTCCCTCACTGCAACGGCAACACTGTGGGGAACAGGTTAGGTAATTTACAGGAACAAACTCTGCCCGGTTATGGTCGAACTCAAACCACGTGTTCATAACTACGCGCATATATAATATACGCTGCTTAACAAAAGATGTCTTCACAACAACATTGCGCGGAACTTTAAACGTAGTCGGATATTCACAGCAACGGTACGCAGCAAAACAATTTCATTGCATTTTGCTTCAACTTTCTTTTTGTGTGTGTCGTCCTCACGAACGCTGCCTCCTCCTCGCGACTACGTGGCACTTTCATTCGCGCGCGTCGTCGTCGCTGCCCCAGCACGCGGGAAGCAAAAGGAGAGCGCGCGCACCAAGGTTGGCGAACTCCGAAGAATGGCGTTCCTCAGCAAAAGCGCCGCCGCTGACAGGGGAGACTGTCGCGGACGATCCCCGGCGGCAAGGATTCGACGACGCTGTCGCGTTGAGAGCGGGATATTTTCGAGTATGATCCGCGACTGTCGCGAAAGCGCGTCAGCTGCACGGCTGCGCCGCGAGGGCTGTTGTGTCGCCCAGCCGTGAAGCGCTGCGCAGCGACAAGTGCGACAACACTCGCTTGCGAAATCGCACGCCGCAGCGCTCGGAGACGGCACGCGTCACGTCGGGCCGCTGACCTTGCAGGCGGCCGCTGAAGAACCCAAGGCTCTGCCCTCGGCTGCTCGAATTCGAGCGGCCAGAAGAGGAGCTTAGCCGCCAAGGGTTACGTGGCGCAAGTGGGCGAGATTCACCTTCCAGAGCTTGTGAGAGGGCATGCGAATAAGCACACCGCCAACCTGATGCCAAGCTAGTCGAGCCGCGCATTTAAATGTTAGCATGAACGATGACCGCCAGAAAGCGCGCCATATCGTAGAGCAGCTGATCTGCAGGCTTCCAGAAACGAGATACAACGGTCCTGAGTGACGTAACTGCTCGAACTGCACAACTTCCGACGGTTATGATAATTATTTTAGAAAACATGAGTCAGTTCCTCTCATTCGCTTTCCTAGTGCGAGGGAGGCGGGATAGTGTTTCATATATGCGAAGTTGGTCGGGCTGGGCCCTTCCGCGTCCTCCCCCCTCTCCCTCCCCCTACACACACAAAGAAAAGAAAAAAAAACTTTGCTTGTTTGCTGCCGTATAAAGCAAGATATGCAGCCCACTTCACATAAGTCAGTATCATAATTTTGTCGAGGACTCCGGTATGCAGCCGCCACACATCACTAGTTTCTACCAATTAGCGGTCGCTTGTACACTGCTGAAATGAGCCCAACATAAATGCCTGCACGCCTAACTTTGACGCCGATAGTTCTCTTTCTTGCGCTTAAGTACTCTCCTACAAATACAAGAGTAAACGTACTGGGGATAAATTTTCACTTATGGTCAATTTATAAGGACCTTATTTTCAAGCGGTGGCGGATTCCCTGGTAATCTTAATTTGCGTTGCAGAGTTTACGATGCATATGTGACTTACTCCGCGAGGCTTGCTGACGTTAAACTTCGTGCTTCGCCCCCCCCCCCCCTCCAAAGAAAGAAGAAACTTTACTAAACCACGCGTAGTCACGACATTTCCCATCGGCTCGTTAACACGCTAACCCAGCGGCCGAAATCATTACTTAACCGGGTCATGACAAAACTAATCTCTGCATGGAATCACAAACCAAAGGGCACGGGCCGCCTAGAACAGTGCGCCGCCGTGAACAGAATGCCAGGAAGCGTCGCCCGGCCCCCTTTCCATCGGCACGATGTAACGGGGAGAAATCGCGGAAAATAAGAACCGAAAAAGAGGGACAGACGATCGCCCTGATGAAATGAAAGAACAATCGGCGGGCACTGATTCCAGCCGGCCGCATACGGCGTACCTCAAAGGCGAAGCTACCATAACACACGCGTTATTTATGGTGCGCGCCCGATCACAACTTATAGCGGCTGGGGGAGCCGTCTGCACCACTCCTCCTCGTTCACACCCCGCGAGTCCCAAAATGTTTTAATAATCACCCGCCGAGGAAGAGGCGACGCAGAGGGACCTTCCTCGCCCACCCGCGCCCCGACGGTCCCTGATCATCGCCGCACGCGGGGTCGGCGAGACGCGCAGCCGTCGTCGACGAGAAGACAAAGATGGGGCGAGCCTCAAGTGGCGGAGGATATTGGACCGATGCCCGCACCCCCCTCCTCGTCCCCGTGACGGCACCGTCGACAATTGGGAATTAACCGCGCCCTCCCGTCCAGGCAGCTCCTCCTCTCCCGGGCTCCATCAATTCCAGTTAGGGACCCTGCCGCGCTCCGAGGTCCAGATTGAGCTTTGCAGCGTCTTCCCGATAAATTGGCGCCGCTGCCGACGCCGAAGCGCCTGGCCGCGGCGTGCGCTTCGAACAACGATGCGCTCGGCTCGGTGCGGCGAAGCGTGGCATCGGGGGCAGTCGACACAGCTCCGGCTCTCTAAAATGCACACCCGGGCCACACTAGAGTGCCCTCGCGGAAATCGCACTGACGTCATCTGTATGGCTCCTGACACTGAACGAGTGCCCGAATTCTAAATGTCGAGAATGATACGCAGTCTGCTCGGCTCTACCTTCCAGAGCAACCACATGCATAGTATTCACATAAGTGAGAACAATTCACGTAAGTCAGGCAGACTACTAATCCATAAACCATAAATCCATAAGCCAGAGTTTGACGAGCTACCAAATTTTATCACAAAAGCTACTGAATTTCATTGTTATACCTAAATAAACGGCTATCGTGAGTGACAGTACAGCTGACTACACAGCATCAGGATGGCTTACTGGCAACAGCTACTACAGGAAACAACCAGTGTATAACGGCAAGAGGCAGCGAGAGAACAAGGACGAGACCAAAAGGCAGTTGCGCCTACAACCGCATTATGTAACATAGCAACTTATGATCGAACTACTGGATCCGCATGAAGAAGTTCTTACGCTTGAACTGCTCGTAAGAACCGATGCCAGCCAATCGTGATGCTGCACATATCATTAGCAAAGGCGACCAGCCAACGAAAAACAGCCGACATGAAGTAAACGCCTCGTGAATTCGAACCATCGGCACGTATTCACATAGAATTGTTCCGTAAGGGACAATTCTAGCCAATCCTTATGCTGAACATCCAAAGGCGGCCAGTCAATGGCCAAGAGCGCTTACGAAAGAAAAACTTTGTGAATTCAACCCTTGGAGCCTCTTGAGCCGAATTCATAAAAATTTTCATTCGTAAGTTTTCTTTTTCATTGGCCAGCTGCCTTTGGGTGTCCGGTATCAGGATTGTCTAGAATTATTTCTTACGAACAATGGTAGCATAAGAGCTTTTTGTGAATACAGGCTCCGACATGTAACTTGTCACTGAAATTACAAAATTCTCAAACTTCATTTATGTTGCTTATATAATTATTAGGAATTACTGAATGTCCTAGGTTTATCTAGATAGTGGCCAACGCAACACAGCTTGGTTCATCCTCTACACTGACACGACCTTTAACATAGTTGCGTCGTACACGCAGTGTATGTATCGTAGCATTGTCACATCGCTGTCGTCCTGTCAGCACCGTATTGTACCTCTCTGATAATTTTTTTTTCATGCAGCTATTTTTGGGAATGCTCCTTGATATGCACACGCTTGAACAACGATTGCGTTTCATATATGATTCTTCTATCTCTCGGGAATGCGCAACGTGCGTGGAAAGAGCTCGCTGCTCATAACGGTTCGTTGCCCAGCCGTGATATCAGAGGGCGTCCTTGCAAGGACGAGTGACAACACAGTTAAGCAGCGGACAGACAATCATTTGCTGGATACGAGCTGACACACACAATGTATTTGATTTTATCGGCTGTATAAGCAGCGTCGGCAGCATGAGTCACATTGTCGCTTGTCAGAAAAAAAAATGCAGCAAGGGCTATGTGCAGGTGACATACTTCAAAGCTAAGCAAATTGGTGAATGCGTAAGCAAACATTGTGTAGCCGCATTGAAAAGCGGGCTCGTGTCTCTCTCTCTCTCTCTCTCTCTCCATAGTAGTGGAAAACAACTTTACCTAATGACAGCGTAGGTGCACTGTAGCGGACTTATGTTAAGCGGGCATTTAAATCAATCGGAATTGGTACGTTGCTCTGATAACGCTATCTCTGCATTTCCTCGGCGGGAAAAACATTGCGTATTAGTGATGACCTGCAGGGTTTTTTTTAATTGTCAAATGAAACAGAACTATCAAATATATTAAACGGAGCTAGACATTTTCAACATTATCTGACGTCACGGGAAGTTCATGCAGTTCTTTCATGTGACCTGTGTTTCATTCCCTACGTTATTGTGGACGCACCAAGCACCCGCTCGCTTTACGATCTGGCTTATTTGAAACTCCAGTTCTAATCGCAATCCAGCCCAGCTGAATTATGTTTCTCCCCTGACTGCTACCTTTTATCACAGGAGTACGCATGTACAAATAAAGGTTAAACGTGACTTGCGACGAATAGTACGATTTTGTTTGATTTCTTAAAATATTGGCCTAGCATACAGTACCACATTTCCAGACTTTTTCTTACATAAAAAGAATATACTGCGCTCACTGCACGTCTGCTAATGGAAACTAACGAAACCCAATTTCCGCACGGGGACTCCGAAGTGATGCTTTCGACTGCTTGCTCACACATAGGCTCGATGATGATCGCTTCCATTAGCGTTCGTTCCGATGAAAGCATCTACCGAAAGCGACCGCTGAAAGGTTAAGATGTTTACACTGTCATTCGAGAAAGCTTTCACAAGGGCGAGTTTCCAACGCATGTGGCATAAGCCGGACATGGAGATCGATGCGATCAACTGGCGTTGAAGTTTAGTACGTTTGAGCCCGGAAAGAAAAAGAGAGCAGTTCCAGGCAGTCAGCCATGTGGGCAGCCTGCAGAAGTGAATCGAATGTGAGGAGCGGTCACTCGCGTCCTGCCTTGGACGATAGAGGAGCTGCGCAGTAGAAGCGAAGTCGCTGGGACGACCATCGATCGTCGTTCCCCAACACTCAGTCACTTCCGAACACCGTTTCGAAACGTCGTGTGTGGCGCTGGATTGACACATTTATCTGCTTTTGGCGCGACGACAATTTCGCGAACCATGTCGGCGGTCGAAAACTGGCCCCCCGCCCTGACCGAGAAGTGCGCTACAGAAAGCCGTGTGCAAAAGTGTGTTGGGGGGGGGGATAAAATATATAGAAGCTTTTTACCTCTTCCTTTGAGCTCAGCACAAGGATGGTTTGCGGTGGAAATGACGGTCCTCTCGCGAAATTCCGCAGTTTCCTCGAGAGAGACGGCGTCGGGGCGAAGCCGAAAAGCATAGGAGAAAGGAAGCGCGCGCCATTTCCCTTGACTTTGGATAAGGCACTCCTTATCGGCTTTGGAACGCGAGAAAATGCCACGGGGTCATCGGTGGAAAACACGAATGTGTTCGTGCCACCCAGCCTCCTCCCCCTACTCGTCATTAGCGTGGTTGACGTCACAGTATTTCTTTGCTATTGTTACTCATCCAATAACCGTCTGACCTTCCTCCCGTACGCGCTAAAATGGAAAGAAAAACACGCTAACCGGAGCGTCGAGCAAGGGGTGGTCTTAGTCAAGGTATGTAATAAACCAGGTTGGGGGGGGGGGGGTCTGTCCTGGTTTAAAATACCTGTACATTGTTTCAGACATAGACACGGAATCTGCACAATGGTGTTGTGGTCATGCTCCATAATTGCTGCGGTCGTTACACTTACGTGACCCTATCAGATAACCGTCGTTTCAAGTAACGAAGTACCTTGGCATTATCAGACAATGCATTTTTTCCGGTTATCGATGGCGGCTAAGTGAGCTCCGCTGTCGGGCGGAGAAACTATGCGGGAATGACCTGCGCAACGTTGTAGAGAACGGTAATTCGTACAGCCCTTACATATATGGGCAAAGCGTTCTTACGGCGACAGTCGTGCACGGTATACTTATATTAGTACATTTAATGCCGTTCATTATTTTACTTGGATGTAATCAATTTTGACATGCAATACATTACCGCTATTTTTCTTATTTTCTTCCTTCTTTTTCTGCCAAAACCCTTATCAATCGCAGGAGCCAACGGTATGCACCGCAAGAAATGGCGCGAGAAATTGTGATTCTTTCCGGTGAGGCCCTGCAGCTTCGGAATGGGAAACACACTGCATTTGTCGAACGCGAACATCTGTATGTTAATACTATAGATTTGACGCTGCATGCAACAATTTTTTTTTTCGTTGCACCCGCGGTCTTCAATCTTCTGCTCCCAATTGCACATTGGTAGCACATTGAAGTCGAGTGCGAAATAGGAAAGCAATGTCATTTAGCAACGACTGAAGCTTCATAGGCTCAACGGGCTCCATTCTCACAAAAACAACTCGGTCGCAGGCAGAGCACTTGCCGCTTTTCTTGGCAACGCCAAGGCAGTTGAAATAGATAACCCTCTATGTGAATATGCCACGAATATAACCCTCTATGTGAATATGCCTCCATATGCAGTAGCAATTAAAGCTGGCGGCCTCGCACAGTGAAGAGTTTCGAATTGTAACCATAAGTTGTCACTAAATTTATGCAGATCTGGGCCCGCATTGACAGAAATTCTCTTGCGTATAAGTGCCACCCACGATTGGCCGTCGCCGCCGCAATAGCCGTGTTATCATGCCGACTGCTATCATGTGCGGCGATGCCCCGAACACTTGGGCGTGAGGATGTGCCCTCACGCCAGAGAAGTATTGTGCCTGGTTTGGCATTACCCGCCGTGGTTGCTCAGTGGCTATGGTGTTGGGCTGCTGAGCACGAGGTCGCGGGATCGAATCCCGGCCACGGCGGCCGCATTTCGATGGGGGCGAAATGCGAAAACACCCGTGTGCTTAGATTTAGGTGCACGTTAAAGAACCCCAGGCGGTCAAAATTTCCGGAGTCCTCCACTACGGCGTGCCTCATAATCAGAAAGTGGTTTTGGCACGTAAAACCCCAAATATTATTATTATTGGTTTGGCATTCACACCCGAAGACGCAGTGAAAGAAAGAAGGAAAGAGCGAGCGTTCCTGGCATAAACGACGTGTACAATATAGCAACGTTCAGCTTGTAAAATGTGTGCTTTTGCTTATCAGAGGTAGAGGGGGAGGCACACGTACAGAACGCACTGACGGTATTACCGCAAGCAATAGGACAATGAACTACAGCAATGATCGTGCGAATAGCATAAGTATCGCAGAAGTCGAACATGCGATTTGTATGTCGTTATATATTTCCCCGTCCTGTGACCCTTATGTGTTGTGCAAGTTCTCAGAGATGCATAATCTTATCGAAAGCTCGAAAATTATTGCCATTGTTTCACAGAGGAAGCATACGTCATTTACGAGTGTGGGCTCAGCTATTCGGTGTTGCTCGTGATTGCCGCAACACACAAAGAGAAAGCACGACACAGACCTCGCACCCTTTTCAAAACACTTGCGCTATGTGCGATGATCACGAGGCGACCATGTGATAACTGCGGGTACATCTTGGGAGTGACTAATGCTTTCTGCAATAATGTGCAGCTATCGGGCCATTCGTCCTTATCAGCATTCGCCAATACAAAGGTGATAAGGGAATGCATTTCGTTGATGCATAAATTGTGCGAATGGGCACTTCGCTGCGCAAACAAATTTTCAACGTTTGCCGGCACGCACGTCGCAGCAGATACTGACTGCAGTTCGTGTGCTCCTCGAAAAAGTGGCGGAATCGCCAGAAATAAGCATAAAGGTAACCAAGAACGCGCATGCCCTCGAGCAAAGATGGGTGTAATAATAATAATAATAATAATAATAATAATAATAATAATAATAATAATAATAATAATAATAATAATAATAATAATGGTGGTGGTGGTGGTTGGTAGGAGGTAGGTGGGTAGATAGATAGATAGCAAAACTGTTAGACAAACACTCTGGAAAAACTGGCTTCTGGAAGCACAACCAGGCCGAGTATTTTTATGTAAGGATTGTCTTCATTTTCCATTCTTTTTCGTCTTCGTTTGCCCTCAGAAGTGGCGCCTCCGCCTATCCCTGAGATCAGCCACTCAGCGGGACAGACCACGAGAGGACGACGACGCCAGTCCTGACTGTGCGTATTCCAGAAAGTTTATTACCATGGAATGAAAACAAGAAACACTCACTTTTTCCCCGTCTCTCATTACGTATGATCCCGGGTAGACCACCATCACAAAGTCGCTGTGCCGAACTGACATGCTAACTTCACAAGTGTACAAGTTCAGGCCAGTTAGTGTAGCACTGTCAAGGAGAAAATAGCGCAATAGCGAAAGGCGGCAACGGCAAATATTGGAGGCGGCCGAATTACTAAGGCTGGGTTGTGACAGGCGTGTATGTAAGTGCACCTTCCACAGTTTTATCTTTGAATCAGCCGTCTGCCGCGTTACTGCAAGGAAAGACAAGGCATGCATAAGAAATAGATCAATTTCGTAATTCATCCAAGTGAGCGAGAGAGGTTTGACAAAGCGACGGTTTCCCGGCGTATGTCCAGTTGCGGGTTAGCGCTCGTGCCGTACGTTCCGTCTTGCTCTCCGCCCTGTCTATTACGCTATGTTATTCTTGTCATGCTAACAGTTTCCACGAAACTTTTGTTCCAAAGACCAGCGAAGGCTGGAACCGCCTGCCTACCTGCGTCGCCTCCATATCAGTAACTGCATCCTTCTGCGATTAAATAACTCTTGTAACAAACTGTGCTTGCTCATACACTTTTCTTTCTCTTCACCCTCCCATTATTCTCCGCAACGCATAATAAAATAAAATCGTACGAAAGCAACAGGTATACAGTATAAGCGGACGCTACGCCAGCATGAACTTTGAGCCCGCTTATAAACACAGCGTAATCAATCGACTGTCGATTAACCTATAGTGCAAGCTAGATACCAATTCGCCAAACTCCAATAGTCAATTTTTATGTGACATGTGAGATTAGCTCCAGAGACAACTGCTTGAAGCCGGTTAAGTCAGTAGGAGCTGACATATGCGCATTGTTGCGAGGTGGCATCGCTATCCAGTGAGGTTTTCGCTGTACACACGCGCTGCCAGCTCCGCGGACACTGCGACTTTAATTGGGTCACAAGACCCGCCCCGAAGCGCGCATCGAGAGAGATGAGCAGTGATAAATTGGGGCACTGGTTAAAATGAAGATGAATCGCTGCGGCACGCACCCCCTGTCAGCCGTTTCAAGGCGCGCTTATGGAAGACGGAAATGGCCCGGACGCTGCAGCAGCCGACCGAATGGTGCGCAAAGCACCGCGGCGACCGCAAACCGTACACAGTTTTTGTTCTGAATATGGGGGATGACGGGAGAAGTTGAGACAACGCGAGCACCGACTAACAACTCTGACTGGTCGACACAATGACGATTGGCACATTCTTCGCCTATGTATATCAGCAGATATATGCGTGCCTTTTCAAGTAAAGGTTGTTTTTAATGTGAAACATTTTTTTTTTTGACGAGGTCAACCCTGTTTTCTGCGACGGGTGTTTGGCCACTTTCGCAAAAACACGACAACGCTCGACACGTGCGGCTGAAATCAACTATCAACTTCCATGATACATACGCGCTGACATCTTAATTTTTAATAAAGGACCCATACACACGAATCGATTCTGTCGGTCAGCTGAAATGACAGAATCTATATATATATATATATATATATATATATATATATATATATATATATATATATATATATATATATATATATATATATATATATTTGCGTATGCATAGAAAGACTGACGTACCCATTGGATACACCCGTCGCGAATGCATTAACGGTTCGCTGCAGAAGACTGATACCGTTCATAACCATTTTCTACCAAACCCACGCATGTTTAGCGTTACGTTGATGTCAAATGAAGTTGAATCAGCTTAATTTTTAGTGGTCGTTCGTGCTGTTCCCAAGTATTATAGTGGATATGTAACAACGAGCTGTTTTTTAACCCTTCCGCATCATGTTTTCTCTGCTACAAAGATGCAGGGACCTTTAGTGTCTTCTTGTCGCGGAACTATGCTAGTAGTGAGGAAGCTGAGGTAACTTAACTGCGACCCTCCTTACCCAAATTCACGAGAAAGGCACCAATTCCGCCGGTAGGCAAACGCTGAACATATTCGAATAAACATTTATCGCATGGAGAAAAGCGCAAATCTAGTGACTCTCATAATTTTTATTTAAGCATGATTCTTGCGCTAGCGTAAGGACACAAGAGCAGGTACACAAACAAACAAGTTTGTACCTGCGAAGCGCAATCACTGCAGTCAAACCGTTGTTAGACACTGCGCTTCACTGGTGTTGTTTCTTCGTATCCTTGTGACCTCATACGCTAGATCAAGAAACTTAGAACTTCTCCAACTACATTTTAAAATAATTTACACCACCAAATGTGAATAAGGGTGTAAATCGATCTATAACTCACACCCTTACTCCCTTCTTAGGTGTAAGGGTGTGAGTTATACGCCGATTTATACCCTTATTCACATTCACGGGTGTAAATTATTTTAACGTGCAGCCCAGTTTCAAGCATTTCTGAGTTTTACTTAGCCGTCACAGCACCGACACATATCTGAGCCACAGACCTGCAAAGTTGCACTATCTCAATGCCGCAAACAAAACACATTGCAGCCCTGTTAGAAGTCCTTGAGTGGTAAGCGCTTTCAACATAATAAAATCATTTCTAACAAAGACATGTGTACATGACCTTTATTTTGGATATTTGACGTGTTTCCCACAAATTACAATCGAATGCCGGTGTGGCCTACAATCGCCTGTAACGTAGAAATTTGCATGCTTTAAATGGGTCTCTTTTATGTGCTGTTCAATTGAGAACTCGGCGCTTTAACTTTTCTTTAATTTTATGATTTTCGCCAATTTCTGCAGTATACGTAAACACCTAAATCAAATTATAAGCTTATCCTTCGGGCCTTTTTTTGTTGTTGTTGCTGTTAAACCAATTCAACGGTTGTCTAGTTAAAACATTTCCGCGTTTCATTTCTGACTGAGGGTGTCGAAACTAGAAGTTCGTTATCTCTAAAACAGAAACGAATGCTTTAAAAGAAAAAGAAGAAAAAACTGCAGAAAGAAGGCAATATCAAACGCGAGCCTCTTGGCCTTCGTACTGGATTTCATGCATATAGCAGTAACCATTATAATAGCAGGAAAGGCTGATAACGCTGCGGAGGCTACTGCAACTTTTCGCGCTAGCAGCATCCGCGACAAAAAAGAAAGGGGGGGGGGGAAATCCTGCATGCCTCATGGCAGCGGGAAATAAGGATGTGCTACGTAATTTGGAGTAAAGTTGACTTCGTACGTTGTATAGTCACTATACAGGGTGTTTTCTTTTCTGAGCTGCACCAATTTTTACATATTGCCTATGGCAGATAGCTCAATTCTAACCCTTGATCCAAATTACTCGATGATGCGGCAATTATTTCTAGGAGAAATCAAAATGATCTATGGAATAATTAACGCAATTACGCTAATTACCTTCTTAATTATATTACGCCACATATTTCTACCTAAGAATTATATCCGCCTAGTTCAGTTCCGAGATTTTAATTTTCAGTGTCCGACGAAATGCATTGGCGTTCCAGTTGCCTTATTAGGAATTGCTGTTTTATGCATTGAAGCACAAAAGTAACTGGAACACCAATGCATTTGGAGGGACACTTCGAAAATTAACAACTCGGAACTGGTGCTGTCCATAAAATTCGTTCCAAGTGGATACGCAGTGCGAACTAAGCGGATATAATTCTTAGATTGAAATATGTGGCATAAAATAATTAATTAAAGAGGTAATTAGCGTAATCACGTTAATTGTTACATTGAACATTCTGATTTCTCGTAGAAGTAATGGCCGCCTCATGGAGTAATTTAGATCAAGGATTCGAATTGTGCTACCTGCCATAGGCAATATGTAAGAATTGGTGCAGCTAAAAAAAAAAAACACCCTGTAGATGAATCAAGTGCTACGTAGAACACACCGCATGCAGTTATTAACCACGAAAAGGCAAGCTGAGTGACACGTTCGTACGACCGCACTCATTGCATAGCGACTGAAGTACACCGCCTGTACATTCGCAACCAAAACGTAGTGCATCGCACACAACAAGTTAAAAGCGTGCAAACACTATTTGAGGTAATATCAACGCCACATGTTGCAGTTCCTACACAAAAAGGTTAGTCGGTAAAATACGTCGCAGATAAAAAGCCAGTTCATTACGAAACGCGGGCAGCAATACAATTCTACGAAGGCCCTACTTACGCTGCTTTCGCAGCGCTGCCTGCTATGGGTGTGTTCCAATTCGTTCCCGCAGGCTAAGTATAATCTAACTCGACGTCTAAGAAGACAGCTCGTCTGCTACAGTCTGCGTACTGGAACATGAACAAGCCTAGACATCGCGTGCCACCTGGCACCGAAGTTCTCACACAAACGTAAACTGTGAACTTAATCTACGTAATGTAAACTTATCTGCGTGACTGCAGACGACACCGTCCTCACAGTTTGACGGCTCGCGCACATCGCTTTTCTAAAGCGTTTTCCCTCAAGCCTAAACAGCACACAATCTTATGGTTTCACACACCGGCCCCGCTTACAAGGGTTGCGCACAATCACGAGCTTTTTTCCTTTTTTTCCTTTCTTCTTTTTTTCAGTGCGGTTGCTTGACTCCACTCCGTTTAGCTACTCCCCATAGCAGCACTTGTCTGTTCGCTAGACAGCCACCGTACCTGCATCATTGCAGGTATACGGTGGCTATTGCAGGCTTCGATGCTGTCTCCTCGAAGCCGTCTTCTATGCCGTCTACGTCAGGAATGGAACAAGATTGCGGCTTTCCGGCGAAGACGGCAAAGTAGCTGTCTACGTCAAGGCTTGCTACACACCCCGTAAGTATAAAACACTGCTGGCAAGCATCTACCTGCAGCGTCTTGGTCTATTCAAGGCGCGAATGCGCGATAACTAAGGAAAGAAAAGGACAGACGCGGCAGCGAAGCAGGTACAGACGCCACAGAGCTAGCTCGGTTAAAGCGCTGCGGAGGCAGTACGACGAAGCGTCTGCGGCGCCGATACGTGCCGGTACGTCTCGCCACTCTTGCCACGAAAACATCTCGGGCTCGGAGGGTGCATCGCGAACACGTACTGCTACTCAGGCGCCGTGGAAAGGGAGACAATAGGCAACGCGAAAAAAGGTTTCGAAAGAAAAGAGAGCGTGGGTTGAGGTACGCTGCGTTCACGGGCTAAAGCACTCTAACCGATACAGTCAAGATAAAGATTCGCAAGTCGTCCGGGCACGCGGTGAAAAGCTTCATGAAAAAATCCTGCACTAATATTGATCAGAACGACGATAGGGGCGCAAGTACGGGCGCCGCGCGGGCCACGGGGCTCGCGCACGATCGCGCACTGAACGCTCCTTAATAGATTCTGATCTTGGATTTAGGAGAAATCTCTCTTCGTTGCGTTCGCGTCGGCGGAAAGCGGCAACAAAGAAAGCCCGGTGGACAAACGAAAAAAAAAAAATACGCGGTAAATATAAGACGCCAGCTGCGCTGCACAAGGGTAACGTGCGCAAATGCACGACGAGCACCGCAGGCATGCGGCCAGACAATACGCTGAGGCTGGCAAAATTTCAAGACGCCGCGCTCGACAAGCGCTGCGTCCGCCGTGTTAGGGTTAAGTCCGGTATCGCTATTCCCGCCAGTGACGAGGCCCACGGACCGGCCACCGATGTCGTCGCGGTTCCCTGGGCCGCTATTTTGTAGCGATGCCTTATGCCTTATTATATGCTATTCTTATCATCCACCACACACGGCCGCCTGATCCCGTTGACAATGTGGGCAGACCGTCGCTCTGACCACTGGCCAAGCGCGAAAAGCCTGAAAAGGCATAGAATCGGAAAAGGCATCGCTACAAAATACCGGCCCTGGGCTCGCCTGCAAGAGACCTTGCCAACGGTGCAGGCGACCAGAGTCAAGCCTACTCACCGCAGCTGACAGTGTCCTGGTCCTCTGAGTCCATGGTCGGTTGGTCGGCTTCCTGGCGCCGGTTGAATTCCATCCGCGCCTTCGCGAGACGCGCGCCTCTGGCCAACTGGGCCCGGGAGTCTCGTGGGGATAGCGAGCACCGGCAATTCACCTGCGCTGACAATGCTGCTGGGGCTGCGGGTCGCGCTTTGGCGAAATTTTCTTCCTCTCTGCACAACACGCGCAACCAGCTATGGCGCCGAAGCTCGCGTTCTTTTCCAAAGCACAGAACCCACCGCTGCCGCGGAAGTTTCGATGTGGCGCCACCCGCCGCTGCCGCCGTCGCCCAATTCTTTGTCTCTCTCTTTATAATTGTTATTTTAATTAGACGGTCGCTCCGCGTTCGAGCAAGCGGCGTCTCATTCCTCGAGAGGAGCGACGGCCCTCGCACGTGCCCGGCGTCGTCTGGTGCACGGCCGGGCTAGAACGTGCGTTCCAAACCGACCGCGGCCAGAGCTGCGAGCATAGAGAGTTCCGAGGGAAACAGCAGACGCGCCGTACGAGGACCTGGAGACCTTGCGCACTTTGAGACCCACTGCGCTGTGGTCATTGTATTGCGCTTGCTTTTTTTTTCTGTTAACCTGGTTTCTTCTTCATTTCTTTTCTTATCACTAGTAATGGTCACTACATGGCTCGTTATTAGGGTGCAAAGTTATTTATTTTTATTTTTAATGCGGTAGGATTAGGAGTGTCAAAGTTAAGAAAAAAGTGGATGTGAAGTGTGGGAAGCCGTTGACCTGGAAACAGTACATATATACGTATATATTTCTAAGAATAGAAGCACATAGGAAAAATAACAGGACTTTACTGACCGTGCGGCCGGCCCGCGGCCGAAACGTCAGTAAAGTCTTGTTATTTTCCCTCCGTGCTTCTATTCTTTGATCTTTTTCTGTGCTGGATCCTGTTATATTATGATTCACTAATATACGTGTGTCGAGTGAACTCCTGAACAACACTCTGCAGTGTGGTCAGCGTGGTATAAATCATAGATCCGTGACTTCAAAGAAACACGACGTAATGCTAACGCATTTCGCATGTTTTGTTATTCTTTTTTTTTCTCAAAAATTCGGCGTACTATTTTTGGTTTTTATTTCCACCTGAAGGTTCGGCCCTTTGCTGCGAATATATTGCTCTAGATGAACTTTCACACAACTTTTCTCGGTGGAACAATTTTTCGCGTCGAGTTTAAGGTTTTCTTTTTTCGGTGATGATCCGGTTCACTAATTGTCTTAACGCTAAAAAAACGCTGTCTGGCTGCACATTCTGCTCTTTGACGCTGTAGTTACATAGAACAAAGTTCTCGAGAAGCACTCTATAGCAGGGCCACAACGCCATACGGCATTGTGGCCCTAAAATAATACTTTAAATAAAATAATACTTTATTTATAGCATTATGCTGGTACAAAGATCTTACGGTTAGATACAGAGACATAGGTTACCGTAGGCGCTACCATTGGTGAACTTGCCCGGCTCATCCACCGCAGTGGCCTAAGCGCAAAGACTCCAAGAACCTGGGTGGGGGCTCCCCTGATCTCTCTGCGTACCACCCCCTCCGTACCAGCCCCTCCGCTCTCTTTTTGCTCCGCTTTCATCGCAGCGGCAGGCAAAACGGCCGCATGCTTGAATCAGGTTGTGCTTCTCGATGTTGTGCGGCTCTTTGTTAGTCTTCCTCTGGGTGACGCCTAAGACAGAGTGTGGTTGGCTTCGGCAGTTGCCATCACTGACTTTCCAAGTACGTCACTCAGGATGGCCTGCATTAATGGACAAACTTAGCCGTCCGAACATCGTTTGACCGCTGGCGCTGTTTCGTCCTCTTTGCTTCAGATAAGAGGTCGCTGTTAGTGTGCGTGAGCTCACTTCCTTCTTTTTCTTTGGCATAAAATTGTCGCGGTGGTCGGAAGAGTTATGCAACAGGCACTGCATGCGTTTTGATCTCCTGTGCTAGATTGGAAGTTACTACCTTGGAACAAAAGCACTAGGTAAGAGGCAGAGGTTCATGAAGACAAGATTAAGCACGAATACAGATTGGGTTAAATTGGGTAGCCGGTTTGAGCGGCTAACGAATTTGCGCAGACAATATTCCGAGTGCAGGTTCGCTTCGGAGAGATTAGCTTCCGGTAGACTGAATGCAGTGTGTGTGAAGTGATTACTTCCAGGTAGTGCACCGTCGGCAAGGACTTAGCCGAAATCTGCCGTGGGGCATGTCTTCTCTTGCTCCGCGGCCGAAAAATATTTACGAATACATACACTCACACTTTATAAATATAAAGAACGTGGGATCCCGTCATTACCCTGTGGTAGCGCAGTTGAATGCTCAATTTTCTTTTTATCAGAGTAACTTTCGAGTAGATTCATATAGGAAAGATTACAGCGCAGATCGCATCGCTGTCTCTCGTGAGCTGGCGATGAGGTGATGAGAAAATCGGGTTGCAGCTCTAAAGGCACCCGCTCCTTTCCTCCACGGCCTACTGAACGTCTATCTTCATCTGAAAATGCAAGTAAGTTCCTTTTTGGCGTCCATCGATCACTACTTCCAAAAAAGAAAGGTGACAGCGTATGTACATATAGCAGCGTAGCGTCCCCAGGCGAGTGCGCGTATACGAGCCCGCATCGAAGACGACTACTCCTGTGGTAAGTGTGTGAAATCAGGTGACCACTTCGTTGTCTTCGACAAGAATTGGTTGTTTTGAACAGTCGACGTGACTGCACACCGCCAGCGCCTGCGAGCCGCCAGACATCCGCTACGAGTTGCTCTTGTGCAAACACAGTCCTGGCGTAAGCGTGACCTCACGCGCCTCTGTAATGAACGTGATAACTCTGTGTTTGTTCGTGCAGACTTTGTCTCGTTTCGTGTCGCTTCGAGATTTAATGTTTTACAGCCGCCGTGCGTAAGGGAAGCTGCTTATCTCGAATACTTGTTGTCCACGACACACCCACAACTCAAGTACAGCCAGCCACTAAGCGTCTGTCATGGTCTTTTGAATCACCCGGGGAACGGATATGCAGGCGCCTTGTAGTTCATACTAGTGTACTAGTGCGATTCTTTGACGCTATCACCTCGAGTGCAGGTGATTGAATTGTTCATGAGGTGAACAACACACAGCAGGCGCTTGCAACTCTTCTAGCTGACGGTGGCAGTTTCGTTTGTAAAGCCAAGGCTGTATGCAGTAACTGCTATCGATTGCATACTTTTGCCTAGCTTATCGGCCGCTGATATTGGGAGTTAACGTACCTGTATATTTATAAGGTTGTCACTAACAAAAATCGATCCTCTAGCTTCCCCTTATTGTTCTCACTCGATATGAACAGATGCAATACTTAAGAGGTAGCAACGCGGAGCATGGGCCTCAGTGGAACAGGCCGGCAGTTTCGAACTCAGCGAACGATAAAAAAAATTGCGAAACTTATTGTGACAGCTTTCCGACAGCGCAAAGCACGAAGACGAAAAAAAAAAATACACGTACGACAGGTGGGTGCTGATACTGATCAGCGCCCGTCAGTCGTATCTGCCCCTTTTCGTCTTCGTCCTTTGCGGTGTCAGGACACCATGAGCAAGATGAACTAACTCGCCCAGATCAAGGTATTGTTGCTATCCCGAATGTTCGCTGTTTTCTTCGAAGGCTCATCTTTTTTTCTTTTTTCTTTTTTTTTACCGCAGGACCTTGAGTCAACTTAGGACTTTATTCGAATTCACGTTTTTTAGTAGCTTAAAAAAGGTAAATTATGTGGTTTTACGAGCCAAAACCACTTTCTGATTATGAAACACGCCGTAGTGGAGGACTCCGGAAATTGCGACCAACTGGGGTTCCTTAACGTGCACCTAAATTTAAGTACACGGGTGTTTGCGCATTTCGCCCCGTCGAAATGCGGCCGCCGTATCCGGGATATAGTAGCTTTTAGTAGCTCTTACTTTGGCAATGGTTCATGAAAAAAAAAAAAAGACGGTAAATTTACAATTGAATGTCCTGCGCAACTGTTTTTTTTTTTTTTTTTGCTTCTATCTCTGAAAAATGCACACTTTTGAAGTTTGGCTGTCGCCAAATTTCAAAACATGAAGAACGGTGAGGGATACAGCACGCTCGAACTAGACTGATTGATGGGGTTGCACGTCCCAAAGCAATACCTATAGGCTATGAGGAACGTCGTACCGGAGGGCTCCGGTTTAATTTTGGCCATCCCGGGGTTTTCTTTAAAGTGCACCTAAATCTAATACGACGAGCGTTTTCGCATTCCGTCCCCTTCAGAATGAGGCCACCGCGATCGAGAATCGAGCCCGCGACCTCGTGCGATCAGCAGCGGAACGTCATAGCCACTGAGCCAGCGCGCAGGTGTGCTTGAACTATTATCTCTTCCTCGGTGATGAGGTGAGGAGGAGTGCTAATGGCCCCATATCATGGTTTCGTTTCATCTGCTTTCTTTTTTTCCTTTTCTTCTTTCTTTTTGCAAGAAAAAGTGCTCGTGTAGGGAAAGGCTCATGTGTACACAACTACTATATAATTACATGACTCAGTACTTCTGTGCTTGAAATTTCGCGTATTATGTGATGCGCAGCAAGACGATAATTGTCCTTCACTTCTGGTGATCATATAGCAGCGCCGCACTTGAGTGTTCGGGAGCAACGAGAGAGGCGTGGCAAGTGGGAAACAGGGCCCAAGTCCTCTCTTCATCGACTCTGTGCCACGCACCCTCTTCTGAAAGTGCGATCGATGCTATGTAAAATATCGACCATATTAATTATTTTACACATAACACAAAGATTGCAAAAAACAGTAAAATAAAAAAACAGGAAAGAAAAAAAACAGTGCGGTCCCCCTTTCCTGACAATAATCAGGCTTGCACTATAGCATCACCGAAAACTTCCAAACCGACAAATAAGTAAGCGGCTTTGACATCCTAGCTAGTTACGTGAGATTTCTTTGTACAAGTCCCTATTATAGATCACGTTTTATATTGCAAAGAGTAGAGACGCAGCGTTCTCCTCAGTTACACAGCTCGGTCACCGTTAAAAAGGGGAAGGAAGACGTAAGCATGCTTCATCCTTTCGTTTTTTCATAATAATGCGAGCATGCGTGATAGCAGCAGCGCCTCTCCATGACTTACCACGGTCCGTCAAAACGCCGGTTTTTAGTACGAACTTTATCTTTTCATATTTGCCGACTCATGACGCCCACGCACCAAGGAACATGAGGCTAATCACATATAACGGTCAAAGAGGAAAGTAATGCTTAACAGTGACGAAATGCGAGTACCATGGTGTTCATCAGGCCCATTTGCCTTGCCTTAAGATGACGGGGCAGTCAGACACGTAGCCCGAGTGTCGCACGCAAGCAGATAGAACTACTCCTAATTTTGACGTATATCTCTTATGGTCGGTTTCTGGTCCCGTAATTATTGATTCCGAAAGAACTTAAGATACCAAAATGACGAAGTCAAACTCCATCACTGTTTTTCAGTCCTGCGAGATTTTTTTAAGATTCTGAACGAAACGGCTTTTCTGTTATGGAATTATTCGCTTTTCGTTCACCTTTTTCCACAACGCGATCTTGTTGATACAAAAGCCAACATCTGGTTCAGGCGGACCCGATAAAATGAATTAACTGCGTCCCCCAGTAGCCAAATAATTCATTTTTTTTTCGTTTTGGGCTCCTTCCGCTTCTCCTTGTTCTTACTCTGCTACTACTACTACCCGTAGTAGCATTACTACTAGTGCTAGTACTGGCAGTAGTTGGGGTCAAAGGCGAACGAAAACGGAAGACTAACGTAACAGGAAAGTCATTTTTCTCAGAAGCCCTAAAAAATCTTGTCTGCAGCAGCAAAATTATCATGTCCGATTGATTGATTGATTGATTGATTGATTGATTGATTGATTGATTGATTGATCATTCGTCTTTCTTACCATAAGCGAAGAAATCCCTCTGCCTTCTACCTGGTCCTTCTTTCGTACATTTCAGACGGCCCGACAAGCATTTCGCCGTCTGTTCGCATTTCTGACGGAGCGAAGACATATTCAATTCGACATCGCTCAGAGGTGTCGCGTTCTTGCGATTCACAATACCTTCTAGGCCTCTCCGGCGCAACTCGCGGGCGCAACTCGGTGGAGCACGCGCGCGTACGAGACGCGAAGGAGGCGCGGGAGGCGGCAGAGGAGAGGGCCCGAGGGAGAGTTGCATCCCGAGCATCAGCCAGGCGGCCGCAGCGGTGCGGGACGCCCGAGAGGGGCCCGACCGTCACCCCGACCGGCCGCATCTTCCCCGTGACGTCACCGCCACCCTCTCTCCCAGAGGAGCGCTTTCCCCCCCTCTCTCTCTCCCGCGGGTCCCACGCCGGCGCGCGCGCGCGCGCGTACGTTGCTCGAGCGAGAAACTCCGCGGCCACCGCCGGTCCCGCCAGTTACGATCCTGTGCTCCGCGCGCTCGGCAGCAGTCCGACGTACGCCTGCTTCTTGCCCCGGCGTCTCCGCCGCATCCCGGAGCGCGGACTCGCACGCGTGCTTCCGTCGCGCTTTTGTTGTTTTGTTTTTGTCTACCTGGATTACGGCCCGAGCCTCGTGCCACTTCCTCTGCGCCGGTGAGTTTGCACTCTTTTGCTTGGCAAGACTTACCGCGAGGACTGTCATCGAAAATGTTGAACGCTGACAATGATCGAAGTACGCTCTCGCACTCATGAGCCTGCTTCGTTCTGAAAACACCCATTTATATTAGACATTGCACGTCTCCGGCTTCCGATTCGCGTCGACAGATGTTTGCTAGAGCCTTCGGTCTCGGAATGCGCGTTGTCATTTTATTGTGTTCGCTAGCTGTCATTCAGCAGCAGCACACTTGCGTTATGTTAAAGGGCTTATCTGTGACACGTTTGCGAGCGTTACGTACAAACTGTCATCCATATTCAACAAATACATATGCCTCGTAAAGTCAATAACGCCATCTGATACGTGGGAGAATGTGGGTTTTTTATATGGAATCTCATGTGTTCATATTCCCTAGATTATCGGGTGTAGGAGTTATGAGCTTTTTGGGAAAATTTTTAATCGAAAGAAAATATTTAAAGGTACCACTTCAGTGTCGTGTCCGCGCATGGCTTGCGCACTTGATTGCTGTTATCTTAATTTCATTTCTATGCATTCTTTTAAATCAAAGTTTGAGCAGCGGAAGAACGTACCACATGGCTTCGTAAAGCTTCAAACGGAGGTTTTAAACTATTAATCTGCAATTTACTCCACTAATTCAGACAACTCGCGACAAGCTATAGTGAGACTACGTTGAGTTACCTTGAAAGGAAGGAAGTGGTGGTAATCTTGCAGCGTAAACGTCGATTCGCGGCCTCGCTTGGCAGCGTTCATCCTCTCTGTAACAATTAACCGACGAAGCAACCATGTCTTAGCTGCTGCGTAATACGCTCGGGGTGCGACGCGTAATGAATTCTAGCCTGACTAACACCGTACTGAGGGAGTATAATAATCCAAAGTTTTCTCTGCGGGTATCCAATTTAAATGCTTCCTAAATGCGATGAGACCTAACAGAATAAGGGTGCTATAGTGTTTGTCGATGTTTTCAATGTCAGACACAGTAAACAAAGGTTTCCATTTTTCACTTCAAGGTTAGTTATGTGGCATTTGTTGCACGGACTGAAGATTTGCCCGACGGTTTCGCGCTATTCCCACTTGTCATATTTATTTATTTATTTATTTATTTATTTATTTATTTATTTATTTATTTATTATTACCCTCACGGCCAAATACATTAAAGAAGGGTGTGGGTTACAGCAGATGAGAAAAGAAACAAATGTAAGCAGTTAGAACGTTTAAGTGCAAAGGTTTCTGATTATACATTTTTAGCTCATGATAAATTGGTAGCAAACTAAGACAGTAAAGCGGTAAATGCAAACGCACTTAGGTTACAACCATACAGTAAACAACAACAGCCAAAAAAGCTTCAATTGCACAATGTTAGCCAGAGCTACTCGAAATCTTTGGTCATCGTAAATGGGTACGACTTCATCAGTAAGATGGTTCCATTCCGTGGATGACCGCAGAAGAAATGACTGTAAAAAAGTTTTAGTGTGACATGATTCAAGGCCAACTTTATAACGGTGGTCGATTCGAGGCGATACGTATTGTGGCTGAAAAATGAAATCGTTGCGGAGTGTTGAATGATGGCATAATTTATGAAAAAGAACTAAACGTGCGATTTTACGACGAGAAGAAAGTGGGGTAAGTGAAAGGTTGGTTTTCATGGCAAACACACTTGCAGTTCTGTTGAAATTACGTAAGATGAAACGAACGGAATTATTTTGCACTCCTTCGCTAGAGGTACGCGAAAAAAGCTTTTCGCGTCACGTCGTAATATCACTCGTGGCATCGAACCATGGAAATATGGCAGTTACGCGCTAGTGGGACACATCGGTAGCCACGCGGTAATAACGGGAACTTCGTAGTCTCATGCTTATTACTCAAGGAGCCAATAGTTGAGTCAGTTTGTAAATCCTTGGGATGACCCTATGTTTTTAAAGCGAAGTTTTCTTTGCCCGAGGTTATTCTAGGATTGCATTGTATGCCAAGATGTGCGTTGTTTTCGACGCCCACAGTTGTTTTAGAATAGCCGATGTCTGCACTAAGACGCAACAGAAATGAGTTAAAGTTAAAAAAAGAGATGAGGAGAGATAGAGAAGTGATAAGGAAAAAGGCAGGGATGTTAGCCAGGCTAAGCATGGCTGACTACCCTACAATGGAGAAGGGGGTAGATCAGAGGAAGGAGAGAAGTCCCCAGTATCATCGCACACACACGTAACGAATTGTTCGTCGTTCAGTTCGCCACAAGCGGTCATAAAGGCTGGCGCATTTCAAAAAGCGCAGCAGCGCTTTTGTGGCTTTCCACGTCGCAGTCGCACTGGGTCGCGGTCTAAAAACGCTTCTCATTTAATTTTCCTAAGGCTGTCCGAACGACAAGCCCCTTATAAAGTTTTAGAGCCTCCGTCCAGAGGCGGCGTTCCGACGTTTGTCTCGACGTCTGTTTCGACAAATGTGCTTGTCAGGACATTCTGAAGTCGATGCCTGCAGTCGAAGTCGGTGCTCTGAAGTTGAACTAGGCCGCTACCAATGCTTACACTTATGACTTTAAATATTTCAGGTGCACCGGTCAAGAACAACCCAGTCCGTATATATATATATATATATATATATATATATATATATATATATATATATATATATATATATATATATATATATGTGTGTGTGTGTGTGTGTGTGTGTGTGTGTTACCAGTGCGTTTGGCCACTGTGTCGAAATTGTATGCATAGGGTCGTAAAACCTTCGATACTAACACCAAGTCTCAACTTTACCATCTCTTCTTCCGTTGTGTGTTGCGCTACGCAAGTCGTACTCGTGTAGCTTTATCCTCTGCCAAATCATACAGTGGCAAGAGCGGGTGACATGGCTCCCAAATGAACTCACGCAAAGCAAGCCTGCATTCAAATGCATGGTCAGACAACTAAAATCACATCCCGTTTCTTAGACATGATGGCCATTATTTATTATGCGTTAGGAAATTACGAATTTTACTGCTCGATGTCTTCAGAGGTGCATGTGTGACAGTGCCAGGCTGTTCGCTTTCGCGCCTGGCCCTGGGTGCACTGGAACAAGCAGCAAAGGGGAAACCATTCGGTCTCATGTGCTGGCGAAGAGAGACACGCGCTTGCTATTAACAACCAGACAATGTCAGGCGTGGGTGGGAGGATGGTGCGTTTGCCGGGCTGACAGTTGAAGATACATCTCGCGTCCTGCGACCAGCTCACACATGCCCAGGATGCGCGACCAACGTATACACCGAAGGTATGCCGCTATACTTACAGACACCTAAGCGTGCGGCGCGACTTAGACAGGGAGTAGAAGACGTAAAATTTGATTATTGTCTCGCAGGTGGTCTGAGCGTCGGAAACAATTTATAAGCAGTTTAGAAAGATTACTATATGCGTACCCATACGACTTATTTCAGCGCTCCTATTTCTTCTTGTCAAGCAAAAAATGAGTTGACATGTTACTGACAGTTATAATCAAGGGCCGAATTCGCAAAGATTTTCGCCCGTAAGTGCTGTTTTTCTTTGGGATTCGGTAATAATTCTGTCCGATATCGCAATTGGCTCTTGTACGCGCTCTTGTACGAACAGCTCCAGCGCAAAATTTGAGCCCAGGTGTTAAATACAGCATCACGGAATAGCTGAGCTGTCACTTTATAGTGCCACATTGGAAGATACTTGGAATAGAAGCATAGCATGCGTGCACTACGAACAGTGAGCTGTACAAAAACAAATAAAGCACATTGTACACGTCTAAATTTGCGATGTCACGAATAATAATTCAGACATGGTCATGCCACTGAAGCAGTGGCACACTATACGCTGTTCTTTGAACCTAGCGCGTTTTCATGCGACTAGTCTTCTCGCGTCACTGAAAGTCTATAATTGACGTCATATTTAAAGCGAACGTACTGTACTGTAAGCTATAGCAACAGCGTGAAGTCACTCTTGGGGCTCCTTCGTTGTTTGTTCTGTAATCGGTCTCCAGCCTACAGTAGGCAAATCCATTACTTCGTTCATTAGGAGCTCTCACCACCGAGATTACTTCGAGCACATTCCAACTGGTGCCGCCTAACGTACACATTAACTAAAAAAAAGCTTCTGACGTCGCAGACCCTACGCCACGCAAAATCCCTCATGGATATTGTTGTTTTTTTAGATGCTTGCTCATCGATTACAGTCAATATGTACAATTCGCCTATGTCTTTGTCAACATACCAGTCAGTTACATAACTTGAAACTTACGGCACATTTCTCCCCGCCTTTCCTGTCTTTTATATATCTCTCTCTCTCTCTCTCTCGCTCTACAGCACATTTGGTTCTTTGCCTCCTCGCACTGCTAGACGTTTTCCTTTCTTCTTTCTTTTCTTTCTGTTTTTTTTTTACCGTCGTATACTGAAATAATGCCTGAGGCATTCCGCCACCGATCAAGAAGGGTGAATTCGATTACCTTGCACAGAGGTAATACCAGTGCATTGAAATGTCCACCCTGTCGCAAAAAGTCGAAAGGCCAGCGTTTTCGTCTCTGTAGCGTGTCAACTACTGTATACGTGTGAGTTACAGCCGCCGGCCTTCGTTGTAAGCGTGACTGATGGCCGGCGTGTGTGCACACGTAAGCCGGCGAGCGCAGCGCAACCACCCTTCTATGGTGTTGATTTTGTTGCCACGTTTATCTAAGTCGCGAAGGCGGTGACCTTTATACAAAAACAAAACGAAAAACACTCGTGCATGCTGAATGTTATTACTGTTCTCGTTATTTTCCTTAGTGAAAAAGAACGTACTGCTACTCTCGAAGTGCGCCCACATTCACAAAAAGCTCTTGCGCTGGAATGGTTTGTAAGAGAAAATTTCATCCAATCGTGAGGCTGGACATATTAGAGAAGGCTACCTACCAATGGCGCACTTACGAATGAAAAAATCCGTGAATTCGGCCCATGGAACTGAATTCAAAAAGCTTTGCGTTCGTAAGTGCTTTTTGCCATTGGCCGTTCGCCTTCACTGATAGTATATCTAGCATCAGAATTGGTCGGAATTTTTTCTTATGAACAATTCTAGAGTAGTGCATTTTTGTAAATACGGGCCCTGGGCTCGCATTCGCAAAGTCCCCCCCCCCCCCCTTCTCCCTGAGACACGGCGTGTGATATTGCAGTCGTTACTTCCTTTTCTAAGCGACCCAAAAAATGGTCAGCAATATTTGAACCGGCCCCCTCATTTGTCCCCCTCCCCGCACGGATGAATTCCCTTCCTCAGGGTGGAAACATTTTATTATTATTTTAACAAATGTTTTAACAACAGCACAAAATGCCCTTACGCTGCAATCGTTCGTAAGAGAAAATTACAGGCAATCCTGAAGCTTGACATCTTATTAGCGAAAGCAACTGACCAATAGCCCAGAGCACTTAGGAAAGAAAAGCTTCGTGAATTGAGCTTCCGTCTCTTTATACGCGAGCCATCTTGTATTGATTATCAAGACGAAAGACAGCTTCTCCTCTACATTTTGTCGACTCTGTTGTTCTTTCGCATGGCTGCCTCACTATGAGAATAGCGCTGCCTTGCGTGCTTCCTTCCCCCTCCCCCCCTCGTCCCCATCTCCATTTTACCTCCCATTTAGTTCGTATACTTCTGCCGTGAAAATTTTTACTCATCGAAGGTCTATTAAGATTCTGGCTACCATTTCGATTGCTGGAGTGGGTCGTTTTTCTTAGTTTCGTTTCTCTCTAGCTTGACGAGTGATAGCCTCTTCAACACAATTCGACTGTGGCGCATCTTTATGGCGAGAACTAAGCACCTTGCTTCTTTCCGCTTAACAAAAGCTAATTCACGACTATATGAATGATCTAACAGGATAGGAAGCACTGTTGAATTCTTTTATGACTGTCGCAAGCTCGCCGCGTCGTACAAGCATATACTTGTTTTCTTCGCTTTCAACTGGACAGGGCATTCACCTCTGACGCCGTCTTATTACTCAGAAGAGCGGTGGAAGTCTATGCAGCCTTCTTGCTCATGATACTGAAGGCCCATGCACTGTGAAATACGCCCCATGGCAAAACGTCGTTTCCTCAGCGAGCAGCAACCAGGAGGAAATTATCTCCTCTGACGCCGTGCGTGCGTCAAGGATCCTGTTACGCATAATGCGTGCCACTCTAGTTTCCTCGGCGCCGCCAACCGCGCAGAGTGTGTGCGTGCGTTTGCACAAACAATGCTTAGATCATGCGCAGATGTTTGGTGCCGTTGTTTAAGGAGCCGTTAGAGCCTGCGGGCACGTTTCGTTATTCTCTCCAGTCTCGGTCCCAGTCGTACCGCATTTTTAGGAAGAACGCCGCAGCGTCTCTCTGTGGAAGCAAAATTCGTTTCTGAGTGACAACTGGACGTTTGAGCTCTGTGTTCAAGTAGCTACGACAATAATTAATTTGGGCACCTCCGGCTCTGTGTACTGAATCTTAGGAAGGCTGGCTACGATGATTGATGTTTCTTAAAAGTCCAAGGCCAGGACAATGGCCATAAGAGACACCGTATTGGAGGTCTTTGAATTATCTCACGTTCTTTAACGTTTACACAAAGTTCGGTACGTGAGCCTTTCTTTTTTTTTTTTTCATCACGCCCTTTGGAATGCGACTACCACGGCCGGGAATCGAACCCTCTGCATCGTGCTCAGTGACAGAAAATGAGAGACGCAGTGACTACGCGACACCAAGCATTCGGAACAGCAACGTGGCTGTGTATGCCTTCAAAATGAGAAAGTACTTTTTTTTTCTGAAATTCACTGCACCTATCACGAAAATCTTAAAGGCATATATTCTGACTGTTCTCTTAATTTCGTTTACTTCTTTTTTTTTTTTTTTTACTTTCGAAAAATTGCTGTATAGCAAGACTACTTCAAGAGATGGACATTACTTGAATGACAAGTAACAATATGCCGTAAACTAAATTTATAATTATTTACACATTGTAAATGGTATGCACAATCGAAGCCACTTAATCTTCCAATTAAGGTGAGCTCGCTTAATGTAAATCTCAAAACTGTAGCGCCCGTTTTAGACATTCTTGCACCGAGAGTTTTCAACGAGAGTCATTGGCCTTCTATGTAGCTTTGTTCTGGGGGCGTAAGGAACAGTTTCTGATAAAAAAATAAGAACTAGCAACACCGATGGCATTTCACTGCGATTTTGGGAACACATGCTTGAAAATGGCAACTGTAGTCTCAATATTGTAAACAGACAAGCCTTAGGCATCGACTGGCTTTCATTCTGCAATTGCAGCACGTATGCTAAGTAAGTCGTACACTTAAGCGGCGAAATTATTTTCTTATTTAGAAATTTCGTTCTGATTCAGCATAACAGGTAATGTCCACATTTTCATGTAATCCAATTGAATAGTCGTAACAGCTCTATTTGCCCCATGCGTGTGAATGCGTCAGTGGTCGCGCGTGTTTGTGTACATGTGTGTTCGAAAAACAAAAAGACTAGCGAAGAGGGACAGCGTGTGTATTAAGCTCCCTTAGATAAGTACCTCTTTCCGAGTCGGTGCATGGAGAGTTTAATCTCTGAAATTATTTGCTCTCTTCTAATTCTCGGTTCCCTTTCCATTCCTGTCAGTATAGCAGCACTGTATACAGTATTCATAAGGGCGGTGCGCCTTTCAACAACAGACCTTTCCTTGTATCGCTGTCTGAATTGTGAGGGAGGCAGTACCCTGGAGCGAAGGTCAGTCACTCTCGATGCAGCAGGCTCAGCTTAAACGAAATTCCAAGGTCACACAAACTCTGTCCCGTTCCAAAGAAGCTTCGCTTAAGCGAAGTAGGCGGTTTTGTTTACAAAGCACAAAGTGCTGATAACGTAATTTAGGTGAAGAAAGAGACTCTGACGGCGGTTATAAAGCACCCTAAAGCTTTCCTACCGCTGAGGTGCGTCGAAGTTAAACGTTGCAAATACGAAGTTCTCGAGCTATGCTCAGGTGGCAGTTCGTGATCGTATATGGCCGGCACGACCTTTCTTGCACCTGTGTAATTGTGCGCACATAATTTTTGCCCTGCAGGGTTTTCACTTGGCGAAGTTTGGATTCTCTGGCTCCCCAAGACGCACGGTCTAACCTGCTCCTTGCCTCCGTAATTCTTTCTTTCATTTCGTCATTCTTAAATAAGTTTCATTTCATCATCTCAACAAAAACGAGGTGGTCGCGGTTATCATATCACTGACATGCCGCTTCTTACTCCTCTCATCTTTCAAATAGCGCCTCACTGTTATTGAGTGTTTCTTTTAAGTTCCTTAACGTAGCCAGAAAGCTGCAATTATATACACCACTAATTTGGATAACGACGGCTATTCCTTCTTTTCTTATACCATTATTGAGACAACAACAGCTCCATTATGGCACTTTCCTGCGAGAAAACGTTCCGTTTTAATTATGAGGCACGTCGTAGTGGAGGGCTACATATTAATTTTGACCACCGGGCGTTCTTTAATGTGCGCCTACATGTAAGTACACGAGCGTACGTTTTCGCATTTCGCCCCCACCGAAATGCGGACACCGCGACCGGGATCGAATCCCTCAACCTCGTGCTCAGCAGCGCAACACCATAGCTACTGAGCTACCCCGGTGGGCGTATGCGAAGAACCATGCCATTGCAGTAAGCGAATAAGGGATTCCTGATCGCTTCGAGCCAAAGTTTCCTTAAGCGGACTTGTATTCGCCTGACGAAGACAAATCCCTTTGTCGAAACGATAGTTCCAGGCTTATGCTTCCCTTGTTCACGCGCTGTTAATCAGTTCAAGTCTCCATGTTCCCGAGACCCTTTTGTCCTGTTGGCTTGTCACGGCAACGTATAGAAAGCGGACCACACAGTCGTTTCGCTTATGTGTATGTGCTATTTATACGGGTCTTTTTAATTACGATCCACTGTTTATCCCTCTCTATGCGTACGCATAGAGAAGGATATGCGTATGCATATGCTTCTCTATGCGTATGTCTATCCTTCTATGCATATACTTGCGACGTTGCGGGCAAGCAGTCGGCGTAGCTTCACCGATGCCGCGCTTTCCGCGCTGATAATTCCAATAAGCAGCACTTTACTGTACGAGGGAATGGGTAAATTCAAGGCGAGTATAACTTAACGATTCTTTTCGCCCGATTCTATCACATTAATTGAGCACTCCGGACCGGCTGAATCCGATTACATAACGTAGGTGAAACACGGGTCGGAGGGACGACGAAACGCCAACAGGAATGGCATTAGGAAAAAAAAAATCGTTAGACAGTTCTTCTACGTTACGCAGTTCTGATACATGCTTATAGCATGTTTCATTTCAAGTGGCTATGCCGCCCGAGCTCAGCTTCCTGAAAAGCAATATGAATTTAAATCATCGGTTGTGCCCGTGTACTGCTAATTTTGCTCGAGGGATTAGGCATGGCTGGAGCAGCTGCCCTTTGAGCTATCACCGAGGCGTCCCCCTGGTTGCCCCTGCACGAGCCACACGATGGGTGGACTACGTGACAGAACTGCTGAGGCGCCCAACTCACGGCGCGCGCACAATCTATACATGGCGAGCGTTTCCACGCCGCGTGCGCGCCGCAACAAAAGGTTGCCCGGCGAGTCGAAATTAACCGTCGCGTCGGTGTGCGGCCCTTTCCAGTTTCGAAGCAAGTGTGAATGCGAAGCGCACTGATAGCAGCACTCACCTCATAATCGGGGATTCACTGATACAGCCAAAGCCTCTCTGCACGTCAGTAATGTAAACACGGGCGAAGCTTCTCCCCGTGTTCGCGATTCGCGCGTATACGTGCGACCGTGCCGTCCGCGGGAAAAATGCTGCGCGTGAGCGAGAACTGGGGTTATCATGGAAATCGACAAATGCTTAAAGGAGCAGTGTACATTAGGCAGGATAAGTTTCACCAAATCGAGAAAACTATAACTTTGTTATCGTCGATAAGTTCACAAACCCGCACGAACATGAAAAAAAAAAAATAACACTCGAGCGCTAATTTTTTGCCTAATAGCGATTATTCAATGCGTTCAGTGCGTATGCGAGGAAGTATTAATTTATCATTCTTGTAATTGCAGCCACTAGTGACGTCACTGTGTCAGTACCACGGTCAGTACTGAAATCTGTTTTGAATTGTTTAAGTGGTAACTCTGGTGGTTGATGCCACGCTAGGGAAAAATAAGACGGTGTCTCCCGCGCGATAAGTGCAGCGAGCCTGAAGCCCCAAGAAACTTCCGCTCACGTGTCTTATCAGACTACTACTCAGGAACAAAAACGGTGTTTTTAAGTTGTTTCTATTTACAAAAAGTCTGTTTTTACGCTTTCAGATAAAGGGAAGGAGCAACTGTCAAGAGCCACAGGATATCAATCAGTCTCCCGGAAAATGTCTGATAGCTCTTACTCCTCATCTCTCTTTGGAAGTGCTCGCGTTGAATCCCCTGGCCCTTTCCCCATCTCGGCCAAGACAGGCTACCTATCCTTTGGACTCTTTCCAAACTCCTGCCTTCCTCCCCCCCAGCCGACATGGATGATGTTTCCTTCGGGGCACTAACGGAGCCACGGACGACCCTTACTCCCTCCCCAGCCTCCTCACTATATGGATATAGTTTGGGAAAAGCGAGGAGAGATGAAATGATCCTTGACCTGCCGACAGGCAAAGCATGCCCTGAAGGGCGGAGTAGAGGCATCAACTTTTATGCTCTTACAGACGGTCACGTCTGGGGCATGAATACTGCGGCGAGCACTCCGCCTTATTTGTACAGGTGGATGCACAGATGAAGATGCACAGAATAGAGGATGGGACACACACCAGCGCTGGCTTATAATTGTAAGTCAGCGCTGTCAACGTCGTAAGTCAGCTGCTCTATTAAGTTGTCCGGTGTACGTCTTTAGCGCGCTTTTTAAACATTATGGAGAGCCTGAACGTCCGTAAATGCTGCTGCATAGCATTCACTAACCGTGTCCATAAATGAGAGACAAGTTACATTATTAACAATTCAACAATTACCAACGAGTCCGACTATAAATATCTTGGCGTCCACTTTCCTGACATCTTAACGTGGAATAAGCACATCGAATTTACAGTGAAAAGGGCAATCAAAAGGTTATATTTTATACGGAGGCATTTTAAGCAGGCTTCACAAACTGCAAAACAAACACTTTACTTTTTGTATGTAAGATCAATTCCAGATTATGCTTGTGTAATGTTGGACTCTCATCAGCAGTATCTTGTCAATAGACTGTAAAAAGTGCAAAATAAAGTAAGTAGATTTGTAAGTAATGACTATTACTCATTTGCAAGTATTTCCGAAATAAAAAGAAGATTGGGATGGGAACCTTTGACAATAAGAAGGCAGAAACTTCGGCTTAAATTTTTTCGTAATATTTATTACAATAAGAATGCTATTAATCCACGCGAATACGTCTCACAACCGACGTAGGTCTCGCTTCGTCGGGATGATTCACGAAAAATATTAGAATACCCGTTCAAAACTTTTGGTAGTTCTTTCTTCGTAAGAACAATACAAGAATGGAATCGGCTCCCGGATGATATCATGAACCAAACTAATAATGAATTCTTCTTCTGTTCATTATGATAACGTCGACATAAATGGAATTATTCTCCCGAAGTGTCTTTATTATTTAGAATGTGCGTTTCTATTATTTTTTTTATATTCTGTGCAATTTCGCATAATATGCGCGTTTTTGTTCGTTTTTATTATATATATTTTACAACAATGTATTGTTATTTTTGTTATTTTGAGATTCATGTCTCCCGTCTCCTCCACGCAATGCTTTGTGGTGATGTAGGCAAAGTGCAAATAAAAATAAATAAATAATGCCTCAAGAATAACACGTATAAGGTTTCATATACCTTACGCCAAGCTTAATTGTAAAATTGCTATTATGTATAGGGTAAAAGTGTTGAAAATCAGCGGGCTTCTGTTTTGACGCACACCTGCGACTTGCCCTTGCCATATTTGGACGCTAAATATAGCAAGCTATATGTCAGTGGTCAATACCGGAAGCCGTCCAGGGCCTATGTTTGCAAACGCGCCAAATGAGCTATAGCTTGACGTCTACTTTCTGCGAAACCAGCCGTACGACAGGAGTAGGCGCCCCCAAGATTCTAATAATGTGTCCCTCAACGCCAAACGAAACCAAATTAGACGGAAAACAGAGCAACGAAGGAACCATCTTCTTCGCTAAGAACTAGAAATGCATAATTGCTCACTAACCAGATGAGTTGCGCGAAAATTTACACCAATGGCAGTTTAAATGGAGATCCCACAATCCGAGGCGGCATCGTAGCGAATCAGCAGCAACTGGGAGTTAGCTCACCCTGATGTAAAACGCCATTGAGAGTTATTGACTGCGTAACGTACGCCATTTCACAGAAACGTGGGGATTCGCGTGCTATTTGATTCGCGTTGCACGCATTATTAGTCAGTCCGTTCGTTGCTGCATGTTGCCGTAAGAGTCCTTGACGCCGTCTTTACTACACGGTTTTTATCGCCTGTCCGTCCATCGTCAAACGACGAGGCGGTTTCACAAGATTGCTTTCAGAAGCGCAAAAGCGAAGAAAACCTATTCTTGCTCGTACATATTTCGCGGCAGTCACGAGGATCTCTTGCGTAACTCAAGATCCGGATTCACGACCAAGCGCTGCTGTACCGAACATTTACAGCAGGCTATTCATACTGAAAGGAAAAACTGAAACCTTCGAAACGTGCGACGTGTAGCGTTTTTCCTCGTGAATTTCACATCGTTCAGCCTACATCGAGGAAGAAAATACCTGAAGAAATAAGACTCACGAGATTTATATATAAAGTAGCATAGCGTAAAAGTGCGTAATAGCGGCAGATTGTTCTTATCGTTGTCATCATGGAACGACTTTAAATCCCATCGCCGATCAGGAAAGATAATCCGATGTTTTCCTTATTTTTTTCTCACATGAAGCTACTCTCACTCACCGCTAAACTTGTTGATTTCTTCGTTGTCGTTCGCTCATTAGTTTTTACCCAAACGTGAAAGCAAAGCACGATGGCAGGCCTTATTCGAGTGTTTTCGAGACTATTCTTCCTTTGTATTCGTTCAGGATGAAAGATAGTTGTTTTGCGTGATATCATCCTCAGGGTGCTCATGTCAGGTGCGAAAGTTACTGCGCACACACACGCAGCTTATAATACCTCTTGTGTTAGCATATAGCGAGCAGTTAAAGGCATCATCATACTTTGCGATTTTCTTTCTCGCAATAAGTTCATGGAGCATGATAGAAAAGTCCCACGGAAACGTAGTTTAACGCAGGTTTTGTCCTTTATTTTCTGGTTGCTGATTTTGAATAATGCTGTTTCGAGGACCAACTGGGACGAACTATTTCTTGTAAAACTAATGCAGTATAAGTCGATAGGAATGCCTTCTTGCACTGTATTGTGTCGCAGCTTTGACGTACGCTCGGTAGAAGCGATTTCAAGGTAGAGGTCATGAAAAAAAAAAGAAAAAAAAAGACGAGCAACGTCAGTAAGTCTCTTGCATTCCTCAACTACAGTGACGTTCTTCGTGACACGTTATACATCCGTGGTAGTTTCCTACGCTTAAGTATATAATCTGCAGAGCGAATAAATTTGTTTCTTTCGTTTGTTCCGCGATTAATATTGCGTTTTCTTTTTTCGAGGATAGTATAATCAATCGTTTGAGAATACGAACTGCAAAGCGTTTACTGCCACGGCGAACGGGGGTTAGCTTTAAAGGCTAGAAGCCAGGCTGTCGCCCCGAGGCGAATAAATTACCTACGCTCGCGGTCGAACCGCATCGCGAGGCCAGTTTACCGTTATGACCCGCCGCGCTTCACACGGTAGACGAGAGGGGCGAGCGACAGGCGAGGGGCGCGGTTGATTCATCGCGCATACAGATCCACTCGGGTCCCAGAAGTGGGCGCAGACCAGCGCCAAGTGTTCACGGGAGGCGCACATACGCGAAAAAAATTTGCGCAACGCTTCGCAGTGCGCGGCCGCGCACGCGTCGTCGCTCACGTACGCGTCGTGTGGCCGGCACCGAGGAGAGCCGCGGTCTCCTTCTGCGAAGGCAGCCGCGAGCCAAAAGGTGCAAGCGGCGAAGGTGCCAGAGGAGTCGTCGACTGTGCCTGCCCGCCATCGTTCGGCGAACTCTAATTTTAGAGGAACGGCGGGCCGCCCGAAAAACAGCCGCTCAGCGAAAGTGCAGCTCCCAGATGCGCACTTGTCTGAGCCGCCGCTGGCGGCGGCCGGAGCTGTTGTGCACGCGCGCGCGCCTGGCCACGCGGGCGTTCCTTCGACCCGGGGTGCACCGGCTCGCAGCCGGCAATCGCGGTCGCTCGGCCTGCGAAGCCACTCGCGCCAAGTTCAGGCGGCCAGACCGCGCGCTGACCGAGGTTTCGCTCAGCCGCCCGCGAGGACTGCGAGCTGTCGTGCGTTGCACGAGACGTGGCTCCTGTCGCCACGAGAACCGGGCGCCGTGCAGCGCTCCGGGCACGAGAGCTGGCGTTAGCCAATTAGGTCACGCATCCACGCGGTTTCCTCGCGCATCTTTTACCGCGCGTCCTTTCATTGGCCGGGCTCTATTATTTACACTGCGCTTCTGCGTGGCTTTTGCAAATAACAGGATATATAGTAGGGAGCAAAATAAGTTACACAAATGACAGAACTGGGTGCTAAAAACCAGCCGCCAACTGTCCTGACAGTGTTTAGGCGTGTATTCGTGAATATGCCACGGAACACGGGTTGAGGGTGAGTAGGGCGAGGGTGAGTAGCTGAATCGCGCGCGCAAATATATATATATATATATATATATATAACAAAACGGAAAAGGACAGAACAAGAAGAAAAATTTAAATAATCTCAAGTGTTCTTGCCATTTTCACGGAAACTACGCCACTTACTGATTATATACTGAAGTGAAAATAAGTGCTCGTATTTTTTGGAATTCCTGCCAGGGAAGGGGGGGGGGGGGTGTGCGCTAGAGAACAGCACTAATGAAATCACACGATCGAGCCCGCGTGCTTTCTCGATGTCCTAGCCTTAAAAAAAAAAAAGAAGAGAGAGAGAGAGAGGTTCTTAGTTACAAGGCAGAAAGGCATGCGAAGACATGGAGTTGGCGTGGACAATGTAACGGTTATTTTCACAAATCCATTCCTTTCCACGCTTCGTCAGTGGTCCGAGCGGCGCTCCGCCTACGTTATCATTGGGATCGGCCGGCCGTGAACGGTGGGTGATAAAAAAGAAATGGAATCTCGCGAAAGAAATCCTTACGTTACATATCGACCCTGGACTCGCATACAGTAAAGCTTTTCCCCATTCTGATTTTATTAAACTCTTCTAAAGTCAAATTGACAAAACCGTTGACGCCAGCATCGGGCGGTGACTCGCAGCGCCCGTTGTTAGAACCGCCCAATCCAACGCCGTCCTCGTTTATGGAAGATCACTTTCGTTTGCTTTGAAAGCAAATTGCATTGTTTTACTTGACAGCTTGACAGGTTCTTCTTATCTAATTGGCTGACAAGAGGGTAACGAGCACGCAGAAGTGGAGAAGGTTCCGGTGGGCCCGAGTTAGCGCAGTGTAAGTAGGTAACCGATGAGGAGGGCGGTGCCGGCGCCCGCGAGTGGTCCGCTTCCCCTTACTTAGCTTGCCGTGACTGGTCAAAAATCGCGGCGGCATGCAATGGCAGGTTAAAAATGGAGTTAAAACGAATCCTCAGCGAAGGAGAGTTGGCGGAGCGATGTGGTATGCCTACCGAACGGGCTCGACAACTTTACAAAACCGCGCATAATTCTTATTACTCGCAGAGAAATCCATTCTCCATGGCAGCTCCGAGCAGCCTGTGGCAAAGCGATCGGCGGGCAGCCATCTTTATGCCTTTCGGAAAGGGGTAGTCTCGGACTATCCCGAACAATAATTCAGTTTTGTTCGGCATAATAGAGAGAGAGAGAGAAGTGGTTCTTGTGGGGAAGGAGGAATGGCTAGCACTATCTTCTGCAACCCATGCGGGAGCACGGCTCAGCGCCAGCAGTGTGGGGGAGATGGGATAATAATCAATCTTTTGTGCGTACATGTCACTTTGACGTAGTCAATTGTCGCTTTTTCGTGTCGTCACGTGACAGTCAGGCGAAGTGGGCGGAGCCCGACAGATTTTGACCATAGCGAAGGGCTAGTGACGAAAAACAATATTATCATTCTTTTTTTTTTCGCCCTAATCATGCATAATCAGCGTGTAAACGTCAGATGGAGGTTTTTGCGGTTTCCGTGACGTCGCGTGACAGACCGGTGATGTCTTTTTTAGCAATCGTGGAGGGCTAGTGGCAGAAATGCAATAGAAGCAGATTGGAATATCTTTGAGTTATAGCGCTCCTGCTATACTTCCTCGCGGAGTGACCAAGGCACAAGGGCAACGGTTTATTTAACCGAGTCATTCGAAAGAGACCTTGCCATAACCACTTACGCAGGTATTTTCCCGTGCCGAGGCTGCAACAATCGTAGTTATCCCGTATTTCGGGCGATAAGTGTGTGTCCGGCAATGCCGACCACCAAATTTATTAATCGAATGGATAACCGAATAACACGTACTTGTATTCGTAATTCCAGATATTCCACGTACCGCTACCTTTCGTAGCTTTTTTATCGCGTTCACCCTATGGCGTTGGCGCTAAAGATTAACCTCGTCAGAGTTATGCGTGACGCTGCACTGGCTCTCTGATACTGCGCTCACAAGGAGTGACCCGAAGAGTGGCGCCCGGCAACAGGGCGAGCACGCAACGCGCGATGTCGACACGGAAAGGTCCCAGTTCACCGCTGTGACGCTGATCGAACGGCTGGCCCTCGGCGAAGAGAATAAAAAAAAAAAAAAGCGATACGTCGGCGCACGCTCCTTTCGCGAAGGCCCGCTGCCGGTAACCGATATAAATCCCAACGCCGCCGCCCACGTGTAAACTATACAAGGCGAAGCGCCATCGTGCCGATATTCGCCCCCTCATTGCTATTCGTGTTGCCTGCCCGGTATTCTCTGAAAGCCTTGTTTTCTGGAACAATCCATTTCGAAACCTTCCAGCGCAGAGACGAACCAATACTGCCGCTAAGAGCGGCGTCGCATAGGTAAATCGCGCTCGCATTTCGGGGAGATTACCGACATATGGAAGAGCCTAATGTTTGTTCCGTTGGTCTCGTGTGTGAACGAGGTTTTAGGGATACGGCTATGACAAGCACGAAGAATATTGCGACAGGTAGCACTCAATAAGTCTAGCTCGTAGAAGGTTTGTATTAACTTGGACAATACGAAGTGTAGAAATTACGGTGCGTGGGTGCTTTCTTTTTCTCTCTCTCTCGCCAACACAGTTTGTTCGACAGTTGAACCAGTGAGTTGAGCATTCGAATCGTGAGGTTCCAGTTTTGCGGGCAGCTATACAGGAGGCACCATTTATAGCGCCAACTATTTACTCTCTTGTATGTTCATTGAAAGGCTGTTACCAAAGCCCTCTGCTGCCTCTGTAGTGGTAGTGTACAAGTGGGCGCTGTAGTCAATTCATGAGGACATGAAGTGAAGGCGAAGGCTTTTGACACTGCCAGAGGAATGAGTAAATCTCTTGTTAACTGACTTGTGCCATAGCTCTCGATAAGGATTCTCGAAGAAGCGAGATAGGTGAACATTTCTTTCTTTCTTTCTTTCTTTCTTTCTATTGTTAATCAGAAACGTTGTGAACTGTCAGGCCAAATGAACGCTTTGTACTACATGATCAACCGAGACTCAGGCTCACAGCGTGGCGTTTCAACAAACAAGAAATAGGGCCCAATGTCCATCTCTCAGGCTAAAGAATCTTTTTTTTTTTTCAGATAACCGACAGTAGGTGTTTGTTTATAGAGGTAGAAAATAAAACGAGCTAAAATATATCAGCGGAGCACGACGAGCAGAGGTGGATTCAGGAAAATACCGATGCGCCCAGTGCGCCGATCAATCATGCGTGAGATAGCAAATCACGCGAACATGACGCGACGGAGATAAGGCAAGGCGCATCGAATCAACGTCACCGCCCAGCATCCGCAGCAAATATATATGAAAGAACGGCACGAAGAGCAGCGCCTGAAACAGGCTGCGCACGCGAAGGAAGTTCAGCCGGCGATCGGCAATGGCATATTGCGCGGAGCTTGCTTGCGCCGTTAGCAAAGCCTGCTGATAGTGTTGCGTGTGACATGACCGCCATTCCATCGTTTGGTCAGTTCACTCGAACAATAGCACGTGTTTATCTTTTTCTTCTTTTGTGCAGGAGGTCACGTCCCTATGACCACAATACGCAACTCTAGACTGAGATAAGGTGAGTACTTCCACGCTTTATAATTGTCTTCTTTTTTTCTTCTTCTTCTTTTTCGTTTTTAATGGATGAGCGCGCATGTTTGTCCAGGACGCCGACAGTTACCTAACGTTACTTGACGATGTTCTTGCTCAAGAAAAGCCGCGTTGAAGGCTCGGTGTCTATAGCACAAATGGAGCGCGAACTATTAGCGACTCTCTTTTCGCAACAAAGGCATTAGCGAGCGTGGTTGGCGCTCCCACAAATAAGGCTCGCTCGTGGTTGGCGGCGGAGCAAACAAAGGCTGCAAAGACAGACGGGACGAGGCCGCGAAGAAGACGACGACGACGACGCACATGTTTGCGTAAGGTCGCCGTTACTCCTCGAGTCGTTCTCGGCCTCCACCGCGCAGCCCGTTGAGAGACGCGGAGCACACGCGATCGCTGAACCGCCGTTGCGCATCTCAATCGATGTCTCGCGCCACAATGGCCCGTCGTCGGGCCGTCATTCCGTCAGCGAAAACTTTAATTACTCCGTCGTGGCCGGTGATTGACACGGGGTCACGCTCGCACACACAAGCTCACGAGCGAGCGTCGGATTGGGCGTTGCCTTTGTTTTTAAGCCCCAGCCTGTTCTGTGGTGAGGCAGCGACAGCGGAACCCCTGTCTCGCTATGGATGATCAATTTGTAATGCGTCTGCCCGACCAAGACGGAACGTTTTTACCAAGGAGAGGGGGGGGGGGGGACCGTACGAAATAAGAAAATCACTTTTTTTTCCTTTTCTAATTTCATACCACAAAACGACGCCAGTTTGGCTTCGTAACACTCTGCACTTTCATTGTTCTTTCTAGCTGGTTTCTGACTGAAAAATATTTTTACCTCTGGCGCGCTTGCAAAGCGAACCAAACGTCAAACATGGAGCACGCTGCTCAATGGTAGAAATTACGCTATGCCTGAATCCTGAGAATTAGTCTGCGAAAAAGTTGCATAGGGTGGGCTCTTATATAGAAAGCAGGAGTTCAGTTCTCGGTTGTGCCGACTCAAGCTGCATTACTGGTGGGTAACAATTTCAGCTGCATCATACGACTACATACATACATACATACATACATACATACATACATACATACATACATACATACATACATACATACATACATACATACATACATACATACATACATACATACATACATACATACATACATACATACATACATACATACATACATACATACATACATACATGATAATGTTTAAAATGGGCTTTATAAACCTTGCTAGGAGACCCAAATTAAGGGATACCCGCAACAGGCTGTCTCACCACATAGACATCGACCGAATAGGCTTTAACAAATTACTTTTACAAGTAACTCTAATCGGACTCGAAGAACTAACAGATGTAGCAAGCTATAATACAGCAATAAACACGGATTTCCATGGTTCAAATGCGTGGAAGAGATCGTGTTCAAAGTTCGAGTACATGACCAAATCGAATCAGGTATTTTAGAAAATTATAACGTCATTATGGCAGGTAAAAATAAGTACTTTGGGAAAAGATATGAACCGTCTCCATGGCAACGTGTCTCGCAGGTTTGCAGGATTCTTAGCCATCCAACTCATCGACACATGTGCATGTGCTCTGAAAGCAGCCGCCTAGTGCTCAGGTCACTGGCATTGTTGCTTTACACCCAGTTTTGTTCGATCCCCCAATACGGGACCATTTGAACGCATGGAAAGTTTAAGCATCGTGCGCTCGCGCTCAGGTGGGGCACCGTCTAGATTTGCGTCAAGTGCCATCCGAGAGAGAACGTTTTTCCTCGTGCTCTCACCGGCAACTTAAGCGCGCCTTTAAGCGGCTCCCGCCAACGTTGAAACGCCTCGGCGCCGGCGGGTCGAGGCGCGCTCTCACGGCCTGCTATGACAGATTTGACAGAGACACTCTCGAACAGCGTAAACAACAAGAAAAAAAAAGCGTAAAACAAAACATCAACGTTGTCCCGCGAGCGGGTCTTTCGCGGTACGCACCAAATCGCACTCAGCGTCCAGGCGTTCTGAGGACCAGCGCTGGGAGTCTGGCAGTCTGCCAAGAAACTGGCCTCCCCCTCGCTGCGCGCGCGCGGCGACGAGTCACGAGCGCGCCTCGCGTTTCCAGCGCCACTTTATTTTCTCCAGCAGTCCACCTCCAGTCTGACACGAGAGGAAGCAACGGTCTCAACCTGGAGAAAGAAGCGCGCCACTGGAAGCGGCGATGTGCGCACGTGCGAGACTGCAGCCTGCGATGCCGCGTTAACGACCCCAGGCTGGCTAGCTTCGACGCAGCTTTCTGCAATCAGCTGATACACATGCCGCGAGCCCCTACCGCTGCTGCCGTCTGCACGATCGACGGTCCCATCATGCCCGTTTCGTCACTTGTCGTCACGTCGCGTCGCGGTTGCGTGAGCTCGCGCGTCACTGCGGCAACGCGCCGCAGAGGCGCGCCAAAGGTTTCGCCGCTCGTATCGCGCGCGCCGACGAGAGGGAAAACGGGGGGGAATCACGCGTGCGGCGGGCGAAATTAGAGGGGCGGCCGTGAAGGGCCGCAGCCCGAGCGATCGAAATCCCATGACAGTGGGGCTCCATTGTGAGACGAAACGCACACAGCGGCACGCCAAGGGCAACGGGTTATTGGCGTGAGCAACGCCTTCGCCATCTCAGGTGTAGCTGCGCCGACACCTTTTCGTGCGGCGCTCCATGCCCCGGTCGGGGATAGTTTCGCCGAGAAATGGCGCGCCGCCGACATTTAGCGGCGGTGAGGCGCTGCGCGCGGAATCGTCCGCCTAATCGCGTCGCCTGCCGGACGGTGCTCAACCACCTCCGCGTGAGCCTTCATTCACCACAATATGTTTCCCTTTGTCGCCGTTGTTCCTGTCCTTTCTAACACTTCTTTTACTGTTTTTTTTTTTAATACTCACTTCGACCTTGCTATCGTCTAAGTCTTGATTCCTGCGAAACATCTACCTTACAAAATTACCTCGTCCATGGCAGTTCGTAATGTCACTTCTTTCTTTTTTGCCCATAATAGCGTCGAAAGAACATGTCTTCAATGTACGCATTTTTTCTTGTTGAGAAAAAAAAAATATTGCTTGTCGCGCGAGACTCCCCCATACCGCGTAAACAAATGAATGTTGTGAGTGAGTGTTAGTGCTGTTCTCTGGCCCTGTGAATGGGTGAGGTATACGAAGGATTTCCAGTCACGACGAGTTCGTCTGCTCCTTGCGTCAATGACAGGGTATATATGAAGGCACGTATGAAACGCACTTCACACTTGGGAGTAGCCGGCACTGGTGGAACTGGCGGAAACGGCCCGATAATTTCCGTCGCTCTGGCCACTGGCATTCCCACGCAGTTTATGCCCTGGGAAGGAAACGGGCCTTCGTCTGCGAGCGTCCTCCCGCACGTGTGGCGGCGCACGGCCGTTGCTTGGCCCGTTTATTATTTCGGCCGTTCCCAGACGACTGTGGCTTTCGAGCGCCATGTAAGCAGCGCCCAATGGTGTAAACAAACCCCGCATGTCGCGGCTTCGGTCGCGCCGTCTGGAGACTCGCTAAGCGGCTCCAGGGGGAAGGCAGGATTTCGTGATCTCGTTTTACTTTGAAGGTTTTGAAAGCGGCGTTGCAAATGAAACCGAAACGTTAAAATGCGCTCGACTTGCTTTCTCTTAAGCGGATATGATGTTGGTAAGAAGGCAGAAAAGGAAATTGAGAACGACTGAGCGCTGCCGAAAAATATTGACCCAATCCGTTACAACGTTCGCGGAGGATCAGATTTATTAATGTTTTTACGACGAGTGTGTAGGCATCGATTATGGCCTCAGTAATTTGGTGTGGTATGTAATGTACTGAGCCGCCGAAGGCAGACAATAGAAGTACGGGGTCTGCTAGGATCAGGCGCTGAGCAAGCTATCTTAAGCAACAACCACATGGAACGTTTTCTGGACGTATTTAGTATTTCAGAGGCGGCTTCGCCAGCTTTTGGGGCGTTTAATTCATGCGACGCGATAAGTAGGCTCCGACCACGGCCGAAATGCGTACTGTGCCGTGACCGGTAAACAGAAAGAGCAAATTTTCGTCGTGAAAAGACGGCGGCTATCGCGCTAAGTAATGTGGACACGCCGAAGAAGGCGACATCCAGAATTACGGTTCTTACGGTTGCTCTCTAGGATCTCTCGGTGAAGCCGGAGTATAGCACCGTGCCTCCGTCTTTGAAATTTCCTGATGCCATCCGCCCAGCTCTCTCTCTCCCTCCTCCCCCCCCCTCCCCAGACAAAATTTCCTGCTATACACCCCTGCATCGCTCGTGCATTACAGGCTCCGAAGCCGCTGTTTTTGGCTCCCGAGCGCGCGAGGCGCACTTCCGTGCACCGACCAAGCGCCAAAGAATAATAAGAACAGACTCGCGCTTAGATTCCCGTTAAGCTTTAAACAACACAGGCATGGTGTAATCGAGTTAGAGCTGAGGTTCTCAATACGCTGTTTCTTGTAGCGTGCTGTCGTTCTCGGGCTGTAAGACAACGGACGCAGTGCAGGACATGTTATTACTTTACCTGTGGCTGCAAGTGAAGCTAACACCAGAGGTCTGATTTCCGGCTGCGGTTATGTTGGCATTGCGATAAGAACAATAAACAAAAACTTTCACTTGAAGTGCCTAAGAGAAAAGTATTTGCTTCAAAATTTAATGATAGACTTTCTTCTTTTTTTTTAAAGGCGGTTGCGGCAGATAGCACGATTATAATTCTTAAACAGGATTACGAAGAGGCGGACATTATTTCCACGAGAAATCAAGATGCGCAATCAACTAATTGACAAAACTGCGCTAATTCAGTTTTTAACTAATTACTTTGCCACGTATAATGCAATTCAAGATTTGTAGCTCGCAACTGCAAAGAATATTGACTTGTAACGAATTCTAAAGAGGACATCGGTTTCGAGAGACGCGCTGTCGAACTTGATGCAAAAATACACTGTCGTTCCACTTACTTTTTTACGATAACGTCCTTTTAAACATTGAAGCATAGCAGTAACATGAATGCCAATGTATTTCGTCGCGTACTTTGGCAATGAATATCTCGAAACTGATGTCATCCTGGGCATTCGTTCCAAGTGGATACCGCCTTATGAACTCACCGGCTACAGATCATAAATTATAATATGTGCCTAATGTAGTTAGTTAAAAACTTAATTAGTACAATTGTGTTAACTGATCGCTGATTAAATTAAATTTTCTCATTCCCGTAATGCCCACCTCTGATTAAACCAGTTCAAACATTAGAATTGCCCTATCTGCCGATGGTGATTTTTTAAAAATCCGCTATTGTTAAAAAAAAAAAACGGCATAGACCAAGGTAAATATGAGGGACGTTCCGAAAGTAAGTTTTGTCATATTTTTGAAAGACAAGATGGTACACCAGGTGAAACAGACAATCGCCATAAGGATACGCGCGTTGGTGGTTCAACGACGGAAGGAGTGTCAAGGAATGACGCATGTGCAGAGCGCCGAAGAAGAGCGAGTAACAGCATACCGATGTGCCAGAGGTTATTCGAGTGCAAATCACGATGGCAGACAGACGTGCTGACAGCGTGGTCGCCATTAGAAGTGCGTGCTCTTATCCGGTATGAATGGGCAGGTGGGACTAGTGCGTGTATCATCCGTGAACGCCTACAGATCGCGTATGGTGTCTCAGGCCTTGCACCGCAGGGCACCGAGTTTTACCAGAGTGGTTTCCTCAAACTGACTGCACGCTACGACAAATGCCTCAATGTCGGTGGCGACTATGTGAGAAAATGTGGCAAGGTGTATAGTTTATGACGCCATAGTGTATCCTTTCTCTTTTTTGGCAGTAAAGTTTCCGTGAGAAAATAAATGACCAAACTTACTTTCGGAACGTCCCTCGTACATTGAATGCCGCAGAGACACACTAGACGGCATTTCGTCAAATACTTTTTTCTTCCATGCCCTCCAGTGTACGCGCCCGTCACCCCAGCCTGTGCAGTTGCTTTCGTGCTCTAGAATTGGGCTTATGACGTCACTCGCGTGTCAGAGAAGAACCGAAGGAAGCTTTCGCGGCGAGCAGAAGCGGTCAAGGCATCGAGGCGGGCACGCACCGCGTGGAGACGCGTGGCCTCCGCGTTGCGCGCGGCTCACGCTGCTGCGAGGGTGAATTAAAATTGAGACGGGACGGCGCGGCCCTGCGCGTAGTGGCAAAGCGCGTGCACACTTCCGCACGCGGGAGTCGTTCAAACTCTCAGCCCCACTTCTGGGATGCGGCCAATTCGGAAGCCAGCGCTATGGGCGCCCGCGGTCCATGTCGGTGCATCCGTCTTTTTGGCACGACACCCGTGAAAGGTGGCGAAGTGAGCCGCCGCTAGCTCGGGAATTCTCGGCGTTCTCATCTCGCCGCCAAATCTTTCTTTTTTTTTTGTCTTTGGTTGTTTTTTGTTTCTCGATTTTAAACCGCCCGCAGAGTGTTTGCACAGCGACGCCTAGACCCTGCTTCGCTTTCAGAGAGCTTTTCACAGAGCATGCGCGGAGGCCGAACTTCTCGGACATTCCTGTGTTCCTTCCTTTTCGTTAGCATATTATATGAATATTGATCGAAAAATAAGAGCGTGGCGAATACAAAATGATGCGGGGCTAATGGTACAAATCCTGTACGGCCAGAAAGCTGAAATATGCAGGACTCAAGGGCTCATAAGTTCACGGACGGCTAGCATAATTTTTGCTTTGGGCTTCTTCATTCAATTTTCAGCCGGCTTCTTACTTGCTTCTGCGCGAGTGGCCGCCAGATTGACGAAGCTGTCGGTACGCCGCGAGTCTCAGGCGCCTTTCTCACGATCAGCTCTATTGCGCAAATGGCCTCGAGACTACGGTTTCTCACACGCAATGCTTTTTTGAGCTCCAAGGTTCATACTTTTACAGCCTTGCAATTGCGAACGGTTGCACCGAGCGACGTAACAAAAAACATAGGCAGAACGGGACGCAGCAAGTGCTTTCTCCCCTCTCTGCCTCCACTAGCGCTTCAGTCACACCGTTCGTCGCTTCGCAAACCGCCAGTGAATGTGGCGGACGCAAGCTTGGGTGAATCGTTTGTTCTTCGTTTTCCTCCCCGTTTAAGTGTCCATCATTCACAGTCGCCTACCATCCCGAAACTGTCCAGCAGCGGCGTCGGCTGCAGCACCCGCCCGCCCCATGTGACGACCGCAGTCAACGAAACGAGAGAAAACGCCTCGATATGCATAAAAACAGAGCCTCCGCGCGCGCGCGCTCCGTGTAAGGGCGCCGGCTGTTGGGCTTCGCCGAACGGCGGCGCTTGTGAAATTAGGCGCGGACCGACTGCGGCTGCCTTGGCGTCTCATGCGCGACTCGCGTTCCGACGCCGGCGAGATATGCGCGCGCCAAGGGAACTGACGACTCGAGTGTCGCAATTGCTCTCGCGGGCCCGGGCATCTGCTGGCTGATCCGCGGCAGAGAAAAGGAAAGATGGGAGCGGCTGGGGCGAGAGGGAAAAGAAAGAAAGACGGAGCAGGCGGCCAAAATAATAGGCAAGACAGAGGCAATCGTCATACACGGGGACGGCCCACTAATAAGCCGCGCGAGAAGACATGGGACCCCGTCTGCGTGCGCCCATACGGGCCCCGTTACGGAGGAGCGTCAAAGCGTGTGACGCACTTCGCGCCAGCCGCCGCCGCGCTGCTTCCGCCGTGGCGCGTGAATGAAACGAGGGGGGGGGGGGGGCGACGAACGTCCTCCTCCTTCAATGATTCAACGGCACAAGCACGCGTGCCTCTGTTTACTGATTTTTCTCCATTCATGAGCGGCCGCACTCAGTTGCGGTTACAAGAAAATTGACGTGGTTTCCGAGGGTGCTGACGAAGCTTGTTCGTCGCTTAAGTCCGAGGCATATTGTAGCTGACTAGACGAGAAAGGATGTCCACCTAGTATTCCATTTCGGGGGAAATTCAACAATATTTCTGGATTTCTAGATTTGGTGCTCGAACGTTCGAGCTGTAGAAAAAAAGAAAAAGAGAAACAAGTGCTTGCGAATTTATGAAAATGCGATCGTCGTATAGGAGTCACTATATAAGGCGGCTGGCAATGAGAGCGCATTGTTATTGCACCAATATATCTTTTTTTTTTATCTTCCACGATGCTGAGAGATGAAGATACAAAAGGCCACCGGAAAAAAGTTCGCAAAATGTCACGTAACATAACCATACTTGCTCCCGATGGAGCCAGGACGGCGCTTTCCACACCTGGAAGCACTACACTTTGCAGCTCAAATGTTGTCTTGACCGCTTTCACAACGACAATTCACAGTTTACGCGAAACAGTTAGGCATATCCACAAACGCTGATGAAGTTGCAATCGCACCTAGACGGTTGTTATTATTTTCCACGCCAGTACTCAAATATGTGGCGCAAATTAGATGTACGTTGAAGCTGCTAGAACACTTGTATGGCTGCCTCAGGGGATTGCTCCTCTCAAATAATTCGCAACGAGCCCACAGTTTACTACACTCTCCAGTAAGTGGTATAGTAATTCGATAACCAAAGAGCGTGTCCCAGGCCGTCAATGCCACTTCTTGTTTTGCTTGTCTTCATTTGCAATGAACTATTTTTAACGCGGAATAACGTAGGTCTGAGCGGCACTTCGAAAGCAGCCGTTCTCCCTGATGTGAATGACAGTGCGCACGCCGTATACAGTCAGCGAACACAGGAAGTGCGGAGCGTTCGCCAGTGTGTTTGCAGCTCTCGGAAACCATAGATCACGTTTCACTCGGCGCTAGCAAACATTTCAAAGACTGGCCTGGTGCCGAGTCTCTCTCTCTCTCTCTCTCTCTCTCCGTTTTTTCAATCTCGTGCGCAAGCAGCAAAAAGGGTTAAACAGCTTGCTTAACTCATCACCCGAAAGGCACCCGGCGCGGAGCGAGCAGAGGCCGCAGCTTTCGCCATCGATTCCGCGTACGCGCGTGCCACCGAAAAAAAAAAAGAAGCACTGACCCAGTGGCGATCTTGCCGCTAGGAACCAATTGAGTATACCGTGGCTTGGGGCACGTGCCGATGGAAAGACAAAGGAGAGAAAGAAAAAAAAAACTCTGACGAAAGCAAAACCGAGACGCACGCGCACGCAAAAAGAAAATCGCTGGGCGCACCGCGCCGTACGGACCTCAGCGGCGGCGGCGGCGAGTTATTCGATTCACGGGCGAAAAAGGTCACGCACTTCAATGGAAGCCCTCTTTCGCAAGCACCCTCCGCCCCGAGATATACTACACACACACTGGCGGCTTTGCGGCCGCATGCACCGCTGCTCAATTATTTCGTCCCTGAGGGCAGAAGGCCCTTCGTTCTCCCCATATACGGGAGACGAAAAAACGGAGCAAAAGGAGATAGTTATGCTCTACAGAGTTGTGCCACGATTTAACGCTGCAAACATTAATGCGTAAGGTATTATAAAGCATCGAAAGTCATTCATTTCACGAGAAACGGCCGTTTAGCGCTCAAAGGCAGCCACGCTTTTCGGCAGTGTAGCCCGCAACCTTTTGGCGCCAATTTGTCCCTCAACCGCAGTTGCACGCTGGAGCGACGTCAAAACTCCCCACTTGACGCATTGCGCCATCCGCTACGTTTTTCTGTGGATGGTGTTTTTTCCAAAGAGAACCACTGTATTCTATCAAGCGTACAGAAATAGAATAATGAGTCAAGCTGTCTTCATTGATTGCTATATATGAAAAGAGAGGTATTGCGCGCAAGGTAGTATACGACGTGGCTATTGCTGTTCTTTATGAACAAGTACGCGCAGAATATTATGTACCGGCTAGTTATGCGAAGTTTCGAAAACCTAAATTGCGAAAGACAAACGAAACACGTTGGCATTCGAGGTGGCTCGTATCCGAACGATACCATGACCATAGAGCCTGAATCCAATTTGCGCAGTCTGCCGTCTTCGGCTGCAATTTACAATTTTCTGTCTCTTTTTACAAGGACAAAAAGACCCCCCCCCCCTTTTTTTTTTCTTTCTTTCTTTCTTTCTTTTCTTTTCTTTTGTAAGGCAAATGGCTTTGAATGACGAAGAGAACTTCCAAGCCATAGTTCGGCCGATCCAGATTTCAAAGACTTGGCGTATACCCCCACATCCGCCAGCGCCGCTTATACACTGAGGCGCAGAAGCTTGTTTTGCAACACACGTATATCCAAGCGTGGGCTGCTAGACGGATCAGGCTATAGATTTCGAACTGGGAGAGATATGCGGTCCGTTTGTTCGGCGCAGTTGCGCCGAACCTTTTTACTATGGGGCGGCGGCGGTCTATATGTGTTAGCTATGCTCCGAGAGAGAGAGAGAGAATATGATAAATGAAAGGTAGGGAGGTTAACCAGGACTGAGCCCGGTTGGCTACCCTACACTGGGGAAAGGGAAAGGGGGACGGAAAGATTAAAAGAAGAGAAAGTCCACGGGAGATATCAGTCGGTCACTCAGTCCGGATCACAGACGCTGACTCAATCCGGTCGCTTTCAAACATCGCAGCAGCGCTTTTGTGGCCTTTTGTAGCTGCGCTATGCGAGGCCATGGTCCCAAGATCTCGTTCAAGGTGAATGGCTTTCCATCTAGCTGATTGAGAGCTGTGCAGAGGTCTTGCCTTTCATTTTCAAAAGATGGCAGTAGCACAGTAGGTGTTCTACGGTTTCCTCGACACCGCAGGCATTGCACTCGGCGCTATCAGCCATTCCAATCAGAAATGCTTAAGCACTGGTGAATGCGACGCCCAAACGTAAGCGGCACAGCACTGTTTGCTCATTTTGCGGAAGACCTGGTAACAGCCGCAGTTGCATAGAGGGATCGAGGGAATGCAAGCGATGTTGAGTGAATTCAGGTGTGTGCCACTTCTCCAATGTCAAAGAGTGCGCTAGCTTGCCTAAGTGTTGGGCTGCGTCGGTCCGCGATAAAGGTATTGAAGCAAGGGTTGCTCCTTCGTGTGCTTTTCTAGCAGCTTCGTCAGCAAAGTCGTTGCCAGAGATACCGCAATGACCAGACAGCCACTGAAACACGACGTCGTGTCCTTTCGCGATCATGTGATGGTGCATTTCTCGTATCTCCGACACGAGTTGTTCACATGACCCGCGACGAAGAGATGCCAGAAGACATTGTAAGGCCGCCTTCGAATCGCAGAATATAGACCACCGATTAGCCGGTTGGTTCTTAATATAATCAACGGCACCTCGGAGGGCAACAAGCTCCGAACCGGTCGATGTTGTCAAGTGAGAAATCTTCTATTGGATGCTTAGTGATCGTCATGGTATAACCACTGCGCTGGTGGAGCTGCGTCTGAGTGGAAGAGCCATCCGTATATATGTGGACTCGATCAAAGTAGAAAGTGTGCAAACAATCCAGAGCTGCTTGCTTCGAGGCCAAGGTAGGCAGGTCGGTTTTCTTTCTTATCCCTGGAACCGTAAGACGCATTTGAGGTTGTTTTAAACACCACAAAGCTGAGGTTGAACGTGCTGAGGGTGTGAAACCCGATGGTAAGGAGGCACGATGGATGCTTACCTTGTTGGAGAAGGACGTCTGTGGTCGTCGTTCTGGCAGGCACGCAAGAGAGCTTGACTGCATCCGTGAAACATGGCGAACATGGGCTCTAAGCGTTTCGGTGCTAATGTAAGTCGCGATCGGATGGTCTTGAGCCATTATAATGGTTCCAGCTGTTGAGGCGCTGCACGGAAGGCCTAGGCAAACACGTAGTGCCTGCGCCTGCACGCTCTGAAGTTCTCGAAGATTTGACTTGCATGTTTTAGCAAGCACGGGGGAGCTATAGCGTAGGAATCTGATGAACAGTGCTCAATATAACTGTAGCATGGAGCCCACTGACGATCCTCATGTTTTGCCGGCGATGAACTTGAAGACGTGAACAATAGATGTAAGCTTCTTCTTTAATTGGGCAACATGAGGGCTCCAAGTGAGGTCCCGGTCTACAATGACGCCCAAAAACCGGTGATTTTTCTTGTAGGAGATAGGCTGACCATTGATGCATACTGGATAAGGAGTCATCGCTTTTCGCGTAAAAGCGACTAACGCACATTTTTCTGTTGAGATGGTAAGGCCTTGTGTGTGAAGGCAGTCAGACGCCTGTGTTGCTGCTTTCTGTAGCCGTGCGCGAACCTGCAGGCGAGTGACCGCTGATGTCCAGATGCAGATGTCGTCGGCGTAGATTGAAACACTCACTGTTTCCGGTAGGGATTCGGCCAGCCCAAGAAGCGCAAGGTCGAAAAGAATAGGGCTTAGAACACCGCCTTGGGGAACGCCTCGGCATGTGTAGTGGTCGGTAGTCGGACCATCTTCCGTACTTATGAACAAGGACCATTGTGTCAAGTAGTTTCTGATCCATTGATATACTCGCCCTCCTAGTTCAATTGTCAAAAGTGCGTCTAGAATGGTTTCATGGGAAACGTTGTCGTAAGCGCCTTTCACGTCAAGAAAGAGTGCTACTGATAATCGCTGCCGAGATTTTTGTTGTTCTACTGATGATACTATATCGATGACACTGTCAATAAATCAACGACCGCGTCAAATACCCGCCATAGAGTCAGGGTAAATTTTGTGGTGTTCAAGGTACCATTCGAGACACATGAGGATCATACGTTCCATAAGCTTCCCGACGCAGCTGGCAAGAGCTATAGGCCGATACGATGCCAGTTCGAGTGGCGACTTTCCTGCTTTTAGAAGCGGTACCAGGCGGCTGCGTATCCATTCCTGTGGGACGACACCATCTTGCCATGAACTATTAAAAAGGCTGAGAAGTTCTCTTCGTGCTTCTCGACCTAGGTGGCGCAAAGCAGTATATGTTATGCCATCGGGCCCTGGTGAAGACGAACACCTGCAGAGCGCCACAGCAGTTTCTAACTCTTCCATAGAGAATGGAGCGTCCATACTTGCATCTCGTGGGCCGGGGATGTTGCCTAGAGCCATGTCAGGGACTAAAACTGTGCCGCCGGCGACGTTCGCACAACATTCCTCTGCGACGTCTATCTCACGGCGGTTTTGATAGAGAGCAAGGGCGTTGAAAGGGTGTCGTTGCTGGGGACTTGAGGAAAGACCCCGTCGGGTACGCCACACACGGGACAATGGCTTGCGGGGGTGCAGTGAGTCGCAAAAGCATTTCCATCTTTAATCCGCTAGCTTATCCATTCGGCGTTTGATCTTCTTTTGCATGCGCCGAGCTTCTCTGAGGTCAAGAATTGACTTCGTGCGCCTGTACCTCCTTTCAGCTCGGCGACGTAGTGCACGAAGCCTTTCCAATTCAATGTCATTCTTTGTACGCTTTGATGAATGTGTGAAGCAGCGTGTACACTCTTGCATAGCGTCTGCAATTATGTCTTCTAATCTGCGTGCGATATGTGTCTTGCATGTGTCTTCTACACGATCTTGAAAGACTGACCAGTCGATTTGGCGAGAGACAACCGGTAATGCGGCGTCTAGTCCATCGATTCTCACATAGGTCGGAATATGATATCTTCCATAGGTTTCAATATCAGTGAACCATTGCACGCTCAAAGTCAGGCAACGTGACACCAAAGTCAAGTCAAGGCAGCTGCTGTACATAGTTCCTCGCAGAAATGTCGGGTTTCCGTCATTTAGAAGACACAGGTTGTGGCCTGATGCAAAGGATATTAGTGACCTGCCCCTCGAATTTATCCTGGAGCTTCCCTATATATGGTGGTGAGCGTTGAAGTCTCCTGTTATTATCCAAGGACCTGGAGTAGCAGCCATAATATCTTCCAGTCTTTTTCTATCAAACTGACTTGTTGGGGAAAGGTAGACGCCAATAAGAGTAAACGACAGCTTCTTCTTTTTCACAGTAACACAGACGTATTGGTTACCGTCGTGTGGCGCTACGTGTTGGGAAAAATACGTAAGGTCCTTGCGAATGTAAACCAGAACCTTACTACTACGGACACACGTGTTTGAAACAAAAGATTCATATCCCGATAGTCTTATGGAGGCTGATAAGTTCGGTTCACAGATGACCGGTATAGGAAAATGGTTTTAAAATACGAACTGTCGAAAATCCGAAATACGGGACCTCAGGCCTCTCGCATTCCATTGGAATATGGAGGCACTTCTCACATCATCCCGGAACGATCGTTGTTGTTGTCGATGAGCCATGGTTCTGCTGTAGAAGTTCTCAAGCACTGGACTTCTGAAGGCTCGCCAGAACCGGACTGATGGCATCCAGCACTTGCAATGCACTTCGAGCTGTTGGTGTCTGTAGCTTGTCCAGAAGAACACGAATAGCACTCACACCAGAGACCTGATCATAACAACAATTTGTTGATCTTGGTCCGCCAATTTATCAGGAACAGACGAAGTGTCCCCTGCTGTAGAAGTATCATTTCGCTCAGTAGGGGCATGTAGCCTCGGGAGTGCAGGCGACGCGTCAGCAGCCGTGCTGTTCGATGCACCTTTGCCCTTTGAGCTGACTGCGTTTGGCCTGGGCGGAAGAGTGGGTGGTAATATACGTGTGTGGCGTTCTGCAGAGGCTTTGGATGCTCTTGATTGACGTCGGCGACGTGATCGTCGTCGCTTAATAGATGCTGCTGCTTCTCGGTGAGACGAGTGGTCTCTAACCATTTTCTTCAATATTTGCATTTCCTTTCGAATCAAAGGGCATTCCTTCAAAGATGCATCGTGAGGGCCGCTGCAGTTTGTGCACTTCAGCACGCTGGCCTCGCACGTGTTTGTGGTGTGGGGCCCAGTGCAGCGAGAACAGACGGTAGTGTTATTACACACACTACTCACATGGCCAAGCTTCATGCACTTCCAGCACTGCAGCGGTTTTGGTGTCAGAAGTGGCCCACTGCGTGTCGGAAGTGGCCCACCTTTACATGCGATGGGAGGGATTCGCCCTTAAATATGATCTTCACACACCGTGATGTGCCGAGACGAAATGCGTTTGTGGTGATGATGTTTTCCGTAGCTGGCTTGATTAAGATTGACAGATCAGAGTCGACAATGGTCTCGTCAACATCGTAAATTACGCCAGTACGGACTTGTTTGCCCAGCGGAATATAAGGGCTGACTTTCATCCCGCCAAGTTCCGTGACCTTGCGCAAGGAATCCAACGCAGCCGCGTGTTCTACGTCAATCGCTAGCACGTTCTTACGAGTGTTCACTCTGATGTCTTTGATTTCGTTTGGAACCAGCGCCTCGAGATGTGAAGACACGGCTTGCCTGTTCAGGCGTCTCAGGTTGTCAGTGGCGAGAACTGGCGAGAACAGGATGGTGAGCTCCTCGGTATCCCGCGAAGATCTCACGGTGGACTCACTCGAATTCGATGATGCGCTGAGAAATCTTCGCTTTGCTTTACGACTCCGCACCAGCTCGAAGGCGTCGTCGCAAGAATCTTCACCGCTGACATAGTACTGCATGGTGTCGTCGCTGTCAGTGTCGCTCTCGGTGCCGTTGCGCATCCTGGATATGTCTCCGATATGTCTTATACGTTTATGCGCTTCTTTTCTGATTTTTTCGAGCCCTTTTCCACTCACACACACGTGTAATGCGCGTGTGTAACTTCAGGCATCTTATTAAGTACAGAGCGTCAACACCCTTGTAAAGCCCCTCTATGTAGCTTCGAAAGCCTGCAGTAGACAACATGCGACAAGTCTGCATGCGATGTTGCAAGTATGTCTGCGGTCCCAAGGGCGCACCAGGCCTTTATTAGTTGTTGCAGCGGAAAGGTCACACAGGCCGATTTTCTAATCCGGAGGAGCATCAGTCTCCGCGTACATGTTGCTTTCCTTTGGCTCGGCTGTATTCCTTCATGGTCGGGAAGTAAAAAAGAAGAAGAAGAAGAAGAAGAAGAGGAGGAGGAGGAGGAGGAGGAGGAGGAGGAGGAGGAAGAAGAAGAAGCTTACTTTGAAGCGCTCACTTTTTGTCATCATCGTCATCGTCGCCTTCGTGTTCTAATCATGATGATGATGGTCGTCATCTTTCCTACCAAAACCTCAGTTTCATTCATTCATTTATTCTTGCAACGTTCCTTTTATTTTTGGACAGCGGAATGCCCTTGTGAGCCCAATAAAACCAGAATGGCTGAAGATGTCAGGGAAAGACACAAAAGCCGATAAAAGCAAAACTCATAAAAACATAAAAGCCCATGTTCACAGAGCTTCCATTGCGTAAGTGTCGTTCGTTATCGTCGCGGCCATCGTCTTTTAATCACGCCGATCACTGCCGTGAGTGGCGGGAGCCTGAACGCCGGCGAGTAAGGCAGCTTCCTTACGCAATAGGGGCTGACTTGACAAATCTTCTCGTTCGTGAAGAGCCTTTTGCCATTGGCCGGCTGCCTTCTCTAATAACATGTTCAATACCGCTATTGACTGGCGCATGCTCTTGCGAACAGATTTAGGCTTGGTTTTTTGTGAATATGGACAGACTTTTCCTGAACGCGGGACAAAAATTTTAAACAGAGAGCATGCGGGGACTAAACGTCAAACATATAAAAAAAATAATAAAGAAAAGTTGCGGAAGTCTGCATGCTCGGAGTGCACAAAACAAAAACCCATTTACTCTTTGAAAACTCGCTTGTTGATCTTGAATTCATACGTAATATTTTGTGTTATCCGCGATGTGCTCTGCGCGTTAATATAGATTCCGTGGAAACACTGATTGCGTGTGGAATCTGCTCTTTTCAACAGTGATTAAACGTGTCGTAATTACAGCGTGCAGAGTTTTACGAGAATAAACGCACAGGGCCTCTGCGACCAGCAGGTGTTGTAATAAGCGGCTCGAAATTAATTTTGAAGGCCTTGCGGTTCTTTTGAAATCGCCGAGTGGAAAACTGATCAGTTTGCTTTCCTTCGGTATTATGGACGTAAATGCGAGCACTGAGGTTGCAATCGGCGATATCGTTATTATAGGAACGGGGGTTCTTTTTTCTTTTTTGTTTTTTTCGACAGTGAGAGTCACCATGAACTGATCGAATGACCTTCTAGCCGTCCATATATAATCGGGTTCCTAAGGCTTTCACTTTGCCATTTTGATTTACCCCTCGTTCGATTTGGAGGATACGGCTATTCACAAGAGAAAGATGAATAAAGGGAAATACAGCATAGTTAACCAGATGGCAATATTCGGCCTGCTACCCTGCACGGGGCGAGGGGAAATGGGGAGGATAAAAAGCAAAGTTACATATTACACCACAGAGTGAGCACAACACAGGCGCGAAAAAGAAAAACCACGCTCATATGCGCAGTCGTTCGCACAGGCATTGGTTGGAAAGAAGCGCACCGTGCTGCCCATCGATGAGGCCGTTTGTGGTGTGCCCGAAATGATGGTATATCTTGTGGAGCATTCCTCTGCACAAGGATGATAGCACTGCATGCAGTCAGTGTATTGAGTGCATATATTCATTGCATTATGAGCCAACGTAGTGTGCAGCTCGTCAAAAAGCGCCCGAATAAAGTCCGTTAATGGCCTTAGTGCGGATATTACTCGTCTATCTGCAGCTGGCACCTCATCAGCAGCATGGAACCGCATCCACGGCGCAGCCTACAATAGTTTGTCTCTGTCTGTGCGTTTTTATTTGTTTGAGGTATACTGAATTAGGTGGGAGTATTTTTGTTATTCTTCCACGAGTTGCGCTAGCGGTTTGTTCATCGATGGACTTTGGTGCGCTCACTTGAAATGGCGGAAATGACGCACTGCTACAAAACGTGTGCCACCACCATCGAGGGTACGCTGAACTGCGCACAGCAAGCCGGCATGTGCAGCGCACGACATGCGCTCACGTTATGCAGCTGTCAAGATGATTTCACTTCCGATGTGAAGCGTCGCGCTGATACAACGCGTCTACGAACTATAGTTAGGATATTATCTTGCGTTCAAACAAAACACATGCAAAGGACCTGTCCAATGGGCTCGGGTATAGCTCAAAAGAGAGCGCGGATGTAGTTGTTTCATTCGCATGCCTTCGGCCACTCGTCTTATTTGGTTTGACGTTCGACGTCTTGCGCCTCTTCTAAAGAGGTCAGCTATACGTGCAGACAGGGTGCGCAAAGTAGGGGGTGTGCATGCATTGTGCGCATGATTAAGTGTTGTAGCACTTGTCGACACAGCATGCAGTGTGCACCTGAGATATCGGCCACTTTGTCAGTGCGCTCGCCTGCAAGCACGCATGCATGCTGACTGCTTGCCTCTCAGAGCTGTTCCAGGGACGCAAGCGAGGGCGATAAGAGAGCTATTAGCGTTTCATCACGTCGTGCGGGGTAAACAAACAGAGCGCAGCACTGTTAAAACAATGAAAGTACTTCCCGCATGCTCTGAGTCCTGAGGTTTTTGGGCCTGCGTTTTCACGGTCACGTTGCAAGATAACCTCAGACACCGATAATCACCTCGTATACCGCAGTCGAGTCCTGACTATTTTTTCTTTTGACTCACAACAATGACGCTGCAACCATGCACGCAGTTGGGTCCATACACTGCGTTGACTGCATATATACAGACAACCACCACGTCTATGAAAGGAATGGAGCGTTCACGTCGTCTCCAAAGCGGGCCGATATGGGAACCGTGCGTGGGGTCCTTTTGCTAGTATTCCCATCACTATTCAGTAGAATCGAGCGGAAGGCACCGATGTTGCCAGGAACCGTGACAGAAGATGCATGCGCCACGAGCGGTATGTGCGATTGAAGACGGTAGCTCTGTTTTGGGAATGGGAACTTGTCAAGATGACTGCGCACACTCAAAGAAATAAGTAAAAAAAATAATCCGCAATACTGTTACAATATGACGGAAAAATTACTTAACCTTTAATGTTTCAATAAAGGGCTGACTTACTATAAAGATGCGTGTAGTACGGCCTCGTTGTTTGAGCTCCTAATAGTCTTGTTCTGCTCATAATTATTAAAGCGAAATTGTACTCCATTCAGTTCACCGATATGCGACTGTAGCTGTAGCTTCGCTTCAAATAGGCAGCGTGACGAGACGGAGGCACTAGGAAGAATAGAAAATAGACAACAGGATGTGTAAGGGGGGGGGGGGGGTCGTATTTTACTGTTTTCTCTTATTCATATAGTGGTCGTGCTGTGCTGCCTACTTCAGTCATAAATCCGCACGAATGCGTCTGTTTCAGTGCTTCTGCAGGGTCACCTCGTTATTTTAAACGTGCTGACACCAATAACGGAGCGCCCACAGAGCAGTTTTCTCAGATTACATTGCGCGGACGTTATGAGGCGGGCACCTGTGTACGGCATGGTCTCGCTTGACCGAAATGCTGTGATTTACAGCAAGAATAAAGATTTCCTCAATAAGTGAGACATTGACTGTACACCGCCAATTAATTTACGTCACTGTAGTCATCATCACGTCAGCCTAAATTTTCGAGATTCGTTCGCTCCGTGCTTCGTGTACGTGCACTAGTGCGTGTCTATGCGTATCTTCATATTACGACACGTTATCAGATGCGCAATAGGGCTCATTGACCTGTCCCGAGTGTTTATTGGGTAAAGATAAGAAAAACAACAGCGATGGAACCGAAATAGATAAAAACAGAAACATTGCGTGCTCGCGATCAAAAGAAAAACCAAAAGCGGCCTTCGCCGTGCTCTTTAAAGTCAGTCAAGCAAAAAAATGTATAGAAAGTGTAGGGATTGAAACTGGGCAGGGCTGTCCGATGGCCACACTTTCTACGCCCGCGTAATTGCCGGCCTCGTCAAGGTTAAGGGCGCGCTCCGACCCATCAATTAGGCAGCGACAACGACAAACACAGTCATTAACCGCTGCTCCACTCGTCCATCCGTGGCCGCGTCCCGAAAAAGTGTGCCGGGCCGTCGAGTTCGCTCGCTCGCTCCTGCGCCGCAGCTCAACGAACGCCATGTTTGATTCGAGATTACGCGCCCGGGATCTCCCTGTCACGGGGCTCGCGTTCGCACTGGCTTCTTTTTTTTTTTTTCTTCCTGCCTGCTTCCCCTCAATGCGCCTTTTATTACGGCGCCGTCACTAAGGGGTCCGCGTCACTCGAGCCGGCTGCTTTCCTTACGCACTACTATAATACGGCTATGCTGAACACCGCACCACAGAGAGTGACAAATCGAGGGCAGCAAGGCGTTCGTAACACGACAGACCCCGCGGCGAGGCGTCTCTCTAGCGCGTGCATCCTCTCACGTCTGAGCAGCCCGCCTCGTTTGCGCCCGAACAGGCTCGCGCGCAACCACGCCGCAGTTGCCTGCGTGTGCTTACATGCGTTTTACTGGCAAGTTCGCTCGTGCGACACCTTCATGCGGACGATCTGCAGCCCTCGCAGACACGTTTGGCGCTGCACGAGCGCGTTAACTTGGCGCCCCCCCTCCCCCTTCTCCCGCCTCTATATGAGCTAAAATGTTGTGCAGGACGTGCAGAACTGTCAGTGGAGGAACGTAACGAAGTCCTCTGGCAAATAACTTCTATTCATTCATTCTTTTTTTTTTTTTTGGTACCGTCAATATGAGCTTGGAACGGCTTGTCGCCCCTACTATTTATAGTATTTCTAATATTGACTTCCTCCATGCCGATTTCGTGCATATTTTGTTTCATGAATTGTTCCCCCCTGCTGTACTGCTTGTAATGACGAATCAGGTACCAAATAAATAAATAAATAAATAAATAAATAAATAAATAAATAAATAAATAGGTAGAAGTTGCAAGATTGCGGCTGCTGAACGCTCGCGAGACAATAAGCGCGCCAATTGTCATATCATGGGATACGGGCCATTTACAATGGGCAAACAAGGTGGATTAGCGCTGAAGAAAGGGCGAACAGGTAAGAAAGACGGATGTGTTCGTTGTAATTAGATTTTTTTTTTTTTTACCTTTGCGGTTGTCTGAGTCGACATCAGCATAAAATTCTCGCGTTCTTGTTTAAGCTTGCACAAGTCCGTGCCTTAATTAATGCCGTAAGCGTTAGTTTTCATCGCACGTTGTGCATCGGAGAAAAAATTTGAAAATGGCCTGCGCGTATGCGCCCAAACTTACGGTATAGGTACTATCCTCTAACGTTGCTCCGACGCATTGCATTCCCCTCGAGAGACACAGAAAACTATGAACATCGTATCGCTGTTCCGCGGTGACTTCGTACACCACTCGGCCCGGTTCCACGGCGAGACGCGGAAGCGCTCGCGAACCGCCAACGTGCCTGTGGGAGCAGCAGCCCCGGGCACCAGCCCTCTCGGTTTGCTGAGCGGCAGCTCACCTGCGCCGGACAGCGGCGCGCCGGGCGCGTGCACGGTGCGGGAGCGCGCACGTCGCGGCATTCGGTTCGTGAGCAGACCGCAAATGGCATCATCAACCTCCGCTACGCGACCGTACGCGCATTGCTCACCGCCGGGCTCTGGGGTCAGTGAGCGTGTCCGAAAGATAGAAGGGGAGGCCGCGACGGCGCGGTAGTCGCGCATTCAGTTTGTCCCGCGCTTGCCGGCCCTCCCGGCGCCGGGGGCTTTTGCGCAACCGTCCCCTGCCGCCTTCTGAAAGGGCCCGGTCATTTGACGCGGCCATAAATTCGCCCTTAAAAACGAAAGGAAGAGGAGGTTTTCTTTATATCAAGCCTACAGATCGCATGGCAAACTGGCCAGCGCAAGAGGAGGGGTCTTTGCGAAGCGCGCGGCTCTCCGGATTTAGGCACGTGACTTATGTTACCGGGAAAGGCCGCAGTGACAATTCTTGCCCATTTAGCCAGGCGTCCCGCGGTGCCGCGACGATAGGAGATGCCGGGCCGGCCCACCGCCAGCGCGGATCCGATAGCGGACGCGGCGTATAAGCACGCCTTTTACGACGACACGGGTGCGAGACGGATCCGTTCAACTGGAGCTGAAGCAGGAAGGTGCCAGAATGTCCGGACAAGACGGGCGAAGATCGAACATCCTCAAGTGCGTTCAAGTTACCAATTGGTCCATAGGGCCCTAATGCGTGGGACTATACAGCTCCCATTTTCTTTCTCTTTCCTTTTTTTTTAAATTTGTGTGTTTTTGTATCTCCGGGCAATATTAGTTCGTTCGCAGATCAGTCAAAGTAAATGAAGTCCGAACGAGCCTCAGCTAGCTCTCCTCCACGCGGCACGAGGTGATCGCCGATCTCTATGCATGGGTCGATTGGATTGCATTCGTACAAGCCACTACTAGTCAAACTCGTAGCTCCCGATGGTCGGGTGAGCTTCAGTAAATGACGATTACAAAAAAAAAAAAAAAAGCTGGACTGAAACGTCCACCTTGATTGAAAGAAATGCAAAAAGAGTGCGGCTACTGAGCGATAGAAGTTGCTGCAAATGTATGTCATATTTTGAAGCACGTTGGTAACCGACTTTTTTTTTCAGCTCCTGTACGGCGCGCTGCACTGTGCTTTTGCTTTACTTAATTTGGCATCGTTTTCCATCATTATATCATTACAGTCATACGAGTATGTGAGTCGCTTATACTAGCAATTTTATCGCTTAAAGCACTTGTACTTCGGTTGTTTTTTCAATTTTTCATCATTGAAACTCCTACAAGTAGAGATTCGCACCTTGCTCCGTTCCTGTACTGTGCAGCGACACGGAGTAATGTCATATGCGTTCAAAACATTATCTCGGGCGTTGTTACCTTTGTTACATTTTCTGATAATTCCATTTACTTTCGCGAATTTCAGTGCCCATGCCCAAGTTTTTGGTTCACTGAAAAGCATGGTCGCAGAAACATTTCCTTCAATTTCGCTTGACTCAGCCGGAAACAAAATGGTGGCCTGTTTATTGCTGCTGCAAGACACATCTGAGGAATCCGGCAAACATAGTAGTATGTCTTCTTGTTTCAATTCGTATTCCCTGCAGTGAATCAGCTGCAGCCATGTGGGACGGAGGAGATAAAAAGAAAGGTGGCGGAGGGGGAGAGGAGGGTCATTCCCGCCAACCTGAATTTTGTTATTGATAGTTTCGCAAAGAAAGAATCAATTGAAAGTGATTCTATGTACTGCATTTTACCCATAAACAAAAAAAAATCTGATTTCTTCGTCCAATTTTACCCTATTAAAAATTATGGGGTTTTATGGGCCAAAACCACGATCTGATTATGAGGTACGCCGTAGTGGGGGACTCCGAAAATTTGGGCCACCTGGGTTTCTTTAACGTGCATCTATATCAAAGTACACGGGTGTTTTCGCATTTCGCCCCGAAATTTTACCCTGCCCTTCGTGCTTAATTTCATTTATGTAGTCGAGTGAAAACCAACCAATGAACACAAAACTAAAGAAAGAAAGAAAGAAAGAAAGAAAGAAAGACTGGCATCTTCGGTTATCATTTCATCCGCGATAATGCTGTACCTTAACGTGGAAACTCTTACATGCTACAGTGGCATACTCTAACCAAGCAACGGCGCGTCTATTATAATGAAGAGAGGGTACTGCCCGAAAAGAACCGCCCCGTTTCCTCTTGCGCACCCTCGGGATGTCAATATCGCCTGCTATTGGGTGACGCCGTCGGTATCAGCCGTACCGAAACAAACATGGCCCACTTGACGCCGGTTGGCCTCGGAGTCATCGACAAGGACGATCCAATCGCCATGGGGTCGCTGCCTCCTGGCACCATGTGTGGACAGCAAATGTGTGGACAGCAAATCAGCTTTCCGCACAGGCCTACTATCGCATGACCGGTCGGCCAACCCGAAGGCGCCTGTACGTTGCCCTTGCGCGTTCATACAATCCCATGCGATCGCGGAGATAGCCCCGCAATCTAATCAGAGGAAAGTACAGTCTCAGGTTACGCCTTATCGAATCTGAGCTGCGATGAACAATGACAGTAATAAACATGTACCTCTTAAAGCACCACAGATCGAATTCCTAAAGCTTTTTCCTTTTTAGGAGCTATTTACGCGTGACCAGCCGCCTTCGCTATTAATATGTTTGCTATATCACCACTGGCGTGCGCCAATTCCCAAGAGGCATTTTGGCGTATACAAGCTGTTTTATAGACACAGACCACTTTTATGCTTAGCCCGGCTTCTCCTAATTTCTGTGCACCCTATGGCAGTTCTTTCTTCTCGTTATTATATCCTGTAACTTTTGTGTTGAAAGGCGGGGCCGCAGCATATGAATGCAGTGCCTCTGTTGTTCAGTGTACATTTCCGTACAGCTTATAGCCACATGCGCTCTGCCGCTCAATCACCAAGTCCTGAACAGCGACTAAACCCAAGACTGGAACAGAACCAAACGAACGCGAGAGTCCGTGCTGCTGAACGCAAAAGCTTACAGAGTTTTATCATTGGACAAGGCCAACGCTGGTGCGCCCCCGTGGGCCGTACCGTGTTTTTCTTCAGTCCAACTGGACGCTGGACGATAAACATTAGCTGCTTCTGTGGCAGCCGAGTTTGACTAGCGGCGTTCGCGCTTCCTGCTGTCACCGGGATCGGCGGGCGGTTGGTAGTGCCAACGAGCATCCGGGTGACCATGTTAAGGAAAGCGGGGTCACTTCGAGGGGCTTCCTGGCCGGTCCCGAGACCCCCCGTGCTCGGCCCGCGCTAACCGGAGGCAGGCCGCTCGTGCACAAGAGGTGCCTCTTGTGCGCGCAGCCGGGCGAACGGAAGCGCCGGCCGCGCCACAGGGCGCCCCATTGAGGCGACTCATTTGGAGGCCACATGTCAGCCGGCGCAGGGACGAGAGCACGGCACGCACGGTGCTCTCGCCCCGTGCTCTGGGCGCCACAGCGCTACAGCGGACGCCCACTGGTGACACGCGCTCTTCTTGGTCTCCCTGTGAGCACTATACGGTCACGCTGGAAAATCACGGCGCTTTTTGTTTGCTTGCGCACAACTGCAGTTCATTCTTGAACTCGTACAAATCGTATCAAGGCGCTGGCTGAGAAGCCTTCACCAGCACCTTCAATGTGTGGAAACGAAACATGTGCGCGCCGCAGCGGCGGTTATACAAGAATCAGGAGGCAGGCAGCTATATTAGCCCGGCCGCACATAGATGATACGACACACGCACCGAAAGCTCTCTTACGCTGGGCGAAAGTGGGAATGCACTGCTAAGATGTATGCACCAACAAGTTCTGTCGCCCTTTAGGCTCGAGCCTTTTCAAGCGTATCTGTGGCGCAAAACACGTAGTTGGTGCTTCACTATACAATCGAAAAGCTTTAGTAAAAATCGATGGCCGAATTCAGGAAAGCTTTCGCAGTGATAACTGCTTGCCATTGACATCCCGCTTTCGCTAACATTATGTTCGCTCACAGTTCTTACGAATGAAAACCCTCGTGAATTCGGCCCTAGGGGTTAGGTGCCCTTAAGATTTAGTACAAACGTTGCTTCAATGCGTGGCAGTTCACAAACTTGGGCATCGGTCAAATGACTATGTCGAGAGTTTCACGCTAAAGCTGAAATAAAGGCCACTCTGTTTATTTCACACACACACACACACACACACACACACACACACACACACACACACACACACACACACACACACACACACACACACACACACACACACACACACACGCACTGTCTGATTTGCGACATAAAAAATGAGAGAGAGAGAGAGAGAGAGAGAGAGAGAGAGAGAGAGAGAGAGAGAGAGAGAGAGAGAGAGAGAGAGAGAGACCGTAAATAAAACAACGATGGAGAACAGAAGAACACGAGGGAAGACAGTGGAAACGGTCTCGGAGGGTGAAGGCGACGAAGGAAACCCAAGGAAAGGCATTTCTTCGCCCTCTTCTGCCCTGCGGTTGGGTTAGGCGCCATTTGAGCGTGGCCGAAGCTGGCACGGGATCCGCCGGCACAGGGCTGCCAGCCGGTCGGTTCCCGAGGGCCATAAAGCCGTGGGAGGACTCCTTCCATCAGCGACGACTCGCGGTTTCCGCCGAAGCAGCCCTCTCGCAAAGGAGCACGGCCGAAGGCTGCCGGCAGCTGCGCATAATTGGACACTTGGCGGAGTCCTACGAACCTCGGTCGGACCCCGGCGGCCTGTGCAGTGCGCGGCTGTCGCTCGCCCGCTCGGGTTTCCTGGGGCAGGCAGCGCGCGCCGCATCCCCCGGGGCTGTCAGCGCGGCCGACACAAAGCCATTGGCACTGCTGCAGGGGTCGGACAGTGCTGGAGCAGCGCGAGGTGGCGGCCTGCGAGTCATCTCGTTTTCAGGCGTCGTTGTCCTGCCCATGCTGCGCACTGTTTCCCTCTCCTTCAACCTCCTCGCTTGAAAATTTTTCGAACCGCAGTCATTTGTTTCGTTTTGTTTCGCGTCTGTTTTGCCTCCCGCCACCAACCTCCTCACTACATGGCGTTTGGTGTGTTGTGTTCCCGCGCGATTTTCTCTCCTTCTTTTTCTTTTATTTTCCTTATTTTTTTGGACAGACGCTTTGAGACGACAAGCAAAATTTTTGAGCAGTACACCGCTAGTACATAAACTTAATATTCTAATTATTTTGCTTTTGACGCTTCGTCAGTGACCCGACGTCAGAGCTGGTTCTTGTGATAACGTATAACCAGCTTTTTGAATTCGGCCCCGAGGCCTGTATTCAAAAAGAAGTCCCTACGCCTGAAGTGTTCTTAAGAATAGATGCCAGCTAATCGTGATGTCGGACACATTGTTACTAAAGGCGACCGGCCAATGGCAAACATCTCTTACGGACAAGAGATTTTTGTGAATTCGGCCCGTTCAAAACTCTCATTGTTCGTAAGTGTTCTTTGCCGTTGGCCGGTCGCCTTCGCTAACATGTCCTTCGTCAGCACTGGTTAAAATTTTCTCTTACGAACAAATATAGCGCAAGACGTGTTTTGTGAATATGGGCCTTGATTATTTCCTTCTAAGTTGCGTGGACAGTGCACGGCAATCAATGGCAGGCATGGCTCTTTAGCGAGCATTTTCACGCATCACGAGACGCGCCTTTTTCTTGCTTTGCATCTTTGCCAACACGTAAATGCGCGGCATACCGTTTTAGCTTTCTATTCTATTTTCCTGTGTTCTTTTTTTTTTTTTTTTTGCCACGCGGACAACCAGGCTAACAAAAAGCGCTGCTGTGCCTCACTCGAAAAGCAAGCGGACAAGAAAACAAACAGAAGAAAATATATATTCGAAGGAAGAAAGCTCTCAGACCGCCGACCACACTCCCCTTTTCGTTGCCTCCATCGCCTGCACGGCGTCGACACGCATCCTCACTCGTCGGGCTCCCCTTCGGCGGGGCGTGCAGAGTTCGAGCGACGGTCGACACCGCGGCCAAGTCAAACAAACCAGCTGCGCTCCAGCGAGAGACCAGCCGCCCCGAGGGGTCACGCCAACAGCCTCCATCGTTTCGGGCACGGTCCGACGCAGTGGAGACCCCAGACGGAGCCAAGTGCGGCTAGTGATGCAGATATTAAAGTGGCACGAGACGTGAGAGCTCATTCGACGTATTCTTACATCTACGACACCTATTAATGACCACCATGATTGTCCAAAATGTACTGAACAGATGCACGCCCTATCCATTCGACAAGAGCTGCCGCCTTGAAGACATAGCGTTGTTGATGCAGCTTTGTCGTCTCTGAGCCCGGTTACCCTTCAGAGGAAAAAAAAACATAGAGTTTCTCACTATATTACGTAGAGAGAAATCTGGCGCTGCTGCGCTGTGGCATGCATGGGAATGCCGGTATATTGTGACTTCGGATTGGCATCGTTGTCGGAGAGACAGCAAACCTTGAAGACGCGCTTGGCAAGTACCGTTCCGTCTGTCACAATGATTCATTTTCTACAAAAACAGCACGTGAAAAGCTGTTTTAGCTTTATTATTACGCAAAAACATGTTTTGTTGAACTATGAGAACTTGTTATTGCGTGTACGACTACATGTTACGTAAAAAGTGTCAGCGGGCCGCTAAAGTTGGAGGACAGACGACAAGCTTCGCGCTCGCTTTGAAACAGTTAGTCGTCTGTTCTTGCTTTTCTTCGCTTGGTCATGCATTGTAGGTGAGTAAAGATGTAATATGCGTGAATGGAAACATTTTATGAAGATTTTACTTTGAGAACGCGTTATTTGTGTAGCCATATCCACGTTTTAGACGAAGCCTCTTAACACCAGCCAACACGAGCCTCGCAGACACATATACCGTCATTCCCATGACGGCACGGTGCCACCTTAAGAAACTCCCATAGACGGTGGCGCCAGATTTCCCTCTAGGTGTTATAGTGAGAAACTCTATGGAAAAAAAATAAATAAAAAAGATTCACTTGTGAGAAATAAAATGAGAGCCGTACATTAATTTTCTGCACGAAACGCGGCCTCGACGACGTCATCATGACGTTACGAATTTCAGGGTATTTTCCCGTATTTGGATTGCTCGTGTGCAAGAAAACCTCGCAAGAGTGATCGGTTTGAGTATCTGCTCATTTCAGAATACTATTTCGCCCCTCTTTACCGATGAATAGCCTAGAGCAGGCGCTACCAATATTTACGACGTCCCGGTGTGCGAGAATTTCAGCTGCACGTCGGCATCCGCTTTTCGCTTTTACATCATTTCTGGTGAACCAAACCTCTCCTGAACTATAAGACTGGCGCATTCACAATTCCTGAAGAGTAAACAATCAATTAAAGCTGTTTCCTTTGAAGAGAGAGAGGGGGGAAAGGCAGGGAGGTTAACCAGAGGCGAGTTTTCGGGTTGCTACCCTGCACAGAGGCGGGGAATACGGTAAAAAAAAGAAAGAAAAAAAGAACAAGAAAAGAATAACAGGCACAAGAGAAGGCGTTCCAGTCACAGGTGTTCACACCGGCCGGTCGGTCTCAAGAAGCGCAGTGGCGCTTGCACGGTCTTCTGATGCGTTAAGTCGCGTCGACGTTTCAAAATGCTTTTTTACGGCAGAGGCTGGTCGTACAACTGGTTCAGCAAGGCGGAAAGCGATTGTCTCTGCACACGGTGCTGCGGGCACTGGCATGAACATGACGAAATGTTTACGCGTCACCGCAACAGCCACATGCTGCGGTGTCGGCCACCCCTATGCGGAACGCGTAGGCATTGGTAAATGCGACATGGAAATATTGTGCCACGCTTTCTTGTTTTTTTTTCTCTTGGGTAGCTGTAGATCCCGTAACTAGGGTATGGCGCACCAGTTCCTCTGGTGGACAACAAATAATTAATTACATCACCTTTTAAAGCGACCACTTCTAAATGCTCGCCAAGTGTGTTTCTATAGACATTGCTCTCGCACTGCTAGTTTTCATCTATCAGTGCAGCCTGCTTTTTAAATCTGCGTGAACCAAGGTAATGTTGTTTGTCGTCGCTTAGATATACTAAGCGAATACACGCTAAGTGCCTCGAGCGGCCAGTCGCGCGGAAATCTTGCGTGTACTCGCGGGCTTCTCTCACGCTCGGAAAAAACACTTTTGCGTAGCACGTATTGAGCAACAGAAAGCTGTGTCGGGAGCTTTTCATGTTGCTCTATGCTTTTCTAATTGGCACCTTTAATCTAACTGTAATATTTTAGAAGCTAGTTATTTATTTATTGTAATTATGTAATTAGGTGGAATGCAAAAAATAATCTGAGTATATCTAAGCGACGACAAACAACATTACCTTAACTGGCTATGTACAGCTACGTGTCATTTGCATATTTTTAAATCTTGTTGCGCGATAGTTGGGACACCCTACATGTGCCGCCGGCGCCATCCTAGGAATTCGTTCCAAGCGAATACGCCTCGCAATCTCTCCGGCTACAAGTGGTAAATTGCAGTACGTGCCGCACAGTAATAATTCAAAAACGTATTTGGAGAATTTTTATTAATTACTCAAATTAGCATTTCGATGGATTGTGCAAGCTCTTCGAGCAATTCAGTACAAGAAATCGTGGTATCTTCCGCAGGTCGTTTTCATTTTTTTTTATATTCTAAAAGAGATAGTCAGAAAACACCCGGTATATTTAGAGCACAGTTCACTTACGACAACATCACCGGCAACAATATTGTGATGCGTCGCTCAAGTAATTTCAGCTTGCATAGACTCAATGTAAAAAGCATATATAAATATATGTTATTATCACATAATCTAATCCAGCAATAGCTTTCTGTCTTTGAAAACTTGTTTCTGGGAGAACTCGTTGTTTAATAAAATTCTGCGCAGCATAAGGCGCCCATATGAGCTGGCGTAGTAAAAAGACGGCTAAGGACATTCCATAATTCTCATGCAAAGGGACTGGTATAAGTGCATACACATTCGTTAAGCCCCACTGTCTGCAGAAACAAGCGAACGCTTTGGATATGCATTATGTTTTAGATAGGATAATCGATTGTAATAACCAATTTCCCGCATCTATAGCTCTCCAAGCCAATTGCACTGATCTGGGAGGAAACACATGAAAGGGTTAAGTGAACAGCGGTTAGTGAATACTGAAACCCGTGTGTCAGTGTCCTTGAACGCTTACACCTGCTTGCCAGTGTCGTGGGAGCAACAGGGATTGGGAACAAGGCTTCGGTAGATGCATGTAAGCTTACCTGTCGAGATGGCGGCTTAGTATGGCGCTCCGCGGCTGAGCACGAGATGGTGGGTTCGACTCCCGGCGCATGCACCAGGTGCATTTCCGTAGAGGTTCGTGCATTCCGATTACGGTGCACGCCAGAAAACTCAAGGCTGAACAAAAGTAATTTGGTGCCCTCCGCTACGGCGTCTCTCGTAGCTCTAATGTTGTTTCTCGACGCCGCTCGCTCGCTGTCTCTCTATCTTCCACTTTCTTTCTCTTTTTATCCCCCTTAACCCTTCCCCCGTGCAGAGTAGCCAACCGGAACTACCTCTGGTTAACCTCCCTGCCTTCCTTTGTACTCTCTCTCTCTCTCTCTCTCTCTCTCTCTCTCTCTCTCTCTCTCTCTCTCTCTCTCTCTCTCAATACCAAAATATTTTCCGATAGCTTAGAATACCAAGAAATGAATCCTTCGCCAGGGGCATGTAACAGATATGTGCTCAAAAAGCGTCCGTGCAGCTACATTCGATACGCCTCCGCTTCCAGACGACTCAGTCTGAACCAGCGGATCTCTATCGCAAAGAAATTGCAGTTGCGGTTACAGAGACGTCGACCACTGCTTTGAGGATATATGCCTCAAATTCAGAACAGAAAAGAGAAAAAAAAAAAGCCAACTGCGGCTTTTCCTCGAGGCGCCGCGAACGCCCCACGAACGTAACCTGTGCCTCGTCGGGTCTTTCTCAGAGGCCTCGCCGAGTTGTTGCGGCCCAGACTGGCGCCTCTGTCGCGACGCCCCGTAAGCAAGCGGCGCAACGATGCCTGCGCCACGCGGCACCGGTCCGCATTGTGTCTGGCCCGAATCATTAGGTGCGCCGCTGTCAGGATCCGGAAGCGGCGCGCAGGCGCGCTGGGAGGCGTCCGGGTTGACGCGACGCCGCGGCCGCCCCCGTGACGGAAGGCCCGCCCGTGGTCGAGCTCGCCGGGACCACCGTCGGCAAGGCCGAAACAATGGAACTGACGCGCCTGGTTCGAGCAGTGTCCGAAGTGGCTACACCGATTGCGAATGAAACACTCTTCCGACGGCTGGGACGGAGAAAGAAGAAAGTAGTACGCTGCCAGGCAGATCACACAGATTCGAGGGGCACGCGGAACGTTCCCGTGGTAGATCAAGGTCCAGAAACTGTTCCGAGGCCCTGGCCAGTAACGCGCCCCGATTAAGTTCCATGCAGCGGTATAACTGAGTAGCCTCTTCTTCGACTGGACACCGTTACTGTGGTGACGTATATAGGCGATGTATACAGTGACACACACACACACACACACACACACACACACACACACACACACACACACACACACACACACACACACACACACACACACACACACACACACACACACACACACACACACACACACACACACACACACACACACACACGCGCGCACTGCTTATAAATACCGAAAAGTGTCCAACTTGTGATGCAACCGCAAATTTATAGAACGGATTGCGCCGACCGGCACCTCGGTAACACGGCTTCCGCAGCCCCGTCTTTCACGAGAGTCCAAACTGCTGCACACGAATAGCACTGGCGTGTACAACTTGCGCTCTTGCCTTATTGCTAAAGCGTTTCATTGTTGAGCTCGATCGAACAGCTTCATCCTGGGAAAAAATGCATGAGAAGCTGGGCAGCAAGGTGCGAAAGACAGGAAAATTGTTTCCGCGTATTTCTCTCGCACCATTTCTTTGCTGTAATTCCTCGCGCAGGTGTTCGTACCTTGTGCACATGCAGCCGCTCACCGGCCTATAGCGGCACATTGAAAGGCAAGGGTTGCTGCGAGTGCCGACGGCAGTACATGTACGACGTAGCGTGTATACGCGTGACGCGAAGACGTGGGATTATATATATATATATATATATATATATATATATATATATATATATATATATATAGAACTTGAGCGATGCTACAAGGTAAACAGAACAAGTATTTCATTTCAACAGTTTCGACCGGTGGACCGATCTTGATCGGGGTTTACAAGATCGTCATGTAAACCCTGATGAAGATCGGTCCACCGGTCGAAACTGTTGAAATCAAATACTTGTTCTGTTTACCTTGCAGCATCGCTCAAGTTCTTTACGTTTGGAAGGTAGCCTGAAGGAATTTGTCTTTATATACATATATATGAGCGCGCGTGTGTGTGTGATTTGTGTGTGCGTGTGACTGTGCAGCAGCGCGAAGTGCAGCTTTGCGCGCGTTTTCTGCGCCACTAAGAATTTCACCGCGCGAAAGCAAGAGACAACGAACGATCACTTCTTTCCGAGAAATCGGCGACGTCCCTCGGCCGAGCGCATTTCTGCCGAGCTTCCCGCGGAGCAGCGCTGGGGGAGGCGACGCACGTGGTGTGCGCGCATGTCGCCGAAACCACGGCGGAGCAGCCACCGGGCTCACGAGTCCCAGCGGCTCGCGACGACGGCTGGAGGAAAGAGCCCCGGAGCGCACACGGCCTGCACGGGTCCGCGCGGCGGGCTCCGAGTGCAGACTAGGACGGCGCCTGGCCGCCCGTGAATCAGCGGAACGCGGCGCGGTGGCTCCTTCTCGCGCGCGTCGCGAAATCCGATCCTTTTCCTCTCGGCGCAGCCCGCGTTCCTGGAAAACGGGCTCTCTCGGCGGAGCCCCGATGCGGAACGATGCCGGCTCCGCCGCCTCTGCCGCGCTCGAGACGGACGAGGAAATCGGAAGGGAGATAACGGGCCAGGAGCTTGCCACGCCCCTGCGCCCCCTCCGTTTTTCTACGGGTCCTTCTCAACAAATGAAAATGCCGCGCGCAGCCGGTGCGACCGCACGACGCAGCGGAAGTGCGCAATGTGACAACCGGTGCGCGGGGGCACCCCATCGCCGTTCGTGACAATTCTTTAACGAGGCTCGGGTGCGCCGACACGTAAACTGCTCACTATACGGAGGGCGGCAGGAGAAATGCCGGAGATGCGGCAAAATATCACCGCGTGGATATGAGCCGAAGGCAACCACGCGTCTCTTTAGAATAATGAGTGAAAATCCTTCTGACGGAATTCCAACCGCCAGCATTCCTTGCATTGTCCGTGCACGTATATCGTGGGAATTTTTGTGCGTGGCGGAGATAATATATGTACATTCCCAAGCGGACACACTTACGCGAAACCCTGCTGGCGTAAGTGTACACATAGTGTACTCGGGCAGTCCAGCCTTTCGGCTCCGCATCGGGGCAGGGGTGCCTCATCGCAGCATACGTGGATCGGCAAATATCGCGAACCAAGCGGTCGGTTTCCTCTTTCTCGAGTGGCGATGGATGAAAGCCTCTAAACCTCCTCCCAACCAGTGTTCGCGAACACGTCGTCCCGATGACAAAGAATGAAGGCATCCAACTCCGCATTCGTGAACCAGCTTGCTTCTGTTGTATGTATAGCCCCGACTGCGTAGCGAAGCTTGCTTTTACACCCAGCATTCCGCGAGTTCACATATACTACGTGAGGTGCATTGGACGAAAGATTTGACGCAAGCAGACAGAATTGGCTAATGGAAAGAAGCAGAAAAAAAAGACGTGATGTGACTGACCTGGCGGAGCGTTAACAGGAGCGCCATGCCGGCGTGTAGCTCACAGAACTAGCTACGTTTACATGAAGCCGATAATGCTGGGTCAAGTCGTCTTGTTGGGCCGGAATCCGTTGTCTGGATCATGTGAACTCTAGCGGGTCGGGCCTAGTGAGCTTGAGTTCAGTTGGCTCGCATGCAAGTGGCTCGCCTAACACTTGGCACGATGCATGTAAACGTGGTCGGGTCGGTCTAGTTCTGCTGGACTTCTGACTCGAACCGCTCGCGTCGAGTTCTTGTAAATAAAGTGTTTAGGCCCGATAGTATACAATCGGGCCTATACGCAACTAAGGCAGTTGTGGAAAGTTCAGTTGAACGACTGGTCTATCCTGGAGAAAATTTTCCAGACATACTATGAAGGTTAAACTGCTATTTGCTTAAGTTTTAGAGTGTTCCTTTAGGCGCAGGGATAACTATATACATTTACTAATATTTTGGACTATACTTTCCAACATCTTTGCTGAGGCGAACGACACCAATATTTTTCATGAAGTGATTTTTTATGCAGTTATGGTGATGGAAACGACCATCACAGGCAGGTTCGCGCGCTGCAGCTTGCACAGCCATGCTGTTATGAGCTCTGAAAAAAATGTGCTTTCGCGCGTGCGTGCCTGCGTGCGTGCGTGCGTGTGTGTGTGTGTGTGTGTGTGTGTGTGTGTGTGTGTGTGTGTGTGTGTGTGTGTGTGTGTGTGTGTGTGTGTGTGTGTGTGTGTGTGTGTGTGTGTGTGTGTGTGTGTGTGTGTGTGTGTGTGTGTGTGTGTGTGTGTGTGTGTGTGTGTGTGTGTGTGTGTGTGTGTGTGTCAGCATTCACCGCCTCCACAATGCGCGCTATCTACAAGCCCTTACATATACGCTATGTACGAACTTACCTGCCACGGGAAACCTGAAAAAAAAAAGACTATTTCGTGAACTCGACGTTGCGCCATGATGACAGGAGTACATACACGCGTACGCAGGCAGACACGCACGTACAAATGCACACGCATGTATGCACCCATGAGCGCATACTTGCATACGCTTCCCCAAGGGCAGGGGTAAGGAGGAGAAGGGGTGCTGGTAGCCTTCCTGGCCTCTATCCAACAAAAAAAAAGTTTTTAGGCTAAAACTGTTCGTAAGAGCATATACTAGCCAATTTTCATGTCGGGCATATTAGCGAAGGCGGCCGACCAAAGGCAAGCTACAGTTACGAAGGAAAAGATTTGCGGATTCGGCCCCTTATGTGTTCTATGTGTTGCGAAATGCGCTAATTTGATGACTGTGTTACTCGGGGAAAGGAATCCACGGCCTCTACCCACGACATCGAGCCATGTCTACGATTTGGGCAGGCAGTGATCAATAAAAGCAATAAAACAAACGAAAATAGCCCGAAAGCAGCAGCGCACTTCTTGCGATCCTTGTGGCACATTGATCTTAACCTAAGCTTTGTCTTGCGCTTTCGCGCCGCGTCCAGGACAAGGCAGCGGCACAAAGGCTTTTATTCGTGCAGCCATTTTTCAAAGCAGCGTCGCTTGCACAGACAAGCAGTCCGGATATATCTGGACGTAAACCATTGTGTATATTCTGCTCCTGCCCTCACCCTTCCACTGCCCATTTCAAAGCTTTTCTTTTCTTCCTTTTTTTCCCCTCCTGTTGGTTGGCTGCACGCGTGCACTGTGCGTCATCCGCTATCGCTGAAAATGCGTGCCCGAAAGAGCGATGAGGCAAGGTCGCTCGGTCGTTGTGGTCAGCGCTGCCCAGACAACAAAAGATGGGAGGTCCGGCACGCCGTCTGATAGGCGTGCTCAATTTAAGCACGCGCTCGGCGCTAAACAATCCCCCACGGCCGGTTGCTGCCGAAGACCAAAAAGACAGAACTGTTGTGTCCGAAGGCAGATCCTCCACGAAGGCCTGTATAATGCCTTGTCTCGGCGAAGTTGCGTGCAGGAGGGCAGACCGACGCTGTTCGTGTTAGAAAATATTTCTGTTCGATCTACTTGCCGTTTGTGGGTTCGCCTCTCTCCTTGCTCATGAAAATCAGGAGCTGGACACGGCCGTCAAAACTGTTCGTTCGTGAGTGCTTCTTATTATTGACCAGTCACATTCACTAATTCATTCATTTATTGATACTGTCAGCCCTCATCGGGCTATTACAGGAATAATGTGTAGAGCATCAGGATTGTCTGAAATTCGTACTTACGAACAATTAAAGTGAATGCGCTTTTTGTAAATCCCGGTACTGTTCCGATGTCAAGTGGGCTGATTTGTCACGCCTACTTTTGATTTGTCACGATGTTCGCATATGTAGAAAATAGAGGCAATAGCAACAAGAGAAAAGGTCATGTTAGGTTGCAATAGTACAATGATGTAAGAAAGTAGTCCACTCGGAGCAGAAACTCGGCAGCCACCATCAAGAAGGCGAAAAAAAGGAAAAGAGATATGTGAGCTCAGCCGTGATGGACCGACTAGCGATATACCACTCATTCTTTATTCGCCCTCCCTTATTGCAGACTTCTCGACGTCGAGATAATGGGGCTCTGTTCAGCTGATAGACCCGTTATCTGGCCGCTGTCACTCAAGCGATGGACGTGGTGTGGCACGATTCAGGCGTTTAGCTTGCGTCTAAGCCACCCCGCCGTATTTTTCTTGCGAAGTCATCTCGCGATAGAATAGCGTTCGAATGTACTGCGTATGTGAAGTTTAGAACTCGTGGCTGTGAATAGCGGGGATCCACGCACTACAAGTTTGTGCCATGAGAAAAGGAATAGCCAATGCAGAGGGTGTTTGTGCATGTGCGCAAACTGGGCAGAAATGAAGTCGCGCAACTGAAATCTTAACGAAAGGAGAGCTTATAAAGCTTGTAGATAAACGATCGTATATTACGACCGCACAGAGTACCCAGCAGCAAGTTAGGTTAGGTTAGGTTGGGTTAGGTTAGGTTAGGTTTCTACATACAAGCTTCTTTGATGGTCATGCGCAGGACCATCAAAGCAGCTTATATGTAGAAAGAAGAATACCTCACCAAAATAAACGTGTCCCTAAATGATCGATTTGCCGAGCGCATGAAATGGAGGGAAGCCCTTTATATTATGCTCTAACTGTTGCAAAGTGGATCTAAATCCCTTAGAACAATGCTGACTACCCTTTCTGCGCTCTCGGCTTCGATTCTGCTGCACGCAAGTAGCAACACGACGAGCAAAGCGAGGGACCAAGGTCTCCGTGACCCGTGGAAACCGCTTCGCCACAGACACTGCGACCAGCAGGCAAGACTCGGCGGACGATCCCGCCCGGCGGGCCTTTCTCCGCGGCGGCGCTATTTTTGGGAAGCCTACAGCGTGCCGCTCTCGAGACCGCCCCGTGGTCTACGGGGCCGCGGGTGCAAGAGACTCATCCCTGCAGCGGGTGCTGTCGCCATCTGGACCTCAGGGCCTCGCGTCTCCCCCTGCGCCAAGGTGCAACCCTCCACACCACCCTCCTTCCTTCCAAACACGACCTCGTTCGGTGCGCGCCATTCGACCAAGCACGATGAGCTCTACCACACTATTGCTTTTCTTCACGATTTTCCCTATCGCCTGCGCCAACCATTCTGGAGCCCCCAATCAGTTCATCATCTTTGTTTTTTCTTTTCGGATATGAATCAACAGTTTCAACTCCACGGTTTCTTCTCAGCGCTCCACAGACTATGGGTTCCTTCCTGGCGCTTAATTGTCACGGGCGTGAGAAGGCCCTTATCGAGCCTCGTGCTGCAATCAGCGAACACTGAGCATGATCTCACTCGTGTAACTGTTCCGCTGTAACATAAATACACCTTCCAACAAGCTGGAGTTTCGCCGGATTTCTGCGCAATGCTGCCTGAGTATCGACAGCCAGGAATACATTTATCTTGGACCAGGCGAGCAGATAAGACAATTCTCTTCCACAAACCTTTCTCGCTGAATTCTACGATAGGCTCGTACAACCATGAATATTACACAATTCACAGTTTGGCCCCACCGTCCCAGAGTTGACGGGCGGAAATACAGAGGAGATCGCGTGCTGACTCCACGTGCGCGTGTATACGTTCTCGCCCTGTTCGGGCCCCGAGGTGACTTCACAAAGCTATTCGTTCGGAGGTGTTCTTTGCCATTTGGTCGGCTGCCTTCGGTAATATGTCTCGCACCAGTATAGGCTGGCATCTGGTGTTATGAACAGCTTTTGCGTAAGAACTTTGCGTGTGAATACGGGCCTTCGTTCGTAAGTGCTCTTTTCCATCGTCCAGTCGTCTTTGCTAATTATACGTCCAGCGTCAGATTTGGCTGGAAGTTTCTCTTACGAACAATTCTAGCGTAAGAGCATTCGTGAACACAGGCCCCGAATCTGGCCAAATGCTCCTGGCGGAAAGTAATGCCGCCGCGAGAGCAGTGCCTGCTAAGGACGTGCCCAGTCTCTAGATGAACACAGTTCACTTGGATTAGTGGGGTCATGGCACGAATGGTGCGGCGATAAGCGGAAGGGAAGAAGACATGCGCTGCAGCGGCAGCGCTTGGTCAAGACGGCTGCTCTCGTGACGCGAATCGAGGACGCCGCCGCAGCCGCATGCAACGTGAGCGGGCGGAAATCGGCGGAACGAGACAGTTCGCCCTTGTTCCCTTGTTTTGCCTCCTGTGGTACGCGATCGACCTGCACGTCTTGCATATGCAGCAGGAGTGCGCATCGTCTTGTGTGGCACTCTCATTGGGCTTTTCCGCACGATTTCCTTTCGCGCTCCTAGGCAGAAATCCCTTGACAGGAGCGCGTTGTAGATTTACGATGCAGTGGAATTGCCTTTCGTAATCGATAACGCGACATCGACGCAATAGTTGTGAACCATGTATATATATATATATATATATATATATATATATATATATATATATATATATATATATATATATATATATATATATATGACGAAGCCATCGGTAACGAAGCAATTGCCAAGGTCCCGGCGGTGAATTCACATCGCACGCATATGCGAGATGTTTTACCGCTGTGGTGCGCTTGCGAATAAGCGCTTTCTATATAAAGCTGCGAAGCTGGAGTGCTTAGCACCGGCAAAGCTACCTGGAAGCGGAGACAGTATAGTATAGCTAAGTTGGACCGGCAGTGGTATAGGCTAGAATTTAAGTTCCACTCGCGGCCTGCCTGGCTTGCCTCAGGTCCTTGATGTTACCCTGCGTGCCACAATTGAATCTCGCCTAATGGCGAGCTTGCCGCCTGAGCGTTGCTTAGTCTGCCACGCCTGTCTTCCAACTTGTCGGAAAGTCGCAGAGCCATCAGCCGTGCGCACACTCAGGCTTTTCCACTGAAGCGGGACCCGCTAAATGGCCGCTCCATTTCGTCCGCGCGACAGACAGGGGCGGGAGTGGTGCTTGGCGAGGGAGTCGCGGACAGCGCGGGGTGGCGTCTGAAGACAATTGCTGAACTCGTTCTAGGCCCAGTAAACCGCCAGTATTGTTCTGTGCAGCACTTGCTGAGCCTGAGTATTAGTCTTAGCGTATTGGTCTACACAGTAGAGAAAAAGGTTATTATGCACGACAGTTTGCAATTCTGCATTTTGTTTCGGACTGCCCAGTGACCATGCGCCACTCATCGAGGCTATGCCGGCGCTTCATAGCGCGCAGACTGTCATCTAATTCTGCGCACTTGAATATCAAGCACACTAACATCATGGGGCGCGATCGTTAGATCGTTGTTCGAAATGTGCGTTCAGTTTGCGTTCAGTTTCGCCTCACGCGATTGGCTTAGGCCGCGCAGAGTCGTCAGCCACGCGGCTGGCGACTTCGCGTGAGGCGAAACTGAACGCAAATTGAACGCACATTTCGAACAACGATCTAACGATCCCCGATCGCGTCCATGTTTCGATGACCGCACTTTCCGTGATTAGCGCTGCCTTACCTGCGCATTATAGGTGGCGCAAGGCTCGCGTAACTGCAACAGCCTAGGTCATGCACAAGGGATTCTGATGAAAAGTACATGTTTACTACATGTGCTCGACATGTGCCTTGTGCAAGCAACGCTGCACCACTCTAAGCTGGTCCTCTATATATGCACTCACCCGAAGGCAACAGCTACGCATACGGTGGCACTTGGAACGGCGCGAGGCGCATGCAGACGGCACGAAGAAACGCCAAGACGAGGCGCAGTTGGCTGCCGCAAGTGCGCTGCATGAAATTGTCGGAAGCTGGATTGTCCCGGTGGCGTCGCAGTGCGCGTCGCGTGGCCTGCGTCAGCCCGTCGACAGGGTGGCGGTCGGTTGCGAAGACGGCGCCTGCTTTAGGCCGGCAAGCACTCCAAGACGTGCCTTCGCGCAGTATCTCGTTGTCGATGGACGCTCGCGAGCGGGCGCTGACAGCTCTCCGGGTGCCATTATGCGGCTCCGGGAACGAGGGACAGGCGCCCAGAGCGGGAGATAACGTGCCACCCCGAGAGGTGAGCGCTCTGCGATCCCTATCGGCGTTCGTGTTTGCTTCCCCGACGTTCGACGCTTCCCGCCCCCAACTATGCCGGGAGTGGACGGCGCTTGCGTGGTACACGCCGTTTTGCGGCTCGAGCGGTTTATCACGTCACCTCGCGCAACAATCCGGTTGGCACGTCGGATGGGAGGGCCGTCACACAGCGAAACGTCAGCATTGGCTCTTTTTCTTGCATTTCTTCAACTACAGCTACGCTACTCCTCCTCCTCCAATAACCTATTTGAAGGTGACTGCGGTCCGTCGCACATCACCACCATGGTAGTCCGTACTTATAAAGTAAAAGAAAGCGACTAACAGTCAGTAAAGTGCACGCGCACATTTTATTTTTTTTAGTTGCACGTTAGCATTGCAGCATTCTTCGCAATTTCCGGTGTCGAAACAGGTGCCAAACACTAAACTCTTCATTCGTAAGCGAATTTTCTACTGGCATCCCGCCTGCGCTAATAATATGTCTTACATCACGGTTGACTGACACCTGCTCTTACGAACAGTTGCGGCGCTAGAACTTTGTGAATACGGAACAGGCGCTGACCAATCGTGACAACCAGCATGCAATTACACGTCCATTTTCGCATTATTAGCGAAAATGGTTGGCAAGTAATTATTGCGATGAAAACGCTTTGCGAATTTGGACCCTGTATTGTTGCTGTATGGCCGATGTGATCCGGACTTCTGTATTTGTTTCTGACATATCTGCCGTACTTTTAACATTGGAACATTAAGATCTAGGAGGAAACCGTGACAGTTTCTATGGAAAGTGAGTAACTTTTCTGGACACTAGCCAGCACGTAAAACTTGATAAGGGATATGTGTTCGCGCAAATGTTTTAACATAATAATTTCTGGATTTGTTACTCCAGAGAGCACATTTTGTCAACATACGGTGTTTTTGTTTTCCTTCAATGGCATCGTAAGTTTTCGAGCAGCGTTTACAATTTTGCAAATTATGTGAACAAGTGTTGTTGTTGTTGTTGTTGTTGTTGCTGTTGTTGTTGCTGTTTCTGACTTGACTAGCGGTGGAGAAATGTCGATGAGTGAAGGAAATTGCGGTGGAGGCAGCGCCAAATGCTTGCTTTATTCTTACTGCATGCCCTGACTCTCCCCGTCCCTTTTTCCTTTCGCAGAAGCCGGGGACATGATCAGTTGAACGAGGACCCTGCCTCAGCAGACCATGTGTCACTTCTGCTTCAGAGTCCTAAGCTTCGTCAGCCTGTTCTACCTGACAGTGTCACAAAGTACGTTACCTACACATTCCTGTGCTTCTTACGTTATCGCTTCTCATGAGCATACTGGGCTCCGCAGGTCATAACTATGTTGCACGGTTTTATGATTATATATATATATATATATATATATATATATATATATATATATTATTTCCTGAAACTTCTGATATTACACTTGGTGGCGGCAACGTACGGATGGACACCCGCCGTGGTTGCTTATGGTGGCTATAGTGTTGGGCTGCGAATGAATCACGAGGTCGCGGGATCGAATCCCGACCACGGCGGCCGCATTTCGATGGGGGCGAAATGCGAAAAACACCCGTGTACTTATATATAGGTGCACGTTAAAGAACCGCAGGTGGTCGAAATTTCCGGAGTCCACCCACTACGGCGTGCCTCACAATCAGATCGTGGTTTTGACACGTAAAACCCAATAATTTAATTTTTTTTAACGTACGGATTAAATCAGACGTCTGTGTGTTTGTGTGTGTGCGTGCGTGTGTGTAGTAACGTAATTTATTAACATTAAGAATATTTCCCCATTGAAAGCATTTATGTATCCACATTCCACGATGTATATAAATACGTTTATTTATATATTTGTATGAATGAGCTGCTGCAGAGAATAAGGCAGAAGTATGATTCAATCATTCGTACCAAATGATATCTCAACTTTAGTCTGTTTGATCAACGCGTTGCCTGGCAAACATTCTTGCGGAGCGCAACGAACCCGAACATGGCAGTATGCTCAATAGAATTCCATCCATTTATTCTATTATTACCCCTCATCGATCTACAGTATTTTCTATCGCGTGCCTAAGACGCGTGTATGCCTACTGGAACATTCTGTGCGCGGTTGATATTAATATGCACTTTACATGGAATGCTTGTCAGTGTCACATGATACTGGACTGCACACGGAAACGTTTCAGAAGCGAACTACAAACTTCAGGAGGTTCCTCTGAAATTGTGCTTTCGTAGCCATCACTCGGACCTTTGTATAAAGGTAGATGCACAGGTTCTGTTCCTTTTTGTTTCTTTTCTTTTTTTTTCGCAAGCCGTAGATCAGCATAGGTGCTGAGATGATGCGAAAGAAAGAAAATAATGAAAGAAAGAAAGAAGTAATATAGAAACTGAAATTGCGTCCCCTGTTAGAAATTGGGGAAAAAAGAAGGTAAAATATGTTCACGAAAACATTGCCTCTGCCATGCTACTGTCTCTGGATGTGAAAAATTCAATTTCGCCGCCTATCCCCGAGAAAGGGCGCGACAGATTTTATCTTACAGCCGGTTTCCCAAAATATCGTCTGCTCTGGTTTCCGACATGTGTCAGCGAACGTAAAGGAAGGATCTTTCTTTCCTATTTTTTTTCCCTTCACTCTCGTTCTCTTTTCGCAATTTCGGGCCATCAGCACTTTTGGAGCTCCACGCAAAAAAGACGAAAAGAGATTAACAAACAACTCTTTAGCCTTATTTTGCGTGTATATTTGGCAAGTCGAGGACCCGTCGAGAGAGCCGCGTCGCGCCGACCTTTTCTCGCTTAGAGTCTCGACCGTGAGCTGTTGTTTCAGAAGCCAGCCCGTGTACGTGCCGTAATGAAACCGCACCGCGGCTTCGTGCATGCGCTCCCAAGCCGGAGCCGCCGGAATTCTAACGTGCAGGGCCCCAAACAGGCAAAGGAAATGCGAACAAAGTGGGCCCCGCGCGTGTGGCGCCGCTGACGAAGCTGCGTCGTCCGCTCGGCAGTGGCGCGCCGAGGCGAGACGCCAAAGGGCGCGCGGGGTAATCCCGGAAAAGGGCTTTGTGCGGCACGCTGCCGCCGCAGGGCCAAAATTAACCGGCCTCTCGACTCGCGCCGTCAAATGGTCGCGCCTCGGCTCCGCGAACCGACAACAGAGACCCTCGTTCGAGCCGCGGCTGCCGGCGTAAATCCCGGTGTGCATAAAGGAGCCCGCGGCCACTTTTATGCGCGCTTCCTCGCCATTGACGAGCGGCGAATTACCGCCGCCAGGCCGGACTGCTCTAGCCGCAGCTCTGATTCATGGTCGCCGAGACACGCGCCAGCAGAGACGCCGTCCCTGCAGCTCGCGGTGTCGCGCACGGCACGCCGCCGTAACTCTTCCGGCGCTGTCAGGCTGCGGCAAGGGCACGCTCCTCCCGTGGAGCGCGGCGGTCAGGAGCGTCTGCACCAAATCGTCACGGCAATCTCTGGCCAGAGGGGCGAAGCTCGCGCGTGGAATCTGGCGCAGGGACGTCGAGAAGTCTATGCACGGAACCGCCCGCCATGGCTGGGCGCGCGCAGTCGTCGGAGAATGAGTGCCTCAAGCTGAATTGTGGAGGAGATACTTGGAGTGCGTTTCTTTGCGTATATATATCACGATGGCTCGGACATCTAGGTGTTGACGTCTGGCTTCTCAAAGGGCGCTGCACTGTGTCGGACATGCACGAAGCAACCGCTGAGTCGACACCAGTGCGGCCGGGAATGATTTGTGCACACCCCTCCATGGCACGCAAATCGTAGACAAACAGGGCCCGCATTCACAAAAAATCTCTTACGCCGTAATTTTTTCGTAAGGCTATATTTCTCTCCTTCTCTCTTGTCGTTCGTTTGCTCGGCGCTGAACGAAGAGGTGGTTGCCAGATGTAGCGCCTGCAATTGCGGCATCTGAATAATTTAGGGAATAAGTAGATGAACCAGAGGTTTCAGCCTGGTTCTCGCTTTAAGGTCTCGTCAAGCATTGTTTGTTACCGGTCAGCAGGTAACAATGCAAAGCTGATGAAGATTCTGTACAGCTGGTCTAGTCCGGAATAAGCTCAAATCCTCTTGAACGTGTCAGTGGCGCACGCTAAAAGAGGCTGCGACTGCCGTTTGTGAAACGTGTCGCGCGTTTTACTCTATATACTGCTCTAGCTTTGCTTGGTGTTACCGGAACAAGGTGTGAACTGCCACATTACGCCATCCTTTCTAGTCTTTCCGGATCGCTGTGCAGGCCATATACAGTGCGCCGCTGAAGGAAATTCTGACTCTCAGTTTGTTCACTATAGCCCATATGCGCAATTAGAAAAGAAAAGAAAACTTTTTGCTAGAACTGCTCGTAAGGGAAAATTCTAGGCCATCCTGATGCTGCGCATATTAGTAGCGAAGGCCGCTGGCCAATGCCAAAGAGCACTTACGAACCAGAAGCTTTGCGAAATCGGCCCTGGACCTGTATTGTAATGTTGTAAAGTTCATGTGCCAGCCAATTATAATATTGAACATATAGTATCAGCGAAGGCGGCCGGCCAATGGGAAACAGCACTTAGGCGCCACGGGAGGAACTCTCGAGCTTCTATACAGCGCTTCCGGTCGACCGCGCCGTAGCGCCCTTACGGCGAAGCTGTGCCTCTCGCCTGCGGGGGGCAGCTCACTAGACACAGTGACTTCCTCAGGCACTCGGGCCTCGCCATCCACTGCTCTGCGTGACCTAACAGTGCCGGTGTGCCCGGGGCCGGGTAACAAGCTCTCTCGAGGCCGAAGTCGCTCCACAAGCGAACTACGGATAACTCGGACCTAATCGCTCTGTCCTTTATATGTAAATAGTCCCTTTCTTTACTCTCTCCTCTCTGTTATCCTTTCTCCGTGTCCTTTTACGCCCCCACGCCGAGTGCCGACCACCGTTCAGGTGTTAGCCGACTGTGCTAGACAGTTGCGGTACGTTCAGCAGTAATTCACCTTCCCTTCCTTTTTATTCATTCACCCGCCGTGGTTGCTCAGTGGCTATGGTGTTGGGCTGCTCAGCACGAGGTTGCGGGATCGAATCCTGGCCACGGCGGCCGAATTTCGATGGGGGTGAAATGCGAAAACACCCGTGTACTTAGATTTAGGTGCACGTTAAAGAACCTCAGGTGGTCTAAGTTTCCTGAGTTCTCCACTACGGTGTGCCTCATAATCAGAAAGTGGTTTTGGCACGTAAAACTCCATAATTTTTTTATTCATTCATTCATCAGATAAACAATCCGTTACAATACCGCGCAAGAAAAGCTTTGTGGATTGGGGCCCCTGATGCGCACTGACTCCTCGAACTCGGCGTCGGCTTGGCTGGTGGCCGAAAGGCTACGGCGGCTCTGTCGCACAATGGACACAGTGACAGATCACTTGCCGTTCAGGCGGCTAAACGACCTGAAAGATTGAAGACGGCGGCTTTTTCTCGCAGTGGCAAGCTGCCGTTATTTGTGAGTTTATTATTTTCACGGTAACATCAATGGAATATTGTCATGCGACTTGATCCTTGCTTTGCAACGACGAGACGACGTATACGCCCCCCCCCCCCCCCCAATACTACCCTGTATTTCTTTCTTTCGTTCTTTCTTTCTTCCTTCTGCGTCTGTTGTCAAAAAAATCGCGACTGTATCGCTTCCTCACCGAATATCTTAGCATATTTAGCGACTCGTGGAACCGATAACATCGGGTCGCGCGAACGACGCCATTTCAGGAACTAGTTGATCATCCCAATTCGCACTCTCCGTCGCACTCTTCGTCGTCTTCGCTTCATGCACACCTTTCATTACTAGCGTCGCCAAAGGCCGCGCCGTTTTCTTTTTCTCGTGTATTCCGCGGCGTCATCGCACATTCAGCGCTCCGCCCGAAAAGCTCGCCTGCAGACCGCGGCAGCGGGTCGCCAGACCGCAGGATGCAGCTCAGAATACATGCATTCGGAATAACCGCGCGGGCGCGCGCACTTCCTGCCTTGACGCGACACGCCCCGTGTTTGGCCCCGCGTCGCGAGGGAGAGGGGGGGGGGGCAGCAGATTTACATTACGCAACTCTGAGATGGACTCGACGAATTACAGCCGCGGCCCAGGCTGTCAAGCTGGCTTGGCGAGAAAGGTGCGCGCGCGGCGCTGCTGATGTGTGGACTCAGCGAGGTGGAACAAGTGGTGGTGGGCGCGGCGAGGCTTTGGACCGCTCGCTCGTGTCGGGAGAGAGCAGATAGCAGCGGAGATGGCGGTACAACGCCGGTGCAACGACAACTGAAGCCAGGCTGTTAATTTTTGCCCTTTTCGTTGGAAAGACAGGCCCACGGCACAGATAAGAGAAAGAAATAGGGGGCAAATAATGTTTTGTTATGTTGCCAAGCAGGGCCCTACGCGGAAAATCACTTTCAGGAGGGGTTATGCAAGCACAGCGGCGACCATTCCGAAGTACTCACTTATTTTTACAATGAATTGAGCACGTCCCCGAAGTATACGTATAAGGACATATATAAAGGTTGTACTAAACAGTATATTGGCGCAGCGATCTTTTCGGGGGCTGTCAGAACCTCTTAACCCTGCTCCTGGTTACGGCCCTGCCACCAGGTACCGCTGAGGATGTGTCCCTAGGAACGGCGGCTACTAGTTACAAAGTGAGAAGCGATACTTAGGGTTGCTAGATTCGACAGCGACCTTCTGGGCGGTGCCCCTTTACACTGTAATATAATTTACACCCTTAAATGCGAAAAAGGGTGTAAGTGTGTTTATAACGTACACCCTTAGGGTGTCAGTTATATAAATCACACCGTAAGAGTGTGAGTTAAGACACATTTACACACTTTCTCACTTCAGGGGGTGTAAATTATTTTACAGTGTAGGTGTAAATATGCCGAAGCAAATGTGAAAATGAACAGGCGAATTTCTCTTTACAATAGTATAATAAGGCGTCCGCTCTATCTTGTGAAGGAGAATTTACGTGTAATGAATGAAACGACCTTTACCTGGAGACCATACGGAGCCACACGAAGCGGTCACGGCAACTGCGGTGGCTTCTCATTCACGTCGCACGTATTACACACGATGCCTAGAATGCCGACTTAGGTTTCCCTGTCTAAATCTAATCTAGTATTAGCCTACACCGGACGAAATGGATGAAGTTCCTCGCCGTTATATACAGAATGCAAAAAAAAAAAAAACATGGACCTCTATTCTCAAAAAATCACTTAGGCCAGAATTGTTCGTAAGAGCAAATTCGAGCTAATCATGATGCTGGACATATTAGTAAAGGCGGCCAGCCAATGGCCAAGAGCACCCGCGCACGAAAAGCTTTGTGTCTTCAGCCAGTGGTGATGCGGAACGTTTCATTTGGCCATTTTGGCGCTTCAATGTCGGAAGCAATACTTTGTTAGGCAACTTGCAACGAAGAGGTTTGCCTGCGCAGCAGATAATGTTCCCCGAATGACGATGATAGCGTGAAACGAGTCGCGCCTTGTGTGCTCGCATTTCTAAGCGACGTTGATCAGTGGCCAAATTCACGAACACTCTCATTCGGAAGCGCTCTTTGCCGTTAATTGGTCGGCCGCCATCGCTAATAATACGTCCAGCATTAGGATTATGTGCAATTTTCTCTTACGAAATATTCTAGCGAGTAAGAGGGTTTCGTGAATACGGACCCTGATGGACAATTGGTGATACGCTTGTGGGTCCGTATTCACAAAAAAGTACTTACGCTAGAACTGTTCGTAAGAGCAGATGCCAACTAATCGCGTCATTCATGCGATGCTGTTACCGAATGCTGCTGGCCAATAGCAAGCAGCACTTGCGAACGAAAGGCTTCGTGAATTCGGCCCTGAATAGCGGAAGGAGTCGCCTAGGTGCAGAGCAGTTGTCGGCCCAGGCTGTCCGTTGTTAGCCCCGCCTCCATCAAACAGCCTAACCAACCAACCAAGGACGAAATTAAAATAAATAAAACAAAGCTACCGGCAATTTTCGTATGACGGCATGTAGTCTGAGAGCCTGTCTTACGATTATTAAATTTTTACGCGTCTCGTGCCAGAGGCGCTACCAAACAACAAATGAAAACAACCAGCAGTCAAAACACTGTGCGCTTGTCTAATACCGCGAAGAAAAACGGGGATGGGGCGCAGTGGGGCGTGAGGGGATACTGTTAAGGAAACAGTAACCTAAAGACATCCATAAACCTGCGGGTAATGTAGTCACTGAAAAAAAGAGAAAAAGCAGGCATTAGGTCTTCGGATAAAAACAATACGCCAAATATTTTCAGACCTCTTCATTATCCGCCTTTGAAGTCTAGCCCGTACTGCCGTCTTCCTTCCTACTTCCTCTCCCGCTGAGCATTGATTGATTGATTGATTGATTGATTCTGCAGATCCACCGGTCTTCAAAAAGGACGATGAACGGACACTGTACGAGGTGATGGCCGGCGCCACGGTACGGCTCCGGTGCGTCGTCTCGGGACAGCCGCGGCCGTACTTGGCCTGGTACCACGAAGAGAGCGAGCTGACGACCACGCCACGCGAGAACATCCGCGTGTCGCGTCACACGCTCACCATCCAGAACGCGCAGCCACGCGATGCCGGCCGCTACTTCTGCAAGGCGAACAACGGCCTCGGCGAAGCCTGGAAGAACTTCACGCTGCGAGTCGGTGAGTGATGCTGGCTTTGCACTTGGCGGTCGCTCCACGTGGGACTTGAAGGCGCGCTAACGAGGAGCGCGTAACCTGGTTTACTGACGTTATGGAGGCTAACTAACCACCGAGGGAAGTGAAGACGAGTCCTGCAAGAAATGCGGAAGTGATGCAAACCATTCAGCCAGCTGAAAAGCGGCGATGAGAGCCAGACTAGTGCGTGAATAGACACCCGTAACCGCATTCGAAACGTCACGGCCTCCTCGCATAATGGGGCGACTGGTGAAAGGTGCGACTAGTTGGCGCGGATCCACGATATTTATGGGCAGCGCGACGCGGACAAATGAAAGGGGGAACAATTAAGCCAGCAGACAGCGCGCGCCGTGTTCGCTGTTCTTCCTTTTCTCTCCGTTGGCTCGCGCTGCCCATTTCTGTCATCAGCTACTCTCCGCGAGCGCGTCACTCACGCACAGTTTGATCATGGCCAAAGTGGCACTCGGTTCTATGTGGTCAGTAATTGCAGCGCGAATAATAATAAAAAAAAAAGTACAATGTGACTGACGGCTGTGCGACGAGGCGCAGGACATTAAGATTCTCAACTGTTTACCGTGCTACATACCGTGATGAATTTCTCGGAATAAGTATAAGCAGTGCACGCGAGTCTGCTCACCGCTTCAAAACGCTGCAGAGAAAGCAATGGTTTATGCACTCCAACTCCATAAATAGAGCCGTTCCAGCCCTCGCGCTCTCCCCACATGGCCAGGCACGGCGCGCGCCCGCGGGCCTCGCTGCGCCGCCATCACTGCGTCAGCGATGACGCGCCTTTGACGGCGCGCTGGCGCTGCTGCCCCGGCGGGCTGCATTCGTGCACTGCTTCTTCATCGTGGCTCCTTCATCGGCGCTGCTATTCTGGGGGCTGGCTCGCGCCCCCGGCACGCCGTTTCAAAACTCAATGTTGCACCGGGCTCGAACTACGCTGGCCTTATTTCCAGTAGCGTAGGTTTCTGCTGCAAATAATGCTGGGCCATCCGAAGGGCCTCTGGTGCACGTCGGCGATACGAGAATGTCGGGTTTGTAAATCCGGGCGCGCGAAGAACGCGTCGCGCGCGCTCACTGAACGACAAGCGGTTTTGTATTGATGCATTACGGAAAGGTTCGATCGAACAAGACTATATGTGCTACGTCACCGCTGATTCCCACTTTATTTCTGTCCTCTCTTTTCTTTTTCCCCACTCTTAGTATAGACAGTTTTTACCATCGAACTCGCCCAAGCTTTGCAATTAGGCCAACTAATGAGTTCAATATCACTGAAGTGCAAGCTCTTGGTTCGTCTCTTCTTTCTTTTTCTGTACACACAATTTTATTTTTGACATACTAGGCGCTGCCGCTATGCTATTTTATGTTATGAAATCTGAAATATGATATGGGGCCTTGCGCACATTGACTATTATTACATGTGTTGATAGATATGAAATACAAGAGGAGTAGTCAAAGACTGTGCTGGGACTTCCGGCCTAGGTTAGGTGGTGAGAGGAATTACTACATGGCAGCAAAATAGAGCAATATCATATAACGAGATTAACAAACAACTCAAAAAGTAGAACTAAGGTAACAGACACGTTGAGCATAAGTACAAAAAAAAAAAGAAAGAAGGAAAAACAAGGGAAACTAATATTAAAAAAGAAAAAAGTGCGAGTATGAACAATAAATGATCTTAAAACATTTTAAGATCCTTTTTGAATTTATATGTGACGTTACACTCTTTTATAACTAAAGGCAAGGAGTTCCACAATGAAATGCGAATTTACTGTAATTAGTGCGCACTTTAGGCAAGTAAAATTTTTCTTATATACAAACCTCGTAATGTTAGCATTCAGTAAAGACGATAATGAAATTAGGTCAACCGGGAGCTGATTGCTGATCAGCCTATAAAACAGTAAGCCCAAATTATAGTTAATTATCTGAGATACGGTGAGCATGTTATTACTTCATCTAGTTTATGCTTACAATGTTTACGGCATGTATACTTATTTAGTGTTCTTCTTAACCAGGGGTTCTATATGTTTTACAATTTCGGATGGTAGAACAATTTACAGTAATTTTTTAGTCGACAACTCAAAGTGAGTTCTTTACTGTCGAGACCTGGTCCGGGTTCTTTTGCGGGTTGCTCCCTCCAATGATAACACTTTAAAGAATGCTCATCCTTCGTCGGGTAATTTACTTCATTTTTAATGTCATATTATCATATGTTCCAAGAAAGTGTCTATTTAAAATTTTTTTTCCAGCTTACATATTTCTTTGTTAATTTGTCACAAATTATTGCTGACACACGTGCATTTAACTTATTAACACTTCAACGAGTGTGCTAGTCTAGAACGCTTCTTCATCGGCGATGGCGGCATGATAAATCTAGATCTAGTACACTCTGGTAAAAACGTTAGTCTTGCGGTATGTTTGCATTTTTTTGACGTGCGTATGACTGTATTCCTACTGACAAGAATGGACATTTGACGCGACTTATTGCAGTGTCGTGTCCATGTGGTTGCCCCACACGCGACAGCGCGACAGCGTCTGCCTGCCGCATCGCTTGAGTATCGCGTGCATGCGTCGTTGCCTCTTTACAAAAAAGGAGGGACAAGCACAAAATACGCACTTTTGTGGCTTGAAGTTCTGGGGTCAAATGATAGCGGTGGTGCCGGTGGAGAGGTGCTTTCAGTCGTTGGATGTTACTGGGATTAACGGGCCCTTGTATATGGTGCTACGACATGAGAGAATTCCAACCTTGCATGGGATTATCTGTTCGAGGCTTGTACATGCACGATGGCTTAAGCAGCAGCTCATATTTGCGAAACTCGTCAGCATAGAAGAGTTTCTCAAAGAGGCAGAGCCTAAGGTGTTTTCAGCGCTATTCGAGGTTGGCTAAGCCAAGTGTTTGTTTCATTGAGGAAACGCTAGAACTGCGAGGATAGTCGAAAAGGATGAAACGGATGAAATGGATTCAACTTTCTCAAGTGTTGTGCAGGATAGCTACTATAATTTCCCACCGAAAGCTGATTTACCGTTTGTCGTATTGCGCCGTCCTATTTGGGGCATATATAGATTGTATAGCTTGTATGTATATTTATCGTACAACTTCTATACTCCGCGGTCTATAGTCCGAAAAATACGGTAGTTCAAAAAATAATTTTCAAAGCATCCTTTTCAATGTTCTCGAAACGGTTTGGCACCGCGCGCAAAAAGAAATAAAAGGAAACAGCTACACTTGATCGCTTTTTATACCTTTGGGAACCTGCCGACATTTCACTACAATAACGTGAGCAAGTGAAGTCCATCAAAGATAGGGACCGTCATTCAGAGGTTCCCGCACTTTCTAAACACAGCTCTCCCAATTTACCTTTTATTTATTTATTTATTTATTATTTATTTATTTATTTATTTTATTTAACCTCCCAAAGCAACACTGACGCTTGAGAGCACATCGTAGCGAAGAGCTGCGGATCAATATTGGCCAGGGTACCTCAACGCGCATAGCATCCGCCCCCATCGGAATGTGGCCTCTGTAAACGGCGATCGCCCCCGTGGTCTGCTACTCAGAATGCTATAAGCCGGGTGCAAAAAAAATCGGTTTTGACCCTGAAAGGTTGAGGCCTTTCATATATATATATATATATATATATATATATATATATATATATATATATATATATATATATATACTTGCTCTTCCGAGCAATTCCAGCGTAAGAGCTCTTTTTGTGAATACGGGCCCCGCACTTGAGTCCTGCACCGTGAGTATCCGCCCGTCCCGCTTCATATTACGGGTATGTAAACAGTAGAGGTATGCTTTTTAAGCAAATACTCTCCAAACGTAGGAATAATTGGCGGAGCGCTTTGCAGTATTTACACGCGTGTTCATTTCATTTCGGGCTTTTCTCGCAGCAGATGGTAGATAAAGCTAGTAGCTGATTAAAAAGGCAGTATGTGGGACGCAAAGCTCTTGTAGATATTCAGGCTGAAAAGAGTCCGCCGAAAAAGAGCACGTGACCGTTTTCTTTTTTTTTCTTTTTTCATACGAAGTCGGAAGGCCCCATTGGATTAAAAAAAATTCGTGATTAAAATTACAGTGAAATGTCTCTGAAGGTGAGTGTCTTCTCAGTTCCAATTTAAAAAAAAAAACTTGCTCTTCTTTCAGAAGTCCTTTCTCGAGACCAAGGAAAAGCCCCGGACAACATTCTTTACACGAGAAATGCAAGTGCGGTTACCGCGCCTTCTGTCGATGTAACAGCAGAAATCACGGAAAAGCTAGGTGGGTCATTTTTTTTTTCTTTCGGATAAGTTTCGCGTTACATAGGCGCCGCTGTTTTCCGCAGGGTGTTCCACAATACCGCATGCTTGGGTCAACAAAAATGGAAAACACAAGAGAATCAATTATGTGACCAGTTTTTTTTTTTTTTTTGGCGTCCGAAAGCTGCAAAGTGAGGGACGCTGTGGTAAAGGGCTCCGAATAATTTGGATCACCTGGTGTCCTTTAAGTATGATTTAAATTTAGGTACATGAGCGGGGTTTTATTTTTTTCCTTTTCACTCTTTCCCGATCTTCGCCGCAGCCGAGAATTGAACCCGTAAGCTCGCGCAGAGCGCAGTAACTCCGCAGCCACTGAGACATTGCTAATGGCGAACAATGAAGACGTAGACCATACGCAAGCGAAGTGCTTCTGATGCTCTTTGACAGCGTACTAAGAGAATGCGGTACACTACACGAGGCGACAATCGCTGCTTCGCGAAATAAACGTTATTATGGTATTATATCATAGCATTATAGTATAACCGAAATTCGAGAACTACGAGTGTCCAACTTTACGTGGAGTCGACCTTTCAACATGTTTACACGCAGCGGTGCGGAATGGCAAAAAAAAAGTAAAAAATAAATAAAGGATAGATATATTCAATTGATTAGACCTGTATACCGCATGTCTGACGCCTGCCGCCTAAGCGGCGTAGTATGCCTTAGTTGGCACGCCTGACAATCATTTGTGGCTATTCTTCATATACTCATCGTTGCAAATTTACAATCTTGACGCAATATTATCTCCCGGCAACTATCTGGATATGTGACACAAGGTTCAAGATATTGTGAATAGTAGCACTGAGAACTGTTTTCAATTTTTTTCCTTTTTATGTTATCGTTGACATGTGCGCGAAAATAAAGTTTTCCCAAAACAAAATTCGCGGCAGAAATAATTAAATGAACTGTGTTTTATTACCCAAACTCGTTCAGTCCTGAGTTTAGTCCTCCAAGTATATATGCCTGGTTCAACACAACGTGATAGTCGCCCATAATTTTCCGCGAAACAGATGAGGATGCTGAGCAAGGGCGCGTGGGGGTCGGGGAGAACTGGCGAAATCCACAGGACGCAGCTTCTGTCCGTTTACTTACTTCTATTTCTTGGCCGTGTTTCCCTCTGCCCTTTCAGAGCCACCGACGTTCGTAAAGGTGAATCCTCAGTTGGTGGTGCAGCCTGCTGGAAGCAACGTGGTGTTGCCATGTATCGTCAAGAGCAACCCACCGGCGAACATCACGTGGCTCAAGAACGACCAACCACCAACGCGACTTCTGGGAAAAAAGGTACACCGGAGCGTGCCAGCCTTTTTCTCAGTTCGCTTCCTCGCAAAGCACCGGAGTGAAACAAGATGGGGGAAACCTACAGGGTTCACTTTCACAGTGTCTGGTGCACGGAGGCCAATCGCTCGAAAACAACATGCTAACCAGTACGAACACGGCGAGGCAGTCCTCGTCCAAAAATTCTTTGATTGTCTCAACTCGATTGCTCGGTTCGGAAACGCACCTTCGTTGGTTTAATCCTGTAGGTTCGGTAGGACATCTTATCTTTTATGTCACGTTACCGCCTGTCTGAACCAAAGAGCGAACGAACAAGCCCGAACGAACACGGTGGGCCCATTTGGTAGCTCATAATTGATGTTCGTAGTAGAAGAAGACACAGTGGGAACCCACCACAGCTCCCATAGTGCTCAGCGTTGCAAGGGCTCTTGTGACATGGCTTTCTAAAAGGCACGCTCGGTGTTGGCGAACCAAGTCCTTGTCTTCGTGCACTAATACTGCCCCTCGTGTCACACGGAGCTCGCAAAATACTGCGCGCGTCTTCCGGCAGTTGTGCCGGTCATATATCAGAGCCGCCACTGAAGTCGGCATATACTCAGTGGCAGATCTTCGAATTCAGCCATGCATGTCAGTCAGTGTTCCTCGTTAATCGATAAAAGCATCGCGGGAGTGACAGCGCGCGTGACATTCTACTGGAAGCGGGTATAGTTTTGCCAGGTAGCATAGATGCAACGACGTGCACACCTGTGGGCTATGCATGAGTTGCCGAAGAAAACTCACACCTCCACGAAGGCCTGTCGCGTCCGAATGCATAAGCGTCAAGAAGTGAGCACGACAGTCAGCATGGCGCGCACTGTGCTGGCAGTGTCTACAGCCACTGTAGCTACTTTATCATTTAAGGGAATCGTGCCATACAGCAAAAAAAAAAAATTGAATTCCAAGTTTAAAAAAAGCTATCCTGGAATAATTTCTCGAAAATATGCAGTTATGACTGAACTAGGGCCATTTGACGCAATAAGCCATGGACTAATTAATCCTACGGTCAAGAAAGACGACTCTGTGAAACACGTTGCGATGGGGAAAGTTGGGAAGGGGTGTGTAAAAAATGGGTGGAGACGAGTCCACACAGCTGCGGGCCCAGCTTGACGGGATCCATTCAGCTCCGTCGATCTCTAGTTCGAAGACCACAGAGCAGCCATATAGAGGCCGCAACGGGAGCCCCACTCTATTTACACTGCATGCTCCTCTCTCTCTCTCTCTCTCTCTCTCTCTCTCTCTCTCTCTCTCTCTCTCTCTCTCTCTCTCTCTCTCTCTCTCTCAGACTCTCAGTAGGGGTTTTGAGCTTCTTGAATCTCGGATCAGTTGTAGAGCACGTGGCGAATCACCGGCGGGAGTCCGTCATTACGTGTCGAATACGAGTCCTTGGTTCTTTGCGACTGCGTCACGTCATGTGTTGGTTCTTTGCGTTAAAAAACTGGAACGTAATGCCGCCACTTCTCCAGGATGTCTTCTATTTAAAGCAAAAAAAAAAATAAAACAGCGACAACCAAGACGCAGGACCAGAAGGACGCGCACGCACACATACAAGTAAGTCCGGCGACTGCGTGTGTGGCGCCTTCAGGACCAGCGTCCTGCTTTTCGTTTTTTTTTTTTTCCCGCTTTAAGCATGAATCAACTGGCCCAGCAATTCACGCTCCTAAACAATGTCTTCTGTGAGCGCGAACAAACCTCGAGTGCGAGCACTTGCACTCGTTTTGGGATGCCCTTCTGCAGCGCGGGTCACTGGAGTCCCCTATACCGCACGTCGGGTTGCGGACGCCTCTGCCCACTATACGCTTTGAATCTGTCGGCGGTAGAGGATCAGGCTCAGTTCGAAGGAAGAGCGGCAATTCAGAGTTGTTCACAACCCTTGACGATATAAGTAAGTTAACGCAATTTTTGAATATGTAAAGCGTATGTAACGTTTAATTTATACGCCTACCAGTGACTATCACAACAACTACGGTTCAAATATGGCTTTCACATTTGCTGCGTTTTAGTCATTCGGCCTGGTTCTGAAAGCCTTGGAAGCGGCTCCGATTTTTCTTATTTGTTTCGTTTGAAGCGAAGTATACTAGTTTGTGAAACGTTTCCGACAGAGAAAAAAAAAATTAAATTATGGGGTTTTACGTGCCAAAACCACTTTCTGATTACGAGGCACGCCGTAGTGGATGACTCCGGAAATTTTGGCCACCTGGGGTTCTTAACGTTCACCAAAGTCTAAGTACACGGGTGTTTTCGCATTTCGCCCCCATCGACAGAGAAAACGAAGATTTAAAAATATTTTTTCAAGTGATGCGCAGGGAACTACTAAACAAAGTGAATATTATTAAAATCATCATACCAGTGTGCGCTCGTGGTGAAATGTCAATGACGATAATTTAGCTGTAAGGCTAATCATAGCTACTCAAGAAGGCCCTCGTCATGTTATGTAGGTGGAGGATGTAGTTTTGATGACCACCGCTCATCGAAGTGGAGATGAAACCGACCTGTCCTGAATTCTGCGCAGGTTATTTACCGGACGCACAAATTGTCATTGAATGACGTCATGGTGTCCGACGCGGGCAATTACACCTGCACGGCCATCAATTCTTTGGGCAACATCAGCTACACCTACACTGTTGAAATCAAAGGTTCGTGCGAAATTCTTCTCTCTCCCCCGGCGACCGACAGTAACGCGAACATTTCTAAACTAAATTATCTATACAAAGAATAATATTTTCGCGTAAAAGCACAAGCAACACTGCACTATCAGAAACGCACTATCAGAACGTATGAGTTGTTTGCTAATTTCCTCTTATATCATCATTTGACGTTTAGTAAAGAATAACTGTTGCACAAAAAAGTCCCGCCTTCTCGTTTATACGGAAGACGGGATTGCACACATCAGACATAGTATATACAAAAAAGCTCTGACGATAGATACTGTTCGTAAGAGCAGATAGGAGTCAAAGGTGATGTCGGGTATATTTTTATCATTTTCGAATGCGGCAGGTCAGTGGCAGACAGCGCGTATACAAACGAAAAGGTTCGTTGATTCGGCCCCAATTATGTAAGTGTTCTCTTTGTAAGCCTACAAACACCTATCGAGATGCTATTCTGCCACAAAAAGTATCCTTAAGACTGATTTTATCTGATCGTCACTAATTCAAGAAGAGGAATGATCTGTGCTACTTGTTGACTCAGCTAGCGCAGGGATCTTATGCTAAGTTTTAGGCATGAATAATTTCTTACACGGGTTTCCGCAGGCAGAGTGCTCTAACTATACTATCACTTCCCTAAACATAAAAAGTTCAGAACAAAAGAAAAAGTCCTTGCAAGTTGCTTCAGCCGCTTTTCTGGGGATATTTTGGAGCTAACGAATACCCTAACGCTTACAGAACGAATTCCACTTCGGCCAATCATTTACGAGGACTCCATCCAGAACCTGACCGTGTACGCCGGACAGCAAGCACGCTTCGAATGCCGCTTCATAAGCGACCTGCAGCCGCACATTCGCTGGCTGCGGCATTACTCCGTGAACGGCTCATACTTCCAGAACGACGACGAGACTACTCCTTACGTCAGTGTCGTTCAGGTAAGCATGATGAAACGCTGCACTCCGTCCCATTTGAAATCACCGAACGCTAATGCGCATGATGTGATTATTCGATTTTTCTTGCTTGCTTTTCATTGCGAAAATAAGGAATCGGTAAGTACTTAGATGCGATACGTGCGCCTTAGGCAAACGTTCAAGCGTGTGTCTAATGACAACTGAAAAGTCTTTTTTTTTTTTCGAGCTTAGTTTTTCACGGTGTGATTACTTACCTCTCTCGCAGAGTGCGAATCAGAGCATATATGATCCTCGAGTCCTCGTGATCGACAACGTGACGATGGATGACGAAGGCTGGTACACTTGTCTAGTTGGCAATAGCGTTGGCATCAGCAACAAGAGCGTCTATTTGAATGTTGAGCCATGTGAGTACGGCGTGCTTTTACTTTGGCTTGTCATTCGATTTGCTCGTCCTTGCGTGTTCGCGCTTTGTGTTCTACATAAGTGCGTTGTAGTCCAGAACGTTATCTGCATGATTGTTACGACAGTACACGCATTTGGTGGTTTGCTGTCCAAGTGCTAGCGAAGTTCTGATTGGTGACCTTCAACGACGTTCCTTGTTTTACCACTGCTAATCACGTAATGGTTCATCGTATTTAAGGCTTGAGTACAATGGCGACGGAAGCATGGGAAGGGGGGAATGTCGTCGTGTCTCAGGCTTTGGGATGACTGTCACTGCTGATACTCAGCCTCACAGCCAGCTCAATGGTGGAAAAGCGATCGCTCTCCCACTATATCGCCTCCCAGCTGCCTCACATACCGACGGCTCTGCTCGTGCAACTGAGCAGTCAGCCGAGGCCGGAGGTGTTGTGCGTTGATGTCAGCTGATGGAGGAAGGGAGGGGGATGCAGTCTGTTGCGAATGAATGCAATGAACAGAAAAGCAAAGCTGGATTTATTTACTGACTGCCCCCATTGTTGGCACCATATACAATGCTATTGCATGCTGAAGAAATTAAGCCACTTGAAACCCTGTCACCTGAGTACCCTGTCCTAATTTAGTATTTTGACGGAAACTCACTGGTGAAGCACAATGCTTTCTCCGAGAACCAGTCACCGGTGACTGTCTCCAAAAGAGAGGGGCCGCAAACGCAGCCGATCGAATTGATATCACGATGAGGTTTTTCATGGCAGTCTTCGCGTGTGTGCAGTGCCGCAACCCGAGAAGTCCAGCTTCACGATGACGCTCCTCAAGCACCCATGGATGTTGGCGCTGGCCACTGTGCTGGGCGTGAGCGCCGTTGTGGGCGTCATCACCACGCTCGTCTGCCGCTCTGCCATGCTGTCACTGCAGCAGAAGCTCGACGTAGCCCAGAAGCAGCATGTGGTCGTCCGCAAGAAGGTCATCCTCGAGCGCCAGATTTCGGTGAGCATGCCGCACGCATGCCTCGACCGATGGGCCCCCAGTGCCCGCCAGCACTTGAGATCACACTCATAACTACTTGCAATATCAGCACTTATATTGTTCTGCTCGCGCGGATGCCCGAAACTCGCCACAAAAGCGAGGCTGACAATGTCAGAGTATTTCTAACATTCTTGCGTGCCGTCGCGTCTTGCGTATCCGCGGATCCAAAGAAAAGTCTACGCTTTCCCAGTGCAAGAGCGAAGAAGCGCAAAGTTTTTATTATAGCGTTGCTTACGTGCTGCTGCACCTTGTGATCTTATACTTACACCAAGCGACTGGCGAATCTACAAGCAAGCAAATAAATATATTCTGCGCTCATGTCTTAACAGGATTCTGGGCACTACGAAGACTCATCAGTAGCCCCACTGGTCAAGATCGACCACCAGAGGGGCTTCATGCCTTCGGAATTGAACACCGTCTGCGAATACGAGTTGCCTCTGGACCCCGAATGGGAATTTGCCAGAGAAAGGTAGGTGCCACTGCCTTTCACCAAGCAAGACGCGGTAAAATGTCACCGCTAAAATTTCCTTACACGATGTTGAGCTGTGGTGGACCAATGTAATATACGTGAACATTCGGGTTAACATTAACGCATATACTATATTAAGAAAGGCAACAAGGTCAACTCGAATACAAGGCCTGATTTGTTATCGTCCGCTGGATAAGAGGGAAGGCGATGCAGAAAGAGAGGCTGAGCTGGCAGTACTTATTGTTTTTATTAATATTGTTCTACTGATCATTGTTATGTCCTAGGAACGTTTCGGTGTTGTAAAACGTTCCCGATGTCACCAAAAATTGTTAATTTCAGCACTGCTTCCTGACGTAGAACTAAACAAAAGCTTAAAAGGAAGCTTTAGCTCGGGTGCTCCTACGTAAATACATGCAAAAGGGGACTTCGTTTTTCTCGGCAACCACCGCACCAAATTTGACGAGGTTTGTTGCATTTAAAATAAAACTTAAAATCTAGTAACTGTTAGTTTCCAATTCCTTATTTAGCTCGTCCATTTTTTATTAAAAATAGGCGAAAATCGCAAATTTTCAGAAAAGGAAACCATCAAGTTTACAGCTTTCTAACTCAGGGAAGAAAATAGATACCACAATTATGTGAATTGCATCTAATAGTACATCTAAAGCGGACAAAATTGATATGTTATAGATCAATCTCAAAAAAGTTAGTAATAAAGAAATACACTTTTTTCAGAACCCTTCTACACAACGTAACGAATTCACGTAAGATATAAATTGACATATCGAATTTGTCCGCTTTGAAGAATCTAGTGGATGCCGCACAGGACCGCGATATCTGTTCTTGTTGCAGAGCTATAATTTGCAAGCCTTGTGCTTTTATATTTTTCGAACTTTCGAATTTTTGAAAATTCTTTTAACGAAATTTAGGCCCTAAGTAGAAAATACGCTTGCAACGGTCACTAGAATTTAACTTTCTCTCTCAAATACAACAAATTTCATTAGAATCGGTCCGGCGTTATCTCAGAAAAGCCCGTCGGAGTCGGGCCCGAGCTAAAGCTTCCTCTTAAGAACGGAAACAAACAAAAAGGAGGCTAAGTCGAAATTGACCATTCGTTGTCCCGAGTACAAGTAAACACGAAATAAATGCTAAGCCAAAATCAAATTGCGCCATCTAATCCAATACTTGGGCGTATTAACAAAAAGGGCAAATTTATATGCTTCCGAAATAGTCCCTCCCGACAACCCTCGCGGCAGCTAGGTACAGCGCGGTTTGATCCAAGTGCACGCACGAAACGTTTTCTGGTGTAACACACCCTGCCCAAAGCGTCGTTCTGCGTGCTTCCACGATGCCTTCGCTTTCCGACGCCGCAGCAGTAGGCGTCCATGCTGTGAGCGCGCCTAACGTGAAAAGCACGGATGTTGACATGACGGTCACTCCGAGAGGTTGTGTTTTAGGCGTCCGTGGCTTCGATGGCGCTGACACTCACGACTTCTGCGATGCTATTGCCACAACCAAAGTGCGGGCATTTAACATGAGATGCCAGCTGCAGCCGTTTTACAATATCTAGGTTTTACCACAGAAGCATTTTTTCTCGAGTTCTCCCGCAGGCTTCCTTTTCACGAAAACCACGTCATCGCCCGACATGACTCAACACAGGACAACACACAATAACGAGTCAGTGTATGTACGTATAGCCATCTGTATTACCGCTATACTGATTTGGAATTACGGAATTGCGGAACGAAACAACATATATGCTACCTAAATATCCTCACCGCAACAAATATACGCCCATCAAGCGCATAATTCTTATAATAAACCCAATTGATTTCTTTGAGGTGGTAATACATATTTAAATGTCATATACTTGCAAACATATTTGTGACAATTTTCACTCTCCCTATGGCATTCAGTGACCGCAGCTTCTGCAGTAGCATAATTTGGTTCTAAAATTATATACAGTCAACTCCCGTTAATGTAACCTCGGTATTCGACTTTTCGCGTAATTCGAATGCATTGTAAAGTCCCAGCATGAAAACATATATTGCATATGGAAGGAAAGCTAATTTAGTTCGAACTCGGAAACATGCCGCTTCGGTTAACTCGACCCCCACCGACCCGCACCGCGCCTGGCCCTCAACTGCGCAGCGGTCACTGTAGGCTTGAAAACACAAAAAATTCAACAGGCGATGCTGGTATACTGCTTCCCTAGGCGCGAAGCTGTTTTGTATAAATTCAGTTTTACCTTTTAATTGGCGACGCTTCTTCCACCCGTGAAACAATCCGTTGCCGCGTCGTGTCACGCTGAGCCAGTGTTTAAACATGGCGCTCTTCGCCTCATGCTGGTTGAGTCGCGCGCTTCTAGACAAGAAACAAAAAGACATTAGGCTATTTCAAACATTTAAAAAAAAACTCAGTGCCCTTCCGCTATGTGAAGAAGGATGACCAGCGAAGCTGTGTATGTGGGTCCCTTAATGGCGAACTGCACCTCCGCCGTGGGCCGACCCGGGATTGCACTATCTTCGGGATCGGCCCACGTATGGCGAGTGCTTAACGCCTGCTTCACCTCCGCCGCGGGTCGGCCCGGCATTGCATTCTCCGGGATCGGCCCACATATAGGGAGTTTCTTTTGCTTTTGTGTGTGTGTGTGTGTGTGTGTGTGTGTGTGTGTGTGTGTGTGTGTGTGTGTGTGTGTGTGTGTGTGTGTGTGTGTGTGTGTGTGTGTGTGTGTGTGTGTGCGTGCGTGCGTGCGCGTGTGCGTGCGTGTGTCTGTCTGTCTGTCTGTCTGTCTGTCTGTTTGTCGTCACAACTGAAAGAAAAAAATTAGGAGTAGCGCTTACGTTTCCTGTCAGCTGATTTTTTCTTTTAATTCAGAGCTAATACAAACATGTTTCTTCTTTACATATGTGTATTAGAACGCTGTGTTTCCTCCTGGGTCATTTTTCTTATACGGTTTCATCGTGCGCTCTTGCGCAAGTGGGAGTGCGGGGATGGCGGTGTATATTAGTACTATAGCGTCGCGGTGCCGTACGCTGAGGCAAGCACGCATTGAAATACCTTACATCGTGAGTAAAGTGACATTAATTCCTTCAGGCTGGTCCTTGGCAAGCCTCTGGGAGAAGGAGCGTTCGGCCAAGTGGTCAAGGCAGAGGCGTACGGCCTTGGCGACAAGGAAGGACCCACAATCGTAGCCGTGAAGATGCTGAAAGGTGAGAAGTCATTATTAGAAGAAGATAGGGCACGAATTTACTAAATCATCAGGCATATTGACTGCACCAAGTCTAAGGTCTGACTTAAGGCTTGTGCTATGAGCACAAAGAATTTCAACCAGCAGAGACGGCATCGTTTAGTAGTCAGCGATTAGTAAGTTACTCTTTACAGCTAGCAGTGCGTATAGAAATGCTTTGGCTGGCAATGTGACTTATTTGTCTAGAATTGTAAAAAATAAACAACTACGACTCGATATCTGCATTCACCAATTTTGTAGATACAGTCGTCTTTTGTTTCTTTTCTCTTTGACATGTTGCGATTTTAAATTTCATGGGTAAATAAAGGACAGGCGTCGAAGAGATGGCTGCACGACGTGATAAAATCACATTCCTCAGAGCGACTATTTTTCGCAGATGGGCACACTGACAGTGAAATGGCCAACCTCGTTTCCGAGATGGAGGTGATGAAGACCATCGGAAAGCACATCAACATCATTAACCTGCTTGGATGCTGCACCCAAGACGGCAAGTAAAATTATTTTTTTCAACGGAATACAGTCGGTCGCGGCAATCCAATCGCTCTTTTTACCGTGTTGATGCACCCTAAATATTTAGCAGGCTGCCTGCCGGCATGGCATCAAGAGTAAAGTGAAAGAATGGGCAGCAGTAATGCTAAGTGGTAGGCCGTGTGCCAAATGCTCATATGTTTCGCACATACAACGATACGCGACGGCGGAGTTATATAGAAAGGCATCGCGGCGCCTGCATGCTTTCGGCCGCAGTTGACACCCATGACCTTGCCGTATGTTAGGGAACTGCAGTAGTGTGTAAACTGATCAAGGATGATTAAGGACGTCTCTTACAGTGTTCGAAAGTACCGTGGATCTACTCACAAACATGCACACGTCAAATTTGTTAAGTACGTCTTGCGTGTGTGCTTTTATAGAGCATTGTGTGTCATCACGGCGTTCGGTTAGCACGTGAATATCGGCTAGCCAGGACGTTAATCGTCGCGTGCCTTACATATTCTCTGCAGGCCCGCTTCAAGTGATAGTCGAGTACGCTGCCCACGGAAACCTCCGCGACTTCTTGCGCACCCACCGTCCGAGCTCTGGTTACGAGCAAGCTATCGGGGCTGACTTGAAACCAAAGACGTTGACGCACAAGGACCTGGTCTCGTTCGCCTATCAAGTCGCTCGTGGGATGGAATACCTCGCCTCGAAAAAGGTAAGCTATGCAGGTTGACACGCGTTTTCTGTCACGTCGTCGCAGTCACGAGTGCGTGTAAACTACAATGCGGAGAAAATCAATCCTGCGCCGAAGTCGTTAAGCACAGCGGGCGCTCGCTGCTATATAGGCGTTTCAATATTATGTTGCACGAGTGGCTCCTCTTCTGTGGACTGTCCAGAACTTATTTCCTGTGCGAGTTTCTATCCTTTTGAGGATTGTTAACACACTGTTTTGCAACCAAGATGTCGTTACACCAGTCGACGCACTGAGCTACTCGCGTTGATAGATGTTATATGCTTGTTATAGCATAGCCGAAAGCTTTTTTGTGGACGTGCTAGCACCGGGTACTTTTTTTTTTTTTTTTTTTTGCGAAAGCGCTGGATTGGTGACTACCGTGCAATCCGCTATTTTGAACTGGTACAGCAGGGCTTGAGCGTGCCTCGATTCTTTTTGCGCAGTGCATTCACCGGGATTTGGCAGCGAGAAACGTGCTAGTCGTGGAGAACAACGTTATGAAGATTGCTGACTTCGGTCTGGCGCGTGACTTGCACAACATCGACTACTACAAGAAGAAATCAGACGTGAGTGCCATTGCGGCCTCTCTGCCTTTCCATTCAAATAAGTTCTCTTTCTACTCATCAACGTGGAAAGCAGATTTGAACTGCCTTTGCCGACCCACGATCTTCGTCTTCTGGTATTGCAGGGACGTCTACCTGTCAAATGGATGGCTCCGGAAGCCCTGTTCGATCGGGTCTACACCACACAAAGCGACGTGTGAGTATATGATGCTTCAAGCATCACAGTGAAAACTTTGTCAAGAACCTGCGAGTGGGTTGCAATCCTATCCAGTATAAACGTTGGAAAGGTGTCCTCAAATGATACGTCGAATGTGCAGACTTAAAGTACTAGTAAGTCGCTATACTGTGACACTCACTACACCGCAGTTAAACAATCAAAGTGATGATTAATTAAACAGTATCGCTATTCATCCGTTCATCAGAACGTTTTTTTTTTTTTTATATTGACCATGCACAGCCACGTGTAGACTGACTGATGGTGCGTGCGCTCGCCTAACAATGTTGAGATAAAGCTTAGGACGCACACAGTTGACTACGATTGCGCTTAGTCAAGCGCTGAATGTCAGGGCATGCCTGTATCACGCAATCACTTTTTGCCGTGTTATATTCGTCGCACAACACATGGCGAAGTGTTGAAACGTTTCGCCATATAAACTGCAACCGCGCTTGATTTTGCTTTATGCCTGCAGATGGTCTTATGGCATCCTTCTGTGGGAGATCATGACACTCGGTGGCACACCGTACCCGTCTGTGCCCATCGAAAAGCTGTTCCAGTTGCTCAGAGACGGACACAGGATGGAGAAACCACAGGGCTGCTCGCTTGAAGTGTGAGTACCGCTGAGTACTCCTATACAGGAACGGAGACGATGTCTAGGCACAGTACCGCGAAGCAGCAGAACCAAGAAACAACAAATAGAATCACTTTTTTCTTTTCTGCGTGAATGCAGTAAGAAATATACATGCGGCGAAAATTGAACATTTTGAAAATGACACGCTTGTAAAACACTAGAATATCACGTACTTTGACGGAACAATTTTAGACTACATGTCTTCTCACCTTTCGCATTTACACATCGTGCTCTATTAGTACAGATGATGATCATGAGTTCCAACCAGGATCGCAGTAATAGCAATGATTTGACCGATGCGTAATGAGATCTAATTTGGCAGATCGGTTATAGAGCTTGTTAGTCCTGCTTTCTCTTATATTTAACACTCAAGGCTCTCGTAAGGCACTCGTAGGTGTCGCAGGTGCCTCATAAGGCCTTCTTAGGTGTCTTTAACGCGTCTTCATGAAAGAAATCAGAGAGCACGAAGCCCAACAAAAATTTGCCATGGCCAAAGACGGGACGTGGTCGCGGCACTGCGCGTGGTGCCTGACGCGCTGATTTCGCACAATGCCACAGAGCAAAATGTATTTTGTAAGACAGTCTCTTATGCGTTTTGCCTTTTTCGTACTTATCAAGCAATGCTGTCGAGGCTACGGGAGTACTGCTGGACGGAGCTTTGATCCGTCAGAGTACTTTCACGCACGTCGTGCATGCGGTGGGCTGAGTGCTCGGTTCGTCTCTACGAACCAAATTTACTGGAATGGAGAGTTCTGGGTTGATCTCGACCTACGTCGAAGCGTTTTAACTTGCACTGAAATCTCAGTATGCGGAACCTTTCGCCGGAACGCGACTGCCGCAGCCGCTCAAAGATCGCGCGATGCTCGTGCTGAACAGCATGAGCGCCGCATAGCATTGAGCAGCATCGGGCGACGTGACGGGCAAACAGCTCTAGAAAGAGATTAGGAAAAGCAATAACGACGCAGACTACAACGCGCTATCTTTTTTTTTTTTAACAAAACATGTAAGACCTATTTCATACTCGGAGATCTTAGCACATTGTGTGTCATCAATAATGGTTGTTAACGCAAGCTTATTTAGCCCAATCTGTGGGCTAACAGCATATCAGAGGGAGTGCAAAGTTCGCTAAAGGACCATCAACAGAATGAAATGTTGTGGTTTGACGGACGCAACTTCAACTACTATACATTTAAATGCCTGGTCGTGTTGACCTGGACAATTCCGCAATTTTTATCGCCACACTGCACGAACAGTAAACATGTGTGTTCGAAGTTCTGGCTGAACCTGATACCATAAAACTAGTGGTCTGCTCCTAACTACAGTGTTACAATTGAAGAGATGTCGCCTAAGCGACATGCAGCAAGCACAGCAAAGAACTGCAGTGTGTGCGCTTTTCGATTTAGGCAGCCATTTCTATACTGCCAGATTTTTTTTCGAGATCTCTTATATGGACAGAAAGCAGGTGGTCGACTGCACGCCAGTGGTTGGGTCCGTTGTCATTACATTAGTGATTCGTATCGTTGCAGGTATGTGATAATGAGGGAATGCTGGAACCAGTCGCCATACCAGCGGCCAACCTTCACGGAACTCGTAGAGGACCTCGACCGGATCTTGACCTTCGCCACGGACCAGGTAATCAACTTTGCAGCAAAATAACCAGCCGTCTACAATCTGCTATGCTTTGTATGATGGAACAGAAGGACGTGTAAAGGGTGCATTATGTCGCTTTACTTAAGTCGACCTTATTCGCAGAACAGCCCTCTACCGGTTTTTTTTTTTTTTTCAATTTCCGGAGCTAAAACGTCATATGTGAAGCTATACTGCCTGGGTTGCCAGGATTGACTACTTTGCGCCAAAGTGGCTACTTTTGAAGGCTCGTGGTGGAAAAAAAATTCGGGTTGGCTACATGACTACTTTTTGGTTACCTTTAGGAACAGCATTCTCCAAAAGAAACTACACACAAGCAAGCCCAAGTATTATGCTCATATCGGTGCAATTCATTGCACCACGTCATGTATAGCACCCCAACGCATACGCAACGCATAGCATACGCAACGTACAATGGTCATCATCACCACATGTAGTTGTTTGAAGGGGACGACGCAACCTCTACCATAATGAGGATCGAGGGTATACATTGAAGATCAAGTTTGCACTGGTGGATAGGAACCTTTACCTGTTCGGGATTTTTTATCCTTCTGCAAGTGACTACCATGTCATTGTAGTTGAACGATAGTAACGGCGTATTTGTCGGTTCCACAATTCTAGCTTTCTGTATAGTAATTTGTCCGTGTTATTCTTGTTCCTCAACTCAACTTTCAAAAGGAATATTAGCTACCCAGACTATTTTATCTCCGAGAAATTATGCTAATATGAACTCACTATATGTATATAGTTGAACTCTTGCAACAGCAACTTATTCGGTTCCAGAATTCTGGTAGTTTTTGGAGCCACATATTGATGTGTTCGTGTTCCTTTTATCAATTTCATCGGGGACCATGGGGACTGCGGGGAGTGGAGCTTATATTTGTCCTGTAATCAACAATAAAGGAGACGTTCCACGGACTAAACCTGAAGGTGTGCTCTTGAATAGGCAATGTCAGTTGAGCATTCCAGCTAAAGATAACGTGCAGGGTGTCCTAAGACACGTTGTTAGACGAATCGAGGGGCGCTGAAAAGAACCATCCCAAAAGGAGCAGTATCGGGCTCGGTGACAGCAATGTTTTTCCTTACGTGATTGACCGCGGCAGCAGCTCGGCGACTTCTTTTACTACAGCACCTGCAGAAAACGGGCTGATTTTTGGGTGCTCCTTGAGATTTTTTGGCCGATTTTCACTGTTTGGAAACCCTGGCTACTGCTTCGCAGGACTGCGTGTACCCAGCGTGCATTAACTATCCGCGGGCTGCGACGCGTCAGAACCTAGAAATATTCCCGACATCAACTCGGCTATGAGGTGCAGCACATGCGATTCACCTTTGTCAGTATTTGAGCAAACAGGAAGCCTCGCCTGCACAGAAGTGAAGCAGCACATTTCACGATGAATTGCTCTGCTTGCAGCCGTATGTGCATACCGGATCTAATTGGAGAATCAATGTTCAACGTCGCGAAACCTATATTGCCGTATCTTGGGAGAAAAACGTATTTCTGCATACAGCGCGTCTAGCAAGCGTGTACACATAGCATAACACCGGAAAGACAACCACAACGTTGCGAAACTTCACAATTATAGTTCAGCTACCGCATTTGAGCTATATACATATATATATATACAGGGTGCTTCAGCGAAAACTTTGAAACATCTTCAAACATTGCCTCTGGCAGATAGCCCAAATCTTGTTCATGAAGTGGTCTACTCGAAGAGACGGACAATACTTGCACAAAAAATTTAGATGCAAAATTGACAAATTAATAAAAATACACTAATTAAGCTTTTAACTAATTACATTATGGCCCATATTGCAATTTACAAATGCTAGCAGTGGAGTTCGCAAGGCGGATCCACTTGGAACGAATTTTCAAGATGACACTAGTTTCGAGATATAAATTCCTGAACATTGCGGAGCAATGCATTGGCGTTCCAGTTAATTTGTCAACAAAACGTCGTTTCATGCACTGAAGCACACAAGTAACTTGTGTGCTTACGTGACGCCTCTGCGTGCTTGGCTGATGACGAGCCACTGTTCTCCTCCGCAGGAATACCTGGACCTGTCTATTCCCGTGCTGGACACGCCGCCCAGCTCCTCCGAGAGCGAGTCCTCTCTCTCCTTCGCCGCGCACCACACGGCCGTGTGAAGATGCTGCCGAGCCCTAGTCGCGCGACTGCTCCCCCGGCCTGTCGGCGCCCGCCCTGGCCACCCGCTGCTAGGCAGCCTGTCCTGCGCAGTGGTGCTCGCTTTCGGCGCGAGGCAGCGTCCTCTGTAAAAAGCTGTGAATAGTTGGATGTAAAATGAAAAGTTGATGTTATTTATTATGTAAGTATCGCTCGTTTCAGGGATATGACTTCATGCACATTACTGTCACGCGAAGCAGCGAACTCGCGCTGGATCGCGTTAGATTTCAAAGGTGCCGCAGAGGACACAATATTTTTAGCTTAGCTTCGAGCGAGCTTAAAGTGACCGCACTGAGCGGGTATTCCTGCTATTTTCTCCCAAGTGCAATGGTCTCCCAAGTGCAATGGCCGTTTCCTCAATGCGCCCAAATGTTCAACAATGTAGTACGTTGCTCTCTCCAGTACACACCGGACGGGCAGCTGGAAATCGTCTTTTTTTCCGGTGTTCCGCCAGCTGTTCACGTGCAGTAGTCAGTTTTTCAGTGCCCCACAGCAGTTTACTTCCCCCCCTGCCTCCCAGACACCACCGCCATAGATATCGCATAGAGGCACCTTCCAAACGGCGGAGTTTGAACGAACGCCGAATAGCTATCTGTAGACGTCCATGTTGTACTTGCGAGGGAAAGAACACTTTCTAAAACCTCACAAAACGATGTATCGTTATACATTTTGTTTCCGAACAAATCCCACGCGCTCGCTACTAGCGTGTGCGTCCCTGCCTCTCTCTGAACCTGACAGCTTAAAGCTCCGTCCGCCTCGACTGCGAACAAAGGCAGAAGCCGAGGCGTGCTACATCGTGCTTATGCGGTGCCCGCCAAGACGTCTAGACGAAAGCCAGCGTGCTAAGCCAACAGGAGCGCCACAAGCGCGCATCTCACACCGGTTCCAGCACAAGCACGGCGGACCGGATGTGAGATGTACGCGCAGAGAGTTGATTTAACTAGATGCCCTTGCTTGGCGAATGCTGAATTTGGCAAGTAGCTCGGCAAGCGTCGCATACCCGTCGACTGTCGCAGTTCGTCTACAAAGCGCGCTCCTCTTGAGAGCGTCACAATCGCGCTGACCGCTGAACCTCCAACTGTATGTTGCCACCGTCAATGTCTCGTACTGATCAAACAGGGCCGTGCAAAAGGCAGACATTTGCCATTATATAAACCGCCTAAAGCTGTCAGGACGTATTATACAATGTCATAACCGTAACTCCCCTCCGTGTCATGAGCAGCGAAAAAAAAAAATGCAAGCAGCTCTTCAGTGACCGTGAACTTAGCCCAGTGCCATTTTGAGGTGCAATGGCTGTCGGGTGAGATCCAACGGTGCACCTCGGCTTTTCAGCAGGCTGCCCAAATGCTGTAGCTTCCTTGCACTGTTGGCCAACCGTGTTAAAGAACAAGGAGTCTGTGAGAATATTCCAGCCTGTAAGTGATTGCATGTAAAATAAAATATTGGCATGTGAAAAGAGCCCCACGTTTTTCTATGCCCTCATTTGAAACGTCACGAAAGAAAATAACACTGATAATAGAGAATAATTAGCCATGATAGTCCTCCCAAGCAGCTAGACATTTATTACCTAATAACAAAATACTTGCAGGATTCAAGTCATGGTGGTTAAACAATTGGTTCAAACTCTTCTTCACGATGTTTTCCAGCAAGACTGAAGACTTCAACAAACCAACGTCCTTTCATTTTCTGGCACCAAACAACGCGATTTTGCACGGCCTTGTCTTATGCAGTGCTTGCAACAGTGTTTAAGAATGTAAGTGCAATGCGTGAAATACATCGCTGTTTACGAATATTGCGCAATCCGCTTCTGTAGACACAACACACAGTTGGTCAAACACGCTCTTGTCAGTCTGTGTGCGCGGGAAAATGTGTCAACTACATGACTTACCATGTACACGCAGCCAGTCGGTATTCAACACTGAAAAAGATTTTATTTTTCACATTGACATTTGTTGAGAGAGAGAGTACAAATAATGTTGTCATGCTCATCATGTGTTGGCATTTATGTAAATACCACCTCTTTGCTGTCCACACTTGTTTTGGTTTCTGTAAAATAAAATCTGCTTCACAAATTGATCGTTGGAAAAAAAATATGCTTCTTTTCCAAACGAGACACATTGCGCGTAGTGACGGCCCACCATCCCAAATTTCTAGAAGTTCCGGTTCAGTCATGCATACATTAAAGGTATCGGCGAATGTCGGCTTTTACTGCTGGCCAGAGTCTACACCTATCCTCCGTCCGTGCGACCTTCGATGTGTGCACGGGCGATTTGCACAAGCCTCTTAAAAGAGTATTAACAGGAAATTGTCGACGTTTCTTTCTTTTCTTCTTTCTTTCTTCCTTCCTTCTTTCTTTTTTTCTGTCTTTCTTGCGTTAAAATAAGACGCTAGACCTCGAAACCCTAGAAAAGATACAGGCAAGCTTCAGATAAATAATTTGCTATAGTAGCTTTCAACGAACTGGTTTCGTTTTTGTTTCCCAGGGGTTCTAGGCCTATGTGTTGTGACGTCATGACCCACATGGTGGTCGCGTGGGAGCAGGATATCGCGACGTTTTGCACTAGCCCCGGCTAACTGATGGGTGGTCTGTTACGCTGTTATATTTGCCGCCGTGGACAAAGCTGTAGCATATAATGCAGCATTACAAATTGTAGAAAACTAATTGGCGTTTCCAAATACCATTGGGTGCAATAAAAATATTTAATAAGCAATTTTTAGAAATTTTGGGAAGCCGACATTTTTAGGCCACTTGAGAAAGATATAGAAAATCTGTATATCAACAAAAAATAAACGTCATAAGAAATTCAGAGTATACGTTTCACAGATGAACGTTCCAGGAACACGTTCATAAAATTTGATCAGCACGCAACTGCGCTTTGGGTTCGAAACACAAAGAGGTTAGTCTATCCGGCGCCCATGTCATGCAGTGAAGCATTTCCTCTGCTTCCTGAAGCGAAGGCAGACTGTGCATTTCTGGCAGCAAACGTTCATTTTTGGTTCCACTTGGGGCTCCAGGTAGCACATATATTCGTATGACCTCTTCTACGTCTTATTGCGTTGGTGCCGAAGTCCTGGTACTGGTTTTTGAGCAGGAAGGCCTTCGCGATCTTCTCTGTCGAGCCCCAGCAGCTGCTGGACGAGCTTGGTTCTGAACAACTGCCGGAAGTTGGCTTCTCTGAAACTGCGCAAAACGTCGTCAAAATGCCAACTTCTGTATGTTGGACGTGCGGAAGCCGTCTTGAAGTGCGCTTTAAAGGAGTAAACCCGCTCAGAGCTCTAACCTAAACTTACCGCCGGACCGCTGCCGACATTTTATTTCAGTTATCATCATACAGCGCTCTGAGATCGCCAACCTGGCTATGTAATGTCGGTCTAAAACTTACTACTGGTGCTCTGATCACAAGAATTTGACGTTGATGCGCCACGGCCCCTAACCACACGCTTTAGTTTTTTTTACTTTTTTTATTGCGACGGAAGCAGCTAAAGGCAGATTTTTGCAACAAACACGCCTTCGCAAACACACCTCAGTTTTTTAAAGGTATAGCTGCAGAAACACGAAACTGATTCATAAAGCCTTGTTCCTGGTCTATACGAATTACGCAATGTATCTGAAAAAACTATTTCGACATTCTGAAATTGGAGATCGAAATCATCAGTCACCAGTGATCGATTTTAATAGGCGCGGTACGTAACTGATTTCAGGAATCTGATGCACTTTGACAATGACAGAAATTCAACAAGGAAACAGCCCGTAACCATGGGCGCTATAACGTAAAACTATTCCAAACTTTTCTATTCCATTTCTGCAATCAGCCCACCGCGGTTCGTCAAAACCTTTTTTCGACCACCCCCACTTCACCTGTCTGTCACGCGACGTCACGAAAACCGCGATAGCTCCCTATCTGATATGACGTGTGCACACTGATTATGCATAAATTGACCGAACAACACAAAAATAGTTATTTCTCATTCGACGCCTTTTGCCATTAGCCCTCGGCTATTGGTCAAAAGTTTTCGGGCAGCACCCACTTCACCTGCCTCTCACGCGACGTCACAAAACCGCAAAAACTTACCGCGTCAAAGTGACGTGTACGCGTTAAAGATGCATTAATATGGCGAACAAAACTGAATGTTCTTCTGCTGAATTCGGAGGTGGTCGTGAATCCAAGCACATGAGCCATGATGGCAAGCGGCCGTATAGTCATTCCGCGCGGCTGCCGCAGGTCGGCATACTCCCCACTCATGCGCACACTCGCTCAAACTCATTTCATAGGAGTGAGTATGAACGACGACGAAGTGTGAGCGAACGCAACCGTCGGCGAATGTCGGTGGACGTAACCTGTCGGCGTGTAAGAGTGGGCGTGAGTGTGAGCGCCAGTGATTGTGAGTGAGTGCAGGTGAGTCAGTTGACGTATGAACGGGAGTGAACGCCAGTGAGCTTCAACGTGAGTATCGGTGCGCACGACTGGACGTTTGCATGAACAAGCGCCAGCTGCGAGTGTGAGTGGGCGCGAGTACAGACGTGAGTTGCTGTCACTCTGAGTGGGTGTAAGTGCACAAGTATACCAGCGAATGTGATGGTGAGCGGATGCGCGAACGTGAACGCAAGTTACCCAGCGTATGAACGCGGGTTTCATCGGGAATGCGTGAGAGTGCACGTGAGCGCGAATCAACTAGTGGCAGCGTGTGTGAGTGGCCGTGAACGTATGACGTGAGCGGGCGCGCCTGTGGCCGCGGGTCAGAACTCGTGATTCGATTCAAGTTCAGCGTTCAACTAAAAAAATATAAATCAGTAAATGAATAAAGACCGTTCGGTCCTTCTCGTACAGTCCGAGACCTATGCTTGCTTCGAAAAATCCTCGCCCTTGTCTTATTAAACGGACAATAAGGGGAATATTACGTTAGCCTTGTATTGCTAAATTATGCTTCTGCAATAGGCAATCCACCACTCTAACCGTGAGGGTAGGCTTGGCAATGCAGAAAAAAACGTAAAAATGAGACACGGGTGGCGACACCGCCCTAAGTTTCCGCACCGTGAAGATCTTGACAGCGTCTACTCAGGTTTGGCAAAATCAAAATTGTATATGCTGCCTTAGGGGAGGCGGGGGGGGGGGGGGGAGGCAATAACCTTCGAAAAATCACTTTTTCAATTGTGATACCAGAAGATACTTCATTCAATGAAGAATATAAGCTCCAAAATTCATGCGGAAACGAGCACTAGAAGCGCTTTAACATGGCGCCAAAGTTACCTCTCCCACATAAAATTCAGCTTGGCTTTCATAGCGATTTGACACAACTCTTTCAAAAGAGCTAGAAACATGCAAAAAGTTCTTTTTTTTCTTTTTACAATTCACATTCGTGGTTTTGTAACCGATTTTAACTTTTCAAATTTAGAAAAATTGATCGAAAATGACAATACTGACTGTTGGCGGCAGCGCGCTTAATTCTTTGTGTATCAGCGATATTGTGCATCGTAGTTCAGATTCTTAAAAAAAAAAAAACGTACTAATAGAGTTGTCGTGTTCACGTGTAACACTCAGAAGAGAAGAATGCCTAATTTCCCATCATACCCGAACAATATATTACGGCAGAACTCATCTTACCATTACTGTCGACGGTAATGCGAATAGCATTCGAGCAATGTAGCGACAGACCGTATTCCCTAAGTGACGTTAATTTAACATGTATAGTGGTAATACTGAGACTTTCGTTTTCCCGGCTATATCCCGCATATATACTCCGATATCATCCCACTTTGCTGTGGCACTCGCTTGCCAAGGCGATCCATGAGCACGGCGGCATGACGACGACTGTATGACGCCGACGCAGTGACGATAGATTGATGAAGAAGGAATGATATCAATGAGACGACACAGGCAATATAGCGACAACTGCACGACGACAATGAGGTGTCGCTTCTTTACCCCTTTAGCGTATATGGGACACATGTGTACCCCGAATTCGAAACACATCTCAATACACATGTCTTGCCCCTACAAACCTACTGAGGGCAATTTAAAAACTAGTTAGCTTCCGTTACCGAAATATGTTATTTCGGTTGACAGCACTATGACAAAACACTAACGAAACGTTGGTATAGAGTCGCGCAACGACGGGGTCGACGAATTAAGTGCTCGTATTGCAGATTTTTCTAATCAGTGAAGGAAGATAATGTGTGGAATGTAAAGTGCAGTGGTCGAGCGTTCTTAACAGAGCAAGATTTTTGGATTTAAAAGAGTACAAAATACTTTTTTACCAAGAAAAATTCATTGCGCCATATGTGTCCCTGTGTATCGTGACGGAAGGCTGGATGCCAATTGCATGGCGTTCGCTTGTGGGTGGCACGTTCACGTTCTCATAGCCGCTTGAATTGAATAAATTTGTATCCTTAGTGCCTTTACGTGTGGCTCGGTTCACTTTAGATAAAAGATTTTATTTTTCAAAATTATGCAGGAAAACAGTTTCTTCGTATCGGAAGAAAAGATTCTATAAGATTTTGTTTGATGACAAGGACAAACAGTGTGTTTTAGCCGTTGAAAAAGATTTTAACAACATTTGTGTAGAAATTGAACCAGAGCACACAGAGAAGCGATAATATTTAAAGCCACCGAGAAAGAGAGTAAGTGTGCCCGCAAAAAAATATCGCAATTACTATATACTCACAAGAACTGCCTCTGTAGTAAAAGGGTCAACGAACGGAAGAAGACGCACAAAACCGCGCGCACCGCGAGGAACCATAGTGTATTCCTTGGTGTATCTAAAAATATTTTCTGTTGTTATAACGTTGGAGAGTTTCATAAAATGCTTGTAAAAGAAGGAATTTGGTACGCAGTGCAAAACGGGAACATCTTTATAACATCGGTAGAATAAATTAAGGCCTTTCTAGCTGTCAGCCTCCTGTTGAGCTATCACGTACTGTCAGCTCCAAGGCAACTTGTGAAGTGGACTGAAAGTGAAAAATAATATACTACCTTAGGGCGTTCTTCGAATTCATGGACAATGGAGTAAACATTGTCTACGCCATGTGCGCCAAAGAACAAAGTGACGAGCCCGCTGACATTGCTGCAGTTCTGCCAAGCAGTTGCCAGATTATTATTGAAATGTTTTGAGCTGAGAGCAGAGAACAAGTCCTGAGCAGATATGCAGACGCATAAGAATGCGCGCAAGACAAGAAGCTCCCCCACACCTAATTACAAAAGCTGCCGCTCGCAAGAGGTGCACGGATTGTTGCAACTCAAAGCTCGAAAGCCGCGTATTTGCCTTCTGCATTATTTTCAATGTTCACTTGCGCTTCGACCCTACCCCAAGAAATTGCTTCAGGGAGTTCTACGGTGAAAGCAGCTAAGAAGCCCACATAAATATTCGACTCGCTTAAAGTACATAGGGACACATGTCGACACCTTGACGACACCCCGACACCCTGACGACGATGGCACGATGACACGATGGCATTCAGATGATCCCATAGACAGGGTGTCCCACATAACTTGAGCCAAGAGAGAGAGAGAGAGAGAGAGAACAACTTTAGTGAAAATGCCTGCAGAGTCGGTTAGGCTCCCTCCACGCAGGGAGGACAAGCTTCTACCGCGACGCGGCCACTACGTCAGTCTCGTGCATTGTGCTCCTCGAGGTCTTGGTTCCTCGCTACTTCCGCGGGTCCGAGAGGGCCGCCGCCCCATTCCTAGGGGTGCTGCCCCCCTTCTCCTCGGTTTCGCGCGGTCGCTGCCTCTCTAGAGCTGCCGAGACCTGCTGGACGGCCTTGAGTTGTGTCTCTTTGTCATAGCTCCTCGTTGCAGCCTCTAGCTGCGGCGGGATCGTCGTTTTCTCGCTGGCCAAAAATGAAAGGCCTGTTGGAAGCGAATCCGCAAGCTGTTGCGTTTGTTTCGTTTCGCTCCGTGTACGATCTTGCGAGCTGTACACGAGAACGCCCGCGTTATCGTCTTGCAGCTTCGGCGAAATGGATCCCTCAGTGCACGCACGTTTGGAGAGGCTGGCCCGGATCATGGATCTGCACGTAGTTGTACTGCTAGCACCAGACTAGCGGTATGATAAGTCAGTGCCACATGAACACTGAGGTAGACGCGAGCGTATCAAAGAGCATGATCGAGCGCTGGAACACGGTAGAAAATGTCAGTTTCGTTCTGTGCGCGCGCGATTGCACGACTTGGGAACAAGCAGACAAAACGGAAGTACGTACATCTCCCTTTCTACGGTATGAAGTAAAACAAAGGCACGCACACGTTCGGTTTGTAGGTTTTATTAGTTCTCTAAACTTAATTCGTCTGTTGAAGAAACAGATCAACAACTGCTCGCCTCGAATAATTCTCGAAGTCCCGCGTCACAGTGAGTGACGTCACAGCACTGCGAACTACGTAAGCGCACTTGTGCGACTACGTAGTTTCCCCTATGTTACGCTTGGTGCCATGGTTTGATGGCTTGTTATGATATGACTAATAAAAATCGGGCCCCTTGGTTTCCTTTCTTCTTGTTTATATAAGAGGAACCGCTTTATTTCTCCGGGGGCGAGCTATGACGACAAAGAAGACGCGACGTGCGCTGATGATATGTACATATGAGGAAGATGAAAGTCACAGTCACATATTGCTCTCACACTCATTCCTACCGGTGGTAGTATGAAATGCGCCGAGTACATGGTTTTAAACGCGACATACACTATCTCTGTCCCGCGGCAACGGCCATGGGAAGGAGCACGAACAGGCGAGACGCGATAATTAACTGAGATTGTCTATTCAATAAATCGGTAAGGTCTGTTACGTTCGACCTGCGGAGGCTGGCGATCTTCGGGGAAGCGACAGTCCCCAACCGAACGGCGCCACCATGTCTACTGCGGCGACTCGCTTTCTAAGGACGACAATACGACAGTCCCCAGCCCGTCGGCGCCACCATGTCTAGGCGCGGTCGGCGGACAAAGTATTGTTAGTGGATTCGCCGTCACCGTCACGGATTGTTTGAAGCGGTGGAATTCCTGGAAGAAGGTGTTTTGCGGCGCCGTCTCGCGTGTCTTAGAAGTCGTCAGTCAATGGAAAGACGCGGTAGCCACTGTCTGCGGGGTCAACTGTGAGACCAAGAGGCGCCTGCTCCGGGCAAGGCCCGTGTCTGCGAGAACACTCTCACCTCGGTGTGGTTAGTCAAAACTGTGCGGAAGTGAGAGTGTAAACCCTCCCCCTCAAAGGCGGGTCGGTTACGATGACTTTGGACGCTCCGAATTGGTCGACGGTTGAACGGCCGTTTTCCCTCACCTAGGGATCTAGGGAGGACAGAGTGTTTATAAGCAGCCGTGGCGCGGCTGCTGAGTGTGCATTCTCTCTCAATCATGCTAGACTGATGAACTGTAACGTTCTCATGTAGATACTTTAAATAAATCCCATATTCCTCGTTCTCGATGAGAACAAGTCTCTCCCTTCAACAACGTCCTCAGCGTGGATGAGTTGGACGACCGGCATGGGCCATGTTTCATGCCTGACCCCAACCATTACAGGTCCCATAAAACGACTGAGCAATTTGTCGCATAAGCTGGGAGTACGCACAAGTGACCAAAGAACTTGATCTTCTGTGGAGGAAGTCACAGCGCGGCGAGTCAAGTCGTATACCTACCTTAATTGCGGGCTTCCTAGGAGATGCGGGTGTTAATACAGGAGAGGTGACGGCAGTGGGCGAGGCGAGAAACAAACTGCTTGGAAAAAGCTGAGGAAGCTACTGCAGCCTAAGAAAGAGGCATCCAGCACGAAACCTGCTGAGTGGCCGTACAGAAGGAAAAATTAGAAAAGCCGATGACATGGCAGTAAAGTAGGCGAAAGTTACAAACGGCAGGATTGCATCCCAGTTCGTTTGGTCCGGGCGGATGCAGTCTTGCAATCATGTGTGAGAGTGTGATAGAAACGTTCTGTCAAGCCAGTGGTCTGTGGATGGTATACTAGACGTCTTATGAATGGTGCTTGAGGCGCGCAGGGCGAAGCGGGACCAGAGAGAGGTTGCAAGAGCCCAGTGGAGGCAGATATGGATCGTTTGCGGCGTTGGCAAGGCACGCAAGAGTCGACGCGCTTGGCAATGGCTGAAGTGAGGCCCGGCCAGGAACAGCGATTTCGGATTCTATCGTACGTCTTGTGATAGCCGAGATCACCGGCCGTCGTATCGCCGTGCTTCCAAAATCTCACGTTGGAGAAAACGCGGTATAACGGGGACCCATCTGTTGCCATCAATACGGTAAATGTAAAGCCCCACCGTAAACGTTGAATTGTTTGAGTTTTCGACAAAATCGGGCGTTGGGGGGTGAAGAGGAACCTCCCAGTCGTTCAAGAATAGTCCGGCATGTATGGGTCGGCACGTTGGTGGGAAACAAGGACAGAATGATGGTCGGGGCCTAGCCAGTTTTGCGCTGTGATAGGTAAAGCGAGTGAATACGACTCGATGCGTATACGCTGGTGTGGGAAGGCGATGATGAGCGATTAGGGATCGGAAGAGGACAGCGAGAAAGAGCATCGGCGCCTTCATGCTTCTTTCCAGATCTGTAGGTGACATCGAAGTCGTACTCCTGTAAGCGAAGTACCCACAGACCGAGACGTCCCGATAAGTTCTTCCGCGATGAAACCCAGCATGCACAATGCGTGATGATCGGTAGCGACTGTGAAATGGTGCCCATGGAGATGTGGGCGGAATTTTTGCACAGCCAAAACACTGGCACTGTTTATCACGATTGCTCAGTGACCGCGCGTATACTTCTCTGCAGGGGTTAGAAAACGACTAGCATAAGCAATGACTCGTTCACGGGAGGTATATGGTCACGTTGAAAGAGAACGGCTCCAAGACCATGACCACTAGCGTCAGTGTGTGAAGGATGGTGGGTGCGGTAGGTTCGAAGTGGCACAGTACTGGGCGGGACGTCGACGGGCATGTTTCAAAGCCTGGAAAGTACTTTCGCAGTCTTCGGACCAAACGAAGGGTACAGCACACCGAGTAGTTGATGAAGCGGGGATGTAAGCTCCGCGAAGTTCTGTATGAAGTGCCGAAAGTAGGAGGCGAGGCCTAGGAAACTACGCAAGTCTTTTCGACGAAGCGAACGGGGAAGTTGAGGACGGCAGCAAGCTTGTCAGGGTCCAGTCACATATATTCTTTGCTGACCAAGTGACTCAGTATATTGATGGTCTTGCTTGCGAAGCTGCATTTTTTTTATTGAGCTGCAGTCCATGCCTGGGTAAGCACTGTTTTCTGCATTAGAACGACTGGGGAAGACCCGGGACTTGCGGAATTGGACAAATGATATTTCGTCGAAGCATGTCGGATACATTTTTTTCAATAACCTTGCGCTCGGCAAGACACACATGCCATATGGCCGCCGGTGAACAGTGCAGGACACCTTATATACAAACACTAATAACAGGTTCGATGGTCGCTCCTCCATCCTAAAACTGCAGCTTGGAGTTTTCCCTAGTGGGAGTCAGGGAGCTGGCAAGCCGTAAATTAGGAACCCGGCCGCGCAGGCAACGCTCAGCGACCACGTGGAGAAGGCGATCGGCGTCGGCATTCACGGAAGTGAGGGGGAAATGGTGCAAGGAAAAGTGGTGGGACGTCCGCTGATAGCACACGGGTGTAGGACGTCGGTATGTTCCTGAGGGGCGTAGGCGCGCAGCTCATCCTGCTGGCGCCGCCGACAGCGCCGGGAGAGAGCGAAAGCGTTTTCTAAATAGTGAGCCATGAGGGACGCCGTAGAGGAAGGATCCGGACTCATTTTCACCAATTGGTGGTCTTACGACTTACCTTTTGCGTTAACAGCAAGCTTTAGATCGATAGGCTAAACACATAGGAACGGAGAAATCGACTTTCTCGGCAAACACAAGATGGCGCCACACTGCTTGACCAGGACAGAAGGAATTCATGACAAGTTGAGAGAAATGGTCATTGATGAGGAAGGGTATAGCAGCATTGGGAGCGACCATAAACGCATCATTTTGGAAATGGGATATGTAGTTGGGAAAGAGAGCAAGGAGTTCAAGATGGCCAGTCCAAATTTGAACGCTGAACAAATAACAAATATAGTCACTAGAGTAGATGAAGAACTTGGCAAATGGCCAAGAGCGGGAATATGGTGAGATTCTAAGTGCAATAACGACAGAAATACAGAAAGAGAAACATGTTCGTTGGAAAGGAAAAAAGAAACCGAAAAGCTGGTGGAACAGGGAGGTACGAGAAGCAATCGCCGAACGACAGAAAGCATCCCGAGCACAGGCTGCCAAAGAAGGCGCAGTTGCCACAAGATGAAGTAACCAGTAAACGGGAAATATACCGGGAGAAAAAGTCTATGGTTCAAATACTGGTGCATGCAAAGATAAAAGGTGAAAGTGAACGTTGGTTACAGAAATGAGAAAACGAAGGCCGCACCTAGAATATTTTGGAACCACACAAGATTATTAGGCAGGAAGTTAACAACATATCCTAGACAAAGATGTAAACAGGTTGGAAGAAGTGGCAATAAATTACATCCGAAAAGTAACAGCCGAATCTTTCCAAGGCAATGACGAGGTTGTATTTGAAGAAAAAAAGAGCATGAAAGAGACCCAGGTGGAAAAGGAGCTGGTGCTGACAAATTTCAACTGGAAGAAAGCTGAAGAGAAAATTCCTAAGCGCACAGCCACAGGGCTAGACGAGGTTCCCGTTAGGCTGATTAATAAACTAGGACCAAAAAGTAAGGGAGCTCTGGTGAAAACAGTGGAAAAAACTTTAAAAGATAGACGAATACCAGACAGTTGTTGACAAAGTAGTTGGCATTTATAGAGGTAAGGGGGAGAAAGATGGAATTCACTCGTACAGACTGTTGACCATTACATCGTTAATATACAGGCTAGCAATGCAAGCAATCAAATTAAAACTTCAAGCATGGGCAGAGAATAGTGGAATTTTGGGAGAACTTCAGGATGGCTTCATAATAGGTAGGCGTTTATATGAAAACTTATTTGCTCTTACTCAGTGTATTGAAATATCGAAAGTAGAAAGCAGACCATTATATGTGGCCTTTTTAGACATTACAGTAGCCTATGACAACGCAGACCGCAACATTTTGTGGGATATTTTGGAAGGGGAAAGCTTAGGCGACGATTCTCTATAGCTTTTGAGAGAGATTTACCTAGAAAATACCGTTTGCGTTGAATGGGAAGGGATGAGGAGCGAGGAGAAAGCTCATATCAACAAGGGACTGAGGCAGGGGTGCCCTTTATTCCTGTTTATGATGTACAAGGTAAGGATGGATAAGGCGCTAGAAGGAAGTAATATCAGGTTTAATCTCTCATACAAACAGGCGGGTACAGTAGTAGAGCAGCAGCTTCCAAGTTTATTTTATGCGGACGACATTGTGTTGCTAGCTAACAAGCAAAGTGATTTGCAACGTCTGGCTAACATCTGTGGACAGGAAGGCGAAAATTTAGGTTTGAAATTTAGCGTTAGAAAATCAGGTGTTATGGTATTCAATGAAAACAGTGAACAGACAGTGGCGATGCAGGGCCAGGAAATACCTCGGGTAACAGAATATAAATACCTTGGTATATGGATAAACGAAGGCAATAGATATATGGAAACACAGGAAAAAACAATAACAGTAAAGGGGAAGAGAAATGCAGCCATCATGAAGCATAGAGCGCTATGGGGATACAATAGGTACGAGGTGCTCAGAGGGATTTGGAAAGGTGTAATGGTTCCAGGACTTACTTTTGGAAATGCGGTTGTTAGCTTTAAATCAGGAGTACAATCAGGACTTGATAGGAACCAAAGGTCAGTGGTACGCCTCGCATTGGGCACTCACGGGAAGACTACAAATGAAGCTGTGCAGGGCGATATGGGCTGGACTAGTTTTGAAGACAGGGAAGCTCGCAGTAAAACTGAGTATGAAGAACGACTGAGAAATATGGAAGAAAGTAAATGGGCTGGGAGAGTGTTGAGGTATCTGTACAGGAAAAACATTGATTCACAGTGGAGGAAAAGAACTAGGAAGCTTACCAGCAAGTATGCGGCCTGTAGGGTGGGCAACACAGCAACAAAAAACGTCAATCGGAAAGTCAGAGAGGCTGAAATAATCTCAGGGGTGGCGGCAATGGAAAAGAAACCTGCCATTAGTAACTACATAAGAGGAAAAAACGAAATAAGGAAAGAAACAATTTATAACTCAAAGAAAAGCTCATTACTTTTCTAAGCGAGATAGGGATGCCTTAGAACACGCACCTATAAAGCGAGATATAAGAAGGAAGAAGCATGTGGTGGGCTGCGGTAAAGCTGGGAAACTATGGAACATGTTTTATTAGAATGTGAAGACGTCTGCCCAGCGGTCGATTTAGGCACCACTGGCCTCTTTGAAGCCCTTGCGTTCAGCGAGAAAAGTGGAAAAGTAAACATGTCCACAATAGGGATTAGTAAGAGGCGATTGGAGGATTGGTGGAAGAAAAGTAGGGAAACTACAAAAAACAGAGACGTACAAAAGCACAGTTCGCAATTGGGGATCAGAAAATTTGGTTGTAGAAGTTCATGCTTTTTTTTTTTCTTTAACCTAGCTAGGACATTAGGCAGCATCATAGCAAGAGCTTGGTGGCGCAACCCACCGGCCCGTTCCAAAGGGGACGCTCATAACATCCATCCATCGATCCAGGCCGGCAGCGTCCGGCGCGCCATGGATGGTTGAGAGCACGGGTTGAGAGTAATCGTTGTAATTACTCGCCCCCGGCGATGCTGAAGCCTACGCCCCTGCCCTCCACCTAACTTCTTGCCAGAGCTTTGTCAACCACATCATTTGAGGTTACTTTTGACTTGCCTCGACCTTTTCGCTTAAAATTTTATTATGGCTAATAGCTTACTGCATCATTGTTGGTGCGGAGGTGCACGGATCTTAATTCATATTTCGTTTTATTTCTGCAAATCCTGACAATAGAACAAGCGCATTAGAACTTCCAGCAGCGGCTGCCTCGTCCGTATTTTCTCACTTCAACATTGTTTTAAATTTCCACTGTAAACACAATGCACATACACAACACATTTAAATATATGCACAGGAAAAAGTTTATTATATTTTTTAAAGAGAAGGAGGTAGCGAATTATTTCTAAAGGTATGGATAGCTTATGCCTAGAGAATGAATATGTTACTGTATGTTCATCTCACTTCAAAATGCTTTGCACGCTTTCTTGGCCCTGAAAAAAACCTGTAGACTTTAGTGACCCTGTCGGTAGAGTCTTTTCTCAACGGCGTGTGAAATGCACGTGAATGATGTGTGTCTCAGTCTCGCTTCTCTTTCCAATTGACTAGCCATATACAGCTTGGCTGTAAAACATCGTGATCGAGCTAGTGTCTTATCTGCCGCGCCTCGGCCGAAGTAACACGTTGCATACGGTGTTGTAAACAAGCTGTGGTAGCTGTTCTTAGCGCAGATAAAGTGCACGGATGGTTCTTTTTTTCTTTCTTCCTTTTTTTTTTTTTTTTTGCCACGAAACCTATCCCCAAAAAAGCGAACTGACAACGTCAGTGCAAATGTTTAAAGGTGCGTTTTGTTTCGGCCCAGTCGCAACGTCTTTCTCTAAATTTACTCCGGTGCTATGATTGATCCCATCTTCGATCACACACTGACCAGACAGCATCGGATGGACGAAATACTTGAAGGAGTGGTGAATGAGTTTCACAGCAAAGTCCCGCTATCACGTCTACCACTTCCGTGCTATCAGCAAGAAGGGGCACCAGCACACAGTAGCAGCCGAGCACAAAACTGGCTGGATGTGACTTTTTATGCCAAATTGGCCGGCCAGGCCACCTGACCTCTCTGCACTCGATTCCTTTCCTTGAGGTTATGTGAAAGATCGTGCTTACATGATCGACACAGACATCAGATTAGTTCAAAGCAAGGATAACGGATGTCTGCCGTCGAATTCCAGCATCGGTCATCAAGAAAGCCACTGAATATGTGCAAAAGCGAACTCAATACTGCGTGGCTGCAGAAGGAGACGCCCATTTTAACACGTGCTCTAGGCAGCAGTTGGTGCTCAGCGGCGCTTACGAATTCATAGATAATAAGGGAACACTGAAACCTGATGGTTTTTCTTTTCTTTCTTTCTTTTAGCAGGCGTCCCGATTGCCAATTCGGCTCATTTAGAAGTGCTATCATGTATTTACTTTCGTGAACGCAGTGGTTTTGCCTTTTCTCTACACGTGGGTCGCTTCCCGGTTTGTTCATTTCGCTTTTATTTTTTGACACGAACCTGTTTTTGCAGCACATATACACTTTCATGGAAAATAAAATGGTCACTTTAATTTGGCTTTGGTCCAAAGCAAATTTCTGGCGCGCACTCTGCTGATGCGGTGCGAGCAAAGCTGGGATTTTGAAACATACTATACCTATTACATTGCTTTTTTGCGTTTCGTGCTTGGTCAGAGTGGTGCTTCGGCCAGATTATCAATGGGCTTTTGTTATCAATGAGATCAGTCGGCCTTGAAGATACGGATAATAAGTGTGATGTAGAGAGGAAGGAATAGCTGCAAAGCCGCTAAACCTGCTGTTGGTGCTCCTTCCGTACCATTATTAAGATGTGCTGCCTCTTAGGGTTTGCGACAAGCAATGCAGTTGCTTCCAATAAGATTATTTGAGGGCGCTGCTTTATGATGCGGGTGGGAGCGTAGCCATGTGGTATTTGTCATATTTCGTGGTTTGTTTGGCAGTGGGAGAAAATTGCACGCAATTGAAGGCTAAAGGCTAAACCCCATGAGCGCGATTTTGTGCGCGACAGCGACGAGCGACGGCTTCGAGCGACGGATCGGGCCGTCGCTTGAACAGATCGCTCGATCTTGTCGCGCGATCGCTCGGCTCTGCAAATCTAGAATTCGTCCCACGTCGCCCGGAAGTGCTATGAGCGACTAGCCAATAGCACGCAGCCGGAACTGAATGTACATTAGTGACATATTACCGGTCTGCGCACGTGCGCGCTTCTTAGTATACAAACAGAACGAGCAAACTCGAATCAGATAATTGCAATTGTCATATTAAATTTTAGGAATGAAAGAATTACTGGCGGCTACTCCACTGTACTGGAAACAATATGCATTAGGTTTTCTTCGAGCAGCGCAACTGCTCTTAATTTAAGTCTTGGTGCACGATTGTTGGGGCACCCTGTATAGTTCACTCAGCAACCAAAATGAGGCCAAGCCGGATTCACTCGAAATCAGAATCGGCAGCATTCACGCACAGCAGCGCTTATACTCGGACTCACAGAAAAAGACAGAGCGAGGCTCCAGTTTCGCCGGAAACGTTAAACAGTATTAGAGATAGTGAAGTATACAACAATTACACATAGCAAGATTACACCGTGAGATGCCAGATTCTTGGTGGTGGGAGAGGACTCGGGCTGTGAAAGAAAACGGTCTCCTACCGTGAGGTCTTGTAAATTCTCATATAAGGCCGTCACTTCAATGAACAATTCTTCGAGGTCACACAAAGTTTCTTCAAGTGCAAGAAATATATATATATATATATATTTCACACACGTTCCAGAAATGTTCCACACGTAACATTTCTATAACATATATATATATATATATATATATATATATATATATATGTTATAGAAATGTTACGTGTGGAAAGACACAGACGAAAGATGCTATTTACACGCTATTTACACTGGAGCCAGGCAGCGAGGCTCACACTCGCTCGTGCCAAGGGCACCGACCAACTTCTTCGTCGTTCTCGCTTCGACTCGTCTCTTGAGCCATCGCTTGATGATATCGTAATAATATATATATATAAATGGGATTAGGAAAGCTGGAAAGCTAACAATGCAGTTTTGCCACTATGCGTTCACTATTGCATCAGATATACCTAAGACACCTGGCAGCCTCCGGGGTGCTCTTCAGCAGCACAGGCCTTGCATGCTTGTCATCGCAGTCACTGCTTCACCTTTCAAGCAAAAGTATAATTAATAGAAAACTGCACATTTATGGATCGGCATTTGTGAATGTGCAAGGAAGCCGCCACTGCTTTTCAGAATACACATTTCAGTTTCATATTACGACCAATTCCTTTAAAAGATGGATCAACTAATATTCGTATATATTCATGAAAATCACAAATTTTTCATTGTGCCTTTCTTTTTTTATTCAGAAGTTGTAAAGAACATTTTGTTTGTTTGTACTGTTTCTCAGTTGCTTTGACTCGCGGATAGCACTTAAACTTCAGAGGAAGCTTTCGCTCGGGTGCTCCTATCTTAATACATGTAAAAGGAGAATTCATTTTTCTCAGCAACCACTGGAACAAATTTGACGAGGTTTGACGCATTTAAAAGGAAAACTTAAAATCTAGTAGCTGTTGGTTTCGAATTTTTAAGTTAGGTCGTCAATTTTTTATAAAAAATTGGCAAAAATAGAAAATTCTCATAAAATGAAACTATCAAGTTTATAACTCTGTAACTCAACAACGAAAAGTGATAATACAATTCTGTGAATTGCATCTAATAGTACATCTAAAGTGGACAAAATTGATGTTACATATGAATATAAAAAAAAATTTAGTAATATGAAAATACAGCTTTTGCAGAACCCTTGTAACCAACTTAACAAATTCACGTAAGATGTAAAAATGACGTATCGAATTTTTGCGCTTTGAATGATTTCAAGTATACCGTTTACAGAACCGCGATATCTGTTCCTGATGGAGAGCTATGAATTTGTAAACTTCGTGCTTCTATTTTTTTCAAACGGTCGAATATTTGAAAATTTTAATTCAAGCCATAAATCAAAATTCCGCTTTCAAGAGTCACTAGAATTTAACTTTCTCTCTCAAATGCAACAAATTTCATTAAAATCGGTCCATCGGTTATCTCAAAAGTTTTTGCGTTTTACATGTATTTGAATAGGCCGCGTCGGAGTTGGGCTCAAGCTAAAGCTACCTCTTCAATTCAATTTATAGTAAGATATGTTCCAGCAATGATTCTTTGAAAAATATAGACTTGCACTTCAATCACACAATAGTGAAAAAGCATCCACTTTATTAAGAATAAAAACAATGTCTATGCAAATGCTTGTTGCATTGAGTGTAGGATAAAAATTCAGTATGCAAGGTTATACCATTAAACAATGTTTGAATATGCTTATTCCCTTGCACACAAATTGTAGATTTAGCATGCAAGGTCGTCCAATAAAACAAAGCCCATGAATGGTTGTTTCCTTGTGTACCAAACAGATTGTTCATTGCATAAGGTGGTTCAATGAAAGCTGCTCTGCAGCTTTTATGTTTGCAACTTGATATCCAAGTCTGTCATGTCCGAGACCGATTCCACAAAAAACTCCTGTAAAAAAAAAAAAGCATCAACAAAACAGCTGGACCATTCCCAATAAATTTCTCACTCGCACAAGCATAACTTAAAGTGACACTAAAGAGAAAAGTCATTCGGGCTGTGTTAGTAAATTACCTTTGTACAATAGAAAAAAAAAAAGGCTCTTTCAGCGTGCGAACAGGCTTGTAAGCCAGAAAAGATGTGGAAACGAAACTATGGTGGCGACCCATCAGTATGTTCCCACACCAGCTTGCTGTGATGTCATGCATTTTATGGTGTCTTCTAGAGCCTAGTTAATTTTTCGTCAGCAAAGTTGGACAGTAATATTGAGATAGTTTACACCATAAAATGGGTTGTCCAAATGTTGCCCAAATCAGTCACAATGATGAGGAAACGGAGTGAGCCTGGCAGGAACATGACACAGGGATGCACCCATTTATGTTTTTCTCTCTCTCTCTCTCTCTCTCTCTCTCTCTCTCTCCCCCCCCCTGTTGTAATGCTTTATGGAAGCCTACTCTGAATTGGAGGAAAAGAAAAAAAAAACAGCACACTGAACAAAACCATGCATTAGAGGCTGCAACTCAATACAAAAGACACATTAAATGGAAGTGAAGAAGACCATACCTAGGACACCGCAAAGCAAGTAGAGCGCAGCAACGATTGAGAGCATGTCCATGAAGCCAAAGCAAAGTATGGAAGGCGGCTAGGGCAAAGGGCTTTGAGCATAAATACCACGTTCACAGGCATGAATGTAGAATTTTGCCAGCAGTTCCTGGACCCACCATTCAGTTACAAGTGCAACATATATGACTGTCCATAGCCTAGAGGAGGCCCTGATGTCACTGTCCACAAAGCCTTCCAGGACAACTTATGAGGCAGCTCCTGCTCCTTCTCACCTGAAGGCCCAACCACAAGAAACAAATATTTAATGGATTTTTGGCATCAGCGCCATTAAGAACAATGTGACGCCGGTTTACGCCCACTCTGCAAGCCAGATTACAGTGTTCACGGCGGAAGTGGTGGTCGAAGCAAGATGCAAACAAACTATGACCTCCGAGATGGCACAGCGTGCCACGTGAGCAAGCTCAGAGGCAATTCACAAACCAAGCTTCTGGCACTGCGGTCTGCGAGTGACTTGTCTGCATGGTTACCGAAGCAGCTGATCGCTCTCATGCGCTCCGATCAAAGCAAATAGTGCAGCCAGCTACGGCACCATCGACAATGATGTTTTGGTCTCTCTTCTTTCTGTTTCAGCTTCAGCAACAGACATTCTTCTGTGTCCGTGGAGAAATCTCGATCGTAACTACAGTGTATGAGAATGAAGTGCTGTGTGCCAATACTCACAGGCAGGGAGTGCCGGAGTGCGTACTAGCAAGCATGGAGTGTGTGCTAGCGAACTGGTGATGCTATGTCACTGGTAATACGTGTTTCAGTTTAGAGAACAACAGGGTGTCTACAAAGTTGACATTTTCAAATTCCATGAGTGACACAGAACTTTATGTCAAGACCGGCTGACACCATGTCACCAGATGCTGTCACTCTCAAGTAAGCATAAAAAAAAAAAGAGACTTAATTCAGTTTGAATAGTAAGGAGTAGTGTTTATTTTATTCAAACTAGAAAACTGAAAGAAGGGGATAGTAAAATGCACAGCAAATAAAGTGTATTCGAAAAAGAAAAATGATAAAGCCTATTGCAAATCGAGTCAAGCATTTTTAAATACAAATAGAAAGATGCATACAGAAGCAAATATTTTCGAAAATGAGCTCTTTATATCAAGTGATAGCAAGATCATTGGTATTAGGTCCGAACTTGTCACAAGTGAGATTTTCTAAGCAGCTGGAAAGTCAACCTCAACTGTCCTCACATACTCTTAGCCCATGCACAACGCCTCCGTTTTATGTTTCACTGCTTTCAAGAGTTTAGTTTGGTTTGGGTGAGGGTCACCTGCATCTTTGCGTCAGCCAACACTTTGCTTTTTGAGCTCAAGCTCCTACAAAGAAGAGGCGGCACAGTTCCTTCCTCTATCATTCCTCAGTGCGACGGTCATTTGTGTTCTTGTCTAATTCTGTTCAGCCCACGGACCATTTGAAGCATCTTCTTGGTCAGTTGTACAGTCAACGTTCGATTTTTCGTACTCCCTAGGGGCCACGAAAACGTCCGAAAAATCAAATCGGGCAGTCTGAAAAAATGAATACGTCTTTTACTGCCCTTAAGGGCTCAAATCCTCACAGGCCCGTCCGAAAAAGCTCTGAAGGCCTGCCAGTACACTTATTAAGCATATCGGTGCTTGTACTGTGATAGCAGACGGCGGGTGCACGCATGTATAGTTATGCAATACATACTGTGTCCCGTGACAACTGCCTTTCCCACGCTTGAAAAGCTTCACCGCGTAACATCGCCGTGCTGAGGCGAAGCTGCCTTTCGGCAACCGGCATTATGTAATGCGCCATGCTTTCTAAGCTTCGAAGCCAATCGCAAGGATTACAGAGGTGGAGTCGGTGCCGTTACTGACAGCGGCAATTCTTTCAATGAAAAACACGGCACCAAACGGCAAGGACCTTAATAAGCGAACTTTGAAGCAGCTAAGCTCAGCATTGCCGCTGCGGTCGCTACGGCTGCCAGCGGATCTGCGTGCGAGAGCGCTGGTTTGAGGCGGCAAGATAATAAAAAGGACGATGTTGGCTTAGATTAATACCGCTTCGGACCTGCAGTCGCGGCAAATAGTCCGGAAAATCTGACAGCGAACGGTTCTTGCATCTGCAATTACAGACATTCGTATACGTTGACTCTATGGGGCACGTGGTGGTGCTGCGAAGCCGTCCGCATTATCGGGAATTTAACAAAAAATCAGGCGTCTGGAAAATGGGCCTTTGACTGTACACTAGCAACTCCTCCACCTGACGACATGGCGTCAATGACAATTTGTTCCGATTTTTGTTCCCTTTCAATAAAATGACAGCTAATTTTCCCTGATTCAAGCATAAATTCCCCGAGTTTTCCCCAAGTATTTCCGGACTATTCAAAATCACTGAGAATTCTCAGTTTACCCGGTTAGTAGACACCCTGAACAAGTAAACTGCTGTACATATTTGCTCTAAAGCTAAAGACAATATTTATGAAGTTTCAAAGCTACAAGGCTTTATTAAGTAAAAATAAGTGTTGTGTTAGCACAACATTTTGCAAAATCGGCCATCTAAATTCGGTGCCTTTATAAGGGGAGGATCTGGCCATGTTGCGGCATGTTTGAAGTATGTCGAAGCAAAGAGTACCTTGCGATTGAGAGCCAAGCCTGCCTTTTTTCTTTTGTGTCATGTTGACTAAAGTGTTGCCAATCACAGTGTGCAACCAGCATTTTTAGCAACCGTTGTTATTTGCCCCATAAACGAAAATAATGAAGCCTTGAAATGACATGCAACTTCTACCACACTTTTTGCATTGCACCCATAGTTTCAGCAAGACATCCCACACTTTTCTTGCAACTCTCTGTCATTGCTCACTGCAATGTTTTTCAGCAAGGTCATCATTCCACTCAAAGCAAGTGGTAAATGCTGGGACAGGCCCCAGTTTACAAGGACAAGGCTTCAACCCTGCCCAGGAATTAACGAGTATGGATACCTGACGATGTCCAAGGGCCATTCTAAGCTGAACTGAGCATGTGACCATCTGATTTCGCCAGGAATTTTCTTTAGACTGCTTCACCAGCTCATGCACAAAGGTGAAGAATAAAGAATAGTGAATCCCGTCATGAAGTTTCTAGCCAACATGGAGACTACAGACATTATAGTCATCAAGCTACCCTATAACCTCAATGCAGAGAATGCCATAAACATGCACATCCACTGCTAGCTGCTCAAAAACGTGTTTTACAGTGTCGGGAAGGTAAAGTAAGATAAGAAATTGCAGGTTCAACTTTGAAAACACATGCTCAAGCCAGTTGTCCCTGTTATGCACGAAATGTGAGGGTTATCTGAGTGGCCCTCCAATCTTTTCAGGTGTTTGCTTTTTTGCTTTCCCGGCCAAGGAATAAAAAAAAAGATGCATGCATGCACAGAGAGAGAGAGAGAGAGAGAAGGGTATTTGAACTTCTTGCTGGCCTAAACATGGCACGCTGCTCTGGTCTGAAACCTAGAGTGAAGTCCTAGAGCCTGGCACCAATAATACTGTTACTATTGGAATGGGATTTATTTTTCAGAACAACTACTCACCAACAATACTTTTGGCAATTTGGCATGCAAATAAGCTTTGGTTCTTAATATACACTAGTTTCATATACTCCTTCTTAGCCCTCTGCATTAAATCAAAAACAACTGTGACAATATCTACCTTTTCTGCTGCCAAGTGAAGCAGTGCCACAAAAGCCACTGGAACATTAAGACTTTCCCGGTTGATATGGTTCAGTTGGGGTCCCACATGTTCATACAAGCTCCGAAAAGTGTGCTTAATAATGGCTGCCTTGTCAAGCACATTCGCAGAGCTTGGGATATTCTCCTGAAAGTAAGCCATTATTTAGCATGCAAGAAAACACTCCACATTGCCACATACAACATTTCTTTTCACGTACAACTTATCCAACCCCCCATTATAGCCTACAATTTCAAGCATACTTATCATAGTCAGAATCAGAAGAATTTTGAAGGCAAAGCACTAATTAAAATGAAATTAGTACAAACTGTTTTTAAATCAGTAACAGGAAAGCTGCTGCAGCTGTCGCTCCACCCCTCAACGGTCATACTCCTACTTTTTGTAACAGCACACTATTTAGTAATATCACCGAGAGCTCTCGAACGTAGATGATGTTTTTTTTTTTTGGCACAAAGGCCAAAAACAAGCAAAATGCACAGCAACAAGATGCAATAGGCCTGCACATGATGGCAGACTTCACCACTGTATGGAATGTTTTTGATGAAGATTATAAAAGAACAAATGGGACACTACTGCACAGGTCTGTTACGAACAATGTAATGGACTAAGTCAAGCTATGGGGATTTCATTTCATTTCACTACCTTAAAAACCCCTTGATAGGGGTATTACATAAGGGGTGGGAATACATTCGTACATTTCATTTCATTTTATTTGGGCCCATTTACAAGCAAAGAGAAGGGGCCAAGGTAAAAGCTGCTTATTGGCAGCTTGAGTGGTCCCTGGCCCCCTTTACATATTGGCAGACCTGTGGCCAAGGACACTTTCAGAAATGAAAAAATAAAGAGCAGTGGGTTACATCAATTGGACTAGTTGCATTTCTTAGCTCGCAGGACCTTTCTATAAAGTTACTCCATCCATCCATCCATTTCTTTCACTGTGAATACATATGGTTTTACGGAACCATGGTGATTTAAATCGTAGTTTTCGTCAAACAGATGAGCTCCGATGGTGTCAAGCCATGGATGTCAATGCCGGCTTCTAGATGAGAATTTAGTAGCCGTGGCAAGCTATTTGCAACCATTTGAGGGCCGCAATTTGTTCTTGAAAAGGGTATGAGCCATTTTTCAAGGCTGTGCGTCTCATATGTGGGTGTATTCTCTTTTAAGTTTGCTATATTTGTTATTAAATTGCTTCTATTTTTTACCTGAAAGTAGTAGGTGCGTAGGGGGGTTTGTTTGTAGAGATGATGACTTTTTGTTAAGTTGTATACTTGGTGAAAAGACCCTCAGTGTGCGAGTTGTATGGCCCATTTGCAATAGCGCGTATTATTTTATTTTTTGCATCAGTAATATTTTAGAGTGATTGGAAGCTGATGTCGTGCCCCATACAAGATGACAGTAATTTAAATGCGAGGCAGACAGTGCATTATAAATGATCAATTTAGCTGACGTTGATAAAAGGTAGCGATTTCGATGTAGTATACCTGTTACGCAGCTCAGTTTCTGGAGTACAAAATCCAAGTGAGCGTCCCATTACAATGTGTTGGTAAAGAATACGCCAAGTACTTTTACCGTGTCAACAACCTCTATTTTCTCAGAGTTGTAAAATATGTTGTGGGTCAATGGTGTACATGTACCTCTTTTTTTAACGATGACTGCTTGTGTTTTATTCGAGTTTACTTTTAAAAAGTTGTCCTGGCTCCATTTTGAGAGATGGGTTAAGAGGTTGTTCGCTGCACCAATGAGGCCTGTATAAGAGTTGTTTGATAAAAAAACACTCATTTCGTCTGTGTAGTTTATGGATTTTGCTTCTCGGTGGATAAGAACAATGTCGTTTATGTAGATATTAAACAGAAATGGACTAAGGATACTTCCCTGAGGGACACCTGTTTGTATTTGTCGTGTAGATGATATGCTAGTGTTTATAGACACATATTGCTGTCAATTTCTAAGTTAGGATGTCAGTAACTGAAGAGGAAGGCCCCTGATGCCATATCTTTCAAGCTTAAGTATTAGCAGCTCATGATTTATGCAGTCAAATGCTTTTGTGAAGTCTATGAATAGACCAATTACAAGTAACTTATTTTCGAGGTTGTGCAGTATGTATTCTTTCTGTGCTACAAGTGCTAGTTCCGTTGATTTACCTTGTTGAAAACCGTATTGAGCATCTGTTATTAGTTTATGTTTATTGCGGAAAGATGTTACTTGGTTAAGAATGATTTTTACAAGACCTTTAGAAAACTGCGGGAGAATAGATATCGGACGGTAATTTTTAAAATCAAGCTTGTCACCTTTCTTACATAGCACAATAACTTTTGCAATTTTCCTTTTTTCAGGAAAAGTACCTGATGGTATGCATAAGCTATAGATATAAGCTAATACTGGTGCAATGTCACAAATGACAATTTGCATAATACATAACTGAACATGCAAACAAAAAACCACATGAGCTAAAGTGCTACATACGTCAGTGCAAATACATAGACCTAAATAATACAAACTAAAATTGCACGAGTACCCGCCGTGGTTGCTCAGTGGCTATGGTGTTGGGCTACTGAGCACGAGGTCGCAGGATCGAATCCCGACCACAGCAGCCGCATTTCGATGGGGGCGAAATGCGAAAACACCTGTGCACTTAGATTTAGGTGCATGTTAAAAAACCCCAGGTAGTCGAAATTTCCGGAGTGCGTCATAATCAGAAAGTGGTTTTGGCACGTAAAACCCCATAATTTAAAGTTGAATGAGCATATAAGTCTGTTATCACAAGTCATTTTCATTGTGAAAATGACTTGTGATGTACCGACGACAATTAAAAATTAAGATTATATTATGGGGTTTTACATGCCCAAACCACGATCTGATTATGAGGCATGCCGTAGTGGGCGATTCCAGAAATTTAGAACCCCTTGAGTTCTTTAATGTGCATTTAAATCTAAGTACAAGGTTGTTTTTGCATTACACCCCCATCAGAATGCGACCGCCATGGCCGGGATTCGATCCCACGACCTCGTGCTTAGCAGCCCAACACCTTAGCCACTAAGCAGCCACGGCACGTCCGACAACAGTGATATGCTATTGCGCAGCCTCAAGAATGCAACTGTGGCAACTAAGAGAAAGGTAGGAATGGATGTGAATTACACACTGAGGCTGTCCAACTAGGATTATGAAGGATACTTTATATTGCAACATGCTGTAGTATTAAAGGGGCCTTGAACCACCCCTTGGGCTCGGTGAAATAACATAGTCCGTGCGTAGCATATGCTGTTATAATCTCAGCCAAGTTTTGCTGTCTACATGGTGCGTGGAGCTCACAAGCGGATCGAAGTCACCTTTCTCTCAAACGCTCTCTGTTCAACAGAAGGCTCGGTCCTCACTCTCTTCTAGACACACTATTTCTTCATTCTTTTAGACGGCTGCTATTGGCCAATAGCTGACATCAAGCTGCGGCCGGCTAGATGGCATAGATACTGCAGCTGCCACGGGGTACCGCCACGAGTCCACCGGCTAGGTGCACTGCGGCTCGCTGAGGACCACCGTGTATGGCTTATGTTTAGCGCGTCGTTGGCACTAAAGGTGGAAGTCGTGGCATCTAGGTTAACATCCAAAATGAAATTTGAACTGCACGCCACGGTGACATTTAAAAGGTGCAGCGTTGTGGGCACGCCCCACTGCACCCTAGCCTTTGCAGTGCAAGGCATTGAAGAACGAACGGGAGCACAGTGGAGGCCATGTTTGATTGCCAATAACTCCACTTCTGCTGAACGCATTGAAGTATTTTTTTGTGGCAAAGTATTTCTGAAATAGCCTATTTTCACTTCAAATTCCTTTCTCCACTTTGATGAAAAGTGGTTCAGTGCCCCTTTAAGACATAATTCTGAAAATTTTATTCCACCTGATATTTTGTATGAAGAGAAAAAAATTTTTCAGCTAAGAATCATGTCAGCTGGCCCCCCCATCTCTGTATTTCACTTTCGCCATATGGCGTATCCTTAACTGCATCAAAGAGGCTTACAGAATGCATTTACAGTTTAACCACACAATTTCGAGCAGTATGTTCATTCATTATTCCGTTGGTCATCAAAAGCAGTGATTGCATGCAACTTTGCCCACACGGAGTTTTAGAGGCAATAATAGAAAACAAATAAATAGTTTTAATCCATTTAATCAGCTGTTTTCTGGAGATGCACAAGGAGCAGATGAAGCGGACGCCTTGGAATTGACGGTGATGGATTAACTCGGCTCTGCAAAGGCGCGAGAAGTTGGGACATGGCAACGGTTTGCTGCTGTACTGTCTGCTAATACCCTGCTCTTCGGCAATCGTCATATAAATCTCACTCTAGTGGAACACGTCCTTGTAGGGGCTGTGCTTTATTGTACAGCACAGGGCCATGATTTTTGATCACATCAATTACCATAGCCACTGGCACTTTGGCCACTTTGTTCAACGTTAACATGGCAGTGCAGCTGCTGGTGAAACAGAATAACTTTTCACTTTCACCAAGGCCAAAGAATTGATCCGAGACCAATGAGGCTTGCCAGCAGATTTTGGGGTTTTTTTCTGCTTCCACCCGCTTCGAGACCAAGAGTGAATTTAGCCTAAAATTGGGGAGCGAGTTATGAATTTCGACTTGAAGTGTGGCTTCACGGCAAACAAATTTCGCCTCCAGGTGTTCTTTCACTGCAGTGCAGCTGACACTGCCATGAAACCACCTTTAGTGCACAGTTTTCCACCATTAGCGTCGCTGAAGAGGTTGGGAACAGAGCCATTGACGAAAGATACAACCTAGGCAATGCGTGCATCTGCGAATGGAGGCTACTTTTATAAAGATTTATGTATTGTATGCCGTTATTTATGTGGGTCATATGCCCTTACTTTGTTCCTTCTTTCCAGGGTGTTGTAACTGGGAGTGTTGCTTATATGCAGAAAAATTTGTATATATTCGTTCGTTTTGAATACTTCGAAAACTTCTACTGAAATTTGAGCCATGAAATAGCATAATATTCAGCTGGATATTCAAACCATTGAACATTCGTACAAGACTAGTTTTGGGCTTCTCAGGTAGTTGAAATGAGAATATGAAAGTTTCTTCAAAACAGAAAGGGTACCAAAGCAAGAGCTTTGATTGTTTTTGTCTATATAGTAAAGAACTGAAATTCATTATGTGCAAAGGTCTTACATGTAAGTGTAAAGTACTCTAAGGTTGACACTTGAGAATGAGACAATAATAAGGTGAAACAGAAGGAAGAGACCCAACCTTGTTGTCCATATTGCCAGTCAGTGTGCGCCACATTGCTTGTTTCATATCTTTCATGTCAAACCTCTTGAATGAAAATTGGAACTTTGGCGGCTGAAATAGCAAAATAGACACTATAAACAATTATGTCCCTCAGTAAGTTACAAGCATGTGAAGAAAACAGGCAATGAAACATAGCGGTACTATAATTGATAAAAATACAGTATTTATTTGAATCTAGGCCGATAGTTTTTTCAAATAATTATATACCAAACTCTAGGGTCGGCTTAGATTCGAGGATTTTAAAAAATGTGCCAGTTTGTAATTGAAAATTATAGATGTGGCGCATAGCTAGCGCCATCTAGAAAAGTCAGTATCGGTGTGCGGCGCGGCATTATTGTAATGGCACCAAAAAGGCAATGCCACTGCAGTGCCGCTTTCAATAGAAAAATTGTGCTCGTAAAATGTAAAATGTTTACGTAAAATGTTAAAATGTAAAATGTAAAGAGGCATCGTAAAATGTTCAAGCCGGGCAGGACTTAAGCATCGATGAGAAAAACGTCCATCGGAGGGGGAAACGGGAGACACCTTTTGCGTTTGCCACTGCGAGGAGATGACAACGATGACGAAGATAAGCACGCAATAACAGAGTTGTTCACCGAGATGGCACTGCGTTTCGATGCATAGAGCCGCGCAGCACTGTCTGCACATACGTGGGTGCGCAGACGTGAGCTTGTGCATGCTTGCAAGCGTACAAGGCTAGCAGCGATGCTAACCTACAGTGAGCTCGGCATGTTTATATTAAGTAAATGCTGTTTTCATTTTGTGAACGCTGCCCTCACTTTTTTGTCCGGCTTACATTCTAAGCAAGTTCATTTTTTCTGGCTTCGGAAATTTGGGGGTTGGCTTAGAATCGGGGTCAGCCTAGATTGGAGTATATACAGGAACAAAAAGAAGGTAAATGAAAGTGGACGACAAGACAACTTGCCAAAGATGGAAGCATGGCAAACATCTTCCACATTATGCATGCAATGCTTAAGCATAAAGCTACCACAGCAGCCATCCTCCCATCAACCTTCTGGTGTTTTTGTCTACCTGTACAAGATTAGCACTGGGAGCATCAACCAGCACAACCAGGCAGACGTGCAACATCTTTTCCACTGTAGGCGTCCCGTAGTATGTGAACTTATGAGCAGACAACTGGATAATACAACCTTGCATGCAACCTCATGGCATCAATACTGTCAAATCCTAGGCTCTTGATATGCAGTGAGCAAGAATAAGAGAAATCGAGGGGCTCAATTATTTGGTCCCTTGGCTCAACCATTTTTTTTTTTTTACAGTAAATCCAGGAAAATGGCAATTGCCGGTTAAACAGAAGAGCCTCTAAATTGATTGGTTTTGTATTTGGATAATGCAAAAAAACTGTCACTAACCGGAACCAAAATTTTAGCAACTCTCAGTGAACAGAACCACCAGAAGCAAGCTTTGCACATTTTTTTTTTTTCAGGCCACAATCTGATTTTGATGCAATAACTGTATGCTATGCTGAAAGCCACCCTTAAAAGGCTGTGGCAAAGACTCAAGCAAGCAAAAATATGACAGATATTTAATGCATAGCACGTGCATCCCAGACAGCCTAACAGCACTGCCACTCGCCCCAAAGATGGCCGAAATAAGAATGACTGAAATTTCGGATGCCATAGAGCATGCCGTTCCATAATCGGGACTCCACCAGCATGATTTTCTGTTAATTTAGCGACCGAGTTGAGCAGTAAGAGCAATGTTATTGCTTTGATTTGTCAGCGGTGTCTCTTCTAAACCAAAACTAGCACTAGCACCAGAATTCAGAAACTGACAACCGTGTCCTAACAATGAGACAAACCAGCTGCTACATTTACTTCTTGATGCTCAACATTTTTAAGAGTGTTAAGATGGTGCATGGCATAGAGTGCTGTAACTCTGCCCATCTTTCTCAGTGAATGGAACTCCTGTTATTTGGAACATATTTCTCCAGTCCCTTGAGGGTCCGTTTAAAAAGATTCTACTGTAGTTACAATAATATTAAGCAGAAAATGAAGCCAGAATATTATTATGCACATCCAGGATGTTTTTAAGGTTATATGTGTATTCCTAACAGTTTAACAAACTTATATGCAATTTAGTGGCACAGGCTTCAGTGGCAAAAGCTTGAGTGGTAAAAGCTTCAGTGGCAAAGATCTCTGGAGGCTGGTCACTATATGTGATGTGATTCTAAAAATTCACCAACGATTACCATACTCCCTAATGCGAAATTTGAGTGCAGTTCTATACGTGTTTTAATTTCATGTGTCGATATTTTGTATTATGATTATATAGGTTTATATTAGGATGAGAACACTGTGAGTAGCACACTTTGTGTCCATAAAGACAACACATGCTACTCTGACACCATATGCATACCTGCCAACCTGAAGATTTGGAAATTCGTAAAACTATCATGGGGATCCGGATGCAGGGGTGCGGCAGCACAATTTTTTTTTTTTAAGGGACCGCAAGTGAAATCCGCATCTTGGAGAGTAAAGAGCGAAAACTCCACTGGGGCACAATTTATTTTTGCAATTATATTTTGCTGTTGCCAACTTTGCCTGCTTCAGAAACTTCTCCGTGTAGGTTTGCTCAAAGCAAGTACCACTCTGGTGCCCCTTGACCATCAGCAGACTTTGGAGTGTTTTCTCACAGTGCTGAATATTCTTTCACATTCAGCATTGCTTTGGCGAATGGAGAGAATACCCAGCATAACCACTGAAATTCTGTGGAACCTGAGCAATCTGTCGACACTTTGAACGCTTTCTAATTGCGGCCACTGCACGTCACACCTTGGCTCATTCAATATGTTGGCTGGAACCTGATATGTTTGCAAGTTGGCAAACTCGACTTCAAGTGTGTCGATTGCTTGTTCTTTTGATTCGCCACTCTGCTGGGGTAGGATAGCAGGGAACGCCATAATAAAATGACGTATGCTGTTGAATGAAGCAGTTTTCAGAGCTTGTACTTGAGCAACCTCAGCCATCTTGAGATTGAAGTCTTCTAGCGGGAATTTGTGGCAAATGTAATTGCACGCTGCCGTTAAGTACAGACGTACAGCAGAGAAGAACTGCTCTCTCTCAATGCAGCGCAGTGTCTCAAGCACAGAGTAGGTTGTGCTGCCAATGGCTATGTCTTGATTCCCATTCTGGTTCTCTGCAGCTCCATAGTCAACTTCCAGGAATGAATGACATGCCTTGACGACACCTGGGTGCACTAATCCACTCAGGAGATCCTTGAAAAGGCGGTTTAAGAGGCCCCTCAGTACATGAATCTGAGAAGCCTGTGCGTTAAGAAGGCAGTTTGCCTTCTCAAAAAGCATAACATTTTGGAGAAAAAGACAGCATGCCCGGTTTAGCTCCGATGATAAAAAATAAAACAGGCGCTCCTCACGGGTCATGTGGCTGGCTTCCCCAGAAGCCCCGGTATGAAGTTTGTTTTTTTGCTTGAGGTCCAGAATGAGCTCCTTTTCTCTTTAGCGAGAGTTCATCACCGTTTGTGCTTTTGTTCCCCGAGGCCTGCAGCAGCCTTGTGAAGATATGTAGCAGCAGATGTGTGGGGCCAGTGCAGGGTTCTTGGAGGTTTGTGCAGTCTTCGGAATTTGGTACGACTCCAAAAACAATCTCTGCTATTTGCACTGCTTTGTTTCAACCTTTACAGGAAGACATGAAGCTCCTTTTTGGGCGGCCAAGTTGAGGAGATGCACGGGAAACCAGCCTCTATCAAACCTGGTTGAGCCTCTCTGAATACAGTAGAAACACTGTTTTTCTTGCCGATCATGAGATTGGCATTGTCCGAACATACAGCCAACAGGTTTCCAATAGGCAAATTCCGAGACTTCATCTCAAACAGAACCAGATTTGCAATATTGTGGCCCGTTGCTTCCTTTTGGATTGTCCCGAGGAAAAGAAGGCGGCTTTCGACTCTACTCGTTTCTTTAACGAAATATGTCACAACAATAGGGTAAAGCTGCATATCTCTACTGTTACTGCCATTCACAGTGATCGAAAATACTTGCCGCTTTAGGGCATCCAGCAAAGGAATCTCCGCGTTGGTGACCATTCCCCGAACAATTGACGTCGTCTTTGCTCATCTGCAGGCATAGCATTTTGCTTCTTCGCACTTGGGGAACATCTTCAGGAAAAGCGGTCAGGCATGATCGCTGATACTCAGTGGGATGTTGTGTTCAACTAAAAACGCCGTGAAGAGGCATCCTACACGAATCACACTAAGGTAATTGTCGGTGCGTAGAAAAGTTGCTAGGCATGGCTGGCTGTCCGCGGCTAGCACATTGTCAGACTTGCCGCCATGCGAGACGTTCACATCACAGGCACACATCGTGCAGAATCCGAACTTCTCCCCTTTCTTCGAAGGCACGAAGCACGGAAATTCTGCCGTGTATGATTTCAAAAACACTTGGAAGTACTGTCGGGGCTTCGAGCCCGCCACTGCACTGGAAAGCTCCTACAAGCCGGAGTTGCACTGCGCCCGACGCGGCAGCTAGTCACACAAAAGGCGAGGCCAACACTGCAGTGACTGAAGCTGACTGAAGTCTGAACTCAAGTGCCCGCACGAACAAAGGCAACAGCATGGCAACAGGTTTGTGGAGGCGCTAGAGGTGCTATCACCACTATGGGGAACCAGCGCTGGATAGGTGGCACGTCGAAAAGAGTGCTTTGCACACCACCCTGGCGACGAAACACGGCATATTACAGCCTCGCGACCAGACGACACACACGTGTGCGGCCGTATTATAGTTCGTATGTTTCCGTTTTCCCGCCGCTTCAAGCGGACAGTTTTCGTAAAGAAGCTAGCGCCATCAAGTGAAGAAATGACGAAACAAGCTTTTTAAACTTTATATATTTTTCACAGTGTGTCGCAGCGAGCACGTGTGCTTCTTTAACGGTTGCGCCATATGGTTGCGCCGTGGTCCGTTGCCATGCTTGCGTGGCAGCCTGCCTCGCAAATCTAGCAGCTATGGCTCCGGTCATGCTGCGCTATGGTTTCGGAAGTATTAGTTGGCCTGAAGACATTCCATATTTCTCTGGCTAGACATAAAATATTCTGATGTTACTTCGCCACAGCAGTCAATGGAGAAGAATTAAGCTTTATCGCATCAGCTGACTCGCGCAAGCAAAGGTTTGAGTGCTCCGCTGCTGGATCCGTAACAACGCTGGCTACATTTAGCACTAATAACATAAATTTACCGGATGCATCTCAGCCCCGAGTCCTCATCCGCATGCGCATTTTTAAAAACACATAGGCGGCTTAGTCGCGGGTGCGCCGGCAGTATGCGCACGCAACTCGTGTTGCAACGCAGCTTCCCTTCCACATAATTCTTGGCAATGAATGGATAATATTTACCTTTCGTATCGTTCGCTTGGTTGTGGTGGCGTCGGAAGGGACTTGGCGGTAGTATTGCGAAGGAAAAATGGTTGGTACATATGCCGGATGGTGCATGCTATTGCTCATTTTGTTTCCGACGAAATGCCGACTGCAGATTCTGCTGTTTGGTACTGTCTGCCATGGCTGACAGTCTTCACTATCGAATAAACCAAGCACACACACGAAATTCGATTTAGAAACCAGCCCGACACCGCTTGGGCGACAAGACGGGAACTTACTTCGCTCGCCTGACTGCTCGGATCTAACGCCGCCTCCGTTCTTGTTCTTAGGGTTCAGATGGAAAGACGCAGAAGGATACATCCTCCCTCAACCCGACATAGTTGTGGCACCTGTATACGCAACAGTATTGTCGGCGTGCTTTTGTTTTCCTTCGATTTTCGGGGCATGCAACGCCACTACCAGTAGCAATTTTCTTCCGCGGCTGTGGCTGCATTGTGCACGTTCTGACCGCCAGGGCGGCGCTGCAGGCATCGTCAAAACTCCAGTGCTGGTTCTCCATTGAGCTTTGGATATGGATTCGTGACCCTCCCTAGTAGTCGACAGAAGTCACTACAACCTTGCAGCTGCTGATGATGATACCACAAATACGTATTGCCCTCTTGTGTCGGCGCAAGGTACCAGGGTGTAGTTTTAGTACACTTTCTCATTTTTCCCCCCCAAATAAAATGTTTTCCACAAAATTTCAAGCAAGATTTGTAAAATTGTAAGACTGCTCAAAATTCTTACATCTTACAGAAAATTCGGAAGAGTTGGCAGGTATGCATATGGTAGCCGTCGTTGCCGCACAGCCTGCCTTGTGCAGCACTACGCTTTTCTTCTCACGCTTTCACTGCACTAACGACGAGAGCGGCCCTTTTTTGCGGGGAAATCGTGCCACCACTGTCAGCGGCGACAACACCTAAGAGAGGGCCACATCGAGCCACTCGTAGCTGCTCGCCACTGCCCCTTGCAAACGGCACACAAACTGGCACAATGGATTGACCTGAGCAGCTGACACCGCAAATGAGCATAACCCTCCTCACCTCATGCCACCCTAGCCCCCTTCAGAAGCACAGATGAGATCGCCCAAGTGGCGGCAGAAGCCGTGGCTACCGGCAACTTGGCGCACGAGCAGGCCATTTCCCTCTGCTCTTCCTCCACTTTCCCTGTAGCTGCCTCCGCCTCCTCCTCCGCTTCCGCTTCTTTCCTCGCGCGCTCTTCTTTCATCTACTGCTGCATTCTGCGTTTGCTTTTATCTTTTGCCTGTGCTTGTTTGCTCGGTTACGAGGTGCAACGCCACCGAGGCATGTCGACGCTCAATGCAGGTATGGGTGCTTAAGAGCTGCACTCTAAAATGCTATCATGGTTATCCTATACCACAAGTGACTAGAAAACTTGCACAACTGTCACACAGAGGCTTTCTATGGCCATTGAAACGACTGACCATTGGATCAACTGAGATCAACCACAGTCAATTATTTTCTTAAGTTAAATGGCCGTCGAATGCAGCCCCGCACTGGCTAAATGGTGAAAAGAAATTTAGTCTAGAAATTGTTAATCATAAAAAACTTCGACAATAGACAGTTTAAGTTTAGCATTTGCAACCAAACGTAAACGCATTACATACGTAAAGAAATAGTGTTGTCATCACTGCGCATGCTCTGAACGTTACTGGATTTCTGTGGTTTACGTATGCCATGATAACATACGTTACTTGGAGAGTTTAATGTTCGAATGTTTACGTACGCTAAGAAATAGCACTGTAGAACATGGCGGCGCCCATGGCTCCCGCTTCAGCATGAATTCTCGTGATGGTTGCGCTCTGACTCGCGTTGATCGCTAGGAACTATTGAAATGAGCTTTCGCTTTCTCTGAACTCACCTGAAACGTTAGTTATGAGCGCATAGCGCGTCCAATTTTTTAGACTGTTCGGCGATTCTGGCACCCATAGATAGATAAAGATAAAGCAAATAATAATAATAATAATAATAATAATAATAATAATAATAATAATAATAATAATAATAATGCAGTCTGACATTCTATATGCAAAAACACAAACTGATTATGATGCACACTGCAGTAAGGGACTCCAGTTTAATTTTGGCCACCTATATTCCTTCAATATGCACCTAACTATAAATACACAAGCATTTTTGCATTTCATCCCCATCAAAATGCACCTTCCAAGATCAGGATTGAAGCTAAGATGTCAAGCTTATCAAAAATTTAATTACGGGGTTTTATGAGCCAAAACCACAATCTGATTATGAGGTACGCTGTAGTGGGGGACTCCAGTAATTTCGAGCATCTGGGTTTTTGAACGTGCATTTAAATTTAAGTACATGGGTGTTGTAGGATTTCGCCCTTATCGAAATGCGACTGCAGTGGCAGGAGACGTTAAGCTTATCAGCGCAATGCCATTGCCACTAAGCTACCATGGTGGGTAATATATAAAGCTAATGGACAATGAAGCCAAGGAAAGCAAAGAGGAAATCTTTCACTGAAATGTACAACAAAATACTAATGACTTCATTAGTGCCACGAGTTTGCAGACATTGAATGCAGTATGAGAAAATGGAGCCTGCAAAGACAACTGTGTTAGTGAACAAACCTTTGGATGGAAAGGAACCAAAGGTTTGAGCTCAGGTCGCGGTGGTGGTGGCGGCAAAAGTTCCACTGGATTAGGTGGGCCGACGTCAACAGCATGGTCCAGAGACATGTTGGAATCATCATTCATCTGGCAAGAAACAGGGACACAGAGATGGCTAAACTTTGCAACAATAAAATACAGAGCCAACCAAGGCTTTAGCATTGTGCCACAGTGGATTGCAGTGAACAGATGGCCTATATTGAGGGAAGTTCTTATTATAAAGCTAGAATTATCAAACTTTAGACAATGATAGCGTATTATTGATTTTTATTTTATTATGGTTAGAACAGTAAAATATTGTCTTTTCTGTGAAGGTTCTTTCACATGCTAAGCTTTTGCGACAGTTATCATACAACAGGCTAATTTTTTACTTTTTACTGTAAATTGCATAAGAAAAAATGATGTACAGTGCTCAGTGATTGAAACACGATACTCGGATCGCATGGCAGATGGCACTTGGGTGGGGAGGGAAGGGGAGGGCAATGCAGTCACAATGCACCAGAAAGCCTCTTGCTTTCATGTGATAACAAAAATGCATCAACTCGGTGCCCACTGCACCAGTGACATAAAAAAAAAACACCGGCAGCCATGCGCACCGTATACCGCATTTCGATTGCTGAGCTCTGTACATAAAGGACATTTTTCAAAGATAATGATAATTCTGAGTGCTTGTGAGAAATGTTTTCTTCAGATTCTTAAGTACGTATCAAAGATAACCTATACATATCCAGGTAATTGTGCACTAAGAACAGTGAAGAGCATATTATAAAAGTTCATTATATGACAGTTAGGCAAAGCACCACACAAACAACTGATTTAAAAATGAACCCATAAAGCAGTAACAAAAATGCTTTTGCACGGATGACATGCAGAGATGCTGAGATGACAAAAAGAATGGATAATGCCGTTTTTTTTCTTCATTACAGTATGGCATGAAGAAAGGCTATATCGATATTAAGTGGTTCTTGTATATCTCCAAGTCAATGTTGCAGCTACTGCCCATGCAACAAATGGACGATGCACAAACAGGGCCACATTTATACCTTCCGGTCTTAAGCTGTGGAATTACCTACGTTGTGCAAATAGGCCACTCAATCAACATGATGGAATGAGAGAACACACGAACAATTTAAAGAAGGATTTGAGTGTAAATATTTCAGTGCAGTACAAATCTTGCCCCTATGAGCCACATTTTCCTGATGTGTGGATCTGGGGAAGAAGATAAAGCTGTGTGGGAACTGTTCAGCATTTCACATCCAAATCAATAGTCAAGCTTGTTAGTTAAACCTGTTTCCTTACACAGTAGACTTCCGCTGGTTCGACTCCGGTTAATTTGGTTTTTCATTTAATTCAACCTCGACTGAAGGTCCCAGCCAGTGCCCATGCATTTCTATGGGCCCCAACCTCCGTTATTTTAAGGGGGTACTGACACAAAATTTCAAAGTCGAGTTAACGTGCGAGATTGATTTATGTGGGCACACACACATCGTCTGCAAAATATGAGCGGCGAAGACAGCTCAGAACATATCTAAAATCAATTTTAAAGTATGTGCGCGCAGCCAACCGCAAAACACAGCACCTTGTGACATCGACACAAAGAAAGGAATGTAAACAACCGAAAAAACGCTAGATCACCAGTTTGCGCTGCCATCAGGACGGGCCCTGCGAGCAAGTTTCTCGCCGCTCCGATCGTCCTGGTGTCTTTTTTTTCTCCCTGGTCATGACGCTGACCTCTTTCGCTGCTGACAGCAGCACAAAAATCAGCAAAAATTTGTTTCTGACATGAAATAACTCATAAAGTGACCTCGAAAGTGTGCATGTTATAAAACGTTGCGCTATATAGTAAATCAATAAAGAAAAAATCAGACATCCACCAGTTCGTAGCAATTTCTCATTATTATTATTATTATTTATTGCTCATAATTATTCATTACTTCTCTCCACCTTGCGGGTTTCTGTAGAACTACTACGTCAAACCCTTGCCTTTGCTTTGTGTTGTCGACAAATTCGACTTCGCCCTGCCATCTGCTAGCCGCCTGGTTAGCTCAGATGGTAGAGCGTCTACCCCGGAAAGGCAGTGGTCCTGGGTTCGAGTCCTGGACCAGGACAAATTTTTTCTTCAACTATGAGGCTTTTCTTTCGAGGAACCCGTATGGGTTTCCTTTGTAGCAATTGCTACGAACTGGTGGATGTCTGATTTTCCCTTTATTCATTACTTCTCTCGACCTTGCGGGTTTCCGCAGAACTACTACGTCAAATATAGTAAATCGGCGTGATTCGACTCAAAGCGGTCAGCGCAGTGCAATCGTCTCTGCGAAGCAGCTCGCGCGCCTGGCTAACGCGTTTTCTCCTCGCTACCATCGGCAACAAGAAAACTATTTGTATTGTCAGTTATGAGCGACATAAATGTGCAGACATTGATTGTGTTGATGAATACAGATGCTTTATTACCAACTGTGGACAGGTCGTAAGTGCCGTCAGCCTCGGATCTGACAGCCAGCGAGCTAGGCCTATATACCATTTCCCAGCGATTGCCAGCTCGTCTGACTTGCTTGCTGGCTACACCGTCTGCGTCGATAAGCGGCAAAAGTGGTCCGCGTTCTTGCACGTCACTGGACACTTAGAATTGACCCCTTTGAAGAGAAGCCAGATTTGCTCGTTCCATTTCGAGCGTAAAACCGGCTGAACTTAGAGCAGTCCGACTATCTTCCGCCAAGACTAGGTAGCCCCAAACCCGATGCTGTGCCGACATATAGCTCGCCTTGTGTTCTGCTCCGGAATATGCTTTGATCCCAAAGCACCCGCGACAAATGCCTTGTACTACTAGTACCACTGCGTACGCATATTGATAGCTGTCACTAGCCGCACTTTCCGAGTCGCTGCTCTGAAGTGGATCCAGTCAAATGTGGTTGGCCACGTCTAATTTGGTGGCGACTACAGCAAGCAGGAAATAGTCGCCGCTGGACGATGAAAACGAGAACGACGGCGATAGCGAGCACATTGCAAAGCACGTGCAGACGAACTAGCAGCATGAAGCTCATGCGCTGGTGAGGGTGGCACGTCACAGTTTTGTACGATCACGTATCCAGCTGTGTTTACATTCCTTCTTTGACATATCGTTGCTCTCTCAAACTTAGACTGGCCGCTACAAACAAGACTTCAAATAATTACCTCTCGCGCTCTGAAGCCAATGATGTTTCGTAGCGTGATTAGTGGGTCATTAGCTACTCATTGCAGCAGAAAAAACAAGATCGAAAATTTTTGTGTCAGTACTCCTTTAATCTCAAAATTGGCATTCACCGAATAATTTGAATTTGACTGATGAACTTCTCCATAATACAGCATTGTTATCGGGTGAAGCATACCAGGAATGAAAAGGGGCCACTGTCATGGAACATCATACGCATTCCTTAATTTTGCAGTAGCACATGCGCCATCTCCAGTCGCAGTGCGAGCACCCAGACGCCTAATAAGCATACTGGCAGCCATTCAGAGCTGTTTCTGACATTGCTGTGGCAATTTGAGGCCTCATATCGGCCGCCATGCATGTCTTGTATATGAAACCGTTAACAGGGCCTAGTACACATAGCTTAATTACACGCGCACGCATGCGCCTTGCACTGAGAAGTGGAGAAAGACCATCTGTGTTTTTGGAAAGCTAGCAAAATAGAAGGCAGTAAGATGAAAAAACTCCGAAAGTCCGGGGGACGTTTAAAGCCAACAAAAAGAGCAGGGGTCTATCTAAAACTCTGAAGGCCTACCAGTAAACTTATTTAAATCAGTAAATTTCCACTAATTTCGCTGCACGTAGCGATGTAATACTTAGCAGACGTGATCGTTAGCGAGCATAGTATGCACAGCGCTTTTCAGCTCAAAATGAATAGAATTGGTGAGGGACCCTCTAAGGGCTCAAATCACCACAGGCACACTCGAAAAATCTCTGAAGGCCTGCTAATAGACCTATTAGGCATATCAGTGCTCACACTGTGACAAGGTGGCGGGTGCAGTCATGTATAATTAAGGAATACACACAGTGTCCCATGACAATTGCCTCTTCCCATTCTTGGAAAAGACGGGGAATGCGGGAGATGGAAATTCAAGACAATGAGCAAAACGCGAACAAGGTGAAGAAGACAAGTCCACTTGTCGAAACGTTGGCTCCTGCATTCACCTTATTAGCGTTTTGCTCATCTTCCCATTCTTGTTATGCGTCACTGCAATACTTTTGCATAAGCTTCACCACGTAACATTGTTGTATTGAGGCAAAGCTGACTTTCAGGAACCAGCATGCAACGCCTCATGCCTTCCGTGCTTTGAAGCAATTCGCGAGGGCCACAAAGGCAGAGTCGGTGCCTTTGCTGACAGCGGCGAATTCTTTCAATGAAAAACATGGTGCAGAACTTAACAGTGAAGATCAAAGCAGCTAGGCCTAGTGTTGCCACGTTGGTGGCTACAGCTGCCAGCAGATCAGCGTGCGAGAGCGCCGGTTCGAGGCGGCAAGGTAATCAAAATGGTGGTAATGATGGTGGCTTTGATTATTGTTGTTTTGGACCGGTGGTGATGGCAGAAAGTCCAGAAAATGGGACTGCAAAGGGTTCTCGCGTCCGAAATTTCAGATTTTCTTACACGTTGACTCTATGGGGGACGTGGTGGTACCGCGAAGCCGTCCGAACTATCAGGCGTCCGGAAAGTCTGTCGTTGACGGTACACTGGCAACTCCTCCAGCGCACAACACGGCATCAAAGAGGATTCGTTACGATGCCTCTCTGTTACTCAAGCCAGCATTACCACGACTTTTGTTCCCTTTCAATAAAATTACCGCTCATTTTCCCTGATAGAAGCAGAAATTTCCTGAGTTTTCCCTGAGTATTTCCAGACTATTCAAAAATCCAGAGAATTCCTGGTTTTCCCGGTCGGTAGACACCCTGAATAAACAGCCTGCCTTTGTGTCTGCTGTTTCCTTTTGCTGTTTTTTTTTCGTTTTCCGATTTTTGCCCAACAAAAATCACGTTTTACTAGTATATGTTGTGTGCACCAATACTTCAAAGAAAAGTTGTTTTACTGCCACTCTCATGATGCACCAGATATGATTACCTTTTGCTCCTTACTTACGAGCTGCTCCGTTGATTGAACATCCAGTTGTGAAAGGCATTACATGTATCAGTTAATGTAAACAAACCTGCCTTTTACCAAGCAAACTTTCTACTTTACTTTGTCTAGAAATGAGAAATACTCAGTATTTGATTCAAATTGGAAATTTCGCTATTCGTACATTTGTAGTTTAGGGCATAAAGAGTTGTAGAGAGGATCAGTGCCAAGTGTAACAAAGACAGTTGTTAGCTTTACAACATACGTCAGGTGGAAGACCACTGTCAGGGCTGGAATGAGCATCTTCACCAGCAGCATGTCTAGTGGAACTTATAACAAACTTGGGAATCTGAAAAAGTCCAAGAACATCACTAAAATATATGGAAAAGTCCCATACAAGAAGACCTATAAGTACAAGTTATGACAACCACAAAGATGGAAAAACCATGTGGCAAAGCTCTCACTTTACTCATTCACCAAAATATAGATAAACCATGGGTCTCCGTTTTTGTTTTTTTCCTATACAGAATCTTCATAAATTGCTTGTGCCAGATAGCACAATTCTAGTCCTTGAGTTAGATTGCAGAGGCAGAACATTACTTGCACAATAAGTTGAAATGCATAATTGAATAATTAACATAATTTCCCTAATTCAGTTTAGCTCATTACTATACCACACATATCACAATTTACAAATGGTAGCCGGTGAGTTTGGAAGGCATATCCAATTGGAGGATGGCACCAGCCTGGAGATGTGTGCCGTCAAATTTTAGTTGAAACTGCACTGTGGTCCCATTTACATTTTTAACCCCCTCTGTGTCTGGACAAGCTGGGTAAGTTCATGCGTTCCTTGGTAAGAACAGCCAAGGACGAGTTGTGCTTGTGGGCTGTAGTTTCCAATTTCTAGCGAAGTCCTGGATGAGCCGATTTTGTCTCAGTGCTTCGTCGTGCCTCTGATAGACGGCAGCACACCTTCCGTGCAGAAGCGCTAGCAGGTACAAGTTTATGTCAAAGAAAGTAAATCAATTTGCCAACTTGGCCTATTAAAAATGTCGCCTCTGGCAGCTCATACTTTGCTGGCTTCTTTGCAAAAAGTAAAAGCTGATTTCAGTGATGAATTGAGTGACTTCAAAGATGCAGTATATTGCTCTGCAAGTAAAGATTCTCCATGTACTCAGCTCATCTTCCGAGAGCGGTTCTGGTAACCTTGAGGTTGTAAGGCAGTGGTATGAACTCGACGTAAAGCCCATGAATAGCCCAGCTCACTTCGTTTTTGGTGTCTGCAGTTAGGACATTCAATGTGGAGGACACAGGTGACCCATTGGAGAACTTCAAACTATACTCTGCAGGCGAACATAGAGTTTTATTAACCGTTTTTATACCTATCGCACGGTATATGATATAGTGCTGTTAAGCTTCTGTTTTACATACAATTAGGCTTGATTTTGAATAAATAAACATGTCAAGCATTGTCTGCAGTCTTCATAAAATTCCGCAATAAATAACTTTGACCATTATTGGACAGAATTAGGGATAATGGTCCGGCACGGAAGTGGTTAACAAAACACTATTTTATGCATTGAAGCAATAAAGTAACTGGAGAGCGAAGGTATCCTGTCACACACTTTGGAAATGAATCTGAAAATTTATGTCATCCTGAGAACTTGTTCCAAGTGGATACGCGTTGCACTCACAACTACAATTAACAAATTGCACTATGTGCCATAAAGTACTTAAAAACAGAATTAGTAAAGTTGTGTTAATTGATAATGCATTTCGATTTCCTGTGCAAGTGATGTCCACTTGGTAGCTATCTGCCGCAGGCGATTTTTAAGAATTCTGAAAATAGGTGCCAGACTGCTGAACTCAGCAGAATTAAAGAGAATGTGAACTTAACCAATGTCAAACATCAATTCAAATTGAGCATAATTTGAGCCTTCAAATAGCTAGCCCTGCTAGCATGGCATCGATTGTCATAAGCACAATGAGGCACGCGACATGCTACCATTGTTGTAGCATGCTGTCGATTGTTTCACACTATTTCTAAACATTTCATATGATACTTTTTTTCTTGATGTACTCCTGTCACTAACTCCTGCAACACAATGGCCTGGAGAGCACAATAAATAAATGTTACTATATTCAACTTTTTTCGCTGCTACTTAGCGCTAGCCAATTACAATTTGATTCTGAGGTGAAATTCCATTATTCCTATACATTAGCATGGCCTCCTGAATACTGCAAGAAGTAATTATCACTACGTTAATACTACAATAGCGCTTGATCTTTTACAGATGCTTTAGGTGTGTTGCTTGAGCACTGGTAAGCATTCTTTCAGCAAGATAATTGTGTAGCTTCGCTGTCAGTGTCTATCTTTTGTTACTGCCAAAGCTGCAATGCCCCTCAGAAACATAAGGCCAACAGCAGCTAGATACAAACACAGTACTTGCCTTGTGGTCTTCAAGTAAAACCAGGGTACCTAGACTAATGTCTTCCCCATTCTTTTTCTGAGCCATCAAATTTTTTGATTTACTCCAAGAATTCATCGTTGTGTTTTCCAGAACAGGGTCCTTCTTCAATCTTGCAAACTGAGTGAAGTCAGGCTGCATCTTCGTAAAATCTAATAAGGGGACAACCTTTTCAACCTTCTTTCGTGCTCTTACTGGTCCTGCTGCCTTTGCTGCATGTAGAGAGACAACATTATTGTCAGATGCACTACAGGCATTATATCTGCCTTTAGAGAGATTTAACAAGACTTGAATGTAATGTGTTACAGGTATGACCTACAATCAGTTATAGCTTCTTTTTTTTGTACTTGTAACAACACTTTTTCTGAGTGATAATATTGATAGTAATTCTATAATGTTTTGCAGCAGCAGATTACTAGCTACATTATTCAATTATATTACTCAGAAAATAGCACAAAGTGTGCTACTTTGTAACACAATGCAGCCTGTGGGAATATTTCCTCAGTGAATGAACAAAAACAGTCAAACTATCCAAACTGTACACCTTGAACACATCCACACACATCAACTCAAACATCTGGCACTTCAGCACTTTAACACATGACAAAAGAAAGTGAATAGTGATATGCACAGCTAGAGTGTACACCTGTAAAGTGTTGAGAGTTGCAACTTTGCAAGAAAAGCAGGAAACCACTGAAGTAAAATACCAACTACATCTAGTGAAAATTGCATGTCGAAAACAATGAAGAAAACTACACCAGCTTAATTTGGTGCAAGTAGTTTTATGAAACTTCACAATGTATGAACTGAAAGCAAACTGAAAGCAACAACAAAGAATAGGCTACTTTTTTTATTACTCATTCAGTTACTGTTTTGCGGCTGCAATTTAAAACTGAAATCAATCACATTTTTCAGTGAGGTATACGTAAATGTAAAAGCCTTTTACTTGTTCGTTTTTTTTTCTTTGTTAGATTAGATTACTTTGAGATCAAAACTAATGAAACATCAAGGCATCGTCATAGTAAGTTTATCCCATTACCGACTATAAAATATAATTGTTTCAAGTTTAGTTACTTTCCCCGAACTTGTAGAGACTGGAACTCTCTTCCAGATTCTGCTGTTCGGTCGACATCATTAGCTGAATTTCTACGCCACTTAGATAATTTCATCTATGGCACTAGCATAGGGCGATGAGGTCAGATTGCTGCTGTATAAGATTGCTGTTCTGATTTCTGACTGATGCATTTTTGATTTTGTTTATGTGTGCATTTCACGAGATCTTTTTTTTTCCTTAACCAATGTATAACTATGGTTTTCAATATGTTCTGTACTACTTACTTTGCTGTTCAGTTTCATTTTTTTTTCCACTCCTGTTACAGCCCCTGAATGAGGCTGACAGTATTAATAAATAAAATGAAAATGTAGAAGACTAGCTTTAGGGTCAACTATTATGAAAGCTCTCATGCCCCCAGACCACCTACTTCACATCATTTGACACATACAAACAGTAGCACTACATATAACAGGGTGTCTACCAAGTTGACATTTCCAAATTCCCTGAGTTTTCCAGGTTTTCCCTGAGCACCTTTGCAAAATTCCCTGAATGAGCCAGAACTTTGTTTTATGTCAAGGCAGACTGACACCATGTTGCTCAGTGCTGTCACTCTCTAGAAGCATGTTTAAACAAAAAAAATGACTAAATCTAGTTTGAATAGTAAGGAGTAATCTCTATTTTATTTAAAAAGAAAACAGAGGGCATAGCAAAAAAAATGGCAAAACCCATTCCAAATTGTGTCGAACATTATCAAATATGAATGAAAAGGAGATGCATACATAAGTAAATATTTTTGAATATAAGCTATTTCTATCAACTGATAGCAGGCTTATCGGTATGAGGCCTGAACTTTGTCACGACTAATATTTTCTCTCTGCAGCTGGAAATTCAACCTCAACGGTCCTGACATACTCTCAGCCCGTACACAACATCTATGTTGGGTTTCACTGTTTTAAAGAGTTTATTTTGGTTTCAATGAGGGACACCTACATCTCGGTGTCAGCCAACACTTTGTTTTTTGAGCTCAAGCTCCTTCAAAGAGGCGGTGGCATGCTTCCTTTCCCGTTAATTCGTCGGTGCGTTGGTCCTTTCTATTTTCATCCTCCTCCTGCCACGCATTCACCCCATGGATCATTTGAAGCATCGCCTTGGTCAGTTGTACAGTCAAAGTCCGATTTTTCGGACTCCCTAGAGGCCACAAAAACATCCGAAAAAAATGAATGCATGTCCTTAACTGTCCTTAAGGGCTAAAATTGCCATAGGCACGCCCGAAAAAGCTCTTAAGCCCTGCCACTACACTCATTAGGCATATTGGGGCTCGTACTGTGACAGGAGATGGGGTGCACGCGTGTATAATTAGGGATACATACTGTGTCCCTTCACAATCGCCCCTTCCCACGCTTGTTATCCTTCACCGCGTAACAATGCTGTAGTAAGGCAAAGCTAACTTTCGGAGACGCATTACGCAACGCGTTGTGCTCTGCGAACTTCGAAGCCAATCAGGAGGATTTCAAAGGCGGAGTCGGTACCATTGCTGACAACGGCGAATTATTTCAAGGAAAAACACAGCACCGCACGGCAAGAAGCTTAATAGCGAACGTAGAAGCAGCTAGGCCTAACGTTGCCACGGTGATGGCTACGGCTGCCAGCGGATCTGCGTGCGAGAGTGCCGGTTCGAGGCGGCAAGATAATAAAAATGACGGCGGTGGTGGCTTTGATTAATGCCATTTGGGACCTGCAGTCAAGGCAATATACATTGACTATATGGAGTACGTGGTGGTGCCGCAAAGCCGTGCGAATTATCGAGCATGTTCGAAAAATCGGCCGTCTGGAAAAATCGGTCGTTAACTACTCTGGCAATATTTCCTGCCGATGACACGGCATACGTTGCAATTCCTCTGTTACTGGAGCCAGCATTAAAACGACTTTCGTTCCCCTTCAATAAGGTTACAGCTAATTTTCCCTGAGTTTTTCCAGACTATTCAAATTCCCCGACAATTGCCGGTTTTCCCGGTTGGTAGACACCCTGATATAATCAATTTGGGGCACGTGAACGTTTAAGATCAGAGTTGAACTTGAATACAGTTAAACCTCGACATAAAGTATTAAGAGGAAGCTTTAGCTCGGGTGCTCCTATCTAAATACATTTAATAGGAGAATTCGTTTTTCTCGGCAACCACTGCACCAAATTTGATGGAGTTTGTTGCATTTAAAAGAAAAACTTAAAATCTAGTGACTGTTGGTTTCGGATTTTCGATTTAGTTCGTCAATTTTTTTTATTAAAAATTGGCAAAAATCGCAAATTTTCAGAAAATGAAACTATCAAGTTTACAACTCCGTAACTCAGCAAGAAAAAATATCACAATTCTGTAAATTGTATCTGATAGCACATCTAAAGCAGACAAATTTGACATCTTAGGTACACATGAATCTCAAAAAATTTATGTAATTACAACTTTTGCAGAACCCTAGTAAACAACATAACAAATTAACGTAAGACGTAAAATGACACATCAAATATGTCTGATTTGAATGATCTAATGTATGGCGTTTCCAGAACCGCGATATCTGTTTTTGATGCAGAGCTATTAGTTTGTAAACTTCGTGCTTCTATTTTTTTCATACTTCTGAATTTTTGAAAATCTTCTTAACAAAATTCAAGCCCTAAATCAAAATTCCACTTCCAACAGTCACTAGAATTTGACCTTTTCTCTCAAATGCAACAAATTTCATTAAAATCAGTCCAGGGGTTATCTCAGAAAAACGGTTTTGCTTTTTTACATGTATTTGAATAGGCCGCGTCGGAGTTGGGCCCGAGCTAAAGCTTCCTCTTAAAAGGAAGCTTCCTCTGCTTCTTCCAACTATCCAGGCACTATGATGGTCTTGCTGTGCATGTCGCTGGGTTTCTTGCAACACCACCAGATGGTGCTTGCATCCATGCATCCCGGCTGGCGCCGCTGAGGGCTGGGATGCATAGTTCGTGCATATGGCATGTGCTATGTTTGCTTTCCTATGCGACAAAAATGCAGGTGCTGGGGTGAGATCACATCCTGGGCTGTGATAGTGTAAACAATACAATCATCGATAGCCTGAAGAGAGTGCTTGGAGCTGGCATCTCAACAGCATGCTGGTCACGTATGCACAAGGAGCACATTAACACGCGCTCAATGTTCCGGCACCGAGTGACATGGTCGGACCTGTGACAAGGTGGCCGTTGCGGAGCTCCGTGATGATTAGAGGGAAGAACCACCACCTCCACCACAAAGATGTTATGTAAGAGGCATTACTATTTACAATATATTTACATTGAGGTACGCAGCAACAGGAGGTATTCAGAGGCCTGGAGTGGGAAGAATTGGGGATAAAAGTTGATGGAGAATACCTGAACAACTTGCGATTTGCTGATGATATTGCCTTGCTTAGTAACTCAGGAGACCAATTGCAATGCATGCTCACTGACCTGGAGAGGCAAAGCAGAAGGGTGGGTCTGAAAATTAATCTGCAGAAAACTAAAGTATTGTTTAACAGTCTCGGAAGAGAACAGCAGTTTACGATAGGTAGCGAAGCACTGGAAGCGGTAAGGGAATACATCTATTTAGGGCAGGTAGTGACCACGGATCCGGATCATGAGACTGAAATAACCAGAAGAATAAGAATGGGCTGGGGTGCGTTTGGCAGGCATTCTCAAATCAAGAACAGCAGGTTGCCACTATCCCTCAAAAGGAAAGTTTATAACAGCTGTGTGTTACCAGTAGTCACATATGGGGCAGAAACCTGGAGGCTTACGAAAAGGGTTCTGCTGAAATTGAGGACGACGCAACGAGCTATGGAAAGAAGAATGATGGGTGTAACGTTAAGGGATAAGAAAAGAGCAGATTGGGTGAGGCAACAAACGTGGGTAAACGACATCTTAGTTAAAATCAAGAAAAAGAAATGGGCATGGGCCGGACATGTAATGAGGAGGGAAGATAACCGATGGTCACTAAGGGTTACGGACTGGATTCCAAGGGAAGGGATGCGTAGCAGGGGGCGGCAGAAAGTTAGGTGGGTGGATGACATTAAGACGTTTGCAGGGACAACATGGCCACAATTAGTACATGACCGGGGTAGTTGGAGAAGTATGGGAGAGGCCTTTGCCCTGCAGTGGGCGTAACTAGGCTGATGATGATGATGACGCAGCAACAACCGAGATGGTGGACAGCCTGCACACCAGAAAGACCAGTCTTCTTTGTCATCTGCTCCAGGTAGAACGTCTCTCTCGGATTGTGTTGGCTTCGTGACAATATATTTACTGAAAATTGCTTTTGTATGTTTTTAAAGTCAGCTTCGCCGCAGTACAGCCATGTTATGCGACGAAGCATACAGAATGTATTGCGGTGAAGCATATTTGCTGCGTAGAGAAGCGTGTCAAAAAATAGAAGGGGGAAAGAAGGAGGAGAGAAGAAAGTCACAGGGCCTTTGCCAGTGCTTTTGGCTACCCTACACTATCAGCTCAAGTACCCACACTGATACCTCTTCTGCTACCCACACTGATACCACTAATAATCTAGCGAAGTGCCTAAAAACACGGTATTCAAACTACAAATTTGGCCAAGCAGCAAGCTTGGCAATGTTCTTAGACCTTCCTAAAGTAGTTGAGTATACCACCAGAACGCTTCAATGGCAAACTGGATTAAAGATCTGCCTTTAGAAGAAGCAAGGAAAATTTGAACACCAAGAAAACCTGGTATTTCCTCAACAACAAAAGCTTCTAAAAAGGCTCGTGCATGCTGACCAGTCGGTTTGAATTATTCAATATCATGATCCAAATAACAAAAGCTTTGGCCCATAAAAATTTATGGGCATCGGCCAGGACTTTTGGTCAGGATCGAATTAACTAAAAAATCAAACTAGCTGGCCTCAAATTAACAGAAAAGTCCACTAGTACTACGGTTTAGCACACTACAACAGGGTGCCTACCAAGTTGACATTTCCAATTTCCCTGAGTTTTCCAGGTTTTCCCTGAGTGCCTTTGCAAAATTCCCTGAGCGACACAGAACTTTGTTTTATGTCAAGAGACGGGCTGACACCATGTCGCCTGATGGTGTCACTCTCAGTAAGCATGTTAAAAAATTAAAGAAACTACTTAATCCAGCTTGAATAGTAAGGGGTAGTGTTTATTTTATTCAAAAAATAAACAGAAGGGAGGAGTTAGTAAAATGTACAGCGAAATAAAGATATATTGGAAAAAAATGCATAAAACTCATCGTGAGACATTCTCAAATATGAATAAAAACGAGGTGCGTAGAGAGGCAAATATTTTCCAAGATGAGCTATTTGTATCAATTTTATCCCAAGGTGCCGGAGACTCCATATAGAGGGCAAAGTCAAGGCGGGAGAATGCCTCTCAATTTTATAGTGACCGATCGTAAATGCATAGTAACTAATATTCATTAATTGTACAGTGAGTCGTGCTACGTTTCATCAATAAATATATTGAATCGCCCGCTCAAATTACTTGCAGAGGTTAATTATTGGGCCCAAGAATTACATCAAGGGAAGAAATAATCTTTTGCGATTACTACCGAAATCCCCCACTTCGCTTTCACGAAGGCATCACCCTCTTTCAAGGGACGTCAAAGAGGGCAATGCCTTCATGAAAGCAGTCATTTGAAGCGATACATTTCACTGAGAAGTGGAATGGGTGTAGCTTAAGAAAGCTGAACGTGCAATTTACTCAAAGCGGAATGTTCACTGTCCATTCCTTGTGACCAAGACACAGTAATGGCAAAAATAAGTTGCATTCGCAAATGTTATGCCGTGACTGAAGGGGATATTGCAAGATTCGCAGTTTGTTTCTCCGGTGTTCTTGGTGAGCTAAACAAGGCATCTTTATTTCTAGGGAAAATTAGGGGCATGGTATGGATAAGGTGTAGGCAATGCTCCAAACGGGTGGGTTAAATGCGCATTTTCAAGTAGAATAGGTATGCAAGTGTTCCATAGCCTTATTAGTCTGTTTTATGAGCGCTGTAAGACTTAGACTGCTGCGTGTGCATAATTACAATAACAACTCAGATAAAATCGTGCGAACATAAGGGGAACAATACGCCAAGTTTATGTACGATGATAAATGCATGTTGATCAAATACAGCATCAAAAAATTGTGAACAAGTGTTTGAAATTATCACGCTGCTGCTATTGTCCCAAGAGAGCTTAAGATAATTTCTACTTTGAAGGAACAGGCAGCATTTCAAGTGGAATGTGTCACATAGTTTTAATATTTCTGGGTTATTGGGAAGCTTTACAAATAATCATTGAACCCTCATTTCTTTTTCTTCCTTCGCCATGCATGATATATTAGTTTCGGCTGGTGTCCTCACAGAACTAATGAAGGCAGCTTCGTTAGGTTTGGTGACTGTAAGGACAAATTAATGGGTGATGTGGAGGTAATAAATTATGTATGCGAGCACTCCAGCGTGTTTGAGAGTGTCTAACGAGAGCGGAAGAATTGAGCTCGGTGCTCTGGCAGTACTATAAAAGCCGCCACGACCAAATTTAGCGAAAATTGTTGGTGCCCAATGGAAACTTCCTGTGCAAAATGGTTGGATCAAATATAGCCTTTGAAAAATTTTCTTATTCAAGCATTAGAGCGTGTGATAGGGCCGCTATCAACTGTGCTTCCCGGTGTCTTGACACAGCTGTAGTCTACAACAGGTTCATATTTTGTGGAAAGTAGAGGGGGGCCATTGTAACTGCAATGTGTGACAAAATTTGTACGTTCCTGGTTCGATTAAAAGCGTAAATAATAATGAGCCATCGTTTTTCTTTCCTTATTTTCATGCGTCATAACACCTTCCGTCTTTGTTTCAGCGATGTCCTCCATGAACTAAACAATACATTTTGTTTATATTTGGCGAAAATAAAGGGCGCATTATCACCAATATGTAGGCAAACTTCAAAGATAAAGAACTAATTATGATATTTTTAGTATATTACGCACTATTCGGAGCTTTATGAATGTGTTTTGCGAACAAAATTTATCCCATTGCCCTGGAATAACTGTGAACTCAGCAGATATCAAATCTGGTGGAAATGGAGTGTGTTGGAAGGGGGGGGGGCTATAAAGCACTAAAGCATTGCATACCCCCCTCAGCAGTTATAGTGGTGGTTTTTAGCAGCTTCGCTGGACATCCACTGTCGCAAGGCCGGGATGGCGAGTTCATTTTTTTTTGTGTATGAATATTGCAAGTAACTTATGTTGATTGTGCGTCGTCGCCTACAACCTCAACAGTACTATTACCTAAACTAGCGATACATTTATGTTCCAGACTTAAACAGCAAGTACAATTCTTTGTCGAATTATTTAAATTCTTTGTAGCAAATGTGCCTTTTTATGTACGCTGTACTGCTGCTACTGGGTGCAATCCGAGACCACTGTGGGTGCACTCATTGCCTTTTGCCCCTTATCATCGAGATGTTATATAGTTGCAAGAGATAAATGTAAATGCAGCTAATTTTTCTGGCCCCGTGTTTCACCATGTGTGATTGATAAATAGGTCCCTGTCGGTTAAATATACTTATAACAGAAGCATATCCAGGCTATTTCACTTATTGTGACAGTAATTGTCAATATATATATATATATATATATATATATATATATATATATATATGTGTGTGTGTGTGTGTGTGTGTGTGTGTGTGTGTGTGTGTGTGTGTGTGTAGAGAGAGAGAGAGCGAAAGGTTAGACCGTCTGCGGTTTGCCCCCCCCCCCCACACGCACTCTAGAAATAGTTGGTACGCCACTGCAAGTCTTTTGCTGCTGCAGCACATCAGAAAAAGCTCTGAAGGCCTGCCAGTAAGTACACTTAATTCACCAAATAGGTGCTCATCCTGTGACAGGAGGCAGTGGGTGCACGCGTGTTTAATTAAGGAATACATACTTTGTCCCGTGACAATTACTTCTTCCCACGCTTGTTGAGCTTCACCGCAATAATTTGCGCACGCTTCACCGCGTAATACTGCTGTCGCGAGGCGAAGCTGACTTTCGGCAACCAGCATTATGCAACGCGTCGTGCTTTCCGAGCTTCAAAGCCAATCGCAAGGACCACAAAGGCGGAGTCGGTGCCATTGCTGACAGCGGCGAATTTTTTCGATGAAAAACACGGCACAGAACGGCAAGACGCTTAATAGCGAACGCAGAAGCAGCTAGGCCTAGCATTGCTGCGGTGGTGGCTACGGCTGCCAGCAGAGCTGCGTGCGAGAGCGCCGGTTCGAGGAGCGACGAGGTAATCAAAACGGCGGCGGTGGTGGTTGTTTTATTAATGCCGTTTTGGACCTGCCATGACGGCAGAAAGTCCGGAAAATCGGATGGCGAAGGGTTCTTGCATCCGAAATTTCAGACGTTATTATACATAGGCGCTATGGGGTACATGGTGGTGCCGCAAAGCCGTCCGAATTATCGGGCGTCCGGAAAGTCGGTCGTTGACTAAACACTGGCAACTTCTCCTACTCGAGCCAGCTTTACCGCTACTTTCTTTCTCTTTCAATAAAATTACAGCTACTTTTCCCTGATAGAAGCACAAATTCCCTGAGTTTTCCCCAACTTTTTCCAGACTGTTAAAAATCCCTGAGAATTCCCGGTTTTCTCGGTTGGTAGACACCCTGTACAATGCACAAAGGGAGTACCTTTCCCTATGCGCAGACGCCAATGTTCTGGTCCATGTGGCACAAAGGGCAACTTGTCTGTGAAATATGAGTAATCTTGAGGTACTGGTGCAAGATACTTGACAAGCTCCGACATGCCACCCCTGTGAAAAAGAAAGAAAAATGCCACTTATGATATTAGAAACAAAATACCAAGAGATCCATCTCTATCAGCACACAATTTTGTTCTTCAGCACCTATCTTTATTTTTGCATTGAGAAAAGCAAACAAATAGAAAAATGGTATTCAAACACATACTTGATCAAGTCGTCAGGCCGCTCTGGGCTGCGACAGGCATCTTCAAAAAGATCAGCACTCCCGTCATCCAGGTCATTGCAGTCACCTACATAGGGCAGACTTGGCCCTCGTTCCTCCGTGGCTGCAACACTGGAGTTCGGAATATGAAGGCTGGACATGTCCGATAATCCTGGGGTCTGGAATGAGAAAAAGAAAGGAGGTAGGTGCCGATTTCTTCGAATTCAAATATTCTCCCACCCCAACTAAGTACAGTCAAACCTCAACACAACGAAGTCGGTAAAGTTGGCAATTTGCTTCATTATATAGAAATTTCACTGTATTAAAATTTGACCTTTTATGCATATAAGTAATGTTGCCAATTGGTTTTCTTACACAGAAAGGGGACGCACAATTTTCCAAATTATTGGGCAATCGACAACAGTAAATTTGAACGAGAAAACAATTAACTTTGATAAATTTGGGAATCGGCGACGAATGATACGGTTCCATGCCACGCACTTGGACGATATCTTCTCGGCGGTACGAATTAAGTGAAGCCAGCCATGCTTTCGCGTACACTCCATCCCCGCCGCTGATAGTGTCATCCGCACTGGGACGACGCTATAAGGAAAAGTGCCGGCAGTGAGAGCAAATGCTTCGTCTGCCTCTCGCTCCAACATGTATCAGGCGCGTGCATGACCTTGCGCCTGTTCCTGACATGCGCACTATGGTCGGCCCGTTATCACTCGGTCAGCTATAAAAGCAACACTTCCCAATAAACCTGCGTTCTTCTTGTTCTGGCTATCTTGTTGTTGTCACGCCCTTCACGGCACGCATACATGGCGTCAGAAGTGGCTACGACGGTCTAGCTTCGGCAGCGGTGGAGTACGAAGCATGGAACGGCTGCAGGCACCGGAGCCCCTGCGTCTGGCGGGGAACGTCTCGGCATCGTGGAAGCGTTTCAAGCAAAAGTTTGAGCTCTTCCTGCAAGCAACGGAAGTGAAGGACCAGCCAAAAAGTGAGGCTTCGAAAGCTGCACTTCTGCTGAGCATCGCGGGTGACGAGGCGCTCGATGTATTCAACAATTTCAAGTTCAAGCCGAACGTGAGCAAGGATGACTACAAGACCTTAATACAAAAGTTCGACGCCTACTGCACAGAAGTGACCAACGAAGTGCATGAAAGATACCTGTTTCGCACGAGGACCCAAGCGGAAGGAGAACCGTTCGAAAAATTTTTACGTGACTTAAAGAAACAAGCCTCGCAGTGCAACTTTGGAGCATCGCACGACTCACTGGTAAGAGACCAAATTGTCTTTGGTACCAACAACGCTAAGCTATGGGAGAAGATGCTTTGTGAGAAAGAGCTGACGTTATTGAAAGCAGAAAATATGTGCAAAATTGCAGAGTCAGTCGCACAACAGAATGAGGTGTGGCGCAAAGCAGACGGCTGCGTCGATGCCATTTCGAGGCGCACAAACGAGAGCAAGGTTGGCGGGGAACAGTTGCAGTGCACGCGTTGTAACCGCAAGCACAGACCGAAGCAGTGCCCAGCATTTGGAAAAAAATGCTATGTGTGCCAAGGTGTCAATCACTTTGCTATATGCTGTAGGAAGTCGACAGAAGTGAGTGAAGTCAACAAACTTCAAGAGAGCGACTTTGATGTCTTAGATGTCTGCAGTAAAGGTGGAAAAACCAATGAGTGGACTGTAAAAGCTCAAGTTAATGGGCAAGGAATTTCCTTCAAAATAGACACGGGATCACAAGCCAGCCTTTTGCCGTTTTCAGTCTATCGGAAACTACCATCAAATGAACTACAGCCGACAAGCACAGTGCTGCGGGCGTATAACGGTGGTGTCATCACGTGCTTTGGGACAGTGTCGAAAATTGTGCGTGTTGGAAATGCACACACTCCGGTGAAATTCTTCATTGTAAAAAATGGTCGCCAGCCCATACTGGGACTAGAAGCCAGTGAGTCCTTGGGACTGGTTCACCGTACTGTGGATGCTGTGAACGCGGCTTCTGTATATGGTCCTCTGAAGGATTTCAGACATGTCTTCGAGGGACTTGGTTGCCTGAAGCAGCCCTATCACATGGTCCTGAAACCTGGAGCAGTACCGGTTGTCCAGCCAGCTCGTCGTGTTCCTTTGGCCCTGGAGGAGCCTCTCAAGGATGAACTCGAAAGAATGGTGCGGGCTGAAATCATCGTGAAAGAACAGGAGCCTACTGACTGGGTAAGCCCCCTGGTACTTGTGAAGAAAAAAGATGGCAGTCTACGAGTGTGTTTGGATCCTAGGAATATCAATCAGCAGGTGAAAAGGCAGCATTTTCCCCTCCCTAAGCGTGAAAACTTGGAAGCAAAGTTAGCGGGCGCCACGTACTTCAGCTGCTTGGATGCTAACTCTGGCTACCACCAGATAGCTTTGGATGAAAAAACCTCGAAGATATGTACTTTCTCGTCGCCTTTTGGAAGATACCAATTTTTGCGTCTACCGTTTGGAATATCGTCTGCACCAGAAGTGTTTCAACAAACAATGACTCAAGTTCTAGACGGGCTACCGGGCGTACTAATATACATGGATGACATTTTGGTGTGGGGTTCAACGCGGCGAGAGCACGACGAGCGCCTAGTAGCTGTCCTGAAAGCAGCCGCAAAAGCTGGCTTAACTTTTAATGCACAAAAGTGCAAGTTCGGCGTCACAGAAATCAAGTTTCTTGGTGACATAATAACCTCAAATGGTATATTACCGAACCCACAGCTCGTTAAAAGCATGATTGAAATGCCGGAACCAACAAGCAAGCCCGATGTTCAACGCATGCTGGGAGTGTTAAACTACTTCGGAAAATTTGTGCCGCGTCTGTCTGAACGAACAGTGTTGTTGAGAGATCTTATCAAGTCTCGCTCAGATTTTCAGTGCACTGAAAACCACGCTAGGGAGTGGAAGAGCGTAACACAAGATCTGGCCACAGCTCCTGTGCTTGCTATTTTTGATGCTCAAAAGGAAACCAAGATTTCGTGCGACGCTTCACGGGATGGTGTAGGAGCAGCTCTGCTGCAACGTCACAGCGATGACTGGCGACCCGTAGCGTATGCATCACGCGTTCTCACACAGGCAGAGCAGAGATACGCTCAGATTGAAAAGGAGGCCCTTGGCATTTGCTTTGGATGCGAAAAATTCCATCAATTCATCTACGGGCGAAAGCTACTCATTGAAACTGACCACAAGCCACTCGTGTCGATAGCGGAAAAATTAATTGATGATATGCCGCCCCGACTGCAAAGATTTTTTCTTCGTCTGTTCAGGTATGACTTTGTTTTACGCTACATTCCAGGAAAGAACCTAGTTCTGGCTGATATGTTATCACGATCCACGGCTGATGACTGCTGCAGACAAGACACAAACATGAACGACGTGGAAATTCACGCAGTGCAGTCCCTAGGTTACATGGTGACGCCAACGACAGAGCGCGAATTGCGGACAGAAACTGCGCGTGACAGCTACCTGCAGGTAGCGGTGGAACGTTTGTCAAGGAGCCAACCCGTTGAGGGTGAACTCAAGCCTTTTGCGCAAGAACTATCTGTTGTGAATGGGGTACTTTTTAAAGGCCCTAAAGTAATCGTACCCCAGAGCATGCGAAAGAAGATATTGTCCAGAATTCATGCGGGACACCTTGGGGTTCAAAAGTGCAAAGAGAGGGCACGCCGCCTTGTTTTTTGGCCAGGCCTTAACAGTGAAATTGTAGCGCTACATGCAAGCTGTTCAACCTGTAAGAAATATGCTTATGCGCAAGCAAAAGAACCTCTACTGATGCGGTCAGTTCCCAGATGCCCGTGGTACAGGGTTGGAGTGGATATATTTTTCTTTGCTGGAGACTCCTACCTTGTCGCTTATGATGCCTTCTCGAACTTTCCAGAGGTCCAACAACTCCAGGACACTACCTCAAGGACTGCGATAGCTGCACTAAGCACTATCTTCGCAAGATATGGCGTCCTGTTAGAAATTTGCACGGACAATGATCCTCAGTTTTCGAGTTATGAATTCGCCATGTTTGCACGAAACTATGATTTTTCACATGTAACTTCTAGTCCTCATTACCCGCAGCCAAATGGGTTGGCAGAAAAAGGTGTACAGATTGTAAAACGCATCTTGAAAAAAACCCAGGAGTCCGGGGATGACTTCTGGCAAGGACTACTGGCTTATCGCTCAGCTCCACTTGAGGATGGGCGATCCCCTGGTGAACTGTTGCAAGGGAGGCGCCTGCGAGCCAATCTTCCAGACTTCCATGAAGTGCCCTGCACTGAGGTGAAAATGCACTGCCAGCACGCACAAGGCAAACCATTGCCGAGGCTTTCTCGAGGGGACGTAGTACGGCTGCGAGGAACGAGAACGTGGTCCCGGAAAGCGAGGGCAAGAGGCACGCAAGCTCCAAGGTCCTACCAGCTGGTAACTGAAGAAGGGCAAGTTCTGCAGCGCAACCGCAAACACCTCATACGAACGGATGAGCCGTATGCTGAGACAAGCAGCGAAGACGGGGACGACACAACCGAAACGAGCACGCCTGTCGACAACCCTCAGGTACCTTAAATGCATTCTTCGGCCGGATCAACATCGCAGGCTTCGGAATCGTCACGAACGACTGATGGGGCACAACAGTACACAGCCAACACAGAAGGAAGGCCAACACCGGATTCTGTGCTGATCCCAGCTCCGAGAAGATCGTCCCGTAACACTAGACCCCCGCAACGCCTTCGCTATGACGAGGCATTTAATCAAATTGCTTAACTAATGTCAAGAGTCTGTTTTGTTTGCTCACACGAAAGGATGTATCAGGCGCGTGCATGACCGTGCGCCTGTTCCTGACATGCGCGCTACGGTCGGCCCGTTATCACTCGGTCGGCTATAAAAGCAACACTTCCCAATAAACCTGCGTTCTTCTTGTTCTGACTATCTTGCTGTTGTCACGTCCTTCGCGGCACGCATACACAACGTGTCACCAAAACTTGAGATTATGCAACCTCCAATACTGAACGATACAATACAACCTCCAATACTGTCAACCTCCAATAGTCACATCCCCCTTTTTCCCTTTGCTTGCACGGGAAGGCGGCACTCGTGAAGCCACCATCTTTCTTGTCTTACCCTTGTCGCACACTTTCTCTCGCGTAAAGCACTAAGTACGTGGGCTGCGATAGGATCTTATCGAACTTCGACTTTATAGGGAACATGATGCGGCTCCACTGGGGCGGTTGCTCTTGTTGCATGGTGTGTCATCTGAGAGGTGCGTTTGCAAGAAGCCGCTTGTAATTTAATCATTTGACGACCTGCGTCCGGGGAAGTTTCCCACTTATTGTCTCTGTATTTCTTCGCAGCAGAAGTGAAATTTCGTTTTTTGAAATCGCATACAAACACTTCGTTATACTGAGGTTCTAAATGCATGGTGTTCTATGGGCAAGAGGTTATGAAAAGTTAAATACTGTGTTATATTTAAGTTCATTATATCAAGGTTTAACTCTATAACAAAATAAAAAAATTCAGACAGCATAAATAGTCTGGAAAATGAAAACTACTTACGTGCCCAGGTTGCCATGTTATTAACAGAAGAAATAATCCACACAACTTTTAGTAACAGCACTCCAGAAATCCAGGCAATAATTAAGTGGCAAGAGCAAACAAGATAGTTATTCCAAATGTCTCAGATATTTAGTTTAATACAGTTCCCATTTGGCTAAAATTTCGTTCAAACTAGAAGGGTATGACAGAGGGTGCCGTTTTCAGTTTACTATCTTTGGAAATGCCAGCTTTCAGTGCATGCCAAGCAGGTACACCAGTAAAAGCAGTCATGAGAAATTAAATGTGGGTCAGCATCATATTAATGTTCCTTAGTCGTATATGGATGCCAGGCCCACAATTAGGCACTTGTGATGGAAGTATGAAAATTTATTACTGAAAGTGTTCAATGGATAATATGGCCTGCATATTGGGAACAAAACAAAGTGTAATAGTTACATCCGTTGAGACATCAAAATTTCGATTTCGGTCCTTCATATTTAGAATATTGCTGAGACCAGAGCTGACGTGTCAACAATATTATATGAAGGAAGAGCCACCCTGATATTTAGTATACCTGGCTTACGGAAATCAAAACTAGGAGTGTTTGAATGTTTGAATCATTTGAATAAACTGATTAATGAGGCATGACATATAGTTCTGTCTTAATACTCACATCATGCCGTTCTGCTTCAACACTTTCATTCCACATGCAGACGAGACCAGGGTCTTCACAAATCCCATTTCTGTTGTTCAGACATCTTCGCAGGTAATCTGGTAAAGAAAAAGCAAAATCCCACAATTTAAGCCTACGAATACATAATGGTGGTGCACAATTTCAGTCTATAAATGCACAAAGACTATAGTATAAATACACCTTAAGGGGCCCTGAAGCCCTTTTTCTTGAAGTCGAGAAATGCATTCGAAGTTAAACTAGACTACTTCAGAAATACCTTGCAGCCAAAAGTACTTCAATGCGTTCAGCAGAAACGGAGTTATTGGCTATCAAAGATCACCTGTTATCCCCTTTGCAGTACTCCCGCTCCTTCAATGCCTTACATTGCGAAAGCTACAGCAGAGCGGGACGTGCCCCCAATGCTCCGTCTGCTGAACATCACCATGGTGTGCAGTTCAAATTTGATCTTGGATGTTCACACAGACGCCACTATTTACACTTTTGGTGCCTACGACATGGCAAACACGGTTGTCCTCCGCAAACCGCAGTGCGCTCAGTGAGCAAGCTCATTGCAACACCCCAGGGTGGTCGCGTTATCTATGCTTTGTAGCAGACCATATCTACATGCAACTGTAGTGCATATGCGCAGTGTTTGCTTTGTGCACAACAGGACTGGATTGTGCACTCATGCTCATGCGCTCCATTCTAGCCGTGCTACCTGGTTCGGAACGGCATTGTCCTGCACTAGTTTGACTGAAAGATAGTAGCCACATTTACCTTCCCCATTTTGAAGCGCTGTCAATCACTCACTATGAAGCTATGTCTGCCAAGTCTTCTAGCCAGGAGTGACTACTACTCAGCGTGCATTCGCAAGTGCATGTGTGGTCTGACCCTATGTTTAGCATGGTTCGAGGCTAGTTCAAAATTAGCTAGACCCAACGACTACGACAATGATTAGCAGTGTCACTAAAGCTTCATTCCTACAGGAGTGGGGAACTGAACATTGTGATCTGTCATGGAATCGAACCATTAAATTATTTGTGTGTGAAACCACGCATGCACGTGTGAGCATGCGTGCACATGTGCCAGAACAAAACTAGTTCACAGCAATCATGACCTCATTTCTTTCGTTGCAGCACCTGAAAATAATTCAACACTTTGTAATATCTTCCAAGGTCATGTATCAGAGTATTCTCAAACACAAGCTCAAGCTAAGCAATGCTGTCCTGCCTTTCAGGATTGTTACCTCTGTGCTAAATGTATCTCCTAACCCTCCCACTTCACACTCTCTCTCCGTGTGAGCGTGCATGTGTGCGTTATGTAACCCTTGACAATCTTCATACCATATTTTTCCACATATAACCCACACCACCAAAACTTAAACATATGTGACAATAAAGTCGGGGTGCAGGTTATACGCGAATTTTGCCTTGAGGCGTGGCTTCACAGGGGCGCTACCGTGAAGCCACACCTTAAGGCAAGGTTCTCCACTACTGAAAGTTTTATGATCTCCTAGGGAACCCCATCCTCGCCCCACCCCTGCGTGTTGAAATTCCCTTCTCCTTTCCTTCATGGACACCCATTCTCCTTCTCTATATGGGTCGGCATTTTGTGTTTATTTGTTAGCAAATAACACACGGAGCGCCGTCAAACTTGTACATCACCCTTTCCTGCGGCACTCCCTCGGTTTGCACGAAGTGCTTTGGAATGCGGTGGAGAAGTGCTTCGCGATGCAGTGGAGACACATCACCGTTGGAATTTTCGGCACAGTCACATTTGCTTTGTCATCACTGCCTATGATCCATCCATGCTGTCATATTCAGTCATGCGAGTGCTAGCTGCAAAGTGTCACATGTTACGCGACTTATTCGTCCCCGATCACGTCCATCGTCTGAATCCAGCTTTATCAGCATCACCAAAGAAGGGACAACAGAGCCTGCTGGATGAAGATTTGACGTGGCCGAGTCGTGCATACACAAATGGAGACTGTTTTTGCAAAGATTTGAGCGTTGCTGTATACAGTTTTTTTAAGCAGGTTATATGCACACTTTCTTTTTCTTATTTCCGGGCTGTTGTAATTGGGAGTGCGGGTTATATGCGGTCGCCAGTGGCCAAGTCGAGGGAGGGAGTTTACGGAACGTAAGTCCCCCCCCACACCAAAATTCTTCCAGCTGGCACCCTGATCCCTTTTATGCCTAGCATGTCGCCTATGAGCAAAGGCGTATATCCTTCAGATGCCCGCCCCAGACAAGTAGAAAATGGTACAACGCCTTCAGGCAGACCAAGGGCCTGTTGAAGGTAATTGTTGTGTGGTAAACTTGAAGAAAAGAGCGCTACGAAGACGCGGACTAAAAGAGGAACGTGTACGAAGGACAAGGCGCTACACTTCCAACTAAATGCATTTTTGAAGAAACAGGATTTTAAATAGATACAATCTAGAATGGCCCATCGTGACATCACGACCTCCCTATCTCATTAGAAAAGCTATCTCTTTTTCGGTAAGCGTCACTGAAGGGCAACTAATGCACGTGCCCTCGGCCCTGCACTTCAGTGACGCTTACCAAAAAAGAGATAGTATTTCTAATGAGATAGGTAGGTCGTGATGTCATGATGGGCCATTCTAGGTTGTATCTATTTAAAATCCTGTTTCTTCAAACATACATTTAGTTGTAAGTAGCGCCTTGTCCGTCGTACATGTTCCTCTTTTAGTCCGCGTCTTCGTAGCGCTCTTTTCTTCAAGTATGCAAAACCAACTCGCCCACATCAAGCTTCTGCCTGTGTGGTAAACTTTTGTTCTTCAGGCGCGTCGCTGGTTTTAGACATGAGTAAGTAGTGGGGTACGGCTTCAAAGATGAGGAGTAGAGGTTAGAAACAATAGAGTAGATCAAGTGAAGGGACGTACAATTAAAACCCCTGTGCTCTTAACTGTGCTTGGTGGTTCCACAGTTACTGGTGACCCAGACTACGAATGTGATCTTCAATGGATCAAGCCCAGACTCCAGACGACCTGAACTCCCCTCCTACTGTCTCTGCAACCGGTCAGATACCTTCTATGGGTGTTATAGGAGCTACAGCTACTATTACGCTACCGCAGTTATGGCCCACCGATCCCACGTTATGGCTCATACAAGCTGAAAACAAGCTCTGTAGTCATCACGTAATGTCCGAGTTTTGCAAATATGAACTGGGAATATGGCCATGGCCAAGATATGCGACATCCTTGTCCAGCCATATCAGGAAACACCATGTACGGCAATCAAAGAGGCTCTTCTTCGCTATCTCGTCCCGCCTGCGCATCGGCGTATTCAGCAGCTCCTGAACATTGAAGAGCTCGGTGACCGACGTCCAACTAAGTTTCTAAGTCACCTGCAATGCCTCATTGGTGACCAACTAGACTCCTTGGACACGGCCGTATTACATAAGTTGTTTCTACGTTTTCCAGCCAATGTAGGCATGGCTCTCGTCACAGCTAAGCATAAGCCCTTGTTGGAAATGCTGAATGGCTGACGATATGATGGACGTTGCTCCGGCACTCATAAATGCTGTCCGTAGCTCTCCACTTCCTAAAGTGGATTCCCTTCAGAAAACAGTAAATGAGCTCATATCTCAAGTCGCCAACTTGCGTCAGGAATTGCACAACACTCACAACTTCAATGACCGACCCTATCTAACTCATCAGCCTCTCATGCCACCTTCCCTGCAACGGTTGTTTCAACAACCTGAACGCAGTTTTTCATCACAGGGCCTGTGCTAGGTACTACCACCGACGTTTTCGCACCGCAGCTCGTCAATGTGTGTCACCCTGTTCGTGGCACAGAGGAAACATTCAGGCCAGTCGTCAATAACAGCGGTAGACACTAGTGCAGAGGTCAACATAATTCCTGTGTCCAAAGCTGACCGCCGTCTCCGCGCAAAGTCAACCTCCTACAAGCTATCAACTCTTCCATCATCACAACTTATGGACAGAAGTCTCTTACCCCCCGATCTCAATCTTAAGAGAAGGGTGCCATGGCTATTTTGGATAGCAGACGTCCGCTATGCCATCTGAGGGGCAGATTTCTTGGGCCATTTTCATCTGCTCGTGGACATGAGCCGCAGTCGCCTGGTGGATAACATCACGGGTCTGTCAGCATTTTCTGTTGCACGCTACTGCTCTCAGCCTTACTTTCATCAAACTGCCTACCTCGCTGTATGCAGCTCTACTCAACTAGTTTCTGGAGATCACTACACAGTCTCTGATGGATAAAACCCCTAAACACACTGTAACCCATTTTATTATTACCAGTGGCCCACCTGTCCACTGCTGCCCCAGCTGACTCGGTCCTCATGAACTTCGAGTTGCCCGCAATGAATTCGAGCGTATGTTGTAACTAAAAATGATTCGTCCATCATCCAGCTTGTGGTCATCAGCACTACACATGGTGCCTAAGAAGAACAATGACCGGCAGCCCTGTGGTCATTATTGTGCACTAAATGCGGTCACTGTTCTCGACCGATACCCACTACCCAATACAGTATACGCTCATTACAACGGACCCGCAAACAACAGACTACCAGATATAGCTGACCATATTTGACCCTTAGTTTGGTCTGCCTATTTTATTAACGCAATGAAGTTCCCTTTTAACATACCACATTACATTGGACTATTGGCTACAGTGGACGAAATTAGCGGGAATTTTTGTCAAAATCGGGCGTATAAAACGGACTTTTGCCATGTTGACACAGGCTGGCAACGATGATCCGCGATGATCGCGGCTCAATATCTTGTGCCTGAAGGAGGGAGGAAAGCGAGGGGGAAGCGCACCTGTCTTTCGCGCGCGTGCCACAGGGGGCAGGTGAGGGAAAGCGGGGGGGGGGCTCTACTGCGGTCACTGCTGTTAATGGCGCAGCCGTCGTATCTTGAAAGCAATCTGTGATATTGTTACGTGTTACATTAATGAGGTCGTGGGGGCAATGAGCAATTACGGTGAAGAGGACAGGAGTGTGGCAGCCGGCGATGCTGACACGTGCCGTACACATGCCGATGATAGGCACAATACCGCCATCAGCAACGCGGACAACGCGTGCCGACGCTGGGGTGAGGAGCTTGTTCAGTCATCGTCAGAAGGCAGCACTCATAATAGAAAGATGTGCTCCTCTATCGATGAGTGCCGTGACAGGATAGCCGTCAATGTCAACGTCAAGAAGGTTTCGGTTAGTGGGTAACGTGAGCAGAGGATTTGAGGGCAGGGTCGACAACGCAGCTTCACCTCCAGAAGCTGCAGTGCCTAGTTTTCTGGCTGGGTCCGGGAGGCGATAGGCGGCGAAGAGAAGCAGCGGGGTTGGGACGAACGAGACTGGTGGCATCGAGGTGAGGGCGAGCGGCAGTAGCGAAGGTTCGGAGCAGGGGCATCAGCGGTAGTGGGTTCATGGCGGGTGGCATAGAGTACAGGAGGTCCAAAGGTGCGGGAATAAGTGGCGGCGTAAGTCCGAGGAGGTGGTGGCCATTGGTTTCGGCAGTGACGGGTGACGTGGCCGATGCAACAGCAGTGGAAGCAGATCAGCCTGTCATCATGGGTACGCCATTCGGACGGGTTGCGGCGAGATGTGGCAGAAAAGGACTGCCGGGGACGAGGGGGACCGCTAGATAAATGGGGAACGCTGGGTCGAGACGTGGAACACACGGTGTTCAGACCCATGTTTTGAAATTCCTGTCTGACGACAGCCTGAATTATCGCAATGGTGGTTGCTGGCGGATCGAGAGACGTCGTGGAGAAGGCTGGCGAACAGGCGGCCTCGAGTTTGCGGCAAACAATTCGGGTGACGTCGTCGCAGGTGGTGGTCTGACGCGGTCGACCCTCACATGTCGACGTAGCAGCAGTGTTGGGTAGCTGCGCAATGTGGTGTGAGATACGGCAGCTCTTAGCCTGTTCAAGGCGACGGCATTTTTTTATAATGGCGTCTATAGTCGAGACGTTGCCGAAAACAAGCAACTTGAAAGCGTCGTCGGTGATGCCTTTTAGCACATGCGCCACTTTATCTGCTTTGGACATATTATCGTCAGCTTTACGGCATAGAGCCAAGACGTCGAGGATGTAGGAAACGTATGGCTCTGTAGATGACTGAACACGAGATGCAAGAGCCTTTCTCGCGGCAGCCTTGTGCCCAATGAGGTCGCCGAACAGTTCCTGTAGCTTTTCTTTGAAACTGTCCCAACTGGTTATTTCGTAATCATGAGTTTGGTGCCGCACGCGTGGGGTGCCGCTGAGATAAAAGATGACATTGGCGAGCATAATCGTTGGGTCCCACCTGTTATTAGCCCTGGCGTGTTCATACAGCTTGATCCAGTCATCGACATCCTGTCCCTCCAGGCCAGAGAACACACCTGGGTCGCAGTGTGGGGCAACCGTGACGATTGGAGCCGTCGGACAAGCCAAAGCCGTTGCAGAGGCGGGCTCGTCACCGGGAGGCATGGTGACAAGTTCGGTGTGCCGACCACTTCGGAGTTCCGTGGTGAGGACGGGGATCGCTGACCTCCACCAGAAATGTTACGTGTGGAAAGACACAGACGAAAGATGCTATTTACACTGGAGCCAGGCAGCCAGGCTGTCACTCGCTCGTGCCAAGGGCACCGACCAACTTCTTCGTCGCTCTCGCGGCGGCTCGTCTCTTGAGCATCGCTCCATGATATCGTAATAATATGAACAAAGTGGGAGCCCACGTGGGCCTCATCTTCAAAGCAATTTGTGATGTGGACAAAGTGCGCCCAGTGCCAGTAGCTTCGTAAAAGCTGTGCTTTCGACGTTTAGTTTGTGTTGAAGCAAGAGACAGCATAATGGTCAATTCGCTCGCTGCTACTGCCACACTTATCTTGCTTAATTTGCCATCGAATTGATGCTTCACCTTTCGGGAGAAACTGTGCTTTTTGTGTTTGTTTTCTACTTTGGACGTTCGTCGCTCACTCTTTGCAATATAGTTTTCAGACACTGCGACGAACGTTTCGGAAATGATGTGTCTCGGATATTATGAACTTAGGATAAAGCGGACTTTTTTTTTGTTGGATTATGAGGGTCCGTTGTAATGAGATTCGACTGTATTCAGGAATGCATTGCCTTTTTAACTGGCACAACAATATACTTGAAAATCAATCTTGTGAAAGTTTATCACCAGATCCCCGTTGAGCCAACCGACATTCCAAAAACTTCTATAACTACCTCTTTTTGAATATTTATACATGCCTTTCAGTTTGTGCAATGCAGCTCAAACCTTCCAACATTTTACAGACGAAGTCACCAGAGGCTTATTGTTTTGTTTTGCCAACACAGATGATCTCGTTGCCAGCAGCGATGCTGAGACCCCCCCCCCCATAAAGCCCATATAGCCAACATTTCACTCGACTTCGTGATTATGATCTCGTCATCTATGTTGACAAATTTGAGTTTAAGGTTCCGGAGGTCGATGTTCTCGGACACCACATCACCAAGTATGGCATCACTCCACTGCCCGAGAAGGTTCAGGCCATCATTGACTACCCGCCACCAAAATCCACACGTAGCCTTGCGACGTTTTCTCGGACTCATCAATTTTTAACGCCGTTTCATCCCTGCATGCTCCAAGTTGGTGCAGCCTCTTGAAGCACTCCTTTCCATTTTGAAAACTTTCTCTACCACACTTCCTTAGGACACGGCCACTGATCAAGCTTTCACCGCCGTTAAGACCGAACTTGCGCAAGCCGCCCTCCTGCATCACCCTTCACAGACCACTCCCACTAGCCTTATGGTGGACACTTCTTTGAAAGCTGTGGGAGCCACTCTTCATCAGTGAATTAATGATGCATGGGCCGCCATCTCCTTTTCCCACAAGTTACGCAACAGTGAACGCCGATACAGTACTTTCGGACGGGAGCTCCTCGCGGCCTCCCAGTGAAGCATTTCAGGTACTTCCTTGAAGGGTGACCATCTATAATTCTTACCGACCACAAACCACTTGTTTCGGCTTTACGTTCCTGCAGTGCCACCCATACTCCTAGAGAGCTCCGGCATCTTGCTTTATTGCTGTACTCACGACAGAATATGCTACATAAAAAGCAGCCTTAACAGGATGCTCTCAGTCATATTACCATCAACGCCACAGCAAGTTCTATTCACCTTTCCTTATTTTTGCTCACGGCAGCTCAAGCATCAGATGATGAACTTCCACGACTCTTATCTTCTACATCCCTCCGCTTGGAGCGAGTCAACTTTCCCAACCACGTCACACTCTGGTGTGACATTTCATTTAACAGTACCTGCATTTATGTTCCCGCTCTTCTTTGCAGTGCTGTTTTTGATATACTGCACTCAATCTGCCATCTAGGCGTACGTGCCACACAACACCTTATCACCGAATCTTAAGTTTGGCCGCGTATATGCACTGATATACGAGACTGGGTCCGCACTTGTACAGCGTGTCAACGTATCAAGGTGCAACGACACACCAAGACTCCATTGGGCAAATTTCCTCTTCCTGACGCCCGTTTCAACACCATTCATTTGGACATTGTTGGCCGTTTGCCACCATGCAGTGGTTATATGTATTTGCTTATGTGTATTTATAGGTACACACGGTGGGCTGAAGCAGCTCCAATGCCTGACATAATGGAGGAGGCAGTTATACTTTTTGGTCTACCTGGATTAGCCGTTTCGGTATGCCATCAACGGTGACCACTCATCAAGGCAGACAGTTTGAGTTGGCACTTTTCACATCTGTAACATCCCTTCTGGGTTGTGCGCACATTCACACAACTGCTTACCATCCTGCATCCAACTACACTGTCGAGAGGCTACATCAACACTTGAAAACTGCACTCGCTGCTCAGCCTCACGAGGAGGATTGAGTATTGCACCTTCCAATCGTGCTGCTTGGCCTTTGGTCAACACTCCAAACAGAAATTGCCTTTGCTGTAGCTGAGATGGTCTATGGCTTCACCCTCTGTTTGCCCGGTGACCTCGTCAATCCTGTATCTACACCGAATGTTTCGGATCCATCTTCTTTCGTCCAGCATCTACGCATTTTCATGCACAGCTTGAGTCCATCGCCAACATCTGCTCACACGAATAAGCACGACATTTTCATACCCTCAAACCTGCAGACATCCTCACATGTCTGTCTGTGTTGACATACCTCATCGCCCTCTTCAGCCCCGCTATGACGGTCCTTCCGCATCAAACGTTCTGAACACCATTTCATAATCTTGCACAATGGCCATGAAGACACAGTTGCTATTGCAAGAATCAAACCAGCTCCCATTATCAAAACCTCCGTCTGACCACCTCTTCAAGTGACCACAGCCACTTGTCCGCAGGAGGGGGGGGAGGGAGGCATTTGTGGCAAACTTCTGGCGCGTCGTTGGCTTTAGACATGAGCGAGCAGTGGGGTGCAGCTTAAGAGATGAGGAAGAGAAGTTAAAAATGATGGAGTAGATTAAGTGAAGGGATGCACAAATAAAACCCCTGTGCTCTTAACTGTGCTTGGTGGTTCCATAGTTGTATTATTATGCACCAAGCATGGAAAACTTAACAGAAAATAAAGGAACCTTAGCTCCCCCCACCCCTCTTAAAAAAAAATTCCTGGCTACGCGCCTGGTGGTTGCGAGTTACACGTGGCAAAATTGAGTCAATTATATTGCACATTGCCTTCAATCTTCTTCAAAATTAACCAAGAAGCATTTATGTGATGTATTAATCCTGGATATGCAGCGAAGTGCATGCACAAGTGTATGCAAGTAGCTTAATAATGTTCATGCTGTGAACTTTCAAGAAAATTGACACTAATTTTATATAGACTGCTGTGTTGTCACATACTAAGACAAGCACCTGTGAAAAGTATTTCGAATACCTCACGATAAGAAAAACCATGATACAGCATCAACATGCCAACCTATCCTATTGCATTACATCTTCACATTTGTGTTTAGGCAAGGAAAAGTGGTTTTTACCATAACAAACATGAGAAGATGGTTACTTTGTCCCCATGCGTGGAGATGTTTCAGCATCAAACAGTGGTATTTATTTATTTATTTATCTAGAGACTCTTAGCACACCCGTCTCCAGTTCGTGCACAGTTTTAGGCCATGCGTGATGACTGGATCATAGTTCCTGAGCGATCACAGGGAAAGTGCAGTTTCAGCATTAGAATGGCATTTAGATCACAAAATAGTCTTTTTTTTGTTTTTTTAGTGGTGCAATGCAGCATGGTGAGACCACTTCTGCTGCACAGCAGGGACAGAACACTGGAAGAAATCATGTGTGTCATGATGCTCGTGCAGTAAAGAACACTAGCAGTGGCATTACCGACGCTTCAAATCAATGCCGTTCTGCTTTGATCAGTGCATGCACCATGGTGTGATATGAACATGCTCCTCAGCAGGAACATTACTGCGTGTATGCACAATGCTCATGCCAGCAGCAGAAGCCAGAATGCTGCCTTCTGCTCTGGCAAAGCCGATTGAGTGGAGCGTGATGGTGTGTTCCCTTCACTTTGTCATTCTTGTAGCCAAACAATCTGCACATCTCTGGAGACCTTCTAAACCTTCACGCATGGGCCGTGGATGTACCATCGATACCAGGGCAACCTAATGGAGGCGGTGCCAATGGCATAAATGCGCCTAGTGTTCATATTGCTCTCAAATTGATAAATCACTTCATTGATTACCGTATCAGCACGATACTATTGCACACCTTTATTGAATAAAAGGTGCATTCAAATTTGCATGAGTGTTACAATCGTAACTAATTCTACTTAAAATCAAAAACGAAACAGATTCTTAGTAAAAAAAAAAGAAAAAAAGCTCAATGCAAGGCAGCTAGCCACAATGCCATCAAACGGATTGTCTGAAGAAAGCGACGCTCAGAGACATCACAAGGTGGGTCCATGGTGCTTGAAATGCATTCCCGGAGACAACAGTTGTGCAAGCCTACGGAAGTGTGGCATTTCTAAAGCAATAAATGGAACTGAAGATGAATTTCTGTGGTCAGCAGACAGTGAAAAGGAGGTGTCGTCGGACTCCAATAGCAACTAGCTGCTAAGATTTAGCTACATGTCTGCGCGCTTTTGTATGTTCGATAAACTCGTTTCAATACGGTGCGCATCGACTCAGGTTTCGTTACTTGATGTGCATGGTAGAATCTGCACAAAGTTATCTTTTGGAACATTTGGGTGGCAATGTAAGTGCGCATCACAATCGGTGGCGCGGTAGAATCGTGCAAATACGGTAAGTGCTGGAAAAGTATGCAATGTTCGTCTACAAGTTGGTTCACCTTAGAAAGCAAGCAAACAAAGCAAAACGCTAGACTAAGACAAGAAAAGGCACAACATGAGTGCTGTCGCATATGATTTTACACAGAACATCTGTTGATAATGAGATACAACATAACGCTCATGCTGTACCTTTCCTCATCTCAGTGTACATTCTTCTGGAATGTTTTCCCACTTCTCAAGTGCTGGAGTCGTCTATACACATCTCTTCAGGTAGTCAAACCTCCGGTGGCACCTCTGTATGCATGGCGGAAAAGACACAAGCTATGCCTCACCTTAGACCTTAGATTGTCCATACCTAGTTAGCCCATATCCTTTACAAGATATATTGCCAAAAGTTCCCCCTCGCACTACTTTTGCTCAGCTGCCATCATAAAATGATAATGTGATAATCATAACGTATGTATCACTGCTTGCTTTCTGCTGGTCCCATTTTTTTGTGTACTAAAGCTTCTTGTTTTCTTCCATTAAACTTCAGTTGAAAGTTGTAGCGCCTGGTATGCGTCTCCCTTCTTCGTTCTTGTGTTTTGTCAAGTTAGTGCTACTTAAAACCATGCTCAGCTGCCATCAGGTATATGGAGGCACTTGAGCCCCTAATTTGGATATGGAAGAGAAGACCACAAAGTTTGAACTTTCAACCTTGCGAGCAAAGACAAAATATTTTGCAGAAAAGCCAGTGCGCTCCTAGCCGTACCAACAAAGATCTCATCCACTAGGTTTTGCAGCTATTCGAATGAATTGTGGTTATGTTCATTGATGACAAACTATTTTACTGCACTGACCAAATAGTACTACACCTGAAAGACAAAAACAAGTATATTTAAAAAACATACCTATTGGTGCCTTGCTGCGAGTATCTTTGATGCTTTCAAGTTTTCTTGATGCATCTAGGAACATAAGCTCCCCTCTGTCGCTGAATGAATAAATGTGATTCATGACAAAGCAGTCTGATGTTCCACATGTGCTGTTAACTCGGATAAGCTCCTGGAGTGGGTCAATCTAGTTTTTAAAAAAAAGAACAAAATGCACAAGAAAAAGACTATCAGAGTGCAGGTACCTTTGCAATCCTGCTCAGTAGGCCTGATGTCTTAAAGCAGATAGCATTTTAGTAGGCATTTACACAGCTTCATGTATCAACTGCCAGACTGACTGAGGCACATGGAAGACATGGTGCATGTGTGTACATGCTTGTAAGCTTGCATGCACATACATATACACAACTGAGTGATAGCCACAGAGTACACTAGTGTTAACCCTTTACTGCATGTATATACATTTTTTTTTTTTTTTTTGTGGAAAAGTTGTACAAGCTCTTGCTTAGGTAAAATATACTACAAAAATTGTAGTTTCCGAAAGAACTGCACGGCAGCAAATGAAAGTTGACCGTATCATTTATGATACACCATGTAGGTACAAGCCTATTTTGTAACCATACAGAAAGGCAACTCAATTGCAGGAAACCTACAAAAACATCACACACAGAAAAACAATTGCAGCATTGATGTAAAAAAAAAAAGTGGGCACATTTCTGACAGCTCCAGCTAGTACAGAAGAGGGAAATAAACTTTACTGCTAGACCAGGCTTCTTGAGCCCAAAGGTGGGTGGCCTCCTCAGTCCAGGTAGCCATGGCTCGCTGCTGCCGCCCTATCATGTTCACCAGCAGAGCCTCCCACTGGTCTTCCGATTCTTCCTCTGAATCCGCTTCTTCCTGCATGTTATCACCTGGTGGTGATGATGATGGTGGTACTTCTTGGTTATCCCTGCACCCCAGCAACATATGGCGCAAGGTGTTGGGCGTCTCCGGCGGGCAGAACTTGCAGTCTCGTCCATAGGTGCCCGGATACATGGCGAGCTGCAGTGTTCCATGCGGGTAGGTTCCAGCCTGGAGTCTTCTCCAGGTTATCGCTTGTTCCCTACTCATCGTCTTAAGCATGGGCAGCTAGTGATGCCTTTGCTTCCTGTAGTGCACCAAGATATCCGACTACTTCTTGGATATCCGCTCATCATCCTCATTACAGTCGTTGGTCCGTGTTCTCTCTGTGTCGGAGATGGCTCAGCATGCATGATCTCGAGCCGCGGCGTGCGCCGCCTGGTTCCCCGCGAGAGATTCATGTCCCGGCGTCCAGAGGATTTGTGCTGCTTCTATCTCGGTGTTGTTCAAGACCTGAAGTGCTGCCTTTCCGATCCTCCTGTTCACATACAGGGTGTCTACCAAGTTGACATTTCCAAATTCCCCGAGTTTTCCAGGTTTTCCCTGAATGCCTTTACAAAATTCCCTCAGTGACACAGAACTTTGTTTTATGTCTAGGCGGGTTGACACCATGTCGCCTGATGCTGTCACTCTCTAGTAAGCATATTAAAATATTTAAAAAAATGACTTAATCCACTTTTTATAAGGAGTAGTGCCTATGTTATCCAAAAAAAAAAACAGAAAAGGGGGGGGGGGGGGGGGGCTAGTGAAATAATCAGCAAATAACATGCTTTCGAAAGAAATGGTAAAACCTATTGCTAATTGAGTCGAGCGTTCTCAAATACGAATAAAAAGGAGGTGCGTACAGAAGTAAACATTTTCGAATATGAGCTATTTCTATCAGTTGATTACAAGCTCATTTGTATGACGTCCGAACTTTGTCACAAGTGAGATTCTCTCTCAACAGCTGCTAAATCACCCTAAACTGTCTAGACATACTCTTAGGCTGCGCACAACGCCTCAGTGTTGCGTTTCACTGCTTGAAAGAGTTTATTTTGGTTTGGATGAGGGACACCTGCATCTCGGCATCAGCCAATACCTTTTCTTTAGATCAAGCTCCTTTAACGAAGCGGTGGCACGCTTCCTTTCCCATTTATTCATCAATGCGTAGGTCATTTCTGTTCTCGTCCTCCTTCCGACGCACGTTCGCTCCACGAACCATCTGAACCATCCTCTTGGTCAGTTGTACAGTCAACGTACGGTTTTTAGTACTCCCTAGGGACTGCGAAAACATCCGAAAAATCGGGCAGTTAGATAAAATGAATGCATGTCTTTTACTGCCCTTAAAGGCTCAAATCGCCACAGACACGTCCGAAAAAGCTCTTAAGGCCTGCCAGTACCCTTATTAGGCATATCGGCGCTCATACTGTGACAGGAGATGGCGAGCGTACACGTGTATAATTAAGGAATATATACTGCGTCCCGTGACAATTGCCTCTTCCCACTCTTGTAATGCTTCACCGCAATACTTTTGCGCATGCTTCACTACGTAACAATACTGTACCACGGCGAAGATAACTTTCAAGAACCTGCCTTATGCAACGTGCCGTGCTTTCCGAGCTTCGAAGCTAATAGCCAGGATCACAAATGCGGAGTCGCATTGCTGACAGTGGCGAATTCTTTCGATGAAAAATACGGCACCAAATGGCAATAAGTTTAACAGCAAACGCCTAAGCAGCTTAGCACTGCCGCGGTGGTGGCTACGGCTGCAAGAGTATCTGTGTAGAGAGCGCCATTAGAGGCGGTGGGGTAATCAAAATGGCGGCGGTGGTGGCTTTGTTTGATTATTGTCATTTCGGAGATGCGGTCACGGCAAGAAGACCGGAAAATCTGACGGCAAAGGGTCCTTGTGTCCAAAATTTTAGCCGTTTTTATACATTGACTTTATAAGGTACGTGGTGGTGCCGCGAAACTGTCCGAATTATCGGGCATCCGGAAAGCCGGTCAATGACTGTACACTGGCAACTCCTCCAGCCAATGACACGGCATCAAAATAGATTCGTTACGACTCCTCTTTGTTACTCGAGCCAGCATTACCATAACTTTCGTTCCCTTTCAATAAAATCACAGCTAATTTTCCCTGATAGAAGCACAAATTCCCTGAGTATTTCCAGACTATTAAAAATCCCTGAGAATTCCCGGTTTTCCCGGTTGGTAGACACCCTGCACATACCTTCTGTATCTTCTTGCGAGTCCGTCACCACGGTAACCAGGGTCTTCTTGCACGTTGCAATGGCCAGGGCTATGCCCAGTTCTTCCGCTGTGCTTGCGTCCTTGGCACATATGGATGTGGCTGTAAATTGTTCGCTCTTCTCGTCGACCACACTGATTGTAAATCGGTCGTTTGTTCTGTACACAGCTGCGTCCGTGTATCTCACATTTTCTTCTTTGCTGTTGGTGCGTTGGAGTATGTGCTTGAGCGCTTGTATTCTCGCCTGTCTCTTTTCCTTGTCATACATGGGAAGAGCTGGTGGAAGCGCACGTCAACCAACTGGAGAGACTAAAGCTGACAAAGACGGGAAAAGCCCTGCTCCAAGACCTGGGCTGCCAAGTCGAGGATGAGAGGCACCTACCTCAGCGTATCCCACACAAGGTCAGAGACAAGCTACACATAAGTACCATTCCCAGAAACATGCATCCAGCTAGTACAAGTTTCTTAATAATTTCATAACATCATCAATAACTAGTTGACAGCCTTAATATCTAGGTCAAAACCATTAAAGTTCTTCATTTTACGTTATTTTTTGTTTTGTATAGTCTTTAGAGGCTTTGCGCAAGCCTAAAAAATGCTCTCCTCTTTTTCCTCCAAAACTTTGTTGCTGCTCTCTTCAATAGCTCTTGAAACACAGCAGGCCCCTCGTTCAGTTTGCGATAAACATGGTTGCCATTTTACTTCCAACATATTTCTCAAACTAATGGTGCTAAGGTACCGCATATCCCGTAAAAACATATTTCGCCACCAAATTTGTTCTCTTCAGAGCAAAAATCTCTGCAGTCCTACACAGAGCAACCAATAACTGCATGTTGCATCATATATGGTAGAACTCAGTTCTCTTAAGAGCCACAAGGCCGTTTTATCAAATGAGTCACACATAGCAGTGCAGACCACATTGAGCTCAAAAATGATCACACACTAAATGCATGAATTCCACTCTCACAGTGCCTTCTTGCAATGCAATAACTCTGAAACAAGTCATAAAGACGCTGAACTGTCACAGCCATAGAGTTTCATACAATAATTACTAGAGAGAACTCTGGTGCTAGTGTGTACAGATGCTGCAATGGGAGCGGTTGACCCAGCATGGAAATTATGGGAAGTACATGGATTTGCCTGAACTTCGTCCTTCTGGCTTCAAACAGCTTCGCGACTGTAAACTCGTCATTTTCAACAAAGTACTATGTAATAAATAGTTAAATAAACTTTATTAAAATTGTGCAACGGCAGGACTCAAACACACGGACCTCTAGCACAGAAGTCCGATACTGATACCATTACGCCCCGGACACATGCATCGACAAGCGACGTAGAACCCCTTTAATTTATCACGGGCAAGCCAGTGCCTTGAGACGCTTGGCGCATTTCGATTTGGCCATCATGACAAGCCAAATAATTGCAATTAGTAGTAATCGTGCATGCTCACAGTGTCTTCTGCATTTTGAAAAGTATAGATTGCTCTGAAATTTACAATAAAGGCATATAAAGCATAATAAACAAAGTCACAAGAATGTCTGAATCCACAATATCCGAACTGACCTCCACCTTTACCTTCCTCCTCCCCACCCTGATGGATCCACTTCCTGGGGGGAGGAAACTTTCTGTGTGTTTTTTTTTTAAATAAATGTTTTAACAACACAAGCACGAAGATCAGACAAATCCATGTACTTCCCATCATTCCCATGGTGGCTCAACGCACATTTTGCTCTAGTAATTGTATTGTAGGAAACTCTATAGTCACAGCTACAACCCTGCAATGACAGGGGCATGACACAACTTCCTTCTCTTAGGACACTTCTGCACCACTTGAACATACTGTGCAACATCATTATAATGTAATGACATGTTTTACTGCACATATCATGCAGTGATCCAGGATCAAACCACTCACACCTTTCATTAAATTGCCTCTTAAATCGTGAAACACATTATTTTGTGTCAACAGCAAGAATGTAGCTAGGCCAGTGAAACGTCTTGTACTGAGTTGTTGCATCTTTTAAAACCGTAAATTTATAATCAAGCCAGAAAAATGCTGAGCCAGCACTTACAGGTCTCACAGTTTCCACTTTTTCAATTGTGATTGTTTTCTCATTCCGCACCAGTGTAGATGAACCCTGAAAGTGAGTCATTGCAATTAATATCGCAATTAATATTGCAATTAATATTGCAATTAATATCATTTGGTGAATCACAAACAAGAGAAGGAAAAAAAGGTGCATGTACACATTAATTCATACATGCACAAAGATGCACACACCTTAATCAATGGTCATTCCATGCCAAACGCACCAGACATTGAGCTTGACCTTTACATGATTTCTAAAAAATCATGGCTGCTCTTGTTATTTTAACAAAAGCCCCCACAAAGTACTGAGAGTTAAAATTTTTTAGTACTCTGGTCACCATTTTCTTAGAGGTGACCAAACATTGCTTGGAAAAAAATTTGTAAAAAAAAAATCAATTTTTTTCCCATTGCTCTCAAATATTCCTGGATGATGATAAAGCATTGTTTGTTGAAGTGACGGCTTGTATCATTTTGCTTGATTTTTATTTACTTACATTGGCAAGAAAAAGTGCGAAATGAACCACATTTAGGAATTTTTATAAACATTTGTGCTGTCAACAGAGTCGCTTTTGAGATACTTTATTCCTTTCAGGTGCTGTGTGCATAAATCTTGGGTGCATCCCAAGCAAAAGCAACGATGAAAATAGTGGTATTTCAAAAGTGTCACAAACAACTGAATGGACCTATGCAGCAAGCTTGAATAATGTGTACGGCACTTTCGTAACACGAGTTGGAAGGTAGATGTCTGGGTGTTTGCTCTCAGTATCAGAATGTCACCATGTAGTGGGTTCAGTTCTTCCATTGTTTTACACAATGTTTTAAATCCAGCATATAATTCAACTGGCGGGATGACTTCTTTCAAGTATGCTACACATGAAATCGTTGATTTTCTCGTATCTGACATTCCTATACAGAGTTGTAACATGAAATCCACATTCTGTATTCTTAACAAAACTCACTGAGGAACTGAAAATTATTAATCCATGTTGTAGCAGTGTGCCATTTATGACTCTGAAGATAAAATGCGGTGAAACTAAATTTTTAAACAATGAAATTAACTGCTACCTGTAGAGGTTATGCTTCGAAAGAATGTAAGAGTGGTAAAAATAGTTTTGCACTTCAGAAAAGAAGTGTACGAAAAAAAAAAAATGCTTTAAACAGAAAAAGATAGCATAGTGCCTCAACTTTCATCATGCATTCCATAAAAAGGTGCTCAGAATAAAATTATAAAATGCAGTACATTCCTTAATCAAGAAAGTGAGTATTTCTCTCCCCAAGTTTAATGAAAATACATGGTTTTTAAGAGACAAAGTCATCTATTTAAAAAGAGCACCCATGCATGAATCCGGCACCTCTATAGCATACATACCAGCTGCAGTGTGGATGGGAAACCCTGTGCCCTCTTATGTCACTCTTATGTCAAGAGTGCCGGTATTAGTGGTGGGTGTAGAAGAGACGAGATGTGCAACTGCGGGTGGGTGTTACTCAAAGAGATGTCACTAGGGCATGGATTTGGACACTAGTCATGAGAAGTGGCAAAAAAACTCCACTCCGCTTTCAAACTACAATCATTTTCATGGTAGCTGAGGTTGAACAAGTCCTTTATTTTTTTATTTTTATACTGGGATGAAGCACCGCCATAAAAATGTCCATTGTGCCATGAAAGCTGTTTACCAGATCTTACTGAAACTTAGTCTACATAAGCAAAGCAAGATGCTGTGATTGGGAACATGAGCCGACAAACAGCAACAGAGTCAACCAGCATGCTCACTGCAGGACCTGTAAATGTGGACCACGATTTCAGATATTATGATCCTCCAGAAAAGCAGTCACACATGTGCACTCAATTAAATTAGAAGACTGCATTTATGCTGTTTCTATGTTTCCAATGTAATTTTTTTATGATATTCATGAACCCCTGAAGATTTTCTCATATCCTTGCTGTGCTGATTCCCCTTCTTCAGTGCACCAGTGTCACATGTGAAAGGTCACTAGTTGACACAGTTTTGCATTATTTATATCTAGCACCAATTCTTCGTGCAAATGGTGGCACCCCTTGTGTCTCAATGTGCACTTCCTCTGCTCATCTCCAAAAAACTGATTGCTGGGAAGACTGTGCGTTAGTTCAAACCAGCGTAGCAAATGCACTCATATGGTCTTCCACACGGCGAAGAGCCATTACAGAGAAGCACCGGGTCCTCATATCCAAAAATTAATTTCGTGCTTAAAACAAAAATAATTTGCATTATATTCTGACAAATAAATACTGACTTTCCTGGCTTTGAAAGCATGGCATTTTATATTTCTACTTTGACCATCTCGCTATGCAATTTCCACAGAAAAATGAAACTTCACGCTATTTTTAGTACTTTAAGAATTTTATCGTCCACTTTTCTTTCGAGCTGCAATAAGTTTTTTTTTTTTACTGTTCCTTTGCATTGCTACCAAACAATAAATATCTCGAAAATGACTTTCTAGACCACAAATTTTTTTGTAAATATCCCTAAATGTGGTTAACTGCATTCTTTCATGCCAGTGTGCTACAAAAAATAAAAATAAAAATGATACAGCACATCGTTATCTCAACTAACAACGCCTTACCAATCATCAAGGAAAGTTTGAGAGCAATGTGCAATAAGATATTAGTTTTCTGACATTTTCGTCCAGCTAACGTTTTTGCCACTTCTGAGAAAACTTAATAATGGCCAGAAAGTAAATAAATTATTTTGACTAAAAGTACTTTGCAAAAACACTTGTTACAATAACGAAATCAATCAAAATTTTTTATAAAGAAATTGAAGATGGTCAAGCTCAATGGCCTGGTGCCCAATTATGAGGGTGAATTAAACTTTTTGCCCCTATTTTTTATTATCCAAAGTAAGGTACATACAGGCCATTGCAAATATACGTGCTATTCTACGTACCTTATACCATTTTCCCACATATTCCCCCCACTGGTTCAGGCATTTGCCCCATCGGAGCACTAAATTTGTCCCATCACAATCTTCAGTCAGCGACGCACGCGGCTTCCCCAAACGCTCATTGTCAAGCGAGTCTTCACGGCCTTTTGTGAACTCGCAACACCACCACCTCACACTTTTCAAAGTGAGACATCTTTCGCCATAATCGTACTTCATTGCTCGTACACCATGGACGTGTAAAGCACAACCGCCATCTTCAACAACTGATAGCAGCGGCATGTCGCGCAACTACCAGCAGATAAAGCCAGGCCGGTCCAAAAAAAGGTCCACTGCTGGGAACGGATGTGTTGACTTCACATTTACAGCCATAATTTGGCTAAAAAAAATGGGTAAGCACTTTCTGATTTGCCCTCATATAAAGAGCACAACAGTCAAATGAACTTGCCAATAGTGCAATTACAGCTAGGGAACATCCTTATTTAGCAATAAATTTCAAGGAACTAAAGACATTAACAAAAAAAAGATAAAAACAGTCACATTGTGCCCAAGTAATTGGCACACACAGTTTGAATGAAGAGCTGAAATGTCGTCTTTCAATATCTAAAGCACATTTGTTCTATATAAAAAGTGTTCAGAATAAAAACTTCGAAAATTTGGCCATTTATGTAACATGTTCTATTACTACCTAAACGAAACTATAGTGCATTTTGACAACCTAGATAAAGGTCATAAGTGCAGAGGAAACCCAACCACAGTTATCTTATAATCGTACAAGGGACACACTTTCTTATTGCGCGATTTTGGCAGCCCAATACTCAAGCATGCCATTTGCAATTCAATTTTAAATCCACATTTCTTCATTACACATTTAGAGGTCCGTGAATAGCGATTTTTAAGACCGAATCCAATACGAATCAAATAGGACCAGAAGTGAATCAAATCGAATAGTTTTCAAATAATGAACAGCGGTTATCACAATTACTATAAAATTTCGTTCACTTACTAGTATTCTTAAAATTACCAAGTTTCTGTCATCACATAGTACATTTTGAAGCACTGTTCATTAAAACACAAATGGAGCTTTAGGAGCAAACAAGTAGTTTCTTCGCATGCACAGGGTTCTTTAAGTGTGCGAATGATTGCTGTATAGCCAGTAAAGTTTGGCTACCTAAGCGACATAGCCTGCTCCACTACGCAAGTTCTCATGTTTTATGTCTATACGAAGCCTGCAGGGATGAAAATTTATCATACTTTTGCTCCAATATTACGTTTAGTTAGGCATTGCTGACATTTCGAAATATTTAAAAAATATTCACAGTTACGAATAATGACTATATGATTCAAAGACCAAATCAAATAGGACACTATTCAATTCTTTATTTGAAAGTCCCAAATAAATATTTGTACACCCCCTATCCAGATTTCTGACATTAAAACAGCGTGCTATCTGGCATTTGTTAGCAGTCTTCATCCTGTCACCGCATTCACTGTGGCTGTTGCTAGGACACAGCTCATTTATTTATTATTTTCAAATACTGCAGCCCTATTCAGGGCTACTGCAGGAGTGGAGTACAGCAAACGCAAGAAACAGAAACAAAGGCAGTTGAACATAATAGATTAAAAAAAGGGGGACAGCAAACTTAACACATTAGTGCTTCTACAAAATCACACAGTGCCATTTCACGAACAGAACTGGGTAACTCGTTCCAGCAGTCGACAATTCTCTGGAAATAACTGTGTTTGAACATGCTAGTGCGTGTAAAGAAAGGCTTTAGGTTGAGGGTGTCACAACGTCTAGTTGGAAGAGCACTGGTATACACGATGTAATCATCAGCAGATAGTCGACAGCATGAGTGAATAATTTAATGTAATAGCTTCATAGAATCTATATGTCGCCATGTGCATAGAGGAGATAAATTCAAGAAATTCATTGCAGATGAGGGCGAAAAATCATGGTTGTAGTGATGGCAAATGAAGCGAACAGCTTTCCTTTGTACCAATTCAACTTTGTTAATGTTGCATACTTTATACGGGTTCCACACACATGAAGCATACTCTAATACAGGACAAATGAGTGTTTTATAGATTAGTAATTTAGTGTGTTTTGGCGAATTATATAATGTTCGTCTCACGTAACCTAATTTTCTTAGTGCTATAGATGTAATGTGATCAATATGCTGGGATGACTGCATGTTGTGCGTGAAGATAATTCCAAGGTATTTGTAAGCCTGTGCCCGGGAAAACTATTGTTATTGAAAGCATGTTCGATGAGGTAGTCATCCTCAAGGTCGTTCATAGCATTAGAAACGCCTGTAACCATGAAGCTTTTAGTGATATTTTCCAATAACACCGCACACCCCGTACACCGCACCAAGACGAGCTGCAAAGGTGCCTTTCCTTAGCCATCCAGTCAGCGTTGTCCTGTGGTTGCCTGATGCTATCCATCCAAGTTTAAGTACCAAAACTCCACAATGGACACATCGAACAGATCCAACACATCCAACGGTTGCAGCCCGCTGCAACCGTTGGATGTGCTGGGGCAGTTATTGCCATCTCGTAGATGCACCGATTGCGAAGAGTGCGGCACCATACATGAAATGCAACTATTTGTTTGCCACATTGTTTTCTATTAAACTTCCGGCAGCAAAATTAGGGGATGTGGCCTTTACACGAGTCCTGTCTTTAGTATATTCGGTAGTAACTGTAGATAGATTGTAAGTGTAAACAAGCACAACTTTTAAAGGCCTTAGCCAAGGTCCTGCTTTAAAGGGGCCCTGAAACACTTCTTTAACTAATCACAGAGTGACATCACTATTAGATCACGTCACCTCACAAATCTCCTGCTGCAAAAGTTTTTCAAATCCTTCAAGCACAAGCAAAGTCATACATGGTTATCGGACCAATCAATGGCTTTTTCTCTGCTTTCATTTCCACTAGTGCACTGGAAGCTACCCAAGGGAGATGGCAAGGGGACGCAAGGAAGCAATGCTCAACAGGCCTCGGCCAAAGGTTGAACGTGAGACGGCTTGTGGCGGCACCCTGTGGCGGCCACGGTATCTATACTACGCTTTTCTTTCCGGAGGCCACACACAGCAGACACAGCATCATCCAACTGTAGTGTTTTAGACTGGAAGTGCAAAAATAAAATGTTTCTTTGTCTTTTTTGAGATTGCAGACATATATTTTTCATTTATTTAACTCAAATGAGCAATAGTTGTATTACTGAGAGTCTCTGAAATGACACTCAACAACTAAGCTAAAAAAAATGTGCGACCAAACATTTTCCAAAACTATTTTTTATCCAACAGCCCACTAGAGGACAGCTGTTGGCACAATTTGGTGTAATTGGTGCAACTGTTCCACTACTGCATACATGTCCCACGAATGAACAATTTTGCTTAAAGGGCCCCTTACTAGGTCTGGTCATTTCGAGCTGACAAGTGCAGAGCATAAAATGCATGCTAACGATCGTGTTTGCAAAGGATTACATCGCTACGCGCCGGGAAAAGGTCTGAAATTTCAATCTGAACGCCGTTTTTCCTTTCCCTCATGGCGACCGTGCTCCAAGCCAGACAGTGACATACTCGCGTCCCTACACCTAAGTACTCATGTCCGCAGTGTGAGGTCGCTCATGGTGACACGTGACTTCGAGAATTATTCAAGGCAAGATTTGTTATTTGTGTGATCTGTTGCTTGAATTGACGATGAAGTTTAGAGAAATAATACAACAAATGGAATGTCTGCGTGTTTTTTTTGTTTTGTTTTTTTTTTTTACTTCGCACCGAAGCAAGAGAGATGTACTTCCACTTCGTCTGCTTGTTCCCACGGTCGTGCAGTCATGTGCGCCGGTACCGAAACTATGCCATTTTCTACAGTGTTCCAGGGTGTGATCATGCTCTGCGAGCCGCTTGTTCAGCCTCACTATTCGTGTAGCACTGAATTATGCTGCTAGTCATGTGTCCTAGAGCACAGCACGCAAAATCATGCGCTGCGTGAAACCAGACAATCAGAACAGCTCACGTGCAACGTTGTCAGTGGAAGTGTGCAGCAGTGGAAAAAAGAAAAGCGAGCAGAAAAAAAATCAAGGCGGGGCCTGTGACGTACGCGACACGCGAGCCTCGAGGTCTGGTATAGGAGAACAGAGGGAAGGAATTTCGCTTGCGGAGGCTAGACGGGCAAGTGGAGAGAGTGTCTTGCTAGGCAGTGGAGCTTGCCTCCTGAAATCATGGGTTCGCGCCACTGAAATATTTCTATCTCGGCTATTAACGAGCAGATTTGAAAAAGCTTTTCGGCAGAACGCTTCCTCGAAGACACGTTACAACTTCTGGTATATAACAAAAATTTGCTACGGGGCCTGGTGAGGGGGCCTTTAAGAATGTTCGCCTCCACTGAGCTACAATCTGCATACATCCAAATTGAAAGAAAAATTAGAGTTTTAAAATAGGGGCGTTAAACGTTTGGGGCCCCAAGGAAATAGTGTCGTAGCCACTGCACATGCGCAAGATGCAAACTGCGTTAGGGTTTTGTGTCAGGCACACTATTTCACTGATTTAGTGGGAGCCCCAAAAGCTCCCCAAAAGACTTGCGTCGACATACATGGCGGCACCCATCAAAGCGACAGCTCTAACTTAGCACCAAACTGGGCTCAATTCTTGGTAACGCACGAAGTTCGCAAGCTAGGAGAAGCGACTGTGGTTATTGCTTTCTCTCAACTAGCGTGGGTTATAAAGATTGATTCATTAGACATCGCCGATTCTGAATTCGATTGTCAATTTCATGGCTCGTAGGCCTAACACAGCTTATACCCCAGTCACACGAGCATGCCAAAGGTCCTTTGAAGTTAAGGAGCATTGAGCTTTCAAAGGAACATTTGTTCAAGGGATATGTGTCAGTGCTACACAGTCTCTAGATGGTCTCCGTTGAAGCTTTTAACAGAAACCACAATGTATCCTTAGCACTGCCATTGCCTCAAAAGTAATAAAAAAAATATGGCCCAAATGCGTCTTATAATAAATTTATGTAATATTTTTTTCAGCAATATTTATTTTTCCTAATACATAGAAACATCAAAACAAAATGCACACGTAGTAAAGGCATTACTTTACCAAATACAGATGTATTTATTGCAATGATGGCCACTATGTGTACCGCTTCGTACACCGCATGTTGGCGTCGATTATTCGTTGTTGCCCTTTAGTGTTCTCGCCTTGTTTTTTTTAAATTTTATTTAACAATACTGTAGGCCTTTGCACAGGCCCAAACAGGAAGTGGATTGTAAAAATACACATGAGCATGGGAAAAACAGGGAAAAAAAAGAAAAAAAGAAAGAACATAGAAAGCAAAAGAAAACATCCATACAACAGCACTGGTATTCAACACAAGACACTTTCTTTGTTTCTCATGAATCAAGGAATAACAAGAGGTGCTCAAACAATTGCAATATTAGTCGTATAACATTCTTGTAGTTATCGTGGATCTATAAAACAGCACTATTCAGCACATTGCAATATTTACATCTGAAATCATAAGGCAGTATGCAATCACACGTGCCGGCGCTGCTGTACCGGTGCATTCATGATGGAGATTGCGGGTGTCCCAAAAGTGTTTAGTACTTAAGTAATAGTATTCAGTACTTATAAGCTTGTTCTGAAGAGGCAAAAATTGAACTTTCATATTTTTGGAGATTTTTTTTTTTTCTGCTGTCGGATGCCCTTTAGCCTCGAGAGTACTCCTTTGAGGTTTCAAAGGACAAACGTGCACTCCTTTGACTCAAAGCTCCCTTTCAGTAGGGCTCCTTTGCAGTGCCTGTGTGACAGCGCGCATTCTCCCTTGAAGTAAAAGATCTTTGGTTCAAAGGACTTTGAAAGTGCCCGTGTGACTGGGGTATTAGCTTGGCTGGTGAAGGCACATAACGTTGGTTACTCAAAACTAAGCGCAACTAATTGCTTACTGCTAACAGAATAACCTCTAAATTGTAATTAAACGCAAGAACACGAAAGTCAAAATTGCTCTTATCATAAAATGGTATATTTTATTTAATTATTTCTAATAGCTTTTCTTCAACACCGTAGTAGCGCTGTCAGGGCAAGACGCTATCCGCAAACGCAAAGCCTTATTCAAAAACTCTTCACTCCTGTGTGCCCCAATGCCAACACCTGCAAAGCTCTTTGGGGCCCCAAACTTTTGGGGCCCCTATTCTAAAACTCTCAATTATAACCAGTTGAAATAAATGGAATTTTTAAACATTTCATACCCCACAACAGAGAATTCAGTTCAGAATTCCGTTCAATCTGTTCAACATGGCGCATCCACATGGCAGCGATCTCTTGCAGAACATTTCTTCACAAAGTTCTCACTACACTGAAGAGATACGTGTCAAAAGAAAGTTGTGCAAGTTTCTTTAACTGCTGAGAGTGCTAACAAGATTGTTCTGAAGATTCAAGCATCCTTTTCCGGACAACGTTAATCACATTGACACAAAAACTGAGAATAGGCACAACAGTGACCGAGGAAGCAACCCAAAAGGGCAGCATATATAGCTGACTTTAAGAACAGACAAAGAAATTATGACTAATATCAAAAAAGAAAAAAAAAAAACTGGGAAAACCGTGTAAGCACAAACGATGGGCATGTGAATACAACAGAAGAGGTTAGGTTGGTGCTTGTAGGTTGTACACAATGACCGAAATGTGCTAAAGAAACGGGAAGAATGACGAGGAAAAAGGACATAGTAAAAGTGGGAACAAAGTGCCCATTTTTCTACATCCTTTTTCTGTGTCTTGTTCGAGTAGTGCATTTTGATCAACATGAACACGGCATGCAACCATGATGAAGAAAATAGCATGGATTCACATGGAGACATATTAAGAACACAGTAACCCATGGAAATAATTGGTAAAGAGCCTTTTGCCAACTACTAGCCAAATATATACAGCACTATTTCCCTGGCGTACTGCCCAGGGCCCAGCTTCTTGATACGCCAGTGTGCTTAGTGATTATTCGAATCCTCATTTTCATGGTTTCTGCTGCAATGCAGAACTGATTGTGCAGCTGTGAATGATGCTCGTGTGCTTTGTTTACTTCCAAGCGCAGGTGCATGGCTTGAGGAAGGGTTTAAACTAGTCGCAGGGCATTGTGCTCATTCCATTAATGGATGCACTTTTCATGGATTAAGTGAGTAGAGGAAACGTCCTCCAATGGAAGGTGAGTTACGACGGCTGCCTCAGTGTGCCAAATCAGTTCTGCAGAAAACCACAAGGTGGAGCATGTTCACGAAAACGAAAATTGTCATCCACCCGATTGTAACACGAAGCTACAAAGGAAACCCATAAGGGTTCCACATCAAGTTAGCTGAAAGAATGTCATTTCTTACTGACTCCATTGCAAAGCTTCGTCCATTCTCCCTCCTGTGTACGTGCCACATTTAAATTGCAAGAAAAACAGCAGCAATGGCAACTGAGGGTGTCAGGAAAGACAACACAGGGCACTAAACATTTGTAACAGACATGCAGCAAAGGTGTAAACAACCTCAGCATAAAAGACAATTTTTTTGCACTCCAAGTGCAATGTACATCTCTCCCTCAGTAAATACAAAAACTACAATCTCCATCAGCCCTTGTGCCAGCAATACCGAATTCATAAGTTTTGTTAAAATAAGAGGTGTTTGAGAAGACAAAAAGTAAGTATTCTTAAATGCATGTCCAAGCTGAATAAATTTTTGGCATTGCACAAACACAAACCCATTGCCCAGTGTCGCAAATTCATGACACACCAAGTTTGAGAAATATAGCAGTGCAATGAAGCTTTCCAGTCTCATTTTTCAATGTAGAGGCAAAAGCCAGGTAAAGTACAAAATTAGAATTCTTTTGTAAGACCAAAATAAGTTGGGCATTAAGGGGTTAACATACAGACAAACACATTTCCAATTGGAATATTTAAAGCAAGCTTTCTTTGCAAGCCCTCCCAGATTTTCCTGACCATGGCTGCTGGGTACTGCTGCTGTCCTGCCAAACAGCTCACACTAAAAATAATAATAATAATAATAACTATGTGCCCGAAGGTGGGATCAAACCTCGGTTACACAGTGTGATGCTCAAACCATTAGGCCACAATCGCACGCATACTTCTATGGTGCCAACTAGCTCTTTGAGGTGATGACAGCGTATGTCACATTGCGAGACAGCACATCTGTACACGAAAGCTTCACTTCACATACATTTCAAGATGTGCAGATCTAACGCACAATTTTATAATGGATGGCAGCTAATACTGCTATTTTAACATTCATTCTTACTAAAGAGCTACCAACCAAAAATTAACAAAATTAGATTTTCAATTGGCCCTATTTCCCATTTCCAACGTTACACAGCTAAGCACAATATAAAATATACTTCTTGCATTAGTAAATGCTTTTCCAAATTCACAAATGTTCTTCTTTGTATTGCATATTCTCCCAATTAATGATAGCAAAAGCCATTCGATTGAACACAAAGTGTGAACTGCATATGAGAGTGTTTGTCTGTTAAATGTGGTTTCATCACAAGAGCCAGGTTTGCATCTTTCATCTCATACAAAGCACACATGCACATTGATTGCAAAATTAGCTTGGCAAGCTGCCCTGCTGTCACCTTGTTTATGTCACAGAGCGAGCTTTCTATTTCATTTTTTGTTGTTCCAAAAGCTTGGTAACAGATACAATACCTTGTGGGTACCCTGCACAGACATAATGGCCACCACAATGGCAATCCACTAGCACAGAGAATGCCAATGATTTGAGCAGTGATATTGTACTTTCAAGATTCCAGACCCAAGTTATCTATTCTGAAGTGCCAAGCAAAAATTCAGTTAAACGTCTACTTACACGGCCCTTAGTTCGCTTTGCACGGCCTTTTGTAGCCACTGGTGGTTGGTCAGGATCCTCATTTTTGGCTTGTGCTAGCAAAATGAAAGAAGCAACAAAAGGATAAGAAAGGAATTCATGGGAAGAAATAAGTTGATTTGCTGTGTGTTAGCACAGGGCAAGTGGATATTTGGCAAAACAAGCAATTTTTTGCAGCATTCCAACTACTGGCTGTAGCACAGGAACTTCTTTAAATTGAAAGATGAAGTAAAATTTGAAGATGCAGTCCCAAGTCAAAAATCTTTTACAGTAATAAAGTTAAATAAGGAAAAAAAACGAGAAAAAAAGAAATACCTAGCTAAATCTCAGCTGACTATTGCACAATGATCTAGTAGCAATGCTATACATAGCCCTGTGCAGTGCTTAAAGTCTGCACTTGCTTGAGAGTGGCTCCCAGGTATACTTTGGCTGCATGGTGTACATGTGTATGGATACATAGGTGGGCAAAGGGAATAATGAATATTTAGGGGTGTTTGAACAGAAAATTTTTCTAAACAAATGGAATACAAATACTTGAGGAAGAAGACCTCCGAATGTTGAATTGAATATAGAATATTTTGTCATTTCTAAACAATAAAGTTTGCATGGAGTCTGTTAGGCAAAAGAACAGAAGAGTGTCATTCAATTGTTCTATACATGCAGTTAATATCATTCAAAACTTGACTGTTATTGAACTTGGGATCTTGTAAATCAAAAACAACGGCTTTCAGTTATCTGGAGTGCCCCGGCATTGACAGCAATGAAACAAAGGAACAGCACATCATCATATGCACGTATTGTACTGTGCTCGTTGAAGCAGCGAATTGCGATACTACAGCACCTCCCATATCTGTTAAAGTTATGCAAACATGGTGAGACTGGAATAAATTATTTAGCATAATCAAGACAACAAATTCATATATAGGCTGCCAGAAGATATAGCAATGTTTATATATGATTGCAAGTTATTGACCAGAAGTTTCCTGCCTTGTACTTTCTCTCGGTAACTGATGCCCGAGGTTCAAAATCGGGGCTCTCCTGAAGCAATATAATTCAGAATTTCTATCATTTGTATCAGTCTCTATCCTTCAAAACTCTAAAGTGTTGTTTGGAGTCTCGAATATTTGAACAGGAACAAATACTGAACAATTTTGAATAGTGCATTTTCAAATCCAAGACGAATCAATAACAAGGACTATTCAATTCATATTTGAAATTTCTAATATTTGCACAACCCTACAAATAATATTTGAAATTTAACAAATTGTAAGCCATCTTTCTTGCATAGCTCATTATTCTCTGTCTAGGTTCATTTCACTCCCCCAAAACAGCCAAGTTTTTCAGGCAAAGGAGGCCAGACCCACTCATAAATATTGGTGGATTGGTAGAAGGGGGGAGGCAGTTCGCTGCTCACAACTTCGAGCTGCCTTGGCCCTGTGGCTTGAACCATCATCACAGTTTCCGTTCAACTGCTTTTGAAGCTCTAAAAGGCATATTAACACCATACTAAATATGTAGAACTTACCAGGAAAATCATTCCACAAAAATTAACTGGATGGTAATATAAACAATCTGGACATACTAAATGGCACTGTGGTATGAGACAAAAATAGACCTAGAGAATGAATAAATTCTGGGGTTTTTTAAGTGCCAAAACGATTAGATTATGAGGCACACTGCAGTGGGGGACTCCAAATTAATTTTGACCACCAGGGGATCTTCAACGTGCCCCCAATGCACGGACCTAGAGGATGAAGGGAGCCAAAGGTGCATCCTCGTGCATTGCCTCCTTTATAGATGCCTGCAGAATGGCTCGCGCTCGCAACGGCATGGGCATGCCCTCAGCTGTGAACAAGCGTTGCAAGGTGGCGTCCGTGACCGACACTATCATCACGGGCGGCGGGCAGTGGCAACGGCTGGTGACCCAGCACACGGTGTTTACGTGGTCTGTACCGCGCTGAGACCACAGTCGGGACAATCCTTTGGGTGTGCATTTTAAAGGTTGGTTGTCCGGCACCAGAACAGTCCCTTGTACTGCCTGCAAACATACGCCGAGCTTTGATTCAGGTTAATGGCCTTCAAGATTGACATGCATGCGTGATGAAGTTTTCGGAAGCCACACGAGGTAGGGTCCAGTGGTTCTGCCAGCCACATGTGGTGCTCACGACAGACTAGTGAAGAGGAGGAAATGGAAAGGGTTTGGCAGCTGGTTTTTCGCTCATGTGGCAGGCATCTAGTAAAGGAAGCAATGCCCCATGGTATATTCGAGCGGTCTGGAAATGCTACTACTGTCATATAAAACAGCTATAAAGTTGTATTATGTGAATAAATAGGTCTAACTGCAACAATCAGACTTAATTCACAAGAAGCTGTTTATACTCGCAGCAAACCTAAGTGTGTGACTCATGGAGCTTTGCCGGAGTGCTCTGAAACAAACTGACAGTGGTATATTAAGATCATGCAACAAGGTTTTATTATCACCAGAGTTCATTATTATATCACCACTTATGCTCGAATTAAAGCTTAGTTGTTGCATTGCACCTTTTTATGTGCTCCCGGAGTACTTTCGCATATGCCATCAGACAACTCAGTTAGGACACTGGCATTTTTCACCATGTCATCCACATGGTCGTATGCCACAAATGGTTCTCAAACAGAACATTTCTATTCAAAGTTATCTGATAACGAAACTGAAAACCAGCGCTCACCTTTCAGTTCACGCTTCCTAATTCTCGATGAAATTCCAAGTTCTCCAGCAATGTGCAAAGCCTCAGAATGCACATGATCCACACGGTGAGCATAGATCTTGGCACTTGCATCGAGAGTACAGCTGGCACTCTGTTTAAATAAAATGAATATTTTGGCTTCTTATACCAATATCTGATGATCTTTCAAAGCAATCTTACAAGATAAATAGTGGCATGCAAATATTCTTTAGATTTAACCTGAAAATTTGTAGTTCCATCTTCGGCTTGCAAGACCTTTCGTATGTGGTCAATTAAATGCAACTGAAATGCATTTTTGGACGTAATTTTCTGTAAGATAATGCGGCTTCATTAGCATAAAACACTAGTCAGAGGTTGCAAGTTTGAAAAAGACCTCACGTTTTCGTTCGCCAGACGGATACAACTGGCGTAATGTTCAGCAAGCTGGACATCGGTAAATGTCGGGGGCACCAATCCAACAGACCTGCGCCTGTGAACGTACCAAAATAACCACGCCACTTTCACAGCCAGCAAACATATCGGCAACACAAATTCCATACACAGATCTTTCGTTCAGTGGCGGTTACGACATACTTACTTTCTGCCCGGTGTTCCAGGAGATTCAATATGTAGCGAATGAAGTTCTTGCAGAAGTTCCTGCTGTCTACTGTGCCTTTCAGCACAGTCGTCATTGGGCGCCTGCAACGCCGAATCCACAAAACTAGCCCGCGTGCTTTTCGCTGGTCTCCGCGGTGGAGTAGTGAAAGTATCCTCCATTTTCAGGAAGGAGGAAAAGCAGCGGTCCTCGTCCTTTGCAGCTTAAGAACAACGCTGTAGTAACTGCTGTAAATAGTCGAAGCAGTAACTAGTATTGACAATTCTCTATGGCCTCCTGTGAGCGGTCGTCTGGGCAGAATGCGCACAGCGGCGACCGAACACACAAAGTGACATAATAAAATGTTAAATTCACGACCACTGCGCGCTGACGAACGTCCTGCAGGACCTTTAATAAAGTTTACCCAATCCAATATATATTCGACGACACTCACCTTCGCAAAAACAATTGAATGCTGACTCGAACGTTTCAGACGGTTAGGAAAATTCGAATAAATGGATTCGCACGTTCGCGCCAATTTCACACCAAACACACAAGACAACCAATGTAACGATGACGTCATGGCCAAAATAACGCCCAAACTATATTTATTACGCTTGTTGAGCATTTACACAACTCATAAAATTTGCATATTTCTTTGAAAAATGTAGTTTTGCATGGAACTACATTTCTTCTCGCAATGAACATCCGCTGTTTGTGTCCACAGTGCAACAAACATTAAAGTAGCGGTAGCGTTGTAAACTAAAGTATGCGACCCAGAGATGGCGCTGACAAAACAACTAGTATGGAACTACAATAAGTACGAGGTGGTACGAGGGATATGGAAAGGGGTAATGGTACCAGGCCTGACTTTTGCCAATGCAGTTCTATGTATTAGAACAGAGACCCGGCAACAGTTGGAAATTAGGCAACGTGGTGTGGGTAGGCTCGCTCTGGGAGCACATGGCAAGACACCAAATCTTGGAGTGCAGGGGGATCTGGGATGGTCTTCTTTCGAGGGCAGAGAGGCTAGTAGCAAGATAGCATTTGAGGAGCGCTTGAGAAAAATGGGGGAAATTCGGTGGGCTAGGAAGGTTTTCAGTTACTTACACACGAGGAATGTTGATACGAGGTGGAGGAAGCGAACTAGAAAATTGACAAGCAAATACTTGGGCAGTAGCGGGGGAACAAGTAAGGAATCATCTGTCAAGAAAAAGGTTAAGGAGGCAGAGAGGGGTATGTGGAGTACAGAGATGCAAACCAAATCGGCATTGGAGACATACAGGACGTTTAAGCAAGAAATAGCCAAAGAAAATATTTACGATAACTCTAAGGGAAGCTCATTGTTGTTCGAAGCCAGGACAGGTGTACTGAGGACTAAAACGTACCGAGCCAGATACCAGGAGATAGATTTGGTGTGCGAGGCGTGTAGAGAGGAGGAGGAAACGGCGGAACACCTGATACTTGCTTGTAAACAACTTCACCCTGTAGTTGAATCTAACGGGGAACTATTCAAAGCCTTGGGTTTTAAAGACAGTGAAAGTAGAATAGACTTTGAATAGGTAGAAATAACTAAACGGAGGCTATCTGATTGGTGGACAATATCAACGCAAAAGTAAAGGAGTAAATACATAGGTATGCATGCATATAGAACCATTAAAGGCTAGGTGGCGCGCGCCGCCGTCGCCCGATTCAAAGGGTTGAGCCACAATCATCCATCCACCCATCCATCGTGTGATCATCATTACATAGTGAGAAATAACCGCTACACGTCCACTCACACTCCTGCAGAAACTCTATGCACTCCCGCCTTTGAAATCATCATTATTTAATCATTATTGTATGAGTTTCATACAATAATGTTTGAAAGGAGTGCGAGTGAATGGGAGCGAGTGCACTTATTGGCGATTGTGCTGCCCTCTGCCTATATTCATAACGACACTTCAAATTTAGCACCTATTACATACAAGGCAGTGTTTTGGGCTTTTGGGCCCAGTTTTATTTTTAATATACATAAACGATTTGTCTTCCCAATTACATGGTAACATCCCTCTATTCCATTCGCTGACGATTGTTTTTCGTACCGCGAAATTAATTGCAATGATGATCACCGTACACAAAATTCTACATTTTCTTCGGCTGGTGGGGCTCGTTGCGCTACTCGCTTGCTGGTTATGGACGTTTTGTTACCGCTTTCGGAGCGGTATTTATGTGTACGGTACTCTAAATGACTACAGATATCTTTAATGAATCAAGCGTTCTTCCTTTCTTTAGATGACTATCACAGATATCTTTATTATATGTGACTGACAGCATTAGCTCCACCTGACCTGAATTGTGGCCATTAACCTTGGGCATTACTTCACTCACGATTGACAATAAGAATGTAACCTTACTTGTCTGACGTTTCTTTTTTTTTTTGACAGTTGAGGTTTTTCGGTTACCTGGCGATAGATTAAAGGTATCTGTAGTCGTTTTATAGTACCGTACACAGGAACCACCAGGAACATCGCCCGGAAAGTGGTAGCAAAACGCCCAAAAGCAGCGCAACGAGCGCCACAACAAGCTACCGACTGGCCAATCCCGTGGACTGGCGATTCCTCTAATGACCGTCTCGTGTCAAGCAACCGTAGCGGACATATTGCTCCATAGAGTTACTATACTTATTGCTCACTACGTAATTATGATGATATTGATGTTACTTTTGATTTTGCCAGCGCCATCTCTCGATTGCATACTTTAGTTCACAACGCCACCACTAATTTTATTTTCGTTGCATTGTGGAAGGTACAGTTTCCCTCCTCTAAGTTATATAGGTGTTCTGTGGTTCAGCCTCCGCAGGCGCGGGTAACACGAAGAACTAGCCGTGTGTGCGTCGTCACAGTGAATAACTTGTGTTCATTGTGTAGTACTAGTACGAAAGTACTGAAGTGAACTATTGGGCATGGAGAACACACCGGAACATAACGCGCCTGGATTCGCGCATCTGTTGGTACATCGCTCTGTTCTGAAGGGCATAACCGTTTCATCTTGTAGCCGTACTGTATGTTGCTGGAGTATGTTACGAGTTTTGTTTTTCCTAACTGCGAGAGTTAGCGTAGGCGGGTAGGCGGTGTCGCATTCTTGCACTTGTCTGGCGGTTTGCCGATATGCTCAAGTTTTCATCGGCTGCTTATCGTGCGAAACTAAAACCCATACTACGCGCACTTAAGCGAAAATAGTACTACACTTACGGCACATAGTAGTTTAAATGAATATCTAAGGCATTTCTATGACAACCTTGCGCCCCTCTCCCTTATTTCATTTTTTTTTTTTTAACGCAGGAAAACGACCCCGCTGTGCTTCAGAAGGTCATTGCAAACGTCCAGCGAGAGGTCGCCCGAAAAGAGGACACCTTGCGGCAGCTGAACATAGTAAAAGCACACAGAAAAAAGGTATGCCAGGCACTCGTTAACGTGTTCCTACAAGCAGCTGGATAGAATGAACAGGATTCACGACTTTGTCGTGCCTGATTATGCGAATGGAGCACGTGTCACAAGGTCATTTCCCTGTGCAGAACAAGGAGGAGCCCATCAATGATTTGATTGACCAGTGGCGCTCAGCAGCACAGCAAGCAATTTTGGACTTTCAACAGCACATGGCTGAACCAAGGCCAGGCCTGAAAGATATCCTTGTGAACTTTCAAATTGAACCCTCTGTTATTGGCTACAGCGAAGACGATGATTGCTTTGTATAACCAAGAGCAAGCTGGATGTTAAATTTTCAAGTTGAACCTTTTACTACAATCCGCTATGAAAGTGGCAATCTGTTTTGTGCAGCTTGGTCACTAAACATATGTTCTAAAATAAATCGTACATGTAGTGTTTGTACTCTATAAATTGTACTGTTTATTATAACTTCACTTCTACACTTTAGTTTTTACAGTGCAGTCGGTGATCAGTGCGGGTTGGGTCTAGTTGGCTTGAATGCATTAAACAATTTAGGATCCTTTAAGAACTTCGACATTTTCAGGTAATGTGGCATCATACCTGAAAGAAAAAAAAAAAAGTAAGACCAAGCACTGCGGTGCCTGAATGCCATGAATGAAAGGAACACTCACCACATTTTTTTGCTTTCATGATTTCTCTCTTGACTTTAACTTGCTGCCCTTCACACAGCCCAGTGATGTGTTTCTCATAAAGTTTTCCAGTATATGGCGATACAAACTGGCTGAGAAGCTTCACATTCTGCAAAAATGGCATTTGTATGCGGTATACAACAGATTTGTTATCATGGGTTCACTATATACACGGTGTATATATATATATATATATATATATATATATATAGTAGACCATACACAATTTTTAATTAAATTGCCTGTGGCTGCATAGCATAATTGTAGCCCTTGCGCTGGATTACTCAGAGCAGCGGACATTACTCGCACAAGAAAACGAAATGCATAATCGACAAATTAAAGGAAAAGCACTATTCCACTTTTTAATTAACCCTTTAATGACACCACATATATTTAAAAATGCTTATATTCTAGGTAAATGTCGAGAATAAGCATAATGGATGAAAAGAAGAATATTTTGTAGGAACTTTTTCAGCAACATGGAGGGAAAGACTAGGAAGAAAACTGGAAGTGGGCTTTGCCCCAAGCCACCTATGGCTTTATTTGGAATTACTACAGACAACTCTCATCGTGTGTGGACCATAGGTGTACATTTCATTTGCTTCTGCATCAAGTATGTGACACCACTGCAGCAGGATATCTTGCATCGGCCTGTCGCCTCTGCACATGCGTGCAAAAGAAAGCGAGTAATGTGCCAAAGTTGTTCCTCCTGCTCTAAATCCACAAGCGACACTTGCTCCCTGTCATTCAGTGTTGGCCAAGGCATTTAGCCAGGAAGTTTATACTCAATATCGAAATTTCACAAGAGAAACAAAAAAAAATATCTGGTATGCTGCCTCTAGGCAACATTCATCAATAAAGGGTTAGTTACTATATGATACATATTGCAATTTACTAATTGTAGCTTGCGAGTTTGCAAGGCATATCATATCCACTTGGAACCAATTCTAAGGATCGCACAGGTTTCTAAATATGCACCTTGAAACTTGCAGTATACGTGCGCTATTGTTTACACATTGAAGCAAAAAAGTAACTGGAACACCCACGTATTTCGTCATATGCTTTGGTAATGAATATCTCGAAACTGGTGTCATCCTGAAAATTCGCCCCATTTGGTCATGCCTTATGGCGTCACCGGCCACAATTCATAAATTGCAATATGTGCTGCAAAGTAATTATTTAGACTTAATTAGCAAATCTCTGTCAGTCAATTATGCATTCCACTTTCTCATACAAGTAATGTCTGCCTCTAGTAATCCAGCTCAGTGACTAGAATTATGCAATTTTCCACAGGCAATTTTTAAAAATTCAGTATGGTTAAAAAAACAAGCACCAAGTAGGTGAGTACTCCTTGTTGTTGCAACATACTATTGTGAGCTTTATGAAAGCGAACACAACTGCACAGTAGACAGTACCAATACATAAGCTACAGATACGCACTATCAAGAATATTTTTCTTCTAAAGTACTAAAACCTCATATTTCATCTCCACACTTGATATTGACAATATTTTATTTTATGAGTGCTGTATTGTACACTCATCGGGGATCCATTCACAAGAACGAGAAGCAAGAGGTTTGACAGCATTCAAGAAGAGCAGTTTGCTTTGTTTACAATCACTATGACCACACATCCATAGCTGACTTCTGAACTAAGGCAAATTTGCAGGCTTTATCAGTCTTTATATATATAAACTACAGCATTTTAAGGTCAATGCACCTGAAGTTTTGTTTTTCCTCGGGTAACAAAAATGGCACAGTTGGACTTTAACAACGTATAAAATGTGTAATAGTAGCTTTAAATACTTTTTTTTTAATTCTATGTATGCACTTACTGTTGCGGCCACTTTCTTCAAGTTTTATGTCCTTCATAATGTTTTCGTGGTACATCACTGTTGGTAAACTGTAGTCACTTTCACTTTGTATTTTTACTGTACTTTGTGCATAACCCTGTAATGCACAGTGCACAATACATGCTAAGCTGAGTTGGATGAACCTAAAATTCTGACTTAAGCATTAAAATTTATGCAGAGACCAAAGTTGGACTTTTAATATGGTAGTGAAATGGCAGCTGCCTCAGCCAAGACACAAATCAGGTGACCATAGCATTCTCATCTGCGCATAGCTCAATTAGCTGTCAGCTGCATTTTCTAGACGGCAGCTTTTCCAGGAAAAATCATGCTTGACATATGAGGGGGTACTCAAAAGAAACCAGAATAGTGCTGCGCCGGGTGGAGCCATTGTACTATGCATTTATCCCACTAGGCAGGCATCGTGCCACTAGTTTTCAGTTCATTGCACCCAGCGGCTTCTCACGGGAAGATTTTTCCCGGGTACAGCGAGTTTTTTCGTGAAATCAGTTTCACGCACTCCTTGTTTTTTGTGATGACCGATTTAAATTAATAGCATGCAGTTGTGAAATTGTTTCTTGCTCGAGAAAAATGTCGCACAAACTGTTGAGGTGATAAACACTGCTTAAAAGGATGGTGCTATGGAAAAAGTCAAGTGCACAACTGGTTTTCTTGGTTAAAAAAAGGGGGCAAATGTCGATTCTTGACAAACCTCGTTCTAAACGTTTGTCAACTTCACGAAAGGATGTAAATGCAAAAAAAGTTTGTGCACTTGTGCTTGAAGACTGACGACGGGCCATTGAAGTGTTGGAGAAGTTATCTAGTGCACCTTCGAGATCAGGTGAGCAAACTTTAGCAGATTTGGGAATGAAAAGGGTTGCTGCAAAATTTGTGCCTCCAATTTTGACAGATGAGCAAATGAAAAAGATCGAGTAGAAGCATGCCGTGCTTTGAAAGAACAGCTCCGAGGAGACCCAGACTTTCCTCCAAAGTTGTTACTTGTAACGAGAGATGATGCTATTTGTGTGACCCAGAAACTAAACATCAATCAAGCCAGTGGAAGATGCCATTGTCACCTCACCCAAAAGAAGCACACCAAGTGAAGTCAAACATTAAAACCATGCTTATTTGTTTTTGTTTTTTTATGTGAAGGGGACAGTGCATTCGGAGTTCTTTCCACCAGATCAGACTGTAAATCAAGCTTTTAGAAGTACTGAAGAGATTGTGTAACAGTGTGCGACAAAAAAAGACTGATTTATGGAAGTCGGGGGACTAGTTTTTTTACCACGACCATGCACCACAGCCATGCACCAGCTCAATGTGCCAGTTTTTGGCAAAAAATAGCGCGACTCAATTGCCCCACACCCCTTAATTACCTGACCTCGATTTGTGTGACTTGTTTTGTTTGCTAAAATGAAGAACATGAAAGGACTGCCATTTCACAACATAAAGAGGTGAAGGAAAAAATGAGAAAGGAGCTATTGGCCATCAGAACAGGCAAGTTTGAAAAATGTTTCAAGAATGGAATCGCAGATTGGACAAATGCATTAAGTGTAACTCATTTACTTAGCCCTTTCTCAGCATCTGCTGCCTACCTTCCTTGTTTGATTAATTGGGCAATGCATGGTTGCATGGAATATCCTTACTTTGAAGGTGACAAAGTTGTTGTGTAAAAAAATAAATACACACCTTTTTAAAAAGAATTCTGGTTACTTTTGGGTACCCCTCGTATGTTGAACCTGACTGCCTTCATTTAAGGTACAAAATAAGGAAACGTTAGGGTACACGCAGGAACAGTCTTATCGTGCCACCTTTTCACAAAAAGCTGGATGGGTACAGCCATGCTTGGGACTTGTCTGCGTGGGACATGTGCTTCTAGAACTGCAATAAGGCAAAGGAAGCAGGTGCACAGGCTCTGGTTGCCAGATTTCAGAAAGCAGGGGTGCTTGGGACTAGTGCTTTCTGTCACCTCTGTGCTAAAAGGTATAGAAATGTAATTGTTGATTAACTATTTAACAAATTAATTATTTAAACAAAAAACCTGTTTTCATCAAACACTTATGCCTTATCTCATGTGTAATTAGCAAATGAACATAAAAGCATATCTGTGCAGAGGATTAAGAAGACTGCCTAACAACAGTGTCCTATGCATCCCACTTTTCCTGTAAAATTGGAATCAAATTATCAAATATAAGTTCTTATGCTGACAAGGATGGCTAATGAGTAGCAAGAAACATGAAACCATCTTTTACATATGCTAGCCTGTGTATGGAAACTCCCGGCTGGTTAATATGCTCATGAGCACATCAATGCATAGAGTGAACAAATGGAGCAATAATAAAAGGAGAGAAAAACAAGGAATACATGCCCCGAGTGTATTTGACACGAAAGAGGCTTGTATGGAAAAGACCATTGAGGCAGTTAAACTTCAACTGGCTGGTCAAATGCCCAAGGATAAATGGCTGCAGTGGGTAGCAATGTGGCTTCAGTGACAATAGAACAGGCAGCAAACAAAAGCACCTAGTTGATGTAGTGCAATGTGGTTGGCAATGCCTCAGCATTGCTAACGACACTGCTAACAGAGGCAAGAGGATGCAAAAGGTAGGCAGCAGATGCTGAGAAAAGGCTAAGTAAATGAACTGAGCACAGAAGAATGCATGCAAGATGAAGTGTGAAATTCTTGTGACATTTACCAGCTGTTACAAATATGCATGGAATGAGTTACTGACTGCAATGTATCTCCTTCGAATGCACACTTTGAGAAGAAAAGTGCATCTCTGCATCTTGTATGACGCACCATAGTCATTTCCACGATATTATCACTAGTCGTCATTCTGTGCAGCTTCTGTGGAGATCGCTTTTAGGATTCTCATTACTATGAGCTTAGGTGCAAACACCATGCATGAAGCAGTACCTGTGCAAAGTGCCTCTGGCTAACATAAAAAAAAAATTTTTTTTCAAGCTGAAACATTTACATAGCATTTCACGGTGCAGAAATAATACAGTTACTACATCTGAAACTTTTAATATATATTAAGAGTTGCGAATCTTTAAAACTACTGACAAAGTCTGTGATGTACATTAACAATGCAAACTATAGTCACACCCTGAGATCAGTACCCTCTGATGTACTGTTTACATTGAAACAACATAGCTTATCACAAAACACACAGTTCAACATATCTTGCAGTCATGCTGGGCAAGCACATGGAGCTATCATGCCACAGTGTACAAGCCTCGAAAATATGAGCAGCCTTGCAGGTAGGAAGAGTGGAGAAATACTAGTTTCCTCACGTCAGAGCAGTGGTCACTGCAAAAATGTTGCCTCACCTTGTAGTCAACTTCTACGTTATGCTTGCAGAGAATGCACTGGCGAGGCTCCCTTTTAAATGGGTTTTCCATGTTGAAGTCTGGCTGTTTGGGAAAGACATTGCGAACTGAAATCTCCAGAAGAAATCCACGCCACATATGTCACGTACCATGTCTTCATCTACTGCCGTTTCTTGCTCTTTCATCGCATGGCTGGAGGATGTGCTGTAGAGGCTGCCTTTCAGTGCTAATTCGAAAAGAATCGGCAACAGACATCAGCGGCAGCAAACACAAAGGTATAGGTCCCAAAGGCAATAGCCTGTCAATTTTTTTTCTCCAACTCGACCATTCGAAATCGAACTTGTTCTAGGCAGTTATTTCGCACTCACGCGTCGTCAAATTTGGACGTTCACAATAAGCTTCACATTGAACAAGATTACGGTCATGCCAAAGCCGGTTACAGTAGCACATTAAATGAGTGGTATGAATGTTATTCAGAGCAAATGGAAGTTTAAAATGAAATCAAAACGGCTACATTTGTGCTTAATACGATCAGTGGTACGAAACCACAGTCGTTTGCTGGGCAGGATCTCTGGAACAGCAAAAACTAAGTATTACACAAGCTTGCCACACTGCACATGCAAAGAAGAAAAAAAAATGTATCAAACACAACGAGATCACCAGAGTATTCAAAGTGATTACCTGAAAGAATCGTGGTACGCACTTCAAGTGTTACAGGTCCAGTGCGCAACACGTTCATGGTGCCCAGTGTTCGTGCTAAAGGTAGGTATCTGAGCATAATGAATTTACGTATGTCTTGCATTAACTGACATGAAATTTTAACTGTGTTCACGCTTGATGCGTAGCTATCACAGGAACAGGGCCCGCGGGTGCATCCCAATCACGCAAACGCTGTTGGCTGGCTCCATGTGCATATCCGACCTACACGCCAGATTGGCCAGATGCTGATTGCGATGGCCATAGTTATGGCCTGTATCCCTATTAGGGTATTTAACCGAAACTAAACCCAACACTTAAAATGTTTGCACCCTTTGGGGCTTTTAACACAACGATCATCGGTATTTGCCTTGCTTGCGTTTCCTTTCTTGAAAACCCTGCTCTCACTACTTTCTTGTCGAGAGTGCTATGACACTTCGATAACGGGCACACTGTTCGTGACCAGGAAGTACCGGGCGCGCCGCGTTAAATTTAGAAAGCAAATGCGGGCAAGATATTATATTGTGGAACAAAATAAGCCCTAAAGGGTGCAAACTCCTTTAAGGGGGTATGGTAGGGAAAACGTGTCACTTGTGTTTAAGCGGTCTATCGCAAAAAAACTACTGAATAAAGCAAAATGAAAATTTGCAAGGTGGTATATTGCGAAATTTTTTTTAGCAATTTTCGCAAATACGTATCAAATTTTGGCTAGAATTTTATGTTTCAGTGTGCCTTTTCTCAGTAATGAATAACAGGATAACTACCAAAATTGATAGTTGTTAGTAGTTAATGGTATACAAGCGGACAGTTATATTTCATATATGGCTGTCTTCAAACGGAACCTAAAAAATTTTATTTGTGCATGCACCATGCGAGAAAACAATTTTTTCTATACTGGTTACGTCTAATTAGAGATGGACCTGAAGATTTAATTTTTACAGTGAATTAAAATTGATAGTTGTTAGCAGTTAATAGTATACAGGCGGACAGTTATATTTCATATATGGCTGTCTTCAAACGGAACCTAAAAATGTTTATTTGTGCATGCACCATGCGAGAAAACCATTTTTTTTTTTTCTGTACTGGTTACGTCTAAGTAGAGGTGAACCTGAAGATTTATCATAATAATCATATTATAATATTAGAGGTTCATGTTGTTGGCAACAAAAAGCTTCACGGTGATCGGTTGAGCGCTTTTCTACAAAAGGTACACTCTTAGGCAAAGTTACACCCTTTGGCTTGCCCCTTCTGCCACACAACAATAATCGCTATCTGCCTTGATGCGTTTCCTTTCTTTAACGCTGCGAGCCCGGTACTTTCCAGTAACGAACGGCACGCGCGTTATCAGCATAGAACAGTTTACACCCTTTGGAGTGCCCCTTCTGATAATGCGCGTACCGTTCTTTACTGGAAAGTTCCGGGCTCGCAGCGATAAAGAAAGGAAACGCATCAAGGCAGATGACGATTATTGTTGTGTGGCAGAAGGGGCAAGCCAAAGGGTGTAACTTTGCCTAAGAGTGTACATAAAATTCATTAAAAAAAATGAAAAATGTCATTCCGAGAAATACGCGATTTGATATATAGGTGTTAGCACACGTCAACTCCGCGTCTTCTTCCAAGTGAAGCTCACCTTCCTTGCATTTCTTGCACATAGCACATGATTGCGAAAAATTCCGAAGGATATTAATGTCAACAGAACGAAATCCCGACGTCCTTGCTCGGTCGACATTAGAACTGCCACATGAAAAACTTTCACCTATATTTAAAAAGCGCGCTACGACGTACATTGTTGTTGCTGCTCTTGTTGTTACTGGCATTTTTACAGCGAAGGCTGTATATGACTAACCTTCCGTAGTTATTTCGGCGTCCGGCAACATAAAACAAACCCATACGGGTGCAGCGCGGCGGTATGGTGGCTATGTAGCCACCATAGCGGCGGCGCATATGTCAAAATGCGGAACAGATTAGATCTCTCTCTCTCTCTCTCTCTCTCTCTATATATATATATATATATATATATATATATATATAGAGTGTACGTCACCGTCTATGATAGTTGAAATAAAGATCTCACTCATATGTAAGTTGAAGTGTACAGCTTCTGACGTGCTCTTCCACAACGTGAAATTCAAATGAAGCTTTATTTGCTTACTATCCCCGAGTTGTTGCAAATGTTGCAAAGTAGGACAGGGCAAGTAAACGTTGCGCCCCCGGGCAAAGACGTCTCCCAAAAAGATTCCACGAGCCATTTTCTGTGCTGTGGCTCCCCTCTGGCCCCCTCCATTGGTGGAAACTTGCGGTGCGGAGGGCTGCGGGTAGCCGACTTATAATGTCGCATCGATGCTGGGTACGGGCTGCGCATTTACACTCCCATGCGAGGTGGAAGACATTGGCTCGCTTTACGATGCCGCACCTCAAAACAACGATCCGTAGATTTGTCTGATCCAATATGTCCGTTAGTGCATGCTCTTTGGTAGTGGATGGCCGCCATCGCGGATAATATGTCCAGCATTAAGTTTTTCAATACCGCTTTGCGTGGTCCATTTCTTGTTCTTGTTTCCTAGTGAAATGGTGCAACCCACTCTGAGGGATCGGCCATGAATCGGCGCTGAAGAAGCTGTTATAAATATTTCTTTTTTTTTTATAAAGTAAGGCATTTGCTCTTCTATAAAGTTCGCGATCGTGTTACTTCTCTTCATCTAATATGACCCCAGCTGGAGCTGACAGTTTCACTATCTTATGCTGTGTCCGCGCAATCAGGACCTTCTGCAGGGGCATGCAGCTTTGTTTTTCACATCCTTCGGCACTGTGCACCTACTAAACCGGCTTTTGTAGCACTGAATGTTGACCAATAAATAGTGCTAATAAGCACGCCTAAGCCCTGCGTAATAAAACATTAGATCACTACATAAACATTGTGTATATATATGCCTCCACCCCGATTTCAGACTAAAGGCCGCACGCAGCAGCCGCGTCACATCAGGGAGGAGCTTTGCGCCGATCCTCACTGTCTTGCATACGTAATCATGCGAACGGAAATTAAAATTTGCAGCCGGATATCTCGGAACACGGCCACGCTAGAAGAATTCTGCCAAGTGGAACTGTGCAGAATCACGACTGTCTCTAACTTTTCAGCACAAACATGCCCGCTTACTGATGTCACTAAAAAGATCATTATTCAACTTTACTTAATTGGCCGGCAGACAGCGACAACTATCGTCTCACTTTATGTCCCTCTGACCACATAACTTATTTGCATAGGTGAACTTCACCTACCTCCTAGCGCATAATTTTAAGAAAACCGTAAAACTTAACCCTGTATATAAACATGATATTGAGCCGCAAAGCAGTGTCAGGGAGCGCATCTGTTCTGCCTATATATAAAACAATAAGCCACGACATGCAGCCCGTACAATGCTAACATTGAACAAGGAATGTCGCTGGAGCCAACGTTTCGGCAAGAGAATTTTCCTCAGGTTCGGGTATAATATATATAGCTGAGCTGAGTTACCTACCTATAAAACACGTAGACCTCTTAATGTAACGGCGCATGATATTCAGCTTCTTTGATTTTCTGCACTTTGTTTGCATAACCCACACGTGGGAATGTGCCACTGTACGTGTATAGGTCAATTATTAGCCAGTCCTCCAGAATGGGTATGTCGCCACTCTGGCAGAGTCGGTATAGAAGCCTTAAATGTTACATTTAAATATACTGTGTGCCGTACATACACCTGCCATCACCATTATTTCCTCTACAAACATCATGTATCGCCTTTATTTCTCGTGACCTCGCTGCGTTGATGTTGAACAGCATCGCATTTAGTAATATTTAGCAATATTTATTGAACCGCTTCACTAAAGCTACGGCAGCTTCAATGCGTCGTGAGGCAAAGCAGCATATTTTCGGGCCGTATAGACACTGTATGTAGCTGTAAGAAAAGGACACCGTATGGTATGCTAAAGGATCCCTGGACAATGCGGACTGCACAGGAATAATCTTGAAGACGCAATGGTAAAAATGGCCTTATACTGCCACGCGCTTGTGCCACGCGCTTTTGGCCACTTGCTCCCAGAAGATGAGGACGGGCTCTCACGAGCTCGTGCCGTGGTCTTTTCGTCGGTGCTGCGCTGCCCCTTCGACGACTCGGACCTTTAACGGCCTCTTTTAGAAGTTGCCTGTCAATTAAACGTGACATTTTTCTGGTGGAGGTGCTGGGTATTCTCGACCCATGCAACAGACCCCTCCCAGCAGCAGGAACGCTAGACCGATACCGCGGAGCTCGCGCCAGTACACCCCACCAGCCGGAGACTCATCCAGGGATTGGCCCCTGAATTTGAGCATTTACCTGCGAGGACAACGACAACGTCAGCAGGTATGGATGCTACCTCCGATACTACCACAACTAACTCTGCGACGGCTTCTCCGGTACCGACGCCTGCAGCCATAGAGCCGCTCTTCGAATTTCCGACGACAGCGTCACGATACCACCTGGTGCTAGTATAATGATTCCGATAACGTCCGAGGACACATGCGAAGGCGAAATACTCGCAGAGTGCAACGTCTCTCTTCTACTTACCCTCGGACTTAGCGTGGCTCGAGGAATCATTGAAATTAGGTATGGCCAAGCTGACGTCTTGATCACTACAGAAATGAACACCGATACCTCTTCCATGGCACTGCCGTCGCTTACGCTGAAGCCTTGGAGGACGTCATTGAGTGTTTCGCTTGTGGAGAAAGCGGCAGCGATGAAGAATGCGTTACAAATATCGACATCAACAACGAGCCGTCGGGGGACAATAAGGAAGCACTGTGAGGACTGTTGTGTGAATTCAAGGACTGCTTCGCTCGATCGTCTAAAGTCAGTCAGACGCCAGTCATGCAGCACAGGATAATTAATTACGGCGATGCACGTCCTATTCACCAGCAGCCATATCGTGTTTCGCAGAAAAAACGTGAAGCAATTCAACAAGTCAAGGCGATGATTGACCGATGGCGTCATCCAACCTTCAAACAGTCCGTGGTCGTCACCGGTTGTCCTGGTAAAGAAGGACGGCACTCTCCGTTTCTGTGTTGATTACAGAAAACTCAACAACGTCACAAGGAAAGACGTCTATCCGTTGCCAGGCATAAATGACTCTCTCGACCGGCTACGGCGAGCCAGGTATTTTTCCTCCCTTGACTTCAAAAGTGGGTACGCCCACTGGCAAATGAGGTGGACGAGCGTGACCGGGAGAAAACAGCCTTTGTTACTCCGGATGGACTCTACGCGAGTTCCGAGTACATCCGTTCGGGTTGTGCTCCGCTCCGGCAACTTTCCAACGGATGATGGACACTGTGCTAGACGACCTAAAATGGCAAACCTGTCTCGTCTACCTGGATGATGTGGTCGCATTTTCAGGCAGCTTCTCCGGACATCTTAAGCGACTGCGGCAAATGCTCGAGGCAATCCGATCGGCCAACCTCACGTTAAAGCCTCAGAAATGTCACTTCGGTTATGAAGCACTGAACTTCCTTGGACATGTCGTCAGCGTGGAAGGCGTCCGTCCCGATCGCGAGAAAACTGCCGCTGTAGTTGCTTTCCCGACCCCTACCGACAAGAAAAGCGTTCGACGCTTCCTGGGACTGTACGCAATTTTTCTAAAATTGCCGAACCACTCACTCATCTCACTAGAGACGACACACCGTTCATTTTGAAGCTCTGAACAAGAAGCGGCTTTCAATGAGCTTCGACACCACCTGGCATCGCCCCTTCTTGGGCAATTCGACGAAGAAGCCGAAACGGAAATACATTCCGACGCCAGTAACGTCGGTCTGGGTGCGGTGCTCGTACAGCGGCAGGAGAACGGCGAAAGGGTCATAGCTTACGCCAGTCCCACCCTATCATGACCCGAGTCCAATTACGCTACCATTGAGAAAGAGTGTCTTGCCGACGTATGGGCACTTGCCAAGTTCCGACCTAATCTCTGTGGCCGTCCATTCCGGGTCGTGACGGATCATCACTCCTTATGCTGGCTGGCAAACCTAAGAGACCCTTCTGGACGACTGGCACGGTGGAGCCTGCGCCTGCAGGAATACGACATGACCATCGTGTACAAGTCAGGCCGCACACACGACAATGCCCACACATTGTCGCGCGTGCGCCTGTTGAACCTGCCGATCGACACACCGAAGATGACAACGCTTTTCTCGGCGCCATAAGCTAGGCAGACGTATCTATACAAGGCAGCGAGCAGATTGTGAACTGCGACCGATCATTGAACATCTAGAAGGTCACAACGTGCGTCTGCCCCCACAAATTGCTAGCGGATTGTCGTCGTTTTGTTTGCGACAGGGCATCTTATACAAGAAGAATTCTGCTGCCAGCAACAAAACCTGTATTTTGGTCGTGCCAGCAGAGCTTCGTGGCGAAATCCTGTTCGCATGCCACGACGAGCCTGCGTCTGGCCACTTGGGTTTCACTGCAACTTTTGTTAGCGTACGGAAATCGTACTACTGGCCGAAACTCGCCAGTTGTTGTGTCAAAAGATACGTCCAAGCCTACCGTGAATGTCAGCGCCGAGAGTTGCCCAATGTGAAACCTGTAGGATTGCTGAATCCTATCGAGCCGCCTCGAGGGCCCTTCGATCAATTCGGCGTGGACCTCCTGGGCCCGTTTCCGTTGTCTATTTCCGGAAACGAGTGGATCATCATCGCCACAGACTATTTAACCCGCTATGCTGAAACAAAGGATCTTCCTATAGAGGCACAGCTTCTGAAGTTGCACAGTTTTTCGTACAGAACATCGTACTACGTCATGGCACCTCAACCTGTGTATCACAGGTCGAGGGCAGGCGTTTACGGCAAGGCTGCTTGAAGTTTTTCAACTGAGTTTCACCGCGCACCGAAAGACGACTGTCTATCATCCGCAAGCAAATGGCTTGACCGAAAAGCTTACCAAAACGATGACCGACATGCTGTCGATGTACATAGCCGTGCAGCACAAGACGTGGAACGAGGCACTACCGTACGTCACGTTTGCGTACAATACCGCTACGCAACGGACCACACGCTTCACGCCGTTTTCTCTTGTTTACGGTCGTGAAGTTCAGACGATGTTAGAAGCCATGTTACCATGCGACAATTCTGACAGTCTTGATGAAGACACCGAGCGTTTTGTGCAGCGTGCCAAGGAAGCACTGCAACTGGCTCGAGTAAACATCAGGAAACAACAGTGCAACTTGTCGGTGGCGGATCCGCCACCGACAAGTTGCACTGGGTGACCAAGTGTTAGTTTGGACCCCCGTCCGCCGTAAAGGCCTTTCGGAAAAACTTCTTAGCCGGTACTTCGGCCCTTACAAAGTGCTTCGGCGTGTGGGCGACCTCAATTATGAAGTTCTTCCGGATGGCACTCAGCCAGCACGACGCCGACAACCGTGGCCCGAGATTGTGCACGTCGTGCGGTTAAAAGCATATCGCACACCATAACAGTCACGGTTTTCGGACCACTGCGTTTGTCCTGTGACAAGTCTTTCTGCCCGTCAACGTTTTGTTTAGCATCGAGTCGATGCCCGTTCGGAGGAGGGGTAATGCCACGCGCTTGGGCCACGCGCTTGGGCCACTTGCTCCCAGAAGAAGACGAGGACGGGCTGGCTCACGAGCTCGCGCCGTGGTCTTTTCTCGGTGCTGCGCTGCCCCTTCGACGACTCGGACTTTAACGGCTTCTTTTAGAAGTCGCCTGTCAATTAAACGTGACAGTATGATGGCATGCTTGTCACTATATCCTATTGTCAAGACGAGACTGCATGCAATTCTTTTCTCACTGAGGCTATGCGAAAAGCGACAGTAAGACATTAGGTGCAACAAAATTGCCACAAACGCTATAGGATCGATCCCCATAGCCTATTTCGGACGCCGTGTGGCATCCAACATAGCCATGCGGTCCTCCTGCACAGGCAAAGACTAGGCGTTCCTTTTATACCCGACAATATTTGCATCGCATCCGACACGCGGACTCGCCACACTGTGATGCATGTAAAGTACTTGAGAAAAAGCACATATATACTTATTGCTTGTTTAGGTACTGACCCTCCGATCGTTAGCGCCAATTAACAACAGGCTGTTGAGTGAAAATGTGTTACTGGGCCCTTGACCGGACATAATACCAACGAAGCGAGCCGTCAATGCTCTCTTACAATTATTAGTTCACACAGGCCCAGATTCAAGGCTGTGAACGGGCCCTTCGGACACGTAGGTGTATATAAGCGCATTCTAATGTCGTTCCTCCTAATAACTCCTCATACCCCTGTTTTCCTCCTCTTCCCATTCCCTATATGAGCAGAGTAGCAGGCTAGAGGATTCTCTAGCCTGCATAATTATGATATGCGGGCTGTGCCCTCTGATAGCAGCTGTAATTGGTTGTAGGTATTCTGCGACTTCGTAGCGTTCGGGTAGCCAGCGTGCCTCATGGTCAGATCGTGGTTTTAGCAAGTAAAAACACCATAACTTTTTTAAAGAAAATCAAATTAATTTCTTTGGCTATTTATGTCGTGTTAAAGTGAATAGAGCTTTCTTTGGTACTTTCGCCCGCTTACGTACTCGAACGGGCGCAATTGTCGCAGAACAGCTCTTTGAGACGCGCGTACGTGCTTTCGCACGAAAGCTTCCCTTTTCTCCACTGGCGTCACATGAATCTGTTGGCACTGCGCATACTGCACTGCTCTGATACGCCACTGGAATACTCCTGCTGCTGTTTCGTTATCACCGCGATATCGGTGGCCCTTTGCAGGTTTACAAAACCCAGAGCGACGGGGAGCGATGTCGCCACGTTGAAACACTCAGCGCAACGCTCTCTGCTGCCGCAACACAGTGTGTGCACGGCAAGAGTGCTTGCTTCTGCACATCGGGAAGTGAAACGCGCCCTTCACACATATGAATTAGGAGCGCGAAATTATCACAAATGCGCTTCCCCCTGATTTGTTTCCAATGCACTGCAAGGAAACCTTTTCCTAGCTAATACTTGTCATTTCGATGATTCCACGTGCCGCCCGTGCTTCAAAAGTGACTGCCCAGTTGACAGCTGCCGCTATCGAGCACCTTGTCGGTCGCACTCGTCAGAGAAGACCGTTTCGCTTATATGCCGTGTTCAGCGCTACAAAGGACATCATGCAATTGCACTTTATCGCGAAAATTAATTTGAGCGGTATATTGCACGAATAACTGTGGCACTGCCGGATCACTTTCAATGACCAGTCAAAGTTGTGTGCAAGCCCCATCATGCACCGTGCATGTAGTACTCATCGAGTTCCTTCACTTCAAAATAACCACCACGTAGCACACGAGGACACAGACAACGTCGCAACTCATGTTTTATTGCAGAAATTAAGCCGTGCTTTCACAACCAGTGCTTCTCGTGCTAGCTTATTTCACATCACAGTGTATGTACTCGTATTAATTTCCAAATAATAGGGCTGCCTTTTATTGGTATATTTACAATAACCATATATATACAAATCGCTAGCCCACGTGCTTTCTTTTTCTTTTCTTTCTTCCGTTTTCATGAGCTTTACAACATTTTCTTGTTCTACGGGAATTTCAGTCTCGACTTATATGGTCCTTATATTTATTATTTTCGCATAGAAAACGACGTCACCGATACGAAGTGATACACAAACACGCCTGTGAGTGCGTTTGCGACACAAAATGCTCAGTCTATAGTTGCACGCGCACACGGTTTCCTTTCTTTCTTTCTTTCTTTTACGGTATACTCACAGTACCCTTTCATGTTTCGGCCGCACCATTTCTCACACACGGGTCCTTATGCGGCGCATATGTGGCGCCCACGGTTATACCAATCTGCACGGTCGCCATCGTAAACGGTAAGTGGCAGCTCTGCGGTTGCCTCACTGAGCTTCAATCGCCGCCAAATTCGTGAACACCTGCGAAGTCGTCAAAGAACTCTGCTCTTCCTGGTACTCCCTCAAATTCTGAAGCACGTATCCGGGCTTCTTCTTTGCGAAAAACGATGTCTCTGGAATGAATCCATAACGTGTAATGAACAAACGTTAAATGTGACCGCAAGCAACAGACTTGTTATGATGAGGAAGTGAGAGAAGTTATATACCTTTCAAAATGAATCCAGAATCTTTAATCGTCAGCTTTTTGTTCCTCCAAGACAGGTAGAGCAGCAAAAATGTGCCAGCGTAAAACTCATTCACAACATCCATGACGTCATTTCTTTCGTTGCAGCACCTGCGCGTAATTCAACGCTTTTAATATATTTTCAGTTCATGTAACTAAGGGTATTCTTAAACACAAGCTCAAACATATACTATGCAGCTTCCCTGCCTTCCAGGATTGCCTCTGTGCTAAAAGCGTATCCTAACCCTCCCCCGTGCGTGCGGGTGTGTGCATGTGTGTGTGTGGGGGGGGTGGGGGTGGAGAGGGTAGGGGGCAGAGCTAGAGTGTCCAGTGTGCCCAAACTATAGCAAGATTAGAAAGAAAAAAAAAACGATGCACATGAAAAGCAAACGTATGTCAGGTATGTGCCAGTCGATTCTTAATTCGTCCTGCGTAAGTATATAGCTGCAGTTGCAGAAGCAACAAGGATTTCCATGGCGAGAATTATCAACCCTTAAAATCAACTGGCAACCAAGTCAAACAGATAATTCTAAATACCGGTTAATTCGAACAAACCAATCATAAGAAATGAATCGTTAAAACGTGCGCCCGTTTAATTTTCAGGTTTCTGCGCATTGGTCGCGCAAACGGCTGCGCGACCAATAGGCAACAACCACGCAATCGCAGCTCTGACACTCCGAATGTTCTTGCGTGGGTATTTTGTCCATCCTTTAACCTTTCGTAAAGCATGTGTCCACGCCTGAATTCATTTATAGTCGGGCATATATAATGGAATAATTATTCTTTTTTCTCATCTCTTCGCGCGGAACTTTGCGTCGAAAGGTATCCTAGTATAAATGGAGCTCTCGATCCGCTAAACCGTTGCTAAGTTTCGTAGTATGGCGCTTACTGGGCCAGAACTGGCCCTTGCGCCACAAGAACCCATTAATCAATCAACCAGTTTCGCAGTGGATTTTGTTTAGTACCATTCGTGGGGATGTGGTGTTTGCGCGTTTCGTCCATGATAAATCAACAGTACAAGTTGTCTGCGGAGATGCCAAAGAAAACTATATAGGGCCGGTATAATGTAAGGATTCATTTCGCCCGATTCTAGCCCTTCCTTATCAACACGCACGTCCGTTCACGTGGCCGGCCGATGCCGGTGATAACGTGGGTGGACCGCCACTCAAGCCACTGTCCAAGCGCGAAAAGGAATATAGCATTAGAATAGAATCGTTACATTATACCGGCATTTTGTTTGCAAGAAAAAGAAAGAACGAAAGAAAAGGGTGGTACGGTCTGTCACCCAAAGGAAAATATTAAACTCCGGGGCCTTACGTGCCGAAACCCCGACATGGCGAGCCATATGCCGTGGGTTTCAGCGAACACTTTCAAAAATGCTTAAAAGTTGCCTGCGACCGACAGCACAACTGTAGTCACTGCATCGCCTCCGCAGCGGGCTGCGAGGCGATGGCCATCACCGCGTGCACGACGCGCGTCTGTGTGTTGTTTGTGTTCAGCGCGGGCTCCACTGACCGCTGCAACGGTTATCCGGGCTTTGTGCTATTCGTGTATCTGTGCGACGTCTTCTCATCATCCGTGGGGCCTGCGCTGCTGAGCCAGGTGCATTCTCTCCGTATAGGTGCGAGACGTAAGCGAAAAAAAAAATCTAATTACGGGGTTTTGCGCGCCAAAACCACGATGTGATTATTAGGCACGCCGTAATGGGGGACTCCGCAAACTTGGACCACCCGGAGTTCTTTAACATGCACTTAAATCTAAGTACACGGGTGCTTTCGCACTTCGCCCCCATCGAAATGCGGCCGCCGTGGTCGGGATTCGATCCCGCGACCTCAGCAGCCCAACACCGTAGCCACTAAGCAACCAGGGCGGGTATGAGAGACGTAAGCGAACATTTTCTAGTGTGGAGCGACGCGGGGAGCAGGAGCAGCAATTTTATGGAAGGGATTCCTCCCGCATTCGTGGCTTGTCACTGACTGTGTTCATCGCAGTGGTAAAAGGCCGTGCGCACCTGATTCCCAGTGAAAAGCAGAACCACTCGCTGCACGCGTTCAGCGAGCGCACACCGTGACGAACTCTCTGGCAAACTCGCGAAACCACAAGATCCCGAACGCAGCGTATTTACTACTCCATCCGGGGAGCTTTTTGAAAACAGCGCAGCTGCCCGCGAGCAGGATGTCGTTCCATTTTCATTTAAAGCGACATCTCCTTTGTGAACTCTCTCGCACTTGGATGCGTGGAACCGTGGCTGCTGCAGCTGCCTTGCCGAATAGGGCACGTGCGCGGGCGCACGAGTCAAAACCGGTGAGCGATAGTGAACCGCTCTTTTCTGCGTCGTACTTGAGTACGCTTGCACTCCTCCTTGCCATTCTTCTCTCGACAAACGTCGAACATCGACTTCGTCCTCGCGACGTCACTGCGTCAACGTCTCACAGCGTGCATTAACTGATGTTTGCATTTCGGCGTAGCTTGTGAACAGTGTAGGGCATAGACATTAAACGTTGCATATGTACAAGTTGCATGGGATAACAATAAATACAGTTGTATGTATGCCATGTAGGTTTATACTATTTAATTAACCGCTTCACACAGAATTCGAGATGGGTGTCGGACCTGCATAACTTTTTTTTTAGAGAATTCTCTTATGAACAAGTTAAATAGAACTGCACAAAGGATAGCGTGCCAAAAACAAATGCAGATGGTATTATGAAAAGTGAACTAAACTTTTGCACTGAAACATCAACCGTCGAACGAAGTTAAAAAGTTAGCCAATTAGTCACTATAGTCGGGTGCAACTTTATAAGGTAGCGGCATTTGCCTCTTAAAGGCGGATGCACGCAAGTCTCCACCAATGGGCGCGCACTCTAGACTGACGTCATGACCCGGACCCGGCTATTGTACCCGGCTATAGTAATCAAACTATTAGGTTGAAGGCACAGTACTGTCGGCTTCTCCGTACGGCTGCTAGCAACATTCACTTGGTCTCATCCACATAGAGAACATTTACGCACTTCTTTATTTCCTTGAAGCATGGCAATAATTCGCACATCGTCTACGTCCACAGGCAATGATTAAACCCTCGACGTGGAGCTAGAACAGAATGAATTATCGGCCGATGCCCATTTTATTTATTTATTTATTTATTTATTTATTTATTTATATTCCAATCCCCTCTTTGGGAATTTTAGCAGGTGTGTTACACAAATACAATAATGAACCAAATTTGCACAAAGGAACAATAAAAGTTGCATGCATCATGACAGTTGAGACAGCATGTAAAACAATTAGACTAAACTAGATAAATAATGACGTCAGTGTCGACGGGCCATTAAGGACCACCCAAAACACCAACAAATAGCGAAAAATAAATGCGGGCAGATTATTTCATCTTTAGCGCCACTCGATCTGGTCAAAAACATTATCCAGTAAGTAAGTTCCGAGACAGAAATATGCACATCCGTTTGGGTGACCGGGTAAATTTGTGCTCGCGGTTGGGGTGACCCAGCGGTGACCGACTGGGTCGTGGTGACGACTGACAGGATAGACACGTACTGTGTGAATTTAATCCAGCTCTATATGTCAAATTCACAATGGTAAGGACACAGGACGAGCGCCGACCAGCGCTATACATGATATGCCGACAAGATATGCCGACAGGATATGCCGACAGGATATGCCGACCAGCGCTCGTCCTGTGACCTTTCACTCCTTCGGCGTCTTGTTCGCGCTGTTACCACTATGAATGTATTTCGCAGCCCGACTGCTTGAAGCGGGCCTTAAACCTGCATATACGCACCTGTTCAGTACCTCCTCCCTGAGGGCCTCTATGGACACCTTCGTGATGTTGAGGCTCATCAGAGCAAACGGGAAGTTCTGAAAAGAAAATAGGCAGCGCCTCTTCCAGCTAGCGCATCCAGGTGGATGTTCAGGGCCGCAAATAACTCATTATAATCATTACTTATCTCCCACAGTTCTGTTAGTTGACTCCTCTAAAAAGATCCCCAGCCAACACACCCCAAACCAAGCAAGAAAGAATGCGAAGAAAAGAAAGAAAACTTGGTCACACGATATACTACATGCTGTCTCTCAAGCGCGGAGCTCTCGCTGCGCGCGTTTGCGTGCGCGCGTTTACAGGGCTGGAGAATACCCGGCAATATTTCAACTCTGAACAAAATAATTCGCGTGCATAACGTGTACACGAGACAAATCTTTAGCAAACTGTCTGCCACTAGCAAAAGACGTTAAAAAATCAGCGGCAATTTAGCGCGCTGTCTCTTCGACCACCATCATATATATATATATATATATATATATATATATATATATACTCCTAATGCTAACGCATTCCCAATTGTCTACAACATGCGTATTACTGAAGTGGTGATACTATTACGATTTCTGCTAGGCAGACGCGACCTTCGCTATACTCCTCGGCTTCAATTTCGCAATTACAACATGTGCCCTAAAGTGAGTAATTTAAAAGTTAGCTAGCACATTTCGAACAATTAGCGAAATTATCGCTGAACATTTCCTGGTTGATATGTCCGCCTAACCTTGTAGTCTATCTAAAAAAAACGGCCGGGGCTTAGATATGACAGTTAATTTAAATGAAAGTGTTCCACATAAAAAGAAACATCTCATATATTACCACATATACGTGTCTGGATGCACAGATTACAGCAGCGTTACGAGGGGTCAGATTCTGCGTAAATATGTTAGTTCCAGAGGAGATTCGACAGTACTGTTATAACATCCGTGAAAATCGTTCCCCAGACTGAACGTTTGCTCGCAACAGAACAGTGAAATCTCTCTTCACGGCTTGTTCTATCTCGAGTGTCGGGAAGGTGCTTAAAGCGCATAATCCGATGGCAAACTGCACACAGACACAGAGGTGTGACCGAGAGAAATTGTAAAACATGCTAGAAATGGTTGACCAAAAAAAACGAGCATTCTCTATACGATCTGAGCGATGCACCTATGATTGCCAACCTCAAGGGAGTAGTTTAACAATTTTCACTTCAGAAGGACCAACTCTTGGACTAGTTCGTCTGACATGATGACAGTAAAACTAAGCGCGAATGAATTTGAACAACACACGTGCGTAGGTTAATAATAATAATAATATTTGGGGTTTTACGTGCCAAAACCACTTTCTGATTATGAGGCACGCCGTAGTGGAGGACTCCGGAAATTTTGACCACCTGGGGTTCTTTAACGTGCACCTAAATCTAAGCACACGGGTGTTTTCGCATTTCGCCCCCATCGAAATGCGGCCGCCGTGGCCGGGATTCGATCCCGCGACCTCGTGCTCAACAGCCCAACACCATAGCCACTGAGCAACCACGGCGGGTGTGCGTAGGTTAGATAACCGTTGGACCATTCGGGTTACAGAATGGGTGCCAAGAGAAGGGAAGCGCAGTCGAGGACGACAGGAGAGTAGGTGCGGCGATGAAATTAGGAAATTTGCGGGCGCTAGATGGAATCGGTTGGCGCAGGACAGGGGTAATCGGAAATCGCAGGGAGAGGCCTTCGTCCTGCAGTTGACTTAAAATATGTTGTTGGTGATGATGATGATGATGATGATGATGATGATGATGACACATGGAACAGACGAGAACAAGCGCGCTGGTATACCAACTGTTAATTCCTATCAACACCCTACCGATTTATGAGCTCTTTCGAGCACATCCGTCAAGCCACTTCTTGAAGCGAAAGTGCGAAGTCGTATTAGCTACAACTATGGCGCATATGTCAGAAGTACTTCCTCCAGAAAATCAAGCTCGGCATTGTGCAAAACAGCAGACGCCTCGAAAAAGCAGATAGTGGAATGCTTGCTAATAAAGACGGCCTCCAAAGCCAACCGAGCCGTGTTACTTGCAGATCTGCCTAGAATTTTTGCCCCAAGAAGGAGCGTATCGCATCCGCGCCCCGTAATATACGGACACTGCCAAATGCGCAAGCTTGTCGTCTTTCTGCCTAGCTTTTAGAGCATGCATGCTCCCTAAGTCAGCCGTTTACACACCGGTCGGTCTGCCCGATGTAAACCTTCCCACATTCCATAGGATTTATAAGCACGAGAGAGCGTATAAATGGGTGGTGTGTTTACAGGAATAAACGGTTGGTAGTAGCGCTTGTCCTTGCCTGTTCAATGTGTATTTGTCTAATTTATTCGCGCTTATTTTTACACTCGACAAGTGTCACGCTGGTCACGACTACTACAACCCTTGTCTGTACAGCGGAACAACTGATTTGCCCAGAACGGTCATACCTATAAAGTAATTCTTGCCTTTAGTACTGACTGCAATACGTAAACCATATAATGTTGTTACCTTCTGATTTGTAGATACACTTGTAAGCCTCCATTATCTCTGTCCAGAAATTATTGGGCTTCCAACAACTTATTCCGGCTTTACTAATAAGTATTCTACTTAATAATAATAATAATAATAATAATAATAATAATAATAATAATAATAATAATAATAATAATAATAATAATAATAATAATAATAATAATAATAATAATAATAATAATAATAATAATAATGTCCACTGCAGTACGGAGACGACCCTAGCGATCCCCAATCACCTTTGTCTTGCTCCAGCTGACCCACATATTACGCCCGCAAATTTTCTGATTTCATCGCATCACCTAATTCTCTGCCGTCCTCGATTACGCTTCCCTTCTCTTGGAATCCATTATGTAACTCTAATGGTCCCCCGGTTATCTGCCATACGCATTACAGCTCCATTTTTTGCTCTTAATGTAACTAAAATATCGGCTATTCCCGTTTGCTCTCTGATCCACACCGCTATCTTCCTGTCTCTTGACGTTACTCCTAACAATTTTCGTTCCACAGCTCGTTGCACGGTTGTTAACTTCTCAGGCTTCTTTGTTAACCTCGAAGTTCCTGCCACATATGTCAGTACTGGTAAAATGAAATGATTGTGCACTTTTTTTTTTTTTCAGGGATAGCGGTAAGCTGTCCGTCATGATTTGGTAAGGCTTGTCGTATACGCTCCGACCCATCTTTCTTAATCTTCTGTAAATTTCCTCCTTATGATCAAGATCCCCACTGAGTAATGGGCCTAGATAAACGTACGCTTGCGAATATTCTAGAGGCTGACTGCCAATCATGAATTCTTGTTCTCTTAATTGCCAGGCTATTGAACATTATCTTTGACTTCTGTACAACCCTACTGTGTTACTGAACAGTACAATGTCATATGAAAACCGAGGTTGCTTATATATTCGCAGTTAATCCTTACTCCTAATCCTTCCCAGTCTAATAGTTTGGATACTTCTTCTAAACATGCAACGAATAGCATTGGAGAGATTGTCTCTCCCGTACTTGACCCCTTCCTTGATCGGTATTTTTCCCTTTTTCTTCTAGAGAATTAAGATAGCTGTGGAGACTTTCTAGATAGTTGCCGAGATATTTACGCATGCTTCCTGTTCTCATTGACTACGCAAGGCCTCCGGGACTGCTGGTATCTCTACTGAATCAAATTCCTTTCCGTAATTTATAAAATAGTTAAAATTATGATATTGTAATTCAAGAGAAGTCAATTTAGCTATGTAATGATGCCGTGCGACGTCACACCCCTCCCCCCCCCCCCCAAGAAAGAAGAGAAAAAGAACTGTCACAATAGTAAACGGATATTAGTGACCGCTTGACACCGCCCATCGGCAGGAAAAATTAAGGCTGAAATAGGTCAAAAGCGGCGTGTAAGGGGCAATAAAGCGCAAACACAAAGACAGCACAAACGCCAGCATTATTAGAGTTTTTTACAACCTATTACAGTTGAGTGATAAATAGACACAGACCTGTTCTCGATCGCGCGAAAGGCTGTAAATGTCGTTAACGAGTTCTATGTTCCCAAAGCCTGTGGTCAAGAAAAGCAGGTGCAGTATACCAAGTAGACCGACGCCCCTCAAGTCAGTGGCTGGGTCGTTCCCTGCGGAGTGACAATATATTTGTAATCTGCGCGACAACTTGCCAGTGTAAGAAAGCTTGCTACCTTGGAACCCGATTCTCTCCCAATGACTGCCGTACCTCGGGCAATCATATACAGTGTTCGTGAGTTTCCTGTAGATTGTCTGCAGAATCTCCAAATGCAGCGTGTTCTCGTTATCGAATGGACCTGAGAGGATCATAAAGAAGCACATGTTACGGCCTGTTCACACGCTACCCTAGCTGGTGTTTTAGATGCGAAACTCAGGCATACACTGGGCCAAGGCGAAAGTGAAGTCTCTGGCCGGCACTAGCCCCAACTTCAAGCGCGGCGGACCGAAAAGGCAGTGCAAAATCAGTTTGATCCCTCTCCGCTGGATCACAGGCCTGATGGCAGACTGCGTGCGAAAGCAGGTTTCTAATGAACTCGAACGTGTGATGCTATAGCATGCACGTTTGACTCGGCAAGCTTACCATGACGGAACTCAGGTCTCTCTCCTTGAAGTGGCAAAGCGCTTCTTCATACGTGATAATACGCGAACAAAATGTCACAGTCCCTATACCTAAAAGAATGACAGATAAGGAAGTGTTGTGCAGGTTTCGCAGAGAGACATATGGTGCTTACCGACAACATTCGTTACTCTTTCCCACTCTTCTTGGACCGCGCGCTGTTCCTCTTGCACTTTTAAGGAATCTTAGGGGTGAAAACGTGATTTATTTTCTTTTTTTTTTTTAGCAATAATTGTCAATTGGTGGAAGTGGTCTTACCGAATTCTGCGCGCTTAAAGAACGCCGGTGTACTGAGGTCGGCCGGGTCCTGAAATTAGAATAACGCAATAATTAGCGCTGGTCAAGTACCCTTCTCCTATACTTCGTGACCACCACGTCGCCGAACTGCATACGATGAAACTGAAGCATGAAGCTCAACTTTCCAACGACGGCATTCGCCAAGTTTCACCACGGTGCCACGCTTACACGGGCGCTACGTAACGCTAAAACTCAGCGCAGTTAGATGTGCACAGACTCACGACGGAAGTGCCACGCTCTGCGCTAAAGCCGCGTCCACGCAGCGCACATTTCCGCGGAGAGGTGAAACGGTGTCACCGTCGTTATACCGTTTCGTCGCTCTCCTCGGGTTCCAGTGGCCATGTGTCCATTTTGGCCCGGAGACTGTTTGGACGTTGCCTAGACAACGCGCTCGTTGGGATCCCGCTTGGGAAGGGTGCGAGGTTCTCGAAATGGTTATCGAAGGCAGAAGGCGCTACTGCTTGTGAAAGCACTGCCCAAATGCCCCGTCCCAGAGAGTCCTGAGGGTGCGCCAATTTTTTTTTTCTTTCGCTCTCAGTTTTCCGGATCACTTCACCGGCCTCCCCGATCTCCCTCCCGGGCATCGGAGTAGGCCCCTTCCAGAACGAGCGTCGCGCAACGCAGAGAAATGGTGAGAGGCGCATTGATCGCGCGCTGCTCGCATACAGACGAGCGCCGTCGTCCGCTGGATACCCGCAGATATTCAGCAGTGGATTTCGGGTACTTTCCGAGTCCTTGTAATCATGCACGCTCGTCCGTAAGAAGATGCCCAAACGACAATCTGCATCTCCGCACGAGTGCTAATTTTTGCCTCTCACCGAGCTTCTAGGAGATCACAGCGACTAACGAAACGAGGCGTGTGCTGTTGGAAGCGCACACAGTCGATGCTCGCGCTTTGAACAGTGTCCGGCCTGAACTGGGACAGCGCGTGCGACATTCTACGTTACGGTTCATGGCAGCGTATGCACATTTCATATATTATACCGTATGTGCTATTTGACTATTTGACGTATGTGCTACATGACTCGATGCCATCAGTGGTACGTTATGGATAGTGTATTTTGGTCCGGTAAGCATTGGTGCAGAATGCTTCGTACAACGTAGTATATGAAAGCATATGTTGCGAGCAGTAGCGTGACTGCAGCTGTCAGACAGACCAATTTGCCTGGGTGGCTCGCTTCCGCAGCTGGCTGGCGCGCTACGTAAAATAGTTGCTAATTTCACACGCAGCACCACTGGCAGGAGATAGCTATAGGAGTGCCATTCACGTAATAACGAATGAATTAATTAAATTTGCTGCGATTTCATCCACTTAGCAAGCACATGTCGAGCCTACATCCAGTGTGCGTATTTTAAGGTGTGGTCACCCGCAGGGACTCCTGGCACTGCTTAGGAAGCTCAAGTCGACGCCCGACCGCGAGCTGCGGATCTTGTTGCTGGGTCTGGACAACGCCGGCAAGACAACCATCCTCAAGAAGTTGGCGTCGGAAGACATCACGCACATCACGCCGACACAGGTGGCTTAATTATTCGATGCAGTGCGAGCGATCTTCCCAAGGTGCGCGCGCTCATGCTGCAAAACCGACGGATCGCTTTCGCAGTGAACGGTATACTGTATGCACGGTGACGTTGTTGGCACCTTGGTCAGACAAGAGCGCTTCTTATATTATGCGACAGTGCTCGCTAAGAATGTGTGGGTGTGAGGCAGAGGGGAACACTGCAACTGTGTCACTCAAGGCGGACACCTTAACCTATAGCCACGCCAGCCCTCGATGGTCCCAAGGGGGGCCGGCGTGGCTCCCTCCCAGTGGCATCGAAGTCTCTCTCCCTCCCAGTGCTGAGGGCACCTTTCACCCAGTGACGTTGGAAGTGAAGGGGGGGGGGGGGGGAGTGAGTTTAGAGTGCGCTAGAGTAGGGAGCATACATGCAAGCTCTGTTTTAGGTGACTGTTTGGGCATGTTGGTAGGACATGAATGCAGCTTTTTGCGCACAAGATGAGGACGAAGAAGAGGCTGAGACACACGAGCGCAGGGGCACACCTGCGCTCCTGTGTCTCAGTTTCTCCTTCGTCCTCGCCTTCTGAGCACAAAGCTGCATTCTGTTTTAGGGTGGTCACAACACCAACATTTTGACCGCTGTTTATTGCCAAACTTGGAGAGTTAGCCATTTTGATTCCCAATCTGGCTAGAAGTCGCGGCGCATTCCTGATTTTTTTTTTTTTTTGTCACGCTCTGACGTACCAATGTTGGCACGCGATCTATTAAATTTCTTTAATTTAGTTTTATCCGATGCGCACACAAAACTTGCATGAATCTATACTACTAGTTGTTTTTTCCTTTTATTTTAACACATCAAACTTATAATTATATTTTTTTTCTCCTCCATGTCGTGCGACACGTGTACGTGTCTACGTATACGTGTCTTACAAGTATACGCGTTATACACGTATAACTTGTTGCTTTTTATTTCATTTCATTTCATTTCATTTTATTACCTTAAAGACCCCGTTGGGGGGTATTACATAAGGGGTGGTTAACATGTGAACATAGGAAAAGGCAGGTGTTACATTGAAATACAAGTTTCAACAGTTTCTAGAAATTGTGAATGACATGTGATGGCAGCGACATTAATGGGTAGGTCGTTCCAGTCCTTGGCAGCTCGAGGAAAAAATGATGATTGAAAAGTGACAGTTCGTGTTCGAGGGCGAGAAACTTGGAGTTGATGGCTGGTGCGCTGTGACATGCGTGAAGATGATGGCGTGACGTAAGGCGGGCGGCTTAGTGAGCTGTAAAAAAATTTGTGATAAAGAGAGAGCGTGGCGATGCGACGACGAAAAGCAAGAGATGCCAAGCTAGATTGTGCTTTTAAGTGTGAAACGCTGATGTTATATGAATATGAAGAATGGATGAATCTAGTCGCACGATTCTGAACCGACTCGAGTGCATTGATGATATATGTTTGATGAGGGTTCCAGATGGCGGCGGCATATTCCAGTTGTGGCCTGACAAATGATTTGTATGCGAGTAGTTTGACGTGCTGTGGAGCATGACGAAGATGACGCCTCATGAACCCAAGGGACTTGTTTGCTGACGAGATTACGTTAGTAGCATGCGCATTCCAGGAAAGGTCGTGGGACAGGGTTACGCCTAAGTACTTATATGTTAGAACTGATTCTAGTGGGACGTTTGCAATTGTGTAAGTAGACAGATAAGGATTACGACGGCGGGAAATTGAAATAAATTTGCACTTGTTAGGGTTCAAGGCCATTTGCCAACGGTTGCACCATTCCTGCACGTTATTAAGGTCATTCTGGAGAGATGCTTGGTCAGAGATGTTAGTCACAGTACGATAAATCACACAGTCGTCAGCGAAGATACGAATAGGACAAGATACATGCAGCGGAAGATCGTTAATGTATATTAGGAAAAGAAGCGGTCCTAAGACTGAGCCTTGAGGGACACCTGAAGTGACAGGGAGGGGTTCGGAGGAGACGTTATTGACAAAGACGAACTGGGAACGATTAGTAAGGAATTCTTTTATCCATTGTACTACAAGAGGATCCAAGTTCAATCTAGATAATTTTATTAGCAAGCGGTTATGAGGCACTGTGTCAAAAGCTTTAGAGTAGTCTAGAAAGATTGCATCGGTTTGAACGTTGTTGTCAAGATTAACGTGGAGATCATTAAGGAAGATAGCTAGTTGTGTTTCACATGAAAGCCCTTTACGAAAACCATGTTGTGAAGGATGAAAGAAGTTTTCCGAGTCTAAAAAGTTCATGATATGCGAGTATATGACATGTTCCATGATTTTGCAAGGTACACTAGTTAATGAAATGGGGCGGTAGTTTAAGGGGGAGTCTTTGTTACCTGCTTTGAATACTGGAACGACCTTTCCCACTTTCCAATCATCCGGTAAAGTACCTGTAGACAATGATTGCGTGAACAACAGAGTGAAACATGCCGCGGATATATGCTTAGTATTCATTAGGATCTTTGAGTTAATTTCGTCTACACCAGAAGAAGTACATAATTTGTTTTTTTCAATGATTGATAGTATACCATCTACCGAAAATACAATGGGTGGCATATGTGATGTTATGTTAGTAGGTAGTGGAGAGTCCGGAGTGGTAGTTTCTTTTGTAAACACGGAAAAAAATGCTGTGTTGAATATATCGGCGCACTCGGCGTCCGTGGCGGTGTCGCCTGCTGCATTCGTCACGCTGATGGTACGAGCTTCTTTGGGATTTAAAATTCGCCAGAACTGCCGAGGATTTTGAGTAATTAGCTTGGGCAGGTCGACGTTATAAAAAGATTTTTTAGCAGTGCGAAGGGCACTCAGGTAGGCGTTCTCTGCCGTGTAGTATCTTGACCAAGCCTCGGTGCTTCCAAGACGCGTGGCTAGCCGGAAGCGACGTTTCTTTTGGTTTTCAAGCTTCTTTAAATCTCTGGTGAACCATGGCTTATTTTGATTAGTGTGCATAGTTATTCTTGGTATATGTTTGTTTACGAGTTCATTAATTTTATTTTTAAATAGTGTCCAGTTTTCTTGAGGCGAGCGCATATGGAATAATGTCTCAAAAGTAGAAAGGAAGTCACGTAACTCGTAATTAATAGCTTCGTAGTTCCCTTTATCATACAGGCATATAGTTTTGTTAGATTTTGGATGTCGCATGGGTTGAAAGTTGAAGGTGGTATGGATTACTTTATGATCACTTACCTCACGGAGGTAAGTTATGGACGATAGGCTGTCAGGATGGCTGCTTAGTATAAGGTCGAGTACATTAGATGTGTCTTTTGTAACCCGCGTAGGCTCTAGCACAAGTTGAGTTAGACTGAAATTAAGACACACATTAACAAATTCTTTAGCAGCTTCATTGCCTATGATTAAAGCACTATTGTTAGTCCAGTTGATTTGCGGAAAATTAAAGTCACCGAAAAGCAGGATTTCTGCGTTAGGGTGTTTTTCCCTAAGTTTGCTCAGGATGTTATTAAGTTTATGCGAAAAATCAGGAGTGTTATGTGGTGGTCTGTAACAAACGCCCAAGAGAACAGTCTGTGGTGAAGCGCGGCAGATTAGCCATATTATTTCCAAGTCAGTCTCAATGGTTGCAAGCGTGCACGATAAATGGTGATGCGCGGCGATTAGCACACCACCACCTCGTGAGATTTCGCGGTCTTTCCGGAAAAGGCAGAAATTCGGCAAGTCAGCAAGAACCTCAGTATCAGTAATATCGTCAGTGAGCCAGGTTTCAGTTATTATCAGCAAATTACTGTTAGACGACAACACGAGGTTAGACAGAATATCGCGTTTAGGAAGGAAGCTGCGTGCGTTGGCGAAGATTACGGAAAGGTAGAGGTTAGCTCGTGTCGATACCGTAGGGCGTTTCCCGCGTCGAGTTGGCTGCTATTGTAATTCTTTCACACTCTGTGTGCGTTCATCGAAAACATAGCGCTTATTACCCATAAACAGAGTTTTAAAGCGCAGGGAGTAAGGTGCTGATTTGCTTTTTGCGAATGATAGAAGGTGTCTGCGGGCCAATTGAACAGGACGCGTAAAATCCTCGCCAACGCTGAAGTTTGTTCCTTTAAATTTAGGGCCGTTAGAGAGAACAAGATCTTTTGTTTTATGAAAGGTGAACTTCACTATTATGGGGCGGTTACGATTAGCTGCACGATTGCCCAAGCGGTGCGCGCGCTCGATTTCTTTTGGGTCAAGAGTGATGCTCATATGTTTGCGACAGTGGTCAATGATTATGTGCTCCGATTGCGCGAACGACTCTGACCCTGAAGATTCATCAATACCATAGAAAATGAGATTGTTGCGCCGAGAATGATTCTCGGCATCATCAAGACGCGCTTCCAGCCTCTGAATTGTGTGTGCTGCACGGGCAGCATCACTCTTCACGCTTTCTATATCAGAACGCAAGGGGATTAGGTTTTGGTATAAAAAGCAACAAGTTATAAGGTACGGTGGCATGCTCGTGGTAGTATTATCTCACACCAAGAATGTGAACTGCATTAGGCATTGTCGTTGCCTTCCACTTGTACGTAATATGTAAAGGGTGTTTTGCGAAGTGTGCTGTAATAAAGACTGTGCTTACCAGCCTCTTTAACTAAAACGTAGACGTGCCGTGTACTGCGCTCAGACACGCTATATATCTCTGGCTGCTGAGGCCAAAGTTTACAGAAAAAGGTTAATTAGTTTCACGTCACCAAAGGTTGCCGGAAACATGGTCTGTCGGCTGGTCTTTTGCCATTTTGATTCCAACATTTTATAATTTGTCGGAAAGTTTAACCTGCTAACTTAGCTGGCGGCCGCAAGCACCCGTACAAATGCTGTCATCACACTAGAAAAGAGCCTACATGTGGGCTCCCTAGACTAGAGGAGATAGCACATAATCGGTCACACAAATAGGTGGCAAGCAAGTGAACGCCCCACCATCCACTCCATTCCATCACATTCCTTCCATTCAATTCAGCCGCCAAGCAATGACGACGCTCATGCTCCCACCGTCGCTCTAGAAAACCTGCTCGCTTGTCCTGCTTTAGTACAAGTTGGCCCTGCGGCAGAACATATGAGTTTAGGATAGCCTGTGACAAGAACTTCCACAACATCCGCCGGATTCATAAAGCTTCCGTTCTGTGTAAGCTCTATCAGTATAGCCAGTTATAACTGACCGAAATTACCTGCACAAATACTTTTGTGAATCCGGAGCATGTCGCAGACCGTCCGAAACTCAGATGTCCTGCCGCGTCTTGCGTTAAAATACCACGAATGAACAGGCTTTTACTAAAGCAGTGGTGGAAGCGGCCCTCAGAATTTTGGGGCAGCTCAGGGAGGTGAAATAGTTCTTGGAGCACAACTCGTTCTTCGAGCAGATCTGTAATGACAAGCAGTACTCCGGTCCACCAAAATTATGTGTCGAATGAATAAAATAAAACAAGGTAATTTAATATGGGATGTTTGTTAAACACCAACTAAAGATATCGAACGTGTAATTGTTGCCTATAGACATTGCCCAAATCATGCTTTGGGGACAGTATATAATGGGCTACGACAACGCAAGTCTATAGAAGCGTTGTAAAACTTTTATGCAAGCAACAAGTAAAGGTCGCTGACTGTTTCCGATTGTGGCTGCCCCGTAAGAGACCCATGTATTCCAACGCTATCAGGTGCTTTCGATGTGTTCCTATTAAAAACAATTAATGAGGTTTTATGTCCCAAAGCGACGAGCGTCTGCAGGTTTATGAAGGGCACCTAAGCGGAGTTAATTCGGTAATGAACTCCATGGTAACTTTAGAGTGCATATTGTAATGACGTAATTGAAGCCAGTCGGTGTTTAAAGCACGTCCATTCAGTATGAATCACTAAACAAGCACCAGTTTTGATATGTTTGCCGCGAAAATGCGCCATGAAAATCTCTGTCGGTCCACGGAGTTTTGTTCCACCATGCGCAAGAAATGCTCATCGGGAAAGAAGAAAAACGTGGAATGAGAATCTATTTCGGTGCGCATCTTATGCAGATATTTCAAAGCCTCAGCTTGTTTGGTCTTCTGGCAAACGGCCATGGCATGACCAGTGATTGGTTTCAATTCCGCGATTGCAAAACGTGTCTTAAATCTTAATTAGCAATTTTGGTAATTATATGGATAATTACGTGGTTCAACAAATTACTTCGGGCTACTCAAATATGAAGGCCGCACTCATCAAAATGTCATCTTTACCAAAAATAAAGGCCTCTAGTAATTTTTTCTACCTCTACTGGAACGCACGATATGCAACGGTCGTTGTCATCATACTACAGGATGATCATTTTCAAGTTTTACGGAATTTTTAAAAATCGCCTGTAGCAGATAGCATAATTCTTGTCGTTAAGCTGGATTTGTCAAAGAGGCGGACATTACTAGCACGTAAAATCAAAACACATATTAACCTAATTAACTTCTTAATTAATTATATTACGCCATATATGGCAATGTTGTAGCTGGTGAGTTTGCAAGACGCATCCACTTGGAATGTATTTTCAGGATGACACCACTTTCAGGATCATATTTCCCAAAGTCTGGGACAAAATAGATGGGCGTTCCATTTACTTTTGTGCTTCAATGCATAAAAGAGCGCTTTGTTAAAAAGTAAGTGGACCAACAGTGCATTCTTATGGCAAGTTTGATGATGCATATCTCCAAATTGGTGTCATTCCAGAAATTCATTCTAAGTGGATACGCATGACAAACTCACCGGCTACAATTCGTGAATTGCAATATGTACCGCAACATAATTAAGAATTTAATTAGTAAATGTTTCTTAATTATTCGAATATGCATTCCGATTTTTCGTGCAAGTAATTTCAGCCTCTCTGAACAATCCAGTTCAAGGACTAAAATTATGGTATCTGCAACAGCCCATTTTAAAAAATTGCATAACACTTAAAAAATGATCACCCCATATAATAGACTTGATGCCGCAGTAAAGATATGTATCGAGCGGGATAAAGACATGCCCGTACAATCGACATCAAATAATTTATTTTCTCTTTCGAATACCGAAGAAAACGAAAATGCAAATCGAACAAGCCAATTTTTCACACACCAGCACGGCCCGTAACAATGGCGCCCACTGCTGTCATTGCTGCAGGGTTTCAACATCAAGAGTGTGCAAGCCGAAGGCTTTAAGCTCAACGTCTGGGATATCGGCGGCCAGCGCAAGATTCGGCCTTACTGGCAGAACTACTTCGAGAACACCGATGTGCTGGTCTGTGCGGATCTTTTTCTTCTTTATTCAGCTATTACCGCGCGTTCAATGGGGCTGGTTGGTTCATCTTAGAATAAGAACAGGAACAGAGCAACACAGGGCCGCTATTTTGTAGCGATGCCTTATGCCTTATTCTATGCTATTCTTATCATCCACCACACACGACCGCCTGATCCCGTTGATTATGTGGGCAGACCGTCACTCTGACCACTGGCCAAGCGCGAAAAGCCTGAAAAAGCATAGAATCTGAAAAGGCATCGCTACAAAATAGCGGCCCCGGACGAGCGAGTAAACAGGACAGAGCGCTGTCCTGTTTACTCGCTCGTCCTGTGTTACGTTGTTCCTGTTTTTATTACCGCGCGTTTTCTTCGCAGTGCTAGCAGTGCAATTGTGTTTCAGTTCTTGGCCGTGACGACCTTGATGTATCAGTTATTCTTGTATTCCTAGAGGGAGAGAGAGAGGCCTGCAGTTTATACAGGGGCCGATCGGAAGCCATTGTCATTGATTTGATTCCTGGGGCTGAACATGCCAAAATAACACTGGTGCTAAAAAGGGATGCGGTCTAGTGGAGGGCCCCGGATAAGTCCTTTTGCATTTCGCCGCCACCGAAGTGCGGTCGGAAACGAAACCCGCGAGCATTTCGCCTCTCATTTCGTCGACCGTCAACTGCATTGCCGCTGTATATCACCGCCTCCGAGTTGTGTTGTTGCTAAGTGCAAGTTCACCCGATGAAGAGAGCTCCATTCACCTGTCTGCCGCGGCGGTTATATACGTGCACGTCCGCGCGGCAATATTCCTCGCACTAGTCGAGCAGCGCTAAAAAAATTGGGAACCAATTTTGAAAAGAACATCATAATTTATGGACCCTTGAATGCGAATCCCGGGTTAATGTACTTTGAAATAGACTTAAACATGCGCAGACTAACACGCGCACTCCTGTACCAAAATGGTCTGCAATTGCGGAAGACACTCTTCTCGAAGCAAAATCAAGTTCAATTAATGTTATTTACAAGTAATTTAGTAAGTTTGAATTAGTACATTAAATAACAATAATTAAGTTCTCCAATTATATCCAACATTCATGCAGTTTTGCAGCTACAAATATCTGATTGACAATATTAAAGCCGCCTTATATCTTTCCCCGCGTGTCAACCATGTTGTATCACAGTGACCGCGGCGACTCTGCCGAAGTCAGGTGAACGGGGCTAAGCTGCTACCGTCGCGGGAGTCAGGCTGCGCTAAATGTGAAGAGCGTCGCATAACTTCAACCTGGCAGCGGCCGCTGAAGAAATAGCGTCGCTGCGAACTCAGCTATTGGTTGCGCTTCGTGTAGCTCCCTCGCGGTTGTGCGACGACGTCCCTTCGTGGCTCTTATGCGTTTGTTGGACAGGAAAAATTGCTCGGAGAAGCCCAATAGGAAATAAACGGCATTTAGCCGTGAAGGACGCCGCAAGGATCACGCATGTCGTTGACGAATTGAGGCATCTCACCCGTAAACAGCTGTTATGTTCCGGTAAACGCCTTACTAAGCTCTTCTCTTATCTTTTCCAAATGTCATTTGCTCACAGCAAAGGCAGATGCATATCAATGGCCGTGAGCGAATATTTGTTCAAGCAACGAACGATTGCGGAGTCGGTTTCCCCCCCCCCCCCCTTTTTTTTTCGCGAAGTACTTTTTTTTTTTCTGGCAACTTTTTTTTTCTTTCTTGTCCTTTCTTTATACTTTTTCGTAGAGGCAACTTTTTCTTTCTATACCTTTTTCGCTCACAATCCCAGCCGCTACGCCACCATTTCTCCCTCCCCACTCTTTTCTTCTTTAGTGGCCCTCGCCGCCGTAACACTTTCCGCACCTCGCACAGCCCTTCCCTCCATCGCGTCTTTCGTGGCAGACGACCTCATCGACCACGGCTAGTTCCCCTTTTTGTTACCCCTCTCTTTTGGCTGCTTTCTTCATTCACGCACTGTCGATAACACCTGGACGTGCACTCCCCTGTCTCGTTGTACTGCCGACTTTTGCGCGTTTCATTATGTCATCCCGCCTCGCTAATGAGGGTGCCCGCGATGCTTGATTCTAGTTTCCTGTGAAACTTCCTTCGTACTCAAAGTTTCTGTCCCAGTAGGAGTGCAGAATGAAACATTAAGTTAAGCCAGTGCTTGCGTCATCCTTCCACGCGTTCCTGTCTATTTGTACGAAGAGGGAGAGAGAATAATCGTTGCGGTAACGTGCACCAGGCGCAATCAACATTTAAACCTTTATTTTACGTGACCTCCTGATCGCAAGTTCACTGTGCGCACACAGCTCTGAAGCGTTCCTCGTGCAGCTGTACGTGATCGACAGCTCGGACAGGGCGCGATTCGAGGAGACAGGCGTGGAGCTCGCCGAGCTGCTCTCCGAGGACAAGCTGCTGGGAGTACCGTTGCTCGTGCTGGCCAATAAACAGGACTTGGTGCACAGCGCGCCGGCCGCTGAGCTGGCCGACGGCCTCAACCTGCCCGCCGTTCGCGACCGGCCCTGGCAGATACAGGCCTGCAGTGCGCTCTCTGGCGAGGGACTTAAGGTACGTCAACGCCGATGTCTAAAATCGTTGTTATATGACACCGCACCAGGAGAACGCTCAACGTCGTGCCAATCGGAACGTTCTCGCGGCCATCAACACAGCTCAGGTGCTAGCTGCAGCTGCAGACCTGTCCCCACATGCTCACGTGCCTCTTCAACATAATTGGCGAGAACCGGTGCGCACTACTGGAGTAACGTATCCCGCCCCCCCTTCTTCGTTTTTTTTTTTTTTTGTGAAGCAGTCTTTGCCTTATTCTTGTCACTCTGCGGTAGGTAGATTCCTGGCTCGCTTCGCTTTAATAAAAAGAAAATGTGTGACCGATGGTAGACCCGAACCTCTGCGTAAACAGCAGCCCAGTGCTCGAACCACTAGGCCACGATCGCGCGCCTACTTCTCTCGTTCCAAATGCAGCCAGCTCTCTGAAACACTCGGCGCGTGCACCACGTGCCACTTTCTCGTCTTCTTTCCTCGTGAAAACTCGCGCCTTGTGACGCTGTGTCAGACTGCACTCTATCCGAGACCGGCCCATTTTCCCCAGCATGTTACTCGTAGCAGTTTACGCTACGTAAAAAAAAAACAAGGAAACGTTCTGCCAACTTCATTATCGCCCAAATTAATCATGCTTTAAAATTTCATCCCTGGAGTACAAATGCCATCGTCGTTTTAACGTACACCGCATGACGTAGCCATAGGTACGTGCGAGTGTATAACACGTAGTTGTTGATGACGTCACAATCCGTGTTTCTCTCGCTTACGCTCACCCATAGCCATGTAGAAACCAACGATCGTCATGTAGTAAGCTCGTGTCGAACGGCCAGCGAAGATATCCTATACCATTGCTGCAGTACAATCGTCTTCGACGTGGTTGTCGTCGTGCTGCTGTCGTCACACAGGTACGCTCGCAAACACACACACGTACACAACTACTCAATTTACAAAAACGCGATGGTATTGTTTGGGGTTGTGCAAGCCCCAAACAATGACTGATACCCTGGTGCCTACAAAATGCTGCGCACAACATCGATTCCCACAGTGCGCAGAATCTGCACTTTTTTTTTTCAACAGAAAAAGACAGCTATTAAGGCGTGACGTCTCATCAAACGTTTTGTAAGCAACAGCACAAAATAACAAACGAATCCATGTGTAGTAAAATTCTTTCATACACAATTCAGAAATTGTACCTGTATGCACTATCCAAGGCTTTCCAGACACAGTGAGTGGTTTCAGTTAGAAGGTTTGTGAAAAGACAGGGAAAGCGACTGCAGAGCCCTAGGGAGCGCACAACCTCAGAATGCGCTAGCCTCACAAGCGTGCACACAGCAAAGCGTAAACTCCACAAGGATGCTTCGCAGGAGTACAGTATAGGAGCAACAACGTCACCGGCACTCGATTCTGCACACCCTTGTCAGCGACGCACTCAGCAGTGACAGCAACGGCGGAGTCGTCAGACTTTGTTCCCTGTAAAGGGTGCTCTTTGGTCAAAACTGCCTTGCCGAGGAGAAGCCCGCTTTCGGGTACATAGAAAGGAAGCTTGATAATGCATGCAGTCAAATCGTTGAGGCTCTAGAGCAAGCACACGAAACAGCTTCAAGATTTCAAACACGATGTCAAGATTTCATAGCCACGGTGGCCCTCGATATTTTCTAAGGAAGTTGAAAAATAGTTTATGCATAAATGGGAAGCCAACAAACAAAGACACCAAGGAAAACATAGGGGAAATTACTTGTACTAAAATGATAAATTAATGGCCATGAAAGTGTATGAAAAAAAAAAAAAACAACTTGCCGCAGGTGGGGAACGATCCCACATCTTCGCATTACGCGTGCGATTGACCACTTGCCTTTACCCAGAAAGATAACGTACTCATGACGCATGCGGCAGAAAGGATGTTCCACGTCTGCCGCCAAGGTTTGCGAGTGGTGGCGCTGGCTAACGCTCCCAAGAGGTGATGGCCACGTGGTATCACAAACCACTCACGCGCGGGCCTGTCATTCCGATGCAGCGGTTGAAGACCACGCGACGAAAGCTGGCCGCGCTCTCCAGATTGCGCTTTCCATCCTTCATTTTGCACTTCTCCGCATTCGACACGTGCCCAACTCCGACGCGGCCTATTCAAATACATGTAAAACGCAGAAACGCTTTTCCAAGATAACCCCCGGACCGATATTAATGAAATTTGTTGCAATTGAGAGAGAAAGGTAAATTATAATGACTGTTTCAAGCGGAATTTCTAGTCAGCGCCTCAATTTTGTTAAAAGAATTTTCAAAAATTCGAAGTTCGAAAAAATAGAAGCACGAAGTTTACAAATTAATGGCTCTGCATCAAGAACAGATATTGCGGTTTGGCAAACGGCATAGATTAGATCATTAAAAGCGGACAAATTCGATATGTCAATCTATATCTTATGTGAATTCGTTACGCTGTGTACAAGGGCTCTGCAAAAGCTGTATTTCCATATTTCTAAATTTTTTTTAGATTCATGTATAACCTATCAAATTTGTCCGCTTTAGATGTACTATTAGATGCAATTCACATAATTGCAATATCTATTTTCATTGCTGAGTTAGAGAGTTGTAAACTTGATAGTTTCATTTTCTGAGATCTGCGATTTTCGCCAATCTTTAATAAAAATGACGACCTAAATCAAAAATTCTAAACCAACAGTCACTACACTAAGGTTTTCTTTTAAATGCATTAAACATCGTCAAATTTTGTACACTGGTTGCCGAGAAAAACCTATTCTCATTTTACGTGCATTTAGATAGGAGAACCCGAGCTAAAGCTTCCTATTAGGCCTCGTTCTCTGCTGCCGCTTCCCTCGAAACACACTGCGCGGTGATTACCTCTTACCTCCCTTCCCCGCTTATCCCGTCGCGCGCTCAATGGACTCAGCTTCCGGTGGCGCGGTTACAGTGCGTGTGCATGAGTCAGTGGTGTAGTACCACGTACGAGATTACCGCCTCAGATTTTCGAGACATCCCATCCGAAGCCACGCTGTATTAGGCGCCTTTCCTGGTCGAATATGTAATTTGTTGCTCTCTCAAAGGGAGTTCAGGCTCTGTAGCGCACTTATTTGGTCGGCAGCATACAGTAAAGAAAAAGAAAGTCAAGCATTTCGAGTTATCACACGTTTGTAGATATCACCGTTCGAGGATTTCCGCAGTTCATTTTCGCCGTCACTTTCGTGCGAGACTCGGCAAGGGTCGCTGCAGGGAGATTGAGAAGGAAGGTAACAATTGATACTAGAGATCCCTGCCATGCATACCAGGCTGCAGTTCCATAGTATGATCAGCATATTTGAGCTTGCAATCGATTAGTGACCAGAGTCACTCGCGAAATTCTCCAGCCGCTTGTCGCACTTTATCTTTGACGAGGTAGGAGGAGGGGGGTTAGTTTTGAGCTTTTTTTTTAATTCTGGCGTTTTTCGTGCAAAAAGAAAAAAACACGATATGATTATGAGGCACGCCGTAGTGGGGGACTCCGGATTAATTCTGACCCCCTGGGGATCTTTTACACGCACCCAATGCACAGTACACTGGCGCTTTTTGCATTTGGCTCCCATCGAAACACGACCCGCGCTCTAAGATTTATTTTTTTAATATTTTTTTTAAGGTGCGAGGGGGGGGGGGGGCGTTTTAATGTTTATTTGCGCCTTCACGGGCGGGTGTTCGTGTGGTCAGGTTTCCACGCGGTCTGGACTGGTACAATTATTTCGTTTTGATCCGCGACTCTTCTCCGAAATGATAACAGAGCAAATAAATAAATAAATAAATAAATAAATAAATAAATAAATAAATAAATAAATAAAATTTAAAAAAAGCCCGATCGATATACTCACCTCAAGAGTAGCCTTGTAATCAATTAGCCAGGGCGTTCACACGAACCCCACAATAGCGGGTCGAGTGGGTTTTTCGGGCTGATATTTGTCTGTTGCGAAACGCTTCCAGGTCGGGGGCATGAAGGAGCCTCGAATATAGGGATGAGCTAGCCCGACTGTGCATATGTTGACTCAGCCCGACCCACTTGCAATGCGCATCTAAACGCGCACAGGATAGGTCCGCTGTTCGCAACCAGCCCCGAATAACCGGAACGCGCTGTTCGCGTCGCTGTGGTGCGTTCTTCTGACGTCCACGGCTGCCGCAGTAGCAATTTGTGTTCCTCGGGAAGTCTCAGGTACAAAACGATCAGTAGAACCTGCTTACATGAGTATTCAAAGAGCCTTTTCTAAGAGAGGAGGCGCGCCCTCAGTAGTGGTGTAAAAAACGCGAGTTCGTCGCAACGGTACTGTGCGAACAGAAATTTTTCTTTTGCGCCCTAGGAGAACTTGATTTGCCTTTGGCAGAGGAAGTAGTAATGGTTGGCATAAGCAAGTACCAGAAGAAAAATAAAATATAAACCGCATCCCTATGCAACGCACATTACAACAGCGATAGCTGAATGCGACCCGTGATTGAACATAGTAGCAATTGGATTCATGTCTGGCGCGTATTGAGCATGAAATGATTTTAGCTCCCGCTGTCGGCGACCTTCCAGTGACCTTGAACCAAAAGCCAGAGCTGCTATCTGGGCACTCAAACGAGAATATCCGGGCAAGTTGCGAGAACAAAACGAGATCCCCCCCTTCGCGCCCTTTGCACAGGACTAAGTATTCTAGTTCACTATACACAGGACCGCATTGCATATGCTAGTTTCTCACCATAGTTACCCCCAAATAGATTACAAAAAATATTGCTTCCGAGTTCTTCCTAATGTTTGTTCACAATATCACTCAAGCTGCAACTTCTAGTATACTGGTTTTATTTGTCATTTTCAATGGCGGACGTTCAAAAGACAGATACTAGGACGCCATACAATTCAGTTCTGGGAAATAGAATTTGCTGTGGATCTACAGCGCTCGCCGAGCTGCGGCGTGGCATGGCGCCGGAAGCGTCTGATGCGCTCATTTGCCTTCATTGAGGAAGGAATAAGTTGGGAAAGAACATTACGTCACGCAGCCAGCCTAGGGAAGCGAACGCTCCGTGATGCCAGCCCTTTGTTCAGTGGCGGCCCAACACTTGATCTCCTGCGGCGAGATCACGGAGCAACAATCGAGATTTCCCGAGACCTTTTGTCGCACCTCCTTCAGGCGCTTTTCTTCTAGTTTGGCGGCGTCCATATGGATCATATGGATCAGTGCAGTGCACAGTATGGCGTGGTGCGGTGTAATGTGCCGTGTCGAACATGCACTACACTCATTTTAAGATTGTGGCTAGTATCGTCGCCATTTCATGCTTACATCTACTCATAGAGGTTCATACAATAATTACTAGCGGGAATTCTGGTGCTGGTGTCTACGGGAGCTGCAATGACAGCGGTTGACCGAACGTGGGAATTGCGGGAAGTACATGGATTTGCCTAAACTTCCTCCTTCTGGCTTCAATCGGCTTGATGAGTTTGTAAACTCATTTTCAACAATGTACTGCATTATAAATACTTAAATAAACATTATTAAAATTGTCCGAAAGCAGGATTCGAACATGGACTGCTAGCACAGAAGCCCAATACTGAAACCATTACGCCACGGACCCATGCATTGACAAGCGATGCGAAATGCCCTTATGAATTTATCGCAGACATGCCAGTGCCTTGGGATGTATGGCGCATTTCGATTTGGCCACCTCGACAAGCTCAATCATTGCAATTAGAATTGATTGTGCGTGTTTGCAGTGTCTTCTGCACTTTTAAGAGTATAAATTGCTCTGAAATTTACGACAATGAAGGCATATAAAGCGTAATAAACAAAGCCGCAAGAATGTCTGAATCCACAAGCATGAAGATCAGACAAATCCATTTGCTTCCCATAATTCCCATGGTGGGTCAATGACTCCAGCGCCAGAGTTCCCTTTAGTATATTGCAGGAAACTCTATGCATCTACTCTTGATTACGGGAGAGCCAGTTTTTTATCCTTACCTTTGACCACTACTACTACTGGGTTTATAATTTACATGCTCCACAGCACAGCATTAAATGTTTCGCATTTCTGGTACTCCAAGTTGCACGCTGTTTGTTGAGGGGGCTTCAGTGGCAAGTTTCGTCCTTCGCGCCTACATCCTTCGTCTCGAGACGGTGGCTGTGGAGCTAAAGTGTATGCGGCCAGGCGAGTAATCTACTTTAGCCAGAGAAAATAAAATAATTTGTTTTTCTTTTTTTTTTTCCTCAGGAACCATCGCAGATTATTTTCAAAGTAAGCGAACAGCCACATGCGGACATAACGGTGGCACAAATTAGAGTCGATACACTTTTGTAGATGGCATGACAGCACGACAACGGAATCGCAACAGTGTGACGACAGCGGTGGTATGACATACTCCTCGGATTCGCTCATGCAGATCCCACGCATTGTAGGAGTCGGTTTTAGTGAAGCCGAAATGGCACATTTCGACATGAGATGTGCAACTTAGTGTGCTTGAATACGAGTACAACATGGACTCCGGTGACGAATGCGTCCTGCATCCGCCAGGCCAGGCGTGGGAGAAACACGGCACCGCCACAGACCGTAACAGCTGAACAGTCGAAACCTTCAGACACCACAAAGCTCTCGCACAACGTCTCAAAAATCTAGTTGGCATTCTACGACGACCGCACGCTGCAACTCTGTTGCAGGAGAGCTCATGCCCTTAGCGGGGAAAGGTTATTTGCTTTAAATAAGGGGAGGGCGACCACCTGTCTCTGAATGGGGTTCACTAGCAGCGTACAAGAGCTCACCACTCGGAAAACAGCCTTTTCATTTCAAGCAGCGTTGTTTCGTTGGCATTGTCAGTTGAACGAAAACCCAGCGTGATGATAATTTCTATTGGCATCCACTTAGAAATGGGCGGCGACAAATAGTTACCTGCTTGACCTAATCACATTTTACTACATATATTGCAGTCTAGCATGTCGCCGATCTCTCCTCAATCTTTTTTTCTCTGTTCATTAAAATCTATATTGTACAGTTACCTATGCCTGTAACGACTCTGGTTCTTTCGATCTCTTCCCTGCTTTTTTTTCGCACAAATGCTCTAACCATCTCTTGCTTATCTCGACAGCTGAGCAGTTGATGCTTCCATTCGCTTTGAATCCCAATGATTCTCCACTTCAAACGAACGTTTTGAGGCAGTGGGACTCCATAACAAGAATTGATAGAAGCTCACAGAACTACCCAGATGGAGAAGCTCTCCAAAAGCCAAACCAGAAGACGAATTCTACTATCACAGAGCATCAACTAAGGAACCAGAACCAACATCAAAACAGATATCCCACCATTACCCAAAAACATGCATCCTTTGCATAACAAAGAACGAAGAAAGGAAAGACCCAAAGCATTACGTAAAAGTTTTCAAAGTTCTAAATATGTGATTTATGTGGATGCAGCTAAATATGCACAAGATACCGTGGCAGTGGCAGTAGGCAATAATCAAGGAGATGCAACTGCTTCCCGCACAGTCCTAACAACCACACCAGAGGTAGGAGAAGAGGTGGCCATTGCACTAGCAATGAAAACCTCTTCCAAATATAAAATAATAATAAGTGATTCCAAGACCACCATATTAAATTATGCTAAAGGACGCATCACTACATCTGCAGGCTTGGAGTGATGCCTGACACCGGCAAAAGATGCCGAGAGCGAGTGGGGCTATACTAATCCAGGTACAACCAAATTAGGAAGGCCCACTAAGCTTCAACAAAGCCACTCCCTCACCAGAACAGGAATTGGCCTCCCTGGTGCAGTATTCGGCCACTACCTCCCAAATGATTCCTTCAATAAACCCATGGTCATCAGTCCCCAGCAGCTGCGGAGCACCTGACCAAGATGGCGGTCAGACCTGTAATGCAGCAGAGGGTGCTAAGTATCTCTGGGTCTGGACAGGCCGCCAATGGAAACTGACCCTGTCAACCTTTAATTGCCGAACTCTGTCGAGTGAGGCTAGCTTAGCAGGACTCTTTGAGGAACTATCAGACGTTGTTTGGGATATCATCGGCCTTGAAGAGATTAGAAGAACTGGTGAGGCTTATACATTGCAGAATAATGGCCATGTCCTGTGCTATAGAGGTCTGCCAGATAAGAAGCAATATGGGGTACGATTTCTAATCCATAAGGATATAGCAGGCAATGTTGACAAATTCTACTGCATTAATGAGAGGGTAGCTGTAGTTGTAATCAAACTTAATAAGAGGTATAGATTAAAGGTATTACAAGCCTACGCTCCAACATCCCGTCACGATGAGCAAGTAGATCAGTTTAATGAAGATGTTGAATTAGCGATGAGAAAAGTGCAAACTCAGCATACTGTAGTAATGGACGACTTCAAAGCAAAAGTGGCGAAAACGCAGGCTGGTGAACAAGCAATTGGCAACTACGCTGTCGATTCTAGGAATGCTAGAGGAGAGATGCTGGTAGAATTCGCAGAAAGGAATAAGCTTTGAATAATGAACGCATCTTTCAGGACGCGTAGCAACAGAAAGTGGACCTGGAAAAGCCCTAATGGTGAAACAAGAAATGAAATTGACTACATTCTTTCTGCTGGTCTCAGCATAGTGCAGGATGTAGAAGTGATAGGTAGGGTAAAGTGCAGTGATCATAGGTTAGTGAGGGCTAGAATTCACTTCAATTTGAAGAGAGAAAGAGTAAAATTGGTCAAGAAGAAACAGGTCAACCTACAGGCAGTAAGGGTAAAAACAGACCAATTCAGGCTGGTACTTGGAAACAAATATGCAGCATTAGAACAGAAAGATGAAGATGACATAGAGATAATGAATGAAAATGTAACTAGACTGGCTTCAGAGGCAGCAAATGAAGTAGGAGGCGAGGCACCAAGGCAACCAGTAGGCAAGCTCTCCCAAGTAACAAAGGACCTAATAAAGAAACAATAAAGAATGAAAGTGTCAAACTCAAAAGATAAGACAGAATTTGCGGAACTGTCAAAACTGATCAACAAGGCGAAAATAAGAGATATCCGGAACTATAACGTGAGAAAGACTGAAGAAGCGTAAAAAGAGGATGCAGCCTGAAATCGGTGAGAAAGAAACTTGGCATAGGACAAACCAAGATGTATGCACTGAAAGATAAGCAGGGTAATATCATCAGCAATCTCAAAGATATAGTAAAAGCAGCGGAAGAATTATATACTGACCTGTACAATACCCAGAGGAGTCGGGATACCTCCATTAGAAACAGTAATGAACAACATACAGAAAATCCTCCTATAACTAGCGATGAGGTCAGAAGGGCCTTGCAAGACATGAAACGAGGAAGTGCAGTAGGAGAAGATGGAATAACAGTCAATTTAATCAAAGATGGAGGAGACGTAATGATAGAAAAACTGGTGGCTCTCTATACAAAGTGTCTATCGACTGCAATGGTCCCAGAAAACTGGAAGAATGCAAACATTATACTAATCCACAAAAAGGGAGACGTCGAAGAATTGAAGAATTATAGGCCCATTAGCTTACTCCCAGTATTATGTAGAATATTTACCAAAATAATCTCCAATAGAATAAGGGCAACACTGGACTTTAGTCAACCAAGGGAACAGGCTGGCTTCAGGAAGGGATACTCTACAATGGATCACATCCATGTCATTAATCAGGTTATCGAGAAATCGGCAGAGTACAAAGGCCTCTCTATATGGCTTTCATAGATTACGAAAAGGAATTTGATTCAGTAGAGATACCAGCAGTCATAGAGGCATTACATAATCAAGGCGTACAGAATGCTTACGTAAATACCCTGGGAAACATGTACAGAGATTCTACAACTGCCTTAATTCTACACTAGAAAAGCAGGAAGATACCTATAAAGAAAGGGGTCAGACAGGGAGACACAATTTCTCCAATGCTATTCACTGCGTGCTTGGAAGAAATATTCAAGCTATTAAACTGGGAAAGCTTAGGAGTAAGGATCGATGGCGAACATCTCAGCAACCTTCGGTTTGCCGATGACATTGTTCTATTCAGCAAGAATGCAGACGAGTTACAACAAATGATTCAGGAACTTAACAAAGAGAGTGTAAGAGTGGGGTTGAAGATTAATATGCAGAAACAGACAATGATGAATAGCCGGGCAAGGGAACAAGAGCTCAAGATTGCCAGTCAGCCTCTAGAGTCTGTGAAGGTGTACGTTTACCTAGGTCAATTAGTCACAGGGAACCCTGATCATGAGAAGGAAATTCATAGAAGAATAAAGATGGGTTGGATGGCATACTGCACACAATGTCAGCTTCGGACTGGAAGCTTACCGTTATCATTGAAAAGGAAGGTGTACAATCAGTGCAATTTATCAGTGCTGACATATGGGGCAGAGACTTGGGAGACTGACAAAGAAGCTTGAGAACAAGGTAAGGACCGTGCAAAGAGCGATGGCATGAAGACTGCTAGACATAACGTTAAGAGACAGAAAGAGAGAAGTTTGGATCAGAGACAAACGGGTATAGCCGATATTCTAATTTACAATAAGAGAAAAGAATGGCGCTGGGCAGGTCATGCAATGCGCCGGTTAGATAACCGTTGGACCATTAGGGTTACAGAATGGGTACCAAGAGAAAGGAAACGCAGTCGAGGATGGCAGAAGACTAGGTGGAGCGATGAAATTAGGTCATTAGAGATCGCAGGAAGAGGCCTTTGTCTTGCAGTGGACATAAAACAGGCTGATGATTATGATGATGATGAAAGGACGCATCTTGCCAAAGGTGCACAACATCCTCCGGGCTAGTTTCCACAGAGACCGAGTCAGAAGTATACAAATCATCTGGGCACCAGACCACTCAGGCCTGCCAGGCAACGTGAACGCGCATGATGTGGCTTGAAGTTTCGCAGACCTAGATGACGTCACCAACACGGACACATTCACAATCCACCGGTCGGCCAGAGATAGGCTGTTGTCCTATAGGGAAATCCCAGACCATTACAGGCTAGCCAGGGCTAGGTACCTGGTGGCACATTGCTCCTTATGCAAGTGGCAATCAGTGGCTTGGCGCCTAATACAAAACATTCCCCATCCCCACTGCCTTCAGTCACTATCACCCTGGCACATACACAGACATGTGTAAGCACTGTAACAACAGAGCGGACCTTGAACAAATAATCTGGGCATGCCCAAAGAAAGAATATATTAACAATAAGAGGTCAGAAACACTGACGAACTTTAATAATAAGAGATTAGGAGCAATGGGAAACCCAGATATTCAAGCAAGTAAAGTCCAAATGGCTGAAGACGCTGCTGCGGCCCAGGGGCTGCCAGCCGCGGTATAAAGGGGGGAGGCGAGAGACCTCCAGTCATTACTCCCTCTAACCACATTTTGGGCAAAATAAATTTATTTCTATCTCTGTCTCTCGAAGGTGAACATCCCCTAAGGTGCTTCCTGGGTGAATATCTTGGCATTCTATTGTGATGTGCAAAGTTGTGTCCAGGCTATTGCTGTAGCAAGACAGGTCTCATCCTTTTCCGAATATTTACACCAGTATGTTTTGTCCTCTGCGCAGCCAGCTTGGGCCTTGAATAGCAAGGCTTTGCTCTTTGTATTATTAAACAGATTTTTTTCTTCCAAATTTTTTTTTCTTACAGTGTTTGTAAATCTTCATGGGCGTTTTTGGTTTCCATCCTTGGCATCCAATTTACCATCTCTGTTTTCCTCGCTTTCTTTTTGATGACTCTGGGTTACCCTGTACTTTTTGCCAAATTCTTTAAACTCTTCCTCCATTCTGTGCCCACGCTTTCATGATATAGATATTTGTGCAAATGAGCCGCTCATTTCCTTTCATCTACATTCCCGAGTCTTTCTCTAAATCTAATTTTGCTCTGCACTTCTCAGACTTGAACACAGGCCAAACCCATGTCCCGCTGCACTGCCTCATTTGTGGCTTTAGCGTAGGCCCCCAATGACAATCAGCCCAGCGACCTTTGCTTAACTTCCAACAGACTAGATCTCCATTGTTATAGCACAGAATGACATAAATGTGTGAACGTTAGTACCAGTACAAATGCTCTTCAATTTCCTCACGCCGCTGAACATTTATTGTACCACGCCACCACGCCAACCAACCATGAACCAACCACGCCTTTTTGTTTGCCTGACAGACACACAGCAAATGACTCTCGCGCTTGAAGCACCGGGGCTTTTGAAAATTGTCAGCTACCGTGAGCTTAAGTTTATCCGATCCATCGGCGTTGCAGCATAAGAGAACCGTAATGTGCTCTTTGCTTTTTTTGCGTCCTTTGCATGCTTCGCCTTTTAAACAGAGGCTCTTCTCGGGTTGCAGGTTAACAGACCGGCCTCGTCAGCATTAAAAACATCACAAGGCTTATACTCTGCGATCAGTGACGGCAGCTTCGCTAGCCAGTCGCTGACAACTGCCTCGTTAGCTTTTTTCGCTTTGCCGCAAACGCTTTTATAACAGAGACCGTGCCTAGTCTTAAAACGCTGCAGCCACCCACTTGAGGCCTGGAATCCAGCGATGTGCAGAGCAAGTGCAAGCTCGTCGGCTTTCTCCAGCAAAACTTTACCGTCAATATTTACACCAGCTGCGGTTACTTCTTTAAACCAAGTCAGGAGAGTCCCCTCAAGCTTCACGTGCTGAGCAGTCTTCGCTTGCCGAGCGTTGAATGAAAGCACACTTTTCACGATGGAGTCTCGCTGTGCAACAATTGTGCTCAGTGTTGACGTTGCGAGGCCCAGCTCCTTAGCCAACTCTGTCCGCTTCCTCTTGGGATCCTCATCGACCTTTCGAAGAATGTCTAATATCTCTTTAAAGGAGAGTGCTTTCCGCTTGCGAGACAGCTCGCTGTGACTAGGCAAAATGGCGCAAACAAAAAGAATGCGGCCCGAAGCACAGCAGCCACTCCGTCCGATAACACGCGGAAAAGCACAAAAGCAACAGAAGCGCCACTGCTTCAAACTCTTCATGCCCAGTCGCAGCCTCCGCGCTGTCCGGCACCGCATCCATGCCTCCGCACCAAAAGAGAAAGGGAGAAATCGCGTGACTGCGTGCTGTTCTCTTTCGCGGCCGTCGGTGGGGCGACGTTTATTCATATCAACCGACGCAGGCCAAAAATCGATTCGTAACAACCGTTCTCTAGCATGTTTGCAAAGTAATGGGGCTCGGCCAGGACCTCAGAAAAATTCGTATCACCCGGAAATTCGTATTAGCAGTGATCATATCATCGAGATTTCACTGTATATATATATGTATGTATGATATTCTGAAAGCTGGTTGGGCCCCAGCCCCCTCCGCAAAAACGAAAACTCTCCACCTATGTCACCACCATATTCAATGTTCTCCTCCTTTTCGTCACAAGCCCTACAGCTGGGGTTCGGTGTTTTTTATTTAAAACAAAATAATGTATGTCTACATTTGTTGCCAGAATTTAGTTTTTAATGGAAAAATTCAGTGAATGGAGTAAATTTACTAGACAGCTAATACAGCAATGCAGCAAAAGGACACATCACAAGCCTACATGCACTCCAATAAAGGAATCTGGGCCGCTATCTTGTACACATTCGAAAAGCTGACGTTCAATTTCGCCTCACGCGATTGGACTACATTGGCCTAGGCCGCGATATCGGCGCAGCCTGGACAATCAGCCCTGGTGGGGTCAAGGTCACATGTCCGCCTGCCACCCAAGCAATCTTTACCTTTTTTTTTTTCCTTTCTTACTTGCATCCATTTTGTCTGCTGCAGCAATGAAAACAAGAAAGGGTGGGATACGCAGAGGGTTCAGGAGAGTCCTAGCCCGGCCCTTGTAGTCTTTGTGCTGCAGCCATTGCAATGGATGAACTACGCAAGTTCACTGATGCTAATGCAGCGTCGTATCTACATAGTCATTTTTTTCTACATTATTTTTTGGAGCTCTGTATGCGAGCAATGCTACAAATAAAGTCTCATTCTATTAATGCTCAAATATCAAATGTGCTCGCTCTTCATAGCTGCATCGTCACATCGTGGTATGCTGTTGTGCCCTTGCTAGACTACTACTCAAAAACTTTATTCTGTGTATTAAATACAACTACAGTGTTAAAGACCAGCATCTGTAGTTATAGAGCAGATTTCAGCGTCAACTAGATTAGTGAAACAGATATTCACCAAAAGAAACCAGTGAGCTCTACAAAAAAAGTTATCCCCCAAATAAATGTCGGTAAAAGTTCATCTGGAGAAATATATTCACGGAAAAAAAATGAAGTTTAGGTTAGAAATAGGAACTGAATATACTATGGCAAATTTTGGGAGGAACAAAGCAAGAATTCAGAACCCTACTTACACATAGTCCTATGTATGGTTATTTGTAGTGGGGCAATACTGGTGCTGATATTTCAGCATCCATGGCCATCCACCACATCTGTCTTGTGTTGGTGCACCCGAGTGCCTACCACCTTTGCTGACATCTGAGCATTCTCTGCTTGCCATAGGGCAGCCATAAAACGCACAACTTCCTGAGCAGTCATAGCAAGCGCTTCCTCCACTTTATTCTCAAGCAGTTTCTCATGTAGTTGAATACCTTGCATGCCCTTACATATTATACACAATAAAAAAAAGTCAAAAGTCGCCAAAAGTCGCCTATCATACGTAATCTTGCTGTGCTCCTCGCATCTCCCAAAGCTTTACCTGCAAAGCTTCCCTTGGATGGCCTTGTTGGAAATGTTTTCGTGGCAGCCTGTTCTCAGGCATTCAACGGCTAACTGGCCTTCCTAGAGCCACTCCCAAGTCAGCTAAGTCAAGCAAACGACATTGTTGGCAAAAGTGAGGGCAGGGATGTGTACTACTATTCATAGTTTACAAACCACTACGTATTGGTTGAACAGCTACAGCAACCCTCGCCTACTTTCACATTGCCAGCCTGCCTTGATCCGTGCGCAGGTGGCCTTAGTGTGTAGCAATGTAATTGGGCTCAATGCGTAGGTTCACACCTAGGTACACGTACTCAGTCACCTGCATGAAAACTTGGCCTCCGGGAAACATAAAGGGGCGATGAACCCTTCATACTGTGACCCCGCCTGGGAGCTGCTCCGGCAAACGGCCACTGTCTACAAGGTCTGGCAGTGTTGATGTAGTGGACGACAACAATGTTAAAAATACTGGGAAGAGCTTTTGCTGTAAAACAGGACAAGGTACCAATAAGCTCCAGTTGCATGTGTTATTAACGATCTCAAGTGCATGCACCGCCTTTCAATGCATTTGCTCTATGCATGAGAGCAGCATGAGACTCGAATGACTGATTGTGACTGTTACCAACATTGTTCTCTGAGCACCTATATTTTGTTATACAATAACTTGGCACTGAATTTAAAGCTGTGAGGCATACTCTGGTGTTTGTGACTGTGGTCAGGATTATGCTTGATATTGCTGATACAGAGAAATGCGTATTATAAACAAACAACGGCTGAATGCCTCACTCCTCATAACTGTAGTGTGTTAGGAACAAGAGCAGTCCTCTCAAATTCATTCCTTGGTTCGCTGTTTATTTGAACTAGCATCCTTTATCTCGTTTGTGTGATATTGTTCTTTACTGAAACAAGGCGAGACGTTGGAGCTTTTTGTGCAAAGAACATTGAGGCTCTGCTCTCAAAAGGCACATAGTGATTATCTCCTTTGCACAACACAGGTGTGCAAAACTGAACCACAGAATCACATTATTGTTTGATCATGAACTGGTTCAGTTAACAGATAGGTAACATTCCTGGTTGCATTTCTAACTCGAGTTTTGTCATTTTTCAGGATGGACTTGAATGGGTGTGCAAGACCATTAAAAGGAAGTAAAGCAATGCTGAAAGCTGCACAACTCTATTGTTCCTTGCAATGGGGTATCCCAGCATTGCACAGTACAATGGCTGGCAGAGCACCTTCTGATGAATGGGAGATAATTTTATTCAGCACAAAATGCAGCGAGAAGATAAAAGAATGCGAAAGCAGCCAGGTCTCCTGTGTAGCACATCACAACACTGTTGCTAACCTGCAAACGCACTATCACTACTTCTCCCAAGGGCAAGCAGGCTCTGTCAAAACATTGCAGACTAGTTCCCTTAGACAACAATTTGAGCCCTTCTAGGGGAATGGAATAGGCATAGGCTGCATCTGCCAGAAAGGTTCACCGTGGTTTCTCAGTTCCTTGACTGCAAAAATCTCACAGGAATACCCATAAGCCGCTAATGTAATAATCTCCTTAAATTACATAAAATTCACCTAAATGAGTGCAAAGAACCTTATTTTGGTGTCGTGCCACAATCTGCAACTGACTGCACTCAAAGAGTCATGTTGTAGCTCAATTAAAAGTCCTTTTTAGGAGCATGTGTGCGTCTCAGTATTGACAAAGAACAAACAGCACTATACTGGAAATTATACAGCACAAATGCTAGCGGTGTGACCACTTGCATGTTCCTAGTGTGGGAGATTCTGGATGACTGCAGCAGTAAAGTCGGTTGTGCTGGCGTAGCCACCAAGGTCTCGAGTACGAACCTATAAGTGAAGAAAAATGGTAGCGGTAATTCAAAAGGATACCTAAAATGCAAATGAGTCATTAGATTAAATTATGGGGTTTTACGTGCCAAAACCACTTTCTGATTATGAGGCACGCCGTAGTGGAAGACTCTGCAAGTTTTGACCACTTGGGATTCTTTAACGTGCACCTAAATTTAAGTACACGGGTGCTTTCGCATTTCGCCCCCATCGAAATGCTGCCGCCATGGCCGGGATTCGATACCGCGACCTCGTGCTCAGTAGCCCAACACCATAGCCACTGAGCAACCATGGCGGGTGCAAATGAGTCATCAGTTAGATGCTGGGTATGCTTAAAATACAAAATATTTTTGGCCCTAAATGTACTTTGTAAAATGATTAAATCATTGTGTACAGTTATGCTGATCTAAATATGGAAGCATACCTTGCCACTCTTGATGACCTTCTCCACAGCATCCTTTACAAGAGTAGCATAGTAATGAAGGTTCACATGGCGTAGCATTTGCGCAGCACACAGAAACATAGCTGTCGGGTTTGCAATATTCTTGCCTGTGGCCTCTCCAAATGTGTGTCGTGCTCCCTGTAAATGACGAAAAAAGAACTCAGAGCGCAAGTGTCGGTGCTGTACTACCACAGCTGTAAAAGTAGCAATTTAAAGACAAGGATGACAGAAACGAACAAGACAGACGGTGCTAGCGCCAAGCAAGACATCTTCTTTGTCCTTGCCAGTAACATGCTATCAGCTCATCACAGCATTCACTAGGAAGATACATAAAACTACTACAACTCAGCTTTAACTAAAAATTTTATTCTTACACATAGACAAAGGTGATTTGATCACAGTAATATGGAGCAGCTAAACATGATATTTTATAGCAGTAAAACACACATTTGGTGCCGGTTATACATATAATTACACGCACTTTCTCCCTCCCAGTGTCTACATCTATCTACTTAGTCCTTACTTATTTCATCTGCATTGATCACTCCTTGTTTGCCATTATGTCCTTTCTTTAGATACGACAGTTCTTTTTTACTTGCTGAAATACCAAAGCTTTGCACTGTCTTTTCCTACAATATAAACCTTGAAAAGTTCTGCAAGCAGGCTTTCCTGCCGACACCTAATGCAATGCCATTAAGAGCGCCAAGCTAACCCTGAGGTTAAGAAGCAAGTTGGGCCCGTATCTTGTATCATGCCCCTGCATTATCCGTTCTTTCTGCCCTTTGTCATTGGCTTGAGCACGACTTGCATGCCACTGCTCCGCTGTTATTGCTGTGATCAGCCACTCGGTGCACCATGCGATAAAAAAAAATAAAAAAAAAATAAAATGGAGTTAACAAAATATACACCTGATAGTAGCCCACAACAAAAATATTGAAGCGCTATAGCTGAAAGAACCACCAGTGTCTAGCATTGCCACTACTTTGGGTGCTAGCTAGGCACTACAGATATGTGACAAGTCCATAAGGGAGCATCAGTTCGTATCCAAGCTACACAATATCCACAGGTTCACTTCTGCACACAGTTCATAACTGTTGATAACGTCAGGTTCTTTGTATAAAGGCCTAAAAAAATGATTATGAAGAAGGCCTGAGACCCATATTCCTTCCAGGCACCAATGAATTCTGCTCATTCAAGATTTAATTTCGCCACAGTTCTTGTATTTTCTTAATCATGAAAAACATACAGCTGCAGAACGAATTCAGAATTTTCAATTTTCCAGTGAGTTTTTGCAACTTTCTACAATACAAACTCCAAGTGAGGACTCTCTACATGAACGTCATATAAGAGAACATAGAACTATTTTGTGTCTAGCACAGTTACGAAGCACCTACACAGCCAATTAAAAAATATGCCCAATGTAAAACATAGTGAGAAACAATGAAAGATTAAACCTGCTACATAACAACATAGTGACACTGAAGGCAAACAGCTGTGTTCCTTTGAACTCTAGTGGTAGACTTTGCACATATTATTCAAACATGCAGCACAGGTTCATTTAGAAGTATTTACATATATATGCATAACATCTTAAATTTTATTTTCATCCGTGCTTTTACTTTCAATGCACCATTTTGGTATGCACAATCGTGGACACAGCACCTGAAGGGGATAAACCAAACCTTAAATGAAAGTTGCTATATAAGGTACTTTTTTTTTTAGTGAAGCAATTTGCCACTGCAGTATTGATTATAAGTTTTTGCACAATACATATTACATACACATCAGCAGCCTCCATAAAGGCCAAAACAATGGACCAAGGAAAGTTTCAACAGCTATTCAAAGAAGAGCGACGATCAAAATGTGTTTAACTGGCTGGCACCTTCTCAACATTTGTGTGCACTGCGTGCGATTTGTGCTCATGGGATGCCTAGGAATTTCTATAAGCTGGGAGCAACAGCTGATCACACAATACAACAGCATCCTACAATACAGGGACATGTTTCCTTTAAGGGGCATTAGAAGTGGTGTCAGTGTGCCAAAGCTGTCATGCAGAGTGGTGTTTTTTTGCAAAATCTCCCCATTTCAGCTCAGCTAGAAACTACACGATGAGTACCCTAGAAGCGATGAGCCCACTGGTGTTTTGAAACTAACAATTCTTCCATTTTATTGAAAGTATGCAAGGTGCATCATGGCCAGCCCCTTCTAAGCTGTTCATGCTTAGGAACCTGAACAGCGTCAGCACTGTGCGAGGTAAACAGGTTGAAAAGTTATCGCAGCTGACAGCAGTTAAAACTGCTATCAGCTGTGGCCCCTATACTGAATGGTGTGGCTGCATCTTTCTGATGGAGAATATATACTGTGCCTCTGGTAGTGTGGTTTCAACTAGCACACATTTATTAATAGGCACTAACCAGTATAGTACGAGCACAGAATGTTGCACCTGCATTTTCACTTAGTATTTTCATATGCAGCAAATTCTTCATGTGGAAAGGTTTTATTGTACCTTGCTTAGGATGATGTGAGAAAATACAATATTATGATATAAACCTCAAAGGCCACCCAGTCTTGCTATGGTAGCTTTGCTTCGATTTGTTCTGAAGGTTGAGTGCAAATGTCAGTGCTTTATCACACACTGCTATTACAGTGACGCATAGTTTCAAAGATCACAAAGCTGCCATGAGAAACATATAAACAGGATATGTTAATGGTTTCGTGCTTGAAATACAAACATTGCTTAAGTGTAGCAGTACAGCATGATTGGCTTCTTGACACAATCAGCATAGCTATTGGCACAGCAATCAGATCACTGCAATTACTGCAAGCACACTACAATCTAGGAAGGTCACATGCATTAAAAATATTTGAACTCTGAATGCTGTCATCATTATCATTATCTAATTAAAAAATTAAATTATGGGGTTTTATGTGCCAAAACCATGATCTGATCCTGAGGCATGTGTAGTGGGGGACTCCAGAAGTTTGGAAAACCTGGGGTTCTTTAATGTGCACCTAAATCTGCACGCATGTTTTCACATTTCGCCCCCATCAAAATGCAGTTGCCATGGCCGATTTTCATGATGTCACAATGCAGAAAGAAATTTGCTGACATTGTATAGCAATAAGGCTAGATATACTGATGTTGCTTGTACAATAATAAACAAGATTGCAACACTTGTTTCTTCTGGTTGCACACGCATAGCAGCTGTACAGATTGCAGGAATGGAGCAGCCAGTGTATTATTATGTGATGACACATATACCTCCTGGGTACCAAAGTCAAAACTGGTTTGTAGAAACAAGTAGTATTGTTATAAATTATTTAAGGCACTATCCAATATCTTTCCTAAGGTTTAGATGGTCTGGGCATTTATTTGATGTAAACAAATGAGAAGACTAATATGGCATGATTCATGACAATAACATATCAAGAGGCTAAAACAGCAGTGACATAAAAAAAAAATATCAGCAAACTTGAGGATCCTCAATGGATATACGAGCCTAGTTATAATGGTACATACATTCCCGATTTTGAAGCATGTAAATTACAGCTTAAAAACAATTGACAGAATATTTTTAAGGTGACAGCCACCAAAGCACAGTCTTCTGATGTGTACAAGTACTTTGGGCAGTAAGCATGGTTATCAGCAGACTCATTCTAAGGAATCATTCCAAATTAATGGTAAAGCCTGTGCATCCAAACAGACTCTTACATTGAAATCGAGGATATTGCAACATCATTACTCAGGTCATCAACCGTTAATGGCATTAACACTGAGGGCAAACTTTTTCCATCCATCTATCTCTGAGCAAGGCACAACGGTTCTACCAAGCGAGTTGATCAAAAGAGCAAATCATGCTACCAGAAGTGCCAACAGCCTATACACAGTCAACAACTATGAGGGACATTCCGAAAGTAAGTTTCGTCATTTGTTTTCACACGAAACTTTATTGCAAAAAAAAAAAAGATACACCATGGCATCATCTTTCCACATAGTCGCCACCAACATTGAGACATATGTCGGAGCGTGCAATCAGTTTGAAGAAACCACTCTGGTAAAACTCAGTGCCCTACAAAGTAAAGAATTGTTGCACAGCCTGTTCCACCTCACCACTGTTTTGGAAGTGACGTCCGGAGAGTGTGGCTTTCATTGCAGGGAACAGGTGCCCATTCATACCAGATAACAGCTTGCACTTTGATTGGCAACCACGTCATCAGCACACGTCTGTCTGCCATGGTGATTTGTACTCAACCTCTGCTGATGCTTCTTCTGTCATTGAACCAGTAAGAGGCGTGCATTCTTGTGACGATTGTTTGTTTCACCTAGTGTACCATCTTCTCTTAAAAAACGACGAAACATTTTCGGAACGTCCGTCATACAATAAGCCTTATGGATAGGAAGAGCATGCACTACAAACTAAATTTTTATACTTTGGCAACGTTTAAGATAGACAATAGGCAAATGAACTTATGTCAACCCAAAAAAGCCCTGTAACCTTTAATTTCCTGACTACTGATAATCAACTTCCTAATGTATGGCCTGCAAAGTAGAGCTCTGGCTGACACCAAGCATTCACTTGGTTGATCTCAAAAACTGGTGAAGCAAGGGTTAAATCACTGTCAGTGGCTTGTCACACCAAGCTAAACAATCACACCAATCAGAGATTAGCAGACTAAAGTACTCAAAGCTTTAATTATATAGCATGTTCAAAATCTTTGCATGCTAGCTTGCACTACATCAATGAGATGATCAGACCGAGCTGCTGCAATGCAACCAACATGAAATCCTGGCCACGTACCCATGTGCCATGACATCATAATACATTTTTGCTCCCAAAGGTCATGACTAGACCAAAAGAAAGCAGTACAAGAACTGTCATAGCAAAGAACCCTGCATCTTGCCTTGTTCTGGTCTGTGGTTGTAAGGAATTACCTGCTGTTCTGCATTATAAGCAGCACAACTTGAGCATTTCATATTTATCATGCAAAGTTATGGACTTGACAGCAGGGTCACAAAATAGAAAGGAAGAAAAACTTACTGGCTCATAAATCACACAGTCTGAGCTGTAGCTGGCTCCAGGAACTACACCTGCACCACCGACAAGGCCAGCAGCCAAGTTGTCGATGATATTTCCATACAGGTTGGGCATTACCATCACATCAAACCGATGAGGATTGGCCACCAACTGAAAACAGAAATCTGTTGCTTTCCATGCTTTCAGGTAACATAACTTTCTGGCACATTAGGCAGTGTTAATACTTTTGCTCATTATAAGTACACATGGCAAATTAACATCAACTTTCTTTATCGACCTTCCTTAATGGCAAACAAGCCCCATAAAGAAAAAGAAAAAAAGAAAAAGGCAATGCAGACAAAACAGTAGTCACCTGCATGCACGTGTTGTCAATGATCATGGATTCAAACTCAATCTGTGGGTAGAGCTCTGATATTTCCTGACAGCAGCGCAAGAATAGGCCATCTCCAAGTTTCATGATGTTAGCCTTGTGTACCACCGTGACTTTCTTCCGGCCATGCTTGGTGGCGTAGTCAAAGGCAAATTTTGCAATCTTGCGAGACTTAGTCTCAGTGACAATCTTGAGACATTCTATCACTCCATGTACACTCTGAAAAAAGAAAAAAAAAGAAAGAAAGTGTGGTACTCACAACAAAATGTAGAGTACATTCAATTCAAAACAGGCTGAGAGATGCAAATACAAAATGACACGTTACCTCATGTTCAAGAGCGCTGTATTCACCTTCTGTCTGTTCCCGAATAACAAAAAAGTCAAGATTATTGTGCCGAGTTTTGATCCCCGGTAGACTGCGCACATGAACCACATTGGCAAACAGGTCCAGCTGGTTTCTGAAATCCACAGTCAAAATAAGATGCATTTATTAGCACTAGCAATTATTCACCAAAACAAAATATCCTCACAAGAAAATGCAAAAAACTTCCTTTACCTGATCTTCATATTCAATGTTTGCAATTCCCCTGTGTGCGAGATGTTTGGTGAAGACAAAATTCCTTTGAGTGCAATGCCATTTTTCTGCACAGACTCTATCACAGTTTCAAGTGGTGCACTAATGGTATGGTGAATCTCACTGTAACAAGTTAAAAAAAAGCCAGAACAGTAACTTTCCACTGCGACTTATTCAGCTTTGGAACATACCTCAAGAAGAGTTCTTCAAACTCAATAGGAATACTGATGGCCTCAAAGACCTTTTTGACAGCATCAGCAAGCTCTGGCCCAACACCATCACCAGGAATGAGAGTGCATTTGATCTTGGCTTGAGGGCGTGAAACTGGTTCTTGCTAAGATATCAAATGTAGAAACATAGAAAACGTAGGAAAGCTTATTCTGTGAATAGCAGGCAAAACTATAGCATACAGTAGAACTTCATTAGTATGTTCCCATTTGTTATGTTTCCCAGACTTATGTTCTAAAATGCTGACCCCATTTTGTTTCCATAGGGTCATGTGTATTAGCTTCGCATTATGTTTCCCTTCTAAGTTGTTAAAGGGACACTAAAGGCAAATATTAAGTCAAGCTTAGTGCTCGAGAATGTCCAAAGCATGAATCTTGCCATGAACAGAAGTTTTGTAATCGAGAAATTGAGGTAAATGCAGGACACTAGTTGAGACCCCCCCAGGGACATTCAAGTACTAGCCCGATGATGAAGGCACTCCTATTTCTGCCACTAGTACTTAACCACTCGTAATAAAAAGATCATTGTATTGAATTACAAGAGGAAAGAGAATGCTACTTGTGCAGCTCTACTCAAATTTTAGAAAAAAATAAGAACTCGATGTTACCCCTGACAAAGGTGCGGGCGGGTCAGATGTTTAGTTTTCGTCACTCTGTGCTGGCCGCGCTTTCGCGTTTCAGTAGTCTGATTATCATGTAGTGCTGTGCTTGTGTTGCTGGCTTGCAAAACTCTCACAAACTGCAAGTAGCAGAGAATGCTACCTCTATGTGATGTTGCAGGATTCCCGAACGGTTCATGCCACTTGACCAAGAGCAGCTACACGGGCGAATTCAACACCCTGTCTTGGCTCAGTTTCTTCATTACTGCGCATTTGTGCTTTATGCAGAAAACTTGTACCACCCTCTTTTGGATGCCATTTTACTCACTGATGGCAGTAAAGGGCAGTGAGGGAGTTTGCAACATCACCACTCCCCGCTCGTGGACGGGCGATTTGAATTGCGCTAAAGGTATTCAGACCCTTCAGACGTAACTTTCTTATAAACCAAGTCTTTTCTTGACACGAAACAAGCGCTACAAGGTTTCTGGAGTGGTATTTTACCAGTCCACGTCAACTTAGTATTTTCCTTTAGTGTCCCTTTAAGTAAAAAAATTGCAACAGTGCACCACAGAAATGAATTGTCTGTCGGCAGCACTTACATTAAACGGCTCTTTTGTGGTCTTTGATAGCTTGTGCAATTACTTCAAAATACATGGCTGCACAGACACTGAAAAAAAGCTATAAGTGCTCAAATAGAGGTTGTTATTATCAAACCTTCAACACAATCGCCAGATGGAAATCGCAATCTTCATTTAGTGCGATTTACGGCTAAGACTGCTCCTCGTTCACTGCAACTGCCAAGCAGCATAGTGAGCTTTATATAGTGCGTTTTCAATAGTTTGGTGGCTTTCTATTGAACTTTACATAAAGATTTGTGGAAGTAGCTTTTTGCCTCATTTGTAGTGCTTCCGCCATTGGATGTTACATGTTTTTAGACCATGCATTCTCTTCCTGTGGTCTCCTAAAAAAACATGTCAATGGAGGTCTACTGTAGTCTAAAATATGTGGTCAGTCATGTGGCATGCAAAACTTCAAAATCGCATTGTGTGGCGTCAAAGTACTTCACACATGCTACCAGAACCCATTGGGACTACATAAATTACATGGCCAGTTGCAAAACACGCTTAAGTTACCTTCAGTGGTGATGCCATCACAACAGGCATTATTTGCTTATACATGTACTCTGTTTCATATGTAACTGGCAATGCTGCACAAGTTGTACAAGTAAGGCGGTCACAGAAATCTCGCTCTGTGCATTTCATAGTGGAGTTCCTTTTGCTCTGCAACACTTTCTACAGAATATTTTCATATATTACAACTACAACTTCCAAACGTAAGATTATGTCGAATCGCACACTGTTTGTGAACTTTACGCTTTCAGTATGTGACAATGTTTTTGTCATGAGTGCAAGTGCTGTGGCCACTGGTCCCAGAAACATGTCACTCCACTTGTTCAGTGGTAAATAAATTCATATCTGCAACAGCTTCTATACAATAGCACGTCAAATTTTGCAACATAAAAGTATGAGACATAATGCTGCACTGAATTACATAACGCCTACCTATATCTTTCTTTCATATGTGACCCGCTATTCTTCGGTCACGAATGCGAGCAGTGAAAAAGAGTATCTCTAGCCTTTGTAGCATTTGCCAGCTATGTATGAAATGGTTGACAGTAGAATTTGATGTCTTATATGCCAAAATTTACTGGAAAAGTTGTTCTAAATAGCTACAATTTGTGCAGTGACATAAACAGCGTGGGCTTCACCAAGAGAAGAAACTGCACACCACTGAAGGTGCAGCCTCAAAAATTAATACTGTATGCTTGATTACACCACAGCAGGTTATACAAAAATAAATAGAAAAGTGAGGGTGTGCGAATACTCAAATACAAATTAAATATTTTCTATTCGATCTGTATTCTATCTATGAATTTTCTATTGCAAAGTTTCAAAAATTCATTTGTTTGAATAGATGACAATGCTTATGTGAGTCTACAGGAAGAAAAACCAAAGCAAGTTGAAGATGCTCCGAATTATTCTGCTGCAGGAGAGCTGCAATTGCTGCAGAGAGGCACTAGTTGCTGAGTAAAAGCATGGAAGAGCTAAGGTTTGCAAGCATGGAAGAGCTAGCATTTGCAAAATAATTTTTCATTGTTTAATAGAGCTGTTAGCCTTTAGGCAGCCCACAAATTGTTGTCTCAATATAGGCAAAACAATGTTATATAACCAACCTGCTTTGCTATGAATTTTCTTAAACTGATGTGTGGTGCTATAGTATTAGACTTCCATGAGTGCAGCACCCTATGTGCATCTGGTTATCTTCTGTAAACTTGTTTCATTACAGTTAATGTCATGGTGCACCAAATAGGATCACCTTTTAATTGCTTATTATTTTAAATTATGGGGTTTTACATGCCAAAACCACTTTCCGATTATGAGGCATGCCGTAGTGGAGGACTCTGGAAATTTTGACCACCTGGGGTTCTTTAACGTGCACCTAAATCTAAGTACACGCCCTGGATGTAGTTGATAAATCTAATTACACAAGTGTTTTCACATTTCGCCCCCATCGAAATGCGGCCACCGTGGCCGGGAATTGCTTATCCTTTACAAGCTGGTTCACTAGACTGGACATCTAGTTGTGAATGTCATTGCATCAAATAATGTAAATGAGGTTTTTTTTTTTTCCCCATAATAGACTCCACACAATCTTTCTATTTTACTTTGTTTAGAAAGGAAAAAAATATTCAGCATTTGATCTGGTAAAGAAATTTTGCTATTCAAATACCTCTAGAGAAGGTTACTGCTCCATGTGTACACACAGAAAGTGCTCCCTCTACACAGCAACAATCGCTCCTGCAATAACCTTTCATTGGGATGACAGATTGCAGGAGCAAAGTACTTCTGCCTAGGCTGCCTTAGTAGTACGCAACTGAAATGGCCAGTGTAAAAACACCACATGCATGGCCCTTTTTACAGACAGACCCGCTCAGCTACTTTATATAATTAGCCAAAATATAATACAATAATACAAAGCTATTGAATCTGATATTCTTATTTAAAGTGAAAGTATTAATTTTGTGTTTAGAACTTATAATATTGCTGCATTCCTTAAGAAAATGTACTTATTTCATTGAATAAAACAGAACGCTCAGAAGCACTGCAAGGTTTGGAGAAGCTGCATGTTTGAAGTCATGCATCATGCTTCATGCCTGACTGTTCTCCAACAGTTCAGGTGAATCGCGCCCACCATCAACACTTTGCACCTACTTCATACACCTTCTCCCAAGGCTGAGTGGCTGACTCGAGCCACAACTTATCTGGACCTGACAAAATTTGTCAGAAGAGCACTGAGGTACAACACCAGCAATTTCCTCGACTGGGGGCTTCTACTTAATTTTTATTTGATAAATAAAGTATGTCCTTTCTAAGAAACAGAGCCTTGTTGTGTTGTGGGATATTGGTACTTCCATACAAAGAAACAGGAGATTAGGTAGTCTCATTTGAACAAAGATGAGATACCTGGATAGTGTTCAAAAGAAAATGGGACAGTCTCAGCTAAAAGAAGATACCTATACTTGTGCAGAACTTTGTGCAATGCTTTAGAGTTGAAGCACTTAATCACGAGCACTGCCAAATAATGCAGAAAGCTTTTTTTTACTTATATTGCAGTAACCGCATTTATTTTGTTATCTCCTATACTTAAAAACTATACACTGCTATTCATATTAGTGTCCTACCCAAACCTAAATGCAGAGGAATGTGCACACACAAAAAAGCAATAGCTTCATAGAACATTGCAGCAGCCAGTGCATTCACTGCATCATGGGCTTGCTGTTGTTCCGTGCAATGCAAATGTACTCCCAAATTGATGAATGGTGCAAGTGCATGGCACAAGCCAGCAAGAAAAGAAATTGGAACAATGACATCTGCACAAAGCACACACACACACACACACACATGTACACAGCAGGAAAGTGCAGTCCAACCAATGAAAAGTAAAAACGAAATGCAAGTAGCTAAAGCTTCCCGAGCGTCAGAGCATGCACTACTCTGCTGCATGCTAGTCTTTCTAAGAAAATAGCAGCTCTTTACAGGCCAAGTGCTGCTTACACAATGTAGGAGTGACTGCAGTGACCCTTTTTTTTTTAAAAGGGTAGGGGCAAGCAGACATCACACTCATCAATAAGTCATCTGTGTTAGTGGTTCCTACATGTAACACAGAATGCTCTGAAAGGGAGCATTACCGATCAGGTGTCAGTTTGATTTGCACATGGACAAGTTATTGTTACCATTTATAAATGAAAGCATCGTCTATGGTCTTGCATCAACAGTGGCACTTCACACATACAGAAGGAAAGTTAGGCGTCATGTTACTCAAAGATTTTGCGTACTTAATGCACATGCATTAAGTATACGCCACAAGTGCTCCCCAAAGAGTTCGGGCGGGCGTGTGTGCACAGGTAACCAGTACTGTCGGTTAGTGGTATCCTGATCCACACTCGTGCATGCTACTACAACCAGATGACGAACTATGTCTGCGAATCCATGAACTCACCGAAATCTGGGTGAAGACCAGGTCAACACATGTAAAATGAACACGCCAAAGTTCTTAGTAGAAACGCCAAGGTAACAGCAAGGTCACGAAGAATTTTAGAACGTAACGCCGTTGAATAATTGTGTAACGGCTTGCGGTCAGAAATAAGGGACACAATTCACGGAACGCCTCAGCCGCATGTGCAAATAACTTACCACGGCTTGTAGCTGACCAGCGGTGACCGCTATGCACCTCTGATGCCTGTGTGTGCTCTGCAAATGAGAAGTAAAGTTTCGCACATGCTAAAGTTAAGTTGCAACGCGGAACTACAGAAGGTCGTAGTTTATAAACATTATGTTAAACACTTTGGTTAATTCGGCATGGTAACAGAATTCAATGGTCAGTCGAAAACAGAGGAGGCGCGGCTTTCAATGCACTATAGAGAGCTTCACAATCAGTGCAGCATCAAGCAGGCAGCAACAGTAAGATGGTACAGTGAGCTGATAGAGCTGGCGTCCCAATACACAGTGCGTGTCTTTTTTTTTTTTCTTGCGACATTATAATATGCATCGCACACACTTTTCACTCCTTCGATCACTGAGCTGAGGAAACGAGCAAAATATTTAGTGGTTATTTTGATGCACCAGAATTACAAGCAGTTGGCTTAAACACTGCATAACGAAATTACTGGACGTACAAGGCTGCATATCTTGCTACAGTTTTTCAATATTGAGCGAAAATTAATCATCCTGTCGGAGACCACTGCGACCACGGCGCTGTAAGGCGAAACCGCTACAGAAACTTCACGCTTCACGCGAATAAATAATAGTAAAAAAGCGGACTCGGGCCACCTGGTGACAGTGATCTTACAATATTTCATTACACAGTATCAAAATTTCAGATTTTTATTAATTTACAGCCTAATAAACTACTTTATCAAAATATTTTAAATAATAATTACAAAAATATGACTCAAAAAGATAGTTTTTGACTTGCCGACAGATTTGGTGAGTTGCAAGATCCAGCGTGGCCGGTGCTGGCAACCTAGGCGGATCGGCGCTACGCTGTATCGGCGCTCTGCAGCCGACAAGTTTCGTGAGTCAGAAAGACTCGCGTTATCCGAACGAAATGCTTTATTTATATTTATTAAGTTGGGTGGCAACGTTCGTCCAAGTATGCTTCTCCATCCTGGCAGTGGGTACGTTGTAATTAACTCTTGTACTTAAAATTGACAGCAATGTTCCGGTTGGTGTAACGGTTAGATGAGCTGGTGCTTTCTTGCACGACGTTCTGTAATTAAATATCTGTGATCTATATTATCGCTTCGTCGTAGAGTATTGGTGCATGCTTAGGTGTGCTCATACCTTGTACCCGCAATAGCAGAGTCACGCCGACTGTACTTCATTGTATTTTGATGCGTAGCCTGGTGGTGCGTGATGACGCGTCTGTCTGCCCTTCACATGAGTGAATTTTCTTTTGTTGTCGTTTCAGCGGCTGGGCTATATTACCTGGCCGAGCTTGTGGAAGAGTTTACCGTTACGACTGGAAAGATAATTAGGATACTAATTCTGGTGTGTCCAGTTTTGCATTCTTGCTTTCTGTTTTGTGGCGTAAGTTATGACAGTGGATTTAATTTATGAATTGCTATGTTGCAGGTGACGCTCGCCATTTACATCGGGCTATTTGTTTTTGAAGATCTTCCCACGACAATGATTGGCTGCGGCATGCTCAGCCAAGTGATGCATATGCTGGTTTTGCGCACTTTCCCTTTTTTCAACCTCTATTCTGTGCCTTTCTTGTCCGCCTCGGGTACGTGTTTTTGTACAGTACTAACAAAGCCCGCTAGGTAGTGAGAGAGCGAAACTAATTGCTGCGCACAGGTCGTTTACTATTGGGATAAAACTGCACACTTTGTGGCAATGCTTGATTTACTACAGAAAGGTGCATTTTATTCCAGTGGCTAGCTGCTCGCATTTGCATGACTGTCAACACAGAGTATATTTCAAAACAATGTATGTAGTGTGACCTACCAAAACCTTACATATTGTCACGGTACATCTTTTCACATTATGCAGCCACGTGCTCTCTAGCCTCTGAAAAACTGTAAATTGACATTACTGCACGCATTTACACACGAGACATTAGTTCAAGACCTGTGCAGTTTTGCGTTGATAAAGAAATGGGGCACAAATAGTCATGCATGCAATTCTTAATATGTAAGGAACAGCAAACACAGATTGAATGAATTGAAAGTATTTCTCAAATGTTGATCTGTTAAAGTTTCAATGTTTACTAGAAGTCCTATATCTCGGAACTTGTTAGGGCACCTTAGCATGAGTTTCTCCTTTTGTTAGATAGCTGCCTAAAATTCTGAATTCTAATAGACTTGTACAAGTTAAATGTTTGTGTCTGATGTGTCTGAATAGCGTCAAGTTAATACTTTGCTTCTCTTGGCAGAAATATTGATTTCTGATTCCTTAGAGTTCTTGGGGCCCTATAACGTAAAACTATTCCAATTTGTTTTTATTCCAATCTCCTGACGTCAAATTAACGTAACTGCCGATGCAAGCACCGGGCGGTAACACACAGCATTGTCTTAATAGCCCAATCACACACTCCTCATTTGTAGGAGGTCACTTTTGTTTGCTTTAAAAACAAATAACATTGCCTGCATTGAGCTGTTTTTCTTATCTGATTGGCTGACAAGAGGCGAGGAGCATGCTCAAGTGGAGAGGGTTTCGATGGGGCCGAGCCTGCGCAGTGAAAATAGATAACCGAGTGAGGAGGATGGTACCGGTGTCTGCCATTGTTTTGCTACACCTTACTTTGCTTTCGGTGGCTGGTTGAAAATCGTGGCGGCATGCAATGGAAGGTTAAGAATGCTGCTAAAATGAATCCTCAGCAAAGAAGAGTTCGCAGAGCCATGTCGTATACATGGCCACGCAAGAAGCATTATTATATGCAAATAAACCCATGCTCTCCGGGAGGTGCGAGTAGCCAGTGCCTGAGCGATCGGCGGGCAGCCATCTTCTATTCCTTTCAGAACGGGGCAGTCTCTGGCTATTCAGAAGAAAAATCATTTTTGTTCGGCATATTAATGCATCTTTAATGTGTACTCGTCACTTTGACGTGGTGAATTTTTGTGATGTCGCGTGACAGACAGGTAAAGTGGGTGCAGCCCGAAAACTTCTGACCAGTAGTGGATGGCTAATGGCAAAAAAGTGTCGAATCAGAAATAATGTTTCTTTTGTTCGGCCTAACCATGCATAATCAGTGTGCACATATCAGGTGGGGCGTTTCCGTGGTTTTCGTGACATCGTGTGACAGACAGGTGAAGTGGGGGTGGCCCAAAAATTTTTCGAACAATCGTGAAGGGTTGATTGCAGAATTGGAATAGAATAGTTTGGAATATCTTTACGTTATAACGCCGTTGGTTTGCACTTGCCAGTAATAAATCAGTGCAATCTGCCAACGTGCAATAAGCAAACTGATCACCCCAGTGGATGAATGCAGAGTGATTTGCTGTGGGATGACACTACAGAGTGGATGTGTAGATGCCAAATGTGTGCAAAAGTGGCTGTTGTGATGTGCATAGCAGGCAAAACTGCATGTGCCAATCTAGGAAAGCAAAGGGTATATTGTAGTGAGGCCCTGTGATCCTTTGAGACAGTAATTAATGCTGAAGCTGTCACTACCTCTCATACATGCCTTTTTGCAAAGTGCGACTCCACACTCTGTACTTGTAGCACTGTTCTTGGTCACTCACTTGTCTATAGGTGACAGCATTCCTGGCACAGTGCCAAGAACGCTGTCACCCATAGGCGCTGACGCATCCGGTGCTATTCACGCAATATCTCCCAAAAGCTTTCCCTGAGACTACCGCCCAAGCTTACAGACGATCAAACTAAACTACTTCGTAAAAATGAATTAATAAAACCTTTATGTAGAGAAAGAATGGCTGTATTGCTTGGATGGTGGTATGTAGATTGTTTGGTGAAGTAACTGAGGTTTTTGCAAAAAAAAAAAATTTAGTTTGCTTGGAAATCCTGCAACATGCATCATTATCATTAATAGCTCAGTTATCACAAGCGAAAAAAGAAAAAGCAGGATAGAGGGTGATTTTTTGTCTCTATTTCGTACAAGATTAAATGGACCCCAGTGTGCATTGCTATATTGTGCCTCTATCCAGTACATCCTGTGCATTGCTGCCTTGTCTTGTATTGGCAGTGCTTAACATACTCTTGACGGTGTACCATTATAAGAACGAATCTTCCTTGTTCATCCTGTGCAAAGAGTGCAAAAAAATAAATTATGAAAAGGAGCAGAAAGACAAGACAAATGCTTCCTCTCTATGTAATTAGTTTTAAAGAACATTGAAAATTATGCATACAGTCAGCACCAATCTGGTGGAGGTCAAACAAAAGCCAACATTGTGTACACGAAGCAGCTGAACATGAATTTGATCTCTCCAAGCCATTTATTGTGATTTTGTGACATACTGATTCTGAGCATCTATGTTGAAAACAGTATGCTTAAGCATATGAAAGCCAAACTCTGGCATCATGTGTAATTGTCCAACAAACACATTTCAGTCTGTCACCATCTCTCGCTTAGAAAATTACTCTCTGCAAACTGAAACTTCTAATGAGCTGCACACTCAAGAAATTTGCATGGCTACATTCAATGAGATACACAAATTGCAGTCATCATGTGCAATACCAGCTGTTTTACAGGCTGCATTGAGGTGCTGGATACCACACATTCTGGAGTAGCTTTAGTTTGAATGGTTATTCATGCATTTGTAATACAATTAGTGTACCTAACTTTGAATATTTATTTCCTTTCTAGCTCTTGTCATCCTGAACCACTACCTTGCATTCAACTACTTTTCTAACAAAGCCTATACTTTGAGTGAGGCAAGTGTTGTTTAAAATTTGTTAGCATAGTCAAGTTGTGCCTCTTAGCGGATACTGTAATGGTCATTGTGTATGCAGGTGCTTGCATACTTCACCCTCTGCCTGTGGCTGGTGCCATTTGCATTTGTGGTCTCGCTTAATGCCAATGACAGCGTCCTCCCGACTCTTGCAGAACGGAGGCCACTTCTCAGTGGTATGTGTGTTGTAAATTTTATTAATAAATTCAAGCATGAGGCATGAAGCTAAACGAAAAGCACTTTTGCAAGACCATAAAGGTGAATGTGGATTGAAGCATAGTTTTTTTTTCTCATATACGTAGTTGTGATGCTGGTAATTTGGTGTATCTTTGACCAAGCCTGTTATGCCACTGAGAGCCACGGCTAAGTTCGACCAGCAGCTTTCCGTTATGGACATTAACCCTGTAACGCCCACGCACAGTTCTGCACCAGGAAAATTTTAACAAATTGGACACCTTGATTTCTTGCCATGGAAAGTACATTTTTTTACAAAATAAAGGTGAAATGTTATATGAGGTATAACTTAATTAGTTTTGCAATTATGTCATAGGTAATTGATTTGTTAAACTATCCCTGGCTGGAACTTTATAATGGCTTATCCAAAACACAACTTCTAACTTTCAGTTAAGTTAGCTGCACATAAATAAGCATTATGAGACATCAAATTGAGTGTAGCGTATATGTTATGTTGGGCATTATAGTGTTCAAATCACCAACCGATCAATCAACTCCAGGTGGCAATCAACAAGAGGTGGCAAGTTTGATACCCAGCCACTGCAGCTTCATTCTGGTTAAAGATGTATACACAAACACATATATGCTCGGGTCTTGGTGCATGCAACAAACCGCGAGCGTTATCCTAGAGCCAACAGCCCAGTTATTGCTTTGAGGTTTCAAGCAGTCAGTATGAAAAAAAATAAAGAAGTTAGTGTGTTTAGAGCTCTGTTATTCCAGCTGATAAGTGTGGATGTTTAGCAAAAAAGAAAGATGAGTATCTCAGAATTTACTGTGTGCTTCACACTAGCTTTTTGGTTTGTGGCCTTGAGAGTTTGACACAGCGGCCTACAAGGGAAAGAAGGCAACAAGTAAATGACATGTTAGGAGCTGTCGTGCATGGCATGTTACTGTTTAGGGTGTTTCGCCTGAAAAGTGTTTCACCTAAAGGCTTTCAGCCTTTAGGTACATAATGCTGGCTTGCAATAGCTGTTGGTGCGATTTTGTCGTGCTATTGTAATTTCTGATGCCCCATAACTAGTACTGCGCATGCCCCAGTGCATTGAATATAATCATGTTAATTCATAACAATAAACAGTTGTGTCACCGCATGCTGTGTGCATGCCGTGTGCTGAATGCTGATGATAATCATACTGCAGACAAAATGTCCATGAATTTGTCAAAAACTCGCACTGGTGTTTAACCAAAGCATTTAGCTGCTGTATGAATTTATTGCCCCAATTGGAACCCATTATGATTGTGAGTGGTAAATAATTAAGATTCAAGCATGTGCAGTAAATTCAAACAAGTACTTCCTCTCACCGTACCTCCTATAATGGTTTATGTCAAAGTGCTGCTCTGCACACCTTCTTTCGCTGAAAGACATAAATGTTGACGTGGGCTTATATAAATTAGGTTTAAAATAATAGAAAAAGAACTACACCCTGCTCGCTGAATTTATTAAATGTACCTTAAATTGCATATAAGCAGGCATCTTTGGGGATTGCGTGCATCACTTGGTCAGTGAACACATGCCATAAATTCATTGAGTAGCTAGGTGCAAATAGTCACATAATCTTTGCTATTTTACTCGTGTTATATTTGAGAATTTACTATTCGAAATTGTCAAATATTCATTGCTGAACAAACACATGGAGGAATTCAGTTCTGCATAATAGTTGCCAAGCATTGAGTAAGCATATCTCGCATGAGGCAGTCTACGAATTTGCTGTCTCTATTCAGCATTTTATCATTTGGCCTATCCCAACATGTTTGGGTTGCTTCATAACAGTGCACGGTGCTATAGTATTATCCTTAGCTCTGTCAGTGACCACCATATGTACTATTTAGTAAAGCAGTGAATGGGCTAGTTGGTGGACGTTCATGATTGCGTTGCGCTTAGTATTGCACTGACAAAATGACTAAAGAACAAACATAAAATAACAAAAAGGGGACATTCGTAGTGCATTTGCGCCATGTACATCCACTTTTTGCTATTTTATGTTTGTTCTATGGTCATTCTGTCAGTGCAATACTAAGCGCAACACAATCATGAACTATATACTACATGCACTGGTGATCTGCTGCTGTTTTTTTCATAACTGTGATTGTTGTCGTACATCAGAAATAATCTTACTTTCCTTTTTTCTCATTTGAAATGTTCAACAAATATTCAGTCTCGTGCGCTGATTGTTAATGTGCAATTAGCTTTTTTTTCTAAGCCAATTAAAAAAAATTTTTTTTGTGTGTGTGTTAAGATGTACAGAAAAAATGAACTGCAGCAAGAGAGCTGAAGTTAAGCAAGTATGTTTCTGAATGTCCAATGAGTGCAACTCAGCATTTTAATGTATGATTCTCTAGTTTAGACAAAGTTACGAAAGTCTAAATAAGCAAAATTGCAAGTGTGAATTTTTGTTGGCGATTTCTAGAAAATTTCAAAATGTTGCCATGTTCTGAAACGCGATATCATAGTGGTTCTGCACCCTATGACTCTCTAGAATTCAGGCAAAAAAGAAATTAATTCAATGAGTAGCAGGGACAGTGCCGCTCTTTAAATTTCCAACTTGCAAAATTAATTTTATTAGAAAAATGCAAAGAACTGAATAGAGTGGCAAAATATAGTTTTCAAGCTGCAAAACCTGGTAGATTTTTCCTGAAGCAGCATTGAAGGCTTTTTCTATGCAGGAAAGGAAGCCAACATGGTGCTCTTTGAAACGAGGCCAAGATAGCCTGGCTCTGATGAGTAGTTGTGGCATGGCAAACAGCACAAAATGGGTCATTTTCAGGGCTTCATGGGTGAAACTGAGTATTTTGTAGGATAAATGCAGCATTTCTTTCTTAACGAGATGCAGTTTTGAGCTAGTTTTCTTGCCGCCAGGTGTGCCATAATACAACCTTTGTCCGTAAAGTTTCGAGACTGATTTATTTTCTTCTCTAGAAACTATTCACCAAAACAAATGTTGGTGCGTATGTGTAGTGCAATCTTTTCGAGATAACCTGAGCTATTTATGTTAATTGCTGTGGCAGCCACTAGATGGCGCTACATGTAGAAAGATAATTTGTCACTAGTCTGCGCATTCCACTATGAGTGAATGTGGAGAGATGGACGGCCACCTCGAACAGCGGAGTAAACATAAAATTCTGTTTGAAGCCTGGAAAGACAGCCACACAGACGTATGAGCTCCTTCGTGACGCTTACGGCAACGAGACATTATTGCGGGCGCGAGTTTTCAAGTGGCACAAAAGGTTCGTTTCGGGGAGAACGTCAGTGGAAGACGACACAAGGCAGGGGCGCCCTGGAACCTCACGGAATGAAAACGTTGTGGCTCGGATCAGGGAGATCGTACAGCAAGACCGCACCATTACAGTCCGCATGCTGTCAGATGCTCTCAACATTAGTAAGACAACATTCCACCAAATTTTGCGTGAGAACTTGGGGAAACGAAAGCTGAATGCCAGACTTGTGCCGCACTCCCTCACACAGGACCAGAAGGACACGCAGGCATCATTGAGCGTTGATTTGCGCTCCAAGGCAGAGAAGGATGCTGCATTCGTCGACAGCATCATTGCCGAAGACGAAACATGGTGTTTTCAATACGATCTTCAAACAAACAGGCAGAGCACCGAATGGCTATCCACAAGCTCTCCGGCGTCGAGAAAGGTGCGACGACAGACGACCGAAACAAAGGCAATACTGATAGTTTTTTTTCGATGCCAGAGGTGTCATACACCACGAGCTCGTCTCACAAGGGCAGACGGTGAATCGGGAGTTTTATATCCGCGTACTCCAACACATGCGTGATGCACTGCAACACCGTCGCCCTGACTTATGGGCATCTGGGCAATGGACCCTTCTCCATGATAATGCAAGGCCGCACACTGCTCTCAGCGTGACAAAATTTCTTGCCAAGCACAGCATTACTGTACTTCCCCATCCGCCATACTCACCTGACCTCTCCCCATGTGATTCTTTCCTGTTTCTTCATGTGGAGAGAGCCCTAAAAGGTCACTGGATGGGGAGTGTGGAGGCCATTCAAGACGCTACGACAAAGGAGCTGACAGCCCTGCCAAAAGAAGCGTTTTCCAACTGTTTCCAAGACCTCAAAAAGCGTTGGAAGCTGTGTATAGGCTGCAAGGGAGACTATTTCGAAGGGGCGCTGCACAAATGATTTCAATGTTAAATGCATTTTTTGTAATGGACTCAGTCTCGGAACTTTACGGACAAAGGTTGTATATAGCGTAGAGCAGAAAAACAACAAATAAAAACTATATTTCTTGTGCTATTTTTTGTCTTCAAGACCCACATCTCTCCCTAAACGTTGTGCAACACATTGTGTCTAAGAATGCTAATCAAATTATGAATTTCACTATTTGAACACCCCTACAATTGAGCAATCGTGCTACATTGTACAGAATATGGGACACAGCTTTTCTGCTTCTTGTGCAACACATTACGTCTATGAATGCTACGTGCATTTTTCGCTGACATGCCATGCATAGTGTAACATGAACCGCGCAACTTCATTCAAAGAAACTTTTTTCCACATCCATCATTATTTAGTTGGCTGGTAGCATCATTAGTCATTGCAATGCAATCAGCAGATTGAATGTTGCCATTACATGGTATCTGTAGCATTGTACACCTCATACTGTAACCTAAACAGACAGCTCACCACACCCACCGCTGTTGTATATACATGCAGTGCAAAACAAAAGGTTGAGTGATGATGATACCTGAAATCATTTTTCCGCTGTTCATTTTTTAGTGATCATATTCATAGACACATATTGGAAGCGGGAAATCGGTCATCCACCTGACTGTGGCACAAAGCTACAAAGGAAACCCATACAGGTTTCTCAGAAAGAAAGTTTCTCAGTTAAAGGGACACTAAAGGTTACCAGAAAGTCAAGTTAAAGTGGTAGAGCAATGTTCTAGAACGTCTAAGGCGTCAGTCTAATCGCGAACAGAGCTTTAGTAACCGAGAAATTGAGGTAAATGCATGACACGATTTGAGACCCCCAGCGACATTCCGGTACTAGCCTGATGACGAAAGCACTCCTCATAATTTGTGTTACTAATACTCAACTACTCGTATTAAAAATATAATTTCATTCGATTATAAGACGGAAGAAAATGCTACTTGACTACGTCTATTTGATTCTAAGAAAAAATAACATTTTGACGTTACCCTTCAGTAGTATGGGTGGTCGAAAGGTTTCGTTTTCGCTCGACTCTGCGCCGCGCACGCTTTGGAGTTTCAGTAGTTTCCTTATCGCGTCGTGCTGTGCGGGTCTGCTGGCTCGCGAAACTTTCATTTCGAACAAGCAGTGAGAATGCCACGTCCTTGTGATGTCTTGGGAAGCCCTCGTTGCTTTCCCGCTCCGGAGAACCGGTGTCGAGGCCGCCGTTGTAGTACGCAACGACGCCGGCAGCGCGAGCCCTCAGCAGCAGGTCGCCCTCGTCAGTGCTCAAATCGCTGAAGTTGAGCCCAGCATCGCGAGCCAATCTGTCGTTGTCAGGGTCCATTGTGACGAGTGTCGAAACTTGCGTCATAGAATAAAGTACCAGCTTATGGTCGCGCTTTTCTCCTTCCACTAGCCACCATACTCCCGCTTTCGCTCTGCTGTCGGCTCTGTCTTGGCTCTGTTTCTGGCCGCGCGTTTGCGTTTTGCGCAGAAAAGCCGTAGCGCCGTCTGCGGACGCCGTTCTACTCACCGATGGCGCAACGTCACTATGAGACCATGATGTCAGTACTCCTCGATCGGAGGGCGGGCGATTTGAACTGCGCTAGAGGTACGCGGACGCTTCAGAATGCATTTTCTCTTAAAATAAGTCTCTCCTTGGCACGAAACAAGCGTTTCGAGGTTTCTGGGATGGTATTTCAACAGTCCACGTAAACTTAATAGTAACCTTTAGTGTCCCTTTAAAGAAATTAATCCTGGTCCGGGATGTATTTCACCACATTCTTTCAGTTCGCCATTTCAGTTATATACTAGTGTTGCTATGCCTTGTGCATTCACCATCCAATTTGTAGTGGTTAAAGGGACACTAAAGAGAAAATTAAGCTAAACTGTATTAGTAAAGTATGCTTCTACAACACCAAAAAAGCCACGCCCCGTGAGAGGATGCTTGGTAAACTAGAAAAGACGCAAGGGCAAAAGACAGGTGGGGACATTGCCTTGAAGATCTCGCACCAGCTCACTGTGATGTCATGGATCTCAATGGTGTCTGCCTAAAGGGACACTAAAAGCTAATATTAGGTCGATGTGGGCTGTTTAAATACCACTTCATAAACCTCGCAACGCTTGTTTCATGCCAAGAAAAGACTTAGTTTACGAGAAAATTGCATCTAAAGGGTCCGAATACCTTTTTCACATTTCAAATCTCTCACCACCGAGGGAGTGGTGGCATTGCACACGCCATCACCGCCCTTTGCTGCCGTCAGTGAGCTAAACGGCGCTTGACAGACGGCGGTACCAAGCCAACGCAGATAAAGTGAGAGTGGCAGATTCGCAGCTGCTTTTTGGCCATGTAGTGTAGAGTTTTCGGGCATTCCGCAGCTTGACATGGAAGTTGAATTCTCTGCTACTTGCAGTTTGTGCGAGTTTCGCAAGCCAGCAAAACCAGCACGGCACTACACGACAACAAAACTATTTAAATGTGAAAGTGTGGGCGGTGCAGAGCCGAGCAAAAGCGAAAACTTTCGACCGCTCGCGTCGTTGTCAAGGGTAATTTCAATGAGTTCATTTTTCTACAAGTTAAATAGAATTGGACAAGTAGCATTTCATTTCGTCTTACAATACAATACAAGGATGATTTTTGCAACGAGCGGTTGAGTACTAGTGACAAAATTTAACTGAGGAGTGCTTTCGTCGTCAGGCAAGTGTTTGAAAGTCCCGGAGAAGTCCCTAATCATGTCCTGCATTTATCTCAATTTCCTGAGTATTAAGGCTTTCTTCTTGATCATATTGATGCCTTAGAGATTCTCGAACACTAATCTATCACTTTCGCTTGACTTAATATTTGCCTTTAGTGCCCTTTAAGCCTAGTTAGTTTTTCTCAACAAAAAAGGACTACACTATATTGTCAAATTTCTTTAGAACTTTTGAGTTCTAGAAAACTCAAGGTTTGAACATATCGAGTTTGATAACTTTCACTGCACCACAGGGCCCAAATACAAGAAAATACTTTGAAATTTCGTGACATCATGCTGTGGCACCAACACTGGGTTAACACCGGATTTTTCTTTTTTTAGAGGAAGTTTGGTCGACATTTTCCGCTTTAGTAATCCACCTCTTACAGCAAAGTGAACTAATATGGAGTTTTGAAATACCTCAAGAGTCCGAACTGGCTTAGTGTTTCTCTTTAGTTCCCCCTTAATAAGCATTTAGCAAGGTATAATAATGTGTACATTTGCTGGAATTGGACATCATGTCCTCATTAAACTGATTTTCTAAGTTACTGTGCTTCCATTGTAGGGAGCGCATTCAAGAGAGAAGTTGGCTCGAAGGCGTAGCTTCCATACCGACCATGGTGGCCGCAGCTTGACGCAGGCAAAATGCAAAAATGCTTGTGTACATAGATTTAGGTGCTCATTTAAGAACCCCAGGTGGTATAAATTATTCCAGATCTCCCACCACGACATGCCTCATAATCAAATCTTGGTTTTGGCACGTAAAACCTCATTATTTATTTTAATTTATTCAAGGGAAATGCGCAGAAGGTACCGAATGCTTGTGTCAAAAAAAAACTTCCGTTTCATATTTACACTAAAAGCATGTTGTGTTTGCATTGTTTTCTAGATGACAATGATGTCGTCTCAAACTACTTCTCTCAGCGAAACAAGCGCTACAACTTGCTCTCATTCTTCAACAAGGCCAAAGAGTCCATCTTGCCTCAGCGTGTCAAGAAAGTGTTTTGAACATCCCGGTAATGAGGCTGAGTGTTCTTCACCTGTGTCCTCCCTTCAGACATGCAGAGTGATCTTTATGTAAATATGCACATCAAGACTGTTGGTATTTGTGCCTGTGTGTGTGCAGCTTTTATTTGTAAGTAGGAAAATAAAAAAACCCTGACAGTGACTGCTTTTGCAGATCTTTCTTTATTGGTAGACTATGGAAAACATGTCTAGCAGTGAACAGCCTGACTCTTTGTTGTCATATGGCAAAGTTATAGTCCAGTCTTTACAAGTGTTGCTAGTAGATGTGATAGATGCTGCAATTCCCAAGTGTGTAATTAAGCTGGCCTTTCATTTGTAGTCGATGTTTTTGCTTTCCTGAACAGCCTGGAAACTGAAAAGAGAAAAACATGATCAAGTGAGGGACGCGATGTATCAACATGCATCAATACAACAGAAGGGGCTGCAGCTGGCACACACAAGGGTGAAGAGCACCACGGTACATTTTTCATTCATGATAATGGTTGCTGGAGAAAAAGGAACAGCAAAACAGGATACTGTTTGCCCTGTGCTAACAATTCCTGCAGCTGTGCATTGTCCAATTGTACACATGGCAGTACAGGAGAACTGTTTTTCAGTTGGCAGCTTGCATGAGGTTCTTCAATTCCATCTGTTGTGAGCCATTCGGCATACAGAAAGGACGCAGTACATGTATACCTTTTTCACTGCAAAGGTACAAGGTTAATAGTTTGATGCTCTGCCGATTCCACTGTATTAACTTTCAAATTCAGAAATGGAGCCCAACTATGAGGAAATCTGTGCCTGTCAGTCAACTGTGCTTGCTCTTAACTTTCGCTTTCTTTTTACCTTATTTCACTGTTGCAACTGGGGCATCATGACCAAATTAAGCCAGCTCTAAAGTGCTTCGAAAAGCAATGATAGTATTCTACAGATCATGCAATCCCTGGCTCCATGCGTATATCAGCTTTCTGTTGCTCAGCGTAAAGTTTCACTTTCAAGAAAGCCAAAGCACTCGAAATGGCTTCAAGACTCGAACAATTCGAAACGTAAGTCTTCAATTTTACCTCAAAAGTGTGTGTCTTGGAACCTTGAGCTGAGGGCACATAATACGACGCAGTGTTCGATACGATGTGCGGCACATCTCATAGATGGCTGCAGCGACTATGAGAAAGCTAATGGAACCTAACTGATGCGTTAGATTGTACGCATGATGGCTGATGCAGACACACGGAACGTATTTTCGGCGTTGCATCGCCCAGTGTCAGCACGTACCTTTTTCGCCGGCAACCACTATCATGAACGAAAAATGTACCGTGGGGTGTCTACTGTGTTTGGTAACTACATGTTACGCCTAGGCCGAACGCGCCGACGGCGGGCGACACCATGCCGAAAATAGGCCTAATGCGTAGCTGAGCTCCAGAAGCGCCCGAGAATGTCTATAACGCATTTCAATGTGCAACATAAGCGGCGATTATCCCCTTTCTCTCTCGTTTCAATAGGGATAATTAGTCTCGTTTTACAGGAAATAAGACTTTCTGTGCAGTGAGAACTGAAACTTACAGGCTTTCCTAAGGAACGGCAGGACGACGTAAAGCAGGAAAGTCAAAGTGAGAACAATCATGACGAGTTGGGCCGCTGGTCAAGGCTGGCGTACCATGAGGTGGAGGTCGTAATATACACTTTTTGCGTTGAGACGTGAAGCCCGATGACAGGTGCGAGCAGTAAAGGCATTTGTAGCAGCGTCGGTGTCAAAATTGATCGTCGCCATGGTTAGTACGCTGGCTGAATGCCTTGCACTGTGCAGCTTTGTTGTAAGAAACGTAAACAGTGAACATCGGACATCTTCGGGGTCAGCGCGAAAAAATACAACTGCGGATTTTGTAGCGATGCAGATCAGGCTTCGCTCGGTCTGCATCGGCAGCCTTTAAATTTTTCTATGCACATGGCCGCGGTGGACACCGGCAGAGCTGATGATGCTGATAATCGTAGTAACTGAGGCCCACTGGGGGGGATCGGTTAAGAATCGGGCGGCATGTATTTGTAAAGTCTTCAATTTAAAACATATCTAGGACATTATCAGCAGGAACTAAAATAAAATTAGAGTGGAAAATATGACAAGTATCGTGAAATCTAGACCGATAAGATTAAGCACAGACTGATTTGCTATAGTTCGTGTATTGCATCACGTGATGTGTAACGCGAACAGGACACGCTGGCTAACCACTCTGCTCTTCAATAAAAAGTTATCTCTTTCTCACACGGGACACGCAAGACGACTGAGCAGACGAAGAGAGCGCCGTGTCTTCGTTTTTCTCTGTAGTTGTTCTCGTGTCCAAGCAATGACTCGTATACGCTCATACCCACTACCGGGGATCGGCCAAGAAGCAGGCGGTATTACATGTGTTTTTATGAAGATTGAAACGAAAATAGCACAAATAGCAAAAATAAATGTAGAAACGCAACGAAAGTTGTAGGGAATTTTGAGGTGAGATAGTTTAGTATCAATAAATAAATAAATGGCCCACTAAATTCTAGGCTCTACATCTTCTCTGTCGTCTTGTGCGTCGCGTTTAACGAAATTCAGTAATAAAATTTTCTATCGCAGTGTATACATTCTGTGTCAAAATCATCACATGTATCAAAATCCATAACATCGTCGCGGTGGTAAGCTAGTGTGGAAAATTAAAGGTGGCGTTGCTTTCCATTTCTTGCGTCTATTCTGGCTTTTAGCAAGCCTCCAGCCGTGGTAATACCAGCTGGCCGTTTTGACATCCTAGAAATGAAACAGAGCTGGTGGGGGGGAGGGGGGCGGAGTATTCTGTAAGAGTCCACCTAGTGGACTGTCCATTTCGACCGCTGCTGATTGCCTAGGGCCGCTCGTCTCCTCCTCTCTCGTACAGCTGCATCCAATCAGCAGCGGCCGAAATGGACAGTCCACTAGGTGGACTCTTGCAGAATACTCACCCCCCCCCCCCCCCCCCCAGGGCACCAAACGTAGTTCCTCGTCGTCGACTGCGTGTTTAGCGCAGACCCAATCTCGGCGACTGATGAGCAACGACCTTCCATAAGATTATCGGAATCCACACGCCATGCACACACGTACAGAAACATTTCTGCAGATCCGCTTTCGTAATAATTTAGATATAACGAATATTGCTTGCGAATTATCGCTGCCGCCCTCAGCCATTCCTGAAAACATTTACGCAAAAAAATTCGTATTGAGGGTGACGTGCTGGCCCTGCAGAAAATATTCAAGTGGCAAACCACGGTGATCCGGGATGGGCCACACTCGTCTTCAGTGTTTCGGGAAGGGGGCTCGGTAGAAAAGTGCTGGGTTCGTGTTGAATGTATTCATAAGTGTACCTTTCATGGGCACAGCAATGGGCGGGGTGCGTTTGACCAGTCAAGTTAAACGGCCGAGAGAAGAAGACATTGATATAGCTGCCACAAACACGCTTATTGATGAATGTGTGTTAAATTGTTAATTGGAGGCGAGAAAGAAGTTCACGTACAGCCATCCCCCCCCCCCCCAAAAAAAAAAACAAGCTCATCTCGCCAGTTTGCTCATACTTTGATTTGGTTAATCCCCCTTTAGGTGATATTCGGTACATTAAGACGCCTCACCGAATAGTGAGACCTGCAATAATGCAAAGCTTTCTTGCGGCTCGAAAGCATGGCATGGCGCGTTGTTAGCAAAAAAATATATAAATAAATAAACATTTAAAAAAGCGTGCGTGTTTTCTTACTCTGCAGCCTGCGCACTACGCTGTGATTTGAAGTGCTTCATCTCTAGCAGACTGATATAAGAATTTGAAATTCGAGTTGAAAACGACTGCGGGGATTAGCGTTGCCCTGAAGGCGTCTCAGAATGCTGGCGTAGTGAGCGTGCCAGCGGCGTTGCAGGTGCTGCACCGCGATGGTGCAACATGGTAGGCTACTGCTTGGTGCCGCAATGCCGGACGTACGCAATGGAGCCCGGTGTCAGCCTTATTCAGACGTAGCCGCAGGACAAGCCGCGTGAAGCTTGGCTCGCGAAACATAAAACCGGCAAACAGTCATCGGCCACAACTCGGTTATGCAGCAAGCACAGGCGCGAGGAAGATTTCTGCTACGGCACCGGGTCTGCGATCTTCGGAAAACGCGCACTGAGACGCTCACCCGAGTCCGCTGCCCGACTAATGTCATGACGGTTTGGTCTATGAACTTGTCGATGCTATAGATACTGGCAAGTTCACTGGAGTGGAAAGGGAGCGGTAAGAAGCACATTATAAAAAAGTATGACATATGATCATGTTTGTGTTATGAATTAACGCACTGGATTACAAAAAAGGAGCAGCGGGAAATCGCACGCTGAGAACACCGATAAACATACAGTGCGACGCAACTCGAGAAATAATATTGAAATGTCCAAGAATTTAGAAGAAAAAAAAGATTGAATCGTCGCGACGGCACATCGCAGTCCCCGTAGGCGTCGAAGTCTCTACAATGAAATTATTTTTGAAGAGCTCTGATAGCGCCCACGCAACAATGGTTGTTTTATACTGTCAAATGCTCATTATTCTGCGGCCTAAAGCTCATGGCACGGTGCGAAAACGCGCACGCGGCGAAAGCGAAACAGTGCGCGGACAAGCATGCAGACGTGTTCTCTTGTGTTCTCTTTATTGTGCACAGTGCCATTTCTGTAAGGGGTACAGACCCCGTCAAGCCGAATTCATTTGGCTTTTTGTCTGTACTTCGGTCATCTGTACATGTATAGATGCAAATAAACCTGAATTGACGCGCAGTCGGTCGCTGCGAATCTGTGCGATCCCTGCATTGAGGCGTCATTCTATTACGCTCCATTTAGTTATACAAACACTATAAGAACATATTTCACATAGTTTGCTTTCAGCGTTTACCTACCTTTCACGCAAGAAGCCGGTTCGGGAGACTCCATCGCGGCGACCGCGCGTAGTGGCGTTCATTGTACGTATTCGGTTAAGAGATAGCGTCTGTAAATGATTCTGTGCTTACAGTTTGCCCAAGATTATTATTTAGCGAGTAAGAACTTCTCTCGTTTCGAAAGTACTTACAGAAATGTCCGGGAGAGCCCGCGCGTGGTGTTTTCGGTGAACGCTGACAGCAAAACCTATGAGGAGCGCGGCGCGTGATCCCTCATACTACGCCAGCGAGGCGCTTCCGATAGATGGCGACTCCGTAACTCCTCGCCGCCAATAGCCGGCGCGGATGCAACGGACGCCGGGGCTTCGTAAACAGCGGCGGACATTTTGGCCATGCAGTTCAGCGCTGTCCCAACGCCTCCTGCTAAGCGCGTCCAGGCATGTTTCAATGCCACGTGTCTTCGTGTGTGTGTGTGTGTGTGTGTGTGTTGTGTGTGTGTGTGTGTGTTGGTGCCCACGCTTGTCAATGCGCGGCAGCCGGGGAGAGGAGCTCCCCAACTGTGAAGCGAGGAGGTCTGGCCGGCGCCGGCCCGGCGGATACGTCACTTCTTGTCACAACATGTCCGTGCGCCGCCGTCACGTGCGCCTCTTCCGAGCCGTTCCTTCTTGCCCTCGACTCCGAGAGTATAAAAGCAGCTGCCCCCGGACGCCAAGAGAGAGGCTTCGATTTCTTCCGTCGAGTAACGTGGTCTTCCGTTTCTGAAATTCGGTCGACCTGACCGGCCGCTCTTTTGCGATTCTAGAATAAACAAGTTGTTCTGTTAGCAGTCGACTCATCCTTTGCCAGGACCTTCGGATGCTTCCAGCTGTGCCCCAGGCCGCCAGGCCAACGCTACCCTTGGGGCTTGCGACCCATTTGCAACAAAGGTCAAACTTCTTTGTAATTCGCTTTTTTACTCTAATCTAAACTACTGTTTATTGGTTTGGGGCACAACTATTCAAAATAATTTACAAAAACTTTTTGTCCTCCAGACAAAATTTGTCAGACTGCTTTATGATTTACCATATAACAGCCATACACACAGTTTGTTTTCAAAAAACAAGCATTATACCAGTAAAAAATCTCTATAACTATAAGCTAGCACAAGCCTTCAAACGCGAAGTGCTTGCAAATAGAATGTTTCTACGCGACTTATCATCACTAAAAGAACATTTCCGTACACATTATCCGTCACAAAGAAAAATGGAATGTTATAACCCCTCGGACTAACTACTCCAGAGAAAAACTGTCCTTCACCCTGACCACTCTCCTGAATAATTACAACAAAATTACCACTGCCATTTTAAAAATAAATAAAACTGAAATACGGCAACACTATGTATAAGGTATCTCGTCTTTCTCAATGGACGATTTTTGTGTTCATTCCTTGTGTCCATTTCGGTGCCTATGTATGTTTTCGGCGTTCCTTCCTGTAACCTTTTTTTACTGCCGCCTTGTAGAGGGGGCTGCGGGCGCCTGTCAAGCTGCCGTTTGTTCGTGCAGCTTTTACTTGCAGCCTCCTCCATCTTTCTTGATGGGAAATAAACATTATTATTATATCTTCTTCGGACCACCGTCAGTCGTAAATCGCTCTTCGAAGAGGCGGCACGGTGTGTCGAGTGAGCTCTGAACATAACATTGCAATGTGGTGAACGCGGTTTCAATCATGGACTTGAGACTTCAAAGAGTTATGAAGTTGGGTTAAAATACATGCGTGCCGAGCAACGTGTCATGCGATGTTCGTGGCATTTCACGTTTGTCCGAAATTTTGAATAACCGCATCAGCAATACCATTGGGATTATCAGAGCTACTGCGCAGATTTTTAGGAATGGCATGCTACAGACTTATTGACGGAGTGTTTCGGCTCCGGAAACGGCCGACGACCTCAATGTGCGCAAACGGTGAGAAAGCCCCGATGTGGTAATTTACTAGGCAATAGGTATCGCCGTTGTGCCTGAATCGCCTGAACTCCTTTGTCGGTGTACTAATCATACGCAGCACGCAAGGCAACTACTTTTGGGCAGGAGAAACAGCGCTTGGCAGCTGGGTTCTCACTGTACGATGGCGAGATTAGGAAGGTTACCAGTGGCGCCGCAGGCGTCGCACCCAGATTGGGCATCAGACGGGAGCGACGGGAAAGCGTCGGTCTTGGCTCGACTTTTAACGCTAGCTTGACTATTTTTCTTCTCCCTCCTTATCTGTTCTTCCCTTGTCCCCTCCCTCCCAAGTGTAGGGTAGCCAACCGGGCACGTCCTTGGTTAACCTTTCCCTCTTCGTTTCTCTCCCTCTCTCTTGACTTTTACCATTCCGAACGCTAATTACACACAGGAGCACAGCAGCACGACCGGCTTTATTACTTGGCGACCTGTTCACCGGCGCCGCCTCCGTAGCCCCCGATTTCTTACTGCTTGTTTAGTTCATTCTTAGTTCGCCCGACCGCCGCTGCTCTCCGTGGCGCTACAACTTACCCCCACGCCGAGTGCGGGCTGGCGTAGCGGTAGCAGTGGCGGCTTCCTCGTTGTGTTTTTGTGCGCGTCTCAACACCGTGTTTCCGGCTGTTCTGATTGCTGCCCGCATACGTGCCAAGAACGCAATTACTGCTGAGAGCCTGAACATTTCGTGGGCAGTTTCGAAGCCTTCGAGCCAGCACACTGGCAATGATTGCTGGCTTCTTGGCCAGAGCCGTGCAAGATTGCATTGCATGTGAGGGCTGCCTGAGTAATTTGAGGGCACCAGCTTCTCAGTCTACCACTACTGCCATCATAGCAGGCATGGACCGGGGAGGGCTATCGTACCCTACCTTAGCTTTCGTAGGGTTCGTCAGCCGCCTGGAAGGTGCTGCATCAAGTTTGGCTCCTGTGCTTGTTAGGGGGCCAACGCCGCTTAAGAAGTTTGCAGACCTAGTGCTGCCGTCACTCACAAAAAATCCGCTGTTTGCGTGCTCGAAGGACACCACAGAGCCTCACAGAAGGGCACTGCTAAAGCTGATTGTCCACAAGTTTATGAGGCCATTTTTGTCTAATTTTGCCTCTGATCTCACAGAAGTGCACGCCAAACGGAAATTAATTAATGCCAAACCGAAATCTCGAAAGGTCCTAAAAGTGTAAGGATCTGGCTGACCTGAAATAAAGTTCTGGCCACGACCGGCTATTGTGTCTGGCAAACAAGCTTTTCTAGTCTGGTTTTATTCATTTTTCATGTAGAGTGCGTCTTGAAATGATTAACAATCGGGTGAATGCTCCTGAAAATGAGTAAGTGTGCATGGCGCGCTTTTTGCCGTAAATTGGCGGAAAGTAGCGCGGCTTCGCCCTGGGATGCTGCTAGGTACAGAGCAGAAGCAATCATGTTGAGATTGTGCAGCTGTACGCGCAAAAAAGCCGCTCGAGTAGCACCAGAGCCGCGCCCACCACTACAACCGCTCTTTGAGCTTGTTTAGCTGCAAAACTGCTGCGCTGAGAAAGAAAAATATTACCGCTATCAGCCGTTAGTCGGGTACAGCTTTTTGTGGCCATGCAGGGGAATTGCTACGAGCGCGAGACGCCTGCTTCTGCGCTGTTCTCGCACGCTCATGAGCCAGAGACTTAAGCGTGTTAGCTGACAGCTCGCGCTCTTAACTACCACTGTATACAGAAAGCTGTCCACGATTATTGCATCTTATAAATATTAACACGTCTTTGCGGTGCGTGCTTAAAAAACGATGCGGTTTAACTCGGCCTACCGGCAACACGGTAACGCAAGCGTACTGAATTTAACAGAAGCGCACGGCGGGCGCTGCCGAAATGAGGGTAAGTTGTGGCGCCACCTGTTGCGGCGCGCCGTCCCTCCTGAACATTCACGTGGTATTTGCGCGGACACGCGCCGCCATAGGAGCCGGCGTAGTGAGCAGGTCGCAAATAAAGCCGGTCGTGCACAGCAGGAACACTGGTGTGTTTGCAGGGAGTGGTCTTCATACAGCTGTCGTCACGTGTTGTAATGCGCAAGGCCGACCCTATGTAAGGAGCGGGTGTCGCAGCAAAGTTGGCTCATCCCGCGGAGAAAGTGTGTGTGGCATATGGCCGAAACAATACAAATCACAGAACGACCACTACAGATTCCAAATAAAGGTGTCTTCAGCAGTACCATTGGTAGCTACAGTGGTTTAATACTAATCGCGTTAACGTCATCATTCATCGTGGAATAGGTTCCGAGATGAGTCGAGGTGTTCCTGTGTTTTTGATGACGTACGAAGTACGGATATCGGAGGGTCGGAGGAAAGAACAACCGATCTTCTTCTTTACGAATAATTATTGCATGCTTCCAGTCCAATTGAATTTCCGGGTGACAAATTTCTCATATATAAAGCAGAGCGCATCGCTCGGCATACCTCACAAGAGACGCGTTGGGTATTTCATGAGCACCTGCATGGCGACTTTTTTTTTATGTTCAGGTCAAGAAGCGGGGACAGCACACCTGCTTCATTTTCGCGACATTATAATGTCACTGTGGGATAGAATTTTATCAAGGGTAACTGTGCTTGCCATTTTGCGGTCGTCGTTCGCTCTTACATTTTTTTTTTAATTTTCGTCCAAGATGCACGTAAATTAACCTTCTAAAAATACCAAAATGATACGTTTACGGTAAGATAAGCGACGCACTCCGGGTTGTCGATGACCGCGATCAAGATAGAAAATGCCAGAGAATTGGTCCAGACACGACAAACGTCGGACACGCGTACGGTCATAACGGCCGCATTGATTTTTTACGTAAGGATACGTAAGAGCAGTTGGCGTGACCCTCGTGTAGAACGCGGGAACGGCGGCCTCTGGGGTGAACACGGGCCAGCCAGCGACGTCTAACGATAGTTGCTGGGCTCAAAAGCGCCCAGCAACTAGCGTTAGACGTCGGGTCCAGCAGCAGCTTAGCGTTAGACGTCGCTGGCTGCCTCCGGAGCGCTGAGGGGGCTGTCGCGCTCTACACAAGGGTGACGCCGACTGTATACATCTATGTACACGAGCAATATCTTACATCAAAATGTGGCAGCCGCCTCCGCCGGGAACCCAACCGACGAACTCGGATTGGGCAGCAGAATGCCACAGCTGCGGCGGACAGCTACGAGTATGTACGTATATACTGAGGGTAAGTGGGCTAGCTAAAGCACAGCGAGCTTACCGCCCCCCAAAGCACGCTCTGAAAACAGGCGTAGAAAGAGACGTTATGAAACAGCCGTATCTTCGGCGCTAAATGTTTCTTGCAACGTAGTATAGTCATCGTCATCGAGACACGGGCCTATGCCTCGACGGTTGGCCTCATTCGCGCCAGCACTGCAGCGAACAGCACTTTGTCTTAATTTTTTTTTAACCCTTAACCACGATTTAGGGCGCTGCTAGCACATCCACGAAGTCGGTGTCACGATATAAGCGCGCGCGATATGAAATCGCAACATCTGCAAGGCGGGGTCACATCAAATGAACGGCGAACCATTGCCGCTAGCAGTCAGTAACGAGACGGCGCGAATAAAAAATGAAATCGATAATAAAACTTGAAAGGGGTTCCGACACGTTACGTAGTATACGCGCTGTTGTGGTCGCACCGCTGGTACGAGTTGTTGGGAACTCGGCGCTGACGCCCGTTGTTGCACCTGGGTCGCAAGCCCCAAGGGTAGCGTTGGCCTGGCGGCCTGGGGTGCAACTGGAAGCATCCGAAGGTTCCGGCAAAGCATGAGTCGACTGGTAACAACAAAACAACTTGTTTATTCTAACATCGCAAAGAGTTGGCGGTCAGGTTTGACCGAAGTAGAGAGACGGGAGAGCACGTTACTCAACAGAAGAAATCGGAGCCCTCTTTTGGCGTCCGGGGGCAGCTGCTTTTATACTCTCGCAGTTGAGGGCAAGAAGGAACCCCTCTATAGACGAGCATGTGACGGTGCCGCTCGGGAACAATGGGATAAGGTGGCGCAGCGTCGTGTCGGCGCCACTCGGACCCCCCTTGATTCACAGTTGTTGGGAGCTCCTCTCCCCGGCTGCCGCGCTTCGACAAGCGTGGGCACAATGGGAAGAGAAGGAGGAGCAGCCGTCGTGTCGGCGCCGCTCGGACCCCCTTGCTTCACAGTTGTTGGGAGCTCCTCTCCCCGGCTGCCGCGCTTAGACAAGCGTGGGCACAATGGGAAGAGAAGGAGGAGCAGCCGTCGTGTCGGCGCCGCTCGGACCCCCTTGCTTCACAGTTGTTGGGAGCTCCTCTCCCCGGCTGCCGCGCTTCGACAAGCGTGGGCACAATGGGAAGAGAAGGAGGAGCAGCCGTCGTGTCGGCGCCGCTCGGACCCCCTTGCTTCACAGTTGTTGGGAGCTCCTCTCCCCGGCTGCCGCGCTTCGACAAGCGTGGGCACCAATATGCACATACACTCACACACGCACATGAAGACACGTGGCATTGGAACATGCCTGGACGCGCTTGGCAGGGAGGCGTAGCGGCGGCGCCGAACGGGCCAAAATGTCTGCCGCTTTGAACGAAGACCTGGCGTCTGTTGTATCCTCGCCGGCTTTACCGCGCGTCGTAGGCGAAACGTAACAGACCGCCCCGCCGGGGGAAGGAGATCCCGATGGACAGGGGACTGCATCCGCTGTCCGGAGGGATGTCGCTCGATGATGCTCATAACCGAAGTCGGGCGTCCCTCGACGTTTCTTGAGCGCAGCGCACAGAGAAGGCCTCGTTCTCTCGTTCAGGTTCGCACGGGACACTGCAAAGTGACTTCGGGAGAGTTCACATTTTTGTTCTCGTTCCCGGCAAGCGTTAGAACTACGCTGAAACTCAACTGCTCAGTCAGCAAGCACGGCACAACCCTCACTAAGCCCTGCCAGGCTCTTTCCCCTTCTATACCACTGCCTAGTTCCTTACAGTAGTCTAGCAGCACTTAGAACGCGTCCACAAATTGGAAAATTGCACTAGAAAGCATATCATCACTTTGAAACACTAAACAAAAGCAATATGTTAAAAATCCTGCCTCAGGAAGAAAAACATCAGTAACAAACAATTTTGAGGCTGATTCCTACGTTAGGGGCTTCGACTTAAGCCATCGGCGTTACCGTTGAGACTCCCCTTTTTGTAACGCACCTCAAAGGAATATTGTTGCAAAGCGAGGCTCCAGCGCAGGAGGCGGCCATTTTTGGGAGAGATGGTCTGCAGCCATTGGAGAGGGCAGTGATCCGCCTCAATGATAAACCTCGAGCCGGCTAGATAGCATGACAATTTCTGAACGGCCCACACGAGACATGCACACTCTTTCTCGGTGGCGCTATACGCCTGCTCACGACTGGTCAGCTTACGACTAGCATACAGGACGGGGTGTTCTACTTCTCCATTTTCCCGTTGGCACAGTACAACGCCCATGCCTCGCTCACTAGCATCGCACTGAACAACGAACCCTTTTGTATAGTCTGGCGATCGTAGCACCGGCTGGCTTGTTAGGGCACTCTTTAGGGCGCTAAAAGCTCTTTCCTTTGTCTCGTCCCAGACGACTGTTTGGGGCTCTGTCTTTCTTAGAGCATCCGTCAGGGGAGCCGCGATATCAGAGTACCTGGGGATGTACCTCTGATAGTAGCCGGCGACACCTAAGAACGACCGAATATCGGTCTTCGTGCGCGGTTGCGGGAAGTCTCGCACAGCGGCCACCTTTATTTCAGAGGGGCGGCGACGACCCTGACCAATCACGTGACCGAGGTAGACAACCTCGGCCTGTGCTAACTGGCACTTGGGAGCCTTGACTGTCAAGCCCGCTTCGCGCAGGCGGGTTAGCACTGCCCGCAAGTGTGCCATATGCTCAGACCAGGATGCGGAGAATATCGCTACGTCGTCTAGATACGGTAAAGCGAATTCTTGCTGTCCCCGCAACACTTTATCCATGAGGCTTGAAAAACAGTATGGCGCGTTCTTCAAACCAAAACTCAACACTTTAGGACGGAATGTTCCCATTGGTGAAATGAACGCCGCATACCTACTAGCCTCTTCTGTAAGTGGAACCTGCCAATAACCCCTGACAAGATCTAGGGTGGAAATAAACTGAGCGCTACTAACTTTCTCAAGGCGCTCCTCGATGTTAGGGATCGGATAAATTTGATCCTTAGTGATGGAATTAAGCCTGCGGTAGTCGACGCAAGGACGAGGTTCCTTGCCCGGTACCTCAACTAAAATCAAAGGGGAGGTATAATCACTCTCACCTGCCTCAATAACACCGAGCTGTAGCATTTTCTTTACCTCAGCCTCCATAATATCGCTCTGGCGGGGTGACACCCGATACGCCTTGGATCGTACTGGCTCTGGGGAGGTAAGTTCTATATCATGAATAAGTACAGAAGTCCTACCAGGCCTCTCAGAGAACAGACCTTGAAACTCTTGTAAGAGCTGGTGTAGTTCGGTTTTCTGCTCAGGCGACAGCGGTGCTTTACTGATAAGGTCACTAATGACTTGACCGGTGTCTTCCCTGTTCGTCACTGAGCCTAGTCCCGGAAGCTCGACCGGAAGCTCTTCGGGAACGTTTACCATCATGCACACTACTGCTTCCCTTTGTCTATAAGGTTTGAGCAGATTACAGTGGTAAACTTGCTGTGCTTTCCGCTTTCCTGGCAGACTCACCACGTAGTTAACGTCCGACAGTTTCTGAACAATTCGTGCTGGGCCCTCCCACTGCACGTCTAGTTTGTTGTTTAGCGATGTGCGCAATATCATGACCTCATCGCCCACCTCAAAACGACGGGCCCTGGCGGTCCGATCATAATAAACCTTGGCCCTCTGCTGGGCCTTTGCCATTGCTTCACCTGACAACTCCTGTGCCCTTCTTAAGCGTTCGAGGAGTTTAAGCACGTACTCCACCACGACTGGGTCGTCGCCCCTGCCTTCCCACGATTCTCGAAGCATGCGAAGCGGAGACCGAAGCGAGCGACCGTACACCAGCTCCGCTGGCGAAAACCCCGTAGCCGCATGCGGCGCGGTCCGTAAAGCAAACATCACCCCAGGCAGACACAGCTCCCAGTCAGTTTGATGTTCAAAACACAAGGCTCTCAACACGCGCTTCATGACGGAGTGGAGCTTCTCAACGGAATTCGACTGTGGGTGGTACACTGAGCTGTGTAACAGCTTTACCCCACACCTTTCGAGAAAAGTTGTCGTCAAAGCGCTAGTAAACACTGTGCCCTGATCTGATTGGATTTCCGCAGGCAAACCAACTCGCGCAAATATGGACAGTAGTGCATTGACTATCTCAACTGAGCTGAGTTCTTTAAGCGGCACTGCTTCAGGGAACTTTGTCGCTGGGCAGATCACAGTCAAAATGTGTCTGTACCCCGTGGCTGTTACCGGCAGAGGTCCCACTGTATCAATAACGAGCCGTCTAAAAGGCTCCGTAATGATAGGTACCAATCTCAACGGCGCCCTCGATTTGTCCCCTGGTTTGCCCACCCGCTGACAGGTGTCACATGTCCTCACGAAATGGTCTGCGTCCCGAAAACACCCTGGCCAATAGTACTCTTGCAAGAGACGGTCCTTAGTTTTCTTAACTCCTAGGTGTCCGGACCACGAACCCCCGTGCGACAAGCGCAACAGATCCTCACGATAGCATTGAGGCACGATCAGCTGATCGAACTCCACTCCTCTGCGGTCTAGATACTTCCGGTACAGGACTCCACCTCTTTCCACAAAACGAGCATTTTTCTTGGCGATACCTTCCTTGACATTGCAGCGTATGTTTTCTAGGCTGCCATCCTTCTTTTGCTCGGCTATCAAAGCCGACCGGCTGACTTTTAGCAACCTATCAAGTCCGTCTGACGTAGGCGCGATGAGCAAATCTGTAGATAGCTCTTCTAACTTTCCCGTGTCGGGCATTTCCTCTCCAGTATCTGGCGCCTTCAACGTTACAGACTCAATTTTATTCAGTTCGGGCGTGCTCTGAATATCGGCTTGCTGCGCCTCTGACCCTTTTTCATTGTTTGATAACGTCGGCCCCGCAACTACCGCCTTTGCAGCGAGCTCCCGAACTTTCGATCTGGTTAAGGCCTGAACGCTAGCCTCACCAAACAAAAGCCCCTTCTTGCGCAGGAGGTGATCGGACCTGTTCGAAAATAGGTACGGGTACTGGGGGGGCAGCATAGATGACACTGCTGCCTCCGTCTCAAGCGCTCCGAAAGGTCCTTCAATAAGCACTTTTGCTACGGGCAGACACACACTATGAGCTTCCACGGCTTGCTTGATCCATGCGCACTCGCCCGTGAACATATCGGGTTCTACGTAGGACGGGTGAGCTACATCCATCGTAGCTGCGGAATCGCGAAGCACTCGGCACTCTTTCCCGTTCACGAGGAGGTCTCGCATGTAAGGCTCGAGAAGCTTCATGTTCTCGTCAGTGCTGCATGTTGACAAAAACACAACTTTTGGTTTTGTTTCCGGACACTGCGCCGAAGAGTGACCCGGCTTCCGGCACGTATAACACACGCGCGCTTGCCTCATCTCGAACCGCTTTCTGCGTTCGGCTTCGGTTGCCGCCGTCTCCTTTCGTTCGTTTTGCCGCCGTCTCCGCCGTCTCCTTTCATCCGCACTACGTGTGTCGCCCCTTTCTCTCATGGGTGTGAAATTTGGCCTCTCAAACTTGGAGCCAAATTCACCCTTTTGACCGTCCTTAGCTCCGCGAGCCCGACGCGTCACAAACTCCTCGGCTAGCTCAGCGGCTTTAGCCACCGTACAAACGTCTGGCCTATCCAAGACCCAGTACCGCACGTTCTCAGGTAACCGACTATAAAACTGTTCTAGCCCGAAACACTGCAGAACTTTCTCGTGGTCACCAAACGCTTTCTCTTCTTTGAGCCACTCCTGCATGTTTGACATAAGCCTGTACGCAAACTCCGTATATGACTCACTTTTGCCTTTCTCATTTTCCCGAAACTTCCGACGGAACGCCTCTGCTGACAGCCTGTACTTTTTTAGCAGACTCAATTTCACTTTGTCGAAATCCTCTGCCTCCTCTCTATCCAAGCGAGCGACTACGTCGGCCGCCTCGCCGGGTAACAAAGTGAGCAAGCGCTGTGGCCACGTTTCCCGAGAGAACCCCTGCTTCTCGCACGTTCGCTCAAAGTTAACCAGGAACAAACCAATGTCCTCTCCAAGCTTAAACGGCCGCATCAGGTCAGTCATTTTGAACAATACGCGTTCTCCTGCACCGTGTGCCTGACTTCCATTACGAGCGCGTTCCATCTCTATCTCGAGACGCTTCATTTCCAAAGCGTGTTGACGGTCACGCTCTTCTTTTTTCTCTTGTTGCTCTCGCTCTTTCTGTTCTTTACGTTCACGCTCTTTTTCTTTCTGTTCTTTAATTTCGCGCTCCTGTCTTTTTGCCGTCTCCCTTTCCTCAATGGTCTCAAGGCATTCCGACAGCTCGTCATCCTCAGCTTCTAACTCAAGAATAGCCTTTAGCAGTTCTGGTTTTCTGAGTTTGTCCGAGACATCCAGACCCAACTCTCTTGCAAGCTCCAGCAATTTCGGTTTGCGCAACGACTTCAAATCCATGGCTGCTCTGAATGCTGCTTTCTCTACTGCCTAATATTGTCTTGCCGCAAACTAACCCGGCAGCAACGACAACCACAATTACCAGCTCTGTTTCTGACACTAACAAAAGCCTGGCAAAGCTCAGAAGAAGAAAGTCCCGCACTCACCAAACCTCGCAGCCAAGAGTTCAGCGCAGTCGTTCCGCTGCAGGCAACCAGTCATCACACAGGGCTCGTTGCACTGCTCCCGGATCGTCGTTGAGCTGCTCAGCATACAGTCAACTGCATCTCTTCGCTGCTGGCCTCCGTTGTCGCGATCTCACCGCTGGCAGACAGTTGTTGTGGTCGCACCGCTGGTACGAGTTGTTGGGAACTCGGCGCTGACGCCCGTTGTTGCACCTGGGTCGCAAGCCCCAAGGGTAGCGTTGGCCTGGCGTCCTGGGGTGCAACTGGAAGCATCCGAAGGTCCCGGCAAAGCATGAGTCGACTGGTAACAACAAAACAACTTGTTTATTCTAACATCGCAAAGAGTTGGCGGTCAGGTTTGACCGAAGTAGAGAGACGGGAGAGCACGTTACTCAACAGAAGAAATCGGAGCCCTCTTTTGGCGTCCGGGGGCAGCTGCTTTTATACTCTCGCAGTTGAGGGCAAGAAGGAACCCCTCTATAGACGAGCATGTGACGGTGCCGCTCGGGCACAATGGGATAAGGTGGCGCAGCGTCGTGTCGGCGCCACTCGGACCCCCCTTGATTCACAGTTGTTGGGAGCTCCTCTCCCCGGCTGCCGCGCTTCGACAAGCGTGGGCACAATGGGAAGAGAAGGAGGAGCAGCCGTCGTGTCGGCGCCGCTCGGACCCCCTTGCTTCACAGTTGTTGGGAGCTCCTCTCCCCGGCTGCCGCGCTTCGACAAGCGTGGGCACAATGGGAAGAGAAGGAGGAGCAGCCGTCGTGTCGGCGCCGCTCGGACCCCCTTGCTTCACAGTTGTTGGGAGCTCCTCTCCCCGGCTGCCGCGCTTCGACAAGCGTGGGCACAATGGGAAGAGAAGGAGGAGCAGCCGTCGTGTCGGCGCCGCTCGGACCCCCTTGCTTCACAGTTGTTGGGAGCTCCTCTCCCCGGCTGCCGCGCTTCGACAAGCGTGGGCACCAATATGCACATACACTCACACACGCACATGAAGACACGTGGCATTGGAACATGCCTGGACGCGCTTGGCAGGGAGGCGTAGCGGCGGCGCCGAACGGGCCAAAATGTCTGCCGCTTTGAACGAAGCCCTGGCGTCTGTTGTATCCTCGCCGGCTTTACCGCGCGTCGTAGGCGAAACGTAACAGCGCCCATGGATTGCAAGTCGCGCAGTTTCTAATAGCGCGTTCGGAGCAGCGGTTGCGTCCGCGTGCCCCACCGAACGCGGCTGCGGGCCCTACCGCTATGCCATATGCCATAATCCTCGGCGCGGCACGCAGTCGCAATTGAACTAAGTGGACGCTACCGGAACATTCCGAAACCGGCAGATTATGGAAGGGCAGATTATGGCAACGATCATTTTGCTTCTGCATGTTACCTCGAGATTTTTTTTTTTGTTCTTGCATACGAGCGGTTGCACCGAGTTAATCTCGGCGATAACGGCTGTTGCGGTCCGGTGGGGACGAGCGATGACGTACGGCGCACGAAGGAAAGACGCCTGGGCACAGCAGCGCATGCGCCAACAGTTGAGAGTTGCGCTTAAATTTTGCTTTAAGAAGCTGCCGCCGAGAGACCGGCCCGGCCCGCCCTTCATTTTGCGTTTCACGCCGCATGCAGTGGCCCTGTTAGCTGAACCTCTGCATCGTACCGTATATGCTCTGGCAGCGATTGTCGACCGCATCACCGACCCCGAAACAGCCATGGGCTCCGGCGCTGGCTTCTGCTGTATATGGCGTGCTTCGAAACTTTTAAGTCGCGGCTGCACCACCAACGGCCTGCGGAGGAAGGAAACTAAGGAGAGGCCCTACCCCCTCCGCGAGCTAGGAGAACAGTGTGACGGAATTGACGTATAGGTTCTCATTTTTCTTGCTGCTTTCTTATTTTTTTGCTGTATGGCCGCGCTTTTGGGGCCATAATGTCGGCGTTGTTATGGTTTTGAGCGCTCCCACGTGTTGCTCTGGTAGGTTTCGTGCGGTGGCAAAGGCGCTGTGTGGGCGGGTTTGCGTTAGTCACCGTGTCTTGTTGCGCTGTGCTACCTGCACCGTGCTCTGCCGGATGTTGCGCGAGCGCGCGCGCGAAACCACGCGCAGCGCGGCGTGGTTTCGCGAAAGATGTAAACAAGAGAGGAGGGTGGCCCAAAAGGCGGAGCATTGCCATGATTAACGCCAACTTCCGGCTTCACTTTTGCTTCACAAAGAGTGACGTCAGGGCCTCTCCTTAGTTTCCTTCCTCCGTGGCGGTTACATATACGGGACTCTCTTTTGCTCCAGAATTCTCGCACGGCCCATTGGAGCTCCCGGAATACTTATGCGACGCGCGGCGGCCATTGCATCCTTTCTCACGCACGAGCTGTCACGCCTGACGCCAACGACGCCTTGCTGCCGACAAGTCCGAAGCCTCGCCTGTCGCAGTCTTTTCTGTTTGTGCGCATGTTCCTACGAACGAACGCAACCCTGCCATTTAACTGAGGGACAACGAGGCAACTGTCGTCGGCACGTGCTTCAACTATCTTTTTAGGTGAGCCACTGTGTGTGTGTGTGTGTGTGTGTGTGTGTGTGTGTGTGTGTGTGTGTGTGTGTGTGTGTGTGTGTGTATACACAAGCTGTTCAAAAAGGAAAACCAAGCGTAAGAATTACGGTGTAAAATACGATAAAACTCGAGCTCAAGGGTTCAAACCAAGTCGCGGAATTCAATGGGAACGAAATGGAAAAACACTCGTGTACACGCTAAAAAAATCCACATTCATCTAAGCGGCGTAGAAAGAGACGTTTGCAGTCCTGTTTGCAGTTCTTTTACACGCTTAATTTAAGCGTGATATTTCTCCACGCTTACCGATCACGCCTGCTAGGAATGATCAGCAACTCCTCTTCGTGCTGAGCGTGCAGACGTGATAACACGGAGGAAGGAAACTAAGGAGAGGCCCTACCCCCTCCGCGCGCTAGGAGAAAAGTGTGGCGGAAATGACGTAGTAGGTTCTCATTTTTTTGCTGCTTTTTTATTTTTTTTGTTGTATGGTCACGCCTTTTGGGCCACAATGGCGGCGTTGTTCTGATTTTGAGCGCTCACACGTGTTGCTCTGGTAGGTTTCGTGCCGTGGCAAAGGCGCTGTGTGGGCGGGTTTGCGTTAGTCACCGTGTCTTGTTGCGCTGTGTTACCTGCACTGTGCTCTGCCGGATGTTGCGCGAGCGTGCGCGAAACCACGCGCAGCGCGGCGTGGTTTCGCGAAAGATGTAAACAAGAGAGGAGGGTGGCACAAAAGGCGGAGCATCGCGATGAGCAACGCCAACTTCCGGCTTCACTTTTGCTTCACAAAGAGTGATGTCAGGGCCTCTCCTTAGTTTCCTTCCTCCGTGCGTGATAAGGACCCCTGTTCCCACGCCTTATTATGGCGTCACCAATCTCCACGCTCAGAGAGGGTTCCATCGAGGGGGCAAGGGAATTGGGCGAGGAGCATGCCCCGTCTCCCCTCACCACCCCTTCTCTGCATGCGTTGGAAGCATGGAGGAAGAAAACTCAGGAGAGGCCGTGACGTCACTTTGTGAAGATAAAGTGACGCCGGAAGTTGGCGTCGCTCATGTCGTTGCTCCGCCTATCGGGCCAGCTCTCCTCTCTTGTTTACATCTCTCGCGAAAGCACTCCGCGCTGCGCGCAATCGGCCTGCTCGGACGCGCGCGCCCCGCAGATATACTAAACAATCGCGATGTCACGTTGCATTACCGTTGCCGAATTCATGCTAAAAAAGTTCATAATGAACTTCGCTAATTGGGCCATGAGGCCGAACGGGCTGCTTTTACCGGCTTTTATGAAAATAAGCATGCATAAGGCCAGCTAACTGAACTGTTCTCATCAAACGCAGGTATACCGGCCGCTGCCCAGTTCTTGCGTGTTTTTTTTAAAAAAAGGTCACCTTTATCGCTGTCTTCTACTTGCTTTTTTCTTGCTTGGGCTTCCTGGGGCTTGCGAGCTAGACGTCTGGCGATACGAAAAAAAAAATGTACCCATTCTCACTGCACTGCAAGAACGCACTGGAGACACGTACGACACACCGACCCATTTGCAATCCATTTGGAGTTTATGAGCACAAACACGATCTCGCTTGAGAGAGAGAGTAAAACATCCTTATTAATAATATTTGAATGGCGAGAGCAGTGTGGGAGGAACTCTCAGTCCAGGGTCCCTAAGATGATTCCGGCGATGTTTCGAGCCCGTTGTATCACAGCTCGGACGACCTCGGGAGGTCCGTCGCGAAGGGCATCGTCCCACAGCTCTTTGTTGTGTAGGGGTAAAGGAGAGTTGGCAAGAGAGGAAAGAGGTTTGCAGTGCACTCAATCGTGACGTGGAAGATTGTGGGCGAGCTGCCACAGCCAGGGCAACGATCTGCATAACAGTGTGGGTAGAATTTATTGAGAGATACAAGATTTAGAAAAGTTGCGGTTTGTAACTGGCGTAATGCTACTGCTTCCTCCCGCGAGAAGGACGGCGGTGGTGCGGCGTGGGTGCGACGAATGCGTGTATAATGACGGAGTATGTCTTTGTAACGGAGCAAGGGATCCCCCCACTCTGAACTAGTCGCCTCACCACGCCGAGTCGCCCGGAGGGAATTTTCTCGGGCAACCGTATGTGCGCGTTCGTTACCCGGCAGCGAGGTATGACCAGGTGTCCAGAGTAAGTGGATGCGGGGAGGTGTGGTTGGTGTATTTTGCGGGATCTGTTTGAGAATTTGGTGCGCCGCTCTCGGGATGCCATGTCCTGATAGGAACGCCCGGCATGCCTGTTGCGAGTCCGTCAATATATACACTTCCTCAGGAACATGGATGGCGTATCGAATTGCAAGAGCAACACCGAGAATTTCTCCGTAAGCGGCATTTGTTCCGCTCATTGCTGCAGAGTCTCTCAGGGATTCGGTGCCATCCAAAACTACCGAGGTACAGCCTTCTTGAGTGCGTGATGTGTCCGTGTATAAAGTATGTGTTTCCGGGATGTTTGCAAGCATGCGGCCAATGTAGCGTACACGGGCTCTGCGCCGCCCTTTGTCATGCTCGGGGTGCATATTACGTGGCAATGGATGAATACTTAGTGCTTGGCGTATCGCTGACAAGATCGTTGGACGGGTTATCTCGCTTGAGGAATCGTCGTACTTTATTGAACAAACTTCGGGTGGCCGCGCATCACTACGACAGCGCGCCGGCGAGGAGGCAGAATGTCATTTCTGACTCCGCGTTTAGTTTCATTGACTGCGGCCTGAGGTGCCTTCTTACTACGGTAAGTGAAGCATCACGGAACCAAAGTTTTGCGATAGCCGGCGCACGGTGCAGAACAGTACGCGCGTAGAACCGTCCTATATGCGACCATGGAACAGCCGTTTTATGTGTTCGCAGGCGTACGTTCTGTGGAGCCTTGCCGACCCTTGCAGCGCATCCGCTAACCTTCACTTCCCTGCGCTTCTCGCGCGCACAGATAGGATACGCCTGCGGTAGGGAGGATTGTCAAAGCAGCCGCTTCTTTCCCATCTTCCAGGATGAAGCGTCGGCTGGCAGGCGCACAGTGCCAAGGGCAGCAAAATGCGCATATTCTGCGTAACGCTCTATCAGCACGTGTATTGAGGTACACCTGTGCAGGTGTGCATGAACCTCGAACGCGCTCCGCTCAAAAGACTTCGTGCTGTCGCGAGTACTGCGAGGAACAAGCAACAGTTAAGCAACATGTGTTTTAACAAAATTTAACAAAACAAATAACAAAAGCAAGTTGTTACTGAACACTAACTATGCATTCATACAACGTACGTTTTACGTGCCGCAAATGCACCATATGCGCTGTCAAAAGCAGGAATCACTGACCTGCAAGGCGTTCATTGTACTGATTCTGAAACGCATGGGTTTCGGCCTGCGATGGCACGTTAGCATGATTCCCCCAAAGAGGGAAAAATTTCCCGCGGATATAATTCCTTCGTCCGTTGCCACCATTGCCGTGGCGCAGTACATTGCATACAACGTTGCATGCGCGTTCATTTCATGAACTTTAGTTCCTCCTGTCCCACCTGGCTACAGCAAGATCCGGGAGAGCACGGTCCAGATAACGCAGCGCAACAAAACACGGAGACCAACGCAAACCTGCCCGCACGGCGCCTTTGCCACGGTACGAAACCTACGGAGCAACACTTGTGAGCGCACAGAACAATAACAAAGCCGCCGTTGTAGCCCGAAAGTTGTGGCCGCTACAGCAAAGAAATAAAAAAAAAACTGCAAAAAAGAGGAGACCCTGCTACGTCATTTCCTCCACACTTTTCTCCTATTGGCGGCGAGGAGTTACGGAGTCGCCATCTATCGGAAGCGCCTCGCTGGCGTAGTGTGAGAGATCACGCGGCGCGCTCCTCATAGGTTTTGCTGTCAGCGCTCACTGAAAACACCACGCGTGAGCTCTCCCGCACATTTCTTTAAGTACTTTCGAAACGAGAGAAGTTTTTTACTGTCTACATAATAATTTTGGGCAAACTGAAAGCACACAATCGTTTACAGACGCTATCTCTTTATCGAATACGTATAGTGAATGCCACTGCGCGCGGTTGCCGCAATGGAGTCTCCGGAACCGGCTTCTTGCGTGAAAGGTAGGTAAACGCTGTGAGCAAACTATGTAAAATATTTTCTTATACTGTTTGTATAACTAAATGGAGCGTAACAGAACCGAGCCTCAATGCAGCGATCGCGCAGATTCGCAGCGACCGACTGCGCGTCTGCATGCTTGTCCGCGCACTGTTTCGCTTACTCCGCTCGTGCATTTTCGCACCGTGCCATGAGCTTTAGGCCGCAGAATATGAGCATTTGACAGTATACAAGCAACCATTGTTGCGTGGGCGCTATCAGAGCTGTTCAAAAATAATTTCATTGTAGAGACTTCGACGCCTACGGGGACTGTGATGTGCCGTCGCGACGATTCAATCTTTCTTTTTCTTCTAAATTCTTTGACCTTTCAATATTATTTCTCGAGTTGCGTCGCCCTGTATGTTTATCGGTGTTCCCAGCGTGCAATTTCCCGCTGCTCCTTTTTTGTAATCCAGTGCATTAATTCATAACACAAACATGACCATATGCCATGCTTTCTTTAAATTTGCTTCTTACCGCTGTCTTTCCACTCCACTGAACTTGCCAGTATCTAAAGCATCGACAAGTTCATAGACCAAACCGTCATGACATTAGTCGGGCAGCGGACTCGGGCGAGCGTCTCAGTGCGCGTTTTCAGAACATCGCAGACCGGGCGCCGTAGCAGAAATCTTCCTCGCGTCTGTGCTTGCTGCATAGCCGAGTTGTAGCCGATGACTGTTTGCCGGTTTTATATTTCGCGAGCCAAGCTTCACGCAGCTTTTTGTCCTGCGGCTACGTGTGAATAAGGCTGACACCGGCCTCCGTTCCGTGCGTCCGGCACTGCGGTACCGAGCAGTAGCCTACCATGTTGCGCGCCTTCAAAGGCAGCCACTACCTATTGTAGTGCTTTCAAGCGTTGTAAAGGAGACACTCGAAGCGGGAAAATTTCGCCACTAAATGAGGACCGCAGCGTACGAGTGAATTTAAACTCGTTTTCAGCTCGCTTCGGCGCTCCCGAAGCAGCCGACGCGGCCGCAATGTCCAAGTGATCCCTCCTAGCACGTCACGCCGACGGTGGCGCCAGCTTTTCCAGTGGTGGATCTCGAGGTCAATACGCGCCGTGCACGCCGACGGACGCGCCACTGGTGGCAGCCTTGCGCAGAACACGCGGGAGAGGAGCCTTGCGCGCGCCGTAGTTTGTTGTGTCGTTCGTCGTGCTTCTGTCTTATTCACGTTTTCAGAGCAAGATAGCTAGCAACACCATTCGCACGTGCGGGGTGGCCAAAGCTTCAGGGAATGTCGAAGAAGAATTGTTGCAGGGTGGGGGGCTCAAATTCCGGTGAAAATGTGCCGGCGATACGGTTCTAATCATTCCCGGCAAAGCCTCATCAGCGGGAGCAACGGTAGCAAAAATGGATCGTCGCTTCGAAGGGAAATTTCTTGTTCTCACCCTTTCCTTTGTCTCGTCGGTGTTTTTTTTCCACTCGATCATAGTTAGACGCGTGAGCAACGAAGTTCGTCTACAGTGCAGCATGCGGTTTAGAGGCATTTCGCTAAAGTTCGGAATGCTGTTTGCCGCTTATATTGTTTTCCGCTTCTTTACCGCGTTGCGCTAGCTAGGCAGCACGACTGCACGAGCGCATTGCGTTGTATGTTAAAGCTACTGAAGTTTGCAAGAACTGAAATTGTTGGTTTCATGTGGCGCGGTAAATCCTCTGACCAGCTGTCGCGCACTTCATGTTTTTACATCTATTTTATGCGTGGCTTCGCACATGTTTAACTGTTGCTAGTTGCTCCATGCATAACTCTTGTCGATTCTTTTGAGCTGCGAAGTTTTCACCCTGCCTTGTTTTTAAAGGGTATAAATCACGCTGTGTCTTATCGGAATGATACCAAGGAAGTGCTTCTTTAACAGCTTTATTATTTTCGCCCGAGGGCATCTTAGATATTGTTTGCGTTTTTGGAAATGTGTTTAGAAAATAGGTAGTTCAGGGCGAGAATTGCTAATAGCTGCTGCATATGGTATTTTTGTTCCCTTTCTCGCTGAAAAGTTCGCGTCCCGTTTGGGAAGTCATCACACCTCGATGCTGCCTGAGCAAACTTAACACGCCGAGTGATTTGTTTGTTTCACAACGTAGTCCCTTCTTGCATGTGAGTTTTGTACTCAACCGAATTCTTTCTTATACTTACGCTGCAGACGACTAAACCGGGCCTTGCCGCCAGCGCTCATCTACTTTGACTGGCGCTGCTCTGCCTTTAAATATATCATGTGGCACCTCTCTAGTAATATTAAAACGTAATGAAAAGTTAGTCAGTCTTTAGCTTTGTACGTTTCCAAGCAGCTCCCTTGGGGAATTTAAAATTTCACAAACTGCAGCGGGAACGGTAGTTCATCGGCGTATGCAGTAGAATTGTATCGGCGGTACAGCACTAACACGCGCTTTTATTAACCTGTGTTTGGTGAGTTCGTTGGCTAGTGTACGCGTTTCCATCAATAAATTGGCAATTACTCTTCTTGAGGCGACTTCGACTGCACTTATTCGGCGATGTCACATGTATTCATCGGCAGAAAAATCATAACGGCATATGCAGAGATTGCACCGTGCGGATTTGTTTGATATAAGTCTGCAATAACGACGGGTGCTCATTATTCAGGTACAGAAGCAGCACTGCGGCAAGGATAGAATAAAAAAAAACCATCGAGAGATCGCATCACTCAACAAAATTTATCGGCTAGTGAACATGAGCTCCACGTCATGTAAATGGGGTTCATGGCGTTTGTCTGCGGGACACACCTTGCACGTATGTGGACCATGTTGTCCCAAACACCGGTAACATTGTGTTCAGACCCGCTCGCACAGAGGTCAGCATCTTCCCTACAGCTGTTACCGCAGAAGAAGCAGCCTGGCACCCGAACAAAGGAGAAATCGCAGCCGCGAACTTCAGCCATCCTTGCTGCAAGGGGTTGTCGCCTGCTACTGCTCCCGCGTGTACTGTTGGAAGCGTCCGCTAGGTGGCTTTCAGTGGCGCCTCTATTAGAATTACTGTATATGCTACCGTAGGTAGCAGAGTTGCGCGTAGGTCCGCTATCTTGCCTGAGAAGCAACCAATTCTATGCGGCGAAGCCGCACTCCGTTTTTGCAGGCGACATGCCTAGCGTATCGTCGATCGACCGTGGGCGCTTTTGCATCGCTGTGCACCGCTTTTCCGCCTAATCGCAAACAAAGCGCATCGAAACAGCTGACTGGATTAGATTGTGAAGAAAAAGGCGCTGCCCTTTTTTAGCGCGCGGCGTAAGATGCAGCGCGTATATTAGTTGTTTTTTTGGACTTGCATTACCACGTAACTTTCTCCGCCCTAATAACGCATTGGCACTCGCGTCTAGAATAGATTGTGCATTCTATATACGCCGATCAGATGCAGCATTCGTGAACCGCGACGGTAACGATTAGATCGCACCGAATAAACTTAGGGAATATGGTGATGTTATTTTATAGATTCCGGAAATGCTACAAAAAGTTTTGTGCGAAAAAGCTACTTCACAAAGTAGTATAAGGTTCGAAATAACATAGCGTATTAAAAACTGGAGAAACGTTAGCAATTGAGGTGAACAATCAGATACGTTAATAACTTTCATTCGCTTGAATACTGCTTGGCACTCGGGTTTTTTTTCAACAGAGATAAATACGCTACTAAGAGCAGTGCAGTGCTCTTTTAGCATGTAAACAGTAACAACAAGCACCGAGCCGCAACTGCCTCTTTTTTTGGCAATAAAATCACAATGCGAATTTCAGAGAAAAAAACAAAAACACTAGTGTATGTGCGTGCAAATATTTTAATGTAGTGAGCTTTATCAAGTGGTGCTCTTTCACAAAGGGAACTGTACTAAATATAATGAGACCCATACTTGCTTATGTGCCATAGCTCTCAACATGTAGCCAGTCTAAAATATTACTGGTCAATCAATGACCAACCATTGATATTTCGACTCTGGTACCCCATTAGATCTTGTGTAGGAACATATCCATCTACCAGCAAGCAATGGATATCAGCTACACCTGCAAGTGTGATTTCATTATGTGCCTTTTCACTGCAGGGATCCCAAAAGTAGCCTTCTGTGGGAGTGTAGCGAAAGTTTTTCTCACAGGATTGACATAGCTACATTATAGGGAATAATTAAGAACACAGTTAGGCCCTTACCGTATGTTAAATGACGACATTCATTCCTCTTGCATCCTGCTTCACATAAGCTGTAGTAGATTAAATATATTTACTTAGTAGTAACCTCTTTCATATTCAGAAACAACCCAAGCAGTGCATAATCATAAAAATGTGAGCTGGCTTTTTTACGACACTTCTGTGAAAGCAGTGTGGTGCATCACATGCAGAAAACTGGTAATTCCAGCTAAATCTCCTGTATAACTCTACGTGCTTCCATTATTTTTTTAAAAATCCAGACTTGCAGTAGCTTTTAATATTCCAGCTGTGAATTTTTTAGCACAGCCCAAAAAAGCACGTAGCTGTTAGTGAAGCAATTTCATCTCATACACACTTGACGCAATAGGCAGTTGACTGAAAATTTGTTTGTTCAGGTGTCTTTACCTGAACACCCTTCACTATAGTTTTACAAAGGAAGAAAAACAATTACTGCAGTAAGGTGTAACGAGGCAGGCCGACGAAACAAACGTGAGATGCGTTGCGCACGTTGCGTTGTTGCTACGCAGCTAGCACGCACGTGAACAGCGAACGGCAAGATCGGCCGGATTGGATTTGAATTTGACTGGCGATAACTTGTGTCAATCCAGTTCGCTGCAGCGGTGGCGTCGGGAAATACAAAAATTGGCCCTAACATCTGCTTCTCCGCAATGCACGGTTGCTTGGCTACCACGTGATGACGTTCTGCCAATAGAGGCGCTAGCGGCGTGATAAAACAGACGCGCAACTCTGCTACCTGCGGTAGCACATACAGTAACTCTAGCCTCTATCACGAGGCGTATAGCGCGCGGAGGGGGTAGGCCATTGAGGAAGGAAACTCAGGAGAGGCCCTGACGTCACTCTTTGTGAAGCTAAAGTGAAGCCAGAAGTACGCTCATGGCGCTGCTCCGCCTATCGGGCCAGTTCTCCTCTCCTGTTTATATGTCTCGCGAGACCGCGCTGCGCGCAACCGGACCATAACCGGGCTGCCTGGACGCGCGCGCTCTGCAGCAATACTAAACAATCGTTAGCACGTTAGCATGAATCCGCCAAAATGCGCAAAATTTCCCGCGGATACTCCTTCGTCCGTTGCTAATGCCGTGGCGCGGTACATTGCGTACAGTGTTGCATGCGCGTTCATTTCACAAACTTTAGTTCCTCCTGTCCCACCAGGCCACAGCAACATCCGGTACACTCTAAGAAAAGTTTACACCCTTTGGAGTGCCCCTTCTGCCACACAACGATAATCGTAATCTGCCTTGATGCGTTTCCTTTCTTTAACGCTGCGAGCCCGGTACTTTCCAGTAACGAACGGCATGCGCGTCATCAGCATGATAGCATTCCCGAAAGGACATCAGCGGGCGCGGCGTTTTCAAGAAAGGAAACGCATCAAGGCAGATGACGATTATCGTTGTGTGGCAAAAGGGGCACACCAAATGGCGTAAACTTTTCTTAGAGTGTAGAGCACGGTCCAGATAACGCAGCGCAACAAAACACAAAGACCAACGCAAACCCGGCCGCACGGCGCCTTTGCCACGGTACGAAACCTACGGAGCAACACGTGTGAGCGCACAGAACAATAACAAAGCCACCATTGTAGCCCGAAAGGCGTGGCCGCTACAGCAAGAAAAAGGAGAACCTACTACGTCACTTCCTCCACACTTTTCTCCTAGCGCGCGGAGGGGGTACGGCCTCCCCTCGATTTCCTTTGTCCATGGGGTAGGCCCTTTCCTCAGTTTCCTTCCTCCATAGATGGAAGTACAGTGTACTAGAATAGGCCACTGTAATGGAAGCAACGAAGAGCACAGGTCGGCTATTGTCGGCTTCAGCGCTTGGGTCGCTACTCTGAAGCGAGCTTTGCTCACCAAGCTCTTCGGCACTCATCTTTTTAACTTCTGCTTCGACGGCGGAGACTGTGACGAACCAAGACGCTATGACAATGGCAGCATGCCGGCGAAGTAGAAGCCGAGTATGCTGCAGAGTGATTGCGCAAGACGCTCCCGCCGGTGACACTGATACTAATCCACTAAGAAGGGGTAGCTCCTGGCACATTGTAACGACGCCAAGGAATGTGAAACGAAAAGAAGCCCCTCGGTATCTCTTTGCACAAAATGATGAATGCCCTATTAACCGCGCTCTGCGGCGCCGCGCGTTCGAAGGCAGCAAGCTTTGTGTAGGATAGGGACACCAGGACAGAATTTCCCGCATTAAAATCGTCATGCTATGGGACTCTTTCTCTGATTGTTGGCCCAAAATCCCTGATCAAATTCTTTTTCGCTGGCCACTTTCTCTAAGAAAGACGAATATTCTAGGCAGCGAAAAAAAAAGTATTACACACACATTTCTTCCTGGGGTAAATCCTTTATTCATAACATTAATTCCCAGAAAATACGATACAATGGGAGATGTTGATGCTAAAAATAAAAATTAGAGTTAAAGCGTTTTCAGATCACTGAGATAGCGTAAGTCTTTATAGGAGTTTGATTTAAATGAGCAACGCACTTAACAAATCCTTTAATCTTGTTTGCGCCCATTATATTTCTTTGCTTGTTCTTGGCTTTAAGTTGGTTGCACAAAAATTGGCTATATGCCGCCGGATATGTTACATATTACATACTATAAAGGCATAGGCACATCACTAGTTAGTGCCTTTTCTAGGGATGTGTCATCACTGATCTTAGTGTTTTCCTGATCAGAGTTGCAGATGAGGAGCCTTGTTTCCCCCCACACGATGCATGGTCTCATAAGGTCACTTACCGTGATATGAAAAAAAAAAAAAGTGTTCATACCCAAAGTATAATACTTTAGAGGTGAAAACATATTTCTTTTAGACTAAATGTCTTAACAAAGAACCGCTTGCTTTTTCACTGCTTTAACACTGATTGCACTTCTGAGATTTCTCCTACTGACTGCTCTTAAAATGTTGTGGTTTGGAAGTTTTTAGAAGTAGGCGATATGGGAAAGATGGTCAAATCACCGCAGTAATTAGAACATGCATTGCAAACCTGGGTCGCAAGCACACTTTTAAAGCGACGTAAGAACTTCGCTTAGAAAAGTTCAGTATTTTTGATAAGATCAGACGGAGCTTTTTCAATTTTTGTTCATTTCCATCAATCCTACAACCAAACATTTATTCGCTGTCAAATGTAACCTAAAAAACTAAAGAACAATGAGCAAAACGCATTTAGGTGAGGCACATAAGTGCAACTGATTTTATTCCAGCATGCTCTTCATAAAAATCATGTTTAAAAATTCGAACACCACTGGCAATGCTTTCAACAAACCTTTTAATACCTAAGCAAATATGAGTAAGGGAAACGTAGTTGCGCTTAATCTCCAACCCAATGGAGATAGAAATTTTCACAAAAATGACATTCTACGTTAAATTATCACGTTGTTAAGAACGGCCCGCTGACATGCAATTTTTAGCTCTTAGGAATGGCCTGCCGAGGTGGCAACGTGCAAGTTTTGCCAGCCAGTTGCAACAGCGGCGGCAAATTTTTTTGGAACACCACCGCAAACCTCTAGCCACGGCGTCACTAAGTCGACTGTGTGTGGAAAACAATACGTGCCTCCTCGACTCTCCATCGCTGGGGCCGAGTTTGACGAAGCAGGCCTTGTGCCTGAACCAGCCACCGCGGACCTGATCTGCTATGAGCGGGGAGTTGCTGCGGGAACGTCTACGAAGGCCCCTTCCCACGCGCCATGCAAGACGCAAGACAATGGACTCCACGGCGGCCGCGCTGCGGGGGTCAGCTCCGAGTGCTGCGAAGGCCGTCTGCCCTCGGGGGGGAGGGAGGGAGGGGGGGTGCGTGAACCTGTGCAGGTGTGTGTGTGTAATCCCTCGCACAAAGAGGCGGCTCGTCTCCTGGTCAAACGTTTCCTTTGGGATTGAGGGAGGACAGTGTGTTTATAAACCGCTTTTGTGCGGCTGCTCAGTGCACTTTTTCTCGCAGTCATGCTAGACTGATGAACTGCAACGTCCTGATGTAGATACTGTAAATAAACCCACATTCCTCGTTCTTGATGAGAAGCAGTCCTTCCTTTCAACAACGTCCTCAGCGTGGATAAGTTTGACGACGGCATGGGCCAGCTACCTTCTAATTCATGCCAGACTCCAATGTTGACAACTGATTACGAGCGATGGGATTGAGCCCCAATGCTAACAATGTGAACTCTCACTGCGGGCATAGATTGGTTTGCAGCTGGAAATCACGAGCTGCAACGGGCAGAGCATATTCATGTTCATTGAACACAGTCACACTTCCTCTCTTTAAAGCTCAAAATGTTAAATGTCAGGAGCTACACTAGATCGATATTCTAATTCAGAGTGCAATTGAGCTTGCAAATTAAGTAGCACATGTGGTTACAACCTCGCATACAGCTCTTCAGAGAAGCTGGTTACTGTCAATCGACAAATAGCTCACAAAATTATGAATTTTCACTTTAGAGGCACCGGTATACTACGAGCGGCATACGCGGCCACTACACGGCATGCCACATTGATGCGCCACTAACAGTTGTAAATCACGAGAAGAAGCACGGTGCAAAATGCAGAGTGGCAACTCCCAGCTTGCCACCCTTGCCCGCTGAGAAAAGGCAGCGGGCACGGAGAGAATGGTGAGCTGGCGAATACGAGAGGGAGAGAGAGATTGTGGGATTTTGGTGCTTCAGCACAATAAACAATTCAGAGGAATTGAACAGCCCGGTGTTAAAGCTTGTTAAAAAAGCACAAGGCGGACTGCTCTCTATTTCGATCAACGCTACTGCTCACGTAAAAGGTTCTCGCTTTCCAGTAAATGTACCATTACGGCAAATTTTGCACCACACATCATACAGCCACATACCGGAAGTCATGACAAACTGGCAGATAGCCGCTATTTAATAAAAGCGAACCATAACTAATCTTACCTATATATTTCAATCGTCCATGAATAGCAGGTGAGGGACCACAACATATCCATTATCCATATGGAAATGCTCTGGAGCCGTCAGAACGCGGTGTACACGACTTAATATAAATCTAGTTCCGAATGTTCTTAACTGGATTCGAGCTTTCCTTTTTAACTGTACTCAGTTTGTTTCCGCAAATAGTGTTGATTCCCCAGTCCAGCCAGTGCTATCAGGTGTTCCCCTGAGGTCTTCGGACCCTTACTTTCTTTTTAATTTTCATGACCTACCCGATAACATTTCATCAAAGGTTTGCCTATTTGCGGATGACTGTGTAATTTATCAGAAAATAACTAACCAAGACGATGTTGCCTTACTTCAGAGCGACTTAAGTACCAAATATTTCTGGTGCCAAACGTGGAACATGGAATTGAACATTTCGAAATGCAAATCAATGCACGTACCTCGCACCTTAGCATCACCACGCTATCATCTTAATACGCCTCTCGAGTCTGTGTCATCTTACAAAGGAGCTTCAATATTTACAAGGAGCTACAATATTTGTAGTAACCCATCATGGAACCATCATGTGAGGTACATCATCACTAAAGCTAACCGATCACTTGGGTAGTTTCGAAGAAACTTCTATATGGCACCCCCATCACTGAAAAAGCTTCTCTACACGACTTAAATTTGTCCGTCACTTGAATATGCATCATCTATCTGGGATGCCGGTGGTACTACACTGGTAAACGAACTTGAGAGTGCAGAATCGTTCCGTTCGCTTCATCTTGTCCCGTTATGACCGCACAGCCGGTGTGACCATGATGAAGTCACTACTTAACCTTTCATAACTTACACTTTGGTGGAAAATAGCCTGGCTCGCTATTTTTCATGAAATTTACTATCAACAGTCATCTCCGCAATCAGTTCATTAAATCCCCTCCTTTCATCTAGAATTGACCACCTCCAAAAAATTGATGTTCCTCGTAGAACTGACTTATTCACATGCATGTTTACCTAGAACCACCTCCGAATGGAATCAGCTGCTAGAAGCAGCTACAGCTATCACGGATACATCGCGCTTTGTTTCTTGAAAAACATGCTTAACATTGCTTAATTATTTGTATTTAATTTGTTCCGTTTTTAGCTTTAGTTTTAGATGTTCAAATTGCTCTGCTTTATCTCAGTTGCGGCTGCTTCATTTCATTTTTTGTATTAATTTGGTGATTGTTCATGCTTCTTATTGTTATTGTATGTTTTTTTTTAAATTTTGGTCTGTAATATGCCCCTCCCCTCTGTAATGTGCAAACCCTGAGGGTAAAATAAATATATTAATTGTCTCGTAAACTCTCGTTAACTCGGCGCAGTGCACAATGCATGCATACATCACCCGCGTTGTACGCCATGAATGTCTGTAGAAGTGAACATGGCGATACACACCAACTCATTGTTACCGCCGTCGCACCTCGTCAATCTTCAAGCGAAAGTGATGACGACGACGATGTCGAAGTAGACAATGGCCCTTCATTGTCCAACGCCGCGCGTGCTTTTTAGCATCATGCCAGCTTTCGCAGAGAAGCGTAGGCTCATGGACAAACTCGCTTGCGGCCTTTCGAAGATGTCAAGGCAAGCCCCCCCCCCCAGCAAATGATCTTTTCTTTTTTTTTTTTTTTGCTGCATAACCACAAATAAAGCCGGTCCGAGTGTGTGTGTGTATGAGACGTGACATAGTCTCTGCCGACCAGTAAGCAGCTTCGAAACTGGCATTATCGGCTAATTCGTAAATCGTTTAGTGCGCACCTAAATGTCGTTCTTGGAAGTCTACATATTAACAAGGTTTGACTGTGCTATCGCTGAGCAACACATAGTTCATAACGCTGGTGGAGACATCCGACGTTCTGTGTTCTTTTCGAAAATTGATTTCGAAGTGCCTGCATAACATACACACACATGGTTGATGCCACACACGTCTATGCCAGCACTGGTGGCCACGTCTCTTGGCTTAAGCTTTTTCGTAGAGTCATTCGAACGTACTGCTCCAGGTAATGGAGGCAATCGGCATGTGCATCCTGCTTGCATACCGAAGGTGCTGGATTCCCACCAGCAATAACCAAGCCTAACATTAAACCTAAAGCTTTCAGCGGTATAGGCAATGCCACTGGGCCAGTTGTGCATTGACACAGAAGCAAATTTATACTAGACCATGAAAGGTCTTGCAAATGAGACGACCATCCTATGGGGCGTCTGCAGCTCATTGTACCACAGCATGTGAACGCGCACGAGTTATTCCTGCACGAGAATGCAATTGTTTCTATTGCGTTTCACACCGTTCAGGTGGCCTTACCGTGCTGTGGCCCACAAGTGTTATTTGCACCACAGCATGGATGTTATTGCTGCATGAAAACACAATTTTATCTCTATGCGTGTCACACAACTGTTATTTTTGCTAATAGGAATAACTGGTGCACATTTCTGTTCAAGACTAATATGCAAGGAACCTTGCAATTCCTCTACGAAATAGTGATATTCCTTCACAGGGCCCTCTAACATTTGCAAGCTGTTCAACAGTACTGCCATAATTGTTGCTGCTGGAGACCAAGTAACCATAGAGAACAGTGCAAGCCCCTCTCCAATGACCACCTTTACAAAAACACGCTCTGAAGACCAAGCAGGCTTTCAAATGAACACTTTAATAAGAACCATTAACATCAGCCATACACTTTCAAATAAAAACAGTGAATTTCATTATAGACTGGCATTACAGTCAATGACATTTTCAATATAAAAATATTGCTATGAAATATGTACATGTACAAACTCAGTGCTACTGTGAGTCACAAGATAATGTCAATCAATGGAATTGACTATACCGATGAGATGGTGATTGTGGAAAAAACAATGGAAACAAAGAAACATAAGAAACGCCAAGAGAAGAAGGAACGACAGAATTGAAGCTCACTACTCACAGCTACAATGTCATATTTATAAGTAAATATATGTATATATACTTATATATATATATATAATATATATACCTTCTTATGTATACATAAGTACAACACTATTATTTTACATGGCAACACTGCAGAGAAAGACTGCACTGTTTATTGTCACTCAAAGCATGCTGCTCTGAAAAAAATGCTGAACATAGCAGGCAGGACCATTGTCAAGGAAGGGGGCAGAGGAAAGTCTACAACATAAATAACAGCTGTTGGTGCCCACTCGTGCACACTCACACACAATCGCACGCAAGCTTGATCCAATTCATATACAAAACACCATGTACGGCTGGCCCCGGATCAAGTAACAATAAGGGAAGCATACTAGCAACAACTGAAATTCAATGGCATATATTACAGGAGAACACACACATGCCACTGCCAGACTGATGGGAAGAGGAAAAAATGTACAAAAACAGTGTCTAGACAGGAGATGGCGCAACACTTTCGGTGGGCAAGTCAAGACCTGCCAGATGCATCCAAGGCAGCGCAGGCCAAAGATCACTTGAAGGGAAGGAGGGTCTAACACATTATTGGAGTTCCTCAGCCTATGGCACACACTTTCATTTCTTGTTTGGGTTTGAAGCAGAATTTGCCCGGAGAATCACCAGAGCGTCTTTCACAGCATGGTAGATCACATTTTTAATCTGTAAAGATGAAAATTCTCAGTGCTCAGCATAGAAGCTTTAGATGCACATGACAATGCCAAAGGACCTTGTCAACCTGACAACATAAAATGACATTAACTTATCAGGGATGTGCATGTAGGGAAGTGTAGAGACTGACAAGCAACACGCCCTTAGATTGCACCGACTTTTCCAGCAGCGTCTTGCACTGCGTCAAGAAGGTGTCACTCCATCCATAAGCACCTCTTTAACATGATGCAACATTTGCGAAATTGTAGAATGAGCCCAAACTTGTAAACTTCACAAAAGGTTCAAGAGTGAGCAGGTATGCTTTAACTACAGATGTTTTTGTAGGACCTATTCATGCATGCAATAAGAATCTGCATCAAGCAAGTGCCCATGAGCCAATGTGAAGACAAGCTTCAGTCTGTTCACATTTCACTACCCTTTTATATTTTCATGAGGCTTTTCACTTCGTATGCTTCACACTTTTCAAAAAGTCTTAACCAAAATTACTCATTATATTTTCAAACTGGTTGAGCCAAACACTGGCACCAGGGCACATTGATTGTTACAGGAAGTGCATGACAGAACAAGAGACCCCATTTCATGGAAGTGCTTGTGTTTCTTCTAGCCATTTTGGCTTACTTTTCCAACCGATACCTAGTATGTTTTCTCAGATAAATCAGGAAATTCCTTTAAGTGCTTGTTTAACTTGTGATGTAGTTTACCTGGTCAGTGAGTCTTTCTGCACCTTCACCCTGCTTTGCCATGTCAGCCATATAGTGCTTAGATTACAACATGTATAACTGACAATGCTCTGCACATACATTATGGATTTCTCTGAGAGTCTTTATTAGGTGAATTAGGTTTAATTAGGTGAATGTTACTGAATATGATTTTTCATGGTTATAGCACGTGACAAAAAAAAAAACCATCCTAACCTAACAAGTTCTCAGTTTTAACGACATCGCAAGGTTTTACACAGTGCTGGCATAAGTAAATTTTTTATCGTTACCAATGTGGCTTTACACATGCTGCAAGTAGAGATTTTGGCAGCATTAACATAGCATCGTTTTTACTGAAGAGTGACAGCAACAACAAAGATAAGTTGGGAGCTACTAAACACAAGGCATGCAATAAAAAGAGGCGAAAACAAGTGCACTGCAGGTCCACATCATTGACAAAACTTCGATGCATGCCTGTTTTCCTTTACCGTTCCTCACGCAAGCTACTTCTAGATCAGAATAAATGCAATGAATACTGAACGAAACGGATTTGGCAGGGAAGCTCCAAAATTTGGAGAAATCAGTCTACCAGTGGCTCCTGGAACTTTTAATGATGGCACATGTAATGAAAAGATGTCTTTTCTATCTAAATGTGCAAACGACATTGATAATAAGCATAGTCAAATAAAGGAAAAAAATATTTCGCAGAAAATGTTCTGCAATAGGGCAAACCCCAGGCAAGAAACTTTATGTGGGCTTTACCCCAAGCCACTTCTGGCTTCATATGTTTCAAATTGCTACAGACAGCTCTCTTCACGTGTACCATAGATGTACATTTCATTTGGTGTGACATCACCACAGCCAAAGATCTTGCATCAGTCTGTCTTCCCTGACTGTACTTTCGAAAGCAAGCGAGTTGCATGCCAAATTTCTTCTACATCGTCCTGTGTTCCTGCTCTAAACCAACAAATGATGCTTGCTGGGTGTTTGCTGCCAGGCAGTAGTGGATTCAGAGGTCTATAAAACTACACAAACTCATTGTTGTGACTGGTAAAGGTTTCTGGTAAAGCAGCATCGCTTGTTGACATCTTTAACAATGATGTCACTATCCCAAGATGTGTGCTCTAAAAGGTGAACTGTGCACCGGGCAGAACATGGCGTGGCATGTGCCACCATTTTCCTCTTAATATGGATGGAAGTGACAAGAGCGCCATTGCACCTGTGGTGTCACAAGAATGATCCATGCAACACTGCCATATCAAGAAAGCCTGGGTGACGAGGCAGCTTTTCCATGAGCACCCGATAGCATTACAGCACAGACCGCTTGTAATGAAAGTCGCCGGAGTCGCAGATTTCCACTCCACAACCAAAACATTTTCCAAAGGCTGTGCATATGCAAAACATGTACACAAGCAGCCACGTGTGTCCGAGAATCGAAGCATATGAACGGGACAAGCCCTTACTTTCATTGGTGAGGAAGTTCATCTGCTTTCCGAGTGCCTTTCAGCCATTGTAAAACATTTCATTGGCTCTGCACAAAACTGCAAGCCCTGCCAACTCCCGGGGAGATGTCGCTCGGTAAGCCTAGCTGGCGTGGGTGTTGGGCAGAACCGTTGCATTAAGCTTGCCCCTTACATATTTTCGTACCCGCAGACGAATGCACCTTGATCTGGTGCGACATAACGAGCACAGACAGCACTGACTGCAATGCGTGAAGCGGGGTTCGCAGGCAATCGGGCAGCAACTGCAGCAAATGCATATAGCAAAAACGTATGTGGGCGTACCGGCAGGAATGACAAAAGCTTGACTTTTTGAAATTATGCATTTGCGAATGAGACAGTGTTGCGGAGTCAAGGTTGCAGGCGCGATATCTACACTTCACAATGATGCACATTACGACAGGCAAATGCGAAACAGCGTTGCGGCCTAGGCTGATTTTTCCTCAGTGCTGGAGTTGCAAGAAGAAATTGATTTTACCATTGAAATTTGTTTCTCCAGCCTGCCTGATGATTCAGATTTTTGCGACACTGCCCGTGTTCTAAAAATCAGTCAGCGACTATAATTACCTTCCTCACACAAACTGAAGGGCCAAAGAGCGGCAATGTGCACAAACTCAGACGCAATGAATGTTGCTGACAAGTGGCCGGAGCAAAAGGATTTTCCATTGCCTAGCAAACTCTATGCACCCACCGAGGCAGCCACTGCTGCATTTCTTTGTGCCCTCTGTTCCTTCTTCACTTGCTTGCTTTGAGTCTCCTCCTCCTTTGCATCGCTCTCGTAGCCCTACCCTCAGCCAATGCATCTTGTTGCCTCATTTGCCTGCGGGATTTTTCGGAAACCGCATTATAACCTGTATTCCATATTGTGCGGTTGCACTATACCACAAGTTCTTTGGGAAGATAAATGGGAGTCTGGAAAGATCACACTACATCCGGTCCTGCACTATAAGCAATTGCGTTATAAGCGGTCTGAGCTGTAGATAAATGGATGAAGGCAAAAAAATAAGGTGACAGAGGTTCTGGATAACAATACTGTGCGCCCAAACTTCCATACACCAAGGCATTTTTTCTGACAGATCTGTGCTCAACATAGATATGGCTGCAATCAGGCTTGAAGGCCATGATACGAATGGTTTATATTTCAACCATGGTCAGAAATGAACTCTTTCACTGTGAACTACTTCAAAAAGGCAAGCTTCATTTGGGATGCTACAAGTCGTGCAGAGGCCAGTGAAGCTTCCGCTGATGAAGTGATCTATCTTTGGTCCTTAGTCTAACAGCTACTGAAAAAGGTCCAGAGACTTGAGCCTATGGGTGAGGCAAATGTCGCTAGAGCGGGGGCAAATGAGAACAAAAAAGAAACAGCCCTGATGCTCGTGACACTATCAACATGTTTGTGTAATACATATCCCAACTATGTTCTAGTCCTGTGATTCCAAAAAAGCCTATTGACTACAGAGGTTTGTACCATATAAATTTATATATTCACAAAGGAGCCTTAACACAGATGCATGCTTAACAGGCTTAAGTTATCCCTGGAGCTTTCTTCAGTACAGCCAGCAGCTGCAAGGTACAGACCAGTCAATCACGGGCACTGAATATTTCCTTCAGACACACCCGAGTTGATGCAGACCTGTTAGTGTACATGCCGCAAAGCAATGTGCTGTTTACCATTTATTGGACACAGCATGCTTTAGTATGAACTACAGATAAATAATAGCTCACCTGGAGCTTGTCCTCGTGGTTTGTGTGAGTGTCAGACAACTGACGAAATTCATTGGTCAAGCTGAAGCAGTGAGCAATGTTTTCTGGAGAGACAAAGTCTTCAGCCACCTTTATACAGCTGTGCAAGTTCCGCACCTGTAAAATAGAAAGATGCAAAAAATTCCCAAACATATGAGCATCTGGCATAGTTGACATCTCAAAACTTAGAATAGCAATTTGTATACTGAAGAGAAATAAGAGAAAAGCTTATGTCTTCATACTAGAATACGTAGAGGACCTTACAAATCATGTTGAAGGGGACTGACAACGAACCAGAACATGTCTTGTATGAATAGAGTCAAACAGGATATCTTCAATTTAAACAGAAATCGCAAATTTATAATGGCACACAAAGTTGCAAAAAACTGACTTACACAAGTTAGTAGTTATGTGAACCATATTTTTTGTTTAAAAACACTATTGTTATATTTTTATAAGCACTTCTACTTTTTTACATGTTAAGTAGTAGGTAAAGAACGTTTACAATTGCAAGCAGTACTGCCTTCATGATGATGAGTGGAACAGCAGAACAGTTAACATTCCTCATTGCTTGGTGTCGTGTGTAACTGCTTTTGCAAGAGAGTGAATCCCTCATGTTCTGCCTGCGAGCTCCAGAATGAGAGTTGTCGTGCCATAAAACGGATGTAAAAGCACATGCAAAAGCATCATAAACATCACCTTCACAATGAAAGCATTATTACAACTGAGGCAACACTCATCAGTTCTTCACTTATGCTTCCGTATAATTGCTATCACACACGCTTATAACCGCTACCTGCATAGGCCTTGCACAAACATGGTTTGCTACTATGGATAGGACTTTTTATTAAAAATGTTTATTGTGTCACTCCTGCATGACTGGGCACTCTGGGAAGTAAATGTGTCGTTGCACTAGATAGGTGCCATAAAAAAAGGTTGCCGGTCCCTCCAACAAGCTGCACGTGCAGTTCCTTCACACTATGTCACACTATGACATGCGAACACAGTAACAGGCAGAAAAGGCCAGTCGTTAGTCTCTCAGAACAATCTGACACGCACCAACATGCACACAAAATCAGGCATTCTCATCCACAAGAATACTACTAAACCAGGTGCCATTATACATTATATCGTTCTGAAGTACACCGGGACAAAATGGACCATAACCAATTGGGCAACCGGGGTGCATAACATACAAACCGGCAGCTGGATGCAGCGCAAGAACAAACCACTAGTGGTCTACGGCACTGAGTTCACAATTGTATAATCTGCTCTTGCTGCAATGAGCTCATGACCATACGAGAAAAATAATTTTGTCGCCAAACATCATGCACATGAGCGTGGTACCTTTTGTTTGAAAGAGACGAGAAAGGCATGAGCACGAAACATATTAAGGGCTGTAAAAGACATGCATTCATTTTTTCGGACGTTTTCACGGCCCCTAGGGAGTCCGAAAAATCGGACGCTAACTGCACAACTGTCCAAGAGGATGCTTCAAATAGTCCGTGTGGCGAACCCGCAGCCGAAGGAGAACGAGAAGATAAAGGACCTATACACATTGAGAAATGAACGGGAAAGGAGGCATGCCGCCGCTGTTTTGAAGGAGCTTGCAAAAGCAGTGTTGGCTGACACTGAGATGCAGGTGTCCCTCATACAAGCAAAAAAAACTCGTTCAAACAGTGAAATGCAACACTGAGGCGTTGCGCGCGAGCTGAGAGTATGTCAGGACAGTTGACGTTGACTTACCAGCTAGTACGAAAGAATCTCACTTGTGATAAAGTTTAGGCCTCATACCAATTAGCTTCCTATCAGTTGATAGAAAAAGCTCATATTCGAAAATATTCTGTATGCATCCCTTTTTTATTCATATTTGAGAGTGTTTGACTCAATTTGCAATGGGTTTTACTATTTCTTTCGAAGATATTTAATCGTGCATTTTACTAGCCCCTCCCTTGTGTTTTGTTTTAAGCACTACCCCTTACTATTCAAATTGGATTAAGTGTTTTTTTATTTTCTAACATGCTTACTAGAGAGTGATGCCATTAGGCGACATGATGTAGGGAGCCCGTGTTGACATAAAACAAAGTTCTGTATCACTCGGGGAATATTGCAAAGGCACTCGGGGAAAACCTGGAAAGCTCAGGGAACTTGGGAATGTCAACTTGGTAGACACCCTGAAAGTAGGAATCCGCAGCTTTCATGGCTCATAGGTGGAGCGGCTGTTATCAATGCTACTGGAATGCATACATTCAGAAAGTTCTTTATGGTGCAGTCATCCACCGATGTGTTTTGTTGCAAAGACAGGGAAGCAATAAAATTTAGTTGGAAAAATCTCTGTGCATGAATGGCACCAGCATTCTACCGTATTTACACGATTGTAAGTCGACCCCTTTTTTAAAATTTGAAAGTCTGAAGTTGGGTGGTCGACTTACAATCGAAACCAAAACATGGCCCCGCCAAAAAAAGCCATACCAACGAGAGCTACAACGTAGTTACAATTTTATGTTTGCTCTATGGCCCTACCCGTATCTTTTCCCTATCCTGCGTGTTTGTTCGCTTTTCGGAAGGGTTTTTCAACATTTTTGAGAGTCTTACAATGCATGCAACACTCATGGGGAGGGGGTGTCGATAGTTGATAAAAGCGCTGCTTTTCCCATTTGCGGCGGCACCCTCAGAACAGCGGCGCTTGCGGGGAGTATCGGTAGTTCATGGAGGAGCAGACACCGCTCACGGGTTTCTCTTTCTCTGTTTAAAGGCATTGGTATTGGTTTGACTAACTTCTTGACGCGCTCCACTTCGGCTACGTGCTACTTCTACGCTTCCTCAGTCATGAGTGCTGCAGGCCCACTAATCTTTCGGCACTCGTTCACAGCAGCGTTCAAGAGGGCTGCCATCCTTTACGCCGAAGAAACAAATCACTGTGCAGCGGGCCGCAATTTCGATGTTTCTAAACGGGTGGTGCGAGAGTGGCGACTGCAGCGAAGCGAAATTTTCACCTGTGTGACGGCAAGTGAGAAATTTCCCACGTGCCGAAGTATGGACGCTTTCCGGAGCTGTAGGCTAAGCTTGCGGCGTACGTCGCTGAAATGCATGATCGGTCCCTGCCAGTGAAGTGCGATGTGGTCATGAAATAAGCCCGGACCTCCGCCTTAATTTTAAGGTTCTGCTCCGCCGTGAGTACAACGAGTGGCTGGCGGCAGAAGACTGCGAAATTACGCCAACCGGACCTGTCAAAAGAGCCTCCCTGACGGCTGCGTGTGGTTGGCGTGGGCTGCTGTTCTGCAAGATGTCCTGGTGCGGTCGTTTGCCAAATTTGAAATTTTGCTGGACCACGACGCTCTGTGGGACCGCAGCAACGATGACGATGGCAGCACTAGTGAAGACGAGTAGTCCAATGACCATGTCAGCTACTAATAATGCGCCCTCTTTTTTTTTTTTTTTCCCGGTCAAGCGATATGGGGGGGTCGACTTACATTCGAGTAAATACGGTAAACTAATTGTAAATACTGCAAACATACAGCCTGTCTCTTTGCTAGTACAAAAGCATTAGTGGTAGTTTCTTTTCTTTTTGACTAAGTGTTATTGCATAAGGCCTTTTAAAGTGCGAGACATTGTTGTAAATATTCTTTGTGTTTTTGTGTGGACTGTACTGCGCAGCATAGCATTCATTTCCTTTCGTTCTTGGTCAAGGTTTCGCCCAAGTGTATTACCGAGTATGAAGTGGAGATAGCCTGCCAGTAGCAAGAAAAGCGAGTGGAAAGTCAGTCATTCTTCTATACCTTTTTCATTCTTTGGGAATGCGAGGGAAAAGACAATGAACAGCGATGACATATATGAAATCGAGATTTCTCCAACTTGGGCCATTAGTAATTGCGCCAGCCAGTAATTCCCTCTGGTGAGCATTTTCGCTGGGGTTCAGCCTCGGGGGAGACCTTTATTGCAATTTATAACTTTGTTAAAACAATTGGAGTGGAACCCCGATTATAAAACTGTGAGAGGACCACACAAAACAGTTGAATAATGCGGGCTTTGTATGATTAAAAAGGTAAAAATATAGGCAGTGACACTCAGTATTGCCCAAAAAACGAATACAGACTGCCTGACTAAGCCTACGACACGAACCTGCACTTCCCTAAAGAAGGTAGGTTAAATTATTTAGCAAAAATGTGGACCGTACATTTAATTAAAGGAGGTGTAAGCAAGAATTTATTCTTAACCTTTAAAAAAAATTATTATATTTATTTATTTATTATTATCATTATTTTTTTTTCCGTTTGCCTAGCCCAACATATCAACGTTTTGTTGAGAGCTGCAACATGTGGCAGCACAACATCGTTGCATGCACAGACTGTCAAATGTTGTCGATGCTGCACGACATGTCCGTGTAAGTCGGAATGGACACGCTAGTCAGAACGAACGGACCATTTGGAAACGAGTTTCCTTCACTCATGGTATCACCTGAGGTATGAGGTATCATCGGCACTGAAAAATAAGATTATTGTATTGCATTATAAGACGAAAGAAAATGCTACTTCATTTTTAGAAGAAAACTCGTTGACGCTACCCTTGACAATGATGTGAGCAGTCAAAAGGTTTCATTTTCCCTACTCTGCGTAAACTAAGTCTTGGCACAAAACAAGTGCTGCGAGGTTTCTGGAAGGGCATTCCAACAGCCCATGTTGACTTAGTATTTGTATTTGTAGTCTGAGTGAGGAAATGTTTGTGAAGGTCAATAAGATAAACGCAAAGAAAAGGCAGTTCTCGGACCAATATTCAGAGTGTCTACAAACAGGGAAAACAATTCTCAGGGATGTTGAGTAGAGTGGAAAAACTCGGGGAATTTGTGCCTCTATCAGGGAAAATTAGTGGCAATTTTGTTGCAAGGGTCAAAAGTCGCGGCAATGCTGGCTCGAGTAACAGACAGGAATTATAATGAATTGTCTGACTCCCTGTCGTCGGCTGGAGGAGTTTCCAGTGTACAGTCAGACTTTCCGGATGCTCAATAATTTGGACGGCTTCGCGGCACCACCATGTTACCCCACAGTCAATGTATCAGAACGTCTGAAATTTCGGACGCAAGAACCCTTCACCGTCTGATTTTCACTTTTTGTCATGACCGCAGGTCCGAAACGCCATTAATCAAGCGACCACCGCTCTCACACGCAGATCCACTGGCGTTGCTGTAGCCACCACAGCGGCAATGCTAGACCTAGCTGCTTTGACATTCGCTATTAAGCATCTTGCATTAGGTGTCGTGTCTTTCATTGAAAAAAAAAAAAATATTACTTGGTGAAGCATACATAAAAGTATTGTAGTGAAGCATAAGAGTGGGAGGGGGCTATTGCCACGAGACAGTATGTATTCCTTAATTATACACGCGTGCATCCGGTATCTCCTGTTGCATTATGAGCACCGATATGCTTAATACGTGTACTGACAGGCCTTCAGAGCGTTTTCCTATGTTCCTGTGGCGGGTTTGAGCCTTTAAAGGGAAGCTGAAACGGTTTTCAATTTCCATGAATTGCTGGGATTGGGAAGAACAGACCTAATAATTTACGCTTCCGAATTTTTCTAAATCACCCCCGCGGACACGCCCCCATCGCTTCCCGGAGCGTCGGGTGAGGTGGTTGCCAGAGGAGAGAACCGGCGAGAGTGACGTCACGCACGGGGACCAAGCTGCCGGACCGGCGTGCTGGCATGTGTTGGCATGCCTCTTTCCGTCCTGCGCTTTACTGAACGACGCTACGAGAGATTTGCCGCCGCCGCCGCTCAGGTTTGTTTTCTTTTGCGATTTTCGTAAACTGTTCTTTCCTTCGGTGCTGCGTGAGTGCCTACAGCCAAGGGCGCCCAACATGCCCTCGTTCTGTGCAGCATTCGGCTGCGCGAACACAGGCGGGCGAGACGATGTGGTGTTTCACAGGTTCCCGAAGGACAAGAAGCTTGCAGCGTAGTGCAGTGAGGAGAGAAGTTCGTGCCGACGAAATCAACTGTGCTGTGCTCGGACCATTTCCGCGACAGCCGGATAGCCTTACGACAAATGCGGAAACGCGTTGTTGCTAGCGTTGCTATACTCCGTTTCGTACATCAGGTGCAACGCTGTGGAGGCTTGAGATACTTCTTGCAGTGGCTGCATAATTCCATAATGCTTACAACTCAGCTATGGAGCCAGAACAGAACAGCGTGCTTACGCTCTGAAACGGTGGCGCCGACCGGCAACTGCCGCGAGTGACGTCACAGCAGCCCCGACCAATCACGGGCAACAGCGGCGTTCGCACGATGCCCTGAGGCGCTGGTGCGCATTTTCATGAAAAAGCAGCCGCTTGCGCTTGTTTCCGCCCTTTTTGAACCAGATATTCGTGTTCAGGGGACTCAAAACTGTAGAATGCCGTAGACAACTCATTTTTTTCTAAAAGTGTTTCAGCTTCCCTTTAAGGCCAGATAATGACATGCATTTATTTTTTCCAACTGGCCGATTTTTTCGGACGTTTTCGCGACCCTTAGGGAGTTCGAGAAATTGGACTTGGACTGTGCAACTGACCAAGATGCTTCAAATGGTCCGTCAGGCGAATGAGTGGCGGAAGGAGGACAAGAACAGAAAGGAGTGGGAAAGGAAGCCTGCTGCCGCCGTTTTGAAGGAGCTTGAGCTTAAAAAAAAAAAAAATAAAAATAAAAAAAGGCGAGATGCAGGTGTTCCTCATCCAAACCAAAATAAAACTCTTTAAAGCAGTGAAACAACACTGAGGCGTCGTGTGCAGGCGGAGAGTATGTCAGGACAGTTGAGTTCGACTTACGAGCTGTTGAGAGAGAATTTCAATTGTGACAGTTCGGGCCTCATGCCACTGGGCTTGCTATCAGTTGATAAAAATACCTCATATTCGAAAATATTTGCTTCTGTATGCATCTCCTTTTTATTCATATTTGAGGATGTCCGACTCGATTTGCTATTTTTTAAAGATGTTTTATTTGCTGTGCATTTTACTAACCCCTCCTTTCTATTTTCTTTTTGAAGAGCAGAAACACTATTCCTTAGTATTCAAACTGATATAAGTCGTCTTATAAAAAAAATGTTTCATATGCTTACTAGAGAGTGACAGTATCGGGCAACGTGGTTTCAGCCCCTCTTGACATAAAACATAGTTCTGCCTCACTCAGGGAATTTGGAAATGTCAAATTAATAGACACCCTGAATATTGCAACCTATAATTGATCATTCGAAACACACTGGGAAATGTCAACTGAAATTTAGTAATTTGTTAAGGGCTCAAATCTGCACAGGTATGCCTGAAAAAGCTCTGAAGGCCTGCCAGTACATTTATTAGGCATGTCGGTGCTCGTACTGTGACAGAAGATGGCGGGTGCACACGTGTATAATTAAGGAATACACACTGTGTCCCGTGACAGTTGGCCCTTCCCACACTTATGCTTCACAGCGTAACACAGCGTAACAAAGGCGGTGTCAGTGCCATTGTTGACAGCAGCGAATTATTTCAATGAAAAACACGGTACAGAACGGCAAGAAGCTTAATACCAAACCTCGAAACAGCTAGGCCTAGCACTGCTGCGGTGGTTTCTACGCCAGCGGATCTGCATGCGAGTGTGCCGGTTCGAGGCAGCGAGGTTATCAAAATGGCGGCGGTCGTGGCTTTTACTAATGCCGTTTCGGACCTGCGGTCACGGCAAAAAGTCCAGAAAATCGGACGGCAAAGGGTTCTTGCGTCCGAAAGTTCAGGCGTTCTGATACATTTGACTCTATAGAGTACATAGAGGTGCCGCGAAGCCATCCGAATTATCCGGCCTCCGGAAAGTCGCTCGTTGACTGCACCCTGGCAACTCCTCCAGCCGACTATGCGGCATCAAAGACATTTCGTTACGATTCTTCTCTGTTACTCGGGACAGCATTACCGTGAATTTGGGTTCCCTTTCAATAAAATTACAGCTAATTTTCCCTGATAGAAGCCCAAATTCCCCGAGAATTTCCGGTTTTCCCGGTTGGTAGACACCCTGTACTTTGTTTTTAAAGTGAAGGTTCCTTTGCAACTTCCCTGCATGCAACCATATGCAGTATTCTTCAAAACATACAAAGTTCTGCACTTTGTGTAGATGCCAAACAACAACACTTTGCACCCATAGTTCACAGGTTTAGGCCCCCACACAAGTACAGTCGCAGACCGATTTTCCGGACTCCAAAAATTCGGACATGCCTGATTATTCGGTCAGCTTCGCGGCACCGCCATTCTCCCCATAGACCATAATGTATAACAACTGCCGAAAGTTCGGACACCTTGCAACCTCTCGTCTGATTTTACGGACTCCTTTAGCTAACTCGGTCGAGAGCACCATGCACAGACTGACCGGTGCATGGTTCGACTTGCTGAACGCCATTTTTATTTTGAACGGAGCTTCCTGGCTGCCCCATGAAGTGGCACTACTAGAAATCCCCGCTCATCATCATCGTTTCTGCCTGGTTAGATAGAGCGGCTCTGCAGCAGTTCCGGTTTCAGCTTAGTTAAGCCATGTCAAGACAATCCAGCAGCTGATTTGTTTCCTCGCGCAAGACTCTGCGAGCAGGCCGCGTTTTTCGTTTGTGCGACTGGTGTCGGCACGGTGGTGTTCGCTTTGTGTGCTGTGTCGAGGTTTCGGTGATCCAACGCGGCATACGTAAACATCGCGTCAAGGGTCTAATGGCGCCGACAGTGCCCGCGCAGACTGCGCTGGGGAATGCCGGCAAGCGGGTACCGGGAGGGCTAAGATTTGGCGCCTTCCCATGTGCTCCCTGCCGACGCGGAAAATGTTCTGCAGAGACCTGCGCAGTGGTGGCATTGCGATTCCGGACACCGTCTCATTTGACAGCTTCATAGGTGCCGACACTGCTGTATTGACATGCGCAGAACTCGACGACTGCAAGATCATTCGTTAGGTTTCTGCTGCACCGCCGGACGATGACTCAGAGTCAGAAGATGACGCACCATGTGCTACGCTGCCGTCGCATGCGGAGCGTGTACAAGCAGTGACTGTGCTTTCAGCCGCCAATAGTGACCGTACGTCCCTCTCCGAGATTCAGGCTTATCTGATTGCGCGTAAACGGAACAGCGTGCAACGGCGCATTCATGATTTCTTCCAAGGCTACTGCCGAGCCCGAATAAGTGCGTGGAAATAAAGGATTTCATTTTTTTTTTCTTAATCTGCTTTTTCGGACACCTGTTTATTCGGACATTTTCGCAGTCCCCGTGAGGTCCGAATAAACGGTCGGTGACTGTATATACCAACCCTTATATATAGCTTTCATTGATTACGAGAAAGCGTTGATTCAGTCGAAACTTCAGCAGTCGTGGAGGCATTATGGAATCGGGGTGTAGAGGAGCCGTATGTAAAAATACTGAAAGATATCTATAGCGCTTCCACAGCCACCGTAGTCCTCCATAAAGAAAGCAACAAAATACCAATAAAGAAAGGCGTCAGGCAGGGAGATACAACCTCTCCAATGCTATTCACAGCGTGTTTACAGGAGGTATTCAGAGACCTGAATTGGGAAGAATTGGGGATAAGAGTTAATGAAGAATACCTTAGTAACTTGCGATTCGCTGATGATATTGCCTTGCTTAGTAACTCAGGGGACCAACTGCAATGCATGCTCACTGACCTGGAGAGGCAAAGCAGAAGGGTGGGTCTAAAAATTAATCTGCAGAAAACCAAACAGGGTGTCTACCAAGTTGACATTTCCAAATCCCCTGAGTTTTCCAGGTTTTCCCCGAGTCCCTTTGCAATGTTTCCTGAGTGACACAGAACTTTGTTTTATGTCAAGACGGGCTCCGTACATCATGTCGTCCAATGGTGTCACTCTCTAGTAAGCATGTTAAAAAAAAAAAAAAACAACTTAATCCAGTTTGAATAGTAAAGGGTAGTGTTCATTTTACTCAAAAAGAAAACAGGAGGGAGGGATTAATAAAATGCACAGCGAATAAAATATCTTCGAAGGAAAATAGTAAAACCCATTGCAAACTGAGTCGAACATTCTCAAATGCGAATAAAAAGAAGATGCATACAGAATATTTTCGACTATGAGCTATTTCTATCGATTGATAGCAAGCTAACTGGTATGCAGCCCGAACTTTATCACAAGTTAGATTCTCTCGCAACAGCTGGTAAGTCAACCTTAACTGTCCTGGCATACTCAGCCCACGCACAAGGCATCAGTGTTGCGTTTCACTGCTTTTTTCACTGCTCTTTTTTTTTTTTTCACTTTGGTGACAGACACCTGCATCTCCGTATCCGCCAACACTTTGCTTTTAGAGTGCAAGCTCCCTAAAAAAAAGTTGCAGCGTGCTTCCTTCCCCGTTCATTTCTCAATGCCTAGGTCCTTTGTCTTCTTGTTTTCCTTAGGCTGTGCATTCGCCACACGGACTATTTGAAGCATCCTCTTGGACAATTGTGCAGTCAGCGTCCGATTTTTCGGACTCCCTAGGGGCCGACAAAACGTCCAAAAAAAATGAATGCATGTCTTTCACAGCCCTTAAGGGTTCAAATCGCCACAGGCACGCCCGAAAAAGTGCTGAAGGCCTGCCAGTACACCAATTAGGCATATAGGTGCTCGTACTGTGACAGAAGATGGCGGGTGCTTTTAGAAACACGCGTGTATGTCATACTGTGTCCCGTGCCAGCTGCCCCTTCACACACTTGTTATGCTTCACAGCATAACACTTCTGTAATGCGGTGAAGCTGACTTTCGGGAACTTTCGGAATTATGCAACGCGCCGTGCTTTCCGAACTTCGAAGCCAGTGGGGATGACCACAAAGGCAGTGTCGGTGCCATTGCTGATAGCGGCAAATTCTTTCAATGAAAAACACGGTACAGAACAGCAAGAAGCTTAAGCTAGGCCTAGCATTGCTGCGGTGGTTGCTATGGCTGCCAGTGGTTCTGCGTGCAAGTGTGCCGGTTCGAGGCGGCGAGGTTATCAAAATGGCGGAGGTTGTGGCTTTTATTAATGCTGTTTCGGACCTGCGGTCATGGCAAGAAGTCCGGAAAATTTGACGGCGAAGGGTTCTTGCGCCCGAAATTTCAGCTTTCTCATCGGCTGGAGGAGTTGTCAGAGTACAGTCAACGAGCGATTTTCCGGACGCTAGATAATTCGGACGACTTTCGGACCTGCGGTCATGGCAAGAAGTCCGGAAAATTTGACGGCGAAGGGTTCTTGCGCCCGAAATTTCAGCTTTCTTATACACCCTATGGGGTACGTACTGGTGCCGCGAAGTCATCCGAATTATCTAGCGTCCGGAAAATCGCTCGTTGACTGTACTCTGACAACTCCTCCAGCCGATGAGGCGGCATCAAAGACCATTCATTACGATTCCTCTGTTACTCGGGCCAGCATTACCGTGATTTTGGGTTCCCTTTCAATAAATTTACAGCCAATTTTCCCTGATAGAAGCACAAATTCCCTGAGTTTTTCCAGACTACTCAAAATCCCCGAGAATTCCCGGTTGGTAGACACCCTGCTAAAGTAATGTTTAACAGTCTCGGAAGAGAACAGCAGTTTACGATAGGTAGCGAGGCACTGGAAGTGGTAAGGGAATACATCTACTTAGGACAGGCAGTGACACCGGATCCGGATCATGAGACTGAAATAATCAGAAGAATAAGAGTGGGCTGGGGTGCGTTTGGCAGGCATTCTCAGATCATGAACAGCAGGTTGCCATTATCCCTCACAAGAAAAGTGTATAATAGCTGTGTCTTACCAGTACTCACCTACGGTGCAGAAACCTGGAGGCTTACGAAAAGGGTTCTACATAAATTGAGGACGACGCAACGAGCTATGGAAAGAAGAATTATAGGTGTAACATTAAGAGATAAGAAAAGAGCATATTGGGTGAGGGAACAAACGCAAGTTAATGACATCTTAGTTGAAATCAAGAAAAAGAAATGGGGCATGGGCAGGACATGTAATGCGGAGGGAAGGCAACCGATGGTCTTTAAGGGTTACGGACTGGATTCCAAGAGAAGGGAAGCGCAGCAGGGGGCGGCAGAAAGTTAGGTGGGCGGATGAGATTAAAAAGTTTGCGGGCTCAACATGGCCACAATTAGTACATGACCAGGGTAGTTGGAGAAGTATGGGAGAGGCCTTTGCCCTGCAGTGGGCGTAACCAGGCTGATGATAAGTATATATGGCACTAAGAATGCTGTGTCACTCAAACGTATAGCCATATCAATGAGCGACACTGCAAAGAGAATGACAACACACCTGGTGTGGAGCGCCTGCCGGTATGAAGACTGCTTCTCCAAGACACTGGGCGACAGCGTAGCCCTCGACAGCATATTCACGGAAAAGGCGTTCACGCAGCTCGTGATCCAGATACCAGCTCTGGTCATGGATGGGATCATGGTGGGGCTCCAGCTTCTCACCACGCTCCAATGCCACCTGTGCCATAAGCAGTTGAAATTAACTAGTTCATTAACACTACGTAGGAATTTAAATTACGGCACAGAAACTTCACTGACTACACCTAGCCAACTTCAGTTTGTCTGACCTGCTTTCATTATTGACCTTTCTTCAATTCATCTGCGAGAAATAGCCCGGTGCAAAATTAAATATAAGCACCATTTTTTAAAATTTACAGCACAGCCCTATGCACTGGTTGTTTCCCAATATTGTACAGCTTGTTTGTAAAAGCCATTCATTCACACAGCACAATATAACTCTCAGTAACACACAGACTGTGGCAAAACCACAAGCATGGCATCAAGGCTTACCTTATTAAGCAGATCTCTGATCTTGTCAGCATCACGGGCATTGTAGATGTGCCAAAGAGCACCAGGTTTGGCGTTCTTTTCTCTGACCCTCTTTCGTGTAAGGGAATCACATGCTCCTTCGTCAATTGCTTTCAGTGCAGCTGGAAGAAGCACAACATATGCTTGCTTGGATTGTGCACAAATCGCTGTAGGGTGTACCCAAGCGACAGTAATAAAATTTATGACAGAATGAGGAAAGAAACTGGCAGATATACCATTGATGTGCTCCTCATCTTTTCCGTCCTTAGGAATTCCAACATATACCATAACATTCACAGCATCGCTGACATCCAAATGTAGGTTAGTGGTGCCTTTATTTGGGTAAAGTGCAGAACCTGCAAGAGAAAATAGCACAGTGCAGTGTGCAACAGCTCAATGTCTTCTAACAGATTTGATGAAAAAATGCACAATTGCTGCTTTATGATACAATGCTATAGATATCATAAGAAGCGAACAAACACTGACATCAAGGACAACACAGGGGAAATTACTTGTGCTTAATAAATGAAATAAAGAAACGATAAATTAATGGAAATTAAAGTGGATGAAAAAACAACTTGCCGCAGGTGGGAACCGAACCCGCAACCTTTGTATTTCGCATGCAATGGATGTGTTTTAGCTCCAGGACAATGCGACAAGTGTACAAAAAACCTATATAGGAATGAAGACCACATGCACGACACGAGCACTTTGTCTGTCCATTTGTTCTATTCCCATATGAAGTTGTACAGCTGAACCCACTCATAAACTATATTCAAGTGCCAAGAAAATTCCACTGTTACAACCGAGTTGCAAGAAAAATAGTGGGGCAGATGTCAAAGATTTAAATTAGGCAGAAGTACAGTTGAGCTTACTTAGAACATTAGTGTTTATAATATTGGGGGCGAGCTCCACCACTGGAAAAGCCGTGGGCGGGACGTGGTATGAGTGATCACGTGGACACGGCGGCCGTATCGGCTGCTTCGGAAACGCTGAAGCAAGCTGAAACCGAAAGTTTAAAGTGCCACCTGTGCTACGGTTCTGATTAAGTGGGGAGGTTTTCCCGCCTCGAGAGTGTGTGCTTGACAACTTCTGAAAGCCCTATAATAGGTAGTGGCTGTCTCTGAAGGCGTCCAACAAGGTAGGCTGCTGCTCAGTGCCGCATGTACGCAACAGAGCCCGGTGTCAGCTTTCACACGTACCCCCGCAGAACAAGAAGCTGCATGAAGCTTGGTTCGCGAAACTTAGAACCGGTAAGCAGCCATCAGCTACAACTTGGGTGTACAGCAAGCACTTCCGCGAGGAAGAGGCTGCGATGTTCGGTTAGTAGCAGAGAACGCGCAATGAGACGATCACCCGTGCGTGCTGCCCGGCTAATGTCATGAAGATTTGGTCTATGAACTAGTTTATGCTAGATAATGGCACATGATTGGATTGGAAAGAGAAGGGTAAGAAGCACATTAAAGGGACACTAAAGGTTACTATTAAGTCAACGTGGACTGTTGAAATACCATCCCAGAAACCTCGAAACGCTTGTTTCGTGCCAAGGAGAGACTTATTTTAAGAGAAAATGCGTTCTGAAGCGTCCGTGTACCTCTAGCGCAGTTCAAATCGCCCGCCCTCCGATCGAGGAGTACCGACATCATGGTCTTATAGTGACGTTGCGCCGTCGGTGAGTAAAACGGCGTCCGCAGACAGCGCTACGGCTTTTCTGCGCAAAACGACAACGCGCGGCCAGAAACAGAGCCAAGCCATAGCCGACAGCAGAGCGAAAGCGGGAGTATGGTGGCTAGCGGAAGGAGAAACGCTCGACCATAAGCTGGTACTTCATTCTATGATGCAAACTTCGACGCTCGACGCAATGGACCCTGACAACGACAGATTGGCTCGCGATGCTGGGCTCAACTTCAGCGTGAGCACAGACGAGCGCGACCTGCTGCTGAGGGCTCGCACTGCCGGCGTCGTTGCGTACTACGACGGCGGCCTCGACACCGGCCTCGACACCGGCTCTCCGGAGCGGGAAAGCAACGAGGGCTTCCCACGACATCACACGGACGTGGCATTCTCGCTGCTTGTTCCAAATGAAAGTTTCGCGAGCCAGCAGAACCCGCACAGTACGACGCAATAACGAAACTACTGAAACTCCAAAGCGTGCGCGGCGCAGAGTCGAGCGAAAACGAAACCTTTCGACCACCCATACTACTGAAGGGTAACGTCAAAATGTTATTTTTTCTTAGAATCAAATAGACGTAGTCAAGTAGCATTTTCTTCCGTCTTATAATCGAATGAAATTATATTTTTAATACGAGTAGTTGAGCATTAGTAACACAAATTATGAGGAGTGCTTTCGTCATCGGGCTAGTACCGGAATGTCGCTGGAGGGTCTCAAATCATGTCATGCATTTGCCTCAATTTCTCGGTAACTAAAGTTCTGTTCGTGATTATATTGACGCCTTAGACGTTCTAAAACATTGCTCTACCACTTTAACTTGACTTTCTGGTAACCTTTAATGTCCCTTTAAAGAAAGGCATGGCAAAGCTCATGTTAGTGTTAGCACCAATGAATGAATGTACCGGATCAAGAAAAAGAAGCAGTGCGAAATTGCTCGCTGAGAAGACAGATACGCATACAGTGCGATGCAACTTGAGAAATATTGAAAAGTGCAGGACTTCAGAAAAAAAATTGAATCGTTGCGATGGCACAACACAAGTCGCCGCCGTAGGCTTCGAAATCCCTAGTTAGAGAGAGATTATTTTTGAACAGCTCTGAAAGTGTCAACGCAACAATGGTTGCTTGTGTACGGTCAAATGCTCATATTCTGCGGCCTAAAGCTCACAGCACGGTGCGAAAACACACTCACAGCGAAAGTGAAACATTGTGCGCGAACATGCATGCAGACGCGCAGTCGGTCGCCGCTTCATTTTGCTATGCTCCATTTGGTTATACAGACAGCCTACTATAAGAACATATTTCACATAGTTCGCTCTCAGCGATTGCTGACCTTTCATGCAAGGAGGAGGTTCAGGTGGCTCCAATTGTGGCGACTGCGTGCAGTGCGTGTTCACTGTACGTATTCGATGAAGAGATAGAGCCGCAATGTTACTCTACTTTCTGCACAACCAGCGCTGTCACTAACGTAAGTGTATTTAAACCATTGTGTGCTTTCTTTTTGCCCAAGATTATTATTTTGACAGTAAAAACTTCCCTCGTTTCAAGAGTACTTGCACAAATGTGCAGGAAGGCTCCGCATGGTGTCTTCATCAAGTGCCGACAGCCTAACCTATGAGGAGTACACTGCGTTATTCTTATTCATACAGCAGAACCCCACTGTTAAGTTCCCGGCTGCAGCGTTTTCCCGGCTAAACGTCGTTGATCGGGTCCCGCCATCGCTCCCATAGGATCCCATACATTAGAAACCCCGATGTGGCATCGCAATTGCAGGAACGTTCCCGCCTGCTACATCAAGAACTGACGCGCCGATCTGGCCCTAGCGACGAGTGGCGACGGCCATGTTGGCTTTTTGCACGGACTGGCCTGACTTGACAACAAAATCAGCTGCATGAAGTTGTGGCGTGCTGCTGTGACAGGAAAAAAACTGCAGGGGGCGTCTTCACAGGCTGTAGTACTTGGATGGTTGCGCTTGCGCCGTTTACGCTAGCTGCCCTTTGCCGCCTTTTCACAGCCTTGGCTCCTTTGTGCTGCAGATTTCTGATATGCGCCTCGTCGTAGCCGTGTGAAGGCTGTTGTCAGTGGCTTCTTTTCAGTGTGCAGGCCTAGGCGGAAACTAGTCTGCTGTGGAAGTGTCCGCTTGTTTTCTTCTATGGCGTCAAGAAACCGAAAAGCACTTTCACATTGGAAACCCTCGCAGCCTGAAGAATATCCACCACCTGCCCTGCCATTACAGAATAATTCTAAGGCTTGGATGACCTGCTCGCTCTTTTATTGGAAGTGCACTGTCAAGCAGTCAAGTTTCATTGTCAAGTGTGGAGCGTGGGAAGCAACCGACAGGCATCACAATCTTAGATGCCATGCAGTACTTGGCCGCGGCCTGGAGCACCGTCACGGCAGCTACAGTGGCAAACTGCTTTGCTAAATGTTTCAGCAGCAGCGCTTGCAGTGATGAAACAGTAGGGGACGATGTTTTTGACGACTGCTACCAGCTCGACACGGACATGGAAGCTGTTGGGGCCAACGGGATCACTTACAGCGATTGCGTACGCTTCTGTAGGCAACGTCGTTGTCACCTCCGAGGTTCTCAAGCAGATCGTGGCCGAGTGAGCAGAGTCTTCCACAATTGACGACAAAGTTGGCGAGGAGGAGGAGGAAGAGGAGCAGCGAGTGGAGCCAACCTTTATTTACGTCGGCAGTAGGGCCATTGGACTTATCAGAAGGTAGATGCGTTATGTGACCATCTAGAAATCCACATGGCTTTGCAAATGCTAGAAAAACGTCTCATGCTCGTCAATCGGGACAAGATGCGGCAGACAATGCTCCAAAATTTTTTTGCGTGCTAAGCAAGCAATAAAGTTATGTACAGTTCACCAATGGAGACATTTTTAATTTTTTTATTTTCCTGGCTTTTTTTTTTTACGGTCCCTTGAACAATGTATCAGCAGGGTTCTACTGTACTACGCAAGAGAGGCGTTTCCGATAGATGGCAACTCTAAGTCCTCACCCCCAATATGGGATGTAACGATGAACAGCTGTGGTACCGTGAACTTTTGTGAGTGTTCAATAGTAAAATAAATTACTCTATAACGTTCCCATGCCACATTATTGGTTATAGTAATTAAATCTGGCTACTGAGTGCCTGTGCCAAAATGAAAAGTTGGAAAAGAGAGAAATGGAAGGGTAAATCATGAGCCACTGCGCCTCCCGTCTCTATTCCACCCCTCCGAGTACCTCCTCTCGATTCCTCAGTATGTTCCATTTCTGGTGCAGTTCACCTAAATGAACTTTTTGTATGAAGGTGCAATGCCATTTTGTTTGCAATGAACTGTGTCTGATGTTCTATAGAGGGCTTGACACGTCACATCTTGCAGAGTTATGATCATCAGCGAATGCTGCACAAATATGAACACCTCACAATGCTATTACAAATATATCCAGCACTTTAAATCAGTACAGTAAGCTGTCATTTGTCCACATGAGAAAATACCGTGGTTTCACAGGTGAATGAAATTAATTATGAACTCCTACCTTTTGTCTTTACTGTAAAACATGAACTGTTTAGACGAATAAAGTGAGCATCTAATCTTACATATCTGGGGGACATACTTTATAACAACTGTTTCAATGTTTCCTTTTCTTTTGCCTTGTGCTCACACGAAAAGCTTTTTAGAAATCTGTCCTTGCACAACAAAACAAAGACATTTAGGAAGAGAAAGAATGAACGCACCATAGGCATTGTACATCTTTGGCCCAAGGTCTGGCCTGACAAAACACTCCGGCAGTCGCCCAGCCAAGTTGAAAACTCCATCCCGGTGAGTGTACTCTGGCAGTGGCAGCACTTTCATGAGATCGTTGAACCTGCTGGGCAGCATGTCACTGAAGTCATCACCAGGTGGCCAGTCCTTCAGCTTTAGCAGCATATATTCTCCATCTTCATCTTTCATGCGCTTGCTGAAGTTCTCAAAGCCTTCCCAAAATTTACGCATGGGCTGGTTTGGAAGGATGTTGCCATTTCGGCAATTAACCAAGTCATTCCGGATTTCACCAAAATCTCGGCAGAAACCATCAGGGTGCCACAGTGACATATTCAAGCTTTTGCAGACATCGGTAACGAGCACAGGCTGGAAAAGAAGCAGAAGGAAACTATGTTTACAGGTATTAAACGAATCACAGACACTAACTGAAAGCATTCTGACACCACAGGCAATTGCAGTAATTTTTATCCTGGACTACACAGACAATCAGTGTTGCCAAGCTTCAGGTCATGTTACAAAACCTATCTTTCAGCAAAATTTGCAAGCTTAAGAAATGTGGTTTAGATCGTAAAGGCACAGTAAAGCCTACATCTTATAAGTTCACAGTGCAATCAGCTTACAAGAAACTCGGGGGTACAGTATGAAAGGTGCTTATTGCATTAAAACTTTGAAACTGCAACAGGACGCACGCATTGTTTCTGAGGAAGTACCTGCTGAAGAATAAGAATACCTATACAGTAGCGGAACGATTTTTCGGGCCTCGCGGGGCCCGAACAATAGTCAGAAAAACTAGTTCACCGAGAAACCAGAAAGAGATAGAGAGAATGAGGCTTAGAGTGGCTCAAAATTCTCTAATAATGCCCTGCCTCATACTACGCTTGGAGGTGATCAGATTTGCCAAGATGGAAGGATGGCATGCACTCTCGATTGATAGCATCAAGGAGGTCATATAAAACTTTAAATATATATATATATATACATTATAACTATATATAGTTAAATATATAGTTTAAGTATATAACCTTCTTGGATAGTGTGCGCGTTATTTTTCAAGGTGAGAAAGGGCACAAAGAAAGCCACGAGCTTCTGCTTTCTCTAAGCTGTTATGCCAGAAGCACCCGTGAGATGACAAATACTACATACTGCATCTTTCATCAGGCTGAAATAAGAAAAGTGCGCGATAAAATTGTGAATGGGGCAGTGTTTTTTTTCTTTCTAAGTATGACCGCAATGTGTTTCAGTTTATGAAATGACAGAATCGCAACTTTACAAATTAGATGCAAATTTACAATATTTATTAGTGCAGTGGAAGCTTGCATTTGATGCTACCGTATGTTGTACCACTATCAACCCTTCAAATCCACCATGCACATTAACCTAATATTTTGCACAAAGCAGTCCAAATATTCCTTCTAGCCACGTACAATTACTGACTGGGCAGCTTGCCCGATCACTATAGCTCTGTGCCGCTAATGAACATGTACAGGCACCCAATATATTAGACCCTCACCAATGATTTGGACTTGTTCAAACATTCGAACAACTTACAGCACACCATCATTGGCCCCAAGGACATAATGTATAACAGTGTAATATTTTTATTGCCTTGCAGCCCTCCATTAATTTCAAAATTGTGCACGTGTGGCCACCGAGAAGAGCAGAAAGTGTGATCCTTTTCCTTTGATATGATGCAGCTCTACTTTGAAACTGAAAGTACCGAAGCACGCCACCAAACCTGCCTAAGCCACAGGATAAGCCAAGACAAGCTACTAAATTGTCAAGGCTGCATATGCATGCTCTTTGCCCAAGTTTACCATGCCTATACATTCGCTTTAGTGTTTACAGTGATAAGGCCTCGGTAAGCTTGCTGTTATGAAATAATCGCTCAGAATCATCAAACAGCTTCATATGGCACCAACTCCAACATCTCTGCTGAGAAAGGCAATGAAGCAAGCTACGACACCTGTGATCATTATCAGAGGCATGGCTGACCACTGTTCTAGTCTATAGTGGATGCAGATTTGGTAGCACGTACTGACTGTACCATGTGCAACAATAGCATTTCATTCAGAACGGAAGGAAACATGCTGCAGTTTCTTGTACAGGATGATATGAAAAATGTTAGAGTATAATATACCAAGGTGAAAATTGCTAGTACTTTCAGGAAGCATGCTTTGTTTTTAATGTACAAAATGCAGTGCAGACACTGACCTGGCCTCGCTTCCACTGCTCCTGAAAAACTGTCAAGTTGTGCTTGTTCCGTGGTTCATGAAGAACGAGCAGTTTGCCATCGCAAAGCCACGAATGGGGCACCTTGGGGTAAAGCAAGGAGGTCTCGGCAAGGCTGCAGACACGCACAGGCAGGACTTCACGGCCCTTTTGAGGGCAGGGGAAGCGTCGGCAGAAATGAACCAGCTGCTGTTCGTCCTTCTTGCCCACCGTTTGCTCTACTGTTGTTGCCACTGCTTCATCCACCTGACTCTTCTTTGCACTGCCACCAGTAGGGCGGATGAGCAGTTCACGAAGTGTCGAAAAGTCATCACCCTTCTCATCATCGCCACCTTCGCTCTGCTGCTGTTGGTCGCCTTTGTCATCCATTTTGCTGGAAGAGTGCAGCGCTACATCTGCCAAGACCGACAGGGGAGAGCCTCCGCTGTCCGAGCTATAGCTGCCACCTACTTCATCAGAGGACGTGTTGGCGACGCCATTCACAGGTTGTTTTTTGCGCTTTCCAGCACGCCCAGTCTCACCATTGACTGCAGTGCTCTCCTTGTCCGAGGAGAAGCACTTGTTGACTGCACTCATGAGTTGCTGCAAAAGACATATCATCTGTGAGACCGCAAAGCTACTGATTCAGCAAACTATATTTAATGATTTTGCACCAATAGTGCAAACGATTGGGGAAAGGGCAGAATTACAACAAAAAGTGCCAGATATAAAAAATAATTGTGGGATTTAACATCCCTTAACTACCCAGTGGCTTATAACATGCACCTAAATCGAAGCACTGCATGAGTGCTTCGAACTTTGCCATTCGAGATGAGACTGCCATGGCCGGAAACTGAACCTTTGACCTTCTGCTCAACTGCCGACTGCCATAGCCACTGAGCCACCACAGCTGAATGAACTGGCAGGAGGAGGCCTCAACTCACGACTATTCTGTATAATCATCAAGGAGAACAACAATTATTCCCCAGAGAGAACCATCGCTTACCTTGCACAGCCCATTAGAGGAGTTTTTCTTGCAGTCACCATCACTGTTGCACAAGCCACAGCCGCAGTAGCTCGGAATGTTCCACTCATGGCGTATCCGGTGCAGGTCCTGGCTGACGTCCCAAAGAGCTGTGCTAGCTATTATCTGCGTCATCATCAATTTGTCCTGTTCATGTGGCTGTCGGTTGGCACATAGGAGCCACTGGAACTCATCCCTGTCCTTCGGGGGCGTGTCCTCAGCTGAAAAGGCACAACAGTATGAATATCACACTACAGAACCTTATCAAAAAGCACTTACCTTTCACAGTACCATTCTTCTTTGCCTTGTAACAGTCTATACACACCACAAAGCCACACTTGTGACACACCCAGTGAATGTTGAAGAGAGTAGTCTCACAGACATCACACATTTCACGCACACCTTGCACAACGCGCTTCCACGAAATGGTCTTATCTTCACCCATGTGTAGAGACTGGGCTTCCCGCTCTTGCTCCACGAGATCACAAAACTGGTCGCCCACGTGGGACAGTATGATTTTAGCAGTGGTCACATCTAAGTCTTTGGGTGTATGATCCAATGGAGGCAGCCACAACTTCAAATCTTCTTCTGAAGCATCACTCGGTTCTGAGAAACCACCATTAAGAACAGTGCCGTTCTTGCCAAAGCGTAGCCTGAAAAAGTAGCAGCCAGTTTAGCATACTCTAGAGAGGATGGAGGCAAAAGCCTGCACGCTCACGAGACATTCACTACATTACTTGACATTTTTAGACTAATGTGTTGTACCTTCCTATTATTTGTTTTCACCCACTGAAAACCGTGGGTTCAAGTGCCTTAATTAACTTCGCCCTAATTAACACCAAAGGTCGCAGGTTCATCTCTCACCAAATCTTATGGGTGTGAGTGCATTAATCAACTCAGATAAAAGAACTCTGTCTTGATTAACTTCGCCTTAATTAACACCAGCGGTAGTGGGTTCAACCTTTGACCTTCATGATGTCAATTGGAATCCAACCTGCTCAAATTATCACTCACGACCCAACATGGTCGTGGGTTCGAGTGCCTTAACTTCGCCTTAACACCAACAGTCGAGGGTTCGATTCTCGACCTTCACAATGTCAATTTGAATGCAACTTGCAGATATGGCCTGTTTACCCATATTTCCTAGTGGGCTTTCCCACCAAAGGTCCAAGGTCCAACTCCCAATTTTGGTGCCACTGAATTTTGGTGCCATATCGTCGGACGGCCAATTTTTCGTCCTATGAGCAGTTTTAGGCTTTCGCCTTAAAGCTTGTCAACGTGCAGCCAGAAAATTTACAACTTACTTTCTGAATGCATAGAAACGGCAGAAGATGTTTGGCATTTTCTTGTTCCTCTGGTTTGGTGTCATCCTGCATTCTCTACACTTCGGGAGTTTCGGAGCAACATCGTAACAAGATGCATCCTGAAGAAATGGCTTGCCCGACTTCTTAAGCTGAGCTATTGTTGGCTTTTCTGCTGATCGTGCTAAGAAAAAGGAAAAGAACAAAAACAAGGATCAAAGCAAGCACCAAATAGTAAGATTTCTTCTGCATATTATTGCATGTAATGTTTTAAGGGGGGCAACAAGGGATCAGATAGCAAAAATCTATTTGGAAAACCAATTGTTTCCGCATCTGCAACACCCAATCCATACGGTGCGAGAACAATTTAGCTGAAGAAAGCACTCCAAAAGCCAAGAACCAAATCATGCAGATCCCACACACACTGTAGGAATCTGTGTAGGCAAAGCTTTAAAGAGCCAGCACTACGAAACGGCTCACCACAATAAGAAATGTGCAGACTTTGGCGACAAACGTGCCCTGTAACCTTCCCATAATGGTCATTAAGGGGGGACCTGGGCTTCAAGCAGAAATGTTTATTGCTACTGCTACTAAAGGAATTAAATTTGCAGGTAATAGTTAACTTATTGTGCTACTAGTAAATATGCAACTAGCTTTTCTCTACATAATGAAGAAAATGTTTCATGAAATTATTTCTGTACCAAATTTTTGGGATGACTAAATAAGTGGTTTACAGTAAGCAAGCTGAAAGTTATGCGAATATACTCCCGAATGGTACGTCTACTCTATCCAACCTTACGAAAGTTCGAAGTCGCAACTTGGTGTATATGAATTTTTTCTTTTACAATTCCTCAAACTTGCGAAATGTCTCAAGGTGCAGTGGCACGGTATTATAGACTTTCTACACTCCTTAGAAGCCTTAGAAGCTGGATTTTTTAAAAAAAGAAGTTATTAAAATCAGATGATTAGGAGGGTGACACTGCAGGAATATTGCTTATGGTCAAAAAGTGGAATGTGGGACAAACCAATCACCATGCAAGAAAAGAAGTGCCATAACCGCAATTTGATTATGAGGGACGCTTGAGTGGGAGACTCCGGATTAATTTTGACCACCAGGGGATCTTTAACGTGCTCCCAATGCACGGGTCATGAGAATTTTCGTATTTTTACCCCATCAAAATGTGGCCATGGCGGCCGGGATTTGATCCCACAACCTCGTGCTTAGCAGCGCAACACCATAGCTACTAAGCCACAGTGGCGGGTCCATGTGAGAAAAGCATTTTCTTCTCATGGGTGCCAATAATTTGGCAGGAAAGCAGGCGCTTCTGGCAGGAAAGCAAGCCAGTAAAGATGCTCTTTCAAACGAGACCAATACGGCATAGCTCTGGTAACCTATTTTGGAATGATGAATGGCAAAATGGTTCATTTTCAGCACTTTCAAGGACAAAAATGAGCATTTCGTAGGGCAATTTTTTAGTGATATTGTAGTCTCTCAAGACACGGGTCCCCTTTTAACTGCAGGGTTGTACTTTGCAGTTTTATTCAGGGGTAATACACTTGAGTGATCACTTTCAGTGATACTAGGGCCATTTTTTTTTCTTACCTACACTTTATGCATGTTCATGCAGACGAGTGTAGCGGAGGACAGAGCCTATGACATTGTGCTGCACCTTGCAGACTAAATTGTAGCTAATTAAAGCAGCTTGCACGTCTTCTGCTGGACATGTGCCCTTGCCTAAACAGTCAAGTATGAAACAGCCTGCCCATGTATGCATTATATGTGATGATAATTTTGTGTTGTAAGAAAGTCTCCTCCATTACACACAGTTGCACCAGCACCCAACTACCATCCATACAGCAAGCCTTCACCGTTGTCTCCATGTGTCTGTAATTCGTACCACCAACAGTCGCAGTCAAAATGGCACTGTGCATTTTGAAAGTGCCTGTTTAAAAAAAATTTATGGGGTTTTACGTGCCAAAACCACTTTCTGATTATGAGGCACGCCGTGGTGGGGGACTCCGGAAATTTCGACCACCTGGGGTTTTTTAACGTGCACCTAAATATAAGTACACGGGTGTTTTCGCATTTCGCCCCTATCGAAATGCGGCCGCCGTGGCCGAGATTCGATCCCGCGACCTCGTGCTCAGCAGCCTAACACCATAGCCACTGAGCAACCACGGCGGGTTTCTGCCTGTTTGTCAACTACCTACACTCATCAAAACTGCGTTGCAGAAAGTGCGATTTGGTCATTCTACACTTTTGCTATAAAAAAAAATAGCTTCGTGTAGGTAGGCAGAGCTTCATTTTTTCTGCATTAATAAAAACAAATTGGCCTTACACTGGCTACATGTGTAGCCAGGAAGGTGTGTAAATCCCTTCCACATTTTGCATGACTAGGCAGCAGGCAAGGGTGTGTGCCAATTCTGGCCAGTGTCGGAGAGTGCCTCGAGCCAAAGTAATGGAACACATCTGGAATTATGTGGGATGCCTCTGTGACGTGACGCTACCACATGGCAACAAAACGAAAAAGAAAGATGAGCGCATACCTCTATCTTATCTATGTAATCCTTTGAAAAACAATGTAGTTCACATTAAGGGCATAGGAAAGCATGACCACGTTTTCTTGTGTCGTATTTACAAGCTTGCTGCTCAACCACCACCTTTGTTCGGACAGCAGAGTAGCCTGCATGATTTTTTACTTCTACACTGCCTTTGTGAAGCTGCCTTCACTAACGGCTTTGCCAGAAGTGAATGAAACTTAATATGGCTGCTGTCTGTTCGCCTACTTTGCAGCATATGTCAAATATTGGAACACAGCCAAAGAAGGTTGCTTGCATAGTACAAAGATAACTTGGCACAGTGCAAGATGCCAGTGGTATATACAGACACATGCTGTGCCAAGTCAGAAGAACCCACGTGAAAGTATTGGTGGTGACACTCATTCAAAACCTTGCAGTTATGCATTTCCGCCTTTTATGATGGCTGCATAGGAAAAGTGTAGAAAAGCGCAGACATCAGAAAGTTAGGGGCCAGTCTCGGCACCATGGAGCTCGTTGGGCTGACACATTATCTTGGCAATAACTTCAGTTATTTTCTATGTTTGTTTCGTTATGCTCCTTGAAGAATGCTGTACACAGTCACAGGCTTATTTTTGCCTTGCACATGAAGGAAGGATGTCATGGCAAAGGCATGTACCCAGGATTCCTTTTCGGGGGGGGGGGGGGGGGGGGGGGTACCTTTACTAGTACAAATGTTCATAACGCCCACCATTTGCCATAAAGATGCGTAAAGCGGCAAAGAGAAATGAAATAAGGTGTATCTCACAGGTACGCCAGTGAGATACACCTCTCCTTTACTAGGCAAACAAGGAACCACATCAATTGGACTCGCGCAGGAAGAACACTGCCAAGGCAAATTAAAAAGTGAGAGTATAAAATAAGGATTTCTGTGGTAGCATACAACTTTTAAAAAAAGACAGCAGTTGACAACCAAGGCACAGGGCCCAGGCGGAGTTGTGTTACTCCGCCAGCCAATCAACAAAATTGTCATCATGCGGTCTTTTCAATATGGCGTCTTACTTTATACCTCCGGAGCGTCTGCTGTTCTTAAGTCTTTTCATGGACGGAAAGAATGAGGTGTGCAACAGACATGGATAAAGTGTATGGAGCCTATGCATTTCACTCTTCAAAAGTCTACTTGCCATGGTTGCTTAGTGGCTATGATGTTGGGCTGCCAAGCACGAGGTCACGGGATCGAATCCCGGCCACGGCGGCCGTATTTTCAATTGGGGCTAAATGCGAAAACACCCATGTACTTAGATTTAGGTGCACGTTAAAGAACCCCGGGTGGTACAGTTAATTTCACTGCTGAGCCCGTCTCGCTCATGAAACTTCTCTGCCAACTGAAGTGCAACTTCACAATATACTGCATAGTTGCAGCGAAGCAACCATTTTATTTCATTTCAATAAAGAATTAGGCATTCACCATTCCACTATAATAGGAAAGACAAAACGTATAAATTTACGCGCTAATAATTTTATTTTTGTGGTTACCGCCCGATTTGTGTAACAAGAAAAGTTTTAAGTACGAATTATTTGCAGCCTCACGGAGGAACAGTGGCTGGCGGTTATGAGGAATACACATTTGCGGAACAATCACAGTTCTTCTGGATCCCTCGTTTACTGCTCTACTAAGTGCCACAACTGACTCGTATTGTTAATTGGGAAATTACCATAAAGAAGGCAGGATGCTGCGGTTATAGACGTACTGCACCCACCACGGAAGGTTAGAAAAACAGCTATACATAAGCACAGCAGAGAAGTGGCTACGTCAGGCGGCTCGACTGATAACTGTAGAAGCGTCATTCAAAACACACGGAATTATTCTCCACCTCCGGCGGCGTTTTCTCGACTTCCTTTTTAAATAAAATGATGTTCATGCAAAATGATTTTCATAAACAACAGTTAAATTTGTTAATATTCCCTTTTTCTTCCTGTTTGGCTGTTGCCTTGACTCTCTGCCTTGGATGGCTTAATTTCTCAACTCCTTGCGACTCTTGTTTCCAGTTGCCAGTTTTTCACGAAAAGTGCCGTACAATTAAGAGGAAAAACCAGACGAGGTAATGGGTGACAGCCATATTGCTTATGGGTTTAAGAGGAAGCTTTAGCTCGGGTGCTCCTATCTAAACACATGTAAAGGAGAATGCACCCCCCCACCCCCTCGGGTACGTGCCTGTCATGGCATGTGAAATTACATCTGAGAATAAATTTCAACTGCATTACTAGTGTATTTTACAAGCTCTGCACATTCTTTAGAAGATTACTGGAAGAAAAATGGCTGCAGTCAACGTCCCGATTTTTCAGACTCCCTAGGGGCCACAAAAACACCAAAAAAATTGGGCAGTCCGAAAAAACAAATGCATGCCTTTTACTGCCCCCAAAGGCTCAAATTGCCACAGGCATGTCCAGAATAGCTCTGAAGGCTTACCAGAACACTTATTAGGCACATTGGTGCTCGTACCGGCAGGAGACGGCGGGTGCACGCGTGTATAAAGGAAAAATATGTCCCATGACAATTGCCTCTTTCCTCTCTTGGTATGCTTCACCACAGCACTTCGGCGCACACTTCACCGCGTAACACTGCTCTATTGAGGCGGAGCCGACTTTCGGGAACCGGCATTATGCAACGCGTTTACAATAATCGTCATCTGCCTTGCTTACAAACGTTTCCTCTCTTGAAAAATCGGCGCTCGCTAATTTCCTGTCGAGAAATTAGCTGTGTCAAGTTGATAACGCACAAGACGTTTGAGACTAGAAAGTACCGGGCTCCGGGCAGCGTTAAAGACAGGAAATGCGGGCAAGGGACGATTATTGTTTGGGGACAAAATACAACCCAAAGGGTGTAAACTTTTTTAGTATGTTGTGCTTTCCGAGCTTCGAAGCCGTTGGCGAGGATTACAAAGGCGGAGTCGACGCTATTGCTAACAGTGGCGAATTGTTTTAATCAAAAACACGGCACCGAAGAGCACGAAGCTTGGTGGCGAACGTCGAATTAGCTAGGCCAAGCGTTGCCGCGGTGGTGGCTACGGCTGTCAGCGGATCTGCGTGTGAGAGCGCCTGCTCCGAGGCGGCGGATAATCAAAATGCCGGCGGTGGTGGCTTCGATCAATGCAGTTTCCGACCTCCGGTCTATGCTCCGGTCATGGCAAAAAGTTCGGAAAAGTGGCGGGGTTTTGCGTGCGGAATTTCCCACGTACTTATACATCGACTCTTGGAGGCACCATGGTGGTACCGCCAAGGCGTCCGGAAAATCGATAACCATATCAGCCAACTTTCATTACAATTTACCACGGTGTAAGAATATTATACATTCTTATACCGTGCAATTTACTAAACAAAATTTAGTGTCGATCCCCACGGCCCTGCTTCCTTTAATACTTATTGTTGGCTCTACATAAGATGGCAGCATGTTACAACCTCTTACACTGATGCAAGACATACCATATTTATTGAACTTTAGGTCGATCGTTTCCACCCCCCCCCCCCAAATAACCATATACCAAACTCTAGGGGCAGCTCACATTTGAGGATTTTAGGACCAACAGTTTTTAATTGAAATTGATAAATATCGTGCATAGCTAGCGCCATCTGGAAAAGTATCGCAGCCGCTACTACACGTTCTGCCGCGCGCAACACACGTATGCCATATTCGCCATAACGCAGGTCTACGAGAGCAATGGCCGTGCGGAAGCAGCAGCGCGTATTATTTCGAAGAATTGAAAACGTGGAACAGTACTTCAAAAGAGGCAGTTTGCTCCGCGGCAATGATCTTTACGCCAGCATTCAGTTTACGGCGTCCGAGACGAAATTGGGCGCAGCGGACCCCTCCGACGTTGGCAGCGTCGACTACGACGTGCGGCTTCAGGTAAGCAAAACGATCGTTCTTTCGTTTTTATTTTTTCACACCAAAGGCACAATGAGGGTGCGAGCTGCACATGTAAGGCTGGATGTCGAGGATGGTGTTAACACGCCGCGGCCCTGGATGTGTGTCAAAAGTCTTAGCTAGGGGAAAAAATAAAACAAATAGGTACGGCTTTCGCGTGCATCGAAAACTATGTCCTCCGCCGCGGCGCCACTAGCCGTGACTTATCGGCATAGAAAATGCCCCAGGAACGCGCTTGGAACGCCGTCGCCCAACGCATCCCGTCCCCCGCAACTAGCGCCGTTCGGCCCAGTCAGACAAACGAGAATGCAACTACGGCAGTCACGTTTGCTCCCACTGCAGCCAGCCCGACGCCACAGGGAGTTTTCTTTTTCTTTTTTTTTTTTAATCCAGCGTCCGTGTTTGAGCATAGGGCCTGCACAGACCTCCCGTACGCCTGGCTGCGGCCGTCGTCGCATCCAACGCAGCTAGGGGGAAAAAAAATAAATAGGTACGGCTTGTCGCGTGCATAGAAAACTATGTCCTCCGCCGCGGCGCCACTAGCCGTGACTTATCGGCATAGAAAATGCCCCAGGAACGCGCTTGGAACGCCGTCGCCCAACGCGTCAGGTCCCCCGCAACTAGCGCCGTTCGGCCCAGTCAGACAAACGAGAATGCAACTACGGCTGTCACGTTTGCTCCCACTGCAGCCGGCCCGACGCCACAGGGCGTTTTCTTTTCTTTTTTTCTTTCTTTTTTTTTTTTTAAATTCAGCGTCCGTGTTTGAGCATACGGCCTGCACAGACCTCTCGTGCGCCTGGCTGCGGCCGTCGTCGCATCCAACGCAGGATGCGACGATTTCAAATGATAGCAAAAAAGAAACTAAAATGAAGCGCGCTTTGTTAACCTCGCACGTCGCACAGCCCGAATCCAGCGATCCCGCCGCTCCTTCTCGTAGAGACTTCCCTGAAATCCTTAAAATTTCACGTTTGGGAGCTTACCGACGGTTGTTCTGTAGCCGTAGTGGCACCGACACATGTAACAGTACAAACTTGCACTTTTTAACCGCAATGTGGCGGATCTCCTTGGACGCGCCACACTTCCGGAACTTGCACTTCTCAGCAATTTGTCGCATTTCCTTGGAGGCGCCATACTACCGGCCACACCAGCAAGACAACGACTGGGCGCCATACGCGGCGCCACTTGTTCAGCATAAAGCAAAACTAGAGTGACCTAGAAACGGAGAGTGCCCAAACGAACTTCCAATGAAGCCAAACGGCCGTAACGCCGCTTGGGGCGCTGCGATCGGTAACACATACCATAGAGTTTCTCACTATAACACCGAGGGGGTAATCTGGCGCCACCGTCTATGGGAGTTTCTTAAGGGGGCACCGTGCCGTCATGGGAATGACGGTATATGTGTCTGCGAGGCTCGTGTTGGCTGGTGTTGTAAGAGGCTTCGTCTAAAACGTGGATATCGCTACGCAAATAACGCGTTCTCAAAGTAAAATCTTCATAAAATGTTTCCATTCACGCATATTACATCTTTACTCACCCACGACGCAAGACCAAGCGAAGAAAAGCAAGAACATACGAACAACTGTTTCAAAGCGAGCGCGAACCTTGTCGTCTGTCCTCCAACTTTAGCGGCCCGCTGATACTTTTTACGTAACATGTAGTCGTACACACAATAACAAGTTCTCATAGTTAAACAAAACATGTTTTCGCGTAATAAAAAACAGCTTTTCACGTGCTGTTCTAGTAGAAAATAATCATTGTGACAGACGGAACGGTACTTGCCAAGCGCGTCTTCAAGGTGACCTGTCTCTACGAGAACGATGCCAATCCGAATCCACAAGATACCGGCATTCCCATGCATACCACAGCGCAGCAGCGCCAGATTTCCCTCTAGGTAATGTAGTGAGAAACTCTACGACACATACCGTAGCGTTTTATACAATTACCAACTCTGGCGCTACAGTCGTACCACCATGGGAATGATGGGAAGTAGATTGTTTTGTCTGATCTTCAGACGTTCTTGTGGCTTTTTATATTGCGCTATGTAAATATTGTAAGTTTCCGCGCAACATCTACTCTTAAGCGTAGAAGACGCCGCGAACACGCACAATTGCCATCAACTGCAATGATTGAGCTTGTCCAGGTGGCTAAATCGAAACGCGCCAAGCATCTCAAGGCACTGGCATGGCTGCAATGAATTCATAAGGGCGTTTCATTCGCTTATCGATAGATGCGTCCTTAGCTTAATGGTTTCAACATCAGGCTTCTGTGCCAGAGTTTCCGAGTACGAATCGCGCCGTCGGACAATTTTAATGATGTTTATTACGCAGCGCATTGTTAAAAATCAAGTTTACAGAAGTCACAAAGCCGTTTCAAGCCAAAAAGTTTAGGCAAATCTATGTACTTCCCATGCTGCCACAACCGCTCTCGCTGCAGCTCCCGTAGACAGAAGCGACAGAGTTCCCTCTCGTAAAAGACAGGGGTTGCAATCTCAGCAAGAGGTGGTGTTTTTCTTTTTAATATTTTATGCCCAGACGTCTACATTTTACCTCCGTTTCTACGTGATGCAACAAGCCGAACTTACAGGAATGACGAGACAAATTTATTTTTGACGATGGATGCACGTTATGAGCGTCCCCTTTGGAACGGGGCGGTGGATCGCGCCACCAAACTCTTCGTATTATACTGGCTAATGTCCTATTAAAGAGGAAGCTTTAGCTCGGGCCCAACTCCGACGCGGCCAATTCAGATACATGTAAAACAAAAAAGTTTGAGGTAACCCCTGGACCGATTTTAATGAAATTTGCAGCATCCGACGCGGCCTATTCAAATACATGTAAAACGCAAAAAAGTTTGAGATAACCCCTGGACCGATTTCAATGAAATTTGCAGCATTTGAGAGAGAAAGTTAAATCCTAGTGACTGTTGGAAGCGGAATTTCGATTTAGGGCTTGAATTTTCTTAAAACGATTTTCAAATATTTGACCGTTTGAAAAAAAAAAAATAGAAGCACGAAGCTTACAAATTCATAGCTCTGCATCAAGAACTGATATCGCGGTTCTGTAAACGGCATCCATTAGATCATGCAAAGCGTACAAATTCAATGTCATTTTACGTCTTACGTGAATTTGTTACGTTGGTTACAACGGTTTTGCAAAAGTTGTATTTCCCCAGGATTAATTTTTTTTAATATTCATCTGTAACATATCAATTTTGTCCGCTTTAGATGTACTATTAGATGCAATTCACAGAACTGTATTATCATTTTTTAGTGGTTGAGTTAGAGTTGTAAACTTCATAGTTTTTTTTTTTAATTTTCCGATTTTTTGCCAGTTTTTTAATAAAAAAAATTGACGACCTAATTAAATTCGAAACCAACAGTCACTAGATTTTAAGTTTGTCTTTTAAATGCAACAAACCTCGTCAAATTTGGCGCAGTGGTTGCCTAGAAAAAACGAATTCTCCTTTTACATGCATTAGATAGGAGCACTCGAGCTAAAGCTTCCTCTTAAGTTCAAAAAGAACGCTGAATTTCCATAACAAATTATGAACTTTGTTTGTCTCCGTTCTTTTCGTCATTTCCCAACTTTTTTTTTCTCACCAATCTTCCAATCGCCTCTTAGCAACTTCTATTGCGGACACGTTTACTTTCCCCCCTGAACCAAAGTGCTTGAAGGAGGCCAGTGGTGCCCAATTCGAGCGCTCGGCAGATATGTTTACATTCTAATGACAAAAGAGTTTTGCAGCGCCACCGCACGGGGATCAACAAAACCGTTTCAACCAAAGCACGGCCTCCGAAACTTGCACGCATACCAAACACCGTCCACGCTGGTTTTAGGCTCCGCTGTTTTCGGAAGCCATCAACGTAAAGGAAAACGGCTGATGGTTGCCGACGTTCGGTGACCACGACACGGCGCACGGTAAAATCCATGCACCTGCGGCATCACATCGCGGGTCTTAATGCACTGAATGCACCCCAAGAGAAGTCTATCGCTGATGGTACGCACGAAGCACGAATCCCGTAAATATTTTGTTGTAGTCAAAGTATGTCAATAAAGATCGCTGTTCAAGAAAGTTACTGTTTACTGTTAATACCTACCTCTGCGCGCACATCTCGTTTACATTACTTAGTTTATGCATATTATCATAAAGCACAGGCAATATCGTTCGTTTGACGGTATTCGAACCTGTGCCGTTTCGTGGTCACCGAACGTCGGCTACAACAGTCCGTTTTCCTTTTACGTCGATGGCTTCGAAAAGCAGCTGAGCCTATGGAGCCGGCGTAGGCGGTGTTTGGTGTGTGTGTGTGTGTGTGTGTGCAAGCCTCGGAGGCCATGCTTTGGTTGGAATAGTTTTGTTGATCCCCGTGCGGTGACGCTGCAAAAAATTCTTGTTCTGTTAAAGAAATTTGTATTTCATAATTTCTTTAAGTTCGGCTTGCCTTTTTGTTGTATTACATAGCAACGTAAGCAAGTATTAAACAGCAGTACAAAAAATATAGACATCAAGACGAAGTATTTAAAGTGGAGAAAAACACTACCTCTTGCTATTTCCTTGCTCCATGTCTCTTGCACAGATTCGAACCCCGGTCTTTTGCGTGGGAAGCAGACATTCTACCTCTGCTCCACGACGGCGTGTGTGCCACCGATCGCAGCGCTCCAAGCCGCGTTACGGTCGTTTGGCTTCACTTTCAATGCAGTGAAAGTGCAGCCGTTCCGGACAAACTCAATGCTCTAGTACACTCTAGCAAAACTATGGCTCAAAGCTGCAGTATAGCGGCAGCGCACAAGCTTCGTTTGCATCCGCGATGTGGCAGCAGTGCGTTCATGACCCCAAAGAACTTCCATTCAGCCATTTTCAACAGTCCAGTTGGCCTAGAAAAAAAGTTTTGTCAGGCACATATTCTACATGTCCTCAAATATAAGGGACGTACGCCGTGCGTGCAGCTTATGTATGGACTTTTATGGTTGCACTCAGCAATACAATTCACTTGTCGAAGACTCCAACTCTGCAGCAAAACTGGTGCCAGCTAGATGGTCCTTTAAATTTATAGGCTATTGTAACTTGTGTTATTCCGGAGGGCTTAACAGGAAGTCTTCTACGAACTCTAAGCATGAAAGCAGTCTAGTGCTGCTTTCAACTGTTCAAGCAGGCTGGACTTCGGCATTGAGAACAAAAACGTCTGTGGTTGGGGGGGACAACTGGAGATAGTTTTTTTGTGTGCGCCGCAGCTCACAGCGATAAGATAGCGAAGAGGATAGTAGCGATGAAAAATAATGAAGTTCATATTCAATCAATGCTGTTTTCATTTTTTAAACGCTGTCTTCGCTTTTTTTTTTTTGTTCGGCCTACATTCGAGGTAAGTCCCCCCCCCCCCTTTTTTTCCTTCTTTTTCTTCCCCCCCTGGATTCGGACTGTCGGAAGTCTGCTTAGATTAGGGCCGGCCTAGATTCCAGTAAATACAGTACCTACAAAAAAAAAACATATTTGACCAAACCTACGCAAAATTATGATTAGCAGATTGACCATTGCTGAATAATGTTGCAAGCTGAGAACAGGATTCATGAGAAATGAAAAATCCCATTACCTTGCTTTTTCCGAGGCACTGAGGCCAATTCATCAGCAGTATCATGCTTCATGCCCTTGGGCCTCCGGCCTCGTCTTCGGGATATCATTTCTTGTTTTTCTTCCTTCTTTGGGGATGTTTCTTCAGGAGCTGCATCACTGTTGCTTTCACTGTTTCCCCTCTGCCTTTTGCTACCGGACTTGTCCCTGTTTGGAACTCCTCGCTTTCTAGTGATCCTCGTCTTACGGCTCACTGCTGGTTTTTCAGCCTCCGACGCAGAGCTGGAACTGCAGTCATCTCTTATGGAGCCACCTGCCTCAGTGTCGTGACCATTAATGGTTGTCTTGATCGCTGCTGGTTCTTGCTTTGCTGGTGAGGCACATGCACTGTTGGCATCCAATGGTACCTCTCCATCATGGGGTTTCTTATCTTCTATTTCAGAATGCCGTTGTAACCAAGCCTTTTTCAGCTTCGTGTGATTACTGCTGCTGTTACTGATTGTCGTGCAAGTACTTGGTGCTGGACTTGGAGTAACTCGTGTGTCAGAATCAGACTCGTGCACAATGGATGAGCCGCCACCTATGCTTCCAGGCTTGCTGTCCTCACCAGAGGCAGGAGACGGAGCATTTGGAGGCCTGGCCTTCGGTCTGCCTTTCTTATAGAATGCCTGATAGCTGTCTTGACTGGTTGTGGATTGCTGCAGCGAGGAAGGCTGTGACGTTGGTGGCTGCTGAGAAGAGGATGGTGGTGGTGGTGGCTGCTGCTGCTGCTGCTGAAGCGATGGCACTTGCTGCTGTTGTGGTGTCACAGCAGAAAAAGGCCGAAAGGTATCTTGCTGGGGGGAAATGACAGGAGCTGCTGCTGTTAACTGCCCAGCTGTTGTAGCAGCCAATGTAACTAGAGAAGCAGCGGCTTCTGGAGCCATGGCCCCTGCTGGTGGAGTAGCCACCGGTGCAGGCACTGAACACTGAACAGGTGACGGGCTCTCCTCAAGCCGTGGCAATTTGGCTGGCTCAGGCTCACGTGCAGCTTTGCGTTTTCCTGGGGACAGGGCACCTTGCTGAAGGTTCAGGGGCTGTGGCAATGGTGGTGTTAACCGAGGAGGCGTGGAACTGGTTGGTGGCAGATGCATGGATGGTGACCGTGACTGAGGAAGGGGACGTCCATGCATGGAGCCATAAGAAAGCTTGGGCTCCTGATGCTGACCAGGCCGACAGACTGGAGTGCCTGTGGTGATGCCCGGCACTGAACGCAGGTACTGCGCCGAACTTTGTGGAGAAGATTGGCCTGTTGGGGAAGACTGCAAGACACCTGGTGGGAGCAGCTTGGAACCTTGTGTAGTTGGGGTAGCTGGTGTGTATATAGGGTTAGGTACTAGGCCTTGCTGAATCAAGTTGTATGGATAGGGCTGCGAGACCTTGGCAGATTGGCTGCTGTTGCTACTGCTGCTGCTGTAGCTGCCTGTACCAGGGGATGGTGTGCTAAGTGGAGAGTCTTGACGGGAGCGCGAGCACTTGACAAGGTTCTGTGCTTCCTCTTGAGGAAAGCTTGTAGAGCACCTTGAGAGGGAGCCTTGATGTGCTGGTGCTGGGCCTGCAGAGTTGTACTCATATGGTCGGAAAGTTCCTGGCGAGGACATTGCTGGGCTGACACGATCTTTAACTGGAAGCTTTGGACTCCCTCTCTGGCCACCCGGTGTTGTTGAACGGTCAAAGCGAAGGTCTTTTTCTATTCGTGGCAAGTGAGAAGGCGAAGAAACATGGGGCTGGCGATTCACAATGGGTTGACTGTAAAAGGAGGAAGAGAATGCATGTGACTAATAGCAATCATGCACCATTATTTAGATTTTTGTTTCAAATTAAATACTTCTTTACAAGCATTTATCAATACATGCCTATGATGCGACTTGGATTCCTCTCTGGCTTTGAGCTGAGCTTGAGTTATGTACATCTGCGGAAATGGCTGGTAACCGTAGAGGTTGAAGCTAGGCTCCCCCTTCGAGGTGGCCACTGTGACTGATGAAGTTGATGGAACAGCTGAACTGCCCACCTTCTGTGACAGGCTAGAACCAGGAAGCATTTGATTTGTCTTTGGTGATGATCGGGCAGGGATCTCCAGCTTTGGCTTCACCTGCTTGTGGAAAAAAGCAAGACAAATTGGCTAGCAACATTTTCAAGATTAGGTCAGAAAATAATTCGTACTTCATTATGAGAGATCCGGTGATGTGTAGAAGCCTGCCCCTGCTGTTCCAACCTTTGTTGATGCTGGACTATAGACAACCAACGTTCCTGGTCTGTGACTTGTCGCAAGCGAGAGTCTACAGGATACCTATAGAAAACACTACATATTCAAATCTGCCAAGTGACCACTTCATAGTTTTGAAAAAGAAACCACTGGGGCTAGGAAAAAATAATACTAAATAAAAAATTACTTTTCATGGTGCTCCAACTCTTGTTTTTCCCGTTGCTTGTCAGGTTGTGTAATTACAGAGCTGCTAGATGTGTTCACTGCAGCCTTTGAGTAGGGTAAACTGGCGATAGGGCTCCAGCCTGCCCTCTGTTGGCCATAAAGAAATGGACAAAAAAAAAGTATGCCAGCACTTCAGATCATGAGTGCGACAGGCTTTTCATGGTTTATTGCTACCACAAAAAATCTCGTGTCTTGAGCTACACCACTGCACTGGAAGTCAAATGTATATGCGAGCGGGACAATAGAGAAGACATGTAATGCCACGTACGATGCAACCTGTCTTGGGAGTATCTAGATGATTTTGATGTGGATTTTGAGCCACAGACATCATTCTGCCATATGTCTGGAAGGCATAAAACAGCGACACTGAGTCACCAAAACAAAACAAATGATATTGAAATGCTTGGTTTATTTTGCTTATTATGTATCTCAGTTAACAGTGCTTAACAGCACAGGAGCCAACTTTAAAGGGTACTACGCAGATTAGTCAACACATTTTTTTCTTTCTTTTCTGGGTGGTGATGGATGGAAAAAGGGAAGGGGGGGCAGAGAGTTGGTTGTGCAGGTCCACACAGGGGCTATTACTGCAACACTACCTGGGGTCTATGTGCACAGGTGAAACGATTCAGCACTCACCTTTTGACTAGCCAAACGTAGAGACTCCTCAAAATGCTGTTGCACAGCTTCGCGTTGAACTCGCTCCTGCTCCTCCTTTTTATGACGCTCCTGCCTTTCTTTCTCTGCCTTTTCACGCTCCAGCATTTCAGACTTCTCACGCTCCCGTTTCTCCTCCTCTTCTCTCCGCTCCCTAGAACCAAATTTAGTCCTTTCTGTAACCAACACTAACTCAAAACTGCTGGATTCTTCGATTCAATACCACAAGGTATTGTTAGTCAAACGCCGACAACAGTTGCACTGAAGTGTATAACAAGGATGACTGCCGCAATTATATAAGGAAACTACTAAAATAGCCCAAAATGGCAGATTGCATATTGGCACAAAAACTGGGTTGAACAAGTACAGCGTGTCTACCAAGTTGACATTTCCAAATTACTCGAGTTTTCCTGGTTTTCCCGGAGCACCTTTGCAAAATTCCCTGAATGAGCCAGAACTTTCTTTTATGTCAAGACAGACTGACACCATGTTGCCTGACGCTGTCACTCTAGTAAGCATGTTGAAACAAAAAAATGACTTAATCCAGTTTGAATAGTAAGGAGTAATATCTATTTTATTCAAAAAGAAAACAGAAGGAAGATGTTAGTAAAATGCACAGCGAAAATAATCGTAAAATCCTTTTCAATTTGAGTTGAACATATTCAAATACAAATGAAAAGGAGATGCATACATAAGTAAATATTTTTTAATATGAGCTACTTCTATCAACTGATAGCAAGCTCATTGGTATGAGGCCTGAACTTCGTCACAACTAAGATTCTCAGCAGCTGGGAAGTCAACCTAAACTGTCCTGACATACACTCAGCCCGTACACAACATCTCAGTGTTTGGTTTCACTGCTTTAAAGACTTCATTTTAGTTTGGATGAGGAACACCTGCATCTCAGCGTCAGGCAACACTATGTTGCCGCAAAAACATCTGAAAAATCTGCGTCCGAAAAAAATGAATGCTTGTCTTTAACTGCCCTTAAGGGCAAAAATTGCCACAGGCACATCCGAAAAAGCTCTTAAGGCCTGCCAGCACAGTTATTAGGCATATCGGTGCTCGTACTGTGACAGGAGACTGGGTGCACGCGTGTATAATTAAGGAATGCACATTGTGTCCCGTGACAATTGCCCCTTCCCACAATTGTTATGCTTCACATAACACTGCTGAACTGAGGCGAAGCTAACTTTCGGAGACTAGCATTACGCAATGCAATGTGCTCTGTGAGCTTCAAATCCAATCGCGAGGATTACAAAGGCGGAGTCGGTGCCATTGCTGACAGCTGTGAATTCTTTCAATGAAAAACATGGCACCGCATGGCAAGAAGCTTAGTATCGAACGTAGAAGCAGCTAGGCCTACGTTGCCGCGGTGGTGGCTACGGCTGCCAGTGGATCTGCGTGCGAGAGTGCCGGTTCCAGGCGGTGAGATAATCTAAATGGCGGCGGTGATGGCTTTGATTAATGCCATTTCAGACCTATGGTCAGGGCGATATACATTGACTATATGGAGTACGTGGCGGTGCCGCAAAGCCGTGTGAATTATCGGGCATGTCCGAAAAACCGGGCGTCTGGAAAATCTGTCGTTAACTACTCTGTCAATACACATTGTGCCGATGACACGGCGTCAATGACGATTCGTCGCGATTCCTTTGTTACTGGAGCCAGCACTAACAAGACTTTCAATCCTTTTCAATAACGTTACAGCTAATTTTCTCTGATAAAAGCACACATTCCCCGAGTTTTCCCTGAGTATTTCCAGACTATTCAAATTCCCTGAGAATTCCCGGTTGGTAGACACCCTGAAAGTAACAACCTACTAAGATTATTTGTAAATTATTAACCCATAAGCAAGTTTCCAGGTGAAATTACATTTTCTTTTACTAATTGAAGGCTGAGAAATACCTCCACTCTAATATGTTTTAAAAAATAGGAACTTTTGGATGTGGCATAATGGTTCTTTGTTTTGGTGACCTACAGAACATGATCAACAAACACCTGAAATTCATTTTAGTCAACTGAAATCTCGAAATTTTGCTCGGCTCACTGCTTTTTGGGTAGGGAAAGAATAAAGCCAAACATGGTCCATAAACCAATATTTGGTTTCAACATTTTTTTATCTCGCAAGACCCAGCGTTCAGCTTTAAACAGTTGCTGAAGACGCAAACAGGACTCCCAAGCACGGTGAACATACGTCCACTGCTGCTCGGAAGTCAGGGCTGCTATGTGGCAGAGTTTGGGCCAAATACAGCGTGAATGGCCTTACATCATACCAAAATGGCAGCTTGGAGCGTAAACACATTCTATGGCAGCCACTCAGTCGAGTATCCCTACTACATTCTTCACACAAAGCCATGCGTGATTGAAGGAATTGGAGCAAACGTGAAGCTTGTCTCAATGACCTACCTAACCTGACCTAAACTAAACTGTTCACACTTGGGAACTGGCAAGCAGGCAGAAAGGTCAAAGCGGCTGGAAAAGAATTTCCATGCATGTCCAAGAAGTTCACATTTATTTTGCCGTGGCAGCAGAAACCCCTGCCGCTCTCGCTCACATCCATCTAGTCTGTGTGCATCTGTCCGCGTGGTGGCGCTGTTCATCGCACCATTTTAAGTGGTATAATTCATTCATTGACCCATCAGTTTCAAAAGCTATGATTTCGCGTAACTACGCGTGTAGTCTAACTTTCGTTTGCCACGGATGAGAAAGAAGACAGTTTTGATACTTTTAGCTAGTTGTTTATCTTAAAATTCGACAATGAACAAGGGAAAATGTTAAATTTTACAACCGGATGTTTATATGCTACTGAAGCTTCCGGTGAAGCAGAACCGCTTTTTGCTTAGCTGTGGCACAAAAATCTGTCGGAGACTGCTTGGGCTTGCCGCCTGGTTTCTGTCCGTTTCGCCGCCTAGGCGGGCAGATTTTGTCAAATTTTGTCCCCTTCTGCTTGATGCGAGGCCAAGTGTGATCATAGCCAGAGACTAAGTTGTGCCTCTGAATTTGATCTTGGCGCCAATAGCCGAGTGGCTACTACTCATTTTGTTGCCAGAGGAGGAGACAGATTGTGGTGAAACTGAGGGTCCAAACGTTCCCCCAAAAACCGTAAGGCCGCTCCTAAGTACGAATATCACAAGTCCTACATTTGCCTATACAATATCAAGAACATTAAAAATGCTGCAGAATTCCGTAGCACTGAATGCTTCAAAAAGACAACACTGTTGCACTGAATATCTTATGTGCATCGCTACACTGCAGTTTATCACAGTTTTTTACAATTTCACTCAAGTTCCCCCACCCCATCATGTTTCAGTTTATGAGCTATTTTATCTAATAGATAAAGTAAAAAAGAAAAAAAAAACGCTGTATGAGACTTTAGGATTGAAAATGTCTGAAATAAATCGTTTTTTTTTTTCTGTCCCATTAATTTGAAAATCTCATTGTACAGGTGTGTGGACATTCAGTTCTGTTTGAACTACAAGAAAAAAAAAGTTTCATTGATGATCTGCCAAGCCACTCCAATGTAATTACTGGCATTAAATGATGAATCCTACTGCAGGGTTTTATCAAGACCCAGAAACTGAGGTATACTTTTCCCATCTGTAAGTCATCCATGAGTTACAAGCAAGATACAGCAACTGTACCAGTTAGCTTTATAACAGCATTAAAAGCTTTATAACAGCATTTGCTTTATAACAGCATTAAAAAAAAAAGGAGGGGGGGGGGGATGCTGCCAGCGATTGCTAGGAGAATGCATAAACTGCTTATTCCCAAGCACTAAGTTTACAGCTACTGCCAGCTGGTCAAGTTCTTTTAACTCTTTACTGCAGGGAAAATGCTGTTTTTTTAGTAGATTACACTTTTTCTTTTTCTTAAGTAACTATTGCCCTTAAAATTTTATGCAATACATGAAAGCAAAGAAGAATAATTCTACTTTTCAGGTACACAATATTTATTAATGTTTCCTGTAATAAGGAAATATAAATTACCAAACAAGATTGTGGAACAAAATTATCTGCCATACACATGATTGGGGAAAAAGATTATCTAAAAAGAAAAAAAAATTCTGAAATGCCCAGAAGATTTCGCTATAGACACTACCTGCAAAGAAATCAATTTTTCCTCGAAAACTACTTGTGCTACAATAATTGAACTGGAAACCCTACAGTTGGGCATGCAACAAAGCAGTTTCTTGATAAGCCTTGCAGTACACTTGTTTTCTGCTGTGTTTTGCTGTCATATTTTTATCAGCGGAGCATCCGCAAGTTCTGGGTTGATTTCCATCGTCATCACTCTCAGAATCAAAGTCGGGCGAAAAGGCAGCATCCTCTGACTCGCTGTTCCACGAGGTGTCAATAAAATCAGTTGCATATGCTTCCAGAGGCAGCCGTTTTCACTTTCAACTCGGATGACCATGTGCATGTCTTCAGAGCCAATTGAAAAACCACCACGTAGGGAAAAAACAAACACCGTAAGAAACGAAAGCTTATCTCTGCTATTATGCTTTATATGGTGCAGTGTGTCTGTGAGCGGCACATAAGGTCTCGAAAATGACATTTGGAACCCTAGTTAGAGGGCTACCTGTGCCCACAGGGTGTGATAGGGAAAAAGTCCTATTTAACAGTAGCATTATCTAATCATGTATGAATTTTATCAACTCTAGACACTATAACAGAACTGAAGCACCGTAAACACTCAGTTACATAATAATCATAAATTGGGAAAGCTGATAATGGATTCACTTTTTTTCTCTTTTTTTGGCAAAAATGAAGTGTATAAAAGATATTGGGGCCTAAACAAAATATTTATGCCAAGCAAATGGAAAAACATATCCAGTGGTAGCCTAATGAGATCACTTGTGAATTTGAAATGCATTCAGTCAGAAAAATAATGCACATACCTTTCAAGCATGTTCTGCCTCTCCTGGCTTACACGTGCCTCCTGCAGCTGTGCCATGGTCCAGGCAGTTTGGGTGGGTGGTGGTAGGCCAGCCATCTTCTGGCCCCAAAGCATGTCCACATACGGGCCCGGAGCATTGGCCATCAGCAACTGCTGGTAGGCCAGTGGGCTACTGAGCGGGTCTACATGCCCCAGTACGCCCGAGCCGGACTGCAGCCCGTAGACAAGTGGCCGCGCACCACCAGGCTGCTGAACCCCAGGACGAGGTGGGTACAGGCCTGCAGGCGGTTGCTGCTGCTGCGGTGGTGGCGGCTGCTGCTGTTGCTGCTGTTGCTGCTGCATGAGCCGGGCGTGCTGCTGCTGCTGCAGCGTGTCCAGATGCGCAGCGAGGCCGGGCGAGTCACGGTAGGCACGGCCGTCAGAGGGTCGCGCGCTGGGCTCGCTTTTTACGGGTCCTGCACTGCTGCGCATCGTGGCCGGCGGCGAGCCCGTGCCAGGGACACCCTCTTCATGAGGGCGCTCGGCAGGAGCTGCCTTGGGTGCCCTCACACACGCTGCATCATCAACGGTGTGCTGCTGTGGTTGAGTGTCGTCACTACCACGAGTCTCACTAGTCCCAGCTGGCTGCTCACTACTGCTAGGTGGTGTAGTTGGCACTGCACTCGCTGCAGGTGGAGGGTTGGGTGGAGGGCTTTCCTCTTTGATCGAAGGAGGTGGCTCGGCCTCTACGTCTGCCGCAGTGCTGTGGCTAACTGCAGTAACGGCACTGGGTGCCGGGCTGGGACTCTTTTTTCGGAGCTCTTCCTCACGAGTACACTTCTTGGAGCCGAATTTGCGCCGTCTGTCAACTGCACAGCAAGAATACCACCATCTGTGTTTTAGCACAAGCTTAGCGCAGCTGCAAGCAAGTGCTATGTTGGTAGATGGCTCAACATTAAATTTATGCATACTGTAGTAAGATTCCGTTTTGATGTCCAGGCATGAATATACAATCAGATGTTTATTCAGTCATTTGTGCATTGTTGGACATTTCACTATACTGAAATTCAGGCTGAATTAGATATTTTGTCTTATTGCATATACAGGCACATTGTTAAGCACAGATTGCTTATAGTCAACCAATACTTCATGCAGCAACTTAAGACACTAACGTCACATGTACTGCCTCAATACGGCTTTTTTACCACTGTTAATAAATTTGATGAGCATCGCGTTGTGAATGGTGCTGTGGGTAACCTACAATAACAGCATTCCAAGACACAGGATGAGATGAGAAGGACATATGCCATGAGAGCTTTAGAAAAGAGATTTGTCATTCAGTGCATTGTCTGAAATGTTGTACTTTCGACCGATATCCTCTAATCACACAAATTATACTCCTAAACATCCAATATTATGCCTTGTTCTATAAATACCTTGTGAAATAAGATTTTGCTCAAACCGGTCAGATAATGTACGCACGATTCCGGGATCGGCTGCCCATCTCTATACCATCATGGATGTGAACGATGCCCGTGTCAGTCCTGAGCAGACTGAACGGCAACCATGGCAACAATTTAGTAAAGATGCCTTGCGAGAGGTCAAGCAACGCTCTGCCTCAGGCAGAATGTCGAATGCAGCCACTCACGAACGCGAAAAGCACCAAGCATTAGCATTGAAGAAGGCGTTGCTACACTATACTAGCCCACAATTGAATGCACTTACAAAATGTTAAATGCGAGGAAGGTATCAACACAGTTTCTATTCATTTATTGTAGAATGCCAAATTCCCCTTACAAGGCTGAAAAACAATACCTTTAATCTACATAATTATCAGTAATGCGATTATGTACCATGAGGACAGATGCATTCTCAACCAAGCGTCGGTGGTGGTTCTCAACAGGATGCATTGATGGCTTAATCTCTTACGCATAAGCCTTTCGTAAAAAAGATCTGACCACCTGTGCCCGAGTAGTTGCCCTGCTGTGCATGTTCAGGCTGCTAATGCAGCAACAGTTAGGTTAGACTGGAGGAAAGGAAGGGGGCTCAACTTCACTCAAGCTAATTGCAGTTGAGCCCATAATTGAATATATAGCCACACTACTATACCGAAAGGTGTGGTTACCTTGACAACAAGAATGCTGCAAAGCACACACTACTGTGGAGTCATTAATCTGAACACCAAACATAACAGATGGAAGTGAAACGCAGTTCATGCATTCAGACAAGGAAAACTATAATAACAAGGTGACTAATTATGTCATGTGGACATTACTTACACAAACGTGTTAAACGAAGAAATTATGTAGAAATTTTATGCATACAAGATGCTGGAAAATACAACGTGAGCAGAGTTTAGAGCTTTTGGTTTTTATTTTCTTTAGCTTCCTCATACTTTGTTTTTATTTCCACTCAAGAATTCTAAGTTTTGTCCCCGGCAAATACATTTTCCATGGTGAACTTCTACCCACTTTTTTTGGTGCATAACTGTTCCCATTGAGTTTGCAGTTTTTTGGTAAATATCAATTGAATAAATTTTGTTGACACTGAAACGTGCTGTATGACTGTACATTCTGCTTTTCCAACACTTCAGTTGCATCCAATACATGGAATAACAAAGCTTTAGAGAAACTGTCTAATAAGGGCATATGTCACACAATTATATGACTATGGTAGAATTTGCAGACAACACCAGTTCTATATTTGAACAAAAATTTTGGAGGACGCTTAAGCTTTGTCTTCAAGAGTGGAATGAGATTGCATTCAAATATCCCCAACTGCTTGACATGCTTCTCGGCAAATGCAGCTTATGTAACCGTAATGCTTGCCAGGGAATGCTGGCAGCGAACGCTACACATGAAGGCGAGCTTTCTGGTAGAAATACAACTTCTTGCGTGAGCCGATCCCAGAGGTAGTGCAGAGCAGCCCCCACGCCAAAAATGACATTTTCAGGTAAGATTTAACATAAAAGGCATGCGCTGTTAGTGTTTTGTTTCATGACATTTGCTAGTGGGCCGTCATTCTCAAAATTCAAAGGAATAACTTTGTCAAAAATGTAAGACAAGGCATGAGCACCTTTAGTGATACAATGGTATGGCAATATAACACGCATATACTGCGTGTCATATAGCAAGGTGTGGCATATACATATACCTAAACATATCTGCAACACTGAGCCCTTGACACTATCTTCTCCGTTCATCCGCCTCAGCGGTCACAGGGTGATGATTGCAAGTGTCTGGACGCAACCAGTTTCCCATATTTTTAGAGTTTTTCAGATTTCTTTTCCATCCTACACATCAGTAAAATACTGCTGAGCAAAAAAAGTATTTTTGCAATTTTTTATTTTAGAAAGCAATAGAATCAACAAGAGGAAAAACTTCCCTTCAAGTCATGATAAGTTCCTGCCAAAAGTGTTGCACCTTCTCTCAAGTACATGTGGGCAAAATAGCCAATTGTCTTGAACAATTCTGAATCTGATACAGAAATGCCCTTTAGATCAAATGAATAAGTAGATGATGGTGTTAGCCTTCTAGTCACTGGGCTTCATTCTCATTAACCAATCAATACTCTGCTTATACTCTACTGTAACAGTGGGCCTGAAAAATTTCAAATGCTTCTGTCTCTGAAATGTTTCAGTTAGATCTATTCATCGCCTTAAGTAACTTCTGGTACTAAGAGGAAACTGCTAATGAATTAATACATACTGGTGACCAGCTACTAATAAAATTCAGTAGCCAATTATAGACATAATCGATTACTATGTTGTGGTGACAGACAATGCATGCAATCCATCCAATGTGATGGTGGCTGCACTTTTGTGACATGCCCATCACATAAGTGCAGCCAGCATCATGGACCGTGTATGGAGATGAGGCTTTATATTTTTTGATGACATGCAACACCCAACAGTACATTACTCAGCAAAAACCATTACACATATAAATTATATTGATTAGTGACTTTTTTCAGCAGCGTGACTGCGAGAGTTGTTCCACTTAGATACATCGAACTTAAACAACAAAAAAAAAGGCGCCTTGAAAATAGCATGTTTGGGCAGATCGTCATTCAATATCTACAGGTAAGCAGCCAAAATTAGCAATAAGACGAGTTGGCTCTGCACACCAGTTGGTTCTGCTACTATGATGAGGCAACGGTGGTAGCCTGCAATTACAGACACCATCACTGCGGTTAATAGTGTCGAGAGAAACAGGCACCCACATTGTGCTCACAGAATGTTTTTTTTTTTATTTAGAAAAATTAGATTTGGTTTTGTAGTTTCAAGAATCGTGTTCGAGTGGTGGATGCTCATAAGGGTAGCTGTAAATTAAACTACTGAACTTAATTGCAATAAATTTGATGATCAGATAAGACAGGTGACTGCAGTGCCTTCCTTTTTCAGATTTTGGACCATCCGTCATTGCACTGCGCTCTAGATAGACTAAGGGGCAACAACATGGCATTTGACTACTCAACTGAACAATGTGTTGCAAAATTTGTGTTAAACACACAAATAATGCAAATTGCAGGCATGACAGACTAACTGCCCCATCGTGCTATTAAAATCGGGTTAACTGTGTTCTTTTGTAATCTAACAACCTTAAGGCAAACGCATTTTCTGTTGCAATCACCCGTTATTTTGTACATACCATACAGGCTTGTGTAAGGGTTGCCCTTGTTTTTCACAATTTTGACGAGTTGCAGCCCTTACATGGGACCGAACCTTTTGATCAAAATGGTGTCAACACAGCCGGTGACCACTGCACATCCCTGATCTCCGAACCTACCACTGCATCAGAGGTCAACGCGCAGCTCCCGCCATCCAATAAGGGAATACGGAAATGTACTGTGCATGTGCTGCTTCTGGGCAGCGAGCGAGATTGCTTCTCCGATAGAAACGTTTTTCTTCTAAATTTTGGGCTGCCAAGTTGGGGGTGCGGCCCTTACACGAGTCTATATGATACATTAGTAAAGTAAAAGCCATGTACACCCTGGTGCCAAATTGACAGTTTATCCTTCCCTACCATGGACACTAGATGAATGTGAAACGCTTCAGTACATGTGTTACTGAACAGCTGTGTAGCCCCACAGTTTCATAATTTTAGCAACTGTGCAACAAGATTTAGTGAAAATATAGCTTCTGTTTCATCTCAGTTTAACAACACTTGGGAAAAAAAAAGTTGGCAATGCTGTTTAGGGCTGCTAAGCCAGGTGTGAGAGCAGGTTAGTTGGTATTCCATGCTATTGTAACCAGCGCAATAGTGGCCACGGGACAATAGTAAGAGCTTGTCCTTCTCGCCTTACTATTGTCCCGTGTCCACTCTTGCGCTAGTTACATCAGTCTGCTAAGTGAAGTGGCTTTCAGGAATCTCATTTCACTGCATGAGCTCATCAGCGTCCAGTGTGCTTCTGAGTACGGCACCATTTCTATTTGCAAATAACGAAAAAAGAAGCACACCGTGTCCCTTATGCCATTTTGCTAACGAGGGCCTTGCCAAGATGACGACATGTTTGTCCCAAGTGTCACAATGTCTTATTAATTTATCACCTAATTTGTAGATGTGCTGAACATAGCAAGTACTGCAGTGCATGCAACTTATTTTTTATTGTGCTATTTGCTTCTCCAAGCTGATCTTTGTGAGCAAGTTTGAGATAGGAATGCCATAAATGCTGAATGCTACGCACTGCTATACAATGCATTTTTGTGGTGATGCAAGAAAATGAATGCAGGTCTACTTTATAAAGTGCACTAGGCTTATGTATATGCTAAGAGTGTGCTTGTTCTGAAAGCGCACATGGTTTTTCACCCATATTTCAAAAATATTTTCTTTTGCTATCATTTTTTTCTGTTGCGGTTCTTTTCTTGCCACCGACAAAAATGACAATCCTCTTGCCTACATATTCAACAAAGAGCTAACAGTGTTACAGTAAGTGTGGGTAAATAAAAAGCTATTTAGGTATTTTAAGAAATTTTTAATAGATGGAGGTTATTTATGGCAGATTTTATTAGATTGCAAAGTGGGAGAAGACAAAGACAGATGATGTATATTCCTTTGAAAACGAGACGAGATGGAATAAAAAAAGGGCTACCCACATTCTGGAATCAGAGCAGGGAATAGTCTCCCGACAGGTCAGACTTAAAAATGTCACATGGCAAATTTCACAACAGCCTTATATGCAAGAAATGGACTCTCATCACACAAGATGCCACTATTATCTTGAGTGTTGCTACCAACATTGAACAAAATGCTGAATGCTTTACTCTTCCGACACCTGCATCAGTTGTAGAATATGTCTTCATCGGCATCAATATAGTAGCATCGCGTGCATCTGCAAAAGCAACACTAAAGCTCTTCCACATTGGCCGTCAAAGACATATGTAACACAGATTTACACACATGTATAGTGAGAACACCTCCTAAACAAACCTAAGTACCACTAAAATGCTAATTTTACTACCGAAAGGCTAAGCACCAATGTACAAAGTTTTAAACAGTTCCAAACTTTAGCATACCTTTGACGACCTGCATTGGGTTTTTCTCCCCCATAGGGCCAGTGTACTTAAAATACACATCGTAGCATTTAAAATAATGCACAATTCATAAAAATATCACAACACAATTATTGTGTGAAAAGACCAGTGGGTATGAAAATCAATAAAATCTGGCTGGTAGTCTCTTCTTGGTCCTTATGGGTTAAGATACTTTCAAAGACCTTTAAGTTGTACAATTCCTTGCTGGCTATGTTTAAACACAGCTCAACTTTGTCTTACAGACGATATCTATTCGTATTGGCAACAGAACTGTTAGTTCTCCCAAGTCACAAGCACATAAATGTGCTAAAATTGTTCAGTTCACTTGCATTAATTGTGCTTTTGATAGGCTGGCCATTGTGCATTTGGAGGCAAACGAACAGAACATCAAACTACAAGGTCGTGCAATAACATGTGCCGGCAGACTCCTGCAAAATTTTCAGATCAAGCGAACCAAAGGACAAGGCATGTGGGAATGTTACTAGAAAAAGGATGGATAAAAACATACTTTGCTCATTAAATGTAATTAGAGTAGGGGGAAAAAAAGACATGAAAACACTGCAAATATACCACTCATCAGCATGGTAAATTTGTGCTCCGACCATTACCATGGAAAGCTTAAAATACCAGCTACTTAACTGCAATGGCATGCCATGGCAACCCGCCGTGGTTACTTAATGGCTTTAGTGTTGTGGCTGCTGTGGCTGGGATTTGATCCCGCAACCTCATGCTTAGCAGCGCGTTTTGATGGGGGCGAAATGGAAAAACGCTTATGTACTTACATTTAGGTGCACATTAAAGAATGCTAGGTCGTCAAAATTAATCATCAAAGTACGGCGTGCCTGAATTAAATTGTGGTTTTGGCACCTAAAACTGCCATAACTTTTTTTTTTCAGCATGCTTTAGCAGTGTGCAGCTGCTTTCAATGCTAGGTTACATACACAAGCAAAAATGACCAATGCAAGGAAGTGGAAGGAGAGAGATACTGTTGTAGTTCCAAAATCATATCGTGTCATGCAGAGGTTCTAAGTTTCGCTATCCCAGCGGCCAAGTCTGTTTTTACTTTCAGTATTATTTCCCTTCACTTCATTACAGATATTCAGGTAAACACCAATTAACCCCTATAATTATTCAGTGTTTGTTGGCTTCATTTAGTGGTTACAAAACTAAATTTCAAGTCATTTATATCAAGCAAACATTCAGTATGGTTGTAGCTTTTTCAGTATGGTTGTAGTTTTTGTCAGCAACCTGCCTGCTGAAAAATTTTTCGAGTATCTTCCTTCTTTTGGAACACCAAGTTGTTGGCGTGCTTCTTCGACAAAATGTGCGCAACTACATCAGTGTTGCCACCGTCACAAACACATCACATTCATCTTTCCACAACGCAACAGCGCATCTGAACCTCGAAATTTATGTATATTGCTCTTTGCTCAATGCCACATCTGGTGGCGATTAGCATGGGTAAGAATTCCTGCAAAAGCACATGGAGGGTGAAAAACAGCACAGGAAACAAGCAAAGCTATCACCTTTGTACATGCTTGTGTCATTTCAGACAGCCAAGTCAGTAAAAGTGGCAACACTGCACGCAGTCAAAAGCTTTGTGAACTACGTGTTTTCATTCTCTTTGGCGACCACAATGTAAATTGGCCTTGCATGGAAGGAAGCTCTTGTCCAGACTAAATGCGAGACTCGGGGCCAACACAGGGACTATTCTTTTTGGTCATACTACAATAAAAATGTTCATTTTTCTATTTATGTTTGCATTGATTGATTATTGCGGTGATGGGTAGCTAAGTGAGTTTCCACAGTGTCTCACTCCATTTCTTTCATCCTTTAGCAAACCAGACAAAAGTCTGGCTGACTTCCCTACTTTTCCTTCCTCTCCCCCGTCCTGCGGTCTGCAGGCATGGCTTAGCTTAAGCAATCAGCAGAGGATATTTCTGGCCAACTATTTGTGTAACCTCAGATGAAATGCTTTCCCTCAGTGTAATGCAGGAATGCACTTGTGAGCCCTCAATTTTTCTGATTTTCATGATAAAACTGAACTGATCAGCCACCTCTCAAGCTAACGCACAGTGATAAGTGTCACAGACATGCAATTAAATACTTGGGCTTCACTGCTGCATGGTCAAAATGAAGAAGAAATGGAGAACAAATTTAGGGTGCAAATTTGCTCCTACAAAAAATTTTAAAAGGAAAACATTACTCTTACAGCAAGGAGAGGCTTGGTAGGTAAACCAGAAAAGGGTGCTTAAGTGGAAGAAAGGTGTTGACACCACCTTGAACTTCCTAGCAGCCTCGCCATAACATGAATTTTGAGAGCATCTGCTCAGGCCAGCTTAATTTTACATTAGTAAAAATGGACTACATTGTAATCTAAACGAGCCAAAGAGTGCGTTTAGCTAATTTTGAGCATTTTTAGTGTGCCACAACGATATAAGTACAAGAAAATACTTTGAAATCTGTGACCACACACTGGTTTAGCATAAAGTTTAGCATAACAGTTTGAAAGACTGCCAATATGGACTGATTTAGTGTTTCTCTTTAGTGTCCCTTTAAGCAAAATGCAGGTCGTCAAAATCGATTTTTTTTCACTACTATCTTGCAGCCACCAAAATGAACAGGATCTGTATAGGTAGTGAGCAACACTCAACGTCTGATGCATTTATGGCTCTCAAAATCACAAAAGATTAACCTTAAGATCCGAGTTTTAAATCCAGAAGGCACCACACTATGGGGTGTGGTGTCCAAATCCGTGCCTTTGGATTTAAAATGCGAATCTTAAATGCTATGCTTTTGCTTGCTGAATTCGGCAGAAGTGATTTCTAGAGCCAAAAAGACGTCACAGATGTCGGGTTTTGGACCCCACCTATTGGAAATAAAAGGAAATATTTGTGTAGGAGGACAACCTTTTGTAATGTCATGGCCGTCCACGACATTGTCCTGGGGCGACTGGCACGAACATTTAGTAACGAAAAAAATAACAAACTTAAGAACGCGTTCTTAAATTCGTTACTTTTATTACTAAATGTTCGTGGAAGTCGCCCCTAGTCGTCGGCTCTTGGAGGAGGCGTCCAGAAACCCGACGACCACGACGTATTTCCGGCTCCCGAAATCGCCTTCGCCGCGTGCATGTCAAGCTGTTGAGTTGAACACGCCCGCTTAGCATAATGACTACGGAAAGCTCTTGCGAACGAAACACCACCTAAACGAGCCATTGAATTGGCTCCTACGTCGCAGCGAAGGCAAATGAAGGAAACTACTGTGTGCGGACCACACAATAAGATGCCTTTGTCTCGCTCGCACCAGTGGTCGTGTGCCCTGAGCCAACGCCTAATATTAAAGAAAAAAGAAAAACTGCCCGTTCACCCATTCCCAAAAATCTCATTTAGAAGAGAGGGAGCCCATAAAAGTCGACCGAGCTCGAGCGCCCGCGCGCCCGCGACTCGCCTCGTTCCCAGCCACTGCAGCGTGCCACTGCAGCGTACCAGCCGCACATGACGAAAAGTACTGCTTAAAAAAAAAAAAAAAAAAAAAAAGCTAGTCGCTCAATGCTTTTAACATAACCAAGCACAGGCCGATAAACAAGCCGGCTGCTGCTTTCCTCACAACGAGTCGGCAAGATGAGTGAAACCAGGATGTAACAACGAAAACGCAACCCCGCTAGTGGAAAGCTCGCGAAGGCTGCCTAGGCGCGTTTTGTCGTTCGTCGTTGCCACGAGATGGCTCTGCAACCTTCGCAAGAGAACCGATGCGGGTCGCATGTCGCCCCCCCCCCCCCCATGCGCCTATTACACTTGCGGACAACTTTCTGTGGCAACGAAGGAGAAGCTACGGGGGGAAATCGCGCAGAAGCGAGAGCACTTCTGAAAAAAGTGAAAAAAAGGAGGAAAAGAAAACAGCCTGTGTTGAAGTTGACTTATTTTGCGGATGTTATCTTTCGCGTCTGTGCAAACGCGATACCTCCGCACATGGAAGCTGCGTCGATTCAGGGTCTGTTCCGAAAAACCAAACGCGCTGCCAAACGCTGTCGAACTACGCACGGTAACATGCGCAGAATCCCCCACCCCCCTTTTCTATTTAATGCCACAGAAAGCTGTCCGCTCGCATACAGTCTGCACCCTTAAGAATCACATGGCAGAGCTCGGAATTGTGACCTACCATTCATGCGACGGCGCGCATGACTACCATTCACTGCCTGCACATGCAGGATTCAAGAGCTAACCAAAGATCTCCCAGCTCGGTTCGACCCATGCTTGGTGATTGTTGCATAAACGCATTTATTAAAAAGTAGCCTCTGCGCTTATTCTGTTTCATGTTTACTTCCCTATATGCTGTTCCGCGTTTATTCATTATACACACTAACAAGTACGCTATGTTAGCAAAGCACTCGCACGCAACGTACAAGCGCTCCGAGTCGCACTAGTCACACCGAGCCCGCCTTCGGGCAAAACGCTACGCAGACTCCCCGCCATGCGTTCATTTATTGTCAACACAGTGCTTAACAAGAAACATACATTCCATAGAGAATGCATCAACGTTAACAGAACGAAGATGGCGTTCACATTTGTAACCGCACTTTCGGATCCGCTCGAATGATGTGGATATCTGCATTTGCTTAACTCTAATTTGCAGAACATCACTCAACCTGCGCTACAGCATGTAGTATTCCAATTTTAGGGGGCGCTTTCTCCTAACTGCGGCCAAACAAGCGTGACAGTTATGCATGGCCTCCAAAACGGCAGCGCGCTGTTGCCGCAACATGAAGAGAAAAGACGGAGGTCTCGGAGGATCCGGCTTTGTTCATGTCACAATATGGTTGCCACAGCTCGTCATCGGAGAAGTGGACCATCCTGCGCACGAGCTGGAATGCATCGCAAAAGCAAAGTCCGTTCTCCCGCATATAATAATCGGCGTTTAAACATTCCAGTTTCAGATTTCGTTTGTGTTTCCATCGCAAGTTAAGCAGCACCGACCGCTGGCAGACGTTAAGGCCACTTACACGAACTTGCGTCGCAAAATGAACCACGTACGTTTTACCATTTCTGGGCGGCAGCCACTGCAACTTTCACACAAAGCCAGCTGTCAACATGTCTACGACCCTGTAAGTCATTTTTTTACCTAGGAACGTATGTATCTTTTAACTACAACGTTAGCCATGCTAACAAGACGAACGCTAGCGTTCCTCGATTTGCCTTTCTTTTTATGTACGTGTGAACACTACGCAAATAACAAATATTCCCGCTTTCTTGTTGATACTGTTTTGGTTGATACGTGTTCTTGCGCAAGCGAAAGCCACCGATATTCCGCAGTATGAGCAACCACTTTCTGCACGACTACCGACGCCATTGTATTTAGAACAAGCGGCACAGCAGCGTCCCAGCACACTACGAAAGGTGACAAAACCGGAACACCGAATAGTGGTTACAAAATACGTCATATTTAGTCATACGCCACACAGTTGCGTGTCCACGAAACCACCTGTCGTGAAATTTAAACTTTATTGTAGACGCCACTGCCACTGGGCCTTTTCCTTTTCCTTTTCCGCCCCTTCAAACCAACATGCTTCGGCCTGCCTACCAGGTTTCTGTTGGAGTAGGTGGTGACCTTGCAGCATTATTTGTCTTGTTCCATAACACATTGTACAGGCTCATGTTGCGTGAAAAAGCTCCAGCATCTACCAGAAACTGATATGGCAAGCTATTTGAATGCACAATTAAGGCACAGCCTTGCAACCGTCGACCTGTCCTGTAATTTTTGGAGTGTTATATTGATTTAAACAGCTGTTATATAACACTGGCTTTACCATATTTTTTTCACCTCACTATATTGATTTAAAACAGCTGTTATATAACACTGTCTTTACCATATTTTTTCACCCTCACTACCAAATTATGCATACGAAAGTTGAACCCAAGATATGCGAGCACACTTTAAAAACAAAAAATTACTATAAATCTTGCCACAGTTCCAATATTAGGCGGTATAAAATTTATCAACTTTAAAAGTTTCTGAAAAAAAAAAAAGAAGCACTTGATCTAATGATTTCTGGTGAAACTGGCCATGTAATAAGCTTTTGTTTGCTGCGGATGATTTATATCATGCAAGCTGCTGGAAGGCCTAGGCATCCTCCATACATGCGTACAAATGTTTGAACAGATGGTTTTGTTTTTGCACCCAAAATATTAGGTTCATGACATGAACCTTGACAGTTTTATAAAGCTGAATATTTTATAACCTTAACCACTTTTAAGGACAGTGATGATGCTGTATACACATCAATTAATTTTGAAGCACGAGTGGAAAGTGGCACACTGAAGGCAAAAAAGTTCGCTTTACCTGCATTACATTTCCATAAATGCCAAGTACGTGAAGAAAAAGAGCGAGCAACTGCCATGTAATATCTGTGATCTCGAGCCACGAGAAACCGGATTTTCACACCAACAAACATAAGTACTCACTATCTAATCAGAAGATTTTGGTTGCGTAACTCTGCCCTTAGCAGGCCAGAAAAATAATTTTTTTACTTAAGCAGGTTTGAAATGAATTAAAAATAGTGGATCAACAAAAATGTTCCTTTAAACTACACAAGCAAATTGAGTGCATTAACGTTACATATATGCATACCTGCAAACGTTTAAATTAATATATCTGGCAGACAGCAAGCCAACTGACAAGCACAATGTTTTTGAATGACAGTGGCTGTTTCAGCAAATTTCTTGCTGCCGATTACACTCGATTCGGGAACTTGTCTATAAACTTGCTCTTGTGTCTGTCCTTGCAACAACGGAAGACTTCCGTGGAAAGTTTGGCAGCAGTGATGCAGAACTTTTCTTGCGTAAAATTAATTTCGTCGTAAATTAAGCTTAAATTAAGCAAGGCCGAAATCTTAGCTTTACAAGAAATTTGGAAGAGTTTGCAGGTACGCATATGCAAATGAGTATACATTGTTAAAATTCAACCATTTTAATAAACACAGCATGAAATATATTGTGAAACATTTATAATGATGTAATCTTTCAGCCTAGATTTCCTTGATGGGTAACATGCAGTTCAGCATTTTACATTTTGATGTAAATTATCTCTATATATCACGAGAATATTCCCGCAGAACAATAAGATCTTGCATCTAAATCGATTTCTTGTTGACATGCATCTAAAGCTCTTTACTATCCCTGTGATGCTTCCGAAGTCTCAACATTTTTCCTTTGACAATGTACAAAGACATACATAAAGCAACAGCTGCCAATTTTCAGTGGCGTTAACATGGCTATAACCTCAGAGTAACAGTCTGCTAGTGTACACACCAAAAAAAGTCGTCAGAAAAATACTACAAAAGGTTTGTAGACAGGTGCTAGCACAAATCTGCAAGCCACAGCTAAACATATTTGAAATGCAGTGAAATGACAGTGCAGACATCGGAATTTATGGAAGCCACATGATATATATCAACTTTGTATACAACTTTCTGAAAAATGTTTGGATGAATATGCGTATCCTGTGGTCTACCACTTACATGCATTTGGCTGTTCAGCCTGTCACACATTAACCACAATAAGCTTTCTCCAGAAATTGTAATATACAATGCTTTATTTAGTGTGCAGGCATTGGCTCTAAAAAACATGCTCAACCACGTGCAATTGTGAGTACTTCTTCAGGCATGGAAAGAGCTCTCATTACCCCAATAGTAGTTGATTTATTATAGACACTGCCACGAATTCTCTTTTTGCTAGAATACGCAGCTTGTAAAAACAGGGATCATTGTAAGAAATGTATGCTATCGTGTAAAATATCAGTGCGATCAACATTAAAGTAATTAGTTCAAACTGATGCTCACTCCAGCGTAAGTTTGAGGAGGGAGGGGGTGAATTGATCACATGTCATCACAGGTCCCTGTTGTCAGACAATTGAGTGAAACAATGCATAAGTGTCTTCAATTGAAATTTAAACCCAACCCTAACCCCACTGCTGACCGATGTTCAGGTTTCATCAGATAAAGCTAGGCAGTTACAGTGTAGTGAGCAGAAAGAAGTTGATCTGCCACAACTACTATAAGATTCTGCTTAAAAGCAAATTGGAATGGGAGACAAAACAACTATATTTAGTGCTGGAAAGCATGTGTTCTGGAGAGATGTTCTGGAATGCGGTTGTATTTGCTATGTGCACTATATTCCCAAGGAAAAATGGAAGTGAAAGGATGTTTCTGCCACTTTCATGTGAAGCTGCTCACATCTAACCTCGTTTATAATGCTAGATTTCAACTGAAAGACAGCTTATTTACTCTACACTTTCTTTGACGTCTTTGTTGGTTGCATGTGGTTGTTGCTAAAAATTGAGCATCTTGGTTCTTGTGATTTTCCTCCCACATGTCCCAGCACGACTTGTACACTTAGAAAATGCGTTGGGTCACCTCTTCTACACTGACAAATCAATCCTACCCATCCAACTTGAGTTTATTCTTCATGGAGTACGGAACCAAAAGGAAGGGAGAGTATAGAGGGTGTGTTCTCCTTTACAATTCCACGAAATCTGTACATGGAATTCTCTGATCCAGTCACACTGGAACTGGCACTCACTTTGAATTGGTGCTATTACAGCGTGATGTAGCAGGTGATGGAGTTTTAAATGCAAATAGTTGGTTAACAGTTTGATCAGGTTCAATGGCAGTGCCAAAATCGATTCATTAAAGCTGACATCATCCACTGGTACAGATGGCATCAATGCTAAAATACTGAATACTAAAACTGTAAGAAGTGTTATCCTATCGCATATATTCCAGCAGTCTCATCTCGAGTGGTGCCCACAAGACTAAGGTGGGTAAGGTCATTCCAACCACAAAGGGATGACATCCTTGTTTAAAAATTATTACCCCGTGTCCCTCACATATATACGTCTGCTCATAAGTAATGGAACATGTGATCTATTCTCACGTAGTCAAATTTCTAACATCTCTAAATTTTTAAATCAAAATCAACACAGTTTCCAGAAAGGTGTTTCCAGCGACACTTAATTTTCACTGTTTATTAATGACAGTGCAAGTATTGATGTAAACATATGGGTCTAGACCCTTTCTTTAGACTGAGAAAGCATTTGATAAAGTTCCTCATAAACACCCGTTTCTAAAGCTTTCATGCCTTCCCTTTGATTCCTTTGTTTCGAATGGACAGTCACTTCCTAACTGCCAGCAATTGCGCAAGCCAATAATCAGTCTTCTGCCTACCGTCCTATCTCGGACATGCCTCAGGGTATGGTCCTAGGCCCACTATTAATCCTAGTATATATTAACGATTTACAGAGTAATATTTCTTCTAACAACAGACTCTTTGCAGACGACTGCATCCTATATTGTCCAATTACAGACCTGTCTTCACATTCCTCCAGTCTGACCATCGGATCAAAATCTGGTGCAACAAGTGGCTCATGTCATTAGACAAATAAAACATCACTACTTTCTTTTCATCACCGGCAATATTATTACCCACCGTTGAATTATCTGATCTATTACTCCGCAATTTCATGTATAAGTGCCTACAAGTACCTAAGTGTTAACTTGTCAGATTTAACGTGGTCCCTTCACATAACGCACGTTACTAATGACGCTAACCATGTTCTTGGTTGTTTTTTGTCGTAACCTTTATCTATCGCCTCCTTTTGTCCGGCTTCTTGCCTATCAAACAATCGGACCAAAACTTGAATACGCATGCACTGTTTGGGACCCTCACCAAGATAACCTTAATAAAGATACTAGAATCTGTACAGAACCGTGCAGCCTGATCCATTTCCTCGGGATACTCATGCCATTCTAGTGTCACTGAACTAAAATTTCGTGCAAACATTGGAAGTCTTTCAGCACGTTGCAGAATAGCACATTTGCCTATTCAAGTTTTATCACAAGTCACCCTGTACTCCTGTCCAAGCCAGCCCATCTGCATTGAGAATGCACCAATCAACAGTGCTGTATACCCACCATCTGCTCGAACCACTGCACACCTTTCATTTTTTGTTTGTCAAAACATCAAGATTGGAATAACCTTCCCTTTGACATTGCACTACTCTCCAGTAGCACCTACTTCAAGATAGGTAATAACATTTAACACATTTGTAAATAGCCCACCTCTGATGTAAAGCCTTTTCGCTGGGGCCTCTGAGGTATTGTAGATAAATAAATAAGCAGTTACCCCATTTTATAAGGTAAATAAAAATTCTTGAGTACACCTGGAGAGGAAAAAAAAACTCCCAAATCAACTAAATTTACCAGTGCTCTATTACTGTGGAAATTATTCCTGCCATGAATGTTTCTTGCACAAAGGTAGCTGTTGCATTCAGCTATTGTGGAACTGCTTACTTTTGTCACATAAATATGTGCAGCTAGTTGCTAGCAGCAACTGTTGCATCACTTGCTCATTTGCAAATGAGTTTTATGGAAGCCAAGTTGACAGTGCATGCTTTTTGTTAGATCATGTTTTCTTTAGTGCACCAACAGCACCAATGCATGTTGTATCTTCATAGGCCCATCAGCAAGCTGTGCCAGTGCAGAGTGAACACAATGGAAGCACCTGTTCATGCAGTGTATATGGGTATGCCAAGCAAGATGCATGGAGAAGAGGTGAGTGTTACTGCGGCAGCTTTTATATTTAAAAAATTCCATAGGTGGTCATGATCACGTCTATGTAGTCCTACACGTGAATGCATTAGTGATTGTATGTGCGGCCAGCATGAGAGAGACCACAACAGCAGCTCTATTTGTAAACATGAGCTTCATTGCGTACACACTCAAAAACGTGCAAACACCAAATATAACTACAGCTTTCTTAAACAAAAGCCGTACTGTGCTTAATGATAGCTAACTTACATATGCCGAATAATGGCCTCATGTGGTGAAGCTCCAAGGGTAGTAGCAAAGCTTCCCAGCAGGGTCACAGTATGCAATATTAAGCAACTCCCTGTGCCAAATTAAGATTATAGCCACTAACATTCTCAGATTCTAACATAGAGCACATTCTCTTCAATTTCCATATGTTGGTTAGCTGTCAGCCCCTTTAAGTGCAAGCAATTTTTCAGCTGCTGCATGAAAGCATTTCTTCCACAAGATGCACATGAATCCAAAATTTATAGATTCATATTTTACTTTGTCTACCAATAACTGATTTGCAGTCTCGACCTTGCATTGCTTGCCCTGCATCAAAATATATTTTTCTTACTCTGGGGTTCCTGGCACCTTATCATCAAAGGGACAGTAAAGGCAAATATTAAGTCAAGCTAAAGTGATATTAGTTATCCAGAATCTCCAAGGCATCAATATTACCGCGAACAGAGCCTTACTATTCGAGAAATTAGAGACTCCCCCGTGACATTTAAGTACTTGGCCGGTGACGAAAGCACTCCTCGGTTAAATTCTATCACTAGTACTCAACCATTTGTTGCAAAAGCATCCTTGTATTATAAGACGAAATAATATGCTACTTCTCCAGTTCTATTTTATAAAGAACTAATTGAAACTTAATTTTAGGATGCGGGTGGTCGAAATGTTTTGTTTTTGCTTGACTCTGCTCTGCCCACGCTTTCGCGTTTCAGTAGTTTCGTTATCGCGTAGTGCTGCGCTGGTTTTGCAAGCTCACGAAACTCGTGCAAACTACAAGTAGCAGAGAATTCAACTTAAATGTGATGTTGCGGGATGCGCAAATGGTCTACACCATTTGACCGAAAAGCAGCTGCAGCGGCGAATCCGCCGCTTTGTCTGGTCTCGGTACGGCCATCTGTCAGGTGCTGTTTTACTCACTGACGGCAGCAAAGGGCAGTGATGGCATATGGAATGTCACCACTCCCCTGGCTGGGTGGCGGGATATATGAATTACGAAAAAGGTATTTGAACTTTTCAGATGCAGTTTCCTCGTAAACTAAGTCTTTTATTGGCACGAAACAAGCATTGTGAGGTTTCTGGAGAGTTATTTAAGCAATCTACATCGATTAAGTATTTGCTTGTCCCTTTAAAGGGACTGCCAACAATCCAGCTAAAATATTTGAAAATGTGCTGACTGAAATATTTTTCAATCAGCACATTCCCTTAAATGAAGTATCCAGACACTGGCAACACTAACGAATTACAGTGAAGGCTAAAAGCATGACAAATGATGCAGCTGTTGCCAATATGTAGCAGGGTGTTTGTAATAATTTCAGCAATAATATTTTCATGCATTGTGGATGCAACAACGTAAATGCAAAAGATGCGAGCTCAAGGAAGATGAGAGAGCAGAGGATGTTAGTAGGTAATCGGCAAACATAAGTGGCCAGTGGAGTACAGCCGCCCTGATTTTTAATAATATAGCGCGAGCGTCGACTGAACTGCTGGTGAGCGCCTTATAACGGCGATAAGCGTGCAACAAGAGCGTGCAACAAGGCGAGTGCAACAAGGCAACAAGGCTCGTGCGCGAACTCTCGCCTTGTTGCACGCTTATCGCCGTTATAAGGCGCTCACGAGCAGTTCAGTCGACGCTCTCACTATATTATTAAAAATCAGGGCGGCTGTACATAGCAGGTGTGACAATACATTGAGATGGCGATTTTATGCTCCAAATCCCATGACTGGACTGGAAAGAGAGAGTAAATTTTTCGCTTGCCCATGTTTTCTATAGGTATTGTAAAGTCTCGACAAACGTAGCAGTGCAATGTGTGCTAAAGTTTGATGTATACACTTCAGCAAAACTGGCAGAAATATTAATTTATCTGTTGGTTTTAATAATATGATTCTAGCGTGAAATACGTAGACCTTAAGAAGGGCTCAGGTCAGCAATAAAGAGCAGAAACATTGCTATTGCTCAGGAAATAGAACACGCCTGGACACCATGGTCATTAGAAGCTTTAAAGCCGTGTCAACATTGTGCCAGCAATGACAACATTGCATGTACGTTTAGAAATAGGAGACCAAGAACTAGCAGATACTACTGGCCCTGCACACAAAACCACTCAAGAGACGCTTGTGTTCTTCATGTGCACGGAGTGGGTAGACACGGTTGCCTGCATAAAGGTCAGTGTGTGTGGGTACCCAGTGCACTATGCAGGCGTCGACTATTAGAAAACAGGCCCTTAGCAACCAAGGGCACCATGAAGTTGTTTGGAATGATAACAGAAACCACTGAAAGCCCAGCAGCATGCAGCGATATTATCATGAAGCACAGCCAAATGAAATTTCACACTATTTGCATTATGGCACCAAGGGAACAAATCGGACTCCTATAACCAGACGATTGAAACAAGTTATTTAAACATATGTTGCCGATGGCATCAAAAAACTCGCTGCTACAGACTGCATTTGACAAGTGCCAGCAGCGAAAAATGTGATGGCTTCATACTCTGCTCAAGCCCCTGCAAGTCATTAAAGATGCGCCTGCCACTTCTAGCAGGTTTAAAACGATGCACTCACTATGTGAAGACGTCAATGTTTCACCTGCTCGAACCAAGATACAATATCAAACTCCGGCACCCTAATTGCATCATCCACAAATAAACGGAATGAATGATTTGCGACTTTTCACTACTGGAAGACTTCCACGATGTTAAGTTTTGCCGAGCAGGGCTCTGAGACGAACACCAACACCGGACAACAAACATTATTTTAATCCGGCATAACTGCTGCCGGGAGACACACGGCATCCCTTGGCGTGACTCTGCTATCCTTTTTAAAGGGACACTAAAGCGAAATAATAAATCAGTTTAGACTAATGAAGCATTGTTTGACAACCCTGCAGGCAGTTATTTCAAAAAAATTGTTTGATTATTAGATGAGAAAATGAATGTCCAAGTATCAGTATTTGAATTTCGCGCCGAAACCCCAGCGCCGGTACGTCAGCATGACATCAGGGATTCCGAAGTATGTTTTGGAATTTGGGCCATGTTGGCTGAATAAAGGTTCTTGAAACTTGCCAAGTTTAACATTTGGTTCCTTTAGAACACAGTATAGTCAATCTATACCGCTATATATAATTAGTAGGCCTTAGAAGATGCCATCAAAATGCAAGACGTCACAGCCCCAAGGTGCGGGAACTTAAGTAGGCGTCTCGCCACCCATATTTCGTTCGAGCGCTTTTTCTGGCTGACCAAACATCTTATCGTTGTAAGAGTGGTGTTTTTGGTGTTGTAAAACGGTTATTTACTGATGCAGAAAAAATTTTTCACTTTAGTGTCCCTTTAACAGCCTCGCCTTCACAAAGGAAGAGGGAAACAACCCTCCTCTCCTCACGATAACCATGAGCGACAGCACATTATCACGCTGACGGGCTCGCCGGGCTTCAGCACTTAAGGGTAGACGCATGTGCGTGAGCGCAACAACGGGAAGGTTCAAGGACTGATGAGCAAAACCTATTTACAAAACTTTTTTCTTCTTTTTCTTGTACCATTTTACTCAAACTGCTTAAATGAGCCCAAATTGTTAAGCTGTGCAGAAAATTCGGGAGAGTTGGCAGGTATTGAATGAACTAAGCCATTTTACGATGACTCGTCAAGGAGCCAACAATTTTAATTGGCTCTGCAGGCCTCGCAGAATACATGTGCACTTCATGTTACACATGCATTGGCGTCTGCAATGATTACTGTGAAGGTATGCAATTTTTAGTCACCAACTGCAATTTCTTTCTTCACAACTTTGTGAGAAGAACACCCTGTATACACATACAGGGTGTTTCAGCAAACACATTAAAAAATCTTTAAAAGTTGCCTGTGGCAGATATCACAATTCTAGTTCATGAGCTGGTCTACTCGAAGCGGTGGACAATACTTGACCAAATAATTGAGATTCAAAATTGACTAATTAATAAAAACACGAATTAAATTTTTTATAAATCACATTACGGCCGCCACTGCAATTTACAAATTATAGCCATAGAGTTCGCAAGGCGGATCCACTTGGAACGAATTTTTAAGATGGCACCAGTTTCTATATATAAATTCCCAAACTTTGCGGAGAAATATATTGGCGTTCCAGTTAATTTGTAAACAAAATGTCGTTTCATGTAACTGAAGCACAAAAGTAACTGGAATGCCAGTGCATTTCACTGCAAAGTTGGGGAATTTTTATCTCGAAAGTGGTGTCCTGAAAATTCGTTCCCAAGAGGATTAAAATTAAATTGTGGGGTTTCACGTGCCAAAACCACTCTCTGATTATGAGGCACGCCGTAGTGGAGGGCTCCGGAAATTTCGACCACCTGGGGTTCTTTAATGTGCACCTAAATCTAAGTACACGGGTGTTTTCACATTTCGCCCCCATCGAAATGCGGCCGCCGTGGCCGGGATTCGATCCTGCGACCTCGTGCTCAGCAGCCTAACACCATAGCCACTGAGCAACCACGGCGGGTGTTCCAAGTGGATCCGCTTTGCAAAGTCCACTTCTAGAATGTGTAAATTGCAATACGGGTCATAAGATAATTAGCTAAAGAGTTTCTTAGTGAATTCTTGTTAATTACGTAAATTTTCCATTTCAAATATCTTGTGCGAGTAGTGTCCGCCGCTTCAAGCAGACCGGCTCATAAACTAGGATTTAGCTATCTGCCACAGGCAACCTTTAAAAAATGTGCTTAAACACCCTGTGCGTGTGCGTGTGTGTGTATATATATATATATATATATATATATATATATATATATATTACTGTTATTACCGTCACCAAATATCTTTTCCATCACGATGTTTGTCCCCCCCCCCCCTTACACTATCGCACATATGGGCCTGTAACCTACTATAAATAAAATAGTCCTCGTCAAAGATGAACATAGGAGCGCTAAGTCTCGCATCATTACACGTGAATGCAGCGAGACACAGGCCAGAATGGCACTAGACCCAACAACTCCAGATATCTGGAGGACAAAATAAACCCAGACCTGCGCCACAGCACAGGATGTTAAAATGGCTGCCACTTTCCACTTAGTGTCCTGAACATGAACACCACCAATTGTCATGTTTTTGCTGAAAATGTACAGTTTTGGCACAGCAAGTTGTAAATGTAGCACTTCAATATGAAAAGTCCAGCCAGCAGTCCCACATCTGGCAACGTATTGGGGGCAAGGACATACCGTGGCTCCGCCTGCAGTCAGCGCCTAATGACGTATAAATTTGAATCGCGCACTGGAGCGTGTGTCAGCGCCGTCACACGCTTCATTATTTGTCAAATACGTGAAGCAAGATACACGCGATTAATACAGCAGTCATGCATGTGGCAAAGCGCTGTAATTTACGAAGAGACAGAATTTGAACATAGGAAAGGAATGTGTTGTTGGTATTTTGGAATTTATTGGTACGTTTTTTTTTATTTTCGTAGACAGCATGAACACATGCCTGCACGGCATTACCAGTGTAACTTGGTGCGGAGTATCTGCTTCTAAATAAACCCGACAAAAACAAGAACAATCCTGGCCTTGGTAGGATATATCTGCATTTCGGGGTAAACCCCGAAAATTTTTGCAGCCTGAACAAAAGTAATGAAAATCAGGTTAGACCCATTTTTCCACAAGATCTGCCTTTTTGCAAAAGATTAAATGCAGGTGTAAGCAAACTAACAAACACTGCTCTGCTTTTGTGAGCCAATGATTAAGATATATCATATTGAGTGTTCGTACAGGTTTCCGAGAGAAAAATTCAAGTATCCGCCAAAGCTTCAAGGGCGCTGAGCAGTATCCCATGTAGCAAATCTTACTATAACAGTTCCTGAACAGCATAGATTATTGGAAATGCCCACTCTTGATTACTTCCAAGTTCCTAACAAGGCACAAAAATATCGGAGTAACATGGGAGGTGAACCAGCACCATGAGCCAGTGTCTCTTGCTCATTGTGTTCTATTCCATGCATGCCCTTGTACAATGCACGATGCATGTGCACTTCCACCAGCCTTAAATTTTTATACAGTTGAACCCGCTTATATTAATAATAATAATAATAACAATAATATGCAAGAGCTAAGAAAATTATTGTTATAACCGATAATTCTTAGAACTAGGTTGCACAAAAATGCAGATGACAAAAACATTGAAACACTAACTGGACAGAAAGAACTGTCTAACCCACTTATAGCATTACCGATTTTAACAATGAGCAGCCCTATAACCGTGAACTTTTGTGTGGGAGCACTGTCGTAGGCTGTTCATTTTACCATAGAACACACACAAGATTACAGTACAACCACTTAATGCTATAAAACCAGTATTGTTATAAATCGGATCGATTGTACAATTGATTCTGAAGTGCTAGATTTGCGGAGAAGTCGCTGATCTGCCATAGAAAGTGTTATTACTCAAATTCAAGGGTGACCAAAACTCCAACAAAACTTTTAAGCGCCTTGAAAGCATACTTTCTTCATTTCAAGGCTTTCGAAGAGCTTTGTGCGCCTTGTTAATAACTGAATATGGTATATGCCTCATTTTTACTGAACACAAGCGAAAACTGACATATTAACAACATAACATTCAGCCTCTGGAGGGGTTGAGTCAGTGAAATCTTGTTCTTTTATTAGACGCGTTTACATGAATATGACAATGGTACATTGCATCACATTTTCTGTACATTGCATACATGTAAATGGCGGTAATGGGTTACGAAGCGAATAAACCCTGCACTGGTAATTCTATACATTGCAAACGGTAGTGACATTGAGAGAATGTCTACAGAACCAGGTTATGTTTAAAGAAGGGTCGTCTAGATAAGTTCCCTTTTGTTGCAAGAGCTTATATTGGAAACCGGTAAAACGGGACAATAGGCAGGGGAAAAAGGCCTAACAGGATAAGAGGGGCACGGAGGGGCTTGTAAGAGAAGGAAAAGCAACATGCCTCGCCTGTGTGCACTAGCTGTATTATTTTCTTTTGTTAAAAAGAGTACGGAGAACAACTAATGAAGGGGTCAGTAAACCCTTCGATGGTGGTTTAGTTAATAATAGTGTTAAGTAGAGATGAGCGTCACATGATTCACTAACAGCACCTGGTTGCAATTACATGTTCCCCCAAGTGATTCTGCTTGTTTAAACAGAACGTGCCCAAAAGCAAACCACTGCGTTAATCATTTATAAGTGTTACCAGAAAAATCCCCAACATTGGGCTACAAGACAACAAAGCCCCAATTTGTCCGGTTTACCCCCGCCCCTGAAAATGAAAAATTGAAAAAAATATAAAACCTGAAAGCGAAAGAGCAACTTGTCCATGTTCTAGTACCACAGTCACCACTAAAATCAAGGGGAAATATGAACAATCAAAACAAAAAACCTAAATTGCCGCGGCGAAGCGATGTTTCGACGAAAGACCGACTGCAGCAGCGGCGCATCCAGTGGTGGCCCTCACGTCCAATATTTTAAGCCCGTTATCTCGGTGTCGGATACATGTTTGACGGAAGAGGCGCGACATTCGTCCCGACCGCCACGGATAAGCCAAGCTCAGCAGTTAAAGAGCTTCAACTGGCGCGAAACACACGGTACGGAAAGGCAACGCAAGCGCTAGGCAAGTTCTTAGCTACGTAGCCTTCGACAATACACGCTTGTACTGGTCGTAAATGGACCCGTCAAGGAAAGGAAAGCTGCTCCACCTGATAAAGATTCCGTTGAATAGGTGACTGCGCCTACAAGAATACCAATAATATTTAAATTCACGCAGCGCTTGATTTTGGCGAAAGCCTCCAACTGCTGCCAATGTTTATTTACCTCAACCAAAATCATCGTAACGTCAAGGAGAGAGTTTTCAAGTACTACCAGTGCGCGAAACAGCTAAGTTTGCCGCAGACTAAGCGCTTACTGGGGGAGGGCGTGCTGTGCTAGCGGCCTAACAAGTAACACCGAGGCATGATGGCTAGTGCCCTTCTACACACATCCGTCATCCTCATGCATACCTAGGCTGCAAGAAAATGGGTCTTTACGCGGCTGTCGCGGTCCGCTAGCTTTTGTCCCCACTTGCCGATAGGACAACAGAGCTGACGCCCGCGGCCTATTCAACGCAACGAATCTTGCTTCTGTAGACCTACGGCAACATTGCTACGAGACACAGGCCTCAATCGGCGTAAACTACGAGAACGACAGTTCTTATAGCAATTTCTCTCTCCATAGCCGTACCATTACCATATAGCTGAAAACGAGGCGAGGATGAGGAAGATCCGAGACGAGCAATGGCACTGTGTGAAAACGGACCACCTTCAGTTACCCAAAGAAAACGTGCAGTCGCGCTTGCTGGCTCCATGCATCTCTGGTGGAACACATGCTAGTAAAGGACAGTAGGATTTGCCTAATCTTTGGCAAGCCAATACACATAGCCGGCGACTCGTTTACATAAAAAACAAAGCTTGGACCCTCTGACGTGACGGAAAAAGTGAAATGGTCTTAACGACTTGATTAGTAGAAATCGTAAAGCAAGTACAGGAGCATACGACGCATCTTGCGAAAACCTTGTCGAAATTTAAGCTCTAGGCTTTAGCGAAACACCACCTAACGGAGTGATATCTATGACGACGGATCAAGAGCGCGTCAGCCGCGAACAAAGGAAACGCCGAGCACGCCCTCGAAGGTCATGCCGCACAGGGGTCAGTCTGTGGCCCGTCGAGCGGTGCCGACCAAAAACAATGGACGGAAAAACAGCCCCGATTGAGGAAACAAGCCGCCTACCGCCAAACTTGCAAGCTACCTGGCACGGAGTCGCCGAAAAGCGGCACAAAGGAAGCGTCGGTGCACGTGTCCCGGATGCGCACCGCGGCTCCACGTCTGAAGACACTCACGGGGCACTGCCGGAAATCGAGGCAACCGGTTCTCGGCCGGCAGCTGCTCTGCCGGACTGCGCCACACGGAACACTATCGAACAACCACGCAGAACACGCATATCCGAACCGCTGCGGAAACGGCGCATGCGGCTCATGTGCCGCCTCGACAGCGGCGATCGAGCGGCGACACACGTGCGGTACTCACCTGCGCGAGACGGTATCCAAGGGACGAACGACGGCTACCCACCGCCGACGACCAGGCGCACGCAGCGCGCGCCGCGGACCTCCGCAGGAATGCGGCGCGCGATGACGTCACAACCCGTCTGACGACTGGCGCAGCCGCCGCGCGAGGGCTTTCCGGCGGCGGCCACTGTCACTGCTCGCACCAAGGACGCGGCGGGGGCACGCCAGGACGTCCGCGAGCGGCTCTCAAAACGCCGGGCCCCGACCACGGGCGCCTGGCAACAGAGCCTCGGAAGTGCGCGTGTGCACACCGGCCTGCTATCCCAATTTTCCTCGAGCTGTCTACCCCCTCTCCGCATTCCGCGGTGTGCGCAGCCGTGACGCAAGCACCGCTGCGAACGAGCGTCGTCGACAGCGCACACGTGAACATCAACGGACTCGCCTGAAATACGTCAGGAAGCGGCCACTACAAGAGCATGCGTGTGTCAAAACAGCGCTGCTTCTGAAGCGCGGCAGATCAGATCAGCCAAAACGGCGACAGGGAGAGTGAAACCGGTCGGGTCGTAAAACCGTGACGAAGAAACCCGCTTTCAATGTGGTACGACACGGCAAGTAAGCGCTGGACGCGTGGCTGAATAAATCGCTACTTTGACGAGTTTCGGAGACCCTACTTGCGTCCGCAATGGCTTCAAGAGTGGGGCCTGCTTGATTGCAACACTTGTCCAGCACTCAAGCAGCTAGTTTGGCCACGCATACCTGTGTGTGTAGAAACGCTCGACTTCCACAAACGAAATTGGAACCTAAGTGTAAGCAACTTGTGTACACAAACGTAGCCGTCGGCGTTACAGTCTGTAGTAGCGGGAGTAATCCTTAGCCTAAATTTGCCACGAAGTTCAGAGTGAGTTGGGTATTTGCTAAGAAAGGACTTTTCTCGTTGGGGCTCAGTAAACAAAGTATGCTGTTTGACCTTGCTTTTGTGCCGCGCTTTTTTTTTTTTTTGCACTTCAGAAATTTGTCAAAGATTGGTGCACTTGCTTCGCGTCTGTGACCGCCGTGAATGTGACAACAAAAATAGGCAGGCAGTACCACCCGTGGGCAAAAATACGGCGCAGAGGCTCACCAAAGAAAAAACTGAATATTGACGAGTTTCGAGTGCAGCCCTCAATTTCAAGTCACATTCATAGGCGGAGGAGGCGGAGGACCAAGTATCGCGAGATACTTGGTCCCTAAAGGCTAAACCCCATGAGCGCTATTTCGTGCGCGACAGCGACGGATCGGGCCGTCGCTTGAACAGGTCGCTCGGTTCTACAAATCTAGAATTCGACGCTCGTCGCCCGGAAGTGCTATCAGCGACTAGCCAATAGCGCGAAGCCGGAACTGGATGCACATCACTCAAGTACTACCGATTGTGGCACGGAACGAGCAAACGGTTGAATTATTACACTGGAAGGATAAGAACCTACTGGAAGACCTTCAGAAATATTTTATGCTGCTTTTTACAGTAAAACACATCAACTATGTTAATAAAGCACGCGTCACCCTAGTTTCAGCGCCTATATTGCTGCCCTCATACCGGCAACACTGGGGAGACGTCGCTCGAAGTCATCGCTCGCATAGGGTTACGACTTCTAGGCGACGAGCGAACGCGACAGCCCTCTCCATCGCGTCGCTTGTTGCTGTCGCGCGCAAGATCGCTTGCATGGGTTTATACTTAACGCCGCACAGGGGAGTAAGACCTTAAAAATCGTATTTCGCGGCATATTTTGCGTACCGTGCTGGTATGACGACGCCGAGGAACGTACGTACTTGGCTGCGTTTCAAAGAAGGCTTCGCTGTAATAGGCTTTCTCACTGCGTTGCAAAAATCACCAAAAGCAGAACCGACGTGGTTAGGTCGTCTGGCGCACACGTCGTACCCAAGAAAAAAATTGGCAGTCTTCTTGCGCGCGACCACGTGGTCTTCTAACATGGGCTGGTCAGTGGACGGCCCTAAGCCCACCTCGTCTACAAGCAGCTGGCGTTTCTCGCGTGTTTGGAACGCGCGCGCCTCTTTTTTCCGTCACGTTTCTAAGATCGACAAGTCTATGGCGAAATTTTATTTTTATTGCGACGGTCACCACACGGCCGTGTTCATGCGGAACGAAGGTGATGACGTCGACACAGTCGTGATCAACGCCATTCCTCAGCGAAGCAAAAAGGCAACCCGCGCAACAAACTCACCCAGGCTTGAATCGAATGCTGGCGGATTGCGAAGAGACAAATAAAGTTTCATTGATGCATCACGACTGTGATGGGCGGAAACGATTTAATGGTTTGAAACTTTCTTGTAATGTCCAAATATTAACCCTTAGGCTAATAAGACATTAGAAAAATCATTACGTGTTATTTTACACGCCACCATTTGGGTAGTGCCAAAGTCTGCACACGCTTTGTTAACCCTCCCCCTTTTTTTGTGTGTGTGTATTCTGCCCTTACCCTACCGACCCCTCTGTGCGGAATAGCCAACCGGACACTTTCACCTGGTTAACCTCTTTATCCGTCACCTCTTCTTTTCTCTCTTCCTCTGCACACACTTCTTTTGTAACTCTAGGGCGACTGCTACTGCCCAAATAATATTCAGACCTAGCAACACGCAGTCCGCTAGAGGTCATTTATGCACTCGAAATGGCGGGTCAACTGGATTATTTGGGGATAAATGATACATACTGCGAGGCCGAAATTAACAACCCTCGATGCAGGTACTCAGTGAGCACACTGCCATATATACCACCCCTACTTCACGCGGCGGTTGAAGTGTGCTTTTCTATTTCACTACAATTTAAGGACTAAAAAACTCCAGGTTGTCCTCTCTACGACGATGCCCACGAAAACGTACAAGAATAAATTTCAAGTACGCAAGGCGAGCTAAAACATCGTTCTTCACATCAAATTAAACCAGCATCCTGTACATGTATTTTGCGAGATGCAGATGTGGACGTAGCCTTTACAGTTGCCAAAACAAGAGTATATAAACAGCTACTCTTCCACATTGCCTTCGTACGTCTAAACAAACGCATACCACAGGCTTCAGAAGGCCGATATGCCATGGATTAGTTCAAGAGCGCCAGTAAAAAAAACATGGCAAGACACTTAATATGGATCTGTTCACTCCATATGGACGTCAGCACGAGAGACACTATGGGAACACATACGTTGCGCACACGGTTATGCCACAAATTAATACTACAGTCCGACGCGTGTTCTACAAGCTGCAGTAGCTGCCTTTAAACGGAGATGAACCCACACAAACAAGCAGGAAAAGTGCGCGGGCTAACAAGCAAATCGACGAAACTCATTAACACGAATCACGACTTGTGTTCATCAGCGCCAGCTAGTAGCTTTAAGTATACACTTCTTTGCAAGTACAAGCAGTAGTAGCTTCGCAAAAACCAACTTCACACATATTGATCAAGTTTGTTGTCTAATGCAAAAGGACTACACGATTCGGAAAGCTCGAAACTGACCACAATGTGGCAGTCTTCCTCCTGATGGCACCAACAACGCTGTGATGTCGGCGACTCCGGCCCCTCGAGTCTGCGAAGGGCCGTCTTGGCAGTAAACGCGCCTTCACTAGGTCAGTCGGGAAGTCGCAGCTGCCAGTCAACTAACTGCACAGGGAAGATATGAGCCGCAGCAGTTCGGCCTCGCGAACCAAAGCTGCAGCACCACATCTGCCGGTCATTCGCCAGAAACACGCATGGTGAGCCCCGGATAAAGGTCACACCAAGGTCATGCGAGTTGTAAGAGCTTCCGTTGGCGAACAAAGGTATCCATCAGCGATACGGGCGCAAGCAAACAAGGCAGCGAACATCTCGGTACCGCGATGCAAGAACGTCAGAGAACAGCACTGAAGAGGCTGCGATAAGCGTTCCCCTCCCGTAAGCACGATTGCGCGCGTTGACTCACAGCAGCCTTTACGAGTCGGCGACACTTATCAAACTGTGCCGGGGGATCGCACGGCTACCACGTGCCGAGCCTCCGGTGTACTGCGCGATAAGCCCGGCTAGGCCGCACCAAGAAGCGAGGTTCGTCGTCACTCCCCAGAATTGCGCGCAGGCATTTCCCGACCATCATGACTCGCGGCTACTTCCGGACGCAGGAGGAAAAACGGCTCGCGCGTTCCAACGTCTTTGTTTCCCTTGCTTTCTTGCGATTCGCGGCGCGCACAGCAACCAAAGCCGGAGCAGCCACTTGCTTGGTGCCGGCACAGCAGCTCGAGAAAAAAAGAGGGAAAGGAGCGGCGTACTCTTCGAATAGCAAAAATGAATCGACCAGCCGCAGATGAGTCTGCTACGACCATCAAATGTGCCGGGCAGACCGAACATATGGACCGAAAACTGCGGGCATGCTCTACCCAAGCGACTTATATCAATCTGGGGCACTGCCATACAGTACTTCAATACGCGGAATCCACTGCCGTATCAGCGTAGAACGGCCACGCGACCTCAAACTGCGTCAAACGCCCCGCTCTGCTCACTCAAAAACAAATTTACTTAATCGTAATACACGTGAAACCGACAGACGTCAATATTAGAGAGTTCAGACTAATATAAGCGACACGATCAGTACGCACCGAAGGGCGATTGAGATCTATACTTAGCAGGCTGACATTCGATAGCACACAGTTGGGTTGGGCAGAACAGTAGAGCAATCCTGCAGGCGCACTTCTACCGTGGACAGCACAGGCATGCGTAACACACTCTCTCTCCCCCACATCGCTTGGCAGCTTCGACGCCTCACGCTTACAGGGCAACTCCGAAGTCTTTTCTTTTTTTTTTTTTTAAGCCATGTAGGATATTGTCACTTTCAAATGGTATTGACAGACTTGTCGCCGGTAGGGTGGTTCAATTTACTCGGAAATCAATAATTTTAAATAACCAATAAACAAGATACCGAAACCGAGACGGGTAGCTGATTCGTGTGACCTCGCGATGAGTCGACGTCAGATCCTACGCTCCCATAACGTTAACACGCAGAACGAGTGCTAAACACGCAGTACACGTGGCGCTAACGCCAATGAAGCGAATGATTGTCTCTCGACGACACAGGGAGCTTTTACAGAGTTTTCAAACTAGACAGCCGCGATTTAAGCGACAGTGGCGGTGTAGAGGCTGGCCAGTAGAAAGTCACCGAGTCCAGAACAAAACCAATAATTAAAATTCATTTTCAGAAAAACTAGATGACCTGCAGCCATATAGTTTGGCACAGATATGGCCGCAAGTCATTTAGCTTTCCAGAAAACGAATTTTAAATATTGGTTGCGTGTTCCCGACTCATTCCCACGAAAGTTGACATTTTACTGGCAACCCTGTGCATATGACGTTAGAGACTACACAGTCACTTCGCCCAAAGACGACGAAGCTGTTTTTTTTTTTTTAACTATACAGTCATTTTTTAACCGACAGTCATTGCTTTGACAGACGTGATAACCGGTGCTTCTTTCTGTTCGTCTTGCCGCGGCACGATGCGGTGAGCTTAAGCACGTCAACTGCCTCGCGCGGTGGCGGCGGGTTAAAAGCGAACGGCGATCCTTCAGCGCTCATACCGTCGCAGAGCAGTTTGCAAAACGTCCGAATAAACAGTTTGTCTTTCTATCTATTAAGTATTAGTGTTTTTCAGCTTACTGCGGGTGCCCACGAAATACAAAAAAAAAAAAAAAAACACCAAGTGATGCGCGCTCGTTTGCGCGTCGTGATTGCACTGCTCCCAAGCGTTCCGCGCACAAACGAACATAGTAGCATTTAGCCGGGCGAGCTGCGTCTGCTTATCACAGTCATGCACCGCCGCGAGGGAAGCACATCGCTGCCGTAAATCGCACAGCCAACGCCTTCGACACTGCCCTGTCGCCTTTTAAGCGGCAGCACGTCCTGCTAGATGCTATGTTCGTTTGTACAAGAACAGATTGCGAGCGCTGCAATCATGGTGCACAAGCAGGTCAGTCACGTGGTATTTCTTTTATTTCGCGGGCATCCGCAATAAGTTGAAAGACACTAATACTTAATAGATAGAAAGTTAGAAACTGTAAATGGACGTTTTGCAAAGCACTCTGCAACTTTCTAACGAATTTTTTTTCTAGCTTCGTTTATTCAGAAGTTGGTTAATCTAACTAATTTTGTTATTCGGCAGAATAAAAAAATAGCGTGACGGACTACATATAAAATTGAGCAACGTGCATTTGGTCGCGTCGTCTTAGAGTGCATCGGTATATTAAACTCTGGCTAAAGTTACCTGAAACACCCTGTATATGTGGCAGACAAACATACCTACACGCTCAAGCTGTAAATTAATATATCATATTTGTCCGCTTTAGATGCTTTAACGGAGGCAGTTCGCAGAACTGTAGTGTCTGTTCTTGGTGGAGAGTTGCGGATTTGCAAACTTTGGGCTTCTTTTTTTAACATACATATGTTCGTAAGCTTTTTAAAAGATATCCAGGCCTTAAATAAAAATTCCGTTTCCTATAGACGCTAGAATTTAACTTTCTGTCTCAAATGCAACAAATTTCATTGAAATTTGTCAAGGGTTGTCTCTAAGTAACATGTATTTGAATAGGGGGCATCAAACTTTGCCCTCAGCTAAAGTTTCTTCTTACAGCAAGCTTGTTTTCCATCATGCGAATAGAACAGTCAAGAAATGTGGCAATAGCTATTACAGTGGGCAGTGTGTTTTTACTCACAAACGTAATAACCAAGGCGTTAACAAGATGGACGCAAGAAAGTGTTCAGCTTTCTTGTTCGTTTTGTTAATTCTTTAAGTCCAAGAACACAAGTTTTACTAAGATTTGTTGTATGCTGTGTAAAACATTCAAATGCATTCCAGCCAATCAGGCGTTCAGAGACGGCTCACAAAATTAATCCTCAAAGGAGCTGGAAGGGGTAGAGGTGAAGACGCACTCAAGAAACGTGCGAGCTGTTAAGTGCCAGGTGGGCAGTATGTAGACCATGTGACGACACACAATGAGACGTCGGCGCAGGTACTTAATTGCTCGATATTAACGCACGAATATTAACTAAAAGCAAAACTAAATACGTCGGCCAAGAAATATATTTTTACTAAAAACAAGGCAGTGAATACTTACACATTTGCGTGACATGACATGGGACGACATCCTGTTTCATCGCGACGCGTCGACTGACGTAATAACTTCGAGACTTCTCGTTTAATTGATAAAACCACGCTTGCTTCAATCACACCCAGACATGGCAGCAAACGGCGCCATGTTGACAAGCAAGAAGACCGAGACGATCACCAGGCCCAGGGAATCGTCTCCGCCTCCTTCCAATACGTTTTGATATTTAGGCACGCTCTTTCAAACGGCACCATAATCACGAGACATTGCGGAAGACGGTAGACAACCACGCTGGTGCTACAATGAAGAGCTACAACGTTATCGGGTCAAGCCAGTTACACCCAACGTGGGCTCCATCAGCAAAAACAACGATCTCGCAGTCAGAGCGTGCCGACCGCAGCAGCGGCAAGAGTGACATGGCCTGTCAACGATGCTGGAAGCGAGACAATCGGACAGAGGACCATGGAGTGCATCGAAGAACCAAGGGCGCTCGTCGGCCGTTCCTCCCATAAAAAAGCATTGCGAATAGGCAAGAAAGAAAGGCGCGCCACGCCGACATGACGCAACCCAGAGGCACAGCCTGTTCAAGGACAACCACTCGTGCACCCCCCCCCCCCTCTCTTTCCAAGTTGGCATGTAGGCCAACCGAGGAAACGGCTAAACGAATGTCTGTAGAGCTTGCTGAACACACTACAACATACAGCGGGTCAGCGCCAAAATGCCGAGGTCAGTATAGGCCGTGACGCTGACCCTTTGCATCGAAGAGTATGCACACTAGATTCATGCCGTTGTACGCATTCGAAATACTAACGCCAGCTTGGCAATGCGAGTGCCAAATCTTCAAAAAAGACGCGCACCGCTCGCTACTCACACGGCCTTGAAAAAGTGGCAGACGTGAATACATGCAGTTCGCTTTAAAGGCTGCAGTAGTGTAGGCTGGCAAGCCTCGGCAGAGCCACAGTTCGGGAACGCATCCAGTGTTCAACCGGGGCTCGGCTGAGGGTCACCTCAATTGAATAAGGAAGACAGCACACCTTTGGCGTCCTCCTGGGGCGCTGGTTCCGGAGTGGGCTCGGGTTTGTTGCGCCCGCGTCGGGGGCTACTCGCCGACGAGGTTGTAGCTGGGCAAGAACTCTGACTGGACGCCGGGCTGACGTGATACCGACTTCGAGTCACACAATGGCTCTGGAAAAACGAAGTGGAGGAGGGGGGATAAAACAGAAGATTTCACAGAAGTGCTAACTAGTAAAATATAAGTTATCCTACAGAAGACGGGAGAACGCTTTGCTCGGCAGCCTTCTAACGAAAACAAGCTATGACCTTACCCGTGCACTTCAGCTTAATGCGTTAGCACTATTCCTCCTCTTTGAGTAGACAAACCACACGCCTGACACTTCACCGAGAAAAGCGCAACACACACCCACACACGCACGCACGCACGCACAAAGTATATATGTTAATGCTCGGAATATCCGCAATCCGCCGGATTCATTCTACAAATCCACACATTGACAAAAGTCAAATGTCTGCAAAAACGCGAAAAGTGCCCCTTGCCGGCATTTTTACGTTTGCAGTGAAATACACAAAGGAGTCCTCAAAGAGGCTAGTCAAAGCCGCTAATTTATTTCACTTGAAAAGGCATCGACGGACGCCCTCCCTCCGCGCGCTCTCTGCGTTTAGCAGGGCCCGCGCTCTTGCACGGAAGCCCGCAAGGAGCCCCACGCGGGTAAAACAACAAACGAGCTTTCTGGGCTGAAAAAAGGGAGACGCAGCCGCCGGGCGGGTTACGAAAGAGGATCCAAGATGGATGCGTCAAGGAGGGCGGCCATTACTGCGAGCGGGAAGGCCAGCAAGAAAGCTGCGCGCACCGAACGTGACCCCGTTTCTCGAAAAGCGAGCTGCGCCGAATATGGAGTGTGGGAGCGGCGCAAAACCAGTTTGGCGCGCAGACCATCGAGGACAGTCCTTTGTTCGTCGGCCAACACCCTCACCGCGCTTGGCCTAACACTTCCGAGCAAGGTAACCCTTTCACGTGATATCACAACCACCACGGCAGGTGTTGATCCACGCGCTATGGGCCATCACTGACCATGATTTTCTTCGGAAGTGCCATTTTCTTTTCCTTTTAAATTACATCGCACAAAACGCTTGATTTCCTCCCATCGCAACATACTTCTACTAAATTCTCTTTTCGTTTGAACCTTTCCTTTACTTGAAATAATCCAGGAAGTTGGGTGCCACGGCAGCTGCGCTGCACTTGCAAGTAACAAATACCGCTTACTTGCGAAAGCAGCCTCACAAGCAGCAGCTCAGAGCTTTGATATTGAGGAGAGGCCCACGATAGACTGTTCGATTTACGTCAAGCATTTAAGCGTGCGCCCCTATGCGGACAAGAGAGTAGTTACATGGACGCCTTGAAACATAGCTTTCATACGGAATTGTACAGCGCACTGAATTTTCATATTATAAGCCTCACAACGGACCACACACCAATTTCGCATAGCAGATACTGGCGTTCAGGTGACAGCACACTAGTATGTTTCCTAGTGAGACGATGATGCGTTGAAGCCTTTTACGCACACGTTGCGACATACCATGCGTGATGAATACCCTGCGGTGATTCCCTCAAGGTACGTTATCCTTGAGCGAGAATAACTGCCTGTGCTGGGCCCCAGTGAACCTATATGGTGCCGCGTGTTTGACTTAAGTCAACAGCGATTTGTTATGAAGCGTACAGCCAGCATGATCCAGCTTAACTCGTTGAGCAGCAGCATCACACCGCTAAGCTTATCTGAGACCTTGGAACAGTAAATGACAACGCGTGAACCAAGACTGCTTGCAGATATTTGAAACATTGTGCCCATGGTGGTCGGCTAAGGGTCGGGACGCACGAGGCATGTTCCCGGAGGCTGGACGCAGAACCAGTTTGGGACAACCAGTTTCGGCGCCTTCCGGCTGGGGAGTCAACGACCCGCGCGCGTCGGGTGCCAGTCTTCGCGGAGAAATCAGGCCGATATACGCGAGGCGACACAGGTTGGCGCACGCCATTCAGCACGGCAGCACCCATGCGCGCACCGCAGAGTCAGAAATATCTGAGCATCTTGGCCCGGAACCAGGAGACTGGGGCCGTCAAGGCCGGGTCGTCAACCTCCGGACAACGGTGAAAAGCGAGACTGGCGCTATCACGACCGCACAGACAGCCACACCACGACCGCTGACCTTCACAACAAATGGCCGCTCGCCACAGGAAAACGTTGGCCAACACTTTTAGCGCGGTCGAAGAGGTCCAGGAGAGCGGGTCGAAAATAACCGGACCGGGGCTTCGGCAGACGCGAGCCAGGCGCACTTCCCACGTCAGCGGCGAATGCTAAACAAGCGCTTGCGAAAGCACGCACACACTGCGCGGCGACTTTGGACGTGCTCCCACTTCCGATCGCGCTCACTTGAACCAAACAAAAGCGACTGCAGACGTCAAGGGCAAACCAAGGTCAACTCGCAAATACTGTCGGCGCCGGATAATCCGGTATCCGAGAGCAAGTACACAAACACCAAGTGACATTTTTTGAAGTACTTGCGGACACGCCTCGGAATAGGAGGGGTCAGCAAGTTCCGAAGAGCACCGACAACTGAGACCGCGAATGTGCTTGTCGCTAGATACAGCTTCCGTTACAAGCTGATTATCCGAGATAACAAGTGCCAATTAAAACGCAAGAAAAAACATCTATAAATAGGCGCTAAGTTTAATACTACGGGTCCATATAGGGTCTACGGGTCCACTATGTGGTAGTAGTCATTCGCTACGCGGCAAAGGAATAAACTCGACAAATTATCACCATGCAAGCAAGGCATATGGAAAATGCGTGGATGGGGAGTTTTGACCACAAAATATTTGTACATGCCGAGATACGTTTTGCCATAAGTAAGAGCCAATAATCGGGTGCTTCAAGACATTTCATCCTTATTATCTTGCTGAAAGTACCTTGTTTCAAAGCTGCACGGTTGTCTAGAAGCCTCTATCTTTAGATGCACAAAATAATCGCACAGCAACGCCGTCAGTCCAGATAAGTTTGAACCAAAATGAAAAATCAAACAAGTGAGCGATTCCAAGGCGAGACCAAGGTCGCAGTCCTACGCTGTATCCTGCCTCGTAGGCAAAAACAGGAAAGGGAGCGGACGGGGAGAGAAAAAAAAGCTCGAGCCAAGTAGTGGTGCAATACCGCGCCCTCGGGAAATCGCGGGCGGTTCTAAGTTTTCCTAGCGCAACTATTGCTGCTTTGTTGCGGCTTCTCGGAAGTCGCGTCAAGACCGACCTCTTCGCATGCAAAATGATCAATCAAGGTAGGCATAAAGGGTCGAAATGCGAAACAAAGACCGTGCCCGGCCTTTGCGTGAGTAATCAGTATTCTTTTATGACAAATTTCAACGCGATGACGACGCGTTTAAGAGATGTCCAGTTCTACGCAAACTCCAAATGCACGGGTAAACAATGGCGCAATGCGATCAGTGCCGGGAGACACACACACAACGTGCGCACACACATGAGCACGAACGAGAAACGAGGTGAAGCAGGACACCTCGTGTTCGAGGCGCACAAAGAGGCTACTCCGTAGAGGGTGGACACCGGCGCGCACATCCGCTGCGATCAGCCGGTGCAGAGCTGCGCCGCACCTGAGCTTGCTCAGCGAGTCCGATTGCACGCAGAGCCCGATTAGACCAGCGAAAGCAGACCAGTCGGCAGAGCGGATCTCTCTACACACAAAGGAGACGAGCCTCGCAGATGACCGTGCCAAGGGATCCGGACGGCGCTTTCACGACATCCACGGGCACTCACACGCACACACTTGATCACAGGGCCACAGCACACAAGATCGTCGCCAACAGAGACAAAAAAGGGAGGGACAAGGAGGCTTTCACTTACGACTTTGTGCGGGCTGTTGAGCGTGCACGTTCTGCGGCGAGGCGTAATCCCGACGTTCTCTCCCTTCAGAATGGACTCGACTACTGCAAAGAAGAGCAGAGCGGGGGTCACGGGCGAACTGCGCACGCGCGGGGGCCGTCTCCTCAACGGCGAGAGAGGGACGCGCCCCACGTGACGCGCCGCGGCGGCGGCTGCCTGGCGCTCGCCTACGACGACGCTCGACCTGGCGGCGCTGGCGCCGCGCTTCGCCACATGTTCCCAATCGCATGGCTCGCGCAACATTGGCGCCGACAAAAACAAACGCGGCCACAGGGCAACTACCCCACATCCTTCAACGCCGCCCGCTAGTACTACTATTACCGCGTACGAAAGATCCCAGCCTTACCGATTCCCCCGTAATGCGCAGGCAGTATCGATAACAGACAATACAAATGCCAAACAGCTTCCGCCTCGGAGCTGTCGCAAACTAGGCGTCAGCTGCGAGCTCCATTGCTCAGACGTACTAACGCCAGAAATCGAATGATTTTTGTTTAATTGCTTAAAAGCCGTAGCGAATTTTGTTTAATACCTAGCAGCGAAAAATAACCATCGAAAATATCCACGTCCTGCGAGACATGCCTATTCCTTACTTCAAAGGCAAGCTGTAAATCCTTCCAAATTTTTTTTTTATCGCTCTTTATTTAGTATGCATTTCTCGGTACTCTTGTCACGACTATAACAAGCACATTTGCAGCATACTCATGTCGCTACTAGGCTTGCTGGGTATACGTACAAAATGGTGAATGTCATTTGTAATGCGCAACGGATTCGGATAAGGGTTTGCTTGCGCGGCATTAGCGCACGATTCAATCGTAATAGAATGGAAAGCCTATTTCAGTTGAGAGGGCAGCTTCCACAGATATTGCTGGAACAAATGCTTGCGAAAGGCAAATATATAATGATCGGCCACGACTATGCGGCATCATGATCATAATTTTGCACGCTATTGATCAAAGCTCTCTGAAAGAACTTTCCTCATATCATGCCCCCCTCTTAGGTAGCAGCTATAGGACAGCACGGACCTCGTCGCCTTTCGCGAGTTATCGGACTTTGGGAGCACGGCTTACACGAGCGAAATCGATTTAACAACGCTCATGGACATTGACGCAGAGATTCCCTACTTAGACCCGGACAATAAGGGTATTGGAAAGATCGCCTGTCTGTCGGTGAGAAATCTGGTAATTTCAACCTATCTACAAAACTGCCTCGGCACACGAAAATCAAACTACGGGACATGTGTGCACACTGCTTCGTGCGATCATCGCCCAACCGTGCCCACAGAACGGTAGCTCAGACGGACGCGCCGCTGCACAAAATTGCTACGCCCACAACTCGGGAGAACAGTGGGCTTCTCAATCGAGAACCTAAATGCACGACATCCTGTGGTACGCGGAACAACGAACACAGTTTTTGTTAAGAGATGCGTCATAAGCGTTTGAAATGTGAAGGTTGTGTCGCGATGGTCGCTTTTTCCCTCTGTCGCCCACGGCTCCCGCGTCCTGGTCACGTGAGCTTCGTTACTCATGTAACCACCCGCATTTGGCGCAACAAAGCGGCGTCGCTGCCGATGCACTGAACGCAGCCGGAAAAACACCGCAGCGCAATCAACCGCAACGACCTGGCTGAAGGAACGGGAAGTCGACGCGCGGAGCTGGCTGTGCACGCGCCAAAGGGAAGGCATGTGTACGAGGAAAGCCTTCGCTACACTTTGGCCAGCTTTATGCGCGTCGCTCCAAGCTGTGCTCGGCAGCCGCAATGAGCCTGCTGCAAAAGTTGGTTTTGAAAACCCAATAAATGAACAACGGCCTGGTTGCGCGGCGGCAAAATCACCCAGCCACAGGGCTGCCGTCACTGCCACCAAAGTGATGTTGAAACGAGCGGAATCCGGGCCTCGCACCACCTTCGCACATTGACGCAACCGCCTTTGAAGAAAACAAAAAAAATTATGGAGTTTTACGTGCGAAAACCGCTTTCTGATTATGAGGCACGCCGTAGTGGAGGACTCCGGAAATTTCGACCACTTGGGGTTCTTTAACGTGCACCTAAATCTAAGTACACGGGTGTTTTCGCATTTCGCCCCCATCGAAATGCGGCCGGCGTGGCCGGGATTCGATCCCGCGACCTTTTGAAGAAATCGACAAAGCGAGAACAAGCTCTTAACCACCGCAAGCGTCCGCCCGTCCTATCAAATTGGCCGCCTGTTATAGGTGTTAAAGCTTATCGCGCGCACTGATGCATCAGCACACTCAACACTCACTGACGCGAATGGAACGGAAAGGGAGCGCGTGTGCGTAGTACATGTGGAGAATAACATCTGTACAGTAACTGCGACGGGCGTTGAACAAATTAGCCATATCCGTAACGCTGCAGCCAAACACTGCGATTAATAAAAGTCTGCATGGCCAATTCGGAGCGCGAACTACTAGGACAAAAGCGAATGCACGAGAAGAGAGACAGCGCCGATGGGCAACTGAATTATTGGTGTTACACACACCAAGAAATCTGCCACGTGTTACGTCGCATTTAGAAAAACCACTTCAGTATCATGAAACGCAGTTTCTACCCTTTCAAATCAACATTCATTTGCCAGTCAGCCCTGTGTCTTGTTTCTTATCGTGCCTTCGCATTTGTCGTAGTCGCTCGCGCTCCGAATTAGCCATGCTTCCATAACAACTCGCCCATTTTTCGCATCTGATTAATAAAGGTCACCGTTGTAAAGGGCTGCGGATTAACTAAAACTAGTATTCTAACCTGAACGTAGATCTCTAGAAACACGCGCTGTTACGCATTTCTCATCCATCCAAACGCGGCCGCCGCTGCCCACAGCCCCTGAGCCTCCGGGAACAGCGTTAAAAATCAGTCCTACCAGTAAAGCTTATTTCGACCTTGACGGCGCTGTGACACGGCCTCATTTAACCTTATCGTATGTTTACATCTCACGTGCCCGCTTACCGCGAAGACTCCATGTCGGCAGCCATGCATGGTGATTTGCACAGGATCAACACACCCTGCCCACAACGTTTCTGTCTTAGTGTCCCGTATACATCGGTGGCCGTCGCTTGCAGGCGACACACCGGTACAGAGACGCCTCGTGCGCGCTCTCAGCTCGGCGTGTATGTTTACCCCGACGGAGCGTGCTTGGCGGGCAATACCGGAGCATGACGGATAACTAAGCAGGAGGCGGACGTGGTCCAGATTTAGCGACCAGTTCAGCGCACAACCGACCCACGCCGTCTGCGTGGGTAGCAGAAAAAGCAGGCAGCTAATCGGCGCACGGGCCCGGCAATCTAACCTTGTCAGCCGGCTGGCTTCCCTAGCACATCTGGCACCGCGGGCGTTGCCCGACCGCCACGGATGACCCGAACTCTGGCCCGCTCCAAGTAGACTAAGCAGCGATAAGAGCGATATGCTGTCCTCCTGCCTCTAGCGTGGGGAGGGTTTAGCGCGGACAGGAAAAAATAAGATAGCAGTGACATGCTTCATTTATGCCTCGAGGAGCACACACGACACGACGAGATGCCATGAACCTGGTGCCGCAAGCATGGCGCAGCCAACACGAGAAAGATGTCTTGCCTGTCCAACCAGGTCGCTCACAGTGCACAGACTCCTATTTTGTGACACAGACGCTGCGGATTTTTTCCAGGGCTGCGCGCGCAGATGAGACACCACAGCACAACGGTGGCGAGCAAAAAGTTGCGCTTCAGAACGGAACATAGAGCGAGCCGTTGCCAGTCCCGTTCCCCCACAGCATCACTGTCCGCGAACCCCTTCCCACGATGTGATCACACAGACAACGCAAAACTCGTTTTCTTTTCGGCCGCCGCGCAAGCAGGTGAGCCGGAAGAGTGCGGCCGAGACGTCAGCCGAAGCAAAAAACCGCCAGAGCAGGAGAGAAGAGGTAGTGGAGCCCTCCTCACGCAGACCAAAGAAAGAAAAGCTCTCCATTACAGCCCCGAATTTCTCCGGCCAACACTCCAAGGGGGGCGGCCATAGGGACAAAGCGCGAAGGAGAGAAGGAAAGCACCACCAAGACCTCTCAACGAGAAAAACCTGCTCGGTATGGAACAGTCAGCCGTCGCGAAGGGGCAGCTTGGAGACGATGCCGCTCTCCAAGCAGCGAGCGAGCGCACTGCCATACTTATCTATACATTTTTCTCCGAGTTTTCTGCACGCACAACTGCCACTGTGGCGGCCGCGCTCTCACTCGCCTCCCTCTGTTTAGGCGCCCCCCCACCGCCCTTCCCCACCGATACTTGTCCTCTGTCTTTTTTTTTTTTTTTGTCTTTTTTAACAGCCGGCTTGCCTTCCCCCGTCCCATTTCGTCTTTCATGTCATCATTCGCGTTGCTGGCTTTTGCTTGTTTTGAATGGGCGCCGCTCCCCGCTCGCTCGTGCTGCAGCGCAGGAAATAGCTGGAAGCACTCGCCCTTTGCGCCTCCGTCACCACTCCTCCTATGTCAGTTCTTTCCCGGCTCTCAGGAATGTGTAAGAGGGTAAATGAAAAAAGGAAAACACCCACCCCTCCCTCCCCAGCGTCGGCTCCCCGAAGGATTAGAGCGCTCCACCAAGCCCCTCCCCCCCCCCCCTGTCTTTTCGCGACCCCTCTGCCGTCAACCAACCCCGCTGACAGGAAGCAAACAAAACCAAATTTCGATACGCAGGCCACGTTCTAGCGTGCAGCCGAATGAATAGATAAAATGAGAGAAAACCTTCCAAACTATTCGCCATCATCGAGAGGTACCAACACCGGGCAGGAATGCAGAGCGGACGGGGTCGAAGACATCTTGTCTACATATTTACATTGGCCCATCCTTTCTCCTCCGCCTCTCGTTGAGTGCGCGTTTCGTGCCCGACGTACGGTTCCCCGCCCGGTGTCGATCCGCCCGGCGAGAGTGCAGGGCGCGGCAGCGAAACTGAAAGCAGTGGGCCGCGCGGCAGTGGCGACAAAGGTCACCTCAAGGTCAAACGCGCTGCAAGGAAGGAGGCACTGCAGCTCTAAATGGTGTCAGAGAATGTAAAATCCTTTCTTTTAACAATATGTGCTTCCCGCGGTTAGACAGGGTGGACTGCGGACAAAAAAAGTTCACAAACCTTACGACGTGGCAGAGCATTCGTTCAAGTAGGCCGTTATTTTCCTGATACTCCGGAAATATTCGTGCGGAATTACGCACTGCTTTGTGCGAGCAGCGCGCTTAGTTCAATCGCGCTCTGGCAATGACATTGTGACCACCCGAGTCCACGCCGCTCGACTGAAAAGGCAACAAACAAAGGACGCATTTTTTAAACGATAACCTTCGCCGATACTATCACTTTCTTGTGACGTTTGTTTTTGGGCGTTTGCTGGGACAGCTGCGATGCAATACCGTGCCTCCTGTGCCTAAATCTGGTCTGCTGTAAGAGCTCTATGTTGTTGGTTTGCGATAAAAAAAAATTGTGCTATTACATACATATGATCATCAAGTGTCGAAGCTATTATTTTCCATGCTATAAACAAGTACTTTACTCCTGTTATGGAGTTTATCATAGATCACTGAATGGTGCAAGGAATTTTTTTTCTCTTTACGGCGCTCTCTCCGTACGCTCCTGTGCAACTTATGTACCGTCCTTTTAGAACTTTTGCTTCTGGAAAGCGGCAAGAAGCAGCGGAGGGACGGCATCAGTACGTCACTTTCGCAAGTGGGACAATTATGCTGCGTCCACAAATATGTACTGTCACTGGTGCGACTATAATGACAGTTTCCAGTTTAAATAGTGATAACAACGCCGCAGTTCCACTGTGAAACGGCCGCAGCAGCACACGACGCTTGCCACCGGCGTATGATCACACCGCCACGTTTGCAGTCATGAAGCGGAGTAGCGTTGAAGGGCACAAGGCACGCCTACATCTAGCCACCGTAACTGGGCTAGTTGGTTCAACATGTCTTGCGACAATAAGCAGTGCAGAAAACTAACAGGAGGAGCACACGCCTCCGTAAACACCACTTTGTGGTGTTTCAGCGTCTCACGTAAATTGACCCCGGCCGCGGGCGTCCCAGGCGTTTTACATGCTCGAGAACGATTGAGGTGCTCCAGATGTGCACTGCGAGTGGGCTTACGCGCCGCGATGTACGCCACGTGGTTAGCCGCGTCAACGGAATAAGAATTCCAGGTTGACGCCCCCCACAACAAGCGGCGCATCGGCGAGCGACCCCACTTCACCCACGTGGCGGCGGCCGACGTGCCTTCCACCGCCACTCGGACAGAGCGCTGACGCCGACCTTCTTGGAACCGCGATACTGGGCTGCCAACAGAATGAGGCAACGTGAAACGCCCGAAAACCTGAGGATGAACGACTCTGGGCTGGTCGGCGGCCGAAAAACGAAGACGGCGCGAGCCTTCATTACGTACGGGCGCTGTCGCAAACGCGTAACGTGCAGGCACGACCTCGAGAGCGAAAGCGGGCGCAACCACCGCGTCACGCAACGCTAGCTCTTCAGGCAATGCGAGGGGGGAGGGGGGGGGGGGGGCGACGACGACGAATGCGCACGCACTCCCGCCAAGATAGCGCAGCGCTCGGCGACTGCCAAGCAGGAAGTGTGCCTGCCCTCTTGAGCGTCGCCCCTGCTGCCGGCGATTGTACACGCTTTCGCAGGCTGCAAGCTTGCCGCGCGTCCGGCTATGCTGGGTATGGCGCTATGGGAGTCTGTTCCGAGGAGCGCTGTATAAGAAGTATCGGAGCGCTGTATATGAAATACTAAACGTTGGACCTTTAGAGACTATGCAAAAAGAAGCAGCTAACTGCTGCTTGGTGATCCACTTGGCTCATAAGAGAGACAAATCTCTGAGGGAATAACGGCACGCCTGAAGCTTTCAGTACTCTTTGGCTTACGAGTACTACACCGCGTGTCTCAGCGGCGACTGTCTCTTCAGAAAAAAAAAAAAGATATATAATGCAAAGGAGCAGACAAAATGAAAATCACTGATGGATATTTCGGCAAACCAATTAATTATAAATCGGCCATTTTTAATTAGTGTTTGCCCACCAATGCTAATCGGACATCAGTAGCTAATGGCGAACTTACACACATCGGCTTTTTTCAAACAGATCAAAAACACTAACTTAAAGGGACACTAAAGATAAACACTGGATAAGTTTAGACTGACAAAGCAACCACGGTGTTGAATAGCGGCATGTGCATGCCGCTGTTCCTATAGACAGAATAAGAAAGCTTAAGCAAAAGCCTAGGAAGAGCACATCATAAGACATGACTATGCTGGAATTAAGAGCCAGTATGATATACGAACGCAAAATAACATTTGCCACATTGACTGTACAGAGAGCACCAATGAGTAATGCAAATATTAATGATAATACTTATAATAATAATTGAAGACTACGCAGATCCGACACCCGTGTTACCATTATAGTGAACGCGTACAGTTCACCCACTGCAGCGGCCGCAGGGCGATAACTGCAGGGGTCTAGATCAGAGCTCCGTCGACCCGTTTTTGTTACCCCCTCTCGCATTTCGTTGTCGTCGCAGCGGCAGGCGTAAGGCCCCCTGATTAACAAAGTCGTCATTTGTCCCGTCACTACGTGGCAAATGCCGATGGATGCGCGACGTCCGCTAAGGAGTGCGTTTTCTCGCTCGTTTCTCTTCAAAAACCTGGCGAAGAAACGCTCTCTCTCCTGACAGACGCCGCCTCCCTGACGGTGAGCAAATGCCTGCTTTGGCGGCAGGCAGGAGCGTGAGCTTGACCTTCCCAGGCTCCTTTTTAGGCTCGTAGCTGCGTGCCGATCACTATTTTAGCCCTGTGGCAAACTGGCTTTCACTGACCCTTTTTGGATAAAAACGAATACCACAAGAAGAGTTCGGCGTTTTTCTGTATATTTTTTTTTTCTCTTTCGGTTGACGCTGTCAACGCTCAACCACTTAAATTGGACGAACTCCGCGGTTACTTCAATTTTAGTAAGAACATTATGTAATCAACAGGAATGTTGCTGTTATAAATTATGGTCTTTCACAGACATCAGGTAAACGGATTCCACAAAATTAGCAACACAGTCAACATTCACTTATTAAGTTAGGATTTAACATTATCCTTATTTATTTTTATGGGGCACGTTGCAATCGCGAAATTGAAATCAGCCAGCACACAAAGCGTACCCATTTGCTAGAAGCCTGGTTTCGAAATACTGTTGTCTGTGGCCAAAATGTACTGCTGACCCGGTTAAACTTATGAGCGCTGCATTTCGCCCAAGATATATAACACAAATTTCTCATGCTTATATAGGGCTAGCCGAGGATTCCTACCAAGTGGTAGTGCCAGCGCTAACGCTCTTGCAATTGCAAAATCTCCCTTAAAGTAATTAAAGAATAACTAACAAATATTCGCTAATCATACTCTCAAAGAGTAAGTTTTTGCGCACAATGTCCGCTAAGGAGCATAAAGACTTGATACGCATGCAAGCAGCCTTCGCGAGCTTCCTGGCTTTTACTGAAATAGGTTCATTATAATATTGACGGCACGGGCACATATGCCATCAAGAGGATGCGGCAGTCTCGTCCCAACTAAGCTTCGCACCACAATAATTTAGGCTTCACGCCGGCATCGTAGGATGGAGCAGCGTTATTTCTCCAACAGAAACCGATAAGCACCTTGAATGCGACACACGTCAAAATGCCACAGATGCCTGGCGTATCGTCACAAGTAATGCCGTCAAGCGAACACGTGCAGATGACAGCGCATTCTGAATACCGAGCTTTGCAAGTATTTCCCGCCTTTCTTTATTATTATTATTTCGCAGTAGAACGTCGTTCACGTCATGGCCACAGTCGTGCCACATCGTGAAGTTTTCACTTGCTTCTACGCGGCGTAATATCGGCGCCAAACCTTTACAGGGCGCGGGATCTGGCAAGACACAGCGACACGCGACGCACACGCTTGAAAAGTCAACAGAATGCGCGCCTTTTGGAGACCCGACAGTAGAGCGTGCCCCGTGGATTGCTCACGTCGCTGTAGCAAAGCTGCCTGCGTTATAGACAGTCGTAATGAGCAGCCGGAAACACTTTCCCCAAAAAAACGACTGCGTTTCGCGTGGTAGGGCTGTTGCCAAGACCGGAAATTTATAAACCCGCCTTCAGGAACCTGTGACCAGCATGATTAGAGCTTTCTGAGCAGGCCAGCTTGCTTGAAAAGTAAGAAACGCGAAATACTACCGCAAGCCGTCCGACCATGCGAGCCCCCTTGTTTTACGAACCGTCAAACGCAATCAATTAACTAGGGCAAATAAGATTATGATATCTTGGAAATCTGAAAACGACCGGTCCAACATTCTCTACAAAAAGTGTAGAATTCATAAGCCAAAGATAAACAACTCGCATGCACCCGTTACATGCAGCTTCGGGAAAATAGCGAATAATTTCAAACAACTTTTCAGTCTACTGGGCCGAAAAACGCCTAAACTGAAAAAAAAAAAAAGAAGAAGAAACACCTGGTAGACGCCGAACTTTCCTTTTCTACTACAAGTCCATGCGGTAGCCACACGAACGAATTCAGCGTAACCTTCAGGAGAACAAAATGGAAACGAGCCGCTCACCACCAATGTGCGCCAGTGAGAGGAAGCCCAAAGGGCACAGATATAGGACGGTGCCGCAGGAAGAAGCTCGAAGCTGACCTATATAGGCGGTTTGCCGGTATCGGAGACAGCAATGCTCCGAGACAGCCTATAGAGCCATGATACACGAACACAACAACACTTAACGCACCTGCACCACTCTAAATAATAATAATAATAATAATAATAATAATAATAATAATAATAATAATAATAATAATAATATCATAAACAGCCTTGCAATGAATCACGGCCGCAGTGTTCGATCACTCACGTCGGTTTCACGGGTACGCCTGGCATATAGAATTTGTTTAATTTAGTAGGCCGTTCTCGTATGCTAAGAACACCGAATTTCGCAAGAAAGAAAGAAAAAGAAAAATGGACTACGCCTTTTCAAGACAGGAACGCGAAAAGAAAGAAGAAAAGAAAGAAGAAACGAAGCTACGTTGCAGTGTTTCGAAGAACGTGTCACCAGCGCACAATACCGAACACGTTCTCGCGCATCCTGCAACAGCTTAATTGGCTGCGCGGCACGGCTAGCAAATGCTCCTTTCTTCATAAACTCAAAAACGACCACACCAGTACCTAAAGTAGGAAGAGCGCACTTACCACCGTCTCCAATCAGTCTCATCTGCACCAGGCACGGGTCCTCATTGTGCTCCTCAAGCACGGTGTCGTCTGTGACGGTAAGCTCCTGCCGAAATTGAAAAAAAAAAAAAAAATAAAGAAATACTTAGTAAGCGGGAAAAATAACTGACCAAGTAAACGTCACGCACCTCAATACAAGGGCACTGCGCGTGCAGCGTCACAAATGGAAGAGCGCAAGAACAGGCGGATGGTAGCAACAAAGATACGACACATTCGTCCCGTTTAGGCGCTGTTCTATAACTATGATGCAAAGCAAGTAGTCCGGGCATACGCCCAGTGGCGTAGCAACAGGGGGGGGGGGGGGGCCGGGGGGCCGTGGGCCCCGGGTGCACGGGGCCAGTAGGGGGGGGGTGTCATATACGTCTGAAAACACCCGAAAATTGTCGATATCCTCGCCTTCCTCGACTACACCCGGGGGGGGGGGGGGGTGAAAAAAGAGCTAAGGGCCCCGGGTGCCAGACGACCTAGCTACGCCACTGCATACGCCAAAAGCAATCAGAGGCGCGTACGAACGGTGTCGGAAGGGGCCGCTTCGCGACTGGGCGCGCGATGTCCCGAAAGGCCTTTCAATGGAGTCCAAGTTTCAACCAATACGATGTGAACGATCTCCGGAGGCCTCGTTTACCGAAACGGAACACCGTATATGCAGCGTTACCTTTCGAGCTACTGAGCTCTGGTGCACGCACGACCACTCGCTGCGACGATGCCACCCCGCAGGGCGCACAAGGAAGCATAAAGAACGCCTTCTTCCATCTTGGTGAAGCGCAAATAAATTACAAGACGGCGGTGCGTAAGCAGGGGTCAAAAGAGCCGCTAAGGGCAAGCCCGAATGGAAAAAGAGATCAGCCGAAAGGCGTACTTACCGGCCCAGATGCGCCGGCCATTCTGACGTGATGCCGTGGCAGCCACGTATACTTAAGAGAAAAATTGTGCGCTCGCGCTCGTGTCGTAAGCAGCTCCTCGCGGCTTTAGTCAACGTGTCCTTAAGTCAACGTGTCCCACGCTTGCACGTGCACGTGCCCGGGTGGCACGCGTTTCACGCACGCTATCTTGCGGAATTGGCTCTGATACGTACATGTGAGCGTTCTTCCTCTTTTTCATGCGCGGCCTAACGGCAAACGGAAGGCGAAGAAGACGAGGGGACACTTTGGTTGGAATTTGAAAGTTGAGAATTGTTCTGTCGTCTTCTGTCTTCGTTTTTCTTGCGCTGTTACATCACTCGTGCAACCTCGCCCAACTAGTCTTTTATCTTCTGTATATGCGCGTGTGTCTCCTATTTTCTGTGTCGTGGACCTCACGCTATATGCACTCCAAACGATAAACGGACGGCTCTGAACGGACTGCGGCACAACAGTGTTGGAATGTAGCGGGGCTAATTCGAGGCCACACACCGTTCAAATGGCCTTCGCGCCACCACGGCAAGACTACGCTTGCATATGCAAGCCTCATTGCTACCAAACAGGCACGCATCCAAGACTGGAAGCCCTTCGTGGGGGCCCGCCTTCCGACCAGCAGCGTGGCCTGTGGAGGAGAAGTGGGGGATCCACCACCGGTGGCTGGCGGAAACGGCACCGCGTCGCGCGCCCGAGGCGGCTGCGCACGCAGGATGTGCATTCTTCCGGTTTTCCCGTCCCGCGTGGACGAGCGACCAGCCTTGAACTGCGTCTTGGCAGGGGTCCCGGCCACGGACCTGCCTCGCTGCAGAGCGCAACGACCTTGTACGCGTCACACCCAGAAACGACCCGCGGGCGGCTCGAGAGAAACGACAACAACGGCGGGCCAAAACAAAACCACCGAGAGCAGCCATTTCGCAGCGCATCCCGCGTACGGGTAGAGACTTCAAAAAGCCCGTTGGCGTGGCCTCGGAGAGGCGCACTGGAGAGCCGTACTTGGGAATTTCGCCCCTTCTGAATACTCTGCACCTTACTGTAGGCGCCTTGACTCAGCCAAGCGGCGGCTGAGTCACGGGCACAGAACGCGGCCTCGGTATTCGCACCAACTCCAGTGCGGCAGGCGTTCGTGGAGCGCCATAGACACGAAGACGAAATGACACTAAGCGAGCGCTAACTCACTGGTGGAAGAGAAGGCAAAGCGCACAGTAAACATGTTTCAGCGACGACAACGTCCAAGTATTAAGAGCAAGGGATCTGACAGAGCGATTATTTTTTGCTGGTCAGGATTTAGAACACTGGCAGAGATCTGACATCGCGCGAAAGTTTGGTTAGTCATGTTAGCGTACACGTTTGAGATGCAACATTGAAGCCTGTCGGTGAGCAAGCCGTATTTATTCATTTATTTATTTCATCACCTTCAATGCCCGAAGGCGTTTCGTTTACGTATCGTTTGGGTATAATCTTGAGAGTCGAAGCAGTTTCAAGAAAACCACCGCCTAACTGGGGGCAACGATGTTTATTGTGGTACTTATAATTTTCCCTCAAAATTTATTCATCGGGCCGTGTGGGACAAAGCTACGTGGAACAACAATGTATTTTGCCCCTAATGTGTAGTTTGTTCGAAATATGTTGATATGCAGCTTCCGCCGCTATGAACATACATAATAATTTAATTTCAAATATTATATATTTTCATTAACTTGAGCCAGAAGTACAGCAGTACCAGTACCAACTCCTCGCGGCGGCGTTCCCAGACAACGAAATCTCTTGTCCCTAGCGTGTTAGGGCACGGCTGATGCTCGGAACGTGAACACTCGACCCCGAACTAGGCTGTCTGGCGTCGTGGTACATAACGCGCCGCATCAGCCGCAGTGGTCAGGCGAACATAGTTGGCGCACGGTGAAAAGAGGAGGCAAACTTGCAGCTCATGAAACGGGCGTGCGTTGCAACTGGGTAGCTCCAATGGCGCCATTAATGTTACGATTAAGAATGAGGCTGCGCTGTAGCATGGCGCCGCTATGAAAGCGTTCCTTGTATAACTGCACATAACGCTTTAACAAACACGCTGAAACATTAAGCAGAACACGACTTCAAACACACCCTATTAGATTAAATACTCACCATAATACGCACTGACCCCGACCTCATCATTTCAGGAATTTCGCGTGAGAAGAAACTGCGATACCGACAGGCAACACAGTGGCGCCCTTCCCGCGCTGTGTGTTGCGCTCACAAGAAACAAATTACGCGGCAGGCAGGCTTTCCATTTCCCTTGACCACAAAGAGGGGAGAAAAGTTTTTATTATTTTCGGTTTCTCATTGCAATTCTGCTCAGACCGTGCGTAAACGTAGTGGTAGGAGTCAGCATGTGAACGTGAACGTCTGTCGAGGCGAGACGTTGAAGTATAGATACTCTACAGGAGTTTAGGTCAGCGTCATTCGGTTATTGCCATTATTCATAACATTAAAGCCTCAAATCTCATTCGTAACGTTGACAAAGAGCATCGCTTATGTATCAATGCGGGTGCGGATGCCATGAGTAATAGCACAAGCGACGAGCAGACGAGAATGCGCGCAAGAACACATTTGCGTTGTCCACTGGGTCAGGCTACGCCTGTAGCTTCCCCGGCGCTGAAAGGCACCGCCGGACAAGAGTAGCATCCCGTATGCACTGTCTCAAAATGGTGGATAGACATTTACTAGCGACGAGCTTTAACTGCAGCTCAGACGGTCGCCGAGAGCCAGAATGCAAAGGCTTCGCGCTGCGACAAAGCGGCCGCGTCACCTGCAAGCAGGGGAGGGCGGCGAGCAGGCGCGGATTCGCGGCCGCGCTCTTGTTTTTCCTGCAGCTTGGCCTCTAGCTCACGGGAGAACTGGAAATTCGAGAATGTCGGCGAAAGCCCCCCCCCCCCCTGCCCCTGTCCACTACACTAGCCCTCGACGATCCCGCCGGCGCCCTTCCCACGCGTCGAATTGAGAGCCACGCTTTGACGCGGTCGCTTCTCCTCTGCCGAAAGAACCGTTGCTGGCGGCGGCCGATTGCACCCACACCTTTACGGCGAATCAATCGTGGCTGCGCACCTGGTACGAAGAAATAGCATTTCCCCCTCCGCCTACACGAAGAAAGGTCACCATTATGGCAATCGCGTGGAGAAGGTGTCATTTGCGCGTGCGAACAATCGAGCGAGTCACGAGGCCCCGACAGCTGGACCGGTCAGAGTTTCGATAACGGCAGCAAGTACAACAAAGGAGGCGATGTCCACACTCGCGAAGTGGGCGACGATTCCCGCGAATAGGATAAGTGCGTTCTCGTTGGTCCTCGCCGTACTACTATTTGTACCGTTTTCGTGTATTGAAACCGATAAGAAACATTGCTCGCTGTTGCAGCCGCGCGCGCCGGCCCAGACCAACCCGTATTACACACACCCACTATCCCACTATATATATATACACGACGAGAAGAAAGGGGGTTAACCGAGGGGCTCGATTTTTATTCGTCATATCTTAAGAAGCCAGCAAACACATTGTTTGTTGGCTTCTTATGATATATAACGTGCAGGCCAAGAGCAGCATGGCGGAGCTAACACCAACGTATCGCATGTTAGCAATTGTGGGCAACAAAAACCAAGAACAAATGGAGGCAATATGTCGCGCTACACGAAGCCGGATGCTAACATAAAACGCAATTTGTGGACGCGCACCACTCGGCGTCCTTTTGGCCAAGGTACAGTATACATTTCGGTTGTTTGAGGTTAAAGACGCAAGAAGGATTGGCATGGCTACCACATGTATACTTTATCGTAAGTCACGCCAAGTATAGAAGTAGGCAGCGTTAAAGGGCAACTACGGCTATTTTTCGATGTCCACTGATCTTATTAAATTTTGAATATATGTTCTCCTTTGCACTCTGCTTACCTGCGCCACACTATATGACTGCAAGTCATTTAGTTTTCCTGAAAATGAATTTTAAAGATTGCTTGCGTTCCCGACTCATGACTCTACTGGTCACCCTGTGTTTGTGACGTCAGAGACTACACCGCCACTATCGCTGAAATCGTCGCTTAAGTCGCCGTTGTATAGTTCGGAAATTGTAAAAGCTCCCTGTGTCGTCGGGAGATGTCATCAGCTTCGCTTCTTTGGCGTTAGCGCCACGTATACTGCATGTTTAGCACCCGTTCTGAGTGTTAACATTATGGGAGTGTAGGATCTGACGTCATCGACTCATCGTGATGTCACATGAATCAGCTACCCGTTTCGGTTTCGGTATCTCGTTTATTGGTTATCTATAACTACTGATGACTTTCTAAGCAAATTTCACCACGCTACCGGTGACAGGTGTGTCAATGCTAGTTGAAAATGACAATATCCTAATATGGCTAAAGAAAACGCCGGAGTTGCACTTTAAAGGTCGTTGCTTCTACTTATCCGGAACTGCACAAATGCCATCTGGAAACGTTAGATTGCGAGCACATCCTTCTGCAACAAACACTGCATACTGATGCAAGGCGTGAGTATAATGGAGCAGATGGGAAAAAAACGGTAAAGCGAGATATAGTACAATGTGGAGTTGGTGGATAATCTTGAAACACAGCAGCAAAAAGAGATAAGACAGTTGCGGTTCTGTGTTAATTCTTCTCTGCGCTACCATCTAGGCGTAAGTCCCGGTTGATCAACTGCTGCGACATTTCCGCATTAACATTCCGCGACAAGCCTCTGGCGGTAGCAGAGTGATGAACGCGCAGTGAAACAACCAAAAATTTCCAGCGTGCACACACTGCATGGACTTGCGGCGGTGAAGCAGCGGCTAAGGTGTGCACGATGTACGAAAGCAAGAGACGGCGTAAGGCTCAACGCCAGCAGAGCACCAACGGCTCTAGCATCGACGGGCGCTTTTGACCATCTCTGTCGGCCGCGCATGAGCAGAGCGCGACTCCGCCAGCACGCTCAAGGCAAGCCCCGTTCCGTTCGCGCGCTCAGCGGCTGAGCGGCAGGCCATAAACAAAACCAGCCTATAGTAATGAGCGCGCCTATCATGGCACCCGCGTAATTTTGGGACATAAAAGTCCCGAAATTATTTTACCACCGTTTGCAGCTCGTGTATTCCACATTTTACCAATCAGATAAAAAGCAACAACAACAGCATTCCTGATGCGATGTGCCATATTGCGTAAACGCTACGTAAACACGGAATATCGCTGCCTCGGAAACAAGCAACCGTGGCGCGGCCAGAAATCCACGAGTGGAATCGAATGCGTTTCCGCGGCGCAGAAATGTTTGCAGTGCTGTCCACCTGGCAGCAGATCCTCGGCGTTCCATTGTGCCCCAACATCTGCCGCGGGAAAGGAGCAGCTGTTCTCGCAGTGTAGCACGCACCGCTCCCCTCCCTGCGCGCAGGTCGGCGAACTCGCGAGATCGGGCTCGGTGTCCTTGCGCAAGACCTGCGCAGCACATCTTCACTGCTTCCGCTGAAAACGGCCGCGCCCTGCGGGTGCTCCCACCGAGATCGGCAGAGCGAACTCGGGCGTCACGCTACACGCGGGAACATGTAGCGCTGACGGTGGGCGAGTGGTGTCTGCCGGATAACGGTGGCGCTTGACAACATCAGCTGTCGAAGCGAAAGGCGTATGAGCACTGGCGCGTACTCGCAGCGGACCAAACAACTCGTTTCCGTGCCAAACCGTCCTTGGCGTTCAGCGAGTGCGTTACACCCAGTCAGCACCATCTACGCGCTGAGCTAGGAACGGCTGCAAGCACGATGCCCTCGCGCAGCTCTCCGACCGACATCGCAAAGGGCAGCACTCGTCGCGAAACCCCCGGAAGAACAGCATTCGCGCTCAACGCGCACGCCGAGCTGTCGATGGGCCGCCTACCCCCGAGGGGCCCGGCGTGAACGGGCGGCCCAGATGTCGACCTGCCAGCGTGCACGCTGCGGGCGCGTTGCCGCTAGCACCGCAAGTACGCGACATACGCCAGTGCGCGAATTATGGACAATTGCACGGGCCCAGGCCCGAAAGCGCGGGCCCCGGCCGCGCTATTAGAATGTACTAGACTATGGTAGTCTAGTACACTCTAGTAGACATGTCATGGCGGTCGGGCTTCGAGCACACGCGGGCGCTCCGCGTAGATTCAAGGCACCCTGTGCCAAGCTAAAGTGAAAAATTGGTAAAACTAGCTCTTAATTATCTTAATTAGCAAGAAAAGAAAACGGTTGACGTTTTAACTTTATTTCTTTCTGCAATAAAATTTCTTCGCGCGAAAGTTTATATACTGAGTGTCCCAGCTTATTTTGAGCCAGTTTAGAAATGTGCAAATGCCACGTAGCTGGACAGAACAAAGGCAATGTTCTTTGCCGTCGCCTGGAGGTACTTTTTTTTTTTCATTTGGCGCACTTAGATAATTAGTTTTATTTATTTATCAACTTCTCAAATGTTATATTTAGATGAAAAGAGCCAATGAGAATTGTAGGGCGACATGAAAAACTCCCGATGCAGCTATGTTGCTCACTACGTGTTATATAAAAGCGTTTTTCCGAGCGTGAAAGTAGTGAAAGTTGTTAATGCGAGAGACTGGTGATATTTTCATCATCGTCATAATCATCATCATCAGCCCATTTTTATGTGCACTGCAGGACGAAGGCCTCTCTCTGCGATATCCAATTGCCCCTGTCCTGCGCCAGCCGATTCCAACAAGCGCCCGCGAATTTCCTAATTTCGTCGCACCACCTATAGTCCTGCCGTCCTCGACTGCGCTTCCCTTCTCCTGGCACTCATTCTGTAACCCTAAAAGTCCACCGGTTATCTAACCTTCGCATTACATGACCTGTCCGGCTAATTTTTTTTTCCTCTTAATGGCAACTAGAATATCGACTATACCCGTTTGCTCACTGATCCAAACCGCTCTCTTTATGTCTCTTAACGTTGCGCCTAGCATTCTTCGTTCCATCTAGCGCAGTCCTTAACTTGCTCTCAAACTTCTTTGTCAATCCCCAAGTTTCTGCCCCATATGTCAGCACCGGTAAAAGGCACTGATTGCACACCTTACTTTTCAATGATAATGGTAAGATTCCAGTCAGGAGCTGACAATGTCTGCCGTATGCACTCCAACCCATTTTTCTTCTGTGAATTTCCTTCTCGTGATCAGGGTGCGATTAGCTTGGTCATAAGTGTATGCCCAAGTTACAACATGCGTGGTTGAAATTTCAGCTGATTGTACTTGCTCTACACTTATAATTAAAGCTTCTCCTTGCTGCAACAACTCTTTATTAATGAAAAGCCGCTTAAGAAATGTGTGTCAATATAGTGGTCTTAACATAAAGACTACACGCTATGAAATGCCTTGGCAAAAGTGTTTGACCCTGCCAATTTGCATTTTCGGCTTTTTTATACTATAGCTGTACACTTACACTGCTGTGTGTGTGTGTGTGTGTGTGTGTGTGTGTGTGTGTGTGTGTGTGTGTGTGTGTGTGTGTGTGTGTGTGTGTGTGTGTGTGTGTGTGTGTGTGTGTGTGTGTGTGTGAGAGAGAGAGAGAGAGAGAGAGAGAGAGAGAGAGAGAGAGAGAGAGAGAGAGAGAGAGAGAGAGAGAGAGAGAGAGAGAGATTGCTTGCAATGTTTTCCCGCTGCAGTTCATTTGTTATGTATTTTGATTTATCACCTCAGCTATGTGGTATTTTAAAGGCTTATATACATACCCGTGCAGTGCTCTAGCGTGGATATATGCGTGCGGCCTAGAGAAGGATGGAGGTGCGCTTCCTTCGGATGGAGGTGAACTGCGCTTCCTTCTGACGGGACCCAAATTAGTCGGCCGTGACTAATGAAAGACAGTAGTATGCTCTATCAGACAGTGCGAAAACGCAACAGACCAGCGTTTCTAAAGCCTGAGGATAGCACCGAGCGCCGTGCGTCTGCTAGGATAGAGGGCGCAATTTCCCGCCAAATTAAATCAAGACACTGCGCGTCATAATTAGTGTACCATTGCGCAGCACATCTGCGCGAGTGCGCATGCGCGCTCACCAGTTTCCTTTACGCCAAAGACGCAGGAATGAAATTGGCCAAGTTCACAGCATTTGATTAACCGCTCCACATGGATTCCAAGGTGTGCGTTGGACCTGCATTTTTTTTTTTTTTGTAACAGACATTTAAAATGTGAAAGAACTCGGTGCCCTTCCACTCTGTGAAGAAGGATGACCAGCGAAGCTGTGTATGTGGGCCTCTTAATGACGAACTGCACCTCCGCCGCGGGTCGGCCCGGCATTGCACTATCTGCGGGGTCGGCCCACGTATGGGGAGTTTTTGCTTACCACACCAACGACACGAAAATTTCCTTGGACCGAAGGTATACAGCTTCGCTGAAAAATTCTGAGCGGAAATGAACCTTCTGTTTGCTGCAGGGTTCAATAGGCCACAGGCAGTCAGTTGTGCGTTCCTGAAGTTTTGTTGTTGAAAGTGACAGAATTTGGAGACAAAGTAATGACTAAACAATCACATTAATGACAAATAAAATTATGCAGAAAAAGCGGTTTTCTGCAACCTCATCGGGGGTGGCAGGTGAAACGTAAGGGTCCACTCATGAGGGCGAAAGCTCGTGGGAGCATTTGACCTTCCGCTAAAACCGGGCCGGTGCAAATGAAATATCATATCGTGTTTTTTTTTGTTTTTTGTTTTTTTCGATGGCGTATACGTAGTTTAGACTCTCGGAAATAAAATTTCGCAGCGCTCTGTGCTGTCGGCAAATGTCTGGCGCGCTCAAAGTTGCAGAACTTGAGAGCCGTGCCTCACCCGTGTGTTGTCGTTGTAGGACACAATGACGGCAGTGTACCACTGCGTAGTGCCCTCGGCGCGGTAGACCTTGACGCGGTAGCCCACCAGTACCGACGGAGTAGTGACCAGGATTCGCTGGCTGTCCTGGAACTCCACCCAGTGTTTGACCAGCCGCCGGATGTCGCTCTGTTCCACACAGCACTTCTCCACGTCCACGTCGCGCTCCTGCGGTACACAGAAAGGGGAAATTCCGATCATTGTACGCTGGCGGCGCGGAACAGAGAAGCACAGTAACAGCGGTACTAGGTATTCGCACAATTGTCCAATATAATTTGCAAGACAGTACTCCATTGTCAATGGCCATCCCAACACCAGGCCCCCGTTACAGACAGGATAGGCAACTCGGCAGCACGGATAAGAAATCTATAAAATGGTAAAACATGCAAAATGCAGCCCCATCTGCGCACAGTATCATGAACTATAGGTGCATTGAATCTTTTTACCCAGGCACGGAAGTGCCTGTGCAGAATAATAATGACTCTGTCATATATCGAAACACGACACTCTTACCGCGCGGTGGCGCGTAGTCCCGAAAGAATACAGCGGTAAGCCACTGAAGGCTCCAAACAGTGACCTCCAAATGATTGTAAGCAATAAAGATGCGATAAAATCCCCGCCTGCAATCGCTGAAAGGGGAGAGCGACGCGGGAGACAATACAGCACGCACGATGACAGCATACAACAACGACGAAGATCGAAGGCCAGTTTTACCTTCCTGTCTAGACATCGCTAATGCTTGGGAATCTAAGTGCGCTAACTATAACAAAGTCATTTTAGAATGTGTGCGTGCGCGTGAGTTGGGTCAACAAAGCGCCCTTCCCGACCGAAGTCGGCGTGTCGTGCATTGCTGAGCGGTGACAATCATATATCGCTTTAAAGGGACATTACAGAAAAACATTAAACCGGTAGAGTATGAGAAGTATTTTTTGAAAATGTTTTTCTTCATTTCGCGATAATTTTTTAGTAAAGAGGAAATGAAAGACAAACTTGAACTTTTTTGAAATTTCGCGCCGGAAACCTAGCGCGGATGCGTCAGCGTGACGTCACGGATTTCGAAGTATGTTTTCGCATTCGGGCGTCGTTGGTTCAGTAACAGTTCGCGAAACTTTCCGAATTCAACGTTTATTTTTTTGCAATACAATGTAGTCCATTTTTACCGATAAACAATTAACTAGGTCCTAGCAGACGCAGCCTAAAAATTATGAAGTAACGGCTAGCTGGTGCGGGAACTTCGAAGTGGCGTCGCCACCCGTATTTCGTATTTTGCAGCTTTTCTGGCTAACTGAGCCCCTTCGCGTGGTAAGCGTGCCGTTCTTTTTTTGCTTTGTTTTTGTGGGAGGGTAATTTGTTAATTTGGTAATTTTTTAGGGAGTGAAGCCATTTTTCTCTTTGGTGACTATTTTATGCAACCCTCCCGTTAGCGCCATCAACACTGGCACTCCAGACTACGCCGAAGCAGTCATAGCTGTGAACTGTGCTCGCTGATGAGGCACTGTGCAAAGCACATCTTAGTTATGTTTATTTGAATACCCTTGCGGTCTGAAGGCATTACAGAGAGGAGAAGGAATAGTTGGTCACTGCTTGTTTGAAACGTGTGGCGTCGTATATCGCAACGGCGGGGGCAGGAAAGGTGGTTCCACTAGTTAGCTGTTCTTCGGATGAAGGAGTTGAAATACGCATAAAAGCACGACGCGATGTAACACCAGCCTTGAATGCTCAGTATCGACTTGTCACTGAAGGCCACGATGCATGCTTGCTGTGGTACAGCGGTTTCAAGGTGACGGCACGGTTGAGCTGCGGGCACAGTATACCTAGCACAGTATGGACTACATAACATACCCTTATTCCGATCCTGCGATGATGTGAATGTCGCAAGACACCCACAGAAATTCGGAACCTTTTTTCAAAGTAAGGCAATCTTATAGCGAAACAAGGCGGCCACGGAATGGTACATTCGGTGCATCGAATGCATTTCGCCGATTGATAACCTGCGTAACGATACATCTCGCATTCAGAGCTACACACGAAGTAGGGCGAATTATCCGTCGCGCCGAGTAAAAGAAAAGGGGGAAACGGTCGGCCAGTCCTCGTGGCAAGCTTTTCGCAAAGAGCGAAAGCGGCCGACGTACTCTGTCCGATACTCCGGCCCGTCCAAAGCTGACGAGATTCGTCGCCTCCTCCTTTCCTGCACGGACAGCCAACGCGACGCGCGCTCTGCAAGTTCTACGAGATCGTCTGCGCTTTCGAAATGTCGGCGGCGTAAAAAGCGCCCGCGTCCGATCATACAATGCCCGCCTTGCAGAAGCGTGCCGACTCAACTGTGAATTCTGCGAAGGAGCTCGCGATGTCTGCTCGCTAGCGAAGCACTCGGTGTCCGTACGAAAAACACCGGGCCGAATGGTAAATCTTTCATAGGACAAAATACAGCAGATGCACTGCTTGCCCCATATAGCTGCGGCAGCGCATTGCCGCATTATCGGTTCAGCTATTACAGCGCAAACTGTCGGGCCCGGGTTCTTGTCCACTTCCTTGCCACTGATAATCGCTTTCGTTATTGTATTTTATGTATATACCTTGCCACCAGACGCGCCTCACTTTGTCCAACAATGAGAACTTGCTATTCGATGCCTTCCTGGAGGCAACCAAATACTGCAACATCTCGGCGATAGCGCGGAAGAAATTTCAACGGTCGCGCAATCGAAGCGTACAGAACAAAAGTACACAGGTTCAGAGTCGCCTAGCAAAGCGTCGAGTTCAGAGCAGCATTTAAACGCGCATGCTTTCCGGTTCGTCGGCTCCCTTTCGCGGGGCATACGCTGAATGGAACTGTTGCGGCTTCTACCCCGCGTAATGGCTTTCCGCGGGCCGCCGTCATCTATAAGCGATTAGCTGACTCGTCGCCAGCGCGGCGCGTTCTTCCGCGAACGAAGCGCGCCCTTCTCGGAAGGATGCAAACAGAAACGCGACGATACGCGGAGGGCGAGATCGTCGAGCGGGCGCGGTGTTCCCTCGTAGTGGCACACAGCGTGCGGCAAGGGCGCAATTACCGCTTGCGGCAGAGGAGGGGTCACTGCGGCGAACTAGGGGAGAGGAGCCACAACAACCCAGAGCCGTGAAAAACAACTCGCATCGCAGGTGCAGTGAACGGGATTGCGACACGGCGCGCCCTTGCAAGACGCCGCACAGACGGCGACGTGCCGCCCAGTTGGCTGAGCGAGAAAGAAGACGCCGCAGCGCGTGCGTTCAGGTCGTCCGTCACGGATCCGAGACCGACGGCGAGTACAAGTATTGTCGCTGGTGTTTCTAACTGGACGTTAGTACATTTCATTGGACGCAAATCCCGAGGCGCAACTTCTTTTGTACACATTGCGGTGCGCACGGCTGACGAGCACACCGAGTGGTTGCACCGCTCATATACAACCGTTCTCAGATGCCATGGACAGGCAGACCATGGCGACGGCTCGGAGAGAAGGCCAGTTCCTGCGCCACTTACCACTTCATTGCAGGCGTAAGAAAAAGAGACGCGCCCGCAAGGAAGCGGAGGAAAGAAAACTTTCTATGGAAGCCTCGCAAAGGCCGACATTCACCGTTCAGCTCAACGTCTGGCTTCTCAACCAAAAGAAAAAGCGCCTCCCATCGCAGGGGGACGAAAGCGGCACTGAAGCGAGAAGGGACATGTGACTTGCCCTTGAAACGACCTCGGAGTGTTTACGAAAGCGCCAGCTTATTGCGGTCCAGCCCCGGAGGGCAATCCAGATAGCGGGCCGGCGATAATCCGGCTCAAACCCCCTTGAGCCGCCAGGTTCGGCAGACGTGAGCTGGACCCCATTAACGGAACGGAGGCCCTGCTACAGCCAACCAGCGTGCAACGCAGCCTTATTGCATGGCGGATACACATGGCGAGCATTAAGTCCCAAAAGCAATACCCAGAGAGAACGTTGGTCGCGCTGTCCGCTGCTGAGACGTACGCATTTTAGCCTTCGTCCACGTTCCGAATTACAACGGATTCTGAACGCACGAAGCAATGGCACACGTAACAGTGGTACTTGTACTATGTATTGACAGCAAGCACGAGCCAGCCTGCAGGGTCAGCGTGTCACGCACAGCTGTTAACTATACACGGCCTAAGCGCTTTATTCTATTCTAATGCGATCAGTGCTGGCTAAAACGATGCGCACATTCAGTTCTATAAGCTTTCATGTTTCACTGGTTTATGCAGACTGCAACAGTTCTAAGACAAATCGGCCAACTGGGAATATCATTACGGTCTGCTTCACAAAAGTCTTCAGGTTTTGGAAATATCCATTCCATTACCCCTACCGCAACGGTAGTCTACCTGACGCTACATACTATGTGAGTAGGCGCTGCGGACAAGAACGTACCTCGTTTTAGAACAGCGCAAAAGGTCAAAAGGACGAGAAGAAAAGGGGATGTGACAAGCGTCGAAATAGCCACTAGCTCGCCAACTGTTTTGTTGTAAAATATGCCTTGCAGTGTCCCGAACATGGTGCGCTTCGTTGTAGTGGATCGTGGGAATCCGAACTGCAATTGCTGATGACCGCTTGCGCAGTGGACGACTTCGTCGCTGGCCAGCTAAAGTGCATTGCATGCCGGCGGCACGCTATTGTTTTGAAAGACACACAGCGTGGTCAGTCAGCGACCTGAAAAAGTTGCGCATAGCAAGATTTGCGCTCAGCAGAGGAGGCATATTTTCGTTCTCTTCGCGACACCAGGTTACACGAGAAGCTTGCAAATTACTCTACAGGCAGCGATCGAAAGGCCGGTCGGGAGTGCTCCATTTATACTTCTCTGCACAAAGGTCATTTAGTATATACAGAAGGCCGCACTACACCGCTCATCGCAAAGATAATGAGACAACGAAGCCACGTTGCTGGAGGAGGAAACAGAACCCTAGGTTTCGGCATGCTCAACATCGGTGCATTGCCGCATCGCGCATAACTGCAATGTTGCCCAAACCATAAATTGTGCAAACCGTAAGGAATCGACGGCTACAGTAACTCTGCTGGGAGACACGGTTAATTTATACCTGCACTTGATTCCATACCTAACCCAAAACACCATAAAACACGCTTACTCCGCGACACGATATTCAGCACGGAGTTTTCCGCTAACTCCACCATGATCACTGTTCACGTTTAGTTGCTATAGATGCTGATGTTCACCTTAGTTGTTACTGCTGGCTGATGTTCATCTACGTACACCTTAGATGCTAGATCTTGCAACGGCACACTTGAGTGTGAGCCTTCCAGCGCTTGTCGACAGCCAGGCGAGAATACTCAAGACAGGCAGAAAAAAAAGAGAGAAAAAAACGCGGACAGCCTGAAGATCCGTCAATGCCGTATGCTTAACGAACCCTGCCAGTGGCGAGTTACGGTCGCACGACAAATGGACCACATTTGCAAACTATACGCCCCCGGTGGGCCGACAAAATGCACGCGAAAAAAGTACCCTTTCTCCAGTGATGATTTCGCGATAAGGCGACTCTTTGCTCTTTTGGTCTCGCTATTTTTACTTGGAGTATATAGTTTACGCACGTCACCGACCCGCATGGATGCTAGTCCCCGTTGCTTCGTCACGAACGATGCGCGCTCCCGACAGAGTAGACACGCCAGAATTGCGAAACAGAGTCTGATTAAGCACCAAAGAGCGGCCGCAAACGGCATTTGCGAGCAGCCGCGGTTTCTGCGAACGACTTATGATAGTGAGAAGAACCACGCTCGCATTTCCTCCCCGCGTTTGTTTCGCCCCGGCAGAACAAGATGGGACACGACGGACGAAAGGGCGATAGGGCAGACCACTAGGCCCAGCAGACGGAGTATCTTCTCCGTTTTCTGCTTTGACACTGATCGATCACCTCCGCCTGCTGCACTCTCGGCAGCGACATCAAAGACAGCGCCGGCCAGTGGAAGTGCCCCGATGGACCGCGCCCTTGCGCCAACCAGGTGCAGCCGAGGCGCTTACCGGTGCCTGTCCATATCAGAAGCGCTCGCCGCATCGCTAGTGAAAACGGCCGAACCATATCAACGAGGCCAGTGATGCGCCACAACGCGGCGGCGAGGCTAATGAAGCGGGAACTACCCCCAACACCGCCAGTGCCGTAGGAAAACAGAGGGCGGCACCACATGATCTGGAAACCCTGGGCGTGCGATGATGTCACCGTGAGTCGGCGGCTACGACTACATAATTAGAGGCTACTTGTTCCACGAATCGGACGTTTTGAGTGGTTAGCACAACGTAAATGACTGCGCCTTAAGTGAATAGAACGGTCTATACGTATTTCGTGTGCCTCAACTCCTGGCGATAAATGCATTACAGACAAGCACATGTGCTAGGATGCAGTCATCACAATGACGTGATGCAACCCTCGCAGAAAACCGCAGATCGAAAAGTGGCTGCCGGTTAAGCACAAGTGTGTCGCCAGAGGTGAGAACACACGACAGAGCGGGGCCAAGAGCACCACGTGAGTCAACGGGAGGCCGACGCCTGTCCTTTGTATTATTTCACTGTTTGGCTCGTGTATAGTTGACTGCGGTGGGCCAGAAATGTGTGGGCCCCCATTTCAGAGCAAGACTCCTAATCCGTTCCAAGTCACGACGCTGCGTGTTAGTTGAAAGTTTTTTCAGAAGTACATTGTGCGCACGCAAAGGTACAACTGTGTGTGCCCTTGCGCTACTCCGCACCTGCTGCCCTGCATTTAGAACGCGTGGTGCCGCCAGCGGATCACGAGGGCGTTGCGCCTCCGAGAGAGCCGTACGGCGCTCCAAAGTCACGCATCGCTTTGCAATGCAAAGGTAATCCACCGAGCAGTACTGATACACGCTCCAGATGGTACACCTTTCTGACTGTCGCGCCGACGACAGCCACGATCAAGCGTCGCACGCTCACGAGAGAAAGCGGATCACAACTGGCGCGGAACTGGGACCCCGCGCCTCGGCTCAAGAGCAGAGCGGCAGAAAAACTGACCGAAGGCAGCCAAAATGTCATGCGAGGAAGAAAAATGTGCAGCGCGCGCACGTTGCTGGCGTCACGGACTTCAGCCGGCTCCTGCGCGCAAACATAACGCACTCACGCGGGGAAAATATCGTCCCTGGCCGACTGCGAGCGCAGAACAGACTCGAAGTTGGCCGTAAACAAAGGAGCGAAGGCCAGCGGTGTAAAGCTAAACTTTAAGACAGATAACGTCACGAGCCCTTCCTGAAACGGTGGTATGAAAGCGCATATCATCGAGTGACAGGGACACAAAGGTCAGCCATCAGTCGACAACCAGACGTTAGTTCTGAACTGTGGACAGCAGAAATGTTCATGCGTTGAACTCGCGCGTATAGCCTGGTTTTCGCATCGCGCTGAATTGCTTGCTTGTAACCCAACATGTATTTTTGCGCGATGAACACTGAATACGTGTGCGCGAACGAAACTATACCGGTTAACAAAAAGCTCAAAGTATGATGATGACAGCAAGATGGGTTTTTTTTTCTTTTCGTTAACCTCCACCACCAGGGCATTTTTAGCATCAACATAAGGCAACATCGCCTTTGATAGTCGACTAGAGATGCAGTTCAAAAGTTATTACGCGACCTATGCCCACCTCGCTTTCTTTTTCTCGACTTTTTAGCACTATATACAGTGCTATGGTGAAAACCAGATGAATATCTGCACAAGTCCTTTTCCTTTCTTAATTATTATTTTTTGACCATGCCGTGAATGCCAGTAGTCGAATGAAGGGAACAACCCACGCCAGCTCTGCCGAATGCGGGCTCGTCACACGCGCGTAAGGCAGGAAGTTCGTGCTCCTCGCACGCTCGTGGCAGAAGAAGAGAAAGGCTCCTCAACACGACGCACCGTTGACGCAAACGCAACTTCGGGCTTGTGCCTCCGACCTACGGAGAAGTGCTGTGCTCCATATCGTTCTAGGCGGCTATTTCTGGCTGCTGCGTTGCGACAGCAAGAGGGCGACAGTTCATTCGGACAGCAGTGGCAAAGGAGCGAGGTGGGAGCGTGAAGCGCACACCGCCCGCTTTCGGGTCTTCGGGACGAAACGCTAGACGGGATCGACATATCGCGACGAGTGAGCGCGCGCTGCAGAAAGCCGTAGGTGCTAGTTCTGAACGACGTGTACGCAAGGTAAAATCAGTGGGGTGCGCACTAGCGCAGGGGTCGTCTTTTACGACAACGCCTCTTCCGAGCACAGCGCCTGTTCCGTACACGAGCGGCGTCCCGCTATTCAGATACTGGCGACTGCTGGCGCAGGAAGAAAAAAAGAAAGGAAGAGAAAGGGTCTTGCTGCATCTTTTTCAGAGCAGCGGCGCTGCAGCGCTTGCGACATATTGCGCCACGCTCCTGGGTCCGCATTAACGAGGAAAAGAAATCTTCAACGGTCGTTCTCGGAACTGCGCCCGGCCAAGGTGACCCCTTTCGGCCGCCTCATCTGAGCGGCATTGCGGTCAACGGTGCGGCGGGCGCTGCAAGGTGCTCGAACCGACGTGAGCGTTGGCGCACTGCTCGCTAATTTACTGGTTTAGAGGCGCCACGCATTAACATTGCGAGAACAACATCGTTCCGCACATCCCTGCCGGAACAATCGCAGCCGCAGGATATCATTTGCTCATGCCCGACTGCTTCTCAAGGAAGACATCAGTCACAGCTCAATTACTGGCGTAGCTTGTCGACGTCTAGAGGCACACAAACACACACATTGCAGACAGGTCCGCGCTGTGACAGTGTATAGTCCCTTAGATCTTAGGTGATGTTCCATACCCCTTGGGATGGACGTCATTGGCTCGAAAATAAGACACTTCCTTCTGACGGGCACTTTGTACTTCTTTCCTGGCATTAGAGCGAATACCAATTAAACTGCACGTTTGGCTGTAGCAACGTTCACAAGCTCAAGCATGCCACAAAGCCACAGTCGAAGCGAACACGCTTGCCCACCTGATAAAATCGCAGCTCAGAGTAGTCCACGAATCTCAGGAAGCGATCGGTCAGGTACTCAACGGGCTTCAGCAGTTGATCCCACACGCCAACTCGATCAATGAAGCTGATGAATTTCTGCAAAGAAAGAAAAATATATAGCGATAGTCAGCATACGGGGTACTTGTTTAGGTCAACGCTATGCACTCTCAGATGAGACACAAAGCATTAACGCAATTCCGCGCAGGGCAGGACTTCCTCTAGAGCGTGCGAAAGAATGCACTCGTTTATTGACGTGACACGCCAAATCATTCAGTGTCATTGCAAGTGTTGAGCGGTCGAAGAGTGTCCGTTTATTAAGTGTGATCAACGCAGACGACGGTGGGCTGGGATATTTAGCGCCTCTCCGTGCGATAGTCGCCTGGCGTACAGCGGTACTGTCGCCCGCACTCTCCCGAACAGCAAGATCGTACGCTGTACAGCCAAGTATATACGCTGATACTACGACAGGCTGCGACGTACGAAGAAAGAACGAAAGGGAACTTCTTCCTTTCGTGCCACACTTGCAGCAAGCCGAGGGCGAAAAGAAATACACAGCAGGCGGTATTATACATACTGCGGACGGATGAACATTGTGGTTCAAGCACGAGGTTCATATCAAGCCATGTGTCACGTGTCTCATTTTCCGCGATTCCGGGCAGCATTAAAATATATCCCTGATAATGTTCTATGCAACACGAGTCACGAACTAGTTAAATGAGTCCGTGAGTGGAAGCCCGAAATTGTGCCCGGCGTATGCCAATGTTTCTCAGTGCGCGTGTCACGTAGCACAGGCGCGCTTTGGACGAGAAAAACAAGCCGAAAAAGAAATAAGGACGCACAAAAATGATGCGGGAGAGGTTTGACCCGCGTGTCTCGGCCCTTAGTTTTCCGTCACCTATACAGTTCAGCGCCGCACACTTGGAATATCCCCCGCTCGAGGCTGGAGCAACAGCGGTACCCACAAGGCTGATCAATGAACGGCGGTGCCGGTCGATACTCTCGGCGGCCCTAGGGAGGCGGGACCACGTTGCCATGGCAGCACGCAGTGACCTTGAGAAACTGCTCCCGAGAGAAACCCAATTTAATTCCGCATGACGCGCCGCGACACCACATGCAGGCGCTTTTTCCTTTTGAGCAAAACGTCGTCGGTCCACATCGGTGGCGCACTCGACGACGGAAGTGAAAGCGCCCGCGGTGCGAGCGGAGCCCATTTCCGTAGCGTTCTTGGACGAAAGCAGAAAGAAATAAACGATCAGCAGCGGCTTCAAAGGCAGAACCGCTATGGTCCGATAATATACAGATCCTCATTGTTTCGACACCTGCGGCTCGCACGCAAGCGCCTCAGCGCGAGAGTGTTGCGTTCCATCGCTCTACCAGAACGTGTTAGCCGCAGCAAGGAACTTAACCGACCACTGAAGGGGGGGAAGAAAAACAAGACGCTCCTGTCGACACTACAACGTTCGGCGATGGTGCGCTGCAGGCCCCGCTAAATTCGGGACGTAAAGCGTGCCACGTGCAAGCCTCCGTCGAGGGCATAGACGCGAACCTCACCCACGCGTTCACAAGTGGCATTGCCAGTTATGATGAAATTCCACGGTTCACTGTTTGCCTGCTATATGTATATGGTGCGGGCTGAGGCTTTTATTTTTATTAATTTACGTGCCTCAAAATAAAAATCAGAAAATGTTCAGTAGTGCGCCTAGGCGCAACGAAACTTATGATATTCGCAAGAAAGTACAGCATTTATGCTGTCCTATCTTACACCTTTTGAGAATAGCAAAAAAAAAAAAGTTAGATCAGCAGGGCCAAAACAATTTAATCAGCTAGGCTACGGGAGCCATATACACGAGGCACTCCGCGGAACTGTTCCGAATGCGACGAGAAAAACACGTATTCCCAGAAATGTATTTTATTTCGCAAATACTACAACTTAGTGCAGAAATTATGCACAACCCCTGACAAGGAATGCCACCCTAACGTTCTCTATAGGCTTTTCACAGTGGACCGCTGCTGAATGAATAACATGTCGCCAAGTGTACTTCACTGTATGAAATTTAATCAGAAGAAAAAAAAAGCCCAGGACAGATGAATGATATGGCCATTCACGTGGCTACTTTCCATGTTTATCACGGCATAATTTAGTATAGTAGATAGCCGGTCAGAATAGAAGACCGTGAACGCCGGTGCAGTGGCTACCAGGCTACTTGTGGCATGAGATCACTAAAAAAGCGCTGTAAGATGAATGCTTAACAAGAAAGGCCCTAAGACGAATACGGCTGCTTGCACCGTTAGATGACAGGTACTGAAAGCATCGATGGAGCTTTTTTGACTAAAGCATACCACAGAATTCAGGAGCGACTACATAACTGCGACAAATGCGGACACAGTTCTGGGCGGCCTCTTCCAGAAACTAAATTGCGCGAAACATTCTTGTGCAATGAACGACTGAATACAACCACAATCATAGGAAATGATTTACGCATAGAGAGAAATCCGACGCTAGAGATACCTACAAAAAAAATTCAATGGTGGGCTTTCCGTACCAAGATATGATTATGAGGCACGCCGTCGTGGGGTACTCCAGATTAATTTTGACTGCCTGGGGTTCTTTAACCTGCACCCAATGCACGGTAGACGGGCCTTTTTGCATTCGCATCCATCGAAATGCGACCGCCTTAGCCGGGATTCCATCACCCGCCCCCTCGGGCTCAGTAGAGTCAAAGCCACTACGCCACCACGACGGGTAGCTGTACAAAAACAATGGTACCAAAGGTAGTGACATCGCTGCAACAAAGCTTGAAGAAAAGACGCAGCGATATGAGGGAAACATAACTATGTACCCTATACCGTGCGGCAGGGCCCCATACAAACACCAGGCATTGAAGACTGCATGATGGGGAGAAAACGAGCCTGCCAGGACTAGCGAATTAAATCAGCGGGGACGTCACTTGCAACGCATACTACCTAGCAAACGAAGGCCGCTTACAAGGACTTCCTCTGCTTATACGCGCAATCAGGAAAAGCGCGTGGCGAAAGGGGAACGACTACGGGAGATATCTTGGTCAGCAAGCAGCAGAGAACTCGATCGGCTGCGTGACCTAAAACTGAGGTCACCAGCTGTGCCGACGGAAAGCGAAGAGTAGAATTTTGTTGTTTTGTGCCGCAGTAGTGCAAAGAAAAAGCAAGGTGCTCATTGCCACAAAGAGCGACCAAGTCCACCGAAGTGGCAAACCCGAGCGCACCACCGCGTTGCCAGCAGCCGGTCACAAACGAGGCATTCCTGTGGGCACTACACAAGCCCACGGAGGCTGCAACACGAAAGAGCAGCAAGGCGAGGCCTTAACAGTGGATCTTTGGTTCTGAGCCGTTTCCAGGCAATCGTTGAAAAGAAAGCGAGCAGCGCTAAATGCCTAGACGACAGCTTGACGCCAGCAAGCTACCGCGTGCGCATGTGTGTCAGTGCTTCGATGACGTGGCATCGTTCTTCGTTACGTGCTGTGTAAGAGATGCGCGTGTGCTGTTGCCGAGAAACACTTTGAAGGCGTAACTTCTGCGAGCGAGAAATTTCTTCGCAGTTTCAGTACGCAGCCTTCAAATAAATTCACGCACACACTTCTGAAGATATGTGTCCAGATCGTGAAGAACTGAAGCGTCTTCGCAGGTCATGCGTCCTGTGAAATTTTGGTGGTAACAGTACAACGACGCTCTTTCTTCTGCCGACGATCCGAGGACGCGTGCATTAGCTATATTTTCACAGATTCCGCACACACAAGGCATTTGCGGTTAAAACAAACGTCCACTCTTCAGCGACGAAGCGACTCCGGAGACGCCCTGTGCTGAGCTGGGTCCTTGCGCCCGAAACCCAGGAAGGGTCACAGGAACGGTCGACACCGATTAATCACGGCCTTCTGCACGACAGACCGCAGAACGTCGGCCACGTCCAACCATTTTCCACGTCAAACTCAGCGTCCTGTCCGTCACGCAACGGGGCGGGCGCGCTCTTTTGGGCGAATGTGTCCAGACACCCTCTCAACAGCGCAACTTCCCCAGTGAGGTCCTTGCCAGAGCGGTCGCGATGCAGGATGCTTGAAAAGCGACCGAGCGTGCGGCCGCGCATGCGAGGAGGTCGAATCATTTTGCGCCAGAGATGACGCCCTTTGTGCGTGGCCAGCGGGAGCGACGCTTTATGGAGACATGCCTCGTGGAGCGTGCATCCTGTGCCGGCGGCCGAGACGCGCAACACGCACACGGCATTGCTCGCACCTGGCTTCGCGAGCATGCCATGAAAGCGCCATCAAGGCAGCGCCGGCTCAGAACAGGTGCGCGGACTGTCGCTCTCAGTCCCAGAGTGGCAGGGCCGAAGAGAGCGGTTCGATTCTGTGGAACTTGTCGCCACCAATCGGCATATTATATATATATATATATATATATATATATATATATATATATATATATATATATATATATATATATATATATATATATATATATATATAGAGAGAGAGAGAGAGAGAGAGAGAGAGAGAGAGGGCTGTCCGGTCTTCGCAACCAGACCTACATGGTCAGGTGTTGCTTTTATAGCATGATCACCCGGCTCAGTACTAGCGCTTGAAAGGAACGAAACATATTCGGTCTTACCGTGATAAAGAACGAGGCAACAGCTTCAAATCAGCACTCAAGTTTCACGCACATTACATCGTGCATCCCAACTATTCCCATTCTTAGTGCTTCCAGGCTGTGCTGTCCCGCGAGCAACCATACACACAACCCACTACAACACAGCCCTCAGCTGAACGACACGCTATAGTTTGGTAAATACTCTGAATGACAAATCACCGAGTTATCTCTGAACCAAACAAAAGCAGTAAAGCACCATGGACGCGACCTTTTGGGGAAATACCGGCCGCGATGTGACGAATTTTGCCGGTTCCAGTTCGTACAGCTTTCAACTTTTTCAAGCAGCAAATAAGGCATGGTGGCTGTATTGTTTCTTCCCAGGTCATTTTGAAGGCGGTTTAATGCAACACGCAACTGTTCTCGTGCAGATGAAAACCTAAGTTTCAAGCAGCAGGTGCCGCCGCAAAGCTTTCGCGGGCGCCAAAGAGCTTCGCCGTTCGCAAGCCTTCTTTCCCACAAGTAAAGCGATACAAGATTTCGACAGAAACCAACTGCGTCGACGTGATGGAATATTTCGTCATCACCGATTGATTTTAACCTCACAAAGCAACACAAGCTATGAGAGACGCCGTAGTGAACGCTCCGGAACAATTCTGACCACGTGGACGAAGACGCACCTAAAGCGTGGTGATCAAGCGCTTTGGCAATACGCACCCATCGGGCTGTGGTTGGTGAAGCCTTCAAAACAAACACTGAAAAGCAATGATGCTGTCGCCTACAAACAGAGCAATAGTGAAACGTGCAAAATCTCAAAGTGACATCGGCCAAATGAATGTGGCAGAACGGGGAAACTCGACATGCACCGTGAAGCGCTTGAGAAGTGGAATGCGTTGTCACGGCTCATACTCGACCACGCATGCGATCCACGCTTTGCCCACGTGGCGGCGCAAAGGTTCAGTGGAGCTGCACGGGGTTGCTTACAAAGGGTTCTTCGCGGCGAGCACTACAGCTGAAATTATGCAATGAAATTTTTTTTTTATCTCCCTTCTGGAAAAGAATCGAGTTGTGTATGGCGGAGGAGGCTTAACTCGCTTTAAGCGGATGACACAATGACAGCAAGGCCGATGACACGCCAGTGAGTCACGCCGCAGAGTGTGTGCAGGTGCGACGGCCCCCAAAACAAAGTGACGGGCTTTGACGGCGCTCTGGAAGCCGCGGAGAGCGAGAGAGGCCCGACTGGCGGCGCCGCCGAAGTGGGTCAGGCCCGGCGGCCAAACCGGTTGACGGCGGCATCACTGGGCAATTCAAAGGCCATCAGGACACGCCGGGCGCAGTGCACAAAGACGGCGAAGGCCGTGCTCGCCGCCGGAGGCCAGGGACCTCCCGACGGGCGCCACCGGCCGCCAACGATGGTGCCGGATTAGGCGCGAGAAAAATTGCGAGAAAATCCTACTTTATGTGTAAACACGAACTGCTCCCATTAAAAGTGCCATCTTCAGTGCAAGCTGGAATATTGGGCCTAATGAATTTGCACGGCAAAGCCAACAGACTGGATTATACAATCACGGCTGCCTAAAGTAAAGTATGTGCATCGGTCAGCTTACACATTCAGCCTGAAATCGAGTGGTACAATTCATGTGTGTGTGTGTGTTCGACCAGGCCAGTCAAGGTCCCAATTCTAGGATGTCATATGCTCCAAACCTCCTCTTGCGACGGTACGCGGTGGTGACACCTGTGACTGCCAGTCTCGCATGCCATCGCAATGCGCATTCCGATAATATTCAGCCATCACAGGATGCACGGTGGACACGCGACGATGGCGTTCCGACACCGAGAACGATGCCGCGATGGTAGTGGAAAGTAATAACGCTCGTCTACCGACATGTGCAATGAAGCTGAACAGGTTTAAATTGACCCAGAGCTACGTCGTCTCTCAAAATTAACCTCGTGATTTGGGATGTATAACGCTAAACGTCACGTTTCCCCGTGAAGCACTGCTGCTTCGCCTGCTCAAACACAACGCATTGGCTTAGACTATCGACATGAAGCAGGCAGCACATTCATGACTGTGGAGCGCTTGCCACCTACTAAATACAGCGCGCGGAACAACGCTACTTCGTACGCAATATTTATCAATCTCAGCTTTGTACGTGTCTATAGAGCACGTGCTGATGGCAACCGGAAAGAGCGGCGGGCGGAGTGCGCACACACGAGTTAACGGCTTTCAGGGGCATGCCAACTCTCATGGCACGGTTCCAAGAGCGCGCCGCGGGGCACCTCCAGACTGGCAGACGCAAGACTGCGCAGTCATCTCGCACTGGAAAAGAAAAGCACGCAGGTTACTCGTTTCCCAACCGCGGTCATTAGAAAACCTGCATGCTCTATCCAAGGCTAGGTTCCTTCTTAACGCGCACATCAACGACAGACTTACCAATCGCTCGCTATTTTCTTTTTTTTTTTTTTTCGGGTCTCGCTTTCATCATGCTTGAAAAGCAATTTGCCCCGCAGTAAGTTACGGAAAGGCTCATAGCCATACCTTAATGTACAGTGGTCGAAAAGCACCAATATGGCGTTCTCAAGCGCGAATCTGAAGCATTTTCCTTCCCTGTCCTTACGAGGAGCGCCTCAAATATACCGCAGCTTGTGGACACACAGCAGAAGCATACACTTTATGACGGCAAAACCTTAGTTGAAGCTCCGTGTAAAATACGACTTCTACGTAATTGACTTCTTCGACTTCTACACTAATCGTATGATTAGTGTAGAAGAGTGCGGTGCCTTGAAAGCACGTGATATACGAAGGGAAAGAAAAAGTAATTAGTTCATATTAGGGTACCCCCTTCGCTGCCTTTTCCTCCATTTACCTTCTTATGGAAGACTTCACCCGGTCCTGGCTTTCCCCGCGCATTAACAACGAAAACAAACTAAAGAATACATAAATATGCAGACAAAAACAAACCTTTGGAACGGTTCGACTAGATTATACAAGGCAGATACAAAGCAACGTCTAGACAGCCTCACACGGCATTGTCAAGAGCCAGCGCTTCCGGCGAGTGCTCAGGATGATGCCCGATTGTAGACAAACTTCGAGCCTGTCCCTCATATTTACTGTGCTCGCGTAACGGGGACGAAGGAGAAAGGTATAATTCAGTACAGTCCCACTGAGGGGGGAAAATATTTTAGCGTCGAGCGGCACAGTGATCTGGACGCGCGAAGCAGCGGCCAACACGCAGAGGTTGAGGGAAGGAGTTGGCCGCTACCCCGTACTCGCAAAAAAGGGGGTCGCAGCGGCGGCAGTCTCTCAACTAGGAGGAGGGAGAGAGAAAAGAACACACGTCACGAGCAGGGAGCGCGCGCGCGCCTGGCGATGCTCGATTGCAGCGAAAACGAGCAGCAGCTTCCTCGAGAGAAGCGGAAGCGGTGACCAGAGCGCGCGCGACTGCCGAGGATGGCCGGCATTTGCATGGCCCTATCACGCCGAAATCATTAGGCTGCGCGGCAGGCCTCATTCAGCGCCTGCAACAGCAGCACCAGGGCGTGCTCGAAACTTTCTGCGATGGAAAAAGCCGAGCCACCCGGCACAGCACGCGTCCGAGAAAGAGCGCTGCACGTGCCGGACTACAGGAGCGCGACGCTCGCGCACGGCGAAGCAGGGTACACAGTTCTGCGTGAAGCGAAGGCACACTCGGGACCAGCCTCCTTTTCCTAATGGACGCGAGGTGTAAGCACAATGTGGATCATTTAGCCGTGTTCAGTCTATCAGCCAATCGAGGCAGGCGACGAAATGCCCCGGAGATAGGACCTTCGGTGAACCACTGGCCCTCCACACGCATTCAAAATCACACACGAAGGTGGGGAGGGGGTGGGGGGTCACTTCCATTCCGCGAAAAAAATAAAAATCTGGTTATGCCACTGAGCACAAGCGAACTGCTGGGAAGAAGTGGCAGCATTGTGCCGCATTAGATTCACTGTTTCCTCACATCACGTGCGTATACACTTGCTCTCACTTTGTCTTCAAACTACGTTGCTATCTCGTGCGCCTCCAGACGATGCTACACGCAGGAGAGAGAAAAGGTATTCCAGCGGTCGGCGGCGCGATGCTCCACTCGGCAGAAGCGCGGTGCTGGGTTGCATCCGGCGCGCCATGTGATCGCCGGGGTATCCTCACCGAAGGCCTTGAACAATGGCTGCGCGAAGTGGAACAATACCGGAGCCTTACGCTCGTGCCAGCCAAGCAGCAGTTCCCGCGACGACACTGTGCCCACATTCGGCCAGTCAGAAGTCACACACATGTTCCCTGTCCACGGGCAGGCATTCAGCCCCGTGGCAACGTTCGCGTTAAAGACAGCACGAAGCTATATAGCAAAGTTGATGAGATATATAGTGAAAATGTATAATAAAGCAAAAGTGAGTATATGCGCAAGTGTTAACACAAGACAGCGGCCGCCATACTGTACATATATTCAAGACGAGCAGTGCAAGACTGGTTAAATAAGTTGGCGTGTATCATCTGCATCCTGAAGCTGGAGTGACAAGAAGAAACAATTTTCCAGCGTGAACGCAGTTGTCGTAGTCGTTTGCAGGCGTGCGGAATCCCGCTGTACAAGTATAGCTCGTCCAACCATTCCAACAACATCATAATAGTCACAAATGGTTTAGAACACTGAAATGAAGTGCGATAATAACGGGCGAGATTAGCGGCTACTTCTGATACATGGGCTCCCGTCGAGAAAACACGCCTCGAAGGATAACCCGGTGTGTGATGGCTGTGGAACATCTATGGCCAGCAAGGCCATGGATGTACAATTTAATATAGGTTACGTCATCCACGTGCAGGACACAGATGCATGCGTTCAGCTATCCTGCTCTATGGTTGGCCCATATATAGAGACCCTTTGTTGTCGGCAAGCAAGCCAGTTATTTCGCATTTCGCCAGCTTTTAACTTTCGGAGATAGAATCGCTGAGGGGCCCCCAGAGCCCACGGATGAGCCGAATGCGATACGCCAGGTCCAAAAATGACAAAAGCACGTCGCGAATCGCAAGCAGCTCGCTTCACGATAGATCGAGGCAAAATATCGTCCCCTGCGTCGATGCCTCGAATTTCGAATGTTTTTACCGGATGACGATGCGTAGCATACAACTAGTAAGCACTGAATGTGAAGCCGCGATAACGAGCCGATTTGCTCCTCCACCCACGTCCACCTGTTTTCGCATTTTTTTTTTTTTCAAAGTTCGCACAACAAGTTCCTTCAATTTATGTAGTGGTTACCGCGAGCTCTGCAGCCGGCGTCGGAATCATTACGGACGCACCGGCGGTCTCCACCCGTCTAGATCAAACGCAAGCCTGAGTTGCGAGGTGAGAGTTCAGTGCAGCGTCGTGCACAATCGCACGCCTCCTACGTCCTAATCGCAAGGCAACGCAGCCGCTGAACGCGTCGCATCTCCACAAACGCCCAGCAACACGGGCGTGCAGCGCAGTAAAGCGAGAAGCGGTGGGAACGGCAGCAGCGGCGCTAGCACAGACGCGCTTCTGTTTTCCCCGGCACCAGCAGAGCGCGGCGGCCATTGTTCTCGGAGCCAGACAATGCACGGCAAGCGCAGCGGTGTCTGAAATTGGATCGTACACGCAGCGGATGGGGGGCTTCCGATACGCGCGCGCTTCTTTGGAACACGACTCGACGGCGAGGGAAACGTGGCAGCCACGACTTGGAAGGGAGATGTACTGCTGCTCTCCCGAGAAACATCACGCGGACTGCACACGAGCAAGACGCAGGAACACGGGGGCGGCAGACGCGGGAAAATAGCACGGCCGCGCTAAACTTAAGCTCTTCGTGCTTGAATGTGCGTTCGTAAGATTAAGCAGAAAGCTTCGTTCGCTGTAACTTTGGGTTTGTGGGTCCGCAACAAAGTGGCGATCGAGATGCCTGCGAATGCGGCGTCCGTGCGTGTCTTATCAATCAAGACACGGAAAAGAAGAGCTCGCACGTGCAAGCTTGTTACGGTGCAATGATCGACACCCATACAGACATTTCGCAGACGGAACGTTAGCCCGCCAATCAGGTCGTGACGCACATGTTCCAGTTGCAGAGTTCAGGAGAGACGTCAGCAAAGTCGCACGCGTCAATAACAGATGGTAAAAATTACTGCTGCGGGAGGAAACGACCGTACAGCTGACGCTGAGAATGTCGGTATGCCAGAATGGTTGGGATATGGGAAAAAAAAAAAAAACACTGAGATAACCACAAAGAGGAAGAACATGATAGCTAGAAAGAGATGTCATTGAAAGTTATTTTAAGGGAAGTTATGCATCTATGATGCAGGACGAAGCAAGCCAAGCACCGCGTTCACAAGGAATGACATGTCTTAATAACGAATGCACAGGCCAGCTTAAGAGCCCAGCCATCAGAACGACGTACGAAGGCGGATAAATGTCAGCCACGATGTGACATTAAGGAGACTCTAAATGGACAGTAAAATTATGCACTCGATTTCCATGCAATAAAAATGTAATATAATTACAATTGCGCATAAGACGTTTCATGCAGCAGTTACAAAACAAAGCGCGTACGCGGCCCTAACCGGATCTATAGTGGAAGACAGGGAAATACGATAAATATGTTGCATTAACATTAATCAAATGTCGACTGGAACACATTGCGATAGCGAAATTATGTATCCGAGGATAATCAGTCATCCAAGAAATGCATTAGAAAACGATGAATTTTCTTAGGATATCGCACTGACGACCTAGGGGATCACGTCGAATAATGGCGCGAACATGAACAAATTTAGACCACGTCACATTATTAGATTTCCTCCTTTCCTCCTCCTCCTCCTCCTCCTCCGTGAGTAAACCACAAAAGAAAAAAAAAATCTGACTAGCATATGATTAGTACCGTATATATGATGTCCGACGGAAATTCCTATCCCCTGTGGAAAATACAGAAGTGCGGCTAAAGACGTGCCAACAAAGAAAACCCTCTCTCTCTTTCTCGGCGCTTACTCTGCTCAGAGTGGCAGCCAATGCGCCCTTGAATGACACCGCGCGCTCGCAACAGCTCCCCCCCTTTTTTTTCTCGTTCTTTTCTCCCGAAGGTCTTCGCCATTTTATCATTTACCTCTAGCACACACGCCTTTTCGTTCCTTCGCCCAGCGGTAGCGTCACTACGGCTTATCCGGCGCAGCAAAGTTTTTTTTTTTTTTTTCTCTTGCGGACGGGAGACAGCACCGAAAATGGTGCGCACTAACAACCTCGCTGGCGGCGCAGACGAACCGGCTTCTTTCGATGGCCCGCACGCGATGCGAACGTCGATCTCTGCGCGGCCTTGCATAATTCAGGGGGTCCAAATTATCCTCGCATAGAAGATAAAGGCGAGCGGGAAACACCAAGGTAGTAAAAACGCATCAGCTTTCGCTCGCTTCCTCGACGGGTCATCCTTCTTTTGCGTAGCGCGCCACCGAGCACGAAAGAAATAGAAGCGGAGTGTGCCGCACGAAAATGGCGCGCAGTTTCGACGCTGCTGTCGCGGCGAGACAGATGATGGATGACGAGCCGTCCGTCCAGAGTTGTTGCCGAAAGGGCCCGCGGCCACAGTGACCCCTTGAGCCGCCCTGTAAGGCACACATGCTTGCACCCCGCCCCCTGCTTCCGGCAGCAGCGCACACGGACGAATGACTGAGCGAGCGGGTTGCGGCGACGCTCGCTCCTTTGGCGCGAAACTAAAGCAGCCCCGGCCCTGCCCCGCCGGCTTGCCGCGGGCCAGCTTGCGTTTGCGACTCGAGCACTACGCCGCACTGTTTGGGACGAGACTGCAGACGATAACCCACAGCTATCAAAAGCTGCATGCGGGCCGCCAGTGGATCTTGAAACGCGCCACAGTCAACACAACAGCTACACCACGCGCACAGTGTGGAAGCAAATTTTCACGTTATTATCACACGTGAGAAACTAAAGTCTGTACCGTGACATGAAAAGGTCATGTTCTTGCAACACACGACGCACTAGAGGAAAACTTGCCGCTGCCAGACTTCTGAGAACGACGCTCTAATACGCGAATTTATTACAGGCCACTTTTTCTTCCCTTTGTTCCTGCAAACTATATTTAATACCCGTGTCACACGGGCAACTCGGATGTCCTTCAAACTTCCTTCCCTTAAAGGACCGCAAGGGAGTTTCACCTCAAAGGAGTTAGCTCCGTGTCACACGGCATATAAGCAAGCTTTTGAAAGCTGCCACTGGGGGCCCATTAGGCGCTGCTCACCTCGTACGCGTCATGAAAGAAACAAGTTATATATTGCTAAAAAGTCTTGGGAAAGGCGTGAATCACTCATTCCGCATGCGCGAGACGTGCGATCGCGTTGACCAAAACAACAAAAAATGGCGCAGTCAGGCCAAACGCAGCAGCCATTTCGAGAGTCGAATGTAGCTGCTCAACTCAAATATCTTTGTCAGTGTTCAAATACTATATGATATGCAATAAAAACAGTTATAATTGTTGGTAAAAGTGAAATTAATAAAAATGAGGGTGATTTCTTGACTCGAAATTCAAGCACGCTTGGAACAAGAGTACTTACTCCCTTCAGTCTGCAAGGGAGATCTTCCATCTCCTTTCGCTAGGAACTTCCTTTGCTAAAGGACTGTCGTGTGACACGACAGTCCTTGGTTGAAGGGAGTTAAAAGGACTTTTGCCGCGTCCGTGTGGCAGAAGTATAAGACGCCAGCCTTCGTAGCACAATGCGAGAAAACATTTAAAAATATTTAGTAACAGTATTTTTGTATACAAACTCACTGGCAAAGACCCCTCGGAATGAATACTGCGGTCATTTTTTTTTTTAACGCAGGCACACAAAGATAATCCGAACGGCGCGCATATATACCATGTGCAGTGGCACTGTCATTATGCCGCATAGCGTGGATGGTTCAATTTCATTACGCAGCGCGCGCGCACACTCCCGTCACTATACGCGTACGTCACTGATCCTGTGGGCCGTGAGAGTAATGCACCAAATCACACTGATTAATCAGAGAGCTAGCAATCACGCTGTCACTAAAGTGCCCATAACGACAGTGATGGATGTGAAACATAACCGAGTTCGTGGTTACAAAAGAACGAAACGCCACGGTAACGCTAACATACGACAGAACCAAGAATAATGAACTGCTACCAACCCGCCCAAGTTTGTCGTTCTCCTAAACCGTAACAGATAGTTTTAGCCCCAGTGCCATGGCAATGCAGTAAAGGTTTCCGTTCAGAAAAACAAAGACGAGGTGCGAGGCAGCGGATTGGGCCTACTTTCACGAAGCATTTTCAACCGCGCCTAAATTCACCCACGGCGGGGAAGCTGCGCGCGCCTAAGTGGCAGTTGCCACAGGAGCAGCACTCGCGCGAAGCTGCTCTCGTCGCTCGACAGCTTAGCACGGGCGAGTTACAATCTCGCTAGCACGAAGCTTCTCTTTTTACCACAGCCGCCAAATGACGCCATTTAAATAACGTACATAGTCGAGGAGAACATTGACTACAGGGCGCCAATAAGACATGATTCTTCGCACATTCCTCCACGCAAAACTCGTCTCGCGCTCATCGACGTGAGAGAATTAATCACACCAAATCCTGTCACTGTACGGCGTTCGTCACCGGGATAAAGGAGCGATAGCCGGCCGCCTCCCGGACACTTCCGACGGCGCAGGAAAGCCGCGTCACGCGACCGAGACTCCAGGGTCGTTGCGCGCCACGCAGCTGCCCTCCCGCGACGGCGGCGACGAAAATAGACGCCAGACCGCGCGCCCAGTCGCGTGCACCGACAGCGGAGGAGAATCGCGAAAACAGCACGCGCACATCAACAGGTTCGTCCAAGTGCGACACGTTCCCTCCGCCGACCGACAGTGCAGCCGCGCAACGAGCATTGCCTCGCGAGACGACCAATGAACGGCGGGTGCAGCGAACGAGAAAGCGCTCACATTCGTCAGCATGCGCCCGCGAGCGTTGTGAAAGGGGGCATCGAAATTGCACTCCAGAATCCGGCCATATGCGCTCACACCATCCACGCGTCCCGAATAAATGTGCTCTCCAAGACTAAATGGCCAACGGGGAAGGAAACGGCATATACTGACGTGCCATCTTGAATCCACACGTTTTGAAACAGACGGCGTTCTTCGTCATGCTGCCCACGCGCGTTCCTTGACCTTCCAGAAAAAGTCAGAGCGTTATGTTGCACGGAGTCGTGGTATATGACACCGAAAACTGTACAACGTGCAGAAACACTTTTCATGGCTCGCCTTCTTGAACACCCGCCTAACGCCGCAGAGCAGACTGGCACTAGTCCAGTGGGAACGAAACGATGCGCACGCTGACAAACGGACCGCCTGGCAACGTGCCCGCCGGAGAAAACAAAGGCATGCTGCTAGGAGACTCTGCGTGTAACGTGCCATGTGTTGTAAAATCGCGCACATCCAAATCTGACACTAGCTCATCTCTACATATAAGTGACAAATCACCACGGCAATGAGACATCAGGACCCACGAATCGCTTTCAGAGTACTCAGGTTTTGAGGCAGATCTACTGCCGCCGTGCGTAAACGCAGACTGCGCACCAAGTTTTACTTTTGGCAAATCAGTTCAGCAGAATCCCGAGAAGTGGAGCAAGGTTCACGACAGGAAAGATTGTCATCCACCCTAGCGCAGCTTCGTGCTACGTTCGCGTGGATGGAACTCGTTTCATGAAGCTTCCTCTACTGATCTGCAATATTCAGCGTCCCTGTGCTTCGAGTTGTCGATTATTTCGCACCCGCGCTACGATCTCCTAGCCTCCCGGTGAGCTCAGATGGTAGAGTGACCGCCACGGAAAGGCGTTGGTCACGGGTTCGAATCCCGGAACGTGACAGTTTTTCGTCAACTGTGACGCTTTTTGAGCAACTCGAATGGGTTTCCTTTGCAGCTTCGTGCTACATTCGGGTGGATTTTTTCCTTGCAAGATTTAATTTTGCGTCGTGCGCAACATCACGAATCCTAGTTACATACAAAAAGGGGACGACAGATATAACAAGGAGAATTCCTTGATAGGTTAAAATTAAAATGGATACTCAATGTCACGAAAACTCCCGGACACGGGGTACATCGCCCAGAGCACGTTCGAACTAGATGCAGCGCGATATTGCATATAACGCCAAGCGTCACAGCGCTATCGATCGAGCACGAAACCGCAAACAGCGACACAGTTGCTCAACTTGCACGCACAGCAGCGCCAGCATATCTCTGTGCGATCTACTCTTCTCGGTTGCTCGTCAACGTGGGCGACTTCCACATAGAAACGCATAAAGGAGAAACGCAGTGCTCTAAATTGAGAGAGGCGTGCCAGAACGAAAAAAAAAGAAAAAAGCCCCGCGAAGGCGTTCCCGGAGGAACCCCGACCAGTGGCCTTGAACCTCAGGAGCCGACGGCCGCGAGGGCAAAGCGCTCACCACCTGCCGCTGTGGCGTGTACGCCAAGACCCCGTCGCGCAAAGTTCACCAGCCCCTCACCTCGACGACAAGTGTGGGCCGCTGCTGCTGGGCGGAGGAGACGCGCTTCCAGCTTTGCACGAAGCACTTTCTTCTTTCCTCTCGCCCGCTCCGCAGCGGGACGCTCGTGAAGGCTCACCGGCGTCGTAGGCAAACGTCGGGTTCAACAAATGCCACAACGAATGCGCGACGTAGAACGCGCTACTACTCGCCGTTTCGCGAGCTCGCAGCATCCACCTCGTTCGTTCGTGATTCGTCGATAAGAAATGAAGCCCAGCGCTACGCACAATGAAAACAACACACGTTGCAGTGGCGAGGGACAAGAACATGGGAATGTTCTCGAATCAATCTGGCACAAGACCACCACCAAGCGGCATCACGCGACGCTGCAGTAATGGCCGCAGCGTTGCGCCACTGTGACCCCGTTTCACGAACGAACATTAATCGCGAAGGGTTTGAACAAGCTCAAGTCTCAATGCGGCGAACGACGAGAAGTCGAAAACTGTCTCCGCCGCCGCCAGCACCACCTGCCCGTCGTTCGCGGACACCGGAAAAAGAACCTTCCTGCCAACGAAGCGTGACGCCGCGTGAAGGAAACAAGCGAGCCAAAATAGGGCCGACAGCAGGTCAGGCCGCTATTGTCGGGACGACGCGGCCGCAGAGGGAAGCCCGATATCTCGGAGCGGCTGGCGGGCAGACAGCGCGCGACTGCACGTACTACACAGAACACACGGGTATATATGCATGCACAGCGGAGCGCGTCTGCGCACATAACGGAGCTGGTCGAAGGCGCTCTGTTCACGAGGCAGCGAGCAAACGCGCCACCAAGGCCGAGACCCCCTCTCTCCTCAACGGGGGGTGCGTCACGCCGACATTGTCTTCCCACCGGGGCAACGCGCGCTTAACCGGGCCGCTATCAGCAGGAGTGCGCGAGGAAGTGAAGACTCCCTTTGTAGGCCTGGAACGCGAAGGGCGAGCAATGAAAGGCAGTCACGCGGCCCGCGCTGCTCGGACGAGAGCGCGGCTTATCGGACGCCACACGGATCCCTCTCGCGAGCGGCGACTACCGACAAGGCGGACACGTCGATCCTGATGTTACAGCACAACAAAATAAACTCTGAGCAAACGGGGGAAAAAGAAATTGAAACTGCGCCGATCTCAGTTGGAAACCCCGTCGCCCGAACGAGCGCAAGCGGGCACAGCCGCCACCGCGCGGCAGTCCGCGCCAGCGAACCGGCGAAGCAGACTACTCGTGCAGAAAGATGCAGTATTTCTTAGAAAAGGAATTTCCCGTCATTCCAAAAAAGCTGACCTCTTCGTTCTTTTTTTTTTTTTTTCTCTCCTCGAACATTCAGCTCCGGCGCGTAAGCCGTCAGTGGTTTAACAGTATTTTTCGCATTCGGTATTCATGTACTTTTCGTGGATGGAAAGTGTACAGAAGTTACGAGAACTGGACGATTCGATGCACTTAGATATTGAGAAAAACAACGGAGAAAAAATAGGAAAGACACACCAAACAGGAGTTAATTTTCTGTTCATTTTTTTGCGCCGTTTCGCCACAAGATTCTTCGATTAGGCCTCCCCTCCACTTTTTTTTTTTTTTTGAACGCAATGCCATATTATTTATGAACAGCTAAGCTCAGGTCTAAAATCTGATGATAAGGACGTGGCGCGGGAATTAAAATACTACATTTACTCGTGTATGAGGCCCGCGGGTCGTCGTGCCGTGAAGATAGCGCGCACGCAGCCTTGACTCCGCAACACTTGCAGTTTAGGCTGTGGTGCGACAATCGCGTTTGGTTGACTTGACGCCTAAGCGCGAGCTTTCGCCGTTCCGTTCAGTATGCACACAAACGAACGTGGTAGGTGTTAGCGGTGCAGTTGCCGGCTGGATCGCCCGCGGACCCAGACTCTGCGCGTGCACGTGACCTCACGCCCTATCGCCAGTACGGTTTGCCGAGAGAAATATTTTGAAGGGCGAACTTGTCGCAACGGCACGCCGCGCGCCACACCCGCCGACCAGCGCCGCTACGTTGGAGCCGCTTATCTATCTCCCTCGGAGCTGGCGACCAACGTTGCGATTTGGTGCCGACAGAAAGATAGGTGACGGTGATAATACCAATGTCGGCAGGACAACTACAGTTACATCCAGATGTCTTGCGGACGATGAAACTATAGCTTCTGGCGGAAGTTTACGATTAGGGAAACTTTTTTTTTTCTCTCATAAAATTTTCCCACTCCAATGTGGGGATGCCGGCCTTACACGAGTAAATAGGGTATGCCATCGCCGTTCGTCTAGGTTTTTTTTTTCTTTTTTTTTAACTTCCTTTCTACCATACCAGGATCATGACCGCGAGGACACTTGCGAATTCCCCCATGCATATCATTAAAGCTTCGATCGAATGTCTGGCATGCCCTCGACTCTTATAATCTGTTTTAACAGTCACATACTTCGAGGACGAGTGCGGCGGTCTTTCGCAAACAGCAGCGGCAAATTTTGGCGCACAGAATGTCGCCTGTGAGTGTGAAAGGGTCCACATAAGAAGTGGGCAAGCACCAATGCATGCGTCGAAGAACGAGCGCTGCACAGAGAGGAACAAGTCAGACGCGCAGGCTGCAGCCAGTCGCCGACCCTCGTAACTTGCAGGACGCCGCCCTCGACAGCGCGCACATGCTGCTGGGCCGGACGCATCCATGCGTGAAATTCATTGATATCAGAGCGACAAATGAGTAGCGATCCAGCTGCACCTGCTCGGCGAAGCGGAAGGCTGTCCCACGCAACACGAGCTTGCCGAGGAACCTTTATTAAGAAATTCCTCAAATGTCGAAAAACGAAAACACGCCAGGGCTAAAATTGGCGCGGCTGATACCAACGACTACAACGAACAAATACAAGCAACGCTAAATTCAGAAGAAAAAAAAAAACGTAAGGTAAGCGGAAGTATTTATTGACACAAGCTGCAACCCGTAAAGAGCCATTGCCTTAACATTGGATCTTATACTCTCCTGTGACTGGTGCAGCATGGCTTTAGTCGCTTTTGCGCCATTAAACCCGAATTTAATTTCCATTGCATTATAGTGGGATATGTTATACAAAAACAACTAAAAGGACAACAACGAACCGTGTTATTCAAGCCCTTGTTGTATACTGAAAGCTCAGAAACATCACAGGTGGAGCAAGCCTAAGCGTCGTAGGCGCAACGTCGAGCAGAGCAGAGAAGCCGTGCCCGCCCGATACGTTCTCGGAAGAAGCGAAAGAGAGCGTTTTTAATTAGGGACCAAGCAAGTCCTGCCGTTCGTCGTCGCCGCCGCCGCTCGGTTCCGTTCGGGACGGGGTCAGACCCAGCAGCATGCCGGGAAGGCCATCCGTCGCGCCGATCGTAGGCGCCGATCGATGTGCGCTCGACGGCGAACAGGTCAGGCGCGATGTCAGGTTCCACTCCTCCCAAACGCAAGAGGCGATTCTCTCGTTTTCGGGTAGCCTGCGTTGTGACGACCGAAGGCAAAGCCGGAAACGTCTCAAAGAGGCACCGCTGTTGGGCTGTAACCAGTCGACAAAGTACAGGTGTGTTATTCGTACTGCTGGCGAATCGTGCCACACCGCTACAGAAAAGATACCGTGTAAATTTGACATGTTAATAAACTCACTTTCGTTACCATAACATGTTCCCTAACACGGATCTCCAGAATGCTTTCTTTAACCGCTTGCATTGTAACACGTCACCTTTCTCGCTATCTCTGGAGAACTGCTTCGGTCGCTTCTTTGCGTAAATAATGCTGTTTAGTATGACTTCTGTCGTCCACTCAGAGAAAGTAATGAGTAACGAAAACAGGTATCTATCGAAACTACTTTAATTTGGCAGAAAAATGTCATTAGTGCTGGAGAAACTGAAGTCCAAACTTGTCACTTTCTTTGAGTTTGCGCCGAAGCATGAAAGCCGGTCCGTCAATAAGAAGTCACGCATTTCAAAGAATTCGTACTTTAGGTCTCTTTGGCGCATGAACAGTTCACGATTTTTCCGAGGGTGAGTTGTTTTGTCCTTCTAAAATGCTACTTCGTCCTTCACGGACGGACAGAAAAAAAATAAAAATAAAGCTGTGCGGTTTTGTGTGCCACAACCACGATCTGATTACGAGAGACGCCGTAATGGGAGACTCAGGATTAATTTTGACCACCTGGGATTCTCTAACGCGCACCCACACCAGCGTTTTTTCCCATTTCGTCCCCACCGAAATGCGGCCGCCGTGAACCCGCGACCTCTAGCTCAGCAGGTAACGCCACCAGGCTACATCGGCGGGTATCACCGATGGCCAGGTAACTAGACCCAAATAGACGGTGTCAAAATCCATGACGTCACGAAGAACCGCTGCGGGCACTCGAGGGCGGGCACCCATCTTTCATTATCGCCGTCTTTCCAGGCTTTAGCAAGGCTCCTTTGACGGTAAGAATGGCCCATTTGGTATTCGAGAAACGAAGGTTATTAAAATACCTAACCTAATATTCCTGATCGATGTCCATTTAAGCTGCATAGCCTAGCATACTCTTTGTTTGCTACATTTTAAGTACGCGCCTGATGCGGCAATGGACGTCGAAATAACGTACAGCGAGGTCATTCTGGCGCGCGTTTTGGCGCTATACACTCCCCCCCCCCTCCCCCAATTGCTACCATAATGTGGTAGCAGCAGTGTGCGCAACTGAACTGAACACGCCTGGCGAGTCCGCTTCCATGCCGCTTTTCCAAGCACGACAAAGGTCGTGGAAAGGGCGCGCCGCTGGACGTGACCAGCAAACACTGGGCGAATAAAACCGAACGTAATCTGGCAGGCGATTGAACAACGCGTGTGGAAATCGTGCTCCGCATCAAATGAACGACCGCTGCGTCGCGTCTAATTTTGTCGCGTCCGAAAAAGGCAGCGACTTCCAAGCATTTTTTTACGATTGCGCTGCGGCCTTCATGCCGTAATAAATACTGACTCGCAGGCAAGTGTGGCGTCACACAAGTTACTTCTGGCCTCCTCCTCGATTTCACTGCGCTCGTTTAGCGACGCAACCGCCGTCACCCAGGGTTTTTGAGCATTCTGGGGGCGACCAATCAAAAGGCCTCGAACGAAATAAAGGACTCGCTAAGAACCGTAAGGATTCTGTTTATGGCGACGTGAGCGCGGACTCAGACGTCAGCGAATTGTGTACACGCTTTCGCGGTGCTAAAAGGTGGAGTGAGAGAAAGAGACTGAGCTTGTGCATGAACAATCTGACACACTACTCACTCAAACGTCATGCCAATTAAAAGTGCAGGAATAAGAACAAATATTTCGGAACCGCCATGTCTTTTCTTTCTTTTTTCTGTTAATAAAAAGACGACTGTGCAGCCTCAAGTGCATACTGCTTCGGTTACCATAATGCACAAGTGATTTGTCACTGCCCATGACAGGTGAAAACACACCTCGCAATGATGACCAATCCTTATTCATGTACATGCCCAGCTATAAGTATTGAGAGGCAATGGCCCCGAGGAAATGCAGGGAAAACAGAGGGAGACATTCGCGGTATACTCTCTTAGCAAGCTAAGAATCAGCAGTAAACGACTTTGTTCAAGATCAAAGGCCGAGCAGGTGCTCTGCAAGATGCCGAAACAAACGATCTTTTTGTTGTAAACAATGAATCAAATTTAACAGAGGAATAGAGAAACTCGCACCACGAGCACTCAAACTTTGAGGTAACATAGGACTTTTTCCTCCGTGTTCGCATGCATGGTGCCGCAGAGGATGGCGGCTACTGGTCACTCATTCGGGAAGCACGTGGCAGGCCGACCGACGACGTCCCTTCAGAGGAGTCAACCGCCCGCTCGACCACCGCGGCGCCGCTGCCGAACTGGCGCCACGCACGCTCCTTCAAACGGCCTCGCGTGCGACGGCGCTGTCCGCGTGCTCGTCTGGACTGCTGAACAGATGGTGCACCTCGCGAGTCTTTTTCTCGTCGATGAGACTCGGCGAAACTGCTACTTATCGAGACTTGGATAGCGCAGGTCGAGAACCGCCTACGCAGCCTCGCGGACGAGGAGTGTCGTGTACTCCGAGTGGTCACGCACGTATACAACAAAGATTCCAGCGCCGCAGCTGTTCCGGCTGTATTGTGTAGCATGCAGTGCGTACTTGTTTATGCGTCAATCAAAGCACGCACCGTCGTACGCGAGCGGCAGTTTTACGACCGAAGATGCACAGGAATCCGCTCTGCTCGAGAGTTACGGTAGAAGGAGATAAAACGTATCAAGCAGTAAACCAACTTTCCAGAAAGCAGAGAAGCCAAATCAGATCGCAGCAAGTACAACGTGCTGGCAAGCAGCCAACCGTATCAACTGCACCCTGAAGTGCAATCCCACGAAGCAAGTCAACTGATAGCGCTCGCCTTCAACCCGTGTGAGTGCAGGTGCCGCTATGCGCCACGTCACACAGCCGAAGTAGCGCGCACATTCGTTAAAAACATCGCGCTAAGGGAAGAGCTTTACTACCAGCCACATGTCGGGCATGCAGACTTCACTCGCTCACCAGCGCGGTGCCTCTTTCACCGTGTGGCGACAAGGGGCCGCTTGTAAGCGATTAGCGCGTGACAAACTCCAATATCGCTGCATATGAGCGCCACAGGTCTGTAAACAGAACATCATCTCAGATATATGTAGGCAGGTGTAAAGAAATGTTAGGGCAAACAAATCGCACTTTATAGGAGAAATGTGGCACCACGCAGTGCAAAGGTAAAAAAAATAGTTGTCGAATTCCTGTTTCCTCTCAAGCACAAACCATGGGTTACACGGATGGCAATGTATTTAAGATGTCTAGCAAGTTCGTCACACATACGAAATGGTATACATACTATTCAACCATGCACATCTGACGTTTGCACGGGGGTACCTGAAAAATCCATACCTGCGCAACCGCAGAAACTTCTCCAGCCTCGGTTATCTTGCACGTATAAGGCAGATAGCTGTCGCGACATTTGGGCCCAACCATTTCTAAAGCTCAATGGGCACCGGCAAATAAACCCATTGAGAAATAGAGGTAACATCTCGTTTGAACCGTGCACAGCTTTTTCGGGAAAGTCGGCGAGGAGAGCCACTTCAAAATTTCTACAACACGCGAGCGTTTTAGTGGTGAGAGAAAAATCCACAGTGCACAGTCCAACGACCACTAACGCCACCCGAGCACATGGTTACGACAAAGGCTGTACGTACACGGCCGTCCACTGTAACAGGGATAGCACCATATAGTTGAAGCCAATACAGCTTTCGTATTTCTTGAATTTCTTTCCTAGAGCGTACCGTGGCAGGTATGACGCATCCGCCAGATATCCAGTAATGAAAGCTGCGCAGTCCTTCGTGCCAAATTAAAGCCCCTATCAGCGCTGACAATCACGAGGTGCTTCCTTAGCGAAGCTGCCGCCCAGGATGCCCAGAGAGCGAAAACACTTGGAAAAGGTGCAGCGAACGCCGGTCGCGCCCGTGGATCGCGCTCGGTCGTCGCATTGGCCGCGTAGCGACGGACTTTTCATCGGACGCGCAGCCTTGGTGCCGCCTTTACAATCTCGAGAGCCCCTCGCTTCCTGCATGACGCGCGCTGCCGCTTGCGTCATGCCCGCTAACCTTGGCCCGAAAAAGACACGCACGGGAGCGCCGCCTGTACGCCCGTAGAGGAAAGCCGGGGCACAGCGCGTCGCTTGAGCGAGGCGACAGAAAGCGTGAAATGCCACACGCGGTGCCTGCTCGACTGATCAAAGACCACATGAAACTGGCCTCACTACCCTCGAGAAACCGTCAGTTATACAATATAGGTGCGGAACTCGGTCGGTCAATTCAGCTAAGCGGGCACGCAACGACACCGAAACCTAAGGGTGCGCAGGTGTATAAATAGATCACATTGTCTGAACGCGTACGGAAACAAGCGGCGGAAAAGGAAAAAAAAAAAAAAAGGCCGTTCAACAACGAACGGCAGAGTTATGCTTCCTGTTACTGCAATTCCAAACGCGCGTACAGCAGCAGCTGCGAACAGTTGGTGCACGGTCGCGAGATCAAAAAAAAAAAAAAAAAAAAAAAACCGCAGAAACAACCGCTGCGAAAAGCGCGTGACATACGTGTACGCATTCCAGTCCGTAAGTCGGTGAAAAAAAAAAAAAAAAGAACGAGCTTGCAATAAAGACTGGTATAGTGCACTGCAGCATCCGCGAAAACGAAGACCTGAAAGGCGCGAAGCGGATCCTCAAAAATCGCTCGCCCATCGACCTGTAAAGTGAACAGACACTTGACGTTATCTAACCATGCACTGCATGATAGAGAACGATTTTGCACTTTCGGTCAGAACGAGAGCGAGCGAGACGGTGCGGATATGTGGCATCGAGTGTGTTTCAGTAGCACTGAGCAATCCAAAAATTGTAGAGCTGGCATTATCTACAAGCCCTATACATAGGCATATGCACAAAAATTCAAAGCACTTGTAAGTGCTCCGGCATGTGTAACGCGCCATACAGTGTTAACTTATTAGAGAGTTTTAGAATAGGGGCCCCAATAGCTTTGGGGCCCCAAAGAGCTTTGCGGGTGTTAGCGTTGGGGCACGCAGGAGTGAAGAGTTTTAGAATAGGGCTTTGCGTTCGCGGTTAGCGTCTTGCGCTGACAGCGCCACTACGGCGTCAAAGAAGAACTATTAGAAATAATAAATAAAATATACCATTTTATGATAGGAATAATAATTCTGACTTGCGTGTATTCGGATTTAATTACAATTTTGAGTTTTTTCTGTCAGCAGCAAACAATTCGTTGCGCTTGGTTTTGAGGAAACCAACTTTACGTGCCTTCACCAGCCAAGCTTAGCCGTGTTAGGCCTACGAGCCATAAAATCTACAATCGAATGCGGAATCAGCGGCGTCTAATAAATCAATCTTCATAACACACGCTAGTTGAGAGAAAGCGATAACCGCAGTCACTTCTTGCGAACTTCACGCGTTAACACGAATCGAACCCAGTTTGGTGCTAAGTTAGAGCCGTAGCTTCGATTGGTGCCGCTATGTTTGCTGACGCAAAGCTTTTGGGGCCGCTATCTGGACTCCCGCTAAATCGGTGAAATAGCGTTCCCAACGCAAAACCCAAACGCAGTTGGCGTCTTGCGCATGCGCAGTGGCTTCGACGCTGTCTACTTGGGGCCCCAAAAGGTTTGGGGCCTCTATTCTAAAACTCTATTCTCGGTCCCGTCGACGCCACAATGGCGCCCCGCGAAACGTAATTCCACTGTTCAGTATTTCGATGTTCTGTTGAGATTGCGCGCACAAGTAGCATATGGGTGCATATACCTGCAGAACGTGTGATGCGTGCATACGACAACGAACGAACTCTTCAGCGACTCCCCGCACTGATGGTGTGGCCGGGGAGAACACTGGCCAGCAAGCAGCATAATCTCTAATGAGAATCAGTCATCATATACACCTTTGCCAGCCAAGAGAGCGGTGATGTAAAAAGTGGACGACAACATGAACGAAAAGGCGTTGCCGAATAAACAGAGTTGCTGGGAACAAGCGCTCGCAGACCCGGCTCCCTTCGGCTGCAGCACATACACGCGGCAACGAGAATGCGAGACAGCTATACGAAACGATAACGAGGCCCGCACTGCCTCGCCGCTGCTGGACAGCGAGGCGGGAAAGCAAAGGAAAACAAACAGGGCTTAATTATGCTTACTCTATCCACGCGGAAGCAGCGTCTGCGAAGCACAAACACGGCAACACGGCATGGACGACCCCGCGCTGTGGTCGCAAAGAAAACAGCCGCGCGAGCACCGCTAATCATGCTTGCGTCCGCTGTAACGCAAGGAGGTCGATATGGAGGCCTCCGACGCCCACCCACCACACGGCGAACAGCGCGCAGGACGAGCGGCACGGCATGCGATGCAATTCGTGGAACTTCCTTGAGGAACTTCAGCCCGAAATGCTACCGGCACAGCAATGGTTGCAAATGATAACTACAGAAAAAAATTATCTGGAAGCAGCATGAGCTGTTCGGTCCTGTTCATACAGATAATGTACAGGCAGCTCTTTGACTTCGCTCATTTTTATCATTTAAGGGAGACAGATCACCATACTCATGAGTTTTCCGCTTAGCCCGCAGCATTTATGAGTAGCTTAAGCGTTAAGTCCCGTAGCTCCTGTCTCACGATAACCAGGTGCAACTTATGTTTGGTCTCTGCCTTCCCTTAGTACAGAAGAAAAAGAAAAGGAAAGCGAGCGTGCGCACCAAGCATCGAGGACACAGCTGCTGTGGAGTACACGATAAGAGTTTTATCGCCCCCGTTCTGGGCGAACACATCGGCCCGACTTCGCGCGCGCCACCGCAGAGCGCAGGCAACCAAGGTCAAATAGAGGTCATCAGGCATACAGAACGCTACGTCGAAAGGCGCTACGGCGTTACCTTACAAATGAAAAGAACGCTGCATGGTTCTTGACGTCCAATGAAAACACGTGCTACTTGGGAGGGACGGAACGCCGTAAGATAGTTATTAGTTAACCAAACCCTCTTACTACTGGGAGCATGTGAAGGAGGAGGAGGCGGCGGCCGGGCCACGACCACCGCTCTTTCCGTTTCCTTCATTTTCTTACGCCATTACATAAAAAAAAAGAAAACCGGCATGTGAGCAAACATACGCGCCAGTGACCGTAGACATTGTGGCTGCATGCAAACTTGTTCGTAAAAGCATTACTGCCAAATTCTAACAACATCAACGCATTCGATATGACCAAACATGTTCCTGATTACCCATGCAGTTCGTTGAGACAAAGGCATGAGGCTTATGTTACTACTTACTATAAGTAAGAGCGGATAGCTTTGTTGCTGTGATATCCGGTCGACAAAGATTCGGAAGACAAACATGGTGCGCAGGAGAGCAGCGTGCCTACGAAAACGAACTGATGACGACACGTTTACGAAACCTGTACGTGCATATGACTGCACGCATGCTTAATCGAAAATATGACATCGAGCTAGCTGTTTTTCACTGTAACTTCATTTTCTCTTATCCATTCACCGGGATTCCATTCGTAGTTGGTGGATCGAAGTCAGCAATTTCTTCGGACGCTGTCACCGGAGCGCGGCACAGACACCATGCCCGCTGCAAGCATTACGCAAAATGAGAGCTTTTGAAAGGTGTCCCAGGTACAAGGCAAAGGCAAGCAGCCTCGGGTATTGCATTCCAGCGAGGACGGGCGGTATCCGTAGCCGGGAGCTAAGCACGAGTAGGCGAAAGCAGACACCGCTATCACTCCGCTGTCGAGAGGCAACACCAGCAGCAGACTTTCGTAATGGCGATTACAGCGGCCAAGAATGCGCAAACGTGCCGGCTTCTCTATCTCATCGGATATGTGGGCCGCGCACGCAACGGGCGTCGCTTTCCCCAGGGGCTGGCTGGGACACAGGTCAGCAGAGGAACCTGCGCCGACACACGCTGCTCCAGGTAGGGCCGCGAATCTGCCAACCGAACATGCAATTAGACACGCCGGTGGCAGCTATAAGCTATTTGGGCAGCTGACGACCTACATCATTGTGCGGTATACAGTACTTCGATAGCTATGCGCCAACAGGGTTGGAAAACCATCATCCGATAATGACGCGTTATGCACATTGCAATATTTATTGTCCCAACCAACGAAAGCACCGCACAGCGAAACATTCTAGTTGTCCTTGGGAGCGGAATGCGTAAACTCCCCTGTACTTGTTAGACGTGCGCTAAACGATATCAGGTGGTTAAAATTATTCTGCAGATATGCGGCGTCTCACAGAAATTCGGTGTTGTTCGGCCGTCCAACTCCGTTATCCAGACATTACAGTTCTACCAGCGATGCTGCAGTAACACCCTTATCCACGTCATTCTTGTTACCATGCACGCGAAACAAGCGGACGTAGCATGTCCGAAGCCACAAGGCGCTATGCTGTGCCCCAGGGTTTGGCAAGCAACGAAATCAGTGCGTCGCGTAATAAGTTCATGTGGAAGTTTCGACAGCTTTGAAATGATGCAGTCGAGGCATCTGTGAACTACGACGTGTTTTACCTAGCTTTGGCTGAGATCATTCGTTCACGATAAAATCGATTAAAGCAGCTGCGTCATGTGTACGGTAACGATGCACTGTTACGAAAATGAAACTTTGCGCACAATTGTACCGCGTGTGCAGAGTAATCGTGAGGAATACAATGGATACAGAATGCCCGAGATGGCAAGCTGTTTTAAAAGGAAAATTGCACAGCCGCGATTGCGCAGGCAACCTACAATCGTAAAGAATCAGCTGGACAAATTAAGAATTGCCGTATTCGACATCTCCAAGAAAACGTAAGGCGACCACAGCAGTTTTGTCACTAGCAGGAAGCGCAGACAGCTGATCATGTCTAAGTTAAACAAGCTCTATAACAGAACAGTGAAAGAAAAGCATGACAAAAGCAAGGTAAAGCTAGAATATCTCGCGCGCACAGACAAAAACGAAACGTACATTTGCGATCGAAGTCTACGAAACACTCACACTCCGTTACGATATGAAGACGCAAACAGCTACGGCCATTGCGCACACTCCAATTACTGAATATGCCAGCAGGATAGAGGACCGCAGGGAGAGGGAACTGTTATAGCAGCTCGTGCATACGAACGACGGCAGGAGCGTTCACTGCGTCAGCTCATGGACTGCGTGCACGAAATGCAGCTGGGGAAGGGGCGTTTATCGTCACTGTCGCGTGCGGTGTCGGGATGTCAGCAAGCGCAATTCCATAACACAAGCGCTGCACGCTTCCCATACAAGGGCATCGCTTGGAGAAAAGCGGACGAAGAAAGCGTCAAGCATCACGAGTGAAAGGGAAGCAAAGCACGCAACAGAAGTCAGGGGCAGCGATATACACAGCCTTCAGTCCAGCGTGTACCCCTGCACCGCAGATTGGATTCAGGCGAAACAAAGACCGCCCACCGCCAAGAAACAAAACAGCGCGGACAGCCAAGGCGAACGACAAGGGGAGAGCAGCGAGATGATTCAACGGCGTCCCATAAAAATATCCCGCGTAGAGAGCAGGAGGCCCGAAAGAGAAATGAAAACACAAAAGACACGGGAATGCTTCGCCGAGTGGCAGGCGCAACACACGCACACAATGGGCGACGGTCGACACGGCAGCGGGGAGAAAGGCGAGGGGTATTGTTTCCGGGATGGATGGAGGAGAGGCCCTCTCCACCGAGCGATCTGCTTTCTCCCCGCCGGCGCGGGTGGAGCGAGCGGCCCGCATTGCAGCAGCGAGCCTCGCTGCCGCCAGACTGGCCGTAACTCTGGCGAAATTTTCAATTTCAGTCTCTCCATGCGCAGCTCATTTTTTTTTTGTTCTCTCTCTCTCTTTCTACTCTACTGCGTGCCCAGAGTGGCAGTAGCGCAGAAAGGGCCGCTGCGAGAAGGGTCGGGGGAGGAATTGTGGGCGACAGAGAAAAAAACAAGAGACAGAATTGAACTCGGACGGCCCGCGGCGCACGAGGAGCAAAGAATGGGCCGGAAACGACTGCCCTGAAAAAAGGTAGAAAAAGGGGCCGGGCACGTTTTCGCATACACCGACACGAAATTGGTGCCGGTCTCAGGCTGTCTTTAATGAAAACGGCCTCTGTGGGATTGCAGCGCGGAGCAATAAAGTTGGGACAATGATATGTGTCTTAATACGCGGCTCGGCAGCGGCCGCGTCGCTTGGTGGAGCACGCAAAACTGGGAACATAGGAACAGTTACGCTTATTCAAAAGACACATGCAGTCCTTCTTAAATAGTACAGTTAAGGAAAGCGGGCCGCTTGAAGACGCGGCGGGGCAGCCTGAAATGAAGCGACAGGGGAACCACGTAGAACGACCCCCGAGCACGTGACTAATAACATTTGCAAGCTGGGAAACAACTCATCTCCTGTGATTTCACGGCCAGCTGGCAATCACGATGAGGCGCGCCATCTTAGATATACTCGTTACCCTGAATTTGGATGCCTCATGTTGGGTATGTTCCCGAAAATCTGGACAACTACGTGCGAGAAAGATGAAAACTAATTAAAGAATACAGCGATAGATATCACAAAGCCGAACACTCAAATCGATTTACGTAGCACGATTATAGGGAATGGCACACGAACAAGTGAAAAACGAACAAGCTCAACGTAGGAGGTGTTACACAAGCCGGGTGAAGACGGTGTCTAGGTCATATTGTGTTCACTTGGATATATATACTCGAAGAAGAAGACCAAAACTTTATTGGTAGAAAGAACTTCGTTGCTTCTAAAACGGGGTAACGCCGTGTGGTGGGGGCCCCTATTCCAAGGCACCGCTGGCCCTCGCCATCCTTTCTGCCCTCCGGACGAGCCTGAGCTGATCCCCGAGGGGGGAGCTGGATAGCCATCGAAAAACGCATTAAAATCCAGAAATATCTCTCGGTGAGTAATTCGATCACCTCTGAGCAACTTTTCTTTGCCTTCTGAAACTACTCTGAATTTCGCGTCTTATTTCGGTTTTGTTCCGTTGTGCAGTGTCAATTTAATTTCAATACAAACGTTACACTCGCAACTGCGTGACGCTTGTAACAGCTCAGAGATTCAGACGCGACACTCGGAGCGCATGCTGGCCGGTGGCGCCTGCGGGGACGTGCACTGAGATGATGCATTGTGGTATACGACGAAAACGAGAGCCCTTGTGACGCATTGCGAGTGCATACGGTCAAGCAGCGACCACCCAGCGCGCTCATTGGTGGCGGAAGAAGCGCCGGCTGCCATACGGCCAGATTACCACGTTTGAAACGTTGAGCACTGTACCTACCCAGTTACACAACAGCATATGCCAGGACAAGCTTCACTAAAAAAAAAAAAAAGTAAATTACCACGACAGTCTTGTTACGCATTAGACATAACGGCCCCTTGTATCCAAGATCACCCAATTTCCTTTAAGACAACCCAGTGGAACGATAATGCTTTTCTTCGGGAAACTGGCTACAAGCGGGGACGGATAACTGAAAAGTGCGATCTTCACTGTCAGCTAGGCGATTATTTATTGTTCACTATTTGCATTTTATCAATTACTTTAGTGCACGTACTGCTCCCAAAGGGCAGCGTCAGTTTCACGAGTCATGAAATCTATCAGTTTAAACAGAATAAGAACGCGTTAGCATAATGCCATCCGATATAGCGGATTCTGGGACATGGAAAAAATATCTCAGCGGTCACTATGGGTTTCGCGCACTAAGTTACTGCTCCTCTTTTGCAGCGCTCGAATTCAGTTGCTCGGACGGGATAAATTACGAAGTCAAACGATCGCACCGTTGCTACAGTACGTTCGCTATGCCTCATACAGGTACTTGTAGGGCGAGTAGAGTTACAGGTGGCTGTGCATTCCTGCAATTAGATCGCGCCGCGCTTATGTGGCAGGGCCAGACAGAAATGGGGCACGACCACCGAAAGGCTGCGTGTTCTCGGCACGATGGAGCTGTGTTCCGAGCACGTTCAGCGAAAAACCCAACACTGGCACTGTAGCAATAAAAACAGACCCAGCAGGCGAATACGAAAGTGGCTTAAAGGTCACGGAACCATCTAGTGTGGATGCACATCTGTGGGGAACCTGGAAAAGAAGGCGACCCCCAACCAAGATTCATTCGCAAGCGCAGCACGCACGCTTTCTTAGCCACCTGTGCGTGTGCAAGCCACGGTCTACAGAGGCAGGACGGCGAAACAGGGACGGATCGCCTGCCAAAAGTCGATGGGTCGCCATGGAAACTGCACCGACTCGAACGACCCGGAAGGGACCGCGTGCAGCAGAGAGCGCACCACAGCGCAGGGTCCGCTGTGTAAGCGTGGTGTCAGCTGAGAGCTGTCGCCGGCCACTGCGGCCCTAGGGTCCGAGGAGCACCGTTAACTGCGCGCGGTCCAAGCCTTCAAGAAGGCCTGCACAGACTCCAGCGCGGTTCAGAAGGCAGAGTTTGCGCAGCCCGTGACGAGAAATGGAATGACACGCACTGCAGCGTAAAAATTGGCGGTAACGAAGGCCGTACGCTGATAAAGAGAGAGCAACAATTGCATCAATAAGTAGCGATCATCATTAGAACCTTGCATCGGTTATCGTACATTATCAACGCACAGCATAGCCTGCACGCTTGCGCATCACAGAGCGAGCAAGAAGCTTTCCCGACAATGCTACAGAACATGGGCACTCGTAAGGCTATCCGAGTCGGTCCAAAAACACTGGGACCGCCACGTAAAGGGACCATTCGACAGGCCGCCGTCAGCCACGGTACAATACGGCACAAGTCGTTGAATGGACAACATGACTTCAACCATGTCACGCTGCTGACTTTGCACGAAAATGTACAGACTGGGCATGAATGGCAATCCGACGCTAATCACAGGGGGAAAAAGTGACGAAGCAGTTTCCACAGCCAGATCAAACGGAACAGTAGTATAATAGTAAAAAGACGGAAATGTCGGGGGACCTTCACTACGCTGCGTTGATCTATTCAGCCGATCTGCCAGTACAATCATTTTAACCTATGCATGATTCCCGAAGCTGTTGAAGTTGAGCAATATGTGAGGGTTGCGACCTCGTACCTTTTCTTTGTCTACAAAGACCGCTTCCACAGCACTCGCACATTAACTTTGAGGCGGGTTTTCACGGAATAGTCTGTACTCTTCCGCGGCTAAGAGATACTGGCCAACCGTGATAGGAGAAAGAGCTTGCAGTCACCGAAGGAGGCCGGCCAACGACGAACGAATCGTACTACGTTTTGCGAAACCTATCTCTGGGCCTGAGTGTCTTCAAATTGCTGCTGCTTCTACAAAACTTATGCCAGAAAGAAATGTGCCACAGGAACTGCAATAGCTGAAGGACTACAAAACAGTAAAGCACACAATACGAGAGAGAGAGAGAGAGAGAGAGAGAGAGAGAAATTCGAAAGGCAGGATGGAACGTAAGAAAAAGTATATAAGTATGTGGGGAAACAGCGCAAGGACCGATAGAAGAAGATGTAATGATGACAAAAAGAAAAATTGAAAAAACGAGAGCGGTGAAAATTACCTCGGGATACGCGATACCTTCGTAATAAACGTGATTGCGAAAAGCTACCAGTGCGGTACGTGTAAACAAACTGTCGCATCAATCAGGCCAAAATGAGCAAGCGAGGACTGCGCTGCTAAAGCTTCGTCTCAAATGAACACGCGCAGCACGTTCAGCCGAGTCGGCTAGGTATGCTATAGGGCGGGATTTTATTATTATTATTATTACTTTGTTTTTATATTTCGCTGCACCATTCTTAAAGTTTGCCAGTGGCGGATAACACATTTCAAATCCTTGGTCTAAATTTCTCGATGAGGCGGCCATTACTTCTGCTGGAAATCAAAATGCTTGATTGAAAACTAACATAATTACAATAATCAAGTGTTTATTAATTATTTTACGGCACATATTTCAATCTACGAATTGTAGCTAGTGAGTTCGCAAGCCGTATCATCACTGGGAACGAATTCTGAGGATGGCACCGGTTTTGAGATGTGTGGCGTCAAACATGCGGTAAAATGCACTGTTCCCACGTACGTTTTTAAGAAAACGCCGTTTCATGCACTGAACCACAAAAGCAACGGGAACGCCAATGCATTTCGCCGGACACAATGGAAATTAATATCCTTAAACTGGTGCAGTCCTGAGAACTCACTTTAAGTGGATGCGCCTTGCGAACTCAATGGCTATTATTTGGAAATTCAAATTTGTGCCGTAAATTACTTTAAAAACTAATTAGTTTTTGTTGATGTTGATTATTCAATTACGTAAGGAATGCTCGAGTGTTTATTTTGGTTGCACTAAGTAGACGGCAGATACCTGAACGAACCAGAGCATGTTTTGAGCGACGAAGGCAATTTTTGAGGTCTTATTAGCAGATGACAGCTTTCGCCATATGTAGTTATCATTATTTGCTGAAAGGTAAGACGCGCGGTATTAGTGACATTAAGGCGCGAAGCCTGCAGACAAAGGACGGGATAAAATGCGTCGATCGCGTTATAGATTGATCTCCGTCGTTGCTGTCTGGTGTGTCCTCTCGCTTCTTCTTCTTCTTTTTTTTTAAGAAGTTGTCAGCAGTACTTAGCGCATTAGAAGATTAAGGCTTCAATACCAATGCTAAAAGTGAAAAATTGAATGAGACATTAAAACTGCGGATTTGAAGATCCTGAACGACAGCACATACTTAACGTGAACAGTAAACGTGGAACGCGAAAATTAAAACGTTGTTACAACTGGGGCAAAGGCTGCGCCCCAATATGAACCCTTATCACTAAAAAAGTCTTAAATGTGCAATACAGCAGTGTGATGTTTGAGTTATTCGACCGTGCGACCACCATCGCTTGGCTAAATTTCAATCCTACACTGGTGACGCCTCGAGGATATTTATTCATTTTTTCTCGAATTTGGCCCTCCGAAAGGCTTTCGCATCCGCATTTGATTTACCCATATTATGGCATAACCAGCGGTTAGGTTATACTTCGACGCAACGAAGTACTGAGTCACGACGTTTATTGTTTGACGAGGTTATCCGCCTCATAGCCTGCGAGGGCTGGACGAGGAGGGGTGGGCTGAAGCGCGACAGATAATGGAACAAGCGTAAAGAAGACTGATTTCAGATGAGATTCCGGAGATGACTTTCGCGTCGCTTATACCACTGCGTCTCTTCACACGTTGGGCATCGCGTACGCGCAGACAGGCGAATTTCCACGCACGTCGCCACACGATCCGAGGCAGATGCGGGCAGCGAAAAAATACAGCGCCATGCTTAAAGGGGCTCTCGCACGGCAGATCGAGCAGGTGCATTTCGTTTTATTCGTGGTTTTCGGATGCCACAGGAGTTGAGAGATGGGCAACATCTGTACCGTGGAAATAGAGTAATATTTATTTGACCCGCAAATTCCTATTCCCCATCGACTACGACGACTGCGTAAGGCTTATATAAGCGAAAAGCAACAGAATGTACGTACGTGAAATCACGGAAGTCAGACGAGAAGAAATAATGGAGTACGTTTTACACGACGAAGGCAAAAAAGCACAATTCCAGAACAGCTGCGTGCATAAAATGTAACAAGAAAAACGAGAACTAGTACAGCAAACAAAAAAGGGGGCGGGAAAATAAAGCGAGGTAGGTGTAATATATTAACCAATATATTACGTATTACAATGTACTGGCTGGGTGAACAGCTTGTACATCCTTCCTTCATACTCGATAAGCATAAAGGCAATGCATTTTGAGTTCCGCAACTTCATTTTTCGAAACAAGCATAAAGTGCACATTACAATATCAAAAGTTCAACAAGTGAGACAACAGTCAGCGCTTGCATCTTCACCTGAACTGTTGAGCATCAAATTCTGTTTCCGTCGCTTTCGTCGGACGAACCTTTTGTTTACTTTTGCTTGCTATTCCGGCGCACAATCCCGTTCAGTGGACACCTCCACGTTGAATTCTTCCGCAGATATCTTGCCTTTTTTCCTGTACTTGCGAGCGCTTTCATGCAGATCGTTTAAGAATGTGCGGGCTTGACTAAATTAGAAAATGGAACATTTCATTTTTTTTTTTTTTTTACTGAGGAGATTAAGCAGATACACAAGGTGGTTATGCTCAGTTCTGCGCGTGTTACACAAACACGCCCGAGGAAACAACCGTATACTCCCTGCATAAGCATGCCCTCGCCTGCGCACGAGAAAGACACCGTCAGAAAGGCGGGCGCAGGCGGCCACCTTGAAATGACAGGTACTGGTATACGAAGAAATAGCCGTTGGCTCTCGATGGTTATACCTTGTCCCGTCACTTTATCGGGCAACTTAAATGGCAGATGTGTCTGTTTTCCTCTTGCTTCTATTATAGTTTAATTAGAGAAGCCTGCGCGCCCAATGTTTTTTTGATCACCACGTGAACGCACACAAACACCGTACAGACGACAGTGAACATCACAAGGCTCCTTGCAGAGCGCCGCAGCATACATAGTACACGGCGAACGTTTCTCCAGCACGCGAGTGTTTCACTCAATAATGAGCACAAGAAAAGCTCCCTATTAACGAACCACAAGAGCATGTACTGACTGGTGCCCTTATGGGCTTGCGTTAACGCGGAGCTGCGAGACAGTTGGTTTTCGCCGCTCGTAAACGAAACGCGATCTGCGCTTCGCTGTTGCGCCGCCTCTCCCGAGATCAACGAAGCGCGCGCGCCGCAAAGCGGATTCCAAGGTCGGCATAACTCAACGCACACTCATCCTCCGCAAACGTAAACAACTGCTGCGAGCGAGAGAGCGCGCTCGGAGAAAGGAACGTAACCTCCCATTGAAGGGCGCCGAGCAGAAGGAACCGATTGTCGAGAGGAGGGGAAAACACACACACACACACACACACACACACACACACACACACACACACACACACACACACACACACACACACACACACACACACACACACACACACACACACACACACACACACACAAAGCGGGGGGCTCTAGGTCGTCGCAGGCGCGAGAAACGAATTATATTCCCAACTGTTGAAAATGTCAAGAGCACTATGAGGAGAACGCCCGCGATACGACGTTGCCGGGAAAACTACGCGAGTATCTCGAGATCGAGCAGGGCCAAATCAAGAATAACGGGCCTCTCTTCACAGGCGAAGACAGGTAAAAAGCGATTGGCACAGTGAAGAGAGAAAGCCGCAAACGAGCGCGCACGGGAGGGAAGCAGGAAAAAGAAGCCGACCGCAACACAAAAGCCCGGCGGGGGCGGGAAAGGTGAAAGGAATGGCGGCGGCGCCGGGATCACGTGCCGCCGAGGGTCGCCGTTATAAATACACGTACGACCGCGCGACGGCGCGCGTCCCCGCCGCCAGCGCAGAGGTTCGCGGGCGGAAGCGCCAACCGCACGTCACCCAACCTGTAGCGCGAAAAGCAGGGGAAACTGCCTGTGTGTATGCGTGTGTGTGTGTGAGGGGGGGGGGGGTAGGTGGAGGCTTTCGCTCGAACAGTGACGCACGCCGTTCGCAGAATTTGCGGCAAAAACGTGAGCAGAGAAAGGCTGGCGCGTATGGAGAAAATAACGACGTCAGGCCTACGGCGCCATTACCGGCCACGTGTACCTTCGACTCTCCGAGCACGGCTTGGCACGGCACCAGATCCTTGGGGGCTCCCGGATCCCCCTCGGAGAGGCCGCAACCGCGGTAAACAAATACGCAGCCACTCGATTTGGTTGCTCTTCTCCGCCGACGCTTTCTGCGCGTGTGTTTATTGAGGAAGCACCGAAGATGTGCAAGAGAGAAACACGCAACACCAAGAAAGAGCCGGAAACGGACGTGCACAGAACACATTTTTGCTGCTATACCTGGATCGAGCATTCTGAAACGACAAATTTATGGCTGCATATTTGAGTTTACCGAGGCGATTCGGATATTTTATGCTGTTATCACGCATATTTCAATTTTGTTATTGAAAGATTCGCTAAGTGGGGGAAGTGATCCGGAAGTACTACTCCTGCACCTTCTGTTACGAAATTGAGGCCTTGCTGTTCCAGAGCTAGCAGTTAAAAATTAAATTGTGGGGTTCCACATGCCAAAACCACTTTCTGATTATGAGGCACGCCGTATTGGGGGACTCCGGTAATTTCGACCCCCCGGGGTTCTTTAACGTGCACCTAAATCTAAGTACACGGGTGTTTTCGCATTTCGCCCCTATCGAAATGCGGCCGCCGTGGCCGGGATTCGATCCCGCGACCTCGTGCTCAGCAGCCTAACGCCATAGCCACTGAGCAACCACGGCGGGTAGAGAGCTAGCAGTTAAAACTATACACGGTGATCATTTTTAAGTTCTACGGAATTTTTAAAAATCGCATGTTGCAGATAATCGGTCTCCTTGAGCTGAATTATTCAAAGAGGCGGACATTACTAGCACGAGAAATCAAAACACATACTCAAATAATTAACACAAACACACTAATTAACTTCTTAATTGCTTTACGGCACATATTGCAATTTACCAATTGCATCCGGATAGCTTGCAAGACGCATCCACTTAAAGTGAATTTGCAGGATGACATCAGTTTCGGCATATTTCACAAAGCGTGGGACGAAACACATGGACGTTCCGGTTAGTGCTTCAGTGCACAAAAGAGCGTTTTCTTAAAAAAGTAAGTGGAACAACAGCCCTTTTTTTACGGCAAGTTTGATGGCGCATGTCTCAAAACTGGCGTGATTCTGGGAATTCCTTCCAAATGGATACGTATTGCAAGCTCACCGGCTACAATTCGTAAATTGCAATATGCGCTGTAAGGCAACTAATTCAAAATACAATTAGTGAATTTCTGTAAATTCGTTGAGTATTTCTTTCGCTTTATCGAGCAAGTAATGTCCGCTTCTCTGAATAATCCAGCTCAAGGACTCGAATTATGTTATCAGCAACGGGCAATCATTAAATATTCCGTAGACCGTAAACTTCCAATCGTAAACTACACACGTTAGTGAAAAGCTTTATTTACACACTAGTGCCTACTTCGCACTTACGTCTCCATTATTTAGTCACACTGTTTGCATTCGCTTTTCAACCCGCCGTGGTTGCTCAGTGGCTATGGTGTTAGGCTGCTGAGCACGAGGTCGCGGGATCGAATCCCGGCCACGGCGGCCGCATTTCGATGGGAGCGAAATGCGAAAACACCCGTGTGCTGAGATTTAGGTGCACGTTAAAGAACTCCAGGTGGTCGAAATTTCCGGAGTCCTCCACTACGGCGTGCCTCATAATCAGAAAGTGGTTTTGGCACGTAAAACCCCCAAAATTATTATTATTGCATTCGCTTTCTCGAGGTTCGATTTTTTTTCCCTCCTCACTGACAGAAGTATCCTGATTCAATCTGAACTCTCCCATTTAAACATGTCCAGCGGCCTCCAAATCTCAACGCCTCTACGAATTAGTTACATAAAAAGAAAGTCAGGAACTCTTACCACAGCAACAACTACAGCAATATTGGAAAACATTGCAACGCCGCGTGGAAAAGCACAGGGTTTTTCGCACAAAGCGCTCTCCGGAATAAAACAAGAGAAATACCGAGATACGCACTTTACCAACGAGGAACGGGTACGTTGCACAACCTCGGAATGTCCGCCCCCCGTTAGCGCCACAGGAGACCCATGTGTGACGCAACACTCGGGTACACACGGCCTACAAATGGAGGCGGCGTGGGCACGAGGCTAATCGCAGATCGCTTGTTAAGACAAGGGAGTCAATCACGAGCCCGACGCGCACTCTGCTTTCCGCTATCGACGTGGTAATCTATACTATAGAAAGTGATAAGACTGGCAGCAAAGAGCAAACCCCACTTTTTTGTTGGTCGCTGCGCTCCCCTCTCGACTGAAAAAAAATCAGGTGGGAAGCGAATGCATACATTATACGGCGCTCTGTCTGAAACTATCCAACCATGCTCCCGGAGAGAAGTCGTTTGGTGAATTCATCGCGCTACTACTCTTCAGTGCAGCTCCCTCTGGCTTCCACACACCGATCGAGTCCCTCGGCCCTTCCCCTTCTGGAAGTGGCATACTAGGGCAGCCGTCGCGTGGCGTTGTAATGCTGTATTATTGGGTTTGAAATTGCGTACATTTCAGGTGCCTTTCGATTTCCGCGAACAGCCAAAAATTGTACGGAGTCATGTCCGGAGAGTAAGGTACTTGACGAACCACCGAAATATCATGATGCGCCAAACAAATGCTGAATCACATAAGCCGCATAAACAGGGTCGTTATATGGTGTAGTTGCCAGGTTCTCAAATTTCTCTATCAAAATCACTTAAAAAATAATTAAAAACCACGAACTGATGAGGCACGCCGTAGTGAGGGACGCCGGAATAATTTTGACCACCTGTGGTTCTGTAACGTGCACCTAAATCTAACTAGGCGAGCGTTTTTGTATTTCGCCCCCGCTGAAATGCGGTCACCGTGGCTGGAATCGAACCAGCGACATCAAGCTCAGCAGCGAAATGGCATAGCCGCTAAGCTACATCGGCGAGTCTATCAAAATACTGTGCACAAACTTTGCGGACCCCCGCTGCGTAGGCTAATTCGCTACCATCGAGTAGCTTAGCAATTTATTTCAGTTAACCGACGGTCTACCCTTACCAATACTCGAACTTCGAAACAACGACATCATTATGGCCACCCAAAGCGTGCCTTACTCTCCACAGAAATTTGGCGTTCTTTGGGGTGGTTGTGCCATGTTTTCATCTGATTCGTGTGCATAGTGTCATCTCCGAACGCCGTTTGAATATACCGAATCGCTTCTGCTTGGTTCTCATTAAGCTTCGCAGTATGTCTTCTCAATAGCTCTGTCCTTCTTTGCCCACTTAGAAACTTTCCAGACCAGACGGCAGTACTTCACACAACTGAGGAAATTGAAAGTAAGGCCACCTGCAGCCCAAATACCTCACGGACCCTTCCACGATGCACAGTATAACCAACCTGTACTTGTACTCCTTGTACTTTCCCCCAAAATAAAGGAGGTAGGATACTTTTCAGGCAGGCGTTGTATACGTATCCAGCTGCGTGATAAGCATGGGCTGCGCGAGGCTAGTGGATCATGCTAGAAAATATTCGAACAGCCACAACGACAAAAAAAAAAAAGAAAAAAAAAGAAAAGAAAAGAAAAAAGAGTCGTCATTATTCAGTAATGTGGAAAGTTGGGCGAGTTGGTGATTAATCATCATACCTTGCTGGTGAAGCAGCGCACTGACATGAGCCAGCGAGTGTTGTGTATTCTTGTGTGTCTTCGCCGTGTCCGTGTCAGTGCGCTGCTTCACCAGCAAGGTATGATGATCATCATCACTTCCGCATATTAGAATCTACGGAGGTAGACGTAATGAAACATGATTGCCTCAGGTTGCGGATCATTACGGTGGTTGGTTTGCTACGGGCAATGCATGCACGTGGAAGAAAAATCCACACCCATGCCACTATTTTTCTTTTTTGTCCCCTCAGAATGGGTGTATGCCACTAAGACGGGCAAGAACGGACTTCTCCATTACGTCGTGCACCTATTTCACGACGGATGGCTTTAGGTCCTGCGATCTTTCTTAAAGCAAAATTCACGTCCCTAATTAACACGGCGCCACACGGTTCGCAGAGAGCGCGCAGGCCCGTCCGCGCGTTTCCTCGTCGAGGGCCGCACTGTTTCAAAGCACAACGCCCCTGCCATCACAGTCTCGCTGTGCACCGAATCACGATAACTCCTGCACTGAAGCGCTGCTTGCCGCAACCCTCGCGCACATTGTACACTCACTGACAGCGACCGTCCAGGCCCTCCAAGAGGCTGATAAGAAATACCATTGCTGCCAGAACAACTTACAGCTCCTATAATACACAGCCCAGTGACGTTCTGATAACGACGTCCCGATGGAGCGAGCATTTTTACGGCGCCATCCGCGAGCAACTCGCCACCAACCCAGGCCTCCGTTGAAACATTTCGGGGCCCAAAGACACATTCGAGGGGCGGGGGAAAGCCCCGTGAACGAGAAACGGCTCGAGCACAGACAGGGCAGGGAGATGCCGTGGCGCTCATCTCTCTCCTCTTTGTATGCGCTTGGATGCACAAAAGCCCCGGCCGCGACGCGGCGGCCGTGTTGCATTATGGACGCAGTCTCTTTTCCCGAAAGAGCCGGCTTCATTCAGCCCGGGCCCGCGAGGGTATCGATCCAGAGGGCCCCAAACCGTGCCGCCCTCGAGCGTGGTTCGCCGGATAGCGCACCGACTGGCGCTCGATTATGCCGGCTCAGCAGCCAATGTGCCCGACGGCATATTTAATATTTAACGCTCCGCTCTCGGCGTTCGCGACCAGCCACGATGTAAAGAAGGAACTGCGCACATGCAGAACGTTGAGACATGCTGCCGTTAGTTACCTCCGCAATGCACGAATTACTAAAAGCGTTCCCTTTCGGTGCAGCTCGTCGAGGTAAATAGGTGCACATAACGTCTATCACACATTTCTAAGAAACTTACGCCAACGAGGCTTTATAGTACGAGTCATTCTTTTCATGCTTCATACAAAAGAGCTCCGCAAAATAAGAGGCACCACATTCTAACTACAGGATTTCGCACGAAACAGTTTTTTTTTTTTCATTACATTTCTTAAAACCTACAACTGTTCGGTATCTTAAATTTCACAGCCACTAGTTTGAATCATTAGCGAAAGGAGAGAAACAAGAGTTCGCTTTGTTGACGTTCCCCGCGCGGAATAGTCAAAGTAACGCATCGGTTTGATTATCTGTACCCGACCGCCTTGCTCCCACGCGTGTACTGATATGACCGCCAGTCACTCATACGTGACAAGCAGAACTATTTTAGTTTTAAAAAAGGAAAGGAAAGAAGTACACACGGCGTGCCGCATGCGAGACAGAAAACTATCGGAGAGAAAAAAAAAAAAGGGAGAAGAATCCCAAACTGGAAGGAGGCGGACGCAGAGAAGTCGCCCACACTTTCGCGCGAACTCAGGGCAACAGCGGTGCGCTCTCGCCTCACGTGAGCGGGCGCCGCTCCAGTTTCCTCTTCAGGCAGCCCCCCAACCCTCTTCATCCCGAAGCTGCACGTCACGCACGAGCAACTCGGCACGACGCTGCCGCCCGAGTAAATAAAAAAAAAAAGAAAGAAAGAAAGGAGAGGGTACGGAGGTGAGGACAGACGGCCGGGGGGGAACCAGTTTCGCAAGCAGCCTCGGGCGTCTGGTGCGCGCGAAACGTGGCTGCGTCTCGCGCGAGCGCAGAGAGAGAGCGATGCGGGCCCCGCAGGCGCGCCATGCACGCCGAACTCCCGCCACACAAAAGACGGCGACTGCCGGCAGCTCCCCCTACGGCACAATGGGCACGTCGCGGCAAAACAGACCCAACTTTTTTTTAACATCTTTTCCTTATTCGCTCATTTTGCACAGCGGTTGCTCTCGTCGACGACGCATTACGTTAACTACGCTTCCAGGGGTCATACGGCGCTCGCCGGAATTCGAGCAACTAGCGAAATTACTCGCTGTCATTCTCTTTACATGTGACTATACCACGGACGTGATAAGATCACTACGCAGAGGAATTACCGGAGAAGGCTCCCTCGTAACTCCAGCAACGAAGACATCACAAATTTTTGGCAGTGCCACCAGAAATGAGAATTCAGAAACTGCACGGGGGGGGGGGGGGGGGGGAGCCAGGATTTTCGGAGGCATACCGTAATGGCTTTGATAAAATGGCACAGATGGAGTTATCTGGTCTGTGACAACATGGAAAAGCAGTACAGACTGAGAAGGCAGAGATGCCTGCGGCGCCACTGTCTTCATGCTTGTCATTGACAATACATAGCTCTACTAAAAGCGTAAGAGTGGTGCTCCTATAAAGGGCTAAGCGTGAAAAGGCAGTACTGATATCTGAAGTTCAAGTCCTGATCAAAGATTTTTAAAGAAATGGCAACGCATAATTGCCAAAACATATTTGCCACGATGACCCAACTGCGCTGCTGGCATTAGTCATCACTCAGAAAATATTCGCGGATCCATAGATGCAACAGAATTCGGCAGTCGCGCGTGCCGTTACCACTTGACGTAGGCAAATCAGGTTTTTCAGAAAAGACTAATTTTCGAAAAAGCACAGCTGATGATAGCGAGGTTATTTTTTCGGGAACACATTCATGCTGATATGAAGACACCACAAAAAGCGCGATAATCGCCTATTAATGGCTTAACTGGGCATTATCAAGTTTTATTACTGGAGCATGCGTGCTAGACTAGCACAAGTTTCAAGATATGCATCCTTAAACTTACGGGAAACCCTGTTAACACATCGTAAGTTTCATATCCAAAAATCTAATATGAATTATGGGAGTAAGTTTCGTGTGGGATTAATAAGGATTAAATATAACAGGGATATACTGGGTTTACTGGGGTGTATATATACGGAATACATTGGCGTTGGACTTATTACAGAAATCCTCGCTCGCGCACAGTTGTGAAACACTGCGTGAAGTCCAGTGTATTTCTTCGCCACATTTCGGGGACAAATATCTCGAAACTGGTGGTAGCCCCAGGATTCCTACAAATCGACGCGCCTTGAGCACTGAACGGCTAAAGTAACGTTTGCGATTTCCACTCGCCAAAGTGTCCATCAGTGGCTACAGCCGTGTTCGTGATGTCTGCCCGGTACAAATCGGATATCGACGAAAAACAACCTCCGCCACACATATTTGCCTCACGAATTCAGCCGGGCTAGCGGCGGGGCCAGCGCGCACACAGGGGGACGCGCTTCGAGTGCGCCGGAGGCCTGTTCGCTACATTCCTCCGGCGGCCGTGAGGAGAATCGACGCCAGCCGCGCGCAGACGGTTTCACTCGGGGCGCCCCAAGGACGGCGCTGCAGGCTGAGAGGGCAGCGGACTGCGCGCCTGGCAAGCTGCCGCCGCCGCAAGGGCAGCTCCCACGGAAAACAAAGAAGGCAAACGCTCAGCGCGGGAACTAACCGAGGCGTCAGCGATTTCGGAAGGGCGCGCTGCGAACGTGATGCAGCGACGTTTCATTCGGAAGGCCAAACGTCCATGCAGCTGCAGTTACATTGACTTCGATGGGGAAGTTTCGATAGACCACGTGTTTCTCGCAACTATAAGCAAGCTTCAAAAATAGTGGTACATTTTGAACGAATATGAGCAGTATAGTTTTTTTTTTCTTTCTATTTAGCTTCAGCAAACTTTCAGAGCTGCTTGTGGGTGTTAGCACAATTCTAACCCTGATCTAAATTACTCGATGAGGCGGCCATTACTTCGAGTAATCAACACGCCTAATTGAATGATGAACATATTCACACTAATTAGCTTCAGAATTACATTACGGCGCATATTTCAATCTACGAATTGTAGCAGGTGAGTTCGCAATAAACCAATTGTCAGGACTACACCAGTTTTGAGATGCTAATTTTCAATGTGTCCGCCGAAATGCATTCGCGTTCCAGTTACTTTTGTGTTTCGATGCATAAAACAGCGTTTTCATTGAAAATAAAATGGAACGAAAGAGAAGTGCATACTTGCCGAAACATTTTTTTAATTATTTAAATTTTGTGGTTTTACGTGCCAAAACCACGATCTGATGAGGCACGCCGTAGTGGGGGACTCCGGAAATTTGGACCCCTTGGGGTTCTTTAACGTGCACCTAAATATAAGAACACTGGTGTTTTTGCATTTCGCCCCCGTCGAAATGCGGCCGCCGATGCCGGGATTCGAGCCCGCAACCTTGTGCTTAGCAGCCCAACACTTGCCGAAACTTTGACGGCGCATATCTCAAATCCGGTGCCATCCTCAGAATACGTTCCAAGTCGATATGCTTCGCAAACTCGCTAGCTACAATTCGTAAATTTAAATATTTGCCGTAAATTAGAAAGAAAAATAATTAGCGAAACTATTATTGACACGCGATACTAGTTTCGCTAGAGGTCATTCTTAAGTACCGGTTAAACGCTATGCAAACTACATATTATTACAAAGCGTTCGGGCCAACCTCGATTAAAAAGCATTTGACATTACTCACCGAGGAGTGCTGAGAAGGAGGAGAAATTTTCTCGTGGTATATAGAGCGCATCTACTTTTAGATTATTCCGAGGAAACCTGAACACACGCGCCTGGCATTAATTCCGGGCCGTAATTTCTCCGACAGCAGAGAACCCAACGCTTGTGAGGCATGGCGATGTTGATGACGCACAGTTATTAAAATTCGGGCGCTTTCTCAAATCATATTGCAAGACGGACAGTGACACGATATTGGAGAGCACGAGATATGGCAGACAACTTGATCCAACGAGCGAATCAACTGATGCGGTAAGCGACTGCAGGCACGTTCCAACGCGCACACCGCTTGACGAGCCACGACAACAGAGCCATGATCGCTATGGCACGCAAACACTGTTCACGTGCGCAGAGATGCGTTCTTTCGATCGCCTCCACTTGATGACGTAGGGTCGCAGACTTCAGGTAGTGCTGCGGCCTTAAAGGGCAACTCCGGCAGTTTTTCACTGCCCACTGACCTTAATTAAAAATTTGAGTACACGTTCTCCCTCGCACTCTCAGTATATATGCCAAACGATGTGACCGCAAGTCATTTAATTTTCCTGAAAACGAATTTTAAATATTGGTTGCGTGTCCCCGACTCATGCCCATGAAAGTGACACTTTACTGGCCACCCTGTGCATATGACGTCAGAGACTACACCGCGACTTCGCCCAGAAATGAAGAAGCTGGCTTTTTTTTTCTCTTTTTTTTTTACGATACAAAGGCCGACAGTCATTGCTTTGACAGACGTGATAACCGGTGCTTCTGTTCGTCTTGCCGCGGCACGATGCGTTGACCTTGGGCGCGTCAACTGCCTCGCGCGGTGGCGGCGGGTTAAAAGAAAACGGCGATCCTTCAGCGCTCATACCGTCGCTGAAACCGCCGCTGTCTAGTTGGAAAGAGCTGCAAAAGCTGCCTGCGTCGTCAGGAGACACCATCAGATTCGCTTTTTTGGCGTTAGCACCACGCGTTCCGCGTGTTTACATTACGGTAGTGCAGGATCTGACGTCATCGACTCGCCGTGACGTCACACGAAGCAGATATCTGTTTCGGTACCTCGTTTATTGATTATTTACAATTACTGATCAGTTTCTAAGAAAACTGAGCCACCCTGGTGATGACAAGCTGTCAATGCCATTTTAACATTACGATATTCTAAAATGGTAAAAAAAAAACGCCGGAGTTGCCCTTTAACTTGTTATAGGTCGCGTTGGTACCACCCTTTCCCTGCCTCCTCTCCACCATTCTATCTACCTCCCCTCTGGACTTGCATGTTAGTAGAAAGGTAAGCGTTGCGGTGCTTTTGCAGGGGTCATGGGCAATTACAGCTGATAAGAGGCTAATGAGCCGATGCCCAGGCAGCTCCAGACGGCATTGTGCAAATGCGACGCGATGGCAAGGTCCAAACGAGTTTCTCGCGTCGCCTTTGTGCCACGCTTCTTCCATCTGTCTAGACGCAATGAGCCACCCCCCTAAGCGGCGTGCAAGACAGCAGCAGCACTGGAAAAGTCGAAGGAAGCGGTAAAGAAAGCTTCGCTTTAAAACGATCGGCCGCGGCGTCCTGCGTACACCCTTGCAATATTTGTAACAATATCACGCGAGCGTCGGCTGCACGGCGTGTCAGCGGCTAGGCGCGGCGGAATCGGCGACAGTACGCGGGGCTGCGCAAGGCGATTTCCAGTTCTTGTGCTGGGCTGTTGTGCCTTTCGCCGCCATGAGGCCGCCGACATGCGGTGCGGTCGACGCTCGCACGACATTATTGAAAAGCTGGAAGATTAACTTTTTTTTCTTCTGAGCGATTTGGTGGTGCGAATGGGGCCGGGCATGGGGCACTGGCGAGTAGGCCGAGAATGGTGCCACCCCTGGCGTGAAAGGCGTAAGAGGAGCGTCGACTTGCCTCGATTTCTTGACTGCATGCACTATCTTTGGGATCGGACCACATTATGACGCATGATGACGTGCTAATGCTGAATAATTCCTGCGATTTTACATGCCAAAACTGCAATCTGATGTTGCGGATCGCCCGCGGAGTTGAATAAGCGACAGTGGCGTAACTGTTACAGTAGCTGCTTCTGCGCTAGAGAAACTCTGATTTATATAATTTATATAAACTTTATATTAATTTCAATAAATATTTCAATTCAATTTTAAAATTTGCCTCGAGCGGTCGGTCGCGCGGAAATTTTGCATGTATTCACGAGCTTCTTTCACGCTCGCAAAATACTTTTATGTAGTACGTATTGAGCAACAGAAAGCTGAATCGGGAGTTTTTCATGTCGCCCTAAAATTTTCTCCATTGACACTTTTCATCTAAATATAATATCTGAGAAGTTGATTAATTAATTAAGACTAATGATCTGATTAACCGAAATGATAAAGATAACCTAAGTATCTCCAAGCGACGGCAAACAGCAGTACCTTGGTTCTATCCAGCTACGTGGTATTCGCATATTTTTAAACTCTGGCTTAAGTTAGCTGGGACGCCCTGTATAATCAAATAATTGCTTGCGTTACAAAGTGGCGTAATTTCGCTGTTCAGAGAAAACGTTTTAACATAATGTTACGCTTTTATGATGTCGATACTGTTCCTGCATGGACCCGCGAAATTAATATTCATTTACATCAGAACCACATTTCGCCCAACGGTCATTAATGCGGGCAGCAAGCATGCAGCACAAGCATGCAGCACAAGACACGAAGAACTAAAAATGAAAGGGAACGAGAGCGACAGGAGAAACAGTGATACAGCGCGAACACAGACATACATAAACTGGAATGCAAGAATAACCAATGAAACAAGCCCCGAATATAATCAAGGTCAGGAAATACGAGAACGAACCAACGCAAGGAAATCATCGGCATGGCATGAGACCACAAAATTGCCCCTCAGCTCCGTTACATATTACGCAACGGTAGAATCGAGCACATTTCTCCAGAATTATAAACGTTGTCTGGAAGTCTGTTCCACCCACTTGTTCGGGGAAAGAAGGAGAAGGGAAAAAAAAAAAAAAGTCAACTGCGCAGTGCTATCTGATGTGGTATAAAATTACAGACACAAAGAAAGGTGGCCTTACATAAATGGTAGCCTTCCAAACAACGGGATCTTCAAAAGCGCTTTCATAAAGGTACTGCCAATGCTGTTAGATGTCATGCCCATACGAGTTGCAATGCTGTTGGTTGAACACAAGACAAATCGCTCGTCACACGAATTTGGCTTTAAATTCCTGGCGATGTTTCTTAATGCGATACACATAATTATGCGGTAAAAGAAATGAACATCAAGAGCATTTTGTGAATTTTAAGGATATCCGAGTTCCGGTGGAAGCTGTCTGTAATTGCATTCGTATACGTAACCACTCAAAACTAAGAACTTCTTATTTTAGAGGTCGTAGTCATGGGGCAGCCATAAAACACGCACATTCTTGCATCTGGCCCATCAGATTTCGTCAGATGAGTTTCCAGGTTTACGTGGATTCCTACGTGATAAAACTTTCGAACGGCGAGAATTTCAGACTATATGAGGCGAGCTTTCATTCGAATTCGATAGGGTTAGTCTGTGTCCGTGTCCGAAAAAGAAAAGCCATCCATGTTTGTTGCCCACTGAGTTTTGTCTGCTCGCGGGGCTCAGCTGACGATTGAATTTGTGAGGCAGTGCGCAAACTGAAAGAACCAGACCACTACCAGCAGAGTTGTTTTAACCAGAGTCCGCGTAAATGACTCAGTCTCATGGATTCACTCAACGGCGCGGTATACTGACGCGAGGCGGGCGGGCGATCGATCAGGCATGTGGTTATGAAAACCTTGGGCTCCAGTACGGACTTCGATTTGACGCTTTTTGTTCGCGAGTTACGTGCGCTTCACTTTTAACGAATGACAATACGGAAGCAGCGAGTTGCGAGCTTTCTGAAGAACCTCGAGTTCAAAGCAGTCCCAGTTTACAGCGTTGTTTTTCACTGCGCCGCCTGTAAAAGGTTGCTCTATGAACAAGGTGTGGGCGAATTAGCACACTTTCGTTCTCGAAAAAAAAAAAAAAATACAGAACTGGCGGCTGCTGCGCCACTGCATGAGTCTGGGTTTGGCAAACGCGACATAAGAGGAGACAGCATTGCGCCGCGTTCTTGTTAACCTTGGGGGCTGACGGGAGCTGAGGCGCGCGTGCGTGGCCGCCGATCGATGTCTGTTGGACGCCGGAAGAGAGCGGGGTCACTTGCAGGACTACAGGCGCTCGGGTACGCGGCTTGCGCAACTCGTCTAGCTTCCGCGGGATCCGCAAGCCAGCGATTAAGGAACACGAGAACCAGCACGCGGCAGCACGAAAGAGGCGTCGCGGAAGTTACCACGCGAAGACGGTGGCGATATAATATCCTCCCGCCCAGCAACTAAACACGCCTCTTCATGCGATCTGCTGCGCCGCTAATGCCACGCACGCAATGTAGACCACAAAATACCAACAGACTTTCTTCACTCACTACAACCTCGCACTTATAACTGCATCTGTTACACATTACGCTAAAGTACAGCTGAAAAAAAAAAGGGGGGGCGGGGTAGAGCTATCCCTCAAGATTATCAAAACGATGGGCTAGTGTCAAGGGACTTTCCTTGAAAAGCAAAACCACAGAAACCACTTCAGCTGCAGCAGGAAGTACCGACGAAAGAAATACAAAAGATGCCAAAAACCAATCCAGCCAACCAGCGTGACAGCAGACGGCGAAATCACGCAATATATTGGGTGTACCTATTCACTAATTGCTTCCAATGATGCAAATATGCCCATTATGCTCTCGTTAGAAGCCGGCGAAGAGATATTATTATTATTTTTTAAAAAGCACAGAGGAATTCGGAAAGCTGGCAGGCGACTACCACAAGGAGGATCACAACGCTGGCGTAGCAGGACGCCGAACAAAGCATCAGAAGACCTGTTGCGAGCGAAAAGCTACACGGTTTAAGTAGTACAAAGGCGCAGAATCACACAAACGGGACAGGCGTTTATTCAGTTAGCACCTATGTTACGGAAATAATAACGGAGCCGAAAAGCAAAGGGAAAAACCAAGGTTTCCGAAACGAGCCTTAGAGCAGGCTTTTTTATGCTGAGATTAGCGTAAACATAGTACGGCGATCATTGCAAGACGCCACAGAAACTTGTCCGAACAAGCATAGGTTGAAGTGGGTTCCTGTTCGGTAAGTTCTCAAACCTGCAGTTTCAAACATAATAAAAAAAGGCAATCAACAAAACACGCAGAAAGGAAAATCCAGGAGCCGTAACAAACCCGCAGGGCAATCACCGAGCCCGTTTCGCGGCTTAGGATAAACTGGAGGGTCGGACATAAGCCGATAGAGCAATTAAACCAGGCGGCACACGCTAATGATTTCGGAAGCAGTAATGATATACGTGTAAAAGGAAATAGAGCGACGAAAGTAGAAACTTGAGGCCCAACCAGAGCAGCTACGGCTTTGGCAGAGGCGTTCTAGACGAAGGAAAGAGTGAGACACCTAGAATGCGATTAAGAGTCGGATTAAGCCGGAGAGAAAAATAGAAAGGATAAAAGACATACATAGCACCCACGTATCCCAGGTTGTCTCAGGCAGACCAGATTACAGAGTGTTTTGCCAGAGGCTGCGGCAGAGCGCCTGACCACCATGAGAGAGTAGCCAAACACTCCGGGCGCCGATTTCCCCGCATTGCACCAAGAACGTCGTGCGCCGATCAGGCGTGAAAAAGAAAGGAAAGCTAAACCTGTCGTTTCCTCGCTAAAGGGGCAAGCGGCTATAGGTACCGTCCGTCTGATCAGACAGAAATCCCTCCTCAGTGCACGGAACGGCAGGCGCGCAAAGGAAGACTGCGATGCCGCAATATAACACGGCCATAACAGCAAAATTACAAGCTCCCGAGAAGAGCGCACCGGGCAGGCAAAAAGTGCCGCGAAAGATACACCCAGTCCTCCCGGTATTGCACGCTGAGACGAGGGCCAGATGGGAAAAGGAGCCTCGGCCGTCGTGGTGAAACGCTCGTAGCAGCCCCTTTTGAAAGCTCGAACTCCCCTCATCCCCGGCTCCGGCCCGCGTTCAAAGAGGGCTCCGAGACGAGAAGCAGGCGTAAAAAGAAAAAAAGAGAACGCAGTGAGAGGAAGCGGCAGCCCCCGCAGGGTTCCGGTGCAGAACCAGCAATCAAATGGGGGAGGGAAAAACGAAGGCGGGCACTCTCGCGGCTCACACGACCCCGACGAAACGCGGCACCAAAGCTGGCGAGCGAGGGTGAAAGAAAAGTACGCGCCGCCAGAAAGGAAATAATGGCAGCGTGGGCTGACAGCTTTCGCCTCACGGCGCCCCCCACCGGTGCCCAGAATTCCAAGCAAGGGAGCTTCCCCAGAAAAAGCCCGCTGAGCAAGCGGTGGAAGCCGGCGGCTCCCTCCAGGCGGGCCCGATCGAAGAGGCCAGCAGCATCCAGGTCGTCGCTATGGAAACGCCACCGGAGGGAGGGAGGAAGGCCTGCTCGCAGAATGCTACAGAGGCGGGTGCACAAAGACCGCCAGTGGCTTCGAGGACGAGAGTAAAACAACTGCCGCCAGGAATGACCGCCAAAAGAAAAGCGCGCAGAAAAGCACCGGAACGCTTCCCTACCGAGCATCCGCTTAGGGCGAGCCAAGCAAAACACGAAATGAGAACAAGGAAGCGACGAGAACCATTCCACCCGGCTAGACCCTCCCGCCTGTCGCCCACATTGTCTCACAAGGGTCTGCGCTGGCTCCTTTGCAGGCGTTCGCGGTCACCGAATGGAGAGAAGAAAGGAAAAAGAAAAAGCTTCGGGAGCGCTTGATTTGCCAAGAGTCATTCAATCTCCCTAAGATGGTCCTCGCTTCATAATACCATAAACTAAAGGCTAAATACACATGCACCCTCTTTTAAGGCTTTGAAAGGAGGGAGGGGGGAGCAAAGAAACAACCATGAAAGAAAGTAAGAATCAGTATGCCGGTACGAGTGGCGCAAAGTTCATATTTCAGAGGCGCGTTTGTTAGGCCAACAGATACTGATGTGAAGGCGCAAGTAGTTCAAGTGGTCTAGACACGGTGCCACAATATGGGTGGATGCTGACGCTCGTAATTCGACATGGCGGTCGACTCCTTTAAGAAACTGCCGGCACCAATGCGTACGCCCAGAAACCAATGAGCTCGGGCCATTTTGTACGTGGGCTGACAGTGATTGCTATTTCTGAAGCACCGTAACGTTTCTGTTAACCCACGTTTCCTGCATTATGCATCAGAGAACTGATCTAACTCTGTACAGAAATACACAGCAAGTGATTGACAACTGCAATAACATACGGTGACGCATCAACTGAGCTGGCTCAACTTTGTTCTTCATAATGACAATGAAAAAAAAAAAAAACTTCGGGAAAGCATCTAAAAACTCTAGGCAATTTTTATTAGAACACTACCAACCCAGCTCGGCAATGACATTTCAACATGTGCACGCACGCGGAGGCTCGGCGTGTGGTAGGTACAGGTTGTGTGCGTAAGACGCTATGCAAGTACATTTGAACACAATAGGGGCATTCCAGGAAGACATGAGTTCGCAGCTGTTCCGTCATTTGCGTCGACGAAAAATGCCAAGCGAGACCCGGAAAAGAGTCCTGGCGATATTTAAACCTGCTGACTTTTCAACTCAAGCTGCATGCGTCAAGCATACGGGCTTTGTACAGAGACGGCTTCGAGATATGACATCATAAGCGTAACGCCGACGTCGCGAGAAGTTGACGTGGAAGAGCCAGCCATTAGCCACAGACCGCAAGCATGTACAGATCTGACGGCAGTCTTCCCACCTAATGGCACAATACTTACGAACAAGAGACGAGGGATGGATACAGGCAGGAAAGAAGGCATTGCCAGCAATTTCCATACAGCGCCCACACACAAACAGGCTATTTGTACGGCGACATTCTTCGCTAGCAGCAATCGCCGGCCATCACGTTTTACAGCAGGCCGTTAAGGCTCGCTCGATCCTTTTATCAACGGACGGAAGGAACACGCGCCCCATTTCCGCAGAGGGCACACATCGAAGGGCAAAGCGGAATGAAGTGCTATCGTTGGTGGCAGTCAGCGGCGCCTTGTACGTCCCGGCAGGGCAAGGAGGTGAAGCACGAGAGAAGGCACATGAGCACCAGTGCGTGCCGCTAATCAGTGCGGTGTCGTCAAGGTGCCTGGAGGCATTTGTAACGTTCACGCAACGAAAGAATGTTGCGGATGCGGAAGTAGAAAGCGTGATGCAAACGCACCACAAAGCACCGGCGACCTAGCTAAACACCATTCAACCAACGGAAGTAAACATGCACAACTTTTGAGTGGCATACACAACCTCAGGACAAACGAGAAGCCTTTTAAGAACGAAAATAAAAAAAAAAAAGAAAAAAGAAAGGAAAAGAAGGCCTGGCACAAGGTGCACAGCGGAGACAACACAAAATGGGCCCCTCCCCCAGCACGCAAAAGAAAAAAGAAAGAAAGTAAAAACTGAACGACAAAATACCCCATCGACCTCATTTCCTGCTTTTGTTGCGACGCGGACGTTTGTTCGTAGCATCAGCGCACAAACCTGCCAGCATATAATGATGGCCAGTGGAGGGAAGAGTAGCAAGGGCCAAGGAAAAAGAGCGAAAAAGAAGAAGAAGCTTCCTTCTGTGCACCAGGGACATTGCCGCATCAAGAGCTTTCTCCAGACGCCGTCGGCGAGAAACCATTTGCGGAGCGATTACCGCAATCGCAGACGACGAGACGAGCGGGGAAGGAATGCCCCGAAACGCCGGGCGGCGTCCGCTTGACCGCCCAGACGAACGCAGCCCGCTCTCGGCGATCTTTATTTATTCAACCCCGCCTCCTCGCCACAGCTTCGGCGTGTCCTAGGGCTGAGACATTACTCTTCCTGCGAAAGTACCAATTCGCGTCTAAATGCATGATTGAACAGGCCTCGGATCTGGGCGCCTCGTCGTCACTAGAATAACGACTATACTGAGGAATGCGGGACATGGAATTAATCCAGTTCTGTCTACAGCGAAACACAGGATCACTATCGTGGCCCCTATCGACAGATTGCACGAATTAGTCGATACGTGACTGAGCAACTGAGCATTTCAGCATAACACGATACGAGGCCCACAGGGATCCTCCTGTACGTGAGCAGATACAAACTTTACGTGGCGTGGTATCGGCAGGCTAAATGAATCAACAAATGCCCTGCAGAAGTACAAAAGTATCCCTGGACACGGGCAAATGCGCTCTCGGGCTGCCTGCCATCTGCTCGTTCAGACAACCTACAGTCAGGCAGGGGTTCCCGAGATCGACTCAAGGTTCAGGATGAACTTTTTGCTAACGGTAAAGTATGCTTTCGGAGGACGTAACTGCTCAGTTTGTGTAGCATTCTGTCAAGGCGAAGTGGATGGCAATTTTACTTTCATTAGAACCCCCGCCAAGCGCACGCCCAGATACCCGGTATTCTGTGAAACGGCACCTCTCCGTTCCCTGCTGCATTGGTTTGCAGTGGTTCAGTTATGCGGGGTACCACACCTGCGGCACCATCCTGCCGGCACAAAACCGTATTCCACCTGGCCGCATGCAAGGGACACTGTAACGCCACGAAACACGGCGCCACTGAAAGAGACCACTCGTCTCCATACGCCATAGAGGGGTCACCCACATGCATAGACATGATCTAACCCTGTTAACGATCGATGAAGCATACGAACACATGATGCAGAGCTCCAGAAACAAGCGCACTTTCAGTCATTACTGCGGTTAACTAGTGCAACGTTTCCGAGTTCCTGCTGTACAATTACGAGAAGAATGACCGCCTGTAACGGTTCAGCTCGGCAGGCTTTTCATTCCATTCCCTTTTCCATTCCATTTCCATTTTTATCGCTTATCATTGGTTCGGGCAGGGTCAGGATCCTGTTATCGCTGCACTTGGCCACTCGGCGCGACTGATAAGAATGGAAAAGTAAAATGTATAGCTACAAAATAGTCAATGGTCTTGTATTCGTAGGCAATATCACACAATGGGACCACCCTTCCCAATGCCTCTCGAGCATGTTATATTGTTTTAAATGCGTAAGCATTTCTATGCTTACCTAACGATAAAAGCCGCCCGTCCGTTCGTCCCGTAATAAGATCGCCTTCAAGATTAGGCCCGCAGCAGCGAGCGAAATTAACCTCCGTGATGCCTTCAACGCGAACTAAGCGGCGAGAACACAGCGCGCACGCTTTCAGCACTCGCCGCACTCTCGGCCCCCATCGTACATCGCTTTCCAGATAGGGCCCGCGCGGCTCATAATGGTTCGACGCGGATGGATAAGGCGCTTAAGAGCGATAACGGCTTAGAATGATCGGGACGTCATCAGCGCACCTGGCGCCGCCACCTGCAGCAGTTTGCTTGCGCCATTGATTCACCTTGCGCCGTCGTCCGCAGCAGTTCGTGTCGCCGCAACGCTGTCGTTTATAATACTGGCCGGATCAAGTTTAATACTCCTATACACCGGGCTGCGTGGTGATGAGCAAGCGGCACAATGCTTATGCGTACTCGGAGAACTCCCAGAGGAGTTTCCGCGTCTTTTTTTGTTAACTGCCATGCGACCACATGATTGCAGTGTGTCTGTCCACCATTTTGCGACACGATTCGAGAGTTTGTGTGCCTACAGCCCAACATTGTTTTCTTTCTTTTCAAGACAACGAGCACACAGTTGTGCACTGAAATACACAACAGCGGCCGTACGCGCATCCGCTCATTTCCCGCGAACTGCTGACCTTGAATGCTAATCGCAGTGCTACACACTCGTCCAATACGACCACACGGCCCGGTGTGACAAGGATAAGACCCCATTTATTATTGTTTTCCCAGGCAGCAGCATATTACGCAAGCAGACCCTCCAGGCAGTAATGTAAGAAAAGTGCTTACTTCGCATCACGCCAGACAGAACGAGGCGTTCCAAGGATATATGAGCAGCTGTAAACTGTGCAATATAGTCTCAAAGATAAGCAGGTTATCTCTCCTGATATCAGCGGAACCACGCGCGGCTGAAGTATCTACAGGCGCTGTTTTCCCCAGCACGCCATACGAGGCTCCGAGCCGAATACGCCCCTTCGCGACTAATATGCTTGCTCTTCACGCGGGGAATGGAACTGCTGCACCGATGCACGCTTTGGACACGTACAACGCGCAAGAAAGTAAACGCGGAGAGCAAAAAATTCCAACCATTTTGCAACTTTTCATCTAACATGCCGAGTTAAGCCGTGAGTAATCGGTGAGGTCGCTGATCGACTCGTTACTTAATAGCCGGCTTGTTAAACACTGACTTGGCGGCCCGTGCTACAAGTTTACGGAAATTTCGGCCCGACCCCGTAAGATGAGATCGGCCGCTGGCCTTGGTGTAACCGCTAAATTCGCGCCAGCGAGCGATTGCGTAAGCACGAAGCGATCGGCGCCAGTGGCAGCTTTTGACGGCGACGGGCGGTCTGTATAGGTTCAGGTGTATACGTGAATCCGACGCAAGGGAGTCCAGTCCAGTGCTGGTATATAATGTACAAGGATTCCTTTTGCTCGACTTTATTCAGTTGTAATCTGTTACATGGGCGGTGTACTGGTCGGGCCACTGGTGAAGCGCGAGAAAATCATTGGAATAGAATCGTTACACGACCCCGGCCCTCAATGCAATAGCCGCATCCCATAACATTTGCATGAACTCGCTCCTGGCGGCTCGAAATCTAAGCGACAGCATCATGCGTCAACGAGAAGAAACAGCGCCTGGTTCGTCACTGCTGGTTGCAACTCGCCAGCCCGCGCGCCGCCCTCCAGCGTTTACACGCACCTTGCGCAGCAGCTACGAGATGGCAAAGCCAAACGATGCCCGGACGCTCACCCGACCATCTGACGCTCACTAGGGAGACAAGATTCCGCCCTGGATCCTGACCCCTTCTGTGAACAGCCCGTGTGAAAACTAGCCCAGACGACCAGAAAATGTAACGCGTTCTCTCGATTTGACGCGTCAGGCGAAGTCAATTGCTGGCACCCAATGCTTACCTCGACTTGATAGGAAGCGACATAAGTGGGAAGCACGCCAACAACAGCGAAGCTCGTCGCCACCAAACCAACATAGCAGCACCTGCTTGCCGTTTGCCAAGGATAAGTAATGCTTTCTGTTAGTAATCAGTTCTGTTAAGTCCAACACCATGACGATGGACTTAACTGATGCCGCTCTCCTTTATCGCATGCGCACAGGGTCAGCGCAAACTCCTGCTAGGCGGTACAAGACAGGATTTGGATCGCCGTCGTCGTGTGTGCATTGTCATGCTTTGGTGATATTGAACATTATATACTAAAGATGAAGTCAAGCGCAAGGCGGCACCACACTCAAATGCAAGTGATACTTTATTCCCGCGAGGACGTTGGATATTTAGGAGAGAGGTGCTTCGGCTCCTCCTAAAGTTCCTCCGTGATACAGTGTTGGGAAGTGAATGGTGAGCCGTATCGGTCGTCGTGGTTCGGAAAACGCGCAACGTATTGGGCTCAGAATCAACTTGCTTCTGAGGCCTGGTCTTGCTAGTTGTACTGCAAGGTGTTTCAGACGGATCGCGGTTTATAGGCAACGTTCAGGCGGAGTAATTGACGGCAATTATCGCAAGGCTAGGTCTGCCTGCATCCTCCTTCTGATGTAAAGCGAAGAAGGAATTCATTTCTTCTTTCGTCTTGCAGTGACCTTCAAAAACTATAATTAATACAAATGAAATTTAGGACAGTATTTGTATAAACAAACTAGAAGGCGATCTTCATCTATAAGAAAACTCCACTTCGCAGGATTTTTTTTTTTTTTTCGAACGCGGGGCTTCCAGATATCTGGGATCAAAGTTTACTCTCGTTTCCCTTCACTGCGAATCAGTGGGAGGGAAATGGTCTCCTCGATTAGATCGACGCGCGGGGGAAGCCGGTGACGCTTTGTAGCCAGTTTGGTGATAAGCAAGTATCAGTCGCAACCACCTCGCGATACGGCGTTGGCATCTGTACGTCATACGTCACGCCTCCGACGGGGAAGGTCAGTCAAACTGTGCAGACTGACGCAAATGTTACTGACAAATATTCCTAAAGGAGCATTATTTACGAGAATTGTGGGCATCTCAAATTTTAACGGCCGCCTGGAACTTGGTGGTGTAAATGTAAGCGACATTTGCTAATTACGCCGTCGCGAAGTTAGCATCTCAAAACTGCGTACACGAGCACGAATTAAAAAAGAAAAGGGAACTTGTATAACGCGGTCTCTCTGGCGCATTTTATACAGAAGATTTACATGGTCTTTATGCTAAGAAAGAACAAAGCGGACGTATACATTAGCATACATGCCTTTTTACCTCGGTTACGCAGTTTTGCAAACCGTACATTCAGATTCTATAAAGATACCCGCTGTTTAAAGCCATGCGTAGTACCCTAAAATTAGCTCACTTTACATCTTGCATCAGCTGCAATGTGCCGAAGTATGGTATCTGTTCTTTGTTGCATAACGAGGAGGACATGCGACAGTGCGATCCGCCTTGTCCCTGTTATTGTATTTAGCGTTACTTACAGTGTTAATCCTGGACTAAGCACCAAGACCCAATTCTCCAGGGTACAAGTAGTGAACCTTTAACGCATCACACAACGGCTTGCTATAGATGAGTGAGGCGGTCGAACACGTGGCAGTAGGAAAATGAATTGCGCAGGGCTGACGACGCGGGCGAAGTCTCCACGAGGTGGAAACTCGGCAATGAAACCTCAGGAGCACATTTAAAAGCAAACTCGAAACCTTCCACAATTTCGAGAGTGCCACGTGGACGCACACGACCGAAAAAGAAAGCCGAGCAGCACGCAGTCGGCACGACGTGCCCTGGAAATCTCTGCCGAATCCCTGCCGCTGTGCGCATACATCGCCGTTCCTCGGCCTCTGCGGTACTGTACACCCAGCGGGCCTCGACCACGCCCCGACCAGGCACAGAAAAGGAGGCGGCGCCGTGGCCCGAGCACCTTGCTGCGCACAGCAGTGCGCACCGCCTGGGACGCAGCACCTGGCATGAGGTGACTCATCCTGGCACGCAGCCCGGCCACTGACCCCGTACGCGCAGCTCTTTCGCGCGGGCGACAGCCCCCCCCCCCCCCCCCCCCAAGCGGCCCTTTTATCGCAGTGAAGACGCGCCTACCCGCCAGGGTAAGCCTAGTGGAAGCCAGCAGTGACGCTCCCATTAATAACGTTAGGCACGTCTCCACCGACCTCTTTATACGTTACATCTTGGCGCACGAATGCGTGCAGCGGGCACGAGTGACTTGTGGCAGTGAATTCGGCGATATGAACACCATCCTTTAGGGAAGCGGGCAAGTCGCAGATGAAGCCCCCCCCTCCTCCACTCGCTGGCGGCTAAAATATCGATGCTAGAATCTATTAGGGGACAGAGGTTTCACTTGATGGCGCGAAACGCTTGCAATGGGACACAAAGTGCGCAATGGCAGCACTTTGCGGAGCACCGGGCAAAAGTAGAAGAACCTTGCTTTTTCCAGCAGGCGATCAAAGAAAAAAGTGACCACAGAAGAGAACTATCCCTTACGTCAAATGGACAGTTTTATTGCTACTGTAAACATTTAAAAAAAAAGCATGCGCGGCTGTAGGCTGCATCTGACCTTGTAGCTGTGTTTCGTCTACACGCCCACACATTTTGCGGCGCCGCTTCACTGCGATATAGTAAACTAACGATTTCAGCAATCTGTTCTTAAATGCTAAAGTTCAGAGCGTACGCATAACTCCACAAAGATAAACATATTTCTGATACACAGAATTGGATGCCAAGAGACTGATTTAAGCACTGGAAACACAACAGAGAGCCCTTACGAGCGTTTTTTGATAGCCTGGAGGAAGCTGCTTCTTTCAGTTGTGGATAGTTCAGCAAATAAGTAACATTTTATTAATTAGAAATTAATATATAAATTGTACAAATAAATTATAAATTAATACTTTATTATTTTTTGTCCGGATGTTTTTTGTTCAGTTATCATTTCTGCTGTTTTCTTCGTACCACTATACCCTCCATGGCCAAAATAAATGCGAGCAAGTTGTTTTAATGTTATTTGGGCTTTGCGGGGGTTAAATTGCAAAGATGAAGCCTGCCATTTTTTCGAGGCACTACCATGATTTCCCACATTTATGACGCAACAGTGTTGCAGAATATCAGTCGTAAAAGGTAGCTCACACTTCCGACATACGAACGGAAATGTGACGCAGGTGGACGACATGGTGAATCCTGAAACGCCATGCCGTTAAGGTCAGCTAGAGGCTAGAAGCGGTTCGTATGTTTATAGGGAAACAAAACGAGGCAACTGAGCGGGCTTGCCACCTCGACAACCAAATTGAGGCAGGAGAACCAACCGACAGACTTCCCGTCTCAAATTTGTTGCCAACGGCCACTGAAATGGTAATTTCATTTAAATCGTTAAATGTTTCATACAAACTGCCGCCGCACTGCGACACAAGTGCGGCGATCGTCTCCGAGAGCTAGACGGCGTTGGCAACGATAGAAGTGTACGTGCGACTGCGGCCTGATGCATCGCGCTGCTGTGCTGGGGGGGAGGGGGGACGTTAGATCCCACTATCAGGCACGTAATTAATTTCTTTTTTTTATATGTTAAGTATAGAGCTGTTCGGCAAGACCGCAGCTGCAACGAGCATCCGTGGTCAGGAAAGTCCGGAAGGGTTCGCGAAGCTACGCTTCGAAAAGAAAACGGTCGTTGAGCTAACAAGTACTTACGCGACAGCACAAGACACAGAAATTACGGGACGATTCGCTTCGCCCGGTTCTATTACACTCCGATCAGCCGACGCTTACGACCGGCCGATGATGCAGCCGTAACGTGGCGAAGCGAGAAGAAGGAACATGCGCTAAACGGAATCGTCACAGTATTCCGGCCTTGCAAGTTGTCTTTTGATAGAGCGCTCAAAGCGGAAGAATTTCGTAACGTTTCAAAGTGCAGTTTACGCCAGGAAACTGTCGAAGTCACGCAATTATTGCGAAAGTCCCATTCGCAAATGAAACGCAATTTAGCACGACGTACAAAGCAAGCGACAATTTCCGCTTAAATCACCACGCCAGGTGCACTTTACCGAACTGCGATGTTTATTTGTACCCACTGAAGGTGGGCGTATGAAAACGCATTTACAGTTATCTCGATTTGGACGCATTTCCTAAACTCAGAAACTCAAGGCGACTCAGTAGAAGTTCCTTAATACCCTGCACAATCACTCCATTTACTAGTTGGACGGCGAGGCGGACTGGCTAATTGAAATTAATTGCGAGTACTTTAAAGCGCAACAATAAACAATAGCCCAAGTGACGGCCACACGAAGAGGGATTACCTTGTCGGAACATACGCCGCACACATAAACCTAACCAAATGATCGAGCACGCGCAGCAAGGTTCACTAGTTACTGGTTAGTCACTGTAACATATTCATCAAAACAACAAAAACTAAAGCCACCTGCTAAACCTGTGTTACCGGTTAACAAGCGGAATATCGTGCAGCTGACGCACACATTTTCTCAATGTGATACGTTTCCTCTATTATTCGCGAAAGCTGATGGTTGTTTTCGAACGCAGCCTTAGGTTTAGGGGGAAAAAGAATAACAGCCACTACTACTGCAGTGCATTGCCGTATTTGACGACCCAAATGTTTACAAAAGAGCTGAATGTTATTTACGGCAAACTCGGTAACAATGCAACGGCAGTAAGGCTACGTACGTTAATCGGACGGCTCGTTAACTAAAACTTCCTCGAGCTTGATTTAACCCGTTAGGCACTTTTGGTAGACGGCTTTTGCATTCTTTTTTCTCGGATAAAAATAGGCTCTAGTATGTTTGCTCCACAGTTAAAGAAACTTTTAATCTTGCTGTTTTGTTAAACACAAGCCAGCCAAATTTATTTCTGTCAGCGTCCACGCGATTCCTTTTTCATGCGGCAATGCTTACGTCGGCCAGCCGAGTCACTGATAATATATGCCTCAAAGAACATCAAGTATCACTGAAATTTCGGTTGTCGCAAATGTGAGCACACTACGAACTTTTATGGTCGTGTTCAGAAACATTCATCACAGATGAAGTAGAAGAAGCAAAAGAAAAAAAAAAAGCGCATTAGGAAAAGGTGCCTGCATGAGCTGCAAAACAGTAAGATTTTATTCAACATTGTCTTTGGGCGCTAGAGATATAAAAGAGAAGCACCCACAAAGTAATGTGCGTGTCTTTCCCTTCGTATGTCCCATTCAAGCCGAAAATACAATGTTTCGTAAACCCAGCCAACATGATCAAGAAGTTTTATCATTTTATTCGCCCGTAAAACACGTGGTGCAGGATGGTTTGTTTTTCTAATTTCGATTACTATACTAGTGATAATCGCTACCTCGCTGCTATGCGTAGCTAATTTCAATTTTTCAAGTCGCTAATATAGTTACGCACACGCGCAGTGACTGACACTGTTCCGATTTTTTGTAGCATCCGCATTACGGGCGCGTGTGTCTATGCAGCCCAGCTGCTAAGTCAGAACTGACCTTTCTTTATACGCCTTTTTAACTCTTGGTGATCGGCTGGAATGCCACCACCGCACCGTTACCGATGTGATAAAAGGAGCCATGCGCGTCGGGCAAAAAAATAGTAACACTGTATGGAAAGAATCAAATTAAAAAAGAAAAAGTCCGCTTTATTTAGGCATGCCTGAATATATTTGAGTGTTGTGTCTATTGATAATGCTTCTCCCGAAATAGAACATCCGAGTCAACCCATATGTCTGCTTTGTTGTTGTTGTTGCTCATTCTGTCGTATCTATCTTCCAACAATGGCATGCTCCACACCGCTAAGCTACAACAGACTTTCCGCGCCTGCTCGTATTCCAAATACTTATTACGCTCCCCCTATATATAGTTTTTCTTGGGCAAGTGGCACTGCGAATCTGACAGTGTCAAGTACGAGAAGAGACTGCGAGCTGCCAGAAACACCGCGCATCCGTACGTTAATACCGGCGCGTGCTAAATTTGGCGGTCTGCTCTTTTGTAAGTTTTGAGTCCTTCATTCCGTCCTCCTCTCATTGCGCAGTCAACTCCTTGAAGGCACTCCGGAGCCGGCTCAAGTGACCTCGCGGTCAAGCTCTTACGTGACGCGCTTGACCGCTCCTTCGCCTACCGTCTTCATGGCAGGCCGTGCCCTTTGCGCGGTCATCATAATGAGCAGTGAAATGGGTCGCAAGGTCACGATCGCAAGTACAATCGGAGCCAGCAGACTGCGTAACGAGCATCGCGCGCTCCCTCTCCAAACGCTTTGGGCAACCGCTTTCGATAATGCTCACTGGCGAAATTACACAAGACTCAGGGTGACGCCATGCGCGGACAATGTTTCCCGCTGCGCAACCCCCTTATATGAGAGACTTACGAAACTAGCGCGAATGGGCAGCAGCCCAGGCTTGCGAGATGAGCATTTCGTGCGGAATCAGGTGGCGTTTCTTTTTTTTTTTTTTTTTTAATATGTACGAAAATACCGACACTACTAGGTTCGTAAACACAAAGGGGCGCTTGAAATATACACGTCTATGCAACTTGTATCCGAGCTTACAGACTGCCATTTCAACAGCAGTTACCCCTTTAACCACCTCATTAACTGTGTGGTCGGCTTTGAGCTTACCCCGATTAAATACGTCTACTACAATACTTAAAAAGTGTTTCAAAGATCCCCAGATGGACACGTTTAATGGGTGTCGTCTGTTAAACTGGTGTGGTCTATTAGCTACGCAAAATGGAAAACAAGGTGCGTTGTTGACTACACGTGTACACAAAAGTGTACGGACCAAGGATTGCGCGATAAGGCCAATCTTTTCCTCTCACTGTCAATGCAACTTGAAATTGAAGGCTGCAGCCCAAACTTGGCATTGCAAACTTTGCATAGTACACGTTAATTTCAGTTTATGCATGTTAATGACGAAGAAATTTAGTTTTTTAGTTTTAGTTTTTAGAAATTTAGACCCTGTGGCCAGTTTACTTTTTCTCAAGGGTGTACTTGGCATTTCACAAGATAAAATACCTCAAAGCGACCTTGAAGCTGCGGGTAGGTTTCGGCTAGCTTGTATATAGGGCACAATTCCAACTAATAGCACAAAAACTAAAACTGGAAAATGAAGTGGCCTCGTCGCGTCTTGGTGCTGTTGTAATCGTTGGATGGAAGGAGTTACCTGACAAGAACGCATACTCGTACTGCTAGAAAGACCCTTTCTGCGATGTGAGAATTTGAACTCTAGCTCGCCAAATGCTTAATGTGAGCCGCTCGAGCAGTGGTATTTGCTTCAACTATCGAGAAAAACTTTAATGGTAAAAAATCGCACTAAGCTTTTTTAATAGATATGGACAGAAATAAAAGGCTTATGAACACGCACAATAAAGTAACAGAACGAAAAAGAAAAGTTCACTATGGGGATTAAATCAACCATTTTTTTAGCTATCATGCATGCGCCCCCACCTGTTTTTCAAAAATATTTATAAAAAAAATCCGACAGAATCCATCTCACCATTAATGTCGACGTGAATGCGATGAGCAGCGAAGCAATGGAGCCACACACCGGACTGCCACAGCCAAAACGCGTCATGTAAGTGGCGCGTACTGCCGCCGGACTTCGCTCTTGCGTTACCCTCTGGACACGCTGCGCCACCTAGCGACGCGCCCTCGAAGTCCGCGCGTGGCTTCCGAGATGTGTGGCGTGCCGGTATACGGCGGTATGCATATGGCTCTCTGTGGGGGTCTCCTGCGATGTAGCCTTCCTATGCGACAGGGCATTTCTCAAATAAACGTAAAAGCACTCACAGGTACGCAAGCAAAAGTCTTGAAGATGTGCCTCGGCCTACCGAAAAACATATCAAGAATATGAACCTTTGCAGAAAACAGACGCCTATTGGTTTCAATGCTTCTACAGCAGGAGTTTGTTCGAGTCCATATGCACTTTGCTGCCGGAGTTCCGCTTGGTTCAGACAGCAGTCCTGTGGTGCGAAACTTGCTCCCAGCCCTTCTATGACGAAGCTACTATGGAAAGTTCCTTCGTGGTCAAGTGTCACTTTCGTGCTTGGATTCAAGAGCAAGAGAAATAATCCCGGCCCAGTGCCGACATATTTTGCTCTAAGGCATATTAACACCAGTTACAGAGCCCACCGTCATATTCACACTGGTGGCTCCATTACGCCTACATTATCTGCCATCGGTGTCTGGATTCCGTCTGCGAGTGTTACCGTCCCTGCCACTCTCAGTCACCGCACTTCAGCTACAGCCACTGAACTAGCTGCACTGCCGACAGCTTTTATCTACATCACAGACCAGAGAGCTGAGTCGTGGGCCATCTTCACCGACTCAAGAGCGGTCCTGCAGTCCCCGAAGTCGCCACGCATGCACGGACAACTCGTGATGGATATCAGACGCCCGTGTAATAAAGCCTGCGAACTGTATCACAGCGTTGGGCTGCAGTGCTTACCAGCCCACTGCGGAAAACAAGGCAACATCCAGGCTGGACATGCTGCCAAAGCTGGACACGACACTTTGAGAGAAATGGTCCAGATACCTTTCCCGAGAAAAGACGCGGCGACACTGGTATCTGCACATGCTTGGTATTTCCATCGATCGCTCTAGACAGATGCGAGCCATCAGTACGGAGCCCAAGACAAAATTGATCCATCGTGACCTTTACATGTCGCGAGGTTTCAATAGGCAAGAAAACCAAACATGCCTACACCGCATCAGACTCAACGTGGCCTACACGAACTACTTCAAGTGCAAGCTTAAACTGACGGACTCGCCAATGTGCTTTGACCTGCAACGTGTTCTGTGCGAGCGCTGCTGCTAAGAGAGAGAGAGAGACTTTAAGGCGGCATTACACCTGCAACGGGACTCGAGCTTGGAACTGCGGCACATTCTCGGACCATGACCACTTGCTTGTTACACGCCACAAAAGCGCTGCTAATTTTCTTGCGGGCCCCGAGCCTTAACGAAACTTTGTAAATACCTCTATAGTGTACATGTGTATACATGTGTGTGTGACTTTATGTGCCGTTAAGTGTTCCTATCACTTCATATATCATACTCATCACCCAGCACCCGAAGCAGCATGTCAGACAAACAGTCAGGCTAACATATCCAGCATATCATTAAAGCTTCTATCTCTCTCTCTTGAAAATGCGTGCAGCGGTTTCTAATAGACTGCCCTTCACAGACTGCTTGTCGATATTACTAGGTGTCGCCGGCTCCTGACTTCTAAACTCGTCTTAACGCGGAAAGAGAGTTAGGTGGCATTAACCTTCTACAGAAAGATGCACGCCACGTGACATTTATGTAGCAAGAGAATCAGCTAGGAATACGCTTATTTAATGTGCGGCGCATTTGAAATATTTCTTCACCGACGAAGAACAAAAAGGCTACACAGCGCGCCACTAAAAATGATAGACGATATAAACATTTCGCAGGGAAACGCGGGACACTATATGAAGTTAACTAGCTATAGTCGCGGCCTACATTCTAATTAGGCGAAACATAAGGAAATATCAGCGGTTTTTAAATGTACCATCTAAGGACAAAAACCTGGATTCGTAGCGACAATGTCTACGGTGAAATCGACAATGTCTACGGTGAAATCGACAATGGCACGGGAAGTAAAATAATGAAACTTCTAACGCGAAAACAAAAGGTGGAAGGAAGACGAGGAACAGGCGATACTGCCTTTCAGCTAGTTATGACATGCCAGAAACTTCGAATATATTATAGCCTCAGGCATAAAAGTGAGAGAATGTAAATAAAACACACACACACACACACACACACACACACACACACACACACACACACACACACACACACACACACACACACACACACACACACACACACACACACACACACACACACACACACAAATAAAACAATAATGCAAGTCAACGCCATATGCGCTTCAATGTCCACATGTTGCGCAGTGAACTCTAAGGTATTGAACGTCCAAGTGCGTTTATAAAAGCTCCCAAGTCGTCACGGTCGTGATGAGGCGGGCACACGTGCCGAACCAGCGTCATCCGCCGCGCACCTGCAGTGAGGGAGGGAAAGAAGCCACTCACCAGTGCGGGACTCGGCGATTCATCGGAGTTGCGCACATGCCACGTCAGGGTCTCCTCAACGAGAAACGCCGCGAAGGGGTCCTCGTACACACGGATCCACTCGCGCCGCTTCCAGTCGGCGTTGTCAAACTCAACCAGAACCTGCAAGGAGCAAACGTTTACCGTCATTTGATATGTACAGCACTGGACAAGAAACTGCCACCGCCCCGAGTATCGAATGGAATTTTAGCTATTGCAACGGCAAGGTTACTTCCTGCCAACGACTGCACAACGCCGCAGAAAAGCGACGGGAGAATGAGAAAAACGTCATGGGAAGGGCATTGTGGCGATCACCTGGTTCGCTGCAGCGTATATGGCTGCAGAGTTGGCGGCACAATGAAGGCCGCTCATATACGCACAGCTTTCGGATGTGAGTAAGCGTATATAGATTGAGCTCCGCCGCTCCCGTAGCTCCTTGTCGCTTAACACATACTGCGCCTTTCGTTCTCGCACGCCTGGAAAGTACCTTGCGCTCTCAGTGAATCTCATGCGAACCAAGAACGCACATGTGCGGCATAGAGCGGCAGAATGCGTAACAACAGTGCATCTCACGAGCAGCGCATTTTAAGCCGCGGTACCGTCTGTTTTATCACGTCGTTCATGTCGAGCGGGAGTGGAAACAACTTGGCAAAGTTTGCCTCTCCTGCTGCGTCATGGTTCGGATCCACCATAGCGACCGCGGGACGAAGCACGGCATCGCTCCATACATAAAACGCGGCGCCGGCAGTGAAAATGTGCTCCGGCCATTAGATTAACCGCGCCCACTTTACCTGCAATCCGACGTCTTTTTTGTGGAAGTACTCGGGCGCTGAAGTGATTCAAAGATAATCATTAGAGGCAATATCACCCGTGCGGGCGTAGTGAACGCGATCAGTGGCTGAAACTCGGATAGCTTGACAGATATCAGAGCCTTCCTATGAAAATGTTCGGTTAAGAGACCCAAGAGTCATCTATAGTAGGCAGTGTGTGAACATCGCTCTCTTAGGAACACAGCTATGTAACTCGTTTAAATCGAAACAAATGCGAACGGCTCCAGCCTCCTTTCGAACCAGAACGTTTACAGGGGCGGTATTCTAGGGCGATTACTTTCGGAGATATAAGTCCACTTTCGGGAGACTCAGCAGTGGGTGTGTCGAAGTATACGACCGGCAGCGCTTTTGGCGCTTTGCGTAGATAGCGAGCTTGGCACAGCGCCGGAAACGCCGTCGGCTGTATGTGCGGTCAAGTCCGGTGCCGAGTCACGCGAAATCTCGCGAAAGTGAAAACATGGGCTCTATTCTCGACCCGCATGGTATGGTGTATGGAATGGGGCAGTGTGTCGTCCGTACGGAAAAACAATGACAGAACTGAGGACGCTTTTGGGATGACGTCACCAGTAGGGCGCTGCGATCGACCGGCGTGCCTTGCGCGCGAAATTTAAACATGTTGTGCAAAACTTTCTGCATTCATAAACTAAAACGCTCTCAAAACAGAACTGAAATTCTTATAATTTGCAAAAACTAAATAATACAAACTGTTAAGATACATCAATAACGGCGTCTATGCTTGCACGTTTTCGACCGCAGATCATGCAGTGTTCCTGATCGTCTGCTCAGCCAATGGCTCAGCGTTTCGGTTGCAGAAGACAAACACTCGTCTGCTCGTTCCGTTCGGTAAGTACGCATATGATATATGATTTTAATATTTCGAAAGACACGAGGATGAAAAGCCCGGAAAGAGCACCTACACTCTGCCTGGTCGGTTGCAGGGGGTTCCTTTCGTTTTGTATCAGCCAGAAAAGCGGTCGCCAGGTTTCACTGAAGAAAAAAAATACTGCTCTGTGACGAATGCAGCCGCTAACGTTTAGATATTTCGCTCCATAAAAGGGCACCGAAAGGAAAGAATACAGCCAATGCTCTCAATGTGCCCGATCTATAGCAGCCCGGAGTTATGATCGTTATTGCAGGAACCTCAAATGCACGCACGCACACAAGCAAACCCAGCGCTTGCCGTGCGCATAAAGGATGTGCGAACGCGGCAGGAAAACCCACAGCAAGCAATCGGCGAGCTCCAAACGTACATGCATGACCTCTGCGACAACCATAACTGCCAATCCCGGAGGCCCTGTGTTGCCCTATTTTCCTCTTGCCACCAATGACTCCAGGCTGCAGCGACAGATCACGCTGCAGTAAACCGGCGTGCTCCAGTACTCCCGGCCATCATCGCAAAAAGAGGCACGTTTTCGCCCCCGGACGACACACTACCCAATTCCAGTACACCATACGCACGGCGACTGCACAGCCGCCATTATCCGCCATGTTGACTCTCTGATTGGCTGTCGAGAGATCACGTGTTTTGAAATTTGTGCCGGGAGCGGAAGTGTTGCGAAATGCAGTTTTGCGTTTTCATCAAGATGAAGCAACGTGACGTGGAGCTGCAGATTTTATCGACTAATGTTTTTTGTTTTGTTTTTTCTGGCCCTTGGCAACAATATTCCGACGTTAGCGCTTGAAAAAGAAAGTGAGCGGTAGCGCGCAAAAGCCTGTGCAATGCATCTGTAATTTCGCGAATATGTGATGGCGGTCCAGGATAGCCGCTATGTCGGCTTGCTGGTAGGCTTAAGGAATATCCCGTTGTATCACAGGAAGGGCTGTTTCATAAACATCAATTTGACGTTGCGTAACGTGGCGTTGGGCCACCATTGCAGAGATCTCCCGCCAGAATTTGTGGTGCGACGAGCCGCGCGAACTATGCTAATGAGCGAGCAGCCATATGCAATGGCGGCCGAGAGGCATGTGTATCGCCGTATTTTCCCCGTCGTTTGGGGTCATGAAAATCTTGTTTATAACGTGTGCTCATAGCTATGCGAAGCTTTCGGATGGTGTTGGTACTTGTGTTTTGAGTCATTGTTTCTATTAAAAAAAAAAAGAACGTGATAATTTCAAATAATATCCGTGAACATTAAAAACCTCCTGGGACTTTTTGCACTTTTCTCTGTTGCGTTCGTACTGTAATCAAAATTAACGACTCCTCACATATTCGGAGGTTATGACAACGGCCAGAGTTTGAATTTATAAAAAGAAATGTATGCAAGACGGCGCCTTGAAGTTTCCTCACACAATGCGAGTAAGCAGCGAAGTGAACGGAGATTCGACGCTTGCGTCGCACAAGCGGGTATACCTCTGGCGGGCTCAATGCCATCGCTGATATTCGGGCGCTTCTCAGCCAGCAGAGTCGAGCCGAGCCACTTGCGTTTCACGAGATAGTGATAATGCGGTCTAGAATGTGCGCTTATCACCACATGTTGGTTGCGTATGGCGCCTCAAGGTAGAAAACAAGCGTATTAGCGCCAATATACGGTGACTCATTCCGTTTCTCGGGGACATGCATCCTGGTTAAAGAAGCAGACGATGGCTTGTACACAGCAAACGACGGAAGCGAGAAATGTTTTCGACGGAAAAATCGTATGCCTTGAGCTAGCTGCTTTATTTTTACTGTGTAGGAAAACTGTTTTGCTTTACCAAGAACGTTACGTTCATAGCTTAAAGTACAGTTTCATAGGGGAAACGTCAAATTTGCGTCACGTTACGGAAGCAAAACGGGGCGGGGCCATCAGCACCATTTTGTGCACGTCGAACCTACGTCACGCCCCAAAGAAAATGGCGGAATGTCCAGAACAGAGCCCCATCTCTGAAAGTGATCGCCCGAGAATACCGCTTGAGCGCACCCTTCTGACGACCTTCGACCTTTAAGGCAACGGCCTTCGCTTCCAGGTTATCTAAAGTTCTCGCTTAACAGCAACCCTCAGTAAAAGTGGAACGCAGAATTATGCCTTAAGAGTATTGTATGTTCTCCTAAGCTATTACACTGGGAAGGCTTAGAAGAGATCATCAACGGCGAATATGTCAACAACCTTCGGTTTGCAGATTACGTTGTCCTGTTCTGGAACACGGGGGAGGAAATGCAACAAATGCTTGATGACTTTAACCAAGAAAGTGTAAGAGTACGATTGAAGATTATTATGCAAAAGAGAAAGGTAATGTTTAATAACCTGTCAAGCGAACAAGAAATCATGACCGCCAGTCAGCCTCTGAAGTATATGCAAGAGCACATTATTCTAGGTCAATTACTCAAAAGAGACCCTGATCATGAGAAGGAAATTTACAGAACAAAAATGGGTTGGATGCATACGGCAGGCATTAACAACTCCTGACTGGAAGCTTACCACTGTCGCTGAAAAGTGTGCAATCATTGCATTCTTCCGGTGCTAACATATAGGGCAGAAACATGAAGGTTAAAGAAGCTCGGGAAGAAGTTAACGACCGGGCAAAGAGCGATGGAATGAAAAATGTTAAGCGTAATGATAAGAGAACGGAAGCGGGTGGTGTGGAAGAGAGAGCAAACGAGGATAGCCGATATTCTACAGTTGACATTAAGATACAAAGGTGGAGCTGGAAAAGTCATGTAATGCGTAGGGCACAAAAAAGGTGGACCATTGGAGTTACAAAATTGGTGCCAAGGGAAGGAAGCGCAATCAAGGACGACATAAAATTAGGTGAATGACGAAATTAGAAAATTTGCAAGGGCAAGTTGGAATCAGCTAGCGCAAGGCAGATGTAATGCGAGAGGCCTTCGCCCTGCCTCCAGTGGACATAAAGATAGGCTGGTAATGATGATGCTCATCTGCAAATAAACTATGTCTTTGCAACAATTGAGATACAGCGGGAGATAAGCAGCTCAGTTGACCTCGGTCGTAAATTTCACAACTCCCGGATGTCATATATGCAGGACGCAGGTCCAACAGAACTCCGCGCAGTGACATGACATATCGTGACATGACATGCATGCACATCAATGAGGAACGCAGGCTGAAATTACCAAAATAATCTAATCTCCATTGAATGACTTTCCCATTGCGTATATCGCGGTATAAACCTGCGCGTCCACTTAAGACTTCCATTAGGTGTTGCGCGTCCTACGCGCTACAAACCACCAATAAAAATATTAATATTATTATTTTTAAAGCAGCACAGCCAACAACTGTGCTGGGACTGGACATTACCCGAGGCTTACTTCTGATCCGGCATCAGGCCTCCTCGAGTGAGCTCTGGTGCCGCGATGGTACGAAGAATACTAAACTGAAGCACAAACGGCACAACAACAGAAAAAAAAAAAAGATCGTAACGCGGCAGTACATTGAAACATCGACCGGAGAGAAATGCAAGAAAACAGCCAATGGAAATCAGATGGCATCGTCTATAGCCGTGGCCATGGCAGCTCCATTGAGTTCCAGGATGGTGACTATGTCAATGGTGTGCTTCAGGTTCTGGTTCCAGTTTTACTAGCGAGGCAGCGTAAACGAATGGAGGCTTTCGTGCTTTATTTGGCGCAGGCCTGCCACAATTTTCCGCCAAGATGCCTTTTTTTGGGCAGTTTGGCGCAAATGACCGCTGTCTCGACAAGGAAGGCCTCTAGCTGCCTTGCTAAAATTTAAGCTTGATGGCTGCTGGACGGCAAACATGACTGACGGCTCTGGCTCGACCTTCGACATAACCTGACGAGCGCTTTCTGAATCCCCGGGATGGAATAATGTCATCGAGAGTTGCTGCTTACGAGACGTCTCCCACTTCTGACGGCATATCGAGATCTCGCTCGGGGCAGGCCCGCGCGCGCAAATATAAGCACAGCCACAACAAGCGGGATCCTAAGTGCCCATTCGTGTCACAACAATATAACGCCTATTGCGTCCTTGGCGTCCACGATATAGCCGACGTGTATCGATAAGGCTTTTTTTTTTTTCTTTTTCCACCTATTCGGAGGACACGCAGTAAGGCATATATCAAGTGAGGAAAAAAGAAAACGAACAAAAGCGCATCAAATAAAAGCATGCAGCTTTGTGTGATACAGGTACTGCAGAAATGAGTTGGCGCACTTGTTGTCTGGTATCCAATCGGTGAAATCATCTGGGACATTCGGCTTTGGTTTCCCTAACCCATCCTGCGCCATCCTGCATCACAGCGCACAGCCACTAAAGGTGACGAATATCGGCCGCAGAATAATGTGCCGCGCACTTAGGACACGTTGCAGCCTTGCCACTTGCACATCCCCAAACACAGGTGACATCAGCTGCATGGGCCACACTAGCCTCTGAAGATGCTCCACCCGGGAAAGCTTGCGGAGAAGGAAAGAGACACACGGTGCACGCGCGTTTCGTCCTAAATTGGACTTGGTGGGCTTGGAGAAGAGCTGTGGGCTATCAGTTAAAGGTGGCGAGTGAGCCATTTGGTCGGCCAGGCCGTTGGATTCTCACTATGTCTCTGAACCCAGTGAACTGCAATAAAGAAATGGGACGACTTGTTTAGTCAACGTATTTTTTGCAGATTTAGCATGTGTTTGTAGCTATCTCGAGTTTCTTCGACGCGCCCATTCAATTAGTGTAGATATTAAGTTCCGCAACGTTTGATTACGGGCTGGCACACTCGAAGGCATCAAGTATGACTTGTAGTTCTAATAAAAGGAATCTGGCGTTTCGGGGGATCAGGTGTGTGCATACTTAAATCCAGGATAACTGTGCTAACGGATGAGATCCGTTCTGCCTGTGGAATGACCGTTGCATCCGTATACACCACACAATGGCCTTGAAATGCGGGAGTCAGAGCGTCTGATTCAGCCAGAGTGACAAGTTGGCCGATTACAAAAGCGAAGGTTGATTGACTTGTTTGCGGTAAGAGACGCCAAGCACCACGGAAGAAAGTCATTCACACACAGTGTCATGGTCAGAGTGAAATGAGTGAAGAGCAGCCGAAACCGCAATGCGACTGTCCTTCAAGGATTCTGGCCTCGTGAGTCAAGAGCTCCTAGAGTTTTAAGCTGAGCGTGCTCTTGCAGAATTGGAATTGGGTGTAAGACGAGGACGCGCGGACTTCCACACTTGCCCACTGCGGAGCAGAAAGTAGGCGGCTGGTAGGCAATGCGCGGTTGGAAGGAAGGAAGGAAATCAACTTTAGTCAGGTCCTGCAGGCCACGAGAGCTTCGGGCTCTCATGGAGTGGGCGTCTCCCACGACGGAACCGGGAGGTTGAGTTTCCTGGCGGCGTCGTGGACCTGCTGGACGGCCCAGAGTTGGGGAGCGAGTTCTTCGCTCCGGATTGCCTCTTCAAACTTGCGCTTGTCCTGTTCGTAGTTTACGTGAGCTTGCGAGCACGGCCAGAGTAAATGATAAACGTTAAGGGATGTATTGCAATTGGTGCAATAAGACTTGTCGTAGAGCTCAGGCATGTAATGGTGTAATCTGTTTTGAGTGGGGTATGTGTCTGTTTGTAGCATTCTGAGTGTAACTGCTTGAGCTCGAGTGAGCGTGCGGTGTGGCGTGCTATATTGTCTGCGTTGTAGGTAGTAGTGTTTAGTGACTTCGTTGTATGTAGTGGGCGCGTCCTTATTCTCCGAGTGGTCGGGTGAAGCCGCGCGGTCTGTAAGCGCGCGCGCAGCCTCGTGTGCCGCCTCGTTAAGGTTGGGGACGTCGCCGAGCTTTGGTCCTAAGTGTGCCGGGAACCAGTATATGAAGTGTTTCTTAATCTCTTTCTTTGAAACAATTTTGAGAGCCTGTGCGCAAACCGTGCCCTTCTGGAAAGCTCTGATAGCGGCTATGGAGTCGCTGTAGATATGGGAAAGATTGTCGTCGGTGAGCGCAACAGCGATCGCAACCTGTTCGGCCTGTTCAGGCTTCCTTGCAATTACCGTGGCTGCATATCTTGTGGATCCGCGGCCGTCCACAACCGCCACTGCGTAAGCTTTGTTTCCCGTGTATGCCGCCGCGTCCACAAAAGCTGAGCGTTCACGGTTCGCCAAAGCTTGGGTAAGAAGGAATTGTCCTCTCGCTTGTCGTCTGCCCCTGTTGTTTTCGGGGTGTACGTTTCTGGGTATAGGGCGGACCGTGATCCTGGCGCGTATGTCCCGTGGGAGGTCCGCAAAGTCTTTTTCTATGTGTCCTTGTGCAAAGCCTAGCTTCTCTAGGATCGTGCGCCCCAGAGGGGTCGTCGAAAGCCTAGCAAGCTGGGCGCGCTGCTGGGCTTCGGCAATTTCTTCCAGGGTGTTGTGCATGCCCAGTGTATGAGTTTGATGAGGTTATGTTCCTTGAGGCCCCTGTGTCTATTGGCAATTCTTCTGATGAGTCCAATAGCGTTGTTGGTTTTGGTGATGAGCTTCTGAACCGTAGAGGCATTGACGTCTTTAGTCTCTACGATCATACCCAGGACTCTGATTTTGTCGACGCACGGTATGGCGTGTCCCGAAGTGGTTCGTACGATAATTTCTTGATTATAGTCGAAGTCTGACGAGTATGGCCTGCGGCCTTTCTGCGTGGGTCTGCGTACGAGCAGCTCCGACTTGGTAGGCGAGCATCTGAGTCCTGTGGGAATCAGAAATTCTTCTATGGCGTTCACTGCTTCTTGCAAGATGTCCTGCACCATGCCCGGGGTTCCTTTGGACACCCACATGGTGATGTCATCTGCGTATATGGTTGGAGGACTGAGCAAACGACGCGGCGAGCCATCTCCGCACGTGCTCGCAAAACTCTTCTGTGGGCTCAAAATCTAATAACAGTAGCAGTAAAGAGTAGGAATATGACTGCTATTTTCGCAAGGAAGGTGGCACAGTTGCAAGGAAGGTGGCACGTGATTAATATAGCTTCAAAGTAGAAACACAAAAATAGTTAAACATTGAGCGATCAGCTAACCTTTATTTAGAATTCCCGAAAAGGAAAACGTTTCGTTCTAATTCGGTTTTAAAGAACTGATACCTCTTCTTTTTAAACGTTTTGGGCCAATGATTTGCATAGTTTACTGGCGAAATAGAAGTGCTCCATGGTTTGTTCTGATAGCTATTACTTGAAAGCTGGTATGATGACGGTGGACCCAATCAATGGTGAGAAGCTCTTGGAGTATGTGTAAAGATATACATCGGTTCGCGTGGTGTGCATTCACTGAGCATCTCAATTACGTATGCATCTGGCATATTGTTAACCGATGGTGTTTCTATTTCTTTATTTTTTTTCTCCTTCCTTTGTGTTTACTAGACACTATTCTTGCTTAATGTCAAGCCATCTTTACTGTTCGTTATAGTTAATCTTTTTCAGTGTTACATTTTTAACGCTTGTATAATGTTGCGCCACTCTTACTTTCTGAATTTTCAATTGCTCTTTCAATTGTAACCTCACTCCCCTCTTTAAAGCTTCGGCGATTGAGAGTATTTAGAATGAATGAATGAATGAATGAATGAATGAATGAATGAATGAATGAATGAATGAATGAATGAATGAATGAATGAATGAAGACTTTATTATAAGGAAGGGGACGGCTCTAGGCCGCTGTTGAGGATTAGGAGGGAAAGGAATGTGGGATCCCGGATTGTTGGCTGAAGAACATCTTCATCTCAGTCTTTGATCTTCCGCTTTATGCAGACTCAGGTGCATGTTCAGTTCCGCCGCTGTCGCATGTGCTGGTCGACCCCTTCCACACTACACGAAACAAGCCACTTTGTCTGCCATATGTCGCAATGGCTTTCTGTGTTTCAGGGTCACCGGATGTCATCTACCCTACACACCAACGAACTCAAGCTGAGTTTGGGTTATTTTGGTACGCAACCGTTCCCTATCGTACGCAAGCCGCTTAATAGTGAGAGAGAGAGAGAGAGATTCGCAAACCAAGAGGCACTAACCAATCAGGCCCCCATACCAACCATTCGCTCACTAGTGCCTGTTAAGGGTTATAGCGGCGGGGGCCATTGCTTGCTGCAGACACTAACTAGTATATCGGGCAAAGCGGACACCTGACATATCGAGTAGACACCGATATTCAGCGCACAAGCACTGACCACGCGTATTAATGCTCAAATGCGGCGATTGGGCGAGAAGCGGCCCATTCAGCATGACAAGAAACGGAGCGACCGAAGCCGCCCTCCGACACCAGGCAGGCCCAGCCAGAGAGTAGCGGATCATGCATTTGCATGCGGCAGCGAACCCGAGATGTGGCAACGCCTTCAGCATCAAAAGAACTCCGCCAGCAGCGTGACCGAGAAAGAGCCCCCTTAGGACCAGCGAAGCGGAGGCACCCTGTCCTTGAGGGGCGGTCAAGAGAATCAATCAGGGTCTTTCATCCCGAAGGGCTGCGTCCATTAGCGGCACGCGAGAGGACGCCGCCACTGACCGATGAACAGGGCCGAGGAAGAGACACCGCCGCTGCTGCCATGGCAACAACAGCTCGCAAGCTGCTGTTCGCGACAGCTAGCCTGGGTGCGCGCACTCGTGCGCCGGAAATCGCTAGTTGCGCGCACCACAGTTTTAAGGTGCCGTGACGCAATGTCTCGACGGCAGCGACAGGCAGGCGCATCCAAAACTTTGCCGTTGAAGGTGTTGGATCGAAGCAGACTTCGCGGAAGCTGGCCTACGTCACAGCTTACGCAGTGCTGCAGGCAAGTCTGAATATCGCAGGATGCTCCGTGGGCGGTCCGCTCGACACAGAGGCCCGCGAGAGCACTCAACGCTGCATTCGCAGAAAAAGGGAAGCAAAGGTCTCATCTACGCAAGACGTCCAGTCTGCCAAGCGAATGGATTCGAGGGAAATCCTACCCGAAGAACCTCTGTGACTGCGGAAGGCTTGCGAGACAAATGAGCTCTTCGCATCCACAGAAAAGAGCAAAGATGCGGAAAGTGCGGCAGCGTGTATGTTGCAGTAGATGCGGACAAATGGCTTCATTTCCACTGAGCAAATTCGCGTGACTTCGGATAAATGCGGCTGTTCCACATTTACTTCCTAAAATCCACTGGAGTGAAAGCTGCCTAGGCTTCTGAAAGCAACTCAGAATAAATATGTACTGTTATTATATTCGTCCACACTGGACGTTGCATGCAGGAATAAACTTCGATCGGTCTGCGAGAATTTATTAAATACACTCCCACTGTGCATCGACTCCGCTCAAAAATACTTCGGAAATCATGATCTGCCACAGAGGGTTTGTTCATTGTATGCTTGTTCAAACCTGCACGTTCTCACACCTATAGGGTATATACGTGGTTCATGAGGGTTCCAGATGCCTGCACCATATACTAAAGTAGAACAACATAAATAAGCCATCGTAACCTAAACACGGAAGTCGCTAGAGTTACTGGCTGTAGACAAAAATTATTGTGAAAAATTAGGACCGCGGCCAATCGCTAACCCTTGGTCTCTGATCATGTGAACTGCCGTGCATGTGAGAAAAAATAAAAATAAAAAAGGGGGGGAAGCACCAGCGATTTCATTAGAGGCTGCATTGAACAGGCTAGGCTGATGCGGACCACTGACGAGCTTTACTGAACCTCCGAAGCACGCGCCACGCGAAGCATCACGCCAGGGATACATTTATAATTGTGTACTATAGAATCAGACCGCTTTCGAGAAGTGCTTGCTTGACTGATGTACGAGTATGATTTATAAGATCGCTTGTTCTTCGTCTCAGAGAGGGGGGAAAACCATGGCTATTCCTCTCTCCCCTTTAAATTCACCAGTGGCGAGGGCGCAAATTCCACCGGTGGAGACGAACAGGGGCATTTACGGGTGATGGAAAGAAACGCTCTCGATTGTGCGACTGCCTCAAATCAAAGCATTTCCACTTGCCCTAGCACCCACTATACAGCGGACCCCCTCCGGCCCGAATGGCTCGCGGTCCCTGACCCGCCGACAACTGTGCCCCCACAATGTGCGCGCGACAACCTTGGGAGAGTTCCGCGCTCAAGGCTCTGGAAGCACGCGGGTCGCCCGCTTCCTTCTGTGCGTGCAGAGGCCGCCCCGTCGCGCGGCAGCGACTCGGGTGCAGAAAATAGAACGAGGAAGGCATCGAAGGAAGACATCCGGCCCGGAAGCACGCGCTGACATAACACGGTTACCGCCAGCGAAAGTGGGTCCCCCTGCCCACCCCTCTCGACCACCACCACCGAGCCGTCGATTTCGGGGTCGCCGAGCCACGCTCGAGCGCCCCTCGCAGAGTGGGGGCAGCAACGGGGGAAGTGGGCGAGCCGGGACGCCATCGACCGGCGCGCGCCGAGAGAGCAATGACCCTACACTTCATCAGCGCGGGCAGCCAATCAATAACTGGCCGCACCAGGGTGCCGCATTCCGCCCGCGACGCCATACAGCCCACCTTGGCGACGCACCATGGCCCGGACCACGCGCGGTTAATGACCCAGAAACCAGAGAACGTCTGGTTGGCCAACGCCGAGCACAGCTGCAGTCGTCGGCTCCGCGTCGAGGAATGCCACGCAGCGACAGGGAGCGCGCGACGCCGTCAGCGTAGAGAGCTGCTTATGCGTCCGTTGGGAAAGAAAGTATAGAAGTAATTGCGCAAGAAAAAAAAAATGAGGAAAACGCGCCATTGAAGTCTCGGGACGCCCAATAGGCGCGCAACAGTTGAACTTTTGTCTAATGAATGAACTGCAGATTATGACATTCGACGTGATAAAACTGCCCGACGGTTTCAACACAGCCCTCACCCACTCACGTTAAGTCACCGCTGATTACTCAGGGAAAATTGGCATAATAGGCTTTTTTGCAGTACGTGCACTTCACTGAAAAGGGCACCGTGCACCACGCATCGGCGGGTTTTCAGAAATATGGAAATGCTCAGACGAAATAGCAGTACAAGCAACGAACGTTTTCTCGCGCTTTTCTTTTGCACTCGCTGGAATCCAGAGGCTTATTAATATTCCTAGCTCAATATACGAAAAAAATGAAGCAGAGTTTTTGTTAAGCGGGGATGCTCCTTTGAAATCCGTCTTCGTTAACAATAAAGCCAACTGGATGAAATTTACGGAGAAAATAGTTTAATCTCATGTTTTTGCATACGTTTTCATTTTCTAGATATCGTATGTTTTTATTGTGCTTTCTGGAAATACTAAAAGTATGGCCTCTTCTTCAACCTTTGGCATTCACATAGCATGCCTAGGAGAGTCATAAAGTATATTGCAGTTCTTAAACAAGAAAATTGCAAATGAACGAAAAAAAAATGTTTCAGCTTTATTTCAAAAAATTAAATCTCGGCTATTATTAGAGACCACTGATGACTGTTTTCCTTAAATGCACATGACCAATATTGCTGCAAATCAAAATAGGGCCTACATACTTGCATTCTACACATGATGCACTGCACATGTGCGTGCACAATTTGGCTGATATTTAGTTGCATTAGGTACAAGAATTTTTGCGCACACGCATTGCAACACCAGCTCAAGAAAATAAATAAATAAAGAAATAAATAAATTATATATATATATATATATATATATATATATATATATATATATATAGTATGCTTAATACTGCAAACTATCAGTTTGCACGATATTTATTAGGCACGCTGGCAAGTTTTTCCAGTGGAAGTGCAAATCTTTGAATTAATCCTGCTGCTTGGGCGGTACCCTTATAACTTTTGCCAGCTTCCTTCTCCAGGCAGGCTTACTTTGCTGCATTGTGACGACGACATTTAGCTTCAGCTGTCTGCTTTCCAGACATTCTTCTGATTCTTCTCTGGTTGTCTGGTTGCTCAGAGCGAATCGAACTCCCTAGTTGGACGGGCGCCCAACTCCAGAAGAACCTCCTGAAAGCTTTTATGGCCTTCGTTGAACCGCAGTATGGCTATCTATATAGGGCGTATCAGCCAAAGTTAGACAAGCCGTTCACCGAAAAAAAAAAAAAAAATGGCGCAAGACACGACTCCCCGACTTCTCAAGACGAAATACAGTAGGTCTGATAATATGCAATTATATGGCCTACTGCGTTTCATCATGTTTATTCTTTTTTTTTTCGCCCTCGTCAAATAGTTTGGCTAATGTTAGCTGAGGAACACGGCAGAAGCAAATCTTGTTTTGGGGCACCGGAGCCAAATTTCATTGTTGAAGGACTCAGCCGCGCTTTTGGTTTTTGCGCCAAATGCAGCGAGACGAGAGCTTTTTGCCCGCCAGCCTCTCGTGTAGGAAGCATATCCTTCGCCTGAGCACTGCTGAAAATGAAAAAATGAGCTCGGACTGCTCAGCGAGGGATAGTGATAGCTAGTTGTTACACCAGAAAACCTCACCGTCTAGATAGAACTTGCGTTGTAGCCTCACCAGCCGAGCACGAATGGAAAAGTGCAGCCCCTAGAGCTACCATGCCTCGGTCGGAATAATCTTTAGCAGCCCTCTGGCTAAAAAAGCGCCTCGATTTTTTTTTTTTTTTACATGGGCATAGCATGTTGAAGCCTAAATTTGCGATCAGAAGGTAAAAAAGTTTTCAAAACAAAACTGCAATTTTTCGACCCGTATCTCCACTAACGGATTTCCTTGCAGTAGTACATAAAGTGAAGCTTGAAATATTTGCGAACCTTGGCCCACGTTGGGGATCTCCGTAGGAACCGGTTAAGACTAGCTCTTCATTTTTGTATCTGAGGAGCGCGAGTCACTTCCTTCTCCAACTTGGCCTTGGCGCGGTAAACTGAGCGTGAAGAACCGCACGACTGGAGAGTTGACGAATCGTTTGCCCGAATCAGAATTTCTTATTATTAAATGTTCAGTAACGCTACATGTATTTAGTACACAGAAGTAGGTCCCATAGTCGAAGACTGTATCCGGACCTGCTGTTCAAAAACAAGTATGATAGTAAAAAAAAAAAAAAAAAAGACAAAGCAACAGTAGCGGAGGAATGAGGTAATACACTGAAATTAAAAGGAAGCTTAAAAGAACAAAATGCTGAATTGGTTACAAAAATTAACAGTTTTACCATATATCTCACGGTGCCAAGACAGATGACAGTGAAAAAAAAAAGGAACGTTATAGATGTGAAAAAGGACAAGAATTTAAGCGCACACTGCCGCACATCATGTGGGGCGATTGAGTCGCATGTCTACCAGCATCCCAGTGCTCTATCTCGCCCCCCCCCCTTAATAAAATAAACACGACAAAAGTGGAGGCGGAGTACGCGTAGCTTGGTGCTACCTTGCATTGGTCGATTACATCCAGGCCACGTGCGAAGGCTGCCCCTCATTATATATATAATATGTATGTATGTATGTATGTATGTATGTATGTATGTATGTATGTATGTATGTATGTATGTATGTATGTATGTATGTATGTATGTATGTATGTATGTATGTATGTATGTATGTATGTATGTATGTATGTATGTATGTGTATGTGTGTGTGTGTGTGTGTGTGTCAATACCAGATGATGCTCGCTCTCGTTGCACAGCTGTCCCGCAGAACGTAGGCCAACGTTTTTTTCCCCAAATACTGCCTCGTTTCCTGGCTTCCATTTCACTCCAAATTTAACATTTATTCCCCGCTCTGACAGGAACTCGTTAAAACAGACGTTTGGGCGAGTTGGTAAGACATATTTGAAACAGAACAGCGCGGTGTTCACGGGGACAAGCTTGTTTTTTTTGTTTTTTCTTCTATTGGTTGGAGCAGTTATATATGCTTCGTTCCAAGCAATAAACTTCAGTTGCAAGTCAGCGCTCGTCCGTGTCGTTTCTCCCTGCTTGTCCCCGTGAACACCACGCTGTTCTGTTTCAAATCTGACAGAAAGTTTCGAAACAATGTAATCTGCTGAAAGGCACGAAAAAATAACGAGGCATACAACTTGCTAGAGTAGTACCATGCTGATTTGCCCTCAGCTTCCCGTTCTCACCGTATACGTGCCAGATAGGACACCAAGAACTAAAGCGTGAGCGCACATGACGACCTCCGCTGTGCCTAAGAGCCGCGCTATAAGTGGTGGAAGAAAACGAGAAGACGAGTGGCGAGGAAAATTTGTAACACTGCATATGAGTTCAGTGACGCTACTGCGGAAAACGACCCCCCCCCCCCCCCACAACAAGGTTATATATAAATATAAAAAGAAATAAGAAAAAGATAGGGGGCGGCGCAGACAGCGTTTCATTGTATGCTTGAACAGCTGCACTTCTGAAATATGTTCCGTAACCTGAATACCCAGTTTGCAATACGCAGACGCGACGCGCGCTATGTACACGTCAATGCAGAGAAAACCGAACAATAGTAACGCTCTAATGAGCGATGGAATGTCACGGCCTGAGGATGACATTCACGGCCTGAGGATGACCCTGCAAAATGGGTATCGCAAGGGCCTGCCGATTAACACGCGGTCACTGAACGAAAACAAATCCGCGAGCAAGAAAAGCATAGCGGCCAAAAGTTGGGCAGTATGTAGGGCTGCACTATTATGGAGTTGGAATGTAGGACATGGCTTGCTCGCCCTGTGCGTGGAAAGCGCAGAGTTTCGTCACCGTGACGTTGCACGCACGCTTTAGCATTGCGCAACCCATAACTCTCTTTTATACGCCGCAGGAACTACTGCGAAATATCATTTCTGCGCGTTGACAGGGTGGGACATATTGGGCCTCTTCGACTGTCAGTCGCGGACTGTTGGGACTGCTGTTTCGCATTCGATTTTCTCGAACAGCCTCGGAAGCTCCGCGTATATCTGTCCGAGAGCAACCACAATCGCGTTCGTTTTTCGCGGATGGGAAGGTCCGGACTGTGCGCGGGACTCTCGAAGCTGTCAGCAGATTTTTTTTTTTTTTTTTTTTCTCGGATCAGCGCAAACAGCTAGCAGACGACGGCTGTCTGAAAAAGTGCGCGCACGGCGTTCGCCTCCATGTTGTGAGCCATGTGTTCCTGCGCACTTTGCGCGTTCCAGACGGCAAATATATAGTGTTGTGCACTCAGCTATCGCGTCTGTTACATCGGTGCTTGGTGTGCCATCACGCGAGCTTTCCATTAGCCGTGCAACTGATGCAGCTTTAGTCTTCCATGCTTTCTTTTTAAGAGACAAACACGACGATCAGGCGCATGTGTTTGCCTTTCTTGATGCATTTCGCTAAATCAGTTATGCTCATTGTTATACAGGGTGTCCCAACTAACTTTAGCCGGAGTTTTAAAATATGCAAATGCCACGTAGCTGGAGAGAACAAAGGTAACATTGTTTGCCGTCGCTTGTACATACTCAAACTATCTTTTTTCATTCTACCTAATTACACAATTAGTCTCAATTATTAATCAATTTCTCAAATATTATAGTTGGATTAAAAGTGCCGATGAGAAAATTGTAGAGTGATATGAAAAACTCCCGACACAGCTTTCTGTTGCTCAATACATGCTGCACAAAAGAGTTTTTCCGAGCGTGAAAGCAGCCCGCGAATACTTGCAAAGTGCCTCAAGCGGTCAGTCGCGCGGTAATTTTGCGTGCATTCGCGGGCTTCTTTCACGCTTGGAAAAAACACTTATGTAGCACGTATTGAGCAATATCAAGCTGTGTCGGGAGTTTTTCATGTCACTCTACAATTTTCTAATTGGCACCTTTCATCTAAGTAAGCCATTTGAGAAGTTGATTAATTAATTAACACTAATTAGGTCATTAGAATTGACGCTTTCCAAAACAGTGGGCGCTACCTGTCGCACAACAGGCGAAGCTGCAGCGCTCTGTGTGCAAGAGTATGTGGTTAGAAAGCGAGTTTCGTTCCTCGGCTTCTGCCTCGCCTCTGCCGCGGCAGCCACGTGTGTGCTCCACTGCGGCAAAAATAATTGGAGACGCTGTCACTCCGTTCCAGTTTTCGTACATGACATGGACCTCCGACTTCTCGACGCGTACCATTCAAACTGTTCACGTGTGGCAGTATCTGCTCTCTAAAACCGCCACTATTCGCCAGGCTCATCGAGGCTCGGCGCTGAGGGAAGATTACGTTAAAACTATCGCATATTCGGAGGCTGCTGATGCGAACACGGGCCTGATGCGAGCGACATGCACTCCTTCAACAAAGAGCACGTCGTCGAAACACGCGTCGCCGATGTGTCGCCGAGTGTCCACACTTGGTTTCGCAGACTGGCCGCGCGCAGCGACCACCGTGCAAGGCCTTATTTGCTCTTTGGTGCCGACAGAGTATAGAGAGAACCAACTGTGTGTTCAGTTAACTGCGGCATAATTGTCCAGACGCTAAAATGCTCACGAAAATAAACGCTTTATGACTCGCGGCGTTTTCATTGCAAGCGTCGTCGGGTGCTGCTTGGACATCCATGAGCTATAGGCCTATATATACCGGCTCGAGCGATCGGTGGCTGCCGACAAAGGCAGCGGGTCGAGCGTGATGCTCCGCTTAGGAGAGCTTACCGTCCCATCTGCAACAAAGTTTCACGGAGTTGTCTTATTATGACGGCCCTTTTTAGCGTACGGTAAATACAGGAAAGTCTCAAACGGCGCGCCGTTCTCTTGACTGCATGCACTATAACTTGCTAGCAATTGAACGCATACTTTTTTTGTGAACTCTTTAGCGCATGCACGGATATTAAGAGGCTAAATGAAAATAGATTTGGATATCTGTACACAGTCAGCAGAAAAGAGCAAACCAGGCCAACTCCGTCGCACGGTGGTCGCTGTGCGTCGGCGACACCAACTGCATGCCTCGGGTGGTGTGTTTCGATCACTTCAGCGGCGTATACTGCTGGGCACCGATTGTCATAGAAGGCGCGCTTTCGACATCACTCTGAGTGACACCACTGCGCTTTCACAAGCTCTGTCCGTCGTCGTCCATTTTGAGCTTTCCGGCTAGATGCGGCGGCGCTTAAGGGCGTCTCGAAGCATAGCAGGCTGAAGTAACCTCGCGGCGCTGGCATATGACAGTTCAGTTGCCGCAAGTAGCCCGTTGAGAACCCGCTCTGCGAGGAGCGAGCAACTTGTGTGCTCTGATGGCATTTCCGGCCGTCGCTTATCCATGCTCATTTCGTCGTCAGATAGCTCTTCCCGGACGGAAACCGAAATAAACTCGTGCTCCGTTTGCTAGTGAAGCAATTTGTGCACAATACGCAACACAAGTAGCCGACCTCTTCACGAAAATACCGCGATCAAAACCGCCACAAACCGGTTTCTCAAGGCGCGCTATAGGGCTGCATTGGTTGTTCGTCTGCTTATCGTATCCAACGATGTTGAGGGCGCTCGTGACAGCCGTGTTCGCGCATGCGCAATAGCATTTTCGCAAACCGTCAATTAGGCAGAATGAAAAAAAAAACACTTTGACTATCTCCAAGCGACGGCAAACAACATTACACCTTTGTTCTGTCCAGCTACGTAGTAGTTGCATATTTTTAAAAATTTTTGGCTAAAGTTGGCTGGGACACCCTGTATGTGTAGTAAACAGGTTGATTTCGCTTTTCAGGCGACTGAAACTGGTGTGCGAGGAAGCATATCATATCCCATGTGGCTATTTCACCCTAGTAGCTGGAGTCGCATACAATCGGAGCTTCGCCGATTGCTTCACATATGCTGATCCCTTCTGTTGTCAAGTTCAAGCGTTTCAATTCTGACGTGCATGATTAGTAGACTGTGTACACGAGCTCTATCCTAGGCCCGCGTCAGGCGTTTCGTAGAAGGTCTCATGAGCTTTGAGGATATCGGCGGGCGCTTTCTGCGAGAACAGCGACGCGGTGGATCGCGATTTTACATACGTTCGTGTGGGAATTCCGCTTGAATCTCGCGGGCAATGCGCTAACTTAATTACAGAAGTGCCACGAAGAGTGAGAACGCGACGTAAACTACGCTTTGCGAACACGTGCTATGCACTTAGGCTGCCATCGTTCCACTCGGGAAGCTTTATGGTTGTGTCGGCGACGTGGCCTTCGAACCTGCACCATCTCGGAGGCCACGCTAATGAATTCGCTGGGTAGGGGCGCTATCTACGAGCAGATGAAGGCAGCCAAAAAAAGAGTGACTTTCGGTCACGGTGCTGTCGAGTGAAACCTCGGACAGTCCCCGACAGCTGGATCACGTGACTAACGTGCCCTTCTGTAAAGGCTAATGAGACCGAAAGCCTGAGGTTAGCGGGCAGTCTGAGAGTGCATACTCGCAGAGACTAATTGAGCATCGTGTCACGCAGGCTTCAAGAATCGTGTGTCAAGAGCACGGTACGTGAAGAAATTCTATAGATATTACGGGAAGAAAGTCTAGATTATGGTGTTTTTTTCTTTCTTCCTCCTTTCTTATTTTTTTCCTTTTTTTTTTGGTATCTGCTCCCCATTCAAGACGACTGGGCTAAGGTCACTGAAACAAGGCGCCTTGTACTGTCGTAGGGACACGGACGAAAATTTCCAGCGGGCCATCCGCGCAAAGAACCGTTGCCGGGCGAAAATACGACCGACGCCGCCAGCGAGCAACGCAGAACACCGCGGAAACTTCGCGCGCGCCGTCGGCTGGCGCACGTGCAACACCGACGCGCAACCTGCGGCAGCGTCCGTCCTTCGCGCGTGCTCGTGCAAGAGACGGAGAAAACAAGCGCCAACGGCTTAATTGCTCCAGCGGGAAAAACGGGGCCTTCCCGGCGGACACGCCGCGCATTTTTTTGTCCTCCTCGCGGCGTGGCCTCGCAGACGGCGGGCAAGGGGGGCGAGCACTCGGCGCGCCGAGACAGACGTGGCGTGGGCACCGTCGCTCCACCGAGGAGGCCTCGAACGGCGCGATGCGCGCGGCGGCCAGGAGGGGAAAAGTTCGACCAAGAAGGCCAGGGAGCGATCGCTTCGCTATGCGATGGCAGTGACCGTTGCAGGTGGCCGTCAGCAGGCACTATCACTGACACGCAGGGCCGCAAGAACGAAAGCACGGGGCGGATAAGGGCAATGCTGTTGCTTGGGGCATCGACACCGAGGAATTCGTTGACGACATGATCACTTTTCGCTTTGCAGATGCGACTTTCCCATATATGTTAAGCCTGAAAGACTTGCAAGCGAAATTGACTTTGGACTGAAAACTGAGCTGGGAATCGAACTGACGACCTGCGAACGAATCAGAGGTGCAAGCAAGCCGGGTTGCTTGCAAAAAAGCACGGAGGGGGTTCAAGTTAAAAAGAATCACCGGGAGAACGTACAAGAGAAAAAAAAGAAAGAAACATTGTGAGCCCCTGCTTAATTAAAATCCATTGATTTTAAAGGAGCAGTTCATTGAATTAGGTCACCATTTTTTCTTTTTACAGAAACTACCGAAAATCGGAAAGCTGAAACAAAACGTCAAAAAAATATACCCCAGTTCTGCAAACCATATCAATTAGAACATGTAATGTGGACAGAACAGCTACGTTATACACCACTCTGATATTTACCAGTAATTTGTGAACAGAACTTCTGAGAAACTCCCGTAAACAGTAAAACGATATGTAACGATTGCACGCAAGCTGCGAATACATCCGATCTGTCCGCTTCATACGACCTAATCGATGCAGCTTACAGGATTGCAATACGTTTGCCTCCGTTCCTCCATGCTGCGTCATCCACGAGCGTGCACCAGTTCGCCCAGACCTCGAGCTTATTTGCAATATACGTTTCTGGCGCAGAGTTTTAAACAGTTTGTGCTCCGTTTTCTTTTATTTACCTATTTGTGGCAATATTCCTAAAGGAAATTGAGTGTTTAAACTAAGAGACCGTGGAAAAAAGGCTGTGCTGATAAGGTAGCGCGAATGCATTTCGACCCAGATTTTGAGGACATATTTCTCGAAGGAGGTGCTACGCCTATGATTTATGCATGGGCGTATGATTACTGCTACATACATGGATCTGGTTTCATTACTGTTAAGTTTCAATTCCACAACTGAGACATGTGCCCTAAAGTAAAAAAAAAAATGCAAAGTAACCTCGGTAATTAGGAAAAATCTCCCCGCGATTTATGCCTGCGATGCATTCTACAAGTGATCCAGCTGACATGACAGAAGTGCATTTTAATAAGTATTACCACTAAAACAAAACACCTATAGTATGTTCGCATGAAGGGAGCTATGAATTGAGACCCCGACAACGTCCATCGCCCCCAAAGTGTTTGAGCACACTTAGGGGGCAGCAGCACAAAGGCCGTGAAGGACAAGGAAAATATTTGCGAAGGCTTCGCACACAGACTCTCTGCTTTCACCAACCTTGCGCGCAGCAGTAACTATATAAACGTAATTTTCCGACAGACTGAGGATACACCTCCGAAAGGAAAATGAACTAAAGAGAAGCACAAAGTCTGATCGGCCGATAGACTACACTTCGAGGATGTTGTCCGGACTTTATTGGGGAGAAAATATATTAGAGGAAAGAAGGAACCTCATTTTTTAAATGCATCTTTGAACATCATGCCAATACTATGGTGCCCACAACTTACAGCCCGTTCGGACCAGTCTTGTGCAGAAAAAGAAAGAAATAAACTGCGGGAGGGCTCCTGCTAAATTTCGACCACCTGAGCTCCATGTGACTTGCACGTAAGTACGCGAGTGTTTTTGCATTTCGCCTGCATCGAAACGCGGTCACCGCGGTCGCGATCGAACCCGCGACCTCATACAGAGAAAGAATGCGAAACCAGCCAAGTTGGGCCTTCGTTCTAGTCCACCAATGTAACCATCGTTAATTAATAACTGCCTCACCATAGTCAGAAAAAACACTGCTACAGTCCGCGGCATCCAGGGAACATGCATGGAACGGGGAATTCACAGACGGAGAAGCATTTGCTCATCCACGTGCTACCCGATGTTAATTATAATGCGCATTATTTTCAGTCCTTCTTAAGATTACCTTGGAAGAGTTTGCGTAAAATATCCTCCTTAATTTTGAAGTCAAATCCATGCAGAATTGTATGGAAGCCGTTTAAACATATTCTTCCCGTCAGCTTTCGTGAAAATTGAAACCAATTTGATATGCACAGTAACTGTGGCGTCACAGACGACGAAACGCTCAAGTGCATTTAGAATACCACCAGTTGACATGAAAATGCATGAAGCCGTACACGTACACCTAACGCGATGTAACACCTTCGCCTATGTTTAGGCTGTGTTGTTTTTTTCCCCCTCTGTTACGACAGGGAACATGTGGAGATGGGTCCATTTTCCACGGACATAGGGAGGTATGTAAACAAAATAGAAGGGGGCGGGAGTGTATCTTTACTACAGAAAATTTCTTTCAATGGAAGAAACAGATCTTATTTTATTAAAAAAAATGACTTTTCGGTTTATGGTAAAACATGGTCTTTATCAATTTTAGAGGAAATTAGTCCCTTTATGCTACGGTAAAAAATTTGTCATTAAAGTTGTGGACGAAATCTGATTTTTTCATCTCTTCACAACCCTCAATCAATATTTGTCTGCAGCTTATGCAGCCACGCAAGTATAGGCAACCAGATCTCGTTTCCGCGAGCCAATTGGACTTAGTTTCTGGACAAGACAGGGCTCTAATCAGGACCAGTTCAGACTCAGACAAATTCGTAGGGTGGATTCTTGGTTTTGTCGCGTAGTGCCGGGTGTCTTGTCAGGTGGCCACATCTTGTATGTTCTACGTAGCGTGCTTATCTGTACATTTATAATTTGTTATAGCCGCATTCCAACATTTGAGTCGCTCAAACTTCAAGAAAGCTGCAGTAATGTGGGACTCCCTTAGTGTAATAAACCATATAGCAAATTTTTTTCTGTAAATATACAGAAAAAATCATTATTTTGGTGAAATCACAGAAAAACAATCTACGAGAACAGAGAACATATACAAAAATTGCCATTCTTTTCCTGTTTTCTTTTTTTGTTAAAACAATTTCAGCAGTGTATCAGTCTGTTAATAAAGACGATTTGAAAAGTGATTATGTCCTTGAGCGGTATTGATGTTTGAAGAGGATATTAAAACAACGATCTTAAGACGGCGAGTATATTACTGTTCTTGCTGTATGAGGCATAAATTATGTGCATAAACGCATTGTGTTCCACACGCCCCTTCTTAATACGCTATGCACGCGTTGCAAAACAATCGACACTTGGGTCACACAACAGAATGCAAAACGTTCAGCGCTTGATGGCGCGACGCCCCTTGCGTTCAGTAGAACGTCGTGTGTTTTGTGAGTAAATTCAGTTGTCCTCATGAATGCTGCGTAACTGTGTAAGGCGCATCTACGCCTTGCTGTGAGGAGGCCTTCAGGGCGTTACTCATTGGTGAGCACTTAAAGTATAGGAGCGTTCCAGGAGCTGCATTATAGCCCAATCGCTTCGATTAGCCACGCAAGTTTCCCAACGCTCAGAAGCGCTTTTTTATATGCATATAACCTTGAACATGTCTCACCTCGTTCCTAAAGAAAACGCAAGTTGAAGAGAAAAGAAAAATAGTCACTGTGATCCACTCGATGAAGCAGTGGCAAATGAGTCGTCAGTCGAAGCGGAAGAAATGGCCCACTGATAGCACGTTTTCCCCAAACTCGGTATAGAGTTAACACCAGGCAGCCGGCCACCACATCCTGCAACTTTCCAAGCGGCGGCTACAGAGAACGCACATACGCGATGAGGAACGCACGCGTCCGTGGCATCGCTGCTGCCAAGCACGTGACAGGCGAGGTCTGTACACGAAGGGAGGACGCGGAGAAACCGCCACCACGTTTACAGAAAAAAAGAAACCCTCGGACTGAAATGGCCAGCACGTGACAGAGACGGGCGAGAACAGATGAGCGGAGAAGAGCGACACGCAGGCTGCAGCGGAGTCAAAGCAATGCGCACGCTCAGCCATGGGCGTTTGAGCGTACTATGAAACAGGCAGGGACACTGCTGAGAACAGTCACGGCGTCAGTCGGATTGTCCTCTCTAAATTACTTGTATTTCTGTTTTCTCGCCGTTTGTTTCCGGCGCACAGGCTCAAAACCGACCGGTGCGGCGAGACGTGCGGTCCAGCCAAGGACAGCGGAAGCAAGAGAGGGAGCGAAGCCATCGTGGCGCCTTCAAACGCACGGGGTAACGTGACTGCTGCCGAAGGTGTCCGATGTACCCGGCCGCTAGAAACGGCGCGGCGGACCAAAGTCACGTCGGACGACAGGAGACGCCGAACAGGTTCGCCTCCTCTGCTCGCACGAAGGAGGGAGCCTTTGCGGAACGTCATGTAATACGAACCAAGCTCTGGCGGTGACGTCAGGGCTCAACGGCTCGTCGCTGGGAAGATGTGTTCGGCAGGCGGCATCTTCTCGCCGCTGGAGTCGTCGTCTTTCTGCGCGGCGTCTTGTTCCCACAGCGAGCGCAAGGACAGAGACCGGAGGGAAACCGACTCATATGGCCTCCCACGTGATGCCGGGCGGGCTTCTGCTGCAGGACGTGAAACGCGACCGCACGCTCACCGCCAGTCCAAACCGCGCGCCTGTCCCACGACAGGATGATCGGGCAATGCGAGCGCCCTCGCTGGGCCAACAATACGCGGCGAGCGGATGCCGAATTTGAGACACCGTGACAGGGGGCGCACGACCAATCCCATCACCAGACATGCGTGCAGCGGGCAACGCCTCTCTGAAGCTGCTGCTCCGAGGTCTGCCTAAACCATGTGAAACGCCGAAACCGTCTTTGCATTGCAGCCTAAAGTGGACAATTCTGCGTCCATAACTTAGTCAATGCAGTGCAATACGCACACCAACTGGGAACGAAGAAATTCATTTACTGAGTTCTTGATACAGCTGAAAGGGGGTTTTACTTTGAGAAGCCTGGGCTAGCTACACGAGAGACACCGCAAAGGCCGGCTGCGGATTAACGTTGACCACCTCATTGCTTTTCTTTTTTTCTACGTGAGCATAAATCTAAATACATGGGCGTTTTTCGAATTCCGCACTCGTCCTAATACAGCTGTAGAGGCCGCGACCTTAAAAGTATGAAAGAGCGCTCAGAATGCCACCAAACGGCGCGCTGCCACAGTGGATGACGAACGCGTACCAGCAATACCTCCAAGTGATTTCGATTGTTAAACCGGCGTAGAGCATAAAACAAGGTTACAGAAATATTTTCCTCTCTAGCTCCAATTCAATCAATTCTGCGCAAATGGTACAACATAGCTCTCAGGAATTCGCGACAATTCTTACCGCGCATACAAATAAACATGAATGATCAATACCAGCAATTTACATTGAGCAAAAATACTTGTTGCTGGGCGAGAAGGAGCGGGCCCCTCAAATACAAACACAACTTTGAACTAAGCGCTAGTGAAGGAAAACCCTCAATGCTGTAGACAGCTAAATTTCCATCAGCCTTCGATAAAACGATCCATTTAGCTCCGCTGTGAGCAAGCAGGTGAGCAGACGATTTGGTCTACGTTGCTTGCTCGCTGCTACCGCACACCGCACACTGCTCCTTCCAACCTTGCCACTAGTCGATGTCTGAACGTTGTTTCTCAGGTGGTGTGACAGCTGAATGTGTTGATGCGAGTCACCTTGTGTAAGAGGAAAAAAGTGCTAATCAAGACGTCGTGACTCACCACTTAAATATCCTTCAGCACAACAATATCGCACGAGACGTAGCAAGCCATGACGAAGTTAATGCGGCAGCATGATTGTGGCAGTTCTAAGCACAGGCTAGTTACCGTACACTACAATAACGTACTTCAAAAGAGCACGCACTGTTGGTAAGCGACAGGGTGACACTGTGGTAGCAAAAGCGAACTCCGGTATACGCAGCGCGATAAACCGCAAAACCCGCAGGCTACAGACACGTGACGTAAGCACCAGCCGATATAATGCCAGGAAAAGAAGGGGCCACTAGGCGCTGCTACGAGGAAAAGAGTCTGCAGCGGTGGTTACGAAAGCGCGCGAAACTCTTTCGCGCACACCTGGCTACAGCCCACTTTCGAGCGCGGCGCAATTACCTCGTCCCCCTTTCAGCAGAGCCGTTTTTCCGGCGTGGCTTTTTATAGAGCGCGTGGTGGGGCGCGGCCGGAGTGACAGTGCGCCACGGCTTCCCCCGCGAGGCGCAGCGAAGTGTCACGCCGAGGCGGCACCGGGCAGCCTTTCACGGGCCAGCGCGAAGCTTCCTGGCGGCGACAGACGTGGCCTCGTTTCGCCCACAACCATGCGCGCACGGCATGCCGGAACAAGCCGCTTGCCGTGCACGATCACGCGCATCCCCCACGACCGCCTTTTCCGGCCGCGTTTCTCCGGCCGCCGATCAACGACAGGCGTCCAGCGCGGCCGCTCCGGGCGGGAAGCAGACCGGCCCCGAAACAGACCGGAGGGGCGCGTGACGGACACTGACGCGCCCGGTGGACAAGGAACGGTCATCCACGTGTGCGCCCGACCATTCGCCGGGGTGTCGAAGACGCCTGCTTTGTTTCACGCTCGGCACATATCGTCACTGATCGCGAACGAAATTCAGTGCATCTGAATGAAATGAAAATTGTTGTGCCACACTGCGTGCCTATAATCGAGGCAACGGGCGCTACTTCCCCCCACCCCCCTCGTTCTTCTGAAGTGGTTGCCCTTGTGACAAGCTGCAACGTTCCAGGAAACTGCCGAACCCTTTCCGTGGGTCGAACTGAGGAGTCCGGGGGCACAGAGAACCACCAGGAGTTCACTGACGGCCCTCAGAATTCCAAAGAACTGCTGACCCCTTGCTGTGGAGTCCGGTGGTATGCAGCTTGAACTTCTCCCGCGAAGAAAGAGGAAGGCGAAGCGGTTGATGTCAGCACCCGCCTCGCTTCGTACCTGCCAAAGGAATTCAAGGCAGAACTGGCCCATCGTTAGAGAGAGAGTCGCCACCAGCCGCCCCGTCGGCCTGGTGCGCTCTTCGGCACCGCTACTCCAAGAGTCTGTCTCTCGTCCTCGACCACGAGTCGCAGTAATAGGTACCCAAAACCTTAGCTGCCCTTTTATTTTCCCTCATATTCCCCAGTCGTTTTTCGAAGCAGATCTTGCTCTCGGCCTCCCGTACTTTGAAGGACGCCCAGCCCATGTCTCCCTGCACTGCATCATTTGTTGTTTTCCCGTGCGCCACTAAAGCTATAGCCTTCCAACAGCCCTTTGATTAATCTCTAGTTCAGTTGACACTTCGGATTTTCAAGGAGTCGCACGACGACTCCGAGATACGATACGCTGCTGAACCAGAGCGTCAACACGCGCGCTCCTGCAGTTAACTCCGGCTTACAACACCGAACGAGAAGCTACAGCGCAAATGTTAATGCTGCACATTTCGGCAGATCTTTACATGCGCTTTGGTATGAGAGCGCGAAATGCGGAATGTCTACGCAAAGATCTTGCGATCTCGAAGGAACAAGCACGCCGCGAGATGAGCACACAAGTTGCAGCAGACTGGGCGATCGAATCACTCGCTCGAAGCGGAAGTATCCAAAAAACGGCACAGAAAATTGCACACATGCAAGCCTTCACGCTTTCAGACGCTAACTCCGGCCAAAAGAAGAAGGTTCGACCATGCCAAGTCCATGTATTTATGCAGGACACGCCTGCCGGCCACAGAACAAGCTGCGTAGGCCGTCCCACCATTAATACGCGCACCGAGCTGCACCGACGTGAATGGAAACGGAACTTTCGTAATGACCCTGGCGCGAGGCAGACAGTGGTGCAGCGAGAAAGTAGGCTGTGCCAGGCGAAAGCGAGAAAAGAGAGCTCCAGTCGGGGCGAACGGCAGCATACATGTATTCGATTAGAAACATCAGGAGTCTCGATTTAACGCACACGAGAAAGAGCAGTCCTGCCCCGCATTTGCCAATTCCATAAAGACTAGAATCATAGGAAAGAAGGAGAACTTGATCCGCAAGTAAACTAAACGCAGAAAACTGTTTTAACACCGAAACTGTCCGATACGTGCAGCGTATCGGCCCTTTACTGTAACCGCATAATCCACGCTGACTGCACGATTTATCACCTCACCTTTGAAACTAACTACGCGCTTACTTTTGGAGTACTTTTTATAGGTGACAAATTGCAGGCATGTTACCGAAAGAAATATTCACATGCGATGCAACCTATAGCCAAGCGCGCAAGTTTTTCTTTTTTTTTTTTATTCGTGGAATCCGAGAAATATCTAAATTTTGGCGCACCTTCGTCGGTGAACCTGTAATGCAGTGATGATGAGGATGCAGTGTGATGCACGGAGATTAATACACTAAAATTTCCACTTCTGAGGAAGAGACGTTATCAACGATGCAATTTCGTTGTTTCGCCGATCTCGCACACCGAAATCTTTTTGGCGGTTGGGGTGGATCGTTTTATAAAGATGGAGTAAGTGCCTCCCATGCTCGATTGCTTCAGTTGATACTCCAATTGAGGGATTAAGAAAACCGGGAATGCCTTTCCTTGTAGAATTGCTCTACAGTTGTGATCGTTGACTGAGCTTATCGATGGTGACGAGTTCCGCCTATTGCTCAACACACATTTTGTTGCTGAGCAGCGAGTGATGTTAACAATGGCGGGGTCGATAAAGAAAATGGCATTATTCTTGCACGTACTTACGCTCGCGCGACAACTTCCGCAGTACTTTATAGGTTGTACTGCTGCATTCTTCTGCTCAACAAACGTTGACCTCCACTTCCTCCTCTCCGACGCCCTGCCATACAAGCGCAAGTCCGTTCCAGCTTGGTCAAGCAAACAAAGGTGGCGATATATCAGGGCTACAGCTGCTAAAAACACCTGACGGGACAAAAACCTTACGCACATAGAGTGTGAATTCGTCCATGAGAAAGAAACACCAACAAGCTACGACATCGTGGCCTTTTAACAGTGATTAATGCGAACACAGTGAACAGCTGCAGAAAAAAAAAAAAAAAAAACTCTTCTCCTCCCGTTCAGCTAGGCCACGTATGGTCTACACCCAGCCTGCACACACAGGTGGCAGGGAATGGATAGGATAAACCGACAATGAAAGATCGATGTTTAAAGTTTAGCGCCGGTATATATATATAATGTTACGTGTTATATATATTGTTACCCCGCACCTCCACCAGAATGTTACGTGTAGAAAGATACAGACGGAAGAGGCTATTTACATTACAAGCTATTTACACTGGACTGGAGCCAGAGCGCCAGACCGACATTTTCTCGCGCCAAGGGCACAGACCCACTTCGTCGTCGTTCTGGCGGCGGCTCGTCTCTCGGGTATCTACCGATAATATCGTAATACTAATATATATATATATATATATATATCAGTGTAATTATGACGTGTATGTTTAGTTGTCACTGCAAATGTTCATAACCTCTTCTTTCCCCACGTTGTTGTTGGGTTCAAGATGCCAAAAAACGCATGCGAAGTGGACAATGATCAAAACGTAACATGACGTTCTGTTGTTCTCAAAACACATGGCATCAAAGCATATGTGCATTGTGCGAGATGTATCTTCTCACCTAGCTCGGTCCTAGCTCACCTATAGACGTCGAGGATGATAGAAAGGGAGCAAGAAATGGCATGCATCACACTGGAGCCCTTTTGACCCTTGTGATAAAAGTGGAAACTGCGTTTCTGTCAAAATGCCAGCATGCATTTTCTTTAATGTTCGATTCACCTTTTCTAGAAAACTACTCCCTAGATTACAGTGAAACATTTACCGATTGCAGCACATTGTACTGCTAGCACTCTCAATCTAAAGTATTCGAACATTAGGCCATATTGGCGGAAAATAATTAATCCTGATGTTCTCTTAAAAGTAACGAGAGGTGTGAAGTTTTTTTTTTTTTTCTTAACTGAGGCTACTACAAACAAAATCTTAGAGGTTCCCTTTGAAGCTGTTGAGGTTTCCGTTTGAAGACAGCAATATATGGAACATACCTGTAAATTTAATTTAAACGGCCATCCTGTCAATAGCAGACAAAAGGCGTCGAATGTTAGGCTAAACTGAATCCACATAACAGTCCGCAAAACCTTAGGCTATAGCATATGCAGTAGCTTTCATCACAATAGACGGTTAAAATACAGGTGACTCATTTATTATACCATACCATCCCTTAAGTCCAGCAAGAATGGAGTAACTGAAATCAAACGCAATCCTATTGTACAAGGGCTTCTGCGGACGTTTGTGTTGCGCACGCGAAAAGTGGCGAGTCTAGCTCGTACGAATAAGGAGGGCTCGTTCGAACATTACATTTTCCTTCTTCCGAGGGAATGAGCCAGGACCCGCATTGCGGACAACTGCGCCACCGTGTCTTCCTCACCGCAGCAGCTGGCGGGGGAAATGCTGAGCCGTTCCGCATGCGAGGGCACATTCATTCCTCCGACAAGAACCCGCCGGAAACCATGCATGGGCCGCCAGCCAACGCAAACCGGTCAGAGCGTCCATGCCGAGAAGAAGGGGCGAGGCCGAAATCGAGCCTGGCCCGTCGAGCGGACGCCCACCACAGTCCGGTGCCGCGAGGAGGGAGGGCGCCGTTCCAGTTGCACGTACCGGGACTGCAAGGCTCGCGCGGCCACAGAACGCCTGGCCTCGTTCTGGCTGGCGGCGCCGAGGACCAGGATGACTCCGTCCGAGAACGACAGCCGCGCCCGGCGGAGAGACTCTTGACCCACTTTGCGCGCAGCCGCCTACCGCGGCGTTATGTAAAACGCGGGACCCCAGTCGACCCGCATCGCCCGGAACCTTGAGCTGCGGCGGAAGGAAGGAGTGCCGCGCTCCACCAGGAAGGATTCGGCAAGAGCGAGATTCTTCGCAGTGATTCTTCGCGGTAGTCACGCTGTCGAGCGACTGCCGCGCTGATAATTCCCAACCGAGCGCGAAACAAGGGCTCGACGGGTGCGAGCGCCATGCGCAGGATGAACGCTGAGCGGGCGGGCAGTGCGCCTCCCGCGCAAGGTACCAACGAAATCCGAAAGTGCGTTCCCATCACAAAAGGTGAACGTCACGACAAGCGACACGTGGAACCAGCAGGCAAAAAACATTCCTCGGTGTTTCGTTCCTACGTATTGGTAGGCCTCTTAAACAACAAAGCTAATGAGACCATTAAGCCACCTTTGTCATCTGGCGGACGCAGTAGCATCAAAGGAAAGGAGTTCCAGTCTTTCACTAGTCTTCCATTACTAGTGTGCATTGCTAGCGTGCAAGTGAAAACGGCCGCTTTCGCTTGCACACTAGCAGGTGAAAGGTGACATTAGGCGGTGTAGCTAGCCGATTCGCATAATGGTGCACAGTGTCGCAGAAACGGGAGCATACATTTCGGAAGCCTGTCCAAGCTGTCACGCGAGCATCACACGTGAAGTATAAAGCGACCAGTGAAATTTCAACCTTGAGAATGCTGAAAAGCATGACAGAATTATGCTTAATTACGACCAAAAGCGCTTTAACGTCAGGAATTATGCATCTTATGCAATCGACAGCATTGGGACCACCTGGGCTCGCCGAGTATTGGCGGCTCCACTTCCGCAGTGCAGTGGCTCAATTATCCACGGCAGATGTCCTGAACATACCCTTAACAAGCTCGACTATTTGTTGTTCTAATATTATTTTATAAGGCAGTCCTGAATAATTACAGAACCTGGCTCCTTTTTTTTTTTTTTTTTTTCTGCGTGCAACAGACGCTTTCGCATTCCATCCACAAATGAAATACGGCCGTCGCGACGAGTGAACGAAGCGGCGACCACGAGCTCCATAGAGCCATTGCAACGAGAGCCATTACAACGAATCACATTTGAGACGCTTCAGTCACCGAACATCTTTGGTACTCTCTTCGCGGTGCACAAAAAAGAACGCTTCCGTTTTGAGCCGTAAAGCGGTCGTAATTAAACTTTAAACTTTTTAAAATTGTCTATTTAGTGGGGCGTTCATTTCATCAGACAGACAGGTGGGTTACAGAACTTCCGGTATCGGATGTTTCCACACAGGTGTGCTTTCAGGGATTCCTCCAAGGCCGAAACGGCCCCCCGCATACACGACCCTCTATCACACTCCGCGCGCGGCAGGTGCTGCAGACCCCCGTGCGGGCCGCACAGTTTCGCGCCGTACTGGCCGGAATCACATGTGCGACGGCATCGCGCGAGAAGAAACGCGCTTAATCGGAGACGCCAAGGAGGCGCCCAGCTTGCGCGCGGCATCACCCACGCGTTCCGAACGGGCCACGGCCGTTTTGTAAGGAGCAGAGGCACAAGTGCTCCTCCTCCCCTTTGCCCGCTTGGCTCAAGGCGCGCGGACTGGAAATGGGATGCACGTGTTGCGGCGGGGGGGCTTTCTCTCTGACAGGGCGCATGAGCGCTTCCGCAGCGCACCAGTTGGGATGCGGAAAAAAAAATGCACCGGCAAGCACGCGCCGGCACCACACTGGGTCTCGTGACCGGACGACGTAAGATATCGCTCCTAGAGGTGCCCATCCCGTCGCCTCCAGGAAGCAACGAAGCGTACGCAGGCGACGGGAGTGTCGCACTGTCGGAGCCGCAGCAAACTTATACGATAGTACAAAGTTTCAATGACAACAATACACTAGCTTCATTGACAAGTAGCGCGTGAATCTGTCGTGAATTTGTTACGCGGTATTGATCAGCTATTTTCTAACGATATGTGCGATGTTGCAACCTTGATCTGCGTGCCACCAGAAGACAGTGTTCACCAGTAAACTTAACCAAAAGTTGCAAACGTGTCTATTCTAGAAGTTAAAAGACGCATCGAAAAGAGCACTTTAAGAATGTCGCTAGTAATGTGAACTTCGTACGGTAAACTCACTTGCAAGCTTGCCTCTTTTTTCGTTCTTTCACATGCCTCGATATCATAGATGCGAGAGCAAACCAACCCAATGAAAACAAGTAGCCGCTGTAGTCAAAGCAGGAGATAAATAAGGATGCAGAACACGTATAAATAGGTGTGAGACGAGGTAACCTAAGCGCGGGACGTAGAACTTTCAGAAGGTGCTTTTATTAGCTCTGGCCGCTCCGAAACACTTTAGGTTTATAAAGCGAGTGCGTTTCAGAGATGAGATATACACACAGGTATTGAGCCACAAAATACACCAGTGTATAAATAGGCAATCAAAGCTCGTTTACATCGCAAAAAAAAGAATACGACTGATGTCCCAGCACCCCACACACCGCTTAACGCTTAAACAGGAAGAACATGAAAGCGATTGCGACAGCGAGTTTCAGATCGCATTATAAGAGCCTCTGTGGTTAGTTACTTTCAAGGCCGCGCAGTTTCTCTGATCTACACTTAAGAAAAAACGTCCTCCAGATCAGCCGAATCCCGCTTTCCAAAGACCTTCAGATGAATGCGTTACGCCAGAATCTACATACGACGACGCAAAGTGGCAGATACCGAACGTCCCCTATACCTTTGTAATATCTACAAAACTGCGCATTAAAGTGACGCTAGCTAGCACATCGGGATGGCTCTGCTTTTGAGCCTCCCGGGCATGAAACTTCAAAAAAAAAAAAAAAAAAACATTGCCAGGAACATTTCACTTATTTGCTCACAAAACGTTGCCCTAAGAAAGATCGTTGCCGAAGTCTGCCGCTTCATTTGCCACGATGACGGCAAGGTACAAAAAAGCTGAGAGACAGAGATGACATACGCTCCCCATAGCAACTAAAATGCGCAATGCTGGTTTTTCACAAGGACGCGAAGCGACCGCGCTTGCAGCTGCGGAGGCTTGCGCTTCATTATTAGTCATTCCAGGGAGTACACAGCGCAAGAACGACATGCCCCTGGCAACGATGGGATACATTAACATATAAGGCAAAATAAATTAAAACAAGAAAAAGAAACGGGGTGGCGTGGCAGCATGGTAACAGAAGTCTGAAAGGTAACATCAAAAAGGGCAGACGGTCACCTTCAAACCTCGAAACACACACACAGCTCGAAAGCTATATGCAGGCGCACGGACAGTGAAGCAGCGGGAATCGAGCGGTTGTGTGCGCGAGGTCTGTAGCCGAGCACGCGTGACATGACGAGGAAAACTAGACGTGCGCTTCATTGATTGGCGCCAGGCGTATGCGTACCTGTGGCCCAGGTGCGCGCCACGGCGTCGCAACGGCGATGAATCACCGCGAAGCGCACAAGTGACGCCTGACGGCACCGGCAGGGCGAGGGGAAAACCCGGAAACGCGACGCGCTGCCTCCCTGCGGACGAAGCGCTATCGCCGTGCCGTCGAACCCGTACTTCACGCCCCTGTAACCCCGCCCCGAAGAAAATGGAAAACAAAGGGCGAACAATGTCACGCGCTCAGGGCTAAGACGACGCGAGGGAGGAGACACGTCACGCATTTCTGTATACCGCTAAGCAGCGAACGCGTACACAGAGCAGAGCAGCTCCGCATGACTAGCCTAGATGAGAGAACGATGCCACATCCGTGGCTCTTGCAGAAGTGCGTACCAGAGGCTCTCGGGTAGAGTGCCGCACGCGACAGTGTCGTGAAGCAGTTTCTTCCGCCTATTCCAGGGCTTTCATCACGAATAATATGGCAAATATATTGCATAAAATGTAGTAATGGAATAATGCATACAACGAAAAGCGTCGGAGCGTGCGTGCGTGCGTGCGCAAATATATTTATTACCATAAGTTAGCACGTCACTTCAAACATTAAAAGGTCGCAATGAATAGATGTCTTCTCGCACGCGGTACACGAGACCTTTGCACCTCCCTGGCCGTTGTCCGGACAAATTTTGCTTAAAAAGAATGCGTCACAAAAATCGTGCCACCCACTGACGTACCAACAAACAGATCCCAGAACTCGAGGTCAGCTGAAAAGACTCCGCTCCGCCATAGGAAATCTATCGGCAAAACGCAACGCGGCGGTGTGCGCAACACCGCGACGGGCGACCTTCATTTGCCCTTGAGGACGCGCCGCGCGCGCGGCTTCCGCAGTGCGCGCTCCTCGTTCGCCATGGAACGGCGCCGCTTCCTCCCAAAGCGACGAGTGCCGTCCTTCTCTCTGGCTTCTCTTCCCGCCTCTCCAAGCAGCGTCATTCCACACCACAGAGAGAGAGAGAGAGGAAGAGCAGAATGCCCTATTCACATGTATAATGAACCCGAAGCGTCGGGCTGAAAGGAAACGTATATCGCGTTACTGCACGTCGTGTGCATTCATCTACCTCGCACTGAGCGCCATCGAATTTCTCCACGCTCCTTTTCCACGTTCCTCCCCAGCTTCTTTATGGCATTCCCTTGTGCTCGTTTCGCGCTGCGAGGTTTAAAATGCGGCCACTCCAGCTTGGACTGCAGAATGAAGATAAAGTAAGAACCCGGGAGAAATGTGAAGCTCAGAAGCACATAGCCAGGAACAAAAGAAAAGTAATCCAATTTGACGCTGGAAATTTCACGCGCATTTAAGCGGCAGAAGGAGCCGCGCGGAAACTGCTCGCTGATCTAATTAGGCGCCGCTCGGGCACCGGATATATACATATATATACGAGGCCAATTTCTAAATAGTTGGCCCGCTCAAAATTACTGCTCCCAAAGACAACGTATTTCGCTCGATACAAGCTCTGTCCCGCAGTTGGTCATTGATGCTCGCCAGCAGCCGTCGGGAGCGCCCGGGCCGATCGGGAAACCGCGTCCCAGTCGAAATACGCCTGCCCCCGCGCGCATCTCAGCGAGCCAGAAACCGCTTAGCGCACGCCAAGTTGGGATCCACGTACCGAGGGCAGAGCACGCGCTGCTGACGTTCGTTATTTGTCGAAGCAGCTCCCTGGTTCAATGAATTTGTGGGGGAATCAGTAACACGACGGACCGGCAACTCAAGGCCCCCGCTAAACTCGGATGTAACGAACGAATGTCGATCCAGTTACAGAAACAGGATCGCGCAATTAGACCCCACGATCTTGAGCGCAGCAGCCATTGCCGTCCTGTTTCCACTTGAGAATATTCAGAGCCCGGCTGCGCTCGGGACCCTAGCGGGAGCACGGGCCGGCCAATTACCGGAACACGACATCAATAACGGAACGGGCCGCCCGACGACGCACACGAGCCCGCAACGCAGCGAATCGCCATTCAACTCAGCGCGAGGAGGCCAAGGACCAAAAATAGAAAAGGGAGAGGAAGAAAAAAAAAAGGCGAGAAGGTCGCTTGCGTAACCTGTTCATTGCGTGCCGCAGCGCTGGCGGCGCGAGGACACAATAAATTCTGCTCGGCGACGCGATAAGCCGACGTCGGGAAAAGAGCGCCGGCCGCTGCAGCCCCGTTATCGCGAGCGCCCCAGCGAGTGGGGGCAGCTATATACGCCGGCAAAACTTTTCTGGCGGTACTCTCCTGATGGCGTTTTTTATTCCTTTTTTTTTAACTTCGTTCGTGCAGCGCAAATAGACGGGACATAAAGGAACACAAAACGACGTAGCTGACTATACGTTGTTTTGTGTTCCTTTATGTCCTATTTGCGCTGCACGGACGAAGTTTTCAAGAACTGTGCGAACTAGTCCACGAACGAACTACTACGCATTATTTTGCGACTGAACCGCAGCGTCCCTCGAGGGAGCCTGCCGAAAGGCGTCAGTAACAACAAGAAAGTGATCGCTGCGACAGAACGGCCGATCAAGGGCGCCAGGGAGAGAGAGATTCGCAAACGGCTATTGACAATCGGGGAATTTATGTACGAAGCATTTCACCGTTGTGAAATTCTACCGACAGTTAAAAGGCTTTGCGCAAATGACTTGCAGCGCAGGAAGTTGAGTTGCACAGTTGGTTTCGCACATGCGCCAATTATTCGTCACGCAACTTAACTGTCACTTCTGCAAAGGCCGTCAGCCGTCAGTAAATTTATCCACGGCTAAAATCTTTTCTACAGGCAGCCTCAGAACACTGCTGCCACTCGTGCAGCCATGCTGGTGGCGCTAGTAATCCGAGTTTTTCGTGGCGCGACGGCGCATGGGGGGGGGGGGGGGGCACCCTGCCCTGGCGGGTTAGTCGCGAAACATTTTGGAAGAATAGCGCGCGTGGCCGCTCGCCGGAAAGTACTCCGAAAAAAAAAAATATGCTCGGACGCGCGCTGCTGTAAACACTCGTAGCGTGTACCGCATTGAAACTCCACTGGTAGCTCGACGTCAGTGCGGTGCCGAAAACGTGCGTAGCGTAAGACTGCAACTCCACTTTGAAACAGAAAGCGGCCTGGGCCTCGTCCGAACTGCACCGTGAACCACGTAGTTGCCGGCTTGCATTGACAGCTATCCACCTTAACGAAAAATCCGTGCGTTACACTTGAGCGACACTTAAAGAACATCACGTTACTGACGAAATCTTGCAGCGTCGGCCCTCTCTTGTTGGTGGTGGCAGCGTGTGCCTGACTTTACGTACTCGTTTAAAGTGCGGTAACACTGGGTAGGTACGAGACCCACAAGACGCTGACGTCAACAACTGACCGACTATTGTGCGTCAATCAAACCATTTTATTAGACCAGGTCAAGACGCAACCGACGAGCGCGAGTTGTCGTACTGCGACGGGCTTTCGTGTTGACGGCGCCGACAAAATCAGCGTGCCGACCATCTTTCGACCGAATCCCGCGTGATTTGCCATCGAACCGACTACGGGATAGCGAAAGCGTCTTCGCTTGTATGTATAATTAATCGTGCTCAAGAATGAATCAAACATGCCTACCAAGTTCAAATGCACAAGCTTCAACCCTCTCAGCCCGTGCACATGAAGTTTGAGGCAATGTTGATCCTGTTCATCGAAGGTTAAGCCTGGCGCCGTCCAGTTCGTGCGCCCGCTATGAGTATACCGGCGGACCTGAACTGAAATGTGCGCAGTCACGAAGATGGGAACTGCTTTTATACTTCAGTTCTGGCCTTATCCATTTGAAATCTGTAAGTCACCGTACCCGTAGGCTGCCGGTCGCATTCGCTACGTAGATGGGTGGGTCTGTACGTGTTGTTGCGCCGACACATTACTCAATTTCAGAGATGCACTGTTTACCTTTGCGTCAAACGGGAACAAGAGACCGTGCATTCGGTACAACAGCAGCATAAACAACCGCTTCGCTCAGTTAACAACGGTGTCAGCTATAGCAGCCGCGTTTACGCAAGGGAACAACACGGCCTATAAATGAGCACTTACGCGTGCACATTTTTCTATAATGATGCTTTATGGCACGAGCAAATTGCAAGTACGATGAGGTCATAGAAAAGCGCGAATCAGTAATAACTTAACAGCCCGTAATATCTCCATCTGGATCACAGTTGCCGTTGTCTAAGTGGTTCGGCCGCTCATACTGACTCGCCTCAGGGTGGAACAATATGGCGCATATGCGCAAATATGTATGTTTTGCTACGTTTTGATATGATTTCATATCAGCGATGCACCTTTTCTCCAATATTTGACGCTAACAACGATCTGTGGCTGTAGCTGTCAGTGCAAACAAGTGCACGCTTTGCCAAACTTCGAAGACTTCTTGAATATGCGAAATGTCTAAATAATGTGCAAAAAGAATTCAAAAAGCGAGCTCCAAGTGCAGAAATCGGCGACAATTAACTCCAAGGCAGCCAGCCGTATCGGCAAACGGAACTCGGCATGCCTTTATCGGCCGCGCTGTTTGCAAAACAGCGCACTCAGGCCTCCTCACCCAGTAGTCGGTGAATGCTACATGGCCTCCAGGAACGACATGCTGCCCCGAAGAAGCCACTAATAATGATTCGCGATCCAGGAAACGCACAACCGACGCGCACTCATCGTGGGCGCAGGTACAGAAATCAACCGGCGAAAGCCCCGGCACCGTTCCAAAACGTCTTCAGCGGCAGAGGGCAACACAGGAAAATGAAAAAGGCGGAGCCGCCAGCCGGCGAAGCCATACCAACACAGCCATTCAGTTACTGCGACACATTTGCATGACCGTCTCGTCCACAAGCACACCTACAGTGCACTGTTTCTACGTTTCACGAAAGCGGCGGCGAACGGTACGCCCACGGCATGAATGTCCGCGAACGCCAAAACTTCCTAGTGTGAACGTTTGCCAAGCAGACTCCATATACATGCTCTGTCGCAGGCACGTGAAAGAGGGGCGCCAGAGACACGCTTCGCAATATCGCTAGTGGCTACATGTCGCGACACACCAATCGGCAGATGTCACAGCACGCCAGAAAAGATCAAGATTGGACGGCTCAAAACTAAGTGTTTGTTGGAGGACGAACAGGAGAACACTTTCCTGTTCGCACTGACGAGCACGCGATGGTGAGACTGAAGGCGGAGCAGGGGTGCTGCAAACGTTTTGAGAAACGAAAGTCGAGGAATTTCAAACCGAGCTAAGTACAACAAGCCGGCAAGAATAAAGAAAACGGCACTGGCCCAGGGAATTGCATAACACGCCAGGAATAAAGAGCTCCAAACAAAACTGACTGATGTGGACGGCAAAAAAAAAAAAAATTCTATCAAAAAGCATGTGCGAACAAATAAAGTAAGAAAACTAATGAGGCAGCGTACAAGCTTAAAACAGCTGTACAGCCGCTGTCAAACGCAGAGAGGCAGTGTCTTTCACAGCTACCACCAGCACTGCGAGATGCGGGCGCACATCCTTGCGAAAGAGGTGTACGCACGGAGGCTTATTACACACAGTGCACGTTGACAGTTGGCAACACGAAAAGCTGTTCGTCTGTGTGAAGTTGGATGAGGTGAGAATTGAATGTTATAAGTCCTCCGAAAAATCTTTAAATATGACTAATAGGTGGCCAAATGTGTATCCTCATTTAGGTGCTTAATAAACGTAGATATACCGGGTGTTTCAGCGAACACTTCAAATATATTTTTATTCTAAATTGCCTTTGTCAGATAGCACAATTCTAGTTCACCAGGTGGTCTACTCAAAGAGGCGGACATGCACAAAGAATTGAAGTGCATAATCGACTAATTAATAAAACTGCACTAATTATTTTTAACTAATTACATTATGGCTCATATTGCAATTTAGAGATTTTAGCCGGGGAGTTTGCAAAGTGGATCCACTTGCACGCAACGAATTCTGAGGATGATACCAGTTTCGAGATGTTAATTCCCTAACTTTACGAAATGCATTAGCGTTCCGGTTACTTTCGTGCTTCAATGCACAAAACGACGTTTTGTTAAGAAAGTAAGTGGAACGACAGTGCATTTTCACCGCAATTTTGACGGCGCATATCTTGTAAGTGGTGTCATCCACACGATTATGTTGAAGTGGATATGCCTTATAGTCTCACCCGCTAGAATTTCTAAACTGCAATATCCATGAGGTAACTAGTTAAAATTTCATTAGCGAATTACTTGCGTACAAGAAACGAGCCCACTGTGTGCACCGTATAGTATACCGTCCTCGTCGAAGACTGTAGCCGAGACGGTGCGAAACGGTGCAGGATAGGGAGAAAATAAAAATAAAATTTAAAGCAAAGCCAGGGAAGAAAAGGGACGTCAGTAAATACGAGCCCAGGGCACCGACAGCAGCCAAGGCTTGCAAACCGCAGAGAGCCAGGGCAGAGCTGCATGGGCGCAGACGCCCCTATAGCACTAGGGCACAATTTGTCATATATATTCGCAGCGAAATTTCTATGTAGCCGCGTAGCGCCCGTTTCACGAGAGACTGAGGTCTGCAGCGACCATATATAGGGTGTGCCCCGGACATAACACTGATTAATTATACGCCTTCACGAGCGCAATGCAGTGGGACATGCAGGCACGGACAAGCAGTGCAGAAGGAGAAAAGGTGGAGGCTGTAAATTCAGTCTCTTCAGGCCGCGCATTGAAGAAGCGAGTAGCTGTCAGTCTTAATATGTGCGTGCCTGGCTACCGCAGGAGAGCCTGGTGAGCAACCTTCGGGAGTGCGCGCTGTTTGGATCGCACCGCTGGTACGATCTGTTGGGAACTCGGCGCTGACGCCCGAGGTTGTACCTGGGTCGCAAGCCCCAAGGGTAGCGTTGGCCTGGCGGCCTGGGGTACCACTGGAAGCATCCGAAGGTCCCGGCAAAGCATGAGTCGACTGCTAACAACAAAACAACTTGTTTATTTTAACATCGCAAAGAGTTGGCGGTCAGGTTGACCGAAGTAGAGAGACGGGAGAGCACTTTACTCAACAGAAGAAATCGGAGCCCTCCTTTTGGCGTCCGGGGCAGCTGTTTTTATACTCTCGCAGTTGAGGGCAAGAAGGAACCCCTCAAAAGACGAGCACGTGAATGTACAATGGGCTAATGGTGACGCACACTGTCGTAGCGCTGCCGTAGCACCATGTCGAGCACGATCTCGTAGCACCCTGTTGTAGCGATGCCGTAGCACCATGTCGAGCACGATCTCGTAGCACCCTGTTGTAGCGATGCCGTAGCACCATGTCGAGCACGATCTCGTAGCACCCTGTTGTAGCGCTGCCGGTCGGGCACAATGACTGTAATGAGAGGATGATCCCTGCTTTCGCAGCGCCTGGTTCTGGCACAATGACTGGAATGCGAGGGTGATCCTTTGCGGTCGCATCGCCGCAGTCGCGCCTGGAAACACCTGCCGATTTGCGTTGCGGCGACGACGATCGGGCCAAAATGTCTGCCGCCCCGCCGCAGTCGCGCCGGCAAAACCACGTGTCGCAGGCGAAACGCAACAGCGCCCTTGGGCGCTGTTGCGGGTTTACATGCACGAAAAATTCCACACTTTGCCGGACGAATATGTGGCGCGCCACGAGGCGCACACTGTGTATGAGAGAGCCACTTCGCTACATCGTCACGCAGCCGCAAGATTATCTGATTCGGTAATTGGCTGCACGGTCGAAAACACACGCAGGTTTGCGATTGGCGGAGCAACGACAGCCTGAATGTGGTTTGCAGAGAGGACGATGCACCGCGGGCAACGCGAAATAGTTGCCTCGAAGCACCGCTATGGCGCATAGTGCACCCAGCACGCTGACACCAACCGCTGAGCGTAGAAAGCAGTGGAGCCCCCATGAGTGGAGCTCTTCACGTCTTTAAGCGGCGCAAATGACGGAAAAACACGTAAGCGTGAGCTGGAAGGAAATCGAGCACAGCATTGCGGCGTTTTCGCAGAGCGGCAAATATTTGACGGTTGGCTCATTGCGCAGAATGAAACAGACGCGCGGCCCGAGGCCACGCGCGGAGAAAAGAAAAGGTATAATAATAATAAAATAATAATAATAAGGCGCGCCATTACAGGGCAGAGAAGCTCGTAGTCTTCTCTCCGACCGCTGCGGGGGCCACCCCTTTCTATTCCGACACAGAGGGCGAAGAAATCCGGGCAAGGGGAAACAAAAGCCGGTGTTCGTGCCCGACATCCATAGTCAAATGAAGCGGCACAATAGGGGGAAGCGAGGCTTCAGTTGCAAATACCAGAACGAAGCGCGCCGACCTGTAAATTGCGTGGGGGTGGGTGGGGTGTAAAAAGAGGGTAATGTAACACCGCGGACTTAAGGAGATATCGAGCAATAAAGAACGCGCAGGAATACATGCACGTAATAACAAAAGAGCGGTCAAGTTCGGTAGTACAAGCATATTCGACAACAGGCGCGAGATGAGGCATATAAAAAGAGAGAACGAGAGAGTTCGCTCCATTGTCCACGGAATGACGCACGAGAGGCAATCATCTTTGATTAACATTTCTTCTGGAGTTCAAGCACACCGGCCTGTTGCAAAGAGCTCGCGCCCAATAAAGCCCAGTACGGCCGCAGTGCGGCTTCGAGCCAATCGAATCGCCGTTCCACGCCCACGGCACCGTTGCGAGGTATCTTCAGTTACGCCATTCACCTACAGACGCTCCGAAGTTTGTTCCACAGTGCGAAATTTCTAAAAGCTCGATCTTGCATTTTAATGAAACTGTGTCGCGAATACATACAAAGAGAGTTTCTCAAAAAGGCGGACTATTCTGAGAAACTAACGACTGTGGGGCCCTTGCAGAATGAAGACGGCGCGGAGCGTACGACGAGTAACAAAGATTGATACCAATAACACAGAGGCTCGTCATGACACTCAATCACAATAATTGTTTACGTCCAACAAACAAGGTGGTAGCGGATCACCAGACGCTGTCAGCGTAAACAAACCCGTACCACGGCTGCAACCACGCAATCTGAATAAAACCTCGGCAGCAAGGCCGTTTGAACGCTCGGGGGCAAGGCCGGCACGGGCGGAAGAGAGGAGAGAGTCAAAGAAGAAAAAAAAAACCCTACTCGAGAAGCACTTTTCATACGGCACCCAGGGAATGCTCAATTTTCCACATAAGTAAAGCGAAAGAACAAGGCCTCTACTACGCAACCATCAGACGCAGCTCTGGCATCGATATAAAGAAAAAAAAAGAACCGAGGGGGAGACGGAGCGCAAACTCGACAGCGCCCAAGCGTTGCTCGCGGAGGCATCGATCGCCGACGCCTCGGCTGAGCCACGACGACACGGCATAGTGGAGAGGCAGACAGCCCGGGCATGCTTACACAAAGAGCGTAAGAAAAAATGCCGGCCAGAACCTAACAAGACAACCCACGATACGCCCTCACCAAGAATAACACCATTCTACAAAACAACCATCATTTTAAAAAAAGAAACCTGAGGAAGAAACCCTGTCGCCGCACGATGGCCGCGTACTCGTCTCGAATCCCCCCTCTCCCCCAACTTCCGCAGCGGTCGCTCTCCCCTGCAGAAAATGCGTCGCTCTCCAGCGTGCAGCACAGCTACCATCTGGCGGCAAACTCATCCCTAAGCAACAAACCCGACTCCTCCTCCACAAGACACATTATGCACAAAATGTGCGCTGCGAGGGAGGAGCTATTCAAATTTACGCGCCTCTCCGACCAATGCCAGAACAGTATCGCATGACGTCAGCCGCTCTTCGAAAGGACCTGCCTACCGCGTCTCTGCTGCGTGCAGCGCGCCCGGAAAGCTGAAACAGCGACGGTGGCGCCAGCTCTCGGACAACGCGCCAAACGCGTAATGGCAGAGAGAAGAGAAAAAAGGAGAAAGACGCCAACGGGCGCATGCTCCCGTGCCCCCCCTCCCGCCCGCGTTGGTTTTCAATATTTTCCTGAGGCGTAATTTCTTTTTCGCAACAACACCGACACTCAAGAATGCAGCTACGTAACCTTGGCCGCAGGTTGTTTTCCTTCGCCGTACGAAAAAAATGAAAAGAAAAAAGAGAGAGAGAGAGAGAGAGAGAGAGAGAGAGAGAGAGAGAGAGAGAGAGAGACCGGACTTTCCCGGCGGCAAAAGTGCGACAGAGGGATCCGAAAAGAGCGCCAACAAAAAAGCGCGCGAAAGTGAGAAGGGCGCGCGAGAGAGCGATTTTCCCAGCTCTACCAAATGGCTCAGTGCAGATCCGAAAAGAAAGCGTAATATCGATTTGCAAGCACCCCAACCACTCCTGCCTGCTATTTGGATCCAAATCCCGTAAAACTCTAAAGTGTGCACGCCAGGGCATGGCAGGCACCGTGTTCGTGTTTCGAGATGGCGCATAGTCAGAACCACAACTAGGCCACGGTGTCTTTTGGAGTTAACCTTTGGGGGTCACGCATGAAAGGGCCGTCAAATGTGGACCCTTCAGCAGACGAGTGAAGGCGCAAACATGTGTCTTTCCTTCGCGTTCAAGGTATTCACGGTGGAATGGCCCCTCACATTTGCGTAAGGCAGCTTGAAAACGGATTCTCAAAACACATTTGAATGGTAATCGAAGTCGCACACCACATCCAGTAGTTTCTCGAACGAATAACTGAGGAATGCTGAAATGTTCTCGAGCTGGCAAATTTCGAATATTTTGCCGAGATTTTAATTATTTAGGAAGTCGTCTAATATACGGGAATACAGCAATTTTCACAACTCCCAACGCCATTTCTCTTTCGGCAAACTTACGAAACTCAAGTCACCGACAATTTCTACTTTTTACATGACTTATGAGGACCAGTTGGTGCACAGTTCTCATGCGCTAACTAATCCTGGATGCTCAGTGGGTGAGCTTTGAGCTGCTCGATGTTGTGATCCGCCTATATAGGTTGTAGGCCAAAATGCCATTCTGCAATAAAGAGAAGCCATAATCGACATGCAGTCCGCACAGCACATCTCGCCATTTCTGTACAGCACATTTCACACGAGCCGATTATACGTTGGTCTTACCCGAGCCAGGAACCACCCGCCGTGGTTGCGCAGTGGCTATGGTGTTGGGCTGCTGAGCACGGAGGTCGCGGGATCGAATCCCGGCCACGGCGGCCGCATTTCGATGGAGGCGAAAACACCGGTGTACTTAGATTTAGGTGCACGTTAAGGAACACCAGGAGGTCAAAATTTCCGGAGTCCTCCACTACGGCGTGCCTCATAATCAGAAAGTGGTTTTGGCACGTAAAGCCCCATAATTTAGTTTAACACTCGAAAACGCGAGAAAAGCTTTGACGTGCTTTCTCGGTATCACTTGATATAAGAAGCCTTCGCTTGCGCGTGACGCCTAAAACATTGGCAAACATCAGCGCTTCTCTAATTTTTATTTATTTTACATCTGGATGTCAGAACTGAGTTGAACGAACAAATAATAACAATAAAAATAGTGCTGATCGTGGTGACAAGAATCTCCATTAGAAGTTTTCATATGGTCCAGCGAGGGAGTTTGGTGATTCACAAGTACCAGTAGATAAGCATTCTGAGTATGATTACGTTCCTCTTTTGGAATAGTGTGACGCAAAGGTCGAGGTCAAGCTGCTTTCTGCGTGAACACTCAACTACTTGCGGTGTCGGGAGTACGCTCTCGCTGTCCATGGGCGTTAATGAGCTGATAACAAGAACGCACTAAGGATATCAATAAAACAGTTAGCCAGGTCGCATATTGCACCGCACGGATTCGCGCTTTACCGTAAATCTTTCCGTCCCGCAAAGACAGAGAAGGTGCAAGGTATAGAGTATTACCGCACGGCTGATACGGAAACGTGGCATCTGCTAAACAGCGGGAGATGTCTGCAGAGAGACAACAGAAAACACCTGGCGTTCAGTGTTGAAAACTGACAAACAGCAGCCAAGTTGGGTCAATTTCGTTTACTCGCAGGAAGTTGTGCGCACATACGTTAGATAACGCAAGCGAATTCAAGGGGTACACTTCAGAAATTCAAGTCTGGTAAAAAAGAAAGCGAAGTGCCGCGTCTTGCGTCGCAGACCTGACCAATGAAAGTCATGATGCTTCGACAACGACGCAGCATTACTGCTCGGCAATCTAATCGGGACAACGTCTAAGGGAAACGGTCGGTCATGCGAGGCCGAATAACGTTGGCGCGTGCTGTTCTCGCTCGGACACCCCGCGATACTTCGGTGAAATGGGGGTTTGACCAAATAATAGACACTTTCGGTTGGATGCACATACGTAACAAACTTGCGTACGCTGTGAGAACGCCAATTAATATAACCAGAACGCCAATTCACTTGGCCCCAGTTTGCGGACGGATATCTAGAAACTTTACTGCTGGCGATGAGCGCCCCCTTGAACACTAAGTTGCCTGCCTTCCGACAACACATTTTCTTTAAGTAAATTTCTTTAAATAATAAGCATTTTTAGTTAATTAAACGTTAACCAGTTATTACCACACCATTCCAGTTGTCTGCCGACGCAGATAATGCGACCTAGTAAAAAATTCCTATTACGTTAGTGTCCTAAAGGATGACAAGTTCTCAGTTCAATACCTGGCATCATCCATCACTATTAAAATGCCAGTATATAGTAAAAAGATAAATACCATGTTGTTGTTCTATTTAAACACATCACTTGCAGTTTACATAATCGGCACATGGGTTTTGTATTACGTTAGTGTTCTAAAGGATGACAAGTTCTCAGTTCAATACCTGGCATCATCCATCACTATTAAAATGCCAGTATATAGTAAAAAGATAAATACCATGTTTTTGTTCTATTTAAACACATCACTTGCAGTTTACATAATCGGCACATGGGTTTTGTATTACGTTAGTGTTCTAAAGGATGACAAGTTCTCAGTTCAATACCTGGCATCATCCATCACTATTAAAATGCCAGTATATAGTAAAAAGATAAATACCATGTTTTTGTTCTATTTAAACACATCACTTGCAGTTTACATAATCGGCACATGGGTTTTTGTTACCGCCTTAACGAAGCTGTGAACTCGATGCTTAAATAGAAAATTTTTCCTTTGACCCTATTTCTCTCAACTATTTGCTAGCCGAAGAGACATTCGCATAAAAATCTAACCGTCTCGAAGTTTCGTTACAATCGGTGCAACGCTGACTTTCGAGGAATGTGGAGTTTCCCGTGCACCTAACTAAAGCTCTCCCTCACACGGCGTTTTGCAGCTTTGCGTTACCCTTTTGATAAGGAGTATAAGATGAATTGCTAAACGAGCTGTCTGCGCTATACAATAGCTGCGGCTTACGTCGCTAAACATGATCAATTGTTCTCCACACGACCGCACCACAAGTGCCCCAATACAATAAGTTGCCCGTGCGCTGGCAATCAGGCGGAAGGTGTACAAGCAGAGCACACCATCGCTCGAGTTTTGCGCAACAAACACAAGATCGCGTCCCCTCGCGTGTTGCGAGCCTGCGTCTGCGCCTTTCCGTCCCATCCGACGCGCCCTTCGTTCTGAGCGCGTGGGCACCGTAATGACGCAACCACCTTCTGAAAATAATGGAAACGCGTCTTCGGATACGCCACCAAGCATATAAGCGAGAAGGGCTAAAACTGGAGTATTGAAGGACTCTGCTATAACGAACGGCCTTCGCGGTGCTCGAGGTCACACACTGCAGAAGGACCGGCGTGACGCCAATATTCCCGTAGCGCCATTACTGCCAAATGCGTGAGGAGCAACGATATCTGGCCGGCGCCCGCTCGTCTGTGATAAGCGACGCCGGGCGCGGAACACGAGAGCCATCGATAGCGATAATGAGAATGATACCGATCGACTCATCCGCGGCGGCTATAAGGCGCAACGCGCGATTTCTGCTACATCGGGAAACTAATTCTGGATCGATCACTTTCGGGGATATCACGTTGTCAACGCTGATTGGCTACGCGAGCGGCCAAGATGCTCCTCACACCAACAAGGCGTCGCACCGGGACGTAGTAATTCATCGTAAGCTCAAACGTGATCAATCGCGAATACGACCCCCGGTGCGACGCAAGGGATCCATCATTTGCGGGGCAATAACGCTCAGACCATCATCGCACGCTTGCTGGAAAACGGTCGAGAAACCGCGCAGTGCGAGACGAAAATCGGTTGCGCGCGCACTTCGCCGCACAGCATGCACTTCGCGGCGAGTGAGATCACCTGGGCTTACAGCTGGCAACGCACATTCTGCGCGAAACCGGTTGCGACATCCGCAGGAGAGAGAGAAAAAGAGAGACGAAGAGACAATAGGGCCACACACACACGCACGCACGCACGCATAGTATGCCGCGGCGCGCCTTACGCAAGGTCCTCCGCCGTGATTCAGAGGCACGTGCGTCGAGCGCGCGCCCTCCGGCTGCCACGCGAGCACGGTTTCCGCCAAGCGGCTTCGGAGAACATTTGGGCCCGGGGGGGGGGGGGGGGGGGGGGAGAGGGCGCGCCCCGTAGCAACTGCACGGACACGGTAGAGTGCCGAGCCACGCCGGACCGTCGTGGAAGGAGAACGGTAATTTGATTGAGGAAGCCAGCATGCACACGTCCTCTCAACCTTTTGCTGGGAGGAGGAAAGAAAACGCTAGTGTGGTCATGAGAGAATGCGAAGGACTCGGCAAATGTATAACGGACCCGAGAAGGAAAATTGAGCGGCGGAAGGTTTTTGCTAAGGCCACCTACATTCCACTTCAGGCGAAGGTGCCCTTTCGCGCGCACAACTTTTCCGAGCAACACTCCACCGTCTGTTAGCGTGTACAGGAGCTGCACGATGCTGCGTTAAAAGGCATACACAAATTCCTGCTGGTAATTCATAGCTAATGAGAATGATGAAACAAGTTGAGAAAGATTCCGCTGGTGACCACAGCAACTACGGTGGTCGTGCAAATCACATGCGGAAAGACCACTGCCGGGCGAAATGCGAAAACACCCGTGTGCTTAGATTTAGGTGCACGTTAAAGAACCCCAGGTGGTCAAAATTTCCGGAGTCCTCCACTACGGCGTGCCTCATAATCAGAAAGTGGTTTTGGCACGTAAAACCCCAAATATTATTATTATTATTAAGACCACTGCCACTGTTTCTAGATAAGGGAATTTTACTGGTGTCCCACAGTCTCGTAGTTATTTTCCAGCAGCGTTGGAGAAAGGCTTTCTGTGGAAACACGAGAGGAATCCCACTGCTTTTCTCCTCAAGTGTCACATACGGCTGACGTCCCTTCCGTCCCACGAGGGAGACGTTTGGGTCAAGAACGCATACCTTCCGTTCCTGCCACTACCCGTCCGCAATACTGGCGATATCTAAGCGTTGCCCTTTTCTTGCGCCTAGGGAATGCAGTACGATGCTGGTGGCTGACGCCAGTACATAATTTTTTGGTTGCGCCGGCAGTCGACTTTTGCAATCGGTTAATATCGGAGATTACCAGGATCGCTGACTGCGCGTCCGTGTCGTAGCACGCCGAGTTTATCCTCATCGGCTGCGGAAAAAGTTAGCGAGGATGCTACATTTTCGCAAAGCAGATGCAGATAGCCTGAAAAAAAAATAAACAAAGAAAGCCGATGCCCAATAAAAGACAAGAAATTTTCTGAACGCCAGCTATCATTTGCCGCGGTGTCCATCAAGGTATGCAGCGCTGAAGCTGTTTGTACAGACGTCGCACGTTCATAGGAATTCGAGTTTATTTCTGACGAAGGAAGTATCGATACGCATTGGCATTTTGTTGTTGCATAACAGCGAAGCTCTATATGGCTAGCCGATTCATCCGTCTGTGGGTTTTGCGCTAAACAAAGTATTAATGGATTCGCACTAACTAGCCCGCCAACGCATTGTCCAGAACAAGTCCTTGGCTCCTAATAAAGTGCACAATACGAACCTTCATTGGCGCGGTCACATGCTTGCCGTTCGGGAGCTTCACCGCCCACTACATTTTAGACACGCATCCGTCGGAGAGGAATGAAGACTTCCATCACCGCTGGATTGGTGCTTTGATCAAGACATGCAACATATGCTGTTGCTTTTAAATGGTTTTATTTTCACGGTGTAAATACAATCTGTCAACACATCAGAAACACGACCGCACAAACAGAGTCATACCGAGCCAATGCGCATAATCCTTGATGCATTTCTCTCACTGGCCACTCCGCGGCGCGAACGTCTGTGTGCATTGGGAGATTCAGCCGTTTCGTAGGTTTATCATCGTCGTCGACCCACGTCACCAGTCCACCTTCAACATCGAGTCGGCTCCTGTACGCAGTAATTATTTTTTAAAGTGAAACTTTCTTTGCCTCTTCCTTCGATTTTCCCACTGCTACCGTTGCTTCTGCCACTGTCTGGCACACCGCGTCGGGGGGTGGTTTAGAGCGTATGTACACATGACATGAGCAAGGCAGAGAAGAAAGGCGACGAGAGAAACTCGTTTGCACCTTTGCACCGCGTCGAATAGGCACAATGCCCTGTGGAACACCCTGGGCGTCGCCACATTAGCCTCGTGACAGCTCTAATTCTACGTGACCCCCCTCAAAAGCATTGCAGAAACTGAAGCGGTTACCTTTCTACTTACATGCGAGTCCAGATGGGCGCAGATAAACTGCAGAGAGGAGGGCAGAGAACAGGAATTTCCCATGCAAGGGGGGGAGGGGAGTATAGAGAAAAGGTGAAGTGAGAAGGCAAAGAAACGCTACTACTATAACACGACAGCGGTTGCGGAGGAACTTGATAAACTTACGTTTAAAGGTGCGATACAGTACGTTTATGCTATTTATGAAATATAAACACAATGCAAATTTGTCAAGCGGACAACTGACGCAGGGCGTGCAGAAGCTGAGCCGCATTAATCAAAGCGCTCCGCATGGTCCAGGCGACACTACGGAAGCGGTCGCATGCCAAATCGACACTTCTGTGCCCGCCGCGGTAGCTTGACGGCTATGGCATTGTCCGAGGTCGCGGATTCAATTCGAGGTCGCGGGGTGCCGACCGTGGCAGCCGCATTTCGACGGGAGCGAAATACAAAAACACAGGTACACTTACATTTCGGTGTCGTTGAAGAACACTAGGGTGTCAAAATTTATCCGGAGTCCACCACTATGGCGGAAAAAAAGTGATGTGTGGCTCTGCTATAGCAAATACCAAAGACCAGCAGAGCTGGGGGAAGCCCAGCAAAAGTTAGACTTGAGTGTGCGGTTTGGCACTACTTTACAGGCCTTGCCCCAGCGCCGCTGGTTTCTGGTGTTTGCAATAGCAGAGCCAGGCATACTTTTGTATTTCGCGGCCATCTGCAGTAAGCGGAAAAACACTAATGCTTAATTGATAGAGAGTTGGAAACTGTTTAATTCGTTTTGCAAAGCGCTCTACAACTTTCTAATTTGAATTTATTGCCTAACTTCGTTGCTTCCGAAGTCGGTTAATTAATCTTGACTAATTATACAATTAAGCAGAATACAAAACATAGTGTGACTTACTCAATAGAATAGTCAGCAACATGCATTTGATCGCTTCGTCTTAGAGTGCATCGGCATATCGGCAGTTAGCTGGGACACATGTATATGCAGCGGAATCCAGAGTTACGAATGCGATCGTATTTCTACCGCTGTCGTCACCGTCATAACTTGGGCGTACTTCTCTTATACAGATCGAGCGTGAAGCATGTTACGAATATTTTTTTTTTTACTATAGCCTCCCCAAAATTGCAAATCAGTGCGGGCCAACCATTTCACCGTTGTCACGCGACTGTCTTGGTGAATGTTCGTGTGAACATTGTCGGCTGCCGTAAAGACGCTCAGGCGGCCACAGCAACGACAGGCCTTTCAAGCGTACAATCACCACCAACGTGGGAAAGGAAGCTGCGCGCGCCTGGTCCCACGACAGCCCCTACGAGACACCGGTACCGCGACATAAAACATGAGCTGCACACTATACAATCAACCGTTCAGCGTGCGGCTGCATGGACAATCGGAGACTCGCGGCGTGCTCAAACAGCAGCACTTTTGCTCGCAATCGACGGGAAACGCTCAGTTCCTTCTCGCGCTCCAGCTCGCCTTGCACAGCAGGCTTTATTACTCTGCACGTCGGCAGAGTCGGCGGCAGGTTCGTTCCCACGGCTAGCACCCAGACACGCCAATGTCCGTCGCCGCCGCTGGTGGTGGTGGCTCGTCTTGCGGACGGTGGCATGGGAGTCGCGTTGCGCACAGCAACGTGTGCATCGGCGCCGAGGTTGGTTCTCAGGTGTGACGTAGGAGGTACTATCAGCAAATGAAGAACAGCGGAGCGCGTGGCCCAAGCATAAGTGAAGATATAGTGCGCGCCGTCCAGTCATCACCATTGGCAGGCGCGCACATCCGGTTTGGCACACTGCGCGATCGCCCTCTAGTGAGATAATGTCGCTTCTGTTCTGGTTCTTACATTTGAAAGGGAGAAAATAAAGTATGAAGCTAAAATATTGCAGTTTACGGCGAGACTTGTCGCACAGATCACCGAAACCACAAGTGCTGTCGACACGAACAGCGGTGCGCGTGGTGCAGCTTGCACTGTCATTGCAAGGTAGATTCGCCCACACGGCGCGGGCGATGACGGTGCACACTGCACCACGCGCACCGCTGTTCGCGCCGACAGCCCTTGTGGTTTCGGCGATCTGTGCGACAAGTCTCGCCGTCATAGAGTTTCTAAATAAATACCCTAGAGGGAAATGTGGCGCTTGTGTCTACGGAAGCTCTCATGAGCATTGCCTCAACCTACATGGGGATGGGAAGTACAGGCTTCGGATTGACTTCAATCTTTGGACTAGTGGCGTTTGCTTGCGGCGCAGTAAACGAAGCTATACTCAAATATTGTCGCATAAAATCTAATTTTATTTCTGCAGTATGTTGTATAATGTACAACACGCTACATAAACTTTGTATGACTGAGATGGAAACACGGTTTACTATGGTTTATCGCCAGGCACACCACGGTATGCATTCTAGTCTGATTCTGTTCCCGATTTAGCGCCAGAGAATAATCATTTATTTATTTTTGCAACAGCAATAACAACCGTGCATGTACTTATATAAAATACTCATCAAGTATTTATGGAAATAAAAATGTATTGTGAGAAAGTGTTGCGCCCTTGAGAGGAATGCTACAAGTGTCGTCTGCTACGACGCCTGCTCGCTGCAAACGCGAGACTTTTCTCGCAAACGACAGGCCCTTGCGAACTCTCTCTCGCTCTTTCGAAAGGCTGCGTCGGCTGTCACGATTGCTGAAAGTATTCAAGTACTTTTAAGCACATCTGCTGGACTGCTAGCAGGGATGCTTTAAGCATCCTACGATTATGCTTCATTTTATTTTATGTTGACGTTCCACTTCCGAAGCGTTACGGCGTGGCTTTGCACTTACCCATTTTGCGACACTACACTACAGCCAAGAAGCAGCAACCTTTCCTACCACAAGTAAGTTTGTGTTCTCAAAGTCGTAAAACACGCATTTCAATGAGCCCATAAACGAGCAATGCATAATGAAGCCCTCAATAAAATTTGATTGTCAAACCACTAGGAGCACACCTGTCTATGTCTTGTATCAGTAGTGCCTTCTTTTTCCTATTCCGAAGCTTCATAAAGCTCGTAACGCTACAGCGCTAACACACTTAACAAACCAAGGTCCAAACGGTCAAAACATGTTCTTTCAACTTTTACGATGCCGTCGCTTTCTCGTCAGGGCTTCGACACCACACCGCGACACAAACATCGTCCCAGCCGCTGGCCCAGCGCGCTATCGCCACTTCGAGCAACAGAACAAAGGCAGAGAGCTTTGCGTTGCACTGGCCCACTGCAGGTTATAGCAATTACGCTTTGAGCGAAACCAAAACTGCCAAAAAATACTTGTAGACTAGCTCGCCAGTCAACAGAATGCCAATCCGAAGCCTGTAATTCTCATCATTCCCATGATGGTTGAACGATCGCAGCGCCAGATTTCCGTCTAGTTATACTATGAAATTATGACTCGCCCTGAACTGCAATATTTCAGCTTCATTTTTATTTTTCATTTTATCCCTTTCAAATGTGAGAACCAGAACAGAAGCGACATTATCTCACTAGAGGGGGATCGCGCAGTGCGGCCAAACCGGATGTGCGCGCCTGTCAATGGTGATGACTGGACGGTGCTCACTACACCTTCACTTATGCTTGGGCCACGCGCTCCGCTGTTCAAGTTTCATTCGACGCTGATAGTACACAATTCCACAAGTGGGCGTCAATGACTATGTATTTATGTAAAGCATACAGGTGCGCATTGTTCCAGTGGACGCCAATGGTTGCAGGGTGGCTCCCTGCGATGTCTCAATGTGCGATACGCATGAGGCCGCTACGATACGCATGAGGCCGATACGCAGACTCGCCGAGTCTTTACATGCCGTATAGTTTACGCAACTACACACGCCATGTTACGAGCATGATGTAAGCACAGATTAAGCTGCGTAAATTACGAAGCAATAAACCGTTTCCACAGTTACCGCCCCGGTCACCGCGTAGCTTCAGCGAATTAACGCCGCACATGCATGCGTGTCTCGGGAAGTCCGTGCAAACTTGGCATGTGGCCATGACGGCCATAGTAACGGTTAATAGGGTACAGTGTTAAGCGCGGACGCCAATGACCGCATGTTCGTATGGCAACTTTGAGGGACATCTGTGCAATGAGTACACAAATTGGCACGTCTTCCATTCTGGCTTCATTTATTGCTCGGTATACAGCAAAAGTATACAGGTAGGTATACAGGACAGCAGAAAACTAGGTGGGGTGATGAAATTAGGAAATTCGCAGGCGCAAGCTGGAATCAGTTGGCGCAGGACAGGGGTAATTGGAGATCGGAAGCAGATGCCTTCGTCCTGCAGTGGACATAAAATAGGCTGATGATACAGGAAAAGCACACAACTTGCCAAAGGAATACACCCCCCTTAAACCTTCTCTCTCTCCGTCTCTAAAAATCTGCTCATTTATATATGGACACGGAAGGCCAAAAAGTCGAATTCATCCGAAGGAATCCAGTGTTGGAAAAGTGACATCGGCGAGCAATTGTTCTCTATTTATTATTTTTGCCCCAGATTATTTGACAACGAAAATGCTTGGCCCAAAATAGCAACGAAGGGTCTACTGTCGTAGAAACATTCACTTTCCAACGTTTAGACTTGCCCGGAAGAAGAGAACACAGGAAGGAAAGAAATCGGGCAGCCTGGCACTTTTACCGCCCTCTCGTCCGAAAAGCACGAACGACCCTGCCTGCTACGACCGATAAAACCTCGTGCATACAGAACACTCGCGAAACTAGCATTCAGGCTGGCTCCTGTTTGTTTGCGAGACACGAGGCCGTGCTGTCGAAGAAAAGGGGGGAGTACGCGCGCGCGCGCGCATTTGACAGCGACATTAAACGCAGCCGGCACACTTTGCCTGCAATAAAATCGTCGTGCCGTTTCAGCATCATGCGAAGATCAGCGCGAGCGTCGACAGTGGTACATGCCACCGCCCACTGCGCTCATCAAACGTTGCGTCACGAAACTGCTCTCACGCACGCTGCACTACCCGTGCGGCGGGCGACGCTTCTGCTGCTGACAGAAGACTCGCAGCAACCACCTTGCCGACACAGGTGTGCAGAAGAGCGCACCGGTTTTCGTTTGCGCGAGTCATTTTAGTCGCAACTGGAGAAAGAGCAACCTCCAAGCACCTAGAAATGCAACACAAGCTTATCGAAGAAAACCGGATACCACTATGCGACCGCACATGCCGCCTATACATGGCGGCGCACGCTACTTTTTTATTATTATTTTTTTGTAACCGTCAACAAGGGGCCCTTTAACGCGCACCCAATGCACGGTATACACGAGGCATTTTTGCATTTTGCCCCCCCCCCCCCCCCATCGGAATGCGGTTACCGCGGCTGGGATCCAACCCGCGACCTCGTGATCAGCCGCCCACCCCAAGCTGTGTGATCACTAAGTTGCCCAATAACATCAATTGCCGGAACAAATCTTCAAACTGGCTCAAGGAGTCTGCCTGGATCAGGTGGGAGGAGTTAGTCACCTGTAGATTGAGAGACAAACCAATATATGAAAAATAGTTTGCGTTCTCATGTTAAAAAATCTCTTATCAGCCCGTCTCGGTATGTGCGAGATGAGTACCGTTTTAAGTACAGTTGACGTTGACTTCACGTACATATTGGTATCGGAATCACTGCGCCTAAATTTTGACGTTATAAAGCGAGCCATTTTTCTCTCAGCCTATTCAGCACAATATATTTGTGCAGATCTCATAAACTGCTCGCGTAATCAAGCAAAGGACGCCCAAAGGTAATATGTGCAGTTTACTTGGCCTTCAGGGAAGAAAGATTTCTTATAAGCAACGACAGCTTCCTCTTGGCTGTTGAACGAATTTATGGCTAATCCCAAAACGTAGCACTTTTCCTTCGAGTCCTTCACGAGGAACACGATTAAATGCCTTGGACACACCAATACAAATTGCATCGATCTGCCTCTCTCATTATGGGCTTTTGCAGACATGCAATATTTCAACAAGCGGGGTGACTGTCGACAATTTTCGTCTTAAGCCATGCTGAGTGAAGTGGATTTTTAAAGGTAATTAATACAACATGCGCAAGAATACAACACTTGCGTGATGGATATCTGTCTGGAACAGTTTTCAATTTTGTGCGTTTGCATCCGGAATTATACACACATGCTACTCGAGCCGTGAAACAATAATAAAAAAGTAAAGCTTTCAAATTACCAACTAGTACTTCGCAATACATCCTGCTGTGTGGCGTAAAAATCGGTTCGGAATGCAATTGGGGCCAACTGAATTCTCTTCATCAATGTCGAGAAGCAAGGAATATTCCCGGTTCGGATAAAACAACATCCGGCATGTCTGGTCGTTGCTCGCAGCAAGCAAAAGAGGAACGAAAGAGCAAAGGATCCGAAGGAGTGTAACAGAAAATTGAAGTGTTGGTTAGAGTCCTTAGCAATTGCTGAATCATTACTTATGGTACACGCCAAAAGCGTTAACGTAGTTCATATATTTGCAGGTCATGGGGCTAAGTGACGTCGAGATCGTTGAGGGGGGGGGGGAGGGGGGGTTAAAAATATTGCCCTTCATTTACTCCGCTAGTAATCAACTTATTTCCGCCAAATAACTGCAAATCACGAGGTTGAAAGAATGCACACGTGTGACTTAAAATATCGAAGCTTTACCCTGGGGTCAACTGCGATTATCTAGTTAGTCATACCTGCAGTTCTCAAATATATTGTTACGAATGGCCTGAAGCACTCAGTGCAAATAGGATTATCGAAAAGCCATGCCTAATAGGAAAGTGTAGGGTAGATCGCAAATTGCTATGGGTGTCTCAGGTGGTTCCCAGTCTGGCTGGCGCCTCGCAGCGATTCGGGCCCCTCTGTATGTGTGCAGGCAGGGGGGGGGGGGGGAGGGGGAGTGGAGGCGCCTTTCCTGAACTGTGCGAGTCAAGGGGAGGGCCTCTTTCCTCGAACCAAACGGGACCCATGGGCTACCTCCAGTGGAGGCAAGGATGTGCAACATCGGAGAGAGGGAGCATGAGAGAGAGGGAGCAGGCGCCAGTCACTGACAGGACTCTACATACCATGTGACGTTGGCTTGAACAAAATCCCGCCTATACGACTTTAGCGGGTCTATTTAAGCGGCGCAGCAACGTATCTTTTTTGCATTCTCTTCTGTCTTTCCTCATTCATTAGCAGCATTGCGAATTTCGCATTATAAAATGTATCACCTCTGCTTGCTCGCGATGGTCTCCCGGACGCCTGCGGCCTGCTGAAAACGCCAAAACGCCACGCTACCCAGTAGTAACGCCGGTCGAGGTTCAAGTAACCGGAGTCGCAACAATTGGTGAAAGCGATGGAATACGCTACCCTGGGTCTCAACAACATGCGAAATGCAGATATGCTCTCTTTACATAATCGTGGAGCCTACTTGAATAGGTCTATTTCAGAGAAGAAGCAGAGTTCTATCCACTGCAGGAAGAAAAATTAATTTAGGGCCTCAATTTTCTTACAAGAATTGCCACGCATTGGTAAGCATCTAAAAGGAAAACAGGAATTGACGCATGAAGTTTGGAAATTCGTAACTCGGCACGAAAACTACATATCACAATGTATCGCAGTTTTGCAATTGCATATCTAACAGGATCTGAAACGGATAAATGTGATACACAAGTTTACAGCTTACATGAAAGTGTTACGTACGATGTTCGCTGAGCCTTTGCAAAAAGCCCTCTCCACAAAGCCGTGGTAATAAACTATTCCCCCTTTAGGTGTGTCAATAGCTGAAATTTACAGAATTGTGATGTTTTCTTTATTGTTAAGTTACATAGTTGTGAAGTTGATACATGCGTTTTTTATTTTTATTATTATTATTCTGCGATGTCAGAGTTTGGGCTAGTAGGTATTCCATGATCCATCTTCTTAGCCCGCAAACAATGGGCGAGATTAAACACACGCTAAGCTCAACCTAAAGCTTTATTTGTGATATCATGCAAGGAGATATACATGACCATCGCATAAGGGATGATAAACAAAAAAGTGGCAATCGCACGCTAATATGAAGGGGGGGGGGGGCGAATCCTAAAATTCAAGTAACGTGCCAGAATCTGTTCATCAGACATCACCAACACGCGTGACACTTAGCGCAAATTTCGAGAACTTTCCTGAAGATACTGATGGCCTGAATTAAAAATTTGCTTCCTACAGTCGGTGGATTTTCACTTTTTCCCCTCCTTCACTTTTAAATGCAACAAACTTCGGAAAATCCGAAGCTGTGGATGCTGAGCAAAAAAGATTACTCCGTTCCCGTGTACCTTGCATGGTTCCCGAGGCTTAAGCTTCGTTTTAATTGGCATAAGAGTGCTACTATTTGGTGTCCACTTCAAGCAGGCTTGGCACATATCTGGCCTACAGCTAGGGACCCTGGTCTACCCTTGCTACGGAGGAGAAAGATACGGAAATTACAAACTAGTCTTACTAACCCACCAAATGACGCCTAGTTCCGGTATCGGAACGACAAAAGGCGAATTTTCTCTCCGCTGTACTTTTTTTTTTATATAACGACTGAGCCTTCGCAGAAAGATGTGTAAGCAGTTGGCCAGCTCTGTGCGCGATGACTATCTGGCTTTCAACCTTCTTCCAGCTCGGAAGCTAGCAAGGACCAATCGCCCAAGGTATTGAGAGAAATTTACAAAATAGTGGTCCGCCATTCCAGCGTGAAGAGTGGCACGACTGGACGGACAACCATGCGGGGATTGGAACGCGAGCTCATTTCCGATGAGACGTGGCCCGGCGGAAGGACGCGGGGACTGGAACAAGATATGCCAAGCAGTTTTACAGCGCACCTGCTGGGCCCAGCCACGTATGGCGGTATAGAACGGTTAATCTCGGTCGGCTTTTATCCACTATCGCATACGTTCATAGCTTGATCCCCTCAACAGATCGCAGGTGTTCTTTTCTTCCCGAGGGAGCAAAGCTAAACGGCTAGAAGTGTCGAAAATTTTGAACGCGCTCCTTCCACGGAGCAGACAACAGATGTTGTGATACCCTCCCCACCGCCTCAGCAGCGCGTGACTTGGCGGCGGCCATGTTGTGAAACACGCGACTTATCTCCGTGCCGAGAGGCGAGCGGCAGCTTATCTGGGAGGGTCGGCGACCCACGCGAGGCGCATTCGTGATTCCGAGTCGTCGCCGCAGTAACATTCTGCACTACAGCGGGCGACTGATTTGTAGGCGCTGAGATGGGCTTTATGTAGAACGAATGATGATGACAACTGTTTTTGAATCCCGCGTCCACCGTCTCGCTCTCCAAAGCGCCAAGGGTTCGCTGCTTACTCTCCGGTTTTTTCTTCGCGCCCACGTTGTGTCTGTCAGCACCGGCGCGGAGCGTCGCTTGCCCCCTCCCCCCCCTTTTTTTTCTTCCCCTTTTCCTATAGGCACCATGAGATTACAGTATAGAACGGAAATTGACAAGAGCAAGAATCCTCTGTTTGCATTCCACTCGGAAACTGTGCTTGCTCGTCGATTGCAGCTGCAGGGCATAAGACACCGCATTACTCACGCGACGCAGACGCGCATGACGACGGTGCCCAGTAGGAATCAAGGGGCAGGCATCCATTCTGCATATTTAACGCGAGACGCCCCGACGGTCTCTGCCGTTTCGCCAGACATCTATACTGCGCGGCGGAGACCTTTGAGGTTCTCGAGAGAACCGACTGATGGATGAGTTAGCTTATATGTTATAATGGCGCACATGGCTAATAAAGCCGTCATAGTGGAAGGCTCCGGATTAATTTATCCCATGCGCTTCGTTAAAGCATTCACATAATACGTATACTGTCGTGCTAATTGTTATAATGACGCTACTTAACATGAACACGTCGAATTAGGGACTACTGTCACGGGAACAAATTTTATACGATCCACTTACGCCTCGCTAATGCGGAAACTCGCTGTTCTGATAATGGAGAGGGCAGCACGTACTTTGGTATTAATACAGACAGCTTCCATGTGAACGGGGACCGACATGCTTCATGTGGTGTGTCAGAAAATGCCTGTTACTAGGGCATGCCAAATATTGAAGTTGTTCCTTAGATATAAACCCGCCGTGGTTGCTTAGTGGCTATGGTGTTGGGCTGCTAAGCGCGAGGTCGCGGGATCGAATCTCGGCCACGGCGGCCGCATTTCGATGGGGGCGAAAACACCCGTGCGCCTACATTTAAGTGCACGTTAAGGGCCGATTTACGCTCGAGCCGCCCATCGCCGCAAGCCACACTGCACGCTTGCGGTCGCGCGAAAAATTGCACGTATCCAGCACTTGTGCACAAATTACCATTTACACTGTGTGCACAGTGTATACTTTACGCATTGTAAACCGAACTTTGTGCACAAGTGTTTGATACGCGCAATCTTTCGCGCGACCGCACGCGTGCGGTGAGGCTCGCGCGGCTCGAGCGTAAATCGGCCCTAAGGAAGCCCAGGTGGTCCAAATTATTCCGGAGTCCCCCACTACGGCGTACCTCATAATCAGATCGTGGTTTTGACAAGAAAAACCCTATAATTATTTTTTTCCTTAAGTATAACTACAGCCACGTTGCCGGCCATTATAGAATCTGTCAAGCACGCAATCAGACCTAACTTTTTCTAAGAGGGGCTACAATCGTCATAGGAAGGTTGTAGCACTTTACATGCGCACTCTGTATGCGTCTTCATATTTCAATTTGAGGTATTTGAGGTATTTGCTTTAGACAGAGTAGGGAGTTTTAGATCTTGCGTACGCAAGGTTAGGGGGGCGCAAACCGCCGAGCTTACAATTAGGAACGCAAAAAAGGTGTACGACAGAAACCCAAAGGAGTGCAAAAGAACGCAAGCCGGGCGTGGCGCTTTGCGTACGTTGGGTACCCAAACCCGTTTGCGTATGCAAAAGCTAAAACTACCCAATGACCTCCGGCTAATTTGATCCGCAAAACCGCGGAGTATCAGCAGCGCGACTGCCACGCGCGAGGAAAACACCCTTCGGGCCTCCCACACCAGACCCCGTTGGGAATGTTGGTTAAACAATGAGAGACGCGGCGGCACTGCGATCTCTGCGTTTCACGGGAAATCAGCGCTCTGCTCATATGTGACGCATGTACAAGTTTTACACAGAAAAGTTATCAAGCTATTGAGTATCGGGCAAGCAGCAAAATAATGAGTATTTTTCACTCAGTTTCTAAAGTTCTTGAGCAGAATCCGAATTAATAACGATAAAAAGTATCCCTTTCTTGGAAGTTACTTCAATGTTATTTGTAAGTCACCTATTCATGGAGAACCATCATAAAGCCCAGCATTACCGGAATTACACACTTGCCCTCCAAAATACCTTTTTTTTCAAAACTGGAATCGTCGAGCTTGCTCCTGCTTTTAAAGGACAAGCTATCATTGAAAAAAACAAGGGCTCAATTGGCGTATGGGTTTCACCGTCCCCAAACTGCAGCACACTGGTTTACAAGGGACGCCGTGGCGGAGGGCTCCGGATCTTTAACGTGCAGCCAAAGCACTGTGCACGAGCATAATTGTTGTATGCATTCCGCCTACAGTGGAATGCGACCAACGCGGCCGCGAATCGAACAGGCGACTTCGTGCGCCCAACGCCATAGCCGCCGAGCCAGCGCGGCGAGGGCAGAGCCAACAGTGTTGGCAGAATAAGGGAGACGACCGAAATAGTTTTAGCGCGGTCGCCTATGCTCGTTACGAGGGCCGATGTAGCAGCGTAGTACGCTGCCGGAGCAAAACGTCGCGGTGTTGTGCTTCCACGTGACCACCTTCTGCGTCATGACATCACGACAAAGTAGAAACTGAACTAGGTGTAGAAAAGCTATTCTACTGAATTAAATAGCGCGCTCTGATGCTTTTATGTTCGTTCGTTCGTTCGTTCGTGCGTTCGTTCGTTCGTTCGTTCGTTCGTGCGTGCGTGTGTGTGTGTTGGGGGGGGGGGGTTACATAGCTTATTAGCAGCAGGTAGATCGGAAAAGGTTCACCTCTGCGAAAAAGAGAGAGAAAACTTTATTGCCACACTGGAAATTCGATGAAGCTGCGTGGAATATGAAAATATGCATTTCCTAAACAAATTAAAAACACGAAATACACATTCCAAAGAGAGAGAGAGAGAGAGAGAGAGAGAGAGAGAGAGAGAGAGAGAGAGAGAGAGAGAGAGAGAGAGAGAAGACAAACATCCCTGTGCTTGGCGACCGACGCCTCAAATTCCAAAGGTGAGTAGCCTTTCGCATACGCTCTTCAATGCAGCCGGAAATTGTCCAGGCACTCAAGAAGAAAAACTTGCGGCATTTGCATCGAAGCATTGTGACCTGAAGAGAAAAGTCAGAGGCGTACAATCAAGTTCCCCAGCTGTGTATTGACAGAAAGCCACGAAGAAACGAAGTCGTAATGCACAAAAGCCCCCCCCCCCCCTCCTACACAGTGTGATTTCAACGCCCAGCTTCAGAAAATTACTCGCGCGAAAACCGCACAATTAAGTTGTACTACCGTTCAGGGCCGTCCGGAAGTAAGTTAACGGCTGTATCGTTCAGCTGGTGCTTCAGAAAGGATACGCCAGAGAGTTCGGAACCGTTGACAATGTTTCCAAGGGTGTGCGCATCAGGCGCGAGCAGAAGGATCGCAAGTTCTCCCCAGGCGACCAGACAGCGCCGCTATTTTACGAGCTACCATGGCATGGCTAGAAAGGCACGTCTGCGGGAGGAGGCTGTATCAACCGCCCCCTCTTCCACCCCTTACTTTTATTTATTTCGAATTCTTTTTTTTAACCGAAGTAGGACGAAGAGGTAGACCGCGTATCTGAGAGAAGCCTGCTAAAAGGCGCCTTCTCAGTGGGATCCACAAGGTGGAGGCTGTGTTACGAATATTGCGCAACTTCGCGGCGGAAGAAAAAGCACGCAGAGGAGACATCCCTCGGCGGAGAAGCGAAGTAGGCCGGGGCGGCGACGGCAGCGCGCCACTGCAGGGCCCCGGCGGTCGGAGCTTCCGGAGAAACAGGCCGAGACCAGAAACGAGTGACCTGCGGGCGGGGGCCGCTAGGAGGAAACATTCGCTTTCCCTCGCGCGCACCAAGCTTCCTCGTTTGTAGCGTGGCCCAGAAAGAAAAAGAGTGCAACGTTCGCCGCACGCGTCAGTGACCCGCTCGCGCAGCGCACCCCGACCGCGCAAGTGACGCGCGGGTAGTGCCTGGCCTCGGGCACACAGCGAGCGAGGCGCGGGCCACGGGCACGTCAGAAACCCTCCACGGAGCAGGCAACGGGACTGCGCGGCAAATGTACATGCTGCCTTGACTCGGCTCAATTTATTTTACTGCGACAACAGCTGGAAACAGAGTCCGTCCTTTCTGTTACGCTGTGCAGGCCATATCCTCAGCTTCGACCTCACGATATGGCGTAGAACCCACACTGTGCATCAAACGCGTGCCTCTGGGACAATTTGAACTAGGGAGACGGACGCGTCAAGCACTGAAATACCGCGTAACGTACGCGCTTGGCAATTTCAGTGGGATTCCGTGTGCATCACGCATGCTCAAAAGGAATCAGTAAACTGATTTATTATTATTATTATTATTATTATTATTACTTCTTTTAAAGCTGCATTACGTGTGAGTGCAATCTCGCGGAAGGAAAAAGCTGTTCCTCGCATAACGCAGGCACTGGAAACACCGAATACAGTCACAAGCTGCAAGCACTGCGCGTCACAAAACGGCTAGGCGCATATGTGTCCAAGAAAAAGAAAGAACGGCATAAACATGAAGATAGGTAGAGCTTTCTTTCTTTTCTTCCTTTCCGTAACAAACGCATGTCACCAAGACGTCTACAAAACGGCTAGGCGCGTATGTGTCCAAGAAAAAGAAAGAACGGCATAAACATGAAGATAGGTAGAGCTTTCTTTCTTTTCTTCCTTTCCATAACAAACGCATGTCACCAAGACGTCTACAGTTTTCTCGTTAGTCCAATGTCATAGGCCTGTTTCTCGATGCGCCATCGCTGGTACGCGGACCTCCTCGAGGACCGCCGCGACGCGTACATAGTGGAAGCAACAGTGTCCACGCGCCTGCCAATGGCTGGCCAGCAAAGCGCAGAGAAGGCCAGGAGCAAGAGCGGATGCCACGCCGCTCTAGAACGGGAGGCGCCCGTGCTCCCGAAATGCGGCGCCGCCGTATCGAGGTCAGTACGGGTTGACTCTTCGCCGGGCGTTCCGGGCCGCCGGCGAACAATGCCAGCCGCCCACCCGGCAGCCCCGGAGGCAAACGAGTACGTGAGTGCGAGCATGGACCGATGGCGATTGAAAGCGCGAGTGGCAGCACTCCAGGTGCCACAGCCATGCGCTCAATTCGCTTACATTATCGCAAAATATGACATCGCGCTGCAAGCAGTGTGTACCCTCTCTTTTCGTGAATCATAAACCCATCACTATCCTATATTCAGAACCATGGAAAGACTGGTGCGACTAACATGACACTTGACTTCAATAAGCACTGCGAATCTCACATCAATTTACATAACACATTCACGCCAGCATGTCGACAGCGCTAATTAGAGCTTGCGCACCGAAAAACAAAAAATAAAAAGTGAAAAAGGAAAGAAAGGGTCGGTCGCGTCCCGACTGGGAGTGAACTGACATCAATGTTCACGCTTCAAACGTGTTTATGGTTTGGTGGCCAGTGTTATTGGTGGCGGCCAGTTTTACTGCAATATTGAAAATGGCCACGCGCAGCCGTTATATTTTTGCCTGTTTGCGGTTATTACACAATAATGTCACGGTTAAGCTACACAGTAGTATAACTCAAATAGTACATGTTCGCCTGTGCGTCACATATTATTCAGGACTGAGCATTACCACCTTCACCGGTATACCTCCTTTGTGAAAATAAAGTTTTTCATTCATTCATACGATATCTGCGAGCACATCTTCGCACGCAAAGTCTGTGAAAGCCCTCGCAGGTCTTCCACACGCTGGAATAGAGGCGCTTTTGAAGAACGCGAAGCAAGTTTTGCTAGAACAGTTGCGTCGGTCACTGATTTTACTGTTGGACTTTTCGCGGACGCAATAAACACGCGCCTGCCTAGCATGTGCCTGTCACCTTGAATTCGACGGCACTAGGCGACGCGCGGCCGAGCAAACTGTCCTGCGGTCCGTGCGTACCGACAGTGGCGAAACGTTTTTTTGGAGGGAAAAGAACAATGCACAATGGGACACGGGCGAAGGCATAGAACGGCCTCGACGATGGCGAGAAAAGTTCTGCTTGCTCGGCGACACCACACGGGCAGCCGCAGCGAATCGACCGGCCGCCAGCAGCAGCCCAACACGGATTGCCAAGATGGCGCCGCGCGCGGAAAACAGGCCCTGACCTCAAAAGAGCAGAAAAGAAAGCCGAAGGCACGCTCGGCCGCTGCTCACGCGCGACCTTTCCCCCCAAGGGAAAGGGCGGTACGCAACTGACGCTGCATCGGAGCACCCGTAACGGTGCTCCTCCAGCACCAAAGGGCGGGAAGCGCACGTTTCCTACGCGGCGGTGCAATCACGACGGCGACAGCCGCACCCGAGGAACGCGGGAAGTTGCTCCACGGGACGAGATACGCATCGGGGGAGAGCTCCAGGGCCAATTTGGACCACACAGCTGGGCTCTTGCGGAGCGCTGCCGAAATGCGCGCGCCGTTGAAGCTACGCGTTCGCCTGCTCCTCCCCCATTCTCCGAGCGCACGATGCTTATGGCCGGCTTCTGACATAAGACCAATGCGCCAAAGCTCCATAAATCGCTTGCGACGAACTGCCTAGACTTCCGAAAGACCACCATGCCGGAGAGCCGACGCGACATAAACCGACAAATGACCGAATGCAGAGCGACTGCGGCACAACCGCGCAAAACCTCACCGTGAGCTCACTAAAAAATGTGCCCTCTTTCGCTTTGGTTTCGCACCGTAAAACCGGTGGCGGCCAGCTGGTCTCCCAAAGGCATAAAATGGGCCCCGGTCAACTAAGCATTCATGATTCTCTGCAAAAGCTTCCAGAGGGACACTCTACGGAAAGTACATATGCAGACAAGAGCTGGCACGTCCACAAAAAGGAAAGAGAAGCACGGCATCTGCCCAACGCTTCGAACCCGCTGTGGAGTGACAAGAGCTGTCGCCAAGACCTACGGTGGGGTCTCCTGGCGCTTCGATGCTCAAGGGAGAGTGGGGAAGTGAACCTCTTCCAATTTCCATCGCTTTGGGGCAAAAGAAATTCCACACGAATGCTTATGCACGGCCATAATAAGAAGGCGCAGACTTTAATTATGTACTGCTCACCAGGTCGTATACAGTATACTAAGAACCTAAAATTCTCGCTTACACATCCGCCCGTTTCGTCTCAAAATATCCTACATAGAGAGAAGTTGAGTATTCTGCGTTGCTTGTGGCCCACCACAGGCAGCGCAATATACTCAAAATGATGCCGTGCACGTTGGTTTTATCACATTTCATTCGTTCAGCTGACACAAAACTGGCTCGCGACGTAGAAAAGGCTAGCAGCATCGATTAAATCCCGGTTACATTGTACGACGATAAGACCACGATGTCAAAGGAAAATGCGCGAGAGAGTACACATAGAGACAGTATATGGCGTAGCGGATGTCGCGACGTGCCGTTGAGGAGCCGAGAGATCCACCACTTTTGGTCATTAGCGAATGTATGCAGGGATCAGAAATGCTTCCCTGCCTGCTTGATTACGCTCTGAAAGATGTCGAAAGGTGTCGTGGCGGCCAGAAACTAATTCTGTTCTTTGATGCCATATTGTGCAACCACTAATTGCAGATACGGAGACCTTGGCGCTATCGACTATGTCATCACTGCGACGGTAGAAAATTTGTTAAAGCAAATTTAGTTCGAAAGGATCTGCCCCTTACATTCTAAGCGATTGTCGTTTCATCGAACCTGAAATACACAGCGTATTTTTTGCTGGGCCGAGAAATGCAAGCATGGCGGTTTATATTCACCGAAACCGCCAACGGCGAACTTTACCAACGTAGAGGAAAGCTTTAACGCGGTGAATCTTAAAAATATGCGCGATGACCCGCAAAGCCGAGGAAGAAAGCGCACGCAGAGCTAACGCGGATGAAGTCGGCAGAGCGCTCGACCTGACGAAGAAACGAGTTCCTCCGTCGCAACGGTAGAAGCTCCCCCATTCGGAATGCCGGAGCGTAACCACGGATTCATTGTTGCAAACGACCCTGCTTTTTAATTTAAAAGCCGCGCATCGAAGTAGAGAGAGCGCCTGAGACAGAGTGATTGCCTGCTCGCGGCAATCACCGTTGTCACTGGTTTCCCCTCTTGCACATTTCACGACAAGGCCAGCCGACAGGAGTCTCATTCCGTCGCGATGGTCCTCGGTCAGTGCGGCCGTACAGTGAGATGTGGCGTTACACGCAAGACGGTTAGTAATCGTGGCTAGACACAAATTGGATCTCTCGGACACAGGAACTGCTACGCCAAGAAACCGCGCGCTCAGCTGGCGCCTGATAGTACATACTAAGTGATAAATATGTGGAAGTGAAAATAACCGGCCGGACCAAATCTCAAGAACCTCTAATCACTTACTGCAACCGCCATTTTTGTCTCTGCTATAGCATGGTCGTAGTACGTTGAAGACCCGCGACCGGCTGTTACACGTAGAAGCGCATCAAAAACTGAGGCTAAACAAAGATAAGGAACGCCGGCAAGCGAAAGAGATCCGTAAGAGATTTGAAATGCATGAAATATTATTGGTAGGGCTAGGGGACGACATTTACACATCGCTGGAAGTAGAGCGGGGAGCCAGACAGAGAGCGAACGTGCAAATGAGTGCAGCAGCCAGCTTTTGACAGACAGCGATAAATAGCGCTTTACAAGAAAAACCAATATTGCGTTTAAAGGAAACAAAGAAAACGAGGTCCACGGGTGACCAGGCTTATAGCGGCGGGAGCGACTTAATGGTATGCGAGGCCACGATTACAGTATACCATGCCCAAATGCCTCTTGTATGTCTAAGCAGTTTAATAACTGACAGTTCAATAAATCCTGTACCACATTTCTGAAAAAAAAAAAAAAGCATACGACCTAGACAGCCTGGTACGCACGGGCACAGGTGTTACACAGGAGATGCATGTGCGAATCCGGAAGCGACATTTCTCGCAAGGGCAGAGATTGCGGAACACGGAGCAAACATTGCCACAGCCGCTGTTAAATGACGATGTATCTAAGGGATTCCTGCCGCGATTATGTGTTATCGTTAACCTGACGGGAACAACATGATCATGATAGCGCTATCTGCCTATTGATTACACTTGCCTGTTTATCACCACGCAGCCATTGCTGAATGCTATAGGAAAAGAGAAAACACTTCCGTGCAATTGGTGCGGGAATAGAGAGAGAGAGAGAGAGAGAGAGAGAGAGAGAGAGAGAGAGAGAGGAGGGGGAGGGAGGGAGGCTAGCAAAGCACAAATCGACTCCCGTACAAGCATATATTGCTTTAAGTGGGCTCGGCAGCACTGTCATGATCGAACGCCGATTAAACATTAAAGGTTGGATTGAACATATGTTCCCCCAGTTCTCACTACACGAGGACACGCATTGCTTCCGCCGCTGGATGAGACCATGGCTATTCTTTCAGAACACACAATTCTCGGCTTTCAGGAATCGTTTCACTTCAAGTGGCACTTCAAGTCAGTTCGCCGTCGTACTGGAAATGATTTCTACGTGTTTGTCTCTTTAGGACATAGTAGATGAAAAAGAAGCATTTGCCTGTGTTGAAAATGAATAATTGGGAACATTTTCGTACGCCAAAGAGGGTGTCACGTGTAGCGGTCCACGTAAGTCAATCGTTGTGAGCACCGAGCTTTATTACGACTTTTAATGCACCTTATAAGTACCTCGAAATATTTCCGCGACATACCTGCAAAACTTTTCCTGCAACAGCAGTATACCTAGAGCGCGCCCAGCATTGCCTCCAGCATTGCCTCCGACGGCTCCATCCTGGCCTTTTTATGGTACTGGCAATATGGCATGCATCCTCTTTATTGCCTGAATTGCTTTCCGAGTCCTATAGAGTGGACCAAACTGTCACTCACAATGAGAGGGCAACGGTCAGAGAAGCTTCCACTTTACATGTTTTGACATTTCCATGGACGGTTGCTCTCAGACTTCTGCGCGCAGCTCCAGTTTTGACGCGTGAGTAGTGCAGCGCACTTGTACAGCATGCATGGAATGATTTTGATGCACAGAAATATAGGGATGCGCGTTTTTGTTCCGGACCCTGTTGTTCAAGATATTGGGTACGATAGTTAAATTTTTTCGTATATGACTTTCGAGCAAATGTGACTGGTGACAGGCGCTAAGAAAGTGAGAATAGTGCGTCCCATACATCTCGAACTGAGCTGCAGATCCGAGAAACCTAACGACCCATAACTCTGCCAGTGAACTGTAAGTTACCCCTTTTTAATTCGAAATCTAACTGGCAAAAGCGAAACGTCCACACTAATTTACGTCACAAAATGAAGAAATGTACGACCGCTCATGGAAAAGTAATACAGCCTTCAGGATGATTTAAATGAAGCAGCAGGCTTCATAAACTAAACATAATAGCAGAAATAAGACAGGTTCACAGGCGGGTGGAGACTTCAAGGGAAGGCCCAGCCCCGAGCCAACGTTTCGACCACGTGACTCAGCCTGACGAAGACGAGGCCCCTTGTAGAAACACTGGCTCCAGGCTAAGATTTCCCTTGTTTGCCCACTGTTGACCATTAGAAGTGTGGCATGGGTATATGGGATGGCTCAGGAAACCGCTGACCACAAGTCAGGACTCATTCCTAGCGTATCTGGTTCTGTTCAGCAGTCCTCACGACATAATATGCCCACACACGGAACAAGGGTTAAAGTGGTCAGCAGCCAGCTACCAGGCGCACAAGAGAGCGATATGTCCGCATTAGGGAGCTCGGACAGTTCGACCCAAAAGGTCTGTCTGTTCAGCAGGAGCCGGTCACAAGCACGCGGCGTAGCTTCGACTTGGAGCGGATCCCGCGGCGCAGCTCTGACGACTGGCCCAGAATAGCATGGCGTGCCGCGAAGAGTCAACGACCCCCTCCCGCTGCTCACGGGCAGCTCCAGAAATCGCGTTGGCTGCTCCAAGCGCGCGCTGCGTAGCGACAGGTGAAGAGGACCGCGCGCTGATCACCCGGAAGGCCAGATGACGATACGGCCGCGGTCTCCGCCCAAGCGTGCCTGCGTGCCGCCAGGCCACTTGTTTGCAAACAAAACGTAGATGGCCTCAGGCAGCGTTATTTGTTTGTTCAGTGCACTATTTCTGAACGGCCTCCACCGGGGATGTTTATGGCAACTCCTCCCTTTTCCGGCCGAAGTTACGCAAGCTGGTGGAGGAAGCGGAGGCGCTCCTCGGTACGGAAAACGGAGCACGCGGCGTAACGAGGGCGAAAACGCACGCAGCGGCAGCTATCGCAGGCGTCCAGGAAATAAACGAGAGAGCATTCCACTCGTTGCGGTTCATCCATCTAGTTCGCAGTGGTCATGAGATGATACGATGACTGCAAAGTGCTCAATTGGGCTCGTTGCAACGTTTTACGATGAAAGCGGATAGCACTTATACAGGACAGGAAAACACACACACACACACACACACACACACACACACACACACACACACACACACACACACACACACACACACACACACACACACACACACACACACACACACACACACACACACACACACACACACACACACACACACACACACACACACACACACACACACACACACACACACACACACACACAGGGATACGTCGAGGCGTCCGTGCTGTTTTCTCTTTCCTTTTTTCCCCGCTGATCCATTTACTACTGCACGTTCTGCTGGTCTAGCGCTTATCGCACTGAGCACGCGCTCACACTCCCAAGAACGGTCTTTACTGTGCAGAAAGTCACGTGTACGATACAGCACCTCGGATAGTGGAGCGCATATGCGTCGATGTGGAGCCAACTTGCAGCGTCAGTAGAGCATGCAGCACGCTGTAGCAGTATTGAAATGAGGTCAAAATGCATTCGCTGTCAGTCATATTCAGTTTGATGGTGTCCAAAGAGCTCATAGCGTAGTAGGAGTAAAGTTTGTAGAGGCTGCAGACAAAACCAATGTGCCAAAGAGGGTTCACACGAACAGCGTCAACCGGGGACTTCACAAGTACAGCTCCAGAGGACGCCGTGTCACGTATGTCGGACTATACGATATCCGAATATGGGGCGGTAATTCGGAAATTTAGATCAAATACTGCTTTGCACTAAGTTCGCTAAATATGGAAAGTTAATTTCTGTAAATGGTAGAAGCAGGACATTGAGTTTAAGCACTCGTTTTTCTTGCTTTTTTTTCCTGCACTGCCGCATATTGTTAGCATCGGCCTGCAGAGGCACTGCTCTGCAAAGCTATTTCAGCCCGCTGCACGTGCTCCGATCGACCCGCGGTGGTGGCGCCCTTCAGAGAACCAGCGAGGACGACAGCGCTAACCGACCAACTTCCTTAATCCACCATGCGCCTCGTTCGGAGAATCGGTGACTACAGGAGAATGCCAGCTCTGGAATTTAGAGGCGCCGGCTGGGGTGAGGCGTGACCACTTGGCTACGGGGACGCGCTCAACTCGAGTTCGGGGAAGCCAAAGTGCGTACGGGTGTGTGTGCCCTCCCGCTGAAAGGCGGCTCGCCTACAGTGGCTGGTCGGCTCGCCTACGGTGCCTGGTCAGCTCGCCTACGGTGCCTGGTCAGCTCGCCTACGGTGACTCGAACGTTTCCCTCACCTAGGGATTTAGGGACCAATGGAGTGTTTATAAGCAGTGTTGTCGCTTGCTAGAGGGTGCTCGTCGCCGTGCTCGTTAGTGTGTTTGGTGCTTCGTGCTCGTATGCTGTATGCTTCGTTTTGCGTGCTCCATTTGGGAGCCACGCTAGATTGTCAAATGTATCTCTTGTTTAAAATGTAAATACTGTAAATAAACCCTCTACGCCTAGTTCCTCCCAAGTTCCTCTCTACGACCTTCAACCCTTACGAATGGTGGCAGCGGCGAGATCGTCCGACAACTCCTACAACTGCATGCCAGCGGTGGGATCGTCCGACAACTCTGACAATGTATATACTCAAACAAAATGTGATAAGTTTGCCTGATTTTGGAGTCCTAACAAAATCACTTTGCAGGTTATCTTACGCAACGAGTTGATCTTGCTTAACAAAAACATAAAAGGCGCCATACCTTAAAGCATTTACGCATTATTTCGGAACCTGAATCGACATTCTGCTACCAATAGCCAGCAAAGCTCATGGCTTGCTTACGCGAGCCAAAACAACAGTCACATGTAAAGCTAAATGGCCTCGCATACATTGGTTTCGCCGCCGGAGTGAGAAGCAGGCACTTCGCTAGCAAATTTCCTTACGTTATCGGGCCCTCTGGACAAGCTTCCCCAAATCGCCTATGACGACGTGACGCCCGACACGGAAGGCGAAGGAACGCTTCAGACGCCATTACAAGACCCGAGGACCGTGTCCCGAGCAAGTCGCAGAGCGCTACACATATCGCGGTCGGCGTACGCGACAAAAGGGTCGCTAACGGTCCCGGGCCGCAAGTCATTCACTGCTCAAAAGGTTGCGTCCACCTATTGAGCGAGCTAAAATTCATAACTAAACGCACTAAACGCGATCCGCGGCGACAGTGGCTAACATTCCTAAGGTTCGTTCGCACATACAGAGCACATAAAGTCCTGCACTCTTATCGGAAACACCCGATTATTGTTCGAGCACGCATATCAGTGTAAATGTGGAATGATGGTCTGCGTATTATTCAGTACAGGGTATCTGCTGTAGGCGGCATAACGCCGTCGTAACTCAATTGGCAGAGAGCACGCGTAATGCGAAGTCTGTGGGTTCGCCTCCCACCAGCGCGGCAAGTTGCCTTGCAGTTTCGTTTCTTCCTTTATAAGGACTACGAACTATATCCACCATCTAGCTTCCAGATTCTGTCCAGCACTGCACGAAATCCGGTCCCAGGTCAAGTACAATCCGTCCGGCTCAGTGTTACGGTCAGCACGCGCACACACACTGAAGGGTATCCACGATATAGGCAACAAAAAGAAAACGAACACTGTGTTAAAAAAAAAAAGTTTTGTTCCACGTTTGGTTGTCCCAAGCAAACGGGAAAGGGTATCAAAAAAAAAAAAAAGATTACGCAGGTTGCGAGAGAGTAACGGAAATGATTTGTTTTTAAAGGAACCCCCCCCCCTACCCCCCCACCCCAAAAAAATGAAGTAAAGAAAGAAAAGGATGCGCACAGCTTAATTTTTCCGTTCCTGCGATTGTGGCGATCTTGCAATGTTGCGTCTCTCAGGCCTGCTCTTATTTTTCAAGCTTGTAACACAGCAGCAACGCTTTACGACACAATGATTTCTAACACACAATTGTTTAGTCGTCGTTTTTTTTTTAAATTTCTTTTTACCCCAAAGGGCAGAAGTGACTCACCACCACTTCTATCAGAGTTGACACTTGCTCTTTGCAGATTGGAATGGCAAATGGCAGGGCAGCTAAGCAGGAAATACTGTCGTCGGTTGTTTCAACACCCTACTTGTATACGTTAAACCGATATCAACGTTTAATCAAAATCGTTGTTACAACATATGCGACTCGGGCGACGGTGATGGTGTGCGCCTCTGCCAGGTGATAATCGACGACGACACAGTTGTACTAAAGTAAACAACGAAAGTCGTTACAACGTTTCACACAATGGGTACGCGCAAGGATCCACGAGACCTCTCTGCGGGGGTGTTATCAAGGGATGTGAATACACACGCAGGGGAAGAGCAGAAAATGCGGAACGCCAGAAGCGCTCCACAAGGCGCCCGAGATTCGCAGACGTGGCGCAGGCACTGGTCTCCCCTATCAGCAGACTCCTATGCCGAAGATGATGTAAGCGAGTCTCAAGCCCGCATTAACACAGCAGAGCTAGAACAGCTTCACATGAGCGAGCTTGCTGGACCGGCGCCGAGGTCCAAGCGTCCCGTCGAGCCACACAGAAAGAGGCAAAGAATGCACTTCACCACCCCCACCTCCGCGTTCCGACGCCTACTTCACACTCGTGCGGACCTTATATTTGAATACAGCGTCATCGGGGCAATGTGACGTTCGCTTTCAAACCTCACTCCACAACCGCGACAGCATTTAAACAGCCTGTCAACTCGGCTTTACGTGGTGAGAAATTTCAGGGAGATTTTGAAACCACGTCTCGAAATTGGTGGAGCTCGCCTACCTAATCAAATTAAAAACCGGTAGAAGAAGCAAGTTTTCTTTTGCAAGCATAACCTCAACGTAGGTGCGGTAAGAATTGCGGTCTAAGTTTATTTATGTATACAGAGGCGGGGAATAAGCACCTGCTTAAGACGGCTAATAGTACTGTCACGATAATGTACCAACCTTAAGAACCAGCCGTCACTTTAACGGTCATGTTTTTATCATTTTTGACAAGCCAACGGCGTCATTCCGACAAGACGTTTTTATCGCCGTGAACAATGAGGGAAGGAGAGACGCGCGAATACGACATGAAAAGAAACATTGCTCACGATAAATAACTGGATTCAATTGGCTGCCGCTGTGAAAGTTGGCGTCGGGCAAGTCAAAAGGTACAGCTGGCCCATGCAGTCGTCCTACTCATCCACGCTGTGGACGCTGTTGAGGGGAAGAACAGGTTCTCATCGAGAACGAAGAATACTGGGTTTATTTACAATATCTACATTGGGAGTAGAGGACATTACGTCTCAACAGTCTAGCATGACTGTATTGAAGCACACAGAGGAGCTGAAAAAGACAGCTTAAATCCCCTCTGTCCTCCCTGCCGTCACACATTTGTCCAATCGGAGCGTCCAAAGTTGCTGAAGGAACCGCCTTGAGGGCGAGGATATGCACAATCAGTCCGGAACTTTTGTTCATGAACACACGCGGTGAAATACCCCCAGGGCAGCCCAGGGTCACTGCCCCAGAGAAAGTAGAATGTGGGGGTGGGGGGGGGAAGATGCTCGTAGAGGGGTTGTCATGCTTGACTCAACTGGCGCGTCGTGGTTGGTTCCTGAGATGCCCCAGCAATTAGCTGGTGCGTCTGTCAAACGGCCTTGGCGGCTAGCCGTGGCCGTGGGGAGCGGCGTAGAACGCCCTTTTCCAGGAGTTTCTACCTTCTAGCGTTGGTATCGGCGGCAGTGTGGCATCCATCAACACACTATTCGCCAAACGTGTCTCGCCTTGGTGTCGCCGCTTGTCTGCCCGAGGGGACGCATTGTTAGCTTCACGAAGCGATTCATCGCAGTAGGGTAGGAGAGGCTGGAAGGTCAGAAAAAATTGCGACATCAAGATATGACACTGCGAAATCCTGCAAGTCTTTTAGGACAATATCCATCAACTTAGAGAAGCTAAACGGCGCGTTCTTCAGCCCGAAGCTATGAACGAGTGGGCGAAAAGTGCCTACAGGCGAGATAAATGGGGCATAGCGGCTGGCACTTCCGGAAATGGGTACTTGCCAGTATCCCCGCACGAGATCTAGAGTGGAAATGTATTTCGCAGCGTTGACTCTTTCGATTCGTTTCTCACTGTTGGGTATCGGGTGCAGCTGATCTCTGGTGATGGCATTTAATAGGCGGACGAGGGCCTTTATTGGGGGCCTCCGCAAGCTTTAGTGATGACGTGTAGCCACTGTCAGCGGGCTCGATAACTCCCAACTCTAGCACGCGCCGTGACTCTGCCTCCATATTTCTCTCTGCAGTGCAGTTCAAGATCACCAGTCAGACTCAAGAGTCCGTGAAGGAGTACGTTTATCTAGGTCAATTACAGCGGACCCTGATCATGAGAAGGACATTTACAGAAAAATAAAAATGAGCTGGAGTGCATACGGCAGACATTGTCAGCTCCTGACTGGAAGATTACGATTATCATTAAACAGAAAGCAATGTATTCCACCGGTGCTGACATATGGGGCAGAAACTTGGAGACTGACAAAGAAGCTCGACAAGTTGAAGACCGCGCAAAGAGCGATGGAACGAAAAATATTTGGCGTAACAAGAGACAGGAAGAGAGCGGTGTGGAAAGCAAGCGGGGATTGCCGATATTCCAATCGACATTAAGAGGGAAAAATGGACCTGGGCAGGCCATGTAGTCCGTAGGGTGGATAACCGGTGGACCATTAGAGTTACAGAATGGGTGCCAAGAGAAGGGAAGCGCAGCCGAGGACGGCGGAAAACTAGGCGGGGTGATCAAATTAGGAAATTTGCAGGTGGAAATTGGAATCAGCGTAAGAGAGGTAATAGGAAATCACAGGGAGAGAGAGGCCTTCGTCCTGCAGTGGACAAAAATAGGCTAATAATGATGAGTGGAAACACTCTAAGGCTTTCATCTTACGGGTTCTGTTGATATCAGCTCTATTACATGCGTTATTAGTTCAGTTCTACCTGGCCAATTGCTAAATATATCGAGATATTCCCCTAGCAGCCTATTTAGCTCGTCTATAGCTGCTCGGGTTTAAGAGCGTCCGTGCTTACAGAGGGTTCTACAATTTCTTCAAGGCTGATGTCAGGGTTGGAAGCCCTTACATGCGTTAAACTCGGTATGAATGTCCACCGGCTCTTTGATGGTAAAGCTAACGACTCTGCTCCGCTGCATGTACGGATTTATATAATTGTAGTAATACACTGACACCTCCTTCCTGCGACCGGGCACTTAACTTCAAACTTATTGTTTCTTGAAGGTCTGAGAAACATTACCTGGTCCCTGGTGTTAAAGATTCGAAGCCTCGCATTCCTGTCATAATAGAGCTTGGCGTATTTTGTGTGGGTGTGTGCGTGCGTGTGTGTGTGTGTGTGCGCGTGCGTGTGTGCCACGCCCATATTCTTTTCTACAAGCTCTTGTGTTGTACTTAGCCGTTCCAGGAGATTTAGCACGTGCTCTACCACTGTTTTACTCTCCTCTTTCCTCCCACATCGCTCTCAACATTCTCAGTGGGGAACGGAGTGCCCTCCTCCGCTCTGTTGGCGAGAACCCTGTAGCCTCATGAGGAACCGTTCGCAAAGCAAACGAAGTCTAAGCAATTAATGCCACCTCTCTACACTATTTGACTGAGGATGACAGACGGAACTTTGTATTAACTTTACCCCGCACTTTTGTAGTAATGTGGAAGTCAGTGAGCTGGTGAATAATGACCCTTGATCCGCCTTAATTTCTGCCGGAAACCCGATTCGGGCGAATACTGTCAAAAGCGCGTCTACTACTTCGGTGGAGCTGAGTTCTTTAAAATGGATTGCCTCCGGAAACTTTGTAGCCGGACACAGCATGGTAAACAGGTACCTATAACCCGACCTTGTTTTTGGTGGAGGCCCTACCGTGTCCATCAAGTAGTCTGAAGGGTTCGTATATTAAGGGCACTACCTTTAGTGGAGCTTTCCATGTTTCTCCTGGTTCACCCGAGCGCTTGCAAGCGTCGCACGATCTCACAAGGTTTTCTACGTCTTTGAAACAGCAAGGTCTGTAGTATTCCATAAGCAATCTTTCTTTCCGTTTGTTTATGCCAGACCACCCATTTCCATGACAGAGACCCAAAAGGTCTTCCCTGCACTTAGCAGGTGCGACTAACTGATCCGGAATCCTGCCCTTTCGGTCTCTGTTGTGCCGATATAACAAACCTCCTTTCCCGTGCATCGTCACGTTGCGCCTAGTAATGCCTGTGTAGCTGTTACATCTAATTTCGCTACGCTGCCGTCATTCTTTCGCTCGGCTGCCAGTGACTCTCTGTCCACACGTAAGAGCCGATCAAAGTTCTTTGAAACTTTGTCTCGCTTGTGAGTGCGTCAACTGGCTCTCCCTACAGGCACGAACTTTGACACATACCTTGCGGTATACGCTCTCGTTGAGCTGGTCAGCTGGCAGGATTTCCTCAGTCACTTTTTCTTCCCTCTAGCCTAGCTCGGTTATCCGAGCTAGGCCGAGGCTATCCGAGGCTATCTCTTTTGCTATTTCTGTTGGAGCGGCTTTTGCATTTTCTGAGAAAAGCGACACGATTTGTCGAGCTTGGGATCGCGTCAACGCCTGTACTACGCCCTCTCCAAGTTTCCCCTTCTCACTCAGTAACTGATCCAACCGATTCGAAAACATGGAAGGGTACTGCAGCGACAAGAATTTGTAAACTGCAGCCTCGGTCACGAGCTACCCGAACAGCCCACTGATTTTTACTTTCGCCATCGGCAGACACACGCTGTGTTCTTCCACAACCTGTTTAATCCATGCTACTTCTCCAGTGAATTTCTACCTTCACGTAAGACGGATGGACAATGTCCATGGTAGCGGCACTGTCTCGTAGCACCTGGCGTGGTTTTCCATTATATTGCAGGTCGTGAAGATACGAGCGTAAAAGTTCCTTATTCTCGTCTCTTTCGTCCACGTAGGAAAAAAAAAAAAAAACTACGGATAGGCTTCCCGCAGTTTGCAGCAATATGTCCGAGTTTGTGGCACTTATAGCAGCGGATCGATTTAAAAGATTGGATTTTTTTTTCTGCTCTTTTTGTACGGTTTCACCATTTGGATTCCCACCCTTTTTTTTGACGTCCTTTTCTCCGTGTCTACATTTGTCGGTCGCTTCACGTGTGATCCTTTGTTGAAAGAAAATTGTTTCCACCGTCAATTTCGACCGTTCGAACTTCAATCCTCGGCGCTCAGCTATCTACGCGTGGCGTACTCTTCGGCCAACTCGGCTACAGTGTACTAGTATAACTAGGCCGCCCTTTCCACAGTGTTTACGTTTCCTCTGTCTTGCACCCACAGCTTCAAAGACTGTGGGATGTTTTCGTAAAACTGCTCTAGACACATGCACTCCATGATCATGTCTCCGCTCTCGTATGCTTCCGCACTTTTTAGGCTTGCCTTTAAGTCATATGCAAACTCCGGATATCCCACGCTATTCTTGTTGCTCAAGCTTCGAAACCTTTGCCGAAAAGTGTTGCCTGAAAGGCGTTACTTCTTCAAAAGGCTAGCCTTAACCTTCGCGTAGTCATATGCATCTTGCGCACTGAGTCTGGCGATTAGTTCAGCAGCTTCACACAGCAACATAGACAGCAACCGCTGTGGCCATGTACTCGAAGCGAAGTTCATATTCTCGCAAGTCCTTTCAAAATTTCCCAGGAACAACCCTATGTTGTTCCCGACTTCAAATGGCTTTAACAGCCTGTCCATGCAGTATGATTTTGCCTCACTTGATCTTTCCAGAGGCCCTTCACTCGCTCAATTCCAAGCGTTTACTTTCAAGGTCAAGTTGCAGTTTCCTTAAATCACGATCCTTTCTCTCCCGCTCTTCTTGAAGAGCTGTCACCTAATTTAAATGTCCTCCTCCCTGGCCTGTCCGGAAATCAGCTTTAATATTTCCGATTTAATCATTTCCTTGTGTTCCACTGGGCCATGTTCCTCATCGACAATCAACAAATGGTCTCTCAGCATAGTCCTTAAATCCATGATTCCTGTTTTACTGCCTTGGTCCTAATCGCTGAAGACGACTAGGTAAACACAACCTAGCTCACAATCAACAATCCAGATTCCCTACTGTTCTAAATTGAACAACCACAAAACGAAGCCTAGAGAGTCAAAGCAAAGACCAAATGCTGACTACAGAGACAGCACCACCGTCACAAGATCCGTCTCACCGCTACACTCTAAAAACAGTTGCACCCTTTGGGGTGTATAATTGTACCACAGCAATAATAGTCATCTGTCTTGCCCGCATTTCCTTTCTTTAACGCTGCGAGCCCGGTACTTCCCAGTCACGAACGGCATGCGCTTATCAGTGTGACGCAGCATTCTCGACAGTAAAGTAGCGAGCGCCGAGATTTCAGGAAAGGAAACGCAAGCAGGGCAGATGACGCTTATCATTGTGGGACAAATATACACCCCAAAGGGTGCAAACTGTATTTAGAGTGTACCAGCCAGTTGTAAGAGTTGGGGTAGGGCATGTCAAAAGGGATAGCTGGTGCATGCCGTCGTCCTGCTGTGGACGTTGTTTCGAGAACGAAGAATACTGGATTTATTTGCAATATCTACATGGAGGGTAGAGAACATTACGTCTCAACAGCATGACTGCGTTGAAGCACACTGAGGAGCCGAAAAAGACAGCTTAAGTTCCCTCTGTCCTCCCTGCCGTCACACATTCGTCCAATCGGAGCGTCCAAAGTTGCCGAAGAAACCGCCTCGAGGGCGAGGATATGCACAACTAGTCCGGAACTTTTATTCACTGAACACACGCGGTGAAATACACCCACGGCCCCCGGGTCACTGCCCCAGAGAAAACTGAGAAGGGGGGGGGGGGGCGCTCTTGGAGGGGTTGTTACGCTTGACTCAATTGGCGCGTCTTGGTTCCTGGCATAACTGGTGCGTCTGTCAAACGGCCTTGGCGGCTAGCAGTGACCGTGAGGAAGCGGCGTAGAACCCCCTTTTCCAGGAGTTTCTAGTTCCTAGCGTCGGGGTCAGCGGCAGTGTGGCATCCATCATTCTGTATACTTGTGAAAGCATGTATGTTTCCTCCTTATTAAAGAACTGAAACAAACTATTCGCCAAACGTGTCTCGCCTTGGTGCCGCCGCTGGCCTGCCCGAGGGGACGCAATGTTAGCTTCACGAAGCGATTCGTCGCAGTAAGACAGGAGAGGCTGGTTTGCACATATAGAGACAACTGAAATATTGAATTTTCTGGCGATCCCGTAGTACTCGTGCTAAACTTCTCGGATGAACCATCGAACCCAGCGAGGGAGACATTCCTGGCACTGTAATCGATAAGGCGCGCGAGGCCTTTACATAAGAACAGCACGTCAAACATCTTCAACTTTTGTCAAGTAAAATAAACAAAAATCGTAGTTAAAAAGTAATAATAATAGAAGGACGAATAGACAGTGCACAGGACAGGCGCTATGCTTCCAACTGGAAGTAGGGTTGGGAGTACGAGATGATATCCAGATTGGCTCTGTTTTGAAGAAATATTTATGTGCTTTCGAACACTGTCGCATTTGAAATAGTTTCCATGCGCAGATATAACGCGTTCCCAGCGTCCATGCCGATTTGTGAATATGTCCTATAGAAACGAGTCGAACATCCTTCTGCGATTCCGAGCGTGATTTAAGCAATCGTGACAAAATGGCGGCCTTTGAGTTGGGTTTTGAAGTCTGGAAAGAGAGCGAAATAGGCGGCAGCAAATCCTTACGAATGACCTGTCTTTCACGTCGAGGGTCATCAGTATAGAGACGAAACTTAGGTGTACCGCTAGGTCTCCGAAACGAAGAAACAGTCGTCGCTGTGGAACAGCCCGACGTCTCAGATCGAAAAAAAAAAAAAAAGGAAGGCTAGGCAGCTTGACAAAGTGCATGTTCATCCCGTCTTTCGGCATTCTCGGTATTGTGCATGAGGAATTCGTAATGGACAGACTATGAACAGCTAGTTTTACTGTCAAGCTTTAGAGCTTCCGGGAGACAAAGTTTGACGAAAACGAACCGATCTGGGGTGCACGAGGAGCTGGATGTTGTACGCACGAGGGGCTGGATCTGTGACAGAACCCTGTCACAGATCGCTCCACACACGCAAGTTTTGCGGCGGAAATAACATGGTTTCTACCCGGCTATACTGATCAGATTAGACTCCAGTTCGGTTCACTCCCTTTCAAAAATTAAAAACCCAGCTCTGTAGTCGCCATTTTGGCTTGATTGCCTTAACCAAGCTCGAAGCACAGAAGGGTACTCGGCTCCTTCCGCAAAGAAGACGTCCAGGACATATTCGCGAAAAGAGCGGAAGGGAGGAAGCGCTGGATTGCTGCGCAAATGGATATTTCAAAGGTGACAGTGTTTGAATGCACACAAATTGCTTTCTTTGAAACAGAGCCAGTCTCAACACTTTTTGATGCCACCATGTATGCATACGGCGCCTGTATTCTTGCACTGCTCTCGTCATAATAATGAAAACAGCGCGACACATGTAAGACCAAGTAAGATGCACGACACAAGCCCAGTGCATCTTTCTTGGTCCGATGTGCGTCGCGCTGATTTCGTTATAATTGAATGCCAGCTGCACGATCGCGCTCAACGTAAGCTCACGGGAGCTCGTGCCCAAGTGGCGAGAATGCACGGCCGTTCCGACATACAAAATATTGGAGAATGAAACGCCGTTTTAATTAGATGTTTAATTTTTTTTTCTTTTTGTATGTCAGCACCGCCTCGTGGTCTCGAAGGCTCTTGGGGCTCCCTTGTTGTCGCACACACTGCAGCAAAGCTGTTTTTATACTCTCATCATCCTTACTGTATACCACATGAAAGCTATCGTGACACTGATAAATGTCGTGACAGAGTGCTCTTATATATACAAAGATGCGCAATGGATCGAATTGTACACGAGAGGAAAGTGATCGAAAAATCACACCACTCATCACGAATCCCTTGCTTCGATAGGTTCAAACAAAACTAAAAGGCTTTGACGTGTACAAACGAAAACCAAAACCTCGCGTTCTAGAATAAGAATATGCGGTTCTAAAACAGAAAGGCACCACTCCAATTTTTTTTTTCTTCCCTTCTTTCTCTTTTTACGCGCGCGTTACGGACGACCCGGTAAAGCAGGTCGCAAGCCCCCTCGCACCTGCGCGGCAAAGCCGCGCAGCTGCCACTTTTCCCCACCTCGCTCCAGCCGGGCCACCGATGTGGTAATCCCGGGAGAGCCGTCAGGTATGCCATGTGCGCCACGAGGAGCGGCCGCCGAGGCGGCGTCCATTTTAAAGACACAGAGCGCGCACCGTTGTTGCTAACTGCCGCGGAGTTTTTTCCTCAAGCTGGAGGCGCGCCAGGGTCGCTCGCCTCGATGCAGCACGCATTGCGTCCACCAAGGCACGGGGACGAGCACGCAGCGGCCGCTTGGCTCCTCCGGACGGGCTCGCGTCACTGCGAGGCGGCGGAGCAGGCGCACCGCCGCAGTGGCAGAATGCACGGGAGGTGCCCCACAAAAGCACGTCAGGACCAGTAATACCGGTGTCGCACGTACAATTCTGATCGCGATCGGGGCCGATCCGGATCGGATTTCTGGATCGCGATCAACAATTGTCGTTGCTACAGGGTCCAACGATTCGGATCGAGTTATTATCGTCTGCTATTCGGCAGCAACTCTCACAACCGCATAATGTATTAGCTACAAATTCAGATTAACAAAATATGGTTAAATTTGGACAATATTTAAATTTTACAGCTTATTATTGCTGGTAAAAAGATTTTTAAACGTTTTTTTTCTTTGTGTGTGTGAGCTACCTTCACTTGTATTTAGCGTAGTCAATACTGCGCTAGAAGGCGTCGGCCTGCGATTGCGATCATAAGTGTGCGTGTGACACCGGCATAACTCTTGCAGGAATGAACTTACATGCTGTGATACAGCAAGACGCGCAAAGGCATGTAATGAATCCTCCTACCCTCCCCAACCTCACCTAGTCAAATTTTCCTAAACAAAGTATACCTAAAGTGAGAAGACATAGCGAGCATTGTGTCGCCGCCTATGTTGCGAGCTAGCATGTACCATTCGCGTGTGTAACACGTGTGTAACAACACAAAACGTGTGTATAACAACACGGCTTTTTTTTTTTAACACCAATTATACGGAGAATGACTTCAGGTAATTCTCCGAACATTACTATGGGTACGACAACGCGGCGAATGCAACTGACTGAGCAGCTAGCGCAGTAAAAAGTACCAGCACGCAAAGTTATTGTATAGGGCAGCCGCGGGATGCTATAGAGCTAAAGCTACCCAGAACCGTTGTTCGCGACCGGCGCAGTAGCCCCAGCGACTGAGGTCGCCCTCGCACGACGTATGCGGCATCGCGCGCGCGACGTAGAAGTGCACGCAGCCTGACCGGCACGTGACTAACAACATGTTCACTCAAGAAAGCATCCATACAAGTGGCAAACACGCATTATATAAGAACAGCCACTTTGAAAAGGAAGCTTTCCTTGCGAGCCCTTCCGGACTTTATATGGCAAAGACGCAGGAATGAAACGGGCAGTTACAGAATTTGATTAACCGCTTCGCGAAAGCTTCGCTTCTGACATATTCCAAGATGTGCGTCGCATCTGCGTAATTTTTTCGTATATATCACTTCAAGCACGACCTGCTTACAGGTGGCGCGTTAGCTAAGCTCTCGCAACCTCGTCTTATCCGTGGTCTATTATGCCGTGTAGTGACGGTCTTAATGCAATGGTTACCCGCCGTGGTTGCTCAGTGACTATGGTGTTGGGCTGCTGAGCACAAGGTCGCGGGTTCGAATCCCGGCCACAGCGGCCTCATTTCGATGGGGGGCGAAATGCGAAAACACCGGTGTACCTACAGGTGCACGTTAAAGGACCGCAGGTGGTCGAAATTTCCGGACTCCTCCACTACGGCGTGCCTCATAATCAGAAAGTGGTCTTGGCACGAAAAACCCCATAATTTAATTTTTTATCATGATGTTAAAATAATAGTTATGCGATGCGTTGTGGCGTACATATGTGCTGACTGAGCGTTATATACAAATTTGGTTCATAACTATGTGTCTTTATCCAAATACGTAGGTGCTCAGCGGTACAACCTGTATACTTCAAGGTTGCCTGTGGCAGATTGCACAATTCTAGTTCACGAGCTGGTCTACTCGAAGAGGCGGACATGCACAAAAGAAAATGTAACGAATTATCAGGATGACATCAGTCGTTTTATGCATTCAAGTACAAAAGTAACTGGAACGCCTATGCATTTCGCCGCAAAGTTCGGCAATTAATATCTCGAAACTGGCGTCATCCTGAGAATTCGTTCCAAGTGGATCCTAGAAATTGACCTTGTCCTAGAAACTGACCTTCCTATTTACCAGGACGTCCACTTAGTACGGATGCATGGTGACACAGCCTATCGAGTTCGAAATGCAGGCGACTGTACACACAATCGCCCCGGCTCACAAATGGCTTATTTACGATGAACTGTGTTAGGAATAAAAAAAAAACACAGGGCCGTGTTTTGTTTTATTTCTTACTTTTTACTTAGCACTTCTCACCGCCGCCCTCGAAACCAACCCGCTTTCCAGAGCGTTTAACGATCCCAGCGGCCTTGCCTTGAAGCTGTCCACAGTTGAGAGAGGCACCGGCACACAGCAAAGGAAGCAAAATTGGAAGACGCGATTCACATTAGTGATGACACTTCGTACATCACTTAGCGCGAGCTATGAGTGCCCGAGTTCGGCAATATTAAGCTACGCTGAGGGCCGTGTGCGATGGAACGCGGCAGGACGTAGACGTTCCCAAGCTTCGGCTGATGATGATCACGCAAGACTCTATGAAACGCTATCTGGCCGGCGCAGGGTGCCTTGCAGATGACGCTGACTCGTTCATATGAAAGAAGCAATGCTCTAATTAATTTGCTTGTTTTTAGGTACCCAGAAAAAAATGTCGACTAGATCATCACAGCAGGGAAAAAATAACCAGTAAATTGACCAGTAAAACTGACCAAAAAAGTTCATGGCGCCTACAGTGACAAGGAAAAATGGATTAACCGTAAAGCTCGAGCCAGAAAAAGCATACTGGAGTGGTATTTTCGCGCAATCACGATGCGATCACTTTCGCGAGATTTCACGTGTGCGGCACTGAAGCTGGGATTGATCCCGCGCCCGCAGGCATAGCAGAGCAAAGGGGAAGTCACTATATACGCATCACGAAGTTGGCAGGCCATGGCTAAGTAGGACTGCGCAGTAACAAAAGATGCAATCAGAACAGAGGACAGATGTAACGGGAGCACGCAGCGTAATATATTGTGACTCACGAGTGACGCATTCCTCAAATGAAGCAAAAGGTCGTCGATATGCGTCGCTCGAACATAGTAGTCACGTTTTAACCCAGATAGAGCGAGAATCAGTGTGTACCAAAGCAGAAAGCGCGCGCGAGCACCTGCGCGATAGAACAGTCCATCTATAGCGGAAACTATAATGTTCTCAGGAAAAGCACACCCACACATGCCGCGACATCATAGCGGGCCATTATACGACGCGGCGTCGCTTCTGTGCCATTTCGCAAACACAGTGTGTGTGTGTGTAATATGCGTATTCCGGCAACGCCTTTCCACGGACGAGACACAAACTGGGGGGAGGGGGGGCGCAGCGACGGATTACTCACATCAAGCCCTGCCGAGATTAAATGCGCGGCTCAAAGTTCGAGCCGAAGAATCAAGCCATACGTTCACACCGAAGAAAAAAAAAAACTGCAGCTGCTGTGTCCCATTATCCTGCAGCTATGCATGTTTGATAAACAGAAAATTTGAGGTACAGGCGTGGCCACTGCTAGCGGAAACGCGAGAGCCAATGGCATTGCTACGCGAAGCGCCACCACCGACGCCTTGTGAAGTCTTGACAGAGAAATCACCATAGCAGACGACTCTGTGGGCTTTCCGCAAGCCGCTTTGATTGCGCCCGCACCGCAAGACTCCATGAGGCGCCAGTGGTGGGGTACTCTGCGTAGCGATGTCATGGGATCTGTGTTCCCACTAGCAGTGGCCGCGCCTGTACATATTATTAAGAATCAATTTATGTGGCCTAAGGATTAACTTGGCTCGCTGAAAACTTGCTTTTCGCAGCGTGGCAGTGTCACATACATAGACTGCCATTGAAATTATAATATTGCACCCAGGCATCATTTGCAGTATCGCAACATGATCTCGGTAACGACAATTGTTGCCGTTACTAAACAAATGGACAACAAATTAACAGCACCACTAAAAACGCCTAGCTATACATTGGTACCGCGCGCCTTCGGTTCCACCTCAGCTACGGGCGGGGAATTTTTACGTCGCTAAAGTGTTTGCGTGACGCACATCGTGTCCCGGTTTTGGATCGATGCATGACACATTCGTGTTAAATAAATAGGAAGAAAATGCGAAATGAATAAATCCCGCGCGAAGAATTGCGGCGCTGCTCCGGGAAATACGACTGCGCCTTATGTGCGCTGCCATGGCAGACCAGAGGATTTCGAGAGCACCGCCCAGTGACCGGGAAAGGTCGGCCGCGTAGCCGAACCACGACCGGCGTGGAAGAAGCGCCTGCCAAGAAAGGGCCGCCGCACGCGCCCGGCTGCAAGGGACTTCGCCAAGTAGGTCACAGTGAAAGGACGCGCTCCTGGGCCGAAGGAGGCCAAGCCAACGCGACCGCACCGAAGGCCGCTCGGGGCTACCACGCGGCTGCCACGCCGCGTGCAACAGTCGCCTCACGTTGTATGTAGTAGTCAAGTGCTCACATATTAAACAGGCCTACACTGCGTGAAACCCTAGAATGACACAGTTCAACGTTACCGAGAAGTTCCTCCTTTCGAAGACGTACTTTTGAAGAGTACGTTCGATACGATTAGACGCCACTTACTGCCGTTACGCTAAGCTTTGCTTTCGCTTATGCAAACGAACAGTGATCCGTGAGAACGGGGGAGGATGAGGAGGAAACCCTTTTCTGACATACGCGAAGGCACCGAGTACGTCGAGAGAAATGGCCGGCATGCAAGAAACGAAAAAAAAAGAGAAAAGAACTGAGAGTCGTCTTTTGAAGCACTTATCAAGGTCTGCGCCTGGGCACGTCGTAATGTAGGAATACACCAGCGTTTCTCGAATCACAAAATCAGCTAAACCAAGCCACTGCGAACGGTACGAGAACAGTAAGCAGCGATACGTACGCATGCATGTGTACAGTGTACATGCTGACATGATCACGGACATAGACGTTACTGCGGGACTGCGCAACTATGCAAGCTCATTTACCGACGCAGAAGCCCGTATATCTGCACGTCCTTGAAACTTGTATTTCAAGGACGCGCTTCCACACGTGCCGGCGATGACATGCCAACTTATTTAATAGTAGCGGCGCCCGAAGACTCAAGGTCACCTCGAAGCCTGGATGACGAGAATACAGAAAGTGGTAATAATGTTTTCTTTCCAGTGGTGCTGAGGGACGAGGTCCCTGTGAAGTCGCTTGGCGGGGGTGAAGTAGTAGGCAGGAAACGTTGAACAAGTATGTTGAACTGTTTTACAGGCGAACTATTTACGTTTATAGGGAGTGCAAAGAGCTTCAGCAGGCCCTCGCTGTTCTACACCTTGCTTGCACGGTGCGTGAGCCCTGGACGTTGGTAGTACGTACGTAATACGGAGCCTGGGCGGTTGATGTCCAGAATGCCCGTGAGAGCTCCGTACTGCGGTTATAAATGCAGTGAAAAAAAAAAACAATACAGTACAGAGCGGCACCGATGGAGCAGCGCTGGTTGTCGAGCTGGCTCTTCCCTTTCTTTGCTCTCGCGTTTCGGCGCACGCCTATCGATGCTTACGTGCACTGACCTTCGTTTCACCCCTACAGTCGCCAGTAGGTGCCAAGGCCGCGGGACACTACGGCGCTGACATTTGGGGAGGAGTGATAATATGTTTGTACTAAGGCAGTGCACAGATTTCAGTAGCTCACAATAGACCTTATCAATAGCATATCTAGATATTAAAGCAGCCTGCGACAACGTAGACAGGGAATTGTTATGGTATATTCTCAAACACGAAGGCACAGATGACGATTTCGTGGAGCTGCCGAGAGACATACATAGACAGCCGAGCACAAATTGTAAGGGAAGGATGTCCTCTGCCTTTATTGTTGCTCACGCTTCATGTCAAGGGCACAGAAAGACGACTGAAAAAGTGAATTAGGGTTTGGTTTATCCTACATGCCTAATGGACAAATGGTGCAACAGAAGGTCCCGAGAACGACGTATGCGGACGACATAGTGCCACTAGCGCACTACGCAAGACATTTACAGACACTTGCGAATACCTGTGGCAGCGGAGCGACAAATCTAGGCCTCAAGTTTAGCACAGAGAAATCGGGAATTATAATCTTTAATAAGAGACGATTAATTACGTGGTGTCAATTCAACAGCAAGTCCTACCCATAGTCAAGCAATAGATACTTCGGCGCATACATAAACGAAGGAGAGACTTACTCAAACAACCACCAAAGATGATCTGAAAATAAAGGCGAAGCGGAATGCAGCAATAATGAAACAGAGCACTTTGGGGCCACAATACATATGAGGTCGTGAGTGGAATCTGGAAAGGAGTAATGGCGCCAGTGCTAACGTTCGCAAATGCCATTCTGTGCTGAACATCGGCTATCTTGTCGGGATTGGAAGTTAACCAAAGATCGGCAGGCCGGTTGACTTTGGGAGCTCACGGCAAAACCACAAACGAGGCAGTGCATGGTGTCACGGGTTAGGCCTTTTTTGAAGTCGGAGAAGCGCAGAGCAAAATTAGTTTTGAAGAAGGACCCAGGAACATGGTTCAATATAAATGGGCGGTTGAAGTGCACAAGCACCTATATTTTAAAAGCATGGACACAGAATTGAGGAAGAGGTCAAGAAAGTTGGTAAACAAGTATAGGGTAACTGAAAGTGCAAATAGACAACCAAGAGTCATCTGAAAAGCGAGATAAGCACAACGAACTGGATGCAATGAATGGAAACAAAAGAGACCATGGAGATTTACAAGAACGGGAAGAGAAAATTGAAGGGAAAATCTGTACGATAATACGAAGGCGAGTGCCTTGCTATTTGAGGCTGCAGCTTACTAGCTAAGGGGGAAAAAAAAAAAAAAAAAAAACGTACCGGAGCAAATATTCGCAAGAAGATTAGGCATGTGTACGCTGCAGCTAACATCCGGAGACCGCTCAGCGCGTCCTAATGGAATGCGAAGGGATTCACCCAGTGAGACGAGTAGGTAACGTATACCTTCCAGTAGCGCTTGGATTTAAAGTGAACGGAAGCATCAGCCATTTAACGTATTGGTGGGAATAGAGGCAGGGAAGAAATTGATACGACCGGATCCGTTGCAGGCATTGGTAGCATTACAAGGTAGAAAGAAGTTTTGAGGGGAAAAAAAAAAAGATTATGAAGATGTATACAAAAATGTTGGAATGAAAACGTACAGTGCATGTACCTGATTAAGTCAAGCATGCTAGGCGACTATTTGCCACTGCCCCGTTTGAAAGAGGATGCCAATAATAATAATAATAATAATAATAATAATAATAATAATAATAATAATAATAATAATAATAATAATAATCGAGGTAGGCAATCGGCTTTGCGGTCCGTTCTCCTTCCCGTCGGGCAGGGGAACAAAGGGTTCCGTGCCCAACGACAATTTTTGTGCTTGGTCGGCCTGTGGAGAGCGAGAAGTCGGGTCATTCATTTGTGGGAGCCCGCCCTTCGTGCGGTTTTCCCAACGCCAAAACATCTCGATTTTCTCTAGTCCTGGAATGAGAACGGCTGCCAGACGCAGTCACCGCGTGCGCCGACCGGCACGGTGCGCATGGGAGACCACGTGCCGTGTCCGCCAGCCACCCGAAGCTGCGTCGAGCCGGAGAACCTACGGCAGGAGCACGGTACAGCTGCCACAGCTAACAGAGGCGAAAATCCGGTAAACGGTGGTTCAAAATAAGAAAAAAAAAACCAAACGCGAGGGCTTTAATTATTATATTACTCATAAATAGTACTGATCAGCTTTCTGGTATCATGCAGACACGCGCCAAACACCACACTTACAAATTACAGTGAATCTGCCTGGAAACATTACGTTTCTTCACGTTGACGGTACTTTATTAAAAGTATTTGCTGTAGGCACCGCCAGCCCCGACGAGCTTATGAAAACTGCGTTGCTCGCGCCGATTTGTGACGTACAGCAGCTTCGGCTGTGCGGATTCCTACCACTTTGAATTTCGAGGCCGTAGTTTTAGCGCGTGACTTTCATCATACATGCCGAGCACAACGGATGCTTCTGCGCGACACAGCGACGAAAACGTCATGGTCGGTCACTCGGGAGTTTGCTTCGCTGGGCTGTCTTCGAAACCTCGACAAATATTTTTTTGCGATCCAGACGCTTATTCACTCAAGACAATGCACTAACAGCTGCCGCAAACATCGGGTACGGAAATGAGGACAATGCGATATGCCCCCGATATCGCCGACCAACTTCTCGAGAAAGAAAACACTGCTTGTCGTATGAAACATGACATTTTTTTATTGTAAGATGCGCAGTCGGAATAACATACGTAATATCGTATTGTGTGGAAAGACATAGGCTAAACAGTACGTTAACAATTGAAAAAATGAGCACGATTCATACGCTAAAATATAATTATAATTAATAAATATACGGCGTTTTTCTTTTTTTTTTTTTTTTGCTGCGCATTGCCCGGCTGGTAGTGCATCACATTTGACGAGGTTAGGCAGAGCAAAGACATCACCAGTAGATGCACTCTTCAAACAGAAAAAAAAATAACGGAATTTGGCAGTACCAATTCAAGTCATAGCGCTGGATTAACACGGACAAGAAAGACGACAGAACGTGCGTTAACTACCAACTGAAATTTTAAGAAAAGCGTGGTACTTACAAAAGCCAAACTAGTGGAAATGATCGCACGCGCAACCCAACGTTTTCCAGATAGGCAGTTTCCTTTCTGCTTGGAGTAATCGACGGAGCGCTGACGCAGTTAGCACCTTCTTTTGCAATCAAGCTTGCTTCTACAATTCCCCGCGTATATTTATCTGTATTTAACACGACCACACCATTCTTAAACAGCGGTTTACACCCGCAATCATCACAATGCACAGAGACATGCCCATCTCGGTAACAGTTCAATTTTTCAACTTCAACTAACCCTGGGAGTGTTAGCCAGCGCCATGCACCACTCGGAAACCTTGGTGGCAGATGTGGAACAGCCTATCTGCCGCAGGCGGCACGAGTACGTGATCTTTTAGGGTGAAGGAAATTGGGCAATAAACGCACACGTGCTACCTGAAGGCGTCAATGTTTGTCGCACGAGAAAGGGAAGCGATAAACGACACCTTGTGCGCAGTGCACAAACGGCGGCCGATGGTTCTTCGCGCCATCCTCGGCGCGTCTTTGTCAACGGATTGGTAGCCTTACATATGCTTGATAGCTTTTGCGGAGCTGAAAATACAACGCCCGCTCCATCTTCAAGCCCGCTTTCACTTTTCGGGCCACCTTCTATAAATCGTGTGATATCCCATGCATGTACGGTACAACCACCTCCTTTCTCCTTTCGTGGCTGCGCTCGCACTTGCCGCCCGGTTCTCCTCATTTTCTCGGCGCATTTTCCGCCACTGATAAACGTACGTGAATAGGGTAGCCTGCTTCCAGTAGCCACTCTTTTTGTCTCAAAAAATTCCCAAGCATCCGATGGAGGCGTGATCTGCGGAGCGCATTCACAAGACATGGGTTCGCGATTGCTCGCTTCACCAGCTTTGAATGTGACGAGGCATGCGGAAGCTGCATCTTTGTTTCCCTAGGGTGATATTCTCAACAGCAATGATTGGCGGTCAAATTTAGTTTGCTACCTAACAGTCTGATATTCCCAATCACTGATGTTAAGTACCATGTTAAATACCATGTGTACCGTAAGTACCATGCTTTTCTGAAATAAAATTCAGTTGACAGCGCACGTCCTGCCATCTTTCTTGTCCGTGTCAATCCAGTGCGATGACTTCAGTTGATGCAACTAACCAACTAGCCCAAAAATCTGCACTCCTGGCTTTCGGCAGTACAGCCTTCCGCCAACAAGTGTTTTTTAATAGCGGGAATCATTAAACTTTAACGTGATTTCCAGCTGTCACATATAGAAGTGTGAGGCGACAATGTATCCGGGATGTTAGAATATATCTCGCCACGGAAGCATGGCCATTGCAGAAGACATCATAGGGGACCTGGACTAATAAATGCTCCTCCCTTATAGCCCCTTCCCCAAAGTTATACAGTTTCTTTATCATCATCGTTCCAACAAGCCGAACATAACGTTTCAGCGCAAACACCTAAGTGGATCGTCTTAGGTGTTTGCGCTGAAACGTTAAGTTCAGAATTATGTGCCAACTAGGCCCAAATGAAGTGTTACTGGAACAAGCCGAACAGCACGACAGTCAGCCCGCAAGCCTGGCTACAATAACGCGCAGCTTTGGACAAGCTGAATTATGACGACCAGCGCGTGACACAAAACGAGAGCTTCGTTTACATGAGCTCGATGCGCGAGCGGGTCGAGTCAGAAGCTGAGCTGCTGACCCATCGCGCGAGTCATGAAAGCCATCCCTTGGCGAACTCGGCTCGAGCCACCTGAGCGTTTACATGAACCCGACGACCGCTTTTCGGCCTGACAGGTAGACTCAATCCGACTTGGTCAATTAAGTTCGTGTAAACGTATACAGCTGAGGAGACGCAGACAAGAGCTCGATCAGGTTTGCTGCGTAGCCTGGAAGCACGCAACCTAGAAAACATTTCATTATGGGCCTCGACGAGAGTCGATCGTCAGCGCGAAAAAGATGAACTGCGAACATCTTCTCTACATTTTGCGCGGTGGCGTAGGTGTGACGATTTCGTGATTCGTTAAGACACCGTGTGTATAGGGCACCTTTGCTACGGCTTGCTGGGTGCACAAAATGGCGTTGGGGGCAGCGAATACGAGCACCCGTATCAGGATTTTAAAAAAAAGAACTGACGGCAAAAATGATCATATATGCGCTTTCACCAAACAATACGTTACAAAACGTTATCACACTGACGGGGCTAAATTATGTTCGTTTCGTCAGGTTACTTCCTTTCACAGCAAACCCAGAACACCACCCATGCAAAGCCAGCGGCATAAGTGGCCCAATGAACACTGTTTCTGAAGTATAAACCTGGGCCTATGACTGGATCCAAGTTAGACTGAAATGCTCGATATTGTCCACTCAAGCAAAGTGTCGCTGATGACTTTAGAGGCAAGTGTTGATTAAAAGCTTTGGCGAGTTGGTTGATGTCCAATATTAAGGAAACGGCGACAAAAAAAAAAAAAAAAAAATGTGCGCAGGATTTGCTCTGTGTGCAGTTTTTTTTCGGTGTGTCGCTGTCTCCTTTGCGCAGCCGTCATAATAAACTAATGACGCGTACAGCTTATTAGATAGAAAAAAAAATGCCGGACCATTTTTTCCTTCTTTTTTTAGCTCACCTATGTAAGCCCACAAATGTGATAGTTATCCGTACAAAACTTTTCGATAAACCAGGTTAACATTTTTAATCTATGCCCATCCTACTTAAATCACGACCGCACACCGAACCAAAATTATATCTGAAATACAGGACAACCTTTCTAAGAGATTTTGGATTTTTTTCACAGCGAAAAAAAAAAATCGCTAAATATCTCATTCTTGCTACCTACTAAGAATGTGCAAAGGCATCCAGCATTCTTTATTTTGAAATATCAGCCTCAAATCTGCCTCACACTGAAATTTTTTGCCTTGACGCAGAAAAATAAGCTATTGTAATGTGTGATGAAATATCATAGAAACATCTTTCCACGTGGCCCAAAAATGAAAGGTTCACGCTTATGTATGTATGTATGTATGTATGTATGTATGTATGTATGTATGTATGTATGTATGTATGTATGTATGTATGTATGTATGTATGTATGTATGTATGTATGTATGTATGTATGTATGTATGTATGTATGTATGTATGTATGTATGTATGTATGTATGTATGTATGTATGTGTAATGTAACGGTAATGTAATGTAAAAAAAGAAGAAATCGAAGAGGGTCGACCTCAAGGTTTGATGCGTTTGGTATTAGGGGTGCGATCTTGTACGCGTTCCAAAATATAACGGAGGCGGTTCGTTCCACCGAGCCAAATACGATTCGTCAATTTGAACCATGCCGAACGCCATGACGTCAATTGTGACGTGATATCTGCTGTCAATCATTCCGTGTCGTCTGCTATCCGACGAACGGAACGGAACATACCGCCTATTTCGTCACGTAAAGAACGAACCGCCTCCGTTCTATTTTGGAACGCGTACAAGATCGCACCCCAGGTGACCCATATACGTTCACACGAACGAAAATTCAGGACGACAGTTTAAATTTTAAACCAGAATAGAGAATACCGTCCAGCGCACCAAGGACCCCGACATAATTTAATATTTGGCCAAGTCTGGATAACTTCACGTGAAATGGTAAAGACAAAGAAGAGCGGCTACTAGCGGCTCAACTCAGGCAGATAAAGAACGAACGACGCGAAACCCTTGCGCCAGTTCGGCAGTGGCCATTAGGTGCTACCGCCTTAAGTCGAAGCGATTGCAGCTAGTAACCGCTCGCATACGGTTTGTTAATTATAACGGAACCAGCAAAGAAAGCGCAAAAAGAATCCCGAGGGCATCGAAGAGAAAACGGGGCTCGGGGCCAGCTGCTGTGCCTCAGCCGAGGAAGCAGAGGTCTCGCAGAGAGAGCCCCGGAATCGATCGCCGAGCCCAAGGTTCAACGCCCTCGGCCGCCCGAGCAGCGCGCACGAAAAGTGCGCCGGCGGCTCAGCTAAGGGGGAACGCTGTCCAGGGACATTCCAGCGCTGGCGGGTGGCACCGGAAACTGGCGCCGAGCGCGCTGGACGGCACACTGCTAGCGGGAGTTCAAGTGGTGCGCCCCCCCCCCCCCCCTACCCGCGCCACCGCACTAACCTCGCTCCCCTCAACAGGCGTGCGGAGATTGCCGCGGCAACAAGGACACGGCAACAAGGCCGCAGGCCTTGCAGAACACGCACTGCGCAACACAACGTGCGCACTAGCATGGCCCTCAACGATGGGCACTCGAGCCGCGACCGATGCCGTGCACTTGTGCCACCGCAGAATTTGGCTCCACGTCAGACTCAATGCAACTGAAGCCATGACAACAGCCAATAAGTTGCGTACTACAAAGAATTGAAAACGATCCGCACAGAGAAAACAGTACATTTAGTGACACTTTTTCGAATAAATTATAGCAAAACTTCGAAACTTCCACTGTAGTCGACCCAGCAAACCGTACAGTGCTCGCATTCAGTATGAATGTGACGGCCGGGAACACGAGAAACGGTCATTGAAGGCCACATAACCACAAGGGGTCATCGCAGATGCAAATTTACCGAGCCAGGAACATGCACATCACGATTCGTGACTTGTCGAAGGTCCAGCAAGGTTGCTCCGATTATCACAAGTATGCACCAGCAAAATAACCATCAACCGCCTGACAACACACACAGAATACGTTTAGCAGTAGCTTCATAGGTCAGTCGCAAGCCTCAGCAAACTGTACAGAAGCTCCAGCTTGCTGGGTTAGTATTCTGATGCGTGATGTCTAGGTAGGATGGTAATGACACACAGATGGTAAATGAAGTTGAAAGCTGCTACGACCGCTTGAAGAGCAACGAGGTGGAAAGCGGAGAAAAAAAATGTGCTGCAGGATTGCCGCTTTCTCCTCCTAATCTTGCAGCCTCCACCACCATAGCGTTTTTCTGTCCTACCAATCTATGCACAGAGACTTCTCTGCCAAGCACTTCCTCTCCCCCTGCTAAAAAACGATCTTTCGGGCATGAAAGTGAGCGTGTGTTCACAAAGTACTCCTTACGAGTAAGTGATTTGTAAAAAACTGGTGCCCTCCAATCGTGATGGCGGGCGTATCAGCGAAGGCGGTGAGCCAATGCAAACAGATATTACCAACGAAATGCTTTGCGAATCCTCTCCTAGAACCGCAGCGTTTCTGAATCTGACATGTCATTACTACTGCATCACTTTACCCATTTGTGCAAGATTTTTTTTTAAAATTTCGCACCATACATTTCACAACGCTACTTCCATCCGTGATAAAATACGATCCAAGTGGCTGGTACTGCCAAGAAAGCCATGCATACACAGTGGGCGTGCAAGAATTTCTCCATGCAACTCTAAACTGCCGTTTCCAAGTAAAAAAAAAAAAAAGTGGGTTTTACGTGCAAAAACCACGATCTGATTATGAGGCACGCCGTACGTAGTGGGGGACTCCGGAAATTTAGACCACCTGGCGTTATTTAACGTGCACCTAAATCGAAGTATACACGGGTGCTTTCGCATTTCGCCTCCATCGAAATGCGGCCGCCGTGGCCGGGATTCGATCCAACAACCTTGCGCTTAGCAGCCCAACACCACAGCCACTAAGCAACCGCGGCGGGTCCGTTTCGATGTAGCTTTTTCTTCTGGAAACGTGGCAGTTACTGGTTCGGTTCTTCGTGGAGTAAAAAAAATGTCTCGGGGCAAAAATGGTATTCATACACCCAAAGTTCGACGGCGGATGGCAAGTTCTTCATTGAAAAGTGCACCGTCTGCTGCGCGGTGTTTGAACCCTCAGCGATGAGCCGAGTTGACCCGGAAACGTTAGGAGAAAATAAATTTCACTTTTGGTTGAACATATTCTTTACTTCAAATGAAAAGCATTACGTTCAGCAGAGTTGCAATATGGGCTGTCTGGTGGTACATTTCTGGAAACGGAACTAGCACAACGTGAAAATAAAGGACACCGTTTATGTCCCCTTACTGTGTCCTGTGTTTTAGCGCTGTGCTAGTTCCGCTTCTAAAAAGCATTAGCGCACACTTTTAGAGACTAATAGATGGTGACCTATACCGAGATGAACATTGCCACATTTTTAAACTACTTTCACTGACCTCGTAAGGGTGAATGTCTCTGCTGCTTTGCATACAAGTAGTGCTTCAAGAGAAGAAACTGAGTGCCACTTTTAGGCCGCTATTTTGTAGCGACGCCTTTTTTTTTTTCCGATGCTAATGCCTCTTGATGTTTTTCGCATTCGTGAGTGGTCGCGTTCAGCATCTGGAAACGCCACCAAATCGCGGCCATGGTCAGTTACGAATCAATGCGCCAATGCTTGCGTTGTGAAATTCACGCATACACGACTCGTGCCAAGGTTCCAAGTGGACCAAACCGAAGATTAGCCAGCAAGGACACAATGCGAAAACACGTTTGCACAAACTGCAATATTTCGAACATCCCGTTTCGGGAATAATAATAATAATAATAATAATAATAATAATAATAATAATAATAATAATAATGCACAGACAAATAAAAGAGCAACCAATTCACATAGAACGCTCCGTGTTGACCGTTTCGATTTAACCTGCAAATGCTTGGGACAGTATGCAAAAGGAAAACGATGTGTACTTCTAAACTAGTAGGCAAAAGGATTTCGTCTATCCCGAAGCAGTGTTCCGCTGACTGCATTCATTCAACGCTGAGGCTGTGTTACGTAAGAGCAGGAATGACGAGAACAGATGACAGCAACACGCACTGACGAACAAAAATAAAATGTCACATGCATTTGCAGCTCAGTGCGCGATCGCAAAGTAGTAGAGTTAGCGTAGGATGCGTGCATACAAGGCCGGTCAACACAACGTAGCCTGCGACCTGAGCTACCAAAAAGCCCGGGAAACGTGCGTCCTGTTTCCCAGTGAATGCATTTATACACACGCGCTCGTGCAGCTACAGTACGGCACATTCGATATCCAGCCGTCTCCTCGCCCCACAAGGGCCTCACAACGGAGCAGTTGACCCCATTCCAGAAATTTCCACATGCACGCCCACGAAGACCTCCTCGATCGGCGCCACAGCGAGGAAGCAAACGGACTAGGCGCGCAAGAGGGAAAGCACACTCGACAATTATTTATTTGCTCTCTCACTCAGCCCGCATGCACAGTACAATACGCCACTATGGGCGACTACACGAAACTTGGTTTTAAGCGTGATCATGCATTGTAACAGTAGATCGCGCAATTATAGAACGATGGGCACACACATCGTAAAATCATCCGCCCCGCCCCCTTCGACACCCCCCCCCCCCCCCAATTTATGTGTTTGCATTTGTGTCCCATAATAATTATAACCCGTTATTGGTAGCAGACGGCATATTGAAAATAATTAGTGCTGCTTCCGTTCTATATAGTTCCGCAGTGAGCAAATAGACGACAGGCGCATGACGATAACATGAAGCGCACACGAGAATTGTACGTGTTATCATAGTTGTATGGCAAAGCTTGCATACTTCTTTTGAAACAGACCTTCAGTCGCCATCAAAAGGCACCAAACTAACGCGGTGATGACGCGGGGAAGTTGCTGCTGTTACTAGCTTGATATGAGTGCAAGAAACTCTTGAACATGTGCCGCAGCGAGATATGCACCTGCCATGACTGGAAACCAAAAGCACCACCATTCAGAAAGCAAGGTCCTACTAGTAACTGCCGATTCTGTTTGCTATAATCTCTATAGCTAGGCCGAATTCAACAGAGAAAAACACGTAAGCATTTTCAGAACGGGTACAGTACCATTACAACCAAGGGCCAAAGAAACCCGCAGATTCAGAAAACCGAAAAGGAAACTACGCTGCGCTAGGCACACCGAGCGTTTTGCCGCCATTTCTGAAAACGTAAACAGTTCGCAGGCGCTCACCGCAAACGCTGCTGCAGTTCGTTCTTGCACTGTATAACTGCAGCAGCGCTAGCAGTGCAACACGTCATGATAAAGTAAACGAATATTTGAAAGGCTCGAATTTTTTTTCTTTCTTTTGTATATATGTATATACTGGCGCGATTCTTAATAGTAAACTAACTTGACGCTACGTTAGCGGAGCTGATGCCAACCAGTAGAAGCGCTCTACAATAAACTGTCAAACACTGCTTCTTACACTCGCACAAAAACTGCACGAGTTGTTTCAATTTACCTACAAAACGATGCTTTTTTTTGGCTGCTATTGGGCGCGCGGAAGGTAAAAAATGGCTGTATTGCGCTACATTCCAGCGGCACACAGCCTTCCCGCCCCGCACGAAACTGGGCGCACATACACAGAAACGTAATGCTACTTACGGAAAGCTCGGGGTGTTTAGGATCCTTATGTGACGCTGCACGGATTATTCCAGCCCTCCAATCCAAATCTGATGCCTTGGAAAGTTTGCCTTTGCCCGCACTATTAACACACAGAAATCGTTTGCCCACAATCTCCTCGCGATGCTTGTAGGCCATTGCACATATTAAGTATCCAACCTCTGGCTACAGGAGCCCAGAGTGCACACTTGAAAACTGCGTGGACTGGACGAAAACACTACCACGTCTCCAAACGCGAACGAATAATACGGGAGTTGAAAGGTCGCCACGTAAGTCTCAGTACGCCTGCGCGACCTCGGAGGGAGGAAAAAAAAAAAAATTTGTGCTAAGCCACGTGACTGAAAGGAGCCCCACCACTGGAGCAGGAATGCGCTCTGCGCCCAATGGGATGCCGCAAGATGCGCGGCTCGACCAATAGCGGCGTCCGCGCTTGAAAGTGGCGCGTCGCCTCCGGCGCGCTGTCTGCGGCCCAGCGGCTCGTGTTCTGACGTAGCGTATTCCACGCTCTGTTCAAAAATTGTGGATGCAGTTGTTTAAACTTTGGGACTGTCGTCGTGTGCCTTTCGAATCGTACGAGGACCCATATCACTTTGGATATATGCAGGATGATCTCCACCGTCATATCTCGCCTAATCATGTGAGTGTAGCGAACCATCCTTCGTTCGATGTATTGCAAGACAAAGACTCATGTTCATGTGGCGGATTTGTAGCAAATAATTACAGTGCATGTTGCCTCTGACGCGGTTATTTACTAATACACCGTCCTATTTGCATGTAGCGCGTATTTGTGAACATTTGTGCAGCGAACGCTGCAGCTTTTGTTTGTTTGTGTAGGCAGCATAAATCGCTGCATGTTGCGCATGATTGGTGTGTTTATTAACGATCTGAATTAATTCGTTAATGGAATTATTAGACATCGGTTTTAAGGACGCACATTCTGGGAAAATTCTACCGTGTGGTCGTTGTTCTGAAGCGTGGGATTGTCTTACGTCATTCTCTGCTATTAACAGTGCCGTAGCTTATCGCTCGCGTTTTATGCGTGAATGTTGTGCATTGTACCAGTGATCCTCAGCGATCAAAATAGTTCAGTTTTCATGTTCTCTATACACGGGATATACTACATTATGCCTTACCACCTGATGTCCAAGTCCTTACTGCGCCACAAAGCGCGTCCGCAGCGTGCCATTGTTGTCAGGCAGCAGATGTTCGTGAGGCCAGGTCCTTCGTTTATTCCTATTGTGTGACTGTATTGTGTTCCAGTTTTTGCCGCATGGCCTTGTCTGTTCATGCTAACAGCGTGTGGTCTGCAAAAAAATAACGGACTTCGAATAGATTTTGTAGAAGAGGTTTCCCGTGTCCTTATATTTATTTGTTGGCCCTTCGCCGCACGTCATCGCACATGTTTGGCAACACATGCACTTCATGGAGGATGTATGCACTTAGCCGTTTTGCTTATGGACAAGTCATTTGGGCCATGCGAATGGGTACATGAGCGTTATCTTATTTGATTGTCCGCTCGTAGGCACTTGTGCCGATCATACTTAACAATTTTTAGTGACTGGTTCAAGCTAAAGCCCGTTCATCAGCTTACGCTTGACAGCGGTAGTAGTATGGAGGGGCTTTAGTTCAAGCGTGTACAAAGGTCACTCACCTTCAGTTTGTTCTGCGCACTTTCATAATACGCCTACATTTGTCGCTACTGCCGGACACACTTTATTTGACGCAGGACTAACTAAAAATGCAGCGAACATACTACGTGGAGACGATTAGCAAGACTATTTTTTTAATATACATTCCTTTAAGTACCGTGGACGTAATATAAGGTCTACTTGTGCTGTTCTGCTGCCGTCCAGCAGATCTTTTCACAGTTGAGTGGAGTTGAGCCTTGCCGTCTACATGTTGGCAGCCGCCCCACATTTAGGCGAACGGTGCCATCTGACAGGCGGGCATTGTTTCAGCAGAAGCTGCTTGATGGAGTGAGCTGCATGGCATAGAGCGTGTGTCAGCGGGAGGGGTCAGACCCCCTCCCACCGCCGCTCTACCTTTTTGGTGAGCTGCTGTTGCTGCCTGTGGGCCTGGGAGAGGAGGGAAGAACTCCACTTCCTGCTGGGAGGGGAGTCCGTTTATTTTGGTTGGAGCCGACGATTATTTTGGGGCCTTGGGAGCCGGAGCTTGCCTCTGTGTAGAGATGCACCCTTCCTTGCTTGGGAATGTTCAGCTCTGATTTCGCATCTAGGAACAGCCCTGCTGTGTACTTCATCCTCCTGCAGCTCTGACTTATTTTGTGTTGCGCAGTGCCTTACAATGTTCTGCTACAGTGTCATTGTGTGAGTGACCTTGGAACCACCAGTCCACAAATGCAGAATCCTTCGATTGGTGCTCAGCTGGCTGGTGCATCTTTGCAGCTGACACGCGGCCGATTGTGCCTTCTGTTACTATTTTGCTCTTGTTGCTTCCCGGTGCTGGCTCATTGTTTCTATCGTCTCTTCAGCTTGCTCTTCGGTGTGCTGTACCCTGCGTATGCATCCTACAAGGCAGTCAAGAACAAGGACGTCAGGTCTCACGTAAGTGCAGTTTTCATGTACGGTACAGCCCATGGGTGCATATTGAAGAACCTCAGGCGGTTAAAATTAAATCGGTGTCCACTATGGTGTACCTCATAATCACATCATGGTTTTGGCGAGTAAAAACACCAGAATTTAATTTTTTTTAAATCCTTCCTTTGCAGCTTCAATGGATGATGTACTGGATCGTATTTGCCCTCTTCACATGCATCGAGACATTTTCTGACATCTTTATTTCATTTTGGTAAGTGCAGCTAGATTTTGTACTTCAGTAGTTTGAACCCATATCACACTGTTTACATCTAGCACTATTTGCTTGTGAGTAGACAGTATTACACAAGTGCTGGCACTGTGTGCATTTATGCCATTAGTGAGTCATATGGATTCAAATTTGCTACCGTGTTGCATAGTGGAACAAAAAGGAGAGCAAATATATTTCGGCCCTGTCAAATGCTTTTCCTTGCTGGTGCTTCTCAAGAAATTATTCACTAGTGAGGAGAGTAAGTGTAAAACAAGCAGAAACAAATCTAGTGTAAAAGGCCAGTAATAATAATGGCTTCTGTGTGGCGTACTTGGCCATCAAGACTTCCAGAAATGTTACTGATCTCTCAAAGCGATCGTTGGCATGCTGACCATCTTATCAATAAAGTTTTTCACCACCACCCGTGAATACCAAAAACACCTGTAAGCAGCAAGAAAGCAGCTAACTTTGTTGTTTATTCCTTTTTGAAATCTTGAGCAGGCCAATGGCACTGTGCCATTGAACACTGGGTATCATCCAAACCAAGTGCAACGCACTCGGATGTTATGCTTCTTCTGGTGCATGCCTTTGTTCTGACTGAGCTGCATAGCGGCATCAGGCATATGAAATTTTAAATTGTAAACTGTTTGTCTGCAGCAGCAGCACCCTATATACGTGCACTGGGAAAATGAAAGCCTCTACCAGAGATCTTCAGTTGCACCAGTTTCACATTAACTAATACATTCCTACTCCTGCAAGTTTCCCGTTTTTGTTGCTTTGCTAACCCTCTTGCAGTCACAATTGCAGTCCCATTCCCTTTGAACCCTTGCAGTTACGTCTGCTCCTTCATCACAGCAATAGCGTATGGAGGGAATATACGAACTCCAGAGAAAGTGCTTGGTGAAACTGCAGGTGCACAACCATTACAGCTGCCATTGTGCAGCTCGAATTGTGGCCAGCACAGTTCACATAATTGCTAGAATTAACTCTACCTCACACTACGTTTATACAAAATAGGGGGTGATCATTTTTAGGTTTTACGAAAATTTTAAAGATCGCCTGTTGCCGATAACGTAATTCTAGTCCATGTGATATGGGAAAAAAATTGAAAACACATATCCAACTAGTTAACAAAAAATTACTAATTATCTTAATTATTGTAGACCACATATTGCACTGTACTAATTGTAGCCAGTGAGCTTGTCAGGCGTATCCACTTGGAATTAATTTCCAGAATGACTCCACTTTGGAGATATGCACCATCATACTCGCCGTAAAAATGCGCTGTTCCACTGACTTTTTAACAAAACGTTTTTTTATGCATTCAAGCATGAAAGTAACTGGAACACCCATGTATTTCCTCCCACGTTTTGGGAAATATCCCAAAATCGGTGTCATCCTGGAAATTCATTTCAAGTGGATGCATCATTCAAACTTGCGGGCTACAATTAGTAAATCACAATATGTGCCGTAAAATAAATAATAAAAAGTTATTTAGTCAATTATTGTTAATTAGATGAATGTGTGTTTAAGTTTCTTGTGCTAGTAATGTTTGCCTCTTCGAATAATCCAACTCAACAACATGAATTATGCTTTCTGCCACAAGTAATATCTAAAATTCTGTAGGACGTAAAAATGATCCCCCCCTGTATAATGTAAAAATGAGAACCTGCATATGCATGTCCAATGATACATTCACGCCTCTGCATATATTGTCGTTTGCATTTGCTGGTGACTCCTACTTTAAACATCATTCTTTACACATACTGAAAGTGACCATACATATTTAAAATAGTCCCACATATCCTTGCATGGTTCCGAGTTTAATGCAAAAATAAGGCAAATTGCCACATGCAGGCAAAAGTTGTTCAACCTTAAAATTCAAAACAGAAACAGTTTAGAAAAAATAAAGCATGTGCTTCATTTCACTCTACCATTGACACCATAAGCTGCTATTGGTGAGGGTTTCATAAGTGTGTGCTGTAGCCTGGCTTATTGAGGTGGCCTTGTCACTGCAGTGAGTGTCCATACTTTTTGATGTATATTTCTGGGGGCACATACCAATGCCACCATGGGTCCTTCAGGTGCAAGCTACCCTTGGTTTCTGCTTTGTGAGAAAGAAAGGGTGGGTAGCTGCTAAAAGACTGAGATGGGTCACTGCCCGTTCAGTTCAATTCACAGAAGTAGCTTAAAGAGAGAGAAGGGGGAGCAAGGGAGTGGTTGTTTAAATCAAACAAGATCTGGTTAGCATTGAAATTGTCAGCAGTATGTCCATTGCTGCCCCCGTGTAACACTTTCGCCCTTTAGACATTTTAATGCTTTTTATCCCGATGGGTGCCTTTACTTCTCTGTGTTTGCTTATGAGCAAATTTGTAACTTTTGTTTGCACGTACTTGATATTTGTTGTACAGCACAAGTGATTCTCTTTAGCTCAATGTGGGAACTGATGTTCTCATCTGTAACACAACAGTAATAAGTGAATAAAATTTTTATGTGAGCCTTTATCCTAGTAGGCTGTTGTTAGTAGGCCTTTAATTGCATTTTTTCTTGCATGAAATTAAAAATATAAAATTGGCATTGATCATTCTCATTAAGCTGCTCTAGTGTGCACAAATTTGCTTTTCTATCCTTTAATGCTAATATTCTGATAAAAAGTACAGAACAAATAGTTGTCTTGTTCTGTAGTTCTATGTAATAGTTGTATCTGAAAGCCAGAAAGCACTTGTTAAATAAAAATGGTATTAAACAGAATGGCTTCTTTTACCAACATTTTCACTTTTGCATATATAATTTATCAAAAATTTTTCTAATTCTGGTATTGCATTGATCAGAAAGTGTAAATACTTCACTTGACAGGCTGCTCCTCCAGTCAAATCTTATTTACTTAGATATACCTCGGCATGGGGAGAACATGCATTATTATAGGGCGTTCCCCACCATAACATTTTGGTTCTTTGTATTTCTAGGATGCCATTTTATTATGAGCTCAAGATCTTGTTCGTTCTGTGGCTCCTGTCACCTGCAACAAAAGGATCAAGTCTCTTGTACCGACGCTTTGTTCATCCACAGCTTGTTCAACGTGAGCAGGTGTGTTCCAACTACTGTTGCACCCTGGGCTTGTATGCTTGCCTATTTTTGTTTGTAGGAGGTGGAGGTTGAATACTTCCTTCACAGGAGTGCCATATTTTTTAAATATACACACATTGGTTGTACCTGTTATATTTATTTATCTCAAAAAGATCCAAACAAGGTATTTCGCTTTAAAAAAGATAGTGTAAGTGAAGTGAGCCCCAGCTCCTGCTGCCACACTCGAAATGCACTTCCGAAGCCCCTGACGTGGGCTCACAATCTCTACAGTGCTCCGAGTCACTTTGGAGGCAAAAAAATACCAAACATGCAAAACGCTCTTGAAACTTTGGTTGCGCATTCGGTGACCTTCGGCTAAAGAAAATAAGATACGGCCAAAATTGGAACCAGAAGAAAGGTAGTTAACCGAGGGGCCCAATTTTTAATAATCATATCATGAGAAGCCAACAAACAAAGGTGCCAAGGACAACATAGGGGAAATTACTTGTACTTACTAATTGAATTAAAGAAATTATAAATTTATGGCAATGATAGCGGATGAAAAAACAACTTGCCACAGCTGAGGAACGATTCCATGTCATTGCATTACGCGTGCGATGCTCTGCCAATTGAGCTACCGCGGTGCCATCCTCCCATCAACTTTCTGAGGTATTTATATGTTACTACTAGAACAACCCTGGGATTGTTAGCCAGCGCCACCACTTGCAAACCTTGAGGGCGGATGTGGAACATCCTTTCTGTCGCAGGCGTCACGAGTATGTGATCTTTCTGGGTGAAGGCAACTGGTCAATAAACCCGCACATGCTACATGAAGGGACTAATGTTGCCGGATTTGAGACCCTCGTTATGTAATAAGGGAGAAGAAAGGGGGTTAATCGAGGGGCCCATTTTTTATTAAGCATATCACAAGAAGCCAATAAACAAACACCAAGGACAACACAGGGGAAATTACTTGTACTTACTAATTGAATTAAAGAAATGATAAATTAATGGCAATGAGAGTGGATGAAAAAACAACTTGCCGCAGCTGGGGAACAAGTAATTACAAGTAATTTCCCCTATGTTGTCCTTGGCATCTTTGTTTGTTGGCTTCTCATGATATAACCAAAACAAGAAGCATGTGCGCTCTTGCTCGTATACTGCTGTACTTGAAGCATACAAGCGAACCTTGTAAATCCAACAGAATCTATGAAGACACATTGATGTGTATTTTCCTTTTTTTTTTTTTTCTTTACGTGTACTCTGACCTCCAGAGTCAATCTCAGAAGGCATACTAACATGTAGCCCTGAGGGAACAGCTTGCAGCTTTCACATTTACTCTAGAGGAAAGCCTTACTTTCAACCTTCAAGTTTCTTAATTTTACCATTGACTGAAAAACCTTTTGGAGCACTGGATCAGGGTAAAAATTGAATTTCATTATATCCAATGTACGCAGCCTCAATTTGATAAGTGCAATAGACATATTCACCATGTGACTAATGCATTGTTCGCCTGAATTTTGTGCTGAACAGTTAAGTACTACGGAAATTTTACTTTTTAGTGCATTCTAAGCTCTGAAAAGCTTTGCAGTGAGTTGTACCATTTGTGCAAGCTATTTCTTCGTACCTTAACAAAAAAAAGCAAGTAGATAAACATCTTTACTTGCTGCTGTCACATTGGCAATTGCTTAGTAATTCTTGCATTGTCTCTTTTGCAGGACATTGATGAACTGATCGAGAAGGCAAAGGAGCAAGGCTACTCTACCATGTTGCTTCTTGGCAGCCGTGGTCTGAGCTATGCTACCAGTGTGGTGCTCCAGACAGCCATCAAAGTAGGCACCTGATATTTGCTTGATACACACAGCATGCAAGGGCAGCGAGCTTCTGTTTTGCATGATTGGGCTCTAAGGCATCTTGACTAACCCTCAATTCCACACAGCTATTGACTTCTGCCACAGTTTCGATTGCAAGCTAAGTTGCATTGGTCATGGGGCATAAATGAAATACTAACAAGGCTAGCACAAACAATGTTCCCTATTTATTCTATTTCTTGGACTTATAAAAGGATATGTAGTGTACTGAAACCCATGCAGGTAACTAGAAAAACTCTCGGAATTCTGCTAGCTGTGAGCAGCTTCTTGTGCTGTAGTATGTTGTGCTGGTGCTGGCCACTGCCGCTGTGATCACATAACGTAAAACCCTTAGAAGCAGACACCTTTTATTTGGCTAAAGTTTCTTAAATCCAGAGTGTTGCCTCTAAGCGCTCTTGCTGAAGTAGTGTGTGAGAAAGAAAGTAGTGTGTGAGAAAGAAAGTAGTGTGTGAGAAAGAGAATTCCTGTCTAACCATAAAGAAGGACACATAGATTTCATGGAAACGTGGCACAGAATACATAACTTTTTTTAATCCCCTCAGACATTCTCAAAATTATGCAGCGTTAGCTCTTCCCATAGAGGGCTGTAGAACATCAAGGTTTGTTCTGGAGTGTAAATAAAATATTTTTAATTACCATACTAGGCTACATTCACACGCAATAAGTAAACCAGAGATATCATTTATTCTAGGCCTGTGCTGCCATGCTCTGGTTTATAAAATCATAAGCCTCTGTTACAGAAAGGTTGATCAACCTTCTTTTACCTGCCTTTCAATAGCCACATGAAAATTATATTGTGCACGGTCACATGCTGTAATTTGTGGTGCTACACTTTGGGCTTTATAGTGCATGATGTTTTATTTTTGTTCATGAATCGGGAGCCTTTGATATAGCATGAATTTCGTGTGCATTCAAGGCCGGTATAACTCAAAACTTTTCCAATCTCTTTTTGTTCCAAATCGGCCATTAGCCCTCAGTGATATGTCAAGATGGTTCGGGCTCGGCCGATATGGTTGTGGCGCCTGCCTGTATGGGTTGGACCCAAACCATTCTGGCTTATGAGGGAGGGCTAATGGCTGTTTTGGAATAAAAACAAATTGGAATAGTTTTATGTTATAGGGTCCCAAGCCCATTTATATGTAACACAAATATTTAGAACATTGCTTGTATGAAATGCAGCAAGTATTTCTTTGAAAATTGTAATTGAAAAGTATAGGAGCATTGTGGGCCTATTTTAAACCATGTCCCTTTACAAAATGTGCTCTCACTTATCATCGTTTGGGATTGTGATAACTTCAACAGGGTTTCCTGTTGGAGTAGTTGGTACATGATAATTCAGAATTAAAAAGGAAGAAAGAGCACAGTGCTGACCTGCAACTGAAGCAAAGCAATTGTGTTGCGCCGAGTTTAAATACTGAAATATTGAAAGAACACGAGGCTGAAGGACAAAACGCAATGTCCTTCTTTCTTGTGTTCTTTCATTCTTTTAGCCATAAAAAAGTCACTTTTATCTGAAAGGTGAAGCATCGATTGCGATAGCATATTACTAGACAGCTATATGAAGTAAGGATGGTACAGTAAAACTTTGTTAAACCGTACCCGCTTAAACAGTAGTTTCATTTTAAAAATGGTAAAGTAAAATCCCCGACTCAGCGGCTATTCAACATTATGTGTTTTGTATTTGCATAAACCGTACCAGCTTATTGCGTACGTATTGGTTAACACGTAGTGTTTCCACTTTTCGTCGCGCAAGCACTCCGGTGCGTCATCTCCATCGTTTGGCCCGGCAGAACAAGAAGCCTCAGAGGTCAGAACAACGGCCTCCAAGCACCCTGTGCGTTTGCACGTGAAGCCACACCAACATTAACATCTTTTTGGTGGCGTGCCAGAGAGTGTTGTGGCGTCGTGCAAGCGAGGACTCGCATCATGCCGAAGCTCAGATAAAAAAGATGCTGGGTGCTCAGCATAGAAGAAAAATTACATTGTTCATGCTATCGAATGTGACACAAAGAAGTCGGTGCTAGCACGCTACATGGGTCTACTGTTAACTACGGCGTGTGGCATTTGGAAAGCGAAGCAGTTGCTCAGCAGCGCTGCTGCGACCGCCAAGAGATGTTGGCTATGAGGTTCTGCTTTTTGCCATCATTGCCTGGATGGATGGATGTTATGAGCGTCCGCTTTAGAATGGGGCGGTGGGTTGCGCCACCAAGCTCTAGCTATTACACTGCCTAATGTCCTATCTAGGTTAAAAAAAAGAAAACACGATGAACTCCCACAAGCAAATTTCCTCACCCCCTATTGTGAACTTTACTTTTGTTGTCTCCGTTTTTTGTCGCTTCCCTACTTCCACCAATCTTCCAGTTGCCATTTACGACTCTCTATTGCAGACATATTCACTTTTCTCCTGCTCTCGCTGAACCCAAGGGCTTCAAAGAGGCCAGTTTTGTCTTAATCGACCACTGGGCAAATGTCTTCACATTCTAATAAAACATGCTCCATCGTTTCCCTAGCTTTACCGCAGCAAGCACATGCTTCTTCCTTCCTTATATCTGAGGCATCCCGATCTCGCTTCGAAAAGTAATGAGCTTCCCTTAATTTTGAGTTTTCATAAATTGTTTCTTTCCTGATTTCGTTTTTTCCTTTTAAGTACTTGCTCATGGCAGGTTTCTTTTCCATTGCCGCCACCCATGAGATTATTTCAGCCTCTCTGACTTTCCACTTGACATTCTTTATTGCTGTGTTGCTCACCCTACAGGCCGCATAGTTGCTGGTAAGCTTCCTAGTTCTTTTCCTCCACTGTGAATCAATGTTTTTTCTGTACAGATACCTGAACATTCTCCCAGCCCATTTAATTTCTTCCATATTCCTTAGGTGTTCTTCATACTCAATTTTACTGCGCGCTTCCCTCACTTCAAAACTAGTCCAGCCCATATCACCCTGCACAGCTTCATTTGTAGTCTTCCCGTGAGCGCCCAATGCAAGGTGTCCCATTGACCTTTGGTTCCCGTCGAGTCCTGATTGTACTCCCAATTTCAAACAAACAACCGCATTTCCAAAAGTAAGTCCTGGAACCGTTGCACACATACCCCGGAGCACCCCGTACCTATTGTATCCCCACAGCGCTCCGTGCTTCATTATGGCTACATTTATCTTCCCCTTTGCTGTTATTGTTTTTTCCTGTGTTTCCGTATATCTATTGCATTTGTTTATCCATATATCAAGGTATTTATATTCTTTTATCCGAGGTATTTCCTGGCCCTCTATTGCCACTGTCTGTTCACTGTTTTCTTTGAATGCCATAACACCTTATTTTCTAACACTAAATTTCAAGCCTAAATTCACCCCTGGCCAGACGTTGCAAATCACTTTGCTTGTTAGCTAGCAACACACTGTCCTCCGCATAAAATAAACTTGGAAGCTGGTGCTCTACTTCTGTACCCGCCTGTTTGTATGAGAGATTAAACCTGATATTACTTCGTTCCAGCGCTCTCTCCATGCTCACCATATACATCATAAACAGCAGTGGGGATAAAGGGCACCCCTGCCTCAGTCCCTTGTTGATATCAACTGTCTTGTCTAGATATCAACCTCGTCTAGCCCTGTGGCTGTGCGCTTAGGAATTTTCTCTTCGGCTTTCTCCCAGTTGAAATTTGTCAGCACCAGCTCTTTTTCCATCTGGTTCTCTATCATGCTCTTTTTTTCTTCAAATACAACATCATCATTGCCTTGGAAAGATTCGGCTGTTATTTTTTAGGTGTAATTTCATGCCACTTCCCCTTCCAGTTTGTTTCTATCTTTGTCTAGGATATGTTACTGTATTGTTGTTGACTTCCTGCCTAATAATTTTATGTGGTTCCAAAATATCCTAGGTGTGGCCTTCTTTTTCTCACGTATTTCTGGCAACCAACATTCACTTTCACCTTTTATCTTTGCTTGCACTAGTATTTGAACCATATAGATTTTTTCTCCCGGTATATTTCCCATTTACTGGCTACTTCATCCTGCAGCAACTGCACCTTCTTTGCCTGCCTGTGCTCTTGGGATGCTTTCTGTCGTTCGGCAATTGCTTCTCATATCTCCCTGTTCCACCAGCTTTTCGGTTTCTTTTTTCCTTTCCAACAAACGTGTTGTTTCTCTTTCCGTATTTCTGTCGATATTACACTTAGCTCACTATATTCCCGCTCTTTACTTGGCCATTTTCCAAGTTCTTCCTTGACTCTAGTGACTATATTTGTTATTTTTTCAACGTTGAAATTTGGGCCTGTCCATTTTGCACTCCTTGCTCTCTTTCCCTACTACATATTCCATTTTCATAATGATGTGTTTATGGTCGCTCCCTATGCCTCTGTTGTTGCCGAAGTGTAGCCTAGCGACAGTGATAAGGATGACACGGAAAGCGACAACACAGCCGATTCAGGCCCGACAGTGGCAGAAGCTGCGCGTTACGTCAGCCTCATGAATGCAATCGTCGTGACAAGAACAGCACCCTGCAATGAAAAGGACTTCACGACTTCTGCAACGCTACCGCGCCTGTGCATGGAGAATATGCAACGCCAACAAGGAATCTGCCATGCGAGTGTTTGCCGAGAAGAGGGGGCTGGCTGAAAAGCTGGCTCGCAGCTTCAGTAAGTCTGAGGCCGCTGTCGTCGCTGCTAGGCCGCCGCGTTAAACGAAAATAACACTTTTGTCGCGCGAAGTAAATAAATACTGCATGTTTTTTCAACCCTTTCATCGCACTCTTTTTGAGTTTTGTTTTTGACAGGTAAGTGGGCGATCTCGTGCTATTTCGGTTAAGGAGTACTACCGTTTAGTATGTGCTTTTTCCGAGCTCCGGCCAACTACGGTTTAATGAGGTTTCACTGCAGTTGTATTGGCCGTATAAACTTTTAAACATCTGCTTACTAAGTTAACAACGATGCAGTGCTTGCACAAGCAAACGTGAACGCATCTCGCTTAATGACGACGGAAACTTTCTGTCAAAACACCAGAGTGAGGAAGCATGCCCGCAGCAGCGAGCGAATTGACCTTCATGCTGCCTCTCGCTTCAATGCAAACTAAGCAGCGAAAACCCAGTGCACATGAAGCTATCAGCACTTGGCACACTCTGTCGCCATCGCAGGTTGCTTTCAAGATATGGCCTGCATGGCTGCACCATATTCAGCAGCCGCCGGAGTAGAATGTTCCCCTCTCTCCTTCCACTCTTCCCAGTGCCTTGCACGCAACCGAAGACCGTGTGCTTCCTCCCCACTTTCCTCCCCTTCAAGATTGAGCCGCTGTCGTCGGCTCACCCTTGCATTCTTTCATACGCACATACAGCATACAGCGCATGGCGACAATGTTTTTGCCCTTGGACTTTATACAGATCATCACGGCTACGACAATGGCAAAAATGCGCCTGGAGTGTCCATGTAATTGCTATTGCAATAAAAACTCAGCACAACACAATCATGCAACTGAAGATTTATCTTGCACATGTCAAAATATATACAAAGAAGGAGGGAAACCAGGCAAGGAGGCAAGGTGATTTCACTTCACATGTCCGGCGACACCTATAACCCATACAACTACAGACCTATTTCCTTGACATCAGTACCATGTAAAAAATTTGAATACATAATTTTCTCCCATCTTATCAACTTTCTGGAATCAAACCGGTTTTTTCATAACAGTCAACATGGGTTCCGTAAGTCCTTCTCATGCGAAACGCTGTTATTAACATTTTGTAGCGAACTCCATACTTTTCTAGACTCTGGCTTTATCGTAGACTGTATATTTTTACATTTTGCGAAAGCCTTCGACAGAATTAACCACCACTTACTCCTACTAAAACTCGGCCAGCTAAATATTCCCTGGTCTTCAACTGGATTCGAGAGTTTCTTTCTAACCGTACACAATGTGTAAGCATTAATGATAATGATTCTCCTGAAGTTCCGGTCGGTTCAGGGGTACCTCAAGGCTCTGTTTTAGCACCCTTACTTTTCTTAATTTATGTCAATGATCTTCCTAACCAAACTGCAAGTTCCATTTGTCTATTTGCTGATGACTGTGTTATATACCACAAGATTGAAAGCACTAACGATACTTTAACACTCCAGGGTGATCTCAATAACACTGCAGCATGCTGCAAGTTTTGGCTAATGGAACTAAACACTTCTAAATGCAAAACAATGAGAATTTCCCGTAACCAGTCAGCTTGCCCCGCCTACATACTTAATGATACTGCCCTTGACCCAGTGCTTTTTTACAAATATCTCGGTGTGCATATTACTAGCAATCTTTCATAGAAAAGACACATCGAATACATCACATCGAAAGCTAACCGCATGCTAGGCTATCTCAGACCTAACTTTTCTTTAGCTCCACCGAAACTAAAACAACTCTACGTCACTTATGTCAGACCTAACCTCGTATACGCATGCTCGATATGGGACCCTGGGTATGCTACTCTAATAAATATCCTTGAAAGTGTGCAAAATCGATCGGTCCATTTCATTCTTAACGATTATCACCATACTTCTAGCATTACTAACACGAAACTTGCTCTTGACATTCCCCTTCTCTCTTCCCGAAGAAAATTATCTCGTCTCTCCCTCTTTCACAAAATCTACTATCATAACCACGAGCTGAAGCCCCGGTACATTACACCAGCACCTTACGTCTCCGCACATGTAGATCATCGCTTCAAAGTTCATGTACCTGCGCAGCGCACAGTCACCTACTCGTACTCATTCCTGCTGAGAACATGTCTTGAGTGGAACCACCTGCCTGCGTCACTAGTCGCTATCACAGATACAGACCGTTTTCACAGAGCACTAACAAATGAATTATAAGCCTACTTCAAAACTGCGTCACTACCGCGGTGTCACCTATTGCTATCGTTTTATTTCATTGCTATTATTCCATATTTTCGTTTTTCTATTCTTGTTACTTGATTTTTAAGTGTTTATTTTTGATTTGTTACTTTTGTGCTCATTTAGCTGTTGTTGCTGTATTTTTTTTGCGGTATAACTGTTCTTCACTTCTCCTTGTATTTATTTTAAATGTGCTGGTATACTAAAGCCCCTCCCCTCTATAATGCTTCTTGTAAGCCCTCAGGGTAATAATAAATAAATATCACAAAATCGGTGGGTGGGGGAGAGATTGGCCCAATGTCTGCAGTGTTGCAAACTGACCTTAAAGAATATCTGAAAAGGACTAGAAAGCTAGGAAAATATTATATTATACACAATTACATAAACATATTATACACAGTTGTAACAGCTGACAGAAGGTCAAGTTGATAGAGATCAGCAGGGAGGGCCAAGCAAGGGAAGAGACCTTCTGGTCAGTGGTAGGCTCTAAAGCGAGGGATGGTGTTCAATTGGAGGATGTGTTAGGCATAAATATGAGCAGAGACGATGAAAGGGGGAAAAAAAATAAGTTGTCGGTAGGGAAAGGAATACAAGCTAACGAAACAATAGTAAGCTTAGTGCAAGGAGACATTTCAGTTGGCTAACCTAATTGACCATGTATGCAATTCATCTCTGTGAAAAGAAAAGGGAGATAGAGAAAGCAGATGGCTCTCGCACACACGCCTTTCACACTGCATCACATAGGCCTCGAAATGTCTGGTAGATGTGCTGGTCTTTGTGCAAAAATTTAGCGCAACTCCGACCAAAATCTTGGTGACATCCTCAGGAGCAACAGTGTATCATAAGGTTGCTGCTGGGGGTCAACTTTAGGAAGCTTGCATGTTCTATCAGACACACTCATTCAAGCACCACCTCATCCTCCTTATTACTGCAAGACACTGGTATCTGATACACAATGTTGGTGTTACATGGAGGAGGCCTCTCTGATTTGTCATATACTTTCCTGCAAAGGTGCCGCGTTAAACAATACACATGCTGTCCTTTCCAGCAATTTGTTTCCAAGAATGTGACAGCTTGTGCACATAGAATATGATGTCAGTATCGCAGTTGCCTTTGGTCATCTTGGACAGTGGTCACTTTTGTATTGAAACACCATATGAATGAGAAGCTACTTACCTTCCAAAACAGTGCAGTGGGTGTACACGTCCCGCACACAGTTCAGCCACACAAAACTAAGCAGCTTACTGATTTGCAGTAGGATTACCTTGTAGGTCTGGTCTCTTGCTGTTCTAGGAAATAAACTCAGGAAGGTTATATAAAAGACATTACATTAGCACTTATTTATGCATTGAATTGCCTATATATCTTTTGTAAACCCCTCTCAATTCGATGTACCTGGGTTTGACTGTATAAAGTGTGGCATGAAGAAATGGCAGTCAGCTCAGAATTCTGCCGTATTGTCCCTGTGCCATGCTTATGGCATGGCTTTACTGTAATCTATGCATATAGATTCTCTTCTCGGTCTCCCTATACTTGTACATGTAGCCATCTAGAATGCTTAATGTTTCTTCAAATATTTATTTTTTATTGCTTGGCATTGAGTTATCAGAATGATGATCAATAAGAAAGTGCTTGATATTTGACTGTTTTGTCCTTGTACAGACATGTCTAAATTACTTTTTCTTGGTGTATTTTGAAATGTTGGAATTCATCACCACAAAATGCTCGCATGTTGCTTCTTGAGTACTTACAAGCAAGTGTAGAAAGCTCTGTACAGTGCACCATATCTATAAAACAATGACTGAGGGCTGGATATGTTAATCATCAGACAAGCATATGCAACAGACTATGCTGTCACCTAGAGGCTTTCATACACCATTTTGTTTAAGGCAACAAAAATAGTTTTTGGTGACTGGAGCAGTTCAAAGCAATAAAGCAGAAATATAGTAGTCATGAAAAGAAGTATACAAAATAACCTCCATTTCTTCAGAACACAAGCATTTTTCTTTATGTATTTACATTTACAGTACCTACAATGCACTGTAGGTACTAAATACAAAGAGTACATATACACAAAAAATGCTGGTTGAATCAGACTTATGAAGAGAACAGCAATAAAAAATTTTTTGTCAATAATAACAAAAACAAATGTCTAAAAAAAATGAATACATATAAATGACATAGACAGAAAAGGAAAACAAACAACTATGCTCAACATGGGCTATGTTGACTGAAAAGGAAATTTTGAAGCAAGGAAGAAAATGGAAGCACAGACATTTTCTGGGGTAGCTTATTCCATTTGCAAATTGTTTGTGGGAAAAAAAGCTAATTTGAATAAGTTGATACTACATGCCAACTCGTGCACCTTCAGACAGTGCTCTGTATGGGCAGATATGTATGTAAGCTCCTTTATGTCGTTTTCTTTTTTAACCCTTTGAGGGTCGATTTTTTTTCGCCATATGCGACCGCCCAGGGTCGATTTTATTATTTCAGGTTCCAATTCTTAGGGGCTTATTTCAAAAAAAGTTTACCGTAATTTTTCTAGGGTGACCGTAAAGTGAGAAAAAAATATTTTGTGTTGGTATATATGTACTCTTCATTCGTGAATGAAAACAATAAAAGAAATAAACTTATAAGAATTAAAAATTTGATGCATTGTTATACACATAGTTAAAGGCTTTGAAAATGCGCACACGAGAATATTTTGCAAGACTCAAATGTTCCTGCTCTTACACTAATATGTACATCCATATCGTAATCGAACTGCGTAGGTGCACACGCGCACTCAAGAAAACTGTGTAGTTGTGTGCCCGCCAAAAAAGCAAAGCATGTGATAAACTTCCGCTATTCTTCATTTTATCGCCAACCAGAAGCAATCAGTTTTCGCGAGTGTGTCCCCCCCCCCCCCCCCCCCAAAAAAAAGCAATGGAAACGCATGCACGGCGGCATCCTTCCTATGTGCACCCCTGTGATCACTAAATGAGCGAGAAACAAGCGATCGTCGTTTGAGCGATTAGTAACGAGGTAGCCATCAATTTTGCAAGCTCAAGAAGTCGAAACTGCCGCAGAAGAAAACGCAAACCGCCGCCCGCCCGCGCGCCATTGCGCCAGCGGTAGTATATAGACGCGTGGGAGCAAACTAGCTCTAAAACAAAGCATGCAACGAAAAACGAGAGAGGGATGCGCGCACAAAAAAATTACCTGTATTTGCACATAGTGGCAGCAAATGACAGAAAACAAAAAGTTGGGAAATTGGCGCGCTTTTGAAATGTACAGACTGCGCCGTAAATATACGGCATTGACCATTTTTGGACTTGTTCGCGGCGCCGTATATTTACGTCATTGACCCTAAAAAGGTTAATACCCATCTTGCAGTGACAAATTTCATAAAAGAGGGACAATTATAAATATTTTGGCCTATCTTCAAGGAGTGGCCGTACCAACACATTTAGGATCTCAAATCATCACTTGGAAAGGTCATATTCACCTGTGACAAAATAGGCTGCGCAACTGTACATGCTAACAAACATCAATGTTCACTTTAGTAAAAGCACAGAATTAAAGAACGCATGTTTAGTTTGGCTCCAGGAACATTATAAAGCAGTCATCAATTTTCAGCTGCATGGCATACGCTGCCAAGGGATTCAAGTTTTTGTGGGAGTTTATGATCCACTTATTTTTGCTTTCAAGTATACATGAACAAATGAACAATTCTGTCACAAGCACACCAAATGCAGCCTCCTGACTGATGCGACTAATGCTCCTAGGCATACTTGAACTCATGGAATGCTGATTGTGCTCTTCCGATGCAACTTTATTATGTTAACATTTTGAGTGAAACTATAATGGCATTGCCTGGAGAAGCCACTTGTGCATGCATACCCATTCTTTTTTCTCTTAGCCCTTTCCTTGTTAGAGAAAGAGCCACCACTGGCCTATTTATTACTAAAGCACCAGCTTGCTCGTGAGCTCTAGCCTATTGCATGCATATAAAGGAGGTTTCCAAGTGAAAAATATTTGTTCATGTGGTATCGGTGGGTCAGACAGCATGTTCTGTAAAGCTCTTAGAGAAAGCATGTCTGCAAAAGGTTTCAGATCTGCATTGGACACTCTGCGTGCGTGTGGTAATAGATCAACAGCACGAATAAATTAGCTATGCATTCACAAAGGAAACTGTTTTCTTTTTTCCTTTGATTTTTATTTTCCCCTCCTGATTTCAATTCAGGGCGTGGAGACACTTCCCCAGGCAGAGCCAAGCGAGCCTTTGCCAGCTTCATCTGCGAATGATTCTAACCGCAATCGTGACAGGCGTCGCTGATTTTTGGGGTCTCGTGTGTGTTTGTGCCAAACCACTTTTATGCTTTGACCAATCGCTTGCATTTTACTTTTCAATAAATGTACATTTTTATTGGTTATTGTAACTGTTTTTGTTGCCTTTATTGGATTTATTTTTGCTGCTTTATTCTAACCATTACCATCGCACCTGTTAATAATGCACACATACGTTTGTGCATTGTAGTCTGCAACTTTAGCACTAGCAGCATGAACTTACCGTATTTGCATGTAAATAACGCGACCACGAATATAACACAAAAGGGGACTTTCGGTCTCTCAAAAAAAGGATAAAATTTGTGTTACAGTTATAACACAAAGTGGTGCTATAAAGAAGCCGGAAACTGCATAAATGCAGATGCCCGCAGGGTGCTTTACTCAGCATTACTACTAACTGCGAACTGACGTTTTTGTCTATGTCGGCGAGAATGTCGTCGTCCTCCGTGCCACCAAGGTTATTGAACAGGCAACACTTCAGAAGTGTTCGCAACATAATCGAGCACGGCTTTTTACGCTGTCGCAATTGCGGTGGTGCCTAGTGGTTTAGCTGAATGCAATTTGAAGTGCCTGAGAAAGAAAAAAAAATCTTTCAAAACACATCATATTTTCGTCATGACCCAGATATAAGGCGAGATACATTCTCAGGCTGGAAATTTCAAAAAAAACTTGTTATATTTGTGCAAATACGGTAGTTAAACAACAGACTTGCACATGCACACACAAAGAAATCTGTTATGATTGTTGCCATTCTAGTTGCAGCCACACTGCTTGTTTATTTGAGGGCCACTTTGTGTTATTCCTTAATGTAGCATTGTGAAAAATAATGGCATGTAGCATTGACTTGTATTGTTCTATGCTTCAATTAAGTATCTATTGCAACCTAAAGTTCCCTTTTTTTTTTTAGAATGCAGAGAAAGTAATGAGCACAAAAAGATACTGCCTCAATCTTGAAGTTGATAAGTTGCTTAAGAGGATGCTGTAAAAAAAAAAAAAAAAATTCAAGCCACTTCATGTACTAATCTATAATCAGATTTGGTTCACAAAACACATAAACCTGATTGCTTCAGCTATATACTTTATATGGCCTTTTTCTTTAATATATGCCTTGGATGTATGGTGCAGTCACGTAGCGTTTGCTCTTTAATTTCATAGTTGCAAGTAGACTGCAGCGTTATATGCTGACTGAGGTTTACTCATCATTCAAGATTAGCCTGTACTTGTAATAGAGAACAAATCCCCTCCCAGTAACAAAAGTAAATACTTGAAAATTTACAATCTTGATTCTCTTTATAATCATGTAGTGAGCTGAATCGCCACCAAGTCCAAAGCATGACATATGTGCTACAGCTCACAAGGTGCACATGTATCTCAGCGTTTCAGGGATTTCCACACTGTGGTGGCTCTGTGGCTAAAATGTTCTGCTGCTGAACTTGAGATCACAGTGTCAATTTCCAGCAGTGACGCCCACACTCGGGTAAAACTAGAATGCAGAAATGCCTTTGTGCTTTTATGTAGGTGCATAGGAATTAAGCCCAGATAGTCGAATCCTGGGTTTTCCGCTGCAGCACCTCTAATAGCCTGGGTGTAGTTTCAGGATGCTATACTGCATCAGTTAAGGGGTTCACGGTGATCTCTGTACAGACGTACCATTGAACACTATCTGTGAAAAGAATTACGAAGTCAAGTCATTTGCAGCAACTCGTAAGCATGAATGCTTACTCTTGATTTGATATTGATCAAGATCGTGTCAGAAACATGACTGTTAACATGGCAGCAAAATCCATTCTTGGATATATATAAAGTTTGAATGATATTGAAAAATAGTACAATGTATCAATAATTCTTTGCATAAAATTTGGCAATATTACATCTGATTGAGGCCTCCAGCATCTTTGATAACTTCGATAATTGCAATCGTACAGCTTCAAGATATGGTATCCAACACTTTATTTATTATTTCAGAAGTACTGCCAGCCCCCCTATGGAGGCATAGGCAGGACCGGGCGATACAGTGAAAAAACAAAACTTGTGTGAAATCAGTACATTTCATATAAAGCGAGGCATCTGTCAAGTGCACGGAAAAGAGTGGATTCTATGCACCTGAAACAACTGAAGGATACTATATTTGCAAGAGAGAAAAAAAGGTTATAGTTTTGAGTTACACCCTGTAATTATTAAATGTGCATGCCACACTTTAAAATAATCTTTGGTTACTTGCGGCAGTGTTAGTCCAAAATATCTGATAGACTTTGCAAGTGCAAAGCATACTACAAACAAGTCTTATTTAATTAGAGTGACCCAGGTGAGCATCAGCGTGACAGGTATGCTGAGGGAAATCACGCTTTACAGAGGTATGACTCCATGCAGTCTCACCCAGATAAATAGAACCCAGACATATCATATCGTCTATATTGAACAGTCTTAAAAATTCCTGGGAAATTTCATTCAAAAGTTAGCATTGTTCTATGTGTGTATCGAACTTCTATTCACCCGCATATTCAATATATTAAGTGTTGTGTCCCTGCAAGTTCACTTCTCCTAACAAGGCCACAGTCCCTTCTCACGTCATCAGAAATATTCAATGGGAACGAAATGGCACTGTTCTGGCAGATGCTGCCAACAAGACAATGCCATTGCACCTGAAGGGGAGCACATGCCATGGAAAAAAAAAAATGAGCAAGGTGCGTGTTCAAGGTCGCTTGCTGCAAGTTTAGATAGCTCGTGCAAACTCTGGCCATTCATTATGTGTAAGAGCAGATCGTCACGCTTCTTCAAGAATTTGAAAGGCCTCCCTGTTGAATTTGCATTCCCCAAGAAAGTGTGAATAACATATCTGTGCTGCCAGGTTTGTTTTCTTGTAGACCAAAACAAATCTAAACTCAACCCTTATTTCAGCAAATTTTTTCATTACAATTTTGATTTAACAATACCACATGGCACACCCACACTTCATTGTCTTTGTGGAAAGGTCTTCGCAGTAGTGGCACACAAGACTCATCGCTGTTAGGGGCTTTCATACACACGTCCATGCTTTTATTTATTTATTTATTTTATTTATATTCTTTATTTATTTTTTAGTGCATAGGTGGCGTGTGTGTGAAGGCTCCCTAATATCTCAGTTATTCACGGTCCCACAGTTTACACTGAACACGTTGCTCACAGGGTGGTCTGCAAACACATGAGTGGGAATGGACCCTGGTATCGTGCAATCTGAGAGCCACACTTGAATCTAACAGTGTCTGCCTGGTTGACTCATTGCTTAAGTATAACAAATAGCCATTTAAATGGAGAGTTGACAAGGGCATGCAGGGCACATGTCCCGTATGGGTTTCCTTTGTAGCTTCGTGCTACAATTCTGGTAGAAGCCAATTTTTCCCTTTCATGTACTTTCCTCCACCTTGCGGGCTTCTGCAGAACTGATTTGCCATATTCAGTATCCGAGTGCCTCGAGTTTTCGATTAATTAGCACCTGCTCTATGATCAGCTAGCCTCCTGGTTAGCTCAGATGGTAAAGCGACCGCCCCATAAAGGCGTTGGTTCCGAGTTCGAGCCCCAGACCAGGGCAAATTCTTCTTCAACTGCGAGGCTTTCCTTTCTGAGAAACCTGTATGGATTTCCTTTGTAACTTTGTGCTACAGGTGGATGTCAATTTTTCTCTTTAATTCACTTGAATATCTTTATCTGTTTATGTTTTTACATGAGTGAAAGAAAGTATTCATAGGAATTGCTAACTGACATGCAAGAGAGAGATATTCTATAAGAGGTGTTGTAGATGCTTGCCCAGTCATATGCCTGTCATGCTACTCCAGGTGACAAGGGTGACACATAAAATGACCCACTCATACACTGTATACACATACACAAGCTACACAAGTGACAAAAATAAGCACACAATAGTAACGGGCATTTGGAGTGTCTAGTTGGAACATATTTCCAGAAGTAAATTTATTTAGTGAATATCTTTTATTAATAAGCTTCCTGGACATTTCAATTTATAAATCTGTTTGTTTATAGGTATATCCTCTCTTCACTCTTTCCTGTTTTCCTTATGCCTATCTTAATTGCAACATTCCATGCCCTTTTGTCTTTACTCTTGGTAGTATATCATTCTTACATCTGCAAGACAGTCCAGGTATCCACTGAGAAGTTGGATGTTTACGGTGCCCGCAGACCTTCATTTCCTACCTCCTTTTGTCCTTATTGTCCTTTTTGCAACAAATTGCTACTACTATTTTCGTGATGAAATTTTAAGGTAATAGCAGGTGGTATAGGTTTTCAGTGGTATGTATTATAGCACCCACTGGAGAAACACCACTGTTATAAACAGAAGACCTTTACAGTCCATAAAGCAGAACATCTTTTAATTGTCCATAAAGAACAATTGCCAAGGGGCGTTGAGATGTACCTTTAAAGGAGTACTGACAGGACCTTTTAAAGTTGTAATTTTTTTTTATGTTAAATGAAGGTCCAAACCCCCAAACCTTAGAAAAAGTGCTGGCAAGCACCCAAGTTCCCTTAACCCACCAGGTTTGGGCATTGCAAACAGACAAGTCCGGCAATGTGAATGATGCAATGGCAATTGTGTGCAAAGTCATCATCATCATGATCAGCCTATTTTGTGTCCACTGCAGGTCGAAGGCCTCTTCCTGCAATCTCTGATTACCCCTTTCCTACGCCAACCGATTCCAACTAGCACCCGTGAATTTCCCAATTTCATCGCACCACCTAGTCTTCTGCCTTCCTCTACTGCGCTTCCCTTCTCTTGGTACCCATTCTGTAACCCTAATGGTCCAATGGTTATCTGACCTGCACATTACATGACCTGCCCAGCGCCATTTTTTTCTCTTACTGTCAATTAGAGTATCGTCTATACCCGTTTGCTCCATGATCCAAACCACTCTCTTTTTGTCTTTCAAAGTTATGCCTAGCATTCTTCATTCTGTCGCTCTTTGTGAGGTCCTTAACTTGTTCTCAAGCTTCTTTGTCAGTCTCCAAGTCTCGGCCCCATATGTCAGCGCCGGTAAAATACACTGATTATACACCTTGCTTTTCAATGATAATGGTAAGCTGCCAGTCAAGAGCTGACAATGTCTGCCGTATGCGATCCAACCCATTTTTATTCTTCTATAAATTTCCTTATCATGATCAGGGTTCCCTGTGATTAATTGACCTAGGTAAACATACTCCTTCACAGACTGTAGAGGCTGACTGGCCATCCTGAAGTCTTGTTCCCTTGTCCGGTTATTTATCACTATCTTTGTCTTCTGCATATTAATCTTCAACCCCACTCTAACACTCTCTCTGTTAAGGTCCTCAATCATTTGTTGTAACTCGTCTGCAGTATTGCAGAATAGAACAATGTCATTGGCAAACTGAAGGTTGCGGAGGTATTCGCCATCAATCTTTACTCCTAAGCCTTCCCAGTTTAATAGCGTAAATATTTTTTCCAAGCACACAGTGAATAGCATTTGAAAAATTGTGTCTCCTTGTCTGACTCCTTTCTTTATAGATATCTTCCTACTTTTCTTGTGGAGAATTAAGGCAGCTGTGGAATCTCTGTAGATGTTTTCCAGGGTATTTACGTAAGCAGTCTCTACTCCTTGATTGCATAATGCCTCTATGACTGCTGGTATCTCTACTGAATCAAATGCCTTTTCGTAATCTATGAAAGCCATATATAGAGGCTGATTGTACTCTGCGGATTTCTCGATTACCTGATTGATGACATGCATGTGATCCAGTGTAGAGTATCCCTTCCTGAAACCTGTCTGTTCCCTTGGTTAACTAAATTCCATGGTTGCTATTATTTTATTTGATATTATCTTGTTGAATATTTTATATAATACTGGGAGTAAGCTAGTGGGCCTATAATTTTTCAATTCTTTAACACCTCCCTTTTTGTGGATTAGTATAATGTTTGCATTCTTCCAATTTTCTGGGACCCTTGCGGTAAATGGGCACTTCGTATAAAGAGCCACCAGTTTTTCAAGCATTATGTCTCCTCCAGCTTTGATTAAATTGACTGTTATTCCATCTCCTCCTGCCACTCTTCCTTGTTTCATGTCTTGCAAAGCCCTTCTGACCTCATCGCTAGTTATAGGAAGAGTTTCTGTATCCTGTTCATTACTGTTTCTAATGGAGGTATCCTGGCTCCTCTGAGTATTGTACAGGTCAGTGTAGAATTCTTCTGCTTCTTTTACTATATCTATGTTACTCTTTCTCTCTTCAAATTGGGGTGAATCGTAGCTCTCACTAACCTGTGATCACTGCACTTTACGCTACCGATCACTTCTATATCGTGCACTATGCTGGGATCGGCAGAAAGTACGAAATCAATTTCATTTCTTGTTTCACCATTAGGGCTTTTCCAGTTCCACTTTACGTTGCTACGCTTCTTGAAAGAGGTGTTATTATTCTCAGCTTATTCCTTTCTGCGAATTCTACCAGTACCTCACCTCTAGCGTTCCTAGAATCGACGCCGTAGTTGCCAATTGCTTGTTCACCAGCCTGCCTTTTCCCCACTTTTGCATTGAAGTCACCCGTTACTACAGTATACTGAGGTTGCACTTTTCTCATCGCTAATTCAACAACTTCATAAAACTATCTACTTCCTCATCATCGTGACTGGATGTTGGAGCGTAGGCTTATGCTATCTTTAATCTATACCTCTTATTAAGTTTGATTACGACTACTGCTACCCTCTCATTAATGCTGTGGAATTCGTCGATATTGCCCGCTATGTCCTTATGGATTAGGAATCCCACCTAGTATTGCTTCTTATCTGGGAGACCTCTATAGCAGAGGACGTAGCTGTTATTCAGCAATGTATAAGCCTCACCAGTTCTTCTAATCTTACTAAGGCCGATGATATTCCAAACAATGTCTGATAGTCCCTTAAAGAGTCCTGCTAAGCTAGCCTCACTCGACAGAGTTTGGCTGTTAAAGTTTGACAGGGTCAGTTTCCGTTGGCAGCCTGTCCGGACCCAGAGATTCTTAGCACCCTCTGCTAAGATACTTTGCTAAGACAATTGCAATGGCAATTGTGTCCGCAAAGTATGAAACGGTATCTTGGTGCAGAAATACTTAAAATTTCAAACGAAAGTGCACATGCCCTTCCTCCAGAGGGGGCCTTGCTTCCATGTGGAGAATCAATGAATGAATGAATGTGTGTGGTTTAGTGGTGCAAGGGCCAGATATGGCCAAAGGGCGCCAAGACAGTGGAGTGGAGAATCAAGGTCACACATGCCTTCGTGTCACACAGACACGTTTCCTGCAATGTCACCGATTATGGCATGTGAATTTGGGGAATCATCCAATGCAGAATGTGCAATACTACCACTGAAAGCACCATGCATGTGGGGCTCATGGTGTAAATGTGATGCTGTCCCACAACTATGGTATGGTAGAAGGCAGAGGAGGAATTTTGTGTGTGGACACTTTTCACATTTCTCAAAGCAAAGGGAGAGGGTGTCAGTTTATGTTGTGAAGTTTGCCTCCTGGCAACATTGCAACACAACATTTCAATTTCTACTATCTCCTCTAATTGTGAAACAATGAAAAAGAATGATTTCGGTGAAACACTTCCTAGACAGCGCCTTAATGCTTTCAGCGTGTAACCAAAATTTTTAATGGGACCCGGCAAAGGGCCCTTTAATAATTTACAATTTACTACAATTCTTGTTTCTATAGTTTTGGTACCCAGGAAGTGGATGCAACGTAATATGACACTGCACTGGCTCACTCAGTTTGTCTGATTGCTGCAAGCAAGCACAGCCTCATGACGCGTGTGCAGCACTGTAGTTTATTTTTTTATGAGCAACACCTTCATACCTCACCCCATTGCTAGACAACCTCAGCAATTTTTGCTATGTGTCATGACATCGCATGAATGTGAACACCATGTCTGGCATTGCGAGACATTTGTATTGTCCAAGTCGCTGAATTTATGTTTGTACTTGGCATGCCTTCTACAGTTACAAATTCTTTTCACCATCTGTACCATGTGTTCGTGACTTTGCAATGGCCTGTCTTCGTCGCTGTTGGTTTTAGTGCTTTTACTTATTTGCATAGTACCATGTTCCACTAATGAAACTGGTCGATGCTTCTACATACTAACCTTGTGTCAGCCTCTCTGATAATTGTCACATTCAAAGCCCAGTGCTAGGGCTTCTGATTCCAGAGCATTGGCTTGCTGAAGCACGTCACTGCCACTAAGCAAGTGAAAAATCTACAGAGGAAGACGGCTACCAAACTCTGTTGAGGCACAAATTAAAACCAGTAGGGTTTCTGTTTTCTTTCTTTCTTTCTTTTTTTCTTTAGTATGTCAGACTTCATCCAGAGCTTTATGGCAGAGGCAGTACAATTTAGCCACATGTAATCAGGAGTTAAGCAGAATGCCATCTGGTCAGGTAAAAACATTATTCGTACATGTCACTGACCATTGTAAAGAAACACACAAAATTGACATTGGTCAATGACCTGTTGTATGAATAATTTAGCCCCATGTTAATCACGCTGATGCCCTCTATAAAATATGGTCAGATGTGTGCAAGCATTCCCTTCCATCAGAAGCCACATGTCTTGTCCTTCCCCTTTGCACACACACACACACACACACACACACACAGTTATTCGGCCATGTCGCTGTACATAACCTCAGAAAGTCTCATGGAGGAAGTGCACATAAGTCATTGCGAGAAGTGATTTTTAGGATAAAGAATTTTACTAGAACACAGCACTTTGGTTAGGAAGCATTTTGGCTTCAATTTCATGTAGTGTCATGCTTTCAACTTTTCCAAGAATGTACCGGATGTTACAAACACGGTAGATTTAAACCTTTCTCTACCAACAATTTTTTTTTCTTTTTTTTTTCAAAAATTTGGAAAGTTCTGGCTTATTTTATAACAAATAAGTATTCGACTTCGCAAAAATGCACGTCCCAAAGTTTAGTTCCAAAGTGTTTATCTTCTTTCAGCTAACAGTTAAGTGACTTTTAATGCTAGTCACATCTGTCCAGCCATGTAAAGTAGGAAAAAGAAATTCGCTTGACTGTAACTATACCTAATTCTACAAAATTTGTATTCGTGGAACAGATTGTGCTATTTAACGGCAGTCTAATATTGTGTTTAATTGCATTTGCTTTCATTATGAGCAACCATAGTGGAAATGATTTTTCGCATTGCTTTAACTTTGAAATGGTTGGATAATACCTACAATTTTAAAAGCCAACTCCAGTGATTTTGTCATCTTGCCAGAGAAGTAGCTGTTTTATATTTCTCTGTGCCTCTTGTCACATGTAACATTGTTCAATTTGTGTGACGATTCAGGATAATGTTAAGCAAAATACACATCAAAACCCAATTGGCTCCAGCAGCTAAGCAAGCTGCCTCATATGGCATCACTGGTAACGTTAAAGCAGACACATTGTATGGATGTCATATTCAACTACTGCAAATTATAAATGTTCTCAAACCACATGACACTCTTTGCTATAGAAAAGAATGCTTTGATAAGTTCACATTACTTAAAAAAATCATTGTCAGCAGATAAGTTAAACATAGTTCGTGTCAGTCAGAGTTTTGCACCCACTGGAGAGCCACGCAAAGTAGCAGCAGCAGCAGCAGCACTGCTACGCCCTTGCTGACGTCATGTGAAGCACAGTGGCCAATAGAAAAAATCTTTTTGAGCTCACAGATTGTGAGTTTGTATGCAGATAATTAAAATGCATTGTCAGGAAAACTACAGAACTCTCATTTGTGATGTTGGGTGTACATGACATAAGTGCCAGAAGAACGTGAGCGGATCCACACACCTAAATAAATTGCTTGAGTTACCCAGTAAGTCTTCAATTTACATGTTAGTACTATAGTAGTTCCCATTTCGGCTATTCATGATCTTCTGGCCTCCAACCTTCACATTTCTTTTCTTTTTCTTTGTGTACCAACAAATTCAATTTCAAGTTCAAATTCACCAGTCAATCAGAATCTGAGTAATAAAGGAGTACTGAGATGGCATTTATGACTTTTTTTTTTCCCTGTTGTAAGATCAAAATGCTAAGCCCTAGCAAGAATACTGGGAAGCGTTGGAGCATGCTAAATAATCTACTCTAATACTTGTTTTTACAAACCAGTTGTAGTACCCACGAGGTGGATGCATGATGATGTCATGATCTGCAATATCTGCAGCTTTTACGTGCGAGTGCAGCCATAAGGAACATATACAGCACCCTTATTTCTTCTTGGGCCCCGTCTTCATACCAGCCTCATTGCTATGCAATGCCAGCAAATTTTTGGTCTATGTCTTTACATTATGATGATGTTTGTGTTAACACAACGAAACATGACTGGTGCCAATAATGTTACCAGTCATGTTTCGTTGTGTTAACACTCGCTCACCAAAATATATGTACCCACCCCTTATGTAATACCCCTCGTGGGTCTTTAAGGTAATAAAATGAAATGAAATGTTGATGGCACGAAGTCGGGAGTACTGAGAGCAACATTATTATCAAATTAAAATATCTTTTTTCCCAACCTTCATACTTGCTATGTGTCATCCTTTTACATGTGAGAAGCATGTTGTGGAGTTTCTACAACTTTGAAAATATGTGTCAGTACTTCTTTAAATTAACAATGCGGTTCATCTTTGATCAGAACAGTACACATGAGGAGGGAAAAAAAGGAAAGAGGATAACCCCTATTTTTCCTATTTCCATTGTCTTGCCGAATATGAATCCTGTGTTCCTGCTAGGATTCGCAACCAAAGGAAGCAGTCACTTGTGGTTTATGGCATGTAGACTATTTTAGTTCTTTAATGTAAAGTTCAATTTCATTGGCTTCATGCCAGGTGCTTTATGTGAATGTGGTTTGAATAAACAGCAAAAGCAGAATCAATTATAGCTGAAAATGTTTGAATTGCCTGGCCAGTGCATCCAAAGGGCACTAGGGTATACCTCGATCCTTAGTATGATTATGGCATGAGCAATCATCTTCATAACATTTAGCCAATGAAATTGTTATCTACCATCCTGTTAGATTTTTAAGCCTACCTGTTTCAAGGAACTTTGCTTATATTCTCTCATTCATCTGTCTTTGCTGCTGTCATGTGCAAAATCAAATTTCCCCAATAGCGCAAAGCTAATTTTTGCTATTGGTAGTGGTGTTTGTGGCATTCTGTCATACTGTTGTGCCATGGGCAGCTTTAAAGGGGGGGGGGGGGGGGGGCGAGAGGGGAGCTGAACTGCTCTATTTACTATTGCCCCCATCACCCCCCTTCCTTCCATCATGTAGTGCTAAGTCATGGAGTGTGCTTGTGCACCCCCCATGAAAATGGAGATTTGTGTTCTGCCCTCACTGCAATGCTTACTGAGGAACCCTCATGGGCTTCCTTCATAGCCTGATAGCTCTTTCCAGATGGGCAATAAGTTGCTCTTTTTGGTCTTGCAAGGCTTCACATTCCAGTATTCCACACACCTGCACTGCTGTCTTCAATGCACTGCAATACATTTGTTGAATGGCCTTGTTTTATGGCAAGAGGAGGAGGTTTGTGTGTTTCAGAAGTGGGAGAGTCTGTCAGCCTGTTTATTTCACATATGGTGCTAATTTATGTAAGCCAGCACTGCTAGAAAAGTTGCACAAGCCTGTAGCCTGTTTTCCTTGCCAAAACTCTGTTCGGCTGGCCTCTTGCCCCAGCCCTGGCAAGAGTAGCACTTTGAGGAGCTTGTCACTACTGAACCTCCTTGTGCAGCAATAAGTGCAATTTAAGTTGGCCAAAAGTAGTTTTCAACAGTTCTGAATGCTCCATATGCGAAAAACTCGCCCATCTCCTGGACCACCTTAGCCAATAGAGGCTTTATAGCCAGAAATTCAAGTAAAAGCAGGTGGTATCACCAGTCCCTTCTTCCTTCTTACTATTCTTTACCTTGCATGAAAGTAGTGGTAATCTTAATCAGTATGACAAAACTCAAGGGAACACAAAATTGCACTAAATTGGAACAAACAAGGCCATTGCACACAGGAAACTTTATCTACTGTAACAGCAAAACCTACACAGCTTGTCTATCTTTGCTTATGTTTACCTATGCCTGATGTAAATCACCACTGAATGCCAGTAAACTTGTCCTGCATTGTATATTCCGCCGTGTACTATAATGTAATGGCTGCGATGATAGGCTCACTTGGCATGAGATGGTCTTAGTAGCTGTCACATTGTTGAATGCATGCTGCTGGTATTGTTTGTTGCATATATTTGTGATGAAAGGCTTGCAAACATGTGAGCATTTGATGAAATTTCGTCCCCAAATTTGATGCAAGTGCTGAAAAGCTATTCAACTTTGTGAATCTTATTAATAGCATGTAATCTACTATCATCTCATTTTCACCCATGTGCTCAACCTTTGAGAATGGGCTCCCCTTTGAAGGAAACATCATTTAGGAGTTGCTCTACTCATCTACGACAGCCATAAATGCCTTGTGTATTGGAAATGCCTTAATTTCAGACTGTTTTTTTATTGTTAGAACTGCTACTCCAAGTGATGTGTACCAATTCCACCTTGAGTGACCAACTGATCTAAAAAAACTTAATTGATATGGACATACTTAATTTGAGCACCAGCAATTGCCACCCGTTGTTGTTTCTTGTGCTGTCCAATTTCACATGCCTATTATGCAAAAATTCTCCCTGACTGTGACTGAGCATAATAGGCAAGTACTGTTGGGGACCTGCATTCCCTTTGCATTTCTTACAGAATGTCCCTTTCTATTCTGAGTTGTCCACTAATGCCTGTGGTTGATAAATTGTTATTTCCAATATTACTTGCCCGCACAAAAAGAAAGTGTGGATGCCTTTGTTTGATGATGTTAAAATGTGCAAGCACGTGTGGAAGTCTAAAAGCAAGTGAAGATGATGTGATAAAGGTGTTTTCTGCTGTGAAAGTCGATGTCTATATAGCAAAGTGGTTGATTCTGTGCATAAAATCTAGTTAGGTAGCTTTGTAAGCAGAGCTATATTTACCGCAAACTTTTGCATAAACTCCAATATGAGTAACTAGTTTTTAACAATTTACCTAAATGTGTGAGATTTTCAATTTGGTATGTTTGTGCAGAGTTATGCATTTAAGATTTATGTTGACTTGTAGACATAATATTGTTTCTTAGAATAAGATGGGCGGGGGGGGGGGTGCTTTATTTCTACTGTATTCAAGAGTTCAATGAAAGTTCGTCTGGTCAGGTAACATGATGATGAAGAAATTGAAGTCACTGACCAAGTCAAGGTGAAAATAACACAGACACGTTTCGGGACCCGTACGGGTTCCTTGATCACACTGAAAGCAGGCGAGAGCGACAAGTCGTTTTTATGCCAAAATGTGACGTAGAGAATGGGTGTAGTTGGCAGGCAGATTTCCATCAGTCATGTTGATACTGTTGTCCGTAGTTTGAATAAATAAAGATTCTAAGAAGAGTCGCGTCATCGGATTCTTTTCCTTAGCTATTATAGCAGCATTTTCCAAATCGACGTGGTGACTGCAATTATCGGCGTGTTCGGCAAGGGCGTTCGAGGTTTTTTCTTGTTGGAGACTTTGTTGGAGACAATTTCTATGACCAGCTTAAACTGACCAACTATGCGAACTTGTTTAAATTAAATCCTGGCGATTTATGTGCCACAACCACAATATATTTCTGAGGTATGCTGTAGTGGGGACGTCGGATTAATTTTGACCACCTGGAGTGCATGTTACTGTGCACCTAACGTTCAGTACCCGGGCGCGTTTGATTTTCACACCCCTAGAAATGTGGCTGCCACAGCCAGGCTGTGATCCCACTCCCTCGGGCATTTGTTAATTTGCACAGCATTACACTTAACCAAAGAAAACTGCTGCAGCCATGTGAACATACATGAAAAGACATCTTTATTGACCTTATATGTCATCATGCTTTGTTTTTCTTTTAGACAAAATAGCTGAACAAAGCGCTTTAGTCACATATTGAAGCATAGGCTCTTTTCTATAATTTATAGTTCAGCTGTTTAAATTGCACATTTATTAGGTGGCCTTTCTTTATATTTATCTTGTGACTATCAGCAAGCAGCCTTTTAGCACTGTGGCAGAGAAAATGTATAGGTTTTACCAAAATGTTGGACACACCTCTATGAAGCACCATGGCTGCTTGCAGTGTTGAGTGTTGTGTTGCTCACCATGTTTTTCTTGATTGATGACTAAACTTTTTATGCTCCAAGTTCTGAAATGTGCATATTTAAACAGCAGTGGTTTTTGGAATCTTGGAAGTACCCACTAAGTGGGTACTGCTGGTCCAGTTTCATCTGCCACCAATGACGATTGCCTATAGACTCACTTCGATTTGTTGGGTTGATGAGGGTAAAATGCAAGAATGCCCATGTACCATGCAATGGGTGCACGTTGAAGAACCCCAGGTGGTCAAAATTAACCCTGAGTCCTTCACTATAGCATGCCTTATAAGCAAATCATGGTTTTGGCATGTAAAACCCTAGAATTTAATTTAATTTTAAAGACACACTTTGAGTGCAACCTGTCTGAGCTCAGTGTTGGAGTATCAGTTTTTGGAATTGAGTGGTGAGAAACTGCTGGGGGGGGGGGGGGGGATGCCTCATAATGTCTGTTCATCAGCAGTCATCTGTAACTTTTCATTTTGCCTTCCTAATTCCAGGCACAGGAAGCGATTGCAGCGCACAGGAGTCATGAGGTAGCAGCTATCAAGGGCAGAGAGGACAGGCCAGATGGCAATGCGATTGGTAGGTATTGGTAGCACTTTGGTTGCACTTGAGATCTGTGACATCTCTTGGCACTGCAGAGTTATGGTATAAACGAATTCTGCCCCTCAAGTGTTTTTAGAATAAAAAAAATGCCAGAATGCTCTCATTTGTCTTAGAAGAGCACAATAGAGAGGATAAGCTGCTTAACATTAGTATGCTAGAATGATTCTTTTATTTTTATAGTGGTTGCTTGCAATGGTGTGTGTGACACGTGGACAGGAAGAAGACTTAATGTTGAGCCACTTTTGCAATTGTTTTCAGTGTGTAATAATGCCCACACATTTACTGTGTGCTTGATGAAAAATATATTTGTAAACATACTTCACTCCTTCACTTAGTGTTTTGCAACACTAGAATTCCTCTCAGTTGTGCTCTTCTTCATTTCACTGACTATTGGCCTTTTTAATGCATTCCATATTGTCATAGTAATGTTTCACTACAATTCTGCAGCTTGGATGGACATGGACAGTGATTTAGAACACCTGCCACAGTTGCCGGCCCCTTGCCAACGACTTGCACCACTTGTGGGAACTGGTGACAGCCTGGACATTGACAACAATTTGTAAGCACATCATTATCACGACTGCATGTTACGTCAATGCACAGTATAGCGCATAAGGGTATATTTCCTGAGCCATACTCATTGTAGTCTGTGAATGGAAATTGACAAAATGAAAACTTTCATTAATACCTTCATAGCGCTTCTTGATAAATACTTGTTTTTTTTTTTCTTATTTAGTCCTAGCCACAAAGTATGCATTGTTGCAAAGTGTCCCTGAAATAATTGTTGTGACTATGGATATGATTTAAGTGAGGAGAGCTTTCCTAAAAGTTTTTCTGTGTAAATTTACTTGCATAATGAGCACTAATTTTTCTGAAAAATGGAAGCAAAGTTGGGGATGCATTTAATATGAGGCGAATTTTATGGGAACTTATTCGAAATAACAAAAATTGAAAAGTAAGACGTTTCAATGACTAGAAAGTGCAGTCAATAACTTAGCTTTGCAGTAAATGTTGATGTCTACTATTTGCAAATATTAACAGCGTTCCAGTTCTCAGACCCTCGAAGGTGCAACGTATTCCATTCGTAGCGAGCAGCTTGTCATGCTGCTTCCGCCTTGTAGCTATGCAGTCAGGCTTCCAAAAGCATTTCAGTTTTCGAAATATTCTTTCAAGGCCTTTTTCTTTGAAATACACCATTTTGAAAATTTATGAGAAGTTATGCGTTTTTTTTTTAACCATGGAAATTTATTGCCTTATTTTGGTCATGTATAATTGCAAAAAGTGCTCAATAGAGAAAGGTTGAGGTGCCTAAAGTTAGTGTGTAGGCAATGCTTGAATATGCATGTGTGGTTGAAATTCTTCATATGCAAATAATAATTTACTAACTAGAACATACCAATGCTGGGCTGCACTCTTTATAATTAATGTTATTTGGCTTCCAGTGTAACAAATGTTAGGAATCAACCTGTATGGAAATTAATTTCTTATATTTAGTGATAAAACTTGCATTAACAAAAGAATCTCAATTTTGATGGTAGGTACTTGCAGGGCAGAATTTGCACTGCATGAAAATAGCTTCTAGGGCATTTTATTAGTTTTAATCGTCAACTCCTTAGTGGTTGGCACTGCAAAAAATATACTGGCATCATCTGCATAAATAATAAACCTAGCATCTTCAGTATGCAGGAAGTCATAAACACGAATATTAAATAAGAGAGGCCCTACAATGCCACCTTGTGGCACACCTGCAGTAATGGATTTTACCTATGATGAAACATTATAAATAAGAAGTTTCTTCAGAATTGTGAGTATGCTGTAAGAAGTTGTAGGCTTGTACTGTGAAAGATGTAATGCTCAGATTTTTCATTTGATATTTTATGCTTCGGCTAGTCAGAGGCTTGTTGCTTCCATAGATTTACCATTTATGAACTGGCCAATAAAAAATGATGTTAACAAGGTAGCTTGTCACACAGGTGTGTACATGCTCACTGATTTCTATTTACAACATGTGACTAAAGTTATTATGACATACCTGTTTCCAGTGTTCCTCCATTGCCAGTTTCATCAGTCCTGCATTATGTTTTTCTTGAATGTAGCGGTGTTGTACATCAACATCACTCATTTTTGTTATAACTCTGCATTGATGCCGTGTGTGATGCAGGTATGAATGAATGAAGTTCAGCGAATGAGTGACTTGATAAATAACTAAGTGCATGCTGACTGTTTTCCTATTGGGCTGCTATGAAATAAGCTGCAAGTTCTTATGCTTCATTTAATTATCAGTACAGTTTACAGCAGAGTGTATGTATGTATTGTGATTGTAAGCTATCATGGCGAGGATGTAAAAGAACTTTTTTTTTTCACCCAAATTGGGTAGCATTTTGTTTGTTTTATTGTTTTGACCTTTATTGTTTGTTGACTGAAAGCTTCATAATCTTATTTCAGGTATGCTGTGGATCCAGGCACCTATGGTGAAGAAATTTGCTCATCACCTCGCCCAGTTCCAACCAAAACATCACGCTCATCAGTTAAGAATCGTAGTCGCAATACGGTAAGGAGGTGACACACTGACATTTTTTGTTATCTCAGGCTTGCCCCATGTTGCAGAGTTGGAAGCAAAAGTTTATTTCTCGTTATTCACCCTCAATTGTCCGCAGCTGAAGCTGCTTCTCGATTTGTGACATGCAATACTTTTCCGCCCTGATGTGCTGAAAGGACTGGCAAAAAAACAGTTCTGGGCAAATACTTGTGCTTCTGATCTTTTGCAAGCTGAAATGCAATTTTGAATCCTCAGAAAAATTAGAACTATGATCATGGAAATAAATTATAGGCTCTACAACTTCTCCATTAAAGATTGTGTTTAAAGCAGTACTATAAAACTTAATTAATTAATTATTGTTCATTCATTGCTTAAGTCATAATAAAAAATCCTTTGAGTTGCTCAAGAGGACAGTGAACAATGTCAGTTGCATTCTCGTAACTTTTTATTTATAATAACATTATATAACTTTTTATCGCTTGGTGCGAATTAGCTGAACTATACAAGTTTAAAGCTTGTAATTTCATGGGGTGCAGACTCTAGTCAATGTCCAATTTTCTCAGACACCCTAGGAGCTGTGAAAACATCAGAAAAATATGGCAGTCTGAATAGATGAATGCATGCCCTTTACTTCTCCTCGGGGCTCAAATCACCACAGGCACGTCCGAAATAGCTCTGAAGAGCAGCCAGTACACCTATTAGGTGTATTAGTGCTTGTAATGAGACAAAGAGACGGCGGGTGCATGCGTGTTTAATTAGGGACTACATACTGTGTCCTGTGACAGTGGCCCCGATCCCCCTCTTAATATGGTTCACCGCAATACATTGGGTATGCTTTACCGCATAGCACCACTGTATTGCGGCATGGCTGGCTTTTGAAAACCGGCATTATCCAACATTTGACATTTGCTGTGCCTGCCATGCTTCGAAGCCATCAGCGAAAATGTCAAAGGCAGAGTCAGGGGCATTGCTGGCAGTGGTGAATTCTTTAAATAAAAAATGTGGCACTGAATAGGAGGAACCTTGGTAGCAAACGTCAGAACAGCTTGGCCAGGCGTTGTTGTTGTGATGGCTACGGCTGTCAGCGGATCAGCGTGAGAGAACGCTGGTTTGAGGCTGCGAGATTATAAAAATAGCGACAGTGGTAGCTTTGATTAATGCCATTTCTGACCTGTGATCATAGCAAAAGGTTCAAAAAATCAAACACCTAAGGCTTTCAGCATCCGAAATTTCCGACGTTCTTATACGTGGGCTTTGTGGGATACGTGGAAGTGCTGGGAAGGCATCTGAATTATTGGGCAAGTTCAAAAAATCAATCGTTGACTGTATACGAGTGCCCACAATACATGATTTTATTTCTTAAAATTGGAGGCACGAGGCATGCCTACACCTGCAAATTTTTTTCAGGGTTAATCACATAGCACAATCAACACCACCATGATTATTGCTGCGCACAAGTGATCTTTCGAGCTCATACTGTCAGCTCGTGCTATGAAAATGAATGCTGCTCGCGATCTTAACCCTTTAACGATGGGACATATACATGCTCAGAAAAAACGTATTTTCTATCTAAATGTGCAAAACACAGGACGAATAAACATAATCAACAAAAAGAAAGAAGATATTTGGTAGACAATTTTTTAGCAATAGAGAGGAAAACCCCAGGCAGGAAACTGGAAGTGGGCTTCACTCCAAGGCAACTAAGGCTTCATTTTGAATTTGTATAGACAGCTCTCATCATATGTGAACTATAGGTGTACATTTCATTGACTTATATCACATGTGTGACACCAGTGCAGCTGAATATCTTGCATCGGCCTGTCTCCTCTGGTCTTGCTTTCAAAAGACAGTGAGTAGCGTGCCAAACTTGTCCTTCTTCATCCAGTGTTCTGCTCCAAACCAACAAATGATGCTTACTGCCTGTCATTCAATGTTGGCCGAAGACATTTAGCCTCAAATTTCATACTCAATACTGAAACTCGGCACGAAAAAAAAAAAAAAAAATTCGGGTATGCTGCTTGTAAGCAGAACACAAGAACAGTTGCGATGCAACCAAAAAGGCTAAAAGCCTTCACGGCATTGTTCTAGTACAGTGTAGTCGAGCTTGCACAAGAAGTAGATTCCAAAGGTGATAAAGACATTGAGAATTCATTTGTCGAATCAGACATGCTTGACTTTTTCTTCTGGCAACTTCAACAAAAGGGATTTGGACGGCTTTTAGAATTGACTTCTGTATGCAGTCTCATAAAGGACTCAGGCTTTTACTGGTTACAGACAAGCTAAAAAAAACTATCTTCAGTTGAAGTTTGTCTCTGCAGACGATACAGCGGTTGCGGGCTATAGCCTTGAAAATACAGTAGATTCCCTTTAAGATGAACTCCAAGGGATCATGAAAAGTGTTCGTCTTATCAGAAGTTCGTCTAATGAGGAGTGCTTCTAAAAATGATGTTTGAGCATGCAGTGTGTGTCCAAATACCTTATGTATGAGAACAAATGAATGAAATGGCCTTTCAGGGAAAAAATAACTGCAATATAAGCATTTATTGCACTACTAGTGGTATACTACACATTGCCCCAGTAAGGCATCAGGCACGGTTGACTGTTACCCAGTCTCTCTCTTTTTTTTTTTTTTCTGTGCCTGTCGAGAAAATCGCCTTGCTGCTACAAATGCAGACATCTCATTTAATTTTCTAAGATATTCCTCAGTGCCCTCGCATTGTTCGAAAAACTGCACTAAAGTATCCAGGCAAGCGTCAGCTGCATTGTAGGTCACTTGTGCAGATTCAGGCACAACATCCATGCTGTCATCGTCAGCAGCAGTTTCTGATGACAGGTCGAGCACCTCTTCAATTAAAGCTTCCAGTGTGTCAACCCTACATGTTTGCACACCTTCATCAATGCTGACATACGCACTCATGTCAATGGAGACACCCTTACTGCTCAGCGTAGAAACAATGCTGCTCTCCTCAAAGTTCACAGTAGAGTTCTCACTCTTAGTATCGCAGTCATTCTGCGCTGAGCTGTCACTAGGCGCCATAAACACCGCATGGTAGAAGGCATTGGCAATGGTCACTTCAGTAACCTGCCCCCAGGCACTTGTTAGTAAGTGGACAGCACTTAACAGGTTCACTGTGCACTCTTTACCGCTTGCCATGCAAATTAGCATATTCTGCAACAGAGAGCGACGATAGTGCCTCTTCAAGTTGCTGATTACTCCCTGGTGCATGGGCTGCAGCTTCGCAGTTGTATTTGCTGGTAGGAACTCCAGACGGATGGCAGCAAGTCTGGCAACGTGACCGTGTCCGGGACAGTTATCGACAACAAAGAAAGCGATGATCCATCTCCTGAAGCCACTGCTCGAAAAGCGCTTGCGTCATCCACGCTTTCGGATTAGCCATGTACATGACTGGCAGCGTTTTTATGCTTTTAAAGCAGCATGGTGCTTTAGACTTCCCAATCACCAGCAACCTTGGTTTGTCAGTCCCAGTCATATTTGTGCCCACGAGGACCGTTACCCGAAGCTTGCTGTGCTTGCCCACCACACAGTTATCACCAGCAAATGCGAGCTTTTTGTTTGGAAGCAGCTGGTAGAAAAGGGCAGTTTCGTCCACGTGGTATATATCTTGAGGGTCATATTCTTCCATGAGGTCATTCAGTTTGTTCTGCCTCCAATCGCTGCAGGCCGTTTCGTCCACTGTAGCGGCCTCACCGACAACGCAACGAAAGGCCAGTCCATGCCTTCTGCGGAAACAGTCGAGCCACCCATTGCTGCATGCAAACTCCACATTCAGCCGCGTGCAATTTCTTCTGCTTTCGCTTTCAATATGACTCCATTCACTGGCAAATTCACAGCGCGCGCTCTCTTTACCCAAGCAAGAACATCTTCTAAGTCTTTGTGCATAGCTGTGCGCATCCTTTTACGCTTTGGCACAAACTCACCATCTTGCAGAGCACTGGTAATCCGCGCTTCGTCTTTCACAATACCACTCACGGTACTTTTCGCGATGCCGATCTTGCGCGCAATTTCGGTCTTTGAAAGCCAGCCAGTGCGAACTTCGGTCAAAACTTCGATCTTCTCACGAAGTTCAAGCGGCTTTTTCCGAACTGTTGGCTGACTTGCCATACTAGCAACACGACGAACAGGGCCCACACTAAAACAAACAACGCACACCACGATGTGACGACGTACGGACTGGCAGGAGACAGCGGGACACGGCGCGCACGCATGCCACGAAGAAGGGATATGCCTACTGCGTAGTTGGCATAGTTGGAAGTCGGCAAACACTCTGAGGTTGGTAGCAGTGGCATGATGGCACTATCACGTGATCACCATTGGGAAACAGCATTGGCTGCTTTTTCTTCTCGCTTTTTCTCTTTGCCTTTTTTCTTTCTTTTTCTCTTTTTTTTTTAAGTTTCTCTGGCTTTGCTGGCCAGGCCGCGCTTCGTCTTTTTCTCTCTCTCCCTCTCTCTCTGCGTCCTGTTTCCTCCCTGCAGTCTGCAAGTTCGGAGAAAGCCAGCACGACGCGAACCTGCTACGGCGACAAAGAGGAGAGATCATTGTGGGAGGTGCTGCGATGGGGGGGGGGAGGCGAGTAGCACAGCGCTGAAAATGCCTCGTATGAAGGGCTCATCGCATCAGCGCTGTGCAGGGAAGAGGGGGAGGGTCCGGCGATGTGGAGGCAAAGGAGAGAATGAACTTGAGAGCGCGGCTAATTCTTGTAGCCGGGCCGGGAGGAGACAGAGGAGTGACTGAGGAAGGGTGGGAGAGGATAAGCGGAGGAGCAGCGGAACCTTCGTAGAAACACGGAGATGGTTAGGTCTCCTCGTCTCCCCGCGTCGCACAGATGGTCGACGGAGCAGAAAAGCTTTCATTTTTGTCATTTTTTTTTCTTTCTTTCCCCTAAAGTGCTGCTCGGATGGTCTAGTAAAGCTGCGCGGGTAAGGCGCGGCCAGCCGTGAAAGTTCATCTTAACCGATTAGCGCGTGTGCAGTGTTCATATTAAGCTAATTTTTTTTTGCATTGACTCTATGGGAAACCAAACAAACGACTTCCACTGTTCATCTTAACCGAGGGTTCATCTAAAGTGAGTTCGTCTTAACGGGAGTCTACTGTACAGTCATTTCTGTCACACCACTAGCAGCCCTGGCTTTTTGAATTCATATGGAGGAGTGGAACGGGTGGGCCATCAAGGACCTTTTTTTTTTTAGGCAGAAGACCTCTGCTTAGCTCTCTTGGTCTTTGGGATGGATGGTGTAGCCCTGCATAATTGCTCATAGACAAGCACCCGCAAATACGGCTCCCAGAGTCTATGCAGAAATTTCAATCAGCTTGGCTGTCAGCTGGGCATTCTACAAGTGATATGAAGCCACACAGAGGATGCAAGCTAACAGTTTTAACAGAAGCCACTCAGGCATTTCACTTTGGTCCCTCAATGCAGGTGAGGCAGTCTGGGTCCAAGGTATGAACTACCTTGCAACAATGTCAGCCCAACATCTGTGCTTCTACATCATTGAGACATTGAGGGAAGTTACCCAGTGCTTCAGAAAACATCTCACACTCAGCCTGCTGGGAATGCAGCTTCTACTAGCATTCCAGCAGAAGTAATGGCCCAGCCAGTTTTCACGAAGAACCAAGCAGCTTTAAAGGCTCCTGGTGATACACCAGTGGCTGACAAGAGGGTCAAAGTTGTTGACTTCAGCCTCAACACTTTTACCTGGATGTACTGGGAACTTGTAAGAAGTTGGCTATTTGTCTTCAGGCAATTCAGAATGCGTCTCAAGATTGGGTTGCACCACTTGAACACCAAACAAGCCAAACTTGTGAAGTTTTATTGGTTCTGGCCAGGTTAACATAGGTAATGTGGCTATGTTGACACAAAAAATGGTTTGGTGTGGTCAGAGCACTTGTTCATGACAATTATGAGAGGGCCATTCAAGATACTGTAAGCTTTGGGTTAGTCCTAAGGCTTAAAGACAGCATGAATTGTGTTGCCTTCAGAATTGTTGCTTTGCTTTTCTCAGAATTTTATCCCTAGCATTTCTTGACCTATTCAAAGAATGTATGTTGCATTTAGCAATATCGCTACCAATCTTATGCTTTCATTATTCACCATTTGCTTAAATGTGCATTGGAGATTTTCTGTGGAGACTTAGTTATGCTATATACTGTATATATGTATAGTGTTTGATATGTATGCATACCTGCCAATTTTACAAATGTGTCTTGCTTTACAAATCTTTCATTGGACACATTGAGCGAACCAAGATTTTACTCACAGTTGGCCCAAGTAGGAGACATGGACAAATTGCTGAGGTTCCACAGGATCACAGTGGTAGTGCTGGGGATCGTGTCACTTCTTCCCAGTAATGCTGAATGTGAACGGATATGTAGTACTGCAAACAAGACCTGAACAGAGCAATGCTCCTTGGTATCTGACCATGCCCTTGGTCGTCTGATGGTGAAAGAACACTAGAGGGGTAATTGCTTCAAGCAAGTTTATCCAGACAAGTTTTTGAAGCAGCAAAGTCGGCAGCAGAAAAATCTTTGAGGACACTGTGGTCTAAAAACAGTGTGTCACTTCTCAGTCTCTGCTCTTCTAAGCTTGCTGCTTCTCATGTCCCACATCTAGAAGTAAACCACCATTAATAAATTATGTATCAATGTATAGCACAAAAATTGTGTGCTCATGGCAGACATTTTTTTAAAATGCATGCTCTTCAAGTCCCCCCCTCGTGACATATGTCTGTCTCGTTTTTGTGGTTGTATGCTTGCACTACATTATGTCGTTAAGTGGACACCAACTAGCCCAAGCAAAAATAGATGCTCTACACAAACCTGGAGCGAAGGATTGCGAAAATATATTTGTGCCAATTTTCGGCTCTGAAGAGCAATTGCCCTCCTTAAAATGTTGCAGGTTCAGCCACCATGGTGGCACATGGTGTACTGAAAGCGGTGTACTGACATGGTGTACTAAAAGATAGAACTATCTTCTGCAGCACTTCTCACTCATAGCTCACATATTGCTTTTGGACACTGCCCTTCTTGCTCCTTTTTCAAACTACAACTGCGGAAAGTTGCAAAGGGTGCTTGTCACATGTTTTGTGCAGGGCATGCAGGATACATCCTTGCTTTCTTTCCTGTCTTTTTTTTTTTCCCGAAGTACAGACAGTAGTGGGGGGGGTATTTGGTGTGAGCCACAGAGTGACTCACAAAGACAAATATCAAGATGGATGCTTCATTGTGTGTATGTACAGGCATTGTCTGAAATTTTGTCACACTTTATGTTTATAAACGTCCAGATGAGAGAGAGAGAGAGATTATGATTGTGATTGTGAAGAGCGAAGGCAGTATTTTCTGCAACCCTTTAGGGAGCACATCTCAGCATGTTTGGGAAGGGGAGGGGGTATATGTAGAAGAAAGAAGAGAGGGAAGGTCGAGGTGGTCACAAAAAAGGCCAGCGCCTGTAGTTTTACATTGTTATGTGCAAATATCTATTGGTAGCGTTTGTATAACCACTAAATTACAGTCCTTCCAAGATCGGGCGGCACGCACTGTCTACAGCACGCGCCACTCGATCTCAGAGGCAACATGTGTAAGCAGGTGTGTTCTCTAGTGGGGTGTCCTAATGCTAATGAGTGTCCATCAAGCAAATTTTCGGTTTGATTTCCAGGCCAGAACAGCCGACTCTGGTGGAGCGGTGCGCCGGTCAACGCGTGCAACCAAAAATGCGAGCAAGAATTGAAGCCTTTGTCCCTTCAAAAACACCTCTGCACCGTCTTAGTGTGTCTGCTTAGGCAGATAACATTGTGATTATTGTTTCAGTCAAAGTGTGCCTTCTTTATTGTACTACGAAAAAGAAAAAGAAAAAAAGTTCTTTGTGCAGTACTGTGCTGCAGCAAATCTTTTTATGAGGTTGCATGTTTTGTAGGATGTTTAGGGCCTGGTTTGACTTAACTTGTTACTGCTGCATTACACTAATTGTGTGCATTCCCAATGTCTATACATTCTGACTGTGTACATCTTGCTAATATATATTAGCACATGCTGGGAGAAGTGGAAGCAATATTTGATATTATGCCATGCATAATAGGCTTTTCTCTCCCCTGCATTTCCTCCTCTTTCTTTTTTTATATTTTCAAATTTAGGTCATAACAACTTACACTTCTGCAGATAGCTGTGTGGGCTGGGCTACCATTAAGACACTCCAAGTGCACTTGCCACCATTTTTAGTGCATTTTTTAGTGCCATAAATGCAGCTTCTTTTGTGCATATCTTAGCCTTCACTATGCAGTTCTTGTCAGTTGAATGCATAAGTAACAATAAACTTGCTGTGATATATATATATATGTATATCTTTTTTTTAGAGGAAAGGGCACATCTGTAGCTGCAGTGTGAACTTGTGGCACTTGCTTGCAGGTATTAGAATGCCTGTGTAATCTCAACTCAAGTCACCTGCATTGCTTTAAGTGCATATATAGTAGTTAAAGTCACACAAGCTAAACTCAGTATTGTGAATTAGTGACATTATAACACTTGAATTCACTTGTTAATAAACAAGTTGTTGCCACGGTTCTTGTTACTCCCGCAGCAATTGTTGATGAGACACTTGTTGGCCATCCTGCCACACTCAAAGGCAACATTTAGTGGGGGTGGTGGTTGTGGTTAGAATGCAGTGTCTGTGACTGTGTTTCTGTGGTATGCTCGCAGTGTAAATGCTTGTACTCAGTGTTGCTAGTAGCATAATTAGGAACATGCTCAGCAGAAGCCCATGTCACTTATGTTTCTCCAATTTTTTCTATTGCATTACTTGTGCCTTTGTTCTTATGTGTTCATTAGTGCCACATCTGTGTGTTCCTGAACACCTTTGTCCAAGCCATTTGTGCAAAAATTGTGTGTCTGTGAAGAGGAAGAGTGGCAGCTGTGACTGCATGCCCTACAGGATAGTGAGAGCAAAATTTCAATTTTCATTCATATTGCCCTGTCAGCTGATCATATGGAAGTGCATGCATTAAATGGTGTCGGATTGAGGACAAAGTAGAACACTCAGTAATATATATATATATATATATATAATGATACAAAATATGTGCATGGCCTATTATCATGTTAAGGACCATTTGTGGTTCCACTTGGATCCTTCAGAACATGCAGGGCTACTGCATACATACCTATGCTTACTGGTTTTTCATTCACAATTCATAAGCTGTATCCCATGCAGGTAAAGCAAACTATCACGTCTTCATCACTCATCTTTAAACTTGTGCTGAGATGAGGGATTGCAGACTGGCTGTGAAAACCGTTTACTAGAGGACAGTGAACTCTAGTCAGTGAAAATTCCTTATGGGTATTGCACCATGTGACCACGTATTTTGTGTTTAGCCAAAGAATATTTCTTGACAATGGTAGAAAAACACTAGCATAAATTTGCTCGTATAGTAGGACCACAAGTGCTTTTTTTTTTATAACCATTTTCCTATTCTCAATGTTTTTCATATTGTCATGAAAAATACTGTGTTCTGTTTTCATGGTGTGCAATATACCCAACTGTTTTTGAAAATAAATTGCGTATTATGTTACTCCTGTGTCGTATGAAACTCTTTGTCAGATGTTATTATGTGATAAGAACACTCAGTTATGCGTTAAGTTTTCAATAGCCTTGATTTCTGCCGTATTAGAACAGCTTTCATTATTGCAAGAGAGCACTGGAACACTGCCATCATAGGCAGTTTATACAGAATATGTTCAACCACACTGAGCACAAGTTAGGAGACACCATGTTCAGCAGTGAGAATATGGTATCAACAGTCCAGCTTTTCTAAGCTAGGCAGCACGCAATGACTGAAATTAAAATGGCATTTGGTTACTATTACGTCTTTGTCAGCGGAGCGCTGGGTTTTAGAATTGCTTCAGTACACCCATACAAGATGAAGGGATCATAAAAAGGTGGGGACTAGAAATGGTCAGCAGTGGATGAGTACGGAAAGCCTTGAACTGAAGCCAAGTTACTAACATCAGAGAATGGGCCGTTTGGTTTTACATTGTTTAAAACGTAACAGCGTGAACTCAGATGAGGACATAAACCAAAGCACCTTGCCTGTTCTCCGATTTTTGTTCTCATGCAAAGACTTGCTGTTGCATTTTGAATCTGGAGCCAACATTTTTACAAGGGGACTCGTCATCATCAGGGCACCAACTGCTACTGCTTTCCTTGGGAGGGATTATGCAGTTCCTCCCCAGAGAGCAAGGAGCTTAGGCGGGCGTGAAAGAGCAAGGTGATAATTGATTGAGGGAAGTTGAAATGTTTGAAAGATGGAAGGAGTAGGGTGCTGCAGGTAAGGGAAATAAAGTTGCACATCAGCAGGCGTTGTCAATCCAATCAGTCGTTTTGCAAAAAACTAAGTAAACAGAGATTGGATTCCATGAGAGTGCCACAAATAATTCACAACATGACAAGTGCAGCATAGCTTTGGACTTTTAAAAAAAGGCGATTATTCACATCACTGAAAGTGGAGGTGGCAGTTACGTAGTATCACTAACAACTCTAGTGTGCCAGTCAACCTGGTGGTGTGGTTCAAGGCCATACATTGACTGTGCTGAAAGCTGCCAAATTTGTTCCTCCAATTGTGCACTTCTCTTGGAAAAGCAGGGTAATGTTTTCCCCTCGTGCCCCCTCTAGTGCAGAATGAACTTGGCTTTCAGCAGCACAGTTGTAGTGTGTGTGTGTACGTATCAGTGGCGTCTGGTACCACGAGACTGCCACCAGATCGGGGTTCATTGACATGAATTGTCTCCTTTTTGCATGTGCAAAGCCATTTTGCACTTCGCATGTGTTCCGAACTGGTTGCATTAAAAGGTAACAATTCTTTGTTATGCTCTTGAAGTGTTGAGGCTCCATAGCGTAATTACTGTGTTAACAGCTGTCCAATAAAGAAATAAAAAGACAAATTTTGTCAGTACCCCTTTAAGAGTAAACAGTGCCAACAGGAAAAGAAAACCGAGTACAAATACATGTTTTGTCAAAAGTTTAGAGAAAGAAGTTCACCAGAGATAAAGTAACTATTCATAATAATAATAATGGTTCTTTATTCGACATCAGTATGTGTTGTCAGAGAAGACAAAAATGCCAAAAATAAATGGCTTCGCAAGGTCTCCACCCTTTATGCCGAGCAGTGCAGAAAGGGAATTTCAAAACGGCTAAAAAATTGTAAACTGCCATGTACATAAATAGAATGCAGCTAATAAATTGCAGTATGCAAGAATAAATCGCGTCCACATCCGTAAGCATGCATAATGTGATGACACAGTGTACATGCATTGTGGACATTGTCTTTATAATTAAAACAAGTTAAAACCAACTGATAAATTTGTGAGCAGTAGTACATCATACACATAATCATCATCAGCCTATTTCTGTGTCCACTGCAGGACGAAGGCCTCTCTCCCTGCGATCTCAAATTACCCAGTCTTGCACCAACTGATTCCAACTTGCGCCTGCAAATTGCCCAATTTCATTACCCCACCTAGTTTTCTGCCATCCTCGACTGTGCTTCCCTTCTCTCGGCACCCATTCTGTAACTCTGATGGTCCACCGGTTATCCATCCTACACATTACATGGCCTGCCCAGCTCCATTTTTTTTCTTTTCTTACAGTTAGAATATATATGTCAGTTAGAATATCTGCTATCTCCGTTTGCTCTCTGATCCACACCACTCTCTTCCTGTCACTTAACGTTATACCTAACATTTATCGTTCCATTGATCTTTGCGTGGTCCTTAACTTGTCGAGCTTGTTTGTGAACCTGGAAGTTTCTGCTCCATTTGTAAGCACTGGTAGAATGCAGTGATTGTGCACCTTTCTTTTCAGTGATAGTAATAAGCTCCCAGTCAGGATCTGGCAAAACCTGCCATGTGCACTCCAACCTATTTTTATTCTGCTGTAAATTTCCTTCTCATGATCAAGGTCCCCTGTAAGTAATTGACCTAGATAAACCTACTATTTTACAGACTCTAGAGGCTGACTGGCGATCCTGAACGCTTGTTCTTTTGCCAGGCTATTGAACATCGTTGTCTTCTGTATATTAATCTTCAACCCCACTCTTACTCTTTCTCTGTTAAAGTCCTCAGTCATTTGTTGCGATTCGTTCCCAGTGTTGCTGAACAGGACACTGTCATTTGCAAACTGAAGGTTGTGGAGATATTCGCCGTTGATCTTCACTCCTAAGCCTTCCCAGTTTAATAGCTTGAATACTTCTTCCAAGCTTGAGTCTCCTTGTCAGGCCCCTTTCTTGATAGGTAACTTTCTACTTTGCTTGTGGAGAACCAAGGTAGCTGTGGAATCTTTGTAGATATTTCCCGATATACACGTATGCCTCCTGTACTTCTTGATTACGTAATGCCTCTATGACTGTTAGTATCTCTACAGAATCAAATGCCTTTTCATAATTTATGAAAGCCATATAGAGAGGTTGATTGTAATCTGCAGATTTCTCAATTACCTGATTGATGACATGGATGTCATCCATTGTAGAATATCTCTTCCTGAAACCAGCCTGTTCTCTTAGTAGATTGATGTCAAGTCAGACTGATGCCCTTATCCTATTGGAAATTATCTTTGTGAATATTTTATACAATACTGAAATCAAGCTAATGGGCCTAGAATTTTTCAATTCTTTGATGTCTCCCTTCTTTGATCCAGAGCCTTTATGTAGAGTCAAACCAGTAGTCACTTCACCTCCGGCGGTCATATACCAGTTTTACATATTTCCTGAGAATAAACATTTTGACATTCAACATCCTTTTTATTCAACCATAAACGATATGACTGCTGCCACACTCTTCAATAACTTACCTGCAGTGGGAAAGCCATTCTGGTTGTGTGTAAGCAACCTTAGTGAGGAAATGGGTGTTCCAGTGCTTGAACAGTGTCCTATGGCTCCAGCAGAGCTGTTACCACCGTGGCAGTGGCAGCTCATACAGTCTGACACATTGTTTGTAGAGGTAACTAAACATGCACAAGAGGCACACATTAGAATGCATTTCCTAGAACTCCAATCCAAGTACTCTTGCACTGAGTTTTACAGAGATGCTTCCAAGTCGCATGCCGGGCTGTCTTATGCGGCCTTTGGCCCATCCTTCTCGGAACCTGGTGTACTGCACCTGGAAACAAGTATCTTTATGGCTGAGGCCTAGGCACTGTTGTCGACTGTGAAACATATAAGGAAATCAAAAAACAATTATATTTACAGACTCTCTAAGCATACTAAAGGCCTTGAAGTCACTCTGTAAACACAAACCCTGTACTTGTTGAGCTCTATTCCGTTCTATGTAGAGCATATGTATCTAACCAGCATGTCATTATATGCTGGGTACCTGGCCATAGAGGCATCGAGGGTGATGTGCTAACAGACCAAATGGCCACGTCAATTGCATCGCAAGTTATTAATCCTACCGCTGCGGTCCCTGCCACAGATCTGAAGCCTTTCTTGTGAAAGAAACTGGAAGCCACTGGCAATGCTTGTGGGATGCAGAAACAATAAGCTTCATGTGATAAAGCCACAGTTGGCTTTCTGGCCCTCCGCAACAAAATCACAGCGAACTGATGTCCTATTCTGTCATCTCAGAATAGGACACGCATTTGGCACCCATAATTTTCTACTTACTGGAAATGAATGTCCAACCTGTGGTAGATGTGGGGAGAGGATGACTGTCCTCCACGTCCTTCTGGAGTGTCGGGAAGCCGAATCTCAAAACAGACATTTTCCTCTAGCATACCAGCAGCACATCCCTCTTCATCCTGTAATGTTTTTCGGTCTAGAACCATTTTTTGATACCCATACAGTCCTAGGTTTCCTGAAAGATGTCTTACATGCGATTAGCCCAATAAATTTGTAGCGCATCCTCTCTTCAGAGGATGCCGCTGTGGTAGTAGTTTCGTATAGCACATGCTGCCAGGCCCTTGTATTTCAAGGGCTCTGGTAAGGCAGTAGTGCTCTAGCCAACTTTTACTTCTGACATATTTTGTATATCGTACCATTATTTCGCAGTGCATTTTAATGGTCGTGGTATGTGTCATTATTCAGTACCATAATCTTATAACACATAGATTTTGTGCACTTTACAGTGACTATTTTTAGGCCCCTTTACAGCCAAGTCACATCGACTTCATAAAACTCATCACTCCACTGCGAACTCGCTAACACTGGCATGGAGCTCTTTGGCCATACCTGGCCCTTGCACCACTAAACAACACACATTGATTCACTCAACGTCTCCCTTCTTGTAGATTAGTATAATGTTGGCATTCTTCCAGTTCTCTGGTACACTTGAAGTCGTGAGGCATTGCGTATAAACGGCCACAAGATTTTCAAACATGATATCTCTTCCATTTATCTACACATAAAAAAGGCAAAAAGGATAACACCACACAGTGACAAGACACCAAGAGCAACAACAACAATAAGTGAAAAACAGTAGAATATTGCACAACGCAGACTATAAAATCACAGTAGTCCATTATGCAGGAATGACTACACAAACATTGCTTTTCAGTGTTTTCTTCGTGAAAACTCAGCATTGTGGAACTACATTTAGCAAAGTCATTAAGCACAGCATAGCAAGCAACACTTAAGCATCTGTGTTCGATATGCCGTGTGACTTCTGTCAATATTCTAGGGTTAATGTTGGCACGTGTTGTAAGTTATGATATTAGCTTGCAGTTTACCTCTTCCTTTTCTTTTTCTTGTTCAGCTGTGACATGTAGCGCTTACATATTGCAAAACAAAATAGAGATTTTGCATTTATATTGTTTAGTTTCTTAAGCAGGGCTGCTGTTGGTCTAAGATGCGATGCCTTACTGACCAAGCAGAGCATGTAGATATAGATTTTTAGATGCATTCCCCCATACGTAGATAACAGCATGGACGAAAACAGTGCGTTATAAAGTATAAGGTCGAACAATATGGAAGAAAATTGAGCTACAACATCAAATAATGCCAACTCTATGTCAAAGCTTTTGGACTAAATGATTGACATGACCATCAGAAGACGTGGTTGCGGAAAAATGTAGATCCATTGCCGAAAACAAATCCACCATATCTACTAAACTGCCGTTAATAATAATGAGAGAACATTCATAAGTTTCTTTGGCAGGCATAAAACATAATTGCATTCACCTTTGCAGCATTCACATTTAAGTTATTTTTGGAGGCCCATTTGTAAATGCAATTAGTTATATTAGTCAGGTCGATGCCATATATACCAGAGAAAAACAGGCCAGCATTGTCTACGTAACTGACATAATGGGTGGAAGGATCTAAGCGATCTCATTAATAAACTATACAAAAAGACATTAAAATTCAGTGAACGATGATAACTAAATTAATAGAGGGTAGTAATGAAAACAATTAAAGAAAGGGGGAGGTGGAGGATATGATTAGCTCTGTTCTGAGCAGATGTGAGACTGCCAAAGTGCTGCTGTTTTTTTTTCTTGTCATTATTTTAATAGATTCCAGAGTTTCATTTGGAACAATAATGGCTGTTGGTTGTGTGTTGAACTAATTGATAAGATATAACTACACGTTCTGTCTCTATAATGTTTGACTAAAGTTCTGGTCTCCGAAAGAACAAAAGTTTGACTAAAGTTTGAGCATTTCTAAGTTGTGATCTGTCAGACTAAAATGTTCAATGACTGCTTTGGGGAGTTTCTTGGCTGCACCTGTACAATATCTGTTTAACATTCATTGGCCATTATGTTTTTCTGATATATTGTTTGTTACATCAGAACACACATTCCAGATTATAAATGATGCTAGAGCTAGTGCAGGCAGATTCAATTTTGTGTACAATCATTTCCAGGACTTTTGATGTTTGCCATAGGAAAGGTGCTTGTACGTCTTGCACCTTGGATGAGATCAGGCTGTTTTATTGGCAGTATGCTGAGGGTCAACTTTGCATGCACTAACATGTTTATACTATAGTGATAGACAATCCTTGGTACATCTGGAAGCACTTCTGAGGCACATATTGTCTGGTTTTACTTTGTAATATTTCTCTAAGATGTTGTTTATGATTGGGAGCATGTTCGAGTACATTGTTATGAAGGCCATGTATATATAGCAGTTACTTGGAGTGTGCTTTAGACTGTTTTCTAGCAAATGCAAACTTGCTTGAAGAACTGCTTTAGAGATCTGCAGATTAATTCTTTCAGCTATGGTTACTTTAAAGTTATTTAAGTGGTGGACATAATCACTGTTGCTACAGATCCTGCTATGCATTTGGCTTGCGCAGTAACGATCTCTCACTTACGGCATCATAGGTCGTGGTTAATACAATCTAAATATTGCTGGTTATCCACAGGCTTTCTGCCAGGCCTCATTCTCAATTTTACATGTTCAATGTAAGGCATTGTATTGAGTAAGTTAATTTTGCTAGGACCGTGGTGAATGGTAAACTTAATGCTAGGGTGATAGCAGTTAAAATGACTAATGAATGTATTAAGCGCATTGATGCCATGTTTTCATGTAAGGAAGATATCATACATGTCGCAAGGATTAGTACGAGGTTTTTGGCACTTGTTGGCCTTGACTGGCCCTTATGCCATACGACACACTATATCATAATTAGTAAGAGGTTTTACAGAAAATTTACATCAGATTCTAGCTGCCCCATAAACACATAGGCATATTTAAGCTGGAATGCGGTTTCTATGCTAGCAGTGAAAGTTTGTAGATAGTAGGGTGTAACTAAATTCAAGAGTAAGAACTAACTTCAGCAATGAAAGGTAAACTTAGCAAAATTTGCTTGCGGAGTAATGATTCTGAGACAGCAATTCTTTCAGTAAGAGTATATTTGTGTAAAGGGCAGGGACATACAACCACAAGAATGACTTGGCCAGAAAGGGTTTCCATTACATTAATGCAACCATTAATTTGGAGTAAATGGCCCACGCATAACCCAAATAAAAACCCATCTCACAATGAGTCTCAACGGTAATGCATTTCGCATTGAATCAAATGGCAACATAATATATTGCAACCATCAAAATGATCTATGTATGAGGCTTGCGCTGCAGTGGTACATTTGCGTTTCCCTAAGATCACTCGGTAACATCTATCAGTGGCGGCATGAAGTATTCATGTGGCTTCATGCCGCCATGCGTTCAAACGCTGAGAAACGCTTCATGTGGCAACCGGGCTCCTCGCTTGTGCTTCTTTCTGGACATGCTGCACCATCTACTGGTGCTGTCGAGAAGTCCATGCGTGGCCTCCGAGATGAGAAGCTTGGTGCACCGGTGCCTGCGAACACTGAGAATTGTTCCCTCGCCTGCTGCACACCCAATGGCACACATTCAGTGACTCAAGTTAGCGAGAGGTTCATTGAAGGGTGGCACATACCAGGGGCGTAGTCGGGGGGGGGGGGGGGCTTATGGGGCTTCAGCCCCCCCCCCCCCAAAGTTTTTTGTGCTGTCATGCGCCGCCAACCGAAACAACCCCCGGCGCCGCAAATCATGCTCGATTTTGTCTAGAATGTCCTTTTCATGCTCGAAAAGACAGTTTAGAGCGAACATTGCGAAATCGGGCTGGATTTCGCGGCAACGCCCATGCACCGAAAGTCACATATCGTAACGCAAGGAGCTCCATCCGAGCACAAAGTTTCAAAGGCCTTTGGATGGCGAGTGGGCTCGTCGTGGCATCTTGCGGAGGCTGCAAACTCTAGGGAGCGCTTGGATTTCAATTCTGAAACTTTAGGGTATAAAATTCTCATAAACTTTTGATGCTAAAGGTGCATTGACATTTCCAAAGTCGTGCTTTAGATTTTCAATGTCGAAACTACGTGGGTTTAATGTTGTTATAAACATTCGACGCCAAAGGTGCATTGACTTTTCTAAAGACGTTCTACATCGCACCATACAACAAGAGAAGCCAAATCAACACACTATCCGACAAGTTGACAAAGCACAAAGCACGCAGCGAGGTCCAATGATACGAAGCGTTGTGGTGGTTCATTTGTGCCGTCATGTCACAGAAAATAATATAAACCTTTTTTTTTATCCTGCACCAAAGCATCCATGTCAAGACACTAAAGCCAGCAAAGTGAACCACGTTCTTGTTTATTTTTCTACTTAGACTTCTATTCGCAACGACACATTGAGCCTTTTCTTGTGTGTTTGTTTTTTTGTTCTTGCTACTTGCGGGCTGCTGAACCCGCCAGAGCGCATGCGTTTTTCTTGGGCTGCATCGACCACCGCGTGGCGCACTTCGTTGCGCGTTCGTTTTTCTCTGGCCGAGTGGATTTTCGCCTGGCAGAGTTTTGGACGCTTTCTGGCTAGCAGACGAGAAAAATAAACAATGCATGGTCGCTTGCCGCCATCACTACGGGGACTTAACGGATTGCAACGCATTCACTTGAGCGCAACCTCTCAGGAAAATTTTGTCTTGCCCGTGTAGGATACCGAGTAGTATGCGTATGGTTCTCTGTGGACCATGCGTCTCATGTTTTCTTCGATATTCCTTCGGTACCCACACTAGTTGCCCAACGAGGCATTCGATTGTAGCCAACATGCTTTCCTTTGCGATACTTCATTTCGGCGCCCTCCATGGCACAAAAGAAAAAAAAAATTACTGTCGCGGCGCAGCGAATTGTCGACGTGGTGAAAGTTTTATTTTATTACTTCTATTGCGGAAAATAATGGGCTACGGGACGCTTCAGTTGCCGAGTACTCTTATTATATTATTGCGATAGCAGTTATATAGACACTCCAGGCGCATTCCTGCCGTCACCGTCGCCCTCATGTTCTGTATAAAGTCCAGGGGCGGTAACATCTTGACCGTGCGCTGCATGCTCTATGTGCAAATGAAAGCGTAAGTGGGGGGGGGGGGGGGGCATGAGCGAGCCGACAATGGTGGCTCAGTCTTGTGTGCGCAAGGGAGAAAAGCGGGGAGGAAGCGCGCCGCCTTCCAATGCGCGCCATAAATCGGAGGAGTGGAGGGAGGGAGGGGGCGTGGGGGCTGTGATCTGTCAATATGACATTGTGGTTACGCAGCATGTTTATTTGCCTTGTTTGACGCATCATATATAGTGACTTTTTCTTATATACATAGATTTATTGCTTATACGTATATTTAAATATCTTGTTGTGACGTTTTGTGTATACATATGTGCAGTGAACTTTGTTCCCACTGACAAATTTTTGCCCTTTATCAAGCTGTATCTTCGCAAGTTCAAAGTTTAAATATACTGCCTTTTAATTTATTACTGAATCTTAAAACTATATTGCATACTCATAACAGCATAACCACTAACTGTCCTTTGAGTGTATCAAATTTTTTGCATTCCAGAAGCAATACACATAGCGCACTTAAGGGAAATTTTCTCTTGCCAAAAATGCATAATGTATATGGAAGGCGAAGGTTAAGCAACACTGGAGCACTCCTATGGAACAGCTTACCAACAGAAGTAAAACAAGCGAAATGTTTTTCACTATCAGTGAAATCCCATTATCACTCATTACTATTATCTGCATAGTTTTCATCTGGATTGCGTACACGTTTACCTTTTTCACTTGCAGTGTATAATTTACTAAATACAAGTTCCTTTCTGTGGGTTTCTCGTAGCTAATACACGTACCCTGCCTTGTGTTTTAAATGAATGTTTATGTATATATGACTTACTTATACTTCTTCGTATTGATGTTAAGATTGTGAATTAATAACTAGCATGGATCCCAACTAGCCTTGAGCAAGGGATCCACATGTCCTGTACAACATTTCCTGTGTACTTTCCTACTTTGAATACACTTCAATTTCATTTCATTTCATTTCATTTTTGATTTCATTTTTTTATTCCATTGTATCTTAGCATTTCTAATGCATAAAGGCGAGTCAAATGAAAGTGAGCCAACCCACCCGGCGCAATAATGGTTCAGTTCATTATCTGCGAGGCATGCATGTGGCATAGAGGCATCTCTTATTTACAAAAGGGGCACGCAGGTGTGAGGATCAAGATTCTTTAATGTTCGCATACACTGGGTTGAACATGGTTGTGTGACATAATTGAAACTCCAAAAGTTGAACAGCGTGGTGTCGTGAGGTTTTTGACAGATGAAGATGTTTCCCAAAAAGAAATTAGTCGCTGTATGGCTGCCGTGTACGTTGAACATTGCATTTCATTGGCTACTGTGAAGCGTTGGAGCAAACGGTTCAAAGAAGGACGTGAAAGTTGCAAAGACGATCCAAGACCGTGCCAAAGCCACCATGCAATCACCCCCAACACAATTGCAAAGGCTGGTTAGACAAGAATGGAGGATAAGCATCGATGAACTGGCAGGGCGTGTGAACATGAATCACGGTTCGGGTCACGCCATAATTCATGAATATCTCGGTTTTCAGCTCTTGTGTGCGAAATGGATGCCCAAGATTTTGAACCGCTGCCAGAAGACGGAGAGGTTTGGTGCTGTCTTGAGTCATCTAATCCGGTATCGCAATGAGGGTGAGGAATTTTTGTCTGCACTTGTGACTGGGGACGAATCATGGTGCCACTACTATGAGCCTCAAACATGACGGCAAAGCTTCCAGTGGAAACATTTGAATTCACCACCCCCAAGAAAAGCAAAGGCCGTCATTTCTACTGGAAAGATGCTGTTGACTTGTTTTTCGATCATCAAGGGCCATTATTGATCGAATTTGCTAAACCTGGAGAGACTATCAATCGTTTGCAATATTGTGAAACGTCGAATCAAGAACAAACGACGTGGAAAATTGATGAATGGGGTCATCTTACTCCATGACAATTCCCGTCCCCACGTCGCTGATGTGGTTAACACAAAACTGGAAGAGTCAAGTGGGAAACACTGCAACATCCACCATACAGACTGGACCTGTTGCCTTGCGACTTCCGCATTTTGGGGCAATTGAAAAAAAAAAGCTCAATGGAACCAGATTCGTGTTGGACAATCACGTGAAAGAGTTGCAGACTTTTTAAAGCAGCAACCCAAGGAGTTTTACGGGACGGGAATTGTGCGACTCGTTAGTCAGGGGAAATGTCTAACTGCTCATGGAGACTGCTTTTAAATAAAGTATCCCGTTAGTCATATATTCGCATTGGCTCATTTTCATTTGACTTGCCCTTGTCTATTTTGCAGAACTTTTGCTTTTTATATGTGCTCTCTGGTGAGACTATAATTTCAGTGCAATTACTCACAATACACGACCGTTGACAGCTGCTCCTGCGCAATACATTGGGACAAGGGACAGCGTCATTGAGATTGTTCCCTGCCCGTTGCATATGTACAAAAATGTAAACAAGGTTCTTGAATGACAAATTTTCATTAAAATATTTGTCCTCAACTTGCTCATTTGATGGCCTTTACATTTTCATATCAGCGGCACGCAGTGCTTTGCTGGTTTCGAACTGGTATAGTTCTAAAATTCATGTGATATTTTCTTTACTTATTAAATAGAGAAAAACATGGAGGCATTATTATCAGTTAGTATTTCTGGCACAATTTTTGGGACATACAAGTATATTCTCCTATGAAAAAATACATATTTGACTTGTCTTGACAGTGCATAGCGATCAAGAATTTGTTTGCAACACTTTTGGCAATGGCAATTCAGTTATTACTCATGTATTTGATCCCTCAACAAATTCTATAAGAAGGAGGCCGAGCTGCAATGTGCCCCCTCCCCACCCTCCCCCCCAGAACGAAATTTCTGGCTACACGACTGATCAGAGGGGAAAAAAAATGCACAACAAGATGCACATGTGCAGGTTTATCACGAAAAAAAGGGGAAAAAAAAGGAGAAGAATAAAGAAACTGCATCTCCCTTCCAAATAGACAAGCAGAGCCATTACTAATGCAATTCGTGCCTTTTTCCTGATATGAAAGATTTTCAAAAGATTGCACGCAATAGTTTCCTTGCTTCTGCCTAGAATCTTAATCTCACAATACTAAGGTTCAGACAAGATTCTGGGCAGAAGCAAGGAAACTACTGCCCGAGAAATTTTGGAAGGCTTTCGTATCAGAAAATGAGGCACAGATTGCACCAGCGATGCCCGTTTGTCTATTAGGGAGGGAGATGCAGTTTCTTTATTTTTTTGCCGTGATAAACTTGTGTGCATATGTTTTCTCTACTAATTTTGGGGACTGTAATAAATCACTTGTAAGCATAGGTTGGCAGTATAAATGGACACTCACTCATACTCACTCACCATTATTTATTTATTTTTTATTCACGTCTACTCACACTCACACTACTCACTTGCATTCTTTTCCACTCGTACAGCAGTGCCACTTGGCCAAGGTTGTCTACTCCAATTACTTATTTCAGGCTTCACACTCACGTTCGCATGCATGTTCATTCACAATAGGCACACATTCACGTTCACACTCAAAGGCACTCACGTTCATACTCATGCGTACTCACATACTGGCATTCATTCTCATTCTTACTCGCATCCACTCACACTCACAGGTGCTCACTCACATTCATACTCATGTCCACTCACACTCACGCCTACCCACGCTCATCAGATCTCACTCATGTACTCACAGGTGCTCACTAGGGCTTGTACTCACGTCCACTCATACAGTAGGGTCACCTGGCCGAGGTCATCTACTTTCACTATCTTTTTCAGGCTTCACACTCACTCACATTCACATGCATGTCCAATCGCACCAACAGGCACTCATTCATATGCGCGTTCATACTCCTGCCCACTATCACTCACTGGCATTCATTCTCGTTCATACTTACATCAGTCACACTCACTGGCAATGATGCTTACAGGTGCTCACTCGCATTCATACTCACGTCGACTCACACTCCTGCCCGCCTACTCACGCTCACAGGTACTCACTCACTCACGTCCACTCACACTCGCGCCTTTGAAATGAGTGAGTGAGTGTGCCGACCTATGGTTGCAAGTGTAGCACTTGAGGGCCAATCTTGTTTTTCTTGTGTCTGCTTTATTTGTGCTACAATGGCTTCACCAAGAATCAACTGACTAGCCCAAGAAAAAGCTATCTTGATGTTTTTCATCTGCAGATGCCTTGAAACCTCTCTTACATCTTCGTGGAGCTTACACTCACTTATAACATTATTCATTGGACAAAATGCAAGACCGCATTTAGATACAGTTCACCTGGTTTTATGTTCTGCGAGATGCCTACTATGTTGATACTATGTTTTGGGGGTTGGATTGTAGTGCGGTTAGTGAAATTTTTAATGTGATTAGTAATTTTTGGGAACTCCACACACTTTTCAGTATGTCCGTTTGTATTGAGCCTCTTTCCTGCCAGCATAGGCCACTGGGTATGTGTCCGTATAGACAACTTGGGAATATACAACTTAGGCCGTTGGTTATATGCAACTTACCTCCACTCACATTCACACTTACCCCTTTGAAATGAGTGAGTCAGCCACTGGGTATGTGCAAGAATAGACAACTTGGTCCATTGATTATATGCAACGGAACATGTGCCACTGGGTATGTGCAAAAATAGACAGCTTGGGCCATTGGGTATGAGCAAGTGGCCATGTGACACCATGCATGTGAACATGCTTGGCCAATCTTCCAGAATGGGCTTGTGCCATTGGGTAGGTGCCCAGAGAGACAAGAACAAGAGGCAAGAATAAGTCAGCAACAGGAAATTAGAGTCAGCTACAGATAAGTGAAATAGTCCGCAATATGGTGTCACTACATTGCTTCAATGCAAATCGCATTAACATTGACATTCATCACAAGGTGGGTTCTGCCAGAATTTCTCGTTATGTGTACATAAGCACTTTGGGCAGAGTCTGTAGCACGTTTTATGTTGTGTCGGTCTTTCATTTACAATTTTCTTCTCAAATTTCTACAAATTCCTGAAGTTTAGCTTTTTCTATGTAGGTCGTGGGGCGCTAAGGGCACATCCGACCTTAATCATAAAACCAGTAAAAATTTTATCTCTTCGGCCTAACTAGTGCATGTTTTAAGGTGCGGTCTGTAATTTGTGTTCTGTCAAGTTTGCCAGATTGGAGAAAGGAGCAAGATATGTAGTTGCATGTACTATTAATGCTTCTTATTCACTTGTGCTTTTCTGAGGAGGTTTTTTTTTTCTATGAAACCTCCACAGAGCACTGTTACAAGGTTATTACAGTGGAGCTTTTACACGCTAGGTTCTGGCGGTTCATGAGTGTAGGCAAAAATTATGGCGGTGACCCCAGAGCTAATAGAGCTAAAGCATAAAGTAAAATTGTATCGTCAGGTATGCCCCAGGTGCATTTAATCGTGAGAAGTGTCAAAACATATTGTGATAAAAAAAATATTGTTATAAAAAAGGTAAAACCAGAATAGAAACTGTTTATTGCAGTTTGACGTCACAGGCTCTATAGGCAAACCACGTAGCCTTATTTCAGTTTCTTTCGACCCGTGCAAGGGTAGGCTGTGTGCGGTGAGGACTGCAGAAGAACAGCGCACTTACGAAGAACACTGTTGTGAACAGAAGCAGGAATGTGTGCAGCGACGGTGGGTGGCATGTAATATGGACGAACATTGTACCGCAAACGCCAAGCATATGCACCTTTTCTTGGATCACCCCTACCGATTCCACTCCCATTATGGGTGATCTCAACATAGCTGTGTCTCGGCCAAACAGAAAGTGGTTTGTGGCCTTTCTCTTGGAAAGGTTCGGCATTCAATATTACAGAAACATCAGTGGGCCCACGACGCGTCATCGGTCGTATGATTGGCGTAGCCGGGGGGAGGGGGGAGCTTGGGGGGTCGAAATCCCCCCCCCCCTTTTCATGGAACAGAAACTTTCAGGAGGTGGGCTCCGAAAGAGTGACATGGATGAAAGGGAAAGTCTGAAGGAGAAGGAGGGGGTCGTCATGTCACCGTACCTAGAACTTAGTTTATGCAGTTTGCCCACATCCACTGTGTCTATAGTAGTAGCGTCTGCTTGCCTTCTCGCATCACCATTTCCCTATCCCCACCCCCCTCCTCTTGTATGGGAACTGTGAGCCAAGAGTGGCAAGGCTGTTAATCACTCGTTGCACTACTGTGTTGTTCTACCCATTCTCTGACTCCTCTTCCCCCTCCTCTCTGCTATTTTGTCTAGCTTCCCTCTAGACTTGGGTATAGTCGAAAGGTAAGTGCTGCAATTTCTGCAGTAGTTCTGTGGGGGGTCACATATAATTACAGCTGTCAAGAGGCTAATGTGGCAATCGACGTCCAGGCAGCTCCAGAGGGCATTGTGCATATTCAACGCGGTGCAAAGGTCCAAACGAGTTTCTTGTGTCTTCTTTCTTCTCTGCTCTGCCATGCTCCTTCCATGTATATACATGCTCTGAACCACCGCCGATGGAGGCAAACTTTAGAGAAAAAAGAAAAGCTTCGCTTTAAAAGAAAGCTGATTTGTGCATGCCAAAATATATCAAGGACGTGAATGATGGGCCAGGGAAGCTAAAAAACTGCCACTAAAGACAGGTGGGAGGGCAGGTAGGAGAATGGCCTCTAAGTCCATGCAGAAACTAAAATATAGGAATATTAGTGGCCGTCACACCGTTCAACAAAGCGGTGAATGTTGAAGAGTGCGACAGTGGCTAATGGAAAAGAATGTTAAGAATGGGGAGTGGAGTGATGGATACCAGGAGGGGGGGACGCGCATAAAAGGCGTCAAGAACGAAGTTGGCAGATAATTATGGACATAGGGAGAGTGTCTCATCACTGCTTGATCACTCAACACCAGACAGCCGTGGCCAGTCGCCTAGCTGAGGCTCACCTACCATGTGGCAACACGTGCTGCTTGCTGGGGAGAGCCCACCCTAACTAAACGTCTCAGCAATTTTCAGAATAGACGGATGTCAGGAGACGCAACGCTTTCAAATCTCTTGAAGCTATTGGCCCTTATTTTACTGCGAACAACGGAGCCGTAATTTTTACAAAGGCCTCTATACAGGAAGCAGCCCTGCTTCGGGACTGTCTACCTAATCGGTTCCCGAGTGTGATCAAGTAACAATATGTGTCACGTGACGACTACAATACCATGATTGCAAGTTATTTCCAAAAATCTCTTCAAACAAATCGGACAGCAGGCCACTAAAAGTGAGTGAAACTTGCATCATATGATACTATCGAAGTTCTAGCACAAAGCTTCGTTCCTTTATTCTTAAATCTAGAATAATATAGCATGCCCACAACACTGAAAACGCAATTGGGTGATAGGAAACTTGTGAAATAGTACCAGCTCTCTCTGGTACGTAGCTGTGGCCGTACCACTCACTAGGTCTGGCTGGAAAACAACGGTGATCTCCAATGTTACCTGGGCTGCAAACGAGAAGATGCATGATGGTGCGCTGTCTTTTGTTTTTCTACGGCCCCGATTTTAGCGCTGTTCGTTTGTTCACATCACGTATCAGTCATCGACATACATTATATAGATGCATCGATTCGTAAACGAAATTTCACATTTTTTTATATCATTTTTAAATGTATCATAACGATGAGAGCATAATTTGACGCGAAGTGGCTGCAAAATGTGCATCCTCGTTGTTAAAGCATGCTTGTTTGGGGAGTTTGTCTTTGCGTGGTGTACAACCTCCACACTGAGAGAGAGAGAGAGAGGGAGGGAGGGAGGGGTGAAGGAGAGGAAGGGGCAGTAGTTGTCGGCAGAAAACCCCTTCTGAAATAAATTTTTGGCTATGCCACTGGGTTATGTATAGACCTCACATTGGCCAAGAACCTTTCCAGTGTCGTCACAGAGCCACTGGCTGTATATCATAGCGATCATGAAGTGATAGTCACCTTGGTGACCAAATAATAAATCCAAAAAAGCAAAGAAAAGAAGGTTACAAATTTTAAAAAACAAAGTATGCAATAAAACAACAACAAAATTGTGAAAAAACGAAATTCGTTGTGGTATGTGTCTTTTAGTTTCAATAAACATATTTATTATCAACATATTTATCCCCATGTATACAGCTCCGCTAGTCATCCACCTTCACAGAATGGAATGGCTCCGGATTTTTTTACTACGAATAGCGCTATTTGCCTACTTCAGCCGTTTTTAACCTATATATAAATCAATCATCTATCCAGCCTTTTATGCCGACCCAGTGACCCAAGTCGTCTACTTGCTTGGGCCACTAGGTATAAGCTCCCGGTCATGATGCTGTCGTGGTTGTTACATCACCATTATTCCAGCTTTGTGAAAGCTCCTAGAGCACATCATTCTCAACCGGCTACAACCATTGCTGGAAGACTCAGGGTAAGTTCCAACAACAATCACAGGATTCCGTCCACACCTCTTAACACAAGACATCCTACTGCAGCTGAAAGAAGAGGCAATTGTACCAGCGACACACAACTTCCTCACCGCCGTCCTCACTTTAGATCTTAAAGGGGCGTTCGATAACATCATGCATACAGCAATCTTACAGAGGCTAAACATGCTGGGCTGTGGGGCCAGGACGTATTACTATATCAGAGATTTCCTCTCAGATAGAAAAGCTATCCTAAAGGTCGGCGACCATGCCACAAGCCCTTTCCTACTGGGTGGGCGTGGCACACCATAGGGCACAGTGTTATCACCTCTCCTCTTCAATATCGCCCTAATAGGCCTTCCACCGCTCGTCAATAACATCCCGGGGATAAGGCACGGCTATACGCCAATGACATTACCATGTGGTCATCCACAGAGTCAATCGGGATAATGGAGAGCCACTTGTGAGAAGCGGCATACGTGGTGAGCGACTATGCTAAGTCATGCAGCCTCACCTGTGCCCTCCCAACAGTCGGAGCTACTCCTGGTCTCACCGCGAAATAAGCATGCATCCGACTTGCCCACTATCAACATACAACTGGAGGGACACACCATCGTATCGTTCCATCTCAGAGCGTAAAGACATTGGCAATGGTTTTCCAGTCAGCATCAACACAATATTAATCAACAAGCTTTAGAATACAACAGCCCAAGTTATGCACAGGATCCAACAAATAACAACCAAGACAAGAGGCAAGGGGGAAGTGGACATGCTTTGGCTTGTCCAAGCCTTCGTCATGTCTCAAATACCTAACTTATGCAATTCCATACGCACTACTCAATGTGACGGAATTCAAGAAAATCAACACAATGATCAGAAAGGCATATAATCAGGCAATGGGCCTGCCGATCAGTACATCCACAGAACTCCTACTATGACTAGGAGTGTACAACATGGCTGAGGACTTGATTGAGGCACATTTATCCAGCCAGCAAACAAGGTAGGCGGTTACAGAAGTGGGGAGGTCCATCTTCTGACACCTGGGGCTCTCTGCCCCACTCAGCCATTTACCACCTCAGACTGTGAGCTTATCCCATGCCATCCGGAGCAACATGACCGTACCTCCCCTACCTTGCAACATGCACCCAGTGCACGATGCACAGTGAAGGGAGGCCCGGGCCATACACAAGCAATATGGGAGTCAACCCTCTACAGCCTGCATGGATGCGGGGTCTCACCCCAGACGTGCAGCCACAACAGCCACATAATCATCAGCAAAGAACATCGAAGCAGCATTTCACTCCCCAAAAACAATCCCTCCAAGCCGAGGAAGCAGCCATAGCTTACACGCTCTCCCAGAGGCTGAAGTCATAGTGACTGACTCTCAACAGGTGTGTTGCAGCCTTGGTAGTGGCATAATTCATGCCAATACAGTCGAACCCACTTATAACAATATTCAAGTGCCACGAAAATTGTATTGTTAAAACCGAGTTACATGAAAAAAAAAAATCAAAGTAGGGGATGGCATAGCTGTTCCGAGAAAACTATAATGACAGGGAGGCCAGTTCTCCTGTCCACTTTCCTCCGTCCGACTTCTCATTATGTTGACTCATTTAGCTGTTTCACTTTGCTTCCTGCACGCTCCGATCACGTGTTGTTAATAAGCTGCGGCTGTCGACGTTCAAGAATGGCACTGCTATAACAACTGCAAAGAGGGGTCACGGGCACCAAGTGACATACAAGCTCCGCCGAGGCATCGCTTTGGCGGCCCCAAAAGGCGCCTTTTAAAAAATGCGGGAAGGTTGCTGTGGAAGCATCTCAGCTTGAGAAATCGAGAGGAAACGCTGGGACATAATCGCCAAAAGCATCTTGCCATGTACTTCCCACTAGCTTGCACGAGAAAACCGCATATCTGTCAACCTTGCTTGCTTTATGCGAATCTTGCTGACATTCTTCTCCGAGGCATCCAGGTGCTCCACGTAGTGAAGCAGAAGGTCCCTCGCGAAAAAAAGCCCATGATGGACTGAATCATCTATTGGACCTCCCGTGAGGACAACGTTGAGGCAGCCTGCCCTACTGCGTCAGCACTGCCGTTGTGGCCGTCATAGTTGCTATCTGATGCAAGTACGTTCGCCACGATCGCCCCATCGGTTAGAAGCATTTCATTTTCATATCTATAGCAGCGTGCTTTCATTTCACCGGCACCGTCGTGCATGCCGATCAGCGGGCAGGTCAGCCATCTTCCATTTCAGCAGCGAGTCAAACGAAGCTGAGAAACAACGTGGCCAGGAATGATTGATGCAACAAACAAACACAAGCATGATCGACTTAATCCGTTAGCAGAATTGTGCAGAATGAGGGCCATAGCATAGAGAAGGACATTGGCCATAGAATAAAGAACCAATTGTGAGGGCTTAGTGAGCAATGTGGGAACAGCACCATGACAGCGCCGGCAGCGTTGTCAGTGCAGTTGGCGTGGTCCATTCATGTTTCGGAGGATGGTGCGGCGCAGAGCTATGGGCGCAGCCGATTCATGTTCAGAGAGTGGAAGCGCGACGCGAGAGATGCGCGCAAGGCTGGCGTGCACCTCTCATAGAGAGAAGCGTGCGGCGGCAGTTGTGGTAGTGGGCAATCGTGTAGCGGTACGCATTTCACTTTTTATTTTCAAGGATTTTGCATTCCGTCACCTTTTAACATGGACACCCAGCAGCCAGACTACATCGTTATAACCGCGATAATGCGGCATGCGGACATTGTAGTAAGCGGGTTATTTCCCCATAGAAAACATACAAAAGTTGACGGTGCAGCAGCTTTTCATTGTTATAACTGATATATTGTTAAAACCGGTATCGTTAAGAGGGGTTTGACTGTACACTCAAATTCATCAATCAAAAGCCATCAACAAGATCAGTCACGATCATTTGGGCGCCAGCTAATCAAGAAATTCCTGGCAATGAGGTCGTCGACCACGTGGCTCGAGATTTGACCCACCCAGCAGACGCCACGGAATCTGAACCCAAGCTTGTGCATCCTCTAGTCTCGTACCAAGACATCACACAACATTACAAGCTAACCCACAGAACACATGCACCCCCACACAAGTGACTACCTAGAGAGCAGGGGCGATTCCTCTGAGATCTACAAGTTAATACAGTCCCCCACCCAAGCAGAAATAATCTCATAGCCTCTACACAATTCTGTCCGCAATGCCACTTCTGCACAGAACCCGGGTCCCTCGGGCACATAATAGGGGGTTGCAGACAACAGGCACCATTACATCCTTCGAACCTTTATCAAACCAACAAGTTTTGGGAGAGAGCCTTGGCCAGCTCCGACCTCAAGGATCAGCAATGGCTGATTACAAGGGCCCAGGACGCGGCCCGAGCTCAAGGCATTCTGGAATAAGGGCACCTCTCCAAAGCTTCATTTATGTAATAAACATGTTTATTTTCTTTCTCCAGCTTTGTCATATGACTCTCGTCATGCCATTGTCAATACGCTGTTGTTTTATCATTGTCATCACTTCAGTAACCTCATCCCAAGGTCGTCAATTCCGTTGTGTTCATACTGCATTTGGTGTTCCATCAACGTCAATCTTTCTTCATCATTCTATCACTATGATACTGTCGTCATTCAATTGCGATTATGCCACCCTAGTCATGCCCTCATCGTCAGATAGTCGCCATCATGCATCCGTTGTCAGACTGTCGTCACGATTCCGTGGTCATGCCATCGTCCTCACACCAGCTTCTTCATCCGACTCTCTTCATTGTGTCGTCGTCATCACTGTAACATTGCCACAGAGGTTTCATGATACAGTCATTGTTAAGCCATTGTCCTCATGTCATTGTCAATCCATTGTCATCATGCATTCACTGTCATACCACCTTCGTTGATCCACTGATGTCATTTCTTATTCGTCATTATATTGTAATGATGCTGTCGTCATTCAATCATGATTATGCACCTGTTGTCCTACCATGTTCGTGATGTTGCTGTGGTCGTGCCATCTTAGTAATTTCAGCTTCTTTGTGTGGTTGTCGTCATATTGTTGTTAGACCATCGCTATAATTTAAGAATCGACATCTCATTGTCATCATACCACTGCCATTATACTTCCCTTTGTCGTCCCATCAATATAATTCCTTCTTTGTCATACTATTGTCACTGTGTCGTCATGCTGCCATGTTCATGGGTGACCTTGGAAAGCGGAGTGTGTATATATATATATATATAGCCAAAACAATGGAAGTTTCAGAATTACCATTACAGGATAGGATAGGAATAAACTTTATTTGTCCAACGGTTATTGCTGTTGGTGCCCGGGGCTAGGCTGCCAGGGGTTCATCGCCCGAGGAAAATCTTCCGAGATCCTCGGCAATGGCCCTGGCCCGCTGGACGGCTCACTCCTGGTCGTCGGGTGCCTTGCTGAGGAGGGCGGCTCGCCATCTCTCAGCGAGGCGCCCCGCTTCAGAAGGTCCTACTGTTGTTTTCCCCCTTCCTCCTGGTTCTTCTTCCTCATGGCGTTGGCATTCCCAAAGCACACGTTATAGGAAATGTCACTTCAGGAATATGATCCATCACTACATTGCTGGAATGCTGTTCGCGTTACCATTGACAATCCATTGTGAGATTATCTCTGCCGTAACTTTTTAAAAATATTTGTTTAGGGGTTGAGGTCTGTGTATGTTTGCATATTATCGTATAGTTTGTCTGTGTGAAAGTAGTGCATGCAACATTCAGTGTCACATGTGTTGTTGGTCCGTCTGCCGTCTGCTTAGATGCATTGCATCTTAGCTTCGGAAGAATGTGTGTTACCACTCTTACTGCACACTTCTGGCATGTCATCATCCTTGGCGCGGGACGACGCACTAAATTGAGTCGTTGGTCCCCACACTTTAAAGGGCCCCTTACCAAGCCCCATAGCAAGTTTTGGTTATACGCTGAAAGTTGTTACGTGTCCTCTAGGGAGCGTTCAGCCAGAAAAAATTTTTAAGTTGGCTCATTAATAGCCGAGATAGAAGTATTTCAGTACCGCGAACCCATGATTTCAGCAGGTGGGCTCCACTGCATAGCGAGACTCCCAGAAAACTTGGGGTGTAGTTTGTTTCAGGCAAGGAAAATGTCAGGGTTCTTGTGTATTTGGGTGTGGCGGACGACATTTACGTTTTCGTGTTCAGTGTCAGAAAAAATCATGAAGTCTTATGTGCCCCTTATGCTTGAGTTAGGAGCATCTGTGATAGCTGCATAAGTGACTTGGGTTTGTTTGCAATCCTCGGAAGTACTGTTGTCAGGGCGAGCTATGCGTTTGGTCTGTTTGTATTCAAATCATGAGTATCGACAGTGGGGTTCACCCACTGTTGGTCACTTTGTATTACATAGGCCATATGAAAGGAAACGTGGAATGAATTTTCAAGCAAGAATTGTGATGTGTGGATTGAAATCCAATTTGAATATGTAACAGCTTCCCCTTTGAACATTCATCTTGTGGAGCTTAGTTTTGGTATAGAAGTTGAGCCGCTGACTTACTGGGAAAGTTATTTGCGCTAGGACAAGAGATGCATAGCGTAAAAACACTGTGTCCTTGCACTGTTTTGTTGTTCTAGTGCTAATTGGCTTGCCATTATGACAGACAAATTAGCCCAAAGTACTGCCTTACTGCAGCCTTGCAAGTGCCAATTTGGGCATTCCTTTTGATATTACTTGTGGACTGTCTATTTCAGAACGCACTGATTGGATAGAGCTCCGAGTTCATAAAGCAGGTGCCAATCCTCACCGCCGATTCTCAAGCTCCATCCATTCAACGCACGCTGAAATGGAGTCCACTTAGTGGACACTTACAGAATACCCTCCCTGGACCTATCATTACATATCAGTTATCATGAGACAATCAAGACGGGTGAATAAATGCTTCCAATAAAAGATGAGAAGGCCGATTCAACCCTTCACAGAAATTTTCTGCACTCTGAAATTGTTCCATCTTGCAGCCTTTGAAAGGTTCCTGCAGGATCAACTGCAGTCCCATAGCTCATGTAATGCCATTATAAGCCAAGCTGCCACAGCAGTGCAATGAATTTCACACATTGTTTGATGCTACCCAAAGCCAGATGGTAGTTCACAGAAATAACTCATCAGCTTTATTTAGCAATCCCAGTAAGTATGCCAGAGTAGATGTTTACACACAGTAGTCATTAGGTGAAGTTTACGTATGCAGTAAGGCTACCAGAACATGTTAGCATATTTTCCAACATAGGTGGCAGGCTCTGGAAAGTTTTAAACTCACTGTTAAACTCACAGTCAAGGTACTTCTCACATGCAGCTGCAGCCATGCAGGAGGAGGTTTAGCCATTTCATAGCAAAGCGGAAGCCAAGAGGAGCACCGACACATATTTTAGAACTTGTAGAAACTCTGCCACACACTTCTCACACATAAAGGAATCGCACTTGGCAATTGCAAAGGTTTAATACTAAAGTTGCCTTGAAGTGCTGGACCTAGCATCATCGTGACATCATGACACAGAGCAGAATGTGTTAACCGTGCGTAATAAGGACAGATTTGCGACTTCATGACACGCCTGCCTCGTGACTGCTGAAACTAGAACTGGTTTGTAAAAAGAAGTATTAGTAAATTGTTTAGAGCGTTCTGGCGCTTGCTAGTATTTTTTATAAAGTTAGGAAGATTTGAACCTTCATTTAATGCAAAAGGATAAGTTGAAAATGTTACACGAGTACTCCTCTATGTAGAAATTCAAATTAAAACAAATGCATGTCTCTGTGCAAGCAAAGAACAGTCTAATAAATCATCTATTTACTTGACGCTTATGTTACACTCGTGCTACAGCCACAACTCATGCATAACCACAAGATTGGCAAACAGGAACTTTTCAATCCACAGCTGCTGTAACAGCTGTGTACCATGTGTCCTTGACAAATGTAGTCCTGGGGGGGGGGGGAGGGTATTCTGTAAGTGTCCACCTAGTGGACATGCCCATTCCATCTACTGGTGAAGTGCTTATTGGCTGGGGGGCACCTGTCTCCTCCAAACGCATAACCCAGCCCAGCCAACCAGAACTTCAGCAGCAGATGAAATGGCCAGGTCCACTAGGTGGACACTTACAGAATAACCCCCTCCCCCCGTATTCAGTTCAGCATACACCATGTGAACAGTGAATGTCTCCAAAAGCAGGCAAGTCCACAAAAGCATGCCCGTTCACAAGTGTTGTTGTGCTGAGACTATTGAATATTACAGTTCAATTTAAAGACCTCGCATCCACTCCTGCCATACTCTTTGATAGTCTTTTAGAACTTGCTCTGCACTGGGTCGTTGTTCTGGCTTATGCAACTTGCATCGACGATGAATTGAGAACAGATGAAACTTAAAACTTTCAGCTTCTCTTGTTTTCCCCAGAAACCAGAGACAGACATCTGGAATCTTCCAAATATCACATGCTGTTGTGCACAGTGATTCGTGCAGCAGAGCTCCTCGCTGTTCTGGTGCCAGCAGTTCTCCTTGCAGTGGTGGTGAACCGCAGGCAGCCTTCTCAGTATGAGTGGCATACGGCAGAGCGTCCATGTCATTGAGTCGCAAAGTCAAGTCAGGGTAAATCAAGTATTGTGACAGTGCCTTCAACAATGTGTTTGAGTCGCACATAACACGACTGTGGGTATGGAGGTACTTCAGGATGGTGACATAGCTGAGGCACAGGGAAAAGCGTCGTGACAGGACATTGTACCTAAGGAGAGGCATCCATAATGTACTCAGAAAACAGCATAAAATACCGCAACTGTGATTGAAGCAAGCTTCAGAAAAATGAAAATTTTATGTGAGTGTACTTCTGTTACAATTTACCAGTGCACATGCTTTAATACCACATGTGTACAGCGGGACTGAAAAATAGTTTTTAAGCACATTGACTGCAAATGCATTTAGCACCTACGATGGTGCAGAATATTTTGCAAATAATGAACACAAAAATTTTAGTTTTTCAAAGAAAGGTCAGTCAACTTACCTAACAAGTTTTGTGTCGAAAAGGCTGTGCAACTCTGCAGCAGAACCAAGAGTAAAGTACTCTGTGACAAGTGTGTTGTTACAGGATCCAATATATTGAGGTGTGTAATCAACATTGCCTAAAAGTTGGTACATCTGTAAATTGTGCTGAAAGTCTGGCTCAAGTCGAGCTTCAGTCAAATTTGACAGGACCACAGTGTGGTGTTTCCATTTCGCAATGTATACCTGCAAGGACATGAAAACAGAAGTTGTGTGAAGTACCGTCTCCACGTTTCGCAAGCACAACGTTAACGGAGCAACGTTAACTTTTGTAGTTATTACGATTATAGAGAAGCGGAAGATAAAACGCACATTTTTTACAGTGCCCGAAGCTAGCAAGTCCAGTACGTGAACTTCATACTTGATATCCTTGCAAAGCAACAGATCATGACAGTAAGACATTCCAGGAAGCCCAAAAGTGCCGCTGGGACACACGGGCCTGCACGACAACCTCTCGGCATCCGTCACGTCCTCCCAACAAACCGCCGCACGTTCGCCGTTTTTCCTTGAATAGCGCCAAATGAACACACACACGACGATGCACAGCACACAAAGCTTGACATATAGAGTACTACGCGAACGCATGTAAAAAAAATTATACACGAAAATGAACTTTTCATGCACGCGCACATAACCTTCCCCACAACTTCGCAACTCGCGCCCGCAGTTGAATTGGTTGAATAGACATTGCTGCTTTGCTGGTGGCCTTGTCTGCTGCTGCAACCCTGCAGTCATTTACCAAAATTAAAATTCTGTCAGCATAAAACTGGTTTCGAACGTGTTTGTTGATAAATACACCGGTAGCACAAGAAAATTATACTGCGCAGGTTTAACAAGTTTAACCGTGCTCCAACCATGCTCCAACGACACGTCCAGCATCGCGTTTTCGTTGGCATCGTGTTCGGGCGGGTTTCGGCCTGTTTTGACTTGGTGAAATTTGGCGCGCACTTCGGTCCTTTCGACTTGGCACGATCAGCGTAGTTGCTGTTTGGCAGTTACCTGCTTAATGTAGTCAAGTTTACTGTGCTCACAAAACTGCTACAGTACAGACTTGTGAAGACTGATTTCTGATGAGTTAAAGAAAACAATGGACAACGAGGCGATTCTCGGGAAAATAAGAAAGTGTATCTCAAACAAGAACCTAAAGCCAGTAAGTCCTTACAATTAACCATATTTATGTGTCTTGTTCCACAGCCTGTGTAACCCTGTTGTACTTTCGAGGTGCACCAGTTTTTGCTGAACAATGCGGCCAAAGGTGGATCCGACATACCTGCTATTGCAAAGAAAGTTATTGAAGGTAAATAGTGCTATTATTCCGAACGATTAACACGGACAGAAAGCAGAAACCGTGGTGTTTATTGGTCGCATTTTGCCTTTTCTTTAGAACTTCCCGACAGTGACTTTGGACGAGAACAGCATAAGGAGATGTTTGACATCATCCTTTCTATCTTGAAAAAGTTCGACCTCTCACCTGAGGTGTCCTCTTCACTTATAGGAGTTCTTAATTCTGAGGTGAGTAGCTCATCGTCTCTGACTTGTCATTCACGCTGTATCACTGTTCAGGTCAACACTTCCCTTTTTCTCACTTACTCACACGCGCGCGCACGCACACAGGAATTACACTGGCCCCGGAGATACAATTTCGGTTGGTCCACCAGCCGAAACGTCAGAAATATATCGTGCAAAAGACAACACATGTCGTACCCTTATCTCTCTCTTTCTCTCTGATTCTCATCTTTCTAAATACAAAAATAACGTACAGCGCGAAGGACAAGGACTGCGAGAGACGACATACTCAGTCGTCTCGAAAAAAAAAAAAAAAAAAAAAAAGCTCTGTATGTCGTCTCTCGCAGTCCTTGACCTTCGCGCAGTACGTTATTTTTGATCATGAATTACCAACTAGCCCAAGCAACCTCCCTATTTCTAGATGCGCATGGTCCATTAAAAAATTCTGTCACCACACACACACACACACACACACACACACACACACACACACACACACACACACACACACACACACACACACACACACACACACACACACACACACACACACACACATAGAGTTTCTCACTATAACACCTAGAGGGAAATCTGGCGCCACCGTCTATGGGAGTTTCTTAAGGGGGCACCGTGCCTTCATGGGAATGACGGTATATGTGTCTGGGAGGCGCGTGTTGGCTGGTGTTGTAAGAGGCTTCGTCTAAAACGTGGATATGGCTACACAAATAACGCATTCTCAAAGTAAAATCTTCATAAAATGTTTTCATTCACGCATATTACATCTTTACTTACCTACAATGCATGACCAAGCGAAGAAAAGCAAGAACAGACGACAAACTGTTTCAAAGCGAGGGCAAACCTTGCCGTCTGTCCTCCAACTTTAGCGGCCCGCTGATACTTTTTATGTAACATATAATCGTACATGCAATAACAAGTTCTCGTAGTTAAACAAGACATGTTTTTGCGTAATAATAAAACCAACACAGCTTTTCACGTGCCGTTTTAGCAGAAAATTAATCATTGTGACAGACGGAATGGTGCTTACCAAGCGCGTCTTCAAGGTGTTCTGTCTCTCCGAGAACGATGCCAATCCGTAGTCACAATATACCGGCATTCCCATACATACCACAGCGCAGCATTGCCAGATTTCCCTCTAGGTAATGTAGTGAGAAACTATATATATATATATATATATATATATATATATATATATAGTCATATCATAAGAAGCCAACAATCACTGACACCAAGGACAACATAGGGGAAATTACTTGTGCTTAATAAATGAATTAAAGAAACGATGAATTAATGGAAATTAAAGTGGATGAATAAACAACTTGCCGCAGGTGGGAACCGAACCCTGGAGATACGCTGGCTAACGCTGGTGATGGCGCCGGCTGACACTCCCAGTGTTCTACTAGGACACATAAATACCCAAGAAAGTGGATGGGAAAACGGTGCCGCGGTAGCTCAATTGGTAGAGCATCGGACGCGAAATGCGAAGGTTGTGGGTTCGGTTCCCACCTGCGGCAAGTTTTTTCATCCACTTTAATTTCCATTAATTCATCGTTTCTTTAATTCATTTATTAAGCACAAGTAGTTTCCCGTATGTTGTCCTTGGTGTCAGTGATTGTTGGCTTCTTATGATATGACTAATAAAAATCAGGCCCCTCGGTTAACCCCCTTTCTTCTCGTTTATATATATATATATATTAAGGTATGCCCTAGTTATGTTGCCCTTGTGTGTAGTTTTGATCTTCAGTGTGGCTGATGCCCCTCATATGAGCCATGTCTTCCGGGACAGAAGATAAAGGTTTTAGTGTTGAAAATTCTAGTGTGGTTCTTAAGAGTGGCATCAGTCAGACAGGTATACAGGGCTTTCTATTTTTTTTTCCAACTTGCCTTATACTCAGATCGTGGTTTTTGCACGTAAAACCTCAGAATGTGATTTTTCTTTAGTACAGTACTTTCAGATATCACATATAAAAGAACCATAAATTTCCTGGGATGTGAAAAAATAAAGGTTCGTACAGTATAGAAGAAAACTGGTGGGGTAATGCTCCCATGTCATTTACAGTGCAGGCTTCCTGTGGTGGCTCAGTGGCTATGGCATTTTGCTGCTGACCACGAGGTCGTGGACAAAATGCTGCAGCAGTCATGCACTTACAGAGGTGGAATGCAAAATTGCTCATGCAGTTAGATTTCGGTGCAAATAAAAAACTGAAGAAAGCAAATGAGAATAATAAATAATAAAATTAATTTTTTTTTTGATGATGACTCCAAGGAAGAAAAAGGGTGTGAGAATTATTGAGAGGCGAAAATGCAGGTCAACAAAGTGATTTCAGGTGGTACTCTTTGAAGCTTGGTGAGACTGTGTCAGAAAGGGCTTTTATCAAGGGCATGACCAAAAGCCAGGCGGTTGCAGGTACAGGTGCGGACAGAAGTAATTGGAACACTGCAACTGTGACCGAACTGCACCCAAGTACCCTCTAGCAGCCTCTGAGGAAAGTTAGTTGGATCATGTGTGCGTGCGGGCTGGCTCTCATAGCATTTTCACACCTCCTGATCTGTTGTTCTTTTTCCTTTCTTTCTTTTTTCTTTTTCCTTTCTTTCTTTCTTCTTTTTTTTTTCTTTTTTGCCTGTGGATCGGAGTGTCATTCATGGCTTCTGTGGCTGAACATTCGTTAGTGTGATGTCATTGATAGCATAGCTGTTTCTATAGTTCTCGTGCGTTACAGATGCCTTCATGGCACATGTGAGGGCAGCTATGCTATTAGTAGCATCACGCTAGTGAGTATTCAGCCGCAGAAGCTGTGAACGATTCTCTGATCCACAAGTAAAGGAACAAATGGAGAGCTGTGAACTGGCTGAGTGCCAGCCTGCGCACATGTGTGATCCTATTTCGAGCTTCCCTCCAAGGCTGCTATAGGGCACTGGGACGCAGTTTGGACACAGCTCCCATGTTCCACTTACTTTTGTCCGCACCTGTACATGAACACATGGTCTGCCTTCCTGTCGATCTGATCTTTTTAAATAGCAGTATGAAGTGATGTGAAAATGTCTAAAGTTGTAATGGTCCTAAAGAATTTGAAGTTATGAAATATAGACATAGGGCGTGGTGATCAGTGCATAACGAATTTCTGATAGTGAACTAGAGCTGTAAAGGTGTAAATAGTTATTATTCATGTCATGGTAGTTTCCGCCACCCTTGTTTTGAACAAGGAATTCCAAGAGTATGTCTCATCATTATCATAGGTGGCATTGGGACAATGAAAAAGGTGCTGTGATTGAAAGAATTATTGAGGAGTATATTTATTATGCCATGGGCCCTTCATTTTGTGCCTATACTTCTCCATGTCAGTATGTGGCACTTGTTTCTGTGTGTATGCATGCATGCATGTGTGCATGCGTAGTTTTGCTCCTGATTTGTGATAGTTTAATGAAGATACGCTCTGGAATTAGCCTCTCCGACCGTTTAATGGACACTAAAAAAAAATAGGTTTGTAAGTTACATTTCTAGAGTATCTTTGCCAAGTGGAGGCTCACTATGGCGAATAATAATGTAATGGCAAAAGACGAATGACTATGCTATGTCGAAATAACTGCACAAGTTCTTAGTGATGTGATAATTTTGGATGACATCTGTTTGAGGCTACTTAATTACTTAAATAAAACACATTACCATTGCATTCATAAATTTTTAAAGAAAACAATTGGGTGATTCCATTACACTTGTCCTACTCAAAAAGGATGCACATGCTCTAAAATGCCGTGAAATTCGTAATATTACACTGTGGCATGATTGGACCGATGCTTTGTATATGAAATACAGAAAGGGAAGTTTGACCTTTTTAGCTAATGAGCCAAATTTTTGCTAAACAAATACAGCGAGAGTTTTAAAAAAGTTCTATATTAATATTAGTTTAGCCTGAATAAGTGTTTCGTTTTATGTGGCTTTTAGGAGTCACTCAGCGAGAAAATTGTGGATATGTGTGAAACATTTGGTTGTTCACAGATTGCATTCAATTTCTTTCGATTTTGAACAACACTGCCGCCAGTTTATTACCTGCCAAAGTATGAAGAACAGCTTGACGACTATTGTTCGCAATCGCCACTTTGTGGTACATGCTACAGAGAGTTACCTAAAGGGTACTTGGCTGTTATAGACAAGAATGTGATAATATCCTGAAGCTGATATGAAAATACTTGAATAACTCAATGCTTGCTGAGTGCTATATCTTATGTTGTCTAAAGTAGAAGGGTCACTAAATAGAAGCACTAAATCAGTTTAAGTTGCTAAAGCATTTTTAAAAATTCTTTTGTCATTATTTTACTGTAAAATGTTGATTGTTAGAAGAGAAACTGCAAACCAAACTTCTGTTTCTTTAATTTTGTGCCAAAACATCAGCGATGGTATGTCGATGTAACATCACAGATTTCATAGTATTCTCTTGTATTTGAGCCGTTGTGGCGCAGCAAAAGTTTTCAAAACTTGGGATGTTCTGCTCCTCTAGTATACGATGTATTCCATCTTTACGGATAAAAAATGAACTAGAACTGGGCAGACGCAGTCGAAATCCACAATGTCACGGGAAGTTGGTATGAGAAATTCAAGGCAGCATTGCCACCCATCTTTAATTTTTTTAATCTTTTCTGGCCTATCTAGCATTTGCTTGCAGTAAGAGTGTGTTTTTTCCCCTTTTTTTGTTATAGAAATGTAATTGTCTAATACAGCTCAACCAATTTTTCTCTTTACTGTCCCTTTAACCTGTCAGGGTCAACAAGTATCAGCTATTTTGGGGGGGGGGGGATGTTTTGTGGCATTACTAAAATGCAAGTCTATTACTTTGAGGAAGTTGTCTATGGCTTATCCAGCTTGCCCATAAAGTTTGGAGATATAGTTGTATATGTTTTCTTGGAACCTCACATGTACTGTGAGTTGTCGCTCTGATGGCACCTGTAATGCCTTAGGTGAAGCAAGCTTCCTTAACCTTGTGCAAACAGGGTCCAGTTCAGGAAAATTAGTCTATTACTTACCTATATCAAGTTCGAAACTTTCTTTCCTGCAGGTGAATAACTTGTCCATAAGCACACGCGCAGCTGTTGTATATGATCTTCTTGATTCCTTAAAGGAAGGAATACCTTTGGACAGAAGGCAAGTGAAGGAGAACTATTTCTTTGTTATGTCTCTTAAAAGAGGTTTAAACATTTGAAATTCATTGCTTGCATTTGCTCTGCACTTAGGTGGCTTGAGGTACTCCCGGATTTATTGACAAGTATTTCTCAGAGTGATACTGTTTCTGCAAGGGGTGACAGGCTGTCTGGCGGGCAGTTTAAGAAATTGGTTGTAGACAACCTCTGCTCTTGCCCATGGGAACCTAAATGGGCCACACCATTGGCGCGCATTCTCAGGTTTGTTGTTGTTTCGAATTGTGCCTATGCACTACACAAATTATATTTTGTCGCACCTGAGTAATAGCAACTGTTATTACCGAAGTAATTGCATTGCAAAAGTGTAAAACCTGATTGACCACCACCACTTACCTTACAGTACTAGGAGTGGTCGGGCTTAGTCATGTTCTCTGTAATTCTCACTATAATGATGACTAGTCAGGTGTCAGTTGGTCTTGTGGTGCATATTACTATTGTTTTTTGGCTCTGCTCTTGTTTGTAAATCTAAAATTTATTGTTTGATTTTTGTGCATGCACTCATCTTGCTTTTCTCCATATTGCTACACGCGTGTGGTATTTGATTGTTTGAACGAGGCATGTGGGCGCCATCACTCGAGAAAAGAGGAGAAAGAACGAACTGGGCTCGCGCTGTGAATCTGACCGGTGAGCACTGCAACCACTGTTATAAATATAACCTGTAAATAGCTGCTCGTCTTACTGACTAGTCCTTCACGTAACATTGTGGTGGAGGTGCGGGGTACATGACCAATGCGGTGGCAGCGGAAGCAGATCGGTTTGTCGTCTGGGGTTCGCCATTCAGTAGGATTGCGTGGTCTGGGAGCGAAATACTGGTCATTACAGGTTGTGGACATGGGAATGGGTGCCGAATCAGGTAGGGAGGCAGAGCAGGTGATAGGGATGCCAAGGTTTGCAGTTTCTTGCCGCACAACTGCTTGAATAACGGAAATAGTGGGGGCCGCTTTGTCAAAGGTACCGTTAGGGGGTCGTGGATGAAGGAGGGCCGGACTCGCCGCTTTAATCTCGCGGCGAACGATACGTGTGACGTTCTCTTGAAATGGTCGTGTGGCGGCAAGAGCGGAGCAAGAGGACGTGGCAGGGGTGTTTGGGAGCCAGGAAAACTGTGGGATGAGGCGGCGGCTTTTGGCTACCTCGAAGTGGCGGCATTCTTTGACAATGGCGTTGACGGTAAAACGTCATTATAGACGAGCAAATTGAAGGCGTTGTCCGTGATGCCTTTTAGGATATGGGTCACCTTGTCAACCTCTCGGTCATGTGCTCATCGACTTTCTGGCAGAGTGCGAGCACTTCCTGTATGTAGGAGACATACGATTCGGTCGACGACTAGACACGGGTGGCAAGCTCTTTTCTTTCAGCCTGTTGGTAACCTGACGGGTTGCCAAATAGGTCGCGAAGCCGCTCTTTGAAAATGTCCGAGCTGGAGAGCTCGATCTCATGGGTGTGAAACCAGACGCGTGGTGTCTTGTCCAGATAAAAGATCACATTGGCATGCACAATGGTAGGGTCCCAGTGGTGGCTTTGGCTAACATGCTCATACATGCTGAGCCAGTTGTCAACATCATTTTGGGCGGAGAATGTCCCAGGATTACTGAGACTAGGAACTGTAACGTACGTTGGGGTTGGCGCCGCAGGTGTAGGTGGCAACGGGGTGGTTCCATCGAAAGCCATGGCTGAGAAGATGACGGTGCGGCGGCTTCGGAGCTCTGTGGTGAGGACGGGGAACGTTTCACCTCTACCACAATTTACGCGAAGGATGAGTCAGTAAGATGAGCAGCTATTTACAGGTTGTATTTACAACCGCAGTTGCAGCGCCGACCGTTCAGATTCACAGTGCGAGCCCAGTTCGTTCATCCTCCTCTTTTCTCGAGTGATGGTGCCCACGTGCCTCGTTCAAACAATCAAATACCACACGCGTGCAGCATAAGTATATCTAATACTATACATTCATAAGTGCAACATTTTTCTATTCAATTCCTCATTACTTAGTTGATCATGTTCTGTAGCTTGTATAATATGGCAATTCCACAAAGCCAAGGTTAATTGCTAACACCTGGAAATTTTTAAATACTATTGTGACACTGTGAGTGTTTGACCTGGTATAATTTGGTACTTATTTCACTTCTTTTTAGCTAGATGGTGGTATGGCCGTACCATAAATGAAGGGCAACAGAAGAATTTTATCCTAGAAGTGACATGTACGGAATGATTGTTTCGTTTTGTGCATGCAGTTGTTGTGAAATGACCAGTATGCTCCCTAGAAATATAGCTGGTCTATCGTCCACCAGCAACAGCAATGACTGTTTCCGAATGATGAAGACAGTGGCGCTTCACGCTGTTCTGCTACGGCGTGGCACTCGACCATCTGGCTGAAGTCGGTTTGGCATAGACCAGAGCCCAGCCATCCACTTCTTGTGTGCTTTTCTGCCGTCGCATGGTTATGCCATTTTACAGTGATATTAAAGCGAAGCTTTCTTTGCCTCTTCACCCGACTTTCTGGGTACTGCTGTGATGGTCCTGCAGTGCATACTGCTCGGTTTCTTGCAACACCACCAGATGGCGCTCACCTCCTGGTCTTGTTCACGTGCGCTGCTGGGTTTCTTGCAACACTACCAGGTGGTGCTTGTGTCCACGCATCCCGGCCGGCGGCCCCATGACAGCATTGCACAGTTTGTGCACATGGCACATGCTCTGCTTGCTTTCCTATGTGGAAAAAAAAAAATGCGGGTGCTGGGCTGTGCAGGTTGCATTCTGGGCTGTGATAGCGTAAACATTACAATTGTCCATAGGCTGAAGAGAGCATTTGGAGCTGGTGTCTCAACAGCATGCTGTCTATGTATGTAGAAGAAGCACGTAAACGCATGCCGGCAAAATGGCTCTAAAGTATGCATTCAGCGTTGAGGACAACCAGGCCCGAAAGAAGCGTCGCGCGGAACAGGACCATCTTTACTACGTAGCGAAACATGATGCAGACTGCAAATGTATGTATACAATGTATACATACAATTATATTGAATCACGTGCAGCCACATAATTCAATTAAAGTTTAAGACTTCTGCCACGATGCGATGTGCCATGTGAGGCAATGATAATACTCAACCCTCTGATACATTATAAACAATGACGCACAACACCTCAAGGAAATATGCCTTCCTGTGTGTTCTGTGGACTCCGCGGACAAACAGCAGTGGTGCACACAAGGTACGTTGTAACATCAACTCACCACTCTTGTATTGGACTAAACACTGAAGAAATTACACATTTGCCTCCAACATCCCCGCTAATTATCTTCAATCAAAGCAAACAGCATACAAAACTTCACTTACATTGAATCCCACAGTGCGTGGGATCCATCGATTTTTTATTGCGGGTTCCATCAGATAGTCTTGCTGCATAATGTAGCAGTTGTTTGCAAAAGCTTTTTTGCTTTCTTTATTATTCCTTTTTTTTCTAATCCTTTTAACGAGCTATGTATGCCTCTTCGACCTTGCTCCCCCTACCCCCCGAGTGCCGGGAAACCAAATAATGCGAGTACTAAAAGAATGACTAGAGCTTTTTTCAAAGGATTTTTATTTAGCATTAGCAATAAGGTGTCACATGAAAATAGGAGCTGTACAAGAAAGCTGTTTCTCCTTGAGGTTTCCTCAAGTGATAATGAACCTTTTCATAGCTTCAGCACTTAAAATTTTTCATCTTCTCTGTTTTCAAATGATTTAACTGCTCTTTCTTGTTAATCTTTCCATTATTACTAGATTTCATTAGAAATGCGGAGCTGCAAAAAACTTAAAATTTCACTATGTCACTATACAGTGATTTTTGCTTTCCATTATCATGGCAGGCAACATAACTTGAAGCATCCAGACAGCTAGGTGGCATAACTTAATTGCGGCAGCATGCAATTTTCTTGAAAGGTGTTAGAAAACATTGTCTATATCTTATTTTGTTTAACTTAGTGCATTTAGTGAAATGACATAAAGAAGCAATAAATTTCTATTATAGCTGTGTGGTATTTGTTCTTACCCACCAGAAAATGTATAGTTCTGCAGCTTTTTCTGTAGATGCTTATTAAAGTAAATGACTTTTTTGTTGTTACTTACTCATCAGCATCATCATCAGCCTATTTTATGTCCACTTCAAGACAAAGGCCTCTCCCTGCAATCTCCAATTACCCCTGCCCTGCTTCAACCGATTCCAACTTGCACCTGATAATTTTCTAATTTCATCACCTCACCTAGTTTTCTGCCATCCTCGACTGCACTTCCCTTCTCTTGGAACCCTAATATAACCCTTTGTAATGCACCCTAATGTAACCCCATAGCACCCTCTGCACCATTCTGTAACCCTAATGGTCCACCAGTTATCTAACCTATGCATTACATGGCCTGCCCAGCTTCATTTTTTTATCTTAATGTCAATTATAATATCATCTATCCCCATTTTCTCTTTGATCCATATCGCTCTCTTCCTTTCTCTTAATGTTACACCTAACATTTTTCATTCCATCACTCTTCGCGCGGTCCTTAACTTGTTCTCGAGCTTCTTTGTCAACCTTGAAGTCTCTGCGCCATATGTTAACACTGGTAGAATGCAGTGCTTGTACACTTTTCTTTTCAGTGATAGTGGTAAGCTTCCAGTCAGGATCTGGCAACGTCTGCTGTGTGCGATCCAACCCATTTTTATTCTTCTATGAATTTCCTTATCATGGTCAGGGTCCCCTGTGATTAATTGACCTAGGTAAACATACTCTTTCACAGACTGTAGAGGCTGACTGGCGATCCTGAACTCTTGTTCCCTTGCCAGACTATTGATCATTATCTTTGTCTTCTGGATATTAATATCTTCAACTTCGCTCTTACACTTTCTCTGTGAAGGTCCTCAATAATTTGTTGTAACTCGTCTGCATTGTTGCTGAATAGAACAATGTCATTGGCAAACCGAAGGTTGCCGAGATATTCGCCGTTGATCATCACTGCTAAGCCTTTCCAGTTTAATAGCTTGACTACTTCTTCCAAGCATGCAGTGAATAGCATTGGAGAGATTGTGTCTCCTTGCCTGGCCCTTTTCTTTATGTGTATCTTCCTACTGTTCTTGTGGAGAATTAAGGTAGCTGTGGAATCTGGGTAGATGTTTTCCAGGGTATTTACGTAAGCAGTCTCTACTCCTTGATTATGTAATGCCTCTATGACTGCTGGTATCTCTACTGAATCAAATGCCTTTTTGTAATCTATGAAAGCCATATATAGAGGCTGATTGTACTCTGCGGATTTCTCGTTTACCTGATTGATGACATGGATGTAATCCATTGTAGGGTATCCCTTCCTGAAGCCAGCCTGTTCTCTTGGCTGACTGAAGTCAAGTGTTGCCCTTATTATTTTGGAGATTATCTTTTGGCTATGTAATTCAAATTTTCTTGCATGCCAATAGACAGTGTTATAGAGTAGTCAAAGCCAGTATGCTAGCAATTGGCATGGAAGGATGAGTGTGTGTTTTAAATAGATGCCCAGCACCAAGTTTGAACAGTAAGTATCATGAAGTAAGCTTAATTGGTATTATGCATATCTAGAAATAGAAAATCAGCTTTTTTCATGCCCATTTCACATATTGGATTAGGCTACCTTTCTAGAACTGTTCAAATGAGCACGTAATAGATTTCTCTGCTATATAAAGTAAGATCTGGCAAATCAGTTCTGGGAAATCCTGCAAGGTGGAGGAAGAGTTGGGAAAGAGAAAATTGTCATCCACCCAAATGTAGCACGACACTACAAAGGAAACCCATAATGGTTTCTCAGAAAGGACGATTCACAGTTGAGGATAAACCCATCCAGGGTGTGTTTTTGCTTCACTGCAAATCTTTCTTCCTAAGAAACCCATATGGGTTTTCTTTGTAGCTTCATGCTACAATCGGATGGGTGGCAGTTTTCCCTTTCCCAAAAGAACATTTAGATAAGCTGCACTGGCGAGTTGTCTTGAAATGTGCTATATTCTTGCGGCCCAACAAAACATTAATTTAAATGTCTAGAGGCCATTTTAAGCTTATGTCCAAATGGCTTTTTCAGACGTCCACATAATGTGCACTGCTCTGGATTGTCTGTTGGACAACCAGAGAATGACCTTCGAAAAACCAGACCTTTGAAAAAAAAATGGAGAAATATGCTGTCGGAATACATGCGGTACACGAGCGAAAGAAAAGCACAAAATAAAATTTGCAGAGAGGCACGTTTGGCTGAGAAAACTTGCATCATGCCGTTGCGGCAAGCCAGGCCACAGTAGGTATTCTGTAAGAATGCACCTAGCGAACTGTCTATTATGGCCACCCCTGATTGGCTGGAGCTGTATGAGCAAGAAGTAAAGTTGTGGATGCATGCTTCCTTCTTGCTCAAGAGTTCTAGCCAATCAGCATTGGTCAAATTTGACAGTTCACTGGGTGGACTCTTACAGAATACACCCCAGAAACGGAGACAGCGGGGAGCGCAGTATTCAGACTGTGCATTAATTCAAGAGTGTGTGTTAATTCAAGAAACTTGCAACCTGCTCCAAAGGCATTTTAAGCCGCATTTCTGGGGACCCTAATGGCCGTTGTTGGAATACCGTGAATAAATTTCTGAATGTGAACAATCTTTGAAGAATGTGGTGTTCTATGCTCACTTTCAGTGAAATTCCGCTTGATGCATCAGAACTTGAATTGGCCATTCCAAAAATGATGAGGGTTTTGCCAAACCTTGATTTAGCTGAAGTTCCTCCCCTTGTGTACCAACTCCTGCTGTTCTCCAACCAAGTATGTTTGTTATATTATCTATCTGCCATTCTTTCTTATGACTAGGGTGTGAAGTACATATAAAATGTCTGTCCTATCTTGCAGGAGTGCACTGAAATACTGATAGAGTCTGTGGTTAAATTCTTCAGAGAAAAGGACATGGAGATGGAAGAGTTGCGGTATATATTGCAGTCATTTGTAGCATTTCATAAGCTTTTTGATAAATACAATTGATAAGTATTCTTTTTCTAGGGCATCTGCTGGGAACGGCAAGGAAAACCTTGAACAGACAGAGGCCACTGTAGTTCTTCACATTGTTTTTGCAGCACGTCAGAACCCTACCATCATAAACTTTTTTATTAAGATGCTGAAGGTGAGCTCACTTTTCTTCAGTATAGTAAAATAGAAAGTTTGAATAATAATAGTAATAAAAGATATTTATATGCCCACTATGCTTGTGGCATTCCATTCAGTTCATTCCTGAAATGATTATACAGTGAACTCTCACTCGAGTGAACTTCAAGGGACCGAAGGAAATAGTTCAATTAACTGAAAGTTCACTAAACTGAATATTCACTAGACCAACATAAGACATGACATACAGAGTCAAAGTTTGAAGTGCAATTCATGGAGCAAAAGACATGGCATCCATAACGTTAGAAATGTGTGAAATGGAATTTGTACATGATGTTACGGTGAAGGGAAGGAAGAAGTTGGATTGGACGAGAGGAAGACGAAGTCTGGCAGTTGCCTGAACGCCATTAACCTCAGTTGTAAATATACATTATTTTACACTCGTGGGCCTGCTTTCTTCCTGCAACAATATCAACGAGTACAAGGTTCATAACAGTTATAATGCTGCCTTTCTCACTTAGAAAAAAAATCTGTAATCTTCTTCTGCACTTGTACTTTTAAAGCACAGGAAGTAACAAAACTGTCCAAAGAGTCAATGTTTTTGTACACTTCTTCTGGAACAGCTTGCTGTTGAGACACAAAGTCTCTCCACTTTCCAATGTACCCTACAACCTCAGCTAGAGTTATAGGGCTTGAAACTGGCTCGGCAGTTGCCTCTTCTTCGTCTCTTCTTTGTCTTCTTTGCCTCTTCTTCGAAAGAAAGAGACTACGACCGTGCCACGACTAGCCGGTTGGAAAAAAACACACACCACGTGGTCTGTCGTGTGACAGATGGCCGCTTTGCTCTGGTGGCGTTGTAAGCGCCAGCGATGTTACTTTGTTCATGGCCTCCAAGATTACATGCTTGCAAGTTTTGTGCGGGCGATCTCGGAGGCCATGCCTCGTTGCCATTCGTTTTCCGCGCCGCCGCTTTGCCCCAGGGACGCTGTAGCGCCAGCGACGTTACATTGCCGCAGGAGCGGCAGTTTGATGAGGGCGGGCATCGGTTCTGATCGTAAAAACAAGCCTTGGTCCTTTGAGTGAGTTCGTTAAACTGAAATATTGACTGTTCCAAAATTCGTTTAAGTGAAACATTTTTGCATAGAATTTATAAGAAAACTGCCGGGGATTTTTAAAAAGTTCGTTATTCTGAAATATTCGATAAACTGACGTTCGTACAACTGAGAGTTTACTGTATATATATCAACAATTTTGAATTGCGTTCATTCTGAAGGTGGCATTTCAGTAATTTGTAGGTAGCCAAATTGATTGATAATGGCTTTTGCTTTGTACATTGGTGTGTGTAATTATCTAATATAATATTTGTCTATAGCTGCTCACTTTTATCCAAGTTCTTTGAGGAGTGTCGAACAAAAACTACTGGATTGGTAAAGAAGTCTTATCTCACCTTGTGACTAAAGGTTTGCAAAAAACAGTTACAAAGCTGTTTGCATAGTTGCAATGCATTTGAAGCTTCTGCAACCCTGTTTATTTATTTTATGAAAAAAAAATGGTGCCACTCTGAATGCCAGATTTCAGGCAGGAGTGGATGGTACATTTGAAGTAACACAATACAGAAAATTTTGGTGTATCAAAGGAGCAATATGAAATGTTGAGCTTATAAAAATGCAGTGAAAAAGGGATCAATTGTTCAGAACAAAAGCCCAAATGAAATACAAAGTAAAACAAAGTGATATCGTACTACAGCAATTGCAAATACCACTTATATAATATAATCAGAAGTGATGAAACAGAAACATAATGTCAAATACTAAGTAGGGCAACTCCATAATGTTATGCCGAGAATACCACCTACATATACCACCTAAAATGATTATAATGTCGAGTACAGTATTGTATATGTACACAAGAGCATGTCCAGTTATAAAAGTGATGAGAAATCCAGTCATGAATTTGCGTGCAGGATTAGAACAAAGCACAATATAACATAAATAAAATGGAAGTGTTACTAAGATAGTGCAAGCAATGCACGAGCGTACAAATTCAGATCAGTGCTTTCTAGAACTTTGGGTGGCAGATTGTTCCAGTCGTTACTCCTACGAGAGAGATGAAAGAATACCTATATAAGAATTGGAACCAAATTTTATTGCTATATATAAATTTATTACAAATGCAATATACAGGAAGAGGTCCCAGAGTCGGACTGAATTGGGACCTCCTGTACATGGTATACTTGAAAAGAAAACTTAGTTATAGGCACAACATTAAAAAAAAACAATAACTATAAAAAAATTATAAGGACAGCAATAATTATAAAAAGTACTAGAACACGAATTAAAACAATTATGTGACAAGCTTAATCAGCAACATATAGAAATATAAAGAAATTGAAAAGCAGTGTTTTAATTTCATGCATGATTAATATACGTAATACAGTTGAACTATGCTGTAACGAAGTTGTACTTGCAGAGAAAATTTTGTTAGATCGCAAATTTTGTTAATTTGAGATTTTAAAGTTTCAGCATTAAAAACAACTTCACAAATTCCCAGAGCATTCCTGATGGATAGTATCTTGTTATTAAAGGGACACTAAAGGCAGATACTAAGTCGACGTAGACTGTTTCGTGCCAAGAAAAGACTTAGTTTACGAGAAAACTGCATCTGAAGGGTCCAAATACCTTTTTCGAAATTCAAATCTCCCGCCACCGAACCAGGGGTGTGGTGACGTTGCATACACCATCACCATCCTTTGCTGCCGTCGGTGAGTAAAACGGCGCCTGACAAACAGCGGTACCGAGCTAAGACAGAGCAGTGGATTTGCTGCTGCAGCTGCTTTTTGGTCAAGTGGCGTAGACCGTTCAGGCATCCCGCGACATCACATGCAAGTGGAATTCTCTGCTACTTGCAGTTTGTGAGAGTTTCGCGAACCAGCAAAACCAGTGCAGAACTATGTGATGACGAAACTACTGGAACGTAAAAGCGTCGGTGGAGCAGAGTCGAGCGAAAACGAAACCTTTCAACCACCAGCGTTGTTGTCAAGGGTAATGTCAATCAATTCCTTTTGTCTAAAAATGAAATAGAACTGGACAAGTAGCATCTTCTTTTGTCCTGTAATGCAATACAGTGATGTTTTTATAACGAGTGGTTGAGCACTAGTGACAGAATTTAACTGAGAAGTGCTTTCGTCATCGGGCAAGTGCTTGAAGAACGTTAATAATCCTAATTGAATAATCAACATAAGCCTTAGTTAGCACAGGCAGTAATAAGGAAAACATGCTGGTGCTTAGTGGTAGAAATAATTGGCACTTAGTTATTCTTATGGCTTGTGTTTTAGTGCTTAGTTTTGTTTCCTCTTTGTGCAGGATAATGTTCCGGGCAGGCTAGGTATTAGTAAGAGTCCACGTCGCAACTGGAGGAGCTTATTGAGAAAGAAAGCTGTCATTGGCTTGTGTATTTAGTAGCTTGAGTTTTATTTTTCTTGTGGCACACAGGCTGGTAGGATAAGCTGAATCTGCTTCTCTGGCTGCAAGTAGTCCGATGCTGATACTTTTAACCACATCGTATGAATCCTTGCAGCACCTCTAGTAAATTTAGTAGGATAATTTCAGCTCTTTCTCTGGGACATTTGGCATCAGTGAACAGTCAACGACAAAAGTTTACAGACCATGGGATGTCGGAAAACGTAGAATTTTTGAGAAGCCTTTAACAGTTGCCAGTAAAACGGTATATTACATTGTTGTTTTCATATAATGGTAGAGGGTGGAAATGAGAATACCAGGCTGCGTAGTGAATCTGCGGAGATATTCAGCTTTTTCTCAGATCCAGAAGTCCGTAAAATTTTGTAGTTGTCTACATTCCAGAGAACCATGGCTGCATGCCTGTCTTGCTGGCACATCCCATCAGGACACTAGCAAAGACGCAGAAATGAGATAAAACAGTGGTGAGGACAGCGTAACCTTACTCATAGTGGAAGATGTGTCCTGCCTAAATTGAGACATCTTGACATTTTGTCACTGACAGTTCTTTGTCATGTGGTGCATCTTATTCCACTCCTTAATATATTCTCTGTTTTGTTTTCATGCGTAGGTGAGGCAGATGAAAGCAGAGTTCATCTTTGGCCAGTTTACACTTACACTTGCACTGGCACTTGCCAAAACACGACACTTCACGGAGCAGGTGAGGGAGGTTATTGTTATAGTTTATAATTCGCTGTTGCTAATAATAATTATACCTGGCCAGGTACTCGATGTCCTGAAATCTGCGGCATCATTTCATGTTCAAAGGCAAGCCAAATATAGGGAGTATATGTGGATTCGAGAAATGATTCCTGTGCCAAAGGACATCAAGCAGGTGATTGCGAATATGATCCAGCACAGGTTGGTCTGTTTAGCTGTTTTGAAAATTGGTCTCTTTCTTCCTGTAATTTTTTTTTAAAGAGAGTGCAAGTTGCAGTTTTGAAGCACATCTTTATTGTTACCAAATCTCGGATTATAAGACCTGAGGCAATGCTATAGTTTTTCTTGCTGTATTAAAAGTATTGACTTTTGAGGTAGCTTCTATATATTTTATGTGGTGTACAGAAAGAAAATGCTGCTGCAGTTGGTTTTTTTTTCCTTTTTTTTTTCCTGCACTTCAAACATTCATATTTTGCATTGACTATCATGACTTTTCACTCTGAAGGAGCAGTAAACTGAATTCAGTTTTGGATATGTGTTGTATAAGTCATTACTGCACCAGTTGGGGTCCAAAGCTGTAATTTGGTATATTGACGAAATGTAGAAAGGGAAGAGACAGCTTGTGACTGTGCATTGCCCTCATGGTAAGTGAACAACACAGATGTGACTGGTTCATACTTTTCAAAAATACATTTGTGTTTCGTCGTATCCTCAATAAAGGCGTTGTGTTGGATTTATATCTGTGATGTTTCAAAGAATACAAAAGCAAACAAGTACAATCCAGCATGTGTTCACCTTAGACTCTATCATGTCCTTGATGAAGCTGACCTGTTGCAGAGCAATTGGTGATAAACAGTTGCTCAAAACATTCTATAAATTGTGGTTCTTGTGTCGATGTTTAAGAAACAAACGCATTGCCATTTTATTGCGATTTCTTTTTCAGCACATTTTTGTTCAATTTTTCAATTTACCATATAGTGCACTTAAATAGGTGCTCTGCTCATGTAAAAGCCTGACCCCAACTTGGCAGTCCAAAATTCCAGGGGGAAAAAGTTACAAAAGAAAGAGGGTCGCTGCAGCTTGTCTGCTGCTGATTCCGGGTGCACAGCATGCGGCATCACCAAACATTGTTATGAATAGCTTTAAAATCACTGGTGTATCAAATGCAATAGATGGCACAGGAGCCAACTGTACTAATGAGTGTGCTACCAAACCAAGCCTTATCAATGGCAGTAGTGACAGTGGTGAGGACTATAGGGGCACTAGGCCCCTGATGTGCATGCATGAACAAATTAATGCGTTATAAAAACAATAGCGCTCACTCTTTTGGTACAAAGCTATCACGTCAGTTACACACAGCTAGAAAAATTGGACCAAAATGATCCGCCTCCAGGCCATACCACGTCAAGATAGAAAAAAAAAAAAAGTGTGGCTCTAACATGAGAGTATGTGGTATTGCAAAAGTACACTTTCTTTGAATACTTAGATCTAATGAATGAATCCCTTTGGACAGACAGGTGTATAGTAACACAATGTTTAGCTTGAATTGTAGTTCTAATTTTATGGTAATTGTGCCAGTCAAGAGGAATGTATTGAGGTACATTGAGGTTAATCAAACAAGGGCATTGCAATAGATGATTCTTTTCTCATTTGTACTTTTTCATCACATTTAGACCATATTCTGAACATCTGCCATGACATGGTGGTCATATGGCCACTGTTGTTTTGTTGAGAAATTAAAAGCAAGCTAAAATGATTACAGAACATTTTTGTGATAACTATATAAAGGATGTTCAAAATGTAAATTTCGCTATAATACCTCAGTCATTTGTGTGCATTAATGTATATGTTCACACTTCAGATAATTGAACACTTTGACCATTCCATCCAAATGTTTCTAGTGTTTTCTATAACTGCCGCTCAAAGTGTTATTGAACATAGTACTGCTGCTTATTGTTTTCTTTGGATTTTCCTTGCCCTATATATATAGCAAATGTGGCTGGGAAGAATCATCTCAAAGCCTTGTTGAGTTTGGTTTTTTGCTCATGGACATGTACAATCCACGTGCCGGATTTGGAAGAACTGGGCACAGCACTGCTTTTGATTGCTGCCAACTTGGACAAGCTATCATTCTTGACACATTCAAAGTTAATAGGGATGCCTGTGGCAACATTATGGACCTTGTTGTTGATCGCTTTCTGTCCAAGCCGTCTGCACCAACAGATCATTATTTTGGTATGTCTAGACTAATCAGCTTTTTCTTTTGTTGCTTTATTGCGGCTCGTGATACTTTCTTTGGAACGTAAGAATTGTCCACAGCTTTAAGTTTGTACGGCCCGTCGGCAGCTTGGAGGTGCACTTTATGTAGTCGTGAGGGTTTGCATTTTGGGCCGAGTACATAATGCACCATTGCAATTACTGGTGGTAAAAATGTTAGGGAAGGAAGGAATCAGACAGATGGAAAAGACCAGTGTTTTTCTGATCTCTTCTGCAACCATGTTTACCACAGGAAACTGTGCTACGTTACTCCGTTAACCAGGAGCCTGCCTTTCAGCTTCATATATTAAAAACCTGTTTTATTAATTATAGCTGGGCAAGTGTTTGGTATTGGGCATTTCAAGAGTTTATGGCTCTTGGAGTAGTTTTCTTTAATTTATAGAATCTCTGCTATTCATATTGGAAACTGTGTAGAGTATAGGTTCCCAAGCTTGGCTTCCAAGAACCCATGGGTTCTGCATTCATCATGTTTTGGTTCCGTGACCACCTAGATTGAAGATTGAAGCATTCCCCTCTTTCCCTTGCTTTTTTGGCACACTTCTAACTTCGGCATTGTGATAGACACAGCTTTCATAATTTGAAGTCGGCACTGTTTTTCCTCTGTGCTTTTCCTAAACAGTACCATGAACTTATTACCAACTCACCCACGCTTCCACCCTTAGACGCCACTTTTTTTTGGCTGTAACATGTGCCTTTGAGCAGGCTTTCACAGGCTAACCCAAATGAGTTCTGCAGATAAAAGCAGAAGTTGGTATCTACTCATTTGAAAGCAGCATGAATATAAAAAGGAAACCCATGCAGGTTCCTAGGAGGGAAAAAACATGCATTTGAAGAAAAATTTGCTCAGGTCTGGGGATGGAACTAGGCTCCAGAAAAGTGGTGGTCCTGGGAGCAATCACTAAACCAGGGCAAATATTTTCTCAACTGTAAAGCTTCCCTTTCAGAGCACAAACAGCATGTTATGTCTGCAACTCACACACTGTCTGATCAACTAGCCTAATATTCTGCATTAGCTCAGAGCCTTTTACATTCTTTCAGAGCTTCTGGCACAAATGATTCAGACATCACCCCAGCTCCTAGTTCAGTGCCAGTCACAGATGCAGAAGTTGCTGGGCCACCTGCCTAACATGCCCTGCCAAAGCACAGTGAAGCTTCTGCGTGCCTCAACACCACTCATCAAGGCATCTGCAACGCTTCGTGACTGGCTCATGATCATGCTACGCAAGCTGCTTTTTTACCGGTGAGTGTAAGTCTTGTTTTTCGAATTACACCTGGCCTCAGGTTTCCTTGCATGCATGAAAACGTGGTAAAAAATTGATAGAGGAATTTTTAGGTTTGTCAAGAATATCTTGCTGCTGGCAGTTAAGGCAGAGTTCTGATAAGCTTGTTAAAATGACCTAGAACACTTTAGCATATGTAAAGTAGAATACTGTCAGTCTGCATATTTTGTTTTAATTGCAATTTTTCCAATGTACATCATTTTTCATCAATTTTCAATTGACAATGTCTTTAACACAATGCTGTTATAATTGTGGCGTTGATTCAGTCTGTTTTTGTGTACTTTGTTGTAGCTTATAATTCACAGAAGAGATAAACCGTGCAATTCAATCTTTTTTCTTTTTCACATCTTTAAAGGAATTGCTAGCCATCGTTTGTCTAGCCCTGACTTGCCATTCATACACCATGTTATGTCAGCTTACTATGTTTGTTTGTACAGTGCATGCTTTATGCCTCTTATTCATTTAGTGAGTTGGAATGCCGGAAGGTGGCAGTGTCTGGTATCCTTGTCCTGCTTCGTAACCTCAAGCCTCCAGGTCCTGTTGGTGGCTTTGGTCGGGAGGTTGACTTTACCTTAAGTCAGGTATGTTTCAAATTGAGAAATTAGCATGTTTAAGTTCCATTGTTGTGCAGCATATGAACACAGCACTTAATGTACGTTATTTTTAGTCGTGCGAAAAGCAGACACTTCACAGAAAACACTAAACACACAAGAAAGTTTTTTTTTGTGTTCTTTGTGTGGTTTCTGTTCTCACGCTGTTAAAAATAATTTATAGTAAACCACACCAACTGTGACAACTCCTTTTGAAAGCACTTGAATTATGTACAGCTTCAAGAGTCTCAAGTAGTGTTTAACTGTTTATGGCACAGTGTATCAAACTGAAGCATTTTTTTTTTCATTCCTGTTCAGCGAAAATGGCTCAGTTCCGATTCAGCTCCGAAGAGTGGGGGCAAAGGGAAAGAAGTCCTAATCTGTTTGTGTTCTTTTACATAGGGTCAGAATAACTAGTGGGGGATGGGGACGTGTGCTGTTTTACAGTTACAGGCCACAAGTAGTTAAAAAAAAGTATCACATTGTGGTAGTGCACCTCCAAACAACAGGTCATTTTTATTGTACCTACTGCAATTTGCTTCTCAATGTCATCAAAAACAACCGCCTGACTAGGAGGCACTTCATTTCAGCAATAGCAGCAAATAATGGCACAATGTTAAATGCCATCTCATCAAAGCAGCTTTCTTGTTTTATTTTGCAAAATTTTGGGGGGGATTATGCATAAAAAGAAGTCATTTTTGTTTGTTTGTTTTCAACTTTCATTTTACTTGTGGCAGGAAATCAGAAAGTATGATGTTGCATTACAATGATGCTGCACATAATCACTGTGGACAAGAAGTATCTTTGAGATGGGTGCTCTGCAATCACTTTAATTATAGTCCTTCACATGTATTGTAACTTATTCAATGTGGGAAAGACGAATATGCTTCCACTTTTGTAAAGGGATTAATGTGTTATTTTTTTCCTTTGAACATGTCACTTTAATGATGCGAATGCCTGTTGTGAAGCTTTCTGTGCAAGTGCCTCACCCAAGTGATGCCGGCTCACACCAGTCGGTATGCATGGAGCTGCTTGGTCTTCTCAATAAGAGCCTCACACAGCAGGGCTCCTTGCGTCAGTTGCTGTACCAGGTGTGTACGTGCGACACTGCACATAAAACCAAGCGTTCATTGTAAGTGTATGTCAGTGTGTGATAATTGCTTTTGGGGGCTACAGTACTTTAGTTTGAAATGAAGCTAACCAAGGTGTTATTGTTGAAAAGGAATGCTAAAATATTGTGTGGCTTGTGTACCACTCAGGGTCTTTCGTTAGAGGGGTATTACATTATTTTGCGGTTTGTGCATGTGTGCTCTGAAAATTTCTGTGAGGTTCTTGTGTTTGTATCCTGAAGAATGTACCCTGAATAGACAAAACACTTGATGCCAAATACAAAAATGTTTATAAATTCAATATATACAGTAGACTCCCTTTAAAACAAACTCGAAGGGACCATGAAAATTTGTTCATCTTAACAGAAGTTTGTCTTATCAGAAGAATATTTGGCAACAACCAGGTGCATCCAAATATCTTACTTCATAACGGTAAATGAAGTAGACTTAAAAGAGGAGGAAAATGGCATAAAAATAATTTGCCGTACTTATTCGAATTTAGGCCGATAGTTTTTTTCAAAAAATCATATTCCGAACTCTAGGGTCGGCTTAGATTCGAGGATTTTAAAAAACTCTCCACTTTTCCATTGAAACTGCTAAATATGGTGCATAGCTAGCGCCATCTAGAAAAGTCAGTATCGCAGCCGCTACTAGCTGTGCCAGTAGCCAACCATACACAAGTGAAGTCGCCATTTTGACCTGTGTCGTGTCGGCCGTATCAGTGTGCGGCGTGGTGTTATCGCGATGGCGCCACTACAGTGCCTATTTCAAGCGAAAAGTTGTGATAGCCGCAGAGGCATCGTCGAACCTTCAAGCCGGGCAGGACTTCGGCGTCGACGAGAAAAACGTCCCTCGTTGGAGGGGACAAGGACAGCAGCTTTTTGCGTGCTCCGCAACGAGGATGGCATTTAGCGGACCAAAGAAAGGCCGTCACTACGAAGTGGAGACAGTTTTGGCCAACTTTGTTCGGACGCAGAGAGCAGCTTCCCTTCCAGTGACAACAGAAGTGCTCCAAGCGAAAGCTAGGGAACTTTCGAGGGAGCAAGGCCTAACGCCAAAGAATTTCAAAGTTAGCCGGGGCTGGCTTCAGAAATTCATGAAGCGCTTCGGCTTCAGCCCCCGACGTCGCACTTCAGTCACCCAGAAGCTGCCAAGGGATTTCGAAGAAAAGCTGATAGCTTTTCAGCGCTACGTGCTGCGAAAGAGAGAAGCGGCAGGCCACAACCTTGGGCAAATTGGCAACGCCGACCAGATGGCTGTGTATTTTGATATAGTGCACTGTTTGAAGGTGAGAGTGACAAGGAACACAGCGACGAGTCTAGCAGTGACGACGACGTTGAATGAGCTCTGCACGTTCAGGTTCAATAAGTGCTCTTTGCATTTTGTGAATGCTCTTGCTTTTTTTGTTCAGCCTACATTCGAGGTAATATATATGTATATCTTTTTGGCTTCGGACTTTAGGGGGTCAGCTTAGAATGGAGGTCGGCCTAGATTCGAGTAAATACGGTATTTAGCTGAGCTTAACAGAAAACTGTTTTCAAGTGCTGCTCTTGCTTGGTTTCATCCAGTCCGTGATGGATGTTGGGTGCTTCTGTGCAAATTGGTGCACAGCCACAAACGATGTCATCTCATCTAACGACCTTAAAAATGCTTCTATGCCTTTGTGCTGCTGAAAAAGGTTCACTAGGGAGTTAAAGCAGGCATCTATCGCCTCTCAGGTCATCGCTGCAGGCTCTGAGCTAGTGAAAATATGAAGGAGCATGCTGAGCTTCCGGCAAAGCAATGCAACCTAGTGGAAAGTTTAGGTGACGTTGAGCGAAGTGGGGAAGGAGAAACAAGGCGAAGCATCACGGAGGCGGAAGGTAGGCGGAGGAACGCTGGCTTGACCTCCTCTGGCTACAGGTTTCGTTTGCGATACAGACGTACGAGATCCTCTCGTGATAACATCGTCCTTGTGCACCATACGCTGTATGTCTGAGTGAAAGTGTGCGACGGTGAGCCAATGATGGCAGCCTAATCTTGTGTGCTCAAAGGAGGAAGGGGAAGGGGGGCAGCGCGCCGTCTTCCGTCGCGTGCTGCTTGAACGCAATCTGCTTTGGGGGCTCAATTTAGGTGGGAAAATGGCTTGTACCTTTGTGTGTGCTGTGTTCTTGCCACTCCGTTTGCGTTGAAGCGATAGACAGCGCGAAGGTCACTTCGCTCGCTTCTGCTGCCGTGTTTCTTCACGTCGGCGTTTTGACAGCAAGTGTCCGCGGTCATAGAGTGTGAAGTGTTCATGTTTGCCTATGCGCGCTGACACCTTGCTTGTTCACGTAGTTAGTAAGTGAATGTTTACAAGGGGGCATTCTACTCCGGCTGCTGCTGCGTATGGCGCAGCTGCGCGAGCCCTCTGTTGAATATGATGTGCGATGCAGATAGTCTAGGCTCACCGAGGGCCTATTGGCCTCGAGCTCCACCACTGGAAAAGCTGGCGCCACCGTCGGCGTGACGTGCTAGGAGGGATCACGTGGACATAGCGGCCGCGTCGGCTGCTTCGGGCGCGCCGAAGCGAGCTGAAAACGAGTTTAAATTCCCTCGTACGCGGCGGTCCTCATTTAGTGGCGAAATTTTCCCGCTTCGAGTGTCTCCTTTACAACGCTTCAAAGCACTACAATAGGTAGTGGCTGCCTTTGAAGGCGCGCAACTTGGTAGGCTACTGCTCGGTGCAGCAGGCCCGGACGCGCGAAACGGAGGCCGGTGTCAGCCTTATTCACACGTAGCCGCAGGACAAGCTGCGTGAACCTTGGCTCGCGAAACATAAAACCGGCAAAAAGTCATCGGCTACAACTCGGGTATGCAGCAAGCACAGACGCGAGGAAGATTTCTGCTACGGCGCCCGGTCTGCGATGTTCTGAAAACGCGCACTGAGACGCTCGCCCGAGTCCGCTGCCCGACTAATGTCATGACGGTTTGGTCTATGAACTTGTCGATGCTATAGATACTCGCAAGTTCAGAGGAGTGGAAAGGCAGCGGTAAGAAGCACATTTAAAAAAAGCATGGCATATGGTCATATTTGTGTTATGAATTAATGCATTGGATTACAAAAAAGGAGCAGCGGGAAATTGCACGCTGAGAACACCGATAAACATACAGTGCGACGCAACTCGAGAAATAATATTGAAAGGTCAAAGAATTTAGAAGAAAAAAAAAGATTGAGTCGTCGCGACGGGACATCACAGGCGTCGTAGGCGTCAAAGTCTCTACAATGAAATTATTTTTGAACAGCTCTGATAGCGCCCACGCAGCAATGGTTGCTTGTATACTGTCAAATGCTCATATTCTGCGGCCTAAAGCTCATGGCACGGTGCGAAAACGCGCGCGCGGAGAAAGCGAAACAGTGCGCGGACAAGCATGCAGACGCGCAGTCGGTCGCTGCGAATCTGCGCGATCGCTGCATTGAGGCTTCGTTCTATTACGCTCCATTTAGTTATGCAAACACTATAAGAACATATTTCACATAGTTTGCTCTCAGCGTTTACCTACATTTCACGCAAGAAGCCGGTTAGGGAGACTCCATCGCGGCAACCGTGCGCAGTGGCGTTCACTGTACGTATTCGGTAAGGAGATAGCGTGTGTAAACGATTGTGTGCTTTCAGTTTGCCCAAGATTATTATTTAGACAGTAAGAAACTTCTCTCGTTTCGAAAGTACTTATAGAAATGTCCGGGAGAGCTCGCGCGTGGCGTTTTCAGTGAGCGCTGACAGCAAAACCTATGAGGAGCGCGCCGCATGATCCCTCATACTACGCCAGCGAGGCGCTTCCGATAGATGGCGACTCCGTAACTCCTCGCCGCCAATAGCTTTGTACGCGCTATAGCACCCATGCGCTTGCACATCACGAAGTTGCACGAAGTGAAGCGTCACTGTCTCTTTTTGTTTCTTCCTCTTGTTTTCGCCTCTGTCCATGGGCAATGTACGCCGCAAGTCTTCAGTAGGTTGCCTTGATGTGCGCGCCCCCAGGCGTGGCGCATCGAGGCACCCTAGCCTCCAGGATCAGTAACGGTGGCAGTCACTCTGAATGTTCGTCTTAACCGAACAGCACGTCTGAGGCGGTTGGTCTTCCACATTTTTTTTTTTTCGCCATTGAGTCTATGGAAAACCAAACAAACGTTCCCATGTTGTTTGTTATATGTGAGAATTCGGCTTAACCAAGTTCGTCTTAAAGAGAGTTCACTGTATACGATATCTGTTGCTTTGACCTTGCTTATTAAAAGTACTCTTTACAGTCATTTTTATTGTGGCCTGTCTGTTGCATTGGTAAATTGCATATGGAAAGTTGTAAATGTTTTTCTCCTGGATCCCACATGAGTGTGAGGCAAAAAGTTTTCCTCCTAGCATCCCATATGAGTGTGAGGCACCTTGTGCAGCATTAATTTTTAATGCCCCCCCCCCCCCCCCATCCACATCTTTGACTTTCCCATGCATGTTCAGGGTGTCTACCAACCGGAAAAACCGGGAATTCTCAGTGATTTTCAACAGTCTAGAAAAACTCAAGGAAAACTAAGAGAATTTGTGCTTCAATCTGGCAAAATTACTGTCATTTTATTGAAAGGGAACGAAAAGCGCCCTTATGCTGGCTCGAGTAAAAAAGAGGAATCGTAAAGAGTTCTCTTTGACGCCGTGTCGTTGGCTGGAGTAATTGCCAGTGTACAGTCAACAACCAATCTTCCGGACGCCCGATTTTTGTGAAATGTCCGATAATGTAGACGGCTTCGCGGCACCACCAAGTGCCCCATAGAGTCAATGTGTAAGCGTGTACGTCTGTAATTTTAGACCCAAGGACCCTTCACTGTCCGATTTTTCGAACTTTTTGCCGCGACCGCAGGTCTGAAACGGCATTAAACAAAGCCCACACCGCCGTTTTGATTATCTCGCCGCGTCGAACCAGCGCTCTCGCACGCAGATGCGCTGGCAGCTGTAGCGACCAGTGCAACAATGCTAGGCTTAGCTGCTTCGACGTTCGTTATTAAGGTTCTTTCCGTTCGGTGCCGGGTTTATCATTGAAAGAATTTGCCGCTTCTGTAATACTCGTGATTGGCTTCGAAGCTTAGAAAGCATAGCGCGTTGCATAATTCCGGCCCTCGAAAGGCTGCTTCGCCTCGGCACAGCGATGTTACGCGGTGAAGCGTACATAGTAGTGCGGTGAAGCTTAACAAGCGTGGGAAGGGGCAATTGTCACGGAACACAGTAGTACGTATTCCATAATTATACACGCATGCATCTGCCGTCTCCTGTCACAGTACGAGCACCGATATGCCTAATAAAAGTAGTGGCTCAGTACACTTATTGTACACTCAGTACAATAAGTGTTCAGAGCTTTTTCGGACGTGCCTGTGAGGATTTGAGCCCCTAACCCTTTCGCTGTCGGACCTTTCTGGCCGTGACGCACCCCCAGTGTCGGCTTGGTTTCAGGGAACGAGCATAACAGGGAATGAACATAGCAATTTATTTTTGATTATGATTGGTATACAAATAACATAGTCAATGCAATATGCACATTTCAGTGTTCTGCAGCTGTTGTTAGTAAACATCATCATCATCATCAGCCTGACTATAACATCCGTTCAACATCCGAATCTGACGATGCGGAACTCACCTCTTTCTCGCATGAGACTCTGTCCGAGTCCGAATCCGAGCTCGGCTCGTATTCTAAATCGGAAGAGCCATCGCTTCAATGAGCAGACGAAGGTCCCGTGCGCTCAGCCATCCAAAAGTAACCGCGCACAGGGAGGATGCGCTTTCAGTCGCCCGCACAACGGAGAGAAACGGGACATTGTGTGATCAAGATGACAGAGGGAGATGGCAAAAGGCTAAAACAAAGTTCGAAGGGCTTCACGTTTACTGCTGCAAGTCGGAAGCGAGGGTGCGGTGAGAGAGCGAAAGCAGCAATCGAGTCACTCTTTTCGGAGAGGCAACGGCGTGTGCCCCTGAACTTGATGCGCTGTAGCAGACACACCAACAGAAGAAAAATAAAAACCTTCAAACCAGCGGAAATGGCAGAACAACCCTTGTAACCATAACCACACGCGCGCGACGCATGATCCAGCGAACGCGGAGCCACCGCGCCACTCACCAAAGAGAGAGGGGTGAGTGGCAGTCGCGCCGTACTCTTCAATACACGTACTACACAGGTCGGGGCGAAAATACGAACTTGTAGAAAAAGTCAACAGATGGTGTGGCCAGTCCAGGAGCACTAGCTTTGCGCTCAGGCGCAAGATTTTGAATGCACGATAGAGAACGTACCGGTACGTCAGTGACACTGTGGGAGGGAAGCGCGAAGACGTACCGGTACGTCTGTGACAGCGAAAGGGTTAAAAGCAGTTAAAGACATGCATTCATTTTTTCGGACTGCCTGATTTGATTTTTTTGGCGTTGTGGCCCTTAGGGAGTACGAAAAATCAGACGTTGACTGTACAACTGACCAAGAGGATGCTTCAAATGGTCCATGTGGTGAACGTGCAGTGGAACGAGGACAAGAACGGAAATGACCGTCGCATTTGAGAAATGATCGGGAAAGGAACTGTGCCACTTCTTCTTTGAAAGAGCTTGAGCTCAAAAAGCAAAGTTTTGGCTGACGCAAAGATGCAGGTGACCCTCATCCAAACCAAAATAAACCCTAAAAGCAGTGAAACACAAAATGGAGGCATTGTGTGGGGCTAAGAGTATGTGAGGACAGTTGAGGTCGGCTTTCCAACTACTGAGAAAATCTCACTTGTGACAAAGTTCGGGCCTAATACCAATGATCTTGCTATCACTATGTAGAAATAGCCTATTTTCAAAAATATTTGCTTCTGTATGCATCTCTTTTTATTCGTATTTGAAAATGTTCGACTCGATTTACAATGGGCTTGATCATTTTTCTTTTTTGAATATATTTTATTTTCTGTGCATATTACTATCCCCTACCTTCAGTTTTCTATTTTGAATAAAATAAACTCTACTCCTTACTATTCAAGCTGGATTAAGTTTTTTTTTAATGCTTACTTGAGAGTGACAGCATCGGGCGACATGGTGTCAGGCTGTCTTGACATAAAATAATGTTCTGTGTCGCTCAGGAAAAACCTGGAAAACTGACCGAATTTGAAAATGTCAACTTGGTAGACACCCGGATGTCTGTGAAGCCCTTGACTATTATTGTAATATACCCATTATAGTATAATGATGCCACATATGACAACTCACTTTTAACAAAACGCTTTTTAGCTGTATAGAAAATAAGCCAAATACAAAGGGTCCCTGGAAATTTTGAAAATTTTTCATTTACACAACGAAGAATTCAATTAAGTTGAAATCTGTTTATTCATTCTTGATGGGACCAACAGAATTGACCCAATTACCTGATGAACCATACTAAAGGAAGGAGCAGAAAAAAAAAGTCTTAACACCATTGCTTAATTTAATTTGCAGCCTCTCGCCCCTTTAGACTTATATCTATTGGACTTCGGTTTTTTCCCCATGTTGATCCACTCTCAAAGCTCAAAAGTGACCTATTTGAAATCACTGGCATCATTAAATAATAACTGCTATCCAAGGTGGCTCATATTCCAAATCAAAAGTTCGGAAACTCTTTTCGTTAGTGGCAGAACTGTCAGATTTGGTGTGTGGCATCTAAGGAAAGAAAATATATTTATAATTTCAGTGTAATTTCAAACAATTTGTATGTTCAAAGTTACCAACTTATCAAACAGACCTGCATAGCTGTGCTGCTATTTCTGTACATGTGCTACAGTGATCACGTTTTGACATTTTAGATGGTGTACTCGAGAATAATTGAGCATAAATTAAAGTAAGATAGTGGAATTTGCTAAGCAAACAACAGTTTATCTTGAACTTTAATGACTTCTCAAAGCATGTAGCTGTTATTTGAGTAACTTTCTGTCATTCAAGCAACTTACAAGTTTCATACTGTCCAGAATACTGTATTCAGCATATATGCACTGATAGGAAGATATCCAGTTGTGAGACTATGGGTATTTTGGACCTCTTCTTCCTTGCTTTTAATAACTTCTGGGATGCAGCTTCCTCATTTTATAGTCACCACTGCACAGATGCCCGTGAGTGCAATACTAAACCACCTTAAAAGTGTACTTTGTTAATCCTTGCAGAAGTTGGAGAAATAGACGCAGCCTGTACAATTGATTTGTGCAAAGTTTAATGAATTATATGCGAAATTTCTTATGAATGCTTTTGTCTCACTTATTTATAATTTATTCATAGTACCCTTAAAGCCCCTCAACTTAAGGTATTACAAAAAAGTTGCAGTTTCGCCCAAAAGGCAAAGCAATGTTGATTGCGATAGCAAATTATTAGACAGCTCTACGAAGTAAAGTTAGTTGTTGTATCAGCTGCATAAACTGCTGTAAGCATTTGCTTCCTAACTAAATAAGCTTGCTGACATGCGCGCAGAGGCAAACACTAACACATCTCACTCGACGACCGAGAAAAAAATAACAGGTTTCGTACGCTTTCTTAAAATCCTTGAAAACCCATGACTTTAGAAAAAAAGATTCAAGGGCCCTCTAAACCCTTTGAAAAGTAATGTGCTCCTTGAATTCCTTGAGAACTGGAGTTGGGGCGATTTTTGAACATTCATATGGTATCTTCGACTGGTTGCATCCATCCCCCGAAGAAGAGTCGGGCAGATCCGGCGTTCCACGAACTCAGAGGTAGAGGACAAGCACGCAAGCCAACGTGTCACTCGCTCTTGGAGAAGGAAATGGCAGATGCATAACCACAGGAATACTGCCAATGTCTGGTGTTTCGCCTATCCAAAGCTCCCGGCGATGCTGGGAAAACCGGCAGACGCACCGGTGGGCCGAGCGTTCGTCAAGACTGGTTGCCTAGGCTACAGTAGACTGTTGCCAACAACGGTGACACTGCTGTGATGATGTTGCGGGAAATGCTTCAGTCTTGATGACTGCTCTGACGACAGGGCTCAGAGTGCCTCAGAGGGCTCGAAGATGAAGGAGAGCGATCGAAAAGAACCAGCCGAATGCAAGGCATGCACCCTCTTTTAACCAGCCGAAGACAACACCGCCTGCGATTGCGGTCTAGAGCGCTCCAAAACAGCCAGCCAAGGATGCCTGTAGTAACAAACTCTTCATAAGCCCACTTCCTGCCATGGATACTATCTATCGGGAAACAATCCCAGATATTTTTTCTTTAGAGTGTCACTATATGATTGCATTGTGGTGTGTTTACAGCCACCAACAACAGGCATGTTTAAATCGCCATTGCCATCGTGGAGCTAGACGGCCAGATCAAGCGACCAAGTCGTGTCACCATTTTGTTGTTTTGCTAGTTAGTTCACACCTCAGCCATCATGGTGCCATTTCTGAGCCCCAGACTCTAGAAATGCCTGGTGGAAAGTAAGTTTCAGCCATTGGGCATTAATACAATGAGTATCTTTTTCTGAAGCCGGACACTATATTAACCGTAGAAAGGTAGACATTTGGGCAAGTTGGTAAGGTTCCATGGTTAAGTAAGGGAGTGCAATCAACACATACAAAGCCAAAGAAAAGGACAGCATAAACGCTTACTTGCATCTAACAGATTATTGAAGGAAAAACGCATATAAATTAAAAGAGAACTAACTAAGAAATTGCCAAGCTTAACAAAGCCTGCTTTTTACATGTGAGTATTCGAGAATAATCAAGCCCAATGAAAATGAAACAGGACACATGGCGCAGGCGGTGAAATGTTAAAAGTGATAACCATATCACAAATGCAAGCCTCATCCTGTTCCTAGAAAATTTATCTCTTTCCAAATTGTTCCTCGCTCTACCAAATGAGCTAACTAGGAGCTCAGTTGGTAGAGTGACTGCCCTGGAAAGATGTTGGCCCTTGGTTCGAGCCTCGGACCAGGACAAATTTTTTTTTCAACTGCGAGGTTTTCTTCCTGTGAAACCTGTATGCGTTTCCTTTGTAGCTTCTTGCTACAATTCAAGTGGGTGGCAATTTTTCCCTTTCATGTAGTTTCTTCCACCTTGTGGGCTTCCGCAGAACTGATTTGTCATTAAACCTTAGCTGCGATTAAATGCTCGTATTCTCCTTTTCTTCGGCTTTGTATGTGTTGATTGCACTCCCCTAGTTCACTATGGACTGTATTAACCATCGTGCCAGAAGGTGATTGACATCATTGTAATGGGAAGGTAACCTTTAAAAGCCACCTGAATAGCTTGAAGCATGTGTCCAACTTGGAAGCTGCTTAGCTGCAAGAAATCAGCCAAGAAGGGGATTTCATTGTTTTTCAGTGTATGTGAATGAATAAGGTATATTTCCCCCTCCTTGGATTGTGGCTTCTGGCATTGTTGAAATCCTTGAATTTTGAATCAGATGTTCTGTATGAACCCTAGGATAATCTAGTTTCGAAAGGAAGAAAATATTAGAGGAGTCGATCAGCATAAACACATCATAGGGTAAAAAAAAAAAATTGAACGTAAAACAGCTGCTAAGGCATAAATTAGAAATAACAGGCCATATGAATAGTGAACGAACAGCGCTTGAGCAAGCAATTGAATGTTTCTATCTTGAACTAAACTAACAAAATAAGTGACCGAGATGACCAAGAATCTGGTAGTAGCACTGAAGCTGATAAATTATGTAATCTTGAATGTAAGAGGAAGTGGAGCGTGGGAAGGATTGGGGCACCAGTCCTCACGCTGACACACGCGGTTCTAGCCTGAGGTTCAGCATCTTGTTTGAGCTCAGACAAGGCATTTGGAGGACCACATGTGTAAATTTTCCATGTTGTCTATTTGCCATACATGCTTCTGCTCACCAAGGCATTCCTCTTTCAGGGGTTTCCTGAAGTCATAGATCAAAACATCAACCTGACTGAAGCTGTGTTGGAGTTGCTGCTCTTGCAAGTAAGAGGAGCACTTAGTTTCTCAAGGACATTTATTTATGTCTATTAAAATGTATACTGGAACTCGCATGAAAAAATATTCTGCCACTTCTCTGATGGACACTCACTAACCTGCCAAGTAGCCAGCACTGACTTTGGGTAGCTTTTGTTGCAGTAATAGACAAGACATAAAATTTCAATTTTTCTTTTGTTCTTCTTATCTCTACCCACCTATCTCAATCTGAATTTGCTACCCTTGATACTTGCGCTCTGTTGTGACAGCAAAAAAATAGATGGTAAAATCAGCTTTAAAAAATTGCTTTTATAATTACTTAATATATGCCACTAAGCGTTACTTGTTGGTCACTTTACTTCTTGTGGTGCTTTCTCAGCTGCATCTACTGTCGTTTGACAATGGGGGCCAGTTACATTTTGCAGCCTGTCGTTGAGAAAGAGAGAAGCTCTTTAATGAAAACTGGAGAGGTTGTCTTGGCAGCATGCCTAGGATGATACTCCAGGTGAATACAATGATAAATGAGGTGGTACACACAGGTCATTCTCGTTGAGACATTTATGGAGTCATCATGGCAGTATGACAAAATTTATTATGATGTTGCTAAACTGAAGCAGACAGCATAAAAAATAGAAGGGGCCACACAGGCGCAGCACTGTGTCTCCTCTTACTAAGTTTTCATCACTGTTTGCTGCAGTTCAGTGATGTTTCGCTAACTAGCTTACTACATGCATTTGACTGTTCTCTGTCACCAAAGTTAATTCTTGCATTCTGATTTTCTTCACTAAAGCAAGAGTCATGATAAGTGTCAAGTTGTAAAGCTGTGCAGCCTGCATTTTTTGTTTGCTAAAAATCTCTAAGCATGAAATCAGTCAGGTACTTACCTCAAAACGGGATTACCTATGTCAGGAATCTGAAACACCAAGTGTCTATGCATGTAATGTGTGTGTGAGTACAGACACAGTTGCACATGAACATGGAAGTGCAAATCTGGGAACACACAAGTGGAAATGCATGCAATCAAAAGTATGATAAACACTGTGTGGAAGAACGGTTGAGCATGTTTTGTTGTGCAGCTGAGTTTACATTAACTTAGGGTTAGAATGAATACGAGTGTGCATCAGGTAGTGCTGTAGGCCTGCCACTTTGCTTTAGCGGTGTAACAGCAGTATATATATGTTGTAAGCATCTTAGCTTGGAAGCTTGGGCTTGTTGGTGATTCATTGGAAAAAGGGCAGCGAAAAAAAAAAAAGCAAGGGACACGAGAGAGCGACATGCACACAGTGCTGTGTGCGTGTCGCTCTCTTGTGTCCTTGTCTTTTTTGCGCTGTTCTTTTGGTTGGGCTGTGTGTACAAAAGAGCTGGAGTTGGTCCTCTCTACCCCCCTCTCCTTTTTCTTTTTCTCTTTCTTTTTTTCCCCTCCATTTTTTTCGCCAGGTATATATATATATTCTCTGGCTAGGGTGCTTTAAAGCAACCTACCTTTTACAAAGGAATTAGCCACAATTCATCATCATGGAACGTCGGAGTGGCAGTGCAGCGACCCAAGTTACACCGAGCATATGAGCCCAAGTTGACGAGCTGCATTATTTTGCTGTGGACGTTGTCGCGTGGGTTTTAAATGCGTAAGCATTACTATGCCTGCTCAATGGTGCTGTACCAATAGTGTGGCCCTGAAGAAAATTCGCCGCTGGTCGATGTGATAACAGGCCGCAAACCGTAACAGAAAGCTTGTGGCTAATATATTCCTACGAGTGGCTCATCAATCATCGGTTGTGAGATCACATGTACGGGTTAGATTTATGTCTGTTGAAACAGTGTTTCGGTATGCAGTCGATTAGCTGGCAACTACTGCGAGCATGCACGCCAAGTTTGTCTGTATGTTCGTATGTGGGTTGAAAGCTCCAAACTATGCAAATCTGCGTGCGTGAACTCTGAACTTGCATATTCAATGTAATCAGTGTGCTTTCTCGTGGCTAAACAGCCCAGTCTTCACACATGCTACCATGCTTTCCGCACACGCTGCTTTTGTTGTTCCCACCGTTTGTGCAGCATTCATTGTTTTGATCGCTGGTTCAACTGGCCCAATCGAACCTTGTACCGATAAATATTGCACGCCATAGAAACGCGTCATGGCACCCACCACAGCTGGGTCATTCACCAAAGATACTGGTATTTGAAAGATTGAATATTAGATATTGATGCGAAAGCATCAAATGGCCCATTGAGCGAAAAAGCCTGAGTCTGTAGGAGCAAAGCGGCACCTAAATTCTCATTGGCTGTGACACCACATCACGTGCATGCCTCAACGGAGCAGAGCAGGTGAAAGGGCACACCTGCTGGCGCACCAGGTGTTGCGTGAGGGGAGAGTGCATCGCCGTGACGCCACATCACCTTTGCTCTCGGAAGCCTGTGTTATTTGTGCGTTCGTTGTCTACACAAGCTCTCGCATGCATTCTAACTTTGCCTTGGCAATCACTATAAAGAAGTTATTGTATAAAAGAAACAATAACTTCGAAAGAAAAAATTTTGGCGATAGTGAGTTTCGAACCTGCGATCCCACGCTCAGAAGCCGAGTGTCTTAGCCACTGGGTTAAACCAGTGCCTTCTAGATAAAAGGTTTTGGCACTCCGCTTTATGATATCATGCTACTTGGACCAAAATTTCCATTGCCAAGCCCGGTGTGACGAAAGCGGAGGCATCAAAATCACCGTGGCTCACTTGGGAGTGTCCCCATTAGATTCTATGGCAGTTGCGCAAGGTAGCATGACTCATGGATCAAAGTGGACCGGCCTTGTGCTTTCTAGGACGCATTGGCCAAGCATCTCAGCATGCTCACTTGCCCACGAGGAGTTCATAACTCGAAGGACCAATCAGCGGCGTTCAATTGAACATTCATGCTTTCGCATTCACAACTCATAAGAAGTGCTTAGGTGTCCTCGGATTTTTTTCAATTCACGAATCAAAATATTCTAACGTTCACTATTCGATTCAAAATCAAGTATTCGCACACCCCTAATAATTTGTCATTGGTCAAGTTCGTTCATATGACTGTATGAATGTTTGAAAATAACCAAAAGCGTGCTCATGTTAGCTGGCGTAAGTTTTTTCGGGAGACAAAAGGTGAATTCTGGTCATCAAATCGAAATATACCAATGTGATGCATTGAGTTAATAATTTCAGAAAACAAAAAGTGTACATTTATAAAAGGGCCTATGTACTATAAACATGCCATATAAACTGGAATATAGGTCTAGTGGGAATATAAGTTGACGCCTTACCTTGAAGTAGAAAAAAAATAGTTGAAAAAGCGTTAAAAGAAACACGTTTATATTTTCACAGTGCTTTGCAGCAGATTGACTATACTGTCAGCGGTAGTGAGCGCGCATGAAGGTCCCACATGAAGTCTGCAAATGTGTGTTGAAGCTACAAGCTTTATATTGAACACCACTAAAGACTGTCTCCGCATGCCACTACTCATCACTCAAAAGAAGAGGGAAAGAAAAAAGAAGTCACACACAAAGTCGATCGGAAGAGTTCATGCAAAAAGACAATAGCAACAACGACAAAAAAATGCAAACATTCACATTTGAATATGGATACAGCTTTGCATATGTGTTAGCCAGCATGTGCACTGTAGGTTGCCAGACAACTCACAGTCTGCTAAGAGAGAGATAGAGATGTAAATGAGAGAAAGGCAGGCAGGTTAACCAGAGTTAAAGCTTCCGGTTTGCTACCCGCACTAGGGGAGGTGAAAGCGGAAGTAAAGACCGAAAGAAGAGCAGTGACAAAAATGAAAGCGTGAAAAAAAGAAAAGAAAAACGGGGACGGGATGGGATCATTATAGTCTTTCTAATAAGCCACTGCCATGTAAAAAGGTCAACAAAGCCATGACCGACTTTCGGTGCGACGGCAGTTCATGTCCGCATTCCAAAACTGTCTGTTCTGAAAGTGGTCTGTCGTCAAGGCGTGCCAATGCGGCTGCTAGTGACAGCTGGTGCACGCTGTATCGAGGACAGTGGCAAAGTACATGTTCTATAGTCTCCTTGCCGCCGCAGTGACTGCAAGCCGCGCTCTCGTCCATACCGACTCGGAAGGCAAAAGATGTTGTGAAAGCGACACCAAACCACAGTCGGCAAAGTACTGCTGTCTCGAGTCGAGAGAGTCCAGAAGGGGGTCGAAGTGGAAGGGACGGGTCCAGTTGGTGTAGACATGTATGCTTCAAGTTTGGTGCGTTTCATTAAAATCTTATGGCCTCATTTGCAAGCACACGAATTTTCATTGCTGCACCTGTTCTTGAGAATGGAATAGAGTCTTGCAAGCCCTCCTCATGTGCAGATTGTGTTGCTGCACTGGCACGTTCATTGCTCATTATGCCAAAGTGGCTTGGAATTTACTGTAACGTGATGTCATGTCCTTGGTCGACGAGGTGGTGAAGCAGCTGTCTGATTTCTAGAACTAGTTGTTCGTGGTGTCCGCGGCGTAAGGCAGAAACCAAACAAGAAAGAGCAAGCAGCCTTGGAGTCACTGAACATGCTTCTGACGTTGAACATAGGTTCCCAGATCGATAACGTTGTCAATAGAACGTTGGCGATATCAAAAGCCAGCCATGGCGTCTGGGTAGATTTTGTAATGTTCGAGGTGCCGCTCAATTCTGGTGAGGATCATTCGCTCCATTACCTTCCCAACGGAACTTGCCAACGCAGTTGGTCGGTACAAAGTAATCTCTAAGGGAGACTTGCAGAGAAGCGGTGCCAGACGGCTAATCTTCCAATCTTGAGGAATTTTGCCGACCTGCCAGGACTCGTTACAGATATTAAGGAGCGCACTTCGGGCCCGTTCACCAAGGTGACATAGCATACGGTAAGATATGTCATCTGGACCAGGCGACGACGACCGAATACATAGGGCAAGCGCCGCGTCAAGCTCTTGCGTTGTGAAAGGCAGATCCATGAGGGAATCTCGGGAATCTAGAATATGGTTCAGTGTAAGCGAACTTGTGCAAGTTGGCTGGCCTGGAATCACCGCACAGAAGTCTTCCGCCACAACAAAGTCTTGTCGACGCTGGAATAGTGCTAGGGCCTTAAACGGAAAGCGCTGTTCCGGAACAGAACGTAGACCTCACACAGTTCTCCATATTTGAGATAGTGGTTTGCGGGGATCTAGCGATGCTCTAAATTTCGACCACCGCTGTGCCTCTCGTTTATCCATGCGGCGTTGTGTCTTCTTTTGAGTTCGCCATTCTGCTAAAGACCGCTATGTAAGACTAGGGGTGACTTAGCCAGCTTTTTTTTTTTTTTTAAGGAAATATCTCCACCTGTATTCCGGTTTATGATAGTTTAAAAGTATGTGCTTCTGAGCAAGTTGGTTTGCATAAGGATAACAAAGCACAAACTGAGACAATCACATCGAAAGAAAATACAAGACAGTGCATGCATCCTGTTTTCATTATACATGTTTGTCTCAGTTGGCACTTTTGATGATGGATATTGTTTCTTGGCGCAAGGGCCAGAAATGGCCAAAGAATGCCATGACACTTGGTGATGAATGGCAATGAGTATAGTTGAATATGGTGGAAATCGAGTGGCTGTATATTGGCCTAAAATATTCGCTGTAAATGGTGTAAAATATGTATCTATTAAAATAATGTCAATGAAAAGTGAGTCCTATGGTTTTAAAAGTACGTTGTGAAGGATTAGATACTAAAATGTGTTAATTTATAGCAGCACCAGTGCCTCTGCAGAGCCCTTCAGTGCAAGGGCTGTGAGGCATGTGCTCTGTAAGTGACTTCATTGCGGCTACAGCCTCTAAGCAGAGGCTGTGCTACAAATAGTCTGGCCAAATGATTTCTATGGTATTTGTTTCTTCTAAGAACTTGAGTACTGATTTAAAATTAAATAGAGGGCCATTGCCTAAAAAGAAGACTGGGTGCAAAGGTATATTATGACGGTATAAGGAAGGAAAGAACTTTTTTCTCTTCTCTTCTAATAATGGGCACTGAACAAGAATATGAAGGACTGTAAGTCTACTTCCAAACCTAGTGCATGTCGGAGGGTTACTTCCAGTTAGAATATACGAGTGACTGCGATAGGTGTGCCCAATTCTTAATCTACAGAGCAGTACTTCCCGGTGTCTTGTTGTTTTCTCAGAGATCCATTTCCATATCTTTGGTTTGATTAGATGCAGTTTGTTGGATACCTGAGTGTCCCATTGCCTTTGCCAATATTTCCAAAGTTTATACTGTAAAAATGGCTTAAGGTATGTGTAGGTTACAGGTATATTAACGTTTGCATCACAAAAAGGTATGGATGTAGCCCTTTCGTCAGCAGCTACGTTGCCCTCTGGGCCTCTATGGCCAGGCACCCAACAATCATTTGGTTCGACATGTATGCTGAGCATAGAAGGTTGTAGACTTCATCAAGGATAGAGTTTTTGTGTTTTCGTAGACTTGATATGCAACTAACAACTCTTAATGAATCTATGAATATGACAGCCTTTATTATACCTGTTTGTTTTATATGTTTCACAGCAGAGAGGATCGCGTATGCCTCCGCTGTGAAAATGCTGGTGTTTGGATTTAATGCACTGAACATGGAAAATGAAGGTCCGAGCGCTGCATAAGCTACACCATGAGTAGACTTTGAAGCGTCTGTATAAAACTCCGCGCAGGAGTACTTCGCCTGGAGTTCGAGATACCTATGTAAGAGTGCAGTTGGCACTCTTACATGGGCTTCCATATGCCTATGTCTTACAGGAGCACTGGGTCTTACATATGTCTTGCATAGGCTTCCCTAAACCTACCAAAATGTCTGCCACTTCTTGATAGAGCACTATACATGCATATTCTGGTTGGGAAAGATGCAGATTGTGGCTTGACCTTTTATGGTAGCTGTAAAAAACATGGAATGCTTGCTCTGTAAAATTTGACAGTTTTTTCAGTATATTAAAGCCATATCCTTCTGCTTGAAGAGCAGATTCACTACATTCTATTCGCCACAACTATAGCTATTTATAGCATACTTGGCAATGTTTATGATTTTATTGCAAAATGCCTGATTTTTAGTGCTTGTTTAAGATTGTCGTAGTGGCACAAATATTTTATGATTTTTTATTGTGTACAGTTTAGGGCGGAACCAGAAAGATAATTTATTTGAAGGAAGGCAGAGAGGTCGGCCTGAGCTAGCATGCTCCTGCCTTTTACGCTGCACAGAGAAAGGGGGGAACAGGGATGTAAAGGCCAGATGAGGGGTGATGATGACATAGAAGGAGGATGCACAATGATGAAGGCAAGTTCAGCATTCTCATGGTTATCAACAAAGTTCAAAAAAGTCATTCAGAAGTGTCATCTGCCTTCCAGAGAATGGCTTGAGTCAAGCTAATTGAAACTTGGCAAAAACGCGCAACGAAGAAGCGTGTGTGTGGGCTCCTCCTGCGTGAGCAGCACAGGTGCCAAGAAAGGTATTTAAATTAAGTAAAGAGCAGCGATAAGTGGCTCCAGTACGACATGGACATACATGGCGCTTTTAGCAGCCGGAATCTGGAGACGACAGAGAATCACACGCATTGGTTCTGACCGATGCTTCAGCATTTTTTCAACGCTTTCCTGGTCATTCTTTTTGGCTTCTTGCTTGCCTGTAGGGTCGTTGTCTTTAGTTGCCTTAGCATCCACTCCTTGACATTGAGGACGGCATGGCGTCATGCCTGTGGGTCTACAGACAGGAAAGACCACTCTGTGTCTGTGCCAGCCTGGAGCGACGAATGTTCGCCCTGTGCTCACAGTGACCCTCACTTTGCAATAAGCGTGCTGGCACAGGCAGAGGTTGTCGTGGCCCCTGCGCCCTGCAGTGCAGGTCTTCTGAAGTCACTGGGTGGTGCTTCTTATGCGAGCATTGTCTGTCTCAGCGAACCAATTGAGCAGCCTCCCTATAGAAAGTTTTGTCTCTTGTCATTTTCCGGAGAATATGAAGTTCCTGTTGCATCCTCGAGCAATCCTTCAACGTTGCTTCGTGAGAGCCAGGCTAGCTGGGACAGGGCAAAACCAATTTCTAAAAATGACAAATACAGTCGCTGAGCGATCTCTTGTGGCTCAAATTTTGGACCCATTGATTATGTGGACCTACCCATGCGGCAACATATTGATAGAGCCAGTGTATAATGGCAGCTGAATCTTCAACCTGCGTTACGTTATTATTTAAATAATAAACTACATAAACATTCCTGCTTGTCCCCGGTGCAGGTCACTTTTGCTGCAACTATATAGATCAAAGTGGCTGCTCACTCCATGCTTACAGGACAAAGGCTTTGAATATTTAATAAACAGTCAAAATGTTGAATAATCAAATAATTTTTACTATTCTTCACTGAGTTTAGTATTTTTTGGCTTCCACTGTCTTATTTCTTCAATTCTAAATTTGGTTGATTTACTATAGACTAGTGCAATATGTCCTGTGTTTTCGATCTCAAGCTTGTTGCAGTGTCACATGAACTGTTTACTCATGCACTAAAAGAGTGAGGATTCAAGGCTGTAAAAGCAGTCATAGAAAAACATGGGCACAAAAAAGACCAAAGGGACAACTTAAACACTATCATATGAAATGTTGCATTGTCGCACACAAAAACATTGTGTGCATGCTCCACTGAAGGCAGTGCCAACCCATCAGTCATGAACTCATGTGCTCACTGACCCGCTGCGGTGGCTTAGCGGCTATGGTGTTGCACTGCTAAGCACGAAGTTGCAAGATTGAATCCCAGCCTCCGTGGCCACATTACAATGGGGGTGAAATGCAAAAACACCTGTGTCCTGTGAATTGGGGGCACGTTAAAGATCCCCTGATGGTCAAAATTAATCCGGGGCCCCCACTAGGGTGTGCCTCATAATCAAATTGTAGTTTTGGCACCTAAAACCCCAGAAGTCAATTCCATTCGTGTGCTCACTCGCAGAAAGTAGCAAAGCATGACAATCCTTTATGGAGAATAATGGAAGACTGGCTTGCACACATGCTGCCGAAGGTGCCATTATGGCATGCCTCAGCCATGAGATGCATTTCTTTCTTCCTGTATCTGAATAGAAGCTCACACTTCAAATTCAGGATTGCAATTACACTCACAACAGTGCAACGAAAGGTTATACTTCACTCTGCCATTCAGCAAACATTTGGGCTCATTCAATTTCACACAGGCTATGACCTGTCTGTACATCATTAACGATAAATGCAACTAGAAGGAATTTAAGTACAGCGTGTTGCATATTTCACTGCGTATGTTTAAAAAAAAAAGGCTTTGAGCTCACCGCTGCACTGTTCTTGCTGAAATTTTGCTGAAGGATTGCATGTTGGAGTCCATGTAGTTTAGTGTAACACTTTCCACAGTTAATTACCTGGTATTTAATAAATAAGTGCAAATTTGCCTTCACTTAGGGATACGCGAGCTGCGGCTGTGACAACACAAGCATAAAATCGTGTCGCTGCCTGTCGGCAGCTGCACAAAACAGCGTTTCAGCGAGGGCAGGTGCGTGTTCCAGGAGTGGTCAACATGTGGCAAACCTCCCTTACCGGCTCCTTTCTGTAGCCTCTGGCAGGCGGTGACACAAGCTTATGCTTGCATTGTCATAGCAGCAGCTTGCGTCTCCATAAGTTAAGGCAAATTTGCACATATTTATTAAATACCAGGCATTTAACTGTGGCAAGTGTTACACTGAACGACGTGGACTCCAACAAGCAATCCCTCTGCAAAATTTCTGCAAGAACAGCGCAGCGGTGAGTGCAAAACCTTTTTTAGAACATACGCAGTGAAATATGCAGCACACTGTATGTGCGACGGAGCATGAATTTAAGGCATATATCTTCTGTGCTCTCTGCTACCTTGTAGAAACTAAAAGATTTGATGTACCTTTTGAAGCATTCCAAGACAGTAGCTCTGGTAATGAGAGGGAAACCAGCTTCTCTCCAAGGCACGACCCTCCTGTTAAATCTGACATTCATCTTATACACACACAAACTGCTAAGGGTAGGTTTGAAACTTTTGACTGTTGGACAAACAGCTCAGCAAGTTTCAATCATCCTGGACAGTATTACCAACACATGATCGTCCGGGAAAGTCAAGGTATTATCTATAAACTGGAAGCTTGTTGTTGAGAGGAAGCTCATATTAAGAAATAGGGCACTGGACATAATTCAACGCTTGCTCTGGACACATTTTAAAAATAAATGCAACTGTGGTGAGGCATCCTTTAGACTGAAACACCGATGAGCACGAAATCATTGACTACAGTAGACGCTTTTCTGGGGGCCAAAAAGAATAGCTACTTTTCTTGGCTTACTAAACTTCAGTGTAGCGTGCCCCCTCACTCTCTCTTAATCGTTTTCTCCTTTCACATGATTGTGATGTCTTGCAAAAGTGATTAAATTCATGCCACTGATTCTTTTTTGTTTTAAACCCCTTTTTTTTTTCAGCTACAGAAGTACTATGATGGAGATGACAGCTCATATCCGCCATTGAAATTGTCGGGAGTCGTCCAGATCAACATGGACAAGGCAGTTTTGCAAGAACCTCTGGTTTGTTGTTTTGTTGTGGACTCCTGTTTCTTTCACAAGTTGAAGACAGTTCTGAAGTGTGTCTATTTTTTTCTAGTTCTTTTCTTTTTAATTATGAAAATTCATTGTTTATAAAACAAGATATAGTGCAAACACAGTAAAAGTTGTATTATCAGTTTTACTTTTAACTTAATTATCAGAAATAAATGGCCCTAGACTTGATGGTTTAAGGCCCAATGATTGAGGCAGATACTAATAAATGCTATGAAAATGTCGGTTCAGTTTCTTGTGTGTGCTAACCTGCATACCATCAAGCCCTATGATTTTGGTATAGTGCTTGCAGTAGTTCATCTAGCTCACAAAAATATGTGCTGATAAGTTTACCTGAATGTAAACAGGGTAATGCATTTCAGTCACCGTATGTAATGGTATGTATAATTGTGCTGAAATGCACATCTAGCACTAAAAATGGATGGACATGGACAGATGTGAAAATTGTTAAAAAAAACAATCATCTCTAGTTTGAATTTGTGCTGCACTCTTTAGCTTCACACCATAAACCAACCGGCTGAGTAACATTAAAAGGAACAGTAAAGTGAATTTAAATTTTGTATGTAGGCTGTAAATTTAGAAAGAGATGGGGGGACTGGCGAATTCATTAGTGCTTGTGAGAATTGTGATGTGATGAGCTGAAATTCAGTAGCACACATGCAGTCTTCAATACCTTCTAATTGTTGTTGACCGTACAAAAGTTTAATTTTCATTTTGTTTTCATTGGCTGGGTACCTTTATTGTATTTGTATCTGAGGCAAAGATAAAAAACCAAGAATTAAACATGTACTGGCAACAAACCTCTCAAGTAAGGTGCTGGTACGAAATCAGCCTGGGCTCCTTTCATTATTGTCCTTTTGGTGTTCACTCTGAGAGACTGTATGACAATGTCATACAAAAACCATATGACAAGTCCTGAGATGGAAGGGCACACTTAGGAGACTGATTTAGTATGTGTTGGAATTAAACATTTTTTGTGAGTTCGTGTTCTGCTTGTAATGCAGAAATGACTCTCCTTAATTGATATAAACCTCCCGTGTTCCCTTGGGAGAGTTTTACTCAAGGAAAGAGCTTTGTGCAGAGTACCCTGCATCCAGCCATCTGCTCATCCACCTCTATTTTGGGTAACACTAGTTAGCTGAGCTAACATATTGTAGTTCAGTCAAGCCATAGGTATTACCGGCCTGTAGTGGCACCTACTGGAATAAACAGCACTTCACGCATGATTGGATTATATTACTATGTCATTTAGAGTGTGGGGAGTACAAATAAGCTTTTCACCTGCCACTGTTGCTCAGTGGCAATGGTTTTCTGTTTTGCTGTGCATAAGGTTGCAGGTTCGATTCACGACTGTGGCAGCCACATTTCAATAGGGGCGTAATACAAGAACAATTGTGTACATAGATTTAGGTGCACATTAAATGCAATCACAATTAATCTGCAAGCCTTCAGCACAGTGTCCCTCATGACGTACATGTAATTTTAGGATGTTAAACCCCACAATATAAATTTTGAAAAAATTAGCTTTCTTTCGACCTACATTTTTCAAGTAACATGCTTAATGTGAGGACAGAAATTGCAAAATGTGGTACAAGCAATCTGGATTGAACTTTTCAGAGGCAAAGAAACAAATTATAAAATAGCCTTTAGTGCCCTTTTAATGCTGCATGACTAGTGCCTGTGTGTTCTGTTTGGTATGTTTTCATTAGAGCTCACATCACCTGAATTACGGCAACTCTGTTCACAACTTCCACATTTTCTGTTTTTCAACATCGAGCACTCATTACGTCAGAAAAGAATTGGGTAGGCTGCATCAGGGATGCAGCTGTAGTGGGGTATGAAACGCATAGTACATGCTGCATGTGGTGTATGGACACTATAGTGCACAAATGACATAGCCAAGTACATAATTTACATTTATTCTCACATTACAAAGGTTACATGCCTAACTAGTCTAATTTTGCTAATAGGTTTGCTCCCCTATTCACAGTGGGCCCACTTGTTTTGCAGAGGGTGTTTGAGCACTAGGGTGAAGAAATGGTCCCTTCTACTGGTGGTGCACAAGGCTTCCCTGTGCCGCTTGACTCCGTCGTACTCGTAGATAGGTGGTTGGGGCTCCTACTCTTACGCTCGCTATGGAGACAGACATGTTCATGTTTTGCCGTGCTGAAAGGGATTGGATATCCCTCTTTCTCGCTATCCGAGTCTCTTTATGCCATTTTTGGACCGTACATGTCGAACACAGGAAGGGAGCTGGGGCATAGCCGAGGAAGCATGAAATTTTTGCAACACATTGAATGTTTTTAGGCCTTACAACTCCTAAGGAACACCAGTTTGAGTTTTATAAAATGCAGTTAAATCTCGATATAACGAACTTCAATATAACGAAGTTCTTGATATAACGAAGTATTTAACTTTTCATAACCTCTTATCCATAGAACACCAAGTAATTAGAAGTTCAGTATAACGAAGTGTGTTTGTATACGATTTCAATATAACGAAATTTCACTTCCGCAGCAAAGGAATGCCGATACAATGAATTGAAACTTACGCGGACGCAGATGGTCAAATGACTGTACTACAAGCAGCTGCTTGCAAGCGCACCTCTCAAATTGTATGTGGCACGACAAGAGCGACTGCTAAAGTGAAACCGCATCATGTTCCGCATAAAGTCCATGTGCGATAAGATCGTATCGTGCACCGCACACTTTGTTTATTAAGTGCGAGTGAAAGGGTGCGAGGGTGAGATAGAAAGATGGTGGCTTCACGCACGAGTGCTGCCTCCCCAAGCGAGCAAAGGGAAAGAGTGGGAAGGAAGTGAGCTCGCGGTAGCGGCGATCAAGCTTGCGCGAGGTGCAGGGCGGGAGGGTAAGTTGGTGCACATCGCGATTTCTGGCGTGTGTCTCGGCCATCGCTGCACATGGCTGTAAGCGCGGCTGAGCGCATATGCAGCCACGCACCCTGCTTTAGGGGTAATATGCCATGTGTGCAAAGAGTGGGCATGTTGACATGGCGTGGCACCATGTAAGCTGTCTTACCGCACGTTTAGTATTGAAGGTTGCATAATCTAGAGTTTCGGTGACCCATTGGAGCGAGAGGCAGATGAAGCATGTGCTCCCTGCTGCCGGCGCTTTTCATGATAGCGTCTTCCCAGTGTGGGCAATGCTATCAGCCGTGGGGGCGAAGGGCATGTGAAAACATGGCTAGCTTCACTTAATTTGTACCACCGTGAAGATAATGTCGACGTACACGGCATGAAACCGCATCATTCGTTACCAACTCCCGAATTCATCAAAATTAATCGTTTTCTCACTCAAATTTGCTTTTTTCGATTGCCCGGTAATTGCCCGGAAGAAAAATTGATTGGTGACTGCACTTACTTGCATGAAAGGTCGAACTTTAATATGAAAGTTCGATATAACGAAGCAAATTGCCCATTTTACCTTCTTCGTTATATCAATCAAGGTTTAACTGTATCAAGCCCGGGATACATGGAGTGAACTTTCATGGCGAACATCACCCGGCACAAATAGACGCAGCGGGACAATGTCGATGGTTCACTGGCTTACATTCAGCGATAAACAGGTTGACGCCGCCGCGCGCTTGCCGCGTGTTTCTCAGTTTTGCCATGCCCTAAGAATGTGCTTTTGGATAAGAAAAAAAATAATAAATAGGGTTCTTATTGTATTATTTGTTGTTAATGACTAACAAATTGAAAAAAAGTTTTATAGGCGCTTACAAACGATTTCCACACATTTCATTGAGCTGAAAGCGTTTTAGCGGGCTGGCTTTGCGCCGTTTGGTGACGTTGAGTGGTGACACCGCGGAGCGCAGGCGTTGCAGAAGGTTTTGTGGTTCTCCAACTGTGTCTTTTGTTTACTTTGTGTAAAAGCACATTGGGGTTATTCATGTTTACTTCAGTTTAAGTTCCTGTTTTAAAGCCTCCTCCAACAAGCGTTTACTACTGCAGCCGAAGAGAATAGAATTATCGGTATTTGGCGTGAAATGGGCCTGTCAGCGGCTCTCGTTCTCGATGCCCTAGGCATTCCGTGCACCTCCTAGGTCCACACAGATGCAAACAGCCAGAAGACCAGGCATGGTTGGCTTCTAAGTGTAATCTGTCATCGCTCTTTTTCCTCAAGGCACTCGAGCAGAAGGGACTAATGGTTGTTGTATAGCAGGGGGGGTTTCTGACCGAACCACAAAACTAAGCTTTGCAAGCATGCGTGCCGATTGCAAATAATAAAAAAAAAAAAACGGCTTCGGGCGCCACAAACGAGAAACCGTTTCGACCCCTATACCCGAACCCATATACCCGGACCACACACACAGAAAAGACAATGATAAGAAAACGAATACAATGCACACACTATTTTGTGCCATGGAACCTTCGATCGGGTTGGTAAGAAAACTGCACCGCACTTATAGTTATTATCTCTTTCGTGAGCACCTCACTTAAGTTTGTAGGTGAAAAATAAGTTTGCACAAATTTGTACTTTTAAGCATTCAATATCCGGCTGTAATGACCAACGGTGTCGCTTTCACACACAGAGAGCCCGAAAGTGCGCGGCCAAACTAGCCCAAACGCCCACATTCCGTCGCTTCAGCGCAGTCGCGTGACGGATGCTCCGATGGAAAGGCAAAAATACACAAAAACCAACCAGGCGGCGAAAGTCAGAGGGAGATCGATCGTCGCGACGCCTGGTGAGTGCGCGGGGCGCGCTCCCGCCACTTGCGACAGCGGGAGTAAAATTTTTGGACACCGAGGAGCGAGCGTTCGCCGCCAGGCATATTTCGTCACCTGGGGTGCGATCGGAGATGGTTGTTCGGCACGTTCGTTCGGTTATCGGCGTGCGCAATTGGCCTACTCCGCGCCCGATGTCGCCAGCCGCAGGGCGCTGCCACGTTTTTGGTGACGTCAAAATGACAACACGCTCCTGTCAATCATTGTGCAACCGAGCACGTCCTCTGCTAGGCACCGAACCTGACGCGAGTTGGGAAGTTTGGAGCGACCATACGCTCGTTATGCGACTGGCTTCGTACGGCGCGTCTGGTGGATTGGATTGGATCCAACCAGCGTCTGCGGCTGTGGAATGGCACGTTTGGATCCAATCCATAGTTCGAGAAAATGGTGCTTGCGTTGGGAACTTGGGTTGTTGTGCTGGCGTTGCTCGACGAGGAAGAAGAGCGAGTGGAGCTGCAAAGAGCGTTTGAAGAAATGGCAGAAAGCAAATTCCGCCGTAGCTGTCGTTTCTGGAAAGAAATAGTGCGTTGGTTGTACAGTGAAATCGGCCCCATCATCGGGTGCCAGCGAGCCATTGGAATGTTGTTGCTGCCTCTTGAAAAGTGCGCCACTGTTCCCCTCGTTTCTTTTTCCTTTCTTTTTTCTCGCTGTGCGCGACACCACCTAGGGACGACACAGAGAATCCAATAGTTATAAATTGTAGCAGTCACACCTACTACTATTTGAAAACGTGTTTAAGCTTGAGAGGAAAAAATTCATTTTTAGATAAAGGTTTCATTCATTGGAAGACGAGAAACATTTTGTTTTGCAGTATAGTGTCTGCAAGCAGACAACAAACGAGGGAAGTAAACTTCCGGGAAGTTCACCGTTTGCCGATTGGCTGCTCTTTCCGCCCCGTTCTTAGAAATTTTGCATACTGCAACTTTGTGACGCAGCAACCGCACAGAACGCGTATCAAACAAAGATCTCCGATCGCGCCCCTGGTTGCCGGTTTTCCGCTTCATGTATCCCGGGCTTTACTTCTGTGGCATAGTGAGCCTTCTCAAATGCGACCATTCCTGCTTGTATAGACAAATGTACTGCCAAAGTATGCCTCTCTGAATGCTGTGCGTGAGTCTAAATTTAGCTCCAATCTCACCATGTGTGGTGCAATAACGGTGCCATCTGCGCATGCAACATGTCTGTGGTTGAGTAGTTGCTTTTTTCGTCTACACAACGATGCTAAATTAAGATACATGAGTAGTATGGCTGCAAAGATATAAGCGATAATCCTATACAGTGAAACCTTGTTAAACTGTAGTTGGCCGAACTCGGAAAAAGTACGTACTAAACGGTAGTAATGCTTAAGTGAAATAGCGTAAGCTTGCGCACTTACCTGTCAAAAATGGAACTACGAGAGGGTGCGATAAAAGGGCAGAAAACATGCAGTATTTATTCACTTCGTGGACAAAGGTATGCTATTTTCGTTTGATGCTGCAGTGGGCTAGCAGCGATGGCAGCGGCCTCAAACTCACTCAAGCTATTGGCCAGCTTTTCCGCCAGCCCCCTCTTCTCTACAAACACCCGTATGAGGCTGACGTAACGTGCAGCATCTGCCACTGTCGGGCTTGAATCGCCTGTGCTGTCGCTTTCTGTGCCATCCTCGTAGGCGACACTTCGGCAATAACAGAGGCAATGATGGTGAAAAGTCTAACCTCGAAACGTCGAACCTCGCAGCCGATGTATTTTCACGGTCGCAGCAGAATTGCCGACCAAGTTCTCCTCCGCATTCCAAATGCCACACGCCGTAGACCACGGTAGATCCTTCTCGCGTGCCAGCTCTGACTTCGTGCCACGTTCGACAGTACAAATGATCTCCTATTTTTCTTCTTTGCTAAGCACCGTGTTTTTGTCCTAGCTTGCACGACACCCCAACAGAAGCCACAATGCTCAGACTCTGGCACGGCGTCGAAATAATGATGACGTTGATGTGGCTTCACCCTTCCAAGTGCCCTCTACGTTTGTGCTTGGAGGCTGTTCGAATCTCTGAGGCTTGTTTTGCCGGGCCGTCGTACCGCCGTGATTTCGCGACGAAAAGTGGAAACAGTACGTGTTAACCGATACGTACAGTTACAAAACGCATTATGTTCAATGGCCGCTGAGTCGGAGAGTTGACTTTACTACTTTTAAAACGAAACTATTGTTTAAGCGAGTACAGTTTAACGGGGTTTTACTGTAACATGTTTTCATTACAATGGTTTCAACAAGCAATCCCCTTTTAGCCTTTTTATGGAGGTGTTGTGTCAAGTTCGAGCAACGTCCAATACGGCGTATGAAATTTCAGTTGTTATGCATTGGTTCAACGAACAGCTTGTAAGTCAGTTTTGTTACAGAACAACCGCATGGTTTTATGGAGTAGGTAACATTGTCATGGATAAGTTAGAGCAGCTCCAAAAATCAGCCTTTTTCTTATATCTAAAATTTGTTGCAGGAGCTATGCACTCACCGAAAGCACATTTATTTGCAGTAAAAGCACCATTTAGTTCCAATTGTTGTGCTGGGAATTTGTCCTTTTCTCTGGCGAGTCGAGGACAGCGTTTTTCGACTTCAAGATCATAGAAAGTGAGTTCCATGCGATCCTGAAATGAGCTGGAAAAACTTTTTTCTTGCTGATCGAGATTGCTTGCAACATACTAGCCTAGCCTTCAAGCTATAAGGCATTGTGTTTAGTAATACCACCTCTACCGCTGCTCATACTTGTCACTTGCCACGTGGCACCAACAAAAACACCAAACGGGGTGCTGCTGCACAGCATGCGTAAGATACGGAACTATGCTGTGTAGAGTGCATGATACTATGCAACAATATGTGTGTCCTCTAGGGCACCTACTAGTGCCTCTGATCAACAGTGCACTTGCCTATGTATGGCCTCTGAAATCTGGCAGCACATTTTGAAGGGCATGACCAGCTAATTTCTGCTGTAGGGAAATACGCTGCTCCACTTCAGTAGCCGCTCTCTGTTGTCCAGCACGATTTGAAATGTGCATTCGCATACAATTGCATGTAATTCAACAACTTGGCCATAGTGTCCACAGTAGTTTCAATTTATTCCCTCGGTCTTCTTTGGAAGCAGGAGTGAAATTTTGTTATACAGTTAAATCTTGACATAACAAAATTGGTAAAATCGGGAATTTGCTTCGTTATATCAAAATTTTGTTATACTGAAATTAAACCTTTAATGCAATTAAGTACATTCACAGACCGATTTTTCTTGCAAGGGAAGGTGCTGCAGACTTTTCCAAATTATCGGGCATTCGAAAAAAGCAAACTTGAATGAGAAACTAATTCATTCTGATGAATTTGGGAGTCAGCGACGAATGATACGGTTTCATGCCACATCAATGATAAATTCACATCGTTCGTACGAATTAAGCGAAGCCAGCCACACTTTCACATGCACTCCATCCCTGCGGCTGATAGCATCGCCCGCACTAAGAATACACTATCATGAAAAGCGCCTGCAAAGGGGAGCGAATGTTTCGTTTGTCTCTTGCTCTAACGGGTCGCCAAAACTCGAGATTACTCCGCCTCCAATACTGAACGCGTGGGGAGACAGCTTAAACGATGCCATGCCATCTCGGCACGCCCACTCTTTGCACACGTGGCAGATTACCTCTAAAGCAGGATGCGCGGCATTGTATGCACTCAGCCGCGCTTACAGACGTGTGCAGCCTTGGCTGAGACGCGAGCCAGAAATCAAGACATGTGCAAGCTTACCCTCTACTCCCGCCTCCCCCTCTTTCCCTCTGCTTGCGCGGAAAGCCAGCAGTCATGAAGCCACCATCTTTCTTGTTTCATCGTCGTAAAATTTCACTCTTACCTAATGCACATGGGGCGCGGTAGAATCTTATCACAGTTGAGCTTTATACGGAACATGATGCAGCTCCACTTCGGCGGTCGCTCTTGTCGCACGGCATATGATTTGAGAGGTGTGTTTGCAAGCAGCCACTTGTAATGCAATCGCTTGACCATCTTCATCCGCAGAAGTTTCAATTTATTGTCTCGGCATTGCTTTGCGGTGGCAATGAAATTTTGCTATATTCAAACGCATACAAACACACTTCGTTATATTAAGGTTCTAAATACATGGCGCTCTATAGACGAGAGGTAATGAAAAGTAATATACTTCGTTATATAGAGAATTTCGTTATATACAAGTTTGTTATATGGAGGTTTAACATATTGAGGTTAAAAATACATGACATTCGATGGTCATGAAGATATAAAAAGTTAAATAGTAATTCATTATATTGAGAGTTTATTTATATTGGAGTTTGGTTATTTGAGGTTTAGCTGTGATAATAATATTCTATAACTGAAGTATATTGTAATACACCCGATTTCTGTTATTTTACTGTGGAGGGATATATGAAATTGCTTCAAATTTTTTGGAAGTGTTTGCAAAGGGCACTTTTTGGAGCTTCATGTGCAGTCAAATATAAAATGCAATTCAAGTCAGTGGGAATCAATTATGAATTGAAATATTATAGTTTCCTGCCCAACTTATTTATGCAGTGCTTTATTTTTTCTGTCTGTCTTTCTCTGACATGCAGAGTCAGCTTGTCCTTGGTTGCCATCGGTGCCTCATGGTTGCAAAGAAACATTCTCAAGGCTCTAGTGATGATAGACAAGGAAGTGGTGTGCAGCATACTCTCCAGGAGCTCTTGAGGAACCTAACAAATGTCATGGTGGATGCTGAATTGGAGGCTTTCTCACTGGTACTGCATTGTGATTGAAATTAGCATTGAAAAAATTTCCTTTGTCTTTTTGCGTCATTTGGGACAAGTTTCACTTGAATGTATTGCATTCTAATTTCAGGACAAGATGTCTGACTTTAGCGCAAGTAGTGTCGGTCAAAAGAACAGACTCATTGCAACAGAGCTAAGAAATATTTGTGAAGCACTCATTGAGCACACTCTGTCATGTGGAAGTTGGAGGTAGGTGCGAAAATTTAAAAAAAAAAATGAAAGCTGTTGGAGTGTTCCGTATTTTGTGGACTTACTTACAGTGCCAGTAGTGCACAAGTCGCCCTCAAGCTTTTTGGGCAGCTGAATGACATTGAGCAGTTGCTTCAAACTGCTTCCAACAAAAAGAAGGACAATAAAGCTAATGCTTCCAGCAAGAGGAAGGATGCCAAAGTAAAACCAGCGCCACGAAAAAGTTTGCCTTCACTTCTTAGCACAAAGTTCTTGGGGAAGCTCTTGCAGAACCTTTTCTGGTAGGTGGCAGAATATATTCAATTTCTTTTGATTTTTTTAGATGTGCTCTTCATTTTTTCTTGTAGCTCTTCATCTGAATACAGCGGCCTCTCAGAATTGTTGGAAAATTCAAGCTTCATGCAGCACATAGTTGGCGCAGCACGGCATGAACTTGGGAAAGTTCAGGATCCTGGGACTTTTGAGGCCCTTTACAATGAACGCCTCCTCCAGTCACACTTCAAGATTTCCAGGCGAGTCTGTGGAAGTGTCAGTGTTTAGTGTCAGTACTAAGCACATCTTCAGCAAAGGTGCGCTTCCATCACCACTAATGGGGCCTCAGGAAGTATACTATTTACACTGTATTATATGTTTCAGCACCCTAGTAGCTCATTAAATTCACAGCAGGAGCCACCAAGCTGAGCTTTAATTTCTTTATATCTGTAGAAAAGTATGCAGGATGTAATGTAGTATCAGTTGAATTGGCTTTTTTGAATCGTAACGAATTGTATTTCACGCCGTTTCGTCGGCTGGAGGAGTTGCCAGTGTATAGTCAACGACCGATTTTCCGGACGCCTGATTTTTGTGAAATGGCCGATAATGCAGACGGCTTCGTGGCACCACCACATGCCCCATAGAGTATAAGAACGTACGTCTGTAATTTCAGACCCTATGACCCTTTGCTGTCCGATTTTTCAGACTTTTTGCCACAACCACAGGTCCGAAATGACATTAATCAAAGCCAACACCGCCGTTTTGATTATTTTGCCGCCTTGAACCAGCGTTGTCGCACGCAGATCCGCTGGTAGCCATAGCCATCAACGCAGAAACGTGAGGCTCTGCTGCTTCGACGTTCGCCGTTAAAGTTCTTACTGTTCGGTGCCGTGTTTTTCATTGAAAGAATTCGCCTCTGTCAGCAATGCGATTCCGCCTTTGTGGTCCTCGCTATTAGCTTTGAAGCTCGGAAAGCACGGCGCGTTGCATAAGGCAGGTTCCTGAAAGTTATTTTCGCCTTAATACAGTAATGTTACGTAGTGAAGCATACGCAAAAGTATTGCAGTGAAGCATAACAAGTGTCGGACGGGGCAATTGTCACGGAACGCAGTATGTATTCCTTAAAGGGCCCCTGAAACGGTTCGGACAAATTTTGTAGACGCGTAGGGTACAGCTTAAGTCGAACATTCGCACCAAAATTTAAGTCAAGCGTTACGTATTAATGGAGCTACAAGCGACTAGAAGCTACCCTCCTCCCTAGCCATGCTTTTCCTCCTCAACTCGTTCGCCGAGCGAGCGGGGCTAAGCTCCGCCTTCACTGGTTCAGCGTCACGATGCGACGTCACATCGTTCACTTCCGGTTGTTTTGGAGCCCGCCCCGCCCGCGCCAGACCGCTCCGCTAGCCGCTTGGCCGTCGACCCCAAGCGAGAGCTATCGAAGCAGCGTGCGTTGCGAGCATTCTGTCGTAGCGCCGAACGTGTCTTGTATTCCGGTAACCACAGGCAAGCTGGTCATTTCGGCAAATGACTGTAGGCATAAACTCAAGCTGATGAAGGAACTTTAGCGTAGACGTACGTGAGCGGCCTGATCGGTCTGCACGGTCCATACACTTGTTGGTGCAGCGTTTAACCAGCCAAACAAAGCGCTAATATTGCTCTAACCAAGTGTAAAACCATTTTAAACATTTATAAAAACAACGTGTTCATGATTACACTCCTGCGAAAAATACACACCAGCAGCAAAGAAGAATACACTTCGTTGCTGCTACTGTGTATGGTTGAGCTCTGTGCCACCAGGTGGCTGCACCGTGCAGACCATTCGCATTTGCCCTTCTGCTGATCTCATGGCTCATCCCGTTACGGCAAAGTCAAGCGGCCAGACTCTGTCCCCTTGCGCTTGCGTTTTCCCTAATACCGGACTCGGGAAACGCTATTGCGTTAGTAATCTTCCGGTGTAAAGTGACGGCCACAAACGCGCAAATCCTGGCGCCGATCGGATAGCGGCAGTCCGATGCGCAGCAGCCAGTTCGCTCGTACGCTGCCTTGCAGAGGGACACGATGTCGCAGCTTGACATATTGCCAGTCGCTACGTTTGCAGTCCACAAGGCAACAAAGTCGAATCATAGTGCTCGCGAAAAGACTGAGACCGACTCTGACCGCGGAGCTCTCTTCAAAATGGAGTACGTTGTAACACAAGCAGACGACACATGCTGTGTGCCGGAAGTGCTTAAGTGTACTGAAAAATTATTCTTGTGCATTCTCTTTATGTTACTTTCTTTTCATAAAAACAAATTAACCAACATTCCAACTATTACGAAGATCATTCGTTTACCATAAAGTTGGCAAAATTATCGATCACGCGCCCTTGTCAGCCAATCGGATAGCTCGCCCCACTGACGTCGTATGGGTGATTTCGGTCATATGGGTAGGGGCGGCTTAAAATTCCGCCGAGCAGTGCGCTGCGATCGGCAGCGATGTGCATATTTAAAACCTGATATTAAATTACACGCTTTACGCGGAGCACTTAGATGTGTCAATTAATGATCAGAAGGACCTACTCTAACGACTCAATACGTTTGTAGAAAATCGTCAAAAGCGTTTCAGGGTCCCTTTAATTATACACGCATACACTCGCCATCTCCTCTCACAGTACGAGCACCGATATGCCTAATAAGCATACTGGCATGCATTCAGAGCTTTTTCGCATGTGCTTGTGGCGATTTGAGCTTTTAAAGGACCCTGAAACGATTTTGAAGAGTTTGTAAAAATGTACTGAGTCGATAGAGTAGGTCCTTCTGATCATTAATTGATGCATTTAAGGGCTCCGCATAAAGCATGTAATTTATTATAATGTTTTAAATATGTACATCGCTGTCGATCGCAGCACACTGCTCGGTGGAATTTTCAGCCGCCCCTACCCGTATGACGTAACTCACCCAACTGACGTCAGTAGGGCGGGCTATCCGATTGGCTGCCTAGGGCGCGTCATCGATAATTTTTCCATCTTTATGGTGAACAAATGATGTTTGTAATAGTTGCAATGTTAGTTCATTTGTTTCTATAGAAAGAAAGTAACAGAAAGAGAATGCAGAAGAACAATTTCTCACTACACTTCCAGCACACAGCAAGCGTCGTCTTCTTGTCTTTCAACGGGCTCCATTTGAGGAGAGTGCCGCAGTCAGTGTCGGTCTCAGTCTTTTCGCGAGCACTATGATTTGACTTTGTTGCGTTTTGGACTGCAAACGTAGTGACTGCCAATATGTCGAGCTGCGACATCGTGTCCCTCTGCAAGGCAGCAGACAAGCGCACTGGCTGCAGCGCATATGACTGCCGCTATCCGATCGGCGCCAGGGTTAGTGTGTTTGCGGCCGTCACTTTACACCTGAAGATTACTAACGCAATAGCGTTTCGCGAGTCCGGTGTTAAGGTAAATGCAAGCGCAAGGGGACAGGGCCTGGCCGTTTGACTGTGTCGTTTCACGAGATTAGCAGAAGCACAAATGTGAATGGTCTGCACGGTGCAGCCACTTGGTGGCACAGAGCTCAACCATACACAGTAACAGGAAGGAAATGTATTCTTCTTTGCTGCTGGTGTAAATTTTTCACTGGTGTGTAATTGTTAACACATTGTTTTTGTAAATGTTTAAAATGTTTTACACTTCGTTAAAGCAATATTAGCGCTTTGTTTGGCTGATTAAGCTCTGCCCCAACAGGTGGCTGGACCGAGCAGACTGATCAGGCCGCTCACGTACGTCTACACTAAAGTTCCTTCATCAGCTTGAGTTTATGCCTCCACCGTTCCGTCGAAACGCCCAGCTCGCCTGCGGTTACTGGAATACCAGACACGTTCGGCACTGCGACAGGATGCTCGCAACGCATGCTTCTTCGATAGCTCTCGCTTGGGGTCGACAGCCAAGCAGCTGGCAGAGATTTTGGAGAGGCTTTGCGTGCTCGCTCCTAGAGAACCGGAAGTCAATGACACGACATGCCACCATGATGCAGTGAAGGTGGAGCTTAGCCCCGATCACTCGGTGAACGAGTTGAGAAAATGCATGACTATGGAGGAGGTTAACTTGTAATTGTCTGTAGCTCTGTTAATATGAGGCGTTTCACACAAATTGTGGTGCAAATGATTAACTTTAACTGTACCCTACGCGTCTACAAAACTTGTCCGAACCGTTTCAGGGGCCGCAGTAAAATACATGCATTTATTTTGTCGAGCTGCTCGATTTTTCCAATCTTTTCGCGGCCCCTAGGGAGCAGTAAAAATTGTGTGTTCACTGTACAACTGACCAAGAGGATGGTTCAAATGGTTCTTGAAGTGAACGTGCGTCGGAAGGAGGACGAGAACAGAAGGGACTGTTCTCGTCCACTGAGGAATTGAGGAATGAACGGGAAAGGAGCCATGCCACCGCTCCTTTGAAGAAGCTTGAGATCAAAAAACAGTGTGTATTGGCTAACGCTGAGATGCAGGACTCCCTCATTCAAACCAAAATAAACTCTTTCAAGCAACAAAATGCAACATTGAGACGTTGTGCGTGGGCTGAGAGTATGTCTGGACAGCTGAAGGTGACTTAACAGCTGTTGAGAGAGAATCTCACTTGTGACAAAGTTCAGACATCACACCAATGAGCTTGTAATCAATTGATAGAAATAGCTCATATTCAAAAATATTTTCTTCTGTATGCATCTCCTTTTGCGTATTTGAGAACAATCGGCTCGATTCGCAATTGGTTTTACCATTTTTTTTTTCAAAGGTATTTTATTTGCTGAGCATTTCACTAGCCACCACCCCACCCCCGCTTTCTGTTTTGTTATTGAATAAAATAAGCATTACTCCTTTTAATAAAAACTGGCAGTTGCTTTTTTATTTTTTTAACATGCTTACTAGAGAGTGACAGCATCAGGCAACATGGTGTCAGCCTGCCTTGACATAAAACATAGTTCTGTGTCACTTAGGGAATATTGCAAAGCCACTCAGGGAAAACCTGGAAAACTCAGGGAATTCAGAAATGTCAACTTGGTAGACATCCTGTGCGTGTAACTTTATGGCTGGTGAATGTTGCACTTTGTGCATTTGAAAACAGTCCCTTGCACCCAGGCCGCTTGCACCGCTGGCATGTGTTTTCCACAGCTGTCCAATGACCTGTACTGTCCGTGCAGATGCTAACGACTGGCAACAGTCTCATTGGCCCTCTTTTTTTCTTGCATTCAAGCTTAGCTTCCACTGATGATGATGACGGTCTTCCCCTTTTTTTCACTGTAATGTCCTTGCCCTGCTTCAATAGACATGTGGCGATGTAAAATTTGAACTTGAGGCGGTCCATCCACTGCTTGGCAGGAACACCTAGTGAAGTGTTAGTGAAGCACAGTCACGTCTATAAAGCAACCAGCTGACAACGACGACCATGTCCACAAAGTGAAATAATATCTTCAGATAGAACTTTCTTGACCTCATGTGGATTCTGTAAAATGCAATGAGAGCATCAAGTTGGTCGATGCGGCCCATCGGCCTGTCGTAGATGCTCACAGCACTTGGACAGTCAACCTGCACCATCTTCTTTTGCATGCGTTCCCACCTGTATACAGACGTCATTGGCTGAGCAGCTGCGAACGTGCTCACTGTTGTCACCGCTCGGTTGTCGTACCTTCTCAGTGCAATTATTTTTGAGGCATCAATTGCAGTCTCGAATTCTTCAAATGATCCTTGGCCATTCTTTTTCAAACTCGCATCGGTAGGCAGAGGGCAACCTTGTTGGCGGTTAGTGTATGCTGCTCCAAGACAGCGTACACCCTTCTTTGCCAAGGCAGTAAAAAGCTTTAGTGATGTAAACCAATTATCACAGAAAAGAAGATGGTTCAATACTGGCTGGATAACTTGGCACAGCTTGAGAACTACATTCACACCGGCCCCAATGTCGGGCTCTCCCGGAACAGCCTTTATCTTCCCTGTGTATATTTCAAATGTATGTACCATTCCCTGCAAGTTGCACAGAAGAAATATTTTGTAACCCCATTTATGAGGTTTTCTGGGAATATACTGCTTGACGTTACAGCGACCGTTGAATGAAACCAGTTGCTTGTCAATACAAAGGGGTTGCATTTTTGGTATAGTCTGAAATTTTTGAAGGAGAGGGTCAGTAATTGGCCGAACCTTGAAAAGACGATCCATCTGTAGATCGTCGGGCGAGGGTATGTCTTCATTGTTATTGAAATGCAAGCTCGACTTGATTGCCTCCCAACGATCACGCAACATCGTATCAGCCACCATAGGGATCCTACACTCTGCCATCCAGTATAGCCAACGTCTTGAGAGCTGACAGAGCTACATGAATGTAATGGTGCTGAGAAACTGTTCCAGCTCTTCACGAGTCAAGACCAGCCCCTTGTTTTTTTTTTTTCCATTGCAAAAAAACAATTGGTCTGCTTGACGATTTGATCCAGGAAGCTGTCATCAAAAAATTCTTTGAAATATTCAGTAGGCACTCGTACATTGTCATGTTCAGGAAGAGTGGCATTCCATAATGGTATTTCCAGCTTTTCTTGACAGTCTGTTTTTTTTCCACTTCACTGCCTCTTTTGCAGAGGCAGTTGGTAAAGCCACTATGTCACCGTCTTCATCTTCACTGCTCCATGAAGACTCTCCCAAGGGTGCAGCTCATGCTTCTGCATGCAGATCATAGTCAACATCGTCGTCATCACTCTCACTAACACAGCTGTCGTCACTCTTATCCTCAGGTGGCAGGCGCGTCCGAAGCCGTTTTCTTCCATAGAAGGATCCAATGTCCATTCTCTTCCACAAAATCAAAAACAGACTCGTTTTACCTACAGTCACCGCAAAGTACCCAAATGGCCGAGTGTCGTAAATTTGCGACATACCACAAAAGTAAGAAGCATGCAACAAAAAAAAAAGTGTTTTTAGACAATGCAACACATCATGGGCAGTCTCCTGAACGCGTGCAAACAGAAAAAATTTCGCGGGAGCTTGTACTCACTTTGGTTAGGTAGAAAACGAAGAAGTGAGAGCTGTCGCACATGGCTCGTGCTGTCCGCCAGCCGATAGCAACACTGGTTTCCAATTTTCAATACCTTATACAAGATTGCACTGCATGTCTGGAGCGCAACGCTCTCTTTGTTGCAAATACATGACAACCAATGTTGAAGGCTGGAAACGTTTCGCGAGTTGTTTGGCCAGGTTCATTCAGTATGTTGTGAATTTGCAACAACCGGCAGAAAGGATTAAGAGAGATGTACTTCCATTTTGTCTGTTTGTTCCGATGTCGTGCAGTCATACAAAACTGTCGTTTTCTACTATGTTTAAGCACTGTAGCCGTATTTACATGAATGTGACAGTGTCGCATCGCATCGCATTTCTAGCACATCACATTCATCTAAACAGCAGTAATGCGCTACGAAAGCGCATCGCATAATGCGCCAGGCGAGGGGAGATTTACGGGCCCGAGTCGACTCTCGCGGAGCATGTAAACGCAGGATCGTCGCATTAGAAATTATGAGAAGAAATTAGCCACCAACATGGTGTCGGTCCCGGCTGCCCGCTTCGAATTGAATTTGGCGTTGCTTTTGTAAAATGCACTTCATTCGCAGCAAATGGTTGTGTAAACGGCTTTTGCTTAGTCTCGGGCCGCTTCGACGACAGAGCATTTTGGATAACCTTGTGGTGTTTTCGATATCGCTTCTCGTTTTGAACGAGTCGAAGTCTAACGAAAGAAACATTCGAGATGTCAGCGCTACCTATCGCTAGAGGCAGGAAATAGCCGCAACGACGGCATATGGCCTCTCAGATCCGAAGATCTCGCTGGCCAACTAAAACTGTAAAAAGCGTGCGCTGCTTAGCGTACGCTACACTATACCGTATAGCGTATGCTATAAGTTGCGTACGCTAAACTAAAGCTGTCTGTTTCTCGGCACTCAGCCACCAACGTGAACTTGGCCCACTACCGGAAACCATTTACACCGGAAGTCGGCTGCACTTCCCTTATACGACACCATGGGGCGCTACGTTCTCGTGAGAGTTAATGCGCTACATGTAAATGGCGTCGCAATGCCCAAATGCGCTTGGAAATGCGATGCGCCATTGTCGCATTCATGTAAACGGGGCTTGTGATCATGCTCTGTCCACTTCCCTTGTCTGCCTCAGTGCTTGTGACTGTGACACTGACTTATACCGCTAAGGTGTTCTCATGTAGAGCACGCAAAATCATCTGCTGTAAGAAACGAGACAAACCCAACGGCTTGCATGCGAGACCATCACCGGAAGTGCACCACACAGCAGAAATGCGAGAGAGAGAAAAAAAGAAGGCAAGGCCTGTGGCGTATCTGTTGATCCTCCGGCTCTGATGTAGAAGAATGCGGGGAAAGAATTTTGCTTGTGTAACTGGACGATGAAAGTGGAGAGAGTGTCTATGTTGACAGTGATGTTCGCCTCCTAAAATCATTGGATCGCGGCACTTGAAATAATTATATCTCAGCTATTAATCAACCAATTTGAAAACTTCTCGCAGTCGAACTGTCCTTACAGGGCACGTAACAACTTCCAGTGTATAACCAGAATTTGCTATGTGGCCTGGTGAGGGTCTCTTTAATGGTTCATTTAGGTCTGAACATTGTCAAAAAGTGACTTTTGGCAACTTCAGAAGCAATTTTCAGGAAAAATGCTTCATTTGATTGTCTAACATTACGTTTAGCAGAAACTACATTACTGGAAAAGGCTGTAAAAAATTAATATGGCTGAAACATTAACAGTGTTTATATACAAAAAAAATTCTAAAAATGTGCAATTTCTTGCTTTTTGTTGAGCCAATTAAATGTGGGAAATTAATAAATGTGTTCACCTGTGATGTCACGTGAAAAAGTAACACTAGTAGAATATTATAAAATAAGGTTTGTCATTCTACCTAGTTTCACAAATAAGTTAAAAAAATTACCTTTAACCAACATTTGCTTTTTCAGAAAAACTTCAAAGAGCACTTCCTTCACAATTTTTTTTTTCTTGAAAAATATTTTGGCAGAACCTCATTCCCACAGCAGCCAACTAGCCCAATTTTTCCCAAGAGAATTGGTGGGGGTAGCTTTTAAGGTCTGGGAGGTTTTGCACAGAATGACCCAAGTGTGACAGACTAAACATGAATCAGTGGTCGTTCTTATACCAAGCACTGTGCAAATTAGTCAATCAGGGAACATGAACGAAATGTTGAGCAAGATGAAAAGGATCTAAATTTACCTAAGCACATAAGAAATAGCTCCTCGCGATCTTGTGGGCCATGCTTTTCTGACTGACGTGCTGATTTTTGCCAGAAGTAAAGATTCGAAAGCCAGGGAAATGTTGGAAGCATTCTGTATCAGCAAGAAAGGTAGCTTGTACATTAATGAAACTTCCATATCATTGTGCAAGATCAAGGAAAGGTTTTGAGTGTTCCTAATCATAACACACTTGATCCTGAATGTGTTTGTTGCACAGGTGCTGACAGAGGGTATATGTGTATGTGTTCTTTAAAGTAAAGCTGTTGTGATGGGTGCTATGTCCAGTTGTCTTCTCTTGTGTGCCGTGTGGTTTTTTAGCGCCTTGAAATAGTTACAATGAATAGATAAAAACATGCCCAACAAGAAGTTCTCTTAAAATGAATCTAAAAGTAATGTATGGTCCACACTATAACATTTTGGGGAAAGATAAACTGTTGAATAAGGCATAGGCAAGTTCTAGTGAGGGTACGCAGGATAAATAGTCAATGGGACACACAGGCACCACACAAGCATTTCATGGGCATCATATTTGAGACTTCCAATTTATATTCCCTCTTAATTTCAGGGTTTTTCTTGAAGTGTGCAAGCAGAAGTCTAAGGAATCTGATAGTGATATTGCTGCCATCTGCATCGAGAGCCTTGGGAGCCTGGTTTCCAGTGTGACAAAGCATCATGTTGATCACCTGCCACTGTTACTTGCAACTTTAGGTACAATTTCCTGTATTCAGCCTGTTTCATGCAGAACAAAATGTGGACACACTACTCCATTTTGCCCAAGCTGTTTCTAACCATGAAATGCACTCTTTATTGCTGAAAAGTTATGTATTTGAAGGCACTTTTCACCCGCCGCGGTGGCTTAGCGGTTATGGTGTTGCGCTGCTAAGCACGAGGTTGCATGATCAAATCCCGGCCGCGGTGGCCGCATTTCGATAGAGGCGAAATGCAAAAGCACCTGTGTCCCATGCATTAGGGGCACGTAAAAGAAACCCTGGTGGTCAAAATTAATCCGGAGTCCCCCCACTGCGTGCCTCATAATCAAATTGTGGTATTGGCACATAAAACTCCATAATTCATTACCAGGCATTTCCCAATTTCCTCCCACAAATTGTGTCCGCTCACTGCCACCTGGCATGTTCTAAACACTTGTATAAATGGGGAAAAGGTGGCATTATTCTTCACCTTTGAAACGATAAACTTTTCTTAAAGCTCTAGTAGTGTAGCCACTTTGCACAATTTCTGACTTTTTATTTTTTATTATTTTTTTTATTGTGGTGGACACCAGTGAAAAGACCCCCATGTAAGACTTACAAGAACATGTATCTTTGCGTACATCACCTCGTGGTGCGTTTTATCGCGATAACAATTATATGGACCCTGGAGGCGCATTTTCGACTCAATCAGCTCTGCAGCCGAGACAGGGCAGCGTTCTGCCTTCCGCAGCGTGCATGAGTGTTGTGCATACAAACACTAGCATTCTTGCTGTGTAACTGTGCATATAAAGTGACTTCAGCAGTGCGGACAGTAAACCTTCAAACTACAAATGTTGACGGCTTTCCTTCGGTCTCATCTCGTGCAATTCCGAGGTGCGATGCCTGCAGCGAAGCTGGCAGCACTCCTAATGATGCGAGCGTCCTGAAATGTCTGGTTGCTGCGAGGGCACTGTTTATGCTGCGCAGGAAAAAAGTTGCCTACAACGTGTCGCTCCCGTGTATTGTTAGGGAGAACCGTCCTGAGACATTCAGCGCAATGCCTAAACCTTGCTATCGCTTTCAGTGCTTTGCCCTTCGTGCGAAGCTCCCCGAGTTTTTAAAATTTTTCTCTTGTTCCATCATCGTTATACTAGAAAGATTTAGCTCAGTCCCTTAGTTTACCAATCGCATTTTTAAGGCTACTTACCTTTTCCTATTCTTCTCCTTGTGCTTCTTGTCTTCCTCTTTACTTTCTTTTCATATTGTTCTTTATTTTTTCCAGAACATTTTAAAATGTTACACATCACAAAAGTGACATTTAATGTGTAGCCAGGTCATAGAAAGCAGTTTTATTTTAACTTAAATCTAAATGGAAGCCTCAAAACCTTCAATCATGTTCAGTAATGTCCCTGTGCAATGTGGGTCATCAGCGTGTGATGCATTGAGGACCTGAAGTAGCTCTTTATGTTTCGAATATTCCCTCTGAGCACCAACTACAGGGGCAGCACATACCACTGCTGTCCCAGAAAGAAGTAATGATCAGTAACTCGCCAGTGGTTCATGACACATATGTGACTTGGTTCATTGGCAGGTCATAACACGTAGGAATCGGGACTTTAAAAAGAAATGAATGAATGAAAGGAAAAGTGGTTAAAATGAACTAGTTAATCTTTTGTAGTGGTTAAGTATCAGTAAAGTAGACATCATGCAAGAAATTCCAGTTCGTTTTAATTACAAGAGCATCTCCAGTGTATCCAATATTACTCGATTTTTGACTTCTATAGCATCATATAGCATTAGCATAACCACTTGCTGGCATCAGTAAATGCATTCCCTAGACTGCAATATGATCATAAAAGTAACTGGCACAATCTATATCCTCATTTAATGTTCTGTTCTTTTATACACTGGGATATCTTTCTGTGTGCAGGGAAGAATCCACAAATTTTTGTGTAATAATCCATTATTGGAATACTTACGTGACTTCTTTTAATGTTTCTGACTTGTCCATTTAGCCTCTTGGCACAATTTCTTCAATTGCAGTTCATGTGTCAGTTTTGTGTGCTCTGTAGGTTTAGGTCTAGCCACTCTAGGAGATTCCCGAAAAAGCTGTCGAAAATGTTCACTCTCTGCGTTTCTTTTTCAGAGGGCATAGATTCTTCTGAAGTTCTGGATCTGACTGAGCTAATCAAATCTCAATATACGGTGTACAAGGTAAACACATTTGCTCTTGTTATACCTGTGCCACATGGGCACAAAAACGAAATTCAATCATTAATTACTTAAGCTCTCTGACATTATTGTTTTGGCAAAGCTGCCAAACATCTAAATTTAATTACATTTGATGCGATGTTGATGACAGCTTCTTCTAACGTGAGCAACTTTAGCGTACCAATTAAAAAATAAACATACATTTACAAGTTTGATCTGCCTTCAGGAATAGTGAAATGTATAAAAGTAAGCATAATAATGTGGTGCCATTAGCCTGAGTTGCTGTCTTTTACGACATTGTAACCAAACATTGCAACTTTGGCCATTGCATTTCAAATCCAAAGCCCAAAAGCAAAATGGCACCTCCTGTATGGTGGCTAGAAGGGGGCAGTGTTACGGGTGGGAGCCGGTGGGGCACACAGAGAAGCAATGAAAGTTGTAGATGGTGCTACTTGTAGCTGGTGTGCGGCTTTTGAAGGGGGCGGCACACGGCAGCTAGCACGCACATCACGTTCACTTTGCGTCTCATTTGAATTTTTGATGTAATGCGCTGTGCAAACATCATGAAGTGTTTGCAGCTGTTAAGAAGAGTGACACTTCTTTGGAGAGCAGAGAATGGAAAGATACATTATTTGCAACACCAGAACGCCCAGCAGATGTTTAGCCACGCGATTTAAAAAAGGAGGATGATCACATTTAACGACCACTCTGGACGAGTTGGTTCTTCCTAAAACGCTTGGTGTTAGCGCAAGCGAACGTGGACCACGAACACAAACAACCCGAAACGCTGACTTTCATCTTTTTTTCATTTGCTCATCTGCCGAAAATATAGTCATTGGGCGCAGAGAAAGTCATACACGCAAACAGACAAAAACAATGCTGGGTCTGTGTGCAATAAACCAGGGAATAACATCACTACGTCATTCAGTTTACGCTCCGCGTTGGCATGCACCAGCAACATGCCTTTTAAAAAGCTTTAGCTTTGTTAAAAAAATTGGTTCATATGTGGGTGCTTTGGCGAACGTCAACATGCACTAAATGTTTTCCATCACTGCTTTTGTTGTACAGTTCCACAAGACGAGAGGAAACACTTAATTACATAGTACAGTAATCCATATGCACGCATCAAACCGAGTACAGCACTAGACTCTACTTCACTTTCCTTAACTTGAAATGTTCCTGGCATGCCCTTTGAAGAGCCTTGTCCTTGTTCAAAGATTTTTTGAAAAAGTGCAGCCTAGTTAACACAACAAACTGGATAATTTCTACAGTGAGCTCTTTGCAATGGAGCACGCATCCTATTTGGAGTGTTGAACTGCTCAAGAACTGCATAAAATTGTGCACACTGAAAGCATAGAGCTTCTCTGTTGAAAAAAAGTTGAAAAAAACAATGTGAATGAACCTTATAGCACTTTAGTGTGCTCCATAGTACGATAGGCCTTGCCTGCCAAATTTTTTGCGTGAACACGCTGTCTGCATTGCATTCAGCTGCTTCTCCGGTGAATGTGAGGCCAGAAGCACAACGTAGGCAAAAAATTTTGCCATTAAACTAAACTGTACAAAACACGTTCGTGCATTCAACACTATGAGGGCGTGCCGCATCATCTAATACATAACATATAAACAGCACAATATCGCGCACTACACACCTCAACATAATACCAGTGGCACATGTGCAGTGCTTCCCAGCTTCCAAGCGATCGCGATCGACGTGCAAAGAAGCGCGGTCTAGACGCCTACGCTTGCCCGACAGACCTTGCTGGCGCTACACTGGCAAGAGATGTGCCGTGGCTTGTCCTTGCACACAAGCACGCTTCAGCGCCCCTAGCGGTACCGGGAAGTTTGGACACTCATTGCGTTTGTTCCTCACATAGTGCAGATACGCTGCCCATCACACTACCCCCTTCTGGCTTCCATACCTGCTGTGTCAAAGCCATTAAAACGCTAACATGAGAAAGTTTGTCGTGCACAACTCTTCACATGAGCTTTGTAGCTGAAAGTTATTTGTAGACTAGTGTCTTTTCCCTGATAGATGCTATTTCAAATGATTCATTTATACTGCACAGCGCAAGCTATGGCTTCGAGAGTATGTATTTTTCAGTCAAATGAGGTCTGGCAACGCATTAACTAGCTAATCACATTAAGGCAAAAAAGATTATGTTTATCAATGTAACATCACGCAAATAGCATTAAAATTTAAGGCAGTAGCAAGTTAATGTCATTTTTTCACACTTGTGGCACAGGTGTTACTCACCTCTCTGTCACAATTCTGGAGAACCTGTGCATAGCTGAATAAAGTAGTGATGGCACGAGTAGTGCTATCGTTTCCTAAAATTTTGAAACTATTCCTTGCATTAAAAGGTAATAATAAGGCTAGCAATTCGAAATATATTGTTACTTTAAATAATATTTTTAGCCAAAAGGTCTAGCTTGAGAGCTTTCGTAAAACTCTAGTTTAAGTGAAGGTCAAAGTAAAATATAACATTTTTTTCTTCATAATAAGTACAATTTACTCAGTTGCCGCAGCTTTTTGTCAGTTTTTGCACCACTGCTGCATTCTGTTGCATTTTTACCTAGGCTGTGTATTGTTTTGCCGTAGGGCCATGAGGGGTCTGTATTCAGTTTTACCCCTTACTGCATGAATTTTTATGTTCTTGTGAAAAAATTCAACAAGCCTTTGTTTAGGCCAGATGCCTAAACTAACCGCACTCTTCTGAAGAAATGCTTGGTTGCAAATTTATGAGCAAAAATTATTGCATATCATATATGGCACACCATGCAGTTAGGGCATATTTTTTTACTATGCAAAAGGACATTTGAATTGCAGAATACTTGCAAAAAACATCAGAACGATTGAAAAAACTTTACATATTGGTTTTAAAAAATGGAACCTATTTCTCACAACTCTAGTACAAGTGTCAGTGAAATTTGATAATGTCATCATTAATTGACGCATTGATACCGTCAATACCTAGGCCGGATCATTTATAGACGTTGGGTTTGTGTTAATTTTTGCTTTAGATAGCCATTATGTGTTCGATGCAAGCTGACGAAAACCTTTCTCTTCTTCCAAGAAGTATTTGTTGCTTCGAGTGTACAGTCATATCTCGATATAAGGAATCACGCGGGACTGCCGAAAATTCGTTATTCTGCAAAGTTGTTATAGGGAAATCCCCAAAATTAACTATTCCACCCATCAACCCACCAGTTCATAAGTTGTCACCGTTTGAGCTATCTATGAAAACGTCGTTATTGGCTCTTGGCCCACGCTGTTGCTATTTTCTATATATTCCTCCACCACGCACCACCAAAGCACTGTATAATAAGTGAAGCATGCAAATCAGACGCTGACACTGAGAAAAATAGTGACAAAAAGGAAGCTCCATGCTGCCTCCAAAGCACATTGTTTCTTCTTGTTTGTTTGTTTTTCACATTCCTTGCTGTGGACAGTGCAACTGTCTCACTCAATGCGAACACCTGAACTATTCCAAAGTACCAAGTGCGACCATGTGGCATCCCCGAGAGTACAGCGGTTACATTCCTCCGCACGTGTAGCTAGTACGGCCGCAGAAAGAAGTGCGAAAGAAAGAGGCATGCGCAAAAAGAAAGGCGAAAGAAGGAAGAGACACGCCAGCGTTGCTAGGCAACACTTACCTGGGCAAAGCGTGCGCTCACAAAACCCAGTGCGTCGTCACCTCCGCAGTAGATAAAAATTCTCTCCCGTGTTTTCTTTATTGAGCGCCATCTCAGGTTTTCTGAACGTGTGTGCCGCGGTGTCCGCTTTCTTTGCCTTGTTGTATGCTAGCCTACTCTTTCGGCTGCCATGAAGGATACACGGAAATCTAAGAAACTGCAGACTTTTGAATATTTGTTTGTAATACTGAGGCATTGTTACAGGGACCCTAAAGGCAAATACTAAGTCGATGTGGACTGTTTAAATACCATCCCAGAAACCTTGCAACCCTTGTTTCGTGCCAAGAAAAGACATAGTTTACGAGAAAATTGCTTCTGAAAGGTCCCAATGCCTTTTTCTAAATTCAAATCTCCCTCCACCCAAAGGGGGAGTGCTGCTGTTGCATACGCCATAGCCATCCTTTGCTGCCTACTGTCAGTGAGTAAAACGGTGCCCGACAGACAGTGTACCAAGTCAAGACAGAGCAGTAGATTCGCCGCGTCAGCTGCTTTTTGGTCAAGTGGCATAGACCGTTTGGTCATCCCGCGACATCACATGGAAGTTGAATTCTCTGATGCTTCCAGTTTGTGTGAGGTTCGCTAGCCAGCAAAACCAACGCAGCACTACGCGATTAGGAAAGTACTGAAATACGAACGCGTGGGTGGTGCAGAGTCGAGTGCAAACGAAACCAGTCAACCGCCCGCATCGTTGTCAACGGCAATTTCATTGAGTTCCTTTTTTCTAAAAATGAAATAGAATTGGACAAGTAGCATTTTATTTCATCTTATAATACAACACAAGGATGTTTTTTGCAGCGAGTAGTTTAGCACTAGTGACAGAATTTAACTGAGGAGTGCTTACGTCATCGGGCAAGTGCTTGGATATACTCGTGGAGTCTCTAATCATGTCCTGCATTTACCTCAATCTCGTGATTATTAAAGCTCTGTTCGCAATAATATTGACGCCTTAGAGATTCTCGAGCAGTAATCTATCACTTTAGCTTGACTCAGCATTTGTCTTAAATGTCCCTTTAACATGACTCGGAAACTGAGTAACGATTGTTATTCTGGAAAGTTCGGTATTCTGAAGTTCGTAGTACTGAAATATTTTTACATTGAAAACATAAGAAGTCAACAGGGAATTTCTGAAAAGTTCACTAATCTGAAAAGTTTGTTAACGTGGTGTTCGTAGTAACGAGATTTCACTGTAGTAGCTACTGTACCATGGCAGGTCCCACACTATCTTTATCATAAACACGATGGCATTTTCTTTTTATTACTTATTTTGCATCAATAATAGTTCTAAGAAAAAGTGTAGCTCATGCAAACAATAAATTTTGTTGCCATATTTGTTCTTTTACCAGGAAACATATCTCTAGTGTCCTCCACAAAACAAGCCATGACTGCATGCATTGTTCATTGAAGCATCACAGCATGCTAAGAATAAATAAGCACCCTGATATTTTTGTGCGCTGATTTCAATTGTATGAATTGTTGAAATAACATGTTTATTTTCTAACTTTCTGCCTGTTATGACGAGGTGCTCCCATTCTTATTTTTAAAGAAAAATTAACTAAAACGTTATTTCCACTGCTAAAGTTGCTATAGGTTTCAGTGCTAGAGAAGACGTAAATTCCAGGTCAATATGTAGCATTTTCTTTCTTTTCGATCCTGTTATGCTTGAAAAAGTTGTTCTATGCATATCTTATATGATACATCTTGTAGTAACAGGTTAGAGGCCTGCAATGGCTTCTCATTTGTTTATACACTTCTGTGGAGGCCTTTTTACTGTCTGTTTTGTCTCACCTGGTGCATGTTGCTTTAAATTACTTTAATACATGCTGCAGGCACTGGTAAATGACATCTTGTGCCAGACTGAAGACAGTACACGGCTGAAGGAGCTCATTCCCATAATGGTCATCTGCTGCTGTCTGTGCCGATTTATTGAGCCGGGTTCCCTACTGTTTGGTGACCTTCAAGATTGGATGAAGGAAATCTGCAAGCAGCAGAGCATAAGTAGGCCTTCATTTCTTCGTTCCTTCTCTCTCTCTCTCTCTCTCTCTCTCTCTCTCTCTCTCTCTCTCTCTCTCTCTCTCTCTCTCTCTCTCTCTCTCTCTCTTTTGTAATAGAACAATATTTATTGGTGGGCACCTACAGACCTGGAGCAGTGCTGCTATATCTATGCTGTACAGTGAGTGAAGCAACCACCCTCCACTTGATATTAGTCAGGCAGCAAGCTGTTGAACAGTCCGCCTACCTTTGCCCACTGCTTAATACCTTGTTGCTTTCACGGAAAATACATAAACGCAACAATGTACACTCGCCAACTGATTTTTCCCCCACAATGAAGGCCACAAAGTGTCTGAATATTCTGTAGTGCTTCATTGAAATACTAGTATCTACAGTTAAACTTTGATCTAGCGAACTTCAATATGACGAAATTCTCGATATAGTGAAGTATAACTTTTTATAACTTCTTGTCCATATAGCAACCATGTATTTAGAACTTCAATATAATAAAGTGTGTCTATACACAATTTCAATATAACAAAATTTCGCTGCTGCCGCGAAGGAATACTGAGACAATAACTGAAAACTTCCACGAACGCAGATGTTGAAATAGTTGAAATAAACGCAGCTGCTTGCGAACACACCTCTCAAATTGCATGCTGCACTGCCAAGAGCGACCGCCGAAGTGGAGCAGCATCATGTTCTACATCAAGTCCAAATGCAATAAGACCCTATTACCTCCTTTGCACTGTATGCTTTAGGTGCGAGTGAAAACGTGCTAGGGCGAGCCGAGAAATACGGTGGCTTGTGCCTGCAATAATGAAATTGGTGGCTTTAATACACACCTGAAGAAATAGTGGAGCAAGAAAACTATATTTCAGCTTTCTTACTTTTAAAATTGAGGATGGCTCGACTGACCAGCTACACTATGTAGTTGTCAAAAGCATTGCAGAGGCGTTCAATAAAGAGCCCTGAAACCGTGTTCAGTCAAGAAATTTTTCCCAACCACCAGCTTAAAGCACTAGTCATGGAAGGTTATTTCTAAACACTTTTCCAAAATAAAAGCTCAGTAACAGACAAGTTGTAGCCATTTAATGTAGTAGAACTCTTCCTAGGCTTGTCCCTCATGTCTTTCACTTTTTACACTCACCGCAGCATACACATATTTTTGGAAGATGTTAGCGTGCATCAGTCTTGCACAGCAGCAGTGCATTTCTCTCTCGTTCCCTCTGTTTTCGTTTTTGTTTCTTCTATTACACTCCCAGCTGTGACAGTCCTGTTTGCTGCATCTTTGCCACTATCCTCATCATTTGTAACCGTGGAGAAGTAAACTCACTTATTAATTTACTGAGGCTCAGAGTCCCCTGTGAGTCTAAGTGTGAGTAAGTCCCGATGACATTGAGTGAGACGAAGTGAACCCAAGTGGGACTGAGTCTTAGTGAGCGGAGGTTAGAGTAACGAAATCTCATCTGCTCGAGAAAAGTAAAGAAACAGGACAGGTGCCAAGCAAGGTGAAAAATTATTAAAAACTTCATATTTCAGCCCTCACACGGGAGCCTTATTCACAATCAACAAAGTGCCCATATGGGGTCTGAATTGTCAAGTTCTGAATTGTCAATTTTGTCAAGTTTTATTAAAAACTTGACAAAATTATTAAATTTTTCACTGTGGTTGCCATATGTACGGTTCCTTCACTTTGAGTCTTTAGTCTTTGTGAGTCCCAGTGAATCGAAGCTTCTGTTAGTCTGGATGAGCTTAAGTAAGTCCAAATCACTTGTGATTCTGATTCTTTTTGAGTCCACAAAACTGTATGCCAAGATAAGTTTACATCATCCCCGGGGAATATCTGACTCTGTATCCACAAGTGGGGTCCTTTCATCATGTATGTTGAATTTGATGAGTCTCTTTTCTAAGGTGAAAACTTGCACATAGCTTAAATGCATTGAAGTTCACTGCTACTTCAACTTGAAGACCTTTTTTTGCTCTCTACTGTGCCTTATTTCATACTCATGCAACTATCGCATTCTTTCTTAAGGCAGCATACAGATCGCATTTATCACACCTACAACACCACATACAGAGCCAAGCTTATATAATTTTGTTCTCATTCACCTTATGCTTACTCTTTGCTCTGGACACAGAATTCTTTCTGCCTCAGTATTCCTTTATAAAACATAATCTTGGTATTCTGGTGCACAAATTTTTAATGCCACGCTATCTATCCAAGTAATCCTTCCTGTAGAATTTCCTCAATCAGGTTTGGCTTGTCTTGACTTATAGAATTATTTTTTGTTACCTCGACCAAGGATAAATTGTGGAAGATTTTACTTTTGTTCTTTGTCAGCATCTTTCTGGAGCTCATTATCTATTAGCATCAAGGAATCATGGACTACTGAATCATTTAAACATACAACACACATTGGCCTTACCTTGTACTTCTTTGCTGCTGCTGCTGCTGCCACCGCCGCCGCCGCCGCCGTTTTATTTTCTTGTGAAAATTACAAGAAACAACACATACACATCTGCAAAAATTGCCAAATGTTCACGATGAGTTAATTCATCGTTGGAACCATAGGATGCTCATTGGGATGGCGAGTTGAAAGTGGATGCTACATTTAGAGTGCTGGTGGAAAAAAGGCAGGGAAGAGATTGAGATAACCGGATCCGTTACAGGCATATGTACAAGGTAGACGAAGTTTTGAGGGAAAGAAAAAAAGATTAAAGAGTCTTATACAAAAATGTTAGAAGAAAAGTGTGTATAGTATACCTGAGTAATTCAAGCAGGCTAGGTGACTATTTATCATCGCCCTGTTTCAAAGAGGCTGCCAATAAGTCATCATCATCAGATACCTTGTCATTGGTATTCACAGGGTTAACAAGAAAAGTGCTCTTTTTTATTTTGTATGCATATTGTATTGCCAAGGGAGAGTTCAGATTCTTTTTTTTTTGGGGGGGGGGGGTAACAACATTGAGGTCACCATAATAATGTGTTCGCTTAACTTCATAGCGGTGCTGAGTCTTATAGCAAAAAGGAAGCCTTAAAAGGGGAAAATTGTAACCCACCTGAATTGTAGCAGGAAGCTACAAGGAAACCGTCTCAGAAAGCGTTGGTCCCGGGTTCGAATCCCGGACCAGGACAAATTTTTCTTCAGCTGTGAGGCTTGCTAAGAAATCCGTATCGGTTTCCTTTGGTGCTTCCTGTTACAATTCAGGTGGATGACAATTTTCCCCTTTCATGTGATTTCCCCCAATTTGCAGGCTTCCGCAAAACTGATTTACCAAAAGAAACCTTGTTGTTTTAATACAATGGTTGTTTTTAAATGCCATGATGTTATATTGCGATTTCAAGTTTCACTGTAATATTGAATATCTGAAGCAAGGAAATGAGTACACAGTTCTATTTAATATGCATCTCAATGTGTTGTCATTTGACTCACTGAACTAGCTTGGTAATAATCAGTGTGTTATTACAGGTGTGGATTTTCACAGCTTTATGCTCCCTTTCTTATACATTTCTTTAAATGCTTGTTCAGGCTTTGTCACTTCTTTCTTCATATTTATTCTGCTTTGGTAGACAGCAGGCATAATGATGAATTAAAGAAATTGTTGTCTTCCACCTCACCAGCCGACCCAGCTGTTGCTCGCAGTCTACTCTCATTTTATCTTACTGTGAGCCACCAGACACATGACTGTCTCAAGAACTTTGGCAGTATTGCTGTCAGCTTTCATTACAACCTTGGAGATGTGGATGAGGTACGTCCTCTTTGCTTTATCATCTGATTTCTGTCAATTAACCTTATACAATACAACCTGTACTTTCTTAACTTTTACAGGATGTGGAGCTCTCCACTAACCAAGTGTTCTCCCTTATCAATGCCAAGACAGTAGCATCACTGGTGCCAGCACTTCTCGAGCACATCCACAAAGTGCATGAGCGTATTGACTGGTTGCTGGCACTGGTCAGATCCTGTACTGCTTTGGAGGCACATATGAAGGACAGTGACAGTGAAGGTATTGTTTTGTGACTTGGCTTTTTTTTGTGACTGCACAATGGGTTGCTGCTGTCATTTAACTAACCTAGTGCTCCATAGGTGACCATGCACTAACACCGTGTGACAAATTTAGGCTATTAAAGCCTCTGTTTTCTCATGTTATTAGTTCAAATTCAGTGATATGATGCAAGTGCAAGTTATCTGCTACTAATTGTATTTACTTTCTTCTTTTCCTTAGAAGGTAAAAACTGTGTGTGTGCATGCATGTGGGAGCATGAATGCATTTCTACAGTTATAGTTCGTACACAAAAGATTTTTTCTCAGTTTATTGCCACAGTTTTATTCGGAACAATAGATGTGACACTGTTCCTTGCACTGTTAGATTCTGCAGGATCTTCAAGACAGGTCCAGGAAGTGGGTCTGTGCCGACAGCTTGGCTACCTGGTGGCAATCTTCATAGAGCTGACCCAGTCTCAGCTGCCAGCTGGCCAGTGCACTGAGACTGTCATGAAGCAGCTCACTCGGCTGTACAATTCACTTGCTGGCCTTAGCAAACTGGTACAGTGGAAACTTGTTGCTTGTTCAACGAAAGTGCAAAAAAACTGAGGAAAATTGTGTCTGCTTTTGCTAGCACACAAAGGGGCCCTGGGATGCAGACTAAGCATATAGTTTTTATTCTTTGTTAGTACAGAATTAGTATTGATGATGCCTTGGTGACCACGACATCACCAACATCTGTGTACTTGTATTTTAGTCTTCTTGAGAAATGTATATCCCCACCAACTGCAGTAGCATGCAGCGGCGGTGATTTTTGGCCGTGGATATGACACTATATTGTGTTCACTGTGATTGGTCAAATTCAGTTTGCACATCTTGTCCTCATACTTGATAAACAATTGCAAAAGCAGCATTCTGCTGGGGTTTCAGGGTCTTAGTCTATGAAGCTGCCACAAAAATAAGCACTAAAATGACTAAAAAGTGAAACTGCAACAAGGGGGCAGGCCTTTTTAACTTGAAGCAGGTTTTGCTTTCTCTGAACACCCCTTCTTCCCCCAGCCTCACTTTATTATGTCTTTTCCCCACTTTTTCTACTTATTTGTACTAAAACCAACGTAGGCTATTATTTCCAAGTTACAAAAATGCAGGCACTGGCTTTCCAGGCAGCCTGTAGTCAATAGAGCTACAAAATTCATCAGGGTCCATAGCCTTTAATTTCTAAATGGGCCTAACTCACTACTGTTGGTCATTTTATTAATTTTTACGACTCTTTGCAGTATCTGTCACTCTACACCTCGAAGTTTGGTAGCTTCTGCAGCAAATATGAAAAGCTTATAAAGCTTGCAGCGACACAGCTCACACCAAATGTCTACACAATGATCACCTTCCTCCAAGTGAGTACTGTGTCCAGAGAAGCACATTGCAAGTTTTAGTTTGCACCAGTTTTGTTTGGTCGAGTTTTGAAGAGTCATTGGCTCACATTTACTTGAGCACCTTACATGCATCAATGTGAGGCACACTTGATCCATCTTCCCATTTCTTTTACATATTTACACAACCGAACAGGAGTGTTTGAGTGAGGGCAAATGTTGTGGGCATAGTCGCATCTCATCAAAGAACCCTTGGCTGAATGTGTACCAGCACTGGTCATTCTGCATATGTGGAAATCAGGAACAAGTCCCTCACTCATTGTCTCACCCTGCTGACACCGCAGCAACAAGTGCAAAGCATGCTGCATTCGTTTGTTATATTTGACCAAATGTGTGAACACCTTTAGTGGGGCCTTCTACGCATCTAGACTGTCTTGAGGCAGCCTTTATTGCACACAATGATGAGAATGCTCTCCTTCCATGCCTTGGCCCGGCAAAAATAGTGGCACGAAAGTGAGAGCCTTGTTTAAACCAAAGTGCATTAACAAAAGCAGAAAATTAGTAAAAAAAAATATTCATAGATTTCTCTGTTTAACTAATTCATTGAAAATTCCAGTATGTGAACCATTCCAGCTTCTTAAAAAACATCTTGAACTAAATTTAATACTACGTTATACTGAGCTTCATAGAGTAAGGTCTTGTACTGACATGTGCTCTTATTCTAACAAGGAATGGAGCTTGGCAATAAAAGCTTGGCTTGTATCATTTTAGATACAGCAATTTTGACTCGTCCCACTAATTTTGTTACCTCCATTATCTACTGACCCTACCACTGCAGTCTAGGGGGCAGAAAAAAGAAGCATGTGATAGCAGTTGCTATTCTACTTGGTCACAATGTTAGCATTGTGTTGTGCTCATTTTATGGAAATACTGGAGGAGCCAGAAGAACAAGTTTAAATTTATTGCTCATAACAAGTTTAAATTGAGTGGACTTTTCCGGGAATATTTTTGTTTTGTATTGGTAAAACTGGAAAGCAAAAAGCCTATGACTGTGCATTCACACTGTTGTGTGCTTGATCTGTTGTTAATTAGGCTGACCTTACCACAGTCGAGCACTCCACCATTAGGGCAATGGCTGGTGGTGGTTGTAGCTTTGAGCATGTTGAATGCCAACTATAGCTGAAAACCCAGGAAAAGCCACTGATAGAAGGGACACATTGCTAGCTTTGATGCTTGATAATAGTTGGGGTTTAAAGTCCCAAACCTGCAGGGTTGTCTGTGAGGGACATCATTATGGAGGGCCCTAAATAATTTTGACCACCCACATGCACCTAAGTTGAAGTACGTAAGCATTTTCGCATTTCACCCCCATTCAAACGTGGCCACCCTAGCTCTCATTTGATCCCATAGCTCCTAAGTAACCATGACACATAGCATGTCGAGCTTTGTTAAAGGGACCCGAAAAGATTTTGATGATTTTGTACAAACATTCAGAGTCGGTAGGGTGGGTTCTTCTGATCCTTGGGAGAGATTTAAGCGGCCCTTGTAAAGCATAAAATTTATTATAAGGTTTTAAAAATGTGCATCCCTACCAATCACAGTGGCGCCACTCCCCTGCGTTTTCAGCAGCCCTTTCCCATGCTACATAAAGTGAGTGAGTGATGTCACTTGGGTGAGCAATCTTCTTGGCTACCCATGTTACATCATCAGGAATGCTTGAAGCGCACCACTGCATTCAGGTTATTTTTAATAGCATACGTATACATAGTTATTTGTGTACTCTAAAAAAAATTGTGGCTGAAACCATCTCTCGATGACTGTCGACAGTAATGCAATTACATTAAATCAATATAGCGACACAACGTATTGGTACTATCAGAAAAAGTTATGTATGAGGCATGTACTACAGCAGAACTCCTCTTTCTTGCTTAAAGGACCCCTCACCAGGTCTGGCCATTTCGAGCTGACAAGCGCAGAGCATACAATGCGTGATATGATAACGATTGTGTCTTCAATGTATTGCATCGCTATGCACTGCAGAAAGATCTGAAACTTCAAACTGAATGCCGTTTTCCCTTCTCCAGAGTGGCTGCCGCACTCCAAGCTGGAGGATGACGTACACATGCTAATGCGCCTACATACACATGTTTGTGCTGTAATGTCGCTTGTGGTGACACGCGACTTCAAGAATTATTCAAGGCAACATTTGTTATTTGTGTAATATGTTGCTTGAATAGACGAATTAAAGCTTAGAGAAATAACAAAACACGCAGACCGAGTGTCTGCATGTTTTTGTTTTACTTCGCACCACAGCAAGAGAGATGTACTTCCATTTCGTCTGCTTGTTCCCACGTTGTACAGTTGCACGTGCAGATACCAAAACTATGTCTTTTTTTACCGTGTTCCAGCGCGGGAACATGTTCTATGATCCGCTTGTGTCTGCCTCAGTATTCGTGTAGCACGGACTTATACTGCTAGTCAAGTGTCCTCGTGCACAGCGCGTAAAGTCGAGTGCTGGGCGAAATGAGACAATCGCAACAGCTCACACACGACGCCATCAGCGGAAGTGCGCCGTGCTGCAATAAAGCGAAAAGAAAAAAAAATGTGAAGGCGGGGCCCGTGACGTATGCGTCGTGTGATCCTCGAGATCTAGTATGGGAGAAGGCAGGAAAGGAATTTCGCTTGCGAAGGCTTGACGGGGCAAGAGGAGAGAGTGTATCGCTTGGCAGTGAAGCTTGCCTTCTGAAATCATGTGTTCGCGGCACTGAAATATTATTATCTCGGCTATTAATGAGCCAATTTGAAAAATTTTTGTGGCAGAATGCTCCCTAGAGGACACGTAACAACTGCCGGCATATAACCAAAATTTGCTATGGGGCCTGGTGTGGGGCCTTTTGAGAGCACTCGGTGCCATCTAGTGCCGGTGACACGAAGCCTGTGCATGGCCTCCAAAATGCATGATGGGCCAGTGCGTGGCGAACGCTGAAAAACGCATCATGTGGCAACCAGGCTGGTCGCTCGCGCTTCTTTCTGGACACACAGCACCATCTAGTGACACTGCCGAGAAGTTCGCACACGGCCTACCAGACAAGAAGTGTAGCGCACCGGTGCCTGTGAATGCTGAGAATGGTTCCCTCGCTTGCCGCACACTCCATAGTACATACCCATTGATCGAAGTTAGTGAGATCGTCATTGCAGAGCGGCACATACCCAGGGCATTCATGACGCAGGTTGCGAAAGCATTCGCATGAAAGGCGTCTAATAAATGTGAAACATACCCTGTGCATTTGTGGCCCAGCCTGCTAATGCGTTGGGTTGCTGTCCTTGAGGAACCATTGTGATGTGGGTTTGATTCTGCTCAGCAAAGGAGAAGTTTAAGGGATCTTTCTCGTCATTGTAGAGTGTCACATCCCCAGTGGCACATACCTAGTTACTCAAGTTCGTCCAAGACATTCATTGAAGAGCAGCACACACCTACTGGCACATAGCCAGTGATCGAAGTCGGCATCAAAGAGGTTCATTAAAGGCCAGCACAGACCCAGTGGCACATACCCAGTGTTCCAGTCGGCATCAGAGTTTCTTCAAGAAGCTGTGCCAACTAGTCCCGCATCTACAGTGACCCATGTCGGAGGGAGAGAGGCAGACAGACAGACCAACTGGCCGACACCTCAGAAAGTGTGTGAAGTAACCTAAGAATGTTACCGCATCAATAAGTACACAAATGCAATAAATTTAGACATTTCTTCAAACCAATGGCCACTTCTGCCTGACAATGCAGATCGTCTGCTACAGCTCTAGCAATGGCAGCCAGTGAAAGTAGGAGCAGCAATGATTTCTTTGGTGGCAAGAAGATGAATAATACCAGCACTGTATTATGCTCGTCTTGCTCTGCAGGTATTGGCAGGGAGTAAAGCAGCGAGTACACACTGCAGAAGATGCAAGCGCTGCATGTCAATGCGATCGCCAACCTTCTTAGTTAACACAGTGATTGCCTCCAGTTTTGGAAAGTCACTTTTAGCAGTAATTGCAGGTTCAGCAATTGTCGGAGAGCAAAGTTTTGTGTATAATTTTTCCGGAATATGATAGCAGAAAAATATCCTAAGAGGAGATCCGAAAAAAGCATTGCGAAGGCAGTTTAACTTGCTTTCTAATACAGTCAAACCCACTTGTAACAATATTCAAGTGACATGAAAATTCTATTGTTGTAACCAATAATTGTTCCACCCAGATTGCATGAAAAACAATCAAAATAGAGGAATGGCAGAGCTGTTGTGAGAAAGCTATAATGGCAGGGAGGCCAGTGCCCCTCCCCACTACCTTCCTCCATCCAGCTGCTGATCGTGTTCACTTGTTTAACTGTCTAACTGCTTTTTGCTCCAGTCACATCTAAAGAGCTGCGGCTGTTACAGCAACTGACATGCAAGCTCCGCCGAGGCAATTGCTTTGGTGGCCCCAAAATTGGGCTTTTAAAAAATGCCACAATTGAAGGTTGCCTCGGCAGCTTCTCTGCTTGAGAAATTCTGAAGAAATGCTTAGGCAAGGTCGCCACAAGCATCCCGCCACGTGCTTCTCACTGGCTTGCACAATAAAATTCCATGTCCGTCAGCATTGCTTGTGTGATGAAGAAGATCGGCAGGCTGAAAATCCCCGTTGCCATCGCGTGGCATGTACTCAGTTCGCTCTCTGGCTGCGCCCTACCTGCTGGTGCTGCGTTTCTCGCTGCTGCTCTACAACCCAAATAAACCCGCTTTACAATTGGTAGAGGTGCTGGGTACAACAGGCATTCTGGAACTTCGCTATCAGACACTACAGCCCGTCTTCATTATGCTGGAAGAAGGACCACCACCACAACAACCCGCTACCACGGTGACTACCCTGTTCTGCCCCAGCCCGTTTCGTCAACGTGGCCCACCCATCTTCCGCAGTACCGAAGACCATGACGTAGAAGACTGGCTCGCTGACTATGACTGGGTGAGCATCCACAACCACTGGGACGACACCAAAAAACTGAATGACGTGTCGTTTTATTTGAGCGGTGTCGCTGGCGTGTGGCACCGCAACCACGAACAACTCACGACGTGGATGACCTTCAAAAGTAACGTGGCGGAGGTATACGGGCACTTTGGTCATGCGCAACAGTGCGGGGAGACATTTACCAGTTGTATAGAAGATGTTGTCAACCTCCGTAACTGCACTGACGTCACAATGGCTGATGCCGAGAAGATCCGCCATATCTTCAAAAACATTGAAGACTGCGCCTTCCAGATGCTGTTGGCGAAAAATCTGACGACAGTCTCTGAACTCGTCAGTCTCTGTCAAAGTTTCGACGAACTACACAAACAATGCATAACGACCCGCCAATCTCCTCCTCAGGCCACTTCAATGTTGAGCTTGGCTGTTGCCCCGGATAACACTTTGTTGCTGCTCCAGGTCAAGGAGTTCGTCCGTGAAGAGGTGGCTCGTCAGCTTTCTCTGATTCCACTTGTACATGGCCAGTCTAGTTCTCCGTTGGCGCCCGCTCTCCAATCTGTCATCAAGGAGCAGGTAGCCAACCACATTTCGCCGTTTCTCCAGCAGGCTCCGACTGCTGCTCCCCTGACGTACACCGCTGTCGCTACGAAGCCTGCACCACAGACCTACGGTCCCCTTCGCCCACCTTTGCGCCCGCCCGTATCCCCTCCAGTCAGGCCACTGGTGCAGTATGCACGACCTCAAGACCATTGGCGCACGGAAGAATTGGCACGGTCCAATTTATTTTTATTGTGGCCATGCTGGACACGTGGCACGTCACTGTCGCCCCCTTACACCGAATGTCCCCCAACAATGTGCGTCCATATGTGCCACATTTCCAACTACACCGCAACTATTCAGACACCTTTGAATCTCCTCCTACCGTCGAGATCGCATTCTCCACTCGCCGTTCACCTTTTCCTCGCCGCCGCTCGCTTTCCCCCATGCACCGTCGGCGGAGCCCTCTGCACCAGGAAAACTAAAAATCACAGTTCAGGAGGTGAGAACAGCGTTGTCAGCAAAATGTATAAGGCCTCACACTTCCCCGAAAAACGTTATTGAAGTCGCAATAGAAGGAACATTGACCCTAGCACTTGTCGACACCGGCACTGCACTTTCAGCGATAGATGCCCGTATTTGCCGCAAGATAGGAAAAGTGACGCCGCCGCTTTCTGGACTGTCCCTTCGGACTGCTAACGTGCAGCATGTCGAGCCATCGAGCGCCTGCACCGCTCGTGTCGTCATTCAGGAGGTCCTTTATATCATAGAATTCATCGTGTTGCCATCATGTTCACACGACATCATATTAGGTTTGGACTTTCTCTCCGCACATCACAGGATCATTGACTGTGCCCGTGCCGAAATCGAGCTGTTTCAGTTTTCGACCGATATTATCACTGACCACAAGGACCCTTGTCACAAAATCGCCATTTCAGAAGACACCGTTTTACCTGCCTGGTCTTCCGCTCTTGTCAGTATCTCTAGTGACTCTGTAGATGACGGCACAGTACTCTTCGCTCCGTCTGAACTCTTAGTTAGCCGCCGTTCGCCGTCCTCGAGTTCAAAACTGGCGTCTCTCTCATGTGTGTGTCAAACCCATTGGCCAAACCAATTACTTTACGCCACCGTGAAAGCCTTGACAGAGCAGAGCCACTGGCCTCATCATACTTGACACGATGGACAACTCCACTTATCTTGCCACTCTCGAGGCGTCACCTCCTCAGTCACTGCTGCATTCTTTAATGCCAGCTATTGCTATGAACTTACGACGACGCAGCACGACGAACTTCTTCAATTGCTTCAAGGCTTCTCTTCCTCTTTGACTGCCAAGCAACATCACTTGGCTGCACAACGACTGTTTCGCACACTATCGACACTGGGAGCCATGCACCCATTCGACAGCGTCCCTGCCGAGTACCGGCGACTGAAAGATGCATTATCAATGACCAGGTGAACAATATGCTCAAATGCGGTGTCATCTAGCCTTCTAGTAGTTCCTGGGCATCGCCAGTCGTCCTAGTTAAAAAAGAAAGACTGGACCATACGATTTTGCGTTGATTATCGAAGACTTAACAAGATTACCCGAAAGGATGTATACCCATTGCCATGTATCGACAACGCACTTCACTGTTTGCAAGGAGTGGACTTTTTTTCCTCCTTAGATCTCCGTTCTGACTACTGGTAGGTGCCCATGGCTGACGCTGACTGTTCTAAAACCGTGTTTGTAACACCAGATGGCTTGTATGAATTCACTGTCATGCCATTAGGTCTCTGCAACGCGCCTGCCACCTTTGAACGCATGATGGACGGCATCCTGCGCAGCCTGAAGTGGCATATTTGTCTCTGCTACCTCGACGACGTTGTCTTCTTTTCTCCTTATTTTCCGAGCCATCTTCGCCGTATACATCAAGTTTTGACCTGTCGCCGGAATACTGATCTCCAGCTTAGCTTAAAAAAGTGCCTATTTGCAGCTCGAAAACTGACTATATTAGGCCACGTTGTCTCCAAAGAAGGCATTCTTTCTGATCTTGCTAAACTTGCTCAAACTTGATCCTGCTCAGTAACAGAAAACGAGTTCCTGGCTATCGTATGGGCCCTTCAGAAATTTCGCCCATATCTCTAGGGTCGACCCTTTAACGTGGTGACAGATCATCACGCTCTTTGCTGGTTGTCTAACCTCAAAGGCCCGTTAAGCCGCCTCGCTCGGTGGGCCCTCCGAATCCAGGAATATGATATCCGTGTTGTCTATCGCTCTAGATGCAGACATTCTGACGCCGATGCCCTCTCGCGCTTCCCAGTTACTTCAGACAGCAGTACTTCTACATACAGACATGATATCTCACTGCTTGACGTCCTGGACATAGCCTCGGAGCAACAAAAAGACCCATGGATCATCATGATATTCGAGTTTTTGTCAAAACCTCTGGCTGCTTCAGTACCTCGAGCGTTACACGGACAGGCGCAGCATTTCACCATCCGCAACAGACTTTATACCACGGCAACTACCACAATGACGGCCCCACATGGCTCTTAGTAGTGCCCCACCACCTTTGACAAGATTTATGCTCCGCTTTTCACTCTGACCCGCAGTATGGTCGCACCGGAGTGTCAAAAACCTACACACGGTTTCGCCTACGATATTATTGGCGAGGAATGTACAACTTCGTCCACAAATACGTACACTCCTGCGTTGCCCGCCAACGACGCAAATGTGTCCCGCTTCTCACCACTGCACCTCTCCAGCCACTTCCTCACCCAACCATTTTACCGTGTCGGCATTGATTTATGCGGGCCTCTTCTATCTACTAGAGCTGGCAACCGATGGATTGTTGTCGCCGTAGATCATTTGATACAATATGCTGAAACCGCCGCCTTGCCTGCCGCATCAGCAAAAGACGTCGCCTCATTCATGCTAAACAACTTTGTTCTCCACCATGGCACACCTCGTGAACTGCTGACGAATCGGGGTCACATATTCCTCTCGGAAGTCCTGCAGTCACTCCTATCTGAATGCCAAATTATTCACTGCACTTCTACTGCTGATCATCCACAGACCAATGGCTTAATGGAACGATTGAACAGAACTCTTGGTGACATGCAATCAGTGTATGTTGCATCTGACCACTCCAACTGGGATCTTGTACTTCCATTCATCACATACGCATGTAACACTGCCTCTCAAGCCACTACCAGATTCTCACCATTCTTTCTGCTTTACAACCACCATCCCTCCAGCACCATTGATACCGTTCTCCCGTACCAGCCAGACCCTGCTGAATGGTCACCTATTTCTACAGTCGCTCAGTATCCCAAGAAATGCCGACAGCTGGCCCGTTCTTTGACGTCTGCTGAACAGTGCCGCCAAAAACAGCGTCATGACCTCAGCTCAGCCCCTCACCCCTTCCCCATCGACTCACTCGTGTGATATGGGTCCCACCTGTTGCTGCTCCTGGCCTTTCGTTCAAGCTCCTTCCAAAGTACCATGGGCCCTCCTGCGTGGTTGCGCAACCATCACCAGTTAATTACGTGGTCGAACCCTTATCGCCATCTCCCAATCTGTGTCGTCGGGAGGGAGAGACTGCACATTGACCGGCTGAAGGTGTATTACGATCTGCTCACCTCTTCCTGGGTCGCCAGCATGGCTACTCTTCAATTCCGTGGGTAATTTTGACAAAGAAGATCGGCAGGCTGAAAAGCCCTGTTGCCTATTGTGTGGCTCGTACCCAGTTCGCTCTCTGGCTGCGCCCTACCTGCTGGTGCTACGTTTGTCGCTGCTGCTCTACGACCCGAATAAACCCCCTTTACACTTGCTTTAAGCTAAGCTTGCCCACATCTTTCCCCAAGGCACCAAAGTGCTCCACGTTGTGCAGCGTAAAGTCCCTCGCGAAAACAAAGCCCCGGAGGGACTGAATCATCTGCAGGGCCTCCTGCAAGGACAAAGTAGAGGCAGCCTTCCCTACTGAGTCGTCGCTCCCGTCATGGCCGTCACTGTGGTCATCGCTATCACTGTCGTCATTGCTATCCAATGCAAGCACATTCATGACGATCGGCTCATCGGTTACAGGCCCTGCATTTTCAAATCTATAGTAGTGCGCTTTCTTTTCACCGACAACGCCGTGTATTGCCAATGATCAGCGAGCGGATCAGCCATTTTCCGTTTTGATGGTGAGTGAAACGAGGCTGAGAAACCACGTGGTCAGGAACAACTTCAACGCAACCAACAAAAACGAGCACGAGTGACTTAATCCATTGTCAGAACTGCGCAGAATGAGGGGCTAGCGAGCAATCTAGGAACAGTGCTGGCAGCACAGTTGGCGCAGTCCATTCGTGTTTCAGAGGGTGGCACAGTGCAGAGCTATGGGCACAGCCCATTCGTGTACAGAGGGGTGGAAAGGCTACGGAAGAGAGGAACGCGAGGCTGGCAATTCGAAGCAGGCTGAGCGCATGGCAGCTGTCGGGGCGGCGGGGAGGGTGCAGTGGCTTGAATTTTTCTTTTTCTTTGCAAGGTTTTGCATTCCATTGCCTGTCAGCATGGACAACCAGAAGCCAGACTTCATCGTTATAACCGATAATACGGCTTTGGGGAATTGTAGTAAGGGGTTATTTCACCATAGAAAACATACAAAAGTTGACGGGGCAGCAGCGCCTCCTTGTTATAACCGTGTTATAAGTCTGTCAAAAGCCATCATGAGTTAGACCTTGGTGCAGTAGTACTGTCTCTGCCTCCCAGACAGGAAGTGTAGGTCCGATGACAATGTCCCTTTTTTTTTGGGGGGGGGGGGGGTAATATTTTAATGTAAAAAAAATTTATTTTTAGATTTTAAAGAGTAGAGAAAGCCTTATAAATATCCAATTTCACCACATTCACAAGTTAGTGGCAACGATTTCTTATTCCACTGATGGCTGCAAAGAAATCTTACAAGCAATCGTAAACATATGTTATTAGATATTTACATGTTATCAGGCGGTTATCAAAATGAGATATTACCGGAAACAGCTACTTTCTAGTTTGTACTGCAGAAATTCGGTGAACGCCCGTGGTGGCATCCATCTCTTTTCTCATGATGCGGTGCAAGCCAGCGAACATTGTGTGTTCGCCACCACGTTTCAATCCATCGCATGCAGTTTGTCCTTCAATTTTGCTCTATGTAGCCCAAGGCTAGCAAGAAAAACTGCATGGGAAAGACACGGGAACACACGGTTCAAATCAACCAGAAGTAGAGAAGTAGTCAACACCTGCATCACCACTTGAAGTAAACACGACATTGCGATGGTTGACGGTGTAAAAGTTTAAGGGGAACACCATGGCTTGAAGGGAGCGTAATGTTTACCCATCGCAACTGTGTTATTACACCGCGTTGGTATGCAATTCTTTTGAGAAAGCATTTCTTGAGATATACCCTGTGTGTCAAGGCATACAACAAAATCAATTTTAGGGACCCTTTAACTCAATGTTTCTTTGCATATGTGCGTTATAAGGTGGTAAGGGCAAGTGGCATAAAGGTGTCCTGGGAGCAATGTACAAGTAATGCAAATACATTGTAAATCTGTTAGATATTAGTTATTTTTACCTACCTTTTAACTTGGCCTTCTGCTTCATTTCTGAAAAATGCCCATGCTTCTCAGCCATTTAGTTTTATTTAAAAATCAGATAATTCAAAGCAATTCTTTATTTCATGCCAGGATTGAACTATTGAAAGTGACTGATGACTGTTTTTGCCACAGATAAACCTTCTGGTTTAAATTTCTTTAGCTTGGATGAGCTCCTTTTCGTTACAACTAGGATCAGTCTATTGTTTTGAACTGTTCAAGTGCTCTCCACCCCTACCCCAAATGCAGAATGGAGAATCTGAAAGGGAGCCAGCGAAGAAAAAACCACGGAGAGATGAAGTGCGGAAGGTAGGTGCAAACATCTGAGATGTGCTTCTGTTTGTGATAAATTTGTACACTTTTGAGTGATGCTTTTGTATTCACATCATTCTTCTTTTGCCACCTGTGTTAAGGCTGCAGTTGTAAGGGAACTAAGTACCATTCCATCCCTAATTTATGCCATTGAACAACATGAGAAGCTGCTCATCCAGTTGATGAAGAAGTCAAAGGTCAGTTGGCATATGTCCGTTTCAGGCATATGCATGAGTCAACCTGTATGTGCTACCCATGCAGGTCAACCTTATGGAGTTTGTGAAGATGAGCACCGCTCGAGACTTTCGCATTAATTCAGCAACAGTACAGGCTCGCCTAGAGGAGTCTGCAGAAGCCAGTGGCAGTGCAGTAAGGCACATTTTTGTTACCTATCTTGGTGTTTACACCATTGTTTTCTTTAGTTCTGCTGTCTTGTGTGTTCCTGAAAGTGAATATACTATAGTAGACTTCCTTTAACTTGACTCCAGGTAATTTGATTTTTCAGTTAATTTGATCCCGACCAAAGATCCCAGGCAGCGCTCATGCATTTCTATAAGTGCAAACTTTCATCATTTTGATCCTAAAATTTATCTTCACTGGATAATTTGAACTTGACCAATCAGCATGCATAAGTTTAACCTCTATAGCGACGCCAATAATGACCCCTTTAGTGGCAGCGTTTGTCTCAGCGGAGCATGACAGTAGATGCGTTGAACACATGGCACATAGAGTTTCCTACATTATACTAGAGGGAACTTTGGCACTGAAGTCGTTGACCCACAATGGGAATCATGGGAAGTACATGGATATCATGGATATATCTGATCTTCATGCTTGTGGGTTCAGGCATTCTAGTGGCTTTGTTTATTACGCTTTACGCCTCATAAGATATTGACTTATGCAGTGAAAGAACAAAGCATTAGGCAAGTAACTTCAAAGCTTCAGGCCAACCCTTCAGCCTCAGACAGCTGCCTAGTGCTAACCTCTAAAATAAGCTGAAGATTGAGGACTCTGTAGTGAGACAATATTATTACATCATCTACTCAGTCTTTGTGCTTCCATCATTGGAAAACTGAGCAGCACCACACATGCTGGGTTACATATTTGGGCATTAACTATGTCACCTGTGCCTGTACTTTTGTTAACCTCCTCAGATAGAGGATACGTCCTGAAAAATTAGTTGTTTTCAAATTATAAACTGAATCTTACTGCTGGTTCAATAGTGCTAAATTCAGCTTTTTAATGTGCTTGAAAAACAATTGATTGTTTTTATTGAGTTCCTGTGGTGCTTTATAAAGAAGGCCAAAAAGGTAGTCCTTATTGTAGTCATGTGGGTGAAAATTGTGCCCTTTGCATGGACTGTAGTAGGTGAACTGTGTGTATACTGTGTATAATTAAGGTAACAAATAGGCACATGTGTTCATTAGTGTTAGAATTAACCCACAGATTCATTACCTAACAGTTTCGTCGATGAACTAGGGCGTTATCCTCTCTTTCTTTAAGTGGTTTGGTGGTACTCTACTAGAAACACTTTAAAAACAAAATAGCACTAAGAATGGGACTAAACAGAGAGGATCAAGACTGAGCACCATTTTGTGTCTTTCTGTTTAGGCCAGCTCTTAGCACTGTTTCGCTTTCAAAGTCATGTACCAACTAGCTTGCCAACACTCATTATTGCATGAGAAATGCATAACAAAAAAAAAAAATGCTCAGAGTACTGTGACAGTGTACAGCGGTGTTGCAGTGGCATACATCTGGTATTGAGAAAAGTTACTAAGTCTGCGTGATGTCTCTCCAGGATGAGGACAATGCAAGCGTGGCATCTACAGGCAGCTGTTCAGCACCGAAGTCTGGTACAGTAAAACCAAAAAGCAAACGTCTCCGTAAAGCCCCAGGGAGCAAGAAGTGAGAGTTACAACATAAAAGTGTGACATGTGAACAGTTGAAAATGTATATTGTTAATATAAATGGCTTTTGTGAGTGTGAATTAGATATTTCATGTCAAATCTTTGCTAGTGGGATGGTGTGAATATATTGAATTCACCATACCCAACTATTTGATTCCTGTGGTAGTGTTTTCGCTTACAGTGCACGTTAATTGTGACACATGGTGAGGCTAGATTATGGTCCTAGATCATGAAACAGTCCTAGCCAAAGTACTGTAATCTTAGCATGGTGTTTGGGATGCTTTGGTGTGGGGTAGGAGTTGAAAATGCGTGCACTCTTAGCGTGCACATCTTAGCTGCCAGCCACAGCAACTTGGAGACCGCTTCTTTCCTGAACGTGACAAAGTACTTTGTTTTTAAGGTAAGAAAAGACCTCATGACTTTTGATGGTGACATGTCACCTCTGGCAAAGAAGCAGTGCCAGGTATTAGACATTGTGCATGTGGTTTAGCAGGTGTAAACCATTGTGAACAACAACAAGCCTGGACAATCAATGATGGCCATTGCCAAGCACCTTCTGGCAGAGTCAACAGTAAGGCTTCTGTGCACAAAGACTTTACATGCCATGGAGGTATTCTGCAAGTGTCCACCTAGTGGACATGTCCATTTTGTTTGCTCCTGAAGTGCTGATTGCTTGGGGGTGCCTGTCTTCTTCTCACGCATACTCCAACCCAGTTAATTAGAATTTCAGCAGGAGACGAAATGAACATGTCCACTAGGTTGACACAGATTATACCCCAGTTCTATGTGATGATTTTGCATCCTTCCACTCAGCCTGCACGGCCCACAAGTTATCTAGCCGCGATTCTAGTCGACATTAAGAGGAAATAATGGAGCTGGACAGGCCATGTAGTGCGTAGAGGAGATAACCGGTAGTCTATGGGGAGTTAAAAAAGGTGCTTCCTTTTTGCAAATAGTCAAGCAACATAAGGATATTCTTGTGCACGATGGTTGACCACACAATCACTATGGGTCAACATCAGCACTTTATTATCTGGAAAAAATTGTATGATCTAGGTAACTCAGTTTCCAAAAGATCGTTTGGAATTTATACTCTTATTGGATCCTCTTAAAAGCTAGCTTGCTGTCCCAGGATGACCAAAATTTTAATACACCTCCAACTACTGTCATAATACTGACAATCACTGAACACGAGGTAGTGTTTAGCATTCGCTCACACCGCACATGGTATTGTCACCTGTGCTACGCTGCATTCCACATGCACCCATGCAAGGCAATTTTCAGCAACTGCATTAAAAATGGTAGAAAAATGCTGAGGCTGTTTTCTTCCGGTGTGTTTGTCAGGGGCATACTAATGCTTTGCTTCCTCCTGCTGCAGTTCGGTTACTGGACATGGCAAAACTACTTGTTCCAACCAAGTTTTGTTCATACAGTTCTTCGTATCTAGTTTTCACCCATGGCTCACTGTGCTCACTTAGGTTCAAATGATACAGCTCATCGTTCAACCATTATCTTGTTCACAAAATCAAGGATAGGCAGGTGTTGTCAGTTTACTCTGTCCTAGGAAAAGCAGAGGCTCGGTGCATGGGTGCATGTGATCGGCACTCATACAAATGCCCAATGTGTTGCTATTTCACTTCCCGATCCATGGGAGGTTGAATAAACATACTTAGAACGAGCATGGGGAGAAGTCGAAAAGGAAAAGGAACGAATTTACGGTGTGGCATAGTAATTTGCACAGCTGCAGTATGTTCACTTTGCGCCATGCGCGGTAACAATGCTGTTGCCATGACCGCACAGCTTCCATTTTTGTGGGTTAATTGTCGCATGGTGTACATTTCAGTTGCCATTACTGCATGGTCACCGTGCAGAGTGAAATGGGCTCAATGCAACATTTAGATTTCACTTATCTCTTCTAATTATGAACGACTCTGAAAAATCAATCCATTAAAATGCTCCTTAGGTGCTGTATTACAATTTAACCAACATTTCTGATGTTGGCATGACATCTTCTACTTTTTTTTATTTTTTTGCTTTAAAGGAACATAAATAGAAACACTGAATTAGTTTATGTTTATAAAGTATTCGTGAAAAACTACAGTATCATTGATTTCGCGGTAATGGGTTGATTATTAGAAGAGAAAATTGCTGTCAAAGTTGTATTTTTAAACTTCGTGCCACAACCCCGGGGTCGGTGCGTGTGACTTCACGCGTTGACCCCCCCCAATAGTTCAGTAAAGCTCTCGAAAATTCCTTAGTTCAGTCCTCGGTTTTTGGAGAATACTATTGATAAAAATATAAAGGCACACTAAAGGCAGATATTAATTCAGGCTAAAGGGATAGATTAATGCTCGAGAGTATCAAAGGCGCCAATATTATCGAGAACTTAGCTTTAGTAAATGAATCGAGGTAAATGCAGGACACGAGTTGAGACTCCACCCTCCCGAGCCATTCAAGTACCAGCCCGATGACGAATCGGTCTGGTACTTTGCAGATCATTACATTATAAGACGGAAGAAAATGCTACTTGTCCAGTTCTGTTCGATTTTTAACAAAAAGAACGGACGTTCTCCTTGAAAACGACGAGGGCAGTCGAAAGGTATTTGAGGTTTCGTGCGCGTTTGTGTTGCAGCTGTTTCGTTATCGAGCAGTGCTGTACTGGTTTTGTTGGCTCGCGAAACTCGCACGAACTACAAGTAGGAGAGATTGCCACGTCCATGCGATGTCGCGCGATGCCCTAACTACAGTTCACTTTACGCGAACGGCTGCGTGTTTGAGTTTTGAACAAGGGTCCGTAGCGCCGTCTGTCACTAACCACTACCCGGTTAAGGGGCCGGGGAAGATTTGAATTGCGATAGAGGTATTCGGACCATTCAGGCGCGATTTTTTGTTAAACTAGATCTTTTCTTAGCACGAAAGAAGCGCTACGAGATTTCTGGAATTGTATTTTAACAGTCCACGTTGGATTAATATTTGCCTTTAGTGTCCTTTGCAAAATGGCGCGGTACTTGATACCTCCGGAGCGTCTGCTGTTCTTGAAGAGTATTTTCATCGGCGGAAGCAATGAGGTGTGAAACAGACATGGACAAAGTGTATGGAGTCTGAGCATTTCACTTTTCAAAAGTCCACGGTACGGTTCATTTCACTGCTGAGCCTGTTTTTCTAGTGAAACTTGACAATAAGTTGCAGCGAAGCAAGCGTTTCATTTCAGTTCAATACATCGTTCCGCTGTAGAAAACGAGTGAAAACGTACAAAATTATGCACTTATAATTTTATTTTTGGGGTTATTGCTTTTTTACATAGAAAGGAAAGTCTGACGTACGAACTATTTGCAGCCTCGGGGAGGAACAGTGGCTGGCAGTTATGAGGGCGTGGGCGGCAAAATCCATGACGTCATGGCGAGCTGGTGCAGGAATTTCAAGGCGGCGTCACTGCCCGTCTTACGTTTTTGCGTATTTCACAAAGTGTTTTTGTCAACGTGACGGAAACTTTTTTGCTATTGTGAAGGGGCAATTTAACAATACAGCTCAAATCATTTTGCTCTTTAGTGCCCCCTTAAGGGAAAGTCCTCAGTCTCGAAACCCTAGAAAATATACTGTCAAGTCTCAGAGCATCCTAAATAATTTTTTATATTGCCTTTTCTACTAATCAGTTTCAGTTGCGCTTCCCAAGAGGTGTGCCATGACAAAGAAGGTGGTCATGTGGGAGCAGATCGTCGTGTTTTGGCACTGGCTCCGGATCGCTCAGTCGTCTGCTACGCGGATACGTAACGTCGGGACGCGCAACTCCGAACCGATTTACCGGCTATCGTTATGGTATCGTCAAATGATTATCTGGATGGTGCGGATAGCCGTGGATATATTTCTTACCAGCATGCACATACCGTTTTAGCTCGGGGGCTCCTCTCTTGATACATCGGCAAGGAGAAATCGTTTTCTTGGCAACCATTGCACCAACTTTGACGAGTTTTGTTGCGTTTAATAGAAAAAGTTATGATCTAGTGACATTTGGGAACGGATTTTTTATTTAGGCCGTCAACTTTTTCTATAAAAATTGTTGGATATCGTAAATTTTCAGAAAACTACCACGTTTACAACTTTAACTCAGGAATGTAAAATGATATCACAATTATTGAAAATTGAATTCTGGGATTTTACCTGCGAAAACCACGCTTTGGTTATGAGGCACGCCGTAATGGCGAACTCCGGATTAATTTTGGCCACCTCGGGATCTTTAACGTGCCCTCATGAACAGAACACGGACGTTTTTGCATTTTGCCCCTATCGAAATGCGGCCGCCGCGGCCAGAATTTCATCCTGCGACCTCGTGCTTAGCAGCACCGGTGTCACAATTCTGTAAATTGCATCTATTATAGTACATCTAAAGCGCATAAAATTGACGGACTTTTATTCTCAGTGTTCTACATACTTACTATTTCTATTTATCGGAAGGAGGAATGGTCGATTTTCGATGTTTCAAATTGAACCGCCGTTAACCTATTCACATGTGATGCTATTTTAGTGCGTTTGGTTTCATATGCACGTGCTCTTTTATTTTATTTTTCTTTACTTTTCGTCACATTTACTGTACGAATAGTGTACCGAGGCGCAGATCATTCGACCCACTTTTTTCGCCACAGGCCAGCTCCAAGCGGGCTGATCATGTACGATTTTCTTATATTCACGTCTTGTTAGATTGGTTCTTTGTTGTTGTTTTTTTCTATTATGTATTCTTTCACTTGATTCACGTATAAGCTGGTTCTTTTTCCAGTTATGCATTTCTGCTCTTTTGGTATGTACGTCGCACTCCTGCCTAAGGCCTTCTGTGAAGGCTGACAGTAATTCTGAAATAAATAAAATATACCTGGCTCCTAATATAAGCACACCACTAATATTTGAGTAGGACTTTTGCGAAACCCTTCTAAACCTTGTAACAAACTCACGTAAAATATAAATTAATAAGTCAAATTTCTCCGCTTTAAATGCTCTAACGCCTGCAGCTTACAGAGCTGCGATATCTCTGCTTTGTGCGTAATTACGGATTTGTAAACGTCGTGCTTCTTTCTTTTTTTCTTTCTTTTCCTCGGCCGATTTTCGGCAATTCTTATAGAACAAATCCAGGCCTTAAATCAAGATTTCGCTTCCGACAGTCTTTAGAATTTAGCTTTCTTTCTTAAGTGCAACATATTTCATTAAAATGAGCCATCTCCGAAAAGCATTTCTAGCTGTCTTTTACATGTATTATGAATAGGCGGCATTGGAGTTGGGCCGCAGCTCTGGCGGCGAGCCCGCTATCAGCAAAGCAACATGCGTTGCAGTCCCGAATTTTCGCCTTAAAACGAAAGCACCACTGTATATAAACTAAGACTTACCTTGCGTCCACCTCTACGCGAATAGACAACAGATGTGCGCTGTCCGCAAGTTTTGTTTCTCACGTCGTGTTTTACAAGGGTCACGTTGGAGGTCAGCTGTTTGTACGGCTGCGGTGGTAAAGCCCCGAAGCGGCCGTATGATCAGGGCATCGGTTAGAACGTGCAAGCGGCGTCGGTGATGAATCAGCACTAAGAACAGCCTGCTTATGGACCCTAAGTACTTGGAAGGTGTAAGAACTTGTACAGCTTCGCTGTCTTGGACGTATCAGTTGCGCAGACTGACGTACATCTGCGAAGAATTTTCTCTTTCCATCTACCAACATGTGCTGCACAGATATGAGCTTCGGCTGCTCACGAATCCGCAGTTCTCCTCGCCCGATTCATTCATTCATTCAGTGTGTTTAAAGTCCAAAAGCAACTCCGGGGCTATGAGAGACGCCGTAGTTGAGGTCTCCTGATTATTTTTGACCACTTGAAGTTCTTTAAAGCTAAATCTATGCACGCGAGGGTTTTTGCACGTCGCCTCCACTGAAATGCGGCCGCTGCGGCTGGGAAACGAACCCGCGACCTCGTCTTCCGCAGTAGAACGCCATTTATCAACTGAGCTACCTCGGCGGGTCTTTCTCGAATGAAACACGGATTATTGAGGTGACCTCCTTTTTCTAACAAATTGAGCTGTAAAACGCAGAGCGAATTGACGTCTTAATTAAAACATAACTTGCCGTATTAACTCTTGTGTAGTCTTCTTTGTTTGTTATTGTGGACATATATGTATGTGTGGAGAAATATCGTGCAAGTAAAATGATAACGCTGCACAACCCAAGTGCAACCACAGAACCAAAGAAACATATTCAGGGGGTTTTCTTTGCTGTTGCATGCCTGGGCTTTACTAGCTTTACTTACTTTTCAGGGCGCTATCTTATCTCTCTTAGTTTTGTGCACGGCGCGTCTATTTGTGATAGCAGGCTATTGTTTTGCAACTCTTTACATACAGAACCAAAACCTCGACACCTGCGCCTCTGGAATGGCCTCGATCGCTCCCTTGATGATGATCCCACACACGTGCCGTATTTGCACGTAAATAAAGCGACCACAAATGTTAAGCGAGGGGTGACTTTCGGTCTCTCCGAAACACGCACACACACACGCAAAAAAAAAAAGGGGGGGAAAGGGGTATTACACTTGTCAGGAACCCGAATATAACGTGAGACGCTTTCTCAGGCGTTAAACTTTGGGGGAAAAAACTGTCGTTATATTCGTTCAAATACAATAATTACCTGGTGCGGGATTTTCCGATCCCATTGAACGTCCGGATCCTGGGCCGAGGTTTCTCGTACCACTGCGCCAGTCGTAATCAGCGCTTTCATCGAAGTCGCCAAGCGTGATAACAGTGACAGTTGTCCTGTGCATATAAAGGCGACTTATGGTTAAGCATATATATTCAGCTAATCGCTGTCAGAGTTTGCGCACATTCGACAAGACTTCACTTTTTTTTTTTTTCGCAAAAGTTTTGTAGGGCGGCAGTTCCGGTGCATTTAAGGCAGTTGTAATAAGCTACCCAGCTGTCTATCCATCTTCGGACAGGCGTTATAAAACGTGATAGGAAAGCAGGCAGTATATGTTTACTGAATTTTATTAGAGAAACGACGATGTGGCCTCCCGATGGGGAGGTGGGCGTCGTGACGGTATTGCTGGCCCGTGACGCCCCCGGGGTAAGCACCAAGGCTGCAGGAGTAGCCCGAAATCCCACTCCTACGGCGCTAGTACTTAGCCCGGGGTGTCACACGTCCGTCGGCGTCCGAACCTCTTGTGGTACCATCCTCAGTCCTGACCTGCCGCATCTGTTGAAAGAAGCATGGTTAACAAAATTAATTCTGGGGGTTCTACGTGCCGTAACTGCGGTCTGACTACAAGGCACGCCTTCGAGGGGGACTCCAGATTAATTTTGTCCACCTGGGGTTCTCTAACGTCTACCTGAAATCCAAGTACACGAGCGTTTTTACAATTGGCCCGAACCTGCGAGCTCGAGCTCAGCACCGCGGCGGGTAAATGCAACACATCGTCTTCGCAGCGCACCACCCGTGTGTGTGTGTGTGTGTGTGTGTGTGTGTGTGTGTGTGTGTGTGTGTGTGTGTGTGTGTGTGTGTGTGTGTGTGTGTGTGTGTGTGTGTGTGTGTGTGTGTAATGTAAACGCGCTTGAAAGCTCAGCAACGGTATCACACTGTGATCTTTTAATGGTACAGCATAATTCAAGCAGACGTATACAGGGCGTCCCAGCTAACTTTAGGCAGTTTAAATATATGCACATGCGACGTAGCTGGACAGAACAAAGGTAATGTTTGCCGTCTTGGCGTCGCTTCGTGATGCTCAAACTAATTTTTCATTCCGCCTAATTAGATAATTAGCCTTAATGAATTGTTCGATTTCTCAGATATTATAATTAGATTAAAAGTGTGGATGAAAAAATTGTAGAGCGACATGAAAAAGCCCCGATACAGCTATCTGTTGCTCAGTACGTGCTAGATAAAAGTGTTTTTCCGCGCTTGAAAGAAGCCGGCGAATACACGCAAGATTGCGGCGTGAACCGCTTCTCGAGGCACTTTGCGTGTATTTGCGGGCTTCTTTCACGCTCCCACGCCGTGGTTGCTTAGTGGCTATGGTGTTGGGCTGCTAAGCACGAGGACGCGGGATCGAATCCCGGCCACGGCGGTCACATTTCGATGGGGACGATATGCGAGAACACCCGTGTACTTAAGATTTAGGTGCACGTTAAAGAAGTCCATGTGGTCCAAAACTACGGCGTCTCATAACCAGAAAGGGGTTTTGGCACTTAAAACCTCATAACATTTTTTTTCTTTCACGCTCGGAAAAACACTTTTATGTAGCACGTATTGAGCAACAGAAAGCTGTATCGGGAGTCTTTCATGTTGCTCTACAATTTCCTCATTGGCACATTTCATCTAATTGTAATATTTGAGAAGTTGATAAATAAATAAGACTAATTATATACTTACGCCGAATGAAAAAAAGATAGTTTGAGTATATCCAAGCGACGGCAAACAACGTTGCTTTTGTTTTGTCCAGCTAAGTGGTATTTGCATATTTTTTTAACTCTGGCTTAAGTTAGCCCTGGGACACTCTTTAGATTCTTCACGTACTTTCCCTAATCTAAAGTATGCACTCCAGGGATTCCGCGATAAAGCCGATTTTCTTCTCCGCCTATTAATATCTTGAAAATATAACTTGAAATTGAGGACTGCAGTACAAACTTGACATTGCGAACTTTCCACTTCACTCGTCAATTTCAGATTGTGCATCGGAATTACGAATAACTATTTTTCCCGGCGAGTCTGTGGTCCCTATACCTTCGCACTCACGGATGTAAAGCCATTACAAATTTTCAAGAAACCAACTTTCTGGCAAAATATCGGTCTCCTTTGGGGACCTCCTTTACAATCAAACGTTCGCATCATTTCTGAATTGGGGGGGGGGGGGGGTACCTGCCATCAAGCTCGTTCTTTTTAACTTGTGTATCTTGATTTTTAAGTGTTTTTCTACACTCATTTACATTATACAGAAATGACGTTCGCCTTCACTGGACGTTTTCTCTTCATTTAAGCGCGCCACCAGTCCCACAAGACTGGTATGCGGTGGTGACTAGTCGTCTAGTCTCCACTGCAGATTCATGTCGGTTTCCCATGCTGCTCTTAACACCCAAGGCATTGGGCAGGCTACACTGCAGTCACATTTATCGCCAGTGCGTGCTCAGATGTTTCTGCACCATTTCCACAGGCTGTGCGCGATTCGTTTGCATCAGGGAATTTTCTCCTATAGACTACACGCTCTCAGGCACCCTGATCTGATTTGGAACAGTAGTGACACTGCCCTTTAATATACCATAAATATTTTATCTCCCGAGTTCATTTGTTGCTGTCCGATCCGATGTGTTTTCATAGCTAGCTCCCTCTCAATTGCACCTACCTAATAATTACACTCTCTATACAAAGGCGAATCAGAAAGTATATGCCCCTATTTTTTATTAGCCAAAGTAAGGTACAGGTAATTACAAGTATACGTACTATTCTACGCACTTTACACTATTTTTCCTACATAGTCCCCACACCGTTTGACATTTGTCCCATCGCAGCACTAAATTTGAGATGCCCATGTGGTAGAATTCGTCCGGCTGACTGTGGAACCACCGTCGGACTGCTGTCTTGGCTTCATCGTTGCACGTGAACCGCTGTCCTGCCGGGAACTTCTTCAGCGGACCGCAAACGTGGAAATCACTAGGGGCGAGGCCCGGACTCTATGTTGGGTGGTCCAGACTCTCCCAGTGAAATGACCGGAGCTTGTCGGCGGTCCTGATTGCCACACTTCGTTGCTCGTACGCCGTGGACGTGCGAAGCACAACCGCCATCTTCATCAACTGACAGCAGCGCCGTGCCGCGGAGCTACCGGCAGATAAGGTCGGGCCGGTCAAAGAAAAAATAGGGACAAAGTCTTTGCGATTCGCCATCGTATCTCATGATGTTGCGTTTGACATCCTTTTGTCTGCGATAGCGAAATAGTTACTGGTTACTTCCTCCGTTCTTTTTCTCCACATTGAGTAAGCCTTTTTCCTATATAGGTACCTAATAGCCTAGCCGCTCATATTCTTTTGTTCTTATTCCTTCCCTTTTTCGAGGTAGATTTTGCTCGAAGTTTCCAGCACTTCAAAGTACGCGTATAGCCCATGTCTCTCCGTACTACTTTATTCGTGGTTTTTCCGCGCCCACAAATAAGCCCAGGAACTATTACCGCTTTTCACGCACCTCGTTATACGCAGGGTGTCCCAACTATCATGCACCAAGATTTAAAAATGGGCACATGCGACAGCTGGATAGAACAAGGGTACTGTTGTTTGCCGTCGCTTGGAGATGTTCAAACTATCTCTTTCTTTCATTGCGCCTAATAAATAATTAGTCTTACTTAACTATTCAATTTCTCAAATAATATAATTAGATTAAAAGTGTCAAAATGAGAAAATTGTGGAGCCACATGAAAAACTCCTGAAACAGCGTTCTATTGCTCAATACTTGCTACACAAAAGTGTTTTTTCCGAGCGTGAAAGAAGCCCGCAAATACTCGCAAAATTGCCGCGCAACTGGCCGCTCGAAGCAGTTTGCGTGTATTTGCAAAGTATCCTTGGTATCCTTTCAATTTCCTCTTCAGAGAGGAAGGTACCATGTGATGAAGCGCAGCCTAGGCCAGCGAGGCTATCCTATGGATGCCCGCATAAATCCGCATACATGTCCGTTGAAGGGTATTTGATTTGGTTATCGTTGATGTTTGCATCCAGTCGGACTGTCGACTTCACTCTTCGCATCTGAGGTACTACAAGTAAGCACTATGCCGCGGCTGACAGATCTGGCACAAGATTACATAGTACAGTCGACATGCACTAATTCAGCTTTGTGGGACGTTCAAAATTCGGTGGGATTGTCTGAAGCCCGATTTCATAGTCAAGACTTGCATCGTGCATTTATTTGCTGACAAGGTCTGGTATAGTGGTCTACACCTAAAGGGAGTGGGGTGTGGGCATTAATGAGCAAGCGCTCTGCAAACGACCTCTGAAAAATATGAACTGTAGTGCCCAGTCAATCGGCATTGCCAGCGTGAGCGAAGAACAGTTCCTCGAGACATTTCAATCGGCATCTCGCCGCATCGGGGCTCTGTCCTTCTGAATGCTCGCTCAGCTGTTGTTCCATTCGAACTTTTTGCCGAAGCCTTGGGGATTCCTCAGTACGAAAATAGCTCAGTGTGACCAACAGTACACTACGTGCCATGCTACCCTATTCTCGACACGAGTTTGAGTCCTAGACCATCATCGCTGCTGGTATCTCGATGCCGGTGTCGTAGTGCTGAGGCGCCTTCGCTCCTTCAGAAGCCCCGCATCATTACACGTCGACACTTTGCGTGAAACCGTTTTGCATTACCTCGAGGTTTGAGCATGGTCAGTGGCCGGTTGTCGGTAACGCTTATGTTATGGTTTAACCTCAGGCGATCTGCTTTAAATCAAATAACGTGATATTCGACGTTTCAAGTTCGAGTAATTATTTTTTTTTTAAATGGAAAGCTTGGACACCTTTTGTTACCTTTGCAATCGTTCTCACATGTTCTTTTTTTTTTTCTATGCTCTGATGTAGTCTTCGGCGTGTCGCTTGTTTTCTGCTGTCTCTCGCTGCACCTCCCTAGAACGCAAGTAGGCGTTGTTCCTTCCTTTCTCTCGATTCACAAATTCAAGCCCACGAATGCAGGCTCGTTTGCGAATACAAAAGTAATAAGCAAAATAAAGAAGGTCGGTGTTGCCACTAAGAATGCCTTTGCACTCGAAACCAGAAATGCTTCGGATGCTCCGAGGTGGCCTAGCTCTCAATGTGTTTATACTGAATTCTATACGAACCTAGACCGGACAGTGCTATCCATAATAAAAACGAGATAAACCAGCAACAGGCTGGAGTTCTTTCTTTGTGTATTTAGGGACGCGGCGACAAATTAACCCTCTTGAAACATAACAATTAAGCAGCCTTTCCAGCAATAACTTGTTGCGGCTTACCGATATTGGTTTGCACGTTCCTTACCATCAAGCATAATCCTTAGGAGCAGAAGCAACGTAAGTGATGCACAGTAATATCCATATTAACGCTATGTTGAGTTCCTTACTTTGGGCAATTTGCGCACTGCGTAAAAGTGACCGTGGCACTGTTCAGAAGGGTCAAGGTGTGATGTTCCAAAATGCATGCAACGAAAACTGCAGCCTTGTGCTGGTTTTATTACATAGTTGCTTTTATGGATAGCACTGGCTTGTACTGTCCATAACATTTATTTATTTATAAACTTAAAGGGACACTAAAGTGAAACAATAAATCAGTTTAGACTAATGAAGCATTGTTTCGGAACCCTGCAGGCAGTCATTTCAAAAAAATAGTTTGATTACTAGATGAGAAAATGAAGGTCCAATTATCAGTATTTGAATTTCGCGCCGACACCCCAGCGCCGGTACGTCATCGTGACGTCAGGGATTTCAAAGTATGTTTTCGCATTTGGGCCGCGTTGGCTGAGTAAAGGTTCCCGAAACTTGCCATGTTTAATACTTGGTTCCTTTAGAACACAATGTAGTCAATCTGTGCCGCTATATATAATTAGTAGGCCCTAGAAGATGCCATAAGTATCCATGACGTCACAGCCACCAGGTACGGGAACTTGAGTAGGCGTCGCCACCCGTATTTCGTTCTTGCGCCTTTTCTGGCTTACCAAACGTCTTATCGTTGTAAGAGTGGTGTTTTTGGTGTTGTAGAAAGGTAATTTACTAATGCAGAAGAAATCATTTTTCACTTTAGTGTCCCTTTAAGATATCCATACAGTCTATAACAGGTGTATTATCTGTAACAAGCACTTTCCGCTGCAACGTATTGCTGCATGCAGGGTAAAGAATCTTTACTGTGGTTAGTTGGCGAAGCAACTGTGCTGCTGCGCGTATACGTCTGTACTAAATTGAGCTTTTTTTTTCTTTCTTTCTTCTTTACTCGGATAATTTCACTAAGTCAATCACATGCAGTCTGTGCAGCGCTAGGACAACACTACACTCTTAATTCGAAGTACGTTGGCACTTGTACAAACACACGCTTCATTAATGATGCGTCAAACATTAGTCTATTTCGTGAGAGACATTTCAAACGAGCATCTCAGAACAAGTGCACAGTCAGGATTTCTACTGCGTCCACACGCCCTGAGCTCTTATCTTGAACACCAGATGCGTGCTAAAATCAATAAGAAGTCAGTCATAAAAATTTACAGAAATGAAGACCGTATTGGTGATAATGGCCTCTGATAGATGAAGGTCTTCCGTCGCTTCAGCAGGGGAGGCGCCAGGATTTCTCTCTTGGGGGGCAGAGCATGATTCTGCATTTTCGTTAGGGATGCACAATTGCATGGCACTGTCACTTGGCACTGCATAATGGAGAAGGGGGGCAATGGGATAGAGGGGACGGGGGTAGCAGAAGAAAATATTTCGGGGTCTGCCGCCCCCTTTAGAGCCGCCTCTGCACTTCAGTTGGTTAAGTTGCAACGGGGGACGTTCCTTGCACGAAATCGTCGCATGCAAATGAGATTCCATTAACTCTAATTGTTTACTTGAAGGAAGATAAACTCAACACGCATTAATTCATGTTTTTGTAGAGATTACAGATCTTCGTTTGTATTACTCGAGCTTGAATAAAATGTATTAGAAAAGAAAATGTAAGTTATTGCACAGACAGATAAATATACAACTGTACGTCTCCTCGCGCATGTGCTGCGTTTTTGACAGTGTCCGAAAATTAACAAAGCGCTATAGTTATTTAGCGGCCGCCCATTTCCCTGTGTCATGGCGGACAGAAGGCAAGGGGACCTCTCATGATATCCTGGATGTCACTTGTGCGCGCCACACACTTCCGGAATATCAAAACTGCAGACGCGCGACCGCGTACGCTGTCATAACATCAAACCTCGGTAAGCGTAAATGAACTGTTGGCGCCGTTTTCCCGTGCCCTTGTGCCCATCTTGCGGCCGCCATTTTCGGTCAGAAGCCCTCTGCCTCCTCAGCCACCTTGCGCCTTGTGGAAGGGTGGTGGGTGCCCCACCTCAAAGTTCAAATAATTCGACATTGGGGTGATCCGGCTCGCGTGAGGTAGGTGAGGAGGCACGGAAGATGCCAAATGTTTTTTTTTTTTGTTTTCCATTGAAGATAAGGAGTTTTTATATGCATTTACAATACTGAAGACCAAGCAGACTTTGGTGATATGTTGGAATTTGACGTAATTCCGAATTATCCGACTTTTTTTATTATTATAACTGCGTCTTTGTTGCAATGAAGAAATAAAAATTATCTAAAGGCGTTTCTTGCGCCGTGTGTGTGCGTTTAAGTTTGTCTCATCCACTAATAAAAATCATAGAGTGTCGCTGTATGTCGAACATATATGTGACATCTGAAATGGTCACTGGCGAGTATAAGTAATAAGGCTATAAGCCTTGATTGCCTGCATCCCTGATAACACGAGCGAAGCGATGGCTCTTATCTAACGTCAGCGTGACACGGAGTGTGCGCCCAGGATAGGTGTGCCTAATTCTTATTCGACGTCATCAACACGTGGCTGATTTAATTCGATGTCTAAATATCCCTGAATATTACCTTCCCGGGACAACGCTATCCACTCCCTCCCGTTTTCTTTCCGTGACGTCATATCCGTAGTAATCCATTACGCGAATGACGCACTTTGACGTCATTGCGGGCGTGATATCCCGCGCAATCAGATGTGCATGATAGAGAGAGACGGAGATATCGCTTCTTGCGATTTTGCATATATATATATATATACTCCGTGACATGATCGCTTACTAAAGCCTTGGAACGTAAAGGCGATGTTATGTATACGAAAACGATGTTCTTAATGGCAACAAAATAAAGACAGCACTTGTAGTCGCGTTTCGACAGCTGCCCAGAATGAAGGAATATATACTACAGAGCCGTTAAAGCACAAGGCTCGAAATTTTCTCTCGAGGCTTGAGCGTCTCTCTGTACGTATCATGCATGTACAAGTGTGGAAGCTTGGGTGAGCAGGTAGTATACTTCACTGAGGTAGCATTCAGAGCGCACGAAAGGTTACAAAAATAAAGGGGGGGGGGGGCGTGGGGTAGTTGGAGAATGAAGTTGGAAGTCAGCGCTCTTTCATTCTATGTCTATCCCTTGTTTTCTGTAACCTTTCGTGCGCTGTGATGCGCATTACAATTTCGTGCGCATTACCATGATTCCAGAACAGTCCGCACGTGAGTTGTTTACTGGGCTGCTTGTAGCCACATTATCATCACGGTCACTGGATAATAATACCACGAGGAGTAAAAGAAGTTTCTCGGCAACGCGCTCATACCTGTAGCCAAACCAAGCGATTGGAGCCGAAGCAGTCTTGCAGGGACGCGCGGCAGACCGCTCCCACAAGACACTGCCACAGGGGGCGTACACAGCAGCTCAGTACAAGTATACTGAACGAAGAATCTCGTCGGCCGAAGCACAGGGAGCGTCTTCAGGGTGACCGGTGTGTGGCTGTAGTGCAGTCGGCCGCCCGCTTACCCGCGGCGGACAAAGGCCGGAGCACAAGCGCGCGGTGCAGTATCCGCCCGGGCGCGCGGAACAAAGAGGCCCCATCCTGCGGGTGCCGCGCCAGAGCGAGCGCCGCCGGCGCCTCTTATACTCTCATTACCCAATTGAGCTCTCTACGAGGGCCGATTCAATCAGGGCGCCCATTGGTCGGGCGACGCTCAATTGAGCCGGCACGTCATAGCTCTCGATGGGCGCTTCCCCGTCAACAGGGCTGGGAGGGGTAATGAGGATGCCTGTGGCACCCCATGGTGTCGCAAGAGGGGCGCGCCTCCCTCGCGTGGACATGGTGTCTCGCCAACGCGCGGTCTTCTGCACGCCATCGTGGCCCTGCCAGTGTTTACAGACCCTCGGGACAACTCGTGCTCCTGTTTCGGTGCTACGGAACAACGCCAGTGAACCAAGGTGCCTTCCCGTGATGACAGGCCTCCTCTGGAGAAGCAAACTTTCGCGCCAACCGTGTATCAGTCGCCATCATTGTCGTCGACTCACAACCATTGCCTCCGTTGTGAACTTGCTTCTTCTTGCTTGTATTTTTTAACTATACTCTCGAGACTCGCTTACATATATTTCAGATGCGCCGGTTGCATCTAGTATTGTTTGTATCGCCGGCAGATTGCATCACCGCTTAGAAATGTCAGCTCACAGGCATTTTTTTCGCAACTTCTACCAGGAATTAAGCTCCGTCCTGTAATGAAAACACAGAGACAGTAGCAGTCTCATTCGGACGGAAGGACGCGGCAAGTGTATGCCCTTCAAGTTCGTTGAGTATCCGACACCTAGCTTTTACGAAGTCTAAAATGTTTCGTTTCACTTCGCGCCATTCAGGAACTATCACTCGCGCCTGCGATAATGCCGTATAGCCGTTTCTCAGTTCGGGATAAGTCACCACTGCTAATGACGAACGTCTATGATCCTTTGCCTTTGATATCCTATTTCAGAATAGCGTATCTCTACTTAGGCGGTGCACGGCCAGTATGCCGGATAAAAAAAGAAACGGAGTTGAGCCGTTAATCGCACAGCCACGTAATGACATTATTATGCACAGCATTCTGTCTTATCCTCCGGAACGAAGGAGAAACCAGCATCAACATCTTATCCTCACCGACCACTCCCATATCATACTACAGTCTTTCGCTAAACTTTCCTTGTTTTTTGCCTCAGAGATAAACGTTTTCATATTACGTAGTATATATGAATCGAATTCCGTCACGCAATCGTTCGCACAATGTTTCGCGCATTCGATACTTGCATCTATGCTGACCACCGTATCAGTGACAACGCTTCGTATCCCCCTCGTCGGCCACTTCTTTCCCCCCTGTTTCAATAGCTGCTCGCTCAGGCACCATAATTTCGACTATACTCCGTTCCATACATAGCAGTCAACGCTGTGAAAGCTACGCCAGAAGTTCGGTCGAGAAAGGTTATCACTCCGCGGCGTTCGGTCCATGCTTCGCTGTGCGCCAACAGCGTTCGCTCGCGCAAGCATGCACGTGAGGCTCCTCGGGACGGGTTGCAAATAAAAAACCCGAAAAAAAAAACAACAAAAATAAAAATGATCTAAAACAACGCATTCGCAGCCGTATACTACAGTGCGTTTGTTTCTAAGGGTTGAAACTTGTTTCATTCGATACTGAGCCCATATAAAAAACAGTTGCGCACAATTGCGGCCGAAAAACATCGAACTATATCCAAGTGCGAACGAAGCCAGTGCAAGAAGTGTCTCTAGCTTCCGCAGCGTTGACTGGTATGTATGGAACGGAGTATAATATGAGTACTGAAAACCGAAAGCATGAGGCCAATAGGTACTATCGCATTGAACATGCTAACTCGAGAAGGTTCTGAAGAGTGGCGTGTTGTGTGGGCCTTGCGGTCGCACGGCAGTTGTTTCTGACCGGAAAAAAGACACGATCGGCGGTACTGTAGTTGCCGGCTCTTGACCCCTTCTCCAGTGAACACATTAAACATGCTAGCTCATTCACAGTGGCGGCGTCAGTGGGACGTGAATTTTGTTGTGGATTCGCCCAAGCGATACCGCCGCCAGAATAATAATAATAATAAAGTTGCTTTCTTTGAAGAACCTATTTCTGTGCACAGTCCGCGGGTGACCGCTAATGCAGCGCACAAACAATGCGCCTATACATCACAAAAGAAATCGTTTTCATCAAGGTGCAAAACACATTACCTTGGGAAAATAGCCCCGTTGTATGGGCCCATATATACGACGTGTTCGCAAGGAGCTTCCGCGTGCCTTGTACGGCCAATGCGATTGGCGCGAGACACACAGTCGGAGATTTCGGCAGCGAAATTCCTCGTTCGCAGAGTATAATTGAGAACCAGGCTGCTAACATGTAAACCTCAGTGTCGTTATGCACGATTGTGCCTTACTGCCAGCCACGCTAATAGCCCATCGGGGTTACGGGCAGCATTCCCCGGCAGTTTAATTCCTCCGCTGCTTCCTGTTAAAATGTATTGATGAATTACAAGTCCCATTTGTCTTCCTCTCACTTAGCCAAATGTATTCCATTTTATCCATACTTTAAAAAGAACAGCGGCTCATGCGTGAAACGGTGCTAAATATCCTCCGCAGTGGTTCAAGTTTTCTCATAACTGGCACTAACACGTATCTTGCACGCATTTAGAGCAGGTGTTCGTCAGAGGGAATTCGGTGTAATAATTATCATAGCTTTCCTTCCCTATACCTCCCCCCCTTTTCTTTTCTATAGCGCTTCGTGCTCTTTTACGCGTCTTATATTTTTGTCCTTTCAGCTAACTGTTGACTTGATCATGTGTGAAACATACATCGATTCGCCTTCAGCTCTGTAAAACGCGATGCACAATCGGAACCGGACTTGGCCACATGAATCATAGCTAAGACCTTTAATTTGATTGATCTCCATTACGCCAAAGCTCGGCAGCGACTTCAATGAGATAGAGAACAGGTTAAAGATGGGGAGTGGGGTGGGAGTGCATAATCGTTCAAGTGTTTTCCGTTGTCCGGTAATTCAACCACGCAAATATGTGAAATGCTCGTATGAACGGTCCTGGATTCTTGACACGATTAGCCGGTTCGCTTGCGGCGTTTCGATGATTCATCCTGCTTCCGAAAAACTACTACCGGCTGCCGCTGATTGCAGGAGCCACCAAGGCAACATTTAGTTCTCGGGTTATGGCTGTGGTTGGTGTTTTATTCGAATTCCTTGACACGAAATGCGTACATCGTTGTATATATGTACACTTATGGCCTATGGGCGATTTTATTGGAAGTTTGCACTCCTGTACATCGCGCCAACTTCAACGCGCTTTGCCCATGTAGTGGCAATTTTCAGGCGGCACGAGAGTCCTTGTCATGTTCGATGCTGCAGAGCTAGTTAGGACGGCAACGTCCGGTGCTTAAACAAAGAAACAAGCAAAAAGGAACACGAAAAAAAAGAAAGAGGTAGTGAGAGAGGAAAGCATGACCAGCGTGCACGATAAGCAGCACTCGTCGAGTGAAATGGCCGAGCGGTGCACCCGGGCGCGTCGGCGGCGGGGCCTTTCCGGAGGGCGGCGCGGGCACATGCGCGTCGTGTCGTCTAGCCGTGTCATCCGGCGCGCAATCTTGGCCGCAGCGTGGCTCGTTGTCGCCAATCAGGGCCTGAATACGGCCTCAATTGGACGCGACAAGCCCCGATTTCCAGCTCGCACCGTCACTGGCCAGGACGCTGTCCGCCGTTGGCGGACCTGCTGCAGTGACTGAAACGATTCCTCGGGAATGGAGGGAAGCCGTCCCGTGCTCAGGCGCGAAATGAAGCGAAATTGCCACTGCACTTTGTCTCACTCAACACTCGCACTGCTTTGGAACTGCAGGAAGGTCAGCCAGGCGGGATCCGAAGTCACTCGCCGTTCGCGCGTTGGAACAGGTCGCCATTAGCCGCTCCTGCGCCTTCGTGGTGGGCCGCGAGTTCGCAGCGGTGCCTTCTGCTCTGCTCTTATCATCCGCTGTGCGACGCTGACTGATCTCGTCGAAAACGCGGGCGGAGCGTCGCTATGGCCACTGACGAAGCGCGTAAAGCGGCAAAGGTATATACCAACTGAAAAGGCATCGCTATAGTACAAAATCACCGCCTATAGCGCACGGGTGCCGGCCAAACATGACGCCTGGCATGGGAACACTCTTGCAGGCAGAGCTCGCGAAATGCGCAACGTGTAACCGGATTGGCTGCAGCAGCATCACTGCACTATATACATCAGGGGACGTATTCGGACGATAACTTCCGGTGATACTACATCCGCTTAAGCGGAACTCGAAAGGACGAAAAAAGAAAGAAGCGTTCAGCTTATCAGAAGTTTCGTTTAAGCGAATGACTCAAAAATAAACAAAAATAGAAATCTTTCATTTGAAAAGCTTCAAGTGTTTTAATTTTACTGCGGTGAACAAACAAACCATATTGTGCTCTGCTTCAAATATCATCTCCCGCGCGTAATTAGCCAACAATGTCCGTAGGCCAACAATGCTTTTCTTTCAAAATGATACAACTGATAAAAAAATATCCAGATCCCACGCACTGTGGAATCGATGTAAGAGAAGCATTCCGTGCTGGATGCTTTGATTGACGATAATTAGCCGTGATGTTGGCTGCTAAAGCTTAATTCTTCAACGTGTAGTCTAACACGAGAGTGGTGAGTTGATGTTAAACGTTATATAAACCTTGCGGGCACCACTGCTGTTTGTCTGTGTAGTACACAGAACATACAGGGAGAGGCGTTTGCTTGAGGCATTGTTGTGCGCCATATTTCATAACCTAATAATAATAATAATATTTGGGGTTTTACGTGCCAAAACCACTTTCTGATTATGAGGCACGCCGTAGTGGAGGACTCCGGAAATTTTGACCACCTGGGGTTCTTTAACGTGCACCTAAATCTAAGCACACGGGTGTTTTCGCATTTCGCCCCCATCGAAATGCGGCCGCCGTGGCCGGGATTCGATCCCGCGACCTCGTGCTCAGCAGCCCAACACCATAGCCACTGAGCAACCACGGCGGGTTATTTCATAACCTCTGAGAGGGTTGAGCATAGTCATTGCCTCACATGGCACATCGTATTGTGGCAGAAGTATTAAACTTGAATTGGATTATGGGGCTGGTACGTGCCAAAACGACAATCGGAATATGAGGCACGCCGTAGTGGCGGACTCCGGATTAATTTTGACACCGTGATGTTCTTTAACGTGTCCCAAAATCGAAGTGCACGTGTGTTTTCTATTTCGCCCTCGTCGAAACGCGGCTGGGATCAAATCCATGGCCTCTAGCAATGCCATAGCCGCAAAGCTAACGCGGTGGGTACAGAAGTGTTGATTTGACAGTCGACCGCTTCCATAGTGTCACCTGGGGCCCTATAACGTAAAACTATTCCAATATGTTTCTATTCCAATTTCCTGACGTCAAATTTGCGTAACCACCGACGCGAGCACCGGGCCGCCACCCACAGGGTTTTCTGAACAGACCAATCAAATGCTCTCCTCGTTCATAGGAGGTCACTTTTGTTTACTTGAAAAACGAATAACATTGCTTACACTGATCGGCTTGTCGTATCTAATTGGCTGACAAGAGGCGAGGAGAACGCTCAAGTGGAGAGGGATTCACTGGGGCAGAGCCAGTGCACTGAAAATCGATAACCGGATGAAAAGAGTGGTGCCGGCGTCTGCGATTGGTCGGCTTTCCCTTACTTAGCTTGTGGTGGCTGGTCGAAAATCGCGGCGGCATGCAACGAAAGCTTAAGAATGACGCTAAAACTGACCCTCAGCAAAGAAGAGTTGGCAGAATGAGGTAGTAAACGTGCCGAAAGTGCTTGAAAACGTTACACGGTCACGCAAGAAGTTTTATTATACGCAAATACACCCATGCTCTCCGACAGGTGCGAGTTGCCAGCGTCTCAGCGATCGGCGGCAGCCATCTTTTATTCCTTTCGTAACGGGGCAGCCTGTGGCTATTCCGAAAGAAATTCAGTTTTGTTCGGCGTATTAATGCATCTTTATCGCGTACACATCACTTTGACGCGGTGAGTTCCTGCGGTTTTGTGACGTCGCGTGACAGGCAGGTGAAGTGGGTGCAGCCCGAAAACTTTTTACCAATAGCCGAGGGCTAATGGCGAAAAGGGGTCAAATCAGAAATAACTGTTTTTCTTTTTTCTGTCAAATCATGAATAATCAGTGTGTGCACATCATATCAGATGGGGAGGTATTGCGGCTTTCGTGACGTCGCGCGACAGACAGGTGAAGTGGGGGGTGGTCGAAAAAAGTTTTTGACCAATCGCGAAGGGCTGATAGCAGAATTGGAATAGAAAAGTTTGGAATAGTTTTACGTTATAGCGCCCCTGGACCCTGCAGCTCTGCTTCTGCACGCCCTGCGTAGTTTCTCCACTTGACATATTTGCATGGTGTTTATTTTTAAAAAAATAGCAAGGTACTGTACCATACCTTGAACTTAAGCTTATCCAGTTTCCCCGCTACTGCCGTCGTATAGTAGATAGGGTTTGCTTGCCTTCTCACGTCACCTCCCCCCCCCCCTCCCTTGTATGGGAACTGCCTTTTCCCCTCTTTCCTCCCTACAGTTCTATCTAATCCAGCGTTGTCATGTCCATTTCTTCTGCTCGCGTCCGTACTTGCTGGAACCCCTTTTACGTTCACCATGCACCAACTGGCCCAGCAAACCGCACTACTAACCTATCTAATCTATCTCTGGACTCGCACCTTAGCAGAAAGGGAAGCGCTGCAGTTTCTGCAATGCTTCTGAAGGGAGTCACGGATAATTACAGCTGTCAAGAGGCTAATGTGGCGACGGCCAGGGAGCTTTAGAGGGCATTGTGCACATTCGACGCGGCGGGGTGAAAACGAGTTTCTAGCATCGCCTTTCCTCTCAAAAGCAGCTGGGTTTGGGTGCGGGCTAGTTGGTATCCCATTGCAAATATCACTCACTTTCCTCTCTGACTCGCTCCTGTCATGTGTGCACACGCTGTGACACCCCCCCCCCCCCCCCCCCACCAAGACGCGGTGTGCGTGACAGTAGCAACCACAGCAGCAGCAGCAGCAGCAGCAGTGGGAAAGTCGAAGACACAGAAAGCTTCGCGTTAAAAATCTGTCGCTACGCGGACGTTTGAAACACAGGAACAGTACATCTTCCGTTTGTTCACACTGAGGCGTGTCGTATTCGCGTTTGTTCCTTCAAAAAGCTGTCGTTGCTCGCGGGCAGCGTGAATTTTCTCATTGTCTTTCATTACCCATTTCGACGAGTACTTTAGTATGCGAAAAATTGCCGTACTGCACGTCTTTCACGGCGTTCATTTTGGTAGCTCTAGTCGACCCGCCGTGTTGGCGTATAGTGGCTTCGTCGTTGCGCTGCTAAGCCCGAGGGCGCGGTATCGAATGGGCCCGGCCGCGGCGGCTGCATTTCGGTGTGGGCGAAATGCAAAAACGTCCGTGTACCGTGCAATTTTTGGGCATTAAAAAACCCCAGTTGGTCAAAATGAATGCGAACATGGCCTAGTTCGAACCATATAGGGAAAGAAAGCTTCGCTGTAATCAGTATCGTTTCATTCTGCTCCAGCGCTGGTTCTTGAGTCACGATGCATACGTTAATACGTACGACGCGGATCGATGCTTGGCTGAGAGTGGGACTATGCGCACGAATTCCGAGCCACGTGATACCGCCCTCGGCGGCATTCTGGCGAGCGAATGCGTAGGATAGTATAAAGTGCATTTATTGGTTCTAAATCAAACGATTGCTACGGCTATTGGAAGCCATAACCTACCCGTTATATAAATGGTATAAACACTGAAGCTACTTCTAGCAACCATCTCACCCTCGTCGACGCCGTAAGAAAATTCCCGCACTGGGCGCGTCAGCCCCTTCATAACAGCTCGTCCTTGGTGGCTCGCCCAATGACCACGGCCTTCCGCGGTCGCTCCCCGAACCCGACGGCAATCGCGAACAGAAAAGCAGCAAGTGTTGGAAAATTCCATCGACCATGCTGAATACGTTGGTTCTCGTTCTGGCATTCTGGGTCAAGGCGGCGAGGATTCTTGGCCAAGGCCGGCATGGGCAAGATATGTATGACAGCGATAATTCATGAATTAATTCTTGAATTCCAGAGCAGCACAGAGCATGTTAGCGGGTTTACCGTCTGGCACTTACTTAGGTGCTACGGGCACTGTCTGCTTCCCAGCGCACTCAGGCACCTGGGTGTACCGACCTCGGAAGCACACTGGCTTGCGAGCACATCCAGACCTCCTCTCCCCAATAACCGGTCGCTGTCCGTCGCGAAGGTGACGAGGAGGTCGGGCGAGCAGCCTCGATATCACGTCTTGGCGGGAAAAAGCAACGGGATTCCGCCTTTTTCCACAAGCGTAAATCATGGGGATAGAGTGAGATTCCAGAAATTTGCAGGCTCCCCATTTTGTTCAGGAATTCAGTGATGGACTTTGCGGAAGCGACTATACCATGCAGGGGTCGAATTCACAAAGTTTTTTTTTTGTTGGTAAGTGCTCTTCGTCATTGGCCGACAGCCTTTGTCAATAATTAGAGAGTTTTAGAATAGGGGCCCCAAAGAAATAGCGTCGAAGCCACTGCGCATGCGCGAGACGCGAACTGCGTTTGGGTTTTGCGTTGGGAACGCTATTTCACCGATTTAGCGAGAGCCCAAACAGCGGCCCCAAAAGCTTTGCGTCAGCAAGCATGGCGGCACCCATCGAAGCGACGGCCGTCGTTTGGTGCTAGGTTATAACCTAGCACCAAACTGGGTTCGATTCAAGGTAACGCGTGAAGTTCGCAAGCTAGGAGAAGTGACTGCAGTTATCGCTTTCTCTCAACTAGCGTCTGTTATTAAGATTGATTCATTAGACGCCACTGATTGCGAATTCGATTGTGAGCTTTATGGCTCGTAGTATAGTGAACTAGAATACTCGTAGGCCTAACACGGCTAATCTTGGCTGGTGAAGGCGCGTAAAGTTGGTTTGCTCAAAACTAAGCTCAACTAATTTTTTCCTGTTTACAGAAAAAAGCTCTTAATTGTAATTAAACGCGCATACACACAAGTCAAAATTATTATTCCTATCATAAAATGATATATTTTATTTATTATTTCCAATAGCTTTTCTTTGACGCCGTAGTGGCGCTGTCAGCGCAAGACGCTATCCGCAAGCGCAAAGGAAAACTCTTCACTCCTGCGTGCCCCAACGCTAACACTCGCAAAGCTCTTTGGGGCCCCAAACTATTGCGGCCCCTACTTTAAACTCTCTATTATGTCGATCATTAGGATTGGCTGGCGTCTTCTTTTCTGAAGTGTTTTGGCGTAAGAACTTCTTTTGTGCATACAGGCCCTGGTTAGATTGCGGATGAAACCGAGTCTTCTGATTCAAGAACATGTATCCGCTGTGCATTTTATCTATCGAAATAGTAGCGGGGCTTGTAGCTGAATGTAGCAGCTCAGATTTTTTCTTCATGCCAGGAATGCTAAAGTGGATTAGAAGTGGGTGCACATATCACGGCGGTGAAGACGTATTTCTAATGCGTGCTGCCGCATTTCCTTGCGGCCTGAAGCCTGCCCGCGTGCCATAGGTTGCCGACCCTTGCTCTATACAAAAGCAATCTACTGCCACTCCGGTCTATTCCTGTTTACTGTGAGTAAGGACTGTACTACGGCTTTGCCGTAGCCAAAGATTTAGCGGCGCCACTCAACCTGTGCTTACCTGCGCCGCGATATTGTATATAGCGATGCCTCCCGCTAATCATCCACCGTTCACGGCCAACTGATCCCATTGATAACATAGGCGGAGCTTCGCTCTGACCACTGACGAAGCGGGAAAAGGTATAGCATTGTAAAAGGCATCGCTACGTAATCGCTGCCCTGTACGAACAATTCTGTGCCTTCCTCACCGCGTATGCGCGTGCTATGTATTAGTCACCCAAGAGCCCAAAATTTGTGCGATGCAAGGACATATTATTAGCGAAGGTGCTCGACCAATGACAAGCAGCGCTTACGAACTAATCCTTTGTGAATTCGGCCCCATATTTTGAAAATTCCACTGGGGGTCCTCCCACAAATATGGTGCTGTAGCAGTGGGATACGACGCGAAATTACGTTTATTTTCATTACCTTTGCGCAATGTACCACATTCCAGCTTCTCGGCCAGCGCCATCGGTTCACTGCAGGTACTTTGCATTCTTGTCACGTGGCCACACATCAAGCAAGAATAACTATGGTTTCGCTGACATCTGTGAGCGACGCGCCGTGGAATGTACCAAGTGCCAATACAGCTAATACGTTGAAGCACAAAAGCCGGAGTTAAGTTTGAATAAAGCCTCGTCCATGAAGTTTTCCGCCGTACCAAAGAGGCTGCATGTAGTATTGGTGCCTCAATGCTCGCGCCTTCATGCAAGCTCGACTATAGGGTTCCTGGGTGCGCTCCCTCTCCCTTGCTGGAGCGCATTGAGTCACTCTCTGCGTATTGCCATGGAACAGTTATGTCATCATGATTGAAGAAACGATGTGGACGACAACGTTATATCCTGGCACGGACTGTTCCTTCTCGGCAGGACTACATGCATATGCACTTGTCAATATAGTTGCAGTGTATAAAGTCACTCCCGTCCTTCTTTATACGTAACAATATGCTATATCACATACAGGGACACTAAGCTGGACGAACTTAGTGCGCCATCTATATCTGACTGAAAGTAGCATCGGCTGTGGCATCGTCTGAGCGGGAAAGCCTTTAAATCGGCGATGCTCAGACGTCAATGTGTAGACGTTCCGTCGGATAGGCCACAAGTTCGGCTTCGCGGCGGTAACAGGCAAGTTCATTTCATGGACGGATCAGCCAGGAAGAAATGCTCCTTGAAAATCTTGCCACGTAGTAGGCGATCGCGGCGGATCGGCCGTACTCCTGGCGTCTGCCGTATTCCGGTGCCGCAGATGGTCGTAAAAAAGCGTTTTAGTTTCCACCCCTTCGCCCTTTCTTTCCGATTTTGTTTTTATTTTCTGGGTCCTAAGCTTTGTGATGCCGAAGAATATCCTCGCCGAACGTTTGTCATAAGAAAGAAGAAGTTTATTAACTGGAAAATGCATGAGAGGTCGACCGGAAAGTGGAGTATCTGGCCTTCTACTCTGGTGCAAGGTAAGGGGGAGCGGTGAAGAAAGAGGGTCACTATGGGGGATGATGATGGGAGAAACGAAATGAAAGAACACATCGCATAAGTGCTACCATCACAAGCGCGAGTCCAGGCCCGTGTCGCCTAAGAAACGTGAAAAAGCATGCATTGTCTCTATCGTCTGCCAACTCTCCGGCCACGCGCCTAGCAGGAGGTCCTCCGATAATGCTCTGCTGTCTGAATGCCTCAGGGTAGCTACCAGTGTCAGTCTTTCGCGCGCATACTCAGGGTACACCACGAGCACATGGTCTATCGTCTCAGCAATGCCACACGCTGTACAGTCCGGGGATCGAGTCCGCCAGTCCAATGATCTGCAAGCACCTGCGCGTAAAAGCGACGCCTAAACATAGTCTGTGTATCAGGCAGGCATGAGGGCGTGGAATCCCACGCGGAACAGAAAAAATGTATAGCGGGGTCTAGCCTTTTAAGGCGGACGTGGCAAGCGTCTGGCTGGGCCGCGGAGTAAGACATTTAGGAGGGGAAACTCCCGTCAGCGCGAGCGAGCGCGGGCGGCCAGATAAGGTCACAATTGTTGTATGCACCGACGGGGCCGTATACAGTGGCGGCGCCATGCGGCGCGTCGGAGAAGCCGCAGCAAAAAAATAAATAATAATAATAAAAATGCAGCGCCTGGGCAGGCGGCTCCGGCGCACTCTCAACGGCGGTAATTTCTTTCCAGGCCGCCAGCACGATAACGGCTCCGCGGGCTTGTGACTTTTTCTGGTCGCCGCAAACAGCGGAGTTTCCACTCCTAAATGTTTCTTGCTCCGTGGGCTGGGCCCATGCTTCTCGTCAGAAAATAATCAATGTGTTGCCTGAAAAGGTAGGCTGGTACCTATGCCCCCCCCCCCCCCCCCTTACGCTGATTCTCTGGGTTTTAGTGGTGCCGACTCATTCAAGAAAAGCAGACGGCGTTGGAACAACGCCATATCTTTTATAGGACGTCCCACAAAATTAAAATGGTTCTTCCATCGGGAAAGGCCCGTACATACATACCTCTCTCTCGCGCGCGAGTTGATGTTCGCATTGTGATACTTTTTATATTGAAAAGAAAGAAAAGGAACTAGCTGCGAATGCCACATGCAGTTCTTTTTCTTTTCTTTTCTTATCTAAACTGCAGTGTAGGCAAGAAAAGAAAAAAAATAAATCTGGCGATAGTGTATGTGCGGAGCGCCGCTCTGACCACTGACGATGTGCGAAAAGCAAAATAATTTAAATGGAATCGTTACGTTTTTCCGGCACCGAATAGTCGACGGGGGCTAACGGGTTAACAGAGCGGAAGTTTATTGCGTAAAACGTTAAATGTCGTTTACAGTAAACGTGCGTTCATTTGCGAAGCACGTGAGTGATGAAAAGAAACAGTAGAGGTCACCATGCAAATATGCGTAGCCATGAACTTGTCAGAGATAGCGGCTCGCATCTGGTTATGAATCTGCAGACATTCTGGAAATTTGTCGTCCTCTGTTAAATCGCTACGCGTTAAGATGTTAAATCTCTAAGAGATAGGGCGAGAAAAGGATCGTTAAGGAAACGCAACAAGAGACTGTGGATCCGGTCGGCTATACGTGTACACTGCGCGCCACTGGCCGCTCGAGGCACTTTGCGTGTATTCGCGGGCTTCGTTCTCGCTCGGAAAAAAAAAAAAAAAAACAAGACACTCTTATGTAGCAGGTATTGAGCAACAGAAAGCTGTATCGGGAGTTTTTCATGTTGATCTACAATCTTCGCATTGACACTTTTCATCTAATTATAATATTTAAGAAGTTGAAATAATTAAGACTAGTTATGTAATTAGGAGGTATGCAAAAGACAATCTGAGTATATCCAAGCGACGGCAAACAACATTACCTTTGTTCTGTCGAGCTACATGGCATTGTCATATTTTTAAATCTTGATGCATGATAGTTCGGATACGATATATATATATATATATATATATATATATATGTATATATATGTATATATATATATATATATATATATATATATATATATATATATATATATATATATATATATATTGTGCCACTGACGGAGGTCTGCTCCGAACCACTGTCAGTTGCACTTCGCTGCTCGAAGGGGCACGACGTATGTCGAAGCTCCTGTACAATACTTTGCAATATGGCAACGCGGTTTAAACCACGTATTCTGCGCCTCAAAGAGGTGCGACGTTATGCTAACGCATTTCTTTCCCACTTACTGCTAAATTGACACTGTTTTTTTTTTTGTGTGTGTGTGTGTGTGCGACATTTTTCGCTGCGGCATAGCCATTCTACTTTTACAATTAAGGACAAAATATTGTCTACAAGCAGTAATTGAAAAAAGGAATTCTTTAGATGTTGCTTCTAACTTTACCTTGGGAATGGATTATAAAGGTTGTGTTTTGATATCTAGCCTCCTCGATGCGTGTTTATTTATTTAGGTGCTAGTTTATATGTTGGAGGAAAATACGCAACTGGACCCGTATTCATAAGAACATCTTATGCTAGAATTTTCGTAAGTAACAACTTCAGCCAATCCTCATGCTGGACATAATATTAGCGAAGGCGGTCGAACAATCGCAAAGAGCACTTACGAACGATAACCTTCGTGAATTTGGCCCCGGAATAGGTTACACAATTTTCTTTGGTCATCTTGGAATCAAGAAACGTTACGACGCTCAATGATCGCAGTTCAGGGCTTAAAGTCAGGAAGAGCTGGAGGGACACCAAAATTTATTCTTCCTTCCCCGCTTTTCGCCTGCAAAATGAGCCGTTTCTAGAGAGCAAAATAAACCTATAGCTACAAACAACGACTGTATATTAAAGCGCGATGGCCTGTACTGGTAACTACGGATTAATTGGGCAATATTTCGGATTAGATTATTTGTTGTTTCGTTTGCCAACATACACACACACGCATGCCGCTTTTATTTCGCAGAGTGGGCATTTCGGCTGAAATCGAGAGCGCACGCGTACGCGTGCGTATTTGACCAATACAGTGTATTAAGCCAGTTCCAGGCCGAGGAGCTGCGCACGAATATATTTTAAGTTATTGCTGGTGTCGTCGTCCCCCAGCTTTTGATCGGGACTGTACATACATACATACATACATACATACATACATACATACATACATACATACATACATACATACATACATACATACATACATACATACATACATACATACATACATACATACATACTATCAGCGTCAAATCAAACGTGAACAGAGGAGCGGGTGGCCCAAGCATAAGTGAAGGTATAGTACGCACCGTCCAGTCATCATCATTAACAGGCACGCGCATCCGGTTTGGCCGTCAAGTTTGTCAATGATTTGTTTTTAACACTTCTATGGCTTTTCTTTTTCTGTGTTTGAGCCTTCCCTCGACCCTTAGTGGTGTATATCTGCCATACAACTATAATCGTCATCAGCCTTGCTTGCGTTTCCTTTCTTGGAAACGCTGCGCCTACTTTCCTGTCAGCAATGCTATGTCATGCTGATAACGCGCATGCATTTCGTTACTGGGAAGTACCGGGCACGCCGCGTTAAAGAAAGGAAATGCGGACAAGACAGATGACGATTATCGTTGTGTGGCAAATATACACCCCAAAGGGTGCAACTGTTTTTAGAGTGTATGTCATGCATGTTGATAACGCGCATGCCGTTCGTTATAGGGAAGTACCGGGCTCGCAGCGTTAAAGCAAGGAAGTGCGGACAAGACAGATGACGTTTATGTGGCAAGATACGACTCAAAGGGTGTAAACTTTCCTTACACTCTTAAAACGGTTGCACCCTTTGGGGTGTATATTTGTCCCACAACGATAATCGTCATCTGCCTTGCTTGCGTTTCCTTTCTTGAAAGCTCGGCGCTCGCTACTTTCCTCTCAAGAAGCTGCGTCACACTGATAACGCGCATGCCTTTCGTGACTGGGAAGTACCAGGCTCGCAGCGTTAAAGAAAGGAAACGCGGGCCAGACAGATGACAATTATTGTTGTGGGACAAGATACGCCCCAAAGGGTGTAAATTTTGCTAAGAGTGTAGAGTGTACACTCTTAGACAAATGTACACCCTTTGCGGTGTATACCTGCCACACAACGATAATCGTCATCTGTCTTGCTTGCGTTTCCTTTCTTGAAAACGCCGCGCCCGCTACATTCCTGTCGGGAATGCTATGTCATGCTGATAACGCGCATGCCGTTCGTTACTGGAAAGTACCCGGCTCGCCGCGTTAAAGAAAGGAAATGCGGGCAAGACAGATGACGTTTATCGTTGTGTGACAAAATACGACTCAAAGGGTGTAAACTTTTCTTACACTCTTAGAAAAATTTACACCCTTTGGGGCGCATCTTGTCCCACAACAATAATCGTCATCTGTCTTGCCCGCGTTTCCTTTCTTTAACGCTGCGAGCCCGGTACTTCCCAGTCACGAACGGCATGCGCGTTATCAGTGTGACGCAGCATTCTTGTCAGGAAAGTAGCGAGCGCCGAGTTTCAAGAAAGGAAACGCAAGCAAGGCAGATGACGATTATCGTTGTGGGACAAATATACACCCCAAAGGGTGCAACCGTTTTAAGAGTGTAGAAATATTTACACCCTTTGGGGCATATCTTGTCCCACAACAATAATCGTCATCTGTCTTGCCCGAGTTTCCTTTCTTGAAAACTCGGCTCTCGCTACTTTCCTTTCGAGAAGCTGCGTCACCCTGATAACGCGCATGCCGTTCGTGAGTGGGAAGTACCGGGCTCGCAGCGTTAAAGAAAGGAAACGCGGGCAAGACAGATGACGATTATCGTTGTGGGACAAGATACGCCCCAAAGGGTGTAAATATTTCTAAGAGTGTAAAGTGTATAGAACGTAAACAAAATTACACCCTTTGGGTCATATCTTGCCACACAACGATAATCGTCATCTGCCTTGCTTGCGTTTCCTTTCTTGAAAACACTGCGCTTGCCACTTTCCTGTCGAGAATGTTCTTCATGCGAATAACGCACATATGCCGTTCGTGACTTGGAACTACCGGGCTCGCGGCGTTAGAGAAAGGAAATGCGGACAAGACAGATCACGATTATCGTTGTGTGGCAAGATGCGGCCCAAAGGGTGTAATTTTGTTTGAGTGTAGTTGTTTGTGAATTCAGCGCAAGAATGTTCTTCCAGCCGGCGGCGGTTTCACAGTGCTCCGGCGCGCCTGCTGCTCAGTAGTCGGGTGAACATGACGCATGAAAAAGCCGGCCACAGTGGCCTGGTATCTCGAAGTGAACAAAGTGAAGCGTGCAGGACGCTAAGCGTGCTCAGTAAAGCGCATCGTATCTGCAAGATCAGCATTTGCGTCGTTCGAATTATGCTGTCTTCTGACCGCTCCCGGCGGCGCACAGTTCGAGACGTAATTCAGTGCGCTTGGACGCAACTACGACATTTGTGTGTAATTAGCCGCCTAAGTGCATGTCGTATGGATTGTATGCTGAAGGAGCGAATGAGCCTCACGTCAAGGCCATGGTGCTTACAACATTCGGCTGACAACTAAAAAATTATTTAATTTGTCTGTAACTTCCATATTTACGTTCAGCCACAGCGCACGTATCAGCAACTCCTCAGACTCGCTTCGACTTGGCCTCAGTGATAGTTCAGGCGTGACATGTGTTAATCATCCGCAAGAAAAGTGGGAAAAAGTTTATCAAGAAAGCGGTCATGCAAGGAGGCACAATATCTCCAATGATATTCTCTGCATGCTTAAAAGAAATATTCAAGCTGCTAGACCTGGATGGATCAGGAGCGACGATCAGCGGCGAATATCGCAACAACCTTCAGCTTGCCGATGACGTTGTTCTGCTCAGCAACGCCGGGGGCGCATTACAACAATTGATTGAGGACCTAAACCGAGAAAGAGTGAAAGTAGGTTGAAGATTAATATTCAGAAGACAAGGGTAATGTTAAATAGCCTGTCAAGCTGATCGGCGGTGTCAAGGATGATCGGCAGTAAGCCTCCAGCGTTTGTGCAGGAGTAATTTTATCTAAGTCACTTACTCACACGGAACCCTGATCATGAGAAGGAAATTTACAGAAGAATGAAGATGGGTCGGAGCGAGGGCATGCGGCCAGCCTTACTAAATCATAACTGGGAGCTCAACGCTGTCGTTGAATAGAAAAGAGCACAATTATTGCATTCTACCAGTACTAGCATATGGGGCGGAAACTTGGAGGTTAGCAAAGAAGATTGGGAATAAGTTAAAGACCGCTCAAACAAGCGATGGAACGCAAAATATAAGGTCGTTAAAAGACAGGAAGAGAGCGGTGTGGATCAGAGAACAAACGGGGGCAGTGGTAGTTGACATTAAGAGGACAAATATAGAGCTGGGCAGGCCACGTAAGTCGTAGGGCACATAACAGTGGTTCATTAGAAATATAGAGTGGGTGCTAGGGGGAAGGAAGCGCTGTCGAGGACGGTAGTAAATTAGGTAGGGTGATGAAATCAGCAAATTTGCAGGCAGAACTTGGAATCAGCTATAGCGCAGGTCAGAAGTAATTACACATCGCTGGGAGAGGCCTTCGTCCTGCAGTGAACATTAATATGCGCGGATGACATTTTACAGCATCCAAAATTTGTCCGCAATTTCAACGCACTTTTGCTTTTGGGCCACAGTTCGCTTCTTACTGTGAGGCCGCGTTCGCATGTCTACAGAACAGTGTGTCACGCCTCTTGGATGCCACCACGCCCGCTTAGTGTTCGTGCTATATGTGCAGTGACTGTTCCGAACAAAGTGCGTCAATGTCGCAAGATTGACCACTTGAACCGATTTGATCTGAAACCAGCTAGAATGTTGAACCGTTATGTACTTTGTGTGCAGTCCTGAGCAATATTCTGACGTGCCCTTGAAAGTGTGTTCTTATGAGGTGGGTAAATTTATGGAAACGTTGAAGATCATCACTGTGGGGATGTTGACTGATTAGCCTTGAGGTGAAGGTTTCTATGAGGTGAAATGCCACTTGGGCTATGACAGACAGCGTAGTTGAGGGCTCCAGGCTCTGACGTCTCCAACCTATGATTTATTACGGGTGTCCAAAATTGAAGTGCACGCGCCTTTGTGTCTTTCGCTTCTGTCGGCATGCGGCCGCCTGAACCTGCAAAACAAACTCTTTACCTGGTGCGAGGAATCATCGTGTTTTATCATCTGAGGAGAAGACAAGACGAAGTTATGAATGCTGATACGACGTCAGAGTGTGGTAGGCATGTAGCGGAACTTGCATTTGCAGGCGTTACGTAGTGAAGTTTTCTGTCATAATTTTGGGAGTGTCGGTAGTCTCGGCTTCTTTCTGCATTTCTTTTTCAGAGTTACTTTAATAACTCTCTATGTCCTCGACAGGGATCCTATGCGAAGGAGCGCGCGTTTCACCGTCGGTTCTAACTCCACTACATCGTCAAACAGCACCTTAGGCGGTACCGGCTGCCGAGGGAGATGCGTGGCATTTGAAGCGCACCTGCAACCTTGTATGTATATATATATATATATATATATATATATATATATAGTGCGATGACGTACCATGGTACATATGTATGTATGTTCATCGATATGCATACCGATGAACGTAAGGGTGCTGGTCGCCTTGCCTTGAAGCCATATGAGCTATTTATTATGTGACTTTCTTTTGTTTTTCTTTCCGGAATTAATAGTGAAATAAATACATTTAGTCGCTTTGTAACATGGTGGTGGTGGAGGTGATGATCATGCTGCAGGTCGGGTTAGCCTGGCAGACCTGGCCGGCAATTGCTCCGCCGGAGCGTCTCTATCTGCGCCAATTATGTCACCATGTGTCCATCAGTCCTGTGTCTCTCAGAAATGTCAGAAGAATGCGCGTCACTATCACTGCCATTCTTTTGTCGGCGGTGCGATGAATGGGCGAGCGCGGTTGCGCTATTCGGCGCTGTAGCAGACGCCGGGAAAGGGAAGCTATCGTGTGCAGCGATTTGCTGCAAGACCTCAACTATGTACTATTACTACATGCTTCTCTACTATATATACTATGTATACTGTGTATAGTTATATATAGTATATATAGCATGTATACTATGTATAACTATATACTATATACTCATTTATAGCCTCAACTGCAGATGTATGATGCGTGCGATCATGCTATAAGTTTACCGTGCTTCTTTCATTTCGTGTCGTTTAATCTGAGCTTTGCTTCCTCCGCGCTCTCATACGACGCCTTAAGTTAAATGCGCTACCATTTCAATTGCGCCCTTATAGTAACGTAAGAAGTTTTGTGGCTGAGAAATTGCGAACGAACAAGGCAGCTTAGTGAATTCTGCCCCTGTTTCACATATTATTTTGCTCAATAAAGTATATTGAGCTAGACAGTTAGAGCGCGGTCAGTGGTAATTTTCCTCCCTTCCTTTCCTTCATTTATTTTAAACTGACTACTACTACCACTACTACTACTACTACTACCACTACTACTACTACTACTTAGTAATAAACTGCAGCTGGAAGAAAACGTATTCACCACTACTGCTGGCTTAATTGTTGCCAGCGTAAGCAATAAATAAGTAACAAGTGCTTTTCAATAAGTAAATTTTATTGAATAGCTATGACGTCAGTGAGAAGTTAGGTTGTCGATATAGACATACAATACGTAGAATATATGCACTTTATTGCAAGCAGTCGTATAAACAGGTAAAAGAAGAGAAAAAGTTAAGCGCTTCGAGCAAATTTCTGTCTTGTATGGTAAGTTCACGAAATGTTGAAGCTACAGGCTAAGCGACTCAGCGAGATTGTGGCGCTCTGAACGTGCTTCCTCACGACCGTGCATCCTGCCGGGATCAAGCGCAGGTCGCTCTCTGAAAGCTTCAAGAGGTGACATGTCTCCGTCAGAACGCACTTCAATCTATACCTAGAAGACTTCATGCACTTGAGGAGTGGCGGACTGACCCAACACCAGCTAATGTGGCCGCGTTAACGGAGCTTACCATGACCCTTGGGCTCACCATGCCATAAGAAGCGGAACAAGCTACTGTGACCAAGCTTAAGCAAGAGTCAACGTCATCAAAGTCCCCCCTCTCAACCCCGTTTCCCGCCGCCTCTCACTACCTCCCAGTATAGCCCCGGACAGTGGGCCGAAATGAAATAAACGTTTCGCTCTCTCCTCTTGTGTCTGGGCCTTCGTCGTCGCTGTTACTGCGACCGGGCCTGTAGCGTACTGTGAAATCGCCGCAAGCGATTTCTATTACAGCTAGGTGGCTGGTGCGCGTAGCTTGCCCTGCAGCGCGAATTTAAAAAAGAAAGAGTCAACTCTGTTTTTTTTTTTTTACGTGCACCAAAACCACGATATGATTATGAGGTATGCCGTAGTAAGGGGCTCCGGAATCATTTTTACCACCTGTGGTTCTTTAACGTGCACCCAAAGCACGGCACACGAGCGTTTTTGCATTTCGCCCCCATCATAACGCGGCCGCCGCGGCAGGGATTCGAACCCGCTACCTCGTGCTGAGCCACTGCGGCGGGTACAGTGCGAATAGAGATGCGGCCAGAACGCCGGGATGTCCTTTCGTAGCTTGTTTCAAACTCTTGGTGAATCCAGTTATGATGGATGAATATGATGAAGTATGGGGCGAAATATATATTACGTCATGGGTCGTTAGCCGATGAAGTGTGTACAGGAATTAAGCACGCGCGTGATGCTTTTTCTTCTCTTTTTCTCTTGCTGCTTCGCAATGTCAATTATTTTCATATATGTCCTTTATGAATGGTTGAACCGGCGAGTCGGGCAAAATGTGGGCTATACGCTGCAACTTTCGGACACGGCCTTAAAGATACCTGCGTGTATCTAAAACTAAGGTGCCAATCGGGCTGCGTCTTTCAGTTTAACAGTGCAATTGCACTGACACATAGGACGATTAGTGCGTTGGAAAGTTTTTTTGTTCGAGTTAACAGAATTTTCTTCTTTCTTAAATATTACCTGTCACAAGTAACAAAATTGTACTCGTGCAGCTAGTTTACCTGAAGAGGCGGGCATTATATCAGCGATATATCAATATGCATAATCGATTAAACTGAAAGAAAAAAAATAACTATTCACTCTTCAGATAATTACCATAGGGCACATTGAAATTCACGACTTGTAGACGGTGTGTTCGTTAGGCATATCAATTTGGAACGAACTGTGTTCACAAAGCGTGCGACTAAATGGATTGGTGTTCCAGGTATTTTTGCCCTGCAATGCATAAAAAGGTGTTATGTTAAGTAAGCGTAACAGCAGCGCATTTTACCCTCAATCTTGACGGCGCTTATCTCAAAACTGGTGCTTGTTTCCAAATTCTGTCCAAGTGGACGCACTTGAGTGCTTACCGACTTCAATTCGTAAATTGCAATGTGTACCCTAAATTAATTAGAGAAAAATTGATTAGATAACGTTTTCTAATTAGTCATTACGCATTTCAATTTTTGTTATGCTAGGAGAATGCCAGCAAACTTGAGAGTAGGAAAAAATTGAGAGGCAGACATAGACAAAGTGACAGGAAGGTGGCTGGTGGCTATAACTTGCACAATTTTTGTGCAAGTTATATGCGCGTTTTTGAGCAATTGAGCTCAATAATTACAATTGTGCTATCTGCCGCAGACGATAAAGTATATGGGATGTATATGTTGAGCTCACACTGGTATTTGGCTGCGTTCTATTTTCTGCAGGCCCCAGTTAGAAAATTTATCTTCGCTAGCTTTTAGAGAGAGAAGCAAATATGCCGTTAATCTCTAGGCGAACAACCTTTCGTATCAGGAACCACGCTCGCCTACATTGACCCGCGTATGACCTGTCCTCGCGGCTCAGACATTTTTAAGGATTTATTAACCTTCGCAGGGATAATCGCGACACGTATTTACCAGAGGACCGATCGCGTTTTTTTTATTATTATTTGAAATGCTGCGGTGGCGGCTTCGCACATTTCTGGATTCATGTTCACAAAAATTTCTTACGCCGAGATTGTTCGTAAGAGTACACATACCAGTCATTCCTGTTGACCGCCTGGCTTCGACAATAATATGTCTTACATTGGTTGGCGATCCCGCCTGTAGCAACATCACGATTGCCTGACATACGAGCAATTCTAACATAAGGCCCTGTTCCTTGCGCATTCGTTTTCTATCTTGTCCGTTATCAGTCCAGAGAAAATTATCTCCACAAGCCCCCTTTCACCAGCGCACGTTTGCACCAAGTTCTATGCGTTGTGCTTCCTCACTTGGCCTCTCCACTGAGAAACATAAAGTTTTTAGTGTTTCTCATTTCTTTGACGTACACGTTACCGCCTCTAACGGGTATTCAGTTGCGCCGGAGTTTTCTTGAAAAGGTGTACTCCTAGAGTACACGCTTTAATCAGCCTTAGCCGCAGGAGCGCTTGTAGTTTCACTTTTATAACTTTCTCCGTGACACCAAACTGCTGTCACGTTAAATTCACGAAATGCTTCATTTCAAATTACTACTCCTCAAATTTTGCCTCGCAATTCTTCTACTAATGTATTAAACCTTTCCTTCTAAACGCTTCACTAACGTGCCGCTTTACTTCGATAGTGTGGATTGTATTTAAGTCAAGTTTATTGCAGCAGTCATGTTCGAGTTGCATGGTAATAGTATTGCAGCAGGATGTCCCAGAGTTTTGAAAAAAACTGCCAGGGGGACCTCCTATGATTACACAAATAGGATTATTATACAAAAGCAGCAAAGAAGTACGGTCATGTGAACAATAATAATGTGTGTGTGTGATTAGACAAGTTGATTATGTATACCGGGAAATTGTATAAGTTAATGGTAATGTTAATTATTCAAAAAATATGAAAAATAATCGAAAGCGTGTGAAGAAGCAGAATAACAACGAATATTAACGAGAATAATCAACCTGACATGAGATACCAAACTGACATGAGAATAATCAACCTGACATGAGATACCAAATTCGTTTCATTATCAATAATATTACTTATACAAAAACAAAAGGTATACAGCAAAATGACATATATATTGATAGTTAATTAAGAAATTAAGGTGAGTCGGTTAATTCCTGAATGAAATATTTCTTGGTGCGCGCGGAGAATGTATGAACGTTGTATGATGATTTTATTTCGAAAGGTAATGAATTCCATATTGCTGTGCCAGAGAAGAGGGCTGTGAACTTTCCGTAATTCGTCCTTACGACAGGTAAATGAAGATTATTGTGCAGGCAAAACCGGGTACTGTTGTTAGTAATGTGTTCAGGACCAATAAATTCAATGAAGATGTCGTGTGTGATGAACCTATATGCAATTATGGATAGTTTCTGACAGAATAATTGTCGTAACGGGAGAATGTTAAGTTTAGGTAACAGTGACCTGCAGGACAAATCAAATGGGCTGAAAGTCATTAGTCTCATAGCTTGGTTCTGAAGTTGCTGCAGACGTTCAGGATGCGTAGAATACGTATTGGCTGATGATACACAATACGAAAGATGGCTATGAATATAAGAAAAATACAAAGATCGTACGACGTGAGGTGGAAAATAAGTTCTTGTCTTGGCGATAATGTGGATGCCAAATTCAATCTTTTTCACAAGTGATCGGGCGTGTCCATGAAATTTTAGTTCAGTATCTAAGATGACTTCAAGGAACCGCGCTTCGTTCGAAACATATATGAATCACCTATGTGAACAGAAGATGGGACGTCGATTAATTTTCGCTGGGAATGGAACACCATAAATGTGGTTTTAGTGGGATTAATGTGCAGATGATTACTTTGGCAACATAAAGTAATATTTTTTAGTGTGGCAATCGGTTTACTGGATGTAGAGATGGTCGTGTCATCAGCGTAAAGTGTGCACTTGGTCTTAGCAAGAATAGTGGGTAGGTCATTAATAAACACCAAAAATTAAAGTGGGCCTAAAATTGATCCCTGTGGGACTCCTACAATAATTAGCTTGGATGATGAGAGATGGCCGGCCGTTAACCTGTACCGTATGAAACCGCTTACTCAAGTAGTCTCCAATAAAGTTATGTGGAGGACCAGATATACCAAATGATTCGAGTTTAACAAATAGTATCTGATGGTTTATCGTGTCGAATGCTTTCGTCAGGTCGATGAATACAGAACCCACAATTAAACCTCTGTCTATAGCTTGCTTGATTTCTTCTGTTAAAGTAATAAGTGCCAGTTAGCGATTGATAATTTCATTATTTTAATTTTAGTCACCTCAACATTTATACTTAATTTTTTTTCTTACTGCCTGCTTCTTGACCAATCCTACATTGAGGGAAGTAACATTAATGACATCTGCCCACAATAGAACAAGAGGGAACCTGAAAACAGTACTGATAAGTGCGCGAAGTTCTATGATGAATATAGCAAATATATGTCTGCTGGTACATTTACATTTATGTGCGTATATATACGCTATAGGATTAAAACAGCGGTTCGCCTTACTGTGAATGGACATGCCTACCTGGTGAGGGTACTTATAGTTGCAGTGTAGTGGCAGTTACCATGGCAACATCTTTGGCACAGATGACCACACGGTCACGTTCTTCGCTCGTCCGTCTCTTTGCCTGATGCATGGTACAACGTTTAGACGCATACCTACCGTTCATTTTCTTCCCCTCACACATGTACGTTACCATCTCTAACCGTTATTTAGTTGTGGCGGTGTGTTTGTTGATATATCACCTCGCATAATTACACGAAACGTGTTCCCTTCAGCGCTGTCCGGGACTTTCAGTACCTTACTAGTCGGCGTACATGGCCAACCCCATAGCTAGAGGTTGCGGGTTCGATCCCGGCCATAGCAGCCACATTTGGATGGGGGCAAAATGCTAAAACGCTCATGCACTTAGATTTAGGTGCATTTAAAGGACCCCAGGTGATCAAACCTAATCCAGGAGTCCCCCACTAAGGCGTGCCTCATAGTCATGTCGTTTTCAAACGTAAAACCCCAGACTTTTTTAACGTCATAGTCACTGCAGCTACAGCACTTCCTGTCAAACAGTATAGACCACCCCTCGAGCTATTTAGATGCTCCAAACGTTACATATATATTCAGTACCGAGAAATTGGCAAATTCCCTGTTCAGGCCGAGTGCATTTGTACTACTGAATGATACGCACGTATTCAGCAGTCCACATTGTCACTATCCTGGGAAGAGATTGCCACATATTGCAGTGCTTTGCTGACGGACTCACCCTAACAGTCCTGATTAACACGATCAGAAAGTACGCCTCTGATAAGCATCCTGCGAAGCAGATTACGAAAATGTTTACGGTGTATGCGGCATAGACTTCGCACCTGGAAACAAGGCCTGCATACCTTTGTCCCGCACTGTCTTAGCCTGCGTAATCGACACAGATATAGTAATATGCACAGCGTGGAAGAAACATTCACAAAAATAGAGCGGATGTATCGCAGATTCGCTAAAACGAAAACGTGGGCTGTTGCTATGGGTACGCGAGTACATGTTAAAGAGAGGACATCAGATTAGAATATTTATTTCTTGTTAACAATTGTGCCGCTCGTTTACAATCACAAATGGAGCGGCAGGCACTTAAACTAGCCCAAGGAAATCAAATAGCACTTTTGAAACCATACTTCCATTTCAGCTACGAAGTTGAACGACCAGAATTTGTCACTAATGGCGTGGTCGTCACTAAAGCATTGCGAAACGCCAGGTTTCGTTTCTTGACATTGTTCAGTGAGCTATTCTTTTAATGACGGTGACAACCGCGACGACATTCCTAAACAGCACGACTGCTGCATTGTGCATTTGAATACAAGCTCAACTCGCGCATTCATCTCACCGAACGCCGCCAGAAAGTTTAGATCTTGTATCTTAGACCATGTACCATTCTTTATATTCATTATCGTTCAATATCTGCCACACTCCCGCCAAATTCTATAACTATACCTGTTCTATACCAAAGCAGATCACCATTTCGTGCTAATTTATTTGTATAGTCACCTAGCATACGTGCTTCCACGACAAGCTGTGTGCAGGCGCTCCCGAACCAGTGACGTGTCTAAAAACCTAACGCCCTCTTCTCCTAGTGTGCCCTTTCCCTCAATGCTAGACCCACCTCGGCCCAAGGTGTCGCTTTGGTGCCTGGGTTGCAAAAGTCCAGCACGTGCGGTACACACCGCTACAGGCCAGACTGACCTTAAGAGCTGTTACGTTTCTTGTCTCCTGGAAAGAGGTGAGTTCCGAGACTCGGCTGTAGCCACGCCAAAATGTCCCCAACCTATGGCTGCGAAAGGTTTCTCCCTTGAGGCGAAATGCCGGGCTTCATTGCTGCTCCTTTTAGACTTTAGATCGAACCGCAGTGCCGGGGCCCGGCGAGCCCCAACCTTCCTACGCGGTACCTAGATTCCCCGCAGACATGACCACGGAAGCCAAAACTTGAGTTGAAAGCATCGACATTTCTCTTTTTTTCGCGTCTCATGCGAGTCGATGCCGTTAATTTTCGGGCACATAAAAGTTTACCCTTGACGACAAGCTGTGGCAGGTTTACAGACTCTGGTGTTCAATATACGATCAAAGGTTTACCAAAGTTGTCTCACGTGCGTCCTTGCATTTATTGCAAATGTACAGGTGCACAATTTTTCTTGATAAGTTCCCCAATTACTTTGGAATATAAATTTCTTATATCTGGTTTCGTACGTTCTAATTAGAACCGTGTGATTTCACCACTAACGCGGATTTGCAAGGTCTCCGCGGCACTATGAAACGAGACACTTAGTAGAACATCCGTGTCGTACATCCGATCGTTTTTAATCGACGAGTTTTTGAAACGGCTTCGAGAATCTCTCTGTATGTTTCGTTATCGAAACTAGCTGCAATGGTTGCAACTCGCTTGAAACCCCTGTAGCTGCCTTTGCTTGAGCATCTTGCACTCGAACCACCTTCTACAAGTTTTTCTCTCGTTTTTTTTTTTCGCACTGTCGTTGCAACTGCACAAAATCATCTGAAAAACGTTTCGTTGTGTGGGTGGTGCATCGCAGGTGCGACCGGACGTAAGGTAGGCCAGTGGAAGGCATTTTCCGTAGACCCTCTCTAAGTTCACTTTTTTGGGGGTATATTATATTTGTAGTTCGAGGAGTACAATATAATTTTTATTTTAAGTGTCAACAGACGAAGGAACACCTATGCACACCACCACTATTTGAACCACAGCAAGTGGCAACCCGAAAAAAAAGCAAGTTTACATACACGCATACATACAAAACATATGCCACTGGCTTCATACGTGCTTCTATCTTTTGTGTTGTATATGAAGCAACAAAACCAATCATTGGTGTTCCCGAAAGCAAGGAAAATGAAGGCGTCTTACCTTTCTTCAGCAGCTGAATTAAACAGTTTGGAATTACAGATCATACTTTGACCTCCTTTCTCACTGAACATGTAGGCTTAAATAATACTCACGAACCAGTCAAGGCGGCAAATAATTTTCGCTTTTCTGCTTCATGAACGCAGCACATTCACAAATACATGAAACGTGTTTAAAACAAGCTTGCCGATTTTTTTCCCGTTATACATCACAATGTGGCGGGAAGCAGTACAACGCTTGACATATTTTGCAAGGTCATTCGTACACTTCAGTTAATCCTGAAGTGCAAAATGACAGTTCATGCAGTGTCAGGTCGAACGAGGCGTATACTACAATCAAGCGACAAACAAAAAACGACGGCAGTGAAGTAAAAACAGCTCTTGAGCATAACACGCCCACGGGGAGGCCTAGACGTGACTTTTGATATCTGTATTCACATTTAAAAATGACAGGAGAAGTATGCGCTTTCCATCATATACGAGGTCGCACTTGAAATATACCACAGTTACATCGATTGAAGTAGTTTTGAATGGTAGCATCAAATGCGACCTGGTACAGTGAAATAAACACCACTGACTGCGCGTAAACAAAGCTATGTTGCCCTCGTAGCCCTAGCGCTCTCTGCTCGCCCTGAAGCGCTCTTCACAGAAATGGCGGTTTCCTCAGTGGTGCGGGCCTCCAGTGGCGAACCAGGCGTCAAGCGTGGAGCAATCAAAAAGAAAGAAAGCCCGTTTTAAAGAGCTGCGAACACCCATATCTGAACACACGGCCTAGCTTGCAAATGATAAACACGGAATATTTGTCTTATTCTTAGATTTCCCTACAACGAGTAGCTGAGAATACAAGGCTCGAATGTACCGATCAGCAATAGGGATTTTCGTGCTTGGTTCCTCGCCGGTGAAATCGGCTTTTGCTTGATCGAGGGAGCGATTTTTTAGCTGAAAAATTAACCGATAAAGCTGATCCCTTTATTTTTCGAATCACTACAGTGTTTATTTGCCAGCAACGAGTTGCATGGTGTACTGGTAAAGTTGTACTGCGCAATGTCCCCCATAGCGCCATATTGAATAGCCGTCTGGGGAACATCCGTTTCCCTAACTTTCTTCGTCCGTCGCTTTGTCCGCGTCGTAGAGCTAGTGCTAGGTCAAAATCGGTGAATTCTGTCGTTGAATCAATATAATCACATTTTTAGTTTACGACGCGGTATGTTTAAACATTTGTTGACAATAATCCAGCACCACTTATCAGTGTAACTTGTTAGGTGGGAGCGGGATCGGGTGTGTCTTGCCGAGCTCGGAGTTTTGTTGCTTCATGTGAAATGTTTCGAGGCGGCTACAACGTGCTCGCGCGTTAGGGCTCATGGTGTGCCTGTGTTCATGTTGCTTTTCTTGTGCATTGATAGTGTTCTTTAATGATGTTTTGATGGTCCTACATCGTTTTAAGCGTCCACTCTAAACGAAATACAGTTCAGAGTGAACGTTGGCGGTGGTTGAACATTCGTGAGCTCGTGGTAAAACCACTGTTATCATTGACTTCATTGTTATGTTCAACTGCGTAATGCAGCTTTCTTAAACTTCTTTCATGTAGTTTTCAGCGCCACTCGTAACGTATGTCACCCTTACAACGTCTTAAATACTTTATATATTCTCATTTTTTCTCTTATTTTTAGTTTGTATCGAAAAGCCCTCTTTGTTTGTTTGAGTTAGCCTGATTTACGTCTCAATATTCGATTTGAATAGTTATATGGTGGGTGAGAGAGTTTATTTTTTGCGTGCATTTCTTTCTTTTTTGCTTGCTCCTGTTTTATTCACTTTTGCTGCCCTCTTATACCTTGTTTTATAAAGACAGAACTGTCTTTTATTTACGCGGTGTTGCTCTGCGGCAATTAAAAATTTAGAGAAGTTGACATACCCGATAACGATGGCTAGGCGCCTATGTAGTGTAGTAAGGTTGCCTTCCGTTACCGGTGTTCCTTTATACTTCCATCATTGTGCGAGAAAGTTGTGGTCAGCTGCTTGAAAGTTTGCCTTTGTACAGGCTCACCCGCTCAGCCGAAACATAGAAAAATTCGGCGCCGTCATATGGACTAGCTGCGATTAGCGAACGATAAATTTCACCTGTTACACTTGCAAAACATTTTCCCTTTCTAATGTGAGGTAAGGTTGGTGATACGGTGATGCAGAATTAACTTGCTTCCTGGAGTAATGTACGTGTTGTATTGCCATTCGGCGTGTCACATTTTGGCTAGGAAACAGTATTTAATGCTAGAAAGACATGGACATGGTGGTTGTGCGAGATCTATATATGCATAAGCACTACTGCTGTGACCGCTCGTGCCATACGCTCGCAGCTCCAAGGTGTTGCACATGGTGAACGCTCATTTGTCAACAAAACGCGCTGGATATGCTTGATATGTGCAGATTTTTTATTGTAAATCTACAGAAGCACGCACATATAACTGGTTTGGTTAAGTAAGCTGAGGCCGTTATTTTTAATGGTTTGCTACATTTTCTATTCTCGCCCCTCGTCGTTGGCTAGGGTGCTACCGCGCCGCCGTTATGGCCGAGATCCATTCGATAGGAATTGGTGAAATTAAATAGATCGTTACGAAATACGGCCTTCTCGTGCCACTTATTTTTCGTGCGTTGGAGTGCTTGTCTCTGCACTATTCAACAGCAGTTATACCCACGCAGCTATTGAGCACACTTTGAGCAATCGTTTATCTAACGGCTTGACGATTTGTGTGTAGTGATGTTGAGGGGCTTCTAATCGCGCTTTTGTGTAGTGTTTTAGGTTATGTCTACAAGTTTCGGTCGTATGTTCGTGACAAAGTTCAATTTCAAACTGTTGCGACGTGTGAGTCAGAGAATCGTTGTAGTTAGGCTCTTGGTTGCGAATTTGTTCTGGTCATGCTACTAACAGTTGTGGCGGTGCATGAAGAAGTATTCTTGTTGCCCAAGCACCTTTAAAGCTGTTCATGCTTATTGTTTGTGTATGATGTTTACCGCCTTTTACGATCGTTGTCGAGATAATCGTAACGCACTATCGCCGTTCTAGAGATTCTCGTCATTTTACAAGCTAGCGGTGGATATTCACGTACAGCCAGGCGGTCCGTTAACAAATACCGGCGTGTCACGAAAAGCCAATTGTATAAAAGTGCCTCTAAAGTAATTCATGATAAGCGTTTTTCTGTGACGAGTTACTTGTGTTAATCAAATTTCTATCTAAAGACGTTCATGTCCCTATTTTGCAGTTAGTAGTGGATAGTAGTTAGGCTGACCGGCTGCTGCAGAGCGTATGGAACACCAGTGATCGCCCCTGGGTATTTGCGTTATTGGAGAGCACTTTCAGTAGCTCTTAAACTTTCATATACCCGCTGTGGTATTTCTATCTGTGTCAGTATTCATAATTTTTTTTTATACCAGATCGAGCACGCTGCGGAGGAAGCGCGGTTGCATTCATAGCAGACGACGGTTGTCTTTGCTGCGAAACTGTCGTTGAACGGTGGCGCTGCAGTGATTACGTTTTGCGGATTTGCGACTCGGTCTAGCCTGGTCTAGCCACGTTGGGCCGTGAAATTGGGCCGTGTGTAGGCGCCATTTTGTTTTACTTGTTACCGTCTTTCCGGGCGTTGTGTGCCCTAGGGAGTTATGAAATCGCTAGCTCATTATAATCGTATATTATAATTTTTTGCGTGTGGACGGGCGTGTCAGGTATGCCTTGTGATGACACGGAGAGCCGCGAAAACTGCCACTAGTCGTGTAAGTCAAACGTTTTCTGTCCTTCCGTTTACTATGTTGCTACTGGACGGATTGATCCAGACTGCGAGGAGCTAGGGAAAAAGTCGCTTTACGGGAGCTTTGTAGGGAATTGCTGGCGATTTTAGCTGCGCGCATGTTGTATGTTGTCACAGAACGTGTGCCAGTACATGTGCTGTGCTCATCGTGTTATAGCTGCACGTTTTCCTTCTTCAAACGTCGGTCATCAGCTGGGAAACTGTTAGTAGTGTTGCACTAAATATGGCGTCGCTGGGGCGGTGCACCGTTTGTTCTCCGCTCCAAGCGTCGGCAGCCTTCGAGCCCACGCATCGGACGCATGTTCAGCACACTTGGCTACTGCGCCGGATGAATTCGTTTTCAATCTCCTTTGCGTTCAGATTTATGTTCTTTCGACTAAGCTGATGGGTCGCGGCCACTTCTTTGCAGAGCCAATGGAGGAACAAGTGACTGCACTCTCGCCGCTGCACAGCAACCAAGTTGCTGAAGTCACGGCCGAGACAAGGACCGCCAAGCGCAAGTCAGGTGAAGCCTCTAACGCATCCCCGGGCATCAAGTGGTACAAGCAGAAGTTTAGAGACTCCTGGCTGCAGGACGAGCGCTTCAAAAACTGGCTGGTTAGCGTGCCGCACGATCCGTACCGTGCCAGGTGCAAATTGTGCAACGCCGATCTTAGAGCGGGCAAGAGCGAACTGGAGAAGCACGCGCGCACCAAGCACCACCGTGATACTGTCAAGGCGGTTGAGGACGTGAAGGCCTTGCTGGGCTTCGCCAACCAAGCCGAAGCGCAGACGCTGCCGGAGATAGTGAACGACATGCAGTCAGCTGATCAGGTGAGTCTTCAATCTACTGCCTGGCTCTTACTACTCGCAGAGCTTCCCGTGGTGTAGGCAGGCTAACGCGCTAGTGCAGTCTAACAATTCGTTCCAGGTGCAGGAGGAAGAACTGTCGCGGCCCGTGACCGCGCTTGTGCCACGGAGGAGGAGAATGTCAACCCCACCACCTAGTGAGTTTCTAATTTCTACTGGGCTTCACCACGAGTGTCGCGCTTGTATCTGTCATGCCAGCTCATCCTTCCGCCGACACCGACGCATTACTGAGGCTTTTTTCTTGCTAACTATAAATAAGGTAGCTGAAAGTAAGCGCTCACTTACACTTTTTAAATTCAGTCATGTTGACCATGACACTAATCATTCTTGCTCTTGTATTTTTTTTTTTTTTAGCAGAGGCTCCAGCACCAGCTGTCCGGTGTCACCTGCCGCCTTTGGGCATCTTGCCCCAAGTTCAGTGTCGCGCACCTGATTTCAAAGGGATAGCTGTGGTGGACAGCCAGATCCGGGAAATTCAACTGAGTGACTATGAAGGAAAATTCCTGTTGCTGTTCTTCTACCCTCAGGCCTTGTGAGTAAAGCTTGCTTCACAAACACACATTGTGCAGAAATTTCAAAGCCCCCTTGCATGTAGCCACACTTGACATCAGATATCTATGAAATGTTTTATTCAAGTAAAGCCTCACTGGTCATGCTGTGCACCAGCAACACTATACTCCTTTTCATACTAAAACTGTAATGCTGATGAATCTACACAAGGAGTTTGGTCATAAAAATATGTCACTCTACGTGCTTTTGTGGTCAGGTGTTTTAGACAACCAGCTCTGAATTGAAAAGGCATGGGTTGGACAGCTTGCATAGATAGCTTTTCTCTCTATTATCTTTAATGGATTTTAATGGAACTTGGATTCTTTTTTTCCGCCAGTGAACTTTTTATGGCACCTTTCGGGCATAACAATTGAGATTTGTGAGATTACACACCATACCTTTGCTGCATGTGCACAGAATCAATCGTATGTTGCCTCCGATCACAGTGCAAGAATAGACAGGTGTCTTAAGGGCACCATCTGTCAGAGCTAGCTGACTATGACTGTTTGCGCTTCTTTCCTTGGCCGGCAGGAGCACTACGGTGTTAGGGTTATCATTTTACCATTTTCTGTCCTCTGGTACTGGTGCGAGGCTTACATATTTCACTGCAAATGCCCTTATAATGCACAATGTTACTTCTTCTGTGGTACTACTAGCTCTTGCCAATTCTGTGGCCGTATTCTGAAACAATCCACTTTGGCGATAGTCACGTTCAATAAATCAACCGGCTGCTTACCCGTGACAACAGCATGCACTACCAACAGGTGCTCTTCAATGCTTCACAATGCACGAGAGTGCACCGTGTGAGTGCAGAGCGGCTCGGGTATGTTGTTTTAGAATGTAATGGCCTCAGTACAGGTTCTGCGCATCGAGTGTGGTTGGCCATGGCCGCTTTGGGTAAAATAAATTGAAAATGGAAGTGTGAAATGCTTTATTTTAATGAATAAATTGTGCTATAACTCACGCAGTTGCGAAACACATTTTTATTTATTTATTTACCCTCAGGGCCTTTGGGGTGTTACAGAGAAAGTGGGTACATGGTTGAACAAGAACAGAACCTAAAGTTGCGGATGAAATCAAGAAAAAATAAAGCACACACATACAGAAAGCACGTAGTGCAGGGCTTTAAAAAAAATTTATATGTACAAAGATAAGCTGACGTGTTTAAGCTGCAAATGCAGTAAATTTTTCATCGCACCTTCAAATGCCACAGGACCTTCTATGCAGGCAGTGATATTATAAAGCGACACACTGTTTCTCCATCTGTGTGTCAACTGTTTGGATCGCACCGCTGGTACGATCGGTTGTTGGGAACTCGGCGCTGACGCCCGTGGTTGTACCTGGGTCGCAAGCCCCAAGGGTAGCGTTGGCCTGGCGGCCTGGGGTACAACTGGAAGCATCCGAAGGTCCCGGCAAAGCATGAGTCGACTGGTAACAACAAAACAACTTGTTTATTTTAACATCGCAAAGAGTTGGCGGTCAGGTTGACCGAAGTAGAGAGACGGGAGAGCACTTCACTCAACAGAAGAAATCGGAGCCCTCCCTTTGGCGTCCGGGGGCAGCTGTTTTTATACTCTCGCAGTTGAGGGCAAGAAGGAACCCCTCAATAGACGAGCACGTGAATGTACAATGGGCTAATGGTGACGCACACTGTCGTAGCGCTGCCGGTCGGGCACAATGACTGGAATGAGAGGGTGATCCCTGCTGTCGCACCGCCTGGTTCGGGCACAATGACTGGAATGAGAGGGTGATCCCTGCTTTCGCATCGCCCGGTTTGGGCACAATGGCACATACACTCACACACGCACATGAAGACACGTGGCATCGGAACATGCCTGGAAACGCCTGGAAACACCTGGCGGGGAGCGTTGCGGCGACGACGAACGGGCCAAAATGTCTGCCGCCCCGCCGCAGTCGCGCCGGCAAAACCGCGTGTCGCAGGCGAAACGCAACACAACCATAGTGCACCACCAGAGTGGCATCGTCTGACTTGTCTCTGCTACAGTTCACCACCAACTGGTTACCACCAACCACGCGAGCAACGCCTTGTTTATGGTGCCGCTGCCAGCTGTTCCAAGACACTGTCACCGAAAATTGTCATTTACGCAAAGCAACACAACGCCATAGCCGATGAATAGTCAACAAATATCGCTGCACAAAACTACGTGCAAACTGCCATCAAAAGATACTATAAACTACCAACACTCTTGTCTCTACTACACTACGGCAGCAACCGACCACCAGAAGATGCAGTCGTTTACTCAATATATTGTCACGTACGAGTTTGTGCCGCTGTGGACAAAATGACGTCGGCAGGTGAAGAGGAGATTGAAGTGTCTCGAAGATCGGTTGATGGTGTTACCCTGGTCACTGAGCTACACCCTTGTAACTGTATATAATGTAAATACATATATTTTCTCCCCGTAAAATTTTGGCGGACGTGCTGGCTAATCTCGCCACAAGCCGGCCCTGGATCTTCGCAATGGGCGTCACATCGATTCCGCTGTTATGGCTACTGACGCTGCCTCCACCGCTCAGACACCAGCGGAAGTAGTGCTAACCAAGCTACGTCACCTGGGAATCTTCATCGGCACTGGCAAGGCCGACGTCGAAGACTGGCTGACGTTGTATGAGCGCTTCGGTAAGCACAACAAGTGGGATGCCACACTTTTGCTGGCCAACGTGATATTTTACTTGGAAGGAACCACGAAGGTATAGTTCGAGACTCATGAAGCCAACATTAGAAGCTGGGACTCCTGCAAGGAAAAGCTATGCGATCTTTTTGGAAGACCTGTGGGACGTCAACTGGAGGCCAAGCAAGAGCTAGCATCTCATGCCCAGACATCAACCAAATCGTATGTCGCGTATATTCAAGACGTTCTGGTGCTCTGCCGTAAAGCGGACGCGGACATGCTGGAGGCTGATAAGGTCGGACACATCTTGAAGGGCATCATGGACGAAGTGTTCAACCTCCAGCTTTGCAGGAACTGCTCAACCGTCGAGTCCACATTTAAGGAATGCCGGAATTTTGAGCAAGCAGAGAGCAAACGCATCATACAATGCTTCGACCGACTTCCAAATACGGCTGCCACTTTCTTCTGCAACGAACCTCCGGCGTCACATCCGCCTACAACGCCAAGCTTGACACAGGTCATCCATCGCGAACTTGAGACTATGGCTCCATGTTCTCACTGTCCCCATACGCATGACCACATGACCATTGCTCATTCAAGCTGTTGTCCGCCAAGAAATTGTGAACATGGACATCCAGTCTGCTGTCCGCCCACGTCCCACCCCTACCACTCCTGTCATTGCCTCTGCTGCCCCTCGACAGTTGTTCATATCAGAATCCCTCTGAGTGGCGAACACTGGATGACAGGCCAATTGGCTTTGCAGGCTCCCGGGTCGATGAGATCTCCCGCCATTGCCGTAGTAGCCGCTGGTACTCCTCGCCTTGACCATATGCTGATTGCTGCTTCGACCGAGACCCTCGGCCTCTGTTGCGCCTCTCTCAACCATACCATGCCGGCCTTCTCTCTCAGGGAAACACCACAAGCTGCTCACCCTGGCCGCAACGCCGTCAATTCCGCTCATCTACACCTCTACGTCCCTCGTCCCCGTCCTACGCGGCCCGCTTCTCGGGAAACTAAACAATGCAGCCTCTGGAGGTGAGGCCAGTGATTGATGACTCGAGCTGCAAAACCTCTGCTGAGCCCTGCTGCTTGACCGAACCTTGTTGAAATTTTTGTTGATGATGTACCCGTTCAAGCCCTCATAGATACTGGTGCTCAGGTGTCAGTTATACGATCAGATCTTTGTAGCTGTCTCCATAAAGTCCTGACACCTGCCCAGTCGCCTGCCATCCGAGTAGCTAATGGCAGTACAACAGCCATGATTGGAATGTGCGCTGCCCGTGTTACCATTGCCGGCCGTCCAGTGTTAGTCCTGTTCACTGTACTTACCGAGTGTCCACATGAAGTGATTGTTGGAATCGACTTTTTGACTACCCGTTCAGTACTTATTGACTGTGCGACCGGCACCCTTCGCCTTAAATATCCCTTTACTTTGCCGTCCCAACTGACGACCACAAGTCCCGACTTCGTTCTACTAAATTTGTTCGACTACAACCTGATGCTACGAATTACGTCCTCATGTCACCTTCTCCACCACTTTGAGATAGTCCTTACGTGGTGTCCCCACTTTGCGACGTCCTCCTGGCACAACAAATAGCACTACCAAGCTCAATTTTAACTCTTGCCAACAATCGAGCGTGACTTCCTCTTGTGAACTTTGGTTCGTGTCTGCAAGTGCTTCCTGCGGGTGTATCGCTCGCTGTGCTATCCCCTTTGGAAGACTGTGGAGTAGCTGCTCTCACGCTCAAACCACGCTTCGGCACTGCTGTAGCTTCTTCCCCTCCTACTTCACGCAATAAGTTTCCGCCAATGATCGCTACTGATCTATGACCTGCTTACGCCGACGCCCTTCACTGCATTCTGATGTCCTATGAAGGCATCTTTGATTTTGCCAATCGCCCACTAGGTCGAACCCATGTCGTCACCCATCCAATCCACACTGGTGACACTCCTCCTATACACTGGAGGCCCTAGCATGTGTCTGCGGCTGAACACCAGGTGGTCCAAACGGAAGCAACAAAATGCTCTCTAAAGGTATTATCGAGCCATCCTGCAGTCCGTGGGCATCACGTGCCATTCTGCTTAAAAAGGACAACACCTGGAGATTTTGTATCGATTACCGTCACCTTAATAAGGTTACCAAAAAGGGCATGTATCCGCTACTGCGTATTGATGACTGCTTACACTGTGCCAGTTATTTTTCGTTGATTGATTTGCACTCTGGCTACTGGCAAATCGCAGTGGATGAACGAGGTCGCGAAAAGACCACCTTTGTCACCCCAGATAGTCTCTACCAATTTGAAGTGATGCCTTTCAGACTGTGTAATGCCCCTGCTTCTCTTTTCTGCGTGGATTCAAATGGACCACATGCCTCTGCTACCTTGATGACGTCATTGTTTTTTCACCAACGTTTGAGAGCCACCTTCACCGACTCTCAGCTATTCTTGCTGTTTTCCATGAGTTGGCCTACAACTCAATTCTGCAAAATGCCGTTTCGGCCACCTCCAAATGCGAGTACAGTACTTGGTCACTTGGTTGACGCTGCCGGCGTCCAGCCTGATCCTGATAAAGTTCATGTTGTTGGTGAGTTTCCTCTTCCATGTTATTCTACCGATGTCCAATGTTTCCTAGGGCTGCGTTCCTATTTTCGGCGATTTAGCCAGAACTTTGTCGAAATCGCTCGTCCTCTCACAGACCTCCTCAAAAAGGACGCTACTTTTCTGTGGGAACCCTACCAGGCTGCAGCATTTTCCACGCTTAATCACTTGCTTTATCAATCCACCCGTGTTGGGTCATTTGATCTGCATGCCTACACTGATGTTCGCACTAATGCAAGCGGCCATGGCATTGGCGCTATCTTGTCCCAACGACAGCGAAACACCAATCGCGTGATCGCGTATGCTAGCCATCTTCTTTCAGCACCAGACTGCAACTACTCCATAACAGAACGCGAACGCTTGGCCCTTGTTTAGTCCATTGCTAAGTTCTGCCCTTACCTGTTCTGTTGGCATTTCACCGTCATGACAGATCATCATGCCTTATGTTGGCTATCCTCACTCAGAGACCCGACAGGCCGTCTTGGCTGCTGGGCTTTACACCTGCAAGAGTACACCTTTTCCATGTCCTACAAATCTGAGTGGCTGCATAAGGACGCCAATTGCTTCTCCCGTTATCCTGTCGACCCACCCGATGGCACCGAAACCGATACAGACACCTGCGTTTTGTCAATCTCCGACTTCTCACGCATCGCCAACTAGCAGCGTCGTGATCCATATTCGCGATCCATCATCGAACGCCTTACCTTGGAGCAACAGGACATTTCCCTCCGCATTTTTGTTCTCCAGGACGGGACTTTATACTGACGCAGTGTGCATCCACATGGTGCTGAACTGCTTCTTGTCGTTCCCCAGCACCTGCGCTCGACAATTCTCTCGCAGTTACACGATGTGCCCACCGCTGGTCATTTGGATGTCTCCTGTACGTACGACCGTGTGTACAGGCGATTTTTCTGGCCTGGGCTATATCGCTCTGTTTTGAAGCTACGTCGTTGCCTGTGAGCTTTGCCAACGCCGCAAGAAGCCTTCATTGTCTCCTGTTGGGCACGTTCAGCCTATAGATATCCCCAGTGAGCCATTTTTCCGCGTCAGCCTGGACCTTCTTGGCCCATTTCCAACTTCATCCTCGGGTAACAAGTAGGTGGCCGTTGCGATGGACTATACCATGCGTTATGCCATAGCGTGGGCCCTCCCTACAAGCTGCGCAACTGATTTTCTCCTCCATGAAGTGATCCTACATCATGCTGCTCCTCGTCAGCTACTGACTGATAGAGGCGGCTGTTTTCGTTCTAAGGTTGTCGACGACCTTTTTAGCTCTTGCTCAACGCCCCACAAGTTCACGACGGCTTACCACCCACAGACAAACGGACTTACCAAGCGTCTCACCCGTACACTCATGGACGTGCTCTCCATGTACGTGTCCGATGATCACCGGGATTGGGACTGCTTCTTACCCTTCGCGACGTTTGCGTACAATTCGTCGCGTCACAATATTACTGGTTATTCTCCATTCTATCTACTACATGGCCATGACCCACTCCTGCCTCTTGAATCGCTGCTCCCTTCTGATGCCAACACTACCACGTTCTACGCTCACGACGCCATTGTTTGCACGGCCACAGCACGTCGCATTGCCCGTGATTGTTTTCTGGCGTCTCAGACTATCCAAAAGCATCGTTACGACAGTCGTCGCAGGGATGCTCATTTCAGCCCTGGGTCACTTGTCCTGCTTTGGTTACCCTCCCGTCGCGTCGGCCTCTGCGAAAAACTGCTGCCGCGACACATTGGGCCGTACCAAGTTCTTTGCCAAGTCACCAGCCTCACATATGAGATATCACCTGTGACTTCGATGTCTTCTACCCCACAAAGAACTGATATTGTGCACATTTCGCGACTCAAGCCCTATAACTCGCATGCTGATTCGCCGCCCTAAAAAGCATCGAGACGATGCTTCTGCCGCCGGGGGGGTTAATGTCACATTTGAGTTTGTGCCGCTGTGGACAAAATGACATTGGCAGGTGAAGAGGAGATTGAAGTGTCTCGAAGATCGGTTGATGGTGTTACGCTGGCCACTGAGCTACACCCTTGTAACTGTATATATTGTAAATACATATATTTTCTCCCTGTGACATAATATTGGGAGCACCCACTAACACCATAGGCCGGAACTACTAGACGGCGCTATTTATTTTGCGGTTTTGCTAAAAAGCTCGCGGTGTTGGCGGAGGCGTGGCCAAGGTGATAGTACTGGCGAAGTGGATCGTTTCAGAATATGGCCCCTGTATTACTATTTCCCATGATATCTGTGAAGAAAAATATGATATACAAAAAATAATCTGCCGAATGCCTTCTTGGACATTGATTTGTAGTGTGGTCGTCCGGCTTCGTACGTCTTAGTTAGAATGCTTTTCAGTTAGTTTTCTGCCTGTGCATGTCTAGATCTGCTTGTGGTGTGTGTCAGGTGAGAATTGCTGCACTGTTGCCTTGATTGTGCAGGCAGTGACGGAGATGTATTGTGTGGTAAAAGCCATGCACATATTTCTGTTTGGATTACAAGAACCTTTGAATTTTTTATTTGTGATAACGGCTCCACAGAACAGTACTTTCCTTTATCACAAACCATTCTAACGTTATTCTAGCGTTTGCATGCTTCATGCAGACATATTTATCGTGTTGGGCTTGTGTTTTCTTCCTTTTAGCCCCAGTGCACAGTGTTAACATTCGATAGACAATTTGGACTCTACTCTGCATAAATACAAAATTAAAACAGAGTAACTTGAAATTTATTCTAGATGTAAACGAGAAGGGGGTTAACCGAGGGGCCCAATTTTTACTATTCATATCATGAGAAGGATCTCGAATCCGGCAACATTGATGCCTTCAGGTAGCATGTGTGGGTTTATTGACCAGTTGCCTTCACCCAAAAAAGATCACGTTCTCGTGACGCCTGCGGCAGAAAGGACGTTCCACGTCTGCCACCGAGGTCTGTGAGTGGTGCTGGCTAACACTTCCAGAGTTCTGCTAGGACACATAAATACCCAAGAAAGTGGATGGGAAAACGGCGCCACAGTAGCTCAATTGGTAGAGCATCACACGCGAAATGCGAAGGTTGTGGATCGTCCCCCACCTGCGGCAAGTTGTTTTTTCATCCACTTTCATTTCCATTAATTTATCGCTTCTTTATTTCATTTATTAAGCGCGATTAATTTCCACTATGTTTTCCTTGGTGTCAGTGTTTGTTGGCTTCTCGTGATATGATTAATAAGAATTGCGGCCCTCGGTTAACCCCCTTTCTTCTCGTTTATTACATAACGAGGGTCTCAAATTCGGCAACGTTGATGCCTTCAGGTAGCATGTGTGGGTTTATTGACCAGTTGCCTTCACCCAAAAAAAGACCACGTTCTCGTGATGCCTGCGGCAGAAAGGACGTTCCACGTCCGCTGCCGAGGTCTGTGAGTGGTGGTGCTGGCTAACACTCCCAGGGTTCTGCTATAAATACCTATGAAAGTGGATGGGGAAACGGCGCCGCGGTAGCTCAATTGGTAGAGCATCGCACATGAAATGCGAAGGTTGTGGTATCGTCCCCCACCTGCAGCAAGTTGTTTTTTCATCCATTTTCATTTCCATTAATTTATCGTTTCTTTATTTCATCTATTAAGCACAAGTAATTTCCCCCATGTTTTCCTTGGTGTCAGTGTTTGTTGGCTTCTCATGATAATTCTAGATATAAGTAACTTGCACAGTTAGCATGCATGCTAAATTGCACATTGTTGCACTCGGTAAAGCCGCGGTCCCACACTTTGTTGGCACAACTTGAGGAGTCGAGCAGTAGCTCTTTTATTCCTCCAGTGCATGCATTTTGTACAATCCATGCACTTTAATAATTTATTAAATATACCTTATAAACAGCTATTCAGCATGCACTCTCTCACTTAAGGAAAGCACACCATGGAGTACTATTGTAGCACATGCAGACGAGGGCGCATGAAGGCACACAGAAGACAGACACGACATGGTTTTATGCACAGTCCTTTTCTTGCAAGCTCCCTAGGATTTTGCCTCTTAATACATATCTTACAGGACACAGTTTTCATTTTTGCATCGTGCATTCAGTGCTTTCTAAAGCCCATGATATTAACAACAGATGCTGCTTATGTTATGTACTAACAAAAGTGCCAGTTTAAAATTGTGAGCAATCATGCACGTGAAAGGACGTCACAATACTACTGATCTCTTATTTTCTCAATTTATGGTCTTCATGATTGTAACCAAGTGAATTGATTATGTCAGTGAAATTGCATCCTACATGCAAATCAAGAAACAATGAAAAGCATTGAATGTGTCAAGCAAAGGGCGCGGTGTCATGTGCCACCAGTTATTGCATTTATTGCAAATATTTCTGTGTGCTAGAAGCACTCGCACTTGTCTTAGAGACATGAAAAACATTCAGGACATCACCGAAAGTGGCAGATTCAACACGTAAACTCCACTATACAGACAAAAACACTTGCAAGAAAACACGGCATCAGCCCATATCGACCTGCACAGAGTGGCCACAACGTCTCCCATCAACGATTTGCCATGCTGTGTACAGGTGGCATGGCGATCTCAAACTTCACTGCCTATATACTTGTGCAAGAGCCACCTTTTTTTTCCTTTGTTTTTGCAATCTTGACAAGCAGTGGCTCTTACTCGTAAATGAACCATTTCAGTCAAATTATTTTGGGCGTGTGTAATTGTTGTCATTCCTCTGTACCAAAAATGTGAATGCTATTGTTTTCATAAAGCATTTATTTGTTCATGCACGCACTTGGTAATGTTCAATAGCCTGGTAAGAAAATAATTTATGATTAGTAGTCAGCCTCGATAATCTGTGCAAGAGTATGAATATCAGGCCAATTACCCAGAGGAGACACTGACCATGGTAAATAGATTTACAAAAGGACAAAAAATGGTTTCGAGTGCATATGGCTGGCATTACCAAATCATATCTGGCATCTTACCACTATTCTTTAAAAGTGTGCAATCATTGCATTCTATCAGTACTACCATATTTGGCAGAAACTTGGAGGTTACCAAAGAAATTGTAACCTTAAAGGGACACTAAGGTGATAAATGATTTCTTCTGCATCAGTAAATTACAGTTCTACTACACCAAAAACACCAGTCTTGCAACGATAAGACGTTTGGTAAGCCAGAAAAAGCGCAAGAACGAAACATGGGTGGCGACGCCTACTTAAGTTCCCGCACCTGGCGTCTGTGACGTCTTGGATTTTGATGGCATCTTCTAGGGCCTACTTATTATATAAAGTGGTACAGATTGACTACATTGTGTTATAAAGGAACCAAATATCAAACATGGCCAGTTTTGGGAACCTTTATTCAGCCAATGCGGCACAAATGCGAAAACATACTTTGGAATCCCTGATGTCACGCTGACGTACCGGCACTGGGGTTTCGGCGCGAAATTCAAGTACTGATATTTTGACCTTCATTTTCTCATCTAATAATCAAACTATTTTTTTGAAATGACTGCCTGCGGTGTTCTCAAACAATGCTTCATTAGTCTAAACTGATTTATTGTTTCGCTTTAGTGTCCCTTTAAGAAACAGGAAAACAGTGGTATGAATTAGAAAGCAAATAAGGGTGGCCAATATTCTAGTGTAGTTAAAATGAAAAAAAAGGGGGGGGGGAGCTGGGCAGTACAACCAGTGGTCTATAAGAGCGGGCGCCAAGAGAAGGGAAGCGCAGTCAATGGTAGAGAATTGCGTGGTGTGACGAAATGAGGAAATTCAGTCATAAGATGGCATCAGCTGATGCAAGACAGGGGTAATTGGAGATCACTTGGAGAGGGCTTCATCCTGCAGTGTACATAAATAGGATAATGATGCTCACACGCACCTCACACAACTGGTGCCTGTCTAGCCCTCACCACTGTTGCTCTTGCTGCTTCTCAGGCTTGGTTTGGCAGCGCACGCCTGGATAGTCTTCTTGTGTGGCATCCACAGCATTAAATATGCCGGTGCCTGTGACTTTAAAGGTTTTCATAATGTCCGAAGACGTCTCAAGCCGTGCACCCAGAATCAGTGCAGCTACACTTCTTTTTTTCCACCTTTTTTTTCGTTTCTCTCGCTCGCGCTCTCCCTCCCAATTTGGTGTGCCAGATAGTTTGATGCCAACTTGGGTTACTGGGTATGTGCTACTTGGAATGTGCTGTCTACAGTGGTGGAAAAGGCCCTTAAGTTTCTCCTATGCTGAGCAGAATAAAACCCACGTCACAAGTTCCTCGACAGCAACCCAACATATTAGTAGGCTGCACCACGAATGCACTGGGTGTATGCCACTCTTCAGTGAACCTCGTTCCAACTTGGGCCGCTGAGTATGTACCACTCAATGTGCAGTAAGCAAGGTAACAATTCTAAGCATGCACAGGCACTGGCGTACTGCGCTTCTTGTCTCTGAGGCCACACGATAACTTCTTGGGATTGTCGCTAGGTGAAGTGGCAGTGCCACTAGAAATGAGCACCAGAGAGGAGCCCGGTTGCCACATTACATGATTCTCAGTGTTCACACGCATCTGCATGCCATGCATTTTGGAAGCCACGCACAGGTATTGCAGCGGTGGTGCTAGGTGGCCCCGAGTGTTCTTGGGAAAGTGAGAAAGAGGAGTTCTGCTGCAGTACATACATCATACATCCCTCGTTTTGACAGTGGCAATACATTGTGTCGCTATATTGATTAGTGCTAGTGCATTACTGTCGACAGACATTGAAATGGTTTCTGCCACACTTTTTTGTCTATAAATGCAAGCACTGCACAGAGTTGCTGTAGCTTCCACAGCATTGCACCCCAAGTACTGAAGGGCCCAGCACAAAGTTTTGCCATTGAAAACAAAGTGTAGCATGCAGACCATGTAGTGGAAATCAAGTCCGCAAAATATCAAACTTAATGCAAAGCACTAAAACAGCTGAAATTTCAAACAAATGCCTATGCACCCTTCCTCTCGAAGGAGCCGTGCTTCCAGCCCAATCAAGGTCACACACACGAATACCTTTACGTAAGATGCACTGTCTGAGACGTAGTCGCCTAAGGCACGTGACTTCGGTAAATCATCTAAAGCAGGACATGCAATACAGCACGTCCTGCATTGCATGTCCTGCATTGGAATTGAAAGGCATGGAAGGAATGTTGCTTGTGGATGCTAGTCAAGGCTAAGAGGGTTGGCAGTGAAGCTCATTTTTTGGCAACATGGCAACACACCATTTCAGTTCCTTCTGTCTCTTGTAATAACGAACCAGTTTCAAAAATTCTTGCGATAAGACACTCCCCAGATGGCGCCTTACAACTTCCAGGGTATAACTGAAATTTCCAATGAAGGGGCCTTTAAAGGGAGTATAGCTGCACATGTAACCAGACTTGTGTAGTCCACTGTCAGTGATCACCACTTTCTTGTGTGCGAGACATACGTAGATATGACACAACGCTACCATTAGCATTTTAGTCAAGAATTGGACGGAATAGCATCTGGTAAGGTAAAAGCATTGTTAGAAAATGAAGCAAGTCACTGACCAAGGTCAAAATAAATTTAAAATAAAATAAGCTTTATTTCTATTTTCACCTTGGTCAGTGACCTGCTTCATTTTCGAACTACCATTAGCATTTGCTAGGACCCAGCTTCAGTGTTGTCTTTGGCAACTGCTTGGAATGCCGATTTAGAAATAACTGCAGGTTGCAATAAAACTTGTTATAGTCAGTATATTTCTGCAGTTCACTCACTTTAAAAGAAATATTTGTTGTGTACGACATTGTTGGTTAGGATTAATTTTGTGTACTGTTTCTAAGACGGGGACTGGAAACCGAAATCAAGTCCGGTCAGAACTCAGATAAATTCTAAATAAGGTGATAATCCGAGGGAGTAGCCTACATATTCAACGTGCAATATTCTAGGTCTCACTGAAATTGTCCTATCTTCTCGGTGATATTGCTGTGCCAAGAGTAATTCTTGTCATGGAGGGCTAGTCAAAAGATGAGACTGAAGGCCCTCCATACTACTACTGCTGTAAGTTAAATAGCACTAAACCGCTATCGTCCTCCCCTTTTCCACCTTTTCAGTCGACGGAAGCGGTAGTGCTGCAATGATGTTTCCAGTGGCCTTTCCACCGCTGCGCCCATGGCCGCGTCACCACCACTTTCTCCGCGACTGTATTGATGGTCGTAAACACATAAGCTGAATAGTGATTGTTGTATTGCTTCGAAGAAGCTTTGTTGTGCCATGATGGTGCTAAAGGTGTGCATAGTGTGAGGTAAATTCATGCTACATGTAGGGGATGAAGGAACACTGCGTGAAAAATTAAGATGATGATTGGTACGTGCACAGCATTGTAGAAGCATAGAGCAAAACCTTTTTGCTCCTTTGGGGCTCAGGGACAGCCTACGAATGTATTCACGCTCAAGATACATGGAAGGGTGCGCATTGCTTAAGTTTGCATTTTCTCGGCGAGTGCAGAAACAACATTTAAGGCCACAGTGGAAGAATGCAATGCAGAAGCATCCTACTAGAAGCGACGGCACCGGAAATAGGCAGTTGCGAAACTGGAACTAGGCTGCAGTGGCTCCTCAAAAGTTGGTGCTGCTTGAAGAACCCCTCACCACTCCCCATAGCAAATTTTGGTTATATGCTGGAAGTTGTTACATGTTCTCTAGGGAGCGTTCTGCCGCAAAAATTTGTCAAATCGGCTCATTAATAGCCGAGATAGAAATATTTTAGTGCCGCGAACCCGTGATTTCAGCAGGCGGGCTCCACTGCTGAGCAAGATGCTCTCTCCACTTGCCCTGTCTAGCCTATGCAAGCGAAATTCCTTCCCTCCATTCTCCCATACCGAACCTCTAGGATCGTGTGACACATACGCCTTCAAATATTTTCCGGCGCTACGCATTTCCGCCGACAGCGTCGCGTGCGAGCTGTTCGTCTTGTTCGCGCAGCACACGATTTTGCGCACTGTGCACAAGGAAACATGACTAGCGGTATAATTCAGTGCTACACAAATACTGAGGCAGAACAAGTGGATCGCAGAGCGTGATCATGTGCTGGAACACGGTAGAAAATGGCATAGTTTCGGTACCTGCGCACTTGACCGCGCGATCGTGGGAACAAGCAGAGGAAGTGGAAGTACATCTCTCTTGCGTCGGTGCGAAGGAAAACAAAAAACATGCAGACATTCCGTTTGTGTGTTTTATTAGTTCTCTAAACTTCAATTCGTCAATTCAAGCAACAGATCGCACAAATAACAGATGTTGTCTTGAATAATTCTCGAAGTCACATGTCACCACGAGTGATGTCACACTGTGGACACGATTACGTCACCGTCCGGTTTGGAGCGCGGCGGCGGCGAGTGAAAAGGGAAACGGTGTTCAAATTGAAATTTCAGATCTTTCCATGGTGCGTAGCAATGTAATACTTTGCAGACACGATTGTTATCGTGCAATGTATGCTCTGCGCTTGTCAGCTCAAAATGGCCAGACCTGGTGAGGGGCCCTTTAAGAAAAGCATAAGCTGATGAAAGGGCTCTAGATGAGACATAACATGGGACACACTATAGCATAGCTTAATGTTACGACAAATTTCCTCCTGATGTTTAGTTACATGTTAAGGAGGCATTGTACAGTGAAATGCCTTTATGAAGAAGTGCTTGGGGTCTCCGAAATAATTCGTTCTACAAGTCACTTCGTTGTAAGGTCACACACTGCACAGTTTGAAGTAGAACCGGGACAGAATTATTTCTTCGTTATACAGATCTTTTCATTGTAGAGGCGTTCGACTGGATATTGCAGGTGGGATATAGGCAGTATGAGTACCATTCCTGGTTAAATAAGGCTTGAAGAATGAAATGTGGAAAATGGAAATGTGACTAGACAGGGAATCCCCAATGGCAGTGTTGTCATAGCAGCCACATCTGTGTCACCACATCAATCAATGCGCACAAAGATATTGCTTTGTCAATGTGTCTTGGACAATGACGTCAGCTTTACTGTGGTTAACACATGGAAACAGCACAACAGAGGCAAGGTTAGCCAGTGAGCCCATATAAGAGGGCTTGGCAGAAAAGGTAGCCAGACAAGGAAAACGAATGTGCTCCATCAAGTTGGTGGAGCCCTAAGGTCCAGTTTCTGGAAAGTGATGTCATGGCCTCTCTCATGTTTGTTTCCTGTTTTCATAATGGGTGGCATCTCAGAAAGTTGCTGCTTAATATTGAATAAATGGTTTGTGCTGTGTTTCTTGTTGAGTAAAACTTGAAAATTCTTCTCTTTTTCTTTGCAGCTCTCTCGCTTGTCCCAGTGAGCTTGTTGAATACAGTGATCGTGCTGCTGAGTTTCGGAGCCTTAACACAGAAATCTTGGCCATATCCACCGACTCCTACTGCACACACCTTGCCTGGACTAACACCCCTAGAAAGGTAAGCTTGATGTCTATGTTGGGCTAAAGGACTTTACTTTGTTATAATTAGATATCTTATGTTGTGTAGACAGGTTGGCTGGAATGCTAATATGACGGGTGACTGAAAAGTTCTGTGCCCCTAAATAATTCCCTACTAAGGCATTACACATGTTCTAGGGGCATTGCAGCACCCTTACTTCAGTTTTAAAAAAAGTAATCATAATGTTCTCTCTTAAGAAGACCTCAGTGGCATTGATGTCACCGTCCTTTGGTGAAGCATAGACCACCTTGTAATGGCTCTCTTTGTGAATGTCGAAGATGGGATAATCTGGTAAATGCGGTGGTTAAGGACCATGTTTGAACAGCAGCTGTTGATGTTTGGACTATAATGTTATTTGTTCTGATAGAGAACTCCCCTGTTTAGCATTCCTGGCCACTCTTCAAATTTTTTCTCAGAGACACTTCATAATTTTCACCTAATACTCCTTGCTGCTGCTTTGATCTCTCTAGAGCTGAACATCACACCCTGGAATTCATAAAAAAGTGAAATTATATTACCTTCCCAACTGGAGGTTGGACTTACACTTTCTTCGAGATGTGTAATGATACTTGAACTTCGAAACAGCATGAAAGATGAGGACGCAGGAGAGGCACACAATAACCACACGCAGCGCTGACTAACAACTGACTTTATTGAGACGAAGAACATACCTGTAAATATGCTAGAAGAAAAAATGTGAAGATATGGGATGGTCACCCTTACAAGATGCTGTGTACGCATGGTGAAAGCGGGTCTCTTGACAGGTTAGCCAATTAATGCACAATTTCTTTGTCAGATAGTAAAACAGATGGTGCAATCACACGTTTTTCATTTAACACTGCAATTCTGTGGGCCTCGGGGATTTTGTGTGTCATTTGGTTTCTGTCTTTTGGCTAAAACGTCACATTCTTCAATTCAGGGCGGCACCCACACTGCTTACAGTGAATACCTAAATGGCCACTGACGGCTCTAGTTACATTGTAATGGCGCTCTACACGGCTGTTACGTTGTAATGATGCATGCTACCATTGCTACTATGTCCCCCCCCCCCCCCTTCAGCCTCATAATGGTGGTCCTGGCACTTTGCCTGGTAAGATGTCAAGCTAGAGCATTGCCTCTTGTGTCTCACAAAAATCTCCAAATTTCTGAGTGACATGGTGTGCCAAGAGTGCTTCTGATCAGGAATTAGATGACATGGGACACATTGCACAGAAGCTCATCTGATATGAAGATCAGTTCTTACAATATAGTCATCTAGCCTTTATGAGATTCCCTACGTTGGTACATACAGTAAAACTTTAGTGATACGAATTTCAAGGGGTAGCGTAAAATATTTGTATCACCTGAAATTAGTATCACCAAAAAACAAATGAAATTAGCATGTTAAAGAGCCAGAAACTCATTTTTAGAAATTTATTCATGATAGAAGCCCCGGATGTCCTTCTGGGTTTTCTTCTTCGCCAGGTCAACCATCAGCGAATTCTGGAAGTTGTATGCAAACTTCACAATACCATCTCCGCGAGAACGTTCGATGTTGCACAGTGCGAGTTTGACGAGCGGTGATACGTGGGAGAGACAGCCAGTGCCAAACCGTTTCCACTTCGTTCAGTGCATGCAGTTGCTGCTGTCTTATCCCACCTTCTGTCGGCCTCCCCCGCGCTGCGGACATGGAAACGGTCTGCCTGCCAACCCGCCTCGCCGTGCTTGGTGCAGCCTCCTCACCATTTTGCTGCTGGCGGTTGCGGCCGTTTTGGCTCTCTCATTCGTATCACCCAAACCGGCGTGGGATAGCACTCGGGACATCCGAACTATAGCTTGTAGTGCACAGCGCGCTTCAGCATGGGAATTGTACGAATTCGTATCACCCAGAAATTCATACCAGCTGTGATCATTCACCGAGGTTTCACTGTACATTGTGCATTGACATTAGGCAACAATGCATGATCATATTTAGGAGAGTTGACATTTTTTTGCTGGTCTTGGCAGTTAATGGTCTTGCTGATCTCAACCCTTCTTCAATATGACTACCACAACTGAGAGCTTGTACCTAATGTTTGTCTATGGCATAGGATGGAGTATTTTTATGTAATTATATATAACATCTTTGTGTGTTTCATATGGTGGTGATATTGAAATTGGAATGGTGCGATTTCTACATTTTAAAGGGCCTCAAAAAGTAAAACTTACGACCCAGAAATGTGAACACTGCACATGTTAGTATCAAAAGGTTGTGTATTATTAAAAAGAAATTATCTTTCAATATTCCAGTGGCTCTCTTTCTGCGTTAGACTCAGAACTTTTCAGTCGCCCTTTGCAATAATAATGCTACAGAAGACAGTCTGATGAACTTGCCTATTAGAGCTGTGCTTGGGAGCAGAGATAGCTGTACACATTTTAATTGTATAATCAAGTGCAAAATTGTGCATCCATGCGTCTGGCATGCTCTTGTCACCTTCCAAGTCGTAAAAGTTTTCTGGTGCTGACAGAATGTCTAATCAGATTTTTATCTCTGAAATTATGGTGCAAAAGTGTACCTAAACTTTTTTTTTTGGGGTGAATGAAGAATTTAGGCCTTTTTCAGAAAGCAGAGAGCAGTACAAAGTGCACTGTATTCAGAGAAAGGGATGTGTGTGGCCCATGAAGCATTCAGCGTGTACTGCGTTCATGACTGTCACCACAGTGCAAGCATTCAGCTTGCACTGTGGTGACAGTCAAAGGGGGGCTAAAGAAACGCCTTACACATCATTATTTTAGATGGGCCTTTGCATTTGACTCCCAAAATGTAAACCAATTTACAATAGCTGGATTTTGTAGATGTCTATTCTTACTTTCCCAAGAAAATTGACACTTGAGGGCACCTGTGCTTAACTAATCTTATAGTTTCATCATCTGTAGACACTTCACAGCAAGTAGTTCGTGTGACTGAAAGCAGGTGGCACCAACAGTCTTTTGGGCACTTAAGGCCATTTGTGTGTAAAAACCAAAACCACAGGCCTTGGCAATCAGTCGTGGTTTTTCCTACTGGCTGATCTACAGTAGGATGTGTTTACTGAGCTAAATGTGAGGTAAACATGTGCTGGCTAGAAGCTTTGGTGGTTGCACTATAGTGTGAAATTCGTTAGTGTCTGAGAGTGCATTAGCTTTTATTGCATTTTATGCTATCTGCACATTGGTTCACTCAAGGCAAATGAACAAGTTTGTCTAGCAGTGCTGGATTTCAAATATTGAGATAGGACTTCAGTATTGATGCATTGGACTGTTATTCTTATTGTGCTTATAATGAACAAAGCATGTGGCTTATACCTAAACGCTGTGTTTCCAAATGAAAATGAGAAAAATGAACTCTAAAATAGGTACATTTAAGGTCAAGTAATCAAAAAGAAGTTGCTAAATTCTTTCTGCCATTATTGACACATGATACATACATACTGCTGTAAGGCTGTTCAAGTGCATTAGCAGGGTATTACACAGCAGCAGCCTAGGCACTTGGGCAAATTGTTTTGTAATTATTTTTGTGAGTAAGCTATAATGACAGTGAACTAGAAAAAGGAGGGCACAGTGAGTCAGAAATAAAAAAGGGGGTGAAACAGTGCTGTTTTGTGTCCCTCGTTTCTGGTTCATTCTCCTCCTGACTAGAATACAGCTTTATCATATGCCAGTGGTTTGGGTAGTTAGGAAAGAAGGTCTTGCACCTTATAATGTGTTTATGATATCCCATTATTGTTGCTGCACATAGAAGAATAAACTCCTCCATCACTTTAGGAGGAAGAAAGTCTTCAGGGAAGTAGGATGGTGAGTGTGAGAAGGTAGAACTGAGAGGATGTCTTTCATCATAAAAGGCTGAAATGAGTCTTTAATGAAATAAACTATTCTTTCAAAATGCAATTAAAAAACTTGTGCTATGAGGTTAATTATCAGAAGAAAGACTGAAGGTAAAAGTTGAATTTCTGAAAAAAGAAGTGCAGTCACTGGTGATCTGGACGTGGTGTGATGAAGTCTGAACTTGTTCTCAGCATGCAAAAACCATAATGCCAGGTCTTCGATTCACCACTACAGTTAAGTGATGCGAGCTGTAGCACTGACAACATTTGCGGGAGGCCTAGAGTGAGCATTTGCAGTGGTGTTGCTGGAGGTAGTTGCCTCTGCAGTGTCCCATAGATCCATGACCACTTACGTTCGACATAGGGTCACCAGTAACTGTGGGCTACTACCTATACTTAGTGGACCACACCCATTCTACACGCTTGTCAGTCAACCATTGCAATGTTGTGGTTGAACAAATATGAGTTCTATCACCATGGCAGTATAGAACTGTTCTTGAGGAAAAAGACAGAGTGGTGACCTGTACTACCTTGTACCCTACATGCAGACACTTATGCTGCTCCAGAAGCAGTTTGCAAGGTCTGTCCTAAAATTTCGTGCAGTATGTTTAAGAAAATCAATTTCACAAACTTTCAAGTGCATCAATGTGTTCACCTTCAAAATACTCATTAGACACTATGCGTTGGCTCCACCTCTTTTTCTATAGCTGGAAGCACCCTTGATAGTCCTCTTCTGTTAAGCGCTTCAGCAGCAATGTCATTTCTTTTTGGATTGTCATCACATCACCGAAATACTGCCCCCGGAGCACCAGTTAACATTTGGGGAACAAAAAGGTTGTAGGGGGAGTAGGGAAGGTGTTGCAGCTCAGTGATGGAATTATGTGGCAGAAACTTGTGCACTATAAATGCAGAGTGCTCAGCAGCATAATCGTAGTGCAGAATCCAGTGCCCCTCTTTCGACAAATTTGGTCCATGCAGCGCACACAATCTCTCAGGTGGAAGCATGACTGGTCAGTAGTTGACATAAGCAAGAGACATGTAAAAGGTGGAAAAAAGAGAAGCAAAGATCCGGTGTCATAACAGGCATGAGTTACTGTGCACTAATAGAGAGAGAGGTTTTAACGAAGAGAGAAAAGGTCAAGGAGATACTGTAGGCAAATGCTTGATTGCTATACATGTACCATATTCACTTGCATAATGATCACACTTTTTGGTAAAAAAAAAATTGATGCAAATTCAGGGGTGCGATCATGTATCCCTATGTACCCCTATCATAAGAAGCCAACAAACACTGACACCAAGGACAACATAGGGGAAATTACTTGTGCTTAATAAATAAAATAAAGAAACGATAAATTAATGGAAATTAAAGGATGAAAAAACAACTTGCCACAGGTGGGAACCGAACCCACAACCTTCGCATTTCGCATGCGATGCTCTACCAATAGAGCTACCGCGGTGCCGTTTTCCCATCCACTTTCTTGGGTACTTATGTGTCCTAGTAGAACCCTGGGAGTGTTAGCCAGCGCCACCACTCACAGACCTTGGCGGCGGACGTGGAACATCCTTTTCACCGCAGGCGTCACGAGAACGTGATCTTTTTGGGTGGTCAATAAACCCACATATGCTACCTGAAGGCATCAATGTTGCCGGATTCGAGACCCTCGTTATGTAATAAACGAGAAGAAAGGGGGTTAACCGAGGGGCCCGATTTGCGAAGGTTGTGGGTTCGGTTCCCACCTGCGGCAAGTTGTTTTTTCATCCACTTTAATTTCCATTAATTTATCGTTTCTTTATTTCATTTATTAAGCACAAGTAATTTCCCCTATGTTGTCCTTGGTGTCAGTGTTTGTTGGCTTCTTATGATATGACTAATAAAAATCGGGCCCCTCGGTTAACCCCCTTTCTTCTCGTTTATGTACCCCTATGTAATACCCCTTCGAGGGTCATTAGGGGTATTATGAAATAAACAAAATTGCGCGGGTTAAATTTCCTGCAAAAAGAAAAAATTTTTCATCTCGAATTTGCTGCGGGATGACAACAGGTCAACAAATAGGCGGCTACCGCTGTATGTAGTGTGGCACACCAAAACAAAAATGGCGGCCGGCGGAGCAAGCTGAACGCGCCGAACACGATTTTTTTTCTTCTCGTGAGTGCATTACGTGCATTGAAACAGTTTCTTCCGTATCAGCCATGTCCACTTTGAGGTGACAGAAACAGATGGGCGTACTTAGCTGCCAGTGACATAGGAACACATGGTGGGCATGCTGCAGAAACTGCGGCATTTGTCTTCACTAGTATCCTAATACGCCACGTTTCCGCTAAGGGTGGGCGAATAACTTAGCTGTGTTACAAGCGTCGGCGTATGAATAGGGTACACTTCTAACATATGAGTGTTAACGTGGCTGCTATCCGTTCGCTCACGATTTGTTGCGCGCCCACGAGTGCAGACAAGGAGAATCGAAAAGCTCCTTTTTCGTTGTTGACCACAACCATTATAAAGCCTACACATAATACAGGCAAGTTTGGCTGTAGCTTTTTTTGTCATGGGAGTGCGGAAAGTGACGAAAGGAATGAAATGGGGCATCTGCTTAAGAATATTTGGTGCGTGCAGGCCGCTTGGTTTGTCTTGAAGAGTCGTTCGCGTAGCATTCGACAGATGGTAAGCGCGATGATTATTAGCTAGACTTGGCACACGACATATTGCTGCTGTAAGTTCGGGGTGCAATCTATACACGGGAAATTTTAAAAAATCTAATTTTCACGGCAAAATTTAGGGGTGCGGTCATTACGTGAGTGTGATCATTATGCGAGCAAATACGGTATATAATAACTGAGCAGCTCAAGCAGGCTAGGTGACTAATTTGTCGCCATGCTGTTTTGAAGGGGATGGCAAGAGACATCACCATCATCGCTCTTCAGAACCTTCACATAGAAAACTGCTTTGAAATTTCTTTTCAGGCACAATTTGTGGTGCACAATTCTATGGCAGTGAAAAAAACGCAATGAACATGACTTCGATTTTTGACTCATTCTTTCACACTTTGTTTTGGCCTTGGCTCAGCTATTTCTTTTTTTCGCCTTCTTGCTTTGCGACTGGCTTGATTTGTAAAGTTTTGTCACCGAGGACAACCTGTTGCAAGAATTCATCGTTGTACCCTGAAGTTTTCCATTTGTTGCAACATTCTTTTAATCATGGCTTTTTAAAAAAATTTATTTATTACATACTGCAGACCCTTGGGTCCAAGCAGGTGGGTAGTGTTAAAAAACAGTCATAATACAAAAAACGACAGTACAAACTGTTTCAAGAAATAACATAGTTAATGAAGCGCAAAATGTCAACAATGGAATCTGTTTAAAGGTTAGTGTAATAAGATATAATACAACTGAGTACAAAACAATGACGGAATCTGTTTCTAGATTAGTGCAATAATAGCACTACAATAACAGATGTGAAATGGTGCAACAGTGATACTTCGGTGTGGTAGGAGAGACTAAGAAGATGTCTGGATTAATTCATTCCAATCTGAGACCGTGTGCGGAAAATAGGAATACTTATAAGTGTCAGTTCTAGCAAAATAAGGTGTTAAAGAGTTAGGCTGATGGTGCCTTGTGGGTCTGGTTAGTAAGGCTGATAGATACGGTGATGGATCTATCGCAAGTTTATGGTTAAGAAGTAGTGAAAGGAAGTCAATTCGGAACTGTTTTGGGCACGTTTTAAGAAGGGGAATGTCATTGGCTATCATTATTTCGGATGGAGAGTCAGTTCGTGAGAGTTTGTTATAAATAAACTGGACTGCTTTCCTCTGTATTCTTTCAAGACACTTAATGTTTATTTGAGTATACGGGCCCCATACTGCACTGGCGTATTCTAATTTGGGTCTGATTAAGGAATAATAACATAGTAGTTTAACATTGCTTGGGGTGGTTCGAAGTTTGTTTCAGAAAGCAGAGCTTTCGAAAGGCAGATGAACAAATATTGCTAACATGTATATTACAGGATAAATTAGTTGTTCGTGTAACACCTAAGTATTTGTAATTGTCGACTTTTTTCAGAGACAACGGGCCAAGTCTGTAAGTAAAAGACAGAGGTGTTTTTTTTACGTGTTATAGGAAGGAAAACAGTTTTGTCGCTGTTAACAACCATCCCCGAATCTTTGCACCACTTCATTATGTTATTCAAGTTGTTATTGAGCTCAATCTGATCATCGGAACAAAAAATTTCTTTTAACAAAACACAGTCATCTGGAAACAGCTGTATTTGCACACCAGGAGTTATTACATTTATAATATCGTTAATATAAACCAAGAAGAGCAGGGGGCCAAGTACACTACCCTGTGGTACCCCTGACGTGACTGGGAGACTTCCATAAAGCTGTCCTCCAATGTCAGTGTGTTGCTTCCTGTTAGTCAGGTATGCGGAAATCCAGTTGACATCAGGGATGCCAAGGATTCTAAGCATTAAAATTAGTTTATCATGTGGGATCTTATCAAAATCTTTACTAAAGTCAGGCTTTTGCTCAGGAGTCGGCACTATCAGCATCATCTTGGTACTAACCTTTTTGATATCCAAATTTTCAGTCAAAATCCAGCGGACTGAGAGCTTTCCCGAGCAAAGTTCTTCTGATGTCATTCTAACAGTCATTCGGCAGCCACAGAGCACAAAAGAATGCACACAATCTATGTTTTACTTTCGCATGAGGTGAAGGGCCGTCCTTGGGTGGTATTTTCGAGCAATCACTTTCAGAGATAGTTTAATTTTCATTACATTTTGCATGACTCGGAACTGAACACGTTCATATATAAGGGCGACAATGTTTCTGGCTCTGTGCCAAGATCACTCTCTTCGCACTATGCCAAAAGGATTGTCGACCATATACTTTGACGCGTGAAACTATCTCCGAAAGTTATTGCCCGAGAATACTGCCCCAGATCCTGTTTCATCCTTGGGGTTTTCATGGCCTTCCTGAATATGCTAGGCTGGGGTAGCTTGTGTATGATGTTGCAACAGATAATGGAAGCATTTTCAACATGGAATTATTGATTGCACAAGCAACACAATGTATGGTACTGCGGCATGAAATGGACACTATTTATTGGCATGCACAATTGAAAGACCCTCTTTACTTTGCTTTTGCTAGCTTGTCAATTTGTAGCATGGTTCACTTAAGCTAACTTCACATCTGCACTGACGTTAAGCAAGTTGTGATACTTGCTTTTCAAGTAAGCAAGTCTTGAAATTGCATGTCGCATGCATATGTAGTCAAAAACTGTTAACAGCAATCCTACAGATTTTTCATAGAGCAGGGGAAACATTTCGGTTGTCTTCAGTCAAAATGTTTCGACATCAGCAGTGGCAAATTTTTCCTTCACAACAGCATATTCTAGAAGCTCCATCAGCTCATTTTCAGCATCGGCACTTTCATGAGTGAAGCAAGTACATCTGCCTAAAAAGGGGCCACAAGCTATGTGTCTGTAGCAGACCCTGGGAAGTAACTCATTAGGCACCTGAGTGTGCTCACTTGTGTCATTACTGTATCTTTGTCAGCTGCGGATATTGTCCCAGTTACTGCGAAGTCACTCAGCAACTTAAACGGAGAATATTTACCTCTTCCCACACGACTTGGCCAACCTTGGATGCTTCCGACAGAAGCCCTTCACTTTGTCGCCGGACTATACAACATTACTCCCAACCCCTTGCATGCTGGGCATAGGTGATTGAGCTGCTCAAACATGTAACATTGATAGGCAAGCTTAGTGAGTAATAAAGGGTTTTCAAAGGCTCTCGCAACCCCTTTTCATCTGATATAAAAATGCTCACACCCTCCCGGAACTCAAAAATCTTGGTCAGCACTTTTCCGCACTGCAGCGAACATACCTCGATGTGTGGGAGTAGGTGCTGGTGTTCTGAACTCAACTTTTCGCAAAGCACTTCGAAAAGGTGACTGGCCTTAAGCCTTGCTTTGATGCAGTTCACAACCTTGACGACATTCTGCATCATGCTCACTAGCTCTTGCCTCAGTTCCTTTGATGACGTTACCTCCCTGTGCACCGTACAATGCATAAATACGACTGAACTGGTCACTTTCTTGACAAGGACTAGTAAATATGCTTATCAGCCAACCATTCTCTAGGCACGATCAGTGCAAACTCGAACACACAAATACTCACTAAATCCATGTTGAACAGCAACAACAATAAAAGAAACTTTTAAAGGTGTGAAAGAAATACCGTAAAAAGCCGTGTTTAATACAAACCCGCATATAGTCTGAGGTGAAATTTTGGGGAGGCGAAGTGCGGAAAAAAAGTTTTATCCACGTATAAAACAAGCTAGGAAAACTCCAGCAAAACATGTAAATTGCACTCTGCACTTCAATCACCGTCTTCCTCAGCTGTGCTCTCTTCGGATAGTTCCTTGTCGGATATATCTTCCCAGAAGTATTCATCCTCTGCAGATTCGACCGCGTTTGAGATATCGCACCTCTTCAATGCGCGATGCACAAGGTCCTCTTGTATGCTGACCCATGCCTCCACAATCCACTTGCATAGCATGGTTGGCGAAGCCCGCTTCAGCCGCCCGGTCGGCATCACTGCAAGCTCACCTGAGTGCATCCAATCTGCGTAACACCGCCTGACTGCGTCCTTGAACGGCTTGTTCACGCAAACACCTAAAGGCTGCAGCTGAGACGTCATTCGACCCGAGATAATGCCGAGTTCAGTGCCGGATTCGCGCAACAGCCTCTTCACTGAGTCGGCCAAATGGCAACGAAATGCGTCCAGAACGAGGATGGACAGGAACGACAACAGTGCACAGGGCTGCCTACACCAGACGGACTCTATCCAGTCGAGCACAAGATTCTCGTTCATCCAGTCTTTTTCATGGCATCTCACGACCACATTTCTTGGCAGCTTCTCACCTTTAGGCACTGTATTGCACTTGGAAGACAACATAGAGCGGGAGCTCGCATCTGTCTGCCGTACATGACAATGTGACGGTAACTCGCGTTTTCTCATTGCCAGTGGACCAGACATAAACTTGTTTAGAGCCCTTTTCGTGCACGTTGAGGAGCGATGGCATGTCCAGATAAACCGGCGTTTGGTCAGCATTGCCGACTTGCCCTAGCTGGAAGTTCCTAGCTGGAAGCTTCCTCACGTTCCGCTGCACACGAAAAGGGCTTCCTTCTGTCGATGCCATCCACGAATGCTTCCCTCGTTGACGCCAAAATGCCTCCTGGTCGCACTGTTGCCGATGTCCTGTGTAGCTAAAATAACTTTTCTCTTGAAAGCAGCCGAGTACTGTTTTCGTGGTCCGGACATCTTGGTCCAATGCGGAATAAAAAAGATGCACTTCCAGAAGCGTGGTTTGCACGTGTGCTGCCAAGGTGCGCACTCAGCAATAAAGAAACGATGCTGTAGTCACGCAGCAATGACGAAACCAAAACTTCTAGCCCAAATTTCTTGCAGAAATATTTGTTCGGATCCACATATAGTACGAGGCAAAAATTTGGGACGCTAATAATAGGAAAAAGAACCTTGTATTATACGTGGGTTTTTTTTGGTATTGCCCTTTTGGTGTCATTTTGAGCTCTTTTCACAATAGCAACTTTGGATGATGACCAAGTTGTCCATAAAATTCACAATAACGATAAGGTGTGAGCTGCTAAACATGTCGCAGCTCTCATCCACGGCAAGAGAAAACTTGCCGGTGAATTTCGGTTTTTCAGTTATCTGGCTTTGCGCATCAGACGCCTTTTCACTCACTCTTCATGCATCCATGTCATTTGAGCATAGTATACTTTCGAATTTTTTCACGGTGCGTGTTTACGATGACGGTGCCAACAAGTTGTTTCATGCAAGGCATGATCAGTGTCTCGCAGGTGATGCGAGGCTTCATCTGTTTCGCTACATGGTATCTAATGATGTAGCTTGCTTTTGCTGCTGCTGAAGAGCTCGCCAGTTGGATGAATAGAAGTTTCGTACATTAATGTCTATGAAAATGACTTGGATTGAATGCAGCAACAATAAACAGTCTGCAGGCACGTTCACAATGGCACTTGGCATAGGTACCAATGGTACGTAAGGCACTAAAGCCGCAAAATGGCCAACTAACAAAACATAATTTTACAGTTCTACACCTGCTAATGCACCAGCTGTCACAATCAGAGCATGCGGGAAACTAGCAGACTTGCCACTGCCAATTGACGAATAAAGCAAAATTATTGGCAGCCTCTTATAAAACTGGCTAACTATAGAATTTTCGGGGGGAGTTATCGAGTTCCTCTGGCTGCAGTTTGTTTCTTCAAGGAAGTTGAGGTCCTCGTCTTGATAGGCCAGCTGCTTTCGCCAGAGGTGGCAGGCTAGCTTGGTTGGCACGAGGGAGCATTGTGCAAGTGCTTTGCTCTACAGAATGCATTGCAGTTTGCCACTGATTTATGCAAACCCAAACTTCAGGAAACTATCTTTGTATCCTCGTACCTTCGACATTCCAATGGCATGTGGTGTGTGTCACACCATGCGCTAGCATAACAAGATTGTCAACATGGACCTTGTTAACACTACCAAGAGGAAGGGGTCTTGGTATGTGCAGAGTGCTTTATGGCCGGTCGGTATGGCGTCGTAGTAGCAGCAGTATTAATGATGATAGTGGCTTCCCTTCTGATTAGCATGGTGGCAAGCGCTACCTTGCGTATTGTTGCGAAAGGTGCGATGCACCGCACACTCTACTTTTGAATTCAATATGGGCGCAATTTGCAGTAAGCGCACATGGGGTTTGCACATAGAGTTTCTCACTACATTACCTAGAGGGAAATCTGGAGCTGCTTCGCTGTGGTATGCATGGGAATGCCGGTATATTGTGACTTTGGATTGGCATCGTTCTTGGAGAGCCAGTCAAGCACCATTCCATCTGTCACAATGATTAATTTTCTACTAGGACAGCACATAAAAAGCTGTTTTAGCTTTATTATTGCACAAAAACATGTTTTGTTTAACTATGAGAACCTGTTGTTGATTGTAAAATTATATGAAACATAAAAAGTATCAGTGGGCCGCTAAAGTTGGAAGACAAACGACAAGATTCGTGCTCACTTTGGAAATGTTTGTTGTCTGTTCTTGCTTTTCTTCGCTTGGTTATGCATTGTAGGTGAGTAAACTTCACTTAAAGATGTAATATGCGTGAATGGAAACATTTTGTGAAGATTTTACTTTAAGAACGCGTTATTTTTGTAGCCATATCCATGTTTTAGACAAAGCCTCTTACAACACCAGCCAACACAAGCCTCGCAGACACATATACCGTCATTCCCATGACGGCACAGCGCCCCTTAGGAAATTCCCATAGACGGTGGGGTCAGATTTCCCTCTTGGTGTTATAGTGAGAAACTCTATGGGTTTTCAGTAAGAACCACTGCTTTAAGACATCCTCTCCTTAGGCCTTTTGCAACATTTGAATAATTTCTGCACCATTCTTGCTAAATTTCATAAAAAATTTGATGTTGATCTTTTGTTCCGTCTGTTCGTCGATCTCTTATTTCGACGAAGACTAAATATGGTTGCACAAAAAGTGCATGTATAAGATTCTGCCTTATCATACAGCAGGCTCGTACCAGAGATCAGCGTGGTACTTGCGAGTGGAGAGAGTGGTGCCACTACACCTTGTCCCATTTTTTCGCTGACTCGCTGCATGCACTTTTGGTACATGGCTGTGTTCTTGCTAGCACCCTTCTAATGGAAAGTTAAGTGTAGCTGTCGCAAGCCACTGCAAGGCAGGTACATGCAATTGTATGTGTACTGCGCCATATTTTAGCCTTAGTCTTCACCATGGAACAAATTTTCACTCTGCAGTGTGATGAATGGTTATGGTTGTCAACATTAATAACCATGAGAGTAAATAGCCTGAGTGTCTTTTATGAAGGAAAAAAAAAAGTTTTACCTCCAATTTCAGTGTAGCCGTCATTGTATGCCACTCAAATATCTCACCTATCTTTTTTCTGAATTGCACAACACAGTGTGAGTCAAACCATTGACCATTTGGGTTTTAGAATAGCAACACAGCTGCAATGACATCACCTTTTCCAAAACTGCTGCTTGTTGTTATGTTTTACTTTTAAAATGAGGAGTCTCCTAAACTTTCACACTAGGAAGGTGACAAACTGTTAGTGGGCATGAAACAGTAGTAATGAACTTGAATGCTTCTTCTTTAGCTGGTAACTTCTCTGCGCAATTTCCCCAGGTACAGGAGGAAGAAAGAAACGCCAGAAAATGTGGCATCAAAACCTGGGCAATTTTTGGGCCTTGTTGGGATCCTTTGGAAAAAAACGAAGGTGGAATCATGGGTTTTGAGCCAACTTGGCTTCATTCTGCATATCCCTGACTCTTGCTAAGGTGGGGCAGTGAGTGTGGGAAGGCATTTGATGTGGAACAATAATTGTTTATCAAGATAGATGCTTGGAATTTTTCAGCTTGGTGGGCTTGGCAAGGTCAATGTCCCTTTGATGTCAGACTTCACGAAGAAGATCTCAAAGGACTACAATGTACTGCTCGAAGATTCTGGAACTGCATTGAGGTGGGTGTCTTGTGTGCACAGATGTTGAAAGAAAATGATTGAATTTCAATTATGTAAAGACCTGCAGTCACAAACTTTCTTGGCTATTAACTGTGCCCCACTTAAATGTAGCCACGAGGGTGATCTCCGGCAACTTCTCAAATAAAGAAGGTCCTGTGATAATGGGAACTGGATGCTGGCCTGCAGAATGAGAAATGGATGTCCAACCAACTTGGCCATGGGAGGTTGCCAATAACTGCTGTGAAAAAACTTTTGAGAACCTTCCTGGAAGCATCGCTTAATGTCTGGCAAACTAGAATGGTGATGTTCCTTCCTCAAGTGTGTCTCTCACGCTTAAAAATTTCACGGCCTTGTGAGCCTGCCAGGAAGGCTGTTTATTTCAAGTGCTGTTGAAGGTATTTCTCATTTTACATACCTACCAAATATAGCTTATTTTGGGGCTGCTGTGTTGATAGATTTGACAGCTTATGGAATATTATGTTCATGATTAATACGTGCTTTTCTTGCAGGGCATCTTTCATCATTGATACCAAGGGCATGATTCGTCAGGTTACAATCAATGATGTGAACTTGTACAGATCAGTGGACGAGTCGCTTCGATTATTGAAGGCGCTGCAGTATGTTGAAAAGCATGGTGCAGGTGAGACTGCTTCTTTTTCTTTTTGCTTCTTTCATTTCCTTTCTTTTTTGCTTTTTGAGCTTTTGGGGGAAGGGCTTAGTTCCTTTGTGCCAGTGTATTTTAGAGGCTGTCAAATTTGCACCTGGTGCTAACTTTGCAGAAAGGACGTGTCTAAGCCTCCTTTAAACTTGTACACAGAGTACTATCATTGACATATTCTCACTCCGCGGGATCGAATCCCGGCCACGGCGGCCGCATTTCAATGGGGGCGAAATGCGAAAACACCTGTGTACTTAGATTTAGGTGCACATTAAAGAACCCCAGGTGGTCGAAATTTCCGCAGTCCCCCACTACGGCGTGCCTCATAATCAGAAAGTGGTTTTGGCATGTAAAACCCCATAATAATAAAAAAGGACATATTCTCACTCTTTTTTTCTTTAATAGGTACCGTAAAAACTGGACTATAGGTCGGACCGGAATATAGGTCGATCCCCCCCAACTAACGAATTCTAAAAATGAAAAAAATATCCTTTTCAATGGCAAAGGTACTGAAAGACACCCTTACCTTGAAACAAATGCGACTCATGCACAATAGTGACAGTATTTATTTAAATGCTGCTCGCATGTGCACCCAGCCAATTTTTAACAGTATCGCGCGACCATCGCCCCGTGTGCTTGTCAGCACCTTATTAACGGCGCTGAGCGGCGAAACAAATGAGATACGCACATGTGTACACGTGCGTTTACTTTCACTATTTCGCCACTCTGTGCCGTGATGATAAGGTGCTGACAAACACGCGGGTCGATGGTCGTGCGATACGGTTAAAGATTGGCCGGGTGTACAGTACACAGAAAAGCACGAAGTGCTCAAGCGCTACTCCGAATCAGAGCAACGTCTTTGATCAGAGTCGTCCGAACTAGAGTCGGATGACGAATGCTTCTCGCTGCCCAGTCCAGAGGCGTGCGCAATCTCTACCGCTTTCAAACGTATGCATTCGGCAGTCACAGGCAGCGATCTTACACGCAGCTCTCGGACGATCTCTGCAACCTTGTCTTCCAGTTCTGCGGTCCACCCACGGAATGACGTTTTCTGTTGGTTTGCTGCTTCTGCCTCCGCCAGTACTGAATGCTCTTTTCGGATACTCCAAATTCGTGCTGTGCCGTGAGGTTGCTGCGGGCTTCCGCGCACTCAATCGCCTTTTTCTTGAAGGCGACGGTGAGTTGCTGTCGGCGTCCGCTCTTTTGAAACAAAATGTGAAAAAGCAGCCTTTAACCAATATAACTTTGCGACAGTGTAAACGCGAATTGGCGGTTCCACAATGTCGCCACGCCGCCACAGAACACCTATACAAACTTACAACAAACTATACAAACGCCGCGCTACTGCTGATGGCGATGGCGAGGGCGGCTCTTTACTTCCTCCGCCCATTGTTGCAAGACTTACGTAGTTTTTCTGCCAATGTCCGGTATATAAGACGAGGGTCGACTTTTCGCAATGGTTTTTTGAAAAAAAGTTCGACTTATATTCCGCTTTTTACGGTATCATCCAGTGATAATGGTATGAAGCTCCAATTTATGCAGTGTACAAAAAATAACTAGTTATGTCTTCTTATAATTGAACCTGTTCCAAATGTGTGCCGAGTGCAGCATGCTTGGTGCTCAGTGACATAGTGGTCAGAGACGCTGATCACATGGTATCACAACTTTTGATGTGTGCACCAGTCTCGGACAGCACTGTGTCGCTAAAGCCATGCAGACATCTGCTACACCACCAGATCGATAATTTCCACACACCCCATTCTATATTTCCTTGCATTCTACTCTAGATTAGAGGGTTCTTCTATGTTGTTTCTCTGGGTGCGTAGTGTGTCCTCTTCCTTATTTGCCTCTTCCTTGTGGCTTCCCTTGCTCTACTTCAAATGCTTGTTAACTATTTCACCATGTGATGGCCTTTCCTTTGTTTTCTTGGCCAAATTGTGCCGAGAGCAGTCCTCTGTGTCATCCTGCTCTAAAATGGCATTTTAGTGAAAAATTGCACCAAGCCTGCACTGAAGAAGCATAAGGGCTGCCTCGCTAGTAAAACATTAAGCCGTTATTAAAGTGGGCTATCATCATCATCATGGAGTGAACCAAACGGATATAGTTGATGCCATCGGTCCTCCATTTGCGGTTTTCGCCGTTTTGTTGCATTTCTCTCTGGTGGAGGTTCTAATGTTCTGCCTCTGTGTGGTCTTGTTTGTACTGCTTGTGGTGCATTTCTGTATTCCTCGTACTACTGGGGTGCTGTGGTGCGGAGATCACTCAAGGAGCCTGTTAGATGAAAAAGTATCTTCAAGTAATGTTCAATTGCACATTGTTTAGCATTATTGTCGGCAGTGCTACTTTAGAGATACCTTGTAGTAAGCCCTCTCAGCCATTGGCTGGGAAGAGAAGGAAGAAAAAGAGGGAAAGACGGAGAGGTTAGCAACAGCTGGCTATTGATTTGCTATTGGTGTGGATCTTCCTTTCAAAAACCCTGCAAAATAGGATGAGCAGATCCCATGGTTGTTTAAACAGATTTCACATGACCCAATGCACAATTATGCAGGAGATACATTGCATGTTAGGAGTAAAAAAACTTAAAACGTCTTCACTGTAATTTGTTTAGTCAACACGTCCTGTAGGGCATGGCCTTCCTTAGACGTCCTTGCTTTGCGATCTTTTTTATTTTTTGCTTGCTTGAAATGCGGGGAACATGTAGACTCCTGCTGCAAGTTCAAATAGTGAAAGCGGCTTACACAGCGATATGCGCACACAGAAAGGCAGTGTATTAAAAATTCATGTAACTTTTGATCCCGAATGCCGCATTGTTACTCATAAAGCTGGCTATGCCATATTTGGTGACTGTTTCATTTAATGTTGAGTCCATATGGGTATATAGATACATATATTTCTATGCTGCACCACATCAGCTTTTTGCGTGCACCAAAATCTACGCCGAAAGGTCAGATGGCTGGTCTACCACTGCATTATGCCGTATTCAGCATGAGCACACTGGCACTTGTGTGCCTGACAGGTATTGTGATTTTGTCATAAATGACCGATCTTAAGAGCTTGTTTACAGTTGTTGAATTGATGCCAATAATTTTATGACTTTTGATTTACATCCACTTGAGAGCACAGTTAATTTCAAAAGAATACAAATGCAGTTGGAATCATTTTCAGAGGCTAGATTATTTGGACGTGCTTAAACCACCACTCGCTCTTTAGAACGAATTTACGTGGGCTATTATTTTTTTCAAGGTCTGATCGGTCCTAATACGAAAACTACAGTGAAAATCAAAACAGTTTTGTTTGGAACATGTGGATACTTTCCAGCTACTTCTTTACATAGTCACTACTCAGATTGAGACATTTGTCGTAGCGTGGGACCAACTTTCCTATACCCTCGTTATAGAAGGCAGCCAGCTGTGCTTTCAGCCTATTCTGTACGCTGGTCTGCAGCTCGTCTGAGTCAAACTCCTGTACTCCTAGCTAGCATTTCATGTGAGCAGAGAGATGGTACCGTAAAAACCTGCGTATAATACGAGTGTTCTTTTTTTTTCCTATTATTAGCGTCCCGAATTTTCGCCTCAAACTATATGCGGATCTGAACAAAAATTTCAGTCAGAAATTTGTGCTAGAAGTTATGGTTTCGTTATTGCTGCGTGGCTACGGCTTGGCTTCCTTATTGCTGCATGGCTACGCTTGGTTTCGTTCTTGCTGCATGACTGCAGCATTGTTTCTTTATTGTTGAGCGCGCACCTTGGCAGCACACGTGCAAACCACGCTTCTCGAAGTGCATCTTTTTTATTCCGCATTGAAGGTCCAAGATGTCCTGACCACGAAAACTACTCGGCTGCTTTCAAGAGAAAGGTTGTTTTAGCCACACAGGACATTGGCAACAGTGCGACCGGGAGGCAGTTTGGCGTCAACGAGGGAAGCATTCGTGGATGGCATCGACAGAAGGAAGCCCTTTTCGTGTGCAGCGGAACGCAAAGAAGCTTTTGCAGCCCAAACAGTGGGACATTCCCGGAAATCGAACTTGCCCTGACAGAGTTGGTACGCCAACAGCGAGCCGCGCCTTTGGCTGTGAGCGTGGAGCTTATGCAGGCAAAAGCTAAGGAGCTTGCAAGAGAAAAAGGGCTACCAAGCTCCGCCTTCAAAGCTAGCAAGCACTGGATTTATCGCTACATGTGCCGTGGTGGATTTTCCTTATGCCGCCGAACTTCGATTTCGCAAAAGTTGCCCGAATCGCTCGAAGAGCTGCTTGTAGCATTTCAGCACCACGTTATTTCACTGCGCAAGTCCAAGAACTTCCAGCTAGGGCAAGTCGGCAATGCTGACCAAACGCCGGTTTATCTGGACATGCCATCGCTCCTCAACGTGCACGAAAAGGGCTCTAAACAAGTTTATGTCTGGTACACTGGAAACGATAAAACGAGAGTTAGCGTCATGTTGTCGTGTACGGCAGACGGACGCAAGCTCCCGCCCTATGTCGTCTTCAAGTGCAAGACAGTGCCTAAAGGTGAGGAGCTGCAAAAAAATGTGGTCGTGAGATCCCATGAGAAAGGCTGGGTGGACGAGAATCTTATGCTCGACTGGATAAAGTCCGCCTGGTGTTGGTGGCCTGGCACACTGTTGTCATTCCCGTCCATCCTCCTTCTGGACGCATTTCGTTGCCATTTGGCCGACTCAGTGAAGAGGCTGTTGCGCGAATCCGGCACTGAACTCGGCATTATCTCGGGTCGAATGACGTCTCAGCTGCAGCCTTTAGATGTTTGCGTGAACAAGCCGTTCAAGGACGCGGTCAAGTGGTGTTACGCAGATTGGATGTGCTCAGGTGAGCCTGCAGTGACGCCGACAGGGTGACTGAAGCGGGCTTTGCTAGCCACATTGTCCAAGTGGATTGTGGACGTATGGGCCAACATACAAGAGGACCTTGTGCATTGAAGAGGTGCGACATCTCGAACGCGGTCGAATCTGCAGAGGATGAATACCTCTCGGAAGATATATCCGACAAGGAACTATCCGAAGAGAGCACAGCTGAGGAAGACGGTGATTGAAGTGCAGAGTGCAATTTAAATGTTTTGCTGGAGTTTTGCTAGCTTGTTTTATACGTGGATAAAACTTTTTCCGCACTTTGCCTCCCCAAAATTTCACCTCAAACTATATGCGGGTTCGTATTATATGCAGGCTTTTACGGCAATCAGAGGGAGCCAAGTCCAGGCTATACAGTGGGTAATCAAACACTTCCCATCGAAAACACTGCAAGAGCATCTTTGTTCCAGCTGCATTGTGCAGCCATGCATTGCCATGGAGAAGGACAATGCCTGATGACAATATTCCTCTTCTCTTGTTATGAGTTGCTTTCGTAGGCATTCAAGAGTCACGCTGTACGAGGCTGCAGTGATGGTTGTGGCACGTTCTGTGAATTCCATCAAGAGAATACCATTTCTGTCCCAGAACATAGTAGCCATATACTTTCTGCTGGAGAAGGTTTGCTTGAACTTTGCTTTCGGGGAATCGAAATGCATCCACTGTTTAGATTGCTCTTTTGTTTCTTCAGTTTCGAAAGGGACCCATGTCTTATCCCCTGTGACGGTTTTATTCAAAAGATCTCCTTCATCATGGTAGTGCTGGAGAAACGTTAAGACTGCACCCTTTCGCTGTGTTTTGTGGTGGTTGGTCGGCATGGCAGCTTGAGAACTCGCCTTGCACAGCGTTTGCTGTACTGGAGTCTCACTCACAAGGTATAGAAAGCTGACCGTGAAATTTTGGGAAACGAATCACTCAACACAGAAATTGTGAACCGTCGGTTTTCTCGAATCGTGTGATCCACTCGCTGAACAAGATCATCGGATGGGACTCACTTCCTTCCCTCCCAATTGCGTCATGAATGTCTGTGCGTCCTGCTTCGAAGTTCCTGTACCATTGCCGCACTTTGCTGTCCCTCATGAAAGTGTTTCCATACACATAACTCATTCCTCAATGAATCGCGGCTGCATTGCACACCTCAGCATGCAGAAATCCAATGACAACACACACTTCAGACTTAGCAGGAGACTCTATTGTTCGACGCTTGTTTATGTGCTCACTGCTCGCACAGAATTGACAACTGCAACTTCAAGTGATCGATCAGCAAACCAGAAACACTGCACAACACATCTGCGCACAGCGTCATTGGATTTTCACTGCAGTTTTTATTTCACTACCGATCGAACCTAGAAAAAAAAAAAGTTACCCTCCTAACAACGTACCACCGTGCATGGCCAAGAGTAGTATGGACACAAAGAAGCCTCACTGCACAGACACCCACAGGAATCTTATCTGTCAACGAACACACATGCAGTAAGGTACAGCAGCAGTACTCTTGGACGATCAGTTTCAGAGATAGTTTCACTTTCGTGTGACTCGGCACTTGGCACTCCGAAATGTGCAGCCGACTGTGCTTATGGCACAGCCCGGTAGTGCTGTCAGCTGCATACACAGACAAAGTCCGTGCCCAGTCGAGTGAAACCTCGCGAAAGTGAAACTGTTTCCACAAGTGATCGCCTGATAATGCGTCCTGGGACAGTGACGCGCTGCACACAAATTGCACAGGACAATTGGCACCACGCCGTACTAGGGGGTGGGGGGGGTGTAGGTGTCCACTAGGTAGACACAGACACCACCACCCCCCTTCCAGGTTCTTGCATTTCAGTGAAGTGGTGTCGGTTTTGCTGAGTAGCAGATTACTACATACGCAAACTTCCGCGTCAGGGAAATTGGGATGAGTTGTCCACACAGCTGCCATGTCTACTGCTGTGTTCCTTGCCAAAGTTTCAAAATGCTTTGGTAATGCGTTTGCTCTGTCACACGGTCGTGCAAGAGAGCCATAATTTGTTCAGTGCATTGGAAAAAAAAACCTTGTAGTGAATATTTTGCCAAACATCTACTGTAGCATCACATTCATTTCTTTATTGGTAGTGGCAGCACATGCCAAGAGAAGTAAATTTGTACTTGGCAGTTTGCGCATACTACTGTTTTGTGTGCAGTTGTGCTGTGTTGCTGCCAAGTTTGTATTAATGAGCTCCACTGGGTTACTCCTTTTTCTGAAAAAGGAATTCTGGGGTTGCCACTGCACACTGAACTTCTATAGCCTCTTTATATCTTTATCTGTTGCAACTGCCATGTTTCTCTACGACCATGTCATCTACGTAGACTTCATCATTCCTGAAATACCTTGCTCATTGCCTTTCTTTGCATTTGAAAAACTGCTGCAACTGAAGTTGCATACTCCACCCTGACAGAACAGTCCTTTTGGTCCTTTTTTATCCTTCATCTCTTAATCCAGCAACAGCTGATTATAGGCGTATGCTTGACATTCTGAGAACCGTCTTGCCGGCAAAGTTCAAACAACTGCTCATATATGTTGAATGCTGCTGGCAGTCCCATTTTTATGTTTGGATTCACGATCTAAGTGTGGTACCAGAATGGTTTGCTGGTGTATAGTGCAGGCATTTTTTGCTGCGCTGTACCAGTCCACTTTTTTCTGGCAGCAGTGCAGTACTTTTCTTTTCATAAAGAATGTTGAGCATGCAGATGCAGAGGACACCTGCATAAAGGTTGTCGCAGATGTGTCATTCCATTGACGTAGCGGCATCTGCAGACACATGGCAAGGAACTTCTAGTTCTTAAATATTCAGAGCAGTTCATTTGAACTTTTTTTACAGCGAAGCTGTATACCTCTACCGTCCAATGAAATTTTTGTGTTGTTGGCGTGGTAAGCAAAAAATTCCCCATACATGGGCTGATCCCGGAAATAGTGCAATGCCGGGCCAACCCGCGGCGGAGGTGAAGCAGGCGTTAGCACTCCCCATACGTGGGCCAATTCCAAAGATAGTGCAATACCGGCCCGACTCGCGGCAGAGGTGAAGCAGGCGTTAAGCACTCCCCATACGTGGGCCGATCCCAAAGATAGTGCAATGCCGGGCCGACCTGTGGCAGAGGTGCAGTTCGCCGTCAAGGGGCCCATCTACACAGCTTTGCTGGTCATCCTTCTTCACAGAGTGGAAGGGTACTGATTTTTTTTGTTTTAGGAACTCCAGCTTTGTGGGCGTGTTGTCATGAAGAACGCCTTCACATTCTGACACTTTTTTCACGTGATGACAACTGAGGGCTTCAAAATTCGATGTTTTTTCAAATAAATCTGAATAAATTTTCTTACAGCAAGTGTTTTTTCGATTTTATCAGATTAATTAGGGAAGCAGAACGCTATATGTAGGATATAAAGCAAGTGTGTCCGATGTGTTGTTTTTAAATGTTTAGCTGTTGTTTTTAAAACCGTGCTGGTGTTCATGCACAGTTGTATCGTTACTTTATCCAGAATAAAATGCGGCTATCACAGTGGATTTTATGTATAGTGATATAGGCCTTTAAGGCTTATCTAGTTGGTGCACAACTGATGTGCAGCACGAAAAACTGGGCATGAGACTGCAGTACTGTACTTTCTTTTGCATGCGCACATATTCAGTGAGTGCACACTTTTGTGCTAAAACATTGCACAGCTACCTAGTGGCATGCAACTCCACAGCTTCAAACACCTTGAATGGCCATGCACAAGTTTTGGTATTGTCATGAATGCTGAAATAGGGTCTGTTGAATTTATCCTGCACATTGTGACCTAGTTTCTTGCAGTTCAGTGCCATTTTCATGCTTGTACACAACAGGCACGGCACTCCTGCAAGTGCAGGGAATGCTGTGAACTTGGTTTGCACGAAGCCTGCCAAATGAATAGTGACATGCAGACAATGTCATATTGCACTGGTAAAACAAATAGCTAGGTGCAGCACTTCCTGAACTAGCTCAAGCGCTACAGGTGAATGAAATGGGCTTATTGTGAAATTGACCACTGCAGGGTCCACGTCTTCGGGATGTTTCGGTAAATATTTATTTCAGCTGTCTGAAAAGCAAAAAAAAATATTGGGGACAAAATGTATACTTACAACATAATGTAAAAAATTGAAAGCAGTGAGCATGTCATGGAGTTCTGTAGTGCTTTTCTCCTTTTCCACAGCATTGATAGATAGTGCTGACATGTGTAAGCGCACTACAACTCTGGAACTGTTAGCATTATGAAACATGTATCTTCGTAAATATTGTAGAGTTTAAACCAAGAGCAATATCTGCTCTGTGTTTTTCAGCAATCTGCGCTTCGTGGGAACCCGAACCTGCCATGGCACGTGGGGGTGAGCGCACTAGGGCGCGCAGCAGAGTGGATAAGTGAGGCCTGTTGCCTGGGACCTTTGTGCACCATCCAGGGTCATCACTGGCCGCCTTGTGGCAATGATCGTTGTCTCCTTTTATGTAATGACATATTTTGTTTCTATTTTCTCATCTGTACAGTACTTCACCTGCACTGTAAATATTTGAAGACAATTTAAGCTGCTGTTGTAGTGCTCTCTTACTTTTGTCGCCTGAAGAGAGCGTTTTTGGGATGGGGGATGTGCGACTTCTCTCATCAGTACTGTTTTGCTTCTTGGGGTAGGTGCTTTTGTTGTCAGGCTGGAGAGCCTGTTATGAATTGCTGAGTGCTGTCCATTGTCACTAATTTGTGTCTTTATGGTTATTTTCCTTTTGTGTGCATTTTAAATTATTTTTAGAACACCCTTTCCTTTTTAGAAAGAAAAGACAAGTGCATGCATTGTGTAGGAGCTTGTTTACTTTGGCAATACGGATCCTGATGTTTTGTTTGCACCCAACTCCATCTATTACATGAATTATTGCCAACGAGAAATTAGGTTGCCTTAAGTTTATTTTATTTTGTGTATATCTGCAGTACTGTCTCGGAATATGCACTTACAGGCCTGTTTCCTCAGCAAAATAAATGCGGTTGTTCTTGAATTTTGGCTCTCTGTCCCAATAATGAATCTCTGCTGTCATTAATTGAATGACACAGCCAAATGTTCTTTTTTTTTTTTCACAATTTTGGAAAGGTGCGGCCCTTACACAGGACCGATCCTTTTCTTGGAAATGGTGCCGGCACAGCCTTGACTTCTGCACATCACATCAGAGGTCAACGCGCAGATATTGCCATCAAGTAGCGGCATGCAGAAGTACGAAGCAAACGAAAATCTGCCAATGCACACACGGCATCAGGGTACCAAATGCGCTTGCTTCTCCCTTGAAATTTTTTCCCTTAAATTTTGGGTTGCGAAATTCGGGGTGCGACCCTTACACGAGTCTATACGGTAGTTTAAAAAATGTATATGTGGAGTCTTTTCTTTTTTTGGTGAAGAATTTTTTCCCCACTTTTTCATTTAAAGCCATGCAAAAATAAGATGACTGCCTGTTTAATCCTTGAAAGTGTGTCAAGGCTGCAAAAGTGTTTTCAAATGAAATTTCAGCACATTTTCGGCATCATAGACATAAATAACACTTCACAGCATCTACTTGAAATTCTCATAATCAAATAGGTGCACCATGTAGATCATGTAAAAATGAGAACTGGTATAGTTATGCATGTGGACACTATGCATTGAACATACTACTTGAATGGTTGTCTGTGTCCACATTTCTAATGTCGTGATCTCGTTGAAACTTTACATCGGTAAACCTGGCAGCAAGCATTATAACCTGCTGAGCAGCATTAGCAAAATATTAGACAACTGCATGAAGCAAAGTTAGCAGTTTTATCGGCTGTATAAGTTGCAGTAAACATTCGCTTAGTAATCAAATTAATAGCGTGATGTCACGTGTGCACAGGCAATCTTGGACAGATTTCACTCGATAACAGAGAACACTTGCTGTCAAAATGCTGGCATGATGAAGAGTATAAATAGAAACGAGCGAACATTTTCAATGCATCTCCGAAACTTGAGATTACGCAATCTCCAGCACTAGGCTTCCAAAAATACAGCACACACGAAGCCATCACCCATCTTGGCTCGCCCAAGCTTTGCACCCACCGGACGTTACCTCCAAGACAAGGGCGTGTGGGCTGTGTGGACAGCCATGCATAGACAGCCAAGCTAGTGGAGGAGACGCACCCGCCTGCACCCCCTAGCACATGCTTGATCCTGTGACCTCCAACATTGTGCACGCAGGAAGACTGCACTCGCCAAGCCACCTTCCTTCTTAGATCACCCTCACACATTTTCCCTCCCACCCACAGCATACTACGCATGAGGCATGATAGGATCTTATCGCACCTGAACTTTATACGAAATATCATGGTGGCGATAATGGTGAAAATTTGCCTTGATTGGTCCCTATAATTGCGCAATAAAAAGATCCAGATTCGGCAGCCATGAGTCAATTACTGCGCCAAGCAACTCCACTCCCAAGCCAAGGAAAGCATTGAGTAAGTTTGCTGGGTTTGAAATATAGAGATTAATGAAGAAAAGGAAAATGAAAGTGGATGAAAAGATAACTTGCTGCCAGTGGGAGCCAAACCCACAACCTACACATTACGCATGTGTTGCACTGTCAATTGTGCTACAGTGACGGCTTGCGCCACTAATCAGTACATTCATTATGGTGACGGCTATCAATCTGGCCACTATTTTGGGTATTTATGTGTACTAGGTTTAGCCCTGGGAGTCTTTATTGGGCCGTGTACATGTACTAGATTTAGACCTGGTCAAAAACTTCTTCGGGCATGCAGGTAATTACAAATACTGTATAGACTCGTGTAAGAGCCACACCCTCCAACTTGGCAGCCCGAAATTTGAAAAAAAAAAAAATCTAATGGAGAAGCAAGCGCTACTAAATGGCGAGAGCTGCACGTTGACCTCTGATGCAGTGGTGCATCCTTTGGATCTGGGGCGTGTAAAAGTCAAGGCTGCGCCAGCACCATCGGGACCAAAAGGTTCAGGCATCTTGTGCATCTTGTGAAAAGTGTTATGGCGCTTACTCGAGTCTATATGGTATACATACTATTCTGCATACCTTATGCTATATTCTACATAGTACCCACACCGGTTCAGACATTTGTCCCATCGCAGCACTAAATTTGAGATGCCCCCGTCATAGAAATTGTCCGACTGTCTGTGGAACCACCGGCTTCGTTGTTGCATTTCAATCGCTGTCGTGCCAGGAACTTCTTCAGCGGACCAAAAACATAGAAATCACTGGGGGCGAGATCTGGACTGTATGATGGGTGGTCCATACACTCCCAGTGAAATGACCGAAGCTTGGTGGTTGGCGACGCATGCGGCATTTCCGAATGCTCATTGTTGTGCAAGTCTTCACAGAATTTTGTGAACTAACACCGCCACCTCACATTTCTCAAAGCGAGACACCTTTTACCATACGTGGGCTGCATTTCCCTGCGGATCCCAATGGGCGTTCGTCCCTTGCTCCATAGAAAATGAATCACACTTCACTGCTCATACGCCAAGGACGTGTGAAGCCCAACCGCCATCTTCAGCAACTGACTGCAGTGCCATGACGCAGAGCTACCAGCAGATAAGGCAGGATCAGTCGAAGACAGGTTCATCACTGGGAATAGATATGTTCACTATGGATTTAGAGCCATAATTTTGCTAATAAAAAATAGGGGCAAAGACTTTGTGATTCGCCCTTGTATAAGCACCTTTCTTGTGCCTTTGTCTGTATCTTCCTCATGTTTTTCTGTAGTTTTCTTCTTACTTGGTGCCATTCCGCTAAGCAATATCATGGTTATATAAAACATTACTTGCTAGAGTGCCCAGTATATATAGAAGAGCACAACATTCTCCTTGATGAACTAAACCATAAGGTGGCTGTGTGTACTGCCGTGGAGGAATTGATCTTTCCACAAGGACACTGAATTTTCTGGAGAGGTGCTTCACAAATTTTTTTTTAAAATAGCGACATATTCAACAAGTGGTGAAGTTTAACAAGTAATGATAAACATCACCAATCCATAAATGCAGTTGATAGTCTCATTGGATATGGGGTAAACCTGGGCAAGTGGTAGAGTTCTACATCTGTATGCTGTGATAATCTGTTGATACCTATACCTGCATGTCTCCACACCTTAAAAGGAGATGCTCAGGTGGAAAATTGCTAGCATGCCTCTACAAGGCCACATCCAGCCATTGCAGCACCATCCTTTTCCTTCTTCACTTCTCTGTAGCTGACTTCTAAAATTTCTTTTTTGCCAACTCTTCACTTTCCTCTTGTTATGCTTGTCTACTCAGGCACCTGACCAGTGGTATGTCACCATTCTTCAGGATTGCCCAAGAGTCTATTCAATGCTGCATGCCCAGTTGCATATATCCAGCTGCCGAAGTTGTCTATTCTGACATACGTAGTGACTCATGCCCACTTGTATATATCCAATGGCCGAAGCTGTTTATTTGCGCACTTACCCAGTGGCACATATCCAGTGCCCATGTTGTATAATTGGCAAGACACCTGCAGCCAATCTGCAAAGGGGAAAGAGAAGCAAAAAAAGTTTTGCTTTAAAACAAGGTGTATATTACACAAATGCAACCAACTCACTATTGTTACTGCCCTCTTCGGTGACTCAAGGTATACTATATTACAAACTTGAGAGCAATAAAAATTTGCCAACTCTAAATATTGCTTTAAATTCGAAACCTTCAGATGAAAATGTAGAGCATATTGAGCAATATCCAAATAATTTCTTTCCTTGATAGCCGCTGAGATATTAAATTTTCGGGGCTTCATAGAAAGCATGTGAGACATGAAAAAGTGGACGTGACTAGATGCATCTGTGCAGCAACGTAGTGCCCTCAAACAACCTGCTGTGGTGGCATAGTGGCTTTGGCATTATGCTGCTGAGCCCGAGGGCGTAGGATCAAACCCCGGCTGCAGCGGCCGCAATTTGACGGGGGTGAAATGCAAAAACGCCCATGTACCGTGCATTGCATGCACGTGCACATAACGAACCCTAGGTGATCAGATTTAACCCGAAGTTCCTCACTATGGCGTGCCTCACAATCGTATCTTGGTTTTGGCATGTAAAACCGCAGAATTAATTTTTTTAGTGCCCTCAAGCATGCTTTGAATTAATGATTCATGCTGTATGCAGACAGGATATATGAACAGGCTGTGACCAATGGAGGTGAACCGGAGACAGTGGTCTTGGCTTCCACTTTTGCCATGATAACTTGTCTGATGGAGCAAATGGGGCCATGGGATATAGCAATAAATAGTTGATATGACAGTTGTTTTTATTTTTGCTGCCGAGAGACTGCATTAGCAGTGAAGAGGTTTTGGCAGCAGATGACGATGCATCCAAGTTGACTGCTGCGGCTGTCGTTTCGGAACCACCACTTTTGCTTGCGGTCTATTCATATGTTCAGACTCTGTGCAACACAGATACTCCATTCAAAACTTGTATGATAACACAGCTGTGGTTGCTTGTAAGCGCCTAGTTACTAATGTGGCGAATTGGGCATGTTGGTACATATTTGAAAAGGCGGCATCACAAAAAAGAAAGACACGGACGGAGACAGGATGGCAAGGACAAGCGCTGATTTTTGCAGGTCTCTCACAGATCTCTCATGGTTTATCTTTATGGAAAGGAATTGTTTTGATATTTTTCCATACATCTACAACTTTTTCATTGATAGTTTAGTGTTTAAATCAGTACTTTAAAGGTTGGTGATCTAATTCTTTAAATCTCTTAATTTGCCCCTCAGATTTGGCCATCTTTAACAAACAAACGTAGCATATACTTGGCACACTGACGATCATGTCTGCCAAGTATAATGGCACTGCATGCCATGAAAACAGCTGAAATTTGAAACCAAACACCGTGCTCCACTTTTGGGGCAGCCCACTCCCAGGCACAGAGTCACGGTGACATGCGCACATGCCTATTCGCAGAATGTGCTTCGTCACTCACTGTGACCAATCATTCAATGCGGAAGGCGCAACGCTGCAAGAAACGAGGCAAGGCTCAATGCTGCGGTAGGCCCCTTCGCTCTGGTAAGGGAGAAGGTTGGGAAGGCGCACCAATTGGGAACGCTGCTAGAGGCACAGGGAAAGTGTCTATTGACAGTGACACTCACGTCCTGCCGGCATGGTAACAGGACAGTTAATTTATTGCATCTCCATCCAGACTCCTGAAACGAGTGACCAACCGGCGAGGGGGTATGAAGGAAGAAAGCCTCATCCGCCTTGTCCAATCTTTTATCGTCTGTCACATTACTTATGTTGCACCCTTTCTCAACTGGTACAAAGCTGAAAAGACTAAACTGGACATCATCATTAGAGGAGCCTATAAGCAGGCCTTAGGACTACCCAACCACACCAGCACGGAACTTCTACTACAATTAGGTATCCACAACACGCTGGACGAGTTAATCGAGGCCCAACGTCGATCTCAACTAGAGCGGCTTACTCTCACGGAAACGGGCCGCAGCATTCTAAACAAGCTTAATATCACCTACCACCGTCAACATGGAGACAAACACCCAATACCACGCGACATTCAGCAATGGATACACGCTGACCCTATTCCGAAAAACATGCACCCAGACTACAACAAAGAACGCAGGAAGGCACGAGCTACTTCCCTCATCAAAGCTTACGCCAACACCGCGGGCGTCACCTTTGTCGACGCAGCTGAGTACCAAGATGGACGGCGCTTTGCGGCGGTTACCACAGTAGGCGGCTTGCTCCGACATGCTGCCAGCATCATTACCAAAAATGCCGAGACGGCCGAGGAAGTGGCCATCGCCCTGGCCACTCTTGACCCAGCCTGTCGCACCATACTGAGTGATTCTCGCGCAGCTGTCAACAACTACATCAAAGGTCGTATTTCTCATCAATCACTCCGTATCTTACGACAAGCCCCGCATTCGCCTGAAAATCAAATCACCCTCGTCTGGATCCCAGCACACGCCGGCGTTGTCCTTCTGCACCTCACCAACCTCAACGAGGTTACACACTCCGTAGCACGAGGACTAGTCAACCGTGCCGGAGACGGTGCAGGTGCACCCGCAGGACGCGACCGCCTTACAAGATACAACGACCTTGTAAAGTCGTTTTACCTCGCAAGAAGAACCTTCCCCACCCCTCACCGCAAGTTAAACAGGGCACAGGCAACCACCCTTCGCCTGTTACAGACGAATACATACCCCTCCCTCACACGCTATCACACTATATACCCCGACATCTACCCGAGCCAGACGTGCAAGGTCTGTAAAACTGAATCGGCAACACTCCCCCACATGCTATGGGAGTGCAAAGATCAATACCAAGACCTTAATCCCGTGACCCTCTCGTCGAGATGGCACGCCGCCCTGCGCAGCTCCCATCTCGACGACCAACTCTGGGCGACCCAGCAGGCCTACGAAGCGGCGAAGAGGCAAGACCTCGACGTCCCATCGTGGGAGGCCTAGGCCCAGCCAACTGAACTGCTGGTCGTCATTAAAGTTTACTCTCTCTCTCTCTCTCCAACAACGCACAGACTTGAAAAATTATTGCGGTAAAATGCTTCTTAGACTGCTTTACAGTTTCCAGTGTATAATCGAAATTTGCTACGGGACCTGGTGACTGGCCCTTTAAAAATGCAGAACAATTAATATTTTACTTTATTTTCCATAGTACAGATGTTGCCTACTTGAGTAAGCTTAAATGTTGACCAGTAAATAAAACCTACGTTGTATTCCAAAGAAACAAATGGCTCAATCTAGCAAGCTTTAAGAGCACTTTCTTGCTCCATTAGAATGGCCCTAAATTGAGAAAATACTTAGAAACCCAGAACCTTGTACTAATACATGCTGGTGCTGAGGTCCTGGCATGACATTTTAAAGTGAAGTTTGGTCTTAATATTTTTCTGTTTTGTTTTTCGTAACACTTACCTTAAAGAGGAGGAGGAGGAAAAACTTTATTTGCTCTAATTGGTTAGAAATTAGCGGTGGCAGATGCGGTCGGCCGTCTTCACGGTCTTCTTCCCCATCTGCGCAGGGTCGACGCCCCTATTCCAGGGCACCACTGAGGGTGGCTACTCGGCGAGCGTGCCTTACTAGTCCATGCTGGACTTTCGGGTCGCTGCTGGAGAGCACCCTCTCCCACTGCTCCGCACTCGGGTCTTTTATTTGAAGGAATTGTTGATTCTGAACGCATTCCCATGTAATGTGATATAAGGTGGGCTTGGCGCCGCACCAGGGGCAAATGTCTCTATACTGGGTGGGAAACATCTTGCTTAGTGTGTTTAGGTTTGGATATGTTCCTGTCTGCAGCCTCCTCCAAGAGGTTGCTTCATGCTGATTTAGGCTGTTGTGGGGTGGAGGGTATTTGATTCGGACCCCCTTATAGTAATTCAAAATGTCTGAGTAGCTTGGGTTGACTGGTATGGGTTCCTCAGGGTCGGTGCTTGTGGCCGCTCGGTTTGTGTGCTCTCGAGCTGCCTTGTCCGCCCTTAGGTTCCCTTCTATTCCAGCATGTCCCGGTACCCAGAAAATTGTATGCCTGACTTTGTTGTTAGCCCTGCAGGAGCGGAGGATGTGAAGCGCTCTGCGTCCTATTCTGCCGTTCATGTAATTCCGACACGTAGTTTGCGAGTCGGTGAGTATTGTTAAAGACCTTTCGGATCGGTAGCCCTCCACTGCCGCTAGAGCTACGGCTATTTCCTCAGCTTCCGTTACCGAGCAGTCCTTCATTGACGCGCTGCTGATCTCTTTGTAGTCCTGGCTTATTACTATCGCAGCTGTCTTTACTATGTTTGTGCCTCTTAAAGAAAGATTGAAAAGAACACTTCATCAGTGTAAACTTATTTTGTGCCGCTCTTTAGTGCCCTCGTTTCTTCTTAATCCAATGCACAAACTAGCCCAACAATGTGTTTTACTTCCTGTTTGAATGATACACCTGAACTGACATAGCAGCATAAGTCCCAGTTGCATGTTCGGAGGACAGGACCTTTTCATAATGAGAGATAACTTTAGTGCTTGGCTCTAGGTCAAATAAGTGGCTTCAAATGGGTGCTTATATATTCTGCTAGTCATACACAAGCATCTTTTTAAAGCAAACTCCAATTTTGTATGACCCACTGATAAAAAAAAGCCTTTATTTTAATACTACGATGTTAAAGTGGGCAGAATTTATATCAAATTGGAAAGATATTTATTTTGCTTTCAACAAGGATGGACTGTGTCTGACAGAGAATAAAAACAAGCAAACATAATATGAACAGACAAATTTCCGGCAATATTTTTGTGTTAGTTTAGATAATTATGTTAACTAGTGTATATATCCTGGACATGCCTATTTATGGACAGCCAGCGGACGTTCAAAACGGGATGTCCCATGGACATCCCGTTCGGATGTTCTTAGGACATCCAAACAGGATATGGACTTCTCCTGTATGTCCCATGGACGTCCGTGTTGGATATCCGGATGGATGGACGTTGGGACTTATGGTGGACGTCCCACGAATATCCGTGGTTACTTGGTGTATGGCCTTGTACACACACATACATTATGCTAAGCAGATCGAGGTATTGCTTTATTACAACAACCTTCAAACAGCAATTAATGTATGGTGGAAAGCATTATGCAATGCTGTGCCCCTGGCCACACAGCCGCCACTGCACCTCCTGTCGCGTGTCTCTCTACGTCACACTCGGCCACAGCTACAGCTACCTATGCCAGCTACTATATCCATTGTTATATCATAGTCGCTCTCACCCCACGACATACCTCTGAGCATGGAGGACGGAAAAAGGTAGGAGGAAGCATACCCCAACGCGATTGAAGCTAAACCTGGTGGCCCAACACGTGATCGCAGGTCAACGTGCGTGGCTGGTTTTAGTGTTCCCGCTCTGCAGCCGGAGCCACGACAGGGCAGCTGAATAAGTGCGCACCGAATAAAAACAACTGGCGTAGCTACTGGGAACTAAACGTCTCAGAAATAAATCTCCATTCTTGCTCCGTGATCTCGACGCAAGAGGAGACATGCTGGGCCACAATTCTGGCCTCACGGAGCGTTCGCTTGCCAAGACTGGCTGCGTGACTTAATGCTGTAGTAATGCTCCCTCCTATACATTTCCTTCCTCCATGCCTCTCAACCTTGCTGTATCTCTGAGCGACGCTGAAGTCAGTTTTGAACTGTGTAATGGCTATCACGTTTAAGCCCTGGCGAGGACACACTTCGTGCCTTGAGGCATAGAATAAAGAAACTTCGATCGCGATTGTCTCCTCTGAGCAAGCTGCAAGAGGGAGCCAATTGGATTCGAGAACTTCGATCTGGATAGAGTTCGATCGCGATCGAAAGTGGCCATGTGACACTGGCAGCGGCGTAGCCAGAAATACGTTTCGCGGCGGCATTTGATCGGAGACGGGGAGGGGAAGAGAATGGGGACAGGGAGCTTTGGGAGGCCGGCAGGCCGAATAAAAAATTTTAAGGGAGGGGTGCCACCCTGTGCAGGCAACTTCACTAGGCACCGTTATTAAACTCTATGGCTATCGGGATCGTCCTAACCATAGAGTTTCATGTCCTAACCACGCCTTTCAGTGTACTGCCTCTGGGATCGGTAATCGCAAGGCTTGGGGGTAGAGCATATATAATTGAGCATTAGCGGCGAGAATTTGGAGTGGCGCCCCTCTCGTAAGTGTCGTCACGGTCAGGACGCCACTCGCTCCCGCTCGGTCGGCTGCCGCGCGCGCTCGTTTTCTTGGTATTGGCGGCTTGAGCCGTACTTCCAGAAGGTTATTTCGGATTATTTCTGGTGCCATGCGTGGACCGCAGTTTCTTCTTTGAAACTGCGTGAGTCATGAAAATTTGCGACTTGGATATCGCAAGCTATGTAGTGCTGAAGGGGTCTACTGGTCTTGCAATGCATATATGCACCCTGTCTGTTCACAAATTTTGCTTAATAAAGAACGTCTGCAAGTTCAACACGCGAAGGTATGTATGATGCTCCTCTAAACACTTAACATTCCCTTATTACTGAAGTATGCGAGACATAGCATTTTACATGGAAGAAATACCTTGATATTTGGTGTCAACATTATAAATCCTTGTTAGAAGGACACTGCCCAGCGAAGCTTTCATCATAATTCTTATCACTCTGGTGAGTTGTTTTAGTCAAATGTGGCAACTGTATTAAGGCCTAAATGGAAGAGATAGGCGCGCATTTTGTGTAAAGAAGTTTGGTACTACTTTCACCGTTCTCTGAAATAGGCACCCAGAAACGCGCATTGGCTGTTAACACGACGGCGCATCGTGTATAGTATATATATATATATATATATATATATATATATATATATATATATATATATATATATATATATATATATATATATATATATATATACGCGCGCGCGCACACACACACACACACACACACACACACTTCACGAACACCATAACAGCAATCGCATGAAAGAAAATTTCGTGGTTAAGATCGAGAACCATGCAATCGCCTGCAAGCGATGATATGTGTCATAGTGGCCCTCACTATATATCTTTTATCGACGGTATGCATGGCACACCCCTCCCGCAGCGAAACAACCGACTGTCGTTATGGCGATCGAGGCGCGCTTTGTTCGCGAAACCCAGCATTTCACTACAACTTCGAATTGAAACCATGAAGTAGCTCTTTACAGCTCCAATTACAATGTCTGTAGCATACTCGATCGAGGCACTGTACGTAGTGCTGCCTATACACTGCCTCCACTGCATCCTGGCTCAACATGTCTCGATCCTGCGTTGTTTAATTACACGAACTATTTGCTTCGTCAACGCATAAAAAAAAACCTCGCGTACCCGCCTCTTAAAGAAGACACCACAATTAAGTCTCACATGAACACTTGACCTCCACTGGGGAACATGCAATGATATCTTGAATATGTGCAACACTACTAATGAATGGGCCTTAGGCTTCTTGCTGGCTGCAGCTAACCGGTCCAAAAGGCATATTTCACTCAAATATTTGACCGCAGCAGCCTCTGTCAGTTCTCCAAACAGATTCGCCTGTTTCTCAAGCAAGAAAAACACCAGTAAATTGCTCAAGTGAGTTGAACGTGTAGCACAGATAGGGAATAAATATTGATACATTCCTTTCTATGTGCTGCAAACAGCTGTAAACCGCAATCGGCCTTGCTTCAAGTTACCGCCACTTAAATTTAACCGGTGAAGAACGGCCTAATTTTGAGAACCAGTTAGAAACGCAAGTGGTGCAGGCCGAATCTAAACTGCAGTGGTAGTTAAGTCCTCGTGTTATTGCCGAGGGTTTCTGTGAAGAAATAGAAAATTCGATATTATGCCGTGAACTATTCGTCGTGAGCAAACATATTTTAGCGGGTTAAAATTAAGATAAACGTTATAGAAGTCATATATATAGTCAGCGTTTATTTGTGACACGCATATTGCATCATGGTGGGTATGGAATCTTAACTATATTCTTATGTGCTGTGCTTTTTCGTCTATGCTTTTATTATGCACATGAGCTACCACTGGAAAGTGTAGATCCGCGCATGAAAAACCCGTAATGGGCTGGTCTGAGCTCCCTCGGGTGGCACTATAGCGTTGCCTTCGAGAAATATATTGTCGTCTAGGAAATAAACTCCTTGATTACATTTTCGCGAACGAAGACTTCGTAAAATATATATTTGAGAGGCCCGTCATAAGTATACAAGCATTGGCAACGAGAGTGAACAAACGGAAACACGGCAGAAGGCGTCCGGACACCGCCCGAACTGCAGCAGACGACAGGCGCGAGTCCGTGCCCTGACGTCACGCGAGCGGCGCTCGCAGCGCCCCTCTAGGTCGTTCTCGGGGCTAATAGAAAGTGAAGGCAACTTTGCATTTTTTTCGTTAAAAATCAGTCAAGTAAGTGTTACATTGAACGGCGTAGACTCCAAAATGCTATCTTTCTGCGAAATTTGAGCAAGGACAACGCAGCGTTACCCGCAACATCTTTTTTCGAATATTTGTTTGATACATGTCCCTGTACGTGAGCGGAGCCTCGTGTCATATCTCGGCTCAAGTCATAGAGCCGTTGAATGCATTTTATGTTAAATGACGAAAGTGGCGTTTCACTGGTTCAGATGCATGGTACTCGTAATATTTTTGAAAGCGTTACTGAAAGTGTAGACGTGTAAGTTGTGTGGTGGCGCGCTGCGCGCGTGATGTCATGACGGTCATGACCATGTGATCACAACAATGGCGAAGGAATTGACAGGTACGGTTTCGAGCCAATTTGGCGAACGCGTACATATCGACTTATACTATCCTACAGACTCGTTCTCGTGCTTGTGATGAGCGCCTAACTTTCTTGTCTAATGATGCGATGTTTTTCTTAATTCGGTCATTTATTTGTTTCTTTAAAAATCAAATGATATTGTCAGCTTGAACACGAATGCAGACGATAGTTGCTTTCTATCTAAACCTCTACTGAGCGAATACAAGTTTGTAATTGGTAATGCAGTCTTGATATATTGCATGTGGCTACTGTTTGTACGAGCTCCGTACGTCCTCTATATTTCAGGAGACGAGAAAGAAATGCTGCGGAAAAAAAATCAGAGAAAAATGTTAAAACAGTTTTACCAGGGCTCAGCAGAAGCTGCTGATGCTGGGTTTAACCCGTACGACATCAACGGATCAGATTTCAACCCTGACTTGTACCTTAACAAGGTAACACCTTCAACATACGTTGCTAATTTTTCTCCAGTATGATATTAGGACTATATATATGGACGTCACTTGATGCGCATGAGCTCTATACGTAGGTTTGTTTCTCTCTGTAGCTGTTGAAAGAGTGTACACTGACCGATTTGATGGATAAAGAACAAGAGATTTACAAGCAGATTCAAGCACTGGACGGGGAAATGCAGACACTCGTGTACGAGAACTACAACAAATTTATTAGCGCTACAGATACCATTCGCAAGGTAACAACAAAATTTCTAGGATATTTGAATTTAACTTTACCAACTTACATGCCTTAGATGGCCACTCATTTTATTTTAACAGATGAAAAATGATTTTAAGAGGATGGAAGAAGAAATGGACCACCTTTCATCGAATATGGCGACAATTGCGAAGTTCAGCAGCAGTATTGCTGGAACATTGCAAGGAAGAAGAGAGCAAATGATCAAGCTCTCGAGCACCCATTCTCTTCTGAAGAAGGTAGTTAACGAAGTTAGTTTTTTTCATAGTGTGGAGCATGCCGTGCTTTTATTTTTTCTATTTCAGCTTCAGCTGCTGTTTGAACTACCACCACGACTGAAAGCCTGTATTGAGAATGAATCCTATGAGGAGGCAGTAACGTATGCTTGTTGACAGAGTCTTGTGGCGGTATGTTAATGCCTGCAGGCACGAATTGTTTTCTTTGCAGATACTACACAAAAGCTCAGAAAGTGCTTAAGCAGTACAAGCACATGCCGTCATTTTCTGGAATACACGATGACTGTGCTGCTATTGTAGAAGTGCTCAGGGAGCGTCTGCGAAAGAAGTTCCACCAACCAGAGGTAACTACATTTAGTGATATAGCTGAATGAAAATTTTGACCAAATTGTTTCTTTGCAGGTTACCAGCAGAGAATTGTCTGGCGTTGTGGAACTTTTATTTCAGCTGCGTGAGCCAACAAGCTCTCTGTGCACTGACTACCTCCTAAAGTATGCTTTCTCATCACAAAACTTTGTTCACTTCACTAGATTATTGTCCATTCTGACAGAAGAACATTTGCAGTGCACGTCGCCCATTGGACAAGGACATCAAAGAATTGCAACGTCAGGTGCAGATGTTGGTAGACCCTACTACCCAAGGAACAGTAGAAAGAAATGGAAAAGATGCATTGCTTGATCTCCCCATGGTGAGTCATAGTATCACATGAGAAAAAAAATACTTTTGTTTGTTGTGTAGTTGTAACTGCACATGCATTGCATTCTGTTGCAGCAATCTGCTTCAGCTTACTGAGGCTTGATGGATTGTTTGTGATAGTCATATTTTTTGCTTACCCCTTGGAAGAAAGTTTTATATGTTGTCCACTTCACTACATTGGGAAGCTTGAATTTATAACATGCGCAAAGTGACGGGGCAGCATCTTGCAAGAAGTCCATCATGCAGGTGCCACAAAAATTTAGCAGCGGCCTTTGAGGTTTGTCTGGATTGAGCAAGTACCAGCAGTGTAGTTTCAAAAGATTCCACACTCTGTTTGTAGTATATTGCACTTGCTGCCATTTCTGGCATAGCTTTTGTGGGTTGACAACCAATCAGTGATGTGCTTTGTGCAAATTTGTTCTATACATTCTGCAGAATTGTACTTTGTGAGGCCATGATCCCTTGTTTCAAATGCAATACTAGGGTCTTTTGTAAGGGTTCTTTTCCTCCAATGCTGTTCTTCCATTGCATCTTCCATTCGATTGAGTGGCTGATCCTTGCAACAGCCACAGCATGGCTTCTGCTTGTCTCTGCTAATTAATGGGGCTATGTTGCACTTCAGTGCACAAAGTATTTCTCCTCCCGAAAGCTTTAGTGAATGCATTACCATGTTTAATTACATGTTTTCCACGCTACCTCATTCCATTAGCTTTGACAAAGGGATTGTTTTTCCATTCTCACAATACCTGCAGCCAGTAATTAGTTTGTGCACATGCTTTGAAATCGTGATTCATTTCTTTTAATGAATAAAGGTGACATGACTGACTTTACACTACACTGAGATTTAATAATTAGGAGAGCAGACTAGAACTAATGTAAATGGTTATTCTCATTAATTTTTTTTAGTAGTCTGTACCAGTGTGACAAATTTATGCAACATGTTTACCATCTGTCCACCATAATTTGTGAAAGAAGGGGACAGGAAGACAAGCTATAGGGGTCAACAAGGATGCATATCTTTACAAGTTTTATGCAAAAATAATATATCATCATTGCCTACAAGATTGCTCTGCAGCTTGTTTAAAAATTGTGGGACACAACACTGGTGAGAAGTTGTTTGGAAAGCATATTTTTAATTAGTTTATTTTTTAAGCTTTTTAAGGAATAAATTTAAGAGCTAAGTACATATTTCTTTATGACAATTATAAACATCAAGGAGCTGAGAAGCTGAGCAGGTGTGTTGTCAAGATTGTAACTTGCATAGGTAATAAAATTAACAGCCTTTTTTCTCCCTTTCAGCATATACTGGAATTCACAAATATGGCATGTAACTGCATTATCACTGGATTGTGCAACATTATTGAATCCTACACTGACTTATTCATCAACCGGTTGCCTCTGGAATACTATGAAAAGTACGTAAAAAAGCCATTTAGTAGATTACAAATGCATAAAATGCTCTATTGTTTCGTGTATTGTTGCTTTTCTTGGGGTCGCACAGCATATTTAGTGGGTTGTACTAGCAAGAATAACTGTTACCAAGGTACATTCACAAACTAGAATTTTTCTTATGGGTGCACGATCACAGGAGCTTCAAGCCATAGAACTGCTCTATAAGGACAGGAGTGTCCTCTTCTCAGTGGTAATCTTCACCACGGCACATGTGCCTATCCTATCGGGTTTCTGAGATATGTAGGAAAAGAGCTCTTTGTTTTCCTTTTTAATATGTTCCAACTGTACAGCCATAGGCAAATGAAATGTGAACAAGGAATTACAAAGTACAGGGTGCAATAGGTATTAGAGCACAAAGCTTAAAATTGCCATAGGCCTTAACATTGGCATTCTCTCTCTCTCTAGGTGCGTAACTTCAACTCTTTTGTCGACTCATCATCATCATCATCATCGTCATCAACCTATTTTAAGTCCATTGCAGGATGAAGGCATCTCCCTCTAATCTCCAATTACCCCTATGTCGTGCTAACCGATTCCAACTTGTGCCTGCCACTTGCTGAATTTCATCACCCCACCTATTCTTTTGCTGTCCTCGACTGCGTTTCCCTTTTCTTGGCACCCATTCTCTAACCCTAATGGTGGACCATTATGGTTAGAGAATGGGTGCCCTATGCATTACATGCCCTGCCCAGCTCCATTTCCTTCTCTTGATGTCAATTAGAATATCGGCTACGCCCGTTTGCTCTCTGATCCATACTGCTCTATTCCCGTCTCTTAACGTTATGCTTAACGTTCTTCGTTCCATCGCTCTTTGCGTGGTCCTTAACGTGTTTTCGAGCTTCTTTGTCAGTCTCCAAGTTTCTGCCCCATATGTCAGCACTGGTAGAGTGCACTGATTGTACACCTTCCTTTTCAATGATAATGGTAAGCTTCCAGTCAGGAGCTGAGTATGTCGGCCGTGTGCACTCCAACCCAATTTTATTCTTCTGTAAATTTCCTTCTCATGATCAAAGCCCCCTGTGAGTAATTGACCTAGGTAAACGTATTCCTTTGCAGATTCTAGAAGCTGACTGGCGATCCTGAAATCTTGTTTCCTTGCCAGGCTATTGATTGTTATCTTTGTTTTCTGCATATTAATCTTCAACCCCACTCTTGCACTCTCTCTGTTAAGGTCCTCAATCATTTGTTGTAACTCGTCCCCAGTGTTGCTGAACAGGACAATGCCATCTGCAAACCAAAGGTTGCTGAGATATTCACTGTTGATCCTTACTCCTAAGCTGTTCCAATTTAATAGCTTGAATACTACCAAGCATGCAGTGAATAGCATTGGAGAGATTGTATCACCTTGTCCGACCCCTTTCTTTATAGGTATCTTCCTACTTTTCTTGTGCAGGATTAGTGTAGCTGTGGAATCTTTGTAGATATTTTCCAAGATATTTACGTAAGCCTCCTGTGCTCCTTGATTACGTAATGCCTCTATGACTGCTGGTATTACTACTGAATCAAATGCCTTTTCGTAATCTATGAAAGCCATGTAGAGAGGCTGATTCTACTCTACAGATTTTTTGATTACCTGATTAATTACATGGATGCGATCCATTCTACAGTATCCCTTCCTGAAGCCAGCCTGTTCCCTTGGTTGACTGAAGTCAAGTGTTTCCCTTATTCTGTTGGAAATTATCTTGGTGAATATTATATACAATACTGGAAGTAAGCTAATGGGCCTATAATTTTGCAATTCTTTAACGTCCCCCTTTTTGTGGATTAGTATAATGTTGGCATTCTTCCAATTCTCTGGGACCCTTGAAGTCGTGAGACATTTTGTATAAAGGGCTGCAAGCTTTTCAAGCATAATATCTCCTCCATCTTTGATTAAATCGACTGTTATTCCATCTTCTCCTGCCGCATTTCCTCGTTTCATATCTTATAAGGCCCTTCTAACTTCCTTGCAAGTTATAGAAGGAGCCTCTGTGACCTGTTCATTGCTACTTTCAAGGGAGGTATCCTGGCTGCTCTGGGTATTGTATAGGTCAGTATAGAATTCTTCCGCTGTTTTCACTATATCTTCAATATTGCTGATGATATTACCCTGCTTATCTTTCATTGCACACATCTTGGCTTGTCCTATGCCGAGTTTTCTTCTCACTGATCTCAAGCTGCGTTCGTTTATTACTGCTTCCTCAGTCTTTCTTACGTTATAATTTAGAATATTGATGTGTTTGATGTGATGTGAATATTGATGCAATAGATGTGTTTTACTGATTGCAATGGGTTACACACTATAGAATGATTTCTAAACGGTTCTTGCCTCGTAGTTCCGGAATCTCACATATGCAGTCGACCGTGAACTTTGCTAGGTAAAAGGCGTTTCGACCACCTCTGACAGCGCATAAAGTGAGAAGGGGCAAAATAATGGTGGAACTGATCGGTTCTCTCACCCAAAAGGCAACGATACATGGGGTACCTCCATCTTGTGCTGCTTTGAAGGTCGAGCCAAGGAGAAAGGAAAAGCTGCTCTGTCACATACATATACGTGTATATATGCGGAAACTTTCGCTCACAAGTGAATCGGAAGACTGCGACATCTTACAAATCTTACATCTAGGGCATTATTTCAAGGTAGTCACTTCCATTCTGACACAGGAGGTAAATCTTTGTTGTAGTCACCTTACCTGCCAACCACGTTGACTTGGAAACCACCAACTTCTTAAATATGACAAAATCCTTTGTTTTCTGGGTGAGTTATGGCTAATTGTGATCTGTGACAAAGAGAAACAAGCACTTCCTGTGGTCAGACATCACTCAAGCGGTTGAGTTTTTCATGCAGGAAGAGGACATGATCAGTCAGAGCTCTGAAATGTCAATGATGGCTATTGCTGAGCAGCAGCTTCAGAGTGCAGAGCCAACAGTCAGGATTTTTGTGCACGAGGTTATTAGGTGCTATTTCTAAGTAATGAATTTGCTTCCCCCTTCAATGCCTGAAAAATCCACGAGTGGGTGGGTTTGAAATTCTGCAAATACGTAGCCCTCAATGTGGCATACTAGTGCAGTGTATATTAACCTGCTATGTGTGGTGGGCGACACTAAGAGTGAGGCTAGTGAACAACCACGCAGTGCTAAAAACTTGCTAAAGTCCGGTTATTGTGCAAGTGCTGGCCAATATCAACATGCAATATCATAGACCGCTACCATATCAAAGCCGCTACCATAGGCAAATTGAAGGTACAGCTTTATTGGGCCCTAGGAAGCAATGTGGAACAAATTTTTGGACAAACGTGAGTTAAAGGGGAAGTTCGAAGCTACGCTACCAACCGTAATGTTGCATGCCATAAAATTGACGAGGAAGGATGTACAGGGAGCCGAGATCGAACCGGAGAAAGCATAGCGGCGTGCACCCCCCTTTCCCATCCGACTTAAAAGGTGCAAGAAGGAGCCCCCCAGCACGCGCTTAATCACATTACTGCTCACCCATGTCTTCCCCCCCCCCCCTGCCCTCCTAGCATGTGCATGATCACATTACCACACACTAGGAGTTCAAATGTAAAAGTTAAAATTATTATTGTAGTAACGGCTTAGTTAGTAACTGGCAACAAGGAAGAAAGCTTTATCACGAGGGAATCTATCTACATAAGTGAAACTCCACCATTCACACATTAATCCCACAAAGCCGAACACTATTTCACCCAAAATAAAATAAAAAAAAGAACTTATTCACCTTTAATTTAGGCCATTGAGAGTTCATTCGTATCTGAGTAACAATGAAATGTTATTTGGATGAGTTAGTATGGTAATTAATTAGTAATAGGCTTGCTGAGCCATCTACAGCTGAAAATTCACTTCCGTGTCATAAGTGCTACTGTGTGTTTTGTGTTAAGCTTCTCACGCTTAAATCAACATTTTGAGCTATGGCAAATCAGTTCTGTGAAATCCTGCAAGGTAGAAGAAGGTTCATGAATGGGAAAATTGTCATCCACCCGAATGTAGCACGGAGCTAGAAAGGAATTCCATACAAGTTTATCAGAAAGAAAGCTTTGTAGTTGAAGAATTTGTCCTAGTCTGGAATTCGAACCTGGGACCAACGCCTTTCTGGGGCGGTCACTCCAGAAAGGTGGGATCCCGCATGACTGATTTTCCATATTCAGTGGCTATGTCCTTTGAGCTGTCGATTAATTTGCCCTCGTGCTGCAATCTGCTAGCCTCCTGATTAGCTCAGATGGTAGAGCGACTGGCCCTCAAAGGCGTTGGTTCCAGGTTCGAATCCCGGACCAGGACAAATTTTTACTCAACTGCGAAGCGCTCTTTCTGATAAACCTGTATGGGTTTACTTTGTAGCTCCGTGCTACATTCGGGTGGATGACAATTTTCCCTTTCATTTTGAGGTATCGAACTTGGTGTATCTGAAATGGTGTGTTATGAAGTGTGTGGTTAAAAATGCCGCACTTTTTTTTTGTTCAGAGTAGAGTGCAGTACAGGGCCTTGGTTTAAAGCTGGATTGGCAATTTTAGTGTTAATAAGACTCCAAACATTTGTTCCATGTCACTCCTAGCTTGATGCAGTTGGAGATCCATTTGCCCTAATTCATGTTTTGTAGGTGAAAGAAAACTCTCTTGCTTTGCATGTTATATTCAAATACGCTGCATCACACAAATACAGATTTACTCAAATGGACTTTCAGAACTAAAGACGAGACAAGACCACAAGCTCTATATGCACTATAATATTTATTAAAAGCGTCACCTGGGCCTTTGTTGCCTACATGTGTTGTTTTTTGTTGGTTACCCTACCTTTTTACAAGATCTCTGAAACACTTTGTTGAAGCCGTGAAAACCATTTGAAGTTAAGATAGACTATTTCAGAAATACTTGGCATCAGAAAACACTTCAATGCATTCAGCAGAAGTGGAAATATTGGCAATCAAAGATCACCCTTTCAAGAAGGTCACCTGACTGATTAAGAAGTTATTTGTTCAACAGGCTTCAGTTTGTAAGAGTCAATCACTGCTCTTCTGCTCACATGGTTATACAACAAGTTGTTCCCCAGGGATCAATTTAGGGCGCATTATTATTCATGGTGTATATTAACAATATTACTAATATTCCTGACTCACCAGATTTTGTCATGTATGCTGATAACACCAGTCAATGCCTTTTTCACTGAGTGTTCCTTAACTAAATTAGAAATAAGGGTCCATGATTATTTAAATAGGTTGGGAAATTGGTTGATGGCAAATAAGCTAAGTTTGAATCTTACTAAAACTGCACGCATAATATTTAGGCTGATCAATACTACTGAACGATGTAGTGTAATTATTAAATATAAAAACAATATCATAAAACAAATTTCCAATCACAAGTTTCTAGGTGTTTGGTTTAATGAAAACCTATCAAGGAATGTGCATGATCTTAATTTAGTAAAAGATTTGAGGAAAACTATAGGATGTCTTTATAAAATTACTAATTTAATAGCTATATGGCTCAAAATTTCAGTGTACTATGCTGTTTTTTCTTCCAAAGTATCATATTGTATTCATGTGTGGGGAACCACTTCATTTGGAAACTTAAATAGGTTGCTTGTTCTGCAAAAAAAAAAAAGAAAGGCAGCTCTTAGAGTCCCTGAAGGTTATTATAACAGACTGTGGGATTTGCCTACAGAACCCTTATTCAAGAAATATACTATTCTACCAGTACATCATATTTTTTACTATCGTTTATTGCAATATATTCACCAAAACGAACTTTATGCCACTCTACCTGATGGGCCGTCCGTAATGTACCATTTGAGAATACATAGAAAATTAGTACCTATCACTTTAACTACGAGAAACAGAAATCAACCTTTCAGGTACCATTTGTCATCAACCAAACTTCACCAGATGTGGAATTCCTGGCTTCAGCAAAGATGTTTAAAAAGAATGTAAAGCACTATTTGAATTAATATCCTATGTAGTGGTACTTGCTGGGGGACTCGCTGTAGGATTGTACAGGCTGCAGGACAAGTTCTTGTTTTGCGATCTTTTCGATGTATAAATCAGTATTGATGCATCATCATAGTTTTCTATGTACATGACCTATGTATTTTCTCTTATTTTATATCAAGTTGTGTATTTGATTTACACGCGTATTTTGTTGTTACATATGCACTGAATGTGTGTGCTGCTGTCGGTAACAGATAGCCAAGGCCCATTCAGGCCTACAGCTTTTTGCCTTGGCTTCCCCTTTTGTTTGAAAGAAATAAACACCAAATCAATTCGAACCTTTGATCGCCTTCGCAGTGCTCCCTTTCCTTCTTCAATGCCTTGCACTGCGAAAACTATGGTGCAGCAGGGCGTGCCCACAATGCTCCGCCTATAAAATGTGACCGTGGCCCTCAGTTCAAATATTATTTTGCATGTTTACGAAGATGCCACTATTACAATTTTTCCACCTACGACACGCCAAACTCAGAGGTTATCCTTCAACTTGCGTTTGAGTTTGCGGTGTCTCATCACTTTGCTGTACTACAGTGTACTAGATAGCTACGCAAGGCTGTGTTTTCTTGCACCGAGTGACCAGTAGCACATTTCCTTTCGCACTTGTCTCTGCTAACATTTTGAATTTGCATCCATGTTGAAAAAGAACAGAATAGCAAACCATTGCTTGCATAGGGCAGTGATACTTGGAAACTAAAGTTTGAACAAAGCTCTGAAAATGGTGCTTGACAGCAACAACAGTGAGAGAGGTGCGATTTTGTAGGTGAGGTCGGTGTCTTGGCAAAGGACACGGTAAGGGCCAGTGTAAGGTCATAGTAGCTTTTCCGAGAGTCCGACCTAGCACGTTAGAGTCCAGAAAATTATGAGGGAACCTGGCAAGAAACGAGTAAGTCGGTGCTGCTTATCATAAAGTGTCTTCTGGTTGCAATGTCGCTAATTCCTCATGGGCAACCTGGCAGATGTGATCAGCTGAGGCAGTGATGTGGGCATAGTCACTGGTGGGAGCAGCAGAAGGCAGCAGGTTATTCATGAGTAAGGCAGGATCACGACCAAACAACAAATAGAATGCAGATAAGCCGGTCGAATCATGGCATGATGAATCATAAACAGACATCACGAATTGCAGGCTCATGTCACAATTGCAGTGGTTGGAAGAAACATGCATTGACAACATGTCTGTGAGCATGTAATTCAAGCGTTTTGTTAGCCCATTAGTCTGGGGTGGTAAGCTGTGGTGAGCTTGTTCCGGGTCACGCACGATCCAAGCATGTTGATGACCACTTTGGAGAGGATTTACGGGCCCCTGTCCATAAGGCGTTGTTTAGGAGCACCATGTTGAAGGGTGACATTGTGCAACAAAAAGTGAGTGAGGTTAGTAGCACAGTTAGTCTGCATGTGATGGCATGTTATCACATAATGTGTGGTATAATCTGTTGTGGCATTGACTCACTCGTTAGCAGAGTGATACACAAGGGATGGGTCAAGCAACTCAAGGTCAACGTGGCAGAAGAGCACATACGAGATGCCCCAGAATTGAAGGGGACCACTAGGGAGTAGAGAGGACTTGTTCCGGCATTTACAGAGATCCGGCGAAGCAACGTACTGGTGCACAGGCCGGTACGTGGTAGGCCGCTAAAAGCTGCAGCATGTGTGGTCATATGTATGAGAAACTCAGAGGTGACCTGTTGTTAGTATGTTGGGCAGTTACGGTCAGCTGCAGATGTTTCAGAATCGCAAGGAGGAGTTCTGGGCTGTAAGGAAACATACTGTAGCAGTACAAGGTGCCATCTGAGAGTAAAAACATGCGAAGGTTGGCATCAGGGTATGAAGAGTTTAGCCGGGCAATGAGTTGCCGCAAGGTGACATCACGCTTTTGATTATTTCCGATATGACCGAGATGCAAGATCTGCATAATACAGGCTGTATAGTGTTACAGGATTCACAGTCATGTGGATCCACGAGGTTTCAGTATCAGTCTCAGATTCAGTTTATTATTCTTTAAATACAATGAATGGGTAAGAAGCAATATACAGACGAACGTCCCAAAGTCAAAGACTGCAACGGGACCCTCTGTTAATAATAGCAATGGAGAGATGTATTAAAGATGAGCAAGCTAAGTAAAAGAAACAAACACAATCGCGAAAAATATGACATAGAAAAATTTAATCAACGAAAACACAGGGCAAATGGTCCACATGCTGATGTGAGTGGCCATATTTGCAGACAATGAAATAAAAGTACTCCTGAGCTTGCAAAGCTCTTTTAGAGCATCTATTTTAGTCTATTGTGTCCGCAATGATGTTGCGCAAAACAGTGTCTATGCCATGGGCACTGGTGTTGGTGCAGACCTCCGTGGGAGTGTAGTCATCAAAGTGAACCAGAATAGGTGAGGATGTAAGCATAGTGATCAGCTTGATGAAAGCTGCAGCTTGTGGTGCACCCCAGGAGAAAAGCACATCCTTCTTAAGAAGCTTGGTAAGCGGTTGGGTGATAGTAGCAAAGTTCTTAATAAATCAGTGAAAATTCAAGTAGAGGCCAATGAAACTACAAACATCATGGACAGACTGCAGTATGTGGAAATCCGCAACAGCCTGAACATTTTTGGTGTCAGGTCTGACACTTGGGGCATTAGAAAAGTGGCCAAGGGCAGTAATTGAGAACCACTGAAAAACATTGCAACTGGCTTGGAAAGGTAGATGAGAACATAACAGGTTGTTGAGGTAACAGAGGCTAGTTGACTATTATAAACTGAGAAGAATGGAGTCCTTCATTCATTTGAACGTCGCTGGGGCATTGCATAGACCAAGCACCATGAATTTGAGTTGAGCAAGACCATCTGGTGTTGTGAAAGTGGTCTTCTCCCTATCACTGTGGTCCAGAGCAGTTACCCAATATAAGCGGAGGTTGATGGAGGAGGAATGCTCCATACCTTGGAGAAGATCAAGCAGGTCATCATCTTATATTCATCTTTATTGAGACCTTGTTCAGGTGGTGGTAGTTCATCAACCATCTAAGCATCTTGTCCACTTCTTTCTGAATGACGTAGTATACAGCCGCAGGGATCCAGTGTACTTTGCTATGGGAAGGGGGAGGGAGGCTGCATTTACTGAACTGATACATAGGACTGCTGACAATGCCTAGCACCATGTTTAGTCATTAAAAGTACAGTATAGTCTACTGTTAAAGGGAACATGCAGTTAGTATTCTGCTATCAATTATCGCTGAAGTAAAGGCACAAATTTTTTATGTATGATGCATGCCCAATTGATTATGTCAGTCACTTCTTTGCGATAAAGGTGAAGGAATGTTCCAGCTAAATTGTCTGTACTACTGGTTAAGTGTTCCCTTTAACACTGGATCATACTATACACTTATTAAAAAAAAAAGCCTGGATAGCATTTCTTATTTTTCTTTCTTTTTTTAAACGTATCGTGTATTGCTGTGAAAATTGAAGATTCTCAGTGATCAACACAGCAGGGCAAATGGCTTTATTGTTTACTGCTACGTTTATTTATGTATATATTTGCTTGTAAAACTTGCCTTTCGATTTGGACATCTTTTGGGTAAGGAACCCAATAGATGAAATCATCTCTATTTTCTGCAGTATTGAGACTGTCACATCGCACTTGCACTTGAGTTTAGAATGTCCCAGTTTAAGAATTAAAAAATAAGTATCTGTTGGTGAAGATGAATTAGGAACACCACTTTTTTATTGTACAACAATACAAAAATAGCTAAGTGCATCAACAAAAGGAAAATGAGACATCCACCCAAACGTAGCGAAGTGCACTTTGTGCACTTAGCTACGTTTGGGTAGATGTCTCATTTTCCCTTTATTGATTACATCAAACTCTTGCCTTTGCTTCTGAGTTGTTGATAAATTCGAGTTTGCCTGCCATCTGCTAGCCACCTAATTAGCTCAGATGGTAGAGCGGTTGCCCCAGAAAGGTGGTGGTCCCGGGTACGAGTCCCGGACCGGGACGAATTTTCCTTCAACTGTGAAGCTTTTCTTTCGAGGAACCCGTATGGGTTTCCTTTGTAGCACTTAGCTATGTTTGGGTGTATGTCTCATTTTCCCATTATTGATTACTTCTCTCCACCTTGCGGGTTTCCGCAGAAAAATTATGTCAAACTCTTGTCTTTGCTTCTGAGTTGTTGACAAATTCGATTTTGCCTGCCATGTGCTAGCCACCTGGTTAGCTGAGATGGCAGAGCAGCTGCCCCGGAAAAGCGGTGGTGCGTGGTTTGAGTCCCAGACCAGGAAATTTTTCTTCAACTGCGACGCTTTTCTTTCGAGGAACCCGTATGGGTTTCCTTTGTAGCACTTAGCTACGTTTAGGTGGATGTCTCATTTTCCCTTTAGTGACTGGACTTTAGTCAACCAAGGGAACAGGCTGGCTTCAGGAAGGGATACTCTACAATGGATCACATCCATGTCATTAATCAGGTAACAGAGAAATCCGCAGGGCACAATCAGCCTCTTTATATGGCTTTCATAGATTACGAAAAGGCATTTGATTCAGTAGAAATGCGAGCAGTCATAGGGGCATTACGTAACTAAGGAATACAGGCCGTTTACGTTAATATATTGGAAAATATCTACAGAGATTCCACAGCTACCTTAATTCTACGCAAGAAAAGTAGGAAGATACCTACAAAGAAAGGGGTCAGACAGGGAGACACAATCTCTCCAATGCTATTCACTGCGTGCTTGGAAGAAGTATTCAAGCTATTAAACTGGGAAGGCTTAGGAGTAAGGATCAACGACAAATATCTCCACAGCCTTCAGTTTGCAGCTGACATTGTCCTGTTCAGTAACACTGGGGACAAGTTACAACAAAAGATTGAGGGCCTTAACAGTGGGGTTGAAGATTAATATGCAGAAGACAAAGATAATGATCAATAGTCTGGCAAGGGAACAAGAGTTCAGGATTGCCAGTCAGCCTCTAGAGTCTGTGAAGGAGTAGGTTTACCTAGATCAATTACTCACGGGCAACCGTTGATCATGAGAAGTAAATTCACAGAATAAAAATGGGTTGGAGCACATACGGCAGACATTGTAAGCTCCTGACTGGAAGCTTACCATTATCTCTGGCCCCGCCGTGGTTGCTCAGTGGCTATGGTGTTGGGCTGCTGAGCACGAGGTCGCGGGATCGAATCCCGGCCATGGTGGCCGCATTTCGATGGGGGCGAAATGCGACAACACCCGTGTACTTAGATTTAGGTGCACATTAAAAGATTCCCAGGTGGTCGAAATTTCTAGAGTCCTCCACTACGGCGTGCCTCATAATCAGAAAGTGGTTTTGGCGCGTAAAACCCCATAATTTAATTTAATTAATACTGAAAAGGAAGGCGTACAAGCAGTGCATTTTACCGGTGCTGACATATGGGGCAGCAACCTGGAAACTGACAAAGAAGCTTGAGAACAAGTTAAGGACAGCGCAAAGAGCGATTAAACAAAGAATGCTAGGCGTAATATTAAGAGACAGAAAGAGAGCAGTTTGGATCAGAGAGCAAACAGGTATAGACGATATTATAAGAGAAAAAAATTGAGCTTGGCAGGTCATGTAATCCTACGCAGGTTAGATAACCAGTGGGCCAATAAGGTTACAGATTGGGTACCAACAGAAAGGAAACGCAGTCGAGGATGGCAGAAGACTTAAGTGGGGCGATGATATTAGGAAATTTCCGGGCGTTAGTTGGAATCGGTTGGAGGCACAGGGCAGGAGTAATTGTAAATCACAGGCAGAGGCCTTTGTCCTGCAGTGGACATAAAATAGGTTGCTGCTGCTGCTGCTGATGATGATGATGCAATTCTGTATATTCTGATATTTGTGTGAGTTTCTGCAAATGGTGCGAGCTGAAGAAAGAAGCCCTGTAAGGCTCCTGCTGGAGCCTTTGGCTCTTCCTGCAAGGCCTGAAATTAAGGGAAACTTGAAGTTGGATAGAAAACTACTAGCAACAGCAACATGAGAGTAGGTGTGAGCCCTTGATTCTGTATGCTGCTTCATGGCCAACTGCACTTTCTCCATCTACAGTGGTGAGACGGATGCCGCTGTTGTGCAGAAGTTGAAGGCATTCCTGGATGAGATCATGCTGCAGCTGCTGGATGTGATGGAACAGAGAGTGGCTGCAGAGGTGAGCATGTCTTGGAACTGTATGTTGGATGTTTACATTGCTCTTACACCTGCACGTGTTAATAATGCATGCACTCATTTTATTCTTCTCTCCTTTTTACATCTAGTTTAGGGTAAAGGTAGGTATTGAGCAGCATGTTATATATTATTTATGCATGCACGCGTTGGACATTGCTTGCCTTTCGTGGCTGTAGCAAATGTGTTATGGATGCAGCAGGTTCTGTAGTACCCCAGGACTAGAGTAATTGGGCAAAAACAGGTGCTAGACTTCTTTTGTGTGCTTCCTGGTGTTGTCAATCTTGGTGTGGAGCCATAAGACAAATCCCATGTGTGCTTGTGGAGACGTGGTTTGTCTAATAAAAGAAAAAGTTCGTGGAACATGAAGCACTCACTAATTTGCAGCACAGCAACACCCAGTGGTTCTGCTATCAAGCCTATGCTTGGCTTTTATATAATGGCTGCTGGGAGCTTGCTCAAAGGCATTTAGGTGAAGCTGTTTTGTATGAAGTTGCATGAAGTGATGCTTGAGATCTGCCATGGTGCACTCCTGCTTCACTCCATTGTAATGAGTCATGAGCTTGTTTTTCTTTTTCTTTTTATTACATGCCATATTTCTGGCAAAGTTTTCTGTGGCTTGGCATGGCTGGCACTCTGCTTATCATTTGTTACTAGTGATTGAGAGCAGCATCATGTGCATTTGGGATTGGCTGTAGATTTTGCAGTGGCGTAATTAGGATATAATGACAGTGCTAGTTTCTGTTACAAGCTTGAGGTGAACGCAAGCTCTGAATTTCGTGGCTGATAGTGATGTATGAGGAACTCTAAGAACTGACAAAGTAGACATGCTACACTTTGATCTTAGCCGATAGGCCGAATGTATGTTATGAACACCAGAAAAATAGGTAAACGCTAATCAAGACATACACAATATACACAATATTATTGTGTAATCAAGACATACACAATATTATTGTATGCTCATTGTAACATCATAACAAAAGAAAGAGGGAGATATGAGTGTTTAGGTCATTGCAGAGCTGAGTGAAAAATTCTCTCAGAAGGTTAGTCTGTCATGAAGCAGACAAAACTTCATGACTCATTGAAATGATGACTAATTAAGTGCATTGTGATGATTGCTGCACTGTCAGTCATCATAACCAACTCTAGGGAATGAAGAAATGTTGTGTGAGAGCTCTTGTACGGGCATCCTGCCAGCATGGAACGATGTACCAAGTGCAGTGTTAACAACAGACTGGTTGCTGGGATGTTTGGTATTGCACTGATGAAGTTCAATGGATGCTCCCAAGCTTGAATAACTTTTCTCTGCCTACACATTCCCTGTCATTTATGTAGAGTGCAAGTAGCTCGTTGTTGGACACTGATAAGAGAACAACAGCATTTAAGATTTTGAGTTGCTTACTTTTCATCCAGGTGTGCATAGAGCACACCATTTCTGTTCTGGTTCCAAATGTTCTTTTACTATTGTACTATTTTATGATATTGCATCTATTTATGGGTCCACAATACCCTTGACTAATTTGTAGCTCTCTATCACCAAAAGAAAAAAAAAAAGGAACTTTAGTGTATTCTGGCCATATATCTATAAATGAAAGCCTCTAGAGAAAATTGCATGATCTTCAGTCAGCCATTGGTTACATAAGGGTGTTTTAGATTTTGCACACCCAAAGTTAGGGAATGCAAACAGCTGGGCATACATGAGTATGCAAGCACGGCATCAGGTTGCAGGTAAGCAAAGACACTTGGGTTTCCCTATTTCTAAAACTCCCTATTATGTGAACTTTTTGAAGTTAATAGTGCAAATACAGAAGCGTGATTGCTATTGCTAATTACTTAGTGGGGTTATGCAGAGCCGACGTGTCGACAACAGTGTGCTGGTGAAGGCTCTGGACCGGTTCTGCCAGAAGCTGCAGGCGTTGACGAAAATGATGCCTGCTGCCGATTACAGCCAGCAGTCAATCCATATCGTGGAGCGGGCAGCACGAGACCAGTGTGCATTTTCACTGCACACACTGAGGCACTTTTTTGCAGAGCGACTGACAGATGTGCGGCACAACCTGGCCCTGCCGAGAACCGTAGGACAGGACAGTCTCAGCCTGGCTGACTTGCATGCTGGCTTGCATAACCTGATCCTTGACCAAGTGCAGTCATTGCTCAGGGGTCTGAGGGTGAGTCAACTTGAAATGAAGCATTTAGATTGAACTAAAAGTTAAAAACAAGTACGAATTCATGGGGACAAGAAAAGGCATAGGAGAAGTCTTGAATGTAATAAAAGTGCTCTTTGGAACTTTTACTGGTTAGGCTTAATGATGGGGTATTAACAATTTATTATAATACGGAGTGTAAAACAATTTTGGTTCTCATTAGAAACAGTCATTCTCAGAGCAAATAAATAATTTTTCTTTAGTTAGTATATTGGCCACGAGGACATAACAAGTGTCACTGCCTGCTGTCAGCACCTGAATAATGAGTAAGTTGGATTACGTGATGGAGTGTCTGCTTCCGCGCTGTCAAGTTCACTATTTTTCGTTTTACTGCTGTGGAATTTCGGTTAATGGCAGCTTTACACAACAGCGCTTGTTTTTTGCCTTGATTTGAAAGTTTTATATGCTTTGTCAGAATATCCGGTGTATTTATGTGACAATATGTCCCAGGTTTTCTCTACGCACTATCGCAGAAATAGAAACCACGGTAGCTTCTACAGATGCCCAGTGGTCGTTAAAACCTGGTGGCACATTTTAAAGCATGCATCGACATGTAAGAAATAAAAAGTTTTATTCACAAGTGTGAAGCATTTTAATATGTGAAGTGAGATAAGCATGACTAATACAGCCAGTCATGTGTATGGCACAGCGACATATCCCATAAATGTTTAGTTGGTTTGAAAATGTGAAGGGATCTTTTTGTAGATGTTCCGGATTTATTGGCATGTTTTATCATCATCTAACTTTATTGCTTTCACCATGTGTGCACATGCCAGTATCGCATCGTTTGGTTCAATCAGACCGTTATCTTTGACGGCCTGCGTATCACAAAATACAGCTTTATTATCGGCATCACCTTATGCTGCAAGTATCTTCTTCACTTAATTTATGAACAATATATTTGGTCGATAAATCTCTGTAGTTGCTTCCTCAAGTTTTATCGCCTGTACAATGCAAGGCCTTCGGGTTCAGCGCGCACCTTTATTAATTTCATACATAAGCGTGGCGTGCCACTTAGTCGTGTGTCGTTCACATGAGCCCAAGTGCATGATGACGGAGACTATAAAACTTGCTGTAATTTTCTGGTTTTTTTTGTGTGTGTAAAACATGAGCAACTAAAAAATTGTGCAGAAACCATCAACAATGATTGTCAATGTAAGTGTATAACCAAACGATTCAAGAAAGCTATTCCCCTTATTAAAGGAATTATGTGCTTGACGACATATGTTAGTTGCTGTGATAACATTTAGGTAGTGTTTGTTGTTTCGTTGAGTAATTCCATAGTGTTAATAGAACCAGCACATTTCTAGTGGTACTATAGGTGGACAGGACGTGCATCTCGAAGAGGTGTGACAGTTGGCATTTGGCAATGAATCTGCTCTGCTACACAAGCACCTGTGCCCTTTGCACTGGCGCCATTGTTCCTACTTATGACTAGCAACCTCCGACCGCTGAACACAAAAAGAAACAAGATAGTTAAAGAAAGCTTAAAAAAAAAAGTGAAGTGAGGTGGGGAGTGGCCATATTTTTGTTTTGTTCTGTAAAATTTGCATCATTTTATCTCTTTATTATATCAACATCTTTATTTGCGATGCTGATTAAAAGACCTGTCAAATGCTCCTTCATTTCTTTTTTTTTTTTTTCCCACTATGGCTAACACTATCACCAACTGTAACTCTGCTGTGTCTTGAATGCTCACAATACTTGACAACTACAGTAATTCCTTGTTATAACAAAATCATTTTACTCAACATATCGCTTTATTCAAAATTTATTTCATTCCCGACCCAAAGGCATGCATTTTAAGCCACGTTACTCGAAGCGCACGAAGAGCTTGACCCGCTTAGAGTGAAGTGGCGAGCGGAGACATCGCTGCCACCGAGTGGTGGCGACCCTTTTACGCATGCAGTGCCAAGTTAATACCACCAACGAATGAGTCTCATGCAGGCACAGAACAGGCCACAAAAGTGCCAAACCCACGACCGATGACTGCCTAGTAACGAGTGCCAAGCGACTGCTGAGTGCTCCCAGCTGTTTTCTGCGGAGCGAACGAAAGCTGTCAAATTCCATGGTGCAGCGCCCACGAACCATTAATCTCGGACACAACCGCATCGCTGGTGTCCCCCGTGATACAATCCATGCGAAAATTAAGTTTTCATGACGTTTTGCGATGCCAGAAAACCTCTTGGATGCCGAAAAGTGGCGAAAAGACCGCAGGCCGACTTGTACCATAGCATTGCATGGGGTGCGCTCGATGAGCAAAGTTTTACTGCTCTAAAGAGAACTTTTTGCTGAAACGTGCCGAAAAGCACAAAAGAAATGTTCCTCTGATGCCTCTCGTTTGCCTCTCGCCATAATCAGCCTGCATCACAATAAAACACCGCCCTAGCTTCGTTGCACTTTTGACGGTGCAAATCAATCTATAACTTCCTGAAAACACGAAAAATTCGAGCGTCGCCAGCGGCGGGTCCGGCTGTCAGCATGGCGAGTCAGTGCAAGCTGCTGCAAGGCTTGCAAGCTGGTGCAAGCCGGTCATGCTTGATTCGTGCCATCCGACTTTAGACAATTGGTCTAAATGCGTGGTAGGGTCATTGAATTTTGTTCCTAGACATTTGTCAGTGATGCAGATGCGACGGTGCGCGAACACCAGCACTCGAACCGTAGAATTTGCACAGTGTCATCGACAACGGTGCGCCGAAAAACTCTCGTTTTGGAAACTTCACAGCTGCACACTTCGGGAAAAAGTTGCCCAGTGATTGTGCAAAGCCCCTACTGCAGAACCATTCAGTTTTCACGATCACGCTGCGTACCCACAATGAGTCACTAATCGTTTTTTGAGTACAACAGACATAAACTCAGACTCAAGCCCTGGCATTTGCGGCACTTCCCAGCGCGATATTCTCGTAGTCTTCCATCACCTCCGCACCCCCCTTATAGAAGCAGCCACTGCCTTCCTTTCCTCATTCGCTCTCCAGTCTGCAAGCTGTTTGGACGCCAGTCGCTCCTCTCACTCACCTTCATGTCAACTACTTGCCTCCTCACTGCCATTTTCGACGTTGCTGCACCTGCAAAGCTGCCCTCTTCCAGCCTGCCTTCCCGAGCACAGTGTTCCACGAACAGATGCCCTCCCACGTTTCCTGCTTCTTGGTCTCCACAACTCCCATTGTCGTTCTTCCGCTACACGTGAAGCCAATGCCAAGCCTGCCATTGCAACCCTCGCCATCACCAGTGTGCACTGATGAGGAAAGCGAAATGCCCTGGCGACATTTTGAAGCTTCTGCCTTCTGCATTGCCGGCTGCATTGAGTCACCTTGGCGCTGACGGCGCATGCGTTTGGATCTGTGCTGCAGGCCATGTGATTGTGTCTTATTCGGAGTGCTTCGTTAGGCATGCCTCGCAGGTGCTTTTATGGTCTGCAGTGATAAATGGCTCCGTCAGTCTCCGGGCGAAAGTGTCTGACTTTGGAGCAGAAAGTTCTGTCGATAAAAGAAGTGCAAAAAGATGGCTGGCAGAAAACTGACATTGCGAAGGAATTTGTAATACCGCCGTCTACTTCATCAACTGCATTGAAAAACAAGGAAGCTGGGCTGGATGGCTTTGAAAAGAGCCTCTCGGCGAAGAGAAAGAGGAATCGCGATTCGAAATACCCCAAAGTGGAAGGTGCACTTCTACAGTGGCTGAAGAACGTCAGGAGTGCAAATCTCCCTGTATATGGACCTGCACTTGCTGGAAAAGCCGAAGCTCTCACCCTCTAAATGGGCCATAAAGATTTCAAGTGCAACAATGGCTGGCTTGAGCGGTTCAAGAAACATTGAAGACCTCGAAGTCGATCATTGGCGAAAGTGCAGCCGTGAACCATGACACTGTAGACATATGGCACCAACATTGGCTCCAAGCTCTACTTGAAAAGTATGAAGACAAATACATCTACAACCTAGATGAGGCTGCATTTTTTTACAAGATGCTACTAAATCGCACGTTCACTATCAATGGCAGATCCTCATCCAGAGGAAAACAGAGCAAGGAGTGTGTCACCGTGCTGTTTGGTGCCAATGCAACAGGCGAGTACAAGCTTCCCTTGTTGATACTGATGAAGGCGGAGAAGCTGCGGTGCTTCCGAAATGCATCTACAGTAGTAACAAGCGAGCATGGATGACTGCTGCTATTATTTAAAACTATGCGAGCCTTCTGGATAGACGGTACAAAGCAAAAAATCTGCAAGTGCTTTTCATAACTGACACTTGTCTGAGCCATGGAACGATCGGCAACCTCAAGGTGATCGCTGTGGAAGTTTTGCCTGCAAACACAACTGTGGTACTGCAACTGATGGTCCAGGGCATCATTGAGACCACCTGGAAGCTGTATCGCAAGGCTCTTTTGCAGCGCATGCTCACAGTGTATGACGCCAGCAAGAGGTACAACATTGGTTTGCTTGGTGCGATCTATTTGCTGAACTTTTCATGGAAAGAACTCGCACCTTCGAAGGTGTGCAACTGCTTTGTGCACGCTAGCTTTTCTCGCACCGTTTTCAGCGACGCTGACAATGCCCAGCCTGATGATGACCGGACTTGCAGCGATCTGTACAAGGCTGTTCATAAAATTGCTGGCCAAGAGGTAGAAAGCGACTTCGAGACATTCGCATTGGCTGATGCTGCTGCTCCTGTGGTCGCCCCAGCGATGGATGCGGAGGTACTAATTGACACTGTTAGGGGCCCCGACGAGGACAAAGAGCCGCACAACGAAAAGCCATGTGAAGTGCCAACTGTGGTGCAGATGCGGGAGTACTTGCGCCTGCTGTGAAATAAGGTTGAATGCATGGGCGGCGACCACCGCCTCATGCAATGCTTGGTCAAATTAGAGCAGGTTGCTCGTGCCCGGTAAGAACTTGAAACAGCCAAAGCTCACTGCCTTTTTTGCACCTGAATAAAGTTTTGCTTCACTGAATATATTGTATTTTGACTTCCCCGCAGTTGTGACACAAAGCTCGACTGCTGTAGCTTTTCTCGAGTGGTCTCTTATATCGAACTCTTATAACAAATTTTTTCACCATCCCGCTGACTTCGTCATAACAAGGGATTACTGTAGTTAACTTGCTGATAACGAAATTCAGAGAAGGAATCTTCAGCCCATTCAGGCTGTTGAAAAAATCTCTGACCATTTTACTTTTGCATAGACCATGTCTTGACACTGCATTACAAATGTACAATCTGACCAAAACAAGTCCTGGCCTTGGCTAGATACATATACAAGGATGAACATATTGAAAAATACCTAGAAGGCACCAAGAAACATTTTTCTGTTCTAATATGGTATCCAGTACAATTAGACAACAAATGGCAACATGAACAGTCAAAGTAAAATAAACTTCCTAGATCGCAATATAAAATCGCTGGGCGTGCTCTCGCTGAGGCAAACAGATGTCACTTGATCCAACTTTTAACATAAGAACGATTGTGATGCAAGGACAATTTCAGTGGTGGCTCTTGCATCCTATATAAGTGTAGCAAAAAAGCCATTTGTTCACATTTGTTGCATAGTTTAGTAGGGACATGGGCAAAGAATAGCAAAGCACTGCGAGTAAAATATACTGATGGGGAAACGTACGGACAAATGCACATGCAGTGCCTGTAAGAAAATGTACAGAATGGTAGACGTATGAATACTTGGACGTTTGTATGTGTTTGTGCATTTCCCTTTCTGTCAATGTTTTTCATGCTTCATTACCATTTATAATATCTGTCTAAACCAACCAACTTAAGCATTCATTTACAAGGAAAGATTATGTGGTGAAAGTATACACAGTAGCACATCACTTGGTTTTTGGGCATTTTTATGGCACCTCAAAGAAAAAAATGCATTAGGTATGTGAACTCATTCTGTATTCAGATTAGCAGGTATTGCTATTAGATTTGTGTTTCATTTGTGGGGATGCTAGTCGTAGCACTATTCACTTAACTGGAAGCAAACTGCAAAAATAACATGATTTGAATATTTAGTTTGCAAATATTGAGGAACAAAGCTAATCTAATTTGTTACAGAGCATTAGCACTTCTTGTGGTATATATTGTATCATAGTGTAGACTCAGACCTGGCATTCTAAATGTCATTGAACATGGATATCCAGGGAAAACACGGGAAATGCGGGAGATGGAAATTCAAGGTGAAGAGCAAAACGACAACAAGGTAAAAGCAGGAGCTAACGTTTAGACAAGTGCACTTGTGATTTTCAAGGTGACATATGCTTTCCTTGGCACAGTATATATAGGTAGGGACACATGGCTGGTGACACGGACATGTGTCAGCTTGCGACAATTCAGTTCCATCCCACCAAATAATCAGTTGAGTCAACAGAGGTAGAGGTTAAAAAGGCCCGTGAAATTTATAAAGTCTTTTATCAACACAGTGCTGTTAATTCCACAAAGTAACATTGAAAGGAAGACATTTGTGACATGTTGTTGACTCATTAGAATATTTTTTCATAACGAGAAAAAGTGTGATAAAAAAAAGCACTACAGCAAACAGACTTGTTTCCAATTTCTGGAGGCATTCAATGGCAAAACGCTACAACAGTGGCTCATATTCAATATGGGAATGGCTTGGATCAATCTTAAAAAAGTTTTGTGGAAGAGGTTGAAACATATTGTCTAGCTAGTTGGTTCATTAAGGCAGCAAATGGCAACAGAGGACACGGAAGACAAGCAAGGAGACCGAGATGATTGTAACGATTGTCTTGGTTTTGTCTTGGTTTAGTTTGTCTTGACTTGCTTCTTCCTTAGGCTCTCAGGTGACGTTTGCTGCCTGTGGAAGAACATCCATAATTATGGAAACTCTTCACCGGTAATAAATTTTTGTAAGGACAGCAAACCACCAAAAGTAGTTTTTCTTCTGAAATTATGATAGACATTTTAACCCTGTAATGCCCACGCACAGTTCTACATCAAGAAAAATAGGAACTAGTTGTTCACCTTGATTTCTAGGCATGGAAAGTACATCTGTACATCTGTACAATAAACAAACAGTGAAATGTTGTTTGATATATAACTTAATTAGTATAGCACTTATTTAATCGGTAATTTGTTTGTTAAGCTATCCATGGCTGGAACTTCTTTATGGCATACCCAAACCCCACTGTGAACTTTGTATCAAGTTTGCTGCACATAAATCAGCATTTTGAGGCATTGAATTCAGTGCAGTACGTATGATATGTTGGGCATTACAGGATTAACTCCGTAATGCCCAATGCAAATATGTGCTACACTAAGTATGATACTTCAAAATAGCCAGATTTAGGTACAGACAAAGTTATTACAAGGCTGTCATTTAAGGCATACTTTCCTTTAGGCATGTGTAGTCTCAATTAGTAAAAAATTCGACTGTGAATCAGAGGATAAATTATGATTTTGTAAGGAACACAGCCCATTAAACCCCTGTTTTCTGAAATTCAATTTATTTTCTGTATAAAACAAAATGAGGCAAGTTGCATAGGTTACAAGATTTATCTGAACTGCAGTGACTAGATACCACCAGAAAAATTGTGAGAGCAGTGACAAACAAGTATTATCTTAAGTTTTTGGGGTTTCATGTTGAGCCGTTTTTCGCTGAGTATTGGTTTGTACCCAGAAATGGAATGTTAGCGGTGCATATTTTTACTTCAGAACCAATCCAATGCTGTTCCATCCATCCAACATTGGATCATCCAATGTTGGATGATCCAATGCCCTCTGGAATGACAAAATGTTTGCTGTTCAGAACCTTTGATGAGTTTTTGACATGGGATTTTGGTCTGAGACAGAAGTTTCGAATGAACTCTGGCAGCAACAGGTCTATATGGGATGGTGGCGAACCTTCCTGGATGTCTAAATTGAGCTCCATATGTCGGATCAGAGTTTCACTCAAGCATTCAAGTTTCTCGAGGATGGCTAAAAACGTGAAGTGAACGCACACATACGCTAGCCCCTTTATTCTCAAACCATCCTCGACTCCACTCCACCGAATTGAGCCAAGCGCTGCCCCTCAACTACATTCCTCAACAGCTGCAAAGCGTTGTCAAGGGGCGGCATTACTGTTTACTTTTTTTTAGTTGAGGTCGAGTGTTGAGTGGAGAAGAGTGCTAAAATATGGGGGGGTAAGTCACCTTCAAGTGTATCGTCACGTTGAACAGTTTCAGCCCTTCTCACAGTGATGCGCTTGTCTACTGCAAAACTAATAATGACAGCCTTTACTGCAAAATATTTGTGGTATTAATCAGCTGCCTTCAGCCAAGTTACCAGCGGGTGATAACATTAACAAAAGGGAGAAATTGGCATTCACCAGACTGTAGCACGAAGCTACAAAGGAAACCCATACGAGTTTCTCAGAAAGAAAGCTTTGCAGTTGAAAAAAAATTCTTACTGGGCTGGGATAACATTATGACAACATTGTAAAAAAAATAAGGCTAGGACAAAAACGCAGAAAAAGGCATGTATAGACTCTGAAAACCCAATATAGACACAAACATCGAATAGGCATTTGTAGGCACGATAAAGGTGCGGTTAGAATGTTTCTAGGCCCATAGTTCATGCTTATATATGACATGGGCACAATAAGTACATAAAGGAAAAATAGGCATTTGCCTAAAGTTTCGGTCTCTAGTTATAACAATCACATTCTCATGCCATTATATGTGGACTGAATTTCTCTGTTTACTCAAACTTTTGTGCATCATGCACCTGAACCCGAATGGTCTCTGGTGTCCTTTTAACTCCACATAGCTACCCTGGGACCTAGCAATTTGACTTGGTAATTTGCACATATGTGGGGAAATTTTTGCCTAATGAAGCTGTATTAAACTCATTTCCAGGCTTTTGTTCAAGCTGAGGTTGAATTTGCAAAGCGGGCCAACTTTCAAGATATGTTTTGCATGGAAGTGCATGAAGGCATTGTTGTGGCTTTCATACATGCAATAAACAATATATCCTTGGTAAGTGCAGCTATTCTTGCTAGCCATGTTTCTTTAGTATTGTCTAGTTTGTGGTTAATTTTGGTTGAAGCATGATTGTTCTTACTTTGTATAAAATTAGTAGAGCATGTCAAAAGTGAATATGAGCTGGCAGATTTTGTTAATGTAATGATATAAATGACAATGTAATAAATGTGTTAAAAGATGTGGTTTCTATTTCTTACTACAAGACATAAGGACACAAACTGCAACTAAAATATTGTGGAATCGTAATATCTATGGCAAAAACACTATTAATTTTTCAGAAAAACCAAAAAAGTGATAGTATGTGCAAAGGTATTTTTTTATCATTTCAGGTACAGCTATGCATGCTTTGAAGTGATTTGAAAAAGCAGGTGTAAAAAATGGATACAAGAAGAATGAAGATGAAACACAAATGCTATTTTCATTCCCCTTGTGCACATTGTTTTTTTTACGCCTGCTTTTTCTAATTGCGTGTCCTTGTGAACTCGCTTGGCTTTCTGTTGTTTGATGCTTTGAAGTGATGCTGTGCTTGCTTTACTGTGCAAATTTATCTATATGATCTTATGTAAAACTGTAGGAACTAAATAGCTAGCATAATTGTTTGATATGTACTGGCTCATTGTAATATTCTGATTATTATAGAGTGAAGAAAAGAAATGTGCTTCGACTAGTACTGCACTCATATTGCTCTATATCTTCCAAATATTTTAGATCATTTGACAGTAACATCTACTTTTGCATCCCAAAACCAATTGCAGGAGTTCTGTGAGACTGCTGGAGAGAAGAGTGGTGGTACTCCTCCAAGTTTGTTGCTACTGCTGTCTCGATTCAGTGTTGAGATGAAGAACACACTTGTAAGCCAGCTGGTAAGCATGCCATTTGTGGGAAGTACTACAAGCCATGTTCCTTCTTTGACATGCATATCATGACTGGTCTGAGTTTTTTTTTTTTGTTGTTGTTGTTGTTGTTGTTGCAGCTTGGAATGGCTGATGAGCAGTTTGGAATTCCCGATGCCAAAAGTTTGACACCAGCATCACAGTTGATACAAGAAACCAGCGATGTTGCCCAGGTTCTTGACATTTCTTACTTGACATCAAGTTGAGCGCACTTGGACAGCCAGATTTTCTATAAGTAAACAACTTAGTTTAATTCTTCAGCAAACAGCGCGAATAACGGGACACAGAAAAGAGGCACACAACACAGGCGCTGCCTGCCTTTTTTCTGTGTCCCGTGATTCGTGCAGTTTGCTAAAGAATGTGTTCACTATTCGGAAGTTAGTTAAATGGCAAGCGAACACTGCAATTCTTTTCTTTTAAAAGAAGCACTGTTATCTACATTTTGCTTTTAAATAACCTTTAAAGCTCCCTTGCAAGGTTATCACACATTCGGAGGCTGGGGAGGAGGCATAGTAAAATTAAGTTCATTTATACATACAGTAACTTAATGCTATGAGAGTCACATTTTTTTTTATTGAGATTTAAATTCTTCAGAGTGGCAAATTCCAAGGGAAAACAGGCAACTGATTTTTTAGCTGACAATGAAGTGGTCATTTCTTTTTTGTTATATCTGCAGTTTTATGCATGATCATGACCCGCCGTGGTGGTGTAGTGGCTATAGTGTTGCGCTGCTAAGCATGAGGCCATAGGATCAAATCCCGGCCACAGCATCTGCAATTCGATGGGGGCAGAATACAAAAACGACCATGTTCCGTGCTTTGGGGGAATGTTAAAGATCCCCTGATGGTCAAAATTAATCCAGAGTCCTCCATTACGTCATGCCTCATAACCAAATCTTAGTTTTGGCATGTAAAACCCCAGAATTAAACTAATTAATTGATTGAATACATAAATAAAATAGCATAATTGATTTTTTAAACATGTGATATTCACATAACTTATTTTTATGTTTTAAACAGGTTTGACGCAACTATGGCTCCTATTTCGAAACATACTAGTTCATTTTTCAAATTTATCATAAGTTGCGCCGAGCATGCGATCCCAGTGAGTCTTGGATGGCAGTATGACATCCTCTAAATCATGTCCAAACCAACAACAAAGGGTCATAAAATGGGTAAATGAAGTGGATTGTTAGAGAATATGGTCCCAGGCCACATGGCCATAGCAAAAACGAGGCATGCCACGTGAACACCCACAAGCAAACTCAGTGGTGTGGACCACCAGAAAAACTAGGTGACTGAGAAATTTGCAGTCATTAATTGTTAGATTGCTAGAAGAGATTAAGTCAGTTTTCGCAAGTCTCTAAAAAAAAAAGAAAGAAAGACGCATGTGCGGCAGTATCAACGGTTTGCATGCGCCTGCCTATAAATAAGGTAATCATAGGCGGGCATCTCGCATTAACGGCTTGAGCTGTAGGAAATGAGATAGAAATCAATTCTCCCGATGGCCGCAACTCGAAATGACATGTAGAGAATATCAATTATAAAGCGCACGAGCACGGGCGTGAGCAAATGGCAATAAACTAGGCTTGATGGGAATGCTCCCAGAGTACTATGGTGGCAACCATCGTAGAGCAAAGTGAAAAATTAGTTTTGGCGAAAGTTGAGGGGCGGAAGCACAGTAGCAATTTTTCCTAGAAGTCACGGAAGGTTACGGCATCTGCAGAGCGATGCTTGGCGGCAGTTCATTCTGTAAAGGTGTGTTTTTTCATATGTTTGTTCTCTTCCATACATGTGTGGCTGTGACCACTTAGGATTTGTTTCCACTGCCATACAATTATGGCGGTGATCCTCAAAAGGTTAAAGAAACACAAAAACAACACAGGCATGAATCTGCAGTTAGATAGGATCAGTGCAAGCAAAAATACATGGTAACACTATCGAATACAGGCTCTAGTTATTTGCAGGTCAAGGAAAAAGAACAGACAGCTGGTAGTCACAATTAAAACAGCTGCAGTTTTGTCAGACAATAAAAATGACGTGGGCCTGTTGTCTGAAGATAGCCATACAATGAAGGGAGAAAAAAAAATTATTTACAGGTGCTGCACACATAGCTATGAAATTGATCAGGATCAGTTTCAGTGACTGTGTATATGTCTGATGGCAGGTTATTCCAATATGGTTATATGAAATGAAAAACCATGCAGAATAGTGTGAGTGACACATGAAAAGCTTTATTTCGTGTGTGATCACATCGAGAAAATATTACTGATAGCTTTTTGAAAGTCGCCTTGATGAAGTGATGAGTAATAATAAAATTTATGAAATAGCACTTGGTAGACTGATTGCAGGTCCTCCAGTTTGATACACCCTTTAGTTCTGTTATGCATGAATAACGTGTATTTGCAAAAGATTGATAAAGCAGCACGGTGTGGCAGGGCTTCAATGTTGTTAGTTAGGTGCTGACGGTACTATATCGCAGAAGCATGTTCAATCTTAGGGTGAATTAGGGTTAGGTAAGCTAGCCTGCTCAGGCGAAAATGGGGCATGTTTTATGCTGTACTTCAGTAGACTGTGTGAGCAGTTAGCGGAAGCTGTGACCTATTCAAAATAGGTTTTTTATGTTCAATCAGATTTTAAGTGAGCATCGGAGTACTTGTAAGTAAACACTAAGGTACACACTCAGTTAAGCTTTTATTAGTGGCATAAATAATCTGTTATGGACAAACACACTTGGTGAACGACATAACATTAGTGACATTAGTGAACGACATAACATTAACAATGACATAGATTATGTCAAGCATCCTCTGGTCAGTATAGGCTGGACTGTAGTCGTTGATTCTCAGTGCTGCACGAAAGGTATAGGAAATTTCAGTGGGCCTTACAATTACTTTGCTATATCCGCTAATTTTTTATATACCACTTTTGTTTTAGTGAGGTTTGAAAGTATATATTGAAAAGACTAAAAGATTAAGTATGCTACTTTAAGGTAATCATCATGTGATGTGATGATTAGGCAGTCTGAAATTATTAGCACAAATTTACTGTAGTCCAATTTGAAAAAAGTGCTGGAGCCATGCAAGCATGCTTGTGTCAGTGTTTAGTTTCATGAGAAGCCTCTGGTGGGGAACACTCTAAATTACCTTGAATGTAGACAAGGAAAACAGTGCCACCTTGAAAGCTAAGATGTAGCGATATGTGAGTGTGAATAAATCTCAAGCGAAAATTTTTCTTATAAATAATTTTTGGTTATTGTCGAAATTGCAATTTTTTTATTATTTACACTGTTAGTGAATACAGTAGCCACTTTAATTATGTATTTTGTTCTACTCTGTTTTAATTCTGTCATTTTGCATTACTTTTGTTTGTGAATTCTGCAAGAAGACCAGTATCTGTTATTTTCCTACCTTCCTATTATTCTGAACAGGGATTCTAAAGATAAATGATTATTTTTTCCTTATGGGAGCAAACTAGCCTAGCTAGTTTCATGAGCAAATTAACCTTTTATTGGACAAGGTAGCAGTTTGTCGTTGTTGGGATAATTGGAACTTAGGTATGGGTAGTAGGTGGGTCACTGTCAAGACTTGAGGGCAGTCATCTTGAAGGCACCTTCTTGGCAGAATTTTGGGCAAAAATACAAAGCACCATGGAAGCAACTCTGTTTTTTTATATTATTCAAATACCAAAGCCAGGCACAAAGCCAGGCACAAAGCCATTATGGTGTTTGTTACCTCAGTTGGTTGTGGTTGGATGTTCCCAGTGTATTTGGTAAAGTTTGGCTGGCTGTTAATCATGCATGATAAATAGGTGAGATAGCAGTGTGTGTGGAGTGGCTTCATTGTGCTTGCTCTGGTGTACTCGTTAGTGCAGTGGGCTGCTTCAAATTTGTGAAGACTTGGTTCTAGTTTTGTTTGTTAGTGCATGTCACATTGTGGGTATAATAAGAGGAACCAGAAGGAGCACCTTGCCATTCCAGAAGTGGGAAAAAATTATGACCTGCCCATGTTAATCAAAAGCAAGCAGTTTGTGCCTCTTGCATGCATTTTACTCTGACTAGTACAGAGATTATTCTTTTAGGATAATTTAACAAATACTGTAAGAGTGCTTTTGTCATGGCTTCACCAAATTCTGAGCTCATTACCCTCCATGGAATGCAAATCCACAGCTAGATAATCACCAAGTTATATTTCCATTACTTGAAGGCATTGCTGCAGTGTTATTTGTTAGCCATGAACAGCCTGTGTCAAAATATGCAAAATGTTGCACGAAGCTACTGAAAAAGATCACGTCATGTTTCAGTACCCACCAGGTCATTGCTGTTTCTCCTGCAGTGATAATGAGAACAAAGCTGTTCATACAGCACATGGTGGAACCCATTGTGTTTAAAATTATTTTGTTTAAAATGGATGCGACAAGGCACTTGAGCAAGGTTGTTTGTGGTGTTACTTTGTGGCTATGGCATTCATTTGATTTCACTCATTATCTCTTGCACTCATTTGACTTTTCTATGCAACTGCACCTGTTACCTGGTATTTCCCGATCTGAAGCAGTAATGCTTAAGACTGCTACATGTATATGGGCATTGCCTTCATTAATACTTATTCATCCTTGATTGGAATGGAAGACAGCACTGATTTGCTGGGCCTGTGATTGCGAAGGGATCATTTAGCACCTCTTATGTGACTGCCATTCCTTTGAAAATCAAACTTGCTTTCTTTTACACTGCTCTTAGCCGGCTAAACAAAAGTGCTTTCTCTGAGAGCAAGGTCTTGTGACGTGGCCTCTTATCATAGCTGCAGAAAGCTGCAAGAATGCTGACGCAATTTTGGAAGTCCAGACTGAGTGACCGCCTATAAGGCAGTGTTGAACATTCCAGTTGTTCTGTGTCTATAGAGTGCCTGAACTGCGCCCTATCTCATCTTTCTTATTATTCTCCGCTTGCTCTTTCCCCAAGTGTAGCATTAGCCAAGCACGCTTATATTGAGTTAACTTTACTTCCTTTCTTTTATATCTCATGTTTTGTAGACTGTGCTTCCTCTTGTCTCACATTATGAGCCCATTGTGTACTTGCCCTCCACTTGCAGCAGTGGTAGTTATGTTTCTAGTGTGAATTAATTTAATTTAATTGTTATGGCATGCACACTAGTACAATGGGATTCCTACTCTAGTGGTGGCAGTGCTGCACAACACAGAGCCAAAAATAGCATTTAATCACAAAAGGCTGACCAGGTACAGCAACTATGTTAATGAATATATGTAGCTGACTTTCATAATGATGACACTGCAAAATTGTTGATAACCTGCCTCTGTGCACAGATAAATTTGCATATTGGAATGCATATGTTTGCGAGTTTCTTGGCACCATGTTCCCAATCATACTTAATGAAGTCATAGGTGCTGTTTTAAGAACTAGTCAAGAATGCAGTGGTATGCCAGTGTGAGTCACAGTTTCAATCCACATGATCAGGATTCCATGCTGATGCCAAAGATTTTCCCTCGAACTCATAGTGGCCACTCGAGATTTATTAACATTTTGACTGAATTAATACCTTTAGTTGCTCTTTGTGTTGCTCTTGTTTCCATACTGTTTTTCTTCCCCTTGTCTTCTTCCACTTGTAAATAGGTTGGAATATGTCACAGTATTTTTTAGCACTAGGCAAAATTTTACCTTTCTCACTATGTATTATAAGGCCTGTCAAGGGATGCATATTTGGAGCTTGTGGCATATTTGACCTATAGGTAGTTGTGCAACTTTATAGGAACTCCGGTGGTCTTTGCAAGAAAGAGTAACTTGTGCCTTGAAACCTTAAAGTTGAACTAACATGACAGCTTTAAAAATTTTTTTCTGAGTGCTTCCTGGTAGCAGAGAAAGAAAGTTAATGGTCATGTTTGTGATGTGAATATATAATTCAGTGCAATATTGTGACCAAATTCAAGTTCTTTATGTACATATATTTTTTCCACTGTTGTAGACCCTCATCGACCAGTTTGTTCGTGTTCAGGGACTACTTATTTCTCAAGTGAGTATGGTATTTTTTTGTGCCTGACCTTACTGTTGGTACTTCCATGCAGGAAGTAGCCACACAAGCTCTTTTTCTCTCTGTGGAGTAGGTTCATGGCCTCCAACATGCTCCTTCGTTTTTATTGCTGCATAGTTCCTCAATGCACATTTTAGACAAAAGGTGAGCTTTGCACGTTGCTATTGCTCTGAAATTTCTGTTATGGATCACTGTGAGCCATTAACCACAAACCATTCTTTGTTTTAGGAAATATGGCAAGAAAAGTATGAAAATCTAGCAGAGTACCGGTAGTAATGTATATATAACCATACTTTTATTGCTATATTCTCTAAGACAGTGTATGGTTTCTTGTTTATGACTTGCAGTGACCCATTATGCAAATTTCAGAGCAATGGCAAAGCTTACTTTTTTTGTTCAAAGTAAGCAGTGAAAAACTATGTCACCCGCCGTGGTTGCTCAGTGGCTATGGTGTTGGGCTGCTGAGCACGAGGTCGCGGGATCGAATCCCGGCCACGGCGGCCGCATTTCGATGGGGGCGAAATGCGAAAACACCCGTGTGCTTAGATTTAGGTGCACGTTAAAGAACCCCAGGTGGTCAAAATTTCCGGAGCCCTCCACTACGGCGTGCCTCATAATCAGAAAGTGGTTTTGGCACGTAAAACCCCAAATATTATTATTATTATTAAAAACTATGTAGCAATAGAAAGAAAGAGGCATGATAGTGGTCATGAAGCTACTCCGCAGGCAAAGAAGGAGCATTGTTGTGGCTGCACTGTGATACATTCTTATGGAAGTCTGTGGATGGCAACAACATCAGGTTCAATATGCACTTTTCTATCAGATTTTCATCAAAGTACAGGCGATCATAGGTGTACTGATTCAAAGGAGATTGATAAATAGTAGTTAAGTACTGTAGCAATAATTTGATATATGAACAGTATATGCTAACTTACTTTGCAGTTGACATATTTTTTTGGCTTGAGAAAGTTCCTAAGATTGCAGCAGACGCAAGCCTCAAGGTAATTGCATACGAGAGCTGTAAATGAGAAGAGGACAATGTTGTGAGTGGTGGAACAATGTATATGTGCAAGCTCATCACACAAACTGAAGAGCACACTGGCAGTCTGTTTATGGATGACTGCAGCTCTATGTGTGATACTGTACAATCAAACCTCAATATAAGGAAGTTGCATCTAACATGAAAATACCTTCATTATATCTGATATCCATTGTAAGCCTATATTCATTACATGCTAATATCAGTGAGAAAAATTTTAGGTTTACTTTGTTATATCTCGTTATTCGTTATACCAAGATTCAACTGTAATTAGTTCCCTGTACCCGTGTGTCACGACTAACTAGTAGGTGGCACAACACACCTGAGGAAAACCTTAGGTGTGTTCTGACCCGTCGATGAGTCATGCACCTTTGCATCTTTCTCTGCCTCTATAGAGAGGTTCTACTGTGCTTCCATTTGGAAGCAAAAAACATTTTTTCATCTGTGTTGATTTTTCACCAAGATACCACTTCTGCACTAGAGGAAACGCCTGCACTTTCATGCCCCCTTAGGGTGAATAGCTGCCACGACCATTTCGTGACTCGCATTGCAGCGAACCTGTTAAAATTCACTTTTCAGTCATATCTATACGAGTGTGGATTATTTAATAACTGTTTAAAGGATGTTTAAAATTACAAATAGCGACTGTCTGAGGTAAGGACCAATGCAAATAGCAAGGTATTCAATTTGCTATTTGAAAACTTTGAATATTTGCATATTCCCAATGCCTAGTGGTTGTTGTAAGAAAAGAAAGAGTGATGGCAGAACTGCCTCATTTCATCCTTAGGGAGTGTGCTAGCTACACTGGTCAGCATAAAGCCAGCCTTCTCTTGAATAAAAATGTACTCTTTACACTGTCTCCAAGCATGTGCAGTTTAATTAATCAGTCAGAACCATTGCTTATAAAGTGGAGCTTTCTTTGCCCATCATGGTTTCACATCCATCCATTTATTGGTTAGTCGGTAGGTTGGTCAGTATCTCACCAGATGTATTTGCAGACGATGAGCAAAATGAGAACAAGGTGAAAGCAGGAGCCAACATTTTGACAAGTGGACTTGTCTTCTTCAAGGGGCCTTGAAGAAGACACCTTGAAGAAGCCGCCTTGAAGAAGACAAGTCCACTTGTCGAAATGTTGGCTCCTGCTTTCACTTTGTTCTCGTTTTGCTCATCGTCTTGAATTTCCATCTCCCGCCTTCCCCCTGTTTTTCCCAGATATATTTGCAGATATATTAAATATAAATGTTACATGTGCAAACTGACTATTTACGAACTGCATGTTTACCTCCAAAGTAGTACAGTAAAAGCTCATTAATTCACAACTCATTAATTCAAAATTTTGGATAATTCAAAGTAGCTGCCGTGATCCGTCCAGCAACATATTGAAAGCATTATCTAACACATCCTGCTAATTCACACTGAAATCCGCCCTGTCACCGATAATTCAAACTCCGTGCCATGGATGTGGTGAGTGCTAGTGTACGGGAGGACGTTGGTGATGCTGCCATCGCCGTGCCGTCCGCGCGGTTTGCTTTTTCCATCTGCGGCCCTTTGTTTAGGCCTGACTGGAGAGACACGCATTTGCGCCTGGCCAGGCTTGGCCAGCACCTCTGTTGCAGGCAGCTTCTCTCCTATGAAGTTCCGTACAAAGCTCAAGGGCGTCAAATTGTCGCCGTACTCCGTATCCTGTATCTGCGAGTGAAAGCTTGCGAGGGTGAGCCGGCGTACATGGCTCAATCTCGCGTGCGTGAGCTAGGAAGGTGGGCGGATACATGCCCTCTCCTGTTGCGTGCGAGGTACATGGGTGAGGCAGAGGGAGGGGAACGTTTTTCTCCGGCGGCTGCTGCTTACGACGCGGCTATGCGAGCGTCATATCTTGAAAGCGATCTGCGACGTGGCCAAAGTGTGCGCCCGCTTGGGCCTCAGCTTCAAAGTGACATGCGATGTTTGCAGGGTGTGCATAGTACCGGTAGCTTCGTATGCAATGTGCTTTCTAAGTTTCGTTCGCGTTTAAGTGAGAGCTGTACGAAGGTCAATTCGCTCGCTGCTACTGCCGCGCTTCCTCATTCCAGCGTTTTTCAGCGAGTTTCCACAGTCATCGAGCGAGATGTGTTCATGTTTACCTGTGCGTGCGTGACACTGTGCTTGTTAGCAAGCGAATGTTTACAAGCTTATACGGCCGATAAAAGTGCTATCCTTACTTTGTATAGCTATCTACTAATTTGCTATCGCAATTGATGCGTCGCTTTTCAGGCGAAACTGCGACATTATGTTTTTTTCTCCGTGCCAGTCGGCGCAACAAACGCACGGATGGAGCAAGAACCATCTCGACGTCGGGCACGTCGAACCGCGTTAGCTGCGTCCAGTTACGTTGGCTGCGCCAGTGCTTCGAAGTATAGACGTTGTTGTTCATGCCAACGTGACATAGCGTGTGCTCACGCCACGTCGGACTATATACGCGCCTTAACCAAGTGATTTCTTTCTGACTTTCATTAGTTCAAGTTTTGTATAATTAGAATTTTTTTAGCATTCCCACGGAATTTGAATTAACGAGCTTTTACCGTACCAGTTAGTGCACCTCTGTTGTGCATTATCAAACAATCTTTTGTTTGGCTGTACAACCAGTCTTGCATTGCTCATTGTACCTCTTCATCTTACAGAACTTCTTTGCGCCAGTGCCTCCTTAATTAAGCGGTTCAAAATGTGATGTGATGAAGCGGTTCAAAACTTCTCAGCTGAGGATATCCGCGTTTTGTTAATTCCCTGCCCCATTGTCTAGTGAAACTCGAAAATATGCTCGACTGAGCCACACTGTCACAGTAAGTGACCAACTAGAAGGCTTAATTTGCAGCTGTCGCAATGGGCAATTATTTGAAACATTTGCCAGCCAAGAAGCGGGAAAACTTATGATTAGGCTACTTTAAGCACTGCACCCTTTCTCTTTCATTTGCCAAAAGGCATGCCCACATGCAGCGAGCTGAGCTTTCGACTACCCCTATCACAGGCTGCTCTTAGACAATTTTGTCCCTGCTTCTCGAAATAGCTCCAAGACTGCTGTCAATCATGTCACGCGGTACGGCTAGGCCAAAATTTGTGCAAAAATTAGAGATCCTCTCTCGGTAACGTTTCCTGCATCTTCAAACTCTGCCTTTCCAAACTAATCTTTCTTCTGCAGGGTGCGTGATTCTCAAGCCACCAAAGAAAAAGAAAACAAAGGCACATTTTTGAACCACGGAACTGGTGTCTGCGATCAAAAAGGGTCAAAGGGTTACATGCTGCGTACTGAGTTGCTTGTACAGTCAATGTTACCAGCCAGTACCAGTGCCTCTAATGCAAAATGTACTGGGCTCTGCTGACAGCTTCAAATCTAACTTAAACTAATTCATAGAGTGGCATTGAAATTCCGAACTACAAAACAAAAACCTACATTCTATCTGCATGCGATAACATTAAAAATAATTGCTTCTCCAAACGCGCTTCAGCAAATCAAAATTCAGCGATGGTAACTGATAAATGCACCTACTTTATAAGCATTGAATTACCCAACAATGGTCCATCCTTGTAAACGTCCAATGTCAATGCTTATATGCAAAAATTGGTGCGACCACGAGCCACCACTGTCACAAAACCTGCTTTGCACTTTCAGTCGCATAACTGACCCGTACACAAAACAATACAACAAAACTCTGAGCCCAACACGAAACCTTTAAAATGAAAAGTAATATGTTCTTAATAACTAAAAAAGAAAAAATGCAGGGCATTCTGTTTACAAACAAAAAACTTATGGAGGCTCCTGATTCAACAATTACTCTAACTGCGTACTCGCACTCAATTGGGCCGCATTCTGAAAACCTTCGGGCCTTGCCGAGGGCAACAAAGTAAAGGCTATTCAACTATAGACCACATTCACACTATCAATCAGGTGATAGAGAAATGTGCGGAATATAACCAACCCTTATATATAGCTTTCATTGATTACGAAAAAGCGTTTGATTGAGTCGAAACCTCAGCAGTCATGGAGGCATTACGGAATCAGGGTGTAGACGAGCCGTATGTAAAAATACTGAAAGATATCTGTTGCTACTCCACAGCCACCGTAGTCCTCCATAAAGAAAGCAACAAAATCCCAATAAAGAAAGGTGTCATCCAGGGAGATACAATCTCTCCAATGCTATTCACAGCGTGTTTACAGGAGGTACTCAGAGACCTGGATTGGGAAGAATTTGCGATAAGAGTTAAAGGAGAATACCTTTGTAACTTGGTATTCGCTGATGATATTGCCTTGCTCAGTAACTCAGGGGAGCAATTGCAATGCATGCTCACTGACCTAGAGAGGCAAAGCAGAAGGGTGCGTCTAAAAATTAATCTCCAGAAAACTAATGTAATGTTTAACAGTCTCGGAGGAGAACAGCAGTTCACGATAGGTAGCGAGGCACTAGAAGTGGTGAGGGAATACATTTACTTAGAACAGGTAGTGACTGCAGATCAGGATCATGAGACTGAAATAATCAGAAAAATAAGAATGGGCTGGGGTGCATTTGGCAGGAATTCTCAGAACAGCAGGTTGCCATTATCTCTCAAGAGAAAAGTTTATAACAGCTGTGTCTCAACAGTACTCACGTAAGGGGCAGAAACCTGGAGGCTTACGAAACGGGTTCTACTTAAATTGAGGACAACGCAACAAGCTATGGAAAGAATAATCTTAGGTGTGACGTTAAGGGATAAGAAAAGAGCAGATTGGGTGAGGGAACAAACGCAAGTTAATGACATCTCAGTTGAAATCAAGAAAAAGAAATGGGGCATGGGCAGGACATGTAATGAGGAGGGAAGATAACCGATGGTCATTAAGTGTTATGGACTGGATTCCAAGGGAAAGGAAGCATAGCAGCGGGTGGCAGAGAGTTAGGTGGGCGTATGAGATTAAGAAGTTTGTAGGGACAACATGGCCACAGTTAGTACATGACCGGGGTAGTTGGAGAAGTATGGGAGAGGCCTTTGCCCTGCAGTAGGCGTGACCGGGCTGCTGCTGCTGCTGCTGATGATGATGATGATGGCAACAAAGGGTGCCAGACATACACTTCCCTCTGCAGTCACCTGCTACTTCGTGTCCCGTGGCTTGTTTTCTCGTCCCTGAAGGGGAGGCCGTAAACGCGGGAGGAATAGTCATTCTCCCTTTGTCGTCAAATACTGGAATAGCACAACAATGCATGTTTAGCCAGATTGTGTTTCTTGCAGTTGTTATTAGAAAGGTGAGCTAAGCAACTGGACACGTTACTGGTAGACGGCCAACAAACTAAGAGGCCAAAAGTCATGGTCAAGCGCTATCTCTGTGCACACCTGCTGGAAAAAAGGCTAGAAAAAATTCAATCTTTTCACTGTCTCTGAAATTGCGCAGGCTAAACTGGGCCCATTGAACTATGAGCTGCTAGATTTTCCTTCGAATTTCTTCCATGCGAATTCATGCTCTTCCTCTTTGCACTTTCTCTGATGATCTTGCCTTTCACATTTATCCTGCTCGCTTTCTCTAGTCCTGAATACTATGCCCCCACCCCCCAGCCCTGCCACTTGCCTCTGTCGCGTCAGTTACCCCCGCCTTCCTTAGGTGCTTCCCACAATCGATCCTGAATCCCCCCCATATAATGTTTAGGTCCGTCCTGCGCAACTTCTTCCAATCCATGGCTACCTTTTTTTTTTTTTTTGCTGACAATTTTCTCAAGGAATTAGTGTAGAAGCAAGGTTTCTTTTAACAAGGCTTCTAAAACCCTTGTTACCATGAAAAACTACGTTAAGCCTGACAACTTTTAAGGAGAAAAGGTTGTGCACTCACCATGTCAAAGTCTAATCGCTGCGCAGACTATGCCACACCGCTGCCATTCAGTGCTGTGATTAGGGGTACGAGGATGTAAGATATTGACACTTGTGCTTGTTTATTTTTGGTGACCGCTGTTTACCAGCTAACAAATGTTACACATAATTGCTCAGCTCAAGACGTGCCTGTATGATTTGGAACTCATGCGAATGTTATCATTAATTCTGTCTGTTGTGTATGTCCCCGCCGAACCTTGTGTGATAGCATACACAACATGAATTGTGTAGTCGCTTCTAGGAGGCACGCGGGCACGCAGCCTTCCAGAAACGACTGCGGTGGGTGCGTGGCTTTATATATCAGCTGGATCTTTCAACGACTGATATATAAAAGCTGACACACTTGACCTGCAGATCAGATTTCCACGATCGCCGACTGTGTTAGCCGCTATCGTTTTGCTTTGAGTGTAGCCAGCTTTTGTGGGCACAGGTTTGCCCAGTAAATACTTAGTTTCCTCATTCATAGTTTTGCTGCTGTGTTTGCGACTGTCACTACTATGTGACAATATCCATTCACCATGGAGGAGTGAGGGAACTTAGAGCTGGGCCAGCTATCCAGGGTGTTTTAAAAACACACGTTTGGACTTGCATTATGTACAAGAAGGATGCAAAAATACAGAAGATAAGAAGTTCATAATCAAGTCCAGCTGCCGATCTATTTTCCAAGCATCCGTTTCCTCTTTTTAACCACTCCGTTGGCCTGATCCCATTGCCTTCGTCCAATCTGGCGTCAGGAGATGGATGACATCATGCCCCACCAATCCGGAGGTTGGAGCCCATTTTCTCCGCACCCGCCGTGGTTGCTCAGTGGCTATGGTGTTGGGCTGCTGAGCACGAGGTCGCGGGATCGAATCCCGGCCACGGCGGCCGCATTTCGATGGGGGCGAATTGCGAAAACACCCGTGTGCTTAGATTTAGGTGCACGTTAAAGAACCCCAGGTGGTCGAAATTTCCGGAGTCCTCCACTACGGCGTGCCTCATAATCAGAAAGTGGTTTTGGCACGTAAAACCCCAAATATTATTATATTATTTTCTCCGAGGGGAGCTTGGTCGAAAACACATGTACATTACTGTACATGAACAGGGAAAGTGGAAAGCACAAGGACCCTGTCTCCAGCACGGACATGGCAGTTTGAGCTGCTGTCAGGTGATGTGAAGGAATGTCCCCCTCTTGGCAGAGCACCTCTTGGCATAGCTCAACTGTTTGCTGTGAATTGCTGCAGTTGGGGATGGCTCTGACGAGGTCATCAGCTCTTTCACCATTGTCGTATCCTCCACGAGTGACTGGTTTTGTGGGGCCAACGGCTGATCACAACAATGTGCATGTGTGGTGTGCATCATGTTGGACTATTTGCTGTCAAGCTGTCAAGGAGGTGTGTTGTTCTCATGAACTTGGTATTATGAGCTACGTCGGTGCTTCTGTCTGTTCGAGTTGTTTAGTGCAATAGTGGGCTTAGCGGAATAGCGGGATCAAAATGCGCATGTGCAGAATGGCTAAACGACATACTGTTTAGCATATGCATGCTATTTCTCAGACTTGATGTTACTGTCTTTGTAAGGTTTACGTAGTTTATGTAAAACATGACGGCGGTCCCGGCTGCCCACTGTGAACTGAATATGGCACTGTTTTTCTAGAATTCACTTCATTCGTAGCAAGTGATTGTGTATACGGCTTTTGCTTAGTCTCAGGCAATATTCTCAGTAATGCAATAGTGTCCCACAAGCAAACTATGCTATTAGGCTATACTAAAACTTGCTTTCTGCAGAGTTTGTAAGCGGAACAGCAACACTGTTTCCCTCAACCCCGCTATTTTAACATTAAACTAAAGATGTCTACTTACCTAAAGCCACTCATTCTGCATTTCTTATCATTAAACTTTCTCTCTGTCTGTCTGTCTGTCTGTCCGTCCGCCCGCCCGCCCGCCCGTCCGTCCGCCCGTCCGTCCGCCCGCCCGCCCGCCCGCCCGTCCGTCCGTCCTCCGCCCGTCCGCCCGTCTGTCTGTCTGTCTGTCTCTAAGGGGAGAAAAAGAGATTTGGTGATCAGGCATGTCCTGCCATGTTGTGACTCGAACAGGGGAAGGGCTTGGAATATCCGGTAGTTGTGCCACAGCCGAAAACATTTACAGGAGCTACCATTCAAAACGTGCCTGAATCATTAGGAATACACTTCAGTTGTGAACCACTGCAGTTGTGATGTCTGAAAACGACCAAATTGCACCTGCATTTTGGTGCTCACCAATAAACACAATGTAGAATGTTGAAAATAAGACATCTGCTTATGATGGTGTAGTAATACATTTCATAGTTACATCTGCATGTGGATTAGGGATTTTTCTTTTTTTTCTCTGTGTGTGTATATGGTCAACAGTGTGCAACGCAAGCTATTGCAAGCGAAATTTTGGAGACCGCAGCAGCAGTGAAAAACTTCAATTTTCTTCTGGTATGGCTGTACAGCCTGGATTAGAATGTGCACTGCATTGGTTGAACATGGACACGTTAGTTTCACCACACGGTTTGATGCTGCATGCCTAGGCTGTGAAATAAAATTTTTTCATGCCTCTAGTGGTTTCTGAACATTTGCTTGCGATTGTACATTTCATTCCTTACTTTTCACACCAAACTGCAATGTGGACTAACATGTCAGCACTTTGCGCAGTGGCAATTTCACATCTGGATGGGTGTTCATGCAGATGCTGCGGAAAAGTGTGGAAGCAAGGGACTGGATGAATGCTCTTGAACCTCGTAATGTGCGAGCTGTGATGAAGCGTGTAGTGGAAGATGTGACAGCTGTGGACGTACGTGTGGGCCAACTGTACGAGGAAGGTGCTCGCAACGAGCGGAGCAGTGATTCAAGCCGTCGTACCTACCCCTACAGTGCCTCAGGTCGGGCCCACTGGAGTGCCCGGTGGCCATCAAGTGTTGATCACAGCTTGTTGAGCAATATTCAAAAGCTCTTTTCGGAAAAGATAGACATCTTCACCACAGTGGAGTTCTCTCGTGTATCTGTCATGACAGGCATCATCAAGATTGGTCTCAAGGTATGGTTTAGAGATCAAACTCCTTTATGAGATTTTGAAGCTTATTGACTATCCTCGCATCTTGTTTTGTGCTTTAGCAACATCCTTTGCTGAGTGTGGGAACTTTACTTGTCCCATTTTTGTTATGTTGCTGCATTTTCCCCAGAATCAGTAGGGTGGCAATGTGAGACTCAAGTTGCTGTAGTAGTTGTGTATTGCTTCACCTTGCAACTGGAGGGAAACGAAAGATGTTTAACCCTTTGACGGCCTCTCCTCACATAACCCGGGCACTCACTTTAGCAAAGCCCCTGCCACTACCGAGTATAATTGTCTTGCATTTTCAGTGCACTCCTGGCCTCTCCAGAAGACACTCATGCAAAAAATAACATTGTGTACCTTGTTGTACCATCTATAGAGAAGTCATCTAAACACACAAAAACCTTGTAAGATAAATTTCTTACTGCAGCTAGAGCAAATGTCTTAGTGCTCTATGTCTATGAGAACCAATGTCTATGTAGCATCAAGTGTTCGCTGAGCCAACCACAGGAAAAAAGATAATAAAAATAAAAAATCGTTCTGGAATGTCTGTCCATCTGGACTATGACAGATGAGGGAATTTATGAACTGTAGAGGTGCTCAAAGTTGGGCGAGTAAGTAGTTATGCATTGTTATACTGCAGCACTTGTGTGTTGCCTTTGCCTTCTGTCCTCGTTTGTTGTGTGTGCGCTGCAGTATCCTAATGAATTTGTGAACTGTTCACAAATAGTGAAATGGGAAAAAACGGCGACAAAAGAAACAGCTTCTATTTAGCATGAAATGTCCACTGAACCAACACATGAAAAAAAGTCGTCGGGGGCCGTGTAGCAGTCGGAAAAGGAAAAAACAAACAAACAAACAAACTTGGCAGTCAAAAGGTTAGATAAGAGTAAAGTGGATAAAGTTTCCAAAAGTTCTTAGCTGTCATTTCGTCCTTTCTTTTCGTTTTTTATTCCTCGTATATATAAAACTATCTAACAACCTTGAATAGACTGAAACAAAAGTATTTGTTTTAGATATGTTATGTTGGCTTATTGCGGTGGTGTCAGTACTGGTTGGCAAGGAGAGAAACAGCATTGCTAAATTATTAGGATTGCAAATGAACAATAAATAAAATTCCTGGGTTTTAAGTACCAGTATCACAATCTGATTATGAGGCCCACCATAGTGGGAGTCTGGAATAATTTTGACTGCCTTTGGTTCTGTAACGGGCACCTAAATCTGAGAACACCAGCGTTTTTGCATTTTCCCCCCATCAATATGCTGCCTCTGTGGCTGGGATCGAACCCATGACCTCAAGCTCAGCAGTACAATGTCATAGCATTAAGCTACCGTGGCAGATGATTGCAGACTGCGAATTGGGCAAGTTCCTAATGATTAATCTTCAACACCACAACTTATGACAGGGAGAACACTTCAAATTCAAATCAAATTTATTGAGCATCACACGGAAGTTGAGGTGCGGAGACAAAAAGCTTATACAAAGTCTTGACTAGGGGCCTGCGCCCCCTACAGAAAACTTGGAAATTGTGGACAGCATATATATGAAGTAGAAAAAAAAAAGCAAGAAGGTCTATACATACAACTCACAAATAGAAGTTTACGCAATAGTCAGTGAAAACAAAATGCAGTAAAAACAAAAATCAGTGCACATGACACATGCACCAATCAAATGTATACAAATGGATGCAGATGGAAAAAGTAAACAGAGTAATGATAGCTAGTAAGAACTGGTGTTAAAAATAAGAAAGCATTACAAATACAAAAGTTATATACTTAGTAAGTTATGAATGTACTAAAGGTATAAATGACACATGACAAAATGTATAGCACCAAGCAGAACCAATATTTTCTTTATTAAATATAGGCTTCCTTTACTCTTGGAACATGTGCTGTGTTCTTTTGCTTGACTCTGTCATAAGTGGGGCTGTTGAAAATGGAGCATTGCTAACTTCTGACCAGACACACAGGGCACAGTGTGTCTACTCATTTGTCCTGTTCGATGCCCTGCTACACCTTACTTAAATCAGCAGTGACATCCATTATCTGTTGACAAAACTTGTTAGATCTACCATCATTTTTGCCCGTTATTATCATTGCCAGCATATTTCTGACTGTTGAAGCCGCGTTTGTGCAGTGCAAGTTGTGAGCAAAATTTCTTTTTCATTAGCAGAAATTTCGTTCACATTACTGTTTTAGCCGAACAAAAGCATGTATTATTTGCAAAATAAGTTACCACTTCAATTTCTGTTTAATAAGTCAAAAACTTGTTTCTTGATCAGATAATTTAATTCTTAATTTACAGCAGCTTGAAATTATAATCCTTTCCATCTTGTTAAGGGACACCGAAGTGAATTTCAGTTTTGGATATATGTTATAGACAATCACTAATGCACCTATTTGCCAGGATACTAAGCTCTAGTTGACTTATAATATACACGAAGAGAGGAAATGGATGGCAACTTCAATGGTGCTGTTGTGAGCTTTGAGTCAAGTAAAACGACACGTATGTGTTTGGTTGATACCATTATATTGCTACATGCATTTTGCTTGTTTCTTTTGGACTATGACTGTGGATATTTGAACTAGGAAAGAACAGCACCAACTAAGACAATCATGAGCGGGAGAATGACACAGGACAAGCGCTATCTAGCCCAAATGAATGTTGTTCTGAACTTGCGGGTGCCTCAACGAAGAAGACGACGAATTGCTCCTGGGTCTTGAGCTGTGGGCTGAACTGGCCAGTGTTGCAGTTGTTTTGTGAACATACATTGTAAATAGCCTTCAGTGTTTAATCCCTCATTAGTGTAACGTTTTGGTGGACGTTGGTGTTTCCTGTCTTCGCCACAGAGCTTCGCAGCGGCTGCACTGTCAGGCTTACCGCCATGGCTCCCGGTGATGACACCTTGTATGCATTTACACCTGTGAATCCAACAATAACATACGTCACGGTTACCAATCCCTGCGGTTCTGGAATATTCTCTGGCCAAGATAATGTTGACCGTTCATGACTGGCTCAGCATGTATGAGCACGTTAGCCAGAACAACCGCTGGTACGCTACCATAATGCTAGCAAATGTGATGTTCTACATGCGTGATACACTACACGTCTGGTTCCGGACACACGAGCAGAAGCTGTGTAGCTGGGATGCCTTCAAGGAGAAGCTCCATGATTTCTTTGGAAACCTGACTGGTCGTCAACTGGCTGCAAGAAAAGAGCTTGCGATCAGAGTGCAGTCTTTAACTGAATCGTATGTCTTATACATAGAAAACTTGCTCGTCCTTTGTAGGAAAGTTGACGGTAAAATTGCCAAGGTTGACAAAGTAGGCCACGTCTTCAAAGGAATCGCAGATGACGCGTTCAACTTATTGACTCACAACAATGTTTACACTATCTATGTCATTTTCAAGGAATGCCACGGCTTCGAGCTGGCTAAAAGCTGCCACGTGATTCCAGAGTTCTCCTGTCTTCCTAACAGGGCTGTGACATAATCCTGTGTCAGCCTTACCATTTGCACCCCTTTAATGAGAATGTGATGCATAGCGTTCACCACGAGCTTGAGGCTGCAAGTCCAACCCCATTCCATCCACGCCTGCTAGACTGCACCACTGACCAATCAGCACTGTTGATCTCTCTCATTCAGGCAGTTGTGCAGCAAGAATTTGCCAACCTTGGTTTTCCTGCTGCCTGCTCTGTCTCCCGACCCGACGCCAGACTGGTGCCAACAGCTGTCCCTTGCAGCGACCTATATTCACCCAGATTCCACAATCCTACTGAATGGAGAACTCCAGACGACAAGCCAATCTGCCTCCGTTGCCCCTGAATTGGCCATGTAGCTTGCCGCTGCCGCACCTCCTGGATGTCCACGTATTGGAGCTACTTTTCCCCCTCTCCTCACCCATATGCCTATCTTCACTGCTACTTGCTTTGTTGTGTATCTCCTACCTCTGACGTTCCTGTTAATGGCACTCATCCCGCTCGCTTGCCGTCACCTCAGTGCCATCGGTCCCTGTTGCCCCAGCCACGCTGCTATTCGCCCCCGGCCAATTATAGGGCCTCTTGGATGGAAAACTAAACTATGCAGCTCCTGGGGGTAGTGCTGCATTACTTTCATTGTGCCGTAATCCTCAATTAATACTCCCAACAAACCAGAACTTGATGTTCACGATAATGGTGTCCCTTTGATGGCGTTAATTGATACTGGAATACAGGTGTTCATGATAAGTGCTAACCTCCGTCGTCGACTAAATAAGGTTCTCATGCCTGCTACTACACAAGCCGTATGTATCGCCGACGGCAGCACTGTAGCCGTCACTGGAATGTGTACTGCCCATATAAGCATCACCGGCGGCTACGTTCAACTTCTTTTTACAGTGCTGATCAATTGTCCCAATGACCTTATCCTTGGGCTAGACTTTCTTATGGCGCATTCTGCTCTGATTGACTGTTCTGCCGGTACCCTTTGCCTCGAACTTCCTCTTCTCCTGCATATTCGTGCCGAACTCCCGGACAACTTTAGTACGACTGCCTTCGTCCGTCTGTTGCCTAAAGCCATGACTCTAGATTTGCTATCATCTTTCCCTGTGCCTGATGGTGATTATGTCAACACACCTGTTCCTGATGTCCTTTTGATGCACAATATCACTGTGCCCCACTCCGTTGTAACCATCACTGATAACCAGATATGCCTCCCCGTCGTCAATTTCGACCTGACAAAGCAAGTTCTACCCCAAGGCTTATTGGTTGCCACGCTGCGTGCTATAGCAGATGAGCACATCACAACTTTTTCAGTAGACGTCTGCTCCGATTCTTCACCATGTCCACAGGATGCAATTTGCCTTGACGCAATATTTAGTCCTATGATTGCTGCGGACCTACTGCGGCATCTTTGACCTCAACAATCGATAACTGGGTCAGACTTCACTTATTAAACGTGACATAAATACTGGTGACGCTAGTCCCATTCATCACCGCCCATATCGAGTTTCTGCATCAGAGCGTAAGGTTATTCAAGATGAAGTGAACAAGATGCTTGCTAAAGGCATTGTTGAACCCTGGTAGAGCCTTTGGTAGTCGCCCATTCTGCTTGTTAAAAAAAAGGATGGCACATGGCATTTTTGCATAGAATATCATCACCTAAACTGAATTACCGAAAAGGATGTCTACCTCTTGCCTTGCGTTGACGGTGCCCTCAATTGTCTCCACAGTGCCAACAACTTTTCATCAATAGACCTTTGGTCTCGTTATTGGCAAATTTCTGTTGATGGAAAGGACCAAGAGAAGACTACATTCATCACCTCTGATAGTCTATATCAATTCCAAGTTATGCCATTCAGTCTATGCAACGCCCCAGCAACGTTTGAATGTATAATGGACTCTTTGCTTCAAGGGTCAACACGCCTCTGCTATCTAGACGACATTCTCATATTTTCCCCTACATTTTAGACACACCTTGAGTGCTTATCAGCTATTCTTCAAGTATTCTTGAAGGCTGGGCTCCAACTGAATTCACCAAAGTGTCACTTCGGTCGCTGGCAGGTTACAGTGCTGGGTCACCTCATTGACGCTTCCGGTATTCGACCAGACCCGGAGAAAATTCGTGCTGCCACATCTTTTCTTGTACTTAAGTCTCTCAAAGACGTCTGAAGTTTTGTAGGACTATGTTCCTACTTCCGACAGTTGGTGAAAAATTTTGCAGCGATTTCCCAACCACTTACTGACCTTCTGATGAAGGATGTGCTGTTTATGTGGGGTCCCGCTCAAGCTACCGCTTTTTCCCACCTCACCACCGTTCTCACCACGGCACTTATACTGGGCCACTGTGACCCGTCCTCTTCTACAGAGGTCTGTACTGATGCCAGTGGTCATGGGATTGGAGCCATCTTAACCCAACACCAATGGGGACAAGACTGTGCTATCGTCTATGCTAGCCGCCTCTTCACAGCAGCGGATTGCAACTGTTCAATTACAGAGCGTGAATGCCTGGCCCTCGTCTGGGTGGTTTCCAAATTCTGCCCGTGTTTGTGTGACACGCACTTTTCTGTAATCATGGACAATCACACACTCTGCTGTCTTTTGTCACTCAAGGATCCTACCAGCCGGCTTGGTAGCTGGGCTCCGCAGCTACAAGAATATTCTTATGCAGTAGTTTACAAGGCGGGCCGCCTTCATCAAGACACAGACTGTTTATCACATTATCCAGTAGATGAACCATCTGCCGTCCCTGCACCAATGCGAACTTGTGTTTTCTTTGTTTCTCAACCGCTCCATGTCGCCGTCGCGCAACGCCATGATGCCACCTTTCACATTGTCACGGCTTGTCACCCGTTCGCCGTCGGCGCGAAGTCATCGACGGTGTATACAAGTTGGTTGGTCGTTCTGTACTTAAGCGAACACAGTGAAGGAGTCAGAGTCGGGAGAAAGACAGAAAAAAAATATATATTTATTGACTGACAATGACACAAAGATTAAAAGAAACACAAAAAACACAAGAACACTAACACACATGCACTTAACCGAGATCAATGATGAATACAAAAGAAATGCAATGAACAGTCACATTAAATATAGAGATTAACACTACACAAAACCCACTGGTGGTCAACTAAACAGAGTTCAAAAGAAAACAAATGATGGCATATGCATGGCCGGGCAGCAGCAGCAAGTCCATAAAGCGTGGAGTCGATGGCAGAGCTTTCCTGAAGAACGTTGGTGAGCTGATCTCGTTGCGGTGGATGCGATTGCTGGGCTGGGTTTCCCGGGAGTCTAGGTCTGATGTCTTCTCTTGAGCGGGTTGAGCTAACTTTGAGGGGAACTACCGTGAGCTTCATTGCAGACATTGGTTTGTCGTCTCTTACGTCAACTAGTAACTCGCAGTTCAGACGCGGCTAGGCGGCCCAGGCGATACTGAACGCACTAGCTCATTGACGCTATTCAGCTGGTTGTAAGCTCAGCTTCTAGACTGCTTAGCTCGGTCTAAAACCTGCGTTTAAATAACTTCTCCTTTCCCTAGTTCCCTGTGTTGGGGGAACGGCAGATATTGGTGACGATCCAATCAAGTTCACCCAATTGGATCCTGGCTCCTCCCAGGGTGTTGGCCGCGCCCCTTTTATTTAGGGGCGAGGGAACGGGTGGATTCCCTCCTGCATTTAGAGGTCGCGCACTCGAGTTGCACCACACGCACACCCTTGAGTCCATGGCGGGCCTCTATTCATTCACAAACACAGGAGAAACGACGGCGGCTGGCCACATGGCGCTGTTGGCACACATACACCGTCAGCAATTCATGGACACGGGATTGCACAGACACACCACACATTTCAGAATATTCACACCCCCACCTTCTTAGTAAGCTTCTAAATGCACGCGTGGGGTAGAGAATACGCAGGGGTTTCTACAAAAAGCTGTCGGGGCGTCATGGTCGCGCCGACGACAAAAAGACAATAATCTCTAAACCTGCCTTCGAATTCTTTTGGCTGCTTGCCCGAGTGGCTGGCAATACCCATCTTACTCGCTGGTCTTTATTTCCACGACCTTTTGGCAGCCGTTGATCGGTGCTTCGTCGAATCGAATAATGCCGCATCGTGACACACGTCATCATTGATCACTTGGAATCTTCGCCTTCCGATTTATCCCATCACTTGTTTGTCTTACGGGATGGTGTATTATACTGCCACAACGTTCGCTCTGACGGTCTTGCCCTACTTCTCCTCATTCACAAATATCTCCGCTCAGCTGTTCTTCATGAACTTCTCAACTTACCAACCGCTGGTCACCTTGGCGTCTCCCGCACTTTTGACCGAATTTTCCAGCGCTTCTTTTGGCCATGTCTTGCCCGCTCCGTCTGGAAATAAATTGCGGTGTGTAAGAAATGCCAGTGCTGAAAAACACCATAGACGCTTCCTGCCTGGTGCCTTCATCCGCTCAACATCCCATCGGAGCTGTTCTTTTGCGTTGGTTTGGACTTACTTGGCCCTTTCCCTCTATCAACATCTGGCGACAAGTGGGTCGCTGTGGCGACAGATTATGCCATGCACTATGCAATCACCAAAGCACTCCCAACAAACTGCGCCACAGATGTTGCCAATTTTCTTTTACACGATGTGTTTTTACAACAAGGAGCTCCACACCAACTGCCCACTGACCATGGCCAGTCATTCCTTTCAAAAGACATCACTGACATCCTGCATCCCTGCTTCACCAGGTACAAGCTATGTCTTATCATCTACAAACTAATGGTCTCATGGAGCATCTTAATCAAACCCTGACAGATGTGCTTGTAAAGTATGTCTCGTCCAGCTATACTGATTGGGACCTTGCTCTACCTTTTGTCACATTTGCACATAATTTCTCGTGCCATGACACTGCCGGTCATTCCACATTCTTTTATTTGTTCAGCTGAGAACCAACATTGCCACTGGACACATCCCTTCCATCCTCCGCAGCAGAGGACAGTGAAGACACACTTGACGCCATCACCAGGGCAGCCCAAGCACGTAAAATTGCCCACACTCACCTCCTGACCTTCCAAGAGAACCTGCGGTGTTTGTATGATTGCCAACACAGAGATAGGCACTTTTCACTTAGATCTCTGGTATTGTTGTGGTCCCAGACCCGTCATGTTGGGCTGTCAGAAAAACTCCTGTCTTGGTACACAGGCCCATAACGAGTGCTGCGTGCTGTATCTCCACTGACATAGGAAATGGCCCCAGTCAGTACCAGTGCTTCACCTGCCCTGCATTCCACTGACGTACACTGTCACACGCCTGAAACCGTATTTCTCTCTTGTTAACACTGATATATATAGATGCACCGGGACAGTGCTTCTGCTGCCAGGGATAATGCTGCATGCATATTGCTTGTTTCATTTGAAAAATGCGCGTGGGTGCCTCGACGAAGAAGACCAACTGCTCCTGGGTTTCAAGGTGCCGTATTGTAAATAGCCTTCAGTGTTTAATCCCTCGCTCGCATAACAGTATTTTTATTGACAATGCTGAAATTCAGTGCAGTTGTGCTTCATTTCATTTTCACAAGGAGTGTACTTATACCTTGTTTGTATCTCTGTGGTTTCATAGAGAAAATACAAAGCCAAACAAACTGTGGCACCAATCTTCACAAGTAGCACACTTATTAAAGGGACCCTGAAATGATTTTGACAATTTTGTCTAAATGTGCTGAGTTGTTAGGGTACGTCCTTCTGATCATTAATTGACGCATCTAAGTGCTCCGAGTAAAGCCTGTAATTTATTATGAGGTTTTAAAAACGTACATCACTACCGATCACAGCACTTCACTCAGCTGAATTTTCAGCCGCCCCTGGCCATTTGACGCAAGTTGCCCTAATGACGCCAGTAGGGCGAGTTATCCGATTGGCTGCCCAGGGTGCATCATAGATAATTTTTCTAACTTTATGGTGAACAAATGTTGTTTGTAATGGTTGGAATGTTAGTTAATTAGTTTCTATAAAAAGAAAGTACCAGAAAGAAAATGCATAAGGACAATTTCTCACTACACTTTAAGCGCTTCTGGCACAAAGCAAGTGTCGTCTGCTTCTGTTACAACGTGATCCAGGTTGACGAGAGCTCCGCGGTCAGTGTTGATCTCGATCTTTATTTTCAGAAGGACTATGGTTTGCCCTTGTTACGTTGTGGGCCGCAAACGTAGAGACTCAAATGTAGCGACTGGCAATATATCAAGCTGCAACATCGTGTCCCTTTGCAAGGCAGCAGACGAGCGGAGTGGCTGCGCATCGGACTGTCGCTATTCGATTGACACCAGGATTTGCACGTTTGCGGCTGTCAATTTATGCCAGAGGATTACTACCACACTAGTGTTTTGCGTGTCCTGTATTCGGGTAAATGCAAGCGTAAACGGTCTGGGCCTGGACGCTTGACCGTGCCATTTTACAGGATGAGCAGAGGCGCTAACATGAATGGTCTGCACGATGCAACCAGCTGGTGGCAAGAGCTCAACCAAATACAGTAGCTGTAACGAAGTCTATTCTACTTTGCTGCTGGTGTAAATTTTCATCAGGAGTGTAATTAAATGTTTAAAATGCTTTACACTTAGTCAGCCCTGTATTAACTCTTCGTTTGACTGGTTAAGCTCAGTGCCACCACGTAGCTGGACTAAGCAGACCGATTAGGCCACTCACAAGCTCACGTACATCTACGCGAAAGCTCCTTCATCAGCTTGACTTTATGCCTTAACCCATCTGTTGAAACGCCCATCTTGCCCGTGGTTACATGAATACCAGACATGCTCGGCACTGTGACAGAATGCTTGCAACACTTCGCTGCTTGCTGCTTTGATAGCTCATGCTTGGGGTCGACCGCCAAGCGACTGGCGGATAGGTTGGACAGGCTTCGCGTGCTACCGGAAGTATACGACACGAAGTGCCATCATGACGCAGAGCCAGTGAAGGTGGAGCTTAGCCACGATCACTCGGCGTATGAGTTGAGGAGAAAATACATGGCTGTGAAGGAGGGTAACTTGTAATTGTCCGTTGCTCTTTTAATATGAGACACTTCACACAAATTATGGTATGAATGATTAACTGTAGCTGTACCCTACATGTCTACAAAATTTGTCTGAACTGTTTTTGGGGCCCTTTATTAGCTTTATGCAAAGCTTTGCTTCAGCTCCTTTCAGTTCGGTCTCCTGTAGAGTACATTTCAGAGCCTGGATGGCACCTGAACTTTGTTCTGGGGAATGAGTTCAGAAGCCACGTAATGAGCCTTGGCATGCAGGGATGTGCAAAGGAACCTGCATTCATATACACTAGAATGAAATAATTTGTGTGCTGGCATCTTGCTTAGGTTGCAGAAATGTCACTCCATTTAAGATGCTGGCCTCCTGCGTGGACTCGGGAGGGACCTTGTTAAAAAAAAAAGCCCCATGATGATTGCTTCACCTGCAGGCATCTCCTATTTTGTGTGTTGCTCGCTAGCTGAGGCAACATAATAAAACCTAGACCATGTGAAGGCACTGTACGATTCTGCTGACACACTGTAATAAATATTAGCAACACTTCAATAACTATAGCTTCATTTTAAACTGTTATCAATAGAATGGGAAGTACAAAGGAGGAATTTTCTACCCTAATCCTTTAACAAACCTGTGCTTAAATGTGCATTAGACCCATGAAATGTGGTGTAAGGAGTCTGCGATAAAATTTTTGGAAGCAAATGCACAAGGCATAACATCACTTGAGTGTAATATATATATATATATATATATATATATATATATATATATATATATATATATACACACACACACACATGAGGTAGAATGTGCTACAGTGATTGTTACCTTGCTTTGCATTGTCAAGCACCTAGTCGTTAAATTTTAACACTTTTATACTTCATTGATTTTCTCTTCTGTGCAGACATTTCTGGAGTGCGTGCGCTTGAAGACTTTTAGTCGATATGGGTTGCAACAAGTTCAAGTGGACACGCACTACCTCCAACTCTACTTGTGGCGGTTTGTCAGTGATGAAAAGTAAGCCTGATATTTTGTACATTTTGTAGTTCAGTTGCACACTGTTATAATGAAGTCGCGTCTAACACAGAAATACCTTCATCATATTCAATATTCGTTGTAACCATAAATTTATTACATGTTGATATTGGCGAGAAACATTTAAGATTCACTTATATCCATGTTCATTATATTGAGGTTTGACTGCGTAGAACTGAAGGAAGGATCCGTGAAGAAATGTTTTTACTTGCTGTTTTAAAAAAATAAAGCAGTAGCTCATATGTAATGGTTATTAGTAAAGTGGTGAAGTGACTTAGCGAACTGTGTTTCTCTTCAGCCTGGTGCATGTGCTGCTGGATGAACTGATGGGCAGTGCGATACATCGTTGCTTTGACCCAATGCTGATGGAACCCAGTGTGAGTAGCACTTCCGCAGCTTTGACCAGACAAGAAGGCTCTAAGCTAATGGCATTTTGTCTGTTCTGTTCCCTCCACAGGTTGTAGAAGTTATCTGTGAACGAGGTTGAATGACTGTTCTATTTTAGAGTCACTGGACAAAGAGTTTACTAGGCTTAACAAATAAAAAAAATTTTCCACTTTACTGTTTTGGTCTTACTAAACTTCTTCTGTGATCACTGTGTGCCATCCTGCCTCAATTATTCTTCCTTTGGGTGCCTCTCTGCAGTTGCCAAGTTTATGCTGTACATATAAATTTTTATATTGTGCAGCATTTGCTGTTTGTCAACCTACTGCTGATAACCTTACATTTGCATGTGCAGGCATTTAAATTATAGGTAAAATACCAGGAGGGAAAAAGGCTTTAAAGCGATACTAAATTAGTAACTGAAGAAAATTAGGGAAGTGCCACCATGACATTCCTACTGCACCATTGTTTCTAATGTCATCTTCAGCTGATCCTTTCGGGGAGCGTTGTGTTTGACTGGACGAAAGAGAGCGCGCACCTTGCGTTCGGCTCGTTCTTTTCCATCGCTTCGCTCCCGCGTCAAGCGCTCTCAAGTGCTCCGAACTTTGGAGCATCTGAGCTTAGGAGTTTTGGTTAGGAGAAATTGGATGCTTGTTGTAGTCACGTGGTTTTGCCTCCACCATTTCCTCCTCTCACAAGTTTCACTTGTGTGCTTGTCCTCTGCCTCTGAGTTTGAGAGAGGCTGGATCTGCCTGACTTCGATTTGGAAAATGGAGGTGACCAGTTGATGATTCTATAAGTAACCTTTATTAGGATTGAATGGATTGCAGTCTTCGGAATTACTCTGGGTGTATCCTGAGCTGCTTCCCGGCTTGTGGGCCACCTCATATGATGTTATGTTTACTGTGGAAAGCAGAAAAAACCTTTAAACTTGGCAATTATTGTGTAAAATATGACTTCAAAATGGCAGTCAAACATGCAAATGAATGTGCACCTGTATCTTCCTGGCATCAGTATAAGATTTTTGCAGTTTTTTCCTGTAGTGCAAATAGCACGAGGACATAGAAGAGAAACAGAGACAACACAGGAACTAACTTCCAACAACAATTTATTTCCGGGACGGATGCCACTTTTATACCCTCACTTTTTCTCTCGCTTTCTTTCTTTCATTAACACGTGTCTACTGACAAGGTAACAGAGCACATCGTGGTATAACACACTTGCAGACTAGGCAAAAACTATTATGCTTAACACATGCACAGGAATTCCAACTCCTTCTTTGATAGTGACAGGGACGATTTGCTAACACAAGCATTACCAAGCTCTTCAATGCGAGCACTTTAAATGATAAGTCAAGTTAATTTGCATTTGCTTCTCCTGACAATAACTATGTTCAAAGCATAGTTAGGAAAGCAAGTATGCATAAGTATTGTACCACTTACTAATCTCCACGCAGCCCAGTGCTATTATCAGCGTTACGAAACTTGATTCAACCTGCACAAAACCCTTATCAACCCTCGTCATTCTTTATCAACCTTATCAAACATGATTCGTCCCTCATGAACCCTCATCGGTCATTATCAACCTGGATGTCCAGCGGAGCTGTTGCAAAACCACCACTACAATTGCTGAGGGGGATATGCTATGCTTTATTGATGGTCCGGATGCCTGCTTTGAGCTAGTTCTTTATTGAAACATACGCTGTTCTGTGTGTTGTGTGGGTGATTTCAATGAATGAATGCACTGTTCGCTTCACTTTGCTGAGCGCTTGTAGACTCTGCCTTAAATTGGTATGATTCATTGCATTTTTTGCTTGCTTACAATGGTATGAGCCACTGTTTAGGGGGGTGTAATCCATTGCCTTTGCTTTACGTGATGGACGGACTATTTTCTCATTTAGTAGGCATAGAAATGCTTACGCATTTAAATAACTTGGAGGGTGCTTAAGCTTCGCCTTTAAGAGTGAAACGCAATAGCATTCAAAGATCCCCGACTGCTTTTCACGCTTCCCAGCAACTGCAGCTTTTGTAACTGTAACATTTACCGAGAAAGGCTATCGACGAGCGCCATGCACGAAGGTGAACTTTCTGGCAGAAATGCGGCCTCTTGTGTGGGCTGATCCCGGAGGTAGTGCACAGCCGTGCCAAGAAAATTACATCATTTTCAGGTTTCCGTTATTGTTTCGCACTTTTAATATTTAAGTCTGAAAAGGTTTAAGGGGACACACTTCTGTAAACAACCTTTCTTTTATTACTTGTACTAGAGGTTTGAAAATTCAGCTAATCATAGTTTTCTATGCAAATTTCAAATACATCATTGTGTTCTGTGTAGCTATTATAGTTTTTGAGTTATGTGATACACAATGGCAAAATATAGTCATCTTTGTGGGCACTATTTTATCTACTAAATTTTCACAAAAGGCATCATGCTGTAGCTTGTTTAGCTTTTTGTAGATCACAAAGTGCCAATGTGTAGCCAAACAGCGTGTACATTTACTGGAAATGCAAAAGAATTAGAGCATTTCAACTGATTTTTGTTTCTCGATTCCTGGAAATATAACCTTGTACTTTCACAACTACTGCTGGGAGATATTGATAACTCAAGTAGGTATCAGCACTGTATATATATTCAAGAGTATGTATGCCAAATTTCGTTAGTGTAAGACAATGATAAATATACAAGGTTCTTTTCATCCAATTGTGAAAAAAATTTGTTAAAGTGTCCTAATTTTTTTTTTCATAGTTGCAGTAATTGTAGATGCTGTTTGAATAGATATCAGTACTTAGCGGCCTACAAAGAGCTAAATAAGCTACAGGACAAATCTTTTGCAAAATTTTATTGCACAGTAATGTACCCACAATATAACTATTTTGTCATTGTGTGGGACATTACTCAAGAACTATAGCAGCTACACAAAAACTAATGACATATTTGAAATCTGCTTGTAATACTCTATAAGTGGGTATGTTTTCAAGTATCTAGCACAAATATTTAAACGAAAATGTTTTTTCGAGGAGCGTCTCCCCTTAAAGGAGGGCCGGGCCCCTCACCAGGCCACATAGCAAATTTCGGTTATACGCTGGAAGTTACGTGTCCTCGAGGGAGCGTTCTGCCGCAAGAATTTTTCAAATTGGTTCATTAATATAGCTGAGATATAAATAATTCAGTGCCACGAACCCATGATTTCAGGAGACGAGGGCCACTGCATAGAGAGAGACTCCCTCCACTTGCTCCGTCAAGCCTCCTCAAACGAAATTCCTTCCCTGCGTTCTCCCATACCAGAGCTCGAGGATCACGTGACGCATACGTCATGGACCCCGTTTTGAATTTTTTTTTCCTGGCTTTTTTGCTGCGCGGCACACTTCCGCTGGCAGCGTCGCCTGCGAGCTGTTGCGTTTGTCTCGTACGCGCAGCACACGATTTTGCGGGTTGTACACAAGAACACGTACTGACTAGCAGTATGAGCTAGTGCCATACTGAGGCAGACACAAGTGGTTCATAGAGCATGATCGCGCGCTGGAACATGCTAGAAAATGACATACTTTCATTGCCTGCTTGTGCGACTGTATAACATGGGAACAAGCAGACAAAACGGAAGTACATCTCTCTTGCTGCGATGCAAAGTAAGGCAAGGACACGCAGACAATCGGCTTGTGTGTTTTATTATTTCTCTAAACTTTAATTCGTCTATTGAAGCAACAGATTACACAAATAACAGATGTTGCCTTGAATAATTCTCGAAATCACGTGTCACTACGAACGACGTCACAGCAATGCGATGTACGTAGGTGCGCTTGTGCGATATACATTGACTCTCCGGCTGGGAGCGTGGTGCCCGCGAGAAGGGCAAACGGCATTCGATTTAAAATTTCAGCTTTTTCCCTGGCACGTTGCGATCTAATACTTAGCAGACGTGCAGTTAGCACGCATTGTATGCACGGCGCTTGTGAGCTCAAAATGGCCAGACCTGGTGAGGGGCACTTTAAAAGGCATGCGCTTTCGGTGTTTTGTTTCATGACATTTGTTTGTGGGCTGTCATTCTCAAAATTCCGAGGAATAACTTAGTAGAATGGTGTGGCAATATAACCCGCATATACTGCATGCCATATAGCAAGGCGTGGAATATATATGGAAATTTTGGCTCACGGACAGCTCGCCTTCGCGCATAGCGTTCGCCACAAGCGTTTCTTGGTAAAGATTAAGGTTATTGCGTAAGCTGCAGTTGCCGGGAAGCGGCAACTGTGTGAACGTTTTATATACAGCGCCGCGCGTCGCTGCTCTGCCAGTCGGTGTGGTGATTGGTGTGATGCCCATCGATGTGAAATGAAAACACTTAGAACTGCGCTCAAATTTTGCATTAGGTAGTATCGTAATCGTCAGTGAATTTTTTTTAAGGCAACATAGACTTTTTATAAAAAGGCTGTAGCATGGCCGATATGGCGTTATTGCAGTAGGAGTTGCTAGCCGAAGCGGACATAATTTGCTGTTATTTATTTATTTACATCATACCGCGGGCATGTGGCCCAAGCAGGAAAGGCAAGGCAACACATTAAAAATATGTGCACAAAAGGCAGAATTGCACAATATAAACCTTTAGAAATCAAACAAAATAGCACAAAACAGCAATGTTACTTGGGAAGTACTGATAATATGAGTTTGAATTGTTTCAGGGGAGTTGAGATGATGAAAAGTTATGAGGTTCCATTCTTCTATAGTTCGAGGAAAGAAAGAAAATATAAAGTGGTTTGTCCTGGCAACGTAAGGGGATCGAGTGAGGGGGTGGGAATGACGGATTTTCCTTGATGCAGAAATAGTTATGTATTGACTAGGATCTAAAGGAAATTTACGGTTTAATATGGAGTAAAGGAACTTCAGCCATGTTATTTTTCGTCTCGTTTGAAGGTTGGGAAAGCCATTAATGCGCAGTTATTCAGTTATTGACTCATCTCGGCCGTACTTGTAGGGGGGGGGGGGGAATGTGTGGCTCTTTCAGGTATCTTTTCAAGGGCATTAATGTTGGTTTTGTTTAATGGGTCCGAAATAATGCGTGAATATTCCAATTTGGGTTGAATAGAAGTGGTATAGACTAATGATTTCACTTCATGACATCCATGTTTAAGCCTATGGCGAAGTAGACATACTAAAGGCAGAAGAGCAATGTTAGCAATGTGATTATTTCAATTTAGGTTGCTAGTAATTGTAATTTCAAGATACTTGTACTCACTCACTTCGGCCAAGGAGTGTTGACCAATAAAATAAGAAAACTTAAGGGGTACTTTTTGTTTTTTATATGTAGAAGCACAGATTTATCTGAGTTGAGTTTCATTCCCCGCTTGTTACTCCACTCAAGATTCAGGAAAAACAGGGGGAAGGTGGGAGATCAAAATTCAAGACGATGAGCAAAATGAGAACAAGGTGAAATCAGGAGCCAACGTTTCGACAAGTGTGCTTGTCTTCTTCAAGGCAAGTTTCAAGGCGAGTCTTCTCATTTTGCTCATCCACTTAAGATTGTTGTTTAAAGTTAAATTAAGCGATAGTCGATCATTAATTATATTAATATCGTTAAAATGATACTGTCATCAGCTAACAGATGAATATTAACAGGGGCATCTATTACGTCAACTGTGTTGTTACAATAAATAAGAAATAGTATAGTGGGCCAAGCACGCTGCCTTGAGGCATGCCACAGGTTACTGAAAGGGAATTGAACTGCTGCCCATCAATCACTATGTAATGTTTTGGACACATTAAGTAAGCAGAAGCCCAGGACAGGATAAAGCTAGGAAGACCAAGGAATTTTAATTTGCAAATTAATTTGTCGTGAGGAACTACATTGAAGCCTTTTGAAAATTACATCTAATTGGCTTGCCTTGTCAAGGACAGAAGCAAACGAGTAAATGACTTTGCTTAAGTGGGTGACTGTTGAGAGCTCCTTCCTGAAGCCATGTTAGAAGCACATAAAATGTTACACATGTTTAAGAAATCATTAATGTTGTCAGCAACAATGTGCTCAATTAATTTACAAGAAGAGAATAATATGGAAATCAGATGGTAATTCAAGACTGAACTTGGGTCACCCTTTGTTAATATAGGGACATCACATGCTACTTTCCAATCGAGTGGAAGTACTGCGGAATGTAGGGAGGCCTGAAAGATTACTACAAAAAATTTACCTAAAGGTTCCGCATAGCGCTGAAGGAAGGTGTTGGGAATGCAATCTGGACCAACAGATGATTTCACTTTTAATTGGAAGAGCATGTTAAGTATGCTTTGATGAGAAATATTTACCTCGAGAGAGCAGGACGGTGAAGTTTGGAAGGAGGGTTCAGTGGGCAGGGAGAAGACGCTGTGGAAGTGGTCATTTAAATGGGTAGCAATAGTCTTGGGATCAGTTATTGGAATGCTATCGGGGATAATGTTTGTGACTGATTTATTTCGTTCCTTGATAAAGTTGCAGAACTTCTGTGGACCTTCCTTAATAAAATTTGGTCAAGTACTACTGAAATAAATTTTTTGTTTGCTTGTGTAATGGTTTCAAGAAGGGCGACACAAGCACTGATTAAATTATCTGTAGCTGCAGGCCTTTCCCAAGTGTCTGGCTTTACGTTTCAATTGAATAGTGCGACTATTAATCCATGATGCATGTTTAGCTGGCTTTTTACGTTTGGTATAAATTGATCAATGCAGAATAAACGCATGGCTTTAAACTTTTCCCAATGCTGCAGGACGTCATTCTGGCAAAATAAAAAAAAAAATCTAGATGATCTGTTATTCTCACATCATCGGGCCTGCGCAAAATTTTTCACAATTGTAGGCGCATGCATGCTATGCGCGTGTTTAACATTCAGTGAGGAAGATACAACAATAAATTCATGGTCAGACAGCCCATGTTCAATGGATACAGAATAATTGGAAAAGGAGCGTACCAGAAAGACGAGGTCAAGGAGTGAAAACCAAGACCGTTTCCAAGTCTGGTAGGTTCATGAACTACTTGGAGAAGGTTGTGGCCAAGCTTATGAAAAATCACATTTGCATCGGTAACAGAGCTGGCACCTGACATGAGACAATCACAGCCAATGCCTGACAGGTTAAAATAGCCAGCTACCAGTAGCTTATTTCTATTGAACTGGGCAATGTGATCACTTGTCCTTAATAAATAATTGGGGGCAGAGTCTGGTGGCCTGTACGCCACACATAAAACAAGAACACAACCATATATATTCAGTTTATGGGCTTCTTTCATGCTTGGAAAAGCACTTTTATGTAGCGAGTATTGAGCAACAGAAAGCTGTATCAGGAGTCTTTCACGTTGCTCTACAATTTTCTCATTGACACTTTTAATCTAATTATAATACTTGAGAAGTTGATTCATGAATTAAGCCTGATTATGTAATTAGGTGGCATGAAAAAAATACTCTATCTCCAAGCGACGGCAAACAGCATTACCTTGGTTCTGTCCAGCTATGCGGCATTTGCATATTTTAAAATCTTTGTGCACTCTCTATATATATTTCTCGTACCGCCTCACTTCTCCGGTGGTGGTGCGACAAATTTTTTTTACTTCATTTTAAGGTAACTCCACAAAATATACAGTTAAACCTCGACATAACGAAGTAGGTAAAATCGGCAATTGGCTTCGTTACATCGAAATACCGTTGTAGTGAAATCCGACCTTTAATGGAAATAAGTACATTGCAAGTGTGTTGTCGTCTCCCTTTCGTCCTTGTTTGCTGGCGCTAAATATGCTTTCAATTTACCAACACGCCCAACAAATGGCAATGCTAAGTACAGTCGCCGACCGATTTTTCTTACACGGAAAGGGGCCACGCAGTAGTTTCCAAATTATCGGGCAATCGAAAAATGCCAATTTGAATGAGAAAACAATTTAATGAATTTGGCTGTCGGCGACGAATGATATGGTTTCATACCACGTCGACTATATCTTCACATAGGCGGTACGAATTAAGAGAAGCCAGCCACGCTTTCGCGTGCACTCCACCCCCGCGGCTGACAGCGTCGCCCGCACTGGGACAACGCGCCGGCAGCCGGGAGAGAATACTTCCGTCTGCCTCTCGCTCCAACGGGTCGCCGAAACTCTAGATTACGCAACCTTCACTACTAAATGCGCAGGACACGTGGCGCAGGAAGACAGCTTGCAAGACGTCATGCCGTCTCGACACGCCCACTCTTTGCACACGCGGCAGATTACTTCTCAAGCAGTTGAAAGCTTGCGCACACGTGTGTGTGTGTCTCTTTTTTGTCCTTCGTATACAGTATAGCGCAGCAAGCATAACGACGCGCGCCAACTTACCCCCGCCCATCCCCCGCCCCTCGCGCGTACTTGACTGCGTTACGGCTAAAGCCCCTTCATACACGTTTCCGGATGGAGTGGCTTTAGTTACGGCTAGCTCGCTACCCTCCTCCCTTTCCCTTTGCTCGCACAGGGAGGCAGCATTCGTGCGTGAAGCCACCACCTTTTCTTCTCACCCTCGCACCCTTTCACTCGCACCTAAAGCACAAAGTGCGCGTGGCGCGATCGGATCTTACCGCACTTGGACTTTATACGGAAAATACGGCGGCTTCACTTCGGCGATCGCTGTTGGCGCGCCGCGCGCGGTTTGAGAGGTGCATTTGCAAGCAGTCGCTTGTAATTCAATCATTTGACCATCTGCGTCTGCGGAAGTTTTCATTTATTAGAGAGGTTTAGCTTGTCCGGTATTCCGGTAAAACGCAGGCGGACGGGGCGTAAATGTGAGCGGTCTGCATGGTGCAGCCACCTGGTGGCGCAGTGCTCAGACAGACAAACAGGTAATATTGCAGTAACCAAGTGTATTTTACTTTGTTGCGGGTGTAAATTTTTTGGCAGCAACACGATTGCACCTGTGCCAAAAATTTACACCAGCAGCGAAGAAGAATACGCTCGGTTAATGCAATATTAGCTGTTTCTGTTTGTTTGAGCACTGCGCCACCAGGTGGCTGCACCATGTAGACCGCTCACGTTTACGGCTCCGCCCGAACGCCCCTACGCCCCAACGTTTTACTAGAGACTAGACTAGCGTGGTACGCTATTCCGGTAAACGGGAGCGGTTTGGGCGGATTGCCGGATTTGCGGGGGCGTAAACGTGAGCGGCCAGAGCGGTGCAGCCGCCTGGTAGCGTAGAGTTCAACCAGACAAACACAGAGCTAAAACTGAAGTAACCCACTACATCCTGCTTCGCTAGTCGTGCAAATTTTTGGCAGCGGCGTAATTGTGAACACGATTAAGCCACTGTGGTTGAGCTTTGCGCCACCAGCTGGCGCCACTAATCTGGCCGCTTACGTTTACGGCCCCGCTAAACCGACAAACCGCCCGCGCTTGCCGGAATACCGGACGCGCTAAAAGTCTCTACTGTTTCGGCATTCATTTGCTGCGCAAGCGAAATTTCGTTATATTGAAATCGCATACACACTTCGTTATATTGAGGTTCTAATTACATGGTGTTATATGAACAAGAGGTTATGAAAAGATGAATACTTCGTTATATCAAGAAGTTAATTATATTGAAGTTCGTTCCATAGAGGTTTAACTGTACTAGAGTACATTTGTGCTGCGTAGCTGGGAGCATATACAATCATAAATTTCAGAAAACATTGCTCCCACGAAAACTCAAATTTCGACCCGTCATTGTGTATCACGGTGACCGCGCTAGGTGAGCTGTATATTCATATTATTGTTTAATACTATCAATCCCACCTGGGAATGTTACAGGAGTGGGCTTATATACAAAAAATACAAATTACAATCAATAGTACACTCGGGTGTAAAAAGACAAGAAATCAAAGCATTCATAATTGGACACATCGAGTGCGGAACATGAGAGACGGAAGAGCGCCGCCAACTTTGGTCGTCAAGGTAAGCGTTCATACACATCGCAAAGCGTTCATTCATACATTCGTACAAAGAGTACATATCGAGCAAGTAACGCCATATTAACAGACCGAGGGTGGTTATCAAGTCTGGATTGTTGACAGGACTGATGCAGCCATGAGCTCAATGAACTTTTTTAAGGTACCCTGCCAAGTTGAGAATTTATCAAAGGTGTTCCATTCCCGTATGGCTCGGGGGAAGAAAGAAGTAATGTTAACACAAGATTATTAATTTATCGTAAAATCAATTCTGACGCGTTTTCCTATAAAACGGTTAAAACTAACGTAAATAGCAGGAGCCATGTTGAATTAATTATGCATTAAATGATATAAGAACCTGACTCTATGAAGTGTTACGCGACAATGTGTCTAGGCCTGCGCGGGAAAGCAGCGCTGTGGGGGAATCAGTGCGCCGGCATCTGTTGTAGAAAAAGTGAACCGCTTTTCGTTGCACCGATTTGAGCATGCGTATATCTTTTTGCATATACGGAAACGAGACGATGTTTGTGTATTTTAAGATTGGACGGATAAGAACGTTCTGTGCGAGTAACTTGTATCTGAAGTTGCAAAACGCAAGGCGCGCTTAAGAAACCACGAACTGTTCATTGTTTTTTTGGTTGTGTTTCGCACTTGGGTTTTTGAGCTGAGGTCATCAGAAATAATGACACAGAGGTATTTTTTTTCGGTTACTGTTGTAAGAATGCCATTGCCAAAGTCATAGGGGAAGCTAAGCTTTCATTTCTTATTTATTTTCATACTGCCACTCTCAGTTGAGAGTATATAGCAGGTGGGCATTACAAAGACAATCATGTTTAAGGAATAGAAAAAAAACTTAAGAAAAGGAACATTTTGTAAACACGCGCTCTGTACAAACACGCGCACACACAAAAAATGAACTACCGAAGTACTTCCGCCAGGGTATCATTAAATTAAAAAAATAAATTATGGGGTTTTACGTGCCAAAACCACTTTCTGATTATGAGGCACGCCGTAGTGGAGGACTCCGGAAATTTCGGCCACCTGGGGTTCTTTAACGCGCACCTAAATCGAAGTACCACGGGTGTTTTCGCATTTCGCCACCATCGAAATGCGGCCGCCGTGGCCGGAATTCGATCCCGCGACCTCGTGTTCTACAGCCCAACACCATGGCCACTGAGCAACCACGGCGGGTGCGCCAGGGTATCATTAAAGCAATAAATGTGGTCTAAGCAGTTTTTCAAGCAAAAAAAAAACAATATTGTAATAAGTTTAACAGTGCACAATCAGGAGGAGGAGGAGGAATAAACTTTATTAGTTGAAATGAGCCGACGGTAAAATCGTCCGAGGTGGGCGGCGTCCCTAGTCCAGGATGCCGTGGACCTGAGCTGATAGCTTGGCCTTGCTCAAATCAAGAACATTGTGTTAAAAAAAAGAAAACATTATTCGAGAAAAAAGAAAGCAAGCTTCTATTTAAAGCAAACATCACCCACAAATTCAAATTAACATTTCGAAAACATGCATGCTGCGCACACGAAATGAAGCACAACCGCGAGGAAGGATTACAACCAGTTTGCCAAGTAAAGAGAATCAACGCCTTATGGGTCATGCACGATGTGCAAACACCACGAAATAATACTGAAAATAAAAAAGCGAAGCACAACCAGGCACAGGATTGCAATCTGTTACAAAAATGGGAATGGAATAAAGAAGCAAGCCAGCGATAGTACAAGAACAAAGTTATGTGCAATAGCATAAGCAATCTCTTTCACCATGACAACCGGTACAGATTTCGTCGGCCGTCACCAGCAATTATTAGGAATGGAAATACATTGTATAAGTGCAAGAATCTAAGAAAACGGAACTAGCGTTCAAATGAGAGAGTGTGCGCGGCAATGGCGATGGTACTAGAAGTTAGATGTATGTTCTAACTTTGCAGTGAAGGCGGACACTGTTTCGGCGTCTGTGACATCTGGATTTAATCGATTCCATTCGCGTATCGTAAGTGGAAAAAACGATTGCCCAAACGAGTCATTGTTGAAAGAACATTCAGGTAATGTGTATTTATGCTTATGACAAGTCTGGCGCGACTGTGAAAATGCGACGTACTTAGACGCATCTATCTTATAGATGTCGTGCAGCAGTTGGTACAAAAACTTGAGACGTGCCTGCTTTGCCCTTTTGGATAGTGTTCTAATACCAGAAGAAGCCAGAAGGTTAATGGGAGAGTCCGTGCTTGTGTACTTGTTATACACAAATCTTATGGCTTGGCGCTGTACTGACTCCATTTTTGTTATACTGGTTAGGGAACGAGGGAACCATACTGTGTTACCATATTCTAACACTGGTCTTACGGATGTAGCGTATGCTAGTACTGATATTGTGACTGATATTGCGACAGGGTGCGTTGTTCTAACTTCGCATTCCGACTAGAACGGTCTTACTATTTTCTTGGACCCAGGTTTCCAACCAATTCTATACCAACATAACTGGTCATCAAACGTGGCCCGGCCGCCTATTGCCGACATATGACTGGCCGAAAAAATCGGCGGCCACTCTTTCCCAACATTTTGCCAATCATCATTCATCGACCAATTACATGTGGGTCATCCACTTGCCAAAAATACTTTCGGCAGCCTTCCACACACCTCCGTCATGCAAGCCGCGCAAGAAATTGGCATCAAAGACAACATGCACTTTTTTGTGTGTGCTTGTGTGTGAAGCGCAAGCGTTTAACTGAGAGACAGAATGATACAACACCAACTAGCCCAATCAGTTACTACCGTGACGTACTCTAAAAAGACGCGTCAACGGTCACAACTGAATCACCGCTTTGTACGACAGATAATACACGCAAAACCTGGTGATATATAAGTGAAGGAAAGCCATGTAGTCGCCATTTTCACTCCTGTGGAGTTCATTGCTAAGCTGCAAACCAATGTTACGACGTTGCATGGGGTCTTCGATCACATCGGTTGCCATACAGTGGTACGACGTGGTAGGTGACTGAAGGAGAATGGCCATGGCCGTTTGAAGCCTAGAGGTCGGGAAGAGACGACGCGCAACATTGCAAAACTTAACAATTTATTTACACCGTGAAAATCAGAATGTGTAAGAAACGGGGCTTCGTTTATTATATACCCATCGAGACACCCGAATTGTCCCCTGCATGTTTCCGAGACGCGGGAAAACTTCGCGCACACCAGCGCAGACCGCCATCCTCTTGAGCTCGTAGGACATGTGCACGTATACGAAGCACGACAGTTGGCATCTTTTCTATTGACTTGCTTCCTCCTATTCTTCCCTCAGGCGCGCTTCTACGAGGCTGCCAAGGAGCGGCTCGGAAAATTAACTATAGGGCTATAGTCTCTTTGCTTGCTCGTCGAAGCCGGTCGCCAGATAGGAAAATCCGTCACTAAAAAGGCAGAAAAGTCGCTGAATATAGCGAGAAAACCGCTGAAATGATAACACTGGTCGGAGGTGCGCAAGCGCAGTGACTTTTGGCTGCGAAAGTGCGATTGCTACTGGACAAGGTACACAGCCACCCGGAATACCGCTATAGTTGAGCGCCTTGCTCTCGGCCGTATATCAAACCGCGTCATCAGTAGTTTGAGAACAGATGGCAGGCGCGTGCAATCAAGTTCGTGGCTCCACTAATGAATAGCAGGCGCTTATAAATTGTAGCTGATTATCTAGCGTGTTTTCTAAGGACCAAAGGAAGGAACGTCCGTGCGATCACGCGGTGCCTTACGCCTCGTGTGTGCAGCAAACGCTCAGTCCTGCAGGCGATGTGCGCACAATATGGACAACTTAAGGAGAACGATAACGTAAAAATAGCCCATCCTGAGTCTATTCCATTTCCGCCACTAGCCATCCGCGACAGGTAAAACTGTTTTGGGCCGCGCCCACTTCCCTATCTAGTCATGCACTCGTCAACCGCGAAGATTCCCCATCTCAAAATGACGTGTACACACTGATTATGCATGGTTATGCTGGGCAAAAGATAGAGTTCTTTCCGATCTATGCCTTTGTAGCCGTTAGCCCTCCGCTATATCAAACATTTCTGGGCCACGCCCTCTTCGCCTGTCTATCACGCGACGTCACAAAACCGCGAGAACCCACTACGTGAAAGTGACGTGTATGCATAATAATCTGTTATCGCTATAGCAATTATATGAACACGCCAGGTGCATTTGTGCCGTCGCCGTGATGTTCCGTACAAAGTCCAAGGGCGATAACGTTGTCGCGCGTCGTGTGCGGCATGTGCGTGGGAAAACATGCGAGGGTGCACCGACGATGGTGACTCAATCTCGCGCGCGCAAGGGAGGAAAGTGGGGAGGAAGCGCACCGTCTTCCATCGCACGCAAGGCACCGGAAAAAGGGGAGTAAGGGGGGCGTTCTACTCCGGCAGCTGCTGCGTAATGCGTGGCCGCGCGGGCCCTGCGTAATAGTTCCTGCGTAAGACCCTGGCTCTGCGTAATAGGCCCTGCGCTCGGGCCCTATCTTGAAAGCGATCTGCGATGGGAACAGAGTCTAGGCGTCTAGGCACACCGAGGGCCGATATATTCGTGTGTGCTGTGTTCTCGCCGCTTACCGCAGACTCGTGTAAGGGCCGCACTTTTTTATAATTTTGGTGAGGTGCGACCGTTACACGGGACCGAACATTTTCGTCAAAATGGTGCTGGCGCAGTCTTGACTTGTGCACATGCGCACGTACCCCGCATCCCCGGATGTACCAGTGTATCGGAGGTCAACGCGCAGCTCTCGCCCTCTAGTAGCGGCATGCGGAAGTACGCACCGAGCTAAAATTCACCGATGCGCGCGCGCGGCATCAGGGTACCGAACGCGATTGCTTTTCCGTTCATTTTTTTTTGTTGCAAATTTGGGCTACCAAGTTCGCCTTGAAGCGAGAGGCAGCACGAAGGTCAATTCGCTCGCTCCTACTGTCGTGTTTCTTGGCCTCAGCGTTCTGACAGCGAGTTTCCGCGGTCATCGAGCTAGATGTATTCATGTTTGCTTGTGCGTGCGTGACATCATGCTTGTTAATTTAGTAAGCGAATGTTAAGTTTATACGGCCAATAAAACCATCAGAGTCCTTCAATGCTATTATCCTTACTTCGTATAGCTGTCTACTAATTTGCTATCGCAATCGACGCTTCGCATTTCGGGCGAAACTGTTACATTTTTCTGACCAGATAAATCTAATCTTTTAAGTGACAAGCGGTTTATCTCCAACATTAGTTGCGCCACGCTCTATCATGTTTCGCAATCGCCAAGCACGCTTTACACTACTTTCTTGCAAGTAAATATCATTACCACTTTCTGATGCAGAAATATTGTTTTATTTTGTTTGCATAGGACTATTTCTGCTCATTGCACTATCAGACTACACCGGAGACCACTCGGAAGACATCACTTTGTCAACGTAGAAATAAAATATCGTTATAAAGAAAAGAAAACGCAGGAACGCCTGTGAACAGTTTATTGCGCCTTTGTACGCCCGAAGACAGTGCAGTGCCGAGCCGAACCGCGGTGGAGGTGACGCAGGATTTAAGCACTCCCCATACGTGGGCCGATCCAGAAGAAAGTGCAATGCCGGGACGGTCGACCCGCACCGGAGGTGAAGCAGGCGTTAGGCACTACCCATACGTGGACTGATCCCGAAGATAGTGCAATACCGGGCCGACCTGCGGAGTCGTTGACGCAGGCGTTAAGCACTCCCCATACGTGGGCCGATTCCGAAGATAGTGAAATGCCGGGCCGACCCGCGGCGGAGGTGAAGCATGCATTAAGCAGTCCCCATACATGGGCCGCAAGGGCGTAGCCAGGGGGGGGGGGGTGGCTTGTGGGGCTTCAGCCCCCCCCCCCCGAAATTTTTTCGTGCTGTCATGCACCGCCGACCAAAATAACCCCCATGGCCGGAAATCATTCTGGATTGTGTCTAGAATGTCTTTTTCATGATCGAAAAGACATTTCGGCGCGATCATTGCGAACTCTGGCTGGATTTCGTGGCAATTAACGCCCGTAAACCGGGAGTCACATAACGCAAGAAGCTCCATCCAAGCACAGAGTTTGAAGGGCGTTTCGATGGCGAACCTCGCGGCATCTCGCGAGGCCGCGGAATCTACGGAGCGCATGAATTTCAATTTTGAAACTTTATGGTACAAAGTTATTATAAACTTTTGATGCGAAAAGTGCATTGCCATTTCCAAAGTCGCGCATTAGATTTCCAATGCCGGAACTTTGTGGGTTTGATGTTGTTATAAACATTTGACGCCAAAGTTGCACTGACTTTTCTAAAATCGTGCTCAGACCATACAACTAGACAAGCCAAATCAACACACTATCAGACAAGTTGACTATGTTTACTACTCTAAAGTTGACAAAGCACGCCAGCGAGGTCTGATGAGATGAAGCGTTGTGGTGGTTAATTTGTGCCATCATGTCACAGAAAAGAATATCAACATTTTTTTCACCTGCGCCAAAGAATCCACAATAATATAATTATGGGGCTTTACGTGCCAAAACCACTTTCTGATTATGAGGCACGCCCAAAGAATCCATGTGAACACCCTAAAGCCAGCAAATGTAACTACCTTCTTACTTATTTTTCTACTTTGACTTTTATTCGCGAGGACACATTGAGCCTCTTCAATTTTCTTGTTCTTGCTACCCGCGGGCTGCCAGAGCCAGCCAGAGGGCATGCGTATTTATCGTGTTTCCCCGACCACCGCGCGGCGCACTTCAGTGCGCGTTCATTTTTTTTCTGGCTAAATGGATTTTCGCCTGGAAGAGTTTTGGACGCTTTCTGGCTAGCAGACGAGATAAAGAAACAATGGTCGCTCGCTGCCATCACTGCGGGGACTCGACGGATTGCAACGCATTCGCTCGAGCGCTACCTCTCCGGAAAGTTTTGTCTTGCCGGTGTAGGACACCGAGCAGTATGCTTATGGTTCTCTGAGGACCAAGCGTCTCATGTTTTCTTTGATATTCCTTCGGTAGGTGCCCAAAGTAGGCGTTCACTTGTGGCCAACATGCTTTCCTTCGCGCTTTTTTTTTTCATTTCGGTGCCCCCGGCCCACAAAAGAAAAAAAAAAGAAAGCCATTGTTGCAGCGCAGCGAATTGTCGCATGGTGAAAGTTCGATTTTGTTACTCCTTCTTTTGCGGAAAGTAATAGGCCACGGGACGCTTCATTTGCCGAATACTCTTATGAAATTATTGTGATAGCAATTATGTGCACACTTCATTCGCATTCCTGCCGTCGCCGTCTCCCTCATGTTTCGTATAAAGTCCAACGGCGATAACATCGTGACTGCGCGCCGCATGCTATATGTGCGAGTGCAAGCGGAGGGGGGGGGGGGTGTTGGAAGTGGCATGGGCGAGCCGACGATGGTGGCTCGATTTTGTGCGCGCAAGGGAGAAAAGCGGGCAGGAAGCGCGTCGCCTTCTGTCGCGCGCGATTATCAGGGGGAGTGGAGGGGGGGGAGGCAGCGGGCCTTAGGATTCTGTGATCTGTGATCGCGCAACATGTTTATTTGCCTTGTTTGACGCATTATATATAGTAACTTTTACTTAGATATCTACATTTATTGGAGAGTTATATGCATATTCAAATTTCTTGTTGCGAGGTTTTGTGTACACGTTGTCGTGAACTTTGTTTCCAGTGACACTCTTTTGCCCTTTATCAAGCTGTATCTTCGCATTTCTAATGTATACGAGGGCGATTGAAATGAAAGTGAGCCAACTCGATCACCCCGCGCAATAATGGTTCGGTTAATTATCTGCGAGGCATGCGCGTAGCACACAGGCATCTCTCATTTACAAACGTGACACGCAGGTGGTAGGATAAATGTTCTTTAATGCTCTCATACACTGGGTTGAACATGGTCACGTGACATAATGGGCGCTCAAAAAGTTGGACAGCGTGGTGTCGTGAGGTTTTTGACAGCTGAAGGTGTCTCCCAAAAAGAAATTAGTAGCCGTATGGCTGCCTTTTACAATGAACATTTCATTTCATTGGCCACTGTGAAGCGTTGAAGCAAACGGTTCAAAAAAGGACGTGAAAGTTGCAAAGACGATCCAAGACCGGGCCAAAGTCACCGTCAACAATTTCAATCACCCCCAACACAATTTCAAAGGTTGATAAGTTGATTAGACAAGAACGGAGGATAAGCATCGATGAATTGGCAGAGCAACATCAGTCATGGTTCGGTTCACACGATAATTCATGAACATCTCGGTTATCGACTCTTGTGTGCGAAATGGATGGCCAAGATTTTGAACCACTGCTAGAAGAGGGAGAGGTGCGGCGCTGCCTTGACTCTTCTGAACCGGTATCACAATGGGTGTGACGACTTTCTGTCTGCAATTGTGACCGAGGACGAATCATGGTGCCACTACTACGAGCCTGAAACACGATGGCAAAGCTTACAGTGGAAACATTCGAATTCCCCACCCCCAAAGAAAGCAAAGGCCGTCATTTCCGCCGGAACGGTATTGTTGACTTTTTTTCGATCGTCAGGGACCATTTCTGATCGAATTTGCTAAACCTGGAGAGTCTATCAATCGTTTCCGGTATTGTGAAACGCCGGATCGGCTGCGTTTCGCAATCAAGAACAAACGACATGGAAAATTGGCGAATCGGGTCATCTTGCTCCACGACAATGCCCGTCCCCACGTCGCTGATGTGGTTAATGCAAAACTGGCAGAGTTCAAGTTGGAAACGCTGCAACATGCGCCATACAGCCCAGACATGTCGCTTTGGGACTTCCACAGTTTGGGGCAATTGAAAAAAAAAAAAAAAAGAACAGCTCAAGGGAACCTGATTCGTGTCGGACGATGGCGTGAAAAAGTCAATTAAAAAAAGGCATTAATGTTATGCCTAGCATTCTTCTTTCAATCGCTTTTTACGCGGTCCTTAACGTGTTCTCAAGCTTCTTTGTCAGTCTCAAGTCTCTGCCCCATATCAGCGCCGGTAAAATGCGCTGATTACACACCTTCATTTTCAATGATTATGGTAAGCTTCCGGTCAGGAGCTGACAATGTCTGCCGTATGCGATCCAACCTATTATTTTTCTTCTATGAATGTACTTTTCATGATCAAGGTTCCCTGTGATTAATTGACCTAGGTAAACGTACTCCTTCAGAGACTCTAGAGGCTGACAGCGATCCTGAACTCTTGTTCCTTTGCCCGGCTATTCATCTTTATCTTTGTCTTCTGCATATTAATATTTAACCCTAATTTTGCACTCTCTCTGTTAAGGTCTTCAATCATTTGTTGTAACTCGTCTGCAGTATTGCTCAATAGAACAATGTCATCGGCAAACCGAAGGTTGCCGAGATATTCGCCGTCGATCTTTACTCCTAAGCCTTCCCAGTTTAATAGCTTGAATACTTCTTCCAAGCACGCAGTGAATAGCATTTGAGAGATTGCGTCTCCTTGTCTGACCCCTTTCTTTATAGTTATCTTCCTATTTTTCTTGTGCAGAATTAGGGTAGTTGTGGAATCTCTGTAGATATTTTCCAAAATATTTACATAGGCGGTTTGTGCTCCTTGATTAAATAATGTCTCTATGACTACTTGTATCTCTACTGAATTAAATGCCTTTTCGTAATCTATGAAAGCCATATAGAGAGGCAGATTGTACTCTGCGGATTTCTCGATTACCTGATTAATGACATGGATGGGATCCATTGTAGAGTATCCCTTCCTGAAGCCAGCCTGTTCCTTTGGTTGGCTAAAGTACAGTGTTGCCTTTATTCTATTGGAGATTATTTTGGTGAATATTATATATAATACTGGGAATAAGCTAATGGGCCTATATTCTTTTTTTCATTTTTTAACGTCTCCCTCTTTGTGGATTAGTACAATGTTTGCATTCTTCCAGTTTTCTTGGACCCTTGGAGTCAATGGCCGCCATTTTTCCAAGCATTATGTCTCCTCCATCTTCGATTAAATCAACTGTTATTCCATCTTCTCCTGCCGCTCTTCCCCATTTCATGTCTTGCAAGGCCCTTCTGGCCTCATGACTAGTTATAGGAGGAGTTTCTGTATCCTGTTCATTACTGCTTCGAATAAAGGCATTCTGACTTCTCTGGGTATTGTACGGCTGAGTATAGAATTCTTCCGCTGCTGTTACTATATCTTCGAAATTCCTGATGATATTACCTTGCTTATCTTTCGATGCATCTTGGGTTGTCCTATGCCAAGTTTCTTTCTCACTGATTTCAGGCTGCGTCCATGTTTTACGGCTTTTTCAGTCTTTCTCACGTTATAATTTCGAATATCCATTATTTTAGCCTTGTTGATAAGTTTTGACAGTTCTGCGAATTCTATCTATCTATTGAGATGGACAGTTTCATTCTTTGTCGTTTCTTTATTACGTCCTTTGTTTCTTGGAAGAGCTTGCCTACTGGTTGCCTTGGTGCCTTGCCTCCCACTTCAATTGCTGCCTCTGAAGCCAGCTTAGTTGCGGTTTCATTTATTGCCTCTTTGTCATCTTCATCTCTCTGTTCTAAGGCTGCATATTTGTTTGCAAGTACCAGCCTGAATTTGTCTGGCTTTACCCTTACTGCGTCTGGGTTGACTTGTTTCTTCTTAAGCAAATTTACCCTTTCTCTCTTCAAATTAAGATGAATCCTAGCCCTCACTAACCTATGATCACTGCACTTTACCCTACCTATCACTTTTGCATCCTGCACTATGCTGGGATCGGCAGAAAGTAGGCAGTCGATATATATATATATATATATATATATATATATATATATATATATATATATATATATATATATATATATAGAGAGAGAGAGAGAGAGAGAGAGAGAGAGATTGATTTCAGCGATGAAAGCCGGACACCGGCCAAAACGTCGGGGAAGACAACGTTTCGTACATTCGTTTGTTCCTTTTGTGAGATTTGTGAGATTTTAAAAGAACTGGATCATCCAGATGTGTGTGCGCGCGCGCGTGTGGAGAGAGAGAGAGCGAGAGAGAGAGAGAGAGAGTTTGTGGATTGGAAAGTGATCTTAGCAGTACGTGCCGCCTAGGATCGCTCTGCCGCCACTTTCCTGTCGGCACGGGCGGCACACTCTAACAACGGAAGCTAATATAGACCTGTACGTAGTTTCCCTTTTGACTTCTCTGCAGTACACGTTTGTTTTTCGCACATGCTTTGCCACAAAGCTTGACAGGGAGGGCCAAGAAGAGCGGAACGAGCAGGCGTGTAGCGCGGGTGGGAGGGGGGTTAGCTAGACGCTGCTTTAGCGGCCACAAACCAACAAACAATGACACGTACTTTTATTTATTGTGTTATTGACTTGTTGATTTGTTGTAGAATATTCAATGGAGATTGTACAGAAGTGCATGACTGGGCGAAGCATACTAAGAGCGGGCCCAGGTGGCACGTACTGTAAGCATCGACTTCCTTGCGTATTACCCGCTTTCCATTGCAATAAAAAAAGACTGAAACTGCGTCAGTGAAAGTCATCTTTGTCATCTGCAGATGTGGTCTTCGATCGTATACTACGAACCATAACAGTCTAGTGTTGCCAATATTTTCTGAAGCGCGTCGCCAAATTGAGACAAAAAAGTCACTAAAACTGTCGCTGTAACTATCAAGTGGATTTTAAGAACCTAGGTGTTATGAAACATTTTGATGTAAGCCAACGTGAAGTAGATCATTTACCTAGACGTATCATGTTGGTCTAATGTTCGTGCAGCTGAAGGAAAACAGTGAATTTACGAGCAAGGTATAGAGGGCTTTGGCTTTACTAATGTATTTACTATAGAGTGGGCGAATCTTCCAAGTTTCGAGTACGAATAATTGGTGCGTAACATTTAATTTTTATTCGAAAATGAACTATTCGGTATTTCCGAATATCGAAACTAACCAGATATTTCGCAGAAGATTGTTAAAGTCGGGTTACTGTTCTCCACTTACTGAACAGAGTATCGTAAATTATAATTATCAGAAATAAAACTGCGATAAAGTTTCTGACGCAATGCAGAAACAGGATCGGTAATGCAAGCTTAGTTTTCGGTTTTGCGGTGGAAGTGTGGCGCTGGTTAACACTCCTTGGGTTAGGTCTTGTACGAATACATAAATGACCGAGACATGGACGTGGGAACTGCCGTCGTCGCCGCAGCACAACTGGAAGTGCAGGACGTGCGTAATGCGGAAGATGTGAGTTCGGCTCTCACCATCAGCAAGTTCTTTTTTTCCTCCATTTTCCTTTAGTTTTTAATTTTTTACGCTTCAGTTGAACACTACAAATGATTTCCACTATGCTTTCCTTTTCTTAATTATCTTCTGCTTTCATATGGTTCTTGCTAAAAAAATATGTGCGCGCGTTCTTACAAACCGGGCCCCTCGGTTCGCCTTCTCTTCGGCCAACACATGACAACCGGCTATTTTTGCTTCTGGACCGTCAATAAGTCTTTCTTGCAGTCTAGCTATGTAGCAGTTTTATCTTTTTACGTTACAACCAGTGATATTTTCCTTGTAACATGTACTTTATTATGTATTGGCCAGACAAACACCTTATTAGCTTTTTCTTTTCCTTTTTCATATCTTCTGATATTTTTTAACAAGTATTTATTTTGAGTTTTTGAAACATTGTTCCTACAGCAGCATGCCATTCTTGGAAAGCTTCTTTGTCACCAGGCTCCAAAGGTGCGGGGCGGCTATTCGTGCAGCGACTATTCGTGCACCTTCGTGCAGTTCGCGAAGGTTGTAGTGATCTTGTGTTTAGGACGATCCTAATTGTGCGTCACCCGCCGTGGTTGCTCAGTGACTATGGTGTTGGGCTGCTGAGCACGAGGTCGCGGGATCGAATCCCGGCCACGGCGGCCGCATTTCGATGGGGGCGAAATGCGAAAACACCCGTGTGCTTAGATTTAGGTGCACGTTAAAGAACCCCAGATGGTCAAAATTTCCGGAGTCCTCCACTACGGCGTGCCTCATAATCAGAAAGTGGTTTTGGCACGTAAAACCCCAAATATTATTATTATTAATTGTGCGTGATAGTTGACTGTATATTCAGTGCAAGCGTGTTCCCAATTATACAGAAAATATGCGCGTCTGCGTTTGTATCATCGACATTCTATTCTATATTCGATACTGACTATTCATATTCGATTCGTATTCGAAAAAGTCGATATTCGATCGCCTACCTCTAATGTTTACATAACGAATTATGAGAGCTTAAGTTTTTCATTACCTTGAGATTGGAAGGTTACAAATACACCACAATTCAAAAGAACGCAAGCAAAGTAGTTTTCCTAGCATAGACTGCATATTATCCCGAAATTTATTGTGCTTCTCGGCGTTCGTAGTAGCAGAGCTAGGTTCTGCGAAACGCGCTTCGCCACGTGTTGTTAACACGGCGATGACAATTACGCGAGCTTTGTACAGTTTAAATAACACATGTGCGCCTTTTACCTACCTGGAAGCCGCTTTGAACTACTGATTGATCCAAGCAGTGAGAATATGGAAGTGATTTGTTCTGGCGCGCGTGAACGAGCTCAGCCGTTCCGATATGTACGCTTGTTTTACGCAGTCGATATGTCTTGTACAGCTGCTGCGCTCTAAATCTGAACACAAAATCTATTCCATTTGGTTTTGGTAAATTAGCTCTCTGACACGCTTGCGCGCGTCTACCAATTGAATGGATTTGGTGACATCACTGAACCCGCACCGTTTAAGCACATTCAAATAGGTTTTGCAAATAATAAATAAACTGCAATTTTGTGAGCGCAATTCGAAGGCGATGATGACCATTGTGCTGTGAAGCACAATCAAAATGGGAAGGCCACCAATGTGAAGGTAACTATTGGTTCATCACGGTCATGGAGCCCATTCATCGCACAGCGAGTTTCGGCCGCTTACATCTACTTTTTGAATATTAGACCGACTTCTAGAAAGCCATTTTTCAAGCAGCCTTTCTAACTCAATTGTCCATTCAAGTCAATAAAGGTGTTGCTGATTGCTAAATAAAGAACTTTGCTGAAAACAGACAATAAAGTCACTAAATCTAGCGACAAAATCACTAAAATAGCTACACTGATTAAATACCGGTAAATTATAAAAAGAAAATCCCATCGTGTGTTTTCAAAGAATGTTAGGTTAGACGGCCCCAAGAAAACACGGGATAATTCAAGGGATGGTAGAATAAGGTTGTTTTCGACTGCCCAGCGACATATTTCTCAGCAATGCAAGCTTGCAAGGCGCGTCCCGCAGGCGTATCGCACCTCGAAGTGCGGTAACCCTTACCTGCTTAGTGTGGCCAGCCGAGCGTCATCTGCTACAGCACGTGGGGGCGACGCCCGAAAAACAATCCTAGCTGCCCAAGCAGGGGATACGTAATAAACAAATCGTACCTATGTGGGCGCAATTTTGAGAGAAAACTTGGCATCAGCATGTTCTTTTGCTTTATTTGTCAGTGTGCAGGCGACAGTGCCCGCTATCAGAAGTGTGTGTGTGTAAAGGGGGAGGGCAAATGGCCTACTTTTCCCTTCCACTTCTGACTCTGTGTAGGGGGGGGGGGGGCGTGAGGGGCATGCCTCCTTCCCGCACCGGTGGATGCGCCTATGGCAAGCATGGTGCCATGCACACACAGACAAACTGGAAACACATCTCACTCGATAACCACGAGCACTCGCTCCCATAACGCTGGCGTGATGAAGAACGCTGGCAGCGAGAAGCGAACGCTTCGTGCTGCCTCAGTTTCACCGCGAGAACACCTCTCGTGGCCAAATAAATGAAAGCAGTCTTGAAAGTACAGGGAACCTCAATTGCATTATTGAGGTTCACTTGCACTATTGACAGACCAAGGAGCCCGAATCAATGCTTAGATCAAGACTTGAAAGACTATACTGCAGGCTTGCAGAGCTGGCGAAATTTGCCAGCTGGAACCGAGTAGACCATGTGGGCTATATACATACCGGTGATGAGGGCGCTGAAGAACCAATGTGATCGAGGCTCTGCGTGAGCTGGTGGAGAGGCCAGACCCTCATTATGAGGGCTTCAAGCGACTTTCTTTAGACTCGAGTGATCTCGGTAGGGACTCCAGGTGCCGTATTTTCGACTTTCAAAAGTAGAGGGAAAATGGCTTGCTTTGCCCCCTACTTCTGAGAGTGGGGGGGAGGGGCACTGCCCCCCCCCTTGCTCCCCCGGTAGATACGCCTGTGTGCTTATATACTTTAGGCAGTTTACAGTGACCCGTTTTTAGGCCTCTTCACAGCCACATCACATCTACATTTGCAACTAAATTTGATCGTTCCATACATATTACGCAATTCATTACCATACGTCATGGCGCTCTTTGGCTGTAGATGGCCCTCCCGCCATTAAACGCCACACATCATCATTTATGCATAAGGATACCCGTTGGGGCGACATTATGTGAACACGTCTTTTAGTTTTTTTTATTTGGTTATGCACAACATATTTTATATATACCCGGTGTTTTGTTTTAAGGTTACGTCAACATAATTTTTTCATATCACCTGTGACACTTCGCACAAGTATACTTGTTGAGCTGGAATACTCGAGCAGGTATACATTACTTGCACTAGAAATCAATACGCATAATTCAATAATTACAAAAGTTCAATATTTAACTTTTCAACTAATTATTTTAGCGCACATATTGTAATACACGAATTGAAGCCAGTGATTTCACAAGGCACATCCACTTGAACGAATTTTGGACACCAGTTTTTAGATAAGCGCAGTCAAACTTGCCGTGAAAATGCACTATTGTTCCACTTACTTTTCTAACCAAACGCCCTTTTATGCATTGAAGCTCAAAAGTTACTGGAACACGAACGCATTTCGTTGCAGACTTTGGGAACGCGTATTTCGAAACAGGAGCCATTCTCAGAATTTGTTCCAACTGGATGTGACTTCACCATTCACCGCCTACAATTTGTAAGTTGCAATATGTGACGTAAATATCTTAGAAGTTTATGAGCAAACATTTATGATACTTGGCGATTCAAAACCTACAATGCTTTGTAAAAAACGTTTGTTAAGTAGTGGCGTGTTTTCTAACGATCACCTTCAACAGTACTATCACTTTAGCGTGAAGTACGATTAGTACACGGCGCGTTGGATGATTGGAGCAGGTTAACGGGCACCAAAAGCTTGGACACGGTCGTTTTTGTATTTCGCCACCATCGAAATGCGGGCACCGCGGCCGGCTTTTGAATCCGCGACTTCGTGCTTAGCAGCGCTACGCCAAAGCCACTAAGCAACCACGGCGGATTAGCAGCTGTCTGCCGCAGTCCAGTTTCTAATATTGCAGCGCCCATCGGACTTTTCAAGAAATTGTGCTAACCGAGCAGGTGAAATTTTTGGTATAGTAGGATACAATTTAAAAAAAAAACAGCAGTTGGCAACCAAGGCACATGGAATAAACTCCACTTTGACTTTGACTTTGACCGCGCGAGATTGTTACTCCGCCAGCCAATCACAGAAGCAAACAAGGTCGTCGTCATCCGACCATTTCAAAATGGCGTCGTACATGATACCTCCGGAGCGTCTACTGTTCTTGAAGAGGCTTTTCATCGGCGGAAGCGACCAGGTGTGCAAGAGACACGGACAAAGTGTATGAAGTCTGAGCCTTTCACTCTTCAAAAGTCGGCGGCACAGTTCATTTCACTGCTGAACTCGTTTTACTCATGAAACTTTACTGCCAACTGAAGTGAAACTTGACAATAAATAGTTGCTGCGAAGCATGCGCTTTATTTCAGTTCAATGAAGAATCAGGCTTTCACCGTGCCACTATAATAGACGAGTGAAAACGTACAAAATTACGCGCTTATAATTTTATTTGTGTGGTTACCGCCTTATTTAGGTAACAGGGAAAATTTTAAGTCCGAACTATTTGCAGCCTCACGGAGGAACAGTGGCTGGCGGTAATGAGGGCGCAGGCAGGGCTTCACTGCAGACTTGAGTTGTATCCGACTATAGCTAGTGGCAGGTATGAATTAGTGGAACCGTTGGAAACGAAGATCCTCCTTGGTTCTTGGAATGCGGCTCACCAGGAAAAAGCGAGCAAGTCGTATCATGCGGGGCCTGCGAAGTTATATTAGCAGTTACCTGCATGCGGTCAACAAAGACGAAAATCCTACAAGCAGGAGTAGGGACCTAAAAGTTTACTGCAGTGTAGGGGGGAAATGTGGACCGGGATAATGTAACGATTCTATTACAATGTGATTCTTCGCACTTCGTCGGTGGTCTGAGCGGCTCTCCGTCCATGTTATTATAGGGATCAGCCAATCTGGAATGGTGGATGATAAGAATGACATAAGATCTATCGGAAGAACTCCTTGCATTATACAAGCCATGGAATATGCCAAAGTGGTCATGGATAGTAACAATAGGCGGGGGAACGAGCGACAAAATCTATTCCAATGAAAGTGGGGACATGCATGGAGCGGTAGAGGGTTGGAGGTGGTGGAAAGAGTCGAAGGAAACACGTATTCGCAGGGCAAGGCGTGAATGGCTGGGATAATTTGAAGACGCCGCAGAAGGCGCAGGGTTGCCGAGACGGTGGGCTGGGGGAGGGTTACGCGCACCCCACACTTCCAGCCGTGTTTAATGCAGCTTGTCGGCGGAGAGAGGCACGGATTTCGTACCTTCGGAAGTGATGTTGCGAAGGCCGCCGGATAATGTTCTAATTATTTTCCTTTTCGCACTTCGTCAGTGGTCTGAGCTGCACTCCGCCTACGTTATTACTGGTCGTCGGAAGTGGATGACATAAATAAAAGGAATAGAATTGGGCTAATTGAAAGCTTACGTTAATCCGGTCCAGAATTACAACTAGGCTGCACCTCAGCAGTTGCGGAAAACTTAGATCCCACAAATCGAATGCACCGAACATTTGCCCTCGCTCAACCTCAATTCATGCCTCAGGTCGAGGTCAAAATCGTTAACTTCATTCACGGTACGTCCCGCAATCACCAACCTCACCTCATTTTCACCTCACTTTGTACGTTACGGTCAAATAAACGTTGAAGCCAATTTCGTGAGGTTACCTGCTCAAGAATACGGCCCCCAAAAGAAATTCACATCCTTCTCAGATGGACATTGTGAACGGATTTTCTCTGCAGAGTCACCAGTTTAAATCTAGCCGATATCTGCTTAGAGGAGCGAAACTTAGGTTCTGAATAGTGAAGCAAGGGCAATTTACAAACTATTCACTCGATCACATTTGCCACATAAAATGGTGTAAAATGGTTCAGAACAAGGAGGTGAATTCACAAATGGTTACGATGCGAATTGAACGACAGCACGTCTAGCTATGAATATCAGCTTTTCACACGCCTTCTTTTGTACAGGAGCCACACCTTGTTCGTCAATCGGCCGAGGCAACAAGCCCGATGGGGGCGTGCCCTCGACAAGCGCGTACGTGATGGGCATCGAACCGACGCGATGTAACGAGTCGGCTTTAACATGGCGGCTGCGAAGTGCCTGTTGTCGACGTCGGCGTCAGATGAGACAGGCGCGTTCGGCGAAAGCGACCGAGTACGCACCATCGATTGAAACGCAAAACGCAGGAGAGGAGCGGCCTCATCCAGAGGCGCCCTGACAAGAACATAGCGTGAGCAGCAATCAGCGCGCTGCGGTACGGACACCAAAAGTGTGGCGTACCCAGGCCGTGCTGCGAGGCGAGCAGAACGAGGCGAAAAGGCAGAAAGGAAACACGTCTTTCTTTAAGTAATCAAACGACGTCGCCAACAAGAATATACAACTGCAGCACGCGGAGGCGCAGGTTGGTGCAGGGCGACGTTGACGCGAGCGTGGGTTGCAGATCGCGCCCGCGGCTTCGAGGAATGTCGTTCGAGTCCCGACGCTGTCGCGATTCCTGGACGGCAGACGGCGCGCGTCGAGCGAAACGCGGCCGCCAACGAGCACCGCGGAGGAGCTGCTAGGAGCGCGGGGCGTCAAGCCAGCGGTGCGACGTTCGCAGAACTTCTTCCGTGACCGCTGCGTCGCACCCAGTCATTTCCGCTTCTATTACGCGTTGACTCGAGCCGGCTGAGCGCGAAGCAATTTAGACCGCATTTAGCATGAAGTCTCGACGTTACTTTTTCTCCGTGAAATGCACCAGACAAAAAGGGAAACAGAAAAGGGGGAAAATCAACGGCCCGTCACCGGTTCGTTTTCGTGTGCGACGTGTTCTCATCCGACTGTGTGTAGACATGCGAGGGAATTGGATCGTGGCTTATGGCAGATATTCGCCGTGCCTGCGCGCTATGGCGAAAGGAGGTTTCCTGAACGGAGCAAATCTGAACCTGCGATACGTCGTGAAGCCCGCGTAGCGACTTGGCGGTTTTATTTCTCGGTGTGGGAAATAGCGCAGTACACCTTAAATCTGCGAAGCAGCGTAGTTGTTTGTTTAAATGATAGCATGGAGACCCTCATCATGCAGCAATTGCAGTAGTGGTTTGGCAAGTTATCGTCCATGAGCCAACGCTTGTAACTGCCTGCTTGATACGTTTGGAGCTTGGCAGCTCTTAACATTATTTCTCGACTGGTCATTTCGCGAAGTCACAGCACATTCACAGGCGAATTGGCGAAAAGAAAAAGCACGTTATTTCCGCACCTAAGTACCGTCGACGTTGCATGCTCTGCGCTTTGCTTAATCGATGTCGTTTTTAATGACAAAAGCAAAGGGAGGCAAGGAAGAAAGAAAACAAGTTGCTAAGTCAACGATAGGTAGTGCAGCGCTTTTAAGACAAGGAGGAAACATGCAATTTATTATTTTGCATGGTATCTTAGTGGTGCATCAATTACAAATTGAATGTTCACTTGCTCGCTCATCTGTGCTTTGTGTGCTGGCATTTCAGCTGCTTCAGAATGTACGTGCGAGTTTTAGGGATCCAATATGACGGTTTTAATTAATAGCGATTTGCGCTTCGCCGAGATATATGCCTCACACAATAAGAATAAGACCAGCAAGTATATAGGCCAGAATGCGGAAACGCAAGAAGTAGCTGCAAGGATCAATTTGTGTTGAAAGGTTCGCCTTATTATGTAAAAGAGAAAGTATGTTTACTTAAGAATGAAGAGGGGGTATTCAAATAGGGATTAGCTACTGAAAAACACTTATGCTTTGATGGCAAAATAACTGGTTCTAACAGGTCGCAGCCTATTGAATAGACGATGTAAATATCAACAAGGTGCGCACCTCGCAGTATATACAAGGATGCCAAACCCAGCGATTTGAACGTATCCATAGCAGCAGCTTTCATTGATTACGAAAAAGCGTTTGATTCAGTCGAAACCTCAGCAGTCATGGAGGCATTGTGGAATCAGGGTGTAGACGAGCCGTATGTAAAAATACTGAAAGATATCTATAGCGGCTCCACAGCCACCGTCCTCCTCCATAAAGAAAGCAACAAAATGCCAATAAAGAAAGGCGTCAGGCAGGGAGATACGATCTCTCCAATGCTATTCACAGCGTGTTTACAGGAGGTATTCAGAGACTTGGATTGGGAAAAATTGGGGATAAGAGTTGATGGAGAATACTTTAGTAACTTGCGATTCGCTTATGATATTGTCACGTGGTCGTGACGTCAAAGAACACAGTAGCAATACTGTGAAAGGCAAATTTAGCTTTTATTGGGCGAACCTGTGCCCACAAAACAGGCTACACTTAAAGCGCAACGAGAGCGGCGAGCACAGTCGGCGATCGTCGACAATCTGATCAGCGGGTCAAGCGCGTGGGCTTTTATACAGCAGTCGTCGAACGTTCCAGACTAATCGTTCGGCGTGCCTTCCACAAAGTTCTACACCATTGGCGTCACGCGATTAAATCAGCTAACACAAGGTTCGGCGACAACAGACAGAGGATAGAAGCATTGATAACTTTCCAGAAACTTCGGATACATGCAGACGCGTCCCGCGCTGTGCGATAACATTTGTTAGGCGGCGAAACGTAGTCTCCCGATAAATATAAGTACACGTGTCATTACCCCCCTCTTAAAAAGCATCGACCCGATGCTGCAAACAAACGAAAGTAATAAAGAAAAGCACTCGTAGCAAAGAAAACAACAAAATAAGGAACTTCGTCAGCGTCCGTAAAAGGGTTTAAGACGCAGCACGTGGACCACTTCAGATCGTGCGCGGCGCCGCTGTGAATGCGAAATGCCGTCTGGCACGACCTCATAGTCCAGTGCGCCAATACGTCGGATACCTTGTAGGGTCCGAAATATCGTCGCAGTAGTTTTTCACTGAATCCTCGTCGGCGTATCGGGGTCCACACCCAAACACGGTCGCTGGGCTGGTACTCGACGAAGCGTCGTCAGAGATTGTAGTGTCGGCTGTCGGTACGCTGCTGGTTCTTGATCCGTAGGCGGACGAGCTGTCGAGCTTCTTCGGCGCGCTGGAGATAGGTAGCGACGTCAAGATTAAAATCAGCTTAAACGGCGTTATCTGTGTTGTTTCTTGCACCGCCGTGTTGTAAGCGAATGTTACGTATGGCAGGACGGCATTCCAGGTCTTGTGTTCGACGTCGACGTACATTGCTAGCATGTCGGCGAGGGTCTTGTTCAGGCGCTCCGTGAGACCATTTGTCTGCGGGTAGTAGGCAGTTGTCCTCCTGTGACTTGTCTGGCTGTATCGCAGAAGGGCTTGGGTGAGCTCTGCTGTAAAAGCCGTTCCTCTGTCGGTGATGAGGACTTCTGGAGCACCATGTCGCAGCAGAATATTCTCGACGAAAAATTTCGCCACTTCGGCTGCGCTGCGCTTTCGGTAGAGCTTTAGTTTCAGCGAAGCAGGTAAGATAGTCCGTCGCCACGACAATCCACTTATTTCCGGAAGTTGATGTCGGAAACGGTCCCAGCAAGTCCATCCCGATCTGCTGAAAAGGTCGGTAAGGAGGCTTGATCGGCTGTAGTAATCCCGCTGGCCTTGTCGGTGGTGTCTTGCGTCGCTGACAGTCTCGGCATGTCTTGACGTAACGGGCGACATCGGCGGTTAGGCGCGGCCAGTAATACCTTTCTTGTATCCTCGATAGCGTCCGGGAGAAACCGAGGTGCCCAGCAGTCGGATCGTCATGTAGGGCGTGCAGTACCTCTGGACGCAGCGCCGACGGAACAACAAGAAGGTAGTTGGCGCGGACTGGCGAGAAGTTCTTCTTAACGAGTAGGTTGTTTTGAAGCCTGAACGAAGACAATCCACGCTTAAATGCCCTAGGGACAGTGTCGGTGTGCCCTTCTAAATAATCGACGAGGCCTTTTAGCTCCGGGTCCGCTCGTTGCTGCTCAGCGAAGTCTTCCGCGCTTATTGTTCCAAGGAAAGCGTCGTCATCCTCGTCATCTTGCGTCGGAGGGTCGACGGGGGCGCGTGATAGGCAATCGGCATCTGAGTGTTTTCGTCCGGACTTGTAGGTTACAGTGATGTCGTATTCTTGTAGTCTGAGGCTCCACCGCGCCAGCCGTCCTGAAGGGTCCTTTAAGTTAGCTAGCCAACACAACGCGTGATGGTCGCTGACAACTTTGAATGGCCTCCCATATAGGGAAGGGCGGAATTTTGCTGTAGCCCAAATGATGGCGAGGCATTCCTTTTCAGTCGTAGAATAATTTCCTTCCGCTTTTGACAGCGACCGGCTAGCATAAGATATCACCCGTTCAAGTCCGTCTTTCCTCTGGACTAGGACGGCACCGAGGCCTAGGCTACTGGCGTCAGTGTGGATTTCGGTATCGGCGTCCTCGTCGAAGTGTGCACGTAAAGGCGGAGACTGCATGCGTCGTTTGAGGTCTTGAAATGCATCGGCCTGCGGCGTTTCCCACTTGAACTCGACATCACATTTGGCTAGATGTGTTAGCGGGTCCGCGATGCGTGAAAAGTCCTTGACAAAGCGCCTGTAGTAGGCACACATGTCAAAGAATATACGCACTGCCTTCTTGTCGATGGGCTGCGGGAACTTTGCGATGGCAGCTGCCATCTGTGGGTCGGGGCGGACTCCAGACTTGCTGATGACGTGGTCTAAAAATAGAAGCTCCTCGTAAGCGAAGCGGCACTTTTCCGGCTTCAGAGTAAGTCCTGATGACCTGATGGCCTCTAGTACTGTTGCAAGCCGCCTAAGGTGATCGTCGAAATTTCCGGCGAAGACGACGACGTCATCCAAGTATACGAGACAGGTCTGCCACTTCAATCCTGCTAAAACCGTGTCCATCACGCGCTGGAACGTTGCAGGCGCCGAGCACAGTCCGAATGGCATCACCTTGAACTCGTAGAGGCCGTCTGGGGTGATGAAGGCGGTCTTTTCGCGATCTCTTTCGTCGACTTCTATTTGCCAATAGCCAGACTTGAGGTCTATCCACGAGAAGTATTTAGCGTTGCAGAGCCGATCCAATGCATCGTCTATTCGTGGGAGGGGGTATACGTCCTTCTTCGTGATCTTGTTCAGACGACGATAATCGACGCAGAAACGCAGGTTTCCGTCCTTTTTCTTCACCAAGACTACAGGAGATGCCCACGGGCTTTCCGACGGCTGGATGATGTCGTCGCGCAGCATTCCTCGACTTGTTGCCTAATAGCTTAACGTTCTCGCGTCGAAACTCGGTAAGGGCTCTGGCGGAGTGGTCGAGCGCACTCTTCGGTTATTATGCGATGCTTGGTGACTGGTGTTTGTCGAATCCTCGAAGACGTCGAAAAGCAGTCTTTGTATCGTCGGAGAAGACTTCTGATCTTTTGCTGCTTTATACTCATGGGAAGACTTGGATTTACGTCGAAGTCTGGTTCGGGGACTATGCTCATCGGGGTAGATGCGGCGGAATCCGAGAGGACAAAGGCATTGCTGGTTTCTACAATTTCCTCGATGTACGCGACTGTCGTGCCCTTGCTGATGTGCTTGAACTCTTGGCTGAAGTTGGTTAGCATAACTTCCGCTTTCCCTCCGTGGAGTCGAGTGATCCCTCTTGCGACGCAAATTTGACGGTCGAGCAGTAGATGTTGGTCGCCCTCGATGATGCCTTCTACGTCAGCGGGTGTTTCGGTGCCGATGGAAATAATAATGCTGCAGCGTGGCGGGATGCTCACTTGATCTTCGAGCACACTCAAGGCGTGGTGACTGCGAGAGCTCTCCGGCGGTATCGCTTGATCTTCCGACAGCGTTATCGATTTTGACCTCAGGTCTATGATTGCGCCGTGTTGGTTCAGGAAGTCCATGCCGAGAATGACGTCTCGTGAACAATGTTGGAGGATTACGAAGGTGGCAGGGTAAGTCCGGTCATGAACGGTAATTCTTGCCGTGCAGATTCCAGTCGGCGTAATGAGGTGTCCTCCAGCAGTTCGAAGTTGATGGCCTTCCCATGCAGTTTTAACTTTCTTCAACTGGGCGGCGATGTGTCCACTCATGACGGAGTAATCGGCCCCTGTGTCGACTAAGGCGGTGACTGCGTGGCCGTCGAGAAGCACGTCGAGGTCGGTGGTTCTTTGTCTGGCGCTGCAATTAGGTCTTGGCGTAGGATCACGGCTGCGTCGTGTTGAACTAATGTTGGAACGTCGCGTCGTCAAGTCGTCTTTCGTCGGTGTAGTCCTGGCTTCCTGACTTCGTCGGGACGGCGGCGTGTCGTTATTATGTCGTCGAGATGGTCTCTTCGTCGTCTTCGTCGGCGGCGGAGGATCTTCGTCAGTTCGACGAACAGCAACCGTACCTCCATCGGTTGCTGCTTTTAGTTTTCCGGATATGGGCTCGCTGACCGGCCCCGGGCTGGGCCAGTGTATGGTCGGCGCTGCGGCGACAGGTAGCGGCCTGGTGATGGCGAACGCGACGGTCGTCGAGAGCTCCACTGAGTAGCGGCGAGGTAGTCGGCGATATCGCGGGGGCGTTCACCTTGCTGCTGGCGCGGAGCGTTCACGGCGAAACCTCGCAGTCCCATCTCCCGATATGGACATCGTCGGCAGACGTGACCCGCTTCTCCGTAGTGGTAGCAGAGCGGGCGGTGGTCAGGAGCGCGCCAAATGTCCGTCTTCCTCGCGTAGGTGCGCTGGGCGACGGGTGGTCGTGCTGGCGGCGGCGGCGGACGACGGAATCGCGGCGTTACAGGGACCTGGCGCGGTCGCGGGGGGGGGGGGGTTGGTTTGACAGCGTGCGACGGCACCGTAGGTCATCGCTCCTGGCTGGGGCTGCGGTAACTGAGGTTGCACCTCAGGAACTCTAAGCGATCGCTGACCTCATCTTTCACGATGTCGGCGATCGAGGTCACTTGAGGCTGCGACGAAGGCAGGACCTTGCGCAGTTCTTCGCGCACAATGACCCTGATGGTCTCTTGAAGGTCGTCGGAACCCAGTCCTTGGACGGCGTACTGCGGCGTGAGCCCCTGGCTGTTATATTGCCGGGTGCGCATCTCCAGAGTTTTCTCGATCGTCGATGCCTCTGTAGAAAACTCAGCTACGGTCTTCGGCGGGTTACGAATAAGTCCGGCGAAAAGTTCTTGCTTGACGCCCCGCATCAGGAAGCAGACTTTTTTCTCCTCCGACATTTCCGGGTCAGCGTGCCGGAAAAGACGGGCCATCTCCTCCGTGAAGATCGCGATCGTCTCGTTTGGCAGCTGCACTCTGGTTTCTAGTAGAGCTTGGGCTCGCTCTTTTCGGACGACGCTTGTAAATGTTTGCAGGAAGCCGCTTCGGAAGAGGTCCCACGTCGTTAAGGTGGCTTCTCGATTCTCGAACCACGTCCTGGCGGCGTCCTCCAATGCGAAATAGACATGTCGTAGCTTGTCGTCGCTTGCCCAGCTGTTAAACGTAGCGACCCTCTCAGACGTTTACAGCCAGCTTTCCGGGTCCTCAAATGTGGAACCGCGGAACGTCGGTGGTTCCCTGGGCTGCTGTAGCACGATGGGAGACGATGGGGCTGCCATTGGGGTTGCCTTGGTCACAATATTCTTGGTCTTCTCCAGTAGAAGTCCGTGCTCCGGGGGCAGCTGTTGAAGACGGCGGCTTGCTCGATGCTCCGGGACTACGTTGGTGTTCTGTTTGCGGTCCGGGCTTGGATCACGGCTTGTCGGGGGCGTCCGGTACATGCACGAAAAGCACCTCCACCAGATGTCACGTGGTCGTGACGTCAAAGAACACAGTAGCAATACTGTGAAAGGCAAATTTAGCTTTTATTGGGCGAACCTGTGCCCACAAAACAGGCTACACTTAAAGCACAACGAAAGTGGCGAACACAGTCGGCGACCGACAATCTGATCAGCGGGTCAAGCGCGTCGGCTTTTATACAGCAGTCGTCGAATGTTCCAGACTAATCGTTCGGACCCGCGTGCCTTCCACAAAGTTCTACAAAGTCACGCGATGAAATCAGATAACACAAGGTTCGGCGACAACAGACAGCGGAACTTCGGATACATGCAGAAACTTCGGATACATGCAGACGCGTCCCGCGCTGTGCGATAACATTTGTTAGGCGGCGAAACGTAGTCGTCCGATAAATATAAGTACACGTGTCAATATTGCCTTGCTTAGTAACTCAGGGGAACAACTGCAATGCATGCTCACTGACCTGGAGAGGCCAAGCCGAAGGGTGGGTCTAAAAATTTATCTGCAGAAAACTAAAGTAATGTTTAACAGTCTCGGAAGAGAACAGCAGTTTACGATAGGTAGTGAGGCACTGGAAGTGGTAAGGCAATACATCTGCTTAGGACAGGTAGTGACTGCGGATCCGGATCATGAGACTGAAATAATCAGAAGAATAAGAATGGGCTGGGGTGTGTTTGGCAGGCCTTCTCAGATCATGAACAGCAGGTTGCCATTACCCCTCAAGAGAAAAGTTTATAACAGCTGTGTCTTACCAGTACTCACGTACGGGGCAGAAACCTGGAGGCTTACGAAAAGGGTTCTACTTAAATTGAGGACGACGCAACGAGCCATGGAAAGAAGAATGATAGGTGTAACGTTAAGGGATAAGAAAAGAGCAGATTGGGTGAGGGAACAAACGCGAGGTAATGATATCTTAGTTGAAATCAAGAAAAAGAAATGGGGCATGGGCAGGACACGTAATCAGGAGGGAAGATAACCGATGGTCATTAATAGTTACAGAATGGATTCCAAGAGAAGGGAAGCGTAGCAGAGGGCGGCAGAAAGTTAGGTGGGCGGATGAGATTAAAAAGTTTGCAGGGACAACATGGCCACAATTAGTACATGACCGGTGTAGTTGGAGAAGTATTGGAGAGGCCTTTGCCCTGCAGTGGGCGTAACCAGGCTGCTGCTGCTGATGATGATAGCAGCAGCACCAAGGGAGCGAGGTACACAGAGAAGTACACACATAACCTCGTTCTTTTCTTTCTGTGCACGTGCATACTGCGCGCTACTGCTATGGATGCTCACAGGCAGCGAAGGGAAAGAATTCAGAGGGGAAAATCTGTACCACCACACAGTCGACAGTGTCTTGCTATTTGGTGCCCGAGCTGGCTGCCTAAGGACAAAAACATACCGTAGCCAACATTCGCAACAGGATGAGGCAGATGTCTGTTGCAGCAAAAGTCCGGAGACAGCTCGACACATCCTAATGGAATGCGAAGGTATTCACCCTTAAAGACCGGCCGCAAGGAACGTTCACCTTCCAGAAGTATTCAAAGCGGATGGAAACATTAACTGGTCATCTGTCAAGCTAAGCAAGAAATGTTTAGAGTATCGGGGGGAAAAAAAGTCGAGAAGAGATTGAAAGAGCCGGAGTCATTACAGGTACAGGTAACTGTACAACATAGAGGTAGACGTTTTGATGAAGAGATAGAATATCAAGGCAAAATACTAGACCGCTGTGCATGTATACCTGATTAGCTCAAGCAGGCTAGGTGACTATTTGTCGCCACCCCGTTTCGAAGGGGATGCCATAACATCGTCATCGTCGAAGCGAGAGGGAGGAGCTCGGCTGCAGTACACGGCTCATCCGTGACGTGTTTCGGCGGTGGCTCTTTCAGTTCTCTCTATTGACCTTTAAACCGAATCACACGCTAAGAAAGCAATGGTGATACGTTATCAAGTGGCATTTCTGAACACGCGCCCGCGCGTGTTCAATCTATCATGCACGCACCTGCGCTTTCCTTGGTGTTTGACGTCACGGACGGTTATGCAACAACACGTGCTTCGGGTTCCGCTTCATGTTCCCCTCGAAGCACCTAGCAATTCGTCCGTCTGTGACCTTCAAATCATCATCACTTGTATATATATGACCTAGGAATTTTACTCCTCTCACCATTCTTACGATGTACACGAGTTTCATAATTGCATAACATTAAACGAATCTTTACCAGAAGAGAAACGTGGGCGAGTTGGTGGGAATTCATGTTTAGGAAATTAACACTTGTAATTAGCTTTAATTAACGAGTTGTGAGCCAGTGTCGTGTTCTTCTTTTCCTTCGTCATTGTCTGTTTAGCGCTGTTCATTTCCGAAACACGAATCTTTGAGACTCTTCTCAATGACGAATCTCCCACCACCAAATTACATGTGCACCACCAATTGAATGCTAGTCGCATTAACGACGATAAACATCCCCAAAAGAGTGTTTCTATCTGAATTTTCCACTGCCGTATATATTCGAAAATAGGTCGAACACAAATGTAGGTCGACCCCTGTATATTGAACCCACCGAGAAATAAAATAGTTAAAGTTCAGATGCAGGTGGAGCCATGGTCCTTTTAGAAAAATTTAAAACCTTGAACAAGGTGCAGCTTCATTTACCGGAAGCTCGGTTGCTAAATCTCGCTAGTCGATGCCACAAGCTCTATCCATGTCGTAACTGCCAGAGAAGTCGTGCTCGTCGGGTGTTTCGCAGGCGTGCTCGGCATTCCAAACGACGACGTCCTCGGTGCCGTCGAGTGCGTCGAATATGCAGCATCTCTTCTAAGACACGACTGCGGCTGTGACAGTTCAACTCCGTAAGCTCGGCACTTTCGCTAGCTTCGTTCATGAATATAGGTCTCTTGGATCATATATCATAATATAGATCATGGTATAGTCTCTTGGATCACGAATGTAGGCCGATGGTTCATTTTAAGTAATATTTCAGGCAAAAAAAAAAGCTCGACATATATTTAATACATACGGCACGTACGGGGCGAAGAATTTGCGCGCCGCGCATTTCTAGCGTCCTATCACGTCGCACATGGCATGAGGCCAAATTCCAGGGGGGGGGGGGGGGATAAATTGGACAAAATGATGAATACAGATTATTAGTCCATGTTCTAGAGCACACTTTTTAAGCACCCTACAGCCTCATAATGTTTGCGACAATTTTTATTTCTTCTTAAATTAAATATGAATAAATGTGAGTTTTACGCTAACACTCACAACTTTAATTTGCCTCATCACAACAAAACATTTTTTTTTTGTCAGCAATATAGGTGAGCCCAATTTAACTGCGCAATGAACCAAATATAATCAGAAACTTGCTATAGAAGAGAGCCATATCAATTTTGCTGCACGATTTTTCTTGTCGTGGTTCATTGCACATCCAACACTGTGCAAAATAGGTGAGAAAATTTTCACCAAAACATCTTTATTAGGAAAAAAAATTTACGATTGTTCGCCTATGGAAAAATTGAAAAACAAAAACAAAAACAATTTGGTTTTGAAAAAATCGTAAAAAAAAAGATTTCAAAGAAATGCATCGCGCACACAAGACATTCAGGAGAACTAACATCCGTCATAGTTGTAGTTTGTCTCGTCCGTAGTCTTGTTCTTGTTTGATTTGGCTCGTGTGGCAGCTCGCCCCCCCCCCCCCCTCCCCTTTTTTTTCTCTCTCTAGCTTGTTTTGCAGTCTCAGTAGTACTGTGACGTTCGTGTGTCGATTACCGGCAAACATTCGTTTTCCTCCCCTCTTCACTCTGAACTTCCCCATACTGTGGCTACCAGTATGAAAGAGAATGCGACAGCGTTGTAAACACCGCTGAACAAGACAAACCGCTGCTCCTTCGACACGCACACAGAACCTCCAGAACGCAAACAAAGCCTTTCTAATGTAGCGCATCCTCCTTGTGAGAGTTACAGTTTTTTAAACATAAAAAGTCAGTGCCCTTTCACTCTGTGAAGAAGGATGACCAGCGAAGCTGTGTATGTGGGCCCCTGAATGGCGAACTGCACCTCCGCTGCGGGTCGGACCGGCATTTCACTATCTTCGGGATCGGCGCACGTACGGGGAGTGCTTAACGCCTACTTCACCTCTGCCGCGGGTCGTCACAGTATTGCACAATCTTCGGGATCGGCCCACGTACGGGGAGTTTTGTGTCTACACACGGGCGTGATCCTGAGGGAACTAGCCCTTAACAGCTTCGCTGTAATTCGCTGTAAAATTCGTTGCGTCTCTGTGCCTCTTAATTACTTCCTTAATTAGTTATGACGCCGGTCGCGGGAGCAGTGGCACGGGCGTGTTCGCGTGGTAGCTCCGAGGGGCGCCAACAAGCCATCTCAGGGAGAAGACCACGATGCTGGAGCCAATCGTGATGATGATAGTTTTGTGTTAACACGCGGATACGATTCTGGGGGAAGTAGCCCTTAACAGCTTCGCTGTCGAACATGCTGAAAATGCCCTCAGTACATTATTACTTGTTTACATGCAATATTGACGTCGGGAAAAAGAAAGAACTGCAGAATTTGGGCACTATTATATTTCGCAAGAAACAGGCGGTATCTGTCTAACAGACGCCGGGAAGGGTTACATTTCCGCTACATATTTTGAAAGAAACAATTACTTTTACTCGAAAAATTACTCGATGAGGTGGCCATTACTTCTACGAGAAATCAAAATGGTCATATGAATGATTAACATAAATACGCTAATTAACGTTTTAATTACTTACTTTACGCCACATATTTCAGTCTACGAATTATAACCGCTGAGTTTGCACGGCATACCCACTGGGGACAAATTCCGAGATATTTGTCCAGCACCAGTTCCGAGATATTAATTTTCAATGTGTCCGTCGGAATGCATTGGTGTTCCAGTTACTTTTCTGCTTCAATGCATAAACAACGGTTTCGTAAAAAAAAGTAACTGGAAAGCCAATGCATTTCATTGGAGTTCTTTTTTTTTAAGTAAGTAAAGTGCTATATACGGTGTTGTAGTCACTGAAACAATAAGATACTTATCACTTCTACACTTAAGTGAAATGGCAGAATTGTAGTTCTGCATTAGGACCTTTGCTTCTGGTTTGGGAACTCTGTATTCAGTATGTGGGTTGGAAGTCCCAGAAATAAAAAAAAACACATTTGCATAGATTATTTGTATGTACTATGATCAAGCGTTCATTACCACTCAATATGCAATGCTCTATAAGAATCGCAAGTCTATAGCACCACTCACCACTGTTTTATAAGCGATTATGCTCGCACCAGGGCAAAGAAGCGCAAGTGTAGCAAGGTGTCAACAAAGAAAAATGGTGTCCAGAAATACGGCAGAAGTTCGCTTAGCCAGCGGTACGATGCAACAAGTGCTACACACACCGTGTCTTTGTGTTGCCACGACACACACACACACACACACACACACTATATATATATATATATATATTCAGCATTTCGATAAAGGGTTAAATAAGAAGCTTCAGAGTTCACGTATTGATAAAAGATTGAGCCTTGTCCACGAGTGCCTTATTTTAGCCCAGAGCCGGAATTGCATTTTTGATGGTACGTGATGCGTCTGCTGCTTTCCAAGGTATTTGGAACCTTTGATGAAATTTCTGGACTTCAATCTTAGCACGAGATAAACACTTACGATGGAAACACGAGCCACATAACGAGAAACTGATTTTGACATACAAATTCGCTCATTCCGATCTAGTCAAAATAGGTATAGCGTAAATGTGTCTAAGGAATGCTCCATGTAAGTGATGCGTCCACTATGTGCATAATAATTGTCAGTGTTGGATGCGCCGCTTGAAGCCTGAGGGCTACCGGTTGCAACTTATCGTGGAAGTGGCTTTTCGAAAAGAAATTTAAGAAAAAGAAGAAAAAAAGAGCAAGAAGGTTATCAGTGGTGCATATGTCAGCAATCGGGGATGGTAGATTTTGAAAAAAAAAAGAAACATGGTGTTTTGACATACATGACACCAACATGATACATACATGATACTTGATACATGACATCATTGTCATGAAGCCTAAATAATGGTAATCAAAAAGCAGGTGTAAATCTTTCCTACTCCAAAAATTGTCAAGGATTGTCATTTGTCAGACTGTCATTGTCAAGTTGCCAATTGTCAAGGCTTCAACAATTCTAATTGAGAAAATGATGTAACGCGTAAGCGTGGTAATCAGTATGTCTCATCTGTAGTGACTATTGTCTATAAAATTCCACTATTATGCGTATTGTCGTGTATTGGCCAGACTGGTCAGTGTCTTATCAATGGCCTACGAGAACGTATAAATATTTTTCACCGAGTGTAAGACAGTCACATTGCAACCCATTGTTGCACGTGTCGATGTAAACAACAATTGAACTAGTGCATGATAATGCGCAGTTCTCGATGCCAGCGCAGAGGTGTCGCATAGAGGCAGTAAGGATTCAAAGTACGCACATGATCTGTATGCTGTAGTGGTGACAGTCCACCTACACTTAAGAAGTAATTCTCCTCGCTGTTACTGGATCCTTCATGTGCCGTGCAGCACTGAAAAGTTATGATTGCCCAATTGCATCTTTTTTTTTTTTTGGCTGCGTTTCCCGCGTATATGAACCCTGCGCATTTCGTTCGATAAAATTAATTCGAAGTTAGCGCCGGTTCGTGTCTGACCTGGCGGTCGCTGTCTTCCTTTCGCGCTTCCACTCCAATCGTTATGGAATATCCACGATCCCGCTCCCTAGTCTTGCGCGAATCGCTTCCACCATTCCGTCGGCAAACGGTGCAGCTAACCAATCAGCGGTGGAAACGAAGCCCACGTGTTTGCCGCGATTGAGACGTCGCGGTGCCATGTCACGTTATATTGTGTCACACGGCTGCTCTGAACGCTGCGATTCATCGATTACCAGGGCTCAAAACATCTCCGCGGACACATTGATAACGAAAGAAAGGCGTCTTTCCGCGCCACAGCGTTACGAGTGGATCTGCGCACGATTGTTTTCCGTCACAACTGCGGGGGCGCCACTTCCGATGAAAATGGCTCATTACGTGTTCTCTTTCACATAGCTCGCCTCCAAGTGTTGCCTTGCACGAGCCGCCGTTATTTTTTCCCCACGAGAGCTCCTTGTCTGCCTCTCTTTACTCGCAGTCTGGGCTGCTGCGGTGCGGGCTGCTGCCATCTTGAAACGCCAGTCATTGAAAACGCCGTGGTGATGCAGACGAGTTATCCTCGAAGCCCGCATGTGGGATGGAACAAGCCATCCGCGTTTCTCAGTTTTTCTCTTTTTTAATTTGACTTTCGTATGACATCATCAAAGTGCTCAGGTGTTATTTTTTTAGCATTTATGCGCTGAATCTTTCATGCACAGAAGTTTGTTTTAATACGAAAACTGCATAATTTTGTTTAATATCCCAATATATAATACGAAAATATATTTGAGTAAGAACAATAACGTTTAAAAAAAAGGAACCATGGAGATTTGACGCGGTGAACACATGTAACCACCATGTTAGAGTCGCTCCATCAACTCGTTGAAAAACTCCGCAAGGCAATATTTTATGTTTAGTCGGAGACAAAACTGTAAATTCTGCACGCTCATGCTGCTCGTGCTACGAGCAACCATAACAACAACAAAATTTTCTCATGGTATTGTAAAGACATGTGTTGCCAAGAAAAAACAACTTCCCGCAAGATGAATGCACATTTATTACTTGATGTAATAATAAATGCTTCACGCAGGATATGTTTAGTTAGCGAGCTATAAATATCGAAGTCTTGAAAAGAAATCGACCAGTAAAATATAAGACGCGAGCACTTAATTGGTCAGGCAATCAGTGGCCGAATTTACAAAGCTCATCGTTCGTAAGTGCTTTTTGCCACCGTCGCTAATGATATGCCCAGCATCACGATTGTCTAAAATGTTCTCTTACGAACAATTCTAGTGTAAGAGCTTTTTGTGAATACGGGTCCGGAGTAGTAGCTGTGTCAATTCTTGTAACAGTGTTTTACATTCAGTTGCGGCAAAGTAATTAACTGCCAAAGTAGAGCTCAACTAACAGGGCCATGCCACGAAACGCAATCTTCATCATTTGCTGCTGGCGACGCCTTCCGAACCAGTTTTGCGAAAGAGGAACTGTGGCATGGAGCCCGGTCAATTCCGCGGGTCGTTAACATATATGCCCGCGTTGTCGTGTGATTATCGCAGTAATACGGGGTATCATATATATATACGGAGCATCATATATACGGAGCATCAGGCCCTAGCCCTGATGCTCCGTATATATTTAGGTATATGTATGCTATATGCCGTGCCATGCTATATGACATGTGGTATATGCGGGTTATATTGCCACACCATTCTATCACTAAAGTTGCTCATACAAGGTCTTACATTCTTGACAAAATATTCCAAGAATTTCGAGAATGGCAGCACGCAAACAAATGTCATGAAAAAACCCACCGACAGTGCATGCTTTTCATCTTGATTCTTAGCAGACTTAAATATTAAAAGTGCGAAACAAGAACAGAGCTCAAACCTGAAATCGATCGACGTAACTTTACTGGTGCGGCTGTGCACTATCTACGGGATCGGCCCAGGAAAGAGGTTTCAAACACAGCCGATACGAAAAAGTGGTGGTAAAGCCGCTAAGAAATGCGTTGCCTTTAATTAATAGGCATAAATGAAGTTGCCCGATGACAGGATTCAAACAGAGGACCCCTGTAGCACAACAGCTCGTTTTTACTTTTTTTTAATTGAAATGAATATTAGGAGAGGTTGGCGCCTTTATGGTGGCACCGGCCACTCCTTGTCACTCGGCAAAGGAAACAAATTTGCGTAAAAAGGGAGAATAGTGACACTAAATATGACACTCAGTAGAACACTGGATGAATAAAAAAATATACAGTCCAACAGTACATGAATCGCAAAATTTTGTGCATCAGTTCAGTACACGTACGCATATATAAAGTCAGATATTTTGAATAGCCAAGGCACACAACGCATGCAATACACTGCAAGTACAGAACAGAATTATACATTTTGCGTAAAAGTTGCGATCGCCACATAAATCAATTTTGTACCCAGAATAACATTTATGTTACTCATTTAACGTGTTAGGATCACCTGAAACTTAATATTTTCCCAAAATGTTGGTGTCCTCTAAAAACTTTTCAGAGCAACAAGTGCTCTTTTCTGAAGGCCCGCAGTTGGCCATGGGCCAAGTATCTTTTTTAGGGTGAATGGGCTTCTGTCTAATGTCAACAAATTTGCTTGCAGTACCCTTCTTTGTGGATCGTATTTCGTGCACTCCTCGAGTGCACGAAATTTACTCATATAATGAGTAAATTTGTAAGAGTGCCAGTTGTTGTGCGGCTATGATGAACATGTCGCTCTTAGATATAATCCCGTCAACCGATAATTCTATTTTAGGACATGTTAACATCCAGGGAGGGTAACTAACATCCACTTTGCATAATTCAAATCTTGGTAATAATGCTTTATGTTCTCGAACAACATCGTGAATTTTACTTTTGTTTCTTTCGGTAAGCGCGAGGTTTAATGGATGCTTCTGGTGCTGGGATAAATATGCCGGTATATTTCAACCGTTCTTATGACTGGAAATGGTGGGTTACGAGCTACAGCAATTACTAAAGAACTCGAGGTAGCCTGCGGAACCCCAAGACACACTCGCAGCCCCATTGCCAGTAAACGTTGAAGAAGTTACTCAGAAGTCTGCGAGAAACCATGGAGAATAGGTGCCGAGTAAGCAATTTTTTGTTTTATGAGTGCGTTGTGAACTTGTAGTGAAGAGACTGATCCCCGCGCGTTGTGCCAGCGAGTCGCCGAAGTACGTTTATTACAGCATTGGTCTGCTTTTCAATTGCGCGGATGTGTGATGCCCATGTCAGCTGGCGGTCAAGAATAACTCTAAGAAATTTATGCTCTTTCGCAAGCATCAAAGTCTGCCCATTAAGCGTAAGTTTGAAATTATTCAGCTGTCGTCTAGTGAAAGGAAGTACGGCTGTCTTTGCGTATGAAAGACTCACGTCTCTTTCTTTTAAAAAGGTGTCGATACTATCAAGACCCTGTTACAGCGTTGTTTGACTGTCTTTTATATGAGACCCAGAGGCCCATATGCATATGTCATTTGTGTACAGAGAATAATGTAGACCAGACGGTAGTTTTTGTGGCAAGGCTGCCATGACACAGTTGAATAAAAACGGACTGAGAACACTGCCCTGCGGAACGCCCTGGACGTGTGATGCTATAATAGTTACTCTCTCCTTCTATTGTTTCCATGAACATGTTTCTTTCGTTCAAGAAATTTGATATCAATCGCAGTGGTCCACCGTGTAGGCCAAGCTCTAACATACCAGCAAGGACGTGTATGTGACTTACAATGTCGAGTGCTCTTTGAATGTCTAAGAATACTGCTACTGTCACATTTCCACAAGTTCGTTCATGTTCGACGCATGTGGCAATGCCTAATACTGCATCCATTGTACACCGATGTTGTCGAAAACCGGTCATGTAGTTGGAAAGCGCATTTGTGTGTTCACACCGCCATTGCAGTCGACTCTCTATCATCTTCTCCATTAGTTTAGAAAAACAGCTTGTGAGACTGACGGGTCGGTAGGAGTCAAAAAAAGGGGGAGTCTTTCCTGGTTTCAGTACTGGAATTACCCGAGCTAATTTCCATGAATCTGGAAGAGTCTCTCTTATTCAGATATCATCAAATATCTCCAAAAGAGCCATTCTTCCTGCTGGACCTAGGTTCTTTAACATCAAATACGTAACACCATCTGGGCCTGCGGTTGTTATCGTACGGCATGACGAAAGAGCACATTTCAATTCATTTAAACTACACTCACAGCCAAGTTGAGGATGTTGTGACATAAAGCACGCACGAACCTTCTGTTCTGCTAGTGTTGTCAAACTTGTAAATTGTAGGCAAGTAAACGGAATTCCTGGCCTGGATATAAATTGACAGAATTCGTCAGCAACAGATGTTTCCGGAGTGCTTCGAGCTACGGCAAGGGCTCGGAAGGGATGGCTCTGGGTAACTACAGACCACTAAAAGATCGGACAACTGACCGTATTCTGGGAACTGGAGTAAAAGGAGACAACGACGCGCAGTATATTCTCGCCATCTTCTCGTACCTAATTTTTGTAAGCGTCTGCGCGAAGTTGACTGAACTTTCTGTGCCATCTTGTAGTCATCCAGTTTTCCACTGCGGCGGTAAGCACGTTCTGCGCGTCTTCTAGTTGCTCTTAGACATTCATATTCCCCGTCGACTGCAGCGTATTCATTTGGAACAATGACTCAAGTCATTGTTCCAAAGTCAAAGCAATTGCTTTGTGCATATCTTGTAAGACTCACACAATATATCTGCAAAACTTTGAAAGTTCGGATTTTCGCCCAATGAGGTACTTAAATAGCGACGAAAACTTTGCCAATTAGTATATTTTGAGTAGCGCTGGGTCCCTTCACTCCGTATGAGACGATGTTTTACCAGAATCGGAAAATGATCACTACCGTGCGTTTCTATGTCCGTTGACCATTCAACGCCATTAAGAAGGTCTTGTGAGTAGAGCGTAACATATATACAGCTTGAGTAACGAAACCCCTGCAAGAATGTTGGAGAGCTGTCATTTAACACGATCAGATTACTTTTTTCTGCGGCAGAGTCTACAATGCTTCCGCGGGAATCATTATATTCACTGCCCCAGATCGTTTTTACTTAGCTTACTTTTACTTCAATTCATGCTACCACTACAGCTACGAGTCTTAAATTGCGTGTAATATTCTAACATGTTGCTATCGCATTCATTGCCTCACCCTTTTGGTGAAACTGTGAGATTTTTAAATTTGACGAAATTTTTAATAAACGCCTGCGGCAGATAGCATAATCCTTGTCCTTGAGCTGCATTATTCGAACAGGAGGACATTACTAGCACGAGAAATAGAAACACATATATTCAACTAATTAAGAAAAATTCACTAATTATCTTTATAATTATTTACTGTATGGCACATGTTGCACTTTACTAATTGTAGCCGGTGAGCTTGCAAGACGTATGCACTCGAAATGAATTTCCAGGATGACACCAGTTTCGATATATTTTTTCCCAATGTGTAGGGCAGAATACATGGGCTTTATAGTTAGTTTTTTCAATGCATAAAAGAGCGTTTTGTTAAAGAAGTAAGCGAACAAGAGAGCATTTTTACGGCGAATTTTATGGCACATTTCTTCAAACTGGTGTCTATCTGGAAATTCAGTGGCCATGCTGGATTTTTGTTATTAGTTGAATATGTGTTTCGATTCTTCATGCAAGTAATGTTCACCTCTCTGAATAATCCGTTTGAAGGACTAGAATTATGTTATCTGCAGCAGGCGATTAAAAAAAAACCCTTAAATCTTTAATATGATCACGCCGTATAGGTTACTGTCCATATCACGCGTTCGCCAAATGGCAACGCTAGTCGACATCGCGGCACGTCATTTTGACCCGATTATAAAAGACCGCGTCGTGTAACCTTGTTCGTATCACTTTCACTCCTTGAAAGACGCTCTTCATCGACGTCGTTACGTTTTCACAGCGCAATAAATCAAGCATAGCTATTCCGCCTAGTTCTCTTTCACCCTGGTTTTGAATACAAGCCTTGGGCAGTAACGGCGTAAGGAAGTATTAGAGAAAAGGGAGGAAAGTCGACGTCATAGCGCGTCTTATTGATGATGCGGCACGGCTGGCGGGCTGCATTTCCAGCTTCGGCGCTTGAAGAAACGTGACACACACTGATGCGGCGGCATAGCGGTTAATTGGTGGCTATCAAACAGCCACTTTCCTATCAATATCGCATCCAACCGAATTTTGTTTTGCTGCACAAACTGCGGCAAAAATACTCGGCCTAAAACTTAAAATGTCCATCCAGCAAGACACAGAACTGTTATCATGAAATTTCGATACTGTATCGAATATTGCAAAGTACGTTTTGCTTCAACGGTAGAGTTATGTGCAAGTTCAGAAACAATCAATCACCACTACCTTTCTTGAATCTAAAGTAATAGCGCAAAGTTAAACAAACATTCAGTATACAGAAAAACGAAGTAAAATATCGTTTCTCTTTTAGGATACTTCCACACACACACACACACACACACACACACACACACACACACACACACACACACACACACACACACACACACACACACACACACACACACACACACACACACACACACACACACACACACACACACACACACACACACACACACACACACACGCGCACACACACACACACACACACACACACACACACACACACACACACACACACACACACACACACACACGCACACACACACACACACACACACACACACACACACACACCCGCGCGCGCGCGCACGCACGCACACGCACACGCGCGCAGAAGCCGCTATCTTCATTCCTTCAGGGGGCAGGGTGTTTTTTCAAGCTGCACTTGCAGCTTTTCTTCGCTGTCTCCCCCAATCTGTTGGAAATAAAGATATATTCAATTCAATTCAATTCCTCGCTGCAGTGAAGCATACTGCTAGGAAGAATCGGGACACCTCAATTCTGACAACAAATGCACAAAAGTATAGATAGCAGGTCGAATTGGTGTGGTAAGCGCGCTAAAAACGCAAAAACAACAAACATCTTTTTTGTGTGTGTTCGTTTATAGGGCTGTTTCATCATGCACAAAAGCCAGGTGTCATTCCGCTTCAACATCAGACCTCACCTGCTGCATAGAGTGAGTGAGTGAGTGAGTGAGTGAGTGAGTGAGTGAGTGAGTGAGTGAGTGAGTGAGTGAGTGAGTGAGTAAACTTTTATTTGGTCCAGCAAAACGCGATAAAACGCGCACCCGGCTAATCCCACGACGGGACTGGCAGATCTATAGTCTGCCGGCCCGATCGCGGGCACGTTGGACGGCCAGGATTTGGTCCTCAAGGACGGGACTTCGCAGGAGCGCGTCCCACTCTTGCTTGGTTAACTTCGGGCCCAGCGACCCGCGCTCCCAGAGTATTTGAGGCAAAGTAGCAACCTCACCACAGGCCACGCAAGAACAATTCGGATGAATCTCGGGATATGTGCTGTTAAGGGACGCCGGATTTGGGTAGGAGTTCGTTTGCAGGAGTCTGAGTGTGACCGCCTGCGGCAGCTGCTTAGCTTGGAGTGAGGCGGCGGGAAAACCCTTTTCTCTAAGTAAAAGAATTTAGTAAGTTCATTGTGCGTTCTAGGAGCGTCTCTGTGTCCGGGGAGAGAGTCGCCCGATTCGAGGGCAGCCCGGTCGGTAAAGCCACGCGCAGCCTCGTGCTGCATAGACGGTACACGTGTTTTATACCCCCTTCCTTCCCCCCTTCTCGCATGTCTTCTCCCAATTCCTGGAAACACCCAATTCTCCCTGTAAAATGAATCTCTCTTTTAATGTTTCAGGATGAGGTGGCGCTATGAACTCTCCGTCGCCTCGTCCCGAGAACTCAACCCTCTGATACCTGCAGTGTGATACTGCAGATATATAGCGGACGCTAGCAATCTCTGGTGACAGTTTTGCTGGCGGAATGCGATCCCTTGAACGTCTTTTAAGGATTCATATATGATGTATAACAGGTTGTAAGATAAGAACAGTATGTATAGTTCATGCATGAGACAGTGCTGGAGGGGGAAATTGGGGGCGGTTAAGCCGTTTTTCTGACAACTTCTTTTTAGTAGATCTATTTATAATATTTTTGTAAATAGAATTACATATTTTCTTTTGTACATAAACGCTTCAGGTGTCTGCCCTTAACGCTGCGCCCCTTCTCTAAGTAGAAATGGCTCGCAATTAGTTGATACACTGCGACTGAGCCGCAGTAGTGTTAAAAAGGAACTGTCATGAAGCATTGCAGCTTGATTTTGCCGCAAATCGTAAGCCGAGCATCACCATTGCTGTCGCTGTTTAAACGGGAAAGTCTGCTGTGCGATTCTCTCTACAGAGCGGAAAGCACAGCCCGAACAAGTAGTCGTGTCGTCACCTCTGCCTGTTGGTCCTGTGCTCTTCGCTCTGGACAACGAATTATGCCCTACCAACAAGCCCAAGAATATACATTTGTACTCTATGTAGCTAACCTTAATTGGTATGCATACATATGCGAGCAACATTTTCATCAAAACGCGCTAACATCCGAGAGGGACGAACAGCCTAAGATAAACGAGACCCGTCGCGGTAGCCAAGTAGCTATGACGTTGCGCTGCTGAGCTCGAGGTAGCGGGTTCGATCCCGGCTGCGACGACCGCATTCCGATAGAGGCTGAATGCAGAAACGTTCATGTACTGTGCTTTGAATTCACACACACTTTGAATTCCACATTCGAAATGAATACTTTCTCGTCAGCTTATAACCAAAGCCTTATATGATGGCCGTATGGAGGCCACATATTCATAGTTCGCATCCCGCTGATGGGCAAATATCGGATAAATCTTATTTTACGCGGCGTACGAGGAAGCGCGTCCAGTTCTGTGTTCTATGTGAGTCACACGCGTGATGGATGGATGGATGCAAAACTTTATCACGCGTGAGAAATATTTCAATTTTCGGCGAACGTTGCAGGAAAGACTTTCTTCCTGCAAGGATAAAATTTACGCAATATTACTGGATGTCGACTGTTGCGGGTAGCGGTACGCTTTGTCGGATAATTAATCAATCAATCCAATTAATAGATATTCCCAAATAACTATTGCTACAGGTACACAAAAACCTTGTGAAAGCGGCCTTGTGAGAAATTAGAAACTAGTTTACTCTCATTTCAAAAGTCAAGCCTTTGTTTTGAAGCTTCCTTTTTTTCGCCAAATCAAAGGTGCCAAATAAAAAAATTCACCAAGGGTTACGATACTCCCTAATGCGAAATTTGAGCGCAGCTCTGTGCGTTTTCATTTCGCGATATATTGGCTGGCGCGGACAATCTGCCTCGTGCGGCACGTTGCAAACAAGCTAAGTGTGGCGCGACTGCTTCTCTAATCGGGAGATAGCGAGAGGCAGCCCGCGGATGACGCCTGGGCGCGATTCAGAGCAGTCGCCGCAGACAAACCTCCGCTCATGAAGCGCTTTGTTTTGACGCGCTCGCCGCATGCCTTATCAATGGCGTCGTCGGTGAACAGACGACGCGCGCTACTCTGGCGCTATCTTGGGTCGATCGTCTCCGCAGAAAGCCCCATACACACTAGCACTCAACTCTGTAGATGCGAGATGCCGCGTGCTTTTTCGTTCGTCTGCTGACAGGTTGGCGCTGTGTTTACGTTCGTCGTCCTTCGTTCTTAACGCGAGACATGGCTTACGAAGGTGACGACGTCGTTGCCACTGATCATAATCATGTTGGTGTGCTCTCTTTTGTCGCGGCGTCGCCGCGTTCCAAAGTCAAGGAGAATCGGATATGACACATTGACTCCAAAAAACCTTTCCATCAGGACGTCTAGGTTTAGGCGCACAATTGTAAAACACAATCTCAAATAATGACAATCTAAACGAGCGCGAACGAGACAAAACCAAGCAAACCAAACAAGCACGAGCGAGAGCTGACGCGAGCAGAAGATAGTACGAAACGAGCGGTCCGGCTGACGCCAGATATGAGAAAGCATCGAGCGGTTGGACGGGTTCGCATGACACTATAGTTTCCCGCGCGCACGCTGGAGACACTGGAGGCGCTGGAGACGCTAGAGCAGGCTGGAGACAAGGCAGTGGGGGAATATGGCATAGGTACTAGGAATAGCAGGGGAGAGTTATTAGTAGAATTTGCAGAACAGAATAATATGCGGATAATGAATACGTTCTTCCGCAAGCGGGATAGCCGAAAGTGGACGTGGAGGAGCCCAAACGGCGAGACTAGGAATGAAATAGACTTCATACTCTGCGCTAACCCTGGCATCATACAAGATGTGGACGTGCTCGGCAAGGTGCACTGCAGTGACCACAGGATGATAAGAACTCGAATTAGCCTAGACCTGAGGAGGGAACGGAAGAAACTGGTACATAAGAAGCCGATCAATGAGTTAGCGGTAAGAGGGAAAATAGAGGAATTCCAGATCAAGCTACAGAACAGGTATTCGGCTTTAACTGAGGAAGAGGACCTTAGTGTTCAAGCAATGAACGACAATCTTGTGGGCATCATTAAGGAGTGCGCAATGGAAGTCGGTGGTAACTCCGTTAGGCAGGATACCAGTAAACTATCGCAGAAGACGAAAGATCTGATCAAGAAACGCCAATGTATGAACGCCTCTAACCCTACAGCTAGAATAGAACTGGCAGAACTTTCGAAGTTAATCAACAAGCGTAAGACGGCTGACATAAGGAAGTATAACATGGATAGAATTGAACATGCTCTCAGGAACGGAGGAAGCCTAAAAGCAGTGAAGAAGTAACTAGGAATTGGCAAGAATCAGATGTATGCGTTAAGAGACAAAGCCGGCAATATCATTACTAATATGGATGAGATAGTTCAAGTGGCTGAGGAGTTCTATAGAGATTTATACAGTGCCAGTGGCACCCACGACGATAATGGAAGAGAAAATAGTCTAGAGGAATTCGAAATCCCACAGGTAACGCCGGAAGAAGTAAAGAAAGCCTTGGGAGATATGCAAAAGGGGAAGGCAGCTGGGCATGATCAGGTAACAGCAGATTTGTTGAAGGATGGTGGACAGATTGTTCTAGACAAACTGGCCACCCTGTATACGCAATGCCTCGTGACCTCGAGCGTACCGGAATCTTGGAAGAACGCTAACATAATCCTAATCCATAAGAAAGGGGACGCCAAAGACCTGAAAAATTATAGACCGATCAGCTTACTGTCAGTTGCCTACAAAGTATTTACTAAGATAATCGCAAATAGAATCAGGAACACCTTAGACTTCTGTCAACCAAAGGACCAGGCAGGATTCCGTAATTGATACTCAACAATAGACCATATTCACACTATCAATCAGGTGACAGAGAAATGTGCGGAATATAACCAACCCTTATATATAGCTTTCATTGATTACGAGAAAGCGTTTGATTCTGTCGAAACCTCAGCAGTCATGGAGGCATTACGGAACCAGGGTGTAGAAGAGGCGTATGTAAAAATACTGAAAAATATATATAGCGGCTCCACAGCCACCGTAGTCCTCCATAAAGAGAGCAACAAAATCCCAATAAAGAAAGCTGTCAGGCAGGGAGATACGATCTCTCCAATGCTATTCACAGCGTGTTTACAGGAGGTATTCAAAGACCTGGATTGGGAAGAATTGGGGATAAAAGTTAATGGAGAATACCTTAGTAACTTGCGATTCGCTGATGATATTGCCTTGCTTAGTAACTCAGGGGACCAATTGCAATGCATGCTCACTGACCTGGAGAGTCAAAGCAGAAGAGTGGGTCTAAAAATTAATCTGCAGAAAACTAAAGTAATGTATAACAGTCTCGGAAGAGAACATCAATTTACAATAGGTAGCGAGGCACTGGAAGTGGTAAGGGAATACATCTACTTAGGGCAGGTAGTGACGGCAGATTCGGATCATGAGACGGAAATAATCAGAAGAATAAGAATGGGCTGGGGTGCGTTTGGCAGGCATTCTCAGATCATGAACAGCAGGTTGCCATTATCCCTCAAGAGAAAAGTGTATAACAGCTGTGTCTTACCAGTACTCACCTACGGGGCAGAAACCTGGAGGCTTACGAAAAGGGTTCTACTCAAATTGAGGACGACGCAACGAGCTATGGAAAGAAGAATGATGGGTGTAACGTTAAGAGATAAGAAAAGAGCAGATTGGGTGAGGGAAAAAACGCGAGTTAATGACATCTTAGTTGAAATCAAGAAAAAGAAATGGGCATGGGCAGGACATGTAATGAGGAGGGAAGATAACCGATGGTCATTAAGGGTTACGGACTGGATTCCAAGGGAAGGGAAGCGTAGCAGGGGGCGGCAGAAAATTAGGTGGGCGGATGAGATTAAGAAGTTTGCAGGGACGACATGGCCACAATTAGTATATGACCGGGGTTGTTGGAGAAGCATGGGAGAGGCCTTTGCGCTGCAGTGGGCGTAACCAGGCTGATGATGATGATGATGACGTCTCTGAAGAGATTGCTCTCATTGGTCTCCGCCGTTCGCGGGTCGCGTCTTTGATAATATCCCGCTCCGCGTTCGCTCTTTCATCCTTCGCTGTTGTGCTCGTTCACTCGGCCACGCCGGCGCCGCGGCCGACGCTCGCCGCAAGGAGGGGGTCTCTGCGCTCTAAAATATTTTGTGGCGTCAGTGCCTTCGGCGTACACGGCGCGTTCAAAAGCACTTGACGTCGCCCGCTGCCATTGTTACGCCAGGTATACGCAGCCCAAGTGCCCCTTCTACAGTGCTTCGACCAATTTGGTCAGAGTGTCCGTGGCAAATTATGTATTTTGAGTAGCACGCAGTTTTTTGCTTCATTTCACGTTCTGTGACATCTTAACGCAGCACGGCGGCGCACCTCCGATGTCACGAGCCCCTCCGCTGCGGCACACGTAATCGTTGCGAACGGATGGAAAAATGGTTGCGTTTAGCACATTCTATGCAGTTTAAAGTTCAATGTTTTAATGCTTTGGCATTCTTAGGGCACTTCACGCACTTTCCGAGGCTTTCATTCCTCCTCTTCCTCCTCATTCCAGGGTTATCTATCTATCTATCTATCTATCTATCTATCTATCTATCTATCTATCTATCTATCTATCTATCTATCTATCTATCTATCTATCTATCTATCTATCTATCTATCTATCTATCTATCTATCTATGTTTGTACTTCACCGTTTTCCCGACTGCCTAGTTAACTGCGTATTCTGTGGTTGAATTGCTAGCGCATCGGGCTGAGGTAACAGGATTCAACCACCGTACCAACTTGGATCACTGAGTAGATGGCAATGTGTACATGCCTGCAGCTCTTCAACGAACCTCTATCATGTGCACGCTGGCATGGATCACTTTATAGACGCGGGACTCGGTGTCGCTATTCGAAGAAACTCTTTGACGCTGACTTAGAGTACTCGGTATGTGCCACTCGGCCTGTGTTGTTCTAAAATGAACCTTTTTGATGCCAACTTGGGTCACTGGATATGTGCCAGCTGGAATAGGTGTGTGCCGCTCTTCAATGAACGTATTTGACGCCAACTTGGGTAACATGGGTATGTGCCAATGGGAATGTGCCGCTAAACATCGACGAAAAATATCCCTTAAATTTCTACCGATGGTGAGCGGAATTGAACCCACGTCACAAGGGTTCCTGAAGGACAGCATTCCGACGCATTAGCAGTATACGCGACAAATGCACTAGGTATGTGCCGCTTTTCGATGAACGCCTTTCATGCCAATGCTTTAGAGAGCTGCGCTATGAATGCACTAGGTCAGAATCGAGTTAACACTAGATTCATGAATGCACATTAATCGAGCTAACACTGCTGATGGAAAGAATACCTATCATATTGGCTTAAAGAAGCCCTGTTTTTTTTTTCATTGATAATTATTAACTAAAAGTAGCGAAAAATTGCTTTTGGCCCCCCACGCGGCAAAAACACGAAGATGCACAAGTGGCACATCACGTGACCTTCTACTGTGTACGCGCTCCTGAACTTTTTATGAGTATTGAAATGCAGTACACTTTCTTCTAAGTTTTTTATAACCTACATGCAGATAAGCCTTCGTCTGTAGTGAGTAGAAAAGTGGCGCTTGCTTCGTCTTCGTTTTCGATGAGTTGGCTTGGCTGGTCTTTCGACATAATAACGACGCCGGGGGTCAGCGAGCCACGACGTAGGCGTGTACTTGGGGGAAAACGCGGTACAAATATAAGAAAGGTTTGTACAACTCAAACTTTTTGTACCAGCCTCTTATTTTTAAAGGTGGTTGAAAAAGTAAAAATACTTAACGAAAGGTCAAGTGGTTAACCACAGTTGCACTCACTCCTGTGAGAGCAGAACGATGGGCGGCTTTCACAATGTGCGGACTATCGGCATCACTCTCACTTCTCAGCGTTGCTGGAGGAAGGCCTCTTCCTTTTTTAGAGGCTGCTCAGATCGAAAAATTCTGCTTACAAAAATCCACGCGCTTTTGGAAGTAACTGCTGCAGGTTCCAACACTACCGAGCGTCAGCTTTTCGTTGAGCCATATCGGTTGTCAGTATTGGACGCCGCCAAGCTAGGGTGCAAGCTTTGGAGCGTCACTATGGCAACAAACATGGAGTTTACTACGTAGATGTTGCTGGACCAAACCACGGGGGATGGTATACAGCAGCAGTCATGCATCAGGGAATACAGGTGGATGAGCTCACTTTTCGTGCACCAGGTACAACACAAGCAGAGGAGGTAGCGATCGCCCTAGCTGCCTCGGACTCTAATTGGAGGCGGCCCTGCTTGATTGCTCAGACCTTCAGGCCCAAAAGGCCTTGATCAAGAGAGCCAGGCTGGCGGCTTCGACCAATGGGGTCCCGGACTAGGGACTCCACCTAGTATGTAGGGCTCCTGCGTGAGTCCACACCTCTCTTTCTTGTTTAATAAATGCTTTCCACCACCGCCACGACCTTCAAATTTCACATATGAGGAGCGCAATCTAACCCATGTCACAAGGTTTCCCTAAGGATAGCAACCCGACGCATTAACACGCTGCGTCACAAATGCACTGTGTATGTACCGCTTTTCAAAGAACACCTTTCACGCCAGCGGTTTAGCGAGCTGCGCCATGAATGCATTTGGTGTTTGCTGCTCTTACATGAACGTCTCGCCAACATGGCTCACTGAGTGTTTGCCATTGAGTGCACGGCAAGCGAGGGAACAATTCTCAGGCACGGGCGCGCCACGCTTCTAGTCTCGAAGGCCACGCGTGGACTTATCGGCAGCGCCAGTAGATGGCACAGCATGTCCACAAATAAGTGCGAGAGAGGAGCACGATTGCCGCATGACGCGTTTCTCAGCGTCACACGCACCGACGCGCCATGAATTTCGAAGCCATGCGCAGGCATCGCGGCGGCGGCGCTAGATGGCGCCGAGTGTTCTTAAGGAAGCGCGAAAGAGGAGCACCGCTGCAGTACACGCCTCATACATGATCCGTTTAGACAGTGGCAATACGTTGTGTGGCTATATTGATTCAATGCTAACGCATTACCGTCGACAGTACTCGTGAGATGGGTTTTGCCGAATTTTTTAAAGGCTTTAATTTCTTCAGTAAAATCTCGAGGCTTTTGGGGCAGTTTTTGCAGCTTGGTCAGTATTCGCACTAAAATTAAATTTCGATTTCCAACTTCACTTCATTGCGCGTTTTCACTGTATAGCGTGCCGTGATGCAGCGAATATGCAGTACAAAGCCATATGAGAACATGTGAGATGATGATGAAATGTTCATTCAAGAAGGATGGTGCTCTAACCTGCGGTTCGTCGCTGATAACGGGGTGTGAGTTCATCGTAGAAAAGACAAAGCTTGCTCCCAGGAGTAGCATCTACAACCTGTGTAGTCTCCCATAGTCTGGCGAAAGTCAAGCGAGTCAGTTGTCGACTGGATCCAGAACGCAGCTTATGCTCAATAATACTTTTCTGCCAACGGAAGAACGCGGAAGAACGGACACGTTCAGCCCCATTCCTAGTTCACCACTGCTCTTCGCGCTAAAACAGGAACAGACTACTGATTGCCTGAGCCGGCACTCACTATACCTGGGTTGCCTTCATGTACATCGGTTGTCAGTCCCTTTGAATTTCTCCTATATGCGTAGCGGAATCGAGCCACGTCCCAAGGGTTGTTCAAGGATAGCAACCCGACGCATTAGCAAGCTGGGGCACAAATGCACTGGGTATGTACCGCTTTTCAAAGAACGCCATTCACGCCAGCGATTTAGCGAGCTGCGCTATGAATGCACTGGGTGTTTGCCGTTCTTCAGTGAACGTCTCGCCAACTTACTTCTGTTGCTGAGTGTGTACCACTGAGTGTGCGTCAAGCGAGGGAATAATTCTCAGCGTTCTCAGGCGCGGGCACGCCACGCTTCTCGTTTCGAAGGCCACGCGTGGACTTATCGGCAGCGCCAGTACGGATGGCATAGCATGTCCAGAAATAAGTGCGAGAGAGGAGCAAGATTGCCGGGCATGACGCGTTTCTGAGCGTCACACACACCGACGCGCCATGAATTTCGGAGACCATGTGCAGGCACCGCGGTGGCAACGCTAGACGGCGCTGAGTGTTCTTAGGGAAGCGCGAAAGAGGAGCACCGCTGCCAGTGCACGGCTCATACATAATTCGTTTCAACGGTGGCAGTACGTTGTGTCGCTATATTGATTCAAAGCTAACGCATACCCGCCGACAGTCATCGTAAGATAGATTCTGCCGTAATTTTTCTTTTCCTCTTCACGTCATGTACTACAAGGTTGAACTTGTTTGGGAGACATAAAATCGACTCAAATACGAGCTAAAGTCATTGTACGCAATGAAATAGGCACACGCGTGCTGTTTAGGACGTCGCACAATTGGGTTCCAGCAGAACGTTCTGACACGTACAGGAAGTGTGCCGTCGTCTCTTCCTGTCCGTGTCAGAACGTTCTGTTGGAAACCAATTGTGCTATGTGCAACCAACGAGCTCAAGCAAACACTATTTAGAACGTTGTCGCAGTTTCACAAAAGGCCAAGCAGCTGCATTGGTATTGTTGGATTTCCGAGGTTGGAAGTTTCCTCTGGGACAGAGTTACTGCTACTCCGGGACGCCCGGTAGCTCCCTCTGCCAGGTCGGTGTCCCGAAACCTATAACTCTCTCGCTTCAGAGACGATGTTGCGTACTCAAGAGTGCTGACGCTTGGCTAAGGAACAATTAATTTGGTTTATTTAGCGCTTTTTGCCGGTATTAGGCCAAGAAGAAAAATAAATATGAAAAGAAACATGAGTCGACAGCAAAATGTGCACTGGCGTGAAAAGTCTCAGGAATTGCTTCCTCACACCTCCGCGCTGCGGCTTTTTATGCAGTTCTCTTTCCCCTTTTTTTTTGCTCGATGAGGGAATTCAATGTCCACCTCTCGGCCAATAGGAATTGCATAATCATCATCATCATTATCATCATCATCATCATCATTTTATTTGTGTCCGCTGCAGTACGAAGGCCTCTCCGAGACTACGATCTCCAATTACCCCTGTCCTGCGCCAACCGATTCCAACTAGCACCAGCAAATTTCCTAATTTCGTCGCACCACCTAGTCTTCTGCCGTCCTCTACTGCGCTTCCCTTCTCTTGGTACCCATTCTGTCACCCTAATGGTCCAACTGTTATCTAATCTGCGCATTACGTATACATGACCTGAATTACAGCACAGTCCGCAAAATCCCACCAATGGTGTCGCACTACTTCGCCGGACTCCGCCTCTCGTGTCCAAATTTCGACCCGCCTTCGATGCAATGCAGAGGCAATTTCAGGTGCAACCGGGGTCGACGCTGTTCCACGGAAAGTGTCATAGTTGGCCCTTTGTAGGCTTGACCGTCGCCGCCGCTTCTAAAGAGTGCGGTGGTAGTGGTAACCCTGAAGGGAGGTTCTTTATCTGCCTGTAAATAGCTTGCGCCCGATCCCGTCGTGGTACAGGCGGGCGCTGGTGCCTCGAGTGAAACACATGAAGACTGACTTTGCCGTTTAGAGACACACATGGCTGATGACCCATTGCAGTTTGGGGCCCAAATACTTGTCTCGTTCATCAACTGTGGGTCGTCGAACAGACGAAGACGCGAACATTATTGCTCGTCAGTTATCTTGAGGTGAATCGCGTTTCTTCGCCAGGTCTTTGGCGTCGAAAAGACGATGTAGCCTGGATGACATTTGATCGGTACACTCGCCAGTGCAGCACCCTTTGTCCAGAAGGACTGGCAGGCACAACATCACCACGCAGCGGTAGTAGGCGCTCGACGGACAGTGGCGTACCAACTATTTCTCGGGGGGTAGGGGGGGGAGGCAAATCGCAAACGATCTGATCTCTCTCTCTCCACACACACACACACACACACACACACACACACACATATATATATATATATATATATATATATGTATATGTATATATATATATTCTCGCAGTGTCGCTAGTTTCGAGAGGCGTAGCATCGATTGCGATATCAAATTGCAAATTATTAGACAGCCATAATAAGTAAGGATAGTAGTTTTATCAGCCGTATGAACTTGCAAAACACTCGCTTACTAACTAAATTAACAAGCATGGTGTCAGCGCGCACAGGCAAACATGCACGCATCACACTCGATGTCCGCGGACACTAACTGTCAAAACGCTGGCGTGAGGAAGCGCGGCAGCAACAGCGAGCGAAGTGACCTTCGTTCTGTCTATCGCTTTAACACAAACTGAGCAGCGAGAACACAGCACACGCAAAGCTACGAGCCATCGGCCCACCTAGACTGCGGCCCCAAAGCTGACCGCTTTCAAGACAAAGCCTGCGCGACCGCGCCATACGCAGTTGCTGCCGAAGTACAGCGCCCCCCCCTACTCCCCTCCTCTCGCTTCCTTGCGCGCGACTGCAGGTGGCACGCGTCCTTCCAGCTTTCCTTCCTTACGCAAGCGAAATTGCGCCGCGATCGGCGGCTCATCCTCGCACGCTTTCACATACGGCGCGCAGCGACGGTGTTATCGCCCTTGGAGTTTATAGGGAACACCACGGCAACGGCGACAGCAAAAATGCGCCAGGGGTGTCCATATAATTGCTATCAGAGTAATAAGTGAAAGAGCCTGGAAATGCTTCTGTCAGTTATATTTGTATTTAACAGACATAGACCTATTTATCAATCCCACGTGGTGAACCATGGGAGCCCGAAAATTGTTTGGATTTGCATTCACTTCTTGCAAGTATATAAAATCTCAAGATGATGTAGGAACAAAACGCAATGAGCGCCTCACAGAGGTCCCGGATCCCGCCCAGTAACAGCAGTACAGCCCACATAAGAAATGCACATTTGCGACAAACAATTTTAATAATTCAACAGAGAATTGTACTTGGTGTTTAAGTCTACAGCATAAATGCATCGCTAGTGTAAGTAATAGTATTGTCGAGATTATACGTAACGAAGTACTATCAAAATAAATTACTTGCAATGTTTACAAAAACACAGACGGCAGTTGTGTACGACCTTGGAGATATACAACCCGATTTCCAGCGAAGCTGTTTCTTTTGAACAGCTACAATAAAAAAAAAGTTGCCGCATATATATATATATATATATATATATATATATATATATATATATATATATATATATATATATATATATATATATATATATATGTGTGTGTGTGTGTGTGTGTGTGTGTGTGTGTGTGTGGTGGAAATTTTTCAACACATGTTACCTCGCCATTCAATTTTAGTTGGTAGCTGGCTTGATGATTTACCACGGTGTGTTCCCTCCCTCCCTCCCCGCCCCCCTCGCTAAATTTCCGCTAGATTTGATATCGGTTGAGTCCACAGTTCTCCCAGGGCTACGGTATAAATTCTTTGTTAGGAAAATACATTAATAAAGTTCCCAATCGCTTGCATGCGTAATTTACTGCAAATGTCATAATTAGTCCTCTGTCTTTGAAGTTTAACTACATATTACCCACAATGCGCCCTTTATTTTCAACAACTATCAACAAAGCGCCTTGTTTAGTTCAACGAGGACATCTCTGAAACCAAGTCGGAAGGTGTTATGGCGCCTCAAAATACGGAAAGGAACACGACGGCTTAGTAATTACTTGCAATGCTTCGAAAAGGACCAGGGACGTTAAATTTTGTTGCACAGTGCAGTTACCATGTCCCCATCCCTTTTCCAAAGTAGATAAACCTGTTGTAACCTACAGCTACGTTGGGGCATTAGGTAGCATAGCTGATGGCGGCCAAATGACATGCTCTAACACTCGAATAAGAATTTTTTACAAAAGCTGTGTTTGATCCAACTGCATTTAACTTCGCACAGAGATTTTCTATAGTGTACTACCAATTTTCGTTAAATTTGGTTTTCGCGGCTTTTACAGTTCTGCCAGGGCAGCGTGCTCAATTCTTCCCCGCTCGCTAGACACGCTCATAGCCCTCTAGAGTGCTTGCATACGTAATTTATTCCGAAAGCCCCAATTACCCATCTATTTTGAGCTTCACTTGCACATCACCCATTAACTTGCCCTTACAGTCACCAAACATAACGAAGCGGACTCCTTTAGTTCAGTGAGAACACCAGGTGAGAGAGAGAAAGAAGGATGTATAGAAAGGCAGGGAGGTTAACCAGAGGTGGTTCCGGTTGGCTTCCATGCACGGGGGAAGGGTTCAGGGGGATAAAAAGGGAAAGAGAGTGGAAGGGGGAGAAAGAGAGAAAGAGATATAAGCACGAACAAACCGCGTACACTACAGAGCGGTAGGGGGCGGCGTTCTTAAAGGCTATCGTGAAGCCCCGTAGACCGCAGGAACCTTAGTGACGCGAGTAAGGCCTTCGGCGGGGATCTTCTTTGGGAGCACTGACCTAAAGCTTTGAGTTCTGATAGTGGACGATTGTCCACTATCATAACGCATAACGCATGAAAAAGAAAAAAAAAGGTTCAATGGTTATTCGTAACCCTTCTAAAAGAGCTTTGAGGTCTGATAGTAGACGATTGTCCACTATCATAATATATAACGCATGAAGAAGTAAAAGAAAAAAAGGTTCAGTGGTTATTCATAACGTTTCTAAATGAGCTTTCAGTTCTGATAGTGGACGATTGTCCACTATCATAAGGTATAACGCATGAAAATCTAAAAAAAAAAGGTTCAATAGTTATTCTTAATGCTTCTAAATGAGCTAGAAACGTTAAAACAATGCGACACATTGGAGATAAATTGCTGCCTCTTGCTTCATAGTGTAATATATCTGAAACGCAGCGTTCTCTTGGGACATTGGGAAACGTAGCTAACAGCAGCAGCGTGATACTTTCGAACACTTGCTAAAAAAATTTCAACCTTGTATTTGATCAACCCTCATTTGCCATTGCACATAAACTTGGCGTATTGTTCCCCTTATGTTCGCAAAATTTGACGTCAATTGTAGTTGTAATTATTATGCCAGCGCAGCCGCCTAGGTTTTACACCGCTCGTAAAACAGACCAATAACACTATGGCCCACTTGCATACGTGTTCTACTGGAAAATGCGCACTTAACTGACCCATTTGGAACATTGTCTACACATTGGCCATACCATGACCCTCATTTTCCCCAGATATAAATAAGATGACTTGTTTAACTCACCGAGGACACTAAAGAAACAGACTACGAATCTCGTATGCTGCACGGAAGCACATGGAAAAAACGGGGGTTCAGTAATTTTTTGGAACACTCGCATTTAAAGGAGAAAATTGAAAGTTTCGCAACGCATTGCGCTTAAAATTATCTCTATTTTCACGGTATTTCAACCGTCTCTTATGCTGTTGTTTTAGGAGTCTGGGAAACATTTCGATTAGCGGCAGTGTGACGCCCTGGAACACTTCAATGAGTAACTTTCTACAAACGCTGTAACGAACCTACACAAAATAAACATACCTTGCTGGTGACTCAAACATTGCTTCGTACTTCGAATAAATATACACACCATGCCCCGCATATTTTACCGAGGATACCGGTTGAAAACAAACTAAATGGCGTGTATAACGCATAAAAGTTGGGAGAAAGCGACTATTCAGTAACTGTTTTCAGAGCACATAAGCAACCTATAGTGCAAATTTTCAGTACACGTCACCAAAAAGTTACCTTGATTTTTTTTTTTTTCAAAATACGAAATATCTGCTATTTTTCCTCCTGACAGTAAACGTAATAGTGTAGCTCTTATTTAGAAACAGCCTGAAAATGAAATTGTCACAGTCAGAAGTGATACATGCCTTTAGAAAAAATCAAGTAAGTGTTCTATTGGTATTGAAGTGGCTCTGCACGTTCGAGCAAGGTCATTTTCACGAGCACATCTAGGATAAGTCGTGATTACACAATAACATTCGACAGTTAAACCCGTAAGAGGTTTGATTAGATTTTTGATGGCGATAAAATAGTGAGTAGAGATACTGAGCAACGCTATGTAGCCCATCTCCGGACAGGCATAAAAAGTTCCAGCATTTGATAATCCAACAATTTCATGCCGCAAGGCACACCAATCGTTGAGCGCGGCTGATTATAAACTTTATCCGGACCTCCCCCTCGCCCGCAGGTTAAAAGTAGCAAGCTGATTCGAATACGGATATAGTAGTCCCAATAAACTGGGCATGATGCAAGTTGCGCAAGCGGACATTTATTACTGCGGGAACTGCCCAGCGCCAGGCGTTCTCTGCAACGCGAGGGTGTATGACGGATCCCGCGCGTCGTCTGCCACAGGACGTCCTGAGAAAGCACAAAAGACAATGCTCGCTGTCTAAGTAAGGGATGCGTAGTAGAGAAAGGCATTACTTATGTGGCCACTCTATTAAGAAAGAAAATTTAGCTTCAGCTGTGCTTTTGTTGGACTTTTCAGCATGCAGCCGAAAGTGCCCGCTTTCAAAAGTGTGTGTGTGGGGGGGGCGCAAATGACATACTTTGCCACCCCCGTCTCACTTTTGAAAGTGCGGGGGCAAGTGCCCCCCCTTCACCCCCCTCCCCCAATTAGATACGCCTATGTCAGCGGACCGTATCTAACGGTATCTAACGGCAGTGCGTCGAAGTAGTCCCAGCGCTTACGAAAAAGTCACAGGCCTTTCATGGACTACGCACCTGGACTACGCACACCCAGCGCAGTCACAACGTGAGCTGGAGGAGCAGCTCCACAGGAGCTCCATTTTCGGCAGTACGTACGAGAGTTTTGGCGGCGAAGTCTTTTTGAGTCGTCTTCACGAGAACGATCTAAACTGTCCACCCGGCACAGCGGTTTGCTGAGCCCGACGTTGCCTGGTCGTAGCCGCGCGCGTAGCTCTAGGATTCGCTTCTTCAGAAGCAATTCGTACCTTGCGAGAAAGCGCCATAAAGTGTACCGACCAGTAAACGCAGGTATCGAAACTACGCGGCGCACATGTCCCCTTGACCCGTACTGCGGCCCGATACGATGCTGTTGATGATGATTTATTGGCATCCCCTTTGATACGGGGTGGTGACGAATAGTCACCTAGCCCGCTTGAGATAACCAGGTCCAGCTACATGCAACTGCTACATGCATCTGCTACATGTCGGGACACCTGGTGGTGTACAACGCAATTACAATGCTAAGTTTGCACATATCGACGCTACGCGGTTAGCATGTCACATCGCGTGACAAGTGGCACGATTCGTTGTTGATGCTGCTGCTGCTGCTGCTGCTGCTGGCGCTGATGCGGATGATGATGATGATTTATTGACATCCCCTTTGAAAGGGGGCGGTGACAAACAGTCACCTAGCGTACTTGATTTAATCAGTAATGTCATACATGTTTTTAATTCTAGCATTTTTGCATACATCTCCTTACTCTTCTTTTTCTTCCTCAAGACAATCCATCCATTTCTTGGCCAATCCCCAATAGTGGGTAGGAGCCACGTATTTGGTAGGAAACACAAATTGACTTGTACCGCTACCTACGCAACTGCTACATGGCGTGCGACTTGGTGTAATAATACGCAATTGCAACGCAAAGTGCGCACGTATCGACGCTACGCGGCACGCACCTCACATCTCACGGTCGGCCCCAAACGCCGGTGACTAATAAACGCCTTTACAAGTGGTGGAGGTTGCTTCGGCCTACAACGTCAACCCTGGAACTTCGATCCTGTACACTACGCTCAACAATGCCTGAAGACGCATCCCAGCAAACGCCTCCTACTCCATCCCAGCAAGTGCCTCCTCAGTTTACTTATCTATTGGATACTGTTATCCTTAGCAGGCCCTTGCAGGAGTGAACAATAAGTGCATATGTATAATTGCCAACAGAATATAAGAATGCACATAAAGAATAGTTATCACACTTCGCCGCTATGTTTTATGCGACAAAGTTGTCTACATATTTCGTCAAAAAAAAAAAACCAAGGAACATCCGAATTTACTTGACTAATTAAGTGTTACACACATACAAAACTAACAGTCTAGGAACGAATTTAGCGATCTAACAACGTAGCAATTTGAAGGAATTACGCAAAAAAAGAGTCCTTCGACTTCAGCGGTGAAAGCCTCCAAGGATTCAACATTCGAGCAAGTACATGACAGATTGTTCCATTTTTCTATGGTAGACGGGAAAAAAAGAGTATTTGTAGGTGTCGCACCATGCTATAAATGGCCTGATATACTTGATATAATTTATTCTGGACGAGTACTGGTAGGGCGGCTTGACATGGTCGTTCCTATTAATAGCACTGTTATCGTGATATAACCGATGCATAAATCCCAAAGAAGCAACGCGCCGGCGGACTTCAAGTGTCCGTGCTGCAGCGCCATTACGCAGTATAGCGTCACACTGTCATTCTTGGAATGTTTAGAATAAACGAAGCGACGCACCTTGTTTTGGACTGCCTCTAAATTGTTGATAAGGTACACTTGGTATGGGTTCCAGACTACATCGCCGCATTCGAGGATGGAGCGTGTACCAGAGATTCATAGCATGACAGCGTGACAGTTGGAGGTGCTGTTGCAAGCTTCCTGCGCAGAAACACGAGCTGTCTGAATGCCTTTTGGCACGTGTTGTTAATTTGTGTGTCCCATTTTAATGTACTCGTTAATGTTACCATTGAGTATTTGTACGATTCTCTCCGCGCAACCTTTGGTCCCCTGAGGTTGTAGGTGAAGATCGAGCAATCGCTTTTTCTTCCGTGTTATTGACATGCATGCTGTCTTAGTTGCGTTTATTCTAATTTCCCATTTTTCGCACCATTTGGTAATGCGGAGTAATGATGAATTTAATTTAAGCTGATCCGCCTCTGTTCGAACTGTTCTCTATATGACGCAGTCATCTTCAGATAATCTTAGTGTTAAATCCTTTTCGACTTGAAGGTGCATTTCATTCACCTATATTAAGAATAAGATAGGACCTAACACAGTCCCTTGGTGTACTCCTGAAAAAAACTTCCAAACATTCTGATTCTGCGTTGTTCACTTTAACGATCTGAGTGCGGTTATAGAGGTTACGCGCTTATCCATGACATTGGTTTTTCATCTATTACAATGTTTCTAAGCTTACTTATTAACTTCCAGTGTGTTACCCTGTCAAACGCTTTTGAAACGTATATGAATATAGCGTCCACTTGGTAGTCTAAAATTTATTACTGCGGCAAAGTCATTAACTGTTTCTAAAAGTTTTCTTACTGTCGAAAGACCTTTGCAGAAACCATGTTGTTTAGTGTACAACAAGTTGTTTCCTTCAAGATAGGTCGTAATCGCTTTGTTAGTAATGTGCTCCATGTGCGGCAGCTGGTTAGTGATACGGGTCCGTAATTGTTTACCTGTAATTTGCTGCCGGCTTTGTGTATGGGGATGATCTTTTCACGAAGCCAGACCAATGGAACACCAGCTGTTCTAAGGGACGCTGTGAAAATTGCATGAATGAAAGGAGTCACTTGCTCTGCGTATAGCGTCTGAGAAACATATTTGAGATTTTGTCGGGTCCTGGGGACTGTCGGGTCCTGGGTCCATTTGTAAACGAAGGTTTAGAATTCCTTGTGAAAATTCGACTGGCGCTATTGTTGAATCATGGACTAGCGTTCCGTCGTGCTTGGGATGTTCTGAAGCGCGAGTGAAAGCAGGCTGAAAACGTTCAGTGAACGCTTTTGCGACAATGGAAGCATCGTCCTCAATCGCACTATCTATTTCTAACTGCCCGACACCGTTTTCAGCCTTGGAGAGATAGCGCCAAAATTTGCTTGGTTCATGTGTCATGAAAGTTGTAAGTGTGGTAGAAAAAAAAAGTGATTACGCGCTGTCCTAATTTCCTCTTTAAGCTCAAGGATTAATTTACACGGAATTCAGCGGAGTCGCCTCTTCTTTTGCGCATGCACTGCAGTTTTTTTTTTTTTTTGCAAATACTGTTACACGACATGCACGGTGATCTACATGTGCTTTGACCGTTTTAGTTTTGTAGGGACAAAATTTTCTTCAGAGCACGCAGTCGCTTCATTAAACTTTTTGTCACAAATTTTTTACTGTGCCGTATTTTTCAAGACACGTTTTCAAAACGCGTATGCACGAACTTGCGCTTTTCTACGCCTTCGTGTATGCACGTTTCTTTCGTTCACAAGCTAATTAAAAGCAGAAGTGCCGTCTAATAACTGAGTCTAGTTCGAGTGGCAAATGCATCTGTGACTGCGAACTGTCCCAGATGTAGATCGCGTTCTATGAGTGGTTGTTGTAACCTCGAAAGGAGTACAGAGATAAACTCTTACGGTGCGGAATCTACCAACGAGCAATACTTAACTTACCGAAAGATGTCTTCTGCATAGCTTCCGTATCTCAAACATTGTTTCTCGAAACAGTAATTTATTCATTACACGGTAAAAGTGAGCCTTTATATATAATGAATATTTATAATTAGTTTTTCAGTAGGCGTTTTGAGCTCCTTTGAGACTGCTGCTCCCGACGTCATCGACAGAAGCGTGACGTCGCAAAGTTGGCGCACGCAGTTTACGGCGAGCGCGGAAGTGGCCTATGTGACGCGCATATATAGCAGGCGTATATGCGCGCACCGTGTCATGGATAAGTGAGGGACATGCGCAACGAGACGTCACTGCTTTCTGCGATGGCGTAATTAACGCCGCCGCTTCCATGGCTTTCGCAGTTGCAGTTATTCAGGTAACTGTCATGCTTCACTGTTCGTGGAACGTCACGGTCAGCGCCATACTTCAAGAAATGTCATAGTAAGGATGAGACGCGTGTATACGTGTATTTTACATTATAGTTTTTTTCCCGCTATTATCTCTATAAAGAAGAAAAAAAAAGAAAAAAATGGAGGCTGGGAAAATTAGCTGTCCGGATTTCTCGGACGGCGAATGTTCAGCGTTCATCGTACTTTACGTGAGCGCTACACGCTTATCAATTAATCACTCGAATAATTCGTAAATAAATTGGTTCTATTGTTGTTGTCGTTGTCAAGCCTAACTTTGTCCTGACACTCTTTTTTATATGCGCGCACCCTATTCATATAAGACGAGTGTTGTCTCTACTACTATATGTGCAGAGAGAAATAGGGGGCGGTGTTTTGTGCGCGCTAAAAATGTGGGACGGCAGTACTAGATCAAGGTAATGTCGCAAGCAACACGCAGAGATCAGGCGTTCTGTGGGCAGCATACTCAGCATACTCAGCAAACAGCATACTCAGCTCGTAGTACTAACACAGTATATATACAATTACGTTTATTACATCTTATTGTTTGCTCCTTTCTTGCTCAAAAATGCATTCTGTTTATTTTCACTTGTAAGAAAATCTTTTTTTTTTGCTTTCAAGCGCCTTTTTATTTTCCTCACTGCGGCGTCCTGAGCGCTCGACCCAACGCTGTCTGCGTTTGGCCCAATTCTGAAGCTCTGCTGCTCCTCTAAACCCAAGAGCATGCAGCCTACGCAACGCGGCTTGGGGACCCAGAGTCTTGGGTCCACAATTCTAAAACTCTCTAATAGAGAGTTTCAGAATTGGGGGCCCAAGCAGCTTGGGGACCCAAGAAAATTGCGCGCCACAAGTGCGCATGCGCAGAACCCAAGCCAGTCTTGGGTTCTTGCGTTCGCGTTAACCCAAGACCCAAAAATCGAAAACTAGCGTGGGCCCCCAAGCCGTCTTGGGCCGCCCTCGTGGGTGACAGTGATGACGTACAGGAGATGGTCGCAGAGCAAACTTTATTTACTTCAACTGATTTTCGCCATTTCACGCAGGTGAACTCAGTTTTTTCGCAGCGCGACACAAGAAAACACCAACTAACAGCACTTCGCTTCGATTGGCTTTGCTTGGCTTAGAATCGCACACTTAATTCGTAATACTAACCGGTACTAACACAGTGATTACGTTTCTAATATTGTTCGCTCTTTTTGATCAAAAATGCATTCTATTCGTTTTCACTTGTAAGAAAAGAGGCTCCCTTTTTTTTTTTTTTTGCTTTCAAGCACCTTTCTATTTTCCACACTGCGCCGTCCCGAGCGCTCAACCCAACGCTGTCTGCATTCGACCTAATCCTCAAACTCTGCTGCTCAACTAAACCCAAGAGCAACCGACGCAACGCGGCTTGGGGGCCCAGTGCCTTGCGCCCCCAATTCTAAAACTCTCTATTGTCAAAATAAAAACAACGACAAGTGTTTCCACTCAGGCACTTACACATGTTACAAAGCGATGGGTCTGGTAATATTTTTTTCTAATTTCCCTCTGATATCTTACGTCAACGCCGCAAACTAGATCTCAAAGACAAAAATAAGAAACTTCTACAAAATCAAAGAAGTGCACTAGCTGTAGTTAGCGTACTGGAGAGTCGTCAAAGTTAATTAAGTACTTATATGTCAAACTCCATATATATTCAATTAACCTTTACTTATGTACAATGACTACAGTGACCACTGATTTACAGACACGTTTCGCAAGCATTCTGTCACTGTTAACCTAACGGGATTATTTCTTTTTTTACTTGTTCTCTTGCACGACTAAGCAATACATGGTCGAGAAAGTGGACGACTGTGGTAATGGAGTCCGTTCAAGCTACCGCGCGTTCCCTACGAGCCTGCATTTTAGTTGTTCCTCTTAAGGAGAAATGCCGTGCCTGGCTAAGAGAAGAGCGGGGCCGGAAGTTTCGAATGTGCGCAGGGCAGGCTCCGAGATACATGTCGCTTACTGCGGCTCTGTGGGAAGTATGTGAGCAGCGGCCTGCCCTGGGGGGACATCGCGTATGCCGCGCCTGGCCAGCTAGAGCAAAGAACGCGAGCGCGGCTGTCGTAGGAAGGACTCCTGCCCCGGCAGCCGCCGATGTCATGTTTTTTGGCCGTCACGGTCTTAACTGCCTTGACTAGCGTCAACAGCGATGCCCCTGGGCGCTACGATTTCGCCGGATGGCGACGCCCTGCAGTCAGCGTGATTAGTCTGGTTTTGTGAATCCCAGCGGCGCAGGTAACACGCGCGCTCCCGTGTCTACATTGGGCCGGAATCGAGGTCCGGATAGCAGCAGCCACTATTAATTCTAGATTGTGGGAAGCTTGACGCAAGCACGCACACAATGCTTGTCAGGCTCCGTCAAGCCGGCTGGGAGCCTGAGCCGTGCTTCCTCGAAGCAACCTGGTCGTCAAGCACAATCAGCCAGTGCCGTTTACCTTTGTTCCTGGCGCGCTCTTTCTTTTTCTCGCCGATGCCCTCCCCCACGCCTTCGCTGAATCTGGCCGCAGGGAGGTGGGTGCTCCCTCTGGACCCCCGCGAAGAGGGGGGAGTGGGGTGGTGGGAGGCCACACCGCGGCCAGCGGCGGGTCCAAGCTCTGCCCAACGCTGGAGTCAGCGCGCGACCCCCCGCCTTCCCGAAAGAGCGAGGAGGGCGACTCTTTAGGCCGCGCCGCCCCGGGGAGGAGGGCGCGGGAGAGGAGGCCAACACAGGCAGCAGCGGGGCATGTTTCTTTTTCGATCGACAAATAAAATTTACGACCGGGGCTTGCATAAATAGATTCGTCTTTTCTTGTTTGACAAATCGCACCTGTGGGACTCCGATATCTGTGACGCGTCGTAGATTCATTTGCGTGCACCCTGTGGGAACGGTGTGTATCCACGATATGCGATGCATCGTGAGGCAGCTCTTGTTCTCGTCCTCTTCGCTCTGAAGGTGAGCCCCTGGCCGCGCCCGGCTGCCACGTGCCCGTGTGTGCTGGCCGTCGGTGGTGCGTCCCTTCGCGCGGTGGCCTCGTCGCGTTGCTGGCGGGCAAGGAACGCCCGCTCTTCGTCATCGGTGTGTCTTGCGGATTACTTGGCGCGCGAAATTGCGGAACCTGTGCGCTTCGCGATCGTCATTCGTTGGAGGTCTGTTCGAGATCCTGCGACAGGCCTAAGGCGATAGCCGTGCCCGTGCGTGCAAAAGCGCACGCCGAGGGCTCGGCCTGCGGTTGCTACCCTGTTTCTAAGCCCCAGTGCCGGTCGGTATCGTTTTCTTCGTACATGATCGCTCGCGCCGGTAAGGACATTTTATGCCTATGTGCCGTGTTTGTGTCGCTCGATATGTCCCTGCCTGCCCCCAGGTGACCACGCTTGGTTTGAGATCAGTTCATCCTGATCTTACATTTTCGTGGCGTCCGCGCTGTGGTTCGCGCGGCCGACTTTATTGCGCGAGTGCGGTGAACCAGCAAGCGAGAGTTGGAATCGGCAGCTTACGGCTCCGGGCGGCCGGCAGATTGGTCACGCTCGTCCGGCGTCGCGGCAGTCCTCTGACCATCTGACCATCAGCTTCATTAGCGACAGCCGACCGAGGCAGCTACGACAAAGAGAAGCAGCGCCGCCCACGCGGCGCCCATCAGTCCGCGCGCCCCAGCGGTTCCGCGAAGACTGATGTAATCAGATGTGGGGCCGCTTCACGCGCGCACTCGCTCCACCGCGAGGAGCGACGTCAAGGGGCCCGAAGCTCGTAAAGCAAAGCAGCTGACACAAAGGGGCCAGCCTTCCTGGAAGCCGACGCAGGTGACAGGTCGGCCGAACAATGCGCGGCCGACGCGCTGCACGCCGCTCGATTGGCGTCAACCGCGAGCGACGTCGCGCGAAATGGCTCATTGTGCGCGCGCTCCCCGGAACCACAATGGTAAACCGCCCCGCGTTCGGGCGAAATTCATCCCTCGAACGCGCTAATCGCCGCTAAATGTCTTCGCTTGCCTTGCTAGCAGCCCAACTTCGTGGTCGGCCGGCTAACGAAGGCGCACAAAGCTTCACGTCCACATTTTATCTTGGCTGGCTTTCCATTTCCCTAGCTGTTGAGTTTTCAATTTCGGCCCAGAAGGCTTGGCGCGCATTGTTGCGTGAGCGACGCTCACCTGCGACGTCGATTGGCGCCTCTTTTGCAGCGCGCACGAGATTCGAATGTGTCCTTGCCGCCTGTGCACTCCACGCCAGACGGATTCATTGGAGCCGCTGTTAGGGTGGCTTTGGGAGTGGCGCGAAAGGCGATCGGACGGTGGATTAAGACAGACGGAATGGTGGACGAAGCAAAAAAGCGAGAGGAACCACAACTACGCGCATGCCTTCATTCCACTCGAAAATCAGGGCCTCTATTAACAAAATATACGTAAGCGCAATCCGCGATTGGCCTCGTTATTATTCTGACCGCTATCATGATTGGCAGGAGTCAGAACGCCAACCAAACAGGAAACTTTCTTTCATGAGCGGTTTAGTGAGTAGGGGCCCTGGGCACGTATTGTCATGCCATGCGCCCGTTTAACATGCTCGGCACAGATTTCTTGCTTTGGTAACACACAACTGGCAGAGCGATTTGCAATTCTCAGCAATCGCATGAACCTACTTCTTATATCGTACGTGACCTAGTGCTGTCCGCGAAGAGTAAATCAGGACAGCGAATTTTTTGTATGTATTTTACAATTTAAATGTGATTGAAAGTGGTTACCTTAGGCCTCATCGCACTATAGAGATTTTTCCAGCATTGATTACTTTTGAAAGTTGGCGGGGAAATTCTTCCAGTTTATCGCGAGGCGCTATGGCTCCATCATTGTTCACCGACACGTTCGCGTAAATGCAAATCGCCATGCTCCAGGATACGAAGGCGATACTCTGCACTACGAACGAGAGGGCCCGCATTCACAAAGAATTTCGTACGGAAGAGCGGTTCGTAAGAACAGGCCGTGACGAGTCATGGCACTGACCAATCATGGCGCTGATCAATCAAAGTACTGTCATGGTTGTCACTCTGCGCTCAATTTCGATTCTTAAATTGCAACATTCTAAGGTCGCTGCCTCGTGTCACATGTGTCGGCATTAAAAGCTGAATCTATTGAGTAGCAAAGATGTAAAACGTGGAAATTATATGCGCTACTGCATGGCTAAGAAAATCGCTGAGATATGTGTGCCCGAAATAAATAAATGGCAGGGGCAGAATTCACAAAGCTTTTCGTTCGCAAGTGCTCCTGGCCATTGGTCATACGCCTTCGCTAATAATATATCTCCAGCATCTGGAGTGGCTGGAATTTGCTCTAAGGATCAATTCTAGCGTAATTTTTGTGAATACGTGCCATGCGTGCCGTGTTGACGAAGTGATGGTCAATTCAAACAAATGAGAATGGAATTTCATTACTATATGTAAAGTTATGACAAAGTTTAATATACAGGAGGAGGTCCCGGAGGCGGAGACTGAACTGGTACCTCCGACATGCAGTTTTTAATCATCGCTGGATAAAGCTAACCATACCCGCCTTTAATTCAGACTACTTCATCTCAGGGTAAAACTTAAAACATTACCTCCAAACTGTACCTGGAAACTCATAGTACAATTTCAGTCCCTCTGTAAACTATCTCATGTAGAAATCAAAGCAACCAGTGTCTCTTACAGTCTGCTTGCAGCAGCTACAAGGCGGGTGGCAGTGGGCAGGAACCCCCCTCTCCACACATACACACAAAATTTTATCAAAATCCTGCAGGAATGTTAGGAGTGGAAACAAATAAGGGAGATATGGAGCAGTAGAAAATTTAAATGAATATTGATGATAGCAGACATTCGAAAGAAGGACGCTCAAAAAGGTCAGTGTAGTACGTTGTCAATCCGTTGCCACGGGGCACAACTTTCTTTCTCACGAAAACCTTTTATTGAAATGTTGGAACTAGGCCGAAGCTTACGCCGCTTATTTTTCCTTGAACGTCGCTGGTAATCTTGAAAAAGAGTTTAGTGTATCACACGGACAAGATGACTTGTCTGAATCAAAATAAGAAGCTGTGGCTGAAAGTATGCATTGTGCGCTCATGTTGAAAACTCTGACAGATGTGTCAGAGGTACCCAAACCGAAATGAGCGACAACGCACCTTTGGACTTTCGGTGCCTTACGTGCTTGCTGAGATACGTTGTATGTCTGGTCAGTTTTCCTGGTTGTATACATCGTTAGTTTTCCTGGTGGTTAGTACACCTGGTTAATTTTTTTGACCTAAGCTATTGGACCCAACCTAGGTTAACCAAATGTGGCTGCGAATTGGCTACATACTCTCTTCCCCACTTCGAAGCTAAGAAAAAAAAATGAACCCGAAACTGAAAATCTGCAGAATACATTTAAGCAAGTACGTACGACATATATTCATATGCGTCTTAAGTACAGCAAGCGCCGCGTGCAACAGGGATGACAGATACAATTGTCATTACAGTCTCTCTGTCTCACGCATACCTCGGAAACGCAGTTAAGGAAGCAAAATGACTGAGTTCCTCAGAACTTCCGCGTTTGCTGTATATATTCATCATGTACTTCTGGATGGTGCGTTATCTGTCAGTTAGAGGATAACAAATAGTGCAGTCACACGAAAAATCTTTACGGATTAAGCTCTTTCGATATGCGTTTAAGAGTGTAGCTCGGTTTGACGAGCACAAGCCAGGATGCAAGGAAACGTCTATAAATCGTTGTCTTGTGTCAGAAACTGCTAGCTTTGCTCTCCTGCGGGGTGTTGGTGACGCGGCTGGAGCCCACGCCACTCCCTTAATTCGTAAGGCCCAGTATAAAATATACTGCTGTAAGCAAATACGTTCCTGGGCAAGAAAAACCCAATCATGCCCAAACCTACAAGTTTGGACGACGTTGAACACTGCACCAGTGGCATTCGACTTTCCAGTGGCATAACTTCGTTGCCCGAGCGTCTCTTCGGGAGTGCTATTTCAGAGTGCTTGCACGATGATCCTTTGTTGCAAAGGAACACGTTGTGGGTTTATGCACTTCGCGATACACATTTGCATACGAAGAAGTTACCAAGAGAAAAAAAGCTTTGTGTCATCTTTCTTAGCGATAAAAAACTGATCAGTGCCGAGTTAGTGGTCATGGGAGCAAAGGAGAGAGCAATACGCACAGAAACCTAATGAATCTGAGGAAAGTTACTCTTTCGTCAAATCTGCTGATTTGGCAAGATACAAAAGTAATAGAGAAAAAACGTACTATGAAATGTCTGTAAGTTCACTCGCGCGACAATGAAGCTTTCAATATTGCACACTCGTTCAAAATTATGTTTTGAAAATGGAGGAGCGTCAGTGTCGAGTTTTCCCTAAATCGCTGTGAGTGTTCGTTCTCTGTGTTGCTTGCAAAATTCTCTAGACCTGTGTATCCTGTGTAGTGAATGTACAACTTTTTTTTCTAGATCTTTTCTATTCCCTGCATGCACTCGAGATGTTATTTGATGTTTTTTTTTCCTTTGTCATGTTCCCACCACGCATCGCCGAGAGCCAGAACGTGTGTGCTGTCCGCGACAAAGGTGGGGGGCAATCACCCGGCGCACGACCAAACGCAGTCGTGCATGAATGAACATATTCGCGTTGCACGCAATCAAACCCTCACGCCTGCTTCCGGACTAACGACGGTATTGGCCGCATTCTGATATCGGCCGTCGAAGACCGCTGGATGACGTCAACGCTTCTGGCATGGAGCGCCTATATGCCACGCGGCGTGCTGCTTCTCGTCTTATACGTCAGACGTCTGAACGTCCACTGAGCTCTGGCCTTTTATGGATGGCGCGGTTAGAACGTAGAAACTTTGCCGAGAACATAGAATTCTTATGAGGCCTTTCGGACTTGCTGACCATGCAAGTGCCATAATTATCTGCCTTGTTTTCTTTTCTTTTTCTGTTGTAATTGAGTGGAAATATTATTTTGTCTACAGATAAAACTATATACACGTTCTACAAAAGGCATGATCTTATATGGCCAGGAGAAACAAGGGGAGGGGGTGACGACAGTGCGTCCCCGCTACCAAAATTCCATCTGAATTGGAGGGTTGGCGCTATCTGCCATGGGAGATTCTTAAAAAAAATCTTTATGGTCTAATAAAGTACCTGGCGCTAGTCTCAGGCTTTCTTCTGAAGTAACATTCTTTGTGCACTGACCAGTTTTGATTTAACAATTGCGACAGATGTGCTTAAAATAATAATTTTATGGGAAATTGAGCACTTATTGATGATTATCTCAGGATATGTAATGTATGCACTGACATAAATTTTCAAGAAAGATATTATTTCGCGTCGAATCATAAATAGTAAATGCAGACAGTCGTCGAATTTGGTGTAATGTGTCTCTGCAGCAATTGATTTCCCTTTTACTCCACCTCGTATCATCTGAACCGGTATTCGAAAAAAATGTACTCGCACAAGAGCTTTTTGTAAGAGCACACGCCAGCCAATCGTGATGACAGACATATAATTAGCGAAGGTGTATGGCCAATGGCAAGAAACACTTAATTACGAAGAGCTTTGCGAGTTCGGCCCCTAATGTTTTGTTTCACCATCAAGCGACTCATTGTCAAGCAAATACCGCCGACGAACCTTGATAACATTTCTGATACAATCAGAACAATTTTATCTATAATCTGCAGGACTTTACGAGGAAGTCACGAGATATGAAAATCGGCCAAAGTTTTATCACAGCCATGTGAACGCTAGGCTGGGCGACCTGTTCGGCCATCTGGAATGTGGCTTTACTTTCCATGTGTTGCACTGAGCGTCAAACAGTAAAGGCGTGTGGAACATTTGCTGGAGTCTCTTAATCACCTGGTCGGCGTTTTTACGCGCATGTACAGTCATGCCAACGGGTCATACTTCCTGGACGAGCTGATTACTTCCTTCAACCGTTTCGTGCCTGAACACCTGTAGAAAAACCAAGCAATCTCGCGCCGGCTGCCTGTATAGTTTATGGCTGCACACTCGCTTGCTATAATCGCGAAACCTTCATTATCACGGAACGTTTGTAGCGCGCCCATTTTTTCAAAGGATTCGCAGCGAGGCAACGTGACCCTTAACAACCGCTTGACGAGTTTCGTCAGCGATTGTATTCGAGGCAAGTTCACGGATTGATGGTATACAAGGGTGTGTAGGATGTGTTAGCAAATACATATTGTCACATGACCAAGCGGTTCACATGCAGCATTGTCTTCAGGAAATCTGTAAGCGTTTAAGACATCGTCAGTTGTAAACTATGAAAAGAAAAAAAAACACGGGCGAAGGCAACTGAATAACTAGAAAAAAGGCATGCCCAAAAGGGCAGGTCACCAGACTACGAATACAAAAAAAAAAAGGAAGACAGAACAGTACTGATAACTCATTCCATTTGGAACACTTTATTTTCAAGGTAGGTACTGAACGATACTAAATCATCAGATTCAACGTCTTAAAGCTACATTCGGGTCACGAGTGACCGTTGTGGAGGCTTCTGGATTAATTTTGACTATGCAGCGTTCTTTAACATGCACTTTAAGCACGCAGACATTTTCGTGTGCAGCCGGCAGTAAATTGAGGCCACTGCGATAGAGAATTGAGCCAGCGGCCTTGTGCTTAGCAGCAGAACGCCCGGGCCTATGAGCCACCTTGGCAGGTGGATAGGGAACGAGCGGCTCGAAGAGTATCGAAGCTGCAAATGCGGCTGGTGCTCGCGAGACGCTGATCGGTTTGTGATGCTCTTGTTGCATTCGTGGAAATCGTCTTAATTTTGTTTTTTTCTAGAGGGACAGAAATCTTGGCTTCAAGGTTAGCATTATTGAGGCAAATTTTATTGAATAAATTTCGTATATGATCAGAATTAGTTGACCCAAGGAGGAAATTTCTGAGTGGGCATTCTGCCCCCCCCCCCTCCCCAACCTTTTTTTTTGTCTGCTTGCAACACTACAAGTAGAGCTGCAGGTTCGCCCTTGCTTCTCTTAGACAAATCGCTGATCGCTCTGCAATAGCGGATCACTCTCAAAAAGAGCTTCTGTATTGAAATGTGTAGTTTTCGGAGCCTATAACAGGGAAGACTATCAGAGGGATTATCAGAGTCATGCCTTAACTTAGTGCTTCTAGAACGGAAGTAGACTGGCCCGCTTGGCGTACTTTATTTTGTCGGGCAAACCAGCTCTTGCGGACAATGAACAAACGGATGGGGGTAGGATCACTGTGTAGAGTAAGCTTCGCCGTAGAGGTACCGAGAGGCAGTTACTGCCGGGTGTCGGGAAAGAGCTATTGATTGGTACTTCACTGATCTCTCTAAACTAGGCAACTTATTTTTTTCTTTATTTATTGCAGATTGAAGTGAACGTGAATGTAACTAACACGGAATACTAAAGCAGAGGAAATTTCCACAGTGACATATAATATAAGACGGTTGCCAAGTGCCTGCGGAAGTGTTTAAAGTGTTACTAAATGTGCAACTTTAACAGCACTGACTGCAATATTTTTACCAATAAACGCCAAGTACAGCGATAGGATTCAGATAATTGAAGAAAATCCGTGGCACACAGTTCCATCTTACGGGCGGTCCTTGGTAACTATATCTCCTGTGTTCGCGTCAAAATCATCTACAGATTTAATAGAAAGAAACTCATGCAGTATAGCAACTCCAAATTTGACAAAGAGTAAAGTAGCAATCCCTAAAATGACTGCTATGGGAATACAAGACGTGATACTTTGCAGTCGTAAGATGGTGTACTAATGGCCTTGGAAGAAAATTCCATGCTTGCGGGCTGGCAACGACGGCGAGTAAATTAAACCACTTGCGCGGGGGCGTTGGGCCCGGGATGCAGCGTGCCAGGCTCAATAGCGCATTGGGGTGGTTTAACAGATCGTTATCAGAGGAAAACGTTTTTTTTTAATACCGACCTATCAAGCCATCGCAGTAGAGCGCGGCGAACAGACCTACAAAAACGGCTGTGGCCTGAATTGATGTTCATTAATTGTGCTGCATGTCATACCATGCCAGGATATTGTGCGCTCTCTCTCTCTCTCTCTCTCTGTACTTTCTTATCCTTCTCCCTCCCCCGTTCCCTAGCGTAGGGTAGCAAACCGGAGTTCCCATGCCTTTATCCTTTCGTCTCCTTCTCCCTCAACACGGTATAGGTGAGCGGATGGCGCTGGCGCCGACACGGCGAGGCCTTGGACGTCACAGAAGTGGCACTCCCTTCGTGCATTTCTCGCCGGGCAATAAAGACAGGCATGATGTGGCACGTAATATTGATCTATTGTGAGACAAAGACCGAAAGAGATTTACTCCCGGGGAAAATGATGTGGATCAAAAGTAGTAATATGTTTGTGTGCGCGAGCGCGTTTGCGTTCATGTGTGCGCGCGCGCATGTGTGCATGAATGTGTCCGTGTGTTCGGTGTGCGTGGGTTTGTACGGTGCTCTTTGTTTACGTGACATGAATGGCGGGCTTGAATTCTCTGCGGCGCACGCAATTCGATCAGCTAACCGACCGCAAGCGCGTAACGACGTCAGGAGGGAAAGAGAGGGCCTCCAGCCTCAGCCCTTCTACTTGCACCTGTGTTGCTCCGTTCAATGTATCTGCGGCAGGCAAGCCGCCGTGCTCAGCAACGGCGGGAAGAAACGCGCAGATCTCGATAGTGTGGCTGTGCCTCTTTATTCCGCCTCTTAAACGCATGCAGTATACCGAAATAATTTATTTCATAGGTTTAAAGTAACCCGTAGAGAGCTACCTCCAGGTAAATCGAAACAGAAAGAGACTAGCGGGGTATAGAATGCTGCGTTGGCACGGACATATGCGTGGTTGAGCGTACACATGCTCGCCATCAACAGCGCGTAGTCGCCTGGCGAGCGTTGCAGCTAAGTCTCAGAAACTTTCAACGAGCTGCCAGCGTCATACAGTTTGTATGTGAACCACCAACGTAACGCGTTTCTTTTCTTTCTTTTTTTTTTTGTTGACGCGAGCACGAAAAATAAACAAATATGATTCGGACGTACGTGCATAGTACATAGACCATGCGTAGTGTAGCTAAAGCGTCGGTATGGGGAACGCCCTTTCCTAACTATAGCTCAATGCATCAGAGCAGAAGCACGTCTCGGAAACAACAAAAGAAGTTCATTAACAAATCACCAGGATGTTTGCACTAGAAACCTATATATAAGGCCCATTTATTTTTGTTTTCGTGTATTATATAAGGTTTCTTTGAAGCGTTATAGTAATGGCCACGCAGGTCCGCTCCTTACGTGTCTGCTTCTCTCTCACTTTATATTTTTTCGCTTACAGCAGAACTCAACAATGCTACAAAGCATAAAAAAAGCAAAAGGCGATAAATATTCAAGGAATTGGATCCTTGTAAAAAATGTGTTGTGGGGTCGCTCTGTTTCCAATGTGTTTATTGATGCTAGCTGTTACCATTGTGGAGCAAAGGCGAATGTTTGCTGCCTGAGTTTCGGCAGCCCCATGCGCCGGAAAAGCTAATAATAAATCATTAATCAATGCGCTGCATTGCTTTCTTGTTTCAGATCTCGCAGCTCACATCTGGGCTACGTGAGTAAGCATTGTACTTTTCACTCCTCTAGAGTTACTCAAGGGAACTGGCATGTTTACAAGGACGAAAGAGCTACTATGCTGAATACCGCCCAAAAAAACTATAACAGTTAGGCTGGTTTATAGCAATGTTTCTGGGGCGAGGGGCGGAGGGGGGGGGGGGCATAACCAACGAGATTCTGCTGGGCGCAGCTGGCCCTTACCACAATTTCGCCATTAATGAGTTAGATCTACTTCCTAGTTCACGTAATCGGAGATCTTTATCCGCGGGCATCATTTACGTCACTTGTGAACATTTTAACACTGCCGTGCATGTTCTACTCGTGTGCGCTCCAGAGACGTTGGCTGTGTTTAAATGTGTGCGGTACTTACTCACCTTTGAACATTTAATGAATCTGTGCTCAGAACTTATTGCTTGTAAGATTTTACTGCTACCTCTTGTTCACGCTGCGACATAGCTGTGCTAGATCGTGACATGTACTGGCTTCTTTGCGATAAACGAAGAGGTCAAGGGAGTCTTGAGAAAAGTCGACATTTTGGCGACGGGAGAAAACAGTGGGCATGGGTAGCGCCATTTCAGCGGTGTGAGATCACCGAGCAGAGTCAAAACCAGCGAGTAGTGAAGCACAAGGGGCAGGCTTTATATAAGCGAGGACACTTCCACGCAAGTGTGGCTCGAGTGTATTTACGCACCATCGAGGCGGAAGAGGTTCGGCCGAATGGCAGCCTTTTTCACCCTAAGTTACGTGTTCTAAATGTGGAAATATTCATAATCTCTTTGCTGGCGCTCTTGCTTAATCGTTTGCGTTGTTATTAGCATAGGAAATCTCCAGTCTCCATAGGGCTGGAAAAGCGGTAAACTTGCACCGATGGTGTGGGTACGAACCATATACGTCTTCTGTGCCAGTGTATGAGCGCGAATTAGAAAATTGAAGGATACCTGCGAGCCGCAGGTATCACATGTTCCGTAATGTCACTGCGCGCAAGAAAAACACATTTCTTTCGTACAAACGCACGCGGTGATCGAGAGCCGAAGGAAGAGAGTGTGACTTTATGATTCCGCTGGCGAGCGGGCTCTTCGCCTTGACCGGAAGCGTCAGCGATGAATGCCAAGGAAGCACTTCGGGCGACATCATGCTCGTGCTCGACGACCGTTTAGACAGTAAGACAATTTCTGAGCTTGATGTGTACAGCTCATCAGGGTGATGGTGGACGCGATCTTGTAACTTCACGAACGTGGACAGGAAGCACGGTGTACATTGTCGCGTAATGCCAAATCGCGAAAAGTGTCCTTTCGCTGGACATTTCTCTGCGCATCAGCAGCGCGAGTCGGTTTGTTAACACTATGGTATCCTCTGTCTAGCACACCTTAGAAAAAGACATGCTCGCTTTAGCAAACGCTGAAATCATCGCGCATATACACGATTGCTCTCCCTTGGACAGTTCGGGCTGTGAAGGCGTGAAGATCTATATGTGACAACGCCCGGTAAAAACCGAATCCACAAAGACAGTTCATAACTTGTCAAACTGCATAGATGCCGTGATATTTTGCTTGTGTGGGCGACATAATTGTTGCCATAAGTTAGTACGTATGCATTTTGTTAGGAAAAAGTAAAAAATGAAAAACAAATATCTGCCTTCATTCGCTCTTGCGGTTTGTCTGCATTCACGATAGCCCTTTCTGTAAATTATGCTTGAAAGATAATTATATATTACTTTCGTGGTGCGAATTCTTACAGCTTTCCGCGACATTCCGCTAATTACGAGAAGTAAACAGCGCTAAACAACAGGACGGAGAGAGGGACACAGACCACAGCGCCGACTAACAACCTCTTTATTCTTTATTCTTTCAGTCAGCATATATATACTCTACCGCTATTTCAAAGCAGAGAATCAACAGAAATTCAGCATGCGCAGGCGGAATAAATTGCAATTTATGGCCCGTCGCGAAAATAATTTAGAAAGTTCTGGGTACCGCTCCAACACAAGTTGTTTGGCTACGCACAAATCAAAGTATGTCGCGTGCAGGTGCTCCTCTGTGTCATTCCTTTATTTTGCAGAAGAGCGTTGTTAGGATGCGTTTAAGACAAAAGGAACGCCTCAGTGACTGCGTGGTGTCTTGTTACATGGTCTTGCAATGAAATCTTTGCCACTGTCGTCCTGTTGCTTTAAATAACAACGAAGGCCCATATTCACAAAGCAGTTCTTACGATAAAGCGGTTCATAAAAGAACCGGCAGCGAGCAAGCGTTATAGCGAACGTGGGTGGCCAGTGACAAGAGGTTTCATGAAATAAAAGCTGTAAGAATACGGTACGTGGTTACTTTATGAACATGCGGGTCAGTATGCAAGAGAAGTAGCAGATGCATACCATGTAAACTGAGGAACTTGCACTTGCCAGGATTTCATCACTAAGTGCAAGGAACACTTCCGTCAACACATGCGTGTTCTTGATTAACGCAAAAAACCTAATATCCCACCCACTAAATTTTCTTTAAATTTAACACCGCAAAATCAGGAGCCAATTTATGAACACCATGGGTGGAGGAAGGGGAGGGGGTCGGTTTATACTGATCATTTGGTGCTCTATTAAAGGACACTACAGAGAAATGTGGGATTAATGTAGAATGGCAGGTCGCCGCACACTGTAATATGCAAGTCTTACCGTAAGCGTGGTATGGCGGAAAGGTACGTGAAAACACGGATGCACACGCGCGCGCGCCCACTCGGACGCACATGACGTCCACGCACGCACGCACAGGGCGAGGGCCTAACTTCGATGCATTATATTAGCATACGAGGGCTTATTCGCTAGTTGCCTGCTCCTAAGTTCACGCACTCCATGACGCCATCGGTTAAAAGGGTGTTCCGATCCGCCCCTTAGCCGTGGATGCCGCTGGCTAGCACACCCAGCGCAAACAGACAACCCGAAGTTAATATAAGGAAAGTGAGAGAAACAGAAACAGTAAATTGGATGCAAAGGATGGATACAAAAAAAGAAACAAAAAAAAGTCCATGCAGATTTACAAATACAGAAAAAAAAATCAGGAGAGAAAATATTTACGATCTTTACGTGCAGGGCCTTTCTTCATGAGGCCTGAGCGCTGCCTGAGGACAAGAACATGCCGGACCGAAATTCGCAACAGGATGTGTCCATTGCATGTGTCCGTTGCAGAAAAAGTTCAGAGACGATTGAGCACATCGTAATAAAATGCGAAGATGTTTTTTTGGTGAAAAAAAAAAGGCAGGAAATAGATCGATAAAGCCGGGGTCGTTACAGGCATAGATAACTGTACAACATAGAGATATACGTTTTAATGGAGAGATATAAGGTCAAGGAGAGATAGGCAAAATACTATAGACTGCAATATATGTATATAAAACCCGATTAACTCATGCAAACTACGTGACTACTTGTAGCCGCCCTGTTTCGAACGGGATGCCACTAGATATCATCATCAACAACACCATGGCTAGGTCTAGTACATGGCAGGGTCTAGTACACACACACAAGTAACCGGGAAAGTGTACGCAAGAACAGCCGCCGTCACCGCAGCTGAACCGGTAGAGCATCGCACGCGTAATGCGGAAAGATGCGAGTTCGGCTCCCATTGGCGGAAAATTGTTTTTTCATCCAATTTCATTTCCATTTTTTCTGTATTATTTTCACATTTCAATTATAACCGCATTTAATTTCCTCTGTGCAGCCTTAGTTTGCATTGCCCGTTGGCCTCATGTGGTTGCGACTACGAAAAATTGAACACACACACACACACACACACACACACACACACACACACACACACACACACACACACACACACACACACACACACACACACACACACACACACACACACACACACACACACACACATATATATATATATATATATAAACAGTTCCAGGGTTAGTTCTAGTAGACATACATAAATACTCCGGAAAGTAGATGGGCAAACGTCGCCGCAGTAGCTCAGTTGGTAAGATCCTCGCACGCGTAACGCGAAGACGTGGGTTCATCTTACACCTGTGGCAACTTGTTTTTTTTTTCCCACCCATTTTCATTTCTACGAATTTCTTACTTCTTCGATTCAAATAAATGCTACAAATAATTTCCCCCATGCTGTCTTTCGTGTCATTGTTAGCTTGTGACTAATATTACTATGTGACTAATAATTATCGGGCCATTCGGCTTCCTTTCGTCTCGTTTATATAAATATATATATATATATATATATATATATATATATATATATATATATATATATATATATATATATATCCCTATGATTTTGGCATTCTTCCAAGTCTTCCTTACAGTTAACGTACAGGCATTGCGAATGAAGGTTCGAAGTTTTTGGAGCACCCATGGAGGAAGGAAAAAACTGAGGAGAGGCCCTACCCACTCTGCACGCTAGGAGTACAGTGTGGAGGAAGTCACGTGGTATTTTTCGCTGTAGCGGTCCATGTTATCGGGGCACAATGGCGTTTTTGTTATGGTGGTGCATGCTCACGCGTGTGCTGGCCCGCAGGTCACGTACTGTGGCAAAGGCGTACTGTGTGCAGGATTGCGTTAGTCTCCGTTAGTCTCCCCGCTGTTGCTGTGGCCACGTGGGACTGGAAGACGTAAAAAACATGAGACGAGCGCGCATGCAACGCCGTACATCACACACCACGCCACGGACAAAGGAAGGTCTGGTGATATATTTGCCGTCTTCGGTGGATTTATACTAACGGGTCATCACAGACTGAAACCGCTGTGTTTCAGAATATGTACAATAAGCGCCTTGCAGGTCAGAGACAGCTGTGCAGGGTTCCTGCCTTTGGCGGTGGACGATGCATCTGTGGCACGCAAAACAGCCATATGTGAAGACGGGAAAGAAGTGACTGCTGTGAGTAATTAAGGGGAGAACCCTCCTTACCGCAGATATCTTATCTGTGTGCTCCTCAAGGGGCGCAGGGAAGTGAAGGTTGGTGGATGCGGTGCAAGAGTCAACAAGGCTCGACAGAAGAACCTGCGCCTGCGCACACATCAAACGGCTGACGGTCGCACGTAGACCAAGTCAACGCGCTAGGCGCGCACATACACGCTTACTGTTCGGCACTGCAGAACTTTGTTTCCGTGAAGCTCCGCTCATCGTGAGAACCTAAGGCCGCAGTCGGTGTATTTAAACGCGTAACGACGTTCTCCTCTGCTGGCCTCTTCGTGGGCCCGCTGCATGTGGCTCGTCACATCTCCGCGGTGCGCGCCCGCCCGAAACTTGTTCAACAAAGCAAAACGATTCCCATAAAGCCACGACCAGAATACGTGTTTGTTCTCGTAAGCTGCAGATGGGCTAGCCATAGGTCGTGATGTGCGTAAAGGGGACTGCCGGGCATAGCCTGTGCATACTTGCAGTGCAGTGAGAATGCACAGATTTATTTTCAGAAAATCAGGCAAAGGAGACCGGCGACACAGTCTAACTTGCGGAGTTCAATATGAACTTCTTTCAACGCTAGAGCGCAATACTCGGGCGAAAGGGCTTGGACGACGGTGTCGCGATGGTACACAGCGCGAGTGGTTCCATTGGTCGGATCACTACGGCGCGCACGTCAGCGCAGCCCGACGTGGTTGGGCGCCGAAGGTGAGGAACGTAAACACGACAGGAGAATCTGCCCCGACAAGGTGGCGGCGTAACGCCAACTTCCGGCGTCACTGAGCTCTACAGAGAGTGACGTCAAGGCCTCTCCTCAGTTTTTCTTTCATCCATGGGAGTACCCAATATCCCCTTTAATGAGGTCGACTGTTATTGCATCTTCTCTATCCGATTTTCCCGTGAACCTGTCCTTGCAAGACGCTTTGAATCTCTTCGTTGGTTACACATGGAACTTCCGTCTTCGTCACCACGTCCAATTACGGTTACGCGGCTGTTGTGGGTACTGTACAATTAACTATAAAATTCTTCTGCTGTCGGTATTATATCGTCCCGCTTATTTCGAATGCATACATTTTGTTCTTCCCAATGTGAAGATTCCTTCTCACTTAATTTCATTCTTTACTGCAATTTTGCTGATGTTATGACCGAAACCTCCCTGCCTCTATCATCTCGTTTCTCTCTCTCTCTCACTCTGAAATTATAATTTAGAATGTCACCTATTCTTGTTCGTCAGCTTTGACAGTTAATTGAAACTGATCTCTGGGGTTGGACAAATTTATGGTGTGTCCTTTCGCTATTAGGTCCTTTGTTACTTGGGAGAGCTAGCCTGCTTGCTCTCTTGGTGCCTTAAGTCCAGCTTCGCTAGCGCCCTCTCAAATCGTTTTAGTTAAGTTATTAATCATTATTTCTATGCTATACTCATCTTCGTGTTCCAAAACCTCATACTTGTTTACGAGCACTAGCCTGAGCTCAGTTTTCACCCTTCTCATTGCCAGCTCAAGTCCTCATAGAACTGTTGTACTTCTTCGGCATAATGATTGGATGTTGGAGCATTGGCTTGTAATATCTTTATTTTTATACGTCCTACTAGGTTTTATAACGGCGCCTGTTACCTTTTCATTAATGTTGTTGAATGAATCAATGCTACCCGCTACGTCCTTATGAATTAGAAATCCTACCCCGCATTTTCTGTTATCTGGGAGGCCTCCGTAGCAGAGGACGTGCCCATTAATCAGCACTGTATATGCCTCGCCAGTTCTCCTAGCCTCAGTAAGTCCAATGACGTGTCATGCAACTCCTGATAATTCCTCATAGTACCCTCAAAGCTAGCTTCTGTCGAGGGGGCCCGCGTGTTGAACTTTTCCAGGTTCAGTTTCCAGTGGCCGCCTGACCGTATTCAGACATTCTCAGCACCACCTGCTTCGTCGCCGGTCTGACCGCTGCCTAGGTCAGGTACTTCTCAGCCGCTGGACGTTGAAATCCAAGCGTTAATTGCAAGATTCATCGGGAATGTAGCGGCCATTCGAGGTAAACAAATAACACTAAGCACTCTACTCTAGTCCCCGGCTATTAAAGAGAAAATTGTGGTGTCGTCTCCCTTCTGTCCTTGTTCGCTGGCGCTAAATATGCTTTCCAAGTCAGTTTACCAACACGCCCAACAAATGGCAATGCTGATACTAAAGAGAAGCTTTTTTTACGTGGCTGCCAGGTGCTGCTGCCATCTTTCCGTCCGAATAGCTCGCACTTAAAAAAAAAAAACTACGTGCTCGAACCTTTGTCCCCCAGCACAACAGCCTGATGCTCAAAACTACTGGCCACAATGACACGTACACATGTATCGTACCAACGCGAACGGGCCCTTTGAGATGCTCGCCGCGTGCTTCACGTTGCGTGAAACGGGTGCGCGAGAGCAGATGCGCGTGCGCCAGTTGTTTTTTCTCTTGTTTTAAATGCCAGAGACGCAGGAATGAAATGGGAAAATTTATAGCATTTTTATTACAATTTATTACAAATACCGCGGGGTCAAATAGACATTATAGAGGGGAGTAGGCTATAAACAAAGCAAATACAAAAGTGTCTTATTGTACAATGGTGGCGAAGCATTTCATAAGTTGGCCACAATCTTCAATGTTTAAAACTGGTACAAGAAGGTGGTTCCACTCTTTCGCAGTACGTGGTAAGAACTGAGAACTCTGGTCACTGTTACCAGGGCCGGGTGACATTAGAAAGTTTGGAAAAAGCTCAGGATAGTGGAGTCCCAACTTTGCAAGAATGGTCTAGTCGTTGTGAAATGTAATGAGGTAAGTGATTAGTTCACCGCGCAGCTACTGGTGATAATATATTTTATGAAAAATTTACAAACGAAAGATTTTACGGCGAGGTGAGATGGGGGTAAATTTAGTCTAGACTGCATTGCAGTTGTGCTTGTATTGCGGCTGTAATTAGAGGGTATAAAACTAACGGAGTTATTTTATACCTTTTCAAGTTATTCAGATTTGAATAAGATGGATCCCATAACAGTACAGCCTATTCCAATTTTGAGAGAATTAGTGTTTTGTATTTTAATAACTTAGTTGATGATGATGATATTGAAATGTTGCGCCGAATATAGCCCAGCATGCGTTTAGAATTATTAATTACGTCTTCTATATGGGTGGCCCGAGTTAGATCAGCTGTTATGTGTATATACCAAAATACTTGTACGATGGCACAGTTTCTAATGGGAAGTTATTTAGATGGCAAGGTAGACGCAGCCCTTGACACACGCATTACTTTGAATTTGTTAATATTTAGTTCCATTAGCCAAGTTCTGCACCAGTAATAAAGAGCGTTAAGATCATATTGAAGCGTTGTTACATAGTTCTGACAAGCTATTTTTCTGAAAATTACCTAGTCATGAGCAAATAGATGAACATAAGAAAATCATTCAGGTAAGTCGCTAATATAGATTAGGAAAAGAAGAAGTTCAAATACCGAGCCCTGAGGGGCGCCGGAGTACAGTGTACAAGATTGAGAGGCAGTGTAGCTAGTTGAAACGAACTGCAAGCGATTAACGAGAAAGCATTCAATCCAAGTTAAAAGTTTAGGATCAAGATTTGGCAGGCTCAGTTTGTACAGTAACAATGGACGACATACCTCGTCAAATGCCTTCGGAAAGTCAATAAATATACAATCCGCAAATAAACAGTTTTCGATAATTGATCGCAATTTGTGTCTGAAAAGTATAAGTTGTGTTTCGCAAGAGTATGTTTTGCGAAAACCGTGTTATGATGCCGAGAAAAACGAGTTAGGTTCGGCAAAGTTTAATAATATTTGAGGTTTTACGTGCCAAAACCACTTTCTGATTATAAGGCACGCCGTAGTGGAGGACTCCGGAAATTTTGACCACCTGGGGTTCTTTAACGTGCACCTAAATCTAAGCACACGGGTGTTTTCGCATTTCGCCCTCATCGAAATGCGGCCGCCTTGGCCGGGATTCGATCCCGCGACCTCGTGCTCAGCAGCCCAACACCATAGCCACTGAGCAACCACGGCGGGTTCGGCAAAGTTTACAAGATGTGAAAACAATACATGCTCGATTATTTTACAAGGAATAATGGTGAGTGATATTGGCCGGCAATTAAGCGCGTAATGTTTGTTTGTTACCTGATTTATGAAGTGGAATCGCCTTCCTGACCTTCCAATCATGAGGGATGGAACCTTCATTAAGTGACATCGAAAAAAATTATTGTTAGTGTAACTGATGAGTAATAAACAGTACTTTTTAAGCACTTAGAGTTAATTAAGTCACAGCCAGGTGCTGAAGATTATTTAAGTGACGTACTAACATTAGCCACGCTATCATAAGTTATAAGCAATGGGTGCGTCATTAGGTAATTAAGAACATGTAAAGGTAACATATTTATGTTACTTGATATAGAAACATTATGAATGGAAACATCGATAAGAACTGATGAACACTGATTGCTGGGAATAGTATTACCGGCACTATCAACAAGAACTATCGTATCATCGTCGTTAGAGTTGATAGCCCGCCAAAATTGTTTGGGGTCAGTTGTGAGCATTGATGGAATTGTCTTAAATAAAAAAAAATATATTTCGCTGCTTTTGGTGTCTCTTGAATAGGTGTACGGTAGCGCGATTAAAAGACAGGACAAAAGAAGGCACATTTTAGTGTTGTTACGTCTTCATCAAATACTAGCTTATATAGCTACTATAGGTAGTTTTTAATGCATTTTTTTTTGCAGATTTGTAGAGACGCGTTCTTTTTTCTTTTTTTTAGAAAGATCTTTGAGTTGAGCATTATACTAAGAGGCTTTAGGATCAGTGGCCTCGGTATAAGCTGGAATATGTTTATCTGTGAGTTCGCGAACTTTTGCAACAAACATATTCCGTTTATGCTACACGCTACCACTTTCTAACTACTTTAGAAATACATCAAGAAATGATACGAGCTCGCGGTTAATACCTCTGACATCGGCCTTTGTGTAGTTACGAATTAACTTCATTGTCTTTTTTTAGCCTTGCTCTGTGTTATTTTCATATCGAATGCGAGCATTACGTGGCCATTTATACCAGGAAGATATGCTATATTTGTAACAATGTCAGGATGGGTTTTTAAGATAATGTCAAGGGTAGCGCCATGCGGTGTTAATCTCGTAGTTTGATTAACTAACTGTTTTAGTAGAACGCGGCACAAAGGTTTGCGGAAAAGACAAGTAGGATAGAGGATATATCGCTGTGCGAAAGAATATTGGGGACATTAAAATTGCCTAGGAGAAACAGCGGAAGAGATGAGTAAAGAGAAGAAAATGTATTGATTAGGTCGTGAAGATGGGAGATAAAACTTGGCGGACAATTTGAAGAACGGTAACAAGCTTCTATTAATACTAGGGGTGTGCGAATAGTGATTTTTTGTGACCGAATCGAATACGAATTGAATAGTGCCAGAAGCGAATCGGATCGTATATCGAATAGATTTCTAACAGTCTTCGAATGATGAACAGTCGTCATCATAATTAATAAAAACGATATTCACCTCCTAGTATTCTAAGAGCTAACATGATTCTGTCATTACATGACACGTTATGAAGTGTTGTTTATCAAAGAAGAAAAAACGGGGCATTAGGAACAAGCAAATAGTTTCGTCGCACGCACATGAATCTTCAGAGAGCGCGAATGATAGCTATACAGCCTGTAAAGTACGGCTACATAAACGACGTAGCCTGATCCACTACGCAAGTTCTTGTGTTTTGTCTATACTATGCCTGAGGGGGTGAACGTTTTCCACACTTTTGCTCCAATCATATGTTTAATTGGGCGCAGTTGACATTTTGAAGTATTCGAAAGGTATTCGAAAAATATTCGCATTCACGAGTAGTGACTATTCGTTTCGTTATCCGAAAGTTTCGAATATTCGTGCACCCCTCATTACAGTGGCGTAACAGCTGCGCCAATTGCGCCAAACTGCGCCGAGAGCGGGCCTTTGCGCCATCCTGCGCCAAAACGGCATTTTAGCGGGAAATTGAGCCGAGCCTGCTCCAAAGCACGCATAAGAGCGAAGCCCTCCTCCTGTCGATGCTTCGCAGCTAGCAAAACTGAAATCGAAAGCAACCGCACTTTATCATCATCATAGAAGGAAGCAGTGGCTCGTCCATACAGTTTCTCACCATATAGTTAGAAACTACGTGGGCCCGTCGGAGTCGTCCGGTATGTCATTCGCGCATTTTTCTCCGACGGACGTACAATGTAGCGCGGCTGTACCGTCTTGCTGGCGCTTTATTTCGCCGTTCATCGAACCCGCGTGGTACCGCGGAGCTTGCCGAAGGAGGATGTCACATTCTAGGATTAAAGGTAAGCTTTTTCGATGTTTATGGGTGAAAGCGGGGCTTTGCAAACGAGCCGCTGTGATCAGAAGCGCACCCGGGGCATAGTTAAGAACGGTGCCATTCTTAACTATGCCCCGCTACCGACCTCGTACGCTAATAGTACGACGTCAAATGCGGTACACGGCGAAAACCGTCACTTCCGCAGGTGCTGCCATGTTCTATGACGCAGAACTATAGCGTCAAGTTTGGGTCGCGCTGCGCTGTTTCGGTGAAATAGCATCGCCGAAGCAAACGCTGAACCCTATTTGCATGTCGCGCGTGCGCAGTGGCGCTGACGCTGTTTTCTTGTGTTCTTGCGGCCGCAAAACCTTTGCGGACCTATTAGAAAACTTCGTAATGTGCATATTATGACCTGGGTATATTTTTGATGTCATGTTCAGTGCAGGCACGCATACTGGATCAGTCTTAATTGCGGTGCGTCTTCGCACACGAGCCGTGACTGTCACCCTGTGTAGCGTCCTGGGTTAACAAACGCGTTTGTTGGTGATGTCTCTGTAGAGTCTTCTCTGTGCCGCATCGACAAACCCGTCCGTAGCGCCCTTTGTGCGTCGTTTTATGGAGGTGCGTCGCGTCCTTTGCTGACCGCGCTTGCAGGGTAAGCCTCGTGCAAACCCGTCTCCACAACATATCGACTACATCCGTTAAAATTTGCATGGTTTATGCTAAGCACACGTGCGTTGGACTCTGCGCCAAAAGTGCTTGCTGCTGCGCCAAATCGGCTCGTTTCCTGCGCCAGGACCTACGCCGAAAGGTTAAATATGACTGTTAATTATTACCTTCTGGTAACCAAACTGAACAACAGCCCATACTGATTCTATGTTGTTAGTAGTGTCAGTATATTGAGATGAAAATGCTTGCGTATTGCCAAAGGAACTCCGCCACAGTGGCGGTAAAACAATAAAAAAAATGATGGGCTGGAAGAAACATTTTTTTCATCAATTTCAGAGTGCAACCAAGTTTCGGTTAGAGCTATAATACCGGGATTGCAAGAATCTCGAAGCGATGTTAGTGCAACTTGCTTATTAATAACACTTCGAATGTTTGAAAGCAAGCGTGCATGTGTTCCGACCATTACCCCTCCCTACGATGCGGCTTGAGTGGCAGCGGGTAATGGAATATGCAGATGAGTAGGTGACATCGCATTTGCTTGGCTGCTATCATCGATATTGATGCATGAGGCTGTTTAAGTTCTTTCACGCTGACTGTAGCCTGATATAACGTGTTTTTCGTTTCGCAGTAGCTTCCTGTACTGCAGCTGAAAACTAGGTGCACCAGGTTGTTGTTGTTGTTTTTTTTTTTTTTTGCAAGGTCACTCAATTTGCCCCGGATAATACGCATTCCCAGTGAACAATATTCACTGGTTGTGACATTTCTTTCAGTTCAGTTTTTATGGAAAAAATCTTGTCTTTGACTTTAAAATTTGACAATGTAATTATAATGGGCCGGCACTTATCAGGCGAATATGCTCCTAAGTGTTGAGCTCTCTCAATCGCGTCATCAGGAAGCGCGTAAGAGGCATCTGCCAGATAGTGTCGAACCTTGTTTTTTAGACTGATACCACGATTCAAGAGAGCCTGGGATACCTCAGTAGAAAAAAAATGATTATTGCGTCTTGGTCTGTCCTTCTAACTCGCCAGTGCGCAGTTGCAAAGAGCCAAGGTGAGGATCGGTAGCTTCCAGCGAGTCATGCAAATCACTTATGGCGCGTTCTGCTTGTGTTATAGATTTGGTGTTTAGTTCGAGTGCCCTAACCACCCGCTCAAAGAACACTATTTTATTTTCCATGCTTTCTTGTCCAGCTTTGATCGCCTTTACACCCGCTGCCAACTCAGCAAACCCTTCACCTGACTGCACACAACGCGATTGTAAGCCTTTAAAAATTTGATTAACCGCTTCATTTAGATTCCAAGATGCGCGTTTAGTATGCATACTTTTTTTGTTAAATCGGGAGTGATATTCGCTATGCCTTCTCTATTCATATTGAAGATTTATTCTATCCTGTACCTCATAATTATATGTTGTTCTGCTTCAAATATTCTATTGAGAATTATGGTGGCCCCGATTCTATAAATTCTTGTAGCGCTTGAATTTTACCTAAGCAGCACCTTTGTTTCTTTTAGTGACAAGGGGCTCTATGACGTAAAGCTATTCCAAACTTTTCTATTCCATTTCTGCAATCAGCCCACCACGATAGGTAAAAAAAATTTCGAGTCACCACCCACTGCGCCTCTCTGTCACGCGACGTCACGAAAACTGCGAAAGCGCCCCATCTAATCTATGTGCACACTGATTATGCATGATTAGACCGAACGGAAGAAAAATAATTTCTGGTTCGACGCTGTTTTCGCCATTAGCGAAAACGGCGTCGTAAGACCAATTGCTATTGGTCAAACATTTTTGGGCTATGCCCACTTTACCTGTCCGTCACGCGACGTCACAAAACCACGAAAACTCATCACGTCAAAGTGACGTGTACGCGTTGAACAAGCATTAATATGCCGAACAAAAGTCACAGAAGGAATAGAAGATAACTGCCGCCGATCGCTCAGGCACTGGCTACTCGCACCTGCCGGAGAGCATGAATTTATTTGCGTATAATATAACATTTTGCACGGCAGCATAACGTTATCGAGCCCTTTCAGCACGTATGCGATATCACTCTGCCAACTCCACTTTGCTGAGGATCTATTTTAGCGGCATTGTTAACCTTCAATTGCACGCCGCCACAATTTTCAACCAGCCACCCCAAGCTATGTGAGGGAAGCTGGCCAATCGCAGACGCCGGCACCACCCTCTTCATCCGGCTATCTACTTTCACTGCGCTGGCTCGGCCCCATCGAAACCCTCTCTATTTGAGCGTGCTGCCCGCCTCTTCTCAGCCAATTATATAAGAAAAACTGTTCAACGTAGGCAATGCTATCTGCTTTGAAAGCGAAAGAAAGTGACATCCTATAAATGAGAAGCGCGATTGATTGGGCTTTTCAAGCAACGCTGCGGGTTACCGCCCGATGCTTGCGTCGGTGGTTACGTAAATTTGACGGCAGAGGTTTGGAATAAAAACAGTTTGGGATAGTTTTACGTTATAGCTCCGAAGCTATTTGTCGAGCGAACGAAGAACAGCATAGGACCATGTGTCACTTCTGTTTTATGTAACATTTCTCTTTCATGTATTGATCAAGTGCCACTTGACTCGGACAAAGTTCCTAAAATATTCAGATACGTTGACGATTTTATTGCACATTTGAACAATCGCAGTTGGGCGAAGCATAAATTGTAATAGCAAATTAGTAGACAACTATACGAAGTAAGGATAGTAGTTTTATCGTCTGCATAATCTTGTTAACACTCGCTTACTAACTAAATTAACAAGCATGGTGTCAAGCGCGCAAAAGCAAACATGAACACATCTCACTCGATGACCGCGCCCACTCGCTGTCAAAACGCTGGAGTGAGAAAGTGCGACAGCAACAGCTAGAGAATTGACCTTCGTGCTGCCTCTCGCTTCAACGCGAACAAAGCGGCGAAAACACAGCGCACACAAAGCTAGCAGCGCACTCTGCCCCCGTCGCAGATCGCTTTCGAGAGAGGGCGCTCGCGGCCGCGCCATACGCAGCAGCCGCCGGAGTAGACGACCCCCCCTCGCTCCCCTCCCCGGTTTACTCCCTTGCGCGCGAGAGATTGAGCAGCAGCCATTGTCGTCTCACCCTCGCGTGCTTTCACTTTCATATGCCGCATACGGCGCGCGGCGACGATGTTATCGCCCTTAGACTTTATACGGAACATCATGGCGACGGCAGAAATGCACCTGGAGTGGCCATATAATTGCTATCACAAAAAAGGTTCTAATCTTGTGACTCTAGTGCATAATCGTTATCATTTACAGACCTTGCGTCTGCTTGTAGCTGGTGTCGCTTCTTTGGTTTTAACCAGTGTCCTTGCTGGTTAAAACTGAAATGGTCCTTGATAACGTGGTGACGTATTCTAGTTGAGATTAAGAGTTGTAGTTTGGCAGGCCACTCTAATAGACCACCGGGTATACGTACTCAGTGCCGTACGCTGAGTAGGTAATCGGTGGTCTATTAGAGTTGCAGAGTGGGTGCCAAGGGAAAGGCAGGGCGGCAGAGTGACTGAGTGGTGTGACAAATTTTGAAATTCGCAGGCACAGGATCGAGTCGGTTGTTCCAAGACAGGGGTGATCGCAGATCGCTGCGACAGGTCCTGTAGTGGACGTAAACTAGGATGATAATTATGATGATGAATACGAATCCTTAGTGTCACCTTGAAGGCGACGCGTATGTGTCTCAGCTTGCGTATAAAAGCTCTCAGTCATGCAAGCGAGATTGATAAATGAATATTTGTTGAAATAATGTAAGAGCGAACAGTTACGTTGAAAATATACGTCCATTAATATATTACCAATGTTATCATTTTTGACTGCGCGTTATTTAAGGTTGTTCTCTATTGTTACTAGAGTAGTTTGAACTGTTTCTGTACTTCGATCATGCCGCGCTGTTTCTCTATACCTCGTTTTGGCACGTAAGACCCCACATTTTTGTTTTTCTCTATACCTTGAAGGCGGATAACTCTCCATGGTCTTCCCCTCCCGATAGCCATGTAGTCACCTTTGCGTAAGCTTGTGCGCAATATGCCGTGTGTAGATGCAGTGCGTGCGGAAATGCCGCGTTTGATATAGTCGCTTATTGTGAGCGTGTAACAAAAGAAGGTCGCGCGGCATCCATGAAGAAAGGGCTTGACCCCCCCCCCCCCGCCTTTTCTGAGTTGTTCTATTACGATAGCTTTTCCTTCCGCAACATTGAAGTCCGTGCCACCCCAGCTTCTGATTTAATTCTGTTCTATTAAACTGATAATAATATTCTAGAGTTTTGCGTGCCAGAACCACAATATGATTATGAGGCACGTCGTAATGGGAGGCTCCGGATTAATTTTGTCACCTGGGGTTCTTCAACGTGCGCCCAATGCACGGCACATATTGTTAAGAACGGCCCGCTGAAGTGCAAGTTTTGCCAGCCAGTTGCGACAGCGGCGGCAACTTTTCTTGGAACGCCACCGTTACGCTCTAGCCTCGTCGCCGTTGGGAGTAAACGCGATCGGCGGACCAACTAGTGTTACTGAATCCGCCATCGCGGACCTGATCTGCTATGAGCGGGGGAGTTGCCGCGGGAACGTCTACGGAGGCTCCTTCCCACGCGCCGTTCAAGACGCAAGACAATGGACACCACGGCGGCCGCGCTGTGGGGGTCAGCTCCGAGTTCTGCGAAGGCCGTCTGCCCTCGGGGGGGGGGGGGGAGGGACCTTGAACCTGTGCGGGTGTGTGTGTGTGTGTGTAACCCCTCGGGCCGAGAGGCGGTTCGTCTCCTGGTCGAACGTTTCCCTCACCTTGGGACCGAGGGAGGACCGAGTGTTTATAAACCGCTGTTGTGCGGCTGCTAGACTAGCGCAGTCATGCTAGACTAATGAACTGCAACGTCCTTATGTAGATACTGTAAATAAACCCATATTCCTCGTTCTCGATGAGAAGCAGTCCTTCCCTTCAACAACGTCCTCAGCGTGGATAAGTTGGACGACGGCATGGGCCAGCTACCATCTAATTCATGCCCGACTCCAATCTTGACAACTGATTCCGAACGGTGGGATTGAGCCCCCAATCCTAACAATATGCATTTCGCTCTCATAGAAATGTGGCTGCCGGGACCGGGATCTGATGCCGTGAGCTCGTGCTTATATATATATATATATATATATATATATATATATATATATATATATATATATATATATATATATATTCTCATCTCGGTTGGCTTACACTGGATAAAGTGGTGCTGGCAGCGCGCCATATTTCCCCACGCACTGATATCCTGGGACCGCATTCACTAGATGTTTGGTTCGTAGGAGTTTGCCATTGGCCGACCGCTTTTGCTAATAATGCGTCTAACATCGCTGGCACCATGATCTTCAGTAAAAAATTTTCATCGTGAAACCTTTTCCCGCTGGCTTTGGCAGTCGTTTTTCCTATGGAGTGATGGATTCATGAAACAAGGCGCTTCTAAACAACGCGCAGCCTTAGCAAAAATTTTACACGCTAACGCACGTGTGGTCAGATCTACTGAAGAATTATGTGGTGCGACTACAATGGAGATGACCAAAGTCGCTTTCCCGAGCGTCTCAGTTCCGGGGATGCTCCCTTCAAAGCGCCGAGTGGACTCCGGTCACAGGCCTTGCTGCTTTGACAAAGGATACACGTGCCCGGCAGACAAAAAAGTCAGTTTCTCCCGAAAAGCTAAACATCGATTGCGAGAACAAATTATTAGACAACTATACAAAGTAAGAACAGCAGTTTTATCGTCCGTATAAACTTGTAAACATTCACTTAATAACTAAATTAACAAGCATGGTGTCACGCGCGCAGAAGGAAACATGGACACATCCCACACGATGACCGCGCATACTCACTGTCAAAACGCTGGAGTGAGAAAGCGCGTCAGCAACAGCGAGTGAATTTACTTTCGTGCTGTCTCGCTTCAACGCGAACTAAGCGGCAAGAATACAGCACACACGAAGCTCTGAGCCCATGGCGCACCTAGACACTGCACTCATCACACATCGCTGTCAAGATAGGGCCCACGCGGCCGCGAGCTGCCGCCGGTTGTCGAACGCCTCCATCCCTCGCCTCCCGCCAGTGCCTTGCGCGCAACCGAAGACGGCGCGCTTCTTCCCCGCTTTCCTCCCTTGCGCGCGCGAGATTGAGTCCCCATCGCCGGCTCACTCTCGCATGCTTTCACTCGCACATACAGCATACGGCGCACGACCACGTTATCGCCCTTGGACTTTATACGGACCATCACGGCGACCCCAACGAAAGAAATGCGCCTGGAGTGTCCATATAACTGCTATCGCAACAATACGCGCAGGGCACGCGGCCTGAGCATCCCGAAGGAGTTCGTTGCTTCTTGAGAAGGCAAAAGCGCATCCCTCCAAGTTTGTTTATAGCGGTAACGGGCGTGTGAGCGCGTCAGGCGCGTATCGCTCGTCCATCTTACGCACGCCGCCACGGCCAATTTATCCTCTCAATAGCAAACCGTGCCACGCGTCGTACGACTGCGCGTACGCGCGTTATTGTAGAGCGTCAGCGCCGATCGGTGGCGGCAATTCAGTTTGCGCGGGCCCGCCTTTGCTTCGCGCTGTTTCTGCTCACGCTGCAGCCTGTCGCTGTCGTCGACATCAGCGTGCAAAAGATGGTGGCAGTAAATCAGCAGGAAGCTGCGCTCCGTTACGGCGCATCGCGACTCCCCCACGAGCTGCAGGAAACAGCTTGAATCGTCACTTCGCGGCACGACTGAATGACACCTGAACCACGCGCGTATGTCACAAGTTAGGAACGTGAAAGCCGACGCTAGAGTCGCTCTGCATTTTCCGAGCCCTTTCTACGTGAGCTAGCAAGCGTTTCAGAGTAAACATCGGCATGTCATTGTGTGGCAGTAACCTACGTTTTTGCGCGTCCATGCCAGAAACGGTATGCGACATAAGAAGAGACCGATCAGCCAACACGATATCATAGCAACAACAACAGCAAACAAACAAACAAACAAACAAACAAACAAACAAACAAACAAACAAACAAACAAAGAACAAACTTGCCTGTTTCGGAACATGAATTAATCGCTGCCTGTTCATTCTCTTTCCACGTGCGACAGACTGCTCAATTTCCTCTTAAGGCCGAACTATACACGTACGCTTGCCGGCGCGCGAGAGCTCGCGCTTACGCGCTTCACGCATGGGCAGATGGTGCAGGGCTGATTTTATTTATTTATTTATTTATTTATTTCACAATACTGTCAATCCCGATTGGGATTATTACAGGAGTGGGCATATGGTCATCAAAAAAGTACAATTTGAGCAAACACTGAGCAAACAAGGAGTTAGCATAGAAAAACATGGACGCTTTCATTTATTGAGTAACACACTGGTCTTCACACAGTTGCTCTTGCAGAAGAGAAAAAAAAATATAACTAAAAGACTAAGTAGTGATTGCGATTGCTTCTTCTAGATGATTGGTAAATGTTTCTAGTGTGGGCTGGGCAGTAATAGCAGGGTTTAAGCAGTTCCACTCTCGCACAGCTCGCAGAAAGAATGAAAAGAAATAAGTATTGTTGTTACAAAGAAATTCCTCTAGCGTGAAAGCGTGTTTATGCCGAGTCGGTCTAGTGAGCTTGTACTTTAGAAAAGTGGCGGGATCCAGTTTCAGTGCACTGTGTAATACCAAGTATAGGAACTTCAATCGTTGAACCTTGGCTCGAATTTCTAGGGTAGCGAGGCCTGCGCGAGAAAGAAGTTCGGTTGGTGAATCTGTACGTTTGAAACGGTTATAGATAAATCGGGCAGCTTTTCTTTGTATGCGTTCCAGCGTATGAATTTGGTTTTTGGAATGTGGAAACCATACTATGTTGACGTATTCGAGTGCCGGTCTGATGAGGCTGACGTAAGCAAGCTGTTTTGTCTGGCTGGTGGAATGCGATAAGGTGCGTACTGATGGTACGCGTCGAGGCGCGGCTCGAGCGCAGATATCATCTCCAGGCAAATATCTGTGCTCTGGCTGCCTCACGAAAATGCGAAACGATGCCTACCAAGGCGAAAACAGTAAACCAAGTGGACGCGCGCTGGCGCGCGTCTTGTAGGTTCAAACCGCCATTACTCGCGAGGTGCGGCAAACGCAAGGCGCGTGGGCGCGAGCTTTCGCGCGCTGGCACGCGTACGAGTAGTTTGGCCTCTACGTCTACACGGACACGTTAACTGCCTTGCAACCAGCATTTCCTTCCTTTAAACAACATCAGTGTTTCCTAATCTGTTTTATCCCGCGGTGTGAGAAGACATAGGCTGTTGCACCTCGAATGCCGCGATTTGCTGGCTTGCCCTCACAAAGTAATTTGAGCTGTGTTAGGGAATCACCCTTATCCAACGCCAAAAGAAGCTCCTTTTAGCCAGAAAAATAAATAAATAAATAAATAAATAAATTGTGGGGCGTAGCGCCCCGTAACTCCACAGTGCAGATATGCCGTAGAGGATGGCTCTGCATGGATTACGTTGTACCACATGAAGGTCCTTAACGTACACCTAAAACACGGTACGCGAGCGTTTTTGCGCACCGCCACCATTGTAACGGCTGCTGCAATCGGTACTCGAACCCACGACTTCGTGCACAGCAGCAGAACGCCATGGCCACTGAGGCATTACTACACGGCGGGCCATGAATAGATTCGAATGAAGAGTACTTGCAAAGTACATCTCTATGTCTCATTTTAATTTTATTTAAACACCAAGAATTAGCAACAACAATGACGACAAAAAAAAACAATGACGTCTTTCATCTAAGGGCAACTAGTTTAGAGCTGCCACCAGAAAGCCTATTTAGCCCCTTATTATTTGTACAGGCTACAATTATTTCAGACTGACACAATACTTTTTTACTGCTACAGCGCTTATATTTATTCGTACTTTCTGCAATACTCGCGGATCTCCAACATCCGTGGACTCCTTTTCAACTATCATTTTTCGCAGAAGGCATGAACCTTTTGCGTCGCGAGTGTTTCATTATGTCAAAGCTGTCAACTCGGGCTGCACTGCACGCGAGACCAGCTATCGCCAGCATGCGGCGACAAAGATTCCTCTATTTATCTTCAGCTCAATCAAAACGATTCTGCTTACCGCAAGAGTTCACCTATAGACGTAATCAATTATTATTTTAACCGCTTAATAACGAAGCTGCCCTTCGGTAGGGATGGTAATTATATGTCCATAAATGCTGTCAAAAGGAAAGCTGTGCTGTTCAGACCAAAAAACCACGGAAGAAGTTCGTAGGTTGTATTTCACGCCACTCATTAAATTGACAACCACGAGAAACGTCAGGTTATCAACGGTATCAGTAAATGTCACTTCTGTAATGGCAAAATCTCGCCTTTGGAGAAGGAGCGGAAACGAAGGACAATTGCCGCCGCCGCCCTGAAGCTCCCGCTATAGTCCGCGCTGACATCATTGATTTCTGACAGTCTAGTTCATTCCTTATCTGTAAAGAACGATTACATTTACACTGAATTCTAAAGGAATCAAAGACTCAACGTAGCAGGATTTGAGAACCTTGCCTGCGCCAAAAGGACCCAAGTACGAGAAGGTATATAACGAAATCCACGACTTCAGGCTAACGTATACTAACCTCTGAGGTGAGGAAGCGAAACTAAAAAGTGATGAGCATCTTTCTTTTTTCTAAATCAATACATATTTTGTTTTGAAAGAATGCAGCGCCAGTATAAACTGATTTATTGTTGCTTTTTAATGTTCATGAAAGACATGAAAATTATGATAATGGACACTGCACCTTAAGCTAAGTGTCTTGTTGCTTTTCTGGAAGATGGTGCCTGTAAATAAAATCATTTGTGGGGTTTAACGTCCCGAATCTCCATAAGGGATGACACAGTAGAGGGCACCGAATTAACGTGGACCACGTCTTTAACATGAATCAAAAACATGGTACTCGAGCGCTTTCCCAATTCGCCCCCATCGAAATGCGGTCACGGCGGCTAGAAGTCGAACCCACGACCTTGTGCTCAGCAGCAAAACGCCATAGACGCTAGTAACCACGGAGGGTGCACAACAGTCACGCGAAGCCACTATTTCAACATGCGAATTTGTTGCCATTGAGGACAACAGTTCTACTAAAAGAGCTTTATTTATTTATTTACTTCAGTACTCCCAGTCTAGGTTCAGACCGGGAGTCACGCGAAGCCACTATTTCACAACTAGCCACAACAGTCACGCGAAGCCACTATTTAAACATGCGAATTTGTTGCCATTGGGGACAACAGTTCTACTAAAGGAACTATATTTATTTATTTGCTTCAGTACTCCCGGTCTAGGCTCAGACCTTAGGCAGGAGTGGGTTACAATTGTTTTCATACATACAACAGATATACAGTAAACATATATGAAGAGATGCAGCAATAAACGTTAAGAATTGGAAGATTGCGACAAGGAGCTTAGTTAGTGAGAACACTGTACAGCAAAGTTACAAAAAGGAACAATATATATACAAATAGACGCAAAAAATTGACATCAAGACTCATATAGTACGTCAGAGTTATGTGTTATGGAATCGAAGGCATGTAACTATAAGATGATACTGTCGGGCACTCGACTACAACTGCTGGAAGTGAATTCCGATTGGTTATAGTTCTTGGGAAAGAGTAATATCGGTAAAAGTTGATGTTACATGAAAGCTCAGTTACTTTTGTAGTGTGATAGGAGCGAATGGGCCGTCGGTTTACGTCGCTTAAATATGTATTCTTCATAATACCTAATTGTCCGTGGTAAAAAAGATAAAGAAGTTTCATTCTCTCACGGTGCCGCCCAACTTCTAGTTTTTCAAGTTTAGCGTTTTCTAATTAAACTCTAGGTGATGCTTGCCAACTGTATTCGTTATAAACAAATCTAGCCGATTTTCTCTGTATTTTTACCGGTGTTGAAATGTTTCTTTTTATGTATGGATCCCATACAGCTGCGGAGTATTCTCGTAGTGGCCGAATAAAGGTTTTGTACGCTAGAAGCTTAATTTCTTGTGTATACTTACCCAAACACCTCCTTAAGTATACGAGTTTTTCTATCGCATTTTTTTTATTGATATGATACAAGGAGATTCAAAGCCGGGGCACAATTTAAGGCCCCAGCTTTGAATGGGTCTAGCCTACAACATACAGGGTTCAAGAATACATATCAAATAACCTTTTTTTACAAGCACCAGAATTTCTCAAGGGACGTTTTCACAGTAACACTTTGACGTAAGAAATACATGGCACATGCAATATACAAGTTAAATGACTTCACAATTCTGTAGAAGGAAGTCTCAAAAATACGAATGATACTGTCGCCTAATAATACAGTCTCTATTCAGCGGGTGGTGCATACATCGCGTAAATGCATTATCACATGTGGTCACAACAGAACAGTCAACATAACATAATCCACAAACACATACGTATATACAGCGACATTTAAATGAAAGGAACATTAAAAGCGTTAATAACGGCCAAGAATGCCGCTGTCTTCGAGAAAAGTTTTTAGTGCTTTTAAAGCGCTCTTCTGCAAGGTTGTTGTTGGCCAAAGACCCAAAAGTTTCCTTAAGCTGAAAGGTCTGCGGTCTAATGTATTTAGGGTTGATGTAAGTCGGCGTTTGGTGTGTCGTGTTGTGGGCAATCTAGAAGGAGGTGATGTATAGCTTCATCTACAAATCCACAATCACATTCGGAGGTTTCCGCACGGCCAATTCTGTGTAAGAAATGTTTTGTGTAGGCAGTGCCTAGTCTTAATCGATGAATAAGGGTTTCCATATTTCTGTGTAATGACAATGGAAGTTTGAATTGAATAAACGGATCAATATGATACAAATCCTAGGTCTTAGAATTCTGGTCAAGCCACGTAATTCTACACATATTGAAAGACGTTGTCCTTATAATGCAGCGTAATTCATTCTTTGAAAGTGGGAGCGGAACCACATCAACTTTGAGGTGTGCTTGTCGTGCTGCTTCATCGGCTGCTGTGTTGCCAAGAATGTTACAATGCCCTGGTATCCACTGGACTGCTATTTCATGCTTCGTTTGGCTTGCCTTTGTGAGGTCTTTAAGTGTTTCGTACATAATACTATCACTGACTGTTTTTCCTTTTGTGCTGCAGAGTGATGTTAGAGCCGCCTGTGAATAGCTGAAAATTAGCCATGTTTGCGCATCTCTTACTGACGTTATAAATTTTATCGCACATAATGTTGCGAATAGTTCAGCCGTTGTGGACAATGTCGCACGAGATAACTTAAATGATTCTTGTTTATTTAGGTGCGGTATAATGAATGCGGAAGTTGAAGAGGTTGCTGTACTGGAGCCATCTGTATAGACGTGTCTGTATCCTGAATACCGCATATATATGTGGTAAAGTGCTAGTTGTTGAGCAGCTTGAATCAGCATGTCTCTTTTGAATATCCCGTCTACTGACAATTCCATTTTTCGAAGTATAAGCAGCTATGGAGGATATTCGACGTCTGAGTTCCAAAATTCATTTCTTGGCAATATATGAAGACTTTCTGGAATTTTCGTTATATAAACATAACTTATATCTCGTTTCATTATGTCTAGAGTCAATGAGTAGCTTTTATGCTGTGTTTGAAGACAGAAATAATGTCGGCATGTTTCTGTAGTTCTCATAACTGGAAACGGTGATTGGCGAGCCTCAGCTATTACAAGACAGCTAGAATAATATCATAAGCCAACAAACAAAGACACAAAGGACAACACAGGGGAAATTACTTGTGCTTAATAACTGAAATGAAGGAATGATAAATTAATGGAAAATGAAAGTGGATGAAAAAACAACTTGCCGCTAGTGGGGAACGATTCCACGTCTTTCGCATTACGAGTACGATGCTCTACCAATTGAGCCACCGCGGCGCCGTTTTTCGTTCAACTTTCTGGCGTATTTATGTGTTACTACGAGAACTAATCCCATGGGAGTGTTAGCCAGCGCCACCACTCACAAACCTTGGCGACGGATGTGGAACACCCTTTCTGCCGCATCTCGTTCATTACATAACGAGGGTCTCGAATCCGGCAACAATCATGCATTCAGGTAGCACGAGTGGGTTTAGTGACCAGTTGCCTTCGCCCAAAAAGATCGCGTACTCGTGACGCCTGCGGCACGAGTACGTGATCGGCACGAGCACGAGAGCTCTTTCGGACCGGCGTCTGATGGCTCTTAGCTGTTGGTACTCTCAGTCAACTGCAACATACTCTTTTGAAATTGACACCTTCTTTGTGCATATGCTCCCATTATCCTGCAAAATTCAGTAAATATTTCCACCGTTGTACATGTATGTTGATTAATTTGATCCATTAGGCGGTACCGAAAAGCTTTCCGGTTGGTTAATCTGCTCTAACGCCTAATATGATATAGTGCATGTTCGGTGATTTACAAGGATGGGAAAATGATCGCTTCAGCGCGTTTCCATATCCGTTGTCCATCCCACACCATTCATTAGATCTTGTGAACACACGGTAACATCTGCGCAGCTTGAATAATTATATCCACGAAGAAATGTTGGCGATCTATTGTTTAAAATAGTCAAGTTGCATTTATCTATGATGCGCCGTGCGTGGTTGCTCAGTGGCTATGGTGTTGGGCTGCTGAGCACGAGGTCGCGGGATCGAATTCCGGCCACGGCGGCCGCATTTCGATGGGGGCGAAATGCGAAAACACCCGTATTTAGGTGCACGTTAAAGAACCCCAGGTGGTAGAAATTTCCGGAGTCCTCCGCTACGGCGTGCCTCATAATCAGAAAGTGGTTTTGGCACGTAAAACCCCATAATTTAATTTTAATTGAGCTATGGCGCACTCAATAGCATTACCACGTGCATCAAAATGATCACTGCCCCAGATAATGGTGTGTGCATTGAAGTCTCCACATATAGATACATTAGAAGGAGCTATTTTGAAGATATCCACTAGCGCTTCTACTGAAATGTGGTTTGAATGTTGCAGATATAGATTAATCACTGTTATGCACAGCTTACCAACATCAACATGCGATGAATTCTGGAGAGTCTCAATCACTGGACTGACTTTGATAAGATGGTAAGTCCTTTCTGACGCACAGGAGCACTCATCGCCTTCTTTTGAATATAGTCAGTGTGGTCGTTCCATCTGAGATTGTTAGAAATGACGACTCCCAAATACTTATACTTGCTTACTGCTGTTAAAGATTTATCATCAAAGGTGTATGGGAAATTTATTGGATACTTCGTGCGAGTAATAGTCATCGCGACGGTTTTCTTTTTGTTAATGGTCATCTGCCACTCTGAACTCCATGTATATTCGATCCAGAGGTGCGTTTAGTAAAACCTGATCATTAGGTGAAGTAATTTTCAGATATTTGATGCAATCGTCGACAAAGATCCGTATCTTGACAGAAATGTTCTGAATAATGTCATTAATATACACGAGGAAAAAGAGAGGATTAAGGACGGATCCTTTTGGAATGCTTGAAAGTACTGAAATCACGCGAATTTACGCCGTCGATGGACACGACTCGACGTCTACATGATTGGTAGGCTTCTATTCAAGCTAGTAAGGTGGCGTTTTTTAGTATTGGTTTTAGCTTCAATATAGCTGACGTCTAATTTTAACAACAGCGCAAGTATGTCTTCTTCTAGGATACATATATCATTAATAGCTTCTACTTTATCAAACTCCTGGAATTCTGGTGTGCGGCCATCATCGACAAAAGATACAGAACCAAAATAAGTATTAACTGCTTCGGCAATTACTGCGTTATCTATCTCAGGGATACCATCGACGGAAAGAGTAGGGGCGGATTTCTTTTTTGATGAAATGTGTCGACAAAACTGATCTGGTGATGACGTAAGAAAGATTTTTAGGCGAATGCTTTCGGAAGAATCTTTGGCCTTTTTAATGCTATCCTTTAGTTGTTCCCGTAGTTCCGATATCTTATCTGAACCGCCGGAACACGGATTAAATCTGAGCTGTGTCCTTACTTTATTTAGTTTGAGCCGCTGGCGTGCGATCTCCTTCGTCATTCACGGATTATGTGTACGCTGTAATTTACGTTTGTGTGGAACAAAGTTTTTTACACAGGTTAATACAAGATTCTAAAAAAAAAACACCAAATATATTCGACAGAATATGCATCCTATTCATACAATGAAATGCAAAAAACGTCCGTGTACAGTGCACTGTGGGCACGTTGAAGAAACCCAGGTGGTGAAACTTAATCGGGGGTCCCCCACTACGACGTGCCTCATAATCAAATCGTGGTTTTGGCACGTAAAACCCCAGAATTTATATTTGAAATGTGCACACGAATTTGCACCACAGTCTTGGGAGTGTCGCGGCGCGGCGTGCGACCGCTGCATCCGGCTGAGTGAACCAGGCGTCAGTTGCATGCGGTACCACGTGCATCACCACCTTCCGTATTCCGAGGTGTAACGAGGACGCTTCATTCGAGCGTGAAGCCGCGCGGCACTTGATGAGCTTTTGATCGGACGCATTGAAGTACGATAAATTGATCATTTGTGGCACTTTCGCGGAATTAAGGCATCTTGGCGTAATTAGTGGGTCAAATGTATACATTAAACATGGAAAGAGAGAGAAAGCGAGTCTAAAATTTTGGTAAGTTATAGCCCTTTCAAGGGACACTGTAGAGAGGGAAATGATTTGACGTGTTCTGTAATTTGCACCAAAACGCCACTCTTATCGTGGGAGGAGGTCTGGCAAGACGCATTAAATGGGGGCGACGGAAGCATGCTGAAATCATTCTTTCGCTCTTTTACAATAAGACGTAATGATTTCAGTATGCTTCACGCACTTTCAGAGAGCAACAACAATCCAAATACGAAAAAACTACCTTAAAAATTGTAATGCCACACTGGTGTAGCGGCGTTGACGTTTCGTCGCAATATGAAAAAAAAAAGAAGAAATAAGAAGACACTTGAACCCCCACTTTATCGTCTAATAATGAACCTATTAGCACACAATTAATTATTATAATGATTTAAAGATTATCTCATCAGTCTAGACTTACTAAGTATTTCAATTTAGTGTCCCTTTAGGGATGCTGAATTCTGTCATCTCTCGCTTTGTTACGTGGACAAATGCACAGAGAGAGAGAGAGAGAGAGAGAGAGAGAGAGAGAAACAACTTTATTTGCCACTGCAGGGTAGGAAGCTAGGGCAGGTAGGGCCTAGTGTGGCTCCCAGGTGGGGGCGACGTCTTGGGCGCACGAGACGAGTGTGAGTTGCGTTTTCTTGTCTGCTCTTGTCAGCAGCACATGAGGGCGTTGTTGACCCAGCCCCTCCGCCCACCACCCGCCCCTCTTTGCCATGGATGTTCGTGCTACATGGAATATGCTACGCTGGAACGTCGCCACAATCAGCCGGGCCGCGTGAGATTATCTACGTGTTTGGGGAACAGCCAATGAAGAAGGCCCCGAAGGTTGACCAAAACAAGAGGCATATAAAAGCTACGCTGGAATCGCCGGCGAATGTTGACCTAGTTTAAGCGTACACCAAGGACAGAATGCACGGAAGTGTGAGATGGCCATTAAATCTTCACCTCGGGCTGTATTCACAAAAAGATCCCTTGCGCTAAAACTGTTCGTAAGAGCAGGTGCCAGCCAAACCTGTGTATTTGACGCCTGAGGCCAAATTCACAAAGCTTTTAGTCCGTAAGTGATCTCTGCCATTGGTCCGCCGCCTTCGCTATAGTGATATATGTCCAGCGTCAGGAGTGGCTGGAATTCGCTATTACGAACAATTTTAGCCTAAGATCTCTTTGTGAACTCGGCCCCGGTTTCTCTGACAGCGAGAAAGAATTAGGACCACTCTGAAAGGGGCGAAGTCGCCGAGCATAGCGGCAGCTGTGAGGATTTCAGTATGCAGAGCTGTTGTTGCGTTATGTCAATCACTATCCTAATGTCGGCATAAACTGTGGCAGAGCACTTCGTGTCTGGTCACACAGTATAGGCGTAGATGAATGTAACCAGATTTCTTTTCATAATTCTATACCCATTACCAAAAGCAACCTTACCTACCCGTACCACATTTCGTAAATGCTGACGTACAAACAGCGAAAAATAAAAGCCACGAAACGCATTAGCAAAAAATTGCTACGACGTTCCAAGATAAGGTATCCAAGTTACGAAACTATCTGACCGAGGCAACCTACCGCGGAGCACATTGATCCGAAACTAAAACCAGGAAAAAAAAAATGAAACTCTTCCTTTCGTCCTTCTCGCTTGCGCAGCTCTGCGCAGCCATTTTTGTATGCAAGAAAACGGCAGAGGCGCGCACGGTGCACGTTTTCTTTCTTTTTTTTTTTTTTGTCGCTCTTCGCCGCATTGGAAGCTTTCACCTTCAGATGGCACCGTGCTGCCATATTTTAAACAGACCGAGTTCGTGCTCCGAGGATTGCAAGCAATAATAGCAGCTAAAAAAAAAAAAAAGAATGAAAAAGAAAGCAGCCAGAAAAGAAAGAAAAAAGAGAGAAAGAGAGAGCAGACCGAAGCTGTCGCTCGCTCACCCATTTTCTGTTCAATTTTTCATAGTGTTCCTTCACCGAGAAAAAGAAAAAAAAAAAAAAAACGTACGCGCTGACAGCGCGTCGGGCAGCTCACCTCCCCTCACTTTTTTAATGCCGGCTCTGTTCGGCAACGTCATAATGATTCGCTTCTCTCTGAAGCGTGCAACACTTGCACCTCGGCAAAAGCGTGGAGACGGGTCTTTCTTATCTTTTTTTTTTACGTTTCCTAGCCGCGCACTAGCAAAGAAAGCGAAAGAATTATCGAAATTTACTGCAACAGAAAATAAAAAATCTGCATTTGAAGCCTATTGCTTCTCACACGCGGATATAAACATTCATACGTCTCCCATACCTTTGCTGACGCCGTTGAGGAACGACGAGCGCTTTTTCCTCTGGCCCGCATGGTTGCGTATATGCAGCCAGAAACAAAACAACGGGAGGAGGCGAGGCGACGACGCAAAGGGCCGTCATTCGTGGCTTTCACGGTGCTCGGTAGCAGCAATCGGCTGATATCGAGTTGAACGCTCATGTGGAAGAGCTCGGCCCACCACGTTCTCAAAAAAAAAAAAAAAAAATGTGGGGTTTTACATGCCAAAGCACTTTCTGATTATGAGGCACGCCGTAGTGGCGGACTCCGGAATAATTTCGACCACCTGGGATTCTTTAACGTGCACCTAAATCTAAGCACCACGGGTGTTTTCGCATTTTGCCTCCATTGAAACTCGGGTAAAAGGGTGAAAGGTACAAGTACCAAGAAGGACGATATTGCCATAGGGTCGCGGGACAAAACGATTGCGACGTCTCTGAGGCGTCGAAACTCATGATGAATTTATACCCTTGTCACTCAGGCACTTGGGGCGCTGTCGAGTCCAATCCGAATCGGGTGCTTCTATGACGGGCACTTTCGACCACGATTTTGCACGATCCGGATCCAGTAGTACATAGCGATCGCAGGCCGTCGTCTGCACCGTAATGCCGAGTGAGCTCAACCAACTCGGTGCGGACCGTGCAACAGCTGTGCCATTCTTGATCGCGAGCAAAAAATTTGATCCGTGTCGGGCTTTATCGCGATCAAAAGTGCCCGTGTTGCGCCGGTATTAAAACGTCAGAAAGAGTAAATTAAATTGTTTCGGTTTATTAAACAAAATATGGCGCTTGACGCCGTATATTTGTTGTATTTAGGCAGCGCTTGTTGTTGCTCTTACGCCAGAATTGTTCGAAAGAGAAAATTTCAGTCAGTTCTGGCGCATGGTCAAACTATTAGCGAAAGCGGCCGTCCAAAGGCAAAGATCACTAACGAACGAAAAGCTTTGTGAATTCCGACCTAACGCCAGTAACCGACGCATCTGTACAGCGGTAATACAGATGGCTATGCGTATGCGCCGACTCGATATATATGTGCTGTCCTGTATTGGGATATGACTTCGAAAGTAGACAGTGCTAAAAACGGGACTACAGAGAAAGACACAAGACGGAGTGCCGACTACCAACTGAAGGTTTATTTCGCGAAAGGCGGTTTTTAAGCCTTAGAAAAGAAGGATAAGAGATAGAAGAAGCAACACATCATCAAAAAAAAAAAAACGACACTAGGAAATCAAGCTAAAAGCGAGCGGCAAAATTCGACGTATACAACGCGTGCCTTAATCGCACAGGTAAGCGATTTCTCTATAGTACTGCTCAACCCAACATATTACGCCGCGCAGCGATGGTGTAGTTTGCGAGATACCTCGAGAAAAAACAGCTTCTGCCGTCTGCCGTAAAAGCAGTTTCAAATGTCCGAGCGTTGATGCACGAGCGAGGGTAAAATATATGCTGACGCATGTTGCCTGAAGCAACGCCAATCCAAGGAAATGGCAAGGGCCGTGTAGACTCAAAAGACACCGATTTCTTCGCAACGGAACAGTGGCGTCATCTGTCACTACGTAGCATGTTTCGCTTTCTCTTTCTTTAGCGATCACAGATGGCGCCACTGTTCTGTTACAGTGACATCGCGAACTGCCTGTGTGTGGCCATAGGCTAGGCTTTCATTCCTCGATATTTAGAACCTATCTCAAGTGGACTGCAGCGATAACGCCCGAATTTTGCTGCCGAGGTGAGAAAGTGAAAGTATAAACCACCATTAACTTTCTGTGAATGGCGCAAACGAATTAGAAAAGGTTAACTGTTCGGCCTGGAAGTGGGCCAACTGCCGCCTTGTCGTCAATGACGTAATTTAAGTTACATCCGGAAGTCTTCGCTAACCCAAACCTAGAGGAACACTGATTCTGCAGAAGTCTGAACGAAATATTTGCTTTCTTTAGCTTGAGCGTGTACGCTTTTGCAAGCGGCAGTCGGTTCATATGAGCGACGAAAGCACGGAATGAGCTTCTCACAACACCACAGCGGCGCCAACAAGCTTTGGAGTTTTTTTGTTTCCTCTTCTGTTGTCGACATCGCCCTCAGAGCATAACATAAGGTACAGGCACGGATCAAGTTTTTTGGTCTATAGAGACAGACAGACAGACAGACAGACAGACAGACAGACAGACGGACGGGCGGGCGGGCAGATAGATAGATAGATAGATAGATAGATAGATAGATAGATAGATAGATAGATAGATAGATAGATAGATAGATAGATAGATAGATAGATATAGGTAGATGCCGTTTTGTATTGGAATAGCGGCGTGTGTCACCTTGTCATAATTGAGAATTTGTATGACCGTGCTTATGTGGAGTCGACCGAACAGCAGTGAATGCTCCGTAAATGTTGGCAGTACCTGACAGGGATGCCACCCTGTGATTCAGAGTTAGATATGCTACGAGTCACGACCACTATCGAAGCGGTGACGTGTGAGACTTTCTGGTGTTCAACGGTTGGCAACCAGTTGCGGAATAATCGGCACCCTTGCACGTGCCAGAGTGCGTTCGGAGAACAGACGTGTAAGACGGCGCGGCGCCTTCATGCATTTTCCAGGTGCTCCCGCTCACGAAAATATGTTCATTTTCATGTTCGAAATGACGACGGGAAGACCCGCTTTGTGTTGACTTGAAAAAAAATAAACTTGTTTTGTGAGAGTTTAAGGAAAGATACAGCGCTACACAGACAAAGACTGGGGGCCGTAGTCACAAAAATCTATAATGCTAGAATTGTTAGTGTAAGAGCAAATTCTAGCCAATCCTGATGCTGGACGTATTATCAGTGGAGGCGGCTGGTCAATGCGGGAAAGAGCACTTACGAACGAAAAGCTTTTTGAATTCAGGCTCATTGGCCACGGCAGCCTTCGCTAATGGGGGGGGTTTTAGATTTTACGCACCCAAAGTTGGGGGGGGGGGACGCAAGCCGCCGGGCGTACAAAAGAATGCAAAGGGCCTACATTGGAGTTTGGGTTTTTCGCGTACGCAAAGCCGCTTGGCGTACGCTATTTCTAAAGCTCCATAATAACATGCGGTTCCGGCCTCGCTCCGCGACCGCCTGATCATCCCGCCGCTTCCCTAGAACATGCACCCGACGCACCACGTCGGGAGACGCAACAAACGAGTAAGCGACCTTCAAAAGAAATTTGGTAACAGCAACGAAGCGGTGTACGTAGACGCGGCGCGATATGGAGAAGCGAGAAGCGCACACGCGATCGCGGTTGTAGACCGCACGTTGCCTCGCGAACGCCACGGTGACCACGGGTCACACGGAGGCGGCCGAAGAAGCCGCGATAACCCTAGCACGCGCCGCGGTGCCGAACGCTTCGATCGTGATCCGCGGCTTCGCGCGCGGTCGCGCGTCTCGCGGGAAGCGGTCCGCATACTCCAAATTTGTGACGACCGCGACTCGACCTCGCCCTCGCAACCCCAAAATTCTGCGGTCTTCCTCCTTTGGACCCCTGCACACGCCGACGTACCGCTCGCGGGCAACGAGGCGGCCCACGCCACGGCTCGAGGTCTCACACGCCGAGCCGCCGCAGATTACTTGGCCGCTACCTCCGTCCCCGAGAGCGGGGCGTCGGATCTGCCGGATCTAGGGTGCCTCGATGTGCGCGCTCCCCTCCGCCGCCGTGAGGGCGCGCGCATCGAGGCACCCTAGCCGGATCGGGAGGCCACGGCAGAAACGCAGCAACAAGAATCACAATGGGCGCGGGGCGATCGCCTGACCACGTTCAGAGACCTCACCCAACACTGCAGGCTCGAAAAAGGCACGTTCCCGCCACCGCGCACGATATATTAAACAGGAACGCGGCCGGGCTTGAATAGGTGTGTGCAAACACACACCTATTCAAGCCCGGCCGTCGTACACCACTGTTACCCAGGATTATACCCGACTGATGTGTGTAAAGTGTGCGGACACAGAGCAACGCTGCGACACATGCTCTGGGAATGTGCCAACGGTACTGAAACCGCCGCCGTTCGCGACGCGTCCATAAGCGCGGCCCTTGCCAGCGTACGAGAAGCCTCGAGCTCGCTTTTTCCCGACGCCGCCCCGGTTGCGGGGGCCGCCAGGGACCTTCCCCGTCGGCGTAGCCGCCGCTGGGAGGCGGCTCTCAAAAGTTCGGAGCTGGAAGACCAGCTCTGGGCCGTCCGGCAAGCCGGAGATGCCGCCCGAGCCCAAAGGCTTCGAGCCGCCACCTGAGGCCACCACAACCAAAACTGCCGGACCATTCTTTTTAATAAAGGTTATTTTCTTCTTCTTCTTCCATAAAAAGATGTCCTACATGACAATTGGCTGGAACCTGCTCTTATTAACACTTTTGGGCGTAAGAACTTTTTTGTGAATACGGGCCTAGAAGGCTAGAGCAGCCCAAGCCCGTGTCTCGTTTGCCGGTGTTGCGCTGTATAATGAACCAACCAGCTCAAGCAACAAGTTTAATTTTGTATGACTGTTGGGTAGAAGAACAGATAGTGGTTATTACTTCTGTGACGGAATTCACGATTAAAATTCATGTGCTTTAGGCCGGCCGGCCTTCGCTAATAAAACGTCTTACATAATGATTGACTAATATCTGTTGCAGTTTTAGCGTAAGAAACTTTTTGTGAATACGGCCCCTGGTTTCTTTCTCAAGCGTTAATATAGCGACAGCGAGCCCAATATTAGCGAAGGAGGCAGGCCAAAGAAAAGCAGTTCTTACAGACGAAACGCTTTGTGAATTCGGCCCGGGATGCTGGTCGCGATGGCAGGTTTTCGGTGCGCTGCAATAAGATACTAGTTCAGTCGATTTTCTTTTTTTCCGACGCAAGCACTTCTAAAGTTTAATGAATGAAACGCCTTTCGAGCATGTGTGAGTCGTACTGACATTTTAGCGTAACAAACTTGCGAGAAGCGTGTACTGACATAGTGATGCCATGCACGCCCCCGCGATAACCGCTGTACTTAATTTAGACGATCACTCAGCCGTCCGTCTTCAAGACTACAAGTCTTAGCATGTCACTGACGGCGGCTTGAAAGCGATTTTCCTCTCCGCGAATAAACTGCGAAATCAAAAGCAATATAAACGCTTCTGTTGCCTGCGCAGTTTCCTGTGATGCACTGCGAAAGTATGCTCTCAATCCTTTGTTACACTTCTAAGCATGTCAAGGAGTGCTTTTTTAAAGTGTGCTTCCTATTTCATCTTCCATTGTCGCTTTCTAAAGGTTATCGACGACGAAAGCTGCTTTTACTGCGTCTTGCTCGCATATAGCTTCGTAACACGTGGCGAATGACGAACACTGGGAAATCAGCGCCAAAGAAAGAAGAGAGAGAGAGAGAAATGTCATTGTATCTGTCACTTTAAGAGGACAGGTACGCGCTTGGAGACAAAGCGTTTCCCGATACTGTATGTCAACAGGAAAAAAAATAAGTAAACTACTCCAGCTGCTCGTATATAGTTGTTTGTGACAGCGCTACGGAGAGCTTCCGTGACTACTTCTGAATCTCTCTCCCCGCTACCTGTCATTCTTCTCGTTTCCCTTTCTAAGCACCCCCTCCCTTTTCCCCCTTGAATCTGTTCACAGTATTGAACAAAAAAGAATGCACCAGTAATATCTCGGTGTGGGCTAGTTGCTTCATCTTTAAACTATGTTCAAACAGCGCGACTGAAACAGGGACACACAGATAAACAAATTCCACAAAACACGCGCCGACTGCCGACTGAATTTTTATTTGAAGAATGCCAGCCTTTATACAGCATATCCAGCCTAGGCATGCACACACAAATACGTGTACATGGCACACTCATAGTCCATCATGCAAAAAGGCCATTTATTTTTCTGATAACGCAAGAGACCGCACGCTTACACAGCTATCGCCAACCTTTCTAATATAAACTGACTCTATTCTGCTAAGTTAGTAGGCACGCCTGTAACACGTGTGTTCAGGTACGTTGACCCTAATCTAATTGTCATGAATAACGACGCATATGTGCATTTTCATGGCGCGGTCGAATAATTTTGGGGCATGTTCATCAATTGGATAGTAAAAATGTCATGTACGCACAATGCAGACAGGACTTCAATAAGGTTTTACCATACCATACCACGTTTATCAACTCATCGGGAGGACTCGAGTTCACATTCGAACTGCCGAAAGATAATCGTATTCAGTTTCTTGGCATTAACCTCTCTTCTTCGGATGCGCATGTGCACTGGGCGTATCACAAAGAGAGAGAGAGAAAGAGAGAGAAAGGCAAATGAAAGGCAGGGAGGTTAACCAAAGATTATCTCCGGTTGGCTAACCTGTACCGGGGGAGGGGCAAAATGATGCGATAGGTGAGAGAGAGAAGCATAATGAAACACACACACACACACACACACACACACACACACACACACACACACACGCGCGCGCGATACACACGAACTGTTTCTGTGGGCACTGTCACGCAGTCTGCGAAGGCGTTCCTATAGCGTTACTAAGTGTCACCGTCCAATCCTACGTCACACAGTGTACAGCCATAATTTGTCACAAAGCCCCGTGCCTTTAAGTACCGCAGCATTGCCTTCATAGCGGATCGCGCTGATGTTCGCGTAGGCCAGTTTGGATGTTGTTTTCCGTTATTGGGCGCTTGTCCAGTTGGTCTAGGGTGGCTCAGAGGGCTGCTCTTTGCGGATTGAAACGAGAACACACACAAAGAAGGCGCGCGATTATTTCGTTGCACCCGCAGAAGCCACACAGTGGGCTGTCTGACATTCCGATAAGAAAGGAGTACGCATTTGAATATGCTACTCCAAGCCATAGACGGACTAGAGGGGTGCAGTTACGTCGTGGAAGGTCGGGCAGAATAGAGCTGTAAATTAGGGTCCAGGGTGTAAAGGCGTGCACTTGTGAACTCGGATGAATTCCATTGAGCTAATGTTAGGTCACGCGCAAGTGTGGAAAATTTTTTTTTTCGCTGCGTACGTCGGCTCTCGACAGAGGAATGGCAACGCAGTAGACGCCGTCATGGGCAGATCCGGCAGCTGAGTCCGCTCGATCATTGCCACAGTGACTAGGCAACCACTGATATATTATATTGTGTCCTTCGTCAACTATTTGCGATGGTGGACTTCTCTGATATCTGCGACGAGCTGCTCATGTGATCCATGGCGCAGCGCTGAGAGCACACTCTGTAGGGCTATATGACAGCGCGAACTCTAAATTGATTGAGAGTGGCATTGCGGCGAGGTGTATTGAGGCAGCACTAGCATAAGAAGTCGTGCGAGCACGAGATTGAGCAGAGTTCATCGAATCGGACAGCACGGTTAACGGAAGCATGTTTTCCCAGTTCTCTCATCAATTCAATATGTGATACCACCTTACAGAAAGAAAAACGAATGAGTTTCGAACCAGCACGCAGAGAAAAAAGACAATATAACTGCGCACATGGCGCTGTATGTGCACAAGTTATCGCGCTACTTTACACTCAACTGCTCCAAGAATGTCGTTGTTCGTGCATTTCAAGTTGAGGAGAGCGTCAGTCACGAGAAATTCGGCAGAAATCAATAGTATAGAGAAAGCGGCCACAAGGAACCCTAATACATAAGGTACCATCAAGCCTGATCACACAGTTTAGACGTGTTCTTGCACGTCTGTTTTTGCAGGCGTGTATTTGGCGGCTGCATGGTAGCTCACGCAGCCGTTTATTACTGCGCCTGGCGAGGCAAAGAAGAGCCTGTTTTATGGTATATCGATGTTCGACCAGCTTAACTCCTTTGCTTTGTTCACCGGTAAAGCTCACAAGCACTTAATTAAATATCAAAGTGACGTCGCTGCGTAGTAAAATAAGTTGCGAGACAGCAGATAAAGACTACACTACATAAAGAAGGCATATGGAACAAAGCGCGGTGACATTGAGCAAAAAGCAGCCTCACTGAGCTCTTTAAACACTTTGAACTCAAACGTGATGCTTTTACATATAGGCGTAAATGTTTGGCACTGGCATAACGCTCTGGCAGAGTCACGTTCTCTTTCACGAAATGCTGAAAGCTCAGGACAGCTGCATTAAGGACACGTAATGCACCAAATATGGTCCAACGTTCGCCAATATAGCGCAGGCATGACTCACTCACTCATGGGTCAGATAGGCATTTAGGAAATTTGCGGACGCATTACTTTCTTTATTTCGATTTCCCTTCATCGCTCAAAGCGCCAATTGGTAAGTGTAGACCATAGCCAGGACGAAACGTATACATAATATTTCTTTTAATGAGACAGGTAAACCTAAATAGGTTTATTTGGTAAAAAAAAAAAACTGAGTTTAGCTAACGGTTTTATTATTGCGCTGAGAAAAGTTATTCTTCAAAGACTAAGTACTGTTACGTCACGAGATCACCAACGAAGTCTTCTGGCCCCATAATCGCCGCTACGCGCTACGGGGTCAAAATCAAAGAAAGGGTCACACATCCAGGATCCCTCCACACTGCAGATGCATCTGCACACTGCAGATGCAGCGCCATCCATAATACACTTTAGTAAGTTAGAAAAATGTTTCCATTGAAGGCTTTATTTGGGCGCAAAGTGGCGTAAAAGTTTTCTGTTAAGTGTGATGAACGTATTCTTGACAACGGGCGCGCGCGTTTCTATCTTGGTGGCCTGTTCAGGGATCAGGACTCTTCCTTGCAATGCTTTGAATAAACCACAGTTTGTTCGAACGCAGAAGCTTTCACATGCACACATGACGATGAGTCTAAATAAGCGGTTGCATGCACGGTCAACAGCTACTCTTCAGAAACGTGCACTTGCTGTTCTTAATTACTTATTTGGATATACAGACACACTGGCATAAGAAGTGAATTTGCATTTTGCCTGGTGAAAATGATATTTTAAGTATATTCATGCACATACGTATGACAGTGTGATTTTTTTTTTTCTATCGCGTCATTTTGTGTATCTGTCGTGTATCTTTCTCGACCTTTTAAACTGTATTTTTTGTGCGGTGACATTTCCTGCCTTGAAGAATTGTCGCAATGTCATCTTACAAGGCGTTTCTTTTACCTTTCTGGTGTTCTGTTACATATGATATATTTCCATATTCCTCATGTGAAAAGGAGCAGTCGGCACCATGTATTCGTGCCAACGTCTCCCTATATATTTATTCATGTCAAGATAGACATACTGCGATGCAATCAGTGCATATACGATGCCACAACTGAGTTTATAAGTAACAAATAATGTAAAAGAGATGAACGGAAGGCAACGGAGGATTTGGCGATGGGTATTTTCGCACATCGCTGGACTCCCCCGCTCGTAACAGTTAGCTTGCCGCACTATTTCAAAAACTTGAAGTGCTTCCACGGATAAGGTTCTAGAACATAAGTATGCTTTTACAGCAATTAAAGGCAGGAAGTGGTGCATATTAACGAGGTGCAAATAGGTTAATCAGAGATAGAGAGAGATAGTATTAAAAGAGGGGTGAAGTACCACGGGAGCTGGCGCGGACTTCGAGGGCTTAGGCGTTGTCAAGTGCTTTCCAGCGTAGAGGTCGTGAAATAATCCTTGTTAGCGACGCGCCTTTGTCGATAGAGCTGGAAACCCTGAACAGACCGGATCTCGGCGCTCGGTCGTGCCTCGTTCCGCGCGGGCGCTGCGCCCGCAAGCATCTGCGAAACACGTCGTCGTGCCGCGTGCTGCAGGAGCCCGGTGCGCGTGCGACGTTTGTAGGCGCGCTGCTTAGTCCAAGAGAGACGAGGAGAGAAAGAAGAATGGCTGCTAATGGCATAGAGGTGGTGCCACTAATGCCACTGTCGTCTCAGGTTCAGGAGCTTTCTTCAGGGATGGTAGCAGGCCATTATGACAATATATATATATATATATATATATATATATATACTCCTTTTTTACAACCACTTCCGACCGATCTATTTTAATGTCGTCCTGACGTCCCCAACTAAGGGTTATCAAAATATGTTTAATTCTCTTTCAAAACCAATTAACGAATAACAACTACAAGGGTCCCTGCACGGAAAAACTGAGTGCCCTTCCACTCTGTGAAGAAGGGTGACAAGCGAAGATGTGTATGTGGGCCCCTTAATGGCGAACTGCAGCACCGCTGCGAGTCGGCCCGGTATTAGAGTATCTTCGGGATCGGCCCACCAATGGTGAGTGCTTAACGCCTGCTTGACATCCGCTGTGGATCGGCCCGGCATTGCACAAGCTTCGGGATCGGCCCGCGAACTAAAAAATTGTTGGTCGATGTCCACGGAGACGAGATCCGCCAGAAACGTAGCCATAAACAGCTTCACTGTGAAAGCACTCTTCTAAGCTAACGGTGAAGCGCTTACACCGGCGCTCCCCCATTCAGAAACGAAAAAAAAGGAGAGAGAGCCTTTCGCAGGCTGCGCCGAGTCACGTGCAAGAAAAGCACGCGCCGCGCGACGCTCGTCCGTGCCTGCGCATCACCGAGTCGATCTGTCGGCACCCTATTAGCGACCCAGCGTTCACCTCTGCTCGTTAAATGCACGAAACGCGGTTACAGGCGCCGTATCGGCGAAGCCAGCGAAGTCGAGGACGAGCAGCCTTTTGAGGCGACGCCACGCGACCGGTTTTTCAGGTGACGCGCATATTCAGCAGCGGTCGGATGCAGCACTCGCGTCGGTGCCTCTTGCAGCGTGCCGGGCCAAGAATGAATAAGGAGGCTTTTGCAAGGCGTGACTCGCTCGTGTGTCGTCCCGCTGTACTTATTCTGCGCGTCGTCGTCGTCGTGGTCTTCGTTGCACGCGCTGCGTGCGTGCACGCATTCATTCACCCGAATCTATGGCGGTCGCGCACGACGTTTCTCGCGACTCCTTACGCTGTGTATTGCCTCGTTTTTATTTCAATACTCCGCGTGCTTTGTATAGCGATCGCCCCAACGAGGCGCTGTATGCTACAATTTACCACGCTGACAGTTCAGCATACCGAGACGGTTTTGAATGGCGAGGCGTCAGCTTGATGTGGCGAGATCCCATCGAGCAAGGTGTCCTCTGGTAGTCTGACGGTGCGAGGGTGTACATAGCGATGACAAGACATCGCTATTTCAAGACAAGACATCGCTATATTTTTCTCGAGGTGTTCGCTTCAAGAACAGAGCTGTGGCCACTGATTTCGAGCGCTGTGGGATATTGTATGGGCCGATTAATTGGGATGAGAATTCAGAGAGCTGCAAACGCTTTTGTGGCGACAAATCTGAAGAGATGCCGTGGTTTTCAACAGGCAACTATGGTGACTACATCATCACTAAATAAATAAAAATTGTCTTAAAATAGATTGCAGCGAGATTCTGCTGCCACAGAGTTCGATATTCACTGAAGTCAAGGAAATAGTGGAGGAGGTGACTTTCTTTCTTTTTCCAATAAATAGGGGCCCGCAATCACAAGAGAGTCTTTACGCTAAAGCTGTTCGTATATAGAGAAAATGCCAACCAATTGTGATTTTCGACATATTAGAGAAGGCGGCTGGCCAGTAGCAAAAAGCACTTACGAACGAAAACCTTTGAATTCCGATCGAGGAGAAGAGCATGATGGAAAAGCGACAGGCCACCGGTGTAGGCGAGGCGAGAATTTCATAAAATGCTTAACCATTCAAGGCGCTATTCTATAGAATTTCAAGCCCGACAGTTTAGGTCTCTTACTACATGAGCTGTTACAGTTAGTGAAATATTGTGTGCTGGACATGTGCCTGTTCCTCGCGTCTATATTCTTTGTGCCTTTCCCGATCCGTTTATATATTGATTGGCATGCTCGCATGACTTTTTTTTTATTGCTTTGCCGTAGGGTCGAACGCTCCACTCGCTGGAAGTGTAGAATTTTCGATCTACGAAGCAGCGTCAGAAAATAGCAAATGAGAAAGGACAAAATAAATCGAATTAAATTGTGCGGAGTCTAACGTCCCAAACAACCCACGGGAAATGATAGACGCCGTATTGGAGGGCGCCAGATTAATATCGGCGACGTGGGGTTCTGTAACGTGCATGCAGTGCAGGAGCGTTTTCTTTTTTTTTTTTTGCATTTCGCGCCCCGATCGGAATGTGGCCGTTATACGGTCGGGAATCGAACTCGGGACCTTGTGCTCAGCAATTGAACGCCAGCTACAGCGGCGCGTAGGTGACAGAGAACAACTGGCTCATAATGGAAAGGATTTTCGTGTTTCTGTGACTTCTTCTGTCCGCGTACGCGAACGTTGTGCTTGCAATGTGACACTCAAGATAGAACTCATTTGCAACTGCCCAAGAACAAGTATACTTTGTGAGCATACATGCTGTGAACGTTTATATTGTGTGAACATTTATGTTGTTTTTACGTGAATGTCTCTGTGATTTTTTGTACAATTGTTTTTGTTATGAACTTTATGAGCAATACTACCGTTTCAGGAAAGAGGCGTAGCCTGCGCCACAGATATATGCACCAACGTCTGCTTAAGCACAGTTACTAAAAAATAAAAAAAGAAGGTAGTAAATTGATGGCGGAGAGGCCAGCACATCGCGCTAACAGTTACAGGATGGACACACAAGCAAGAACGTGCGACGGAGCTAAGGATGAACGAGCAACGAACAGCGCAAAAGATGCGCAAACATTAGCAAACTCCTACGCATGCAGCGCTTATAACCAGCGCTGACGTCTTTTGCGCTCTTTGTTCTTGATGCAGTAATGTACCAACCGCACCACTCAGCACTATTCTGCTAAAATTGAATAAACGAGAAGAATTTGTCCGATGCAAGAAAGAAACTACAGTAGCGGATCGATTTTATTGCGGTCTATATTTAGCAGCTGTTGTCGTAAGCGGGCAAAATTGCGTCGTGGTGCACGTTCGCAGTATACGAAGCTTTCCGGCCTCTCGCTCGCTCGCGCTATCAAGGTCCACGATGCACACGATCGACGGAGGCAACGCGCCCAAAAGCAGTGGCCTGACGTGCACGTGGCTGCGCTCTCTTTGGTAAACACTTAGCAGGAACTGTTAGCAAGGAAGACCTCTGCACTGTGGCGAGCTGCTCTCCGTCCTGGCCATTCTCCCGTCTGACAACGAGCTTGCGCGGCGCCGCCATTTGCATTCGTGGGAGCCGCTCAGCTGGCGCACGCGTTTCCGACGGCGTCGTGTTTACTCCATCGGCACACGATCGCAGGTACAAGCCGTGCGCCTCCCCGGCGAGAAGGGGGAGAGAAAGCGAGGCGAGAAAGGCCGTGTTGTGTGCTGGCGGCCTCGGCGGCACAGGCTGGCGCTAACGAGCGATCATTCAGACGTGGACGCGCGAACATCGGTGCAGAGCCGGTCAAGTCCGCCGCCCTCGGCAACGTGGCCGCCTTTCGCGTTCGGTTCCTGCCGATCGGGGAATCACTTATCGTCGAGGAATCGTATAGCTTACATCGGACTATGGGGCTGACCGAGGCGCTCCATGGCGCACGCCGCTGCTTCAAGGCGAGGTCGACAGAGCGGAGGCCGGCCTCAGAAAGTCAGCATTTTCGCGCGTCCGATGTTCGAAATGCCCGCGCTGGCCCAGTAATATACGTTTCCGGCTTCCCCACTATTGCCGAAAAGGAGGCGCGGCACTAGTGGCGACGGTGGTCATCACTTCCATGTATAAGGCGACCAGTGTTCCGGAATGGACGCCCCCATTCCATTCCAATTCCATTCCGGGGAATTAGAACTTGCCGCAATTCCATTCCTTTCAATTCCTCGGAATTAAAAAAAAGAACTTAGCATATTTCCACTCCGGGAATGGCCGGACAGTTCGATTCCATTCCTGTAATTCCTCAACGTAGGAAAGGCATCTTAGTAGCTTTATCGAGTTAACGATGAACATGCCATAAAGCTGATGACATCAGAGGCGTTATGAAGTGCAAAAATACGCAAAACACTTCACCAAGGTCGAGTGATAGTAGTATGGTGACATACCTCGTGCAGTATACAACCGCCCCACAAATTCCCATAGGGGCAGTTCTCCCGCTACCTATAGTAATTGCATGGTCAGCATGTTTTAACGGGTTGCGGTGTTTTAATATTGTTTAAGCTTAAATGTGTTAATGCTAAAATTACGACATAGCGTATTTTTGCTTAGGTGTTCTCGTGATTTTTAAATGCTGCAATAAAGGTCGCAAGCAGTGCAAGGTGCAAAAAGAAGCTTTATTTTAGTTGTATTCATCGAAATTTTGCAACAGAATGGCATGACCTAAATGGGTGCTTCACCGTTCAGTTTTAAAAACCCCAACTGTAAATGACGGCTGCTTCAACGGTTAGTTCTAAAAAAAATGTGAGATAAAACAATCGGCTTTTATCTAACTATGTGTTGCGCTTCACAAACATGAGCTGCTTGAAAGAGGTGCTTGACAGCCGATTTCGCTTGGCTGTCATTATCAGGGATGCCGTAGAAAACGCGTTCCACGTCAGCTGACGTCGCGTTCATACTGCAAGCTGCCCTTGCGAGGCGGGAAAGCAAGGGAAAGCGGCTAGCGTTCGCTTTCCAATAGGTCAAGGGCTTAACCGAGTCTGCGCAAGTTCCCTCTGTAAGGTAAACAGAAATTTCTCCTGCAATGGATCCAGGCAGATATTGTTTTGATGGGCATTTTCATTTTGCCTCATGATTTTAAACATCAGTCTGCTTGTCCCTGCTTCAGGGTCTGCATTCGCGACGGTGCTGGCGCTGTCCTGCCCTAACAAAAGAGGCCCCGTCCCCAGCACAGCAGAACGCATCTGCTTGACCGTTGCAGCTGAACACCAAGAATACTTAAACTGTGGGTCTAGAAGGGCAACCATTAAAAAAAAAACAGAGTCAGTCCACGTGCTTGCGAAGCGCTTCTCCAGGCTACGCCGTAGGCCTATAGCTGCCTCTTTGCCAAGAAGTGTGCCTTTGCTTAAGATTTCCGCAAGGGCAACTTCGATATTTCGCAACGCGGGAGGCAAAATCCCGGCTGTCTCGTGCCTCTTCCGCAGTGACTCCGTGTCTTCCTTTACAGGGGAGAGAAGCTCAATAAAGTCTGTCGGCAGCCTCAGTTCATATTTAGACAGTTTAGCCTTCTTGCACGCGCGCAGAGTTTCTGTCAGGCCGGGATGACCCGAAAAAATAGTAACAAGCTTTCTCATCATTCGCAGCTGTGAGTTCCACCTCGTCGCGTAGTGAGATTCCAAATGCAGACCGGCCACATTCGACACTTCTTCCGTGTGGGCGGTGCTCTTGCGTATATAGATGCGACGATGGCACCGCATATTTGTACGACTTCCTCGGCATTTCAGTCCTAAAATTAAGCGATGACGACATTTAGTGAATATTGCCACTGCAAGCACAGGTAGCGTAAACGGCAAACATGCAATGCAATAGAGTTTCAAAAAGAGAATGGTGACATATGTAATCGTATGGTACTGCACTCAACGACGCACTGAGGCTCTTCAAGACTACATTAGACAAAGTAAAGTGGGGACAGACACACTCGTTTTCTCCAGCCCTACGATATATTGAGTGCACAGTAATGCATAGGCTGCGCCTTCCTGTTCTTTAGGAATAGATGTCGTGCACGTAGTGTCATGGCTACAGCACCACGGCTGGTATTATCTTAATGAAATTGGCTTCGTAAATGAAATAAACATACTAGCAGCAAACTGCCGCTTCGCTGCCAGGCAACTGCGTTTGCTGGCAGAGTGATTTGTACTAGAAGGAGTGACGTAGGCACAATTTCATTTTTCCGGACGGGGCGGGAGGGGTGGGGGGTGAGGGTAATGTAAAGTGAAGGAGGGGGAGATCACGAAAGGAGAAAAATAGCAAGGAGCACAAAATACACTAAGACAAAAATATCTTGAGCAAATGTAACTTCAGGGCACCGTGAGCGTTATTTTCAAGATGTGCCAGTTTTGTTTTTGTTTGTCTTTAGAGGTATTTCAGAACGGTAGATTGACGTGGTGAGAGCAGACCTCGAAGTCGTGTCAGCTTGGTACATGGCCTGCGGCAGAAAAATGATCCACAACCACTATTTGATGGGAAGCAGAGTTCGTGACCTCGGCCGTGGCAGCAAATGCACCACGAATCACCAAGATGAAAAAGCGAAGCACACTCAAAAATTCTGCTAAACATGAGCTGGGGGTAGTTGCATAATAAAGCTTTAAATCATCGAAACTGTAATAAGCACAGTTGTGTGCCCTTACTTTTCAAACTACAATTATTACATTCATACATTCTGTGTCCATGCCTTCATGGCAAATTATTTAACAAAGCTTGGCTCAAACAATGTTCACGAAGATAGTAATAAATGAACGACTTATCACTGGACATAAGATGAAAACAGTATGTTCTTTATTAGCGCATACCTGCCGAATGGCGTCTTTTACAGCAAGCTGCAGGCTGTGGGCGGCGCAGCCAAATCGAAATTGCTCCAACTGATGGAGCTCGCTTAAAAGCTCCTTGGTTAAGCGTTCCCGGCAGTCGTCGAAATTGTCATCGTCATCGTCCTCTTCAGTCTCCCACCTGGTAAATGCAAATGCCTTTATAATTGATGAAGCGTTATCTGTCACCACGCGAAGGACCTGGAAAATGAAACAAAAACAGTGAATGGAGGCGAAATTGTACGAAGATACATGCACATTTCACCTTGTGAGCGATGTTCCACTGCAGCAACGCTGCGTCATACTCGAAGTGGATCCGAGCAGCTGTGTGGCTCCCCGTCAGGCGAGTGAAAGTGAGCAGGTACGTGTGAACCGTGAAGTCGCTCTCCACGAATGTTACTTCGACAGCCAGGAAGCCCTCCGTCGACCGCGACGTCCAGACGTCTAGTGCGATACAGACGTACTCCGCTCCCGCCGAAGACCATGATATTTTGGTCTGCAGCGCTGATAATTTCCCGGGCAAGAACTTCTCTCTGAGGCCATCCCGCGATGGCAACTTGTAGCCCGGGACGGCGACCTGAATCTTAAAGAATATAAAGCAGTTACTTTGATGAAAGGCGACTTATAATATTGTCAAACTTAACGTTACGAATTGTTTGACAACAACCTCTCGACAACACGAAAGGGCTTCATGTCAGTGAAAATCATGTTTATTATGGCGTTGTCACGAGCAGCCTTTCGATGAACAGGCACAGAGCTGCACCCACCGGTGAACGCCGACGTTATATTCGGCTGGCTTGGCAGCCCTTTCTCTTGTTGCGTATACTCACGTTCGTGCTTTCTTTTTAGGTGTCGTATCAAATTAGATGAAACTCCGACTACAGCATGTATAGTTTCGGAGCAAAGCTTGCAGAGTGATGCTTGTTTGTTTTCTTCGGGGATAATTTCAGAAAACTGTTTACAATGTGCCATGTTGGCGGGCTTACCGCGTGCGTGAGCCGCTGGGCGCAGGAGCCAGTGTGGCAGTGCGTTATGGAAGCGCATTTTATTTGCAATAGAAGGCTGGAAAGGACGGTGGTGGTGGTGGTGGCACAGAAAGCCGAGATGGATGCTTCGAAGCGTTGTCTAGCATTCACAGTATGAGCGAGCTACTATATGAACCATTGGGCTTCTCTAGCCGCCAACAGGCGCCAGCTAAAGCGCCAGCGCAGCGGTGATGCCACCTATAGACCTCCCCCCACCCTCGAACAGAGCAAACGTGGGTTTTCTTCGGCGCGAATCGTCGCGTCGGGGCTCGGGCAGACGCAGCCGAGGCCGCAGTTGCGTGGGCTCTCCCGCTTCGGTTGGCTTCGTGAACCAATGCTTTCAAAAGTTTATTCTCTCTCTCTCTCTGTGTATGGGGGGAGAGGGCGCACAGTTCATCGTGTACGACTGTGTGCTGCGCTGACCTGCAGACCTGCGTCGACAGAATTTCGGGCAAAGGCGTCCGTGTGTCTAGACAGGGGGAACAGTATTGTAAGAGGGTTGGTGGGAGAGCGGAGTACGAGGTGAGACGGCGCGCAAGTTGGTATGCGCTTGCAGTAAACACAAGCGCTTTTTATATTATGCGTCCGAGTCGCCGACGGTGACAGAAGCAGCAAAAACAATGTGAAGGGTGGCGAGACAGCAGGCGACCGGGGCGAAGGCGCCGACGAGGTAAAAATAAAATCGCAAGGAGAAAGGGGGGAGGGAGGGGGGTGTATGCCGCCGCCGTAGTTTCGCGTGACGGGTACCAACGGCATAGAACCGCGTTTACGCGAAGAATCGAGACAAAATTAGGAGCAACTCAGTCTAAAAGGACAGAATTGTAGTCGGTTCTGTTACGTCTCAACACCATAAATGCGTTAAACACCCGCCCATCCATCAGCGCCTATCTAGACGTCAACGCAGCGCGGACACAGACTCTAGACGGGTCCTCAAAAGGCCACCAACCCCACCATTACTTGACAGCCTGAACTAAGGATGGAAGGGGAGGCCCCATCCAACGGCTACCAAACAACGACGGCGACCCTGGATTTGTAGGTTGCCGATTCTGCCGCATATCCATACCATCGGGATTTGGAGGCGGAGTTATTGCGGAGTGTTGCGAGCATGGGCTTGGTATCGCAACGGAGTCGACGATTGTGATTTGCTGCTGGACAGTCTTGAGATTCCCAAGTCGACTCGCCCATGGAAGACGACGGTATTAACAGCGGAGGTTTTTCGAGCAGTGGACTGAGGGTCCTGGTGTGAACTCGGACGTTTAATTTGCTCCTGCATGGAGTGGCTTCCGCAACTGGAGCCGCGTAACTAAGCCATTAAACACTTTTTCCTTCATTCCTACAACCTGACGTAGCTGTCGATGGGCTTGGTGTATTCCTTGCCCTAACGCCACCCTAAGCCGCAACAACGCGTTGCTCATAAATGCCCCGTGCTTGTAATGAGCCAAACCATTTTAAAAATACTGCTTTATTGTTAAATTCGACGCTCTGACTCCATCAGCATCGTCGTCGTCATCATCATCATCATCTTTTATGTCCATTGCCGGACGACGGCCTCTCCCCGCAATCTCCAATTGCCCCTGTCCTGCGCCAACCGATTCCAACTAGCACCCGCAAACTTCCTCATTTCGTCGCACCACCGGCCTAGCCTTCTGTCGTCCTCGATTGCGTTTTCCTTCTCTTGGTACCAATTCTGTCACCCTAATGGTCTAACGGTTATCTAATCTGCGCATTACATGACCTGCCCAGCGCCATTTTTGTGTCTTAATGTCAATTAGAATATCGTCTATACCCGTTTCCCGCTTACACGCTTCCATCTATACACGCTTCCCTTTTCTTGGAATCTAGCCCGTAACCCTTAATGACCATCGGCTATCTTCCCTCCTCATTACATGTCCTGCCCATGCCCATTTCTTTTTTTTTTTACTTCAACTAAGATGTCATTAACTCGCGTTTGTTCCCTCACCCAATCTGCTCTTTTCTTATGAGGTGTCCTCATCTGAGAGACAGTTACTGCGCTGCACTTTACCCCAATTCTTCCTTCCACAAATAAGAATCTCTATCTCTCCCTTAACGTTACACCCGTCATTCTTCTTTCCATAGCTCGTTGCGTCGTCCTCAATTTAAGTAGAACCCTTTTCGTAAGCCTCCAGGTTTCTGCCCCGTACATGAGTGCTGTTGAGACACAGCTGTTATAACCTTTTCTCTTGAGGGATAATGGCAACCTGCTGTTCATGATCTGAGAATACCTGCCAAACGCACCCCAGCCCATTCTTATTCTTCTGATTATTTCAGTCTCATGATCCGGATCCGCGGTCACTATCTGTCCTAAGTAGATGTATTCCCTTACTACTTCCAGTGCCTCGCTACCTATCGTAAACTGCTGTTCTCTTCCGAGACTGTTAAACATTACTTTAGTTTTCTGCAGATTAATTTTTAGACCCATCCTTCTGCTTTTCCTCTCCACGTTAGTGAGAATGCATTGCAATTGGTCCCCTGAGTTACTAAGCAAGGCAATATCATCAGCGAATCGCAAGTTACTAAGGTATTCTCCATTAACTCTTATCCCCAATTCTTCCCAATCCAGGTCTCTGAATACCTCCTGTAAACACGCTGTGAACAGCATTGGAGAGATCGTATCTCCCTGCCTGACGCCTTTCTTTATTTCAATTCTTTAACGTCTCCCTCTTTGTGGTTTAGTATAATGTTTGCATTCTTCCAGTTTTCTGGGACCCTTGCAGTCGGTAGATACTTCATATAGAGAGCCGCCAGTTTTTCTAGCATTATGTCTGCTCCATCTTTGATTAAATTGACTGCTATTCCATCTTCTCATGCCGCTTTACCCCGTTTCATGTCTTGCAAGGCCTTTCTGACCTCATCTCTAGTTATAGGAGGAGTTTCTGTATCCTGTTCATTATTGTTTTGAATGGAGTACTCCCGAGTCCTCTTGGTACTGTACAGGTCAGTATAGAATTCTTCCACTGCTTTTATTATACCTTCGAGATTGCCGATGATATTGCCCTGCTTACCTTTCAGTACATACATCTTAGTTTGTCCTATGCCAAGTTTCTTTCTCACTGATTTCAGGCTGCGTCCATTTTTTACTTCTTCTTCAGTCTTTCTCACGTTATAATTTCGAATATCCCTTACTTTCGCCTTGTTCATCAGTTTCCGCGAATTCTATCCTATCTCTTGAGTGGGACACTTTCATGCTTTATCGTTTCTTTATTAGATGCGTTGTTACTTGGGAGAACTTGCCTACTGGTTGCCTTGGTGCCTTGCCTCCCACTTCACTTGCTGCCTCTGAAGCCAACCTAGTTACGGTTTCATTCATTAGCTCTATGCCATCATCATCTCTCTGTTTTAAGGCTGCATATTTGTTTGCAAGTACTAGCCTGAATTGGTCTGCTTTTATCCTTACTGCGTCTAGGTTGACCTGTTTCTTCTTGACCAAATTAGCCAGCTCTTTCTCTCTTCAAATTGAGGTGAATCCTAGCCCTCACTAACCTATGAACACTGCACTTTGCCCTACCTATCACTTCTATATCCTGCACTATGCTCGGATCAGCAGAAAGTATGAAGTCAATTGCATTTCTTGATTCACCGTTAGGGCTTTTCCAGGTCCACTTTTTGTTGCTACGCTTCCTTAAAAAGGTTTTCATTATTCGAAGCTTATTCCTTTCTGCGAATTCTACCAGCATGTCTCCTCTAGTAATTCATACATACATCTCTCCATACATACATCTCCTCTCCACACATACATTTCTCCTCGAGTAACTTAGATCAACGGTTATAATTGTGCTTTCTGCCACAGGCAATCTTAGAAGAAATGGTGCAGCTAAAAAAAAAACACCCTCTATAGTATCGTAGTTCACAAATATAGTAAGTCGAAAGTCTTACTCCTATTTGGTTTCTGAACTAAATAATAGGTTAACGCAGAAACTGCGGCCGCTGAGGGCTAGAGCATAGATTTCATACAGTAATTACTATAGGGGATTCTAGCGCCTACGCGAGTTGCAAGCGAGGTTGTTGAGCCAGCATGGGTAGTTTGCACGAATCTGCCTAACTTCGCTCTTCAAACGGCTTCGTAACTATGTAATCTCGTCATTTTCAAAGTATTCCGTAATCAATACTTCAATAAGCGTTCCTAAAATTGACAGATGCCTGGATTCGAACGCAGGACCTCTAGCACAAAGGACCGACATTGAAACCATTACGCCACAGATGCTTGCGTCGACAAGCAGCACAGAACGCCGGTATGAATTTCTCGCGTGCAAGCCAGCGCGTTGAGACGCTTGGCGCCTCTCGATTTGACCACTTCGAGAGGCTGAACCGCTGCAATTAGTAGCGACTGGGCATGTTCGCAGAGTCTTCTGCGCTCAGAAAAAGCATAGACAACTCGGAAGTTTACAACAATGAAGGCAGATAAGCCACAGGAACAAAGCCACAGCAAAGCCGCAGGAACATCTGAATCCACAAGCACGAAGACACATGCATGTACCACCCATCATTCCCAATCTGGCTGAACGATTGCATCGCCAGCGTTCTCTCTAGTAATTATTGTGGGAAGCTCTATGGTGCCAGAGGAAATTTGAAAGTAATCGCAAACAGACTTACTATGGCGCTGAAATGTCTGTCAACCATGGAAGAAAAGTACTTTTCGGCGTATCTCGACAGGAGACGCGCAGCGAATTTTGATGACAAACGCGACCTGGAATCGTCAGCACTGGCAGCGGAGAAACGCGGTACAGCGCTCGAAGAAGGGGGGGGGGGGGGGTAGAAGCCAAAGAACGCTAGTCGCCTTAAAAGGGGAGAATGAATCAAATCAATTCGGTTTATTAAAGTCTTGACAGCGTACATTTGTTGCGGCGAGAATATTTAGAGAGCGTATTTTGTTTCGTTGCGTATTTCTGTAGAGCACAGAGCCGGTGGCCGGCGCATCTTTGTCGGTAGTACAGATATACAGGGTGTCCCAACTGTCATGCACCAAGATTAAAAATATGCAAATCCCACGTAGCTGGACAGAACCAAAGTAATGTTGTTTGCCGTCGCTTGGAGATACTCAGATTATGTTTTTTGCATTCCGCCTAACTACATAATTAGTCTTAAATAATTACTCAATTTCTCAAATATTATGATTAGATGAAAACTGTCAATGAGAAAATTGTAGAGCAACATGAGAAACTCCCGATACAGCTTTCTGTTGCTCAATACGTGCTTAATAACATTGTTTTTCCGAGGGTGAAAGAAGCCCGCGAATGCACGCAAAATTTCCGCGCGCTGGCCGCTCTAGGCACTTAGCGCGCTTTCGCGGGCTTCTTTCACGCTCCAGTTAGCTGGGACACCCCGCATATGTACGTATACGCCGACTCGATATGTGTCCTGTGTTGAGCCATGTCGGGAGATGACGTCCTTTTCGTGAAACGGAAGTCTGCGGGAGAACTCGAGAAAAATCGTTTCTGCGGTAAAAGCTCTTACGCTAGAATTGTTCGCAAGCGAAAATTCCAGCCAATCCTGTTGCTGGACGTACTATTAGCAAAGGCGGCCGGCCAATGACAACGAGCACTTACGAACGAAGAGTTGTGTGGATTCGGCGCAGAGCAACAATCAGCACAGCACGGTCGCAACATCGCGAGATATAGCGTGACTGCCGCGTACGGCAATGCGCGATACTGTTCGGACGCTGTTTTTAGGTGATCATGAAAAAACCAACAAGCTTGAGTTTCGAGCGAAGTTCATCTAGATTTGCGGGCTCTTGCAGTTATGTTCCATCGGACCCCTTCCGAACAGTTTATAACTCATTCATTGCTGCTGCCGTGCGTCAGTCGCGCATGCTCGCGAATCACATCAAACAGAAAGTCCTCTTGAACGACTTCCGAGCCATGAACACTGTTTGATAGTCTTGCACCTTTTGGTAGGTCATGACACCAGAGTGCTGAAAATCATGCGATCACAATGGCAACGACAGCATGTGAGCATTAGAACTACCTCTTTATGCAGGTGTATAATGAACGCTGTGAACGACTCTTTTATGTTATGGCTTTTGTTTTGCGCGCAGTTAAAAGATTATCATAAATGATCAACTAGCCAGAATTTCCACCTTACAGCAGCAAGGCATTTATTCATAATTTTTCAGCGAATAATCCGAGGTTTGATTCACAGTATGGCGTCTTCACTCAATTGTCAGCTATCATGAGTGGTTGCATACATTTACCTCTTATAGGATCTTGACGACCTCAGCTCGCCATGACTGATGGTCTCTTTTTGGCTTATGAAAAACCCTCCTTACAACGTGGATGGTTCAGTAGACATTCTATCATCATCGCTTCTATTAGATTTGTCGCTATGTATACACTCGCATCACTGTGTCCTAAGCATGCCATTAAGACATGTCACGTCAAAAAAATCTGCGCTTATGGTAGCTTTTTCGAAAACTTTCTCTTTCCCACTTAAAGAGAGCATTAACTGACACTGTGGAATCATGCACGTCGGTAGAAGACGATCAGGGGCGCAAATTATTTTTTCAGTATTTGCTGTCGACTGTTGAGAGACGTAGCATGTTAATGAGTGAACTGACACTCGTATGCTCACGATTGATGAAAGGCGAACCTTAAAGTTCGGCAGTCGCGTGCAGCGACAGTTATAGATCTCACCGCAGTGTCGCCTTTTTAACTGGTCTCCACCTATGTGATCGGAGCAGTTGCAGTTGTGCCACTTCTTCCCGACACGGCGCAAAACGCGACGGGCACATGATCTGAGCGTATGTCTTTGCCGCTCAAAAATTGACGCCGTGGCATGCAGGCGGTCCTGGAGGGTGCGAGAGCTTGGTGCGTGCCCTGGGTCCCGATGCACGGTCGTTGCGGCCATACCTGCAGAGGCATCTGTCCGTGCCCGGGGTGGCCATGCGCGAGGACCTGTTCGAGTGCCTGCTCGACGAGCTGCCCCGGTGGCCGGCCGCGCAGTTGGGCGCAGACCTGGGACGCATCGCGCAGCTCGCCGAGAGGGCCACGCCCGCGGACGGGCCGGCTCAGGCCCAGATGCTGCGGCTGCTGTGGTCGGCACCGGCGCAGAGGCTTCCCGGGGACGTGGCCCGGCGCGCCAGAGCCGCGGGACGCGCGCTGCTGGGCCGCGCCACCTTGCCGGAGCCTGTGGTGCGCCGCTACGAGGCCCTGTTCGAGGACGGCCGCCGGTCGGCCGAAGCCCGCCACGTGGCGCGCTTGCTGGCTGAGCACGCGTTCGACTGTCGCCACGTGCCGCCCGGGGACTCGGAACTGGACCGGCTGCCGGCCACGTCGGCCCGCCATGCGCTCGCCATCCTGAGTCACTTCGCGCGGTCGCGCTCGTGCGCCGGATCGACGCTGATGCCGTTGCCCGACGAGGCGTCGGCCGGCCAGCTTGTGTGGCAGGCGGCGACCCTCTTCGACCACGGCTACCCAAAGTCGCTGGGCTTGCAGGAGTCTGAAGCAGCCGACTACTCGCGGGCGCGCACGCTCGAGAAGGAGCGCGCATACAACGACATGCTACGCTTCGTGCGCGAATCGATGAGAAACGCCAGCCTCTCCTCACTGTCCCTCGAGTTGCTGCTAAAGATCGGCATAGACGTGGCTAGCAACTGCCAACCGCCGGGCAGCACCGTGTCGCTTATCCGCGGCATCGTCACCGAGCTCCAGCGCCGCGGAGGAATCAGCCCGGAAAACAATCGAGTGTTTAGCCACCTACTCACCTCGTTTCAGCGCCAGAAGAACTGCACCAAGGTCAGCATTCGGGACCTAATCAACGCACACGACTACCTCGTTCCTCAGCTACTGGAAGATTTTCAAAAGAGCGTCCTTTTTGAGTCTCCAAGTGTCCGCGCCTACCTCGTGACGGAGCTCAGCATTTACGCAAAAATGGCACATCAAATCCCTGCCGAACGTCGGGTTGCACTTCTCGGTGTCGCCACGGCTCTGCTTACAATTAGTTGGCCACCTGGCAAAGTTCTTGACCTCCTTATCGACAGCGCGTCGCTCCTCCAGTTCGGTAGCATAAGTAGGCAGATGGCCCGCAAAATGATACCAGCGTTGCTTCGCATTCACACTAGGCCGTACTATGAATGGCTTTCGCCGAAGCGAAAGTCCTACCTATATTTGACGCTCTTGCGACTGATTGAGCAGCTCGATAAGATGGATGACAGTATACTTGTGGCCATTGAAACCGTCGTTGCCAGTCCATGCGAAAAGCTAAACCTTGTCAGTGTTTTGTTCCGCATGCTTGAGACTCCAACTGTTAGTAGTAAAGCATTCTCTTACATCGAATGTCTCATACTCTACTTGCTAAAAGTTCCGCGATGGTTCAAGATCGACTGGAGCGTTATAATCATACCACCAGCACCAAATGGCCCTTGTCATCCGCGAACATGGCACAGCACAACCGGTACGACGGAATTATCGGTAGAAACTACACCAAAAATAACTTTTACAGAAACACCATCGAGTGGGATAGAAGAAACATCCACGCCAGGAAAAGAGCTGACCACCAGGAAGACAACAGCGTACGGCACAACCACCCCGACAGAGTCGGCAACTACAGAAATAGAAACGACTACGGAGACATCGCCAGAAGTGTCAACAAGACCTTCGTTTGCCGAAACAACGTCAAAAGAAACTACAGTGACGCCTTCGTCCGGGATATCAACTTATGAAACGACAGGTACCAGCACTATGGAGACAGAACTTACTACCACCATTGCCACAAGCACGCCAACCGGATATATGGAAACTACAGGTTCCGCCACGGTAACACCAACATCTATGGAAACGTCGACTACAGCCTCGAACACAGTTCCCACCACAGAAATGACCGCAACAACCACGCCGAGCACATCAGAAACTCTTACAGGAACTCCATTTTCGGAGACCACATCCACCATTACGGGTTCAGAAACAACGGCTACTAGCACTACAGAGCAAACAATGTCGCAAACGCCGTCGACAGAAACAAGATTATCGACAACTGAAACTCCAGAATTCTCTACTTCAATCGAAACAACCGCTGCGACGCTTACGACAATGTCGACAGAACGTACGGCCATGACAACCGAGCTGTCTAGCGAAACTCCGACTATGACACCTGCGATCGAGACTACAACATCTGGGTCGACAACTTATACATCGACACCTGCAGCAACCGAGTCGACAGAGACAACTTCTATGGCTTCTACTACGACGGAAACACCCTCAGCAAGCCAGTCCACACTGACAACATTCACAGTATCCACAGCGACGACTTCTTATGAAGCCACGACTGCAACGGAATCCACGACCACTACATTTGAGACTCCGACGTCTACACCTTCGCTTGAGACAACCACATCTACTGAAACCACCCTTGTTACTACTGGTACTCCTGCGGGGACTCCGTCAACTTGGGCAACATCAACTGCAATCACAACTGAAAGTGTAACAGCAACTCCTTCAGTGGGGACAACACCTCAAGAATCGAGTACGACCTCAACGACCACTGAAACACCCACAGGCTCTTATTCTACAATCATGACTACTTCTACAGGATCTACCACTGTATGGACATCAAACGAGACTCCCTCTGAAAGTTACTCGACAAGAACTACGAGTTCAAATGAGACTCCATCGGAAACTTTCTCGACTGCAACGACGACTTCTATGTCGACGGAGACCTCTTCGCAATCGTACTCGACTGCAACGACGACTTCCACGTCGACGGAGATTCCTTCAGAAAGTTATTCAACAGTAACGACGACGTCGACAACGGAAACGCCCTCAGAAAGTTATTCGACGATGACGACGACTTCGACCTCGACGGAGACTCCCTCCGAAAGCTACTCGACAGCAACAACGACGTCGACATCTACCACGACACCCTCAGAGATTTATTCGACAGTAACAACGACATCAGCAACAGAGACGCCATCTGAAAAATTTTCAACAGTGACGAAGACTTTGACATCGACGGAAACTCCCTCCGAAAGTTACTCGACTGTGACAACGACATCGACATCAACCGAGACTCCCTCCGAGAGTTACTCAACTGTGACAACCACGTCGACATCAACCGAGACTCCCTCCGAGAGTTACTCAACGATGACAACGACATCGACATCAACGGAGACTCCCTCCGAGAGTTACTCAACTGTGACAACGACATCGACATCAACCGAGACTCCCTCCGAGAGTTACTCAACTGTGACAACGACGTCAACCGAGATTCCCTCCGAGAGTTACTCAACTGTGACAACGACATCAACATCAACCGAGACTCCCTCCGAGAGTTACTCAACTGTGACAACGACATCTACGTCAACCGAGACTCCCTCCGAGAGTTATTCAAAAGAAACTACGACTTCGACGGGGTCTACTACAGCGCTCATTGAGTCGACGAGTGTTACGGTGTCCACATATGGCACCACAACTGAAACACCTGCAGGCACACCTTCAACTGAGACAACGACTACGAGTACAATTGTCAAGACATCAGCCGAAACACCTACAGAAACTCCTTCGGTAGAGACCACAACGGTGGCGGAATCTACTACGACTTTAACATCGACCCAGACACCAACGGGAGGTTATTCATTAGAGACTACCAGTACTACGGGTCAAGAGACAATCACGCCAGCAACAGAGACTTCGACCAGCGTGACGCACCCGCAACAGACTACAGTGCCACCGCGGCCAGACAATAGGGAGAACGACACAACCACGCCGACTGGTTTCCGCAGCACCATCGTAACTACGGACAACATTCTATCAATGGGTACCACGGTCGTGACTCTACCTACTCCGACACCAGCTGTTAACCAGTTCACGGTCCCGCCGTTTCCCGAAAGTGCTACGGTAAAGTTCAACATAGAGAAAATATCGCATCATATAACTCACACAAATGAGTCTACTGGTAACATTCTAAAACTCATAGAGACTATATCAAATTGGTCGCACCCAAAAGATATCCCCAATATCATCGAAGGAGCACACAACATTACCGTTGGTCACCCTGAAATTGAGCGAGCAGTGGATGAGAGGCTCATTCAAATAATTGTGAAAGCTTTGACTGCTGAGCAACTTCGAGGAATAACTACCGACAGAACCGAACGCTTGGTATTGGAACTCTACAGGATACTTAAAACTGGGGTAAGAATTGACTTGACCATCCTAAGAAGTATCCTCACGCTGAAGATGACGGCTACACTTCGAGAAAATATCATTTCAAGCCTGGTCAACAGAACATACCATGGGCCTACGGAAGAAGTCCACAAAGTGTTAGAGATTCTACTGCCGTACCTAGCAGTGCATCATGTTGCCACGCTCACAACGAAGGAGTTCATCCATTTGTTGGTTCAGTACGTACAGACAACCAATAGGAGTAGCATTGATGGCGATCTGAGACATTTCTTGATCGAAATATTGGAAGAAATTACAAGAAATCCCAAAGTGCCGGAAAAGCAAAAACAACGTCTGATTGCTATATTGGAAATTCTCTTGAAAGAGTTACCTGCACCCCGCACAAATTTCAGTGCAATTCATAGGTACCTGCAAAATCCAAAGGCTCCCCTACCAGACACACTTTTACTCTCGATACAACCGAATCCTCGTGGTACTGCACCCGGTTCTCCAGCCACAATACAAGCGTTAGCGTCGGTCGTCAGAGAATCCGCCGGAAACCCGGTAGTAGTCGGAAACGTAGTTTCCTTGCTCCTCAGGTTAATAAGCACAAACAACGTTCCGAGACTACAGATAGGGCCACTGCTTACCAGCCTCAACAAAATTGTTCATCGAAGAGACCTTATCGCGCCCCACTTGCGAATGATCGCTCTAACAGACTCTCTCATTCTATATGGCAACGACGGCTTCCAATATTTGTCACCTACTGCGCGCTCTACTGTCCTGACGACCCTGGTTTCTTTGTTGAGTGGACGTGTAGACGATTATCTGGTTACACGTCTGCTCAGTTTCAAGCCGCCCAACCATAAACCAGGACGGACGTTCGAAACCTTGCGCAAGGATGTGGATAGCGTGAAACCCAATGGTCCTGTTGAAGGCTTAACGGCAGTAAAGCAGATTCTGCTAGTTTTAGGGTCCATTACTGCCAGCAAACCTTCTTCGCCTGCGAACTTGCATGATATAGCTGTAAAGTTGAACTCCCATCCTCCCGAAGAGTCAAAATATCCACGCTCTATACAATACATAATTGCCAGCCTACTTAAGAAGACTCCTGTGCAGCTGTCAGCAATTCCAAAAAGCGCCATGACACCTCTGTCGTACGTTCACTGGCCGACGTATGAGTTACCACCTGGCTTGGTTGACAACATTGCAAAAGAAGTCGAAGATCGTGATTACAAAATCACCCATCTTACGAAAGAGCTGTCGCTTGACCTTGTGTCGCCTGCTCTCGATCCTACCGTTCGAGGTAACTTACTGGTAGTAGCCATGCGTCTGCTCACGACTGACCAGATGACTGTCACTCTCGCTCAGCAATTACTTCGCGCCATTCACGCCGCAGTTACGCTGGTTCCCTCGTTGTGGCCAAGAAACAGCCTACTGCTCCTTCAGGACATTCCAACAGCGATAACAAGGCCAATCATCCGATCTCTCCCACCTATACAGACAGCGATACTTCCTTCACTATTGCACCACATGATAAACAGGGCTCAGCATATTCCAAAACCCATCCTCGATACACTAATTAAGTTCGCGCCAAGCCAGGACTATGCAGTGGAAATAGTTACGGATATTATCTCAGCGCTACTGAAACACAGCGACGTCCACGAGCAAGCTAACCTTAGCATGAAACTTGTCAAAGTGTTAGATGAGAGAGCTGGGACGAGTGCGTTGCCCATTAAAGAAGTAGCAGACTTGCTGACACACTTTAGAAATCGCCTCTCACGATTGGTCAAGGGCACTTCCGAGTTGAAGCCAGTCATCAAGTACATAAACGAGGTGCTACGCAGACTCCAGAGCGAGCCTCTAAGCGCGTTGCGAAACCTCAAAAAGTACCTCAGGACACTGCCAGGTCCTGCGCCAGTCGAACTTGTGCGCAGCATATTTGAAGACTTCCCCAGCTGGACGCCGAACGACCTTCAGACGGTAGTTGGCCTGGTGCGGGATGCGCTCATTGCGGCCCGGAGTCGTGAACCTGAAGTGGTGGGCAGCATCGCTGCAGTGGCCATGCGTCTGCTCCGCCTCTACAACTATACGGACGGCACCGAGAAGCGCCTCGTCAACGTCATCGATCGGGTGCCCGTGCGCGCCGACATTATCCCACAGCCACTCAAGCTCGTCCTAGTCAACGACATCCTCTTTGTTCTCGCCACAAAGGTGACGCAAAAGTCCGAGAGCAACGTGAACGTGCAGACATTGCTGCGGCTGCTGGACACGGTGCTGCGCGGCGGAGCCTTGCCTACGGGCACGGCGAGCGTCGAGGGCCACTTCATCAAGGCTGTGGCCGCCTTCGTGGACAACAAGTTCGCGCTGCGCAAGGTGACGCGCGAGTTGCGTGTGCGCATTGCCGACCTGCTGCGCAGGCTCGATCTTCAGCAGTACATCCCGCTCGAGATCGTTGTCAAGATCGACAAGCAACTTCGCAAGGAGATGTGGACGGTGATCCGCAAGGTGCACACGACAACCGAGGAGCGCTCGATCACGCAGTTCCTGCAGTACCTCCGGACAGCAAACCGGGACGAGATCGTGCGCATGGACGAGGGCAGCATGCGAAACTTGCCCAAAGTGATGCTGCCGCTGCCGCCGCGCGCGCTTCGAAACGTCATCGCCGGCGTGGAAGATGTGTTGAAATTCAACCACGAGATCATCCACCGCGACCTGGCCCGCCAGCTCCTCACGATTGTACAGACGGCCATCAGTAGCACTATGTTCCCGGCAACGTTGCTTCCCCGCAGCAAGATCGTTATGGACGCGCTCAAGCGAGACATCCGGCACGAGAGCGCCAGGGGCGGTCTCTATCCGCCCGCCATGTAAAGACTGCGCGTGGCTCATTGGTGCTTGCCACACAATAAAAAAAAGAGTGTGCCACATCCGTGTGCTTCGAGAGTCTGCGATGCGCGTACCTGTTCGCCAGCAGACAAGGAAGGATTTGGTGCAGCCATGGTAATGGACAAACTGTCAAACCGCGCTTCGGTTTCTGGAAGACGGGCAAACGAAAACGCGCTTCGGTCCATCAACCGCTTGTGTTCTTGTCGCGTGACAAAAAGAAAAAAAAATGAAAGCTCCCTAACCACCGATAAGAAACGCTGAAAAATATTCTTGAATCAAGGCAGAACTTTGGTCCTTTTCTTTCCTGGCTTTGCAGCCCAAATTTAAATGAGCTATGAAGTGTGCACTATAGCATTCAGTATCATTGTAGCGGATGATCATACGCTATGGGTATTTCATTGTGAATCTGTTTTTACGCGCCCATTACTCGGCTGTTGCACATGACGAACTACAGAAGCTGGCCACTAGTGCCTGGTCAGTCTTGTACAAACTAAATCCAGACAGGCTTCTTTATATTTGCACTTAGCATTTACTAAAAACACGCCCGAATTTTATTTTTCCAGTGAGCGCCTGTTGCGTGTCTAGAGACCGTTGATACTCGCACGGCGCGGATTGAAGCAATGCGAATCAACAATCAACTTGCGGTTTTAAAAAGAAAACGGTAACGGCATATTCAAGATTGTACAAAAAAGAGAAGAATAAAGTAAATGAAAGCAGGCCTAGGTCAGACTACGATAAAGCAAAATATCGCGACAGTGGTGACTGAAAATAAAATAAAATAAAGGAACATTTATAACTCACAGTTATCTTTTATGTTTGCGAGCAAGCTCACCCATCGTTGTCACACTTTACGGCGCACCACATCGTCAGCCGAGAAGAACATTCATGAGACGCCCTTCTCGAGCAAACCACTAGTATACATCAAAACCAAGTGAGGGGGAGAAAAAGGGGTTCCTCCTATCGGCTCATTATCAGGTTCATGAGGCTTGATATATATCACTTGTAAGTCGAAGCGGCCCCAGCAACCCAAGGGCTGGCGGAAGCCCGAAAATCTACCATACATAACGCCCAACGCATCTTTATGACAACTGCTTTTGTCCAGGATGTCGAACCGAACCGAGCCCGAACCGAAAACCGTACCCGAGCCGGAATTTTAGCCGGAACTAAACCTGTACCCGCACCGATGATCTTATAACATGCCTGAACCCGAACCGAACTTGAACCAAAAAAAAAAAAAAGTAACAGCGGTTACCGGTTCGGCACGAAGCGGTTCAAGCCCATATATGGTTGCTCAATAAATAAGCGATTCTTCGAAATACTGATTTCTTCAGTCGGCACACACCACGAGCAGATTGTTGCGACTCCTGAGTTGCGTTACCCTGCGCGAGAACGGGAATAGTCCTAAACAGAAACACTTGTACTTCTGAGGTCGGCCATGCCAATTCTGTTTCACGGCCGAAACTTTGCTTCAGGGGCTCAGCCGAAGTGCCGTTTCCGTTGAATCTCCCAATTCGGCCGCTGTATGTCAGCTTGCTACTATAACTAGATAAACAGCAAAACGCGCACGCTATAGTATACGCGGAGAGCAATAATGATGCTGTTATCGAGAAGGGAAAAATAGGAAAACACACCGGTTCATCATCACCGCAGCTTCTTGTGGCAGTAACACTGTGGTCGCTAATATGAATGCAGCCACCATCTTAGTGTACGGTAACAACGGCGCTACACGGCACGGTAAATGTGCTTTCTGTTGCGTGCCATGGTTCAACGTGCGTTTTGCGCTTCCAAGCGGATTACGACGCTCTTCGATTTTTCGAACATTTCTCAGGAGCACCATGTGCGGGACATTTTTTGTCCGTGCTTGGTCAGCGCAAGACCCTGTGCCATGTGCAGTTGCGTAAGAAAGAACCTCGCGGAAACATCAACGTCCTCACTTGCTTGTATTTCAAGCAAGAAGCAGAAAACTGAGCGAGGTGTCAATTGCAAACTTCTTTCTTTGCTGCAGACTAGAAGTTTAGAGCTGTAATATATGTAATACAATGTAAATGTCGTGCTCTCTCCGACAAAGAAAAACGTACAATAAGTGCACAAACAAACAAACAAACAAACAAAATAGGATCCACCACGGAACCACGCGGCCGCTCTTTTCGTTGCTGGCATTCCTTTCCATTCCATTCCATTCCTTTATTTCAGCATTCAACTTTAAGTGTACAAATGCTAGGACAGGAGCAAAAAGCCGCTATTTTAAGCGGCTTGACAAAGGCCCCTGCCCCTACAGTATTTGGCAGCAGACAGTTTGTGAACACTTTTCACGCAACAATACACCGGTACATAAAATATATCTTGCAAAACATGTCTAAGGGAATGATAACATGCGTTTTTCAAAACACACTATAACCAACTTTCTTTTTTTTTTACCAGCAATACATGCCTTCTCTTAACAGAAAAATACAGATTTATGTAACGTGGTGAAACAACACCAACACATCTCAACACCCGGATCTACTCTGCATCCTCAAGGCCAATTCTTATAGTTTCGTACGAATACTATGAGGGACGGCAACAGTTCTTGCAGACTAAAGGGAGGACGACTGATGCAAGTGGAGACATGCACGCAAAAAGTCGTCGAGTAAGCATGTCTTGTCTTAGGCAGCCTATGAATTGGCTGTTTCGATATAGACAAAGCAACTCTATATTTGGCCCATCTCAACACGCTTAAAGTCTTTCAAAATGATGCGCGGTGCTACAGTATTGCCTTCAGCTCTTTCAACGAGCACTACATTCTACTGAATGCATGTGGGACGTGCCCTTCTTCCTTTTCATTACTTTTACTGTCACCGTGCACCAAATGTGATCGTATTGTATCACATCCATAAAACTCTTCATTTCCACTTTTTTATAAATTGTGAGCATTCGACACTCGATTCGATACTCGACGGTCGTTATTATCGAATATTTGCATTCAATTCGATTAGAAATTTTAACTATTCGAACGCCCCCGTAAATTTCTACTGCAGCCATGGGCCAGGGAGCCCATTCCTTCCACTTCCTGACATAACCTATACGCATGCGCCCTGCGTACTATAGTCAATAGCACTCTGTAGAATGTTGCCATCGTTGGACAAGATAAAGTGTACCGTGCCGAACTGGTTCGCGAACCCTCATAAAATTTCTTTTTCCGAATCGGAACTGAACCGGAACGAAATCGGAGCGCGTTGAACCCGAACCCGTACCAAATCAGTATTTTTTCCGGTTCGACGCCCCGCTTTTGTAACCATGCACAATAAGTTTTCGGACACGCGCAGCCACATCCCATGTGATGGCTCCGCATAGGTAAATATAAAAATTATGGGGTTTTGCGTGCCAAAACCACGATCTGATTATGAGGCCCACCGTAGTCGGAGACTCGGGAAATTCGGACCACCTGTGGTTGTTTAACGTGCACCTAAGTACACGGCTGTCTTCGCATTTCGCCCCCATCGAAATACAGCCGCCGTGGCCGGAATTTAATCCCGCGACCTCGTGTTTGCCGTCCCAACACCACAGCCACTAAGAAACCACGGCGGGTGCGCATAGGCAGACATGGAAAACCGCTCCCCGTGTGATGATAACAACTAGAACGCCGATGTGTTGATCGCACACTTCGGGAATGAATTTTTCAAAATTGGTGCGATCCTGAGAATTTGTTCCAAGTGAATACGCCCTGCGAACTCACCGGCTGTATACCATTCCGATAAACTGCAATGTGTACCGCAAAAGTAATTAGTTAGAAACGTAATTACCATATTTATCGAATCTAGGCCAGCCTCGAGTCTAAGCAGTTTCGCCTAATTCGGAAGGTCAGAAGATAAGAAAGAATACTTTTCTTGAACGCATGCCGACCACGATAATAGTAAACGACGACAGCAACAACAACAACAACATAGGAATGACCTTTATTACCGCAGTCCAGCGCCAGTCACGTAGTTACCCCAGCTCACTACACCACTGTTCCGGCATCACCTCCTCGTCTTGCCGAAAGCGCAATTGAAAGAAACAATGCCTCTGCCCGCACTGCGCGCATTGAATGCGGTCAAAATAGTGCACCGTTACAGTGAGATACATATAGTGACGGTGAGGCTGCGGCAGCGTATAGTAATGGCTACAATGCTGTCTGTTAGCGCTGGCATTAACGGCATGCCATTTTTTCCAGTTCCGACAGCTCGTAACGGATCCTCAAATCTAAGCCAACGCGGAGTTTCTTCACCAATGTTAAAAAAAGTAAGAATAAATAGCAGACTATCGGCCGAGATTCGAATAACTAATGAATTAATTCTGGGATTTTACTTGCCAAAACCACGATTCCATTATGAGGCACGCCGTAGTGAGGGACTTCGGAATAATTTTTACCCTCTTGGGTTCTTAAATGTGCCCCCAATGCACGGTACACGGGCGTTTTTGCGTTTCACCCCCATCGGAATGCGGCAGCCGCGGCCGGGATTCGACCCCGTGCTCTCGGACCTAGTAGCACAACATCTTAGCCACCACACCACCACGGCGGATGAGACCGTGAGTAAATGCGGCAGTGAAATTTCGCTAATTAGCCGATTACACATTTAGATTTCTCGTGCAATTATTGTCCGTCTCTTCAAGATATATATATATATATATATATATATATATATATACCAAGTTTGCTTTATCCCGGCCGCGGCCGCCGCATTTCGATGTGGGCGAAAAGCAAGAACGCCCGTGTAGCGTGCATTGGGTGTACGTTAAAGAAACACACGTGGTAAAAATTATTGCGCAGCCCCCCACTATACGGCGTGCCTCCTAACCAGATCGTTGTTTTGGCACGTAAAACTCTAGAATAAGAAGATGATGGTAATTTTTGTTTAGCTGAACCAAATTTTTTTTAAAACTTGTCTGTGGCAGATATAGCGCAGTCCTAACCCTTGAACTAAGTTACTCAATGAGGTCAGCATTACTCTTGCGAAAAAATCAAAACGCATAATCGACGGGTTAATTCATAAAATAAAAATTTCTCAAATAACTTCCTATATATTTATTTTACGGCACATATTGCAATTTACGAATGGCAGCCTGTGAGTCCGCAAAGCAAGGAACGAATTCTCAAGGAGATACGAATTTCGAGATATTCATTTTCAAAGTGTGGAACGAAATACATTGACGTTGCAGTTATTTTTGTGCTTCAATGCATGAAACAACGTTTTCTGAAAAAAAAGTAAGTGAAAAACTTTTGCCACAAGTTTGATGGCGCATATCTCGAAACCGATGCGATCTTCAGAATTTTAAATGATGGGGTTTTGTGGGGACTCCGGAAATTTCGACCTCCTGAGGTTCTTTAACGTGCACCTAAATCTAAGTACACGGATGTTTTTGCATTTCGCCCCCATCGAAATGCGGCCGCCGTGGCCGGGATTCGATCCCGCGACCTCGTGCTCAGCAGCCTAACACCATAGCGACTGAGCAACCACGGCGGGTATCTTCAGAATTCGTTCCAAGTCTATATGACTTTCAAATTCACTAATTACAATTCGTAAATTGCAATATGTGCTGTAAATGAATTAGAAACAAAAATATAAGTGAAATTTCGTCACTTGGTCAGTTATGTCCACCCATCGAGTAATTTAGTTCTAAGGTTAGAATTCTGCTATCTGTAGTAATTGAGGACACAGCACTGTACTCCTGCTAGCTGGCCCATCTGCTTATTAAAAATTTGGTGCACCTAAATTAAACAATTTATGTATATACACGTATATTGGAGGCGAGGACATACATGGCGCCACCGGCCCTCAGTGCCTGAATGACGTGTAACTTTCGATCACGTGTCGGATTTTCTGCTTCAGCATCTTCGTTTTTCGTTGTATTGCTGTATTGCAGCGGAACTTTGGTTCATAGTAGTAATTCTGCAGAACAACACTTGTTCTTTGTTTTGGTTTTAAGTTTTTATACGCTGTACGAGAACATACGGTGTTCCTCCATGCCGATGTGGATCTCATATATATCGCTCTACATATACTATCGCAGAAACAGAAAACACAGTAGCTTCTACAGAAGCTCAACAATTGCTAAACTACGTTGGGCAAATTTTAAAGAGCTCATGCACATGTGCAAAATAACAGGTTGCATTCGCACGATTGAGGCTGTCGAATACGTGAAGCGCGATGTACGTGACTAATGCAGCCAGTCATGCACGTGGCCAAGCGGCATATCTTGTAAGACAATGGCATGTACCTTGGTTTACATATCTTTCTCTCGTGTCTTTACTACAACTCTCCCCCCTCCCCCCCAAAAAAGAGAGAATCGTTCTGTGTGGTTTATCACCACGTCAACTTCATTTATTTCACTCAAGGGCAAACGCTAGCTGGCCGTACGGAAAATAATCTGTTAAGCCTAGGACCGCGACTAGTCTTGTCTATATTTTGTGGTGTGTGTGTGTGCGTGCGTGCGTGCGTGCGTGTGTGTGTGTGTGTGTGTGTGTGTGTGTGTGTGTGTGTGTGTGTGTGTGTGTGTGTGTGTGTGTGTGTGTGTGTGTGTGTGTGTGTGTGTGTGTGTGTGTGTGTGTGTGTGTGTGTGTGTGAAGGCAGCGCTATTTTATAGCAATACATTTTTTACGCGGTTTAGGCATTTTTTTAAGATTATGGGGCTTTACGCGCCAGAACCCCGATCTGATTATAAGGCACGACGTAGTGAGGGACTCCGGAATAATTGGACCGCAAGGAGTTCTTTAACGTGCGCCTAAAAATAAGTAATTAATTAAATAATGGGGTTTTACGTTCCAAAACCACTTTCTGATTATGAGGCACGCCGTAGTGGAGGACTCCGCAAATTTCGACCACCTGGGATTCTTTAACATGCACCTAAGTCTAAGCGGGTGTTTTCGCATTTCACCCCCATCGAAATGCGGCCGCCGTGGCCGGGATTCGATCCCGCGACCTCGTGAAAATAAGTACGCGAGTGTTTTAGCATTTCGCCCCCAACGTATTAAGCATTTTAGCGGCTCGAATATATTTTGCAAATGGAATAAAACACCTGGCGCACGTTGGTACATGCACATTTGCCTCTAGGTATTTTTTTTTCGCAGACTGAGTAAAAATGACAAGTTTCCGTGAAGATAGCGCGATGTTCACGAAAATATTCTTCGAATTCGTTGTGAACCAAAAAAAAAAAAAGAAAACGTGCTTTGACAGGTTAGTATAAGTGTCGAGATGGACCATTTATTATTGCCATTCATTCATAGAAAAGGTAAGACAGCTCACCCAAGTTCATTGAAGCAGTGCTAGAATTAAGTAGTGCACAGAACGCGAGCGAGGGAAAACAAGCGAAAACTTATTGCGTGTTGCGGCGAACGGCACAAAACAGCTCACGGAACAATTTAACCACTCAGCACGTTTGTTGTTCCGTTTTCACAAGACATGCATGCGCGGCCTGACTTGCACAATTTCAGTTCGCGTACTCAAAGCGAAAATCCAAAGCGAACATATAAAAACTACATATAGAACATATAGAAGTTGCGGACTAGCCTTGGAACGTAGATTATCCGTACTTTGTAATAGCTTGCTGCAAAGACATATTATCGTTAGTCACCCGCTTACTCTGTGGACCGTCACGAAACGTTGAGCTTCAAACATTTGTGTGTTGTCGGTTTAGTCACAGTCACCAATGCTTCGGCGTATTTATTCAAATGTGCGTCCATTCACTTATACTCTTGATACGTTGGCGATAGAGTGGGCGTAAGTTTGCGTGAGTTCAGGAAGGGATACTCTACAATTAAGCACATCCATGTCATCAATTAGGAAATCGAGAAATATGCAGAGTTCAATCAACCTATTTATATGGCTTTCATAGATTAAGAAAAGGCACTTGCCTCTGTAGAGATACCAGCCGTCATAGAGGCATTACGTAATCAAGGAGTACAGGAGGCATACGTGAATATCTTGAGCAATATCTACAAAGATTCCACAGCTACCTTGGTTCTCCGCAAAAGTAGAAAGATACCTATAAAGAAAGGGGTCAGGCAAAAAGACACAATATCTCCAATGCTATTCGCAACAATACTTGATTAATAAAATCGAAGGAGTACAGAATTTAGCTTTGCGTTTTACTTATTATGTTTACTGCCGTCACTCTAGTGTCAGTAACTTACGTAATAGGGCCAACCTACAAAACTTGAGCAGTGCAGGATAATATCTAGATAAACATTTATTTACCAACTTTATCACGAGAACTTTAAACTATCACGGGAACGATATCTTCAGGATCATTTCAAACGATCAAAGAGAACGCACCACAGTAAAACTATTAGACAACCAGTCAGCCACATAATGTTCACAAGTACTCTTTATTTCCTCGCGCAATTTACTATTGGAATACGTTATCTGAGGAGGCAGTGAACTCCGCCTCGTTGGAATCATTTGTCCAATGTATTAGTAATATCAACTTTTGTTGAAATTCGAGTCCAATAGCGGAGTACACTCTGAGTTGATGATATTCCCTTGCTCGAGCATTCATTTATATCATCTATGTCCAGTGTATTGCCATGTTTTTCCACTTTTGTATGTATTATATTTTTGCAATTACGCCAAGTAATTAGTTTAAATTTACTTCTCTTGTTTGTATTCTAAGTATTCACTCCTGCATGGGCCCGAGAAGGGCCTGCAGTATCTGTTAATAAATAAAAAAAATTACATGGAATAAGTACTCAAGCTATTAAACTGGGAAGGCTTGGGAGTGAGGATCAATGGCGAATATCCCGGCAACCTTCGGTTTGCAGATGACATTGTCCTGTTAAGCAACACTGAGGACGAATTACAACAAATGATTGAGGACCTTCACAGAGAAAGTGTAAGAGTGGGATTGAAGATTATTATGCAGAAGACAAAGATAATGACCAATAGCCTGGCAAGGGAACAAGAGTTCAGGATCGCCAGTCAGCCTATAGAGTCTGTGAAGAAGTACGTTTATCTAGGTCAATTACTCACAACGTACCCTGATCAAGAGAAGGAAGTTTACAGAAGAATAAAAATGGATTGGAGTGCATACGCCAGGGTTGCCAGATCCTGACTGGGAGCTTACCATTTTCATTTAAAATAAAGGTGTACAATCAATCCATCCTACCAGTGCTAACATATGGGGCAGAAACTTGGAGGTTGTCACAGAAGCTCAAGAACATGTTAAGGACCGCGTTAGAGCGATGGAGCGAAAAAAATGTTAGGCTTAACGTTAAGAGACAGGAAGATAGCGGTGTGGATCAGAGAGAAAAAGGGAATAATCAATATTCTAATTGGCATTAAAAGAAAGAAATGGAGCTGGGCAGGCCATGTAATGGGTAGGATGAATAACCGGCGTACCATTAGAGTTACAGAATGGGCGCCAAGAGAAGGGAAGCGCAGTCGAGGACGGCAGAAAACTAGGTGGGGTGATAAAGTTAGAAAATTCGCAGGCGCAAGTTGGAATCAGTTGGCGCAGGACAGGGGTAATCGGAGATCGCAGGGAGAGGCCTTCGTCCTGCAGTAGACATACAAATAGGGTGACGATGATGATGAAGAAGTTTGCGTGTGAGTTGGGAGAGAGAGAGTGAGAAAGAGAAACAAGCTTTAATGATATGCTGGACATGTTAGCCTGCATATGGCTGTTCGCCTGACATGTAACTCCACGTGCTGGGTGATGATTATGATATATACAGTGATAAACACTTAACAGCACATGCAGCCACACAGGGACACACATACAATATAGAAACAAGTTTCGTTAAGGCGCGTAGCCCGCAGGAACGTATGCAGCGCTTTCGTGGCGCGTAACGCGCAGGTGGTGCTTTTCCATGGGCCGAGAATGTGCCGCAGTTCCAAGCTCGAGTGCCGCTGAAGGTGTAGTGCCGCCTTCAAAGACTATCTCTCTGATGCGTAGCGGCAGTAGTCACACCGAGCATGTTGCAGGTCCTGTTGCGACAGAGTATGTCGCAGATCATGTTGCAGGCCAAAGCACATTGGCGAGTCAGTCAGTTTAACCTTGCACTTGAAGTAGTTCGTGTAGGCCGCGTTGAGTTTGATGAGGTGTAGGCATGTTTGGTCTTTCTTGTCTATTGAAACCTCGCGGCATGTAAAAGTCACACGATCGATAAATTTTGTCTAGGGCTCAGTACTGATGGCTTGCATCTGTCTAGAGCGATCGCTGGAAACGCCAAGCATGTGCAGATACCAGTGTCACCGCGTCTTTTCTCGGGAAAGGTATCTGGACCATTTCTCTCGAAGTGTCGTGTCCAGCTTTGGCAGCATGTCCAGCCTGGACGTTGCCTTGTTTTCCGCAGCGGGCTGGTAAGCACTGCAGCACAACGCTGTGATACAGCTCGCAGGCTTTATTACACGGGCGTCTGATGTCCATGACGAGTTGTCCCTGCATGCGTGGCGACTTCGGGGACTGCAGGACCGCTCTTGAGTCGGTGAAGATGGCCCAAGACTCAGCTCTCTGGTCTGTGATGTAGATAAAAGCTGCCGGCAGTGCAGCTAGTTCAGTGGCTGTAGCTGAAGTGCGGTGACTGAGAGTGGCAGGGACGGTAACACTCGCAGACGGAATCTAGACACCGATGGCAGATAATGTTGGCGTAACGGAACCACCAGTGTGAATATGACGGTGGGCTCTGTAACTGGCTTTAATATGCCCTAGAGCAAACTATGTCAGCGCTGGGCCGGGAGTATTTTTCTTGCTCTTGAACGCAGGCACGAAAGTGACAATTGATCACAAAGGAAATTTCCATGGTGGTTCCATCGGCCTAGAAGGGCTTTGATAATTCACCGGGAGCACGCTCCGCACCACGGGAACACTGTCTGAAGAAAGCAGATGACCCGGCACTCTGGCAGCAAAGCGCATATGAACTCTAAGAAACTCTTGCTGCAGAGACACTAGGAACCGATAGGCGTCTGCTTTCTGCAATGTATTTTTCGGTAGTCCGAGGCTGTCATGGTAGTCCCAGGCTGTCACACCCTCATGGCTTTTGCTTGCGCACCAGTGCGTCCTTTTATGTTGGTTTGGGAAGTGCCTGTGGCATAGGAAGGCTGTACCGTAGGATACCCTCACAGAGAGCCGCATACATGCGTAGCAGATCATTTACGGAGCATCCCCCAGTGTTGCTTGATAGTACACGGAACATGCTTGCGCATGACCCAATTTTTTCTTTTAATATTGGAATATAGGGTGTCCACGTCATTAGTCTGTCGATTTTCGCACCCAGAAACTTGACTTGACACATACCGAATGGGCGAGTGCGCAACCTTTAATGAGACATCACGCGTAGTGAAAACAATGACGGCGCACTCTGGTGACAAATTTAGAACTAGTGCGAATAAAAATTATTGAATAGATTGACAGCTTTCTTCGATATTGCTCGTAGAACACGTCTGTTGCGACCATAGCTCCCCTTACAGGTGTCATCTGCATATAGGGAGATTTCAACTGATGTGGGAATGTACTTCTCCAGTCGAATAAGAGAGATGTTAAATAATGTCCGACATAAAACAACCCCCTGGGGAACTCGTCGATGCATTGTGTGCGGAGCTGTGTCCCTTTCTTTTGTGGAAATATAGACTGATCGATAAGTGAGGTAGTCTCAGATCCAGCGGTACATACTAACACCAACTCCAACGGACGTCAGAGCGTATAAGATACCCTCATGAGGCACGCTATCGAACGCTCCCTTGATGTCGAGGAATACGCCGTTAGTGATGTTGCGTGATGATGATGATATGTGCTGTTTTATGGCGCAAGGGCCAATCATGGCCACAGAGCGCCATAGTGATGTTGCGTGTAGCTTTGTTGAGTTTTACGCAGTTGATCAGGCTAATCACGTTGTCTATGCTGTTGCGGCCCCTTGTGAACCCTGACATTTGCGGAGGGTAGACATTCATGTTCATCAGCAATCAGTCCAGGCGCGTCAATACCATCTTCTCCATAAGCTTTTCGACGCAACTGAGAAGAGCTATCGTACGATGGGGGACGAAGGTGTGTACGTGGTCTGGTCACTGCCATGATTTTCCATTTCTGCGAACCAGGTCGTCGAAGACATGAGGTGCGCGGCGATCATGGGTACATCGAGTGCACTGGATCGGTCGTTCTTGTAGAAGGTTGGCTGCCCGTCGTTAAGAATCGCCAGGTTATTTCGACATGCTATATCAAAAAGGCATTTGCCAGGCTTGAGGACAGGGATAACACTGGATAGTTTCCAGCAAGGTTCAAGGCAGCCACTCTCCCAGTTGGCATTGAATATGGTAAGAATGCACATATTTGCTTTGTCGCCTAATGTGATAACTTCGCGTATTTGACGCAGTCAGGGTCAGGAGATGTCGCCTTGTTCACCAACGCCAACGCGCCGAGCAGCTTTATGATCGAAAAAGGTTCTTCTGCTGCAATACTGCTCCCTGCCGCTGAAGCCTTCTGTGCTGCTCAGGGCAAAGCTGTGAGCGTCGCTGCAGCAGTGATCTGTGAATAGAAATTTTCCACTACGTCCAACTCGCTACTGTTACGGTACAGCGCAGCAGAACTGAAAGGATGCAGTTGAGTCAGCTGGGTTTTCAGGCCGCGCACAATGCTCCATATTCTTGACAGCAGTTTTCGGGATCAAGTTTCTAACAGAAGACCCCCACTCATAGCGCCAGTCTCGAATCTGGCAGCGTTGGTGCTATTAGGTAAGCATACGAGGGTTTGGTATCTCCGTGCCTGCATTCTATGTCAACGTGTTACGTGGCGCCGTATGGCAAAAAAGGATGTTCCACATCCGCCCGCTATGGCCCTGAGTGGCGCTGGCAAACACTCCCAGGGCTAGATCTAGTGCACATGAACAACCAAGACAGTGGACGGGATGATGGCCGTTGCCATACCAGAATAGGTAGTGCAACGCACGCGTAATGCGGAGTTTGTGGGTTCGTCTTCCACCGGCGACAAATGAGATTTTCGTTCACTTTCATTTTCCCTGTTCCGCGTTACTTTCTGCATTTCAATTTCAAACACGCCTAATTTCCCCTATGCTTTCCTTGGCTTCTTTGACTGTTGGCTGTATGTGGTCATAACTAACAAAAAATCAAGCCCCTCTGTTTCCCTTCTCGTTTTCGCGGGATTTTGGACGTAAAGCAACGCCGTTAGTACGTTTTTGAACGTGTCGTGTCGGCGGTCAGGCATGTTAGCAATATAGTCGTAAGCGTTTGACATGCATGGCCGTAAATAGTTTACTGTTGGTCAGAGAACCCAGTATTATTGTTGATATAAAGAAGCGTTAGCCTAGCTGGGTGGTGACTTTTGATCAAATTGGTATACAATTTGAAGTAAGTGCAACAGAAATGACATATTGCTTTTGACGTATGCTTCTACAGCGTGATTTTTAACTCGAAGCTTTCTTTTCATGCTACCCTCGTTATTGTTGCAAATGTCTTAATGCTTATTATACTTCGCGAGCTTTGCGGTATCTATCTATCTATCTATCTATCTATCTATCTATCTATCTATCTATCTATCTATCTATCTATCTATCTATCTATCTATCTATCTATCTATCTGTCTGTCTGTCTGTCTGTCTGTCTGTCTGTCTGTCTGTCTGTCTGTCTGTATGTCTGTATATCTATCTATCTATCTATCTATCTATCTATCTATCTATCTATCTATCTATCTATCTATCTATCTATCTATCTGTCTGTCTGTCTGTATGTCTATCTATCTATCTATCTATCTATCTATCTATCTATCTATCTATCTATCTATCTATCTATCTATCTATCTATCTATCTATCTATGTCTATAACCGTTTGCCGCCAACTTCGGTCGCCGGGTAGTCCATGATCTAACATGATCTAATGAGTAGAGCATCGGGGGGGGGGGGGAGAGAAACAAGCTTAATGATATGCTAGAGATGTTAGCCTGGCTGTTCGCCTGACATGTTACTCCATCATCATCCGCATATTATTCTGTTCTGCAAACGCTACTAATAACTCTCCCGTGCTATTCCTAGAGCCTATGCCATAATCCCCCACTGACTTGTCTCCAGCCTGCTTCTTGCCTACCCTGGCATTGAAGTCGCCCATCAGGAGGGAACGGAATAAACTGGTACACAAGAGCGCCAATCAATGAGTTAGCGGTAAGAGGGAAAATAGAGGAATTCCTGATTAAGCTACAGAACAGGTATTCGGCCTTAACTCAGGAAGAGGACCTTAGTGTTAAAGATATGAACGACAATCTTATGGGCATCATTAAGGAGTGCGCAATAGAAGTCGGGGGTAACTACGTTAGACAGGATGCCAGTAAGCGATCGCAGGAGACGAAAGATCTGATCAAGAAACGCCAATGTATGAAAGCCTCTAACCCTACAGCTAGAATAGAACTAGCAGAACTTTCCAAATTAATCAACAAGCGTAAGACAGCTGACATAAGGAAGTATAATATGGGTAGAATTGAACATGCTCTCGGGAACGGAGGAAGCCTAAAAGCAGTGAAGAAGAAACTAGGAATAGACAAGAATCAGATGTATGCGTTAAGAGACAAAGCCGGCAATGTCATTACTAATATGGATGAGATAGTTCAAGTGGCTGAGGAGTTCTATAGATATTTGTACAGTACCAGTGGCACCCACGTCGATAATCGAAGAGAGAACAGTCTAGAGGAATTTGAAATTCCCCAAGTAACGCCGGAAGAAGTAAAGAAAGCCTTGGGAGCTATGCAAAGGGAGAAGTCAGCTGGGGAGGATCAGGCAACAGCAGATTTGTTGAAGGATGGCGGGCAGATTGTTCTAGAAAAACTGGCCACGATGTATACACAATGCTGCATGACTTCGAGTGTACTGGAACCTTGGAAAAACGCGAACATAATCCTAATCCATAAGAAAGGGGACGCCAAAGACTTGAAAAATTATAGACCGATCAGCTTACTGTCCGTTGCCTACAAAGTATTTACTAAGGTAATCGCAAATAGAATCAGGAACACCTTATAGCTTCTGTCAACCAAAGGACCAGGCAGGATTCCGTAAAGGCTACTAAACAATAGACCATATTCACACTATCAATCAGGTGATAGAGGAATGTGCGGAATATAACCAACCATTATATATAGCTTTCATTGATTACGAGAAAGCGTTTGCTTCAGTCGAAACCTCAGCAGTTACGGAATCATGGTGTAGACGAGCCGTATGTAAAAATACGGAAAGATATCTATAGCGGCTCCACAACAACCGTAGTCCTCCATAAAGAAAGCAACAAAATACCAATAAAGAAAGGTGTCAGGCAGGGAGATACGATCTCTCCAATGCAATTCACGGCTTGTTTACAGGAGGTATTCAGAGACATGGATTGGGAAGAATTAGGGATAAGAGTTAATGGGGAATACCTTAGTAACTTGCGATTCGCTGATGATATTGCCTTGCTTAGTAACTCAGGGGACCAAATGCAATGCATGCTCACTGACCTGGAGAGGCAAAGCAGAAGGGTGGGTCTAAAAATTAATCTGCAGAAAAATAAAGTAATGCTTAACAGCCTCGGAAGACAACAGCAGTTTACGATAGGTAGCGAGGCACTGGAAGTAGTAAGGGAATGCATCTACTTAGGACAGGTAGTGACCGCAGATCGGGATCATGAGACTGAATTAATCAGAAGAATGGGCTGGGGTGCGTTTGGCAGGCATTCTCGGATTATGAACAGCAGGTTGCCATTATCCCTCAAGAGAAAAGTTTATAACAGCTGTGTCTTAACAGTACTCACGTACGGGGCAGAAACCTGGAGCCTTACGAAAAGGGTTCCACTTAAATTGAGGACGACGCAACGAGTTATGGAAAGAAGAATGATGGGTGTAAAGTTAAGGGATAAGAAAAGAGCAGATTTGGTTAAAGAACAAACGCGAGTTATTGACATCTTCGTTGAAATCAAGAAAAATAAATGGGCATGGGCAGGACATGCAATGAGGAGCGAAGATAACCGATGGTCATTAAGGGTTACGGACTTGATTCCAAGAGAAGGGAAGCGTAGCAGGGGGCGGCAGAAAGTTAGGTGGGCGTATGAGATTAAGAAGTTTGCAGGGACAACATGGCCACAATTAGCACATGACTGGGGTAGTTGGAGAAGTATGGGGGAGGCCTTTGCCCTGCGTTGGGCGTAGCCAGGATGGTGATGATGATGATGATTAATATAGCGACACACCGTATTGCCAACGCCGAGACGCGTCTTGCAGGAGGCGTACTGCAGCTGGGCTCCTCTCACGCGCTTCCGCGCGTCGCACGAGTGAATATGTATTGAGACAAGATTGTCTGAATATATATGACGCGGGTTCGATTCTGCCCAGCACTGGATAAATTTTAAATGATTTGTGACGTAACGTCTCTTAGTTCGGCCAGCACTTGCTAAAACTGCATGTAACGAAAACATGTTATACCGTTGCAATCGTACTACCCACGCGCTATACTTTGGTATTGTTGTGTATAGAAAAAATTCACCGACGATTATGAAACACCCTAACGCGAAATTTGAGTGCAGCTCTATACGTGTTTTGATTTCTCGATATATTGACTGGCGCGGACAATCTTTCTCCTACGGCACATTGCAAACGGAGCGAATTGTGGCGCGACTGCCTCTCTAATCGGGAGATCGCGACAGGCAGCGCGTGGGTGACGCTTGGGTGCGATTCACAGCAGCCGTGGCAGACCTCCGCTCATGCAGCGCTTTGTTTCCATATATGGTATCGGTCGACGCGCTCGCCACATGTTATCGGTCAACAGACGGCGGTGTGCTGCTCTGGCGCCGTCTCGTAGCGGTCGTCGCCGCAGAGTCCGTCTTGCGCGGCACTACACTTTCACCATAACCCCCTCCTCCACCTTCCTCCTCACGATCTCGTATTACACGATCCCACATGTGTCGCGTGCGCGGATAACACCGTTGTGGCGCCACGCATGACACAATCGGAGCTAAATTTAGCCTGGCGCGCGGTGTTCAAGGAGGCTTAGCTCGGGAGTACGTTTGTCGATCCGAGCAGGAGTTGCCGCGTTTCAGAGAGCTCACTATGTCATAGTAGGTATAATTTATCATACTCATACTGGTGGTCATCACGAGTTATAAGGCCTACAAGTGTGCAATTTGTTGTACTAATTTCACGCTCGCTCGGTTCTGACAACCCTGCGTTCGACACTTAGGGTCCAGAGATGGCGTGGCTAGACTCGGGCAGCAAGACAAAGGGATACACAGCGCCTTTGACCATGGCGGGAAGTGTCCGCCTCCATAGGGAGCACAAGCGCAGGCGACTGAGGGTAGCGAAGGAGCCCCAACCGTCTGCGAGTGCGGCGGGCTCGAGCGGCGCAGGGCAGCCTCGGACGCCGCCAGTAGGGGGCCATTTCTGTATCCTAGCGCCCAAACACCTTCTGCAAAACGAACGGGCCCGCTGGAGCGAGCGCGATCGCAAAATTTAACAATAAGGGCCCCCTCCCCCTAGCTGTAACATAAGCCTGTAAGCTTTCTAATGCATGATAAATGTAACGTGCACATGTGGTTACGTCCGTTTCTGTATATAGTGCCCATACACCCTCTGCAGTACGCACAAGACATTTCACGTATGCCCCATTGAGGCTGAATCCCTGATACAGCCTACCCGATTTTTCGTCATCGAAGAACGGCATATTCTTGGAGGCACATACCGTGAGGTGCATGTTGCGTCAAAGAGGCTCATAAATGTGCGGCACATACCCAGGGGTGCATATCCAGTGAACCAAGTTGGCGTCAAAGGAGGAGGAAAAGAAGGAAGGCCGACCAGCCGCGCGCCCAATTTGGTACCATACACGGGCGAAGGGATTTAAGGAATGAAAACAAAGGAAAGGGAGGGAAGAAGGTACTCTCAGTGTGAACACGTGCGATTTTACATTAACTTCACGCCTACAATCGGTCACTGAGGCCAGTCGATTTCTTGAATCGTAGCGATGCCCGCGTCGCTTTGTAAGCCTGCGTCGCGTGGGGCCATGGTCCAAGAATCTGTCTCTGAAAATGATCTGCTGTCTCATCGGTTTAACACATTGCGAAGAACGTCGCGTTCGATGTCATAAAGGTTACAAAAAACAAAACACGTGCTCGATCGCCTCTTCACAGTTGCATGAGTCACAGATAGGTGTGCCAGACCACGGCCGCTGGATTAAAAAAAAAAAGATGCGGCCTGCACGTCAGGCTGGCTGCAATGGGAGCGATTATCTCAACCGTAGTTGCATTCTCGCCGCGTGGCTGGGCCGAACGGCGCTAGTTGTCGGGGACGGGAAGCGTCGGCTTCCACGGGCGACGGCGTTCGAAGCGCGTTCCTCACGCATTTTCTATGCGGATCTCGGACAACAGCCCCCGACTGGTGGGGCCGCGGCTGGTGACAGCGTTTTCGATGCACGCAGCAAGCCGCCCCCCCCCCCTTTTTTTTTTTATCCAGCGGCCGTGGTCAGACATTCCAATAAGGAATAAGTGGGCTTTCGTAAAAGCCACCCCTAAGCGGGGGGGGGGGGGGACGCAGTAAAGTTGCATCACGGCGGCAGAAGTGCGATGGAATCTGCAGCGTCAATGTACCATAGGATCCAGCCAGTGGAGTCGACAGTTCGAGAAAATCGGGGTGTTCCACGAATTTTCAGTCTTGGTTTGAGTACGTTAACGAAGACCCCTCCCGGTGTCTGTCCTTGATAAGGGTTTAGGAACTATCAGGGTTTCTTTATGGGCTGACCAGGCGGCAGCGTCAGCAAGGTCATCACCGAGGATGCCACGGTGCCCCAGAAGCCATTGGAAGATGATGTCGCGTCCGTATGCGGGCTTGGTGAAGAACCTCTAGTCTCAAACACCAGTCTTGCGTCGTAAGGCTGACTACAGACTCTGAAGGGCTTGGAGTCACAAAAAAAGACCCCCTTTCGAGGTTTTGCTTGTGCGATGTAATTAACAGCAACACGTAGGGCGGCAAGTCCTGTTGCCATAGAGCTCATGTGAGACACCTTGAACTTCATTGTGACTTGTAAGGCCGGGTTAATAACAGCGCCTGTGGAGCAGGTGGCTGAGACAGACCCATCGGTGTAAATGTGCGTTTTTTGGAAGAATAAGGCATTGCCTGTTGCTTTCCGCATATCAAACAGTGCTTAAAGAGCCTAGAAGCAATACAGAGAAAAGCCTTAATATTCATTTATAATACATACAACTGTTATTGCTATAAATACAACAATAAATACATTTTTTTCTTGTGCTTTCCTTTGAACGCTTTCTTTTGGTTTTCTACTTGGAGATGTCATCCTGCACAACTTGACTATTTGTCAACGTGAAAGTCGTCATGTTAGCCCCGGACAAGCTGACTAAGTTGTGCAGGATGACGTCTCTGGTAGAAAACCAAAAGAAAGAGTGCAAAGTAAAGCACAAGAAAAATATGCGGATCCCACGCACTGTGGGAATCGATGTAAGCGAAGCTTAGTATGCTGGTTACTTTGATTGACGATAATTAGTGGTGTTGCTGGCGGCGAATGTATAATTTATTCGGCGTTTAGTCGAATACGAGAGTGGTGAGTTGATGTTAAACTTTACCGTGCGTGCACCACTGCTGTTTGTCTGCGTAGCCCACGGAACACACAGGCAGATGTGTTTGTTTGAGGCGTTGTTGTGCGTCACTGTTCATAATCTCAGAGAGGGTTGAGCATTATCATTGTCTCACACGGCACATCGCATCATGGCAGAAGTGTTCAACTTTAGTTCAACCTTTGTGATTTGCGTGAGATGAGCCAAAGCAACAAGCGACATGATCATTTGCTTCTTACGAACATAAGTTACTCAGAAATCCGATCAAATTTGGCGCTAGGCATAGAGTTTCACATTAATATAACTAGACGAAAATCTGGCACTGCGATCGTTCAACTATCATGGGAATGATGCAAAGTACAGACTACGCATTGGGTATTCTGTTGACTGGCGAATTAGTCTACAGGTATTTTTTGGCAGTTTTGGTTTCCGCTCCAAGCGCAATTGCTATAACCCGTAGTGGGACGGTGCGACGCAAAGCTCTGTGCCTTTGTTCTGTTGTTCGAAGTGACGATAGCTTATAAACGGATAGCTTATAAGCTTATAAAAGCTTTATAAACGGTGGTTGAGGCAACGCTCAGGAGAGCCCCCATAGACACTAGCGCCACATTTCCCTCTAGGGCATTTATTTAGAAACTATATGGTGCCAGGTGAGTGCCGTCCATAGAGGTTCCTACAAAAATTACTAGAGGGAACTCTGGCGCTAGTGTCTACGGGAGCTGCAATGGGAGCAGTTGTCCCAGCATGGGAATTATGGGAAGTACATGGATTTGCCTAAACTTCGTTTTTTTTTTTTTGCTTGAAACGGTTTTGTGACTTTGTAAACTGGTCATTTTCAACAACGTACTGCGTAATAAATAATTAAATAAACATCGTTAAAATTGCCCGGCGGCAGGATTCGAACACAGGAACTCTAGCACAGAAGCCTGATACTGAAACCATTAAGCCACGGACGCATGCACCGACAAGCGAATGAAACGCCCTTATGAATTTATCGCGGGCATGCCAGTGCCCTGAGACGCTTGGCGCGTTTCGATTTGGCCACCTGGACTGAATCGTTGCAATTAATAGCAATTGTGTGTGTTCGCGGCGTCTTTTGCACTTCGAAGAGTACAGATTGTGCTGAAACTTACGCCAGTAAGATTTATATAGCGTAATATACAAATCCACAAGCACGAAGATCAGACAAATCCATGTACTTCACATCATTCCCATGGTGGAACAACGACTGCAGCGCCAGAGTTCCCTCTAGTAATTATTGTAGGAAATTCTATGGGTTTGGGCATAGATTTTCTTATTGTAGGAAACTCTATGGGTTTGGGTTGCTGGATCGACACAAGCCCAAACCCACTTCCTTACGTTAAGGCCAGAGGCGCAGGAAGAGGCAATCGCGTGGCCCGGATAGCTCAGTCGGTAGAGCGTTAGGCTTTTAACCTAACGGTCCAGGGTTCGAGTCCCTGTTCGGGCGTGTTTTTTTTTTTTCGTTACCTATTCTAGTTATTTTAGTGTTGTCCATTCATTCACGCAAATAGTAAAACAAAAACAGTAAAGCAAAAGAAAACTGCATGGTAGAAGGATACACCCTGTGAGAGCACGTCTATGCGAACCACCTGACCCAAGCGTGCTATTAAAAAGACGAACTGTGTTGGTTGGTGGAGCACTTGACGAAGTTTTCTGACATGTCTGATGCTATGGTGAACTGTGACAAGTGTTTAGGCTCGTGCTTAAGAAAATAAAACTGAAAACCACCGTGTTTTCTTAATGTTTTTGCATGGGAAGGACTGACAAAATGAGAAGTTGCCTGGGAGTGTGCTTGGACTAAGGAAATCTGAAACGTGGCAAGGCCACCTCACGGCTGAATTTAATTCCTCATTGTAAAGTTTCACGAATGGCACGGAATGAACCTTCCGTCAGAAAACCGGGCTTTTGTTTCCAACTCCGTGTTTCTTCAGAGTGTTTGGTACACAGCACAAATGTCTCCCGTATTCTGACATGCAAGTAAACCAGGCACAGCGGTTTTGCGCAATAATTATCTGGGATTCGCGGTTTGAACGCATGACACGCAGCAGCGTTTACATGAGCCTGGAAAAAGGAGGTCTCGACCTAGTGAACACTGAACTTAAATTGAAGGTTCAAAGATACTTATTTCTTTGCTAGCCAGATAGGGCTATCATGACGTATTCTTAAAGACAGCTTGAAGGGGCTTTTCTCAGCGATTGGTTGGAGGATGCTCAGGGAGCATCGAGAGCTCGGGAACTGTTTTCTTTTTGTTTGTTTGTTCTGTTCTGTATTTTTTTTTGCTTGCTTGGGTTGCGACGTTATGCCTCATGGCAACCCAAGCGAAAAAAACAACTATGGTTTTACAGAGTGCTAGAGCATACAGCGCGTTTCTTTGAGCAGAAGTACTCCATTGAATGCCTACAGCAAGTGAAACGACAAATACTTTCATGGGACACTATTGGCATGCTCGTTCCACCGCCACTGTACCGTTCTAGAATGGGAAGCCAACTCGTGTCTGGTGTAATTAAAGCATCTATCACATTACCAAGTTTGTCCTGCAGTCAAATACTTTTTTGTGAAGTTCAACGTGGAAGTACAGCCTGTGAAAACATGGCTTAATAACAGATGTTTATTCGTCCCATTGTCTGCAGATAGCTCATTGTGCCCGGTTCTGGAATACTTATGGTATGTGTTGATGTGATGTGCGGCTGCAGTTCGCGTTTGGCATAAGATACGGGAAGTCATTAAATAGTAGCAGTTTTGCCCGAAAGACGAAGCATCGATTGCGATAGCAAGTTGGTGAACAGCTATACGAAGTAAGGACAGTAGTTTTATCGACCGTATAACCTTGTAAACATAGGCACACTAACTAAATTAACAAGCATGGTGTTACACACGCAGAAGCAAACATGAATACATATCACTCGATAACCGCGGAAACTCGCTGTCGAAACGCAGTGAGGAAGTGCGGCAGCAGCATCAAGCGAATTGACCTTTGCGCTGCCTCTCGCATCAACGCGAACTAAGCTGCGAAAACAGCGCGCGGCGGGCTCTGTCCCCGTTGCAGATGACTTTCAAGATACAGCGGGCCGGGCGGAGTAGAACGCGCGCCCCTCCCTACCCTACCCCCGGAGCTTTGAGCGCGACGGAAGACGGCGCGCTTCTTCCCCACTTCCCTCTCTTGAGTGCGCGAGATTGAGCCGCGATCGCCGGCTCACCCTCACACCCTTTCATTCGCACATACAGCATTGTCCTTGGACCTTATACGGAACCTCACGGCGACGCGCCTGGAGTGTCGATATTGGCGGCGAGGAGTTACGGAGTCGCCATCTATCGGAAGCGCCTCGCTGGCGTAGTATGAGGGATCATGCGGCGCGCTCCTCATAGGTTTTGCTGCCAGCGCTCACTGAAAACGCCACGCGCGAGTTCTCCCGGACATTTCTATAAGTACTTTCGAAACGAGAGAAGTTTTTTACTGTCTAAATAATAATCTTGGGCAAACTGAAAGCACACAATCGTTTACAGACGCTATCTCCTTACCGAATACGTACAGTGAACGCCACTGCGCGCGGTCGCCGCGATGGAGTCTCCCGAACCGGCTTCTTGCGTGAAAGGTAGGTAAACGCTGAGAGCAAACTATGTGAAATATGTTCTTATAGTGTTTGTATAACTAAATGGAGCGTAATAGAACGAAGCCTCAATGCAGCGATCGCGCAGATTCGCAGCGACCGACTGCGCGTCTGCATGCTTGTCCGCGCACTGTGTCGCTTTCTCCGCGCGCGCGTTTTCGCACCGTGCCATGAGCTTTGGGCCGCAGAATATGAGCATTTGACAGTATACAAGCAACCATTGTTGCGTGGGCGCTATCAGAGCTGTTCAAAAATAATTTCATTGTAGAGACTTCGACGCCTACGAGGACTGTGATGTCCCGTCGCGACGATTCAATCTTTTTTTCTTCTAAACTCTTTGACCTTTCAATATTATTTCTCGAGTTGCGTCGCACTGTATGTTTATCGGTGTTCTCAGCGTGCAATTTCCCGCTGCTCCTTTTTTGTAATCCAGTGCATTAATTCATAACACAAACATGACCATATGCCATGCTTTTTTAAAATGTGCTTCTTACCGCTGCCTTTCCACTCCACTGAACTTGCGAGCATCTATAGCATCGACAAGTTCATACACCAAACCGTCATGACATTAGTCGGGCAGCGGACTCGGGCGAGCGTCTCAGTGCGCGTTTTCAGAAGATCGCAGACCGGGCGACGTAGCAGAAATCTTCCTCGCGTCTGTGCTTCCTGCATACCCGAGTTGCAGCCGATGACTGTTTGCCGGTTTTATGTTTCGCGAGCCAAGCTTCACGCAGCTTCTTGTCCTGCGGCTACGTGTGAATAAGGCTGACACCGGCCTCCGTTACGTGCGTCCGGCCCTGCGGAACCGAACGGTAGCCTACCATGTTGCGCGCCTTCAAAGGCAGCCACTACCTATTGTAGTGCTTTGAAGCGTTGTAAAGGAGACACTCGAAGCGGGAACATTTCGCCACTAAATGAGGACCGCAGCGTGCGAGGGAATTTAAACTCGTTTTCAGCTCGCTTCGGCGCGCCCGAAGCAACCGACGAGGCCGCTATGTCCACGTGATCCCTCCTAGCACGTCACGCCGACGGTGGCGCCAGCTTTTCCAGTGGTGGAGCTCGAGGCCATATATTGCTAACGCAATAAACGCGGCAAGTGAGAAGAAGCGCGAGGAGAAAAGCGGAGAGGAGGGTGCAGCGGAACCATGAGGCGCAAAGCGGTGGAGGGTCGAAAGCGTTAGAAGCGTAGTGCCGCGCATGGGGGTCCGTGCGGCAATGGCTACGAGATGGCGCTAGAGTAACGCGCGTCGTCTGGGTCTGTCGGCGGCGGCTATGTGAATCGCGCCCACGCGTCACCCACACGCTGGCTCTCGCGATCTCCGGATTAGCGAGGCAGTCGCGCCCCACTTTGCTTCGTCTCCAATGTGCCGCACGAGACCGATTGTACACGCCAGTCAATATATCGCGAAATGAAAACACGCATAGAGCTGCGCTCAAATTTCCCATTAAGCAATATCGTAATCGCCGGTGAATTCTTTAACTGCACTATCTCCTGGATTGGCCTAAGTTATTGGTGGGATAGCTAGATAAGCGGAAAGAAAACTGGTCTGACAATGCCAAAAAGTGTGATTCGAATTAAAACGACACGAAAGAAATTCATCTGAGACACTTACGACCGCTTAGATGCGGAAATGCGAAATCATTATAATCGCTTAGGTGAAATGTTTTTGACGTTTTCGACATGCATTAAAGTACTTTCTGCTGAATCGGTGTGTGTGTGTTTGCGTATACGTTGGGCACAGGCTGGAAACATTCGGACCATTTTGCTACAGAACGATGAATGGTAGGTCTGTCGTGAATGTGTCGCCTTCTTTGGTGTTCGCTTGCTTCGTCTTCGGAGGCGTGCTTCAGTAGGCAACCACGTTTCACAGCTGCCACTGAGGTAGACGCTTCGGAGCGCATCGCAGTAGACACAGCACCGATGAAATCCGAAGAGCATGTGACACGTGGGCGGCAGTGACGGAGGCAGTGATGTGACGAGTGCAATGACGCGCGCACTACAGGCACAACTTAGGTCAACCATAACCATGGCGCCATCGCGGCGTTGGGGAAGCGTGCTCGTGTCGCACCCCGGAGGCCCGGGTTAAATTCCCACCCAGACCAAAATTTACCTAATTTTCTTTTCGAAGGCATTCACTTACTTGTTCACAGAAACCTGCCTGACAAATTTGACGTCAATCCGAGCGTTCTTTGACGTGTTTTTGCTCTTCGCGCCGTCGGCCATTTTTGGTACGATCTCTCGGTCACGCCGCCGACGAGAACGCGGTATTTTCGCGTAATGCGGCATATAATGCTTTCGCATTAAAGCTAACTTAGACATCCACCCGTTCGTAGCAATTGCTACAAAGGAAACCCATACGGGTCCCTCGAAAGAAAAGCCTCAGAGTTGAAGAAAAATTCGTCCTGGTCCGGGACTCGAACCCGGGACCGCCACCTTTCCGGGGCAGCCGCTCTACCATCTGAGCTAACCAGGCGGCTAGCAGATGGCAGGGCGAAGTCGAATTTGTCGACAACACACGAAGCAAAGGCAAGTGTTTGACGTAGTAGTTCTGCGGAAACCCGCGGAAAACGTTCTGCGTAAAACCTTCTCTCTGCGGAGAGAAGTAATTAAAGTAATTACTTCTCTCCACCTTGCGTCCACCTTGCGGGTTTCCGCAGAACTACTACGTCAGATAAAGCTAACTTCGGTCCGAAGGCATGCTTTCCCCGATCTGACATTAATTCCGCTTTACCACATACGAGCAAGACGCGCTCGCTGTATAGATATCGGAAACCTCATAGACGCTGTCACCATTTCAACGGGCTTGTCAAATCAGATTGTACGCGAATAGCGTACTACATTCTCGAACCTCCCCGACGCCAGCACCACCGACTGCTCCGGAATGTAATGATGAAGCGCGTGCGAATAGCGGACAGACTTGAGCAGACGCGTGATTCGATTCGACAAACCCCGATTGTGCTTACCACTGCTCTATATGAGCGCATACATTTGCAGTTGCGTGCACGTGCCTCTTGGTTATATATGCATGTACAGTCGGCTGCAAAAGCTCCCGGTGCACGAGACTCGCAAAAAGGCTGAATTTCCAAGAATCCTGGGCACCTGAACTTTTGCGGCCGACTGTACGAGAGTACATCACAAAACTTAGACGGAGGGAGAGCCATCGCCATATATAGTTCAACTGGTAGACCATCGCAAGCGTCATGCGGAGGTTGTGGGTGCGGCTGCCAGCGGCGGCAAAATTATATTTTCTTACGTTTTCGATTACCTTCCTTGACATTAAGAATATGAAGTTTATCGTAAATTGATGCTCCAGCTGTATCTATTCATACAATTCAACAAATAAAACAAAGAAACTATTTTCCTGTACGCTTTCGTTGTCCACTTGACATGTTTGTTGCTAAATATCGAGCCCCTTGCTTCACCTTATCCTTCTCCCTCACTATACCATGAATGATTGTTCTTATGGAAACAGATTCTAGCGAGAGATAAAAAGGAGGCAGGTGGAAGTGGAAGGATTTAGCCAATGCGAGGATGTTTAATTCACTACTTGTTCCATCAGCGAGGCGGACACTAGATGGGCGAGTACATAGCGGTCGCAATCCGTTCGCAAAATAACTGAAATTGGTGAGTTGTTCGCTAATTTTAAGGCCCACGTTGCAATGACAGTATTTCAGCGGGCCGCCGTAGGAGCCTATATAGATATAGTTGCGCGATTTGAAAACCGTAATCCACCATTGAGATATTAACTGACTAAAATTTACCTTTCCCACTATGATTCCAAGACTGTATGCAAAGATATATATACCGCACGTTATTCTTTCGTATTTTTTCCTTTTTTTTCCTTGATTTTTTTTTTAAATTCGTACATATCTTTTTAAAATCGCACGGAGCTATTCGGCCTGTTCAGGGCCACGATTTCGTTGCGAGGCCGTTTCCAACACGAATGCCTTTTTGCGCTCCGTCCGTGATTAGAGCGACGCTCCACCCGAGTCATCAATGGGACCAGCCGGTCGTGCGGTGGATGAGCAGAATCGAGCGGGAGGCGTCGCTACAAAATAGAGGCCCAGTTGCATTAACTGAAGAGGAGGACATTGCTTGCACCAAAAAATCGCAATGTCCACATGAGCTCATTAAGATGTTCACCAACGTGTTAATTATTCACCCAGGACAGATGCTTAAGCTGCAGAATTGAAGCCGAGCAGCAGTGAAGTAATGTTTGGTTAGAAATATTACGACCAGCACCACTTTCGTGATATCCGTCCTTCAATTGTGCTAAGAAATATACCGGCGCTCCAATACACAGTTTCGCAAATACTTCGTCTTTCTAGCAGTTCGGGACGGTCTTAAGCGGCACTTAAGGCAGAGAGTTGGGCTAGTTGGAATTTAGACAAAGACAAGTTCCAGCGCGTAAGAAAATTGAAAATAGCTGCAGAGACAGACGGAACAAAGCATTAAGATCTATCATCGATCCTTCTAGCTTCTGCGCCTCTTTTCGTTTTTCTTAAGCGCTGAACAAACACCATAGTATATATATATATATATATATATATATATAAGCTCATTTTCGCGACAGATATGTTGAAAGTCGTGCAAGCTTTAGGGTTTCTGTTAAGGAGATATGCCGTCACTATAGACTGCTCAGCTTCAATTTCGCATTAGTTGTAACATATGTCATAAAGCAAATAATTAAAATTAATTATTCAAGCTTTCTAACCATTTCAGTGACGTTTTTTTTCCCCAAGATATTGTAAGCTGAACACGAGCGTTATTTTCAGTGGTGCAGAAATGAAAAAAGAAAAATGACATAGATAATGGCAAATGCTCTCTTGGAGTGGTCCTCATATTTCTTGTTTAGGCCGAGCATGGCGGTAAGTGCTCCGTGAGTGCTTTCAGCTGCAATCTGAACGATATCCACTTGTGGTATTCTCAGCAGAAAACAAAAGCATAATATTTTCGTCATCACACTGCTCGACAGCAATTCCGCAGGACTGTTTGCGTTGAGTCTTGATGTCGCGCCGTAAGGCGAGGGCTCTACATTTCAAAGGAAAAAGTCGGGCGACGCTTTGAACGATCTTTCGCATTACAGTCAATAATCTTCAATTGGCTCTCCTTGCCTACGCGCGTGACACCCCGGCTCAAAGCGCACAGGCATCTTTTTATTTGATGCTGCTGCTGCAGGAGCAACTGACGACGAAACTGACGCGCGAACTGGCTTACTCAATAAGCGCGCATCGAAAGGGATACTCCTGAAGGTAATCGATCGAACGAGAATACAGCTTCACTGTGAATACACAAGTGTCGCGACTTAAAAGAAGCGGCGAGGAACTTTATTAGTGTTGACAAGAGCCAAGAGCTAGAAGTAAAAAGAAAAAAAAAGAACCACGCCGCCATTCCAGTACGTGCGCAGGGACCGCTCTCAGAAAAATAAATTTAAAAACTCATAAGTTATCCAAGAAGAGTCCACCAAACGGTATCACCGACGGCCAGCGGCAGCGGCAGCAGCAGCAGACAAGAGATGTACGTATGCCGCAATATCCCCTTGAGAGATTGGGTCTCCTTCAAGGGCATGGAGGACAGTATTCCCGATGACATCTCACAGCGGTGCTATACTGCGAAATGGCGCCATGCATGGACCATCTGTGCTCACGCCGAATGCGCGACGAAAACTATAAGTTGTCTGAACAAATACGCAAGTAGTTAAACCCCTATCTGCCTGCATGCAAGAAAATATATATGGATGCATTGTATGTTGGAGAAGAAGGAACCGTCACTTGTGACTAAAAAAAAATTATGGGGTTTCACGTGCCAAAACCACTTCTTTATTATGAGGCACGCCGTAGCGGAGGACTCTGGAAATTTCTACCACCTGGGGTTCTTTAACGTGCACCTAAATCTAAGTACACGGGTGTTTTCGCCCCATCGAAATGCGGCCGCCGTGGCCGGGATTCGATCCCGCGACCTCGTGCTCAGCAGCCTTACACCATAGTCACTGAGCAACCACGGCGGGTTACTTGTGACTGCTGATTCGGCGATAGAGGATGTCGTAACACGGCTTCTTTTACCGCTTCTTAGAGACGCATTATAATGCACGAGGCGTCATGCATTCAGGTAAGCCGCCGGAGTTCACTGCAGCCAACAACTGACGACACGGAAAGAAGCTGCCAAAAACGTCTATGTACTTTCGTAAGGGTGAGCTACATCTCAAAACATCTAAAACGCGAAGGTTGTGGGATCGTTCCCCACCTGCGGCAAGTTGTTTTTTCATCCACTTTCATTTCCATTAATTCATCCTTTCTTTATTTCATTTATTAAGCACAAGTAATCTCCCCTTGGTGTCAGTGTTTGTTGGCCTTCTTATGATATGACAAATAAAAATCGGGCAAATCTGTGAACCCCCTTTCTTCTCGTTTATCTCAAAAACCAGATACCCCGGGATTCGTTGTCATAACCTACTACTGGAATGACGAAGACGACAGCCCCCGTTTGCTCGCGCACCCCCATCGCCACTGGCGTGGCGGCCGCAAGTTTCCCACACGAGCTCGTCACTTGAGGCTGCCTCCAATTACTACCACTCAGTATAGAGCGCCCGCGCTGCCCGCTACGTCAAGAGGTAACATACGCTGTTGCGGCCGCACTCAATAGCCGGCGTGTTCGCTCCCATGCATCACCTGTAGTAGTGTTTTACGACCGGACATTATACTAGTCCACTAACCCGTGGAGCTAAAAACCTGGGGTGCAATTTATACCTCAAGGTTTAGTTCCGTGGTTTAGTGGACTACTAGACTGCGTAAACAAGAATATTGATAAGGAGCTAAAGGCCGCGGAAAGAGCGGCATAGAGCAAACTATGGTAGGTGCAACGTTAAAGGGACACTAAAGGCTACCAGAAACTCAACTTAAAGTGGTAGAGCAATGTTCTAGAACGTCTAAGGCGTCAATATAATCGCGAACAGAGCTTTAGTAACCGAGAAATTAAGGTAAATGCATGACACGATTTGAGACCCCCCAGCGACATTCCGGTACTAGCCCGATGACGAAAGCACTCCTCATAATTTGTGTTACTAATACTCAACTACTCGTATTAAAAATATAATTTCATTCGATTATAAGACGGAAAAAAATGCTACTTGTCTACGTCTATTCGATTCAAAGAAAAAATAACATTTTGACGTTACCCTTGAGTAGTATGGGTGATCGAACGGTTTCGTTTTCGCTCGACTCTGCGCGCTCGACTCTGCGCCGCGCACGCTTTGGAGTTTCAGTAGTTTCGTGATCGCGTCGTGCTGTGAGGGTTCTGCTGGCTCGCGAAACTTTCATTTGGAACAAGCAGCGAGAATGCCACGTCCATGTGATGTCGTGGGAAGCCCTCGTTGCTTTCCCGCTCCGGAGAGCCGGTGTCGAGGCCACCGTCGTAGTACGCAACAACGCCGGCAGTGCGAGCCTCAGTAGCGGGTCGCGCTCACCGGTGCTCAAATCGCTGAAGTTGAGCCCACCATGGCGAGCCAATCTGTCGGTGTCAGGGTCCATGGCGACGTGCGTCGAAGTTTGCGTCATAGAATGAAGTACCAGCTTATGGGCCTCTTGCGCTGGAGTTTGAGGTATAGTAGCGGCGCCTGGTGGCGGTGCGGGAAACGACATCTCGGTCGTGCCTGCTTGGGTCGTATTGAGCCCTGGCTGTGGCGAAGCACGTTTCTAGGCTTTGCGTCGATTCGATTCGAGTTTTGCGTCGATTCGCACTTTTTTATGCCCTGTTGCGAGTGCGAAAAGGCTCGTCACTTCTCACAGACCACGCCGACCACGCTGCGAGCTCGCCGCAGCCTATAGTTTAACGAAAACGGACTCTCCGTGTGCCGTGGGACGTAATGTGGGACGTAATTCGTTTCTCCTTCCGCTAGCCACCATACTCCCGCTTTCGCTCTGCTGTCGGCTCTGTCTTGGCTCTGTTTCTGGCCGCGCGTTTGCGTTTTGCGCGGAAAAGCCGTAGCGCCGTCTGCGGACGCCGTTCTACTCACCGATGGCGCAACGTCACTATGAGACCATGATGTCAGTGCTCCTCGATCGGAGGGCGGGCGATTTGAACTGCGCTAGAGGTACGCGGACACTTCAGAACGCATTTTCTCTTAAAATAAGTCTCTCCTTGGCACGAAACAAGCGTTTCGAGGTTTCTGTGATGGTATATCAACAGTCCACGTTGACTTAATAGTAACCTTTAGTGTCCCTTTAAGGGACATACGTATACGTAGCGGTTTGGGATATTGGCATTGCACAATTTGGTGCAAGCGGACGAAGCTCTGCGTGCGTGCACGTCTCTCCCTTTTCTCCTCGTCTTTCGTGCGCTATAACACCTCGCGTTAAGAGACAAGAAAAAGGCAGAGTGAATTAGAGGGACGCCAAGGCGCCGCTCCGGTGGCCCGGCCAGCATGCCCCGAACTGCGTTTCTTCGTCTTTGTCCATCAGCCAAGGTGCCAAGGATTCCGTCCGCTCTCACAGCACATAGCGCTGAATCCCCAGAGAGGTGTGTAGTGAAGACTAAGGAGAACAAGTGGAGTTGACTGCTGTGGCAAAGCAGTAGAGGTGTTGTGATGAGATTAGGAAATTTGCTAGTATATAGGACGGAGTCGGATGACGGAAACACACAGGTGCTTAGAGATCGATGGGAGAGACTCCCGTCCGGCACTGAAAATCAAATAGGCTGATGTTGACGAAGATGATAGGGCGGAACTTTTCCACTTCTTGAAGTAGCCTTTCAGAACACTTGAAATTCTTTCCCCTAACCGTGCTGCCCCGTGCTAAGCCATGGCACAACAAAATCGCTTCCGCTGGCTGGAAATCCCTTTCACGAAGGGATTTATCGCGTGGCCCGATGGTATGCTAGCTGTGGGCCTCTGTAGGTAGTTCTGGAGATGCACTCGCGGTAGCACCCCTCCTCTTTATTTTTAAGACGAAAGAGCCAGAAGAAAAAAACTCACATGAATGCAAGCACTTCATTTCTTTTTGAATGTCGAGTTCCTGCGTTCGAGCCATTGTAGCGGTGAAGTAGATTAAAAAAAATCAGTGACGATTACGATACTCTCTAATGCGAAATTTGAGCGCAGCTCTATATGTGTTTTCATTTCGCGATATATCGGCTGGCGCGGACAATCTGTCTCGTGCGGCACGTTGCAAACGGTGCGAAGTGTTGCGCGGCTGCCTCGCTAATCGGGAGATCGCGAAAGGCAGCGCATGGACGACGCGTGGGCGCGGTTCACGGCAGCCGCCGCGGACATACCTCCGCTCATGCAGCGCTTTGTTTCCATGTATAGTATTGGTGGCGTCATCGGTGAACAGACGACGCGCCCTACTCTGGCGCCGTTTCATAACCATCGGCACCGCAGGGACCCTCTTGCGCAGCACTACGATTTTCTTCTCATGCCTTTGCCGTACCCTCCTCCTCCGCTTTCCTCCTCGCGCTCTCTTCACTATCGCAGTCTTTCATTCCCCGCGGCGCTCCTCGTTTGCTCTTTCATCGTTCGGTGTGCTCGTTCGCTCGGTTACGAGGGGGACTCCAACGTTCACCGCAGGGTACGGGCGTCTAAGAGCCGCGCTCTAAAATTGCACCATTACAAATGTAACCGCTCCTGTGCCCTCAATATCGTGCGAGGCTGTTACGGTGCCCGCCTCTCGGCGCCTTCTTTTCTCTCACTCTCATTAGATCAATCAACAGGCTCGCAGGAAATGAAGTGTAGTTTGTTACGGAACACCGAGAGCCGCAAAAAGAGCTCCGTGTTAAGTTACCGCGCAAGATAGAAAACGGTGGCGATCGTGAGCAGTTACTAAAGCGAAGCTTTCTTTGCCTCTTCTCCCGACTTTCCAGGCGCTGTGATGGTCTTGCCGCGCATCCCAGCCGGCGCCGCCGCGTGCCAGCATGCGTAGTTTGTGCGTAAGGCACGTGCTGTGCTCGCTTTCATATGCAACAGAAACGCAGTTGCTGGGCTGTGGAAGTCGCGTGCTGGGCTGTGATAGCGTAAACATTACAATCGTCCATAGCCTGAAGAGAGCGATTGGAGCTGGCGTCTCAACAGCGCGCTGGTCATGTATGCAAAGAAGCACGTAAACACGCGCCAGAGAAAATGGCTCCTAGCGTTGCGCGGTACAGGAGTGTCTTCGCTACGCAGCGAAACGTGGTGCAGACCACGAATGTATGTGTACCCAATGTATACATACAATTTTATAAAAATTAATTGAATTACGTAAAGCCCCTTAATTCATATAAAGGTGAACACTTGTGCCACGATGCGATGTACCATGTGAGGCAATGATAATGCTCAACTCTCAAGAGATTAGGAACAATGACGCGCAACAACGCCTCAAGCAAACATGTCTTCCTGTTGTAAGATTCGTCGGACGATCTCACCGCTGCCACCATTTGTTAGAGTTGTCGGACGATCTACGAGCTGTAGGCCGATCTCACCGCTGCCATTCAGATGTAAGATTTGGCAGTCGTAGCTGTAGGAAGGAGCTTGACTCTTCGTCGGGACTTAGGAGAGCAGAATTTATTTACACGTTATTTACAGTTGAACATGAGATACATCGACAGTCTAACGTGACTCCCAAATGGAGCCCGCAAGACGAGCATACAGCAAACAGCTTACGAGCACACAGCTCACGAGTACATTGACGAGCACACAGCTCACGAGTACATTTCGAGCACGACAACGAGCACACACTAGCAGCCGACAATCGCTGCTTATATGCACTCCGCTCGACGTCATAGTTCGACGTCATTGTAGATGACCCGCCCTTTTGGAGGAGGCGGGCTCTCGACTTGGAGGAGGATGAGGGCTCACACACACGCACGCACACACATGTTCACGGTCCGAAATAGACACCACACGAATTTCGTAGAACTCGGAGCCGTTCCGGGTAGCGCGCCCGAGTAGCACATTGTCTTGCGTCTTGGTCGGCGCGTGGGAAGGAGCCTTCGTCGGCTTTCCCGCGGCAACTCCCCCACCCGTAGCAGATCAGGTCCGCGTTGTCGTGTTGCGCACAAAGCCTGCTTCGTCGAACTCCTTCAGTCACAACGGCGACGAGACTAGAGCGTAACGGTGGCGGTTTCAGCCCAAAGCCTGCTTCGTCTAACGCATCTAGCTGAAGCAACGGAGAGTGGAGGATGCGCGCATTGTTCCTGACACAAAGTCGACTTAGTCACGCCGTGGCTAGAGGTTGGCGGTGGCGTTCCAAGATGAGGTTGCCACCGCTGGCGTAAATGGCTGGCAAACTTGCACTGCAGCTTGCCGTTCTTAACACTGTGTGTTCTATGGACTATACGCAGAAAAACAACAGTGGTGCACGCAAGGTAGCGTTTAACATGAACTCACCAATCCCGTACTGGAGTAAACGCTGAAGAAATTGCACATTCGCCGCCAACATCACCGCTTATTATCGTCAATCAAAGCAAACAGCATACAAAGCTTCGCTTACATCGATTTCCACAGCGCGTGGGATCCGCATATTCTTTCGCTAGCCGGCCATAATTTGTTACGTTCGAAATTACTTCAACCGATACTGTCGGTCTTAGCCTGTCTGTGTATTAGGCGCCTGTCAAAAACAATTGTATTTAAAGGACGCGACAACCACCCTAAACATGCTAAGGCATTTTGACGGAAATGCTAAACTAGTATAATTCGGTATAACTTAGTAAAACTTGTGGGGAAAGACGGGGAATGCGGGAGATGGAAATTCAAGATCGACAAGTGGACTTGTCTTCTTCAAGGCGACGTACGCTTTCCTCGCCACAGTATATATATATATATATATATATATATATAATTACATAAGTATAACTTATGTAATTTAGCACGGTACACAGTAGACATAGTTAAATTAATGAAGCGATGGGGTGGAGTATATAAGAATTAAAAAAAATATGGCATGGAGTACAGGATCGCATTCGATCCGGGGCTCAATATTTTCGGCTCGATTCTCCATCCAGGCTACTACATTCAGCTGGCTTGGAGTAATGCGTGATTCCGGCACGAGGCCTGCCGAGATCCTGTGAGTCTATAGAACCCCCCCGCCCCCCCCCCCCCCCCCTCAAAGAAGGCCTACATCTGACAAAAAACATTCCTTCGCCAGATCAGGAATTGTACACCATGGAGCAGTCACTAATTGGCACTTGAATCCAGCGATAAACATTTGGCACTCAGTCGCCAACAGCTTCAGAGCGCCTGACCCAGGCGGCGGAAGCAGAGAGTGCTAATCGGACAGGCCGCCGCTGGGAATATTCAACACGAAAACCTATCGAGTGAAGCTGTAGCTTAGCGGGGCTCTTTGCGTTAGGTAGGGTAAGGTATTACTATAGCGTAGGTTATTTAGTAAAGTACAGGGTAATCCTTGACTTGAAGCGAAAGAGCTGCCGGGAAAAAAAGCAAGCCAACTTTTATTCCAGATACCACAACAGAAGTCGGCGGTGTACCAAGATAGAAAACAGGCAAACTCTCCTATAAGCAACAGAGATGACCTTATAAAGAAGCGTCAGACCATGGAAGTTTCAAACCCTATTCGAAGTGGCTCAACTATCGCAATTCATTAACATTCGAGAAATCAGAAGAAGGCTTGCAAATGTTAGGACCAAGAGACCAGTCTCGTCCACGGAATTAGACGTGTATAGTTGCACAAAAGATGACAAGCAGCGATTGATCCCAAAGTATAACACATGTGTTATAAGACAGTGTAGTGCAGGGCTCTGAAATAATTTTGACCACCCGAAGTTCTTTAAGCACGCACCTAGAGCTATATTACACGAATATTTTTTGCACCTGCCACTACAGGAATGCGGTCGCCGCGACTGGAAATCTAACCAGCGACCTCGTACTTAGCAGCAGAACGTCATAGACACTACGTCACCGCGGCGCCTCCCCGTAGATGTGGAACCTTAGATGAAGTTAGGAAGGCTTTGCAAAGTAGTTTCAGGGGAAACGATCGGCAGTTGACGATGGAATAACGCTTGACCTGATGAAAGACGGCTGTGGTATTGTACTGGAAAAGCTTGCAATCCTTCGCATGCAATTGTAAAGTTATAAAAAGTCTAATTTTTCACAGCACTGTCTGTACAACAGAGCAGAACAGAACAGAATGGAAGCAACACTCCATCAACACACAGAAAAAGCTGGCTCTTAGAAAAGGTTATTGAACAACAGATCACACTCGTGTAATCTGGTTGCTGTGATGTGTGTGAAAGATAACCAGCCCCTCACGGGAGCGCGTTCAATCCAGTAGAGATACCAGCAACACAGGTATTTTGCAGTCAATGCGTGGAGGTAGAATACGTGAATGCCCCAGGTAATGTATCAGAAATTCCAGAGCTACCATAATTTTTCACAAAAAAACGTGTGAAAATACTAGATAAGACGGCCTGCGCGGCAAAGAAAGACAATCCCTCCGTTTTTATTCGCTGCGTGCTTGCATGAAAAATACGAGTCGCTAGATGAGAAGCTTCAGGTAATCAGATCAACAGAGAATAACTCCGCAGCCTCCTCTTCGAAGATCACATTGTTCTGTTCAGCAACCCTGGATGTGACTTAGAAGAAGCTGTTAAGGACCTGAAACAGCAAGGTCTAATGATATTAGCCTACTAGCACACATAAAAAAACAAGGACAGTACAATACATAAATACAAAGCGCTTTGCCTGCGTCTATTGTACTTTTATTGCGCTTGTAGGCTAATATTGAACAAGCCCAAATTTATATTCTTTCAAGTTTAACTTTTTAGGTATATATAAAACTATATCTTTAAAGATAATAATAAGCCGAAAATATGTTTAATAATAGTGGCAAGAAAACGAAAGGCTATACTTGGCAGCCCGCCTCTTGAAGCAGTAATGAATACGTTCTTCTAGGCAAAGTAGTCACAAGAGACCCGGATCGCGACAAATAAATCTGCAGAAGAGTAGAAGTGGGCTAGAGCGCACACGCCAGGCCGCCCAAAATAATGAGCATTAGCCCACCGATATCCAGGAAAAGAAAATGACATAGTCACTGCATTCTGCCAGTACTAACCTATGGGGCCGACACTTGAAGGATAGTAAGGAACTTGAAAGGGGCTCAAGGATCGCGTAAATAGCGAGACGGAATGGGAAATGATAGGCGCAACCTTAAAGCAGTACTGACATAATGTTTCCGACTTGTCTTTTTATTGTGATAGCAATTACATGGTTTCCAACCATGGTCTTACATGGTCTTACATGGTCTTACAACGGCGAATTTTCGCCGTTGTCGTCGCCGTAAGGTTCCGTATTAAATCCAAGTGCGATAAGATCCTATTGATCCTTTTCGGGGAGCTCTAGAGGAACGAGATGGCGCTTTCGGCGGCGCGCCACACGTTGCCTCAGCGAAAGCGCACGAATACGAAATGCATTACCGCTTCTGCCCTGCTATGTGCAACTGGGTGTTCGCTAACGCACTGTGCTCCATTCCTGCTGCAAAAATGTGGAGCGGTAGAGTAAATACGTGTGCAGTACTCAGCTTCAAAAATAGTGAATGTCATAGCAAGGAATGGAATGAATTTGTGTAGCCAAGTTCACGGACCGCTGCTACAGCTGTCCGTGTTACCAGCGCTTCTAGGCGTGCGGCTTTCCTCGATTGATGAAGAAATTTGACCATCCGCCAGTGCTGTATCGCTAACATTTAAAGAGAGAGCTTCAGTCTGGAACGTCAGCAAGAGTGAGCACCACTCGTTACACAGTGACAAAAGGAGTAGCGTCGCTTCTGGTATCGTAAGTTTCTCGAACGTCACCTACATACGTCCACCCCAACTCACACGCAAACGTACACCCACTCTATCGCCAACTTATCAACAATAAGTTAATGGGCGCACACAATTGAATCAATGCGTCAGAGCAGGTGACGGCGACTACACCGACAGCACACCGATGTTCGAAGCTGAACATTTCGTGACGGTCCACAAAGTAAGAGAGTGACTATAGCGATAATACGTCTTTGCTATCAGCTATATATTATGAAGTACAGAACAACTAAATGTTACCAAGAACTTATACCCTGCAAGAACAAATCTATCGCAACTGAGCACACCCGCGAGCGACTAAGCAGAAAATAAGCATATCATTGGTTTGTAGCGCGAAGTAACGCAACGAAGAGTTCTAATCTTCGTCTGCGTCACTTCGCGCTACAAAACAATAATATGTTACCGTACCAACTCGCCAAACCGTCCATCCTCTTGCAGAAAATAATCAGATAGCGACCGCACCGAGGAGCATTACCGAGTCGGAAACATGACAAGCCGCGGGTTTAAAGTGTTTGCCAAATAAATAACGAAGAGCGAAACACACTTATCCTGATTTAATTCGTAAGTGGAAAGTTTGGACACCTCGGAATACATTTCTAGCATCGCGTTTGGCACAAGCACCACGTACGCTGCTCGCGCCATTTCGAAAAGGCGTAATGAGCTCCGAGAGCGCTTACATTTCTGAGAAAATGAAACTTTTTTTGTGTGTGTTAGGTAACTAAGCATATTACATAAATCATCTAGATCTGTGTCACTTGCTCACGAAGTTGAATGTTATTGTTGAGAAATAACGAAGAAACGAATATGTGATATAAATCACTGGAAAACAGGCTTCCGACTTTATTTTCCTCAAGCCTTCGAATACACGCTAAGTGCCTCGAGCGGCCAGTCGTCATCATCATCATCATCATCATCATCATCATCATCATCATCATCAGCCTGGTTACGCCCACTGCAGGGCAAAGGCCTCTACCATACTTCTCCAACAACACCTGTCATGTACTGATTGTGGCCATGTCCCTGCAAACTTCTTAATCTCATCCGCCCACCTAACAACTTTCTGCCGCCCCCTGCTACGCTTCCCTTCCCTTGGAATCCAGTCCGCAACCCTTAATCACCATCGGCTATCTTCCCTCATTAAATGAGTAGCCTTTACGGAAACCTGCCTGGTCCTTTGGTTGACAGAAGCTATAAGGTGTTCCTGATTCTATTTTTGATTACCTTAGTAAATACTTTGTAGGCAACGGACAGTAAGCTGATCGGTCTATAATTTTTCAAGTCTTTGGCGTCCCCTTTCTTATGGATTAGGATTATGTTAGCGTTTTTCCAAGATTCCGGTACGCTCGAAGTCATGAAGCATTGTATATACATCGTGGCCAGTTTTTCTAGAACAATCTGCCCACCATCCTTCAACAAATCTGCTGTTACCTGATCCTCCCCAGCTGACTTCTCCCTTTGCATAGCTCCAAAGGCTTTCTTTACTTCTTCAGGCGTTACTTGGGGAATTTCAAATTCCTCTAGGCTATTCTCTCTTCGATTATCGTCGTGGGTGCCACTGGTACTGTACAAATATCTATAGAACTCCTCAGCCACTTGGAACTATCTCATCCATATTAGTAATGATATTGCCGGCTTTGTCTCTTAACGCATACATCTGATTCTTGCCTATTCCTAGTTTCTTCTTCACTGCTTTTAGGCTTCCTCCGTTCCTGAGAGCATGTTCAATTCTATCCATATTATAGTTTCTGATGTCCGCTGTCTTACGCTTGTTGATTAATTTGGAAAGTTCTGCCAGTTCTATTCTAGCTGTAGGGTTAGAGGCTTTCATACATTGGCGTTTCTTGATCAGATCTTTCGTCTCCTGCGATAGCTTACTGGCATCCTGTCTAACGGAGTTACCCCCGACTTCTATTGCGCACTCCTTAATGATGCCCATAAGATTGTCGTTCATATCTTCAACACTAAGGTCCTCTTCCTGAGTTAAGGCCGAATACCTGTTCTGTAGCTTGATCCGGGATTCCTCTAGTTTCCCTCTTACCGCTAACTCATTGATTGGCTTCTTGTGTACCAGCTTCTTCCGTTCCCTCCTCAAGTCTAGGCTAATTCGAGTTCTTACCATCCTATGGTCACTGCAGTGCACCTTGCCGAGCACGTCCACATCTTGTATGATGCCAGGGTTAGCGCAGAGTATGAAGTCTATTTCATTTCTAGTCTCGCCATTCGGGCTCCTCCACGTCCACTTTCGGCTATCCCGCTTGCGGAAGAAGGTATTCATTACCCGCATATTATTCTGTTCTGCAAACTCTGCTAATAATTCTCCCCTGCTATTCCACTCCACTATGCTATGCTCCAGTCCATTCCACTATGCCACTCTCTCGTTAATGCTATAGAATTCCTGTATGTTACCAGCTATGTTCTTATTAAACAGGAATCCGACTCCTAGTTCTCGTCTCTCCGCTAAGCCCCGGTAGCACAGGATGTGCCCGCTTTTTAGCACTGTATATGCTTCTTTCGTCCTCCTAACTTCACTGAGCGCTTTTATATCCCATTTACTGCCCTCTAATTCCTCCAATAGCACTGCTAGACTCGCCTCACTAGATAACGTTCTAACGTTAAACGTTGCCAGGTTCAGATTTCAATGGCGGCCTTCCGATGGCAACGCGACAATTTTGCGTGTATTCGCGGGCATCTATCACGCTCGGAAAAATACTTTTGTGTAGCACGTATTGAGCAACAGAAGAGCTGTATCGGGAGTTTTTGATGTTTTTCTACAATTTTCTCACTGACACGTTTCATGTAATTTCAATATTTGAGAAGTTGATGAATTATTTAGACTAACTATGTCATTAGGCGGAAAGCAAAAAAATTATCTGATTATCTCCAAATGACGGCAAACAACAGTACCTTGGTTCTCTCCAGCTACGTGGTATTTGCATACTTTTAATCTTGGCGCATAATAGTTGGGACACCCTGTATATGGCGCTGGCAGTGCCTAGAATGAATTTTCGTAATTGATTTTGATCAATAACGGCTTCTACGAGCAAAAATTTTAATTTAGAAGATTTTTCGTACATGAAATCTTCATGTACGATATTCAACGTACAGACCTATATATAATATATACTGTACGCCAGGCCTCGGCGCGGATATAGAAGACGGCAATGGCGCTTTGCTCATCTTTCTGCGAGCCGAACGCTAATGGTTCTATGTAACGTCAAATTAGCTGTCGTGGAAATCTTCGCAGCCTCCAAAGTCTCACGGGCTACTTTAAACACAGAGCATTCAGGGTAAAACCAGCTGCGGCTGTACGTCACTGTGCCTCCAACCTCATATCTCTTTCTCTTTTCAGCATTTTTTTTTTTCGCTGCGCACTATTCCGGTAAAATTGGTGCTTTTGCGGCTCTGGACTAACGGATGTGGAAAAGATACTTTACCTACCAATAATAATAATAATAATAATAATAATAATAATAATAATAATAATAATAATAATAATAATAATAATAATAATAATAATAATCTCGGTACGTTCTCGACGCTACCAGACGTCGAATAAAGCGCCTCCTCCATAAAAGACGGATGCTCCTACTGGGCTACTGTATAATGTCCCTGACAGGGGAAAAAGGCTACGGCACGCACGGTGTTGGCCCTGTCGCATCTTGCTTGGAGCCATCACCCCGACGGCGAAAACAATAAAGCTTATTTTCTCAATGTGCCCTGGATTTATGTGTCAAGTGGTTGATGTACATACTTAGCCAAATGTATACGGGCCACTCCTTACCTTCACAATTTGTGCTGCTCGGTTGCGCGGTACGGCTTCCGCGCTCCTACCACTGATGGCCTCTCGATGGGGAGTGCGAGAGTTCTGATCAATCTCCAGGTCGCTGGAATTTGTGACATATGCAGGAATGGGACGCCCCCAATTAGAATGTGCGTCATCCGTTTGGGATCCTCATCAGATCACATTAATTAACGAAATCGAACCAGTGCAAAATCGCTCTGTTCGTTTCATCTTAGCTAACTACGATCGCACTGCTAGTGTTACATTAATGAAGAGTACACTTCAAATCACATTATTAGCTATTCGCAGAAAGGAATCACGCATTTCCCTTTTTCATAAAATCTACTACCACAACGCATCTCTTCGCCCTCTTCGGATCCACCCTGCGCCTTATTATTCGGTTCGTTGTGATCACGTACGTAAAGTTAACGTACCCCGTCATAATACCGTCGCGTGCTCACAATCGTTCCTTCCTAGGACTTCAATCGACTGGAATAATCTACCTACATCATTAGTAAGCATCAGTGACCCCACTCTTTTTAAGAATGCACTATTCAACATAAAATAATGTATGGTGGCAAATGGCATAATTACGTACTTATTCGTGAACATTGTCTGCTTGCTAAAGTGTACTCTTTCTGTATTTTCATATTTATGTAAGTATCTGTTTTGGTTGTTATGAATGCATTACTAGTTCTTTTATATCGCTTTTGTCCCCTTCACTGCGAATTCCTAGAACTAATCCTGTATTTTTTACTCTTGGAATGTGTTCTCGCCCCTCCCCTCTGCAATGTACAACTATGTACCTTGAGGGTATCACAAATAAATAAATAAATAAATAAATTGCGCCTTTTTGATACAAACGCAAGTTCCTGCGCAAAACAGAGAAAATTAACGAAAATTGCGCCACGCTGCGCCAGAACCGCTTCGCCGTGTGTGCTCCGGCAGCGGCTGCGAACAGCGAGCGGATTCGTTCTCCGTAGAGTGCAGCCGTTCCCAGGCATGCCGCACAGCGGGCGACGGCGCCTCCTGCACAGAATTTTCGCGCCTACAATACCGGACTTTTCGGCGCTTCCGGCAAGTCCGGTGCGCGCGCAGAGGCCCCCAAATCCTGTGCTGACATTACCAACTTCTACAAGGAGACGAGACGCGTGTACCCGCCTCCCCACCCCGACCTCGAACGAGCGCAAGCCACCATGCTTCGCAGACTGCAGACCGATTCAATTCTCAGTCATTCTAGGCTTTATTTAATCACTGGCGGGGATTACGATCCCATCTGTACTAAGTGCGACCATGGAGTGTTCGCCACTCGGGCACACATTCTCTGGGGATGCGAGGGTAACCCTCCCCCACGATCATTACTGCCAGCTCCCTCCGAGGAGGATTGGAACCAGCTGCTGACAAGAGCAGACAAGAAAACGCAACTCGCACTCGTCTCGTGGGCCCAAGACGTCGCCCCCACCTGGGAGCCACACTAGGCCTACCTGCCCTAACTTCCTACCCTGCAGTGGCAAATAAAGTTGTTTCTCTCTCTCTCTCTCTCTCTCTTGGGCGGCTGTATCTGTGTGCTAGAATACGGTTGAGTATTCTATTCCGGTCTGTTTTTATGCTCATATTGGTTAGGCCTGAGCCATTCTGACCTAATGGCGGATTTGTAACAAAAAAGCGCAGTTTCGCCCGAAAGGCGAAGCATCGATTGCGATAACAAACTAGTAGACAACTATACGAAGTACAAATAGTAGCTTTATGGGCCGTATACATTAGTAAAAATTCGCTAACTAAATTAACAAGCATGGTGTCACGCGGGTTCCAGTAGACATGAACACATCTCACTCGTTGACTGCGGAAACTCGCTGTCAAAACGCTGGAGAAAGGAAGCGCAGCAGCAGCAGCAAGCGAATGGACCTTCGTGACGTCTCTCGCTTCAACGCGATCTAAGCGGCGAAAACAGCGCACACGAAGCTATGAGCACTCGCACTGTCCCCATCGCAGATCGCTTTCAAAATAGGGCCAGAGTAGAACGCCCCCCTCCACCCGGTGTCTAGCGCGCGACTGAAGACTGCGCGCATCCTCCCCGCTTTGCTCCGTTGCGCACGCGAGATCGTCGGCTCACTCTCGCACGCTTTCACTCGCACATATTGTACAGCACACGGCGCGCGGCGACGATGTTACCGCCCCTGGGACTTTATATGGAACATAACGGCTACGCCGACGGCAGAAATGCGCCTGGAGTGTCCACATGACTGCTATCGTAATAACAGTTTGGAGTAGCTTTACTTTATGCCACTCGCGGATCTCTGGGTCTGCGGTGACATATGGTGACCCAGAAATTATGTTACCGCTTCGATTGGACCGCATAATTTTAGAATACTTTCCGCTGTCATCACGAGCGTCGGCGCGGGAATATATAGTTCGATCCTAGTGCCACCTATGTTCTCGGCTTTATAGGAAAGCGTGCGCCGTGCCGCCTCTGGACAAACTCTTTCATATTCTATAGTATGCAACAGCTAAAAGCGCACTTCACCTACGCGCTTCGTGCTGGTTTATTGTTTCATCGTGGTTTCGAAGGGAGCTGCCATATCCCATCATTCCACCAAAATTCAGATTGGTCTGCTCCAAACCGCTTCAAAATGAAATTTGATCTGCTCCAAACTGCCCCAAAAGCGCAATTTTACTTGCTATAAGAATTGCTCCGAATGACTGCAGTAGCCTGTACACTTTTGAAAAGAAGAAGTACTAACATAACCATTATTTCAAGAAGCGCGTATACAGTGCGGGCAAGTTCCAGTTATAAAGTAGCATATATTGGACAAGATGAAATACAATACAGGCGGACTAAATTCTCGAATCATAGCAGGGGATTTCATCAAATCATGTGGTGGCTGACACGGCTGCCTTAGCTCTTTCCCGAATCTTGTTAGATTCACTCGCTGCCACATTTGCCGGGTAAAGGCGCGCGCATCTCTGGGCAGTTTGCTCCCTTTTTCTTTTTTTTCCCCACAACACCACGTCAGTAGCTAGTGATGCCAGTCTCTTAGTTGGGGTCCTTCACGAACTGTTTGGACAGAGAGAAAAAATATATTTAAACGATGGCGTGAGGCCTATTTGGAGAAAAGCGTAAAGGCGATCGAGTCAAGTATGGTTAACTATATCGATGGTATACATATGCGAAGCTCCATGGTGAGTTGTTCGACGTTAACCCATCACCGGACCCAGTCCTTGAACGACGTCGCATGCTTAGGCCGGTACATATTTCTCCCGGAATGTCTTCAGTGCCATTCCCACACGAGGTTTTCCGGGCAAGTTTAGCAAACTGGCCCGCAGTGTACTTCGCTGCAGACAGTGCTCTGGATACCAGCCTTTGAAACGTGACAAGTACGTTAACATAGACCGACGTTGCCTTCATCCAATCAGGTGACCGATCGTTCTTCCGCTGACCGATGGGTGAGCGCCGTAGGGGGCATAACATGAGAATAATAATGGTGCGTCTGTCAAAGGCCACTTTCGCGCTACGCAACCATGCAGCCTGTACGGGCGAGTCCCAATACGACGCTTCACTGCAGGGAGCAACGTAACGTCCAGCTGCGAAGGGCGGCCGCAACGAGGTGCAGACTTCCCTGGTGCAAGCTCAGGAGCGGCAAGAGCCACCCAGAAAGAGCCGAGTGCGACAGGAAACGGCTTCGTTCGGCTTTGCGGCGAGATCAAAGCGCTGTTTCCACGGGCGGCGCAGTTCCTCTCGCTATATGTGTGCGTGTTGTTCTATCGCAGAAAGGGCTGACGTGTCACGACTCAGGACGTCGGAAGGCGCGGAACAGAGCGCTCTTAAAGCAGAATTAAACGCCGGTAAGCGTAATTGACAGGCTCTAATGCGCAAGGATCTACGGCCGCCACAATGTGATCCGCTTCACCACTTGAGCTATCAAGCACCGCCAGCATGCTCAGTTCTTGGAGCACCGGTTTTGGGAAATTCGGCCGCAGGTTTTAATCGCTTGCGCGTTACGCAAGCCCCTTTGCTGGCGTCCTGTCACCGACTCATGCTTTGCAATGAGGTGAAAAAAAATACGAATAATAATAATAACGCCTTGCGTGGCATTCTCAAATATTTATACTCGCGTGTTCCGAGCTTGGGAGCCACCCGAGGCGGCGCCACCAAACCCACCCTACGTTCTGGCTAATTAATTAACGGTTGACTGAAGAGAGACATAATAAAACCCAGTGACACTTTGCGATAGCCAGAACGCCAACTAATGGCGAAGATTTTCCGGACCTTCATTTTCAGCATCAATACAACATAAATGCCCTTACGGGAGAATTTCGACACAGACCAATACAATAAAGCAGAAAGAAATAGACACCTGGCCTGGGTAATAATTGTCATATGAAGTTAGCACTTGTGACCACTGCCTATAAGCAGGCAGGGCTTGGAATTTTTTCAGCAGTCATATATTTCAACATCTGCCAAGTCGACAGGTATTTTCCGAACATGCACGTTTGGAAGAAAATGGCAATGTGGACTGCACAAAAATTAAACTATACTCTGGAATTTTACGCGCCAAAATCCCAATATGATTACGGGGCACGCCGTAGAGCGAGACTCCGGAATAATTTCAACCACTTCGGTTTCATTAACGTGCACCTAAATCTAAGTACGCAGCGTTTTTGCATTTCGCTCTCATCGAAGCGCGGCCGCCGCGGTCGGGAATCGAATCCGCGACCTCGTGCTTAAGGTGAACGTATCACTGTCGCCATCATGCGCGTAGTTCAGATTCTCCCACCAGGGTGCGCGATCGGAGATATTTTGTTCAATATGCGTTCTGTTCAGTTACTGCAACGTCACAATGTTGCAGCATGCAAAATTTGTGACAGCGGGGCGGAGAGAGCAGCCAATCAGGAAGCGGTGACCTCCCCGGAAGTTTACTTCCGTCGTTTGTCGTCTGCTTCCAGACAGTATACTACAAAACGAAAGGTTTCTCGTCTTCCAAATGAATGAAATCTTTATCTAAAAAAATGTATTTTTTTTCTCAAGCCCAAACAGGTTTTCAAATAGTAGTACGTGTGACTACTGCAATTTATAACTATTCGTTTGTTTGCGTCGTACCTAGGTGGTGTCGCGCACAGCGAGAAGAAAAAAGAAAAAAAAACGACGGGAAGAGTGGGGGTCGATTTCTCTGTACAACCAACGAATTATTTGTTTCGAGAAACAAAAACGACGCCGGAATTCACTTTCTGTCATTTCTTCAAACGCGTTTCGCACCGCCACCCGCTCTCCTCCTTCCTCTAGAAACGCCAGCGCAACAACCTAAGTTCCCAACGGAAGCGCCATTTTCTCGAATTAAACTATGGATTGGATTCAAACGTGCCATGCCGCAGCCGCCTGTTGGATCCAATCCAATCCACCAGACGCGCCATGCGAAGCCGTATGATCGCTCCAAACTTCCCAGCTCCCGTCGGGTTCGGCGTCTAGCAGACGAAATGCTCGGTGGGAGGATGATTGACAGGAGCGTGTCGTCATTTTGACGTCACCAAAAACGTGGCCGCGCCCACGACCTACTGTATACAGTAGGTCGTGGCCGCGCCCCGTGGCTGGCGACGTCGGCGCGGAGTAGGCCAATCGCGCGCGCCGGTAACCGAACGAACGCGCCGAACAACCATCTCCGATCGGCGACGCCGCTCAGTCATGTGAAGAAAAATGGGAAAGAAATCTGCTGTTCGCCGTCGCAGCATGCTCCGGTCTGTCCCTGTTGCGGCAGGTGATCTGCTGTAGTTGAAGAAAATCCCCCCTCCCCCCCTTGTTTTCAGGACGAGTTGTGCCTTGCACCATTGTTGTTTTGTTGCTGCGCGTGGTGGCTTTCTCCCCGCTGATAACTTCAACAATTGCTCGGTCGAACCTTTCGCTATGTAAGATGCTCAGTGCTTCTGATGGTGGCTACAGGCGTGGTAATGGTTCGTCTGTGTCGCTTTTGACGTGGCTGTCATGAGAATGCGGGACGCTGCTTCGAAAACCGTCTCGGTAGATGGCGACTGCAGTGCTCACTACCTCGGCGGAACACAACACTTGTAATAATAAAGACAGACTAAGGCTGAAATGGGCGGAACCTTGAGTGACGTTGATCGTCAACTAGTTTTGTTTCTTTTGTTCCTAGTGTCTACCTTCTTTTTTTTTTCCGTTCTTTAGCATTCCGCAAAGTACGGGCCCGCGAAAGGAAGGTTCTAGGCTTCAAGTGGTAAATAGCTTTATGCGTATAAACACACAGATAGAAAAGGAAGGAAATTGCTACTGACCGCAGTAACTGTTAGCGCAGTCTGCTGACACCTGAACAGCGGTCACCAGTGGAGGGGTGGCGATAGAAGAGAAGGCGTAAAGTTAGTAGAGAGTATAGAGTAAAAACGAAATATTTACGACTGAGTGCCTAAGTAAAAAGAAACAAAAAGGTTGGTTTAGCGACTTCCTCGAGAAAGGTTGTCAACGGCACTGCTGGGTCGCGTGGAACAGCGCAGTGGCGAGGCTAGACTGCTCGATGAAGTCGTGGGCTTTTCTCGCAGACTTTCGAGCAAATGTGCGCTGCTGCGCATGCAATCGCGGAAGGGCTTCGCAAAAAGAAAAGAAAACAGCGGAGAACTCTGCTCGATCGGCTACCATGCACCGCAACAAGCAGATGACAATCACTAGTAATTTACGAGGGTACGATATATTGCTCGAAAAAGAAAGTGGGCAATGTGCGGATTGGAGCATTATGCCATAGTGATGATTACACGGGTAAATACGATATATCTTTGCACGAGAAGACAACTTACTAGAAATCACGTATTGCAAAACTTCACTGGGCGTCGGAACACGTGATATTCCGTTTGTTCCGTGACATTCCGCGGCTTGGAATGCTACAGGTTACGCAGCCATCAGCACTTTTCGCTACAGTGGGAAAATAAATGCTCCTTCATTGTTTGCTGTCAATCCTATCGTTTAACCGGCGTCGCGCAGAATAAGGCAAACACAGTACTCTACCAAACACGTCGCACTTCACTGCGTGGGGCATGCAAGTTTCCAGATATCGTTGTACGAGCCTGGGGACTAGGAGGAGGCGAGGGCGAATTCTGTGTGCACTTCAAGAGCGCTTCCACAGTCAACTGTGAACAAAATTAAACATCCATGAAATTTCTGGAATCTTTCTTTATCTGCCATTCTTCAGGGCACAATGGCACCATAGCCTAACCTGCTCGCTAGCTGGCATGTAGTCATGATGCGCTGTACCCTGAACGGCGCTCTCTTTGTTTCTTTCCTTCTTTCCCAACAGACACAATTGAGTGAGCTGCCTTAGGAGCACGTTGAAGGCCTGGTTGTAGACACGTGTGCTTGACGGAATGTGGGGTAGGCATGGGTATAGGCGCGGCGACTAGAGTGAGCCAAACATTCAAATCTGGAGAAAGAATCCATCCGCGTTTTGTCCGCTTTGTAATGTTTAGTGGCGCCACATTTGACAAATGTTGGAACTGACGTGAAAGAGCTTGATTTTTTTTTCACAGATGACGCCACCAGCAAAAAAGGCATTATATTTATTATTTGTTGGAAATCTTTTGTTTCAAGCACTGCTTAATAACACTAGTGAGTGCTAGTAATTACACTACATTGTATGGCTCTGCCAATGTGCAGCACTCGTTGTGAACTAGTGTGTACATGAAAAAGAATACCAATTTGCACGGACCTGGCCAGCAGAAAAATTTGTTAAATTCACTGCTTCCTTGTGGATTCCTTATTCAACATAAGACAACTTTCTCTTCATGAAATTGCAGATTCAGATTGAATAGTCTTGCTTCTTCTTTGGTAATGCGTGACCAAGTATAGCTATAAATTACCAATTTCAAGTAATAACTCATGAACTGTTCATCAGAACACAAAAAACTAGCACATATAAGTGCACTGCAACCTAGAAAACCACTATAGTAAAAGCTCGTTAATTCACTACTCGTTAATTCGAAATTTCGGATAATTCGAAGTAGTCGCCGCGGTCCGTCCAACAAGGTATTGAAAGCAATATGTAACACATCCCGCTAATTCACACTGAAATCCGCACCGCCACCGATAATTCGAACTCCGCATCATCGTGGATGGGGAGAGTGCTAGTGCGCTGGAGCACGCTGGCGTCGCCGCGCGCCGTATTCTTTGTGCACGAGCTTGCGAGGGTGAGCCGGCGAGATCTCGCGTGCGCGAGGGAAAGGTGGGGCGGAGCGCGCCCTCTCTTGTCGCGCGCGAGGCAGGGGGGTGAGGCGAGGGAGGGACGGGGGACGATCTCCGGCGGCTGCTGCTTACGGCGCGGCCATGCGGGCGCCGCATCTTGAAAGCGATCTGCGACGTGGCCAAAGTGCGCGCCCGCGTGGGCCTCATCTCCAAAGCGATCTGCGATGTTTGCAGAGTGCGCGTAGTGCCGGTAGCTTCATGCGATGTGCTTTCTACGCTTCGTTCACGTTGAAGCGAGAGCTGTACGAACGTCAATTCGCTCGCTGCTACTGTTGCGTGTCCTCACTCCAGTGTTTTTCAGCGAGTTTCCGCGGTCATCGAGCGAGATGCGTTCATGCTTACCTGTGCGCGCGTGACACCGTGCTTGTTAATTTATTTAGTAAGCGAATGCTTACAAGTTTATACGGCCGATAAAGCTATTATCCTTACTTCGTATAGCTATCTACTAATTTTCTTCGCAATCGATGCGTCGCTTTCCGCGCGAGACTGCGAATTTTTTTTTTCTCCGCCCGTCAGCGCGACCAACGCGCGGATGGAGCAAGAGCCATCTCGACGTCGGGCGCGTCGGACCGCTGTGGCCGCGTCCTGTTACGTTGGCTGCGCCAGTGCATCGAAGTATAGACGTTGTTCACGCCAACGTGACGTAGCGTGTGCGCGCGTGCTCACGGCACGTCACGCTATATACGCGCCTTAACCGAGCGATTTTTTTCGCTGACTTTCATTACTTAGAATTTTGTATATTTCGAATTTTCATAGCATCCCCACGGAATTCGAATTAATGAGCTTTTACTGTAAATATTGTTTTTCTGTGCGTTGAAAAGGAAAGAAGACATCCCTTCATAAACTTTTTTGTTTTGCCCATTTTTATTAGGGCCTATATAAATTTCTGATTGCTTTACATGCAATATCTTTTCATAGAAACGTTGCATAACACTTCATTTAAAGGCACAACAAAGAGCAGCGGGTACTGATGCCTTGTAAATGACACACAGCTACGGTGCAATCAGATTAAATGTAAGGACCCACGGTTTTCCTCAATAAACAAAATTTATTGTTTCCAGCAGCAGTTGATGCAACAAGATCGAATTCATGAGGTTTCTTAACCCTTTAAGGACGAGTACTGCCTATAGGCAAAGTATTGAGTATGGAGTTGCTGGCTAAATGTCTCTGGCCAACAATGAATGACAGGCAGCAAGTGTCATTTGTTGAATTACAGCAGAAACACAGTACAAGGAAGATGCTTGGCATGCAAGTCCCTTTACTTTCTTTAATTTGCTTTTTATTATGTGAAGCATGGTCAGAGAAGAGATTGACGCAAGATCCCTGGCTGCAATGGCAGTATCGCACACGTGTAAAGCAAATGCAATGTACACTAATGTTTCACATCCAACGAGAATTGTCTGTACAAGTTCTACACAAAGCCATAGGTGCCTTGGGGTGAAGCTCACTTTCAAGGATCTGCCTAGCGTTGCCTCCTTTTGAAATGAGTTGCGCATTTTTGATTTTCGAAGCATACAATAATGCGCGAGTGTCTAATAATATACCAACAGCAATTTTAAGTAATAAATAAGATATACTTAATAACAGTCGACTTACGTACAGGAATCTCGTACAATACATCCGAAGTACCATGATTTCACCGCCAGGTCTCGCCACTTACGGGTTTTTGAGACTTTCTTGGCCAATTTAAAATTATAATTCCTACTTAAATCGTGAACAACGTGCTGGATTTTATCACTATAAATCATGGTCATTTCATTTCCATCAATATCTCACATAACATTCTGGCCAGTTGTCAGTCCCTGTTTTGTTTTCAATATAGGTTTTCAAGTCTGAGAAGCTACAAAGCTTCAAGCCTTTCGCATGAGTCGAAAATAAATTAGGCACTAAGAGGTTAATGAAAGTGAGCACACATCTGACTTCTTTTTAAAATTTTTCTTTTACTACATATGCCTTGCAGCAAAGCCCTGAATTAAGAAAATATATATATATATATGAACTTGCCACAGATATGTCCCAAGGCAGAAATCCACAGCTAAAGCAGCCCTCATGGTACCATACTCCATCCAGTGCATGCACATGCTCGCAGAAGAAGCTACAATACATGGAGTTGGCTGATTGCCCGGCTGGTGAAGAAGGAGCTTTCTTTTGCAGCTACTTTCTTCCCTCGGTTGGGGTCTCTCTGGAAGAATGTTTGGATTGATGCCATGCCACTCTGCTCAGCACTGTCCTCTTCGTCCCTGCAGCATCCAACAAGCAAGTGTACCATTGGACATTCTTAAAATTTTAATAAAGCGAAACACCTACTAAATCTGGTAGATTACTCATTTAACAGTCGCTTAACTTTATTGCCAAAAAAGGATTGCTTTATAGCTAGCATTCATTGTTTTCTGTATATACCGGTATACACCGAAAATTAACCCCTTAAGTGGTTTTTCCTGAATCAGTGATAACCGAAAAACTCCGATTTTGAGCCGCAAGGTGTGTATTCCGATGGCTGACAAATCTCTCACAATGTACAACATGACCATTTGTTTCAAAAAGTTTCAGTATTAATTTCAAGCTCCTGAAAGCATCGTGTTTCAGTCATTATTTTCACTCGTTGGTGCATTAATTATTTATGTAGAATGTTTGGTACGTGTTCAACAAAGTTGTGTAATGTCAGGTGCATTATATTTTCTCCAGTAATCATACAGTCGCCTTACAAGACAAGGCCCGATAAACAGTGATTCCTCTCCAGCATTAAAATTAGACTCCGAAAAACACCAATTCAAAGGGGGAAAAAGTAAACAATGATAAATAATCGCCAAATTCAAAGAAAAATTAACACCAAGAACATGGAACCCTACTTATAGCTAAGAATTATCGAGGCCATTCCTCCCTTTTTAATAAAACCTTGATCTGGGCAAAGCTGATTCATTTCACTTCCAACTTATATGTTGGCTGGAAGTCGCACCTTGTCCTGTCATATTTGTTCCCTCTGTGTTTCCTCATTTGGCATTGTATCAACATTGTCTCTTCTTGAATTTAATAATAATAATAATATTTGGGGTTTTACGTGCCAAAACCACTTTCTGATTATGAGGCACGCCGTAGTGGAGGACTCCGGAAATTTTGACCACCTGGGGTTCTTTAACGTGCACCTAAATCTAAGCACACGGGTGTTTTCGCATTTCGCCCCCATCGAAATGCGGCCGCCGTGGCCGGGATTCGATCCCGCGACCTCGTGCTCAGCAGCCCAACACCATAGCCACTGAGCAACCACGGCGGGTGTCTTCTTGAATTTGTCAATGACATCATGGTAACATTCAGAATTCCATGGTATATTTGTGTATTTGGGCCCTTGCTGTGCAGAGAAATCCAAAAATGCCACCAAGTTTTTCTTGCTTATTTTTTGAATGCATTCTAATCCTTTACTTTAGAATTAATAAACAATTTTCTAGGATTAGCTTCATGCTGCCAATATGTGTCATGGGGTCATGATACACCAATTTCATAATGGTGTCGCCATTAGTCCTCTGTTTTTGCATTTTACATCTTTATTTGCATGTTAAGTATCCACTAATAGTAACATCGACCTATATGCTGTTTCAGAGCTATAATCAACCAGTTTTGATTCAATTCCTATTTATCTTTTGCTTCCTTATAAGAACAAGAAAGTGGTGTAGGCGAATATGTACTGCCAGGAACAATAGTTTCTTGGCAGGAATGCTGCAGACTCCAAGTACTACTAGTACTGACAGGACTATATTCCATACTGCTGCCACATATAATTTTCAATGTAATCTAGATGCTCGTTAAAATGAAGGTCTCATAATTGGACTAGTGGCTATGTGCTCACACTTCAGCAGGCATTGCTTTTAACCCAGCTGGTCCATAATTGTGGTGCATATACCGTTTGAGAGCTGTCTGGTGCCAAAATAAGAGTAAGAATGAGAGTAAGCACACGAAATTGCATTTTCTTGTCCACAGTATCTCATATATGACCACCAGCAGCATTGTATAGCTACTGCACCTTGTGGGGGCACATGCTCATTTCTTCCAGGTTACCGCACCGACGTGCCATTGCATCATGTAACCCATACCTGAAGCTGGCAGAGTCATAGGGAAGGCGCACAATGCCTCCTTCCTTCAACTTCTCTTTGTGACACCGTGGCACACGCTACCACCGCATTTGTGGCAAAGGGAGAAGTATCTGTCCCTCAGCGAGAAGGACAGTCCTTTTGCTGAAGGTGAAAAGGTATAACAGGGCAAGTCTCAATGCGAGACGCTCTTTCTTGCTCCGAGTCAATTTTGATAAAATTCACCTTCAGATTACTTGCCCCGTTCTGTAAGGGAGTCCGACATCTGACGATCACAAGCAACATGAGGCAAGCGGACACTCTGTCTAGCACTTAGTTCAATTTGCATATAGCAATAAATATTGTTTGAGTGTATCCAGTTGCTTTACATTAGTCACCTGAACCCACCGTAGTTGAGATTACTTGCACTATATGTTGGGGACATGTTACAGAATGAGTGTGTGTGGTACAACCAGCGCTTGCCTCTTTATGGGGCACACAGAGCATGCCCCATAATCCATATGGTATGGCATGAAAAACTTTATTCAGGTCCTTCAGGTCGCACTAGTTTCCTAGCCCGAAGCAGGCCACTCCCACGTCAGGACCGAAAGGCCTAGTTTAGAGATGCGAAAAATTTATATGTCGCACGCCTAGGCGACAAGGCGTCACAGCTAGGCATTATCACTCTGTGATAATGCCTAGCTTCCCGTATCACTCGTTATCACTCTGTGGCTGCACTTAAAAGCACCGGCATTCAAGCTGGCACATGCTTTCATTCCTGTAACATAGAACCAGGCAGTTCGCCCGCCGTTGTTAAGTTGATGGTTAAATAAAGCCGTATTGTTTTTGCTCCAACGTTGCGCTGTCCCTCCGTCAGACACGACATAGACTGGCGACGAAGATGGGATGCTGCCAGCAAGGAACAAGCTCCTGCCTGACAGCAACGGAATTCACCTGCTGATGGATTATGCATGGATAGTTGAGGAGCAGCCGGTTGGGGCAGTATGGCGAAGGCGACCACAAGTCTGCAGCTGGGGCAAGTAGAACATTTCGACAATTCTATGAGCGATTGGACTAGCTACGAAGAACGTGTGCAAGCGTACCTTCGAGCCAATAATGTCCCGGAGGACCGGAAGGTAGATGCGTTCATCAGCATATTGGGTCCACAGACGTATTCGCTGCTTAAGTCGCTCGCCGCTCCAGATAAGCCGTCCTCGAAGTCCCTGGAAAGCTTGTGCGAGCTGCTTCGTAAACACTTGGCCCCTGAATGGTCAGCCATAGGTGAGCGAGTGAAGTTTCATCGCCGAGGGCAGAAGGAACACGAAACGTTACCACTGTATGTGGTGGAGTTACGGGCATTGGTGCAAACATGGGAGTTTGGCACCTTTCTTGGCGAGTCGCTTCGAGACAGATTTGAGTGCGGTTTGCTCAGTGTCGACATTTAAAGACACTTGTTTTCGGAAGACAAGAATCTAACGTTGACCGCACAACAGCTTTGGAAGCTGCGCTCACTAATGCTACAGCTGCTCATTCGAAGCCTGAAAGCGAGTTCGGGGTGCATCAGTTACCTACCAGGGGAACAACGAAATGCTTCCGCTGTAACTCAACTCACACTGCCAATGCATGTCCGCACGTCAATGTAACATGTTTTTTCTGCAACAAGAAAGGGCACATACTGAAATGCCTGCCCAAGGAAAATTGCAGCCGAAGCGAAAGCAAACAGTACATAATGTTCGGGTGTTACAACCGTCAGAACCACCCTTGCAAAGTGTTGCAACTGAAGAGGTAGAGACAGGAGACCCCATCATGCTCAGTTTAATAGTCGAGGGTGTTCCCTTGCAAATGGAGCTGGATACGGGAGCTGCCGTTTTGGTAATGTTCCTGGGTCAGTTCCGCTCACTTTTTTCGGCAGTACCTCTGAAGCAAACTAAGTTGACACTCAGGACTTATATGAGCAAACCTGTGAAACCATGTGGTGTTTGTTTTATTAGAGTTGAGCACCACGATCAGTGCCAGCGCCTGCCGCTGTACGTGCTTCCCCAGAGCGGGCCAGCGCTGTTCGGGCGCAACTGGCTTCAGCAAGTGCGCGTCGATTGGAGCCAAGTTCGCGGCCTGCAACAGCTACGGGGTGAGACATTACTAAGTGCTCAAAGACTTCCCGAGCTACAATCGTTGCTTGACCGCCATAAGGACCTCTTCAGGAACGGGCTAGGCACCATCCGAGGTGAGAAGGCGACTCTTGTTTTCAAAGATGGGAAGACGCCAACATTTTTTAAAGCTCGAAGCATTCCGTCTTCTCTAAAAAGTACTGTTGAGCAAGCAAGAGTTGTCAAGAGAAGAACAGATGGGCATATTGACACCGATAACGAGTAGCAAGTACGCCACTCCGGTGGTGCCAGTTTTGAAGCGGGACGGGTCAATAAGAGTATGCGGTGACTACAAGCTGACACTGAACCCCATACTAGATGTAGAACATTACCCGTTACCCAAGCCCGACGATCTGTTTGCAGCCCTCGCTGGCGGACAGCAATTCTCTAAAATTGATCTTAACAGGGCGTACCAGCAAGTAGGAATGGATCGACAGTCAAAACGGTACCTTACGCTTAGCACCCACAAAGGTCTTTACGCCGTGAATCATCTACCCTTTGGGATTGCTTCGGCACCTACAATATTAAAAAAAATTGATAATATCTTGAAGGGCCTCAAGTTCATGCTTTGCTGCATTGACGATATCCTAATTACGGATTGCTCACAGGAAGAACACTTGCAGAACCTTGACGCAGTTCTCAAAAGACTGTCAGAAAGTGGAATTCGCATTAAGCCATCGAAGTGCGAATTCTTTCATGATGCGCTGACTTATCTGGGCCATGTAATCAACAAACACAGCATCCACCCAACGAACGAAAAACTGGCCGCGATAACCAAGGCACCAGCACCAACTGATAAGCACCAACTTCAATCGCTGCTGGGCCTCATCAACTACTATGGATAGTTCGTTCCAAACTTATTCACCGTTCTTTTCCCCTTAAACAGGCTCTTGCAGAAAGACTTCGCCTGGAATTGGAACACTGCTTGCGATCGTGCCTTTCAGCACATCAAGCAGCTGCTTTCGTGAGCTCCGATCTTGGTGCACTATGATCCAGGCCTGCCCCTGCACTTATCTTGTGATGCATCCGCCTACGGGGTAGGTGCAGTGTTGTCACACATTTTTTCCGATGGTCAGATAAGGACAATAGCGTATGCCTCAAGGACCTTGGGTCATGCTGAGAAAGGCTATAGCCAATTAGAAAAAGAAGCCTTGGCTTTTGTGTTCAGCGTTAAAAAATTCTATTACTACATGTATGTAAAGCATTTTGTTTTGATCACGGACCGCAAGCCTTTGGCTACAATTTTTGGTCCCAAGACTGCATTTGCTGCCGCAAGACTACAATGATGGGCAGTGGGTTTGTCGGCCTATTCTTTTTCATTAAAGTTTTGGCCTTCTGCACAGAATGCTGACACAGATTGCTTGTCTAGGCTGCCAATAACACAGCCGACGGTCGAAGAGCAGGAAGAATCTTTTTATGACCTACGCTTTGACACTATGCCAATCAACAGCAATGATATTGCTCCTGAAACTTTACGTGATGCTACTTTGCGTACTGTGACCCATCATATCTTGTCAGGCTGGCCGCTTAGTGTCCCGGATGAAATCAAACCGTTCTTTCACAGAAGGCTAGAACTGTCCATACATCGAGGGTGCATTATATTGGGAATGCAAGTACTTGTTCCTGAAAAATTCCACATGTTCATTTTGGACAAGTTGCACCAAGGTCATCCAGGTGTTGTTCGCACCAAACAACTAGCAAGGAGCTACGTTTGGTGGCCTATCGATAGTGACATATAGCATTTCACTGCGTCTTGTACCGCTTGCGCATCTAATCGCAGTCTGCCACTTAAAGCGCCCTTGCATACTTGGGCATGGCCTACGCACCCTTGGCAACGGTTGCTTGTCGATTTTGCTGGCCCGATAAACGGAGTGACGTATATTGCGGTAGTTGATGCACATTTAAAATGGCCAGAAGTGTTTCCAATCCAGACAACCACCACTGAAGCAACCATTTCATGCCTACATGAACTGTTTTGCAGATTCAGATTTCCCGAGACTTTAGTGTCCGACAACCGCTCTCAGCTCACTTCTGCAGATTTCCAGGAGTACCTGCAGTGAGTAGGAACCGCTGAAGGGTGCACTTCGGAAGTCCAGCGGTCCCACATCACCGTCAGAGCTCGCAGACTTCCTCCTGTCGTACCGCAACACTACGCAAGCGACTACTGCAGAGGACTACTACTACCCTCTCTTTTGCTGTTGGGGAGGCGCCTCAGGACTAGGCTAGACCTCGTCAGGCCCTCCGTTGAGGAGCGGGTCGCCCATAAACAGTTTCAGGACCCCAGTCGCCTCAGGCATCGTGCGACTACGTTTAGCAAAGGAGACTTCATGTGTGTCTGCAATTTTTGTTGAGGACCAAGGTGGTTCAGTGCTACCGTTCTTGCCCGCACCAGTCCAGTGTCGTATCGTGTTAGTGTTGTGACCCCCCGGGGTGTGTGTGAGTGGGTGCGTCACCGTAACTACATCGTACGTGCTCCAGACTCTGACAACACGGTGATCACAGCCACCGACTTCCACGATGAAGACCACGTCATGGCTGGCACGAGCGCTAGCAGCACCACCGAGCCTGTGGAACAGCCGTCGACACTCAGGGAAGCCGCCGAACAGGGTTGCTGCTACCCACTACATCAGCGCAGACCTACCGACAGCTACGGCACCTAATCCTACTATGAGACAGTAAACAAGTGAGGGGGAGATGATATGTCGCGCGCCTAGGTGACAAGGCGTCACAGCTAGGCATGCGCCGTGGCAGCGGCGCAAACATTATCACTCTGTGGTTGTGCTTAAAAGGGCCGGCATTCAAGCTGGTGCGCGCTTTCATTCCTGTAACATAGAAGCGGGCAGTTCGCCCGCCGTTGTTAGGTTGATGGCTCAATAAAGCCGAATTGTTTTCGCTCCATCGTTGCACTGTCCTTCCGTCAGACATGACAAAAATGTTCTGTGCAATTATGGTATGCTAATCCAATATGTATATCACAACAGAAGGGTCTGAACATAAGTTTGTTGGTATAGCTTAATCATGGGAAAGGGTCTGAACTTGAGCTCTATTACACCTAGACATAATGCTCATACAATGGGGTTGAACCATGCATCCACTAAAGAAAGTCAAGGAAAGAAAATTTGGACTGAAATTGAATTGTGCATCAAATGTAGATGATTTATCATATACAACATGGATAGAGTATGCACTTCAACTTTAGCAAACAAAATTGGACTCATTTACAATGTTCTTTTTTCCTGAATAAGGCACAAATAAATTTTCATCTGATGCAAGCCACTTTGTTCATTTGTGAAGTGACTGAAATTTATGTTATATACACATTTTGGAAAGAAAAGCAAGTAATCTTCCTGTAGTAATATGGCCATACCGTGAGACACTAAGGGACCGCAGTAAGTTGGCTGAGACTGGCAAAGTAGTCTTTAAAGGGCCCCAAAACTACTCTGGGCTAAAAAATTTGTTTTACAATTGCAGCTATGCACCAGCCTACAACGAACATACAGCTGCAATAATTCTTCAAAATGATACCATAATAGCTAAATTACATGTATTCAGTGAATGACTACCCGGTTTCCCACTTGCTGTTACTACCATCCCCACAAGTACTCTCTACGCATACTTCTCGAGGAGACCCTTCGGTACCACATAAGTACCGAAAAGCATGTTGCACTCTTGTCTATTGTACACATTTGTATGTACAAAATTACTAGTAAAAAATTACTTGTAATCAATTACTTTTTTTTGTGCTTTTGTAATTGATAGACTACTTTTTTGCTCTGTAACACTCACTGTATATTAAAGGGCCCCTGAAACGGTTCGGACAAATTTTGTAGACGTGTAGGGTACAGCTTAAGTACAACATTCACACCAGAATTTAAGTGAAGCGTTACGTATTAATGGAGCTACAAGCGATTAGAAGTTACCCTCCTCCCTAGCCATGCTTTTCCTCCTCAACTCGTTCGCCGAGCGAGCGGGGCTAAGCTCCGCCTTCACTGGTTCTGCATCACGATGCGACATCACATCATCCACTTCCGGTTGTTTTGGAGCCCGCCCCCGCCCGCGCAAGACCTCTCCGCTAGCCGCTTGGCCGTCGACCCCAAGCGACAGCTATCGAAGTAGCGTGCATTGCGAGCATTCTGTCGTAGCGCCGAACGTGTCAGGTAATCCAGTAACCACAGGCAAGTCATTTCAGCGAATGGCTGGAGGCATAAACTCAAGCTGATGAAGGAACTTTAGCGTAGACGTACGTGAGCGGCCTGATCGGTCGCACGGTCCAGAAACTTGTTGGTGCAGCGCTTAACCAGCCAAACAAAGCGCTAATATTGCTCTAACCAAGTGTTAAATATTTTAAACATTTATAAAATCAACGCGTTGATGATTACACTCCTGCGAAAAACACACACCAGCAGCAAAGAAGAATACACTTCGTTGCTGCTACTGTGTATGGTCAAGCGGCCCGACCCTGTCCTCTTGCGCTTGCGTTTGCCCAGATACCGGACTCGCGAAACGCTATTGCGTTAGTAATCTTCCGGTGTAAGGTGACGGCCACAAACGCGCAAATCCTGGCGCCGATCGGATAGCGGCAGTCCGATGTGCAGCAGCCAGTTCGCTCGTACGCTGCCTTGCAGAGGGACATGATGTCGCAGCTTGACATATTGCCAGTCGCTACGTTTGCAGTCCACAAGGCAACAAAGTCGAATCAGAGTGCTCGCGAAAAGACTGAGACCGACTCTGACCGCGGAGCTCTCGTCAAAATGAAGTACGTTGTAACACAAGCAGACGACACTTGCTGTGTGCCGGAAGTGCTTAAGTGTACTGAAAAATTGTTCTTGTGCACTCTCTTTATGTTACTTTCTTTTTATAAAAACAAATTAACTAACATTACAACTATTACGAAGATCATTTGTTTACCATAAAGTTGGAAAAATTATCGATCATGCGCCCTGGTCAGCCAATCGTATAGCTCGCCCCACTGACGTCATATGGGTGACTTCGGTCATATGGTTAGGGGCGGCTTAAAATTCCGCCGAGCAGTGTGCTGCGATCGGCAGCGATGTGCATTTTTAAAACCTTATAATAAATTACACGCTTTACGCGGAGCACTTAGATGTGTCAATTAATGATCAGAAGGACCTACTCTAACGACTCAGTACGTATGTAGAAAATCGTCAAAAGCGTTTCAGGGTCCCTCTAACAAATTACAGTTATCCAGTTATATCATTGACGAGACAAGCTTTAACAGGCGATGCAGCTTTGAGCGCTTGAATTTGGCAGGAGCTACAGCAAAACACCCATGGTCGTGTGCCATGCAGCAGCCTTGCGAATGCGCATGTTCAAACAAGCGAACAGAGGTGCACAGTATTTGTTTCCTCATCTTAACACTCCACCAGATGTTAGCCAACAAACTGAACCAGCGCTACTAAGGCTTGACAGCAATGGCCACTTCAGATCTTGATACGAGGAAATCATCTAACGATTCTTTTATCAGCTTTTTATTAGCCCTACCAGGAGCACCTTCTCCAAGCCCCAGCAATGAAGTGTTGTGCTTCATAAGGAACCCAGACATGAGCATCATGGCATTGAGTAATTACAGTGTATGTGCAAAGTATATGTAAGTTATGTTACAACACCACATTTCCCTCCATTGCATACATCTCGCGAGTCTCCAGTGAAAGTGCTGTCTTCACAAAAAAACGAAGAAAAATGACCACAGCAAATTTTGGAAAGCAATTGTTAGTAAAGATAAACAACATCTGAAGTGCAGCAGAGGATGTATGAAAGAGCTAGGCCAGCTCATTTTATTTACTGTATTGGTCAATAAAGGGTATGAGGAAAGTAACATAGAAGTAATCTATTACTTTTCAGAATATCCTCAATTACTTTCGTACGGTTGTAATTGGTCACTGTAAATACTAATTATATTTTTGAATGGAGTAACTTAATTTTAATTGGTTACTTTTTTCTGTAAATTATGCAAGTTTGATTGTAGTTGAACCAATTTGACAGATTTCTTCCCTGGTGACGTAATGCATGCAATACTGCTTGCATCATAGTATGGGAAGAAATGACCAGAAAAGTTCGGAGAGGAGCACAGAATTGTTTTACGAATACTATGCGGCATGCATGTGACATCTAGTGCTGCCATGTTTGCCAAAGATGATTATCATGGCACCCTGTAGTGACGTGTGTTTATTTCAAAATTTCAAAATGTGTGCCAAATGTCATAGGTCGTCTAGGCACCCTTAAAGAGATCTCACCTTCACTCACATGGTGAAAAAAGGTGATTTACTAGGAGAAAAAATGAAGGGCAAGGTTATTCTATTTTGATTTCGCATACAATCTGCAGTGCTGGTATATCAGCGTGATATATTGTATTTAAAAGTATATTTGCAAATTTAAAACCATTCTTCTGCAGGAAAAAATATAAGAACTAGTTAGTTGTCTTTGATTTTTATAGAATACAACATAATCTGTTTATTCATAAACTATTAACTAGTTCCAAACAGAGGCCGTAAAAATGTATGACATCACAGGTAACTACTATACTGCAAATTTTTAGTTCGAATCACCACTTTATATTTTGTGCCTTTTCCAGCTTACCAGGTTTACCTGTCAGTCATCGTAGGACAGCTGTTTTTGGTATTCCAGAAATCTAATTTACAATAAAGCGGACTTAACATTCCACTCTAGTGTCCCTTCAACAAACTTTGATCTGACAAATTTCTTGATTAAGCAAACCATTTACTTCACTTTCTCTAATATGATAGAACGGATGGTGATGACTGTCATCAAACCTTCCCATTCAGCGACATAGCAAGTAGGCAGTCTGTGCTGTGTAGGTATCACAAGGGACCTTCTACACTTTCCTTCTGGTCATGAAACTTTTCAGAAATTTCCATATAGGGACAGAAGGTGGCACCAGAAACACTGGTGTAAGTAGAAGGGGCAGCCAAATAAAGGGTAATTGAAAGTGTAAATAGACAACCAGGAGTCATCAGAAAGAAAGTGAGAGAAACAGAGACAGTGAATTGGATACAAAGAAGGGAAACAAAAAAGACCATGGAGATTTACAAGAATGAGAAGACAAATGAGAAGGGAAAATCTGTACGATAACATGAAGAGAAGTGCCTTGTTCTTTAAGGCTCGAGCTGGTTGCCTTAGGACAAAAACATACTGGAGCAAATATTTGCAACTAGATGAGGTATGTGTATGCTGCAGCAAAATCCAGAGGCCACTCAGCACATTCTAATGGACTGCAAAGGGATTCGCCCAGCAAGACCCATAGGTAATTGAACCTTCCAGAAGCGCTTAGATTTGAAGTGGACAGAAGCATCAACCGGTCAGCAGTCAAAATAAGCAAGAGACATTTAGAATATTGGTGGAAAAAAAAGCAGGGAAGAGATTGATACAACTGGATCCATTATAGGCATAGGTAACGGTACAAGGTGGATAGGGAAGTTTTGAGGAAGAGGAAAAAGATTAGACAGATGTGTGCAAAAATGCTAGAATTAAAAGCACATATAGCATAGCTAGGCAACTCAAGCAAGCTAGGTGACTATTTGCCTCCACCCCGTTTCAAAGTGGATCATCATCATCATCATCATTGGGGATCAAGCTGCAGCGCCAGATGGCCGAGATGCACGATCATGGAAATCCTTTACGAGGAAAGGCGCGTCTTCCACATTTGTTTCAGCATCTTTGCAGAGCGAACAGGCATCGGGAACTTTAGCAAAATAATTTTATGTGCAATGCATTTGTGCTTAACCCTTTGAGGGTCAATGATGTAAATATAGGGCGCCGCGGACCAGTCCAAAATTGGTCGATGCTGTATATTTACGGCGCCGTCTGTACGTTTAAAAAGCGCGCCAATTTCCTAATTTTTTCCTTTCTGTCATGTGCTGCCACTATGTGGGAATACAGGGAATTTTTTTCGTGCTTTTCCCTCTCGCGGTTTTCTTTGCATGGTTTGTTTCAGAGCTAGTTTGCTCCCATGTGTCTACATAGTACTGCTCGCGCATTAACGCGCGCGTGGGTGGCGGTTTGGGTTTTGTTTTCGCGGGCGGTTTCGGCTTCTTGCGCTTCCAAAACTGATGGCTATCTCGTTACTAATCGCTCAAAACGCGACCGGTTGTTTTTTACTCGTTTAGTGCTCACAGGGGTGTGCATAGGAAGGATGCCGCCGTGCATGCGTTTCCGTTTTTTTTTTCTTTTTTGGAGACTCGCGAAAACTAATTGCCCTACCTGGTTGGTGATAAGATGAAGATTAGCAGAAGTTTGTCACACGTTGTGCTTTTTTGCGGTCACACAACCAAACAGTTTTCTTGAGTGCGCACACCTATCAGTTCGATTATACTATGGACGTACATATTAGTGTAAGAGCAGGAACATTTGAGACTTGCAAAATATTCTCGAGTGCGGATTTTCAAAGCCCTGAACTATGTGCATAAAAATTCATCAAAGTTTTAATTCTGATAAGTTTATTACCTTTTTTATTATTGTTATTTATGAATCAAGAATGCATATATACCGATGCAAAATATTTTTTTCTCACTTTACGGTCAGCCTAAAAAAATCATGGTAAATTTTTTTCGAAATAAGTCCCTAAGAAGAATTGGAATCTGCAATAAAAAAGATCAAGCCTGCGCGGTCGCATATGGCAAAAAAATAAATAAATAAAAATCGACCCTCAAAGGGTTAAATTATATATGGCACCGTTGTGATCCCCCCATCCCTCCTACAAGCATTCCTTGCACAAAATGCTTTGGTCAGCTCTCTCTATTTATGCCATTCTCTAGTTGGTCAGTTACATAACTTAGTTATATGTGGTTAGCTGGATCAGTAAGTTTGCCTTTACTAGTTGATTATTTCGTTTAGTTAGTAAGTTAGCTATATTTGCTTGCTTAGGCTAACACTCCCAGGGTTAGTTCTAGTAGTAAAACATAAATACCCCAGAAAGTGGATGGGAAAACAGCGCCGCAATAGCTCAACTGGTAAGAGCATCGCATGCCTAATGCGAACACGTGGGTTGGTATCCCCTCTGTGGCCAGGTGCTCTTTTTTCATGCACTTTCATTTCCATTTATTCAGCATTTAATTCAATTAGCAAGTACAAGTAATTTTCCCCATGTTGCCCTTGTTGTCTTTACTGACTTTTTATGATATGATTAATAAAAATCGGGCCCCTCGGTTCCCTTTCCTCTCGTTGTTAGTTGTTTTAGTTACATAGATTATTAGTTTAGTTCGAGAATTTAGTTTAGACAGCTTAATTGGTTGGTTAGCTTTATTAGTTAATTAGGCTTGTTAATTTATATATACAGTTAAACCTCGATATAACAGACTTCAATATAACGATGTTCTTGATATAACAAAGTATTTAACTGTTCCTAACCTCTTGTCCATGGAACACTGCATTTAAATAGAACCTCAATATAACGAAGTGTGCTTGTACGCGATTTCAATATAACGAAATTGCACTGCCGCCGCAAACTAATACCGAGAGATTTAACAGAAATTTCCGCAGATGCAGATGGTCATAGGATTGAATTACATGCGGCTGCTTGTTGCATGTAAATCGCGCGCAGCGCGACAAGAGCGATCCCTGAAGTGGAGCCACATCATGTTTCGTAAATTCCAAGTGCGATAAGATCCTATCACGCCCTGCGCACTTAGTGCTTTAGGTGTGAGTGAAAGTGTACGTGAGTGAGACAAGAAAGATGATGGTTTCTCGAGTGCCGCCTTCCTGTGCGAGCAAAGGAAAAGTGAGGGACGGGAGCGAGTTCGCAGTAACGCGATCAAGAGTGCGCGAGGAGGCATAGTGGGGCATAAGTTGGCGCCTGTCTCACTTTCTGACACGTATCTGTCTGGACCATGGCTGCGTATGGCTGTTAGTATGGCTGAGCGCATACGGCACCATGCACCCTGCTTTAGAGGTAATTTGCCGCGTGTGCAAAGAGTGGGCGTGCCGAGATGGCATCATGTAAGCTATCTTCCCGAGCGTTTAGTATTGGAGGTTGCGCAATCTGGAGTTTCGGTGATCCGTCGGAGCGAAAGGCAGACAAAGCATTCGTGCTCCGCTGCCGGCGCTTTTCATGATAGTGTCGTCCCAGCGCGGGCAACGCAATGAGCCGTTAAGGCGGATTGCGCACAAAAGCGTGGCTGGCTTCGCTTAATTTGTACCGGCGATGTGAAGATGTTGTCGACACGGAATGAAACCGTATAATTCGTCGCCAACTCCCAAATTCATCAAAATGAATTGTTTTCTCATTGAAATTCGATTTTTTTTTTTTACTGTTCGATAATTCCGAAAATTTTGTGGCCTCTTTCCGTGTAAGAAAAATCTATCGGCGACTGTACTTACCTGCATAAAGGGTCGAATTGAAACACAACGAAATTTCAATATAACAAAGCAAATTGCAGTTTTTAGCGACTTCGTTATATCGAGGTTTAACTGTAGTTTTAGTTTGCTAGTTCATAAGTTAGGTAATTCTGTTAGATTAGTTTGAGCTTTCTATTTATAGTTATATTTGGTTAGTCAGTAAATTATTAGTGTAGCTTAATTATTTTGCTTCATTAGGTAACTATTTACTTTAGTTAGCTTATTATTAGCTAGGTAATTAGTTCAGTTAGTTAATTACTTAGTTGAGTTAGTTACTGAGTTACTTGACTGTTTAGTTAGCTCAGTTAGGTACTTAGTTGAGTTAGTTATTAGGTTAGTTGGCTGTTTAGTTAGCTCAGTTAGTTACTAGTTATGGAATAGGTTTAACTGAGTAACATGCAGTTTTCTGAGCATATGACTAACTTAGTTGAAGTTACTCATGTGAAATATAATGTCCTGGTAGCTCGCGATTTCAATGTTCCGTCTATCGTTTGGGATTCTTCACGCATTACATCCATCTTTTTATCATCCGCTAGCTGTGATGCACTGTTGTTCTTTATCGAATTTCTTGGATTAACACAGTTTAACACAGTTCCAAATGCCACTGGCAATGTTTCAGATCTGATTCCTGCTAATATCTGCGTTGCTGAGTTTTCTGTTACTGTTAGTGGTTTGGTTCCTGCTCATTATTGGCATGTTCCGCTCGAATTCATAATTTTTCTAGAGGCAATTGACATGTTGAGCGAGTCTGCTCGCTCATTTGTTTTTCCAAACAGCTACTATGTAGGTGTTTACCACTATTTGAATGATGCCAACTGGTGTGAATTGTACCGTGCTACAGATATGAACAAATCAGTTAGCATCCTTACTGATAATGTAAAATGTGTTTTGGAAGCCTTCATTCCCTGCAAAGTGTTTCGTCCTGCTCGCTATCCCATGAGATTTTCTAAGGAATTATGTGGTTTACTTCATATAAAGCTAAGGTACCATTGGAAGTTCAAGAAAGCAGAATCATTGGAGTGGTACAAAAAATTCTGTCTTCAGAAGCCGGGTGAAACGCGTAATGCGTAGAGACAGTGATGCATACATTAAGTTTCTTGAACAGCGCATAAAATGTGATCCCAAAAGTTTCTTTACTTACGTAAAAGATTATAGTCCTGAGTGGACTGTCATAAATCATCCATCTCGTGGCATTATTAAAAATTGCAACAATATCGCCAATACACTGAATATTTTTCCTCGTTTTTCCTGTATACAGCGCATGCTTCTAGCTCTGTTGACTGGCAATATAGCTTAAGTGACCATTTCAACATTTCATGTTTTTCAGAACACGATATTGCAGAAGCCATAAGCAAGCTGAAACCAAAGCATTCTCTTACGACTGTATGACAAGTTTTATTGTCAAAGGCTGTTCTTCTATTTTTGTTCCTTTCCTTAAGCACATCCTTAGTCTTGCTTTGCGTACGAGTGCTTTTCCTTCTTGTTGGAAGAATGCCATAGTTGTGCCAGTTCATAAATGTGGCAGCATGAGTGACATTAAAAATCATTGCCTCGTGTCTCTCGTCTCCATTTGCAAAAGTGTTTGAAATAGGTATGTTTACACATCTGTTGTTTTTCTTTAAGCATAAGGTTAGTACATACCAGCATGGCTTTGTTCACGGTAGGTCTGTGGAAACATACCTTGTTCGTTTTCTTGATGCTGCAGGACCTGCTGTTGCTAACCGGAGACAGACACAGAATGCTTCGACTTGTCAAACGCATTTGATGATGTTTCTCATGACCTTTTTATCCATAAACTCTTGAGTTATGGCGCTAGTGCCAGCCTGTGCAAGCTTATTAAAGACTACCTGTGCACTCGGTAAAATTATGTTCATGCTGGTGCTAAGTACTCTTTGTCTTATGAATCAACTTCCGGTGTTCCGCAAGGATCTACCTTAGGCCAATTATTTTTCAATATCTTTGTAAATAATCTTGAAGAATGTTTGCATCATTTACGTCTCCTTTTATATGCTGACGATATTAAACTTTATCGTGAAATATTATCAGAGCAGGATTGTGAATTATTACAGGAAGATGTGAATTCTGTTGTGGAGTGGTGTGCTAACATTTTGCATATTAATCGAACTAAGACACATGTTGTTTCCTTTAATTGCAAAATGTAAATTTTACTATATGAATATACACATGATAACATTTCTTTAAAAAGAGCGAGTTGCACGCGCAACTTAGAATATTGGTTGACTCCTGGCTAAATGCATCCTACAGAAAGTCAGGCCTCATATCAAGAATGACAAAAATGTTTATGAATGTCAACTGCGTTGTCCTCTTGAATTCTTCTTTTGCCCGCCCAAACTTACAGTATAGTTCTGTTGTATGGAACTGTATTAATTCCACCAATGTGGCAAAAATTTAATCTGTTCAGCGACGTTTTATTCGTGTCATGTACGATCGATTTCTGGGACGCATGTATTTTATGCCTATGAGCATTTACTGCACATGTTTGTTAGACCCCTAGAAATAAGGTGAAAATATTGTGATTACTTATTCTTGTATAAACTAATTCACAACCACTTCTGTCCACGGTTGCTGTCACATGTAATGTTCTGCATGCCTCGCCCAAACTTGCGTAATCCCAGCATTTTCTACATGAATTCCTCTTGCACCTCTAACGCTACAACACGTCTTGTACCACAACAAAATACCTTGCACCATGACATCTTCAGCTCTACTATTTGCTCATTATGTGACTTCTGCCTTTTTATTTATTTAAAATGTCCTTACAGGCCTCGTATGAGGCATTGGGTAAGGTGGGCGATTGGGGGGATTAATCCAATTTTTCTTGCATTTTGTACTACTGTTCCTTGAGATTTCTGTTTTGTTATTCTGTTTTCTGTTCTTTGCACAACACAAGTTCACCAGTACTAAGGTGTAGAGCTGTCCTTGGGCACGTTCAGGAAATAAATAAATGAAATCAAACTAAATTAAATTTTAAGTTTAATTAACTAATGTAGTTTAGTTTCATAAGTAGTTAATTTCTTGCTTGTTTGCTTAGTTAATGAGATACAGCTGGTCAGGCACATAATAAAATAAAGAGAGCCAGTAACTCACCACATAACAGCAGCAGCATTGTCTTCAAGCAACTTTTCTGCTGTAGACCAACTGAAGCGCACGAGGCTGGGAAATCCAAATACTGTATCAATGTTCTCCAAAAGGAACTTTTTTGTCACAGGATCTGCACGAAATAAAGCATGAAGTCTGTGATGCATACCGCATTCTAGAGTGCCCCCCCATTCATGTTATGATAAGAAGTCGCAGTTTCACCAGAAAGGTGAAGCATTGACTGCGATAGCAAATTAGCAGACAGTCATACGAAGTAAAGATAGTACTTTTATTGGCCATATAAACTTGTAAACATGCACTTGCTAACTAAATTAAGAAGCATGGTGTGAGAGTGCCCAGCAAACATGAACACATCACACCCGATGACTGCGGACACTTGTTGTCAAAACACTGGTGTGAGGACACGTGGCAGCAGCAGCGGGCGAAGTGACCTTCGTGCCTTTGCACTGTCTATCGCTTCAACATAAACTGAGTGTCCAGAACATACAGCATACACAAAGCTACGAGCCGCCGATGCACCGACTTTGCCCCCAATGCAGATCACTCTCAAAATACAGCCGCACGACCGAGTGCAACCTTAGTCTATTTCCTTCTTTCATGATAGCTGGCAATAAGATAGCATATCTATTTAGGTAAAAAATAAAAAAGATATTAGTGCCAGTTAGCAAGCACTTCTGCTAGGTGCCAGTAGTATTTCTGGTGTGCAGTATACTTCACGAAGCTGTATGCAGTGCCATGACAACACTATTGCGAATGCATACTGTATTAATAAAATTGACTGTTTGGTTGAGACATCTTTTTTCCCCCTTTTTTTTGCAACCCTTACACTTCACTTTTATTTTGTGGTGATGCATCAGTGCTAAACATGCCCATAATATTTGGAAGACCTTATTAATGCACTACAACATAAAATTATAAAACCTTAGATGTTTCCACAGCCTCAATACTTTATTCACTTGCTATCTCTCATCTCTTTGCCATTTCTTTATGAAACTGTCACCACGTTTAAGGACTGCAGCTATGGAACTATGGTGTGCAGATACTGCAGTAATACACGTATGTGTGTAGCAAGGACAGCTGAAATTTCAAGCAAAACCTTGTGCAAGCATCATCTCAGCACAACCAGTCTTCTCACCGCCTGACCTTTCAAATGACAATGTTGAAGATTCATCCTACTGATGTCAGAGATTAGAAGGCACTGACAGGCAGCTGCAATGGCTTCCAAAAGGGTGAAATGAGTGCGTGCAAAGAGGTTGCCTAGGCAATGGAAAGATGTGGGCCTTTCCGATTACTGCATGCTAGGTTCTTTTCCTCTCTATTTGTACACCTCAGGAAGCTTACACAAATGCTGCACAGCCAGGTTTAGGCATGGAAACCCTCCAGTTTAGTGTGGCCATGCGTCTGCCATTTAGCGCTACTCTTGTGCTTCTTAACATTCACTTCAACATAAGAGTGCCCTGTTGTACTCCCATGTGCAATGGGAACACACATAACGAATATGCAAACAGCATCAAGAAATGCTACTTTCACAACTTTCCAGCTTGCGCTTTCGCTGTTGCCTATAAAGGCACAACCACATGCATGCGATTTTTGAGCGACGGCAATGAGCGACAGGTTTCGCCATTGTGGAGAGCAATTGAACATTGTCACTTATTGCATCATCAATTTTTGGCCAGCAAGAAAATTTTGCTTTTTGCCTTGAAGTTGTGGGGTCTCTCACACCCGTGCTCTTGGGACAAAGGAACGACAACACAGCAGTGCAAACAATCACAAGGGCATTTATTGCACCTTTCATAGATCAATGCCTGCTAGCCGAGTTGCTATCCACAAAACATGCCGATGGGCGCGCGACAAATCTAGAAATCCGACTCACCGAGCGACCGGATAGCGAGCGAATATGTTCGCTCCATGCTGGATCCCAACGCCTGGTCGTTCGCGTGTACGGTCACGCGAATGGTGGCACGTTCGAAGGCGGCCACGCGAGACAGTCTCGCAGAAGCATGGGTCGCCGCGCGCGCGGGACGTCCACGCCGCGCGCCGGCCCGCCGGGAAAGAGGGTTGCTGCACGGCACGTCCGTCCCGCTTGCTGTCTCGAACCCAAGAGAGAGCGCCTTGTCTCTCCCGCACCCAAGTAACCCCGCAGCAGCGCAACACTAGCGCCATCTCTCGCACTGCGCCTGTACCACTCCGACTGCCGCGTGCGCGGCGAAGCCGCACTACAGGAGACGCGCCATGCGGGAAAAGCATATCAGGGGACGCGCGAGAGTCGCGCATCCCCACAATGTTCACACGATGACTTCCACCGGGGACAGTGTGATTGTGCAACAACATGGAAGCAACTTGTCCACTTCGATCTGAATTGGCTCTGCAATTCACTTTCTGCAGTGACAGAAAAAAATAAGTAGCAAGATCAGCCATTGCTTTGTCTTGTCTCAAGCTGGGAACAAAGTATCGGCATTGTCTTGTCGTTACTATTGAGATCAAGTGTTTGTTTTGATGCTTTGATGCTGTTAGAGCCGAAAGCCAGGGAGAGACACGAAAGTGTGTCGAGTTTTGCTCACCAGATGGCGCTACAGCATTTGACATTGGCAGCATGAAAGGATTACCACTGGTGATGATGTACCTTGGTTAAAACACTGGCCTCATGGTACGTTATTGATTTTTTTACGTGCACACAATTGCATTTATTTGGAAAACAACATAAATCTGTCCCTACTGTTTTTCGCAATGTCGCGTCCATGTGGTTGCTTCACGCTGCGACGCGAGAGCACGACAAGGCGTTGCCAGAATATTGCGTACATGTGGTCGACACTTAAAGGGACTGACAACTGGCCAGAATGTGTTGTGAGACATTGATGGAAATGAAATGACCATGATTTACAGTGATAGAATCCAGCATGCTGTTCAGAATTTAAGTAGGAAATATAATTTTAAATTGACAAAGACAGTCAGAAAAACCAGTAAGTAGTGAGGCCTGGCAGTGAGATCTTGATACTTCGAAATGAAGTCAAGAGATTTACTGTAGGTGTGTCGACTGTCATTAAGTACAGTATAATTATTGTTTAAAATTGCAGCTAGTATATTATTAGACACTTGCGCTTCATTCTATGCGTATTAGGAAGCAAAGAAAGTTCACGCTAATGAGCGGCCCTTGCGTTGTTCCACATGCATGGCAGCGTACATGCTGTTGTATGCATGCGAGTATAGCGCGAGTTTGCAAGTACGCAGAGAATTATGATCTCCCTGTGACACAAGATGCCCTCAACGAGTTGTGCCGTAAATGGGCGTGTTTTTTACCTTCGTGTCGGCGCCTCTGTCACACTGTACCGATGCCAAGCTCTCCACCGACCGTTGGCAGATTGTCGGTGTCGGTACAGTGTGACAGAGGCGCTGACACGAAGGAAAAAACGCTGTCGCTAACAGCCGGCAGATCGAAATCGGTGTCAGGTCGGCCTAGTGTGAGTGAGCCTTTACCAATCGGCATTACCCAGGCGCACTGCTTGTGGCAGGGACAGTGACCTATTGTGCAAGTCGAATTCATCACTTCCACTGCCGCTTTCGTCCATCGAAGCATGATGTTCGGGTGCTACTTTGTAAGGGTATAAATTCTGAGCATGCATGCAAGCTAACATCCTTTGTTCCAGCTCGTTCAGGTCTTCGTGAGACGACATCGAAAATCATAAGCGCACACTTGGCTACAGGAACACAAGCTGCGTATCACGTGTAAAAGCATCGTTTCGTTTTGATGAGCTTGGTTTCGTTTTGACTAGCCAAATACCAAAGCAGTTGGACAGGAAACCGCAAAAACATGTAGCTATTATCACAGAAATATTTTAACACCTTGGAAAACATGAATCGCAGGAACATCGACTTGGTAAAATAATACTTCCTCACACCTACGGCTGCACTTGTCTGCCTCCCACTAGTGCCAGCCTATGATCACTAGCGCGCTCACCTATCACAGTTTTCAGCATGCTTCCAGTGAACGAATTCATCCTTACTGCAGATCGAAAAATTCTGATAAAAGATGTTCCACGGTGTTTTCTGCGTTGTACTTCATGATTAGACGCTCTGGCCGGTAAGCTTTCTATTGCACCAAAAAAGTGGGTACCATGAAAATTGGTTGCCAGTCCCTTTAAACTGTGCCAAGGGAAAATAACAGGAGCAGGTCGGAGAGAAGTGAAGCATGTTCAGCATAGGCTCACAAATTTGATAGGGAGAAGGGAAAAAAAAGGGAAATCACAACATTAGATTTACTACCTGCAGTCTTTCTGTTACTACTGGACTCTTTAAATATTTCTGCCAAATATTAGTTTCTTGATAGAACATCTTGAAGGGGCAGCGCAACACAACAAAAACAGAAAGCAGGAAAGACAAGAGAGTGCTGCCCCTTCAAGATGTTCAACCAGTACCAACTTGTCCAAGTGTCGAATCTTCTGCAGCACATTTCTGGATAGAGTCTATTGCTGGCATGATACAATTTGCAATAAGGCTACAAGAGGGGCCCTTTAACCTTTTGAGGGTTAAATTTTCTCTCAAAGAATGTGACCCCCTGGCCAATTTTTATAAGTGCAGGTGTTTTAATACGTGTACTGACATGCCTTCAGAGCATTTTCAAATGTGCCTATGGCGGTTTGAGCCCTTAAGAGCAGTAAATGACATGCATTTATTTTTTCAAACTGGGCGATATTTTGGACGTTTTCGCGGCCCTTAGGGAGTTCGAAAAATCGGACGTGGACTGTGCAACTGACCAAGAAGATGCTTCAAATGGTCTGTGGGGCGAACTAGTGGCAGAAGGAGGACAATAACAGAAAGGACCTACACATTGAGGAATGAATGGGAAAGGAAGCGTGCTGCTGCCGTTTTGGAGGAGCTTTAGCTCAAGAAACAAAGTGTTGGCTGATGCCGAGATGCAGGTGTCCCTCATCCAAACTAAAATAAACTCTTTAAAGCAGTGAAACACAACACTGCATGTCGTGCACGGGCTGAGAGTATGTCAGGACAGTTGAGCTTGATTTTATGAGCTGTTGAGGGAGAATCTCAATTGTGACAAAGTTCGGGCCTCATACCACTGAGCTTGCTATCAGTTGATAGAAATAGCTCATATTTGAAAATATTTGCTTCTGTATGCATCTCCTTTTTATTCGTATTCGAGAATGTCCGACTCGATTTGCAATTTTTTAGAAGACATTTTATTTGCTGTGCATTTTACTAACCCCTCCCTATAAACAATACTGCTTAGTATTCAAATTGGATTAGGTCGTTTTTTTTATTTATTTTTTATTTTTTGAATTAGAGTGTGCCATCATCGGGCGATATGGTTTCAGTCCATCTTGACATAAAACATAGTTCTGCGTCACTCAGGGAATTTGGAAATGTCAACTTGGTAGACACCTTGCCTGCATGTCTTTGTTCCCTTTAGCAGATGCACATGGTTGCAAGAATGTTGCAAGCTTGGGCTGTATTGACGGTATCCTGCCATCGGTTGCTCTGCAGATGCTTGGTTTCATGTTACCGTGTGCCGTTGGATATTTGAAGCCGCATAGAAGTCGTGGAAGATGTGCCTTCATTCGATCACTCGACGGCCATCTGTTTTCATCAAGAGCTTTCACATTTGACCCCTCAGCTGGCGGAACAGCACATGTAGCTCACACAAGCTTCGCGAGCTTTCTCAAGCTGCACGACTTGCTGCTGTCAGACCTTCTTTGTACGCCAAGGCTTCGCATCTTCATCGCAACATAGTAACTGAAAAGATGTGCTGCAACATCTACTTTGTGCTCAGCACATGAAAATCCAATGCGAAGCTTATCCAGCATTTCATCGATGGTGAGGCGAGCTCCTTCTTTGGGAGCTTTAAAGAGCAATGCCGGCTCCTTGCAGGACGTGTAGCTGCTATTTCCGCTGGGTATGAAGCACTTTTTGCCCATATTAAAACACAATTATGCACTTCTTGCAACACACATATACACAGAAGACTCAGACAGCGGATCAGGGCGCATCTCTGCAGTCGCATCGAAGGGAACCATTGAGACGGTCCCGCACATCACCCTACACCCTGCAGCTAAGCTGCCGATCACCCAGTCAGGAAGCGTCAGTGATCTGATACCACAAAACGGCTCTTTAACTGGCGAGACGGAGCAACAATTCGCAAGAAGCGCACCTGGTGCACGCCCTGTTGCAGCGAGCATCTCTTTCGTGTCAGAAATGACGGTATTTTGACATTAAGTGGCATGAAACCTTCTACCTGCTCAGAATTAGGCATCTAAATAAGGAAAAAGGGCATATCTTTAGGTATGGGTTTTTCAATGCTGACTGAAGTCTTAAATTGTCCACACTTGTGCCGCTGATTCATAGGAGCGGCAGCAGAATTGGCGGAGAGCAAGGCCCCTTGAACACGCACTGCCCCTAGCGGCGGGGCTCACTTCCGGTCACACGAAGTGGCCGCTCTCTCGCCTCAGCATGTGTGCACCATAGGAGCACCTCTTTTCTTCCACTGTGTTCATAACTCCTGTCATGTGTGGCTCCTAGTAGACAATGTGCTCGTTTGCAATATGATTGACATGAGCATGTCATCATTTTGACGTCACCAAAAACGTCGGTGCAGAGTACGACAATCGCGCGTGCCGATAACCAAACGAACGCAATGAACAATGCTAATCGATCGTGCCCCATTTTTTATGAAGTATGGTTTACATATATGTAAGGCATACAGACAAAAAATAGATGCTTCCATTGCATTCTTTAATGCTACAGGAGTTGTATGCAAGAAACAGAACCATTCTTTTTCCCTTTATCAATTACCTCTCTCTACCTAGCGGGTTTCCGCAGAACTATTACGTCATTCTATTTTCATTTGTTAATCATCTGAGGGTTTTGCCATACATGCATGGCGCCACTTATCTGTCTTGCATTGTGTTTGCTCTACATAAAGGCACCAATCTTATGTTTGATATTTTCACGTATTCGACACCATCGTTGTTGAGAGGTGCTGCACTCTCTATGGGGTGGCACTTCGTCATTTGAAGTTGCGATTTCACTTACTGCGGCATATAACTCAACTTGCTCACCTCTGGGCGCTCACTCACATCATGACACATGCATCGTCTGCTACATTCAAGGCATGCGTGGAGGCAATGCTATCATCTTTTATGGCTGCCGCTATCGTGTTTCTGGTAGCTTAGATACAGCCCCGTGTGGCGGAAGTGCTGCGATAGTATGTACTAATAAGCTTTCTTTTTTTTTAGCCTTCGGTTGTGGTTTTCCCTTCAGTTGCGTAAGTTTTCTTTTTCTTTGCCTTCAGTTGTGGTTTCCTCTTCGGTTGCTGTTCACAAACTATTTCTAGGCACTGGCGTGAACGCAATCATGATTTCAGTATGGCCACGTATGTGCTTCTTCTCGCGGTGACCGCTCAAACATTTCTTCTTCTTACTTGGAGTATCAACCAAGTATATCAAGTCAGAATCGATCGATTACAGCTCCTCATCGGACGGGAAATTTCCGATTAGCAGCTCACTCCGGAGTGCAGTGTGGCTGGAACATCTTGCAAATATTCTTTGCAAGATGTTTTTGCTGTATTCAAGAGTTTACAATTTAAGCATATCGGTGCTCATACTGTGAAAGGAAATACCGAATGCACCCATGCATAATTAAGGAATACATATTGCGTCCCGTGGCAATAGCCCCTTCCCACGCTTGTTATACTTCACTGCAATACTTTTGCGTATGCTTCACCAAGTAAGATTTCTGTACAGAGGCGAAGCTGACTTTGGGAACCAGCATTATGCAACGCACCGTGCTTTCCAAGCTTCTAAGCCAATCGGAGTCAGTGCCATTGCTAACAGCAGTCAATTGTTTCAATGAAAAACACGGCACCCAACGGCAAGAAGCTTAATAGCGAATGTCGAAGCAGCTAGGTCTAGCGTTGCCACATTGGTCGCTACCTACGGCTGCCAGCGGATCTGCGTGCGAGAGCATCGGTTTGAGGCGGCTAGGTAATGAAAATGGCAGCGGTGGTGGCTTTGATTAATGCCGTTTCGGACCTGCGGTCACGGCAAAACGTCTGGAAAATCAGACGACGAAGAGTTGTTGCGTCCGAAATTTCAGACATTCCGATACATTGACTCTATGGGGTATGTGGTGGCACCACGAAGCCGTCCAAATTATGGGGAATCTGGAAAGTCAGTCATTGACTATGCACTGGCAACTCCTCCCGCCGACAAGAGGGCGACAAAGACGATTCATTACGATTCCTGTCTGTTACTCAAGCTAGCATTACCGCTACTTTCGACCCTTTCAATTAAATTGCAGCTAATTTTCCCTGATAGAGACACAAATTCCCCGAATTTTCCCCGAGTTTTTCCAGACTACTCAAAATACCCGAGAATTCCCGGTTTTCCCGGTTGGTAGACACCCTGTCAGTGCTGGTTGTGTTTCTGCGTTGCTTCTAACTTTTCTGTTTTGAATTTTTTTTTTACCATTCAAGTATATAATTACTTGTTTCCTTAAATGACATAAACGACCTGCAAACGACCTGCTTATAATGCTGGGCATCAGTTCTCTTACAATAAAAATAAGGAAAGCAAGTGCAGTTTTCTCAGGCTATTGCATTCTTAACGCAATTCAGAAATCAATAATAGCACTCCTCAAATTGTGCCCTGACACTTTGCAGATTGAGCAATGCATGACTTGTACATGTTGGCAGCTGTGGAGGCTTATCTTATGCTCTAGCACTCCTCTGAATGCATGTTCACTTTGGCACTTTTAGGAAGTATGCAATTATATGGCCCGTGTTTCTCGTAAATATGAAAATGAGTCTAATGCAGCCATATGCTGTGATGACAGCTGCTAGAGCCCTCAATTATTCACTCATGCGGTCTCGAGTCGAATTATGGCACAGAATGTCAGCAGAAATATAAAGGGACATTCCCTCAACCAATAGAGTTGTTTTAAGCAGGTGAACGGCACATATGCATAAAAATAAAGCACCTCTACCGAGCGCGCCTATAGAAGCACCTGCAAAGCGAGTGAGCAAGTAGACCCCCAGAACAGGTGCTGCGCTTTGCGGCAGCGGTGTGCATAAAAGTAACACTAAGTGGCCACGCCTTGCGCCACCGTCGGATCAACTCTCTTCCACCGTGGTTGTGAAATTGGAGCGAGCATACACTCGTTACAAGACTGGCTTAACATGTCGCTTTTGTTTCTGGAAACAGCGCCTTGGTTGTGCGGTGAACTCAACCTCATGATAAGGTGCCAGCGAGCCAGTGGAATCTTGTTGTTGCTTCTTCAAATGTGCGTCACAGCTCCCGTTGTTTATTTTTTTTTTCCCCTCGCTGTGCCTGACGCCACCAAGGGACCACACAGGGAAAGTAATATTTATGAATTGTAGTACTCAAATATATTAGTATTTGAGAACACTTGAGAAGAAAAATACATTTTTTACACAAGGATATTATTCATTGGAAGACGAGAAACGTTTCATTTTATAGTATATTGTCTGTAAGCAGACGACAAATGAGGCAAGTAAACTTCCTGGGAGTTCACCACTTGCCCTGATTGGCTGCTCTCTCCCTCCCATAATAACAAATTTTGCATACTTCCCACTTTGTGATGTTGCAGCAACCGAACAGAACGAGTATCGAACAAAGATCTCTGATCCAGCTCACGGTTAGTACCTCAGTATCATTATTATGCCTCACCTACTTTCTTAAGCTTAATGAGAAAAAAAAAGTTTCCGTGTAAAAAATATACTTTTGTGAGCATACTGATACTCTACAAAAATTTTCTCCTATTTTCATCTAATAGGTTATATGTTTTGGAAAGAAATTGGAAATGTACTAAATTTTGTAACTTCCACTTATTGATGCGTAAGCGTCAAATTGCCCATTGAGTGAAAAAGCCAGCGGCATCTACGGCAGCAAGAAAATGGCACCTAATTTCCTATTGGATGCAACACCATGGCATGAGGGCGCAAGATGCTGGCTCATGCTTGCTGGCTCAGGCACCACGTATCGCTATGGAGTCTAAAACATCTACAACGTCAGCAACCGCAACCTTGGCAGTAGTGAAACGTCAGTGGCATGCGGCGTTGGCACCGGAGGCTGCTGCTCTTTGCTGGCTCGGGCGGCATGTACTGCTATGGAGTCTGAAGCATCTAGCACGTCGGTGGCAGCCACAACTTTGGCAGTAGAAAAACGTGGCCGTCCACACCAGTACACTGCAGATGAAGTAAGGGAGTGGAAGAACGCAGAAAAACGAGCGAGGAGGCAGGCAGCAAAATCCACCATCGTCGTCAACTATCCCAACACACGGCGGGTGGAACGAGCATTAACGCAAACATTACTTGCAGCGCAAAACTCAAAGGACCGCTCAGCAGTGTTCACAATTGGACATTAATGCTTTCACATTCACAACTCATAAGTGCTTAGGGGTCCTCGGATTTTTTTTCTACTCACATATGTACAACAATTTACACAATCGTACTGAAGTTGGTCAAATTTGGTGCCATAAAAAGCCAAGGTAGCTTAACTGCAGGATCCCCTTAAAAGTTTTAGACATGTTTTGACACCAGACAAAATTTGTCTGCTAGAAGGAACAGGCAATGCGCATAAAGCATTAACCATATCAATTTATATTTAGGTCTACTCGATTCAGCCAAGTTTCTCTGCAGCTTTTGCACCTATTCAGTGTGCTGCACCTAGACCTTTGATTCCCCAAGGTGCAATGGTGCACCCTGTACCCCCGTGCACAATTAAACAGGGTGCAAGGCAAAGTGCCGCCACGGTGCAGTTCACCCTTGAACCTTGCAGCAAGTGGGTGCAGCCCGGCACACCATAACTGGCACCCCCTGCACATTTTCGTTTGTGGTGCCGTACACCTTTTTCTGAATCGAACAAACCTTTTCCCTCAGTGTCCAACTGCAATAATTGATCTTATATGTGGCATGCAATTAATAAGCTACACAATATCTTCAATACAAGCACCAGCCTGTTTACATAGTCCTTGTTTATCTGTTACACTGTTACTTGTTTGACTGCAATGACTGATGTGCATCTACATGTTTGGCTGCAATGTAAACAGGTAGGAATTAAGGAGGTAGCTAGGAACAAAGCTATCTAAGCTCTTCTACACAGGTTTCTCTGATGCAAAGCAAGTAAATTGTTGCAGGTGAGCAGAAGCAAAATATCCAAGAATGTGGAGCTCTATCTTGCCATTTGGGTATCCAGAGCCATAATCCTCTGCCTTCGCACTTATGCCTTCTGGAAACTCCCAAGACTGAATAGCATGATCCCGAGCGACCTGGATAGAGAAGAAAAACACTAAAACTTTGCACACAGCAGCATTGCAAACATGCCATAACTTATGTTTATCTTCTTTGAGCCTAAAAAAAAATTCCAGCATTGCAATAACTTCTAAATTGAGCTCTTATTACTCATGAATATGAAAAAGCTCATTGCTTACTTAGATGCCATATGCTCCATATGCTTAAATGCTACGGATAGTTAGACGTGTAGAGCAGTTTGCTTATGTACGTAGACTATGCGGCAAATCAATCAAATCACAGGGTTTAGCATACCAAAGCAACACAGCAGCTAGGAGATATGCCGTAGTAGGGTGGCTCCGGATTAATTTCGAGCACCTGGGGTTTATAAAGCACACCTGTCTAAGTAAACAAGAGTATATGCATTTTGCCCCCACTGTACCTAACAATCCCCAGTGTGGCTAGAAATCGAACCTGTGGCCTTGTGCTCAGCAGCAGGACACCATAGCCCCTGAGCTGCCACCAACTTGATGTGCTTTTACCCTATAGCCTATATACGCTGGTACTTTTCTCAGTGCGTGTGCTGCGCTTTAAATACTACAAATATCATGGTGATGTATTGATATTGTAGGCAGTGCTAACACTCTTGAAAGCACTGTAAATGTAAAAGGCTCCTAAATGGGTGTATTTCTGCAAATAATGTGAGTAGTGATTGAGCATGGTGTGTTTTTATTTATTCTGTACTGCTGCATACATAAAGAGTACTTTGTTTTACCAAGGAGAGCCTGACATGTGATACTGTAGGCTGTATTCACAGCAATGGAAATGCTACAAACGTGCCCAAGCTGATGCATTTCTACATATAGCTTTTGTATCAATTGAGAATGTTGTGTCTTTGCCCAATTTGTAGTGCCATGATCATAGTGTCTCCTTCTACAATGTTGAAACTGATTTACTTATATTACAGGCTATGGCTACTGTACAGTATAGTAGATAGTTCTATTGTGTATAGTATAGCAGTATAGTTCTACTCTACAGTAGAACCTTGTTGAAACGATCCCATTACATAGGATTTCCCAGCACCAACATTCGCAATCGAGAACACAAAAAATGACACGGGTTATGCTTATTTTTTACCGGTCATACGTTTCTGGAAAAGATTACTTTTGGCACCAACGTTCAGTATATCGCCAAACTGCGATTGTATGATACGTTTTCCGACTGCCAGATCCCATGTAAAAAATAAAATGCGCGAGGCGCACGCAGTCGAGAACAGTACATAGTTGCCCCCATCGGCAACTTCACCGCAATACTCGGCCGCCCGTCTCACCTGAAAATGCCAGAGCGCACTCAGTCTTTATTCCGATACCAGCAAACCTCCTACAGGGTCATCGCAAGCCTCATTCACAGCTATCGCCACCCAACCTATTGTAATAAGCATCTTCACCTATTTAATTTACAGCATGTGGGGTGTAGTGCCGTTGGTAGCGTGCTGCACGCTTTTAATGGGCGATAATCCAAATGCATTGCCTTTCCCTACTACAGACGCCACGATGTGAACATCACGTTCCGCTTCAGCGGCATCCAGCATTGCCCACCAGCTCTATTTCGTTTCGGCTTCCTGTCACTGTCTTTAAACACTGCACAATAGGAAAATAACAAAACGTACGTGCCGCGGACCGTTGAAGTCCCACCAGTTCGACGCAGATCAGTGTCTCGTGCCTCGTGCAACATAATTTGCACAATGCTTAGCATTACGTAGATGTCAGCTACAGTTGAGTCTGTCCAATTTTCCAGTTACTTCGGATGACACGTTTTCTCGGTTAGTACATTTTTTTCTCGTCTTCTTTTTTAAAGTATAAACGAGGTTCTGCTGTAGTGCAAACATGGCAAAAGTGCCCACCCTGTGCATTTCTGCAGAAAACTTCTGTGTGAGCATGGTATGTGTCTGTCCTGTTGTTGTTGTGACATGCAACACTGGCTAGTTCCACAAAGACGAGACAGTCATCGACAGTCATGCTGGTTATGCTAATAGCTCTGTAAGCAAATATATGTCTGCATTTCTAGAAACTTCAATCACAATATGCCAATCATCAGCAACAAGATCCAGTATATAGCTCCATTCATTATGCAAAAAAGGTGAGGCGTGCAGACAGGACACAAGAGTAGAGAAGTGGACAACACGAATGCCGATTATCAACTGAAGGGGGCACTGAGTCAAAAAAAAAAGAAAGAAGACACAAAAGCCATCTGCGCAAGCTCTGGAATGGTATCACCACGTGTCAGTCGGGTACACGGGCCGGTCGACGTGAGAGATAACTGTTAAGACACTTAAGCTCTTCCTTATGTAAAGTAATTGAAGGCTGACTCACGCCCGCACTTCTACCGTTATATATATGCCATACCTCTACCATAAGACGCGCATCTTCATTCTTATGCATGTGCAATATTGCACATTCATCAAACTCTGGCATGCAGTTATAATCTTGCCAATGTAGGGAAAGATTAGAAGGCGATCCACTGGTTAACGACCTTTTTATTGTTCCATTAGCCTCTGATTGATACACCGCCCCGTTTGCCCTACATTAAAAAAAAAATTAAATTATGGGGTTTTACGTGCCAAAACCACTTTCTGATTATGAGGCACGCCGTAGTGGAGGACTCCGGAAATTTTGACCACCTGGGGTTCTTTAACGTGCACCTAAATCTAAGTACACGGGTGTTTTAGCATTTCGCCCCCATCGAAATGCGGCCGCCGTGGCCGGGATTCGATCCCGCGACCTCGTGCTCAGCAGCCTAACACCATAGCCACTGAGCAACCACGGCGGGTGTTGCCCTACGTAGAACTGGCCACAGCTAAAGGGAATTTTATAAACCACACCCATACGACAGTCAGTAAAATGCCTCACCTTTTTTGCATAATGAATCCTTACCAACTAGCACAGCTTTCTGTCATTCTAAGCTTCATCCACGGGGCCTATTTGCACATATTCGTTGATGTATAGTAGAGAGTTCCAGACCAAACAAATGTAATCAGTCAATGCTCTTCACCAAATAAGTTTGGTCCTACGTACACAAACCACAACAAAAAAAAAAGGGGGGGGGGGCACTTTCAAATTACTCCTCCTGTACTGAGAAACTTCCTTCCGAGGCAAACTAATCTTGCATAAAATATCAGTGTTTAGGAAAGCACATGCGCAACTAGCTATTTTACAATAAACTACAACGAAGTTTATCTTATCCTGCTGTGAAATGGCAGGTGCTTTGGAATTAGAACGGAATTTGAACAAGAAATGCCATTTTTCTCAGAAGCAGAATATACAATGCGTCCCTTACAATGGCTCAACACAATCCTATATTGGCTAAACAGCTCAAATTCTCTAAGTGTTTAAAGATGTGCAGTAATGAATTATAAAAGTAGTCAAGTTTCACATACTTCCTCAAAGGAGATGCAAGGACAGCAGCTGTGTGCTTCCAGCAGGGCCCTGTGGCATGTCATCCCAACACCAATAATTTTTACCAAATATAGGCAAACGGAATCGCCACGCATAAATGAACAGCTAGCAGCTCAGCAACATTTAACTAGGAGAGGTCAGTTTCATCTTGTTCTTGCAATCATGAACTCTGTAAACATGTCTTTCGTCATAAATGAGCATCCCCTTATCTAGGATAGCCCTACTGTAGTTCGGCTTGCCATTTACGAGGTGCTAAAAGGTGCAGGTGTGCACGGAAAAGGTAGTGAGTAACCACATCATCTGCTAGCATAGCATTCCAGGTTTGGCTACTCCACCACAAGTGGCGCTGTATGAAACAGTGCTTGCGACAGCATACGAGAGCTACCAACTGCCAATGAAAAGAAGTGAAGAGGGAGGTTTTCTGGTAGAGAAGGGAAGTTACAGGTAAAGGAAATATACTCACAGGTTGCATGCCTTGTCACTACACTGACGCACCACTTGTCCTCAACTGTGTGTGCATATTTGATCGGCACACTGCCAGGTTAAAACTAATGATTCTTTCCCCTCAGATAATCCACTGCTGCACACAGATGTGCATGCCAGTGCAGTATAGATGCCAAACATGATAAAAAAAAGTACTACAAAAAACGCGCAAGATAGAAGGCAACAAAAAACAAAATTCTGGGGTTTTATGGGCCAGAACCACAATTTAATTGAGACAAGACATAGTGAAGACCTCTGGTTTAATTTTCACCACCTGGGGTTCTTAAACATGCACCCAATGCATGGTACACAAGCATTTTTGTATTCTGCTCATATATTGGAATGCAAAAGAAGGCAACAGCACAAGTGCTTACTATCAACTGAGAGTTTATATCTTGCCCTTTGCAAGGTACAGCCTCAGGAAAGATTAGCCAAGTATGGAAACAGTGTGCTACAACAGTCAGACAGGTCATTTATAGAATGACCGCCTCAGGGATCATAATGTTTCACAGAAAAGCCAGCTATCCTCCAACTTACTAGTTGCCCGGCACTTGTTCATGTTTTGCAGGCTTAAATTTGCACGGTATATGTTGCCAGTGTACTCTGTTGATGTCCAATGCAATATTACTACTGTCGTAGCATAATGACACAACAATGCACAAAGTCACAGAAGTATATTTTATACAAAAAGTGAATGATAGGTGTTTTGCAAGGCCATCTCTTTTATTACACCACAGAAATTGAGTTTCTGGATGCATATTTTTAACCCTTTCAGGGTCGATTTTTTTCGCCATATACGACTGCTCAGGGTAAATTTGTTTTACTACAGATTCTAATCCTTTTGAGGGACCTATTTCGACAAAAAATTTGCTGTAATTTTTCTAGGGTGACCGTAACGTGAGGAAAAAATTTTTTCCGTTGGTGTATATGTACTGCTTGCTCATGAATAACAACAATAAAAAAAGGAAATAAATTTATAAGAATTAAAAATTTGATGCATTGTTATACACATAGTTCAAAGCTTAGAAAATGCGCAAACGAGAATATTTCGAAAGTGTCAAATGTTCCTGCTCTTACACTAATATTTACGTACATAGCGTAATCGAACTGCGTAGGTGAGCGCACTCGAGAAAACTGTGTGGTTGTGTACCCGTCAAAAAAGCAAAACGTGTGACAAACTTCCGCTAATCTTCATCTTATCGCCAACCAGAGGCGATTAGTTTTCGCAAGTCTCCGAGAAAAACAGAGAGGAAAAGGAAACGCACGCACGACGGCATCCTTCCTATGCTCACCCCTGTGAGCACTAAACGAGCGAGAAACAGGCGGCCGCCTTTTGAGCGATTAGTAACGAGATAGCCATCAAATTTATGAGTGCAAGAAGGCAAACGTGCCCGCGGAAGAAAACCCAGACCGCCGCCCGCCCACCCACACGCCAATGCGCAAGCGGTAGGATGTGGATGCACTGGAGCAAACTAGCTCTAAAACAAACCATGCAATGAAAACCGAGAGAGGGAGGCGCGAGAAAAAAATTCCATGTATTCCCACATAGTGGCAGCACATGCCAAGAAAGAAAAAGTTTGGAAATTGGCGCGCTTTCTAAATGTACAGACGGCACTGTAAATATATGGCATCGACCACTTTGGACTTGTTCGTGGCACCGTATATTTACATCATTGACCCTGAAAGGATTAAGCGCTTGTTGGTTGGATATCTCTAACAAAGAACATAACATTTTTGGCAGTGCAGTCAAGGAATCAGAAACCACCGACCATGTGGACATTGCCAAATCGCCACTGCCAACATCGAGTGAGCTGTTAGTAGGCCATTGTATAGGCCAGTTATTTTCAGGCCCAGGCCCGGCCTGAGCCCGAAAGCACCATGCCTTGGCCCACCTGAGCCTAGCCTGTTGATTTTAAACTTGACCCGGCCCGGCCCGACCCGGTTCTGTTCGACCAATTAGCCCGTGAGCCTGTAGGAAGCTAGGTCAAGTTATTGTGAAGGTACTGTCAGGTGATCAATAGGCGCTGGATAGTATTCAAGCTACATCAAAGCAGCTTCTTGCCCTGCAGCCCCTTTTGATGGCTACTTTAAACGTGAGAGAAATAAACATTTCATGGCTAGCTGAACACGCACAGATTATTATTTGAATATTTGGTATGAAAACACACATACACAATGGACAGTTAGGAAAATAAGGTGGGATCAGGCTAGAAACAGCCACCGGGAGTGACACATCGGCTGCTTACATTTAGGGAGAAAGATATAAAAAAGTACATGCAGCGATCACCATGTTCATGCTTTAAAGGGCGCTATGAACGGCCGTACTACATTTTCTAAATAGTTGTGCAGCAACATACTATAGAGAAACATAGGCCAACACTCCCGTACACATCGCCAGCCATTTCACCTCACTTTTGTATCTTGTATAATTATTCGGATGTACAGCGATGGAACTCAAGCCAATAAATTTCATGCAAATGTAAATTTAAATACGCTGGTCTATTGGCTTTCAGGAATACTATAATACACAGCCACTAGAAGCTTTTTTTCATTAAACACAAACTGGTGATCCGCAAGGCTAACGCCTATATGCAATCATATTTTCACATGGAACATGCAATTTTTATTCCTTTCTTTAGCTTCATTATAATGTCAGTCCTTCAGACGACAATTTACGCATCCTTGTTTCGCAATATATGCAAATTTGAACTCTGTCTACTTCTGTTTCAGGACAGTGCATGTACAACATAGGACACATCGTTTTCTTTCCTGTCAGACTGAAATATGATCTGCTTGTTTGTTGACATAGATTCACAGGAAACCCACCTAGTCCTAGAAAAACATACAAGGCTGCGAACATGAGGGTTCAGCCACTTAACAAGTGAAAATAGCATTAAAAGAAATTCACTGAGAAAATAAAATTTTCTGCACTCTGTTTTCCCACCCCTCTCACCAATGTTGAGAAATTCTGCAGCATCCGCATAGGCTTAAAGTATTTATCTAAGAACAATGGACAGCTGAAAGTCAAAATTTTATTAGTTGGACTAATTGTGCGATAAACTACGGCACAATATTCAACTCGCTTGAACTAATAATGAAGAAAAAAAGATGGAAACCAGTAGCAAGTTACACTCTGACTTTACACACACAAAAAAAAAAAATTGCAAATGTACTTTCCAGAATTTATTTGCTACCACTTTATTTAAGTACTCTAAGAACTCATGGAAAATTTATTTAATTTTTGTTTTTCTATTAAAATGATCACACACAAGCAGTGCAAAGCGGCCCATCAGTGACCACTGTCGAAAATGTACATATTGTTGTTCAGCACTAAAATATTGCAGACGACTCTGCCTCTAGGCACGTCTTTTGAACTTGAAAAATGTAACCAGCTGTACCAAACTCCTCGCATTGCTTCCTCTTGTGGCTGGTATATAAGGACGGCTTGGATACCTGAAGACAGTCTGGGGAATTTTTTAGCGATGAGTCTCACACCAATCAAATAGTTTCCAATCTCTTTAGCATCATTGCAATGTAAATATCTTTCCAACTCTTCATCACTTTGATTTGAACCTGTGATTTCTTGCAAATCTTGAAGTTTGCCTTTTGCTGCCACTCCCAACCACCACAATACTTCCCATTGTTGATAGGTGGGGCCGCTGTCAAACTCACAGTGCTACCTCCATCGAACATCGGGCCGTCCATCTCATGCCTGAGCACAATGGCCTCTAGGAATTCAAGGTCTTAATAAACTGGGAACAACATTGACCAGAGTTTTTTAGTGTCACTAAGATGAAGGAATTCTAGTAGAAACCATCTTAATATGACTAGAAGCTAATGCAATTAGCATTCACGCAGCTTAGCGACCACGTAGCAACACACCATATTTGCTAAGACACCTTTATTTAGAAACTGTAGTCGTCTGCTTGAGATTTCAAGTGCTTCGGCTGTATGCGATATACACTCTCCGTGATTGGCCCACTTTGTTATGACTATCGCTCGCCAAGCTTATCGCAGGATGGTAGGACAAGGACCATACATCGACACCGCATGCTGCGATGACAATGGAATTAAGAAGGAATGACGTCGATAGAATGACAAAGGCATTATGAGGATGGCGGCATGACGACGATGGGATGGTTCTGAAGTGACAACGATAAATAACCACGACGCAATTACAACGGCATGATGACGGTGGCATAATCACAAATGAATGACGACAGCACAATTATAACGGAATCAAGGATAAATTATGTCAGTGGAACGACAAAAGCGGTATGACGACGACGGTATGACAACAATTGGATGACATTTCTTAAATGGTGGTGACAATGCGACAACAGCATGACAACAGTGGCCTGCCAACAATCGAATGACAAGCTTACGATGATGATGGTGTGATGACAACAGTGTGACGACGACTGTATGATGAAAATGGCGTGGAGGAGAATCAGATGATGAAGCTGGAATGACGACAATGGAACGGCCATGACAGTATCACGACCACACTGGGACAAGAAATGTCGTGACGATGACTGTATGTCGAAAACACAATGACGACAATGGCACAACAACTGCAACATAATCACGATTGAATGATGACAGCATGATTACGATGGAATGACGTTGATGGAACTGCCAAGGCAGTATGGAGATGAGGGTATGATGACAATTTGATGTTGTTTCTGAAATGATGACAATGGTACAACAGTGCTACGAGAGCGACATGACTAGAACAGGATGATTGTGATTGTATGAAGACGATGGTACCATGACCCCAAGAACATATGCAGTGGCTCAAGTTAGTAGACAACGATTGGGCCACATGAAGAGAGGGAGTGAGTGAGAGAGAGAGGGAGTGAGTGTGTGTGTGAGAGAGAGAGAGAATGAAAAACAGACAGGCAGACAGACAGACAAAAAAGTGCCTGATGTAGGCAAAGGATGCTGATCGCATTAAACACAAGGCGGGGCGTACAGTGAGCACGGTTGATCACTGGTACCATTTTCTCCATGGCCGAAGAGGGCTCCTAATGTACACTAATCTGTGCATCATACAGCTGCTGTGTCGTGGCCTGCCTTCCTTGACTTTCCCATAAACCTACAGGCACCACTTACCTAAAATTTGCATAGGGATGAAGTTTTTATAGTCTTCAGTTTTGTGGAGTTGCAAATAGCATGTCCAGGCCTAATCCGGGCATGACTAAGGCCCATAGCTCCTAGGCCCGAGTCCAGCCCAGGCTTTCGGGCCAGCCCGGTCCCAGTGCAGTGTTCTAGCTATTAGACATCTTCATAGAGTTTCTTGTTGGAGAGATTGTTATTGGGCTAGTTTAAGTTGGCACATAGCCATTATAATGATAAAAACCTTTGGGTGCACTGTTTTTCATTTCTAGTTTCCTGGTGTGCAAGAAAGATTAAGAATACACAAGCTTCTAACAAACTAAAATAGGTGCTGTTGTAAGTGGCCGTTAACCCAGTGACAACCTCCGGTCATGGATAATGCGATTATGGGAAACAGGCCGACGGCCTCGTCAAGGTTGTTCTCAAATTGGATGTTGTATGGCCACCACTGGAGTACCTCGGTCAGGAGAGGTTTGGGCAATTAGCAAGGCTACGGTCTTTCACCTGTCAGTCACCCAAATTGGCACGTCCACGCCGGAGACGCGGTCAGTGCGAGGATACGGTCCTTCACCTGTCAGCCGCCCAAACTGGCACGTCCACGCCGGAGACGGGGTCAGTATGCTACCCTTCCATCTTCTGTTTATGCCCAGTGATGTGCGTGTGTTTCCGACAAAGCTCTCTTCGGAGGGAAAGGGCAACAGACCTCCGGATTGGTGGTACCTGAGGTCATCAGTCTCCTGACACCGGATTCGGGGAGACTGAACAATGACCAGGCAGCGGATAAAAAGAGCAACGGACGGCAGGAGTGATAGGTTGCTAGAACTTTTTTATGAACTTTTTCTGTACTACTTTGAATTTTCTTGTGATTATGTAATATAAACTTGCGTGTAAAATGTCCTGGATATCGGGCCCAGCCCCATGTTCCGTTACTCCTCTATGAGCAGAGCATAGTCGACGACATCGGAGCCCCAGTCGCAACAGTGCATAGAGATGCCCCCACTAAACATTGCAGAGGTAAATAAATTACAGCATACATTATGAACGATGTGAATTCTATGTTTTCATGATTTTCAGAATGCTTTCAACCTAACAAACCTGCATGCTTAACAAGGCAATTTACAGTGCCCATTCATTTCATCAGATAAGGGTGTAACAATGCATTTTCCCTTCTGCATCTAAAATAATGACTGCAATGATGAACAGTAAATGAATGTTACAGGTTAGTGATGAGAACTTCTAAACCCAGTAACACTTAAATATATGTTGGAACACAGAGGCTCCTCCAGGTATTTATGGAAAATTGCACTGAAAAAAAGAGAGAATAGCTGGATCATGGAAGAAAAAAAAGAATCTGGTATGCTGCATGTGACATAACAGTTTGCCAATTTGAAAGCAAACACCAGATTTACATTTAAATCCTGTAATTTTCCTTCTTGTTGCTCTCCAAATGAAAAAGTTGCATGTGACAGACTCTTTATCACAATTATGTATACAGCAAGTAGCAGTGAGTGAGGCTCTCACTTAAATGTTTACAGGTATCGCTGTTTAAACACAGATTAAGTGTTCCCTTTCATACTGGTGCACAGTATAGGTACATTCCAAAATATCACAGATAAAAAAAATGGTGTAGTAATTAGTATCTCACCTTGGCACAGATACTAGCTGCGCTAACAATGGGATATGTAGCATCTGCCTTTTTGGCCACTGTGACATCTATATCAGGAAAAAGTGCCTGTAGTTTTTCTTGATACTTTTCAGGTGGGCCCACTGTGTCTACATACACCTGGAAAAAAGAAAAGTATGAAAAAAACAAAATGCAAAAGCTGCTAGGGGTGCCCAAACATTCTAGAGTAGCATGCCATCAGCAACACAGAGAACTATGCCATATTCAAAAGCACAAGCCTAACAAAGGCTAGGAAGGTGTGAGCAAGACTTGGGCTTTATATAGATCTGACCCTGTTCCAAAGATCTCATGGGTGCCACTATGTTTGATCACGTGGCGATGCGTTCATTGCTTGCCTCAGCTGTCTCCATTGCATCCGTACTTACAATGGATGTGCATGATGCCGCAGTGTGGCTCAGCAATCTCTATTATGTCAGATATTGTACACGGTGATTGGGTGGACGACACGAATCTTTGGTCACAGCTTCAGAGGACATGTAAGCACTTTCGATGCTTATTACGCCTTGTGCAAACAGCACAAGCAGCATATACGGTGCTCATACTAAAAGCGGGGCTAGAAATTTTTTCCAAGTAGTCCAAACTTTCCGCTTTTGAATTAATCAGGATCAGTGGGTTTCAATCTTCATTCTTTATTTGGCAATCACTTTAAAGCAGCAGTTTGTCATGTTTCCAACTGACTCCATAAATTTCTTTGGTGCAGTCACTATCTGATTGTTTATTTGCTGCCTAATCGCTCGCAGGTGTGCTCAGCTGTGATAGGTTTGTCCTTGCTGCACATAAGGGCTTGGAACGAAGAGATGTAGATGATCTGTACTTTGCTTTGTAGCAAATGTGTAATATCGCTAGTCACTCGCTTACTGTGTGGACTGTCACGAAACGTTCAGCATCGAACATTCATGTGTAGTCAGTGTAAGTCGCAGTCACCCATGCTTCGGTGCATTGATTTAATAGGGAGTCCATTAACTTATTCTTCATACGTGGGCGATATGATGGGCGTAAGTTTGCATGTGTGTTGGGGCGGATGGACGTAAAGCGTAGATAGCATGTAGACAGAGTGCGACAAACTTACTATGCTAGGAAGCGGTGCTACTCCCTTTGTCACTATGTAACGAGCAGCACTAATTCTTGCCAACATTCCGTGCTTGAAGTCCTTTCCTTGGAGGTTAGCGATACAACAATGGCAAAAGAGTTAATTTTTTTATCCTCGAAGAAAGCCATGCATCGCAAATGGTGGCTGGCAACACACACGTTCTTTATGTAGAAGTGGTCCATGGACTTAATCACACATACTCATTAAATTTTTTTATTATGAAAGTCACTATTTTTTGCAGCCAACCACTGCACATACCTTCCCTTTACCGTTATACATTTTGAAGCATGAATGGAGCACAGTGCATTAGCGAACACCCAGTTGCATTTCTAGCAGTTGATCGCATAGTAGCAGGGCAGGCATGGTAATGCTTTCGTTTTCATGCACTTTCGTGCGAGGCAACGTGCAGCACAGTGCTGAAAGCGCCATCTCATTTCTCTAGAGCAAACCGCTCTGCAAAAAGGAGTCAATAGAGCCATTTAGGCTGGGCCACTGTGAGATATGACCATGCTTTACGAAAATCACAATCCACAGGCCTGTTGCCAAAATATAGAAACATGGATGATCTTGTGCATGAAGCTTACAACTGCTTTTGTGCCTCTTGGACTGTACTGGGTGTAAAACGGGCAAATGACCGTCACCTGTACCCATGCACTCTACACACGTACATCCCTGCAACGCATCTGAAAATACAGGGTTATCCTAATGTGTAAAGCACACACCAGGCTATGCCAGTGAGAATCTACAGATCTTAAATATACATTCTTCCTTCTGGAGCAATGTGTACAATTGCGTCTACCTCCTTCCCCACTTCTTCCCTTCCCTACAAACACACACACACATACACAAGGTGATTTTTTTTGGGTGTTTGGAAACAGACCTAAGAAAATTTAGGACAATTTAATTTCTGAACTTACTGGGTTACTGCAGAAGCTGCGGCCACTGAATGCCACAGGACAGTGTAAGCAGTCTCGAACAGGTTTGGAAGTATATGGCATTAAAATGTGTATTATTCATGGAAGCAGAGTACATTTTGCCGCATATCAACAAGAGATGTGTAGTGGAATTCAACAAATGCGCCTTGCAACCATCAGCCCAGAGAAACACAACACAGGGCTACCACCGACCACAACATCTAGACCTTAAGACACCACAAAGCTCTCACACGACAGCACATATGTCTCAACGAGATAGTTGGCGACAAATGCGTCCCGCAACACGGTTGCATGAGAGCAAGTGCCTTTAGCAGAGAAAGTACAAGTAGGAAAACGGGAGAAAGAGCCAAAGAAGTCAACTGGGTTTATTAAAGGAATGATATGCTTGACAGCATATAATTGTTGCAGTGAGATTAGTAAAGCACATAGATTTCTTTGGCTCTTTCACCAGTCTTCATGGTTGTTGGTTGGACTTTCACTGCTGATACAAAGGTGCCGATGTATAAGACGCATGCTGTTGGCATTCGTTGCTGAATGCTTACACAAATTATATCCTTCGATATAATTTTTGTGAAATTTCATTGAAACTTTCAGCACTCTAATAAAGGTTGTGAAAATGCGCAAGAAGCGACAATGTGAATGTATAACTCGGCTTCGTCGTAAACATGGTTTTGTAACACTGAATTCAATTCTGCGGTTTTACGGAACAAAACCATGATTTGATTGCGAGGCATGCCATAGTGGGAGACTGGATTGATTTTGACCAGCAGGAGATCTTTAATGTGCCCCCAATGCACGGAACATGGGCATCCTTGCATTTCGCCCCTATCGAAATGCGGCGGCAGCCGGGATTTGATCCCGTGACCTCATGCTTAGCAGTGCAACACCATAGCCGCTAAGCCACCGCGGCAGGTATTTCCTAACATCATCTGTAAAAGTAGAATGTGTGAGCGAACAACCTGGCCTACCGGCACATGCTGTTTCATGAGAGCTTTGCAGTTCCTGAAGGTTTAGATGCTGCAGTCTAGCGCTCAGTAAAAACAGCCTTTCTCTCGTCGCTCTCTCTGCCTGTGATGCCTGTAAGAGAGGGCTCCACCACAGCTGCAGATGTACTGGTTAATACCTCTGTTCTCTATGAAATTACGCACTGAAACAACGGATGCTACCTAAATGTCCTAACTGAAACAAATATGCACCTTCAAGTGCATCATTCCTTTAAAAATGTGAATAGCTTTCTAGAAGCATTCGTCTATTCACTTAAATTAACAATCATCATCAATGATTTCTGTACAGTTTTTTTGGTTGTTTGTTATTTTGTTGTGTAATTCTGCAGAGAACAGAGCCAGTGACCAGTGCTCTTGTAGCAGTAGTTAGATGGCTATGCCTATTTGCCAACTCGTTATATGTGTGCTGCCCTGTGATGAGCCATGCTGAGCAAGGACATTGTTTCTGTGTGCAAGAGGCCTTGAGAAAAACCGCTTCTGCAGTAAAATCTCCTAAGGCACATATTGAGAATCTCTTATCAGCTGGATTACTAGGATAGGCGAATACTGCCTGCACTATAATTGCAGTTAGATGCAGACTTGTATGTAACAAACTACATGTAAATAATTACTTCGTGATTTTGTAATTCAATGATTACTTTATTACTCAGTAACAGTCACTGTAACTCAATTTTATTTTTCAGTAACCAATCACTTGTAACCAGTTGTAACCAGGACAAGCTATAACAAGATATGCAGCTTTTAGCAGCTGCATTTGGCAGGAACTACAGCAGAACGCCTGTGGTTATAAAACGCAGCAGCCTCGTGGGTGTGCCTCTTTCGATAGACAAACCAGTTTTGCACGCCTCTCTTGGAGGCGCTTTTAAGAGGCATCCATAGGCGGTAAGAGTTGCTACTCAATACTTTGCTTAGCGCAATCAATGATTTTTCTCATATAGACAACTTTTCGGACGTTAAATGTACGTGTTCCTGTCTGTCTGCATGATACGTGACACGCCTACATTTATCTTGCGATTGTAACACAAACAGTGTTTTGACGGCTGAATGATAGGCAGTTATATCTTTAAGTACATTACACAGTTAACCCCTTTTTCGAGCAATGCAAACTTCTGCTGGCGTCCCTTACAATTCTTCGGTTTAAGTCTAAATGGCTAACGAGTGGAGAAGGCTGGCAGAGGCTTCACCAGATGTTGGCCAACGAAGCGAACCGGTGTTGCTATGACTCAACACCAATGGCCACTTTGGAAGTTCTTTCCAGCAAATCACTTGCGGATAATATTTTCAGCTTTTCCATAACAGGAGTGTCTTCTCCATGCTTCAACAATGAAACGCTACTCTTCAGCAGGATCTAGATGGCGAGCAATAAGGAATTATGCAATCACAATCTTGTGTGTAAAGTATTCATATGCTACATACCAGCGTTACTTCCAGCGAGCACATCTACTGAGTTTTCTGTATCACTGTTGATGTCTTTAGAACAAAAAAAGGTAAGATGAGTGATGAAAAGTTTGAAAACAATGGTTAGTGAATTTAAACAATGCGTGAAGGGCAGCAACAACGGGCTCAAAGAGCCAGGCCAGCTCATTTTATATACCTGCTGTATTCATGCAACGTTAATAAAAGTTGAAACGAAAGTAGCATAACTGTAATCAATTCCTTTTTTAGTAATTGCCCAGTTACTTTTGCAGGGCAGTAATTGCTAATTGTAATCAATTACGTTTTTGATTGAAATTGTAATTTACACTTTTTTTCTGAAACGCGTACAAGTCTGGTGAAATGATAGTTAATCCCTAAAGTTTCCCAAATTAACTTTGTAATTATCCACTTAAAGGCACGTGTGCTAATTCAGAAGTGAAGCCGAGCAGAAATGAAGTCTAATCTCTTTAGCAGGAAACATGTGGTTAGATACAGTTTTGAGTAACACACCCTCAAAATCCATGCTGAGAAGCGTTGATGTTCCACTACTTATCAGTAAAGCACTTTTTTCATAATGCTGATAAATGTTAACTAGAATATAAATGTACTTCACCACATAATTTGAGAACATATTTTTCAATACTGGTGATTCCTGGAAGGCAACATTGAAGGAAGCTACAGTTTTGGTGAACTAAACATAATAAAATTCACCATTAATAAAGTAAAATATGTGGGAAAATATGCAGATTGTGTACTACTCAGTGAGTGCGTGATGACACAATGCTGATAAACCAGTTTCTCACTATATTTGAGCACCTTAAGGAACCTAAACAACAGAACATACTTTCTCATAGCCAGCAGTATGCACCAGTAAACATGAATGTATTACATGCCATTCTAATGGAATATGGTATATTTTATTGAAGCAGTATATCAAGTTAATACGAAACATGTTTCACACATTGAACATAGGTAAGAGCAAGTGCTTACTTTTGCTACTTGTACACCATCATCCAGAGCTTGCTGAATGAGACCAATGGCAGAGTCATGGCTGATTGCATTCAAACTGTACTTTGTCCTACCATAGAAAAGCAGAAGTTACATCCATTTGCTGTGGAAATAGTTAACCTGTATCAACTATTGCATGCATCAGAACATGTGATCACAAGTTAAAAAGAGGTAGAGGACGTGATCTTTTTACAGGTGGACTTCTGCCTTCAAAAAGCATGCTACAAATGTTCTGCCCATGCAGTGTCTTTCACAAACATTAGCTTGAGACCATAAAGTGACAAGTTTATTATGAAGGAACTTGAACAAGAACGGCTGGCTTCCTCCTCGAGCAAAAGCTGCCCACAACACTCTAACAAAGATTGAAATTTTTGGGGCTTACCTTGTCTCCAAATAATAATCGTCACCTATATTGAGTGATTTTTCCTTTAATGCTGTGTACCTGATAGTTCCAGCAGGAAAAGCATGTGTATTATCATCGTGACATAGCATTCTTGACAGGAAAGTAGTGAGCACAGAGTTTTCAAGAAACTAAATGCAAGCAAAACAGATGACGATTGTTGTTTTGGGACAGGGTATGCCCCAAAAGGTGTACACTTTTATAAGGTGTACCTTCAGCCATTATGCTTAGCACACTTACAAAATTAATTTATGATCCGCAAAGCTGCCATAACGTTTGCATCCAATCTGATGTTTTCACAAGCACTGCTTTCAGAATTAAGCACAGACAATCTGTGTCAGCCACCAACAATATCACCCTAGTAAAGTGTATGTTAAAATGCTTTTAGGCTAAAAAGGTCTAGTGCAGGGCACTTGACATAAAACAAAATTCGGCCTTTATAAAAGCTACGACAAGAGCAACATGAAACCTACGGTGTACATGTCACTCTGCAACACTAATAACAGAAGAAAGGAAGCAGCAGAGGATATGATTTTGCACAACTGAATGCTAATAGCATCTATCAAACTTTCTCTACTACATTAATTCGTTGAATCCATCATTGGTCACCAAGCAATACATTACCAATCAGCAAAATCACAAGCAGTTTCTGAAAATGTGACAATGACCACTTAGCATAATTATTTTCGTTCAAGTTTATTCCATTTTTATCTGCCGTACAAAGTGAACCTGGTGCTAATAACGTAGCTACTGAAGCCAAGGACAAAATTAAGTGCTCTGAAACAGCAACGGAATAGAAGGACTGCATTATTGCAGCCCAGCACAGTTTGTGCACATGTGCACAGATGCTTGCTTGGTGGATTTTTATTTGCCGAATATGCACTCACACATCAAGCATGTGGCCACTGATGACAGAGGGAGGTATGACTTCCACCATAAAGCCAAGAAATGAAGACTTCTCCACAGAACTCAGAAGCTCTTCCCTCTTCTCCTCGGTAAGAGTTTTAGAATCTGGTGAGGCAATAACAAGAAACGGTATATGTCTGCAGCAGTTTTGCGCAGCTCTTTTGGAGACATCTTACCAGCAAATCCAAGTTCTTTCAGCTGACTTTCTGCGGAAAGTGGACAGTAAGCAATTCCATAGACCATGGGACCTGCAATAAACATGTTTCAAAAAGAAAAAAAGTGGTGAGTGCCCCTTTGCTTGAAAACAATTCATGATCACAGCTGTGCCCTTCTACATATTAAAGTAAGTTAGAATAAATGTTGCATTCAAAAACAATACAAATTCTTTTGTGCATATGCTTGCCTACGCTCCTCTGGTACTTCATAATTAACTTTTATATTGTAGTTTAGTAAGAATACAAATAAGAAATAGAAGTTATGTTAGCATAGCAGTATCATCTTTAAGGTAACCTCACTTCTTACCCATTCATAAATTTTCTAATAATGGCACTTGTTTATTTGAGAAGTGCGCAGTTTGCAGAAAATGGGTAAAAGAAGTTTAGAAATAGAATACTGAAGAAACATGTATTCTGCTCAGTGTTTAAAGTGGAGCAGCCATCATGCTAAAGTGTCTTAAAAAATAGATAAATAATTATCCTAAGTTTACTGTTTTAGGAAGATAGCCGATTGGTGTCAAGAATAGTCTTTCATCACTGTGCAAACATTCTGATGGCTGTACCCCAATGTGGAAGCTCCAAACAAAAGCAGGACAGGGACATTCATGCTGAGGCCAAGCTTGTTTATAGGGACCTTGAGCAACCTTCTTACTGATCAAAATCGTCGGCAAGCAAGGAGAAAGTAGTCAATTGTTTCCAGTTCATCGCACTGTATACACAAAGGAGATGCCGCCAAACCAGCCCTGTGTATATAGAAATTTAGTGTCACGATGCGGAAGCATACCCTAGTAAATGCAACCTCCAATTTGCATGTTGGGCAGAATTTACGACTTCAGGGGAATAGTAGGTGGTGGTAGTCAGAACACGAGGCCAGGCTAGATTTATACAGCTTGTTCATTACTGTTAATCATCATCATCATCATCATCATTTATTATTCCCTTAAGGGTCCCTTCGGGGACATTACACAAGGGGGGGAGGGGGAACAGCGATGTGAAAGTGCCATACATCAGCTCAAAAAAAAAAAATGCAAACAAAGGCAACAGAAAAATAAATAATAAACTGTAGAAAACATCAGGTATAAACAGAACAATGAAAATATCTGAAACTGAGTAGCAATAAATTAAAAGAAAAGTGTACACGTAAATGCGAAACATGCTAAACATAAGTAGCAAAAAAGAAGAGAAGGAAAAATAGGCGATGACACAAGCAAGTCGGATTGCTGGGAGAGGAAACGTGAGGAAAAGTGGCTATTTTGGGTTGAAATGGTCTGATAGTAACTGTCTAAATTTGGACGGATTTGACTCTTAAACCACGGCTTCGGGAAGATTGTTCCATTCTTTTATGGCGATGGGGAGGAAGGATTTGTTGAAGGCGTTGGAGGAACCATGCAAACGCTGCATGCTAAGGGAGTTAAACAAACGGTGAGATGAGCGTATCGGAGCATGTAATAAGTTCTCGCGCAGTACAGGAAAGTTAAAGTATAATTTGCGAAAAAGACAGAGCATTGCAAGTTTCCGGCGGAGTGCTAGGGGTTCGATTCCGAGAGTCAATTTCATGTCAGTAACGGTGTGCCAAGGTGAGTACTGGGAAGTTATGAAGCGGGCTGGCCGGTTCTGAATGACTTCGAGCGACTGAATCAAGTAAACCTGGTGAGGGTTCCATATGGCTGAGGCATACTCCATTTCAGAGCGGACGTATGTTTCGTATGCTAGTTGCCTGATGGATGGAGGGGACATAGCCAGAGATCTTCGGATAAAATCAAGTGTTCTGGAAGTGTTAGCACAAAGTTTCGTGATATGGTCCACCCAAGTTAGCTTGTTAGTTATTTCGACTCCTAGGTACCTGTATGAGTTTTTTACTGATAACGCCATGGAGTTCAGCGAGTACGGGAAAAGGGTAGTGGAAAGCTTACGTGAAATGTGCATGCATTTACATTTTCAAATATTAAGCTGCATAAGCCAGTCGGAACACCATTTTTGGATTTTGTTTAGGTCGTCTTGTAAGGATTCCTGGTCGGTATTATCGGAGATGCGGCGATAAATGACGCAATCGTCCGCAAAAAGACGGACGGATGGCGAAATCCCAGATGGCAGGTCGTTGATGAAAATTAGGAGAGAAGCGGAGCAAGAACGGAACCTTGGGGAACTCCAGAGATAACGTCAGTAGTTTTAGACGCATGGCTGGCGATGACGGTGAACTGTGAGCAGTTAGTTATGAATATATGAAACCTAGGGGCAGTGATATAAGGAACAGCAGAAATTAAAGGGTCATAGAGGAAAGCCTACGCTAATGAGTCAGCACACTTATTCAAAGGTAAACCTTTGTGCTGAGGCACCTTAATTAAACAAAGGAAATACAAATGAGACAGAGCCAATAGATATAATGCTTGCAACATTTTTTAGTCTCTACATGTTGTAAGTGATCAACGTAGAGAGAGCGAGTCGGTGACAATAGTAGCTACATTGAAAGAGAGGGGTTCAATCTCCACAATGATAAAACTAAAGCTAAGAATTCTGCTAAATAGGAGTAAAACCAGGAAGCCTAATTGAATAGGACCCATCTAGCAAATGAGAAAAGATTCCTACACCTACCTTTTCATTGCTCTGCGAGGCATCTGTTGCTATTATAATCTTGGTCTAAATATGCCTGAAGTGATCACCCAGCAAGTTATTGAGAATTCATGAAGATAAAAATTTTGCTTTAATTAGGTAGACATTATCAAAAATAATTTCTAGAGGGACAGTAGTAGAATTTGCTGGAGTTCAAGGGCTCAAGTAATGCCTGTGCAGAGACCACCAGTAAGCATGAAAATGGGACCAATGGACATTAAAAAATAAACTGTCAAGACTAATAAACACTGTCTCGTGTCTTCTAAAATGGCCTTCATGCAGTCGCAGAAAGGTTTCAGCTGTTAGTAGTCAAAACGTAGGCATTAACGAAGGCACTCGCGCTTCCAGGTACAGTGCAGCGTTCGCTAGAAATTTGGGGAGGCCAAGCCAAAAGTGTAGTGCATCCCATTTTATTAAAACAAAGGGACGAATCTTATAAGCGGCAGCTCCAGTGAACAGAACACACCCAAATTCTAATATTGGCCTGACATACATGCTGTATATCATTAGCAGCGTGTCTCCACATTCCAGAACGATTATTGCTCAGTCGTAGCAATATTCCGAGAGAACTGCCTCCTTTCGCAGCAACATACTCAATATGCAGTAGCAAATTGCGTTTACCATCACAAATCACCAAAAAGTACTTAGTTGCTTCAACTTGGGGGATGAATTTGTTCTGATAACAGAGAGATATATACACTGAACTCCTTAGCGGAAAGTAAGACCAGAACCGCGCTCTTGTTAACGTTGAGAGACGGGTAAATTTTTTCTAGTCACTGTTCAAGGGTGGTGATAATCTTACGTCCTGTAATGAGACTGAATGTCATCTGAAGAAACAAGGAACGCATTATCATCCGCGTAAACTTACGTGTTTACATCAGGATGATAAGGTATATTTAACGAAGTTTTGTCGGAAACTTCTTCCTCAAAACGATTCAATTACAATTTAGACTTGCAACACGCTACCCACGGCACTGCGTGCATAACAGTAAATAAAATCAAAACATTATTTTTCTTTTTCTGCTTGTCTCGCTGAATGCTTCGGTATAATAGTGATATATTATTTAGTGCTTGAATGTGTAGTGTTACTGCGTATGTGTAGAATAATTGTCATACTCAACGCATGTAATATAGGACGCAAAATTCCGAGTTTGCCGCGACTGACGGTAGCTACAATATGATCGAAGGTACATCAGCGAATCACTTGATGAAAGGTTTCTGGGTCTATTATTTCAAAGCAGGATTCAAAGCTATGTAGATCACGCGTATGGCAACAAAAGTAAGTATCCGTGCACGGCACCTAAAACAGGTCCTCTTCCAGCCTCGTCCACACCCAGCATACAAGGCTCTGATTTTGTTACATCCGGTACAACTGACTTAATTATAGCATTTTTGCTATTATTTTTATTAAAAGTATCTAAATTCATGCTGACAATGGCACTCTGACGACGAAAAATACTGAAGCAGCCCGCCTTTTCAGTAAACGCTTTGTAGATTGGATTGGATTCTGTTGATCGCTGTCGAAGCCACTCCTCAAAGCCCTCTACCTCTTTCAGTTTCTTTTTCCTCATGGAGGAAGTAAAATCATATAGGTGTTCTGTGGTAAAATCTTCCTTCCTCCATGCTTTTTCCTCGATGGGACTTCAAAAGTACAAATAAATGTACAAACGGTTCTGCATTGGTTTCATGGCTCGCTCAAAGTAGTGAAATATGTATTACACTTTTATTAGACAGTCCTAAAGTTCAAATTACTGCAAGTTGGTATGGCCTCCAAGATTGCGACATTCAGTTCTTCGCGGCCGTCCGGCATGATATATGTATACAATCTCAAAGGCCTTGCATTTAGATATGCATTTAGAGCACTGCAATGTTGCCATTTCTTTTCAACGGAACTTGATGCGCAATAGCCTAAATTCGAAGAAAGAACAAGTTTGCTTCACGAAAATTTATATATAGTTGAGTATCAGCTTAACTAACAAGAAATATGCCTGCCATTATTACGCTTATGATCAGTGCGTTTAATGGTCATGTCATATACATTATAGCGTCATGCTGTCGTACATCCGTCTTGAAAACGGAGCCGGAAGTTAAGCAGAAAGAGCATCGCACTTCGCGCATGCGTTGTTTTCTTGCTCGCGTCCCGTGCTGTGCGTCCCGTTCCGCGAGCAGCTACGCAAACCGAAGGGGCTTCGGTCGAGTGCGGGTGTGACTGAAAGTCGCGACGGTTTCGACCCGGTTCTCTAGTTGCTGTTGGCTGGGCTAATAGCTATTATGATTTGCGAAGCGTTGGCGGACTGAGTAAAGGCAGATCAGGAAGTCGCACAGAGCCGCACGATGAACTCCCTGAGGAAATGGTTCTACAGACCAAAGGTGAGATATTTAGGCTTAATGCTTGATCGACTTTATCGTCTGCAGCAGTTGCGTACCATCCGCGCCTTTCTCTCATGGTCAGCAATACGTGGTGCGCCGTCGTTTTTCGAAATGTTCCTACTCTCCGACTTTATTTAAACAACGCCGCACAACTAGTGTGATTAACTTTACTGTTTACTTCAGCAACATTTAGTAGCGTCCTAAACTACAGTGAAACGCGTCTGCTGAAGCGCGCGGTTCCAGCCTCAGGACTGGTGGCCGACGATCGTTTGCATGCTGTGTGAATAATTTGTCCATCCATAGGCGTATTACATCTGCTTTAGTGCAGTTAGAGCGAGCATTGTCTGTCGGCTGTGCCGAATGCGTCATCAGACCCATTAGCTTTCGCAATCTCTTCAGCAGGGATATATTCAAATCGCTGGGCCGTGACATCCGGAAAGTGAGCCCCTTCGCGTCGGCCTGTGTGACGTGCCAATGCAATACGCTCGGGACCCTTATTTTTTTACCGCTAGTAGTTGATAATTTCACGAGCGGTATATTCACACGCTTGCTGATGCAGCTTACGTTATGTGCGGAAACCGACGTGGAGCAGAGTGTGTCAAATTGCCCCTGCCGTTAACTGACATCACGCACAATTTATGATGCATAGCTCGCAACGTTTAGCTATTTCATTAGTCGTGACGGCTACTACGTAGCTGTTCCGACTATAAGTATTTTATGACCTTTAAAATTCCTCTGCTACTTGAATTACGATTGTCGGTTCCTCATAATTTTCTTATTTGGTAATGTTCTTGCGTCCTTTCTGTCTAAAATAAAGTGAAGATAGCAGTGATTTCACGGATCACTTTATCAATATTTGACAATTGCGTTTCTGTTTGACACCGATGAGCGTCTGCATCGAGATTACTTTCGGCTGGCTTTTCGTTGTGCCGTATGTTTTAACTGCGTGAGGCACCGAGGGGTGGTTTAAGGTGTCGATTGCTTGAACATTGTTATATTCTTGACACCAAGGTGCCTTATCGCATTCGTGCGCTGTGTCGCCCATCGGTCTTGTAGGTACGACGTGACAAAGCTAACTGGCCGTTCGTTACCTTCCGTGTTTTTGAGGAAGTGGTCGCGAGGAAACTTTGGGGGTCGATGATTGCGCCCTGTCCCCCTTCTCGTGGATTGGAGTCTTTATTTGTTATTTCGCTGGTGGCACTGGATTGTAATTTACGCGTATTTCATTGATTGTAACACTATATTACCGCTCATCCGGTGCCATCCTCAGAATTCATTCCAAGTGGACCATGCCTTGAGAACTAAGTGGTTATCATTTGTAAATTGTGCCCTTGAGTAATAAGTTAAATACTTAATTAGTGAAATTTGGTTAATCAGTTAGTTATAGTATGCGATTTATTGTGCAAGTATTGTCTGCCTCCTCGAGCCATCTAGTTCAACGCGCAGATTTTATCTGCCGTCTTTGTGTGTCTGTCGTAATGCAGGATCGTTCAGTTGCGTGAACTGAACTACAATGGGAACTGTGCTGCAAGGCAGGCTATTACAACCATATCCTCCTATGTTTCAACTCTATATAGCGACCAGCTATCATTCTTTTTAACGGCGCGAAAAAATAGACACCACACAAGCGAACACGACACTTGCCCGGCAGCGCGTTCTTTTGTACAAACGGTCAGGCGACTTCTCGCGAGCGATTCCTCGGAGGAAGGCATACCGGCAGGAAAACGTGGCACTCGATTATAGTACAAGCAACGCAGATGACAGGACTAAGCGAAGAAGACGCAGGCGCAGATATGTGCTACGCGTAGAACGGTCTTCTGGCTCGACCATGCCATGTCTGCTTACCGCCACCAAGCGCGTGGGGCCTCACACGCGGCCTTGGTGGACGGTAGCATTCCAAAAGAAGTCGGTAGCAGCGACTTGGTGAACCTTGCTTATGAGGCACTTCGCTTGCCGCAACATGCGTCGCAGGTCATTCACTGAGAAGTGTGTTCGCTGTGATGTGAGGAGTGTGTTCACTGTGGTGGTGCTGCTAGCTCGGGGCCTCTCTTGAAGGGTGATGGGAACTTTGTTCTCCGTATCCTACATGCGAGGCCGTTTGCAGCTTGAGGGCCGTTTCCGTGTTTCAATCTGGCCACGTTGTTGCTTTTATCGGCGCTTGGTCAGGACGTCGCACTGAGGCGCCCTCTGAGCGTGCCAAGGCTCAGAGATTAGGATTACGTTGCTGATAGTTCCGTTTTTACTGGAGAACACTCGACTTTCTTATCCACGTCTTTGCAAACTACTTGTCACATGCATAGAACAATAAAAGCTACAGTGCAAAGACATGCAGAACTAGAGATAAACGGACCACTTCTCTGCTTTTGCCCTTGTGTGGGTCTAATGTTTATGAGGACCTGCTGCAATGGCTCAGTGGCTATGGTGTTATGCTGCTGAACACGAGGGCGTGGGTTCGATTCCCGCCGCGACGGCCGCACTCCGATGGGTGCGGAATGCAAAAGCGTTCGTGTACCGTGCTTTTTTCGGAGCCCTCCACTGCGGCGTCCCTCCTCACCCGCTGTGCAGTTTCGAGACGTTAAACCCGACAACTTAATATAGTAATCCTTACAGTTTTTTTTTTTTTTCACGGCGCTGTGCTAATGTACAACGTCGCACGAAGTCTCCGCTCGTTGCAACAGTAGAGGCATCGAGCCGATGTCGCCACCACTCTAAAAATATGTATATATTCAAGTAAGATGTGTTTGCATGTCTTCTCTCAGAACGTCAAAGGATATGGCCAAGAGGCGCAAATGACACAGGATGCTAACTACTCAAGTTCTTTTGCAAGTAGTGCGTTCTGCTATAGCAGAGCTGTTGCGATTGTAGCACTCGGTGAGGCACGTATATATTGTGTGTGCGTCACGGAACCACGTCCGTGCTCCAGCCGCGAGTGCACATTTTACATTTATTTCGCTCGTGAAACGCTCTGGAACTTTCAGTGAACGTCAAAAGTCACAGTGAACGTCAAAAGTCAGTGTACGATTCGCCGTCGGTGGTCGAAGAGAGCAGGCAAAGTCGGCACCTGACTTCCGCTATTACTAGTAGCTTTCCCGTCGTCTCGAACGCTTCGATCGCGTCGAGCGTGGGCGACGGTCGAGTCTGCCGCCCAGCCGCGTATGATTTTGAAAAACATTCTCTTTGCAATGGAACGAGCCAATTCCGCTTCGTATGTTATTCGCGGAAGTGTGGGGACCGACGTCTGCTCGATGTCGCTCCTGTTGCAGGGAGCTGAGACAAGGTGTGACATTGCTCACAAGTAGCTGTTGACTGGCGGGATGAGTGGACGCTTGTGGGAAGTTCCCGCGCGATTACCGCGAAGGCGCGTCTCGCAGCTCTGCCAGCGTTCCAGGAACGTTCGCTGCTTTTCACCCCTACAACCCCCACCCACCCTGGGGCTCGTCTGGCTCCGTTGAGCGCCGTCGTCTCGTGGCGGTGCAGTGTGCGGGGACGATTTCGTGTCTGGCCCGCGTTATTTCGGACTAGCGGCTGTGGGTGCACGTTTCCCGTTCGCATTTTGGCGGTTAGCCCTTGCGTCTTGGGTGCGAGACCCTCTTCGTCGCTTCGCCAACTACCCTAAACATGTTCTCCCCCCCCCCCCCCCCACCCTGAGCGGGGAAATTTACATACCAAGGCAGAGTCTATTCCGCGCGCTACACATGTATTAACCCCGCCCTCCAGTCCTCCTCCAAGACCTCTCTTAAAATCCGAAGTTGTCAAAATAGTCGGGTGCCTCCCTCCTCCACTCCATGTCACAAATATTTGTACAAGATGCGTTCTTTACGAGCGTGTAGCATGCATTTTCCACCGCGGAAACCAACAGACCTAGCCTGTCACTTTCTTTATCATCGTTTCCTTTTTTCCCCTCTTTTTTTTTCGTAATCCAGAGCGTTAGCGAGAGGCATTGGCATGCGTCTAGCATGGCGTGATAAAACTGAAATCCTGCGAGGTTTGCTTCATGGCTGCTCATGTGCAACAATAATAATACAAATACAACACAAATACAACAATAATAATAAGAGGAACAAAAGAACGTGGTTGAGCGTCTCGGAGAAACTTGCGGGCAAATTAGGGCATGTTTACTGGAGTGTGCCGGTCGGCCACCTGGAGTTTGCGACGTGCACCAAAAGAGCGCGGAATGTAGGCGCTGTAACCGCCGGCAATTGAACACACCACCTCGTGCTCAGAATGACATAGCCACTGAGCCACCGCGGGGGGTTGAACGTGAAACAATTTGGAGAATGCTTAAGCTTCGCCTTCAACAATGGAACGCGATAGCATTCAAAGGTTCCTGACTGCTTCTCACGCTTCCCGGCAACTGGAGCGTATTTAAACCGTAATGCTTCCCGGTAAACGCTAGCCGCTAACGCTATGCACGGAGGCGACCTTTCCAGTAAAATCGCGGCGTCTTGCGTGGGCTGCGATGCGGCGTGGCCTCCAAGATACCCACACGCCGGCGCGCGCAAATGGCGAACGCCGTGGCCAGTCTATGAATTGTAAAAACGCTGGAAAAGTGGTTTCTTTTCGTTCTCGCGTAACAGAATTATGTTTTCTCGCATAGTCAAATTACATTCCGACGCTTAAGTCGTACTTTGCGATTTTTCTGCGTATTTTAGTTCGGGAAATTCAGTTACTTCAGTAGCTTCCTTGCGCCACACGGGGGGGGGGGGGGGGCGCTAGGTATGCGACACGGGGCCTTTAACGATATCGCGTTAAAACAGCTTTGCTTCCCGTCTACATGTCGGACGTTGAGACCTGACATAAAAAAATTGTCCACTTTGCTGTGTGATGATGTCATCCACCGCGAGTTACATCACTTTGGTCTTGTTTGCGCGACCGTCCAGTTACCACGCGCGGCAGATTAGCCACGTCGCGAGCGACATTTGGTTGACGAAATGCCGCGCGTACTTGCTGCTGTCGGGCATCCGAAGCGTTCGCGGCCACACGAGACGGGTCCATAGTGCGGCGTCATCGCGATCCGCGCGCCCGTCTGTTTCCTGCGCGTGTCGTGTGCCGTTGGCGCGATATAGGAGGCAGTCACTCGAGCCGGCGCGTCATTATTCCAATGCGATCATCGCGATGAAGCATCTTCGGTCGTGCTTAGCGGCTGCCTCCACAGCCCTGCCAAATAACGTGGCACATTCCATTGTCGTGCGCGTACCCGTTCTCCGATGGTTTGCCTCGAATTGGTGAAACCGAACGATCAAAAGCCCAGCCTCGCTCCGTCTTGTTTGCCAGCCTGCTTTTCGTCTCGACGAGTCAGATGCTCGAATCGGCACTTAGAGGGTTTCCAAGCGAGGTTTGCCAAGTATAGGCGTATACGCAGGGGCGCAAGTTGAATGTGCAGCGCTTTCACATCGAGAAAGGCGAACTTGTGCAGTGCTGCTGAACACGAAGTCGCGATTTCGATTCCCGGCCGCAGCGGCTGCATTTTGATAGGGGCGAAACGCAAAAAAGCTCGTGGTGCATTTAGATTTGGTGTTACGTGTCAACTCCAGGTGGTTGAAATTAGTCCAGAGCCTGCCACTATACGGCATCTATCATATGTTGCAGTTGCTTTAGGGCGTTATAAACCCCATGAATGAATCGGTCTATCGATCAGTCATTCGTTGCGCATTGTTTTGGGTTGTTTTCTTGCGCATGTTAGGGATTGCGTTCTACAACAATTATACGTATGGGGTGCTTTATTACTAGCACTACCGATGCGCATACGTCACCAAACGCCTGAAAAACGTGACATGTCGGTCGTCGAGTATGCAGCGATTGTTTCAGTGGCCTATAAAACAGGCTATTGTTTCAACACATTCATGGCAGCAGGCGTCCAAATGCTCAGCAGTCACGCGTAAGCCCTTTAATTAAGGCTCACTAACAAGGTTTTAATTCGTGACTTGATCGCACATGTAATTGTAGAATTACAGCATTTTCTTTAGCTCTTTGTCGCCAATGTCATCCACGAAGTCAGTGCTCTACATAGGTTCGTATCTCAGTGCGTAAGGAATAAGGCTTTGTGGATAAATATTACGCGGGACACTGGCGTATTCGCGGCACATTTTGGGGACGTATATTGGGCCTTGACCGCTCACAGACTTGAATTTCGCCGATACTATAGTTAACTGAAGAGCTTATTGGCGACTGTTGTCCAGCAAGGCGAAGGCTGTGTTGCCTAATAAATAGCCTTTTTATCTATGGTAAACCGTTTCTTGAACCGCCCATGGTATTCTACATACTTCGGGGCAGGTAGTAGATCAAAGAGAGGGGGCAATCGTGTGCCACTGCTGTTGTTGGGAGAGTCAAGTACTTAAGTCGCGCTGGTTTCCTTTCGCATGACAATTTTTTTCCGTGCCGTGCAGGCAGTCGAGGGGGCTGTCGCATGTAACTGAGGTCCATTATTAAAGGGTACACTGGCGCTCGTAGCCTCCGCTGGGTGCTCCCGCCGTGGTTGCTTGGTGGCCATGGATGTTGGGCTGCTAAGCACGAGGTCGCTGGATCAAATCCCAGTTCCGGCAGCCGCATTTCGATGGGGCCGAAGTGCGAAAACACCTGGGTACTTAGATTTAGGCACACGTTAAAAAACCCCGGGTCTTCCAAATTTCCGGAGTCCGCCGCTACGGTGTGCCTCATAATCAGATCGCGGTTTTGGCACGTAAAACCCCATAATTTAATTAATTTAATTATGTCATATACACATTTCAATCGTGTCGCCGAAATCTTAAAAGTTGCATGGCAGGGAAATTGTTCCTTTCTTCCTTTCTTTTAGGCGGGAGGGTTGGTGTCTTCAAGGTGATATCGGCAGACTCCTGCACGCCTTCTGACGTAACACGAGTTTAGGGAACGAAAAAAATACTGCTGACATATCTGCCAGAGACAAGGCAGCGGGAACATGCACTCCAAGGAAGAAATATTGCGTAATAAATATATCTGAGGCACAAACAGCCGCTTGTGTAGCTGTCATGTCGGAGAGCTTAGAAATTTACAAAAGTATGCATACTACGGGCACGTATTTGTTGACTGTTGGAGCATCGTTTGCCAGCCAACCTTGTGCGAAAATGCGCCCAATACAGCGCTCCGCAGCTCCAAAACATATCAAAATTATGCAACAGCATAGTTGTAGCTCTAGGCGCCGATTCCATAAGCAGATAGTGTTTCACGCTCAAGTTGCATTAACGATCGCGCGATCAAGATGGTGGCCTCCAAGAAGTACATACATGGCGAACGCGGCGATACAGCTGCCAAAGTGGCCGAATATCTCGCGTGCGTGCACAAGGACGCGCCCAGGATATAAGAAAAAAAAAAAAAACTTTGGATGGGGGTTGGGGGAGCATTTGGCTGTATTCAGCAAACGATTGCAGTAATTTGGTATTGTGTTCCAGCAACTTTGGCATCATCTGATGTTCTCGCTCCGTGCCATAAATATTGCAATGAGGTTACACATAGGCGTTTATTGCTCAAGAAAGCCCTCACTCGAACCGTGCAATCTGCGGTTGTGTCGTGCTTGTTGACCGCCATCTTTTCCTCACGAGCTCGCTTCGACTGCTGCCGGTTTCCACCGGCAACTGCTGCCGTGAACGCGAAGCGTGGCACTCTCGCGTTGTGTAGTTCGAGTGTTGGGGCGTTTTCTCACGACACGGCGTTTGTCGCCATAAAGCGCAAGAGATTCTTCTCAACCAAATGGATGCTCTGGGCATTAAGTAACGACAGCTGCGACTATCCTCTCTAATTAGCTGTTCGCCGGTGAGGTGGCTGCGGTCGCAAATTCAGATGACTATTTTTTTTTTTTTTTTGCATTTGTAGCACCAGCTGTATTCGCGTTTGTAGCCGCCAGTGGGAACAGAACCCAAAGCCTAGAGTACTTTATTTATTTTGCTTTACAAACTATGCAGGCCAATTTGGCCTGGCCCAAACAGTATGCAGAGGATGAGGAAACGACGAGCAGTCGACGAAATTCGTCCGACTGCGGCGTCTGGACGTCCAGACCCGGAGTGGTCTTTCTGGGCACTGTCAGATTCGACCATCTTATCGAAATTCGCTATGTTGCCATTTCGGGCCAATCAGAGCCCACAAGATAGTTTAATTTGCCAATATGGCGTAATTTGTCACTGTCCAGACCCCCGGCGTTCAAGATTCGGATGTTTTCCGCCCGCCTGGCCAGTTTGGCCACGCCCCGATCTTCGACCTTTGTCGGTTTCTACTCTTTCTGACGTAAAAATGTACCCGCGGGACAAATCGAGGGTAAATTCTTGTGAATACCGTATAATCGTATACAGGGTGTTTCACTTAACTTGAGACAAACTTTGAAACTATGCACGTAGCTGGACCGAACCAAGGTAATGTTGTTTGCCGTCGCTTGGAGATAGTAAGATTATTTTTGCGTTCCGCCTAATTACATAATTAGTCTTAATTAATCAACTTCTCAATTATGATAATTAGGTGAAAAGTGTCAGTGAGAGAATTGCAAAGCAACGTGAAAAGCTATCGGTACATCTTTCTGTTGCTCAATACGTGCTACGTAAAAGTGTTTTTCCGAGCGTGGAAAAAGCCGACGAACGCACGCAAAATTGCCTGCGGCCGTCAAGTGACGGCAGGAAAATCTCTCCTCACTGCGTGTATGTCACGCGCTTTTTCCCTCGTCTGACAGATCGGCGCTGTGTTTACGTTCTTCGGCCTTAACGCTGTAGAGTTTCGTACAATTACTGTCGGGAACTGTGGCGCTAATGTCTACGGGAGCTGCAAGCAGAGCAGTTCAGCCAGCACGGGAATGATGAGTAGTACATGGATTTGCCTAAACTTCGTCTTTATGGCTTTAAACGGCTTCGTGACTTTTCAAACCTGTCATATTCAAGAATGTACGGCGCTATAAATAATGAAATATGCAGTGTTAAAATTTCTCGACGGCACGATTCGAACACAGGAAGCATAGAAGCTCGATGTTGAAATCATGACGCCATAGACGCATGGACAAACAGAACCGCTGCAATTGGCAGCGATTATGCGTGTTCGCAGAGTCTTATTGCCTTCTGCACTTCAAGAAAGGTATAGACTGCTCTGAAATTTAGGTCAATGAAGGCAGATAGTGGGTAATAAACCAAGCCACAAGAACGTCTGAATCTTCGAGCGCGAAGATCAGACAAGTCCGTGTAGGTACTACCCATCGTCCCTATGCTGGCTGAACGATCGCAGCGCCAGAGTTCCCTATAGTAATTATTGTGTGAAACTCTATGCTTAATGTAAGTCATGTCGGATGATAATGACGGCGTCGTTGCCACTGTGATCATAATCATGATGATGTGCATCCTTCTGGTGCGACGTCGCCGCGTTCAAAAGACAACGAGAACGAGATACCGAGAGTCGCCTCCGCGACCTTGTATTCAGGGTCCGTCTTGTCGTACAGAAGAATCGGATGTGCCACACTGTCTCCAAAGACATTTCCGTCTGGACATCTCGGTTTAGACTCATCATTGCAAAAACAGTCGCAAACAAAGAGAACAAGTGCGAATGAAACCAAGCCAAGCCAACCAAAACAAGCGTGACGATAATGCGAAACGATTAGTCCGGCTCACACCAGACGCGAGTGCAAATCGAGCTTTCGGGCGGGTCCTGACACCAGTTTCTCGCTGAAAGGACCGCTTTCAATGGTATCATCAGTCCTCTGTACGCAGCAAGCAGCGAAAAATCGGTCCAGAACCAACCCCTACCGCGGCACGAAAGAGCTACCACCCGACAGCTTCCGCGGCGCGTTCTGTGTGCTCCGTTGTAAGGGAGTGGTAGTCGTTTTCTTTGTCGTGTCGTCGCCATCGTGCCATCGCTAGGACAGCAACCGCTGTTTCGATAATGTTTTGGGAAACGCGCTGCTGCTGAGCATGGGAGCTCTCAGCTGGTTCGATCACCGGCCGTGGCGGCCGCATTTCGATAGCAGTGAAATGCAAAAACGCTCGTTTACTTATTTAGGTGCACGTTAAAGGACTATTTCTGAAGCTCCCTATTAGCTCAATTGGTGTAGTTCATGTACTCTGCTCTCAGAGTGAGATCAGGGAGCAAATGGCAAGCCCCATTGTGTGCAACCACCCCACACACACGGATGTCTGTTGAACGTACCGTATAGACTCGTGTAACAGCGGCCGGGCTTTTTTTTTTTTTTTTCACGATGTTGATGAAGTGCGGCCTTTGCACGGGACCGCACCTTTTGGTGAAAATGGTGCTGGCGCAGCGAGCGACTTGTGCGCACCCCAGATCTTGTGCATATCCCGGCTCTCGCCACCTAGTAGCGGCACGCAGAAGTACGCAGCGCGCGCAAATTCGCCGAAGCGCGCGCGCCCGGCATCGGGGCACCGAACGGGGCACCGAGCTTCAGTGTTATGAGATGGCTTTTCTGTTACCATATTGCTGATATTCGTATCCGTGCTTAGCAAACTGGTATAATGTTCTTGTGCACGCGTTAATCAGGCCACATAGCAAATCTTGGTTATACGCTGGAAGTTGTTACGTGCACTCTAAGGAGTGTTTACCGCAACAATTTTTCAGATTAGTTCATTAATAGAAGATATAGAAATACTTGAAGTGGCGCCAACCCATGATTTCAGGCCATGCGCAGCATGGCCTTAGTCGCTTTTGCGCCATTAAACCTGAATTAACTAACTCAGGAGGCGAGCGTCACCGCCGCCAACTTAGACACTCTCTCCACTTGCCGTGTCTGGCCTCCGCAAGCGAAATTCCTTCCCTGCATTCTCCCATACTGGAGCCGGACGGTCGCGTGACCAATACGTCACTGGCCCCGCCTTTGTTTGTTTGTTTCTTTCTTTCTTTCTTTCTTTCTTTCTTTCTTTCTTTCTTTCTTTCTTTCTTTCTTTTTCTCGCGCGTTTTTGCTGAGTGGCGCACTACCGGTGACGGTCTCACGTGCGAGCTGTTGTGCTTGTCTCGTTTCGCACAACGCACAGTTTTGCGCGCTGGGCACGAGAACACCTGACTAGACACAATTAAGCGGATCACAGAGCGTAGTCGCGGCACTGGAACACGGTAGAAAATGACAGTTTCGTTCTCTGAGCGCGCGACTGCACGACGTGGGAACAAGCAGACAAAACGGAAGTACAGTCAACAGCAAAAGTTTACGGGATGCGGTTTCTCCTTCAAATGTGAATCCCTGCTCTGTTAAGGCACGACACTTCGTATTTGATAAATCACTGTGTAGGCGGCGAAGGCTACTACATGCTGGAACATTTAATTCTAGGCTGTGTCACCATGCTTCGCGAGAATTCAGCTTCTTGGCAGATGCTGCGTCCCGTAAACTTTTGCGGTTGACTGTAGATCTCTCTTGCTGCGGTACGAAGTAAAACAACACACAGACGTTCGGTTTGTATGTTTTTATTATTTCTCTAAACTTTAATTCGTCTACTGAAGCAACAGATTAAACAAATAACTGATGTCGCCTTGAATAATTGTCGAAGTCCTGTGGCACTATGAGCGACGTCGCAGCACTGCCATGTGCGTAGGCGCAGTTGCGCGATATACGTCGACTCCCCGGCTGGGACCGCGGCGCCCGCCAGAAGTATAATTGGTTTGAAATTGAAGCTCTTTCCACGGCGCGTAGGAATGTGATACTTCGCAGACACGATCGTTATCGCGCATTGTTTGCATTGCGGTTGTCAGCTCAAAATGGCCAGACCTTTAAAGACTCATCTCGATTGCAGGCGGAAGTCTGAGATGGATGCGTATTCTAGTACAGGACTAGTTTCCTTCAGAGTAAGCTCATTTGCACAGTCTAGCGACCATCCGCCCTTTAGGCGCGATGTTGAAACAGCTCGGGAGGCCACCGCTAAGGGAGCACCATATTGCTTCCTTTGACGTCAAAGCCCACACCTACGTTGTGATGGCCTTGCCACCGTGTGTATATCGTAGCGGAGGAAATTTTGACTCAGCCGCAGCACTCGCCCGTCAAGAGGGTGTGGTGCAGGGAATTGACACACACGTACACATACAGGGTGTCCCAGCTAACTTTAGCCAGTTTCAAACTCAAACTACTTTTTTTTTTCATTCTGCCTAATCAGATAATTATTCTTAATTAAGCAACTTCTCAAACATTATAATTAGATTGAAAGTGTCAATAACAAAATTGTAGAGACATGAAACACTCTCAATACAGCTTTCTGTTCCTCAATAGGCGCTGCATAAAAGTGTTTTTTCGAGCGTGAAAGAAGCCCGCAAATGCACGCAAAATTGCCGCGCGACTGGCCGCTCGAGGCACTTTACGTGTATTCGCAGGCTTCTTTCACAATCGGAAAAACACTTATGTAGCACGTTTTGAGCAACAGAAAGCTGTATCGGGAGTGTTTCATGTCGCTGTACAATATTCTCATTGACACTTTTAATCTAATTTTAACGTTTGAGAAGTTGTTCAATTAACTAAGACGAATTATGTAATTGGTCGGAACGCAAAAAGAAATACTCTGAGTATCCCCAAGCGACGGCAAACAACATTAACTTGGTTCTGTCCAGATACGTGGCACTTGCATATTTTTAAACTCTAGTTAAAGTTAGCTGACACCATGTATACTGGACCTGTTATTCAGCGTTGCGCTTCTTGTCGCTCAATCTCAACGCGGTCGAGGGAAAGTGCAGCTGCGAAGCATCGTTGCCAACAAGCGCTGTTGGGGCACGACTGTGGCGGCGGCCTGGCATGTGCTGTAGCTCGCTCGACCGTTCCTTCTCGTGTGCCACTTTTTTGTTAATAGACGCTTAGTGAATTCCGACCGTGCAAGCGAGGGAACTGTGTTGGGAGAAAATTCTAGGGCGCGCGCGTCAAGTTAAGCGGCTGGCGAGGCAGTGGCGCGAGAGGAAGCCGGCGGCATTGAATTGGGCGATCTTATTATAAGCCTATGTGCGCGGTGGCGGATTGGGGTTTCCGTTTCCCCCTACAGCGGCTGGCCACCGCCGGCAAGCGGGCGACCCTTTTGCCCTCGGGTGCCGTCGGCTGCGGCTGATCTGGCGACGCGGCAGCGTGCCACGCGCTCGAATCGGGCGCGTCCGATAGGATAGCCGGTTCGCGCAAGGTTTGTGTAAACGAGCCGTTGCCCTGGTCCCACGTCCCCTTCGCGTCTTTCTAATGAATTCTGGTGTTTTGCGTACCAAATCCACGATCTGAGTATAAGGCACGCCAGGGGAACTCCGCATTCATTTTGACCACCTGGGATTCTTTAATGTGCACATATCTAAGTTCACGAGCGTTTTGGAGCGCAGCTTTAGGCGAGCGTCGGCGGCGTAACCGAGCGAACGAGCACAGCGAAAGATGAAAGAGCGAACGCGGAGCCGGAGATGAAACACGAGCGGCGGGGGCCAATGAGAGCGGCCCCTTCAGTGACGTGCGCGCGGGAAACTGCTGCCTGCGGAGCCGCTCGATGCGTACTATCGTCTGCTCGCGCCAGCTCTCGCTCACGCTTGTTTCGATTGTCATGGTTTGCGATTGTTTCGTAATTTGATTGCATGGGCGATGCGAATTGTGTAGTACTTTCTGGAAGCCACGCGGAACCAGGGATTACACTTGAAACTTCGAAGAGTCATGTATAAAAGTCGACGCGTTTGAGCCACAGATCAGATTTCCGACGATTGTCGACTCTGCTTCATGTCTCTTTCAAATTTTTTGCCTCAATATATCGCGAAATAAAAACACGTATGAAGCTGCGCTCAAATTTCGCATTAGGGAGTATCGTAATCGTCTTTTTACATTTCACCCCCATAAAAATGCGCCCGGGTGCGGGATCGAACTCGCAACCTCAAGCTTAGCAGTGCTGTAGCCACCGGACTACTGCATGCGGCGGGTGTTTCTGAGCTGCTCTCGTGATAACGCGTTTCCTTAGAGCAGACATAGCGCCTCTCCTGGGCTGTTGACTCCATTCCATATCAGGGCGCCCTTGTCAGAGCTAGGTGCGACTGTTATTTCGACTTACCTTCGCGGCTGTAGACGCTTATTCACGCGAATTCACAGGAGCAATACAAGTCGTATCGCTTTTTGTTGAAGCACGCCTGCGTTCCTTCATTCATCGTTCACTTCAGCAGAACGGTTGTTTGGCGCAATAAAGGTTGCTGTTTTCTGTGTTCGGCAGTTCACTGGGTGTACTGAGGGCAAATGAGAGCCTCTGTCGTGTTTTGTCGGCCCAAGGTGCCGGTTCTTGCATTCTGCCACATCCTGCGTTCAACGGCCTTTTTTGGAAGGAGCACTGCGAGAGGCTGCATTGAGCTCCGAAGGGTTTTCGCAAAACTCGGGTGTCGTAAGTACATTCTGTAACGTGCGTTGATAAGGGGTTTTCAAGTACCGAAAGCCGTCTAATTCGCACTGATGCTGCGGATGTTTGCGCAGCTGTGATCCTGCCTGTAAGGACACCCGAATAGGGTTTCAGCGTATTCGGCTGTTCGCTCGAGACGAATGCGAAGGGATGGCGGCTATTTCCGCGCGCGTTGTGCCCCGCAAGTTGTCAGGCCCTTTCTTGACACGTGTACGCGACTGTGAATTTTCCTAGCCTCCTGGTCTTATTACCGTCTTCCCAGAAATGAAGCATTCGCGTCCGCTGATCAATGCGTATTCAGTGGTGTACTGTGACTTCTGTTGTACTTGGGAAGCTCTTAGTCATTGTGAGGTCAGTGTTCTATTTGCGACACCTCTGTGCGTGTCGTTTTATCTTTGTCGTCCGACACACTGCGACTGCTTTCCGCGCCCCTGCTCCCGAGCTCTGCTCTTTCGACATTGTGCAAACCTTCTTGAATGCGGGGTAAGTGAATCAAAGGCAGCAAAAACTGCTGGCGTTACTGTTCGAGTATGTTGTAGTCGCGGGTCTAGTAAAAAAAAAGAAAAGGCATAGGATCTTCAAAATGGCTCTTTTGTTGACAGCTTTTCAGCTCTGCACATCGGCTGACAGCAAACTCCTCTGCGTCGCCATGGTGGAGACAGCTGTTGATATGTGCTGTGCGCAACATAATGTCGACCGCAGAATGAGTTTTTTTTTTTTTTTTTTTTTTTTCAATTCGTCGTGCTTGACTCAGCTAGCTGGGTCAGTGAACGGCTACGCCTCGCGATTTCTCTCCACACCCCCCCCCCCCTTCCGAAAAAAGAACAAAACACATTGAATATGAGTAAATACATTGAAATCCGTGACGTCACACTGACGTGCTGGTTCGGCTGTTTGTGCGCGAACTTTAGTAAAGGTTGATTTCAGTTTTCTCTCCCAGTAAGGATTCTTTAAAACGCTTATTAATGTAAGTAAAGTTCTGAAACAATGCTTTACCAGTCACCGGTTTTCGTATTGCTCTTCGGCGTTTTTTTAACACCAGTGACCTTAGTGCTTTCAAAGGGGACGTGTCATTAACAGTTGAAGGTAGAAAATATGAACGGAAACAGCGAGGTCACAGTATCGTTCTGTTAAAGGATCAAACAACCAAGTAAGATTACGCGACCTTGCATACGTTAGTTAAAAGCCTGGCGCGTTAATGACATATCGTTTTCTTCTCATCCGTTTGATATTCACTCTCATTAGTACAGTACGGTGGGAAATTATCTTTGTGCCCGAAGCTGTTAAAATTCTGTACTATTAGTTCTGTGGTCGGTGAACTTGACTGCGAAATGTGTTCGAAGAACGCAATGGGTGAAACAATTTCGCGTTTTGGCTGCACACAAGTACAGGGCCGCTATAACGTAAAGCTATTCTAGACTTTTTCTATTCCAGTTCTGCAATCAGCCCTGCGCGATCGGTCAAAAACTTTTTGGGGCCACCCCCACTTTGCCTGTCAGTCACGCGACATCACGCAAACCACAATAGCTCCCAATCTGACATGACGTGTACACACTGATTATGCATGATTATACCGAACAAAAGAAAAATAATCATTTCTGATTCGACACCTTTTCGCCATTAATCCTCTGCTATTGGTCAATAGGTTTCAGGCTGCACCCACTTCACCTGTCCGTCACTCGATGTCACAAAACCGCGAAAACTCACCGCGTCAAAGTTACGCGTACGCTTGAAAGATGCATTAGTATACCGAACAAAACTATTCTTTTTTAATAGCCGCAGGCTGCCGCCGATCGCTCACGCACTGGCTACTCGCACCTACCGGAGAGCATGGGTTTATTTGCGTACAATAAAGCTTTTTGCGTCACCACCGGCGGCACCACCCTCCCCATCCGGTTATCGATTTTCAGTGCACTGGCTCGGCCCCATCGAATCCCTTTCCACTTGAGCGTGCTCCTCGCCTCTTATCAGCCAATTAGATAAGACAAGCCGCTCAGCGTAGCAATTTTATTCGTTTTTGAAGCAAACAAAAGTGACCTCCTTTAAAAGAGGAGATAGTTTGATTGGTCTGTTTAGACAACCCTTCGGGTCACCGCCCGATGCTTGAGTGGGCGGGGTTCGCTAATTTGACGTCAGGAGATTGGAATGAAAACATATTGGAATAATTTTACGTTATAGGGCCCCTGACAGGTTGTACGTTTCAGTTCTGCGTGGGGCCGACGCGTTGGCTTCCGTAAGCCTTTCGTGATATTTTTGTTGCGCAATTATATGGACACTCCAGGCGCATTTTTGTCGTCGCCGTGATGTCATCGCCGTGATAACAAGGGCTATAAAACTCGCCGCGCGCTGTATGCTGTACGTGCTAGTGAAAGCGCACGCGGGGAGCTGACGATCGCGGCTCAATCCGGCGCGCGCAAGAGAAGAAAGCGGAGAGGAAACGCGCCGTATTCAGCCGCGCGAAAGGCCGGGGAGTCGTGCGTCGTGCTCCGGCCGCAGCTGCGTATTTCGCGACCGGGCGCGAGGGTAACCGACGATCGCGGCTCAAACTCGCACGCGCGCAGGAAGAAAGCGGGAGGGAGGGTGGTTCTACTCCGGCAGCAACTTCGTGCGTACTTACTTTACGCGGTTGCGCGCGCCTATCTTGAAAGCGATCTGCAGACGACTCACACCTTCGTGCGTGATGTGTTCTCGCCGCTCAGTTACTTTGAAGCGATAGACAGCACGAAGATCACTTCGCTCGCTGCTGCTGAAGCCGCACTTTCTCACTCCAGCGTCTTGACAGCGAGTGCCCGCGGTCATCGAGTGTGATGTGTTCATATTCGCCTGTGCGCGCTGACATCATGTATGTTACTTTAATTAGTAAGCGAATGTTTCCAAGTTTATACGACCGATAAAACTGCTGTCCTTACTTCTTATAGCTGTCTACTAAATTGCGACTTTATTTTTTTTTTTTTGTCCTCCGAGGTTTCCGTGGTTTTAACCGATAGACGGCCGCCGCTTAAAAAACCTTGTCTGTGTTTACTTCATCTCGATGGGGCGCTGCGCGATTGCGGAATCCATTCATTTCAATGAAGAAAGTGAACGACCTGGTCTCATATGTTTGCTCTGAAAAGCGCAGTACTTGTGACGCATAAATTTACTGCGGCTGTGGGCAGCAAAACCAAAGATAGCTGCCCCCCCCCCCCCCACCCCCCGAGACAATTTGCGCGAAAGCACTCTTCTGAGCCGCTTGACAGCGTCTGTGCTTTCCGTTAGTGCATCAAGGAACACGTTTCATTACGAGCTCTCGCTGTGCACAGCTGGACCAATCTATAGATCTGTCGAAGGTGACTAATAAGGCGGAAAATTTTATATATACAGGCTCCCACCTGCAAATCTATAGCGGGAAAATATTGGCAGGAAATCTGTTTTCTGTTTGCGCTGGCCATGCCTCTGTTCGTGCACAACTGGCGATAGCTAAACTTTCTGTAGCAGGCTCAAAACTCGGCGTTCCCGCCATTGCATGCGTCAGACGTCACCTTGCGCGCGGTCAAATACACTAAGCAAGGTGGGTGTTTCGAGCTCCAAGTTGTTGGGCGAAGTGCGGCTCAAATGTATATACAGTGACCTTCGTTTTTATCAACCTTGAGAAAGATTTTGTGTTTATCGCTGCTTTCTTTGTTCTCGCTCATATTTCGCAACAATATTGAATTTTTCGGTCGGCGCCCTTCAGTCTGGTTATTCCGGCGACTCCAATAAAACCGTCGGTGTGTGGAACTGTGATGAAAACACAGCAGCGGTTGGTGTAGGTATTATTATTATTATTATTATTATTATTATTATTATTATTATTATTATTATTATTATTATTGAAACGGAGCCCACTGTAGCGTTCTGTATGATTATCAAAAGAAGCGTCTTATGCTCCCGCCGCTTAACGCGAACTACAATTAAGCGCTTCTGATCATTGATCTTGAGGTTTTAGCCGCTCCTCCTCCGCTATCCATATAGTGTATATGTGTGCGTTCTGACGTTTGTTTATACTTAGGCAAAACCGAGGTAGCAGGTCGATCGCCCTGTTCGCTTCCTTTGGCACGTCGCTATTTCGTAGCGCGTGTTATTCGTGCATGTAACAAAAAAATCCGCATCAATCAATGTATTCAGGAGCTCTCCCTGAATACGAAGCACTCATGATGGCAGCTTTCTGCTGTCCCTTTTTCTTTTTTTTTTTCGCGGGTAATGGCCGCTTTTTCGCACTTCCGCAGCGCATCTCATCGAATGACACCGGTTATTTTTAAAGAAAAGGCATAAACGCCATTGAACACCCTCCTCGTTCTCGATAAAAAATTTATTTGCCGAAATGAACAGCCTCTTATAGCTTGTAATTTCTTTAGTGTTCTGTCACTCTTGCGTGAGGAATGCGTTGGTTTGTTTTTTAATTCCACCCTTAATTGCGCTTGAGTCTGCTGTATGATTGATATATGAAAGCAATTTTTTTTTTCAAGCTTTTCCACAAGAGCATCTCATGCGCTCTCTGTGAAAAGGACAAGTACCCAACTCGGAGCACGAGTAACTTTTGGGCCATGTAGTGGCTCTTCTGATGCCCTAACTGATGACGCTCCTTAGACCTGGAGAGTAAGAGCTCTCCTCCTAATCGTAAACCGTCATTGTGGCGGCAGTGCTATATGTAATACAGCAGCGATTGTTATGTGGCTCTTAAGCTTTTGCAGTCACGCAACAGATGGTAAAGCAGAGAATATTTGTGCGTTTTGCGACACCGAGAAAGCGTTCTGTTCGTTCCACCGCGCGCACCGTGTGCAGATCGGCCGTCATATCAAGTGCACGGCAGCGAACCTTGCCCCATTGTTACCGCTTTGACCGAGGTACGATTGGTTAATTAACGGTTAATGAGGGCTGCTGTTCTGGATCCGATGCTGTGCGCATGCATGCTTGACGCGTCATTTCCCCCGCGGGTGCTGAAGCATCTTTTGTTTCGTGGGGCCGCGACTCGCAGCGTATCCGGCGTCATCATATATGACCGCTCGAGAAAAAATTGGAAAACGACGCCACCATCCTGAAATGTTGGCTCGGCGCCCACCAACCTCTACGTCTTGCGTACTTCACCGAGCGGAACGCCGAGGGCGGCATGTGCAATCCTCCAAGGCCTATGCTTGTCTGGTGCCGTTCGCTAAGTCATGATGCAGTTAAGTGCGCACTGGCTGATTTGCCTCCGTTTAACGTCACAGCACCTGGAGACCCACCCTTACATCAGCTGCGTAAAGTTTTAGCCATCAGTCGGACGTTGCGATAATAAACATGATCGGAATCTACAGCACTCATTGTGATATTTTTCAACTGACCGAAGCCGTCTTGCACGAACACCTGCGGGAACATCTCATATGCAAATCAGCCTACTTAGAGCGCATCACCTACTTGGGTACGGTGGAGCTGCTTGGAGTGAAGCTCGGATTGAACCTGCTTTGACAGTGACGTACGTCACCGCCTGCGTAATGTTTTGCTCTGTGTACCGCGAGCGACCACGCTGTCAACTGCATACAAGAGGTCAGGCGTCGCCACTGCTGTGCAACACCGCCGCGTTCGCCCAAGCTTGCGTCTTCGTGTGATTTGGTTGTCGGGCCACTGCGGTGTCGTCGGCAATGAAGATGTCGACCAGCTCACCGGAAGTTTCCTCATCAGGAACCACCTCTTGCCGCAACATCCAGACTCGGATCGCGCGCAGCGAACGGATGCAACCAATCAGTGCGCTAACGCCGGCGCGACATCAGCGTGCGTGGCGGCTCTGACCCCACTCGTGGAACCTAAATGGATCGAGTTTGGCCGGTGCAAGCAGTTCGTGTTATTCTTTACGTTGTGTGCGCACGACGGACCAAATCGCCTATTCAGTCCGCGGATGAGCATGGCGTGGCTCACTGTCTCCGTATCACGTCGCGCACGCGGGTGCCGCAGGCGAACTGATATACCGTGTGTTTCAGCGAACGCTTTTAATCTTAAAGGTTTCCTGTGGCAGATAGCACAATTCTAGTTCAAGAACTGGGCTTCTCAAAGAGGCGGACCATGCTCACAAAATTAAAATCTATAGATGACTAGTTAACAAGTTCACTAATTAAGTTTTTGACTACTTACCTTATGGTCCGTATTGCAATTTACAAATTCTAGCCGTGGAGTTCGCAAGGCGGATACACTTGGAACGAATTCTCAGGATGACATCAGTTTCGAGATATTAATTCCCGAACTTTTGCGGAGAAATGCATTGGTGTTCCAGTTACATTCTTAACAAGACCTCGTTTTATGCAATACCTTGTGTAATGCATAGGGTAGGTAACTGGTGGACTATTATAGTTATAGAATAGGTGCCAAGGAAAGGGAAGCGCTGTCGAGGCCGGCAGAATTTTAGGTGGGATGATGAGGAAATTTGCAGAGGCAAGTTGAAATCTGCTAGCGCAAAACAAGGCTAATTGAAGATCGCTGGGACATGCCGTCGTCCTGCAGTGGACTTAAAAATTAGCCTCATATATAGCCTCAGAATAGATCTTTATTGATAGCAATTCTATATATTAAAGGAGGCTATGACAACGTAGACAGGTGTGGGGTGTTCTTAAGCACGAAAGCATAGAGGACGATTTCGTGGAGCTGCTGATATATATATATATATATATATATATATATATATATATATATATATATATATATATATATATATATATATATATCGAGAGAGAGAGAGACAACCTAGTTCAAGTTGTATGGGACGGTCGAAAAGGTAATGAAGTGGTGGGAATTCACCAAGGACTGAAGCAAGGATGTACTCTGTTTCCATTGTTGTTCACGCTTTATGTTAAGGGAATAGAAAGACAACTGGAAACCGCGAATTAGGGTTTGATTTATCCTACATGCGTAATGGAGAAATGGTGCAACAAGGCCCTCGGACGACATAGTGCTACTAGCGGACAATGCAAAATATTTACAGACACTTTTGAATATATGTGGGAACGCAGCGACAAATCTAAGCCTTAAGTTTAGCACAGAGAAATCGGGAATTATGATGTTTAATGAAGAGACGAGCAATTACGTGGTATCAATTCAACAGTAAGTCATACACCCCTAGTCAAGCAATATAAATACCTCGTCATATACATAAACGAAGGAGACTTATTCATGCACCCACCACGTTAATATGAAAATCAAGGGAAAGCGGAATGCAGCAATAATGAAACACAGAGCACTGTGGGGCCACAATGATGTGGTGCTTGGAATCTGTAAAGGAGTATCGGTGCCAGGGCTAACGTTCGCAAGTGCCATTCTACGCTTGAAATCGAATATTTTGTCGGGGTTGGAAGTTAACGAAAGATCGGTAGGCCGGTTAACTTCGGGTTCTCACGGCAAAACCACAAATGAGGCAGTGCAGGGTGACATGGGTTGAGCCTCTTTTGAAATCTGAGAAGCGCAGAGCAAAATTAGCTTTGAAGAAAGACTCAGGAACATGGATGAAAATAAGTGAGCAGCTAAAGTGGCACAAGTATCTGTGCCTGAAAAACGTGGACACAGAATGGAGGAAGAGGTCGCGAAAGTTGACAATCAAGTTACAGGGTAATTGAAACTGTAAATAGACAACCAGGAGTCATTAGAAAGAAATTGAGAGAAACAGGGACAGTCATTTTGGATGCAAAGAATGGAAACAAAAATGACCATGGAGATTTACAAGAATGAGAAGGAATAAATTAGAAAAGAAAATCTATACGATAACACAATATAACACGATAACACAATAACTATGCGATACTATTTGAGGTTCGAGCCGGTTGTCTAAGGACACATACCGGAGCAAATATTTGGAACTAGATGATGCATCTGTCTGCTGTATGAAAAGTCCGGATACCACTCAGCACATCCTAATGGAATGCGAAGGAATTCACCCAGTTAGAACCGCATAGGTAACGTACGCCTCCCAGAAGAGCTTGGATTTAAAGTGGACCAAAGCATCAACCGGTAAGCAGTCGAGATAGGCAGGAGACATATAGAGTATTGGTGGGAGGGAAAAAAGCAGGAAGGAGATTGATGCGACCGGATCTCTTAGTCATAGCTAACGGTACACGGTAGATGTTGAAGGGAGGGAAAAAATATTAAGATGTATACAAGAACGCTAGATAAAACATGTATAGCATAGCTGATTAAGTCAAGCAGGCTAGGTGGCTATCTGTCACCGCCCCGTTTCAAAAGAGATGCCATTACATCGTCACCATCAAAGGCGCCCTCCGACAGAGGACGCGCTGGCCAAGTGGCGTCTCTACAAAGGCCCGCGCCGTACGTAACCCATTGGTCTGCAATAGCGAGAAACCGGACAACTCCAGCATGGAAGTCGGTGAAGCTGAGGGCTCGCCGGACTATGATGCTGCTGCCTCTGCAACACCGGTCACCTGCTCGATGTGCCCCGCAGGCGCTCGACCGACTACGAAACATGTGAAACCCGCCGTGGTTTCTTAACGGCTATGGTGCTGCGCTGCTAAGCACGAGGTCGCGGGATCAAACCCCGGCCGCATTCCGATAGGGGCGAGATGCCGAAACACCCGTGGGGGGCAGCGTGCTATGGGTGCACGTTAAAGAACCCCAGATGGTCGAAATTAATCCGGAGTCTCCCGCTACAGCGTTCCGCATAATCAAATCGTGCTTTTGGCACGCAAAACCCAGTAATTTAATTTTGAACATATGAGAGCGTCTTGGTTACGAAAATCTCTGGTAGAAGCAACTCGAGCCGCTCCAAGCGACGGCAAACAACGTTACCTTGGTTTTGTCCAGTTACGTAGCATTCGCACATTTTTTTAAAAGTTAGCTCAAGTGAAACACGCTGTATGTAAAACACTGTATATATAATGCCAACTATTTTGCATAAGATGTTTTGCCTTTCAGCTATGTGGCGCTAAGCGTGGGTGTCTTTGTTGCTTTATTTTGTGGTTGCGCACTGCTGACACCTCTGTGCGCCTTACATGTGCACGGTCTTCGGCAGACTGCTTCAGCTCGGGCGCACACATGGCAACAGTGAATGCGCGCCCCTTCGACCTGCAGTTATCTGTACAGCACCTGGCCATTGTGAAGTCGCTCACGTGGATACTCCAGGAAATTGTTTCGTCTGACTCCTTCTGTTGCTATGGCAGGTGGCGAGAAACGGCTTTTCTTGTCACAAAAGATGGCGACACAAAGAAGGGTGTGTTAGTGTCCGAGTAAATACTTCGCTTGTGTGTCGCAGTTTCGCTCAGTCCTCCTAATGGAAAAAATACCCAATTGCTTCTTTTTTTTTTTTTTCGGCCATTGCAGGAGTCGTGTCGGTGAGCACTGTCGCTGGGTGTTCTAAACTTTTCTTATGTCTCGCGTGTTCTCAAAGTTAAGCCTGAGGGCGATCTGTGTATACGTCATAACCCCTTTATACTTCAATGTTTGTGTGGAACGCGAGCGTGGGGTCCGATTGGTTTTCTGTACTTTCTGTAGTATAAAAAAAATGCTGAAGCTTATACAGTTGCATCCGACACGCTCAATAAACCGCAGCCGCGCAATGGCACCATTGCGGCGCTTTTGAACGACCCAGGAACCACCAAGTCAAATGATCGGTTTCACGCAACTTGAGCTCTTGGCGATTCGCTAGCAAGCGTGCCAGAACCGTCGTGGCGACATTTTTCCGGGTAGCCTTCAGTTGGTTGAACCTTTCTCTCAGTTTTGCGATCAGATTTTGAAGTGATTTAGTTGCCAATTGAGTACTTAGATGTGCTGAACGTTCAGCGCAGTCTTAACGCGTTTGTCGTAATTGCGACCAGGCAGTGTTACAGAGCATGCTGCGGTGCCGTCCTGTGCAATACCTTGAAAAGCCTAAGGGAGCTGAGCCAGTGCGGCGATGATGTCACAGTTCCGGTGCACCTGTCGCCTTTACCGGCCCGCGCAATTCGTTGACGCACGAGAAGTGTACTCACATCCGCATCGTCCACAGTACCGCAATACTCTTTAAACGATTTAGTTTGCAGTTCAGTGTGAAATTGCCAGGCCGACTAAAAGTTTAGCCTTCGCCGGCTGCCTCATGCGTCAGATAACCTCGCTGTCTGCATGTGTTCGGAACATTTTATAAAAAAAAAGCTGCAAAGGTTATACCGGATTTTTCTCGCAGTTCGTTTTTCGTCCATGGAATGCATAAGGAAATATTTTTGCGCAGGCAGATATAGAAAAATAATTCCCTTAGCAAGAATGGGTGGTTCGGGCGATTTCGCGGCTGAATGATACAAAATCGCGCTAAAAAAAAAAAAAAGAAAACGACGCCCTCTACGATAAGTTATATATATATATATATATATATATATATATATATATATATATATAATCTATGGATTTTGTATTATAAAAAATACGTATACATTCATACATATCTGTAGATTTGGAACCATCGCGATACAGCCAGATGCCTTGTTTTGGTAGTAGATATGTTAAATATTAGCACAACCCAGGCTGTAGGGAGGGACAGCTGAAATGTAGTTTTGTTCCGTATGGTCCCGAGATTCGTCAAACTCGCTCATATGGGCGTGCTCTAAAATGGCAAAAAGTTCGTTTTTTCCAGAACCGGTAGTTGTTGGCGGCGCTTCGGATTTCGCTACCATGTCGAACAGTGCCTAGAAGAGTGGGTTGGTCGTGGCCACCGCAACTAAAGCGACAGTCAATACGTTCGCGGCCAACGACATTTTTATATGCCCGCATTTGTAAATTAATTCATCGTCTAATATAAATGATATGTGTTCAACGTACCATATCCGCACCCCTTCAGTCAGCTGTAATTCTGACAGCCTGTTTTTGTTTAACCTGCACCGAAATATACGTACACTGGTGTTTTGGCATTCCGCTCCCATGACAATGCGGCCTCTGCGAATTCAACCGTTGATTATGCAGAAGTAAAACATTCTGGCCACTGTGGCAGATATTTACGGGGACGCCGAATAGCTGTTGCGCGTCTAGGCCGTCGATTGCAACCTTGTTTCTATGGTGTTTTCGTGTGCTAATCTGCGCCTATTGTTCTGACGTGAATACGAAGGTAACGCGCATGCTGTCTGTGCCTGTCCTGCTATCTCTCCCTCTCCTCTACTTTGTGCTGTGGAAAAGCACGGATGTCTTCTCACATAGGCCAATTCAACATCTGTCTATCGCGGACCAGTGTCGCTGCCGCGATAGCTTTTTTCTCGTCTTTTGTGCTAATTTAGAGAGAGAGACTTCACGGATCCCGTTTTCATCCGTGCCCTAAATGCCGGCGAAAAAGACACCTTACGCAGGTAATCCGTCAGGAACTATCGGTAACATTTGCAGTAGTAATGTCGTGGTGAAAGCTGTGAAATCGGTCAAATTGCGGGTTTCATTTGATACGTTTCTTGTTTTGTGATTCGTCCATGGTTTTAGCATGTACACCCCACATATATATATATATATTTTTCGAGGAGATCGTTGACCGAGCATCCATGAGGTTGCCTGGAACCTACCATTTAGCAGGTGTGACTTGTTTTCTTCCGGCATCGCTGCGGGCCTTCCTGTTCGGCTTTGTTTTCGCAAACGAGCCGGTCAAAATGCCTTCCTTTTAAAGGTTTCTACATCTGGCAGACGACAGAAGGCTGAATAATTTCTCTCGACCTCTCTGGTCCGTGGTTGTTATCAATTACGTTCGAAACCGTGCGTCAGTTTGCCAAGGAAGAGCCCACTTCGAACAAAAAGTCGAAGCTGGAGTTCTGCGCTCTGCCGTCCTTGTTCTTCTTCGGCTGTTTGGCCACAGCTCGCGGCGAGAGCCGACACGCGCGAAAGCGAAACCTGCTTTCTGAAAAGCGGACGGACGTGCCGAGCCGCTGGCTCTAATCTCGGCCAGGTGAGCGCGACCCGCAAGGTCGTGGCCCGGTGAGTGATGAACAAGTCGTTGCGCGCTATCGTGCCGGCGTCGGTGCACGTGGAAGAAACCGTGACCGGCTCGGAAGAGGCCTCGTTGCGTCACGATGAGGTATTGCGTAGCCTCCGCCGCTGGTGGTGGCGCTCGACATCCCGTGCCTTTTATCCGGCTCGAATCGAAGCGGGTCTCGGCGCCAGCGGCACTGATCGGACGAGTTCGTACGCAGTCAAGGTTGCGCTATCCGGAATCGAGGCGTCGCTGCTTTAATTCGATCCCGCTCGGCGGACTTGTTCGCTGCACACGCTACCATCCGTATAGTCGCACGTTCCAGTGCAGCCAAAGTATGAAGAGCGAATAGGTATGGTCTGTCTACAACCCTACGACCTTCGCTTCCCCCATGTTGGCAATGACGGGAACTTGTCGCATTTGTGATTCGGGCCTCGGAAGTTGCGCTTTGCCATGCGCCATATGCGCCCGTTAACATATCAAAGTTGCAACGCTTTTGACGACGTCACCACGTCACGTTGAACCGGTTTGGTAGTTGTGCTAAAAATAACATTTGCCTGTACACTCGAAAAACAGTTGCACCCTTTGGGATGTATATTTGCCACACAACAATCATCTGTATTGCTCACATTCCCTTTTAACGCTGCGAGCCCGGCACTTGCAAGTCACGAACAGCATGCCCGTTATCAGCATGACAGAGCATTCTCAATAGGAAAATAGCGAGCGCAGCGTTTTCAATAAAAATTAAAAAAAAAAGCTTATGGGGTTTTACGTGCCAAAACCACTTTCTGATTATGAGGCACGCCGCAGTGGAGGACTCCGGAAATTTCGACCACCTGGGGTTCTTAACGTGCACCTAAATCTAAGTACACGGGTGTTTTCGGATTTCGCCCCCCAACGAAATGCGGTCGCCGTGGCCGGGATTCAATCCCGCGACCTCGTGCTCAGCAGCCCAACACCATAGCCACTGAGCACGTTTTCAAGAAAGGAAACGCACGCTAGACAGGCACGCTAGACAGATGACGATTATCGTTGTGTGGCAAATATGCACCCCAAAGGGTGCAACTGTTTTTAGAGTGTACAGGCGATCTTTTTTTTTTTTTTTGCTGTTGTTATTTGACACCCCATTTGTTTAGGAGTGTATGCACTCCTAAAAACTTTACACCGTTTGGGGCTTACAACTCTAAAAACAGTTGCACCCTTTCGGGTGTATATCTGCCACACAACGGTAATCGTCATCCGCCTTGCTTGCGTTTCCTCTCTTGAAAACACTGCGCTCATTACTTTCGTGTCGAGAATGCTCAGTCATGCTGATAGCGCGCATGCCGTTCGTGACTTGGAAGTACCGGGTTCGCAGTGTTAAAGAAAGGAAATGCGGGCAAGACATATGACGATTATCGTGGTGTGGCAAATATACACCCCAAGGGGAGCAACCGTTTTAAAAGAGAGTTGCTGTGTTCAGCGAGAGCCCGTGAGCGGCGGCGCGTTGCCTAGTCGAGCTGCGCCTTGTGGTCGGCCTGTCGTAACTGGGGAGGGTGTTTGCCGATCGTAGACCGGTTGGCCCGCTTTCAGAGTTCCACTGACCTGGCGCCACTTCCGCAAGGTCGCACGGGTCTACTTGTCACGCGCCCGTTTCGCGGTGTTGCCGCCGGCGTTGCACTGTCCCCGGAAAATAATAAGAGGGGAGGGCTTCATAATCGGCAGTCCCGGAGCGGCGTGCCGGCCTTCCGGGTCACGTCAGCTGCCGCGACACGCGTTTGCCTGTCGCTTGATACGGTGTTCTACGTGGCTGTTGTGATGGGCACAAACGTGTCTGTCCAATTTTTTTTCTTTGGGAGCACGCCATCCTATTTAAGCAGCGGCATTCCGACCAAAGCGGTATACGAGAGCGCCTGCGTGGAGACACTTAGCTGCACGTTAAAGAATCGGCCACACGATAATCACGTGCCTTGTACGTGACTGCGCCGTTTCGTCGGACGGAAAATAGGGTCAGATGCTTTTCCGCACAGTACAGTAATGCAGCAAAGCTCTGTAGAGTGGCCGTACAGTTAATCTTTCCGTCCCGCTGAACACAGGAGAGCGACTCATCGGCTTATATAGAGCCACAACCGTGCTATCCCTACATGTGTGCCTTGCTCCAACAGAAGATACCTAAATATCCTCATTGCAACAGTTATAAATTTAAGCAAAGCTTTGTCTGTCTTTTTTTCTGAGGCTCGGCGAGTCTGCTCGGTCTACCTCGGTGGGCCAGTCCTGGAGATAGTGCAATAGTAAACTGATCTGATCCCAGTCCCAGAGATAGTGTAATCTGCGGTCGCGTGGGATGGGGGATTCGCACCTTGCTGATTTGCCAAGCAGGCACGTAATCGCTCTGATGCAAAACATTTTGCCAACTGCCAACGTGCCAACTGTGTCAAAAATTCAAGCTCTTTGTTTGATAAAGCCACTGACGGACAACTGATGCAATCATCTCCTGTCCGTGTGTTCTCCGTAGCTTCTGCGATTTCCCTGGTTAAGCTGTTGCAGTGGCAATACACAACACTCTGATCAAAAAGAGGACAGCAAAATGGCTGTGCATCAATTTTTTACAATGGGCAGCCAGTTGGCCGTCTGTAGCTATATTGGTGACTGTTTTGTTGTGCTCTTGCAGATGCACATTCAAGCATCTGCTGGTGTGACCAAAGTAGTATCTTCCGCAAGAGAGTAGAATTCTGTAAACATCCTTTTTGCAGGTTATGTAGGCATCTTTGTGCTTGACAGTACAGTCTGGTCTGTGCATTCTCGTAGAGCAGCTCAACTTGCACAAACTCAAAAGCTTGTTTGGTGCCGTGAACAACACTTTGACGCTGGAACATCGCCATACCTTTTTGTGATTGTGAGAAATTTTATGAAGGTAGGGAATCACTTCTACCTTATCTTTTCGTCTTTCTTCTTTTTCCTTTCTTTTGTTTTCCGCTCTCTGTTTGTAGCTCATGCGCAATTCAGCCTTCCTTCTGTGATACAGGCCTTCCGCAACTGAGACTATAACGTGCCTCAGATACCCTGCCACCTCCAAGCATGCCACTTGCCTTTGAAGGCTTTCTACCTGATTGCATGACTTACAGAGAGCACCTGACAAGAAAGAAAGAACTATATTTCTTTTTACAAGCTTAGACTGTGCTGAGCTGTATGATAAAAAGGGCTTATTGGCTCTTGCCCATACATCAAAGACGCGTGATCATCTTTAATATTGCTACACGCAGGTGGTATTTGATTGTTTGAACGAGGTGCGTGGGTGCCATCACTCGAGAAAGGAGGAAGAACGAATGGGGCTCACGGTGTGAATCTAACCGGTCAGCGTTGCAACTGCTATTGTAAATATAACCTGTAAATAGTTGCTCGTCTTACTGACTCGTCCTTCGCGCAACAATATGCAGCCGCAAATCTAAAAACCTAATGTTGTCCTGTTTTAGGAATTCAAAGGTGAAAGTAAGTGTCCTAAAACATGCATTAAAAGCGGCTAAAATATGCGAGACAATAGGGTCTGTAAAATCTAAAGAGCGATCTAAACAAGTACTGGCAATAGGGTCCGTAAAAGCAGATCTAAGAAAATTTTAAAAATCACCAACATACTGGAAAATTTTTAAAACCTTTAAGTTTGTCCAGCAGCTCATAAAGAGCCTTGTCACGTCGAGCTAAAAATAAATCACTTAAAATAGGTGCAATGCATGACCTTATGCAAACACCGTACTTTTGCAGGTAAATGTTGTCGAAAAAAACAAATGTTGATGTCAAACAGCATGATAAGAGCTCTAAAAACTAGCTGTACTCACACCACAGTCATTTGAAAAATCCACAGCACTGTGCTTGTCAATTGCAGCCTCAACGCAGGACAGCAGCCCTTCATGCAGCAAAGAATAAAACAAATCTTTTATATGAACAGAAAAAGTAATTAAACTTCTGTGGTCACTTGATCTTAATAAATCAATAACGGCAGCAGAATCTTTGGTCAGGAGCAGGTCGATCATGTCAAGTCATTTTAACTTGATTTGCAAGCAGTACGTAGCACACTTTTGCCACGACCCAAATTCAAACACAATCATGCGGAAAGGACATTCCACCTTATGGGTCTTAGCCAAGAAAAACATTTCCAGGCAATCGCTATTGCTACCTTCTATATGCTTTACAATGTTTTACAATTTGTTTACATTCAACAGGTTGACCTTGTATGTGACAAGGCTCTTTTTGAGCTGCTGGGTGAACTTGCGGTTTTAAACATTTTCCGCTACATTGACGGTTTTTAAATTTTTTTTAGATGGGCCTGTTTTTACGGACCCTACTGTCAGTATGCGTTTAGATTGCTCTTTAGATTTTACATACCCTATTGTCTCATGTATTTTAGCTTCTTTTAATGCATGTTTGAGGCCACTTCCTTTCTTTCACCTTTGAATTCCTCAAACAAGTACAGGAGTAGGTTTTTAGATTTACGGCTGCATTTTAAAGGTGATCACGCGTGTTTGGTGTATGGACCAAGAGCCAATAAGCCCCCTTTACTGTACGGCTCAACACAGTCTAAGTTTGTAAAAAGAAATGTAGTTCTTTCTTTCTTGTCGGGTGCTCTCTGTAAGTCATGTGATCATTCCATGCTAGAAAGCCTTCAAAGGCAAGTGGCATGCTTGGAGAGGTGGGGGGGGGGAGGGGGGTATCTGAGGCACGTTATAGTCTCAGTTGCTGAAGGCTTGCATCGCAGTAGGAAGGCTGAATCGCGCATGAGCAACGAACAAAGAGTGGAAGACAAGAGAAAGAAAGAAGAAAGACAAAAGGGTAAGATAGCAGTGACTTCCTACCTGCATAAAGTTTCTCAGAATCTTAAAAAGGGTAGGACAACGTTCCGGTGTCAAAATGTTGTACACGGCGCCAAATAAGCTTTTGAGTTTGTGCAAGTTTAGCTGCTCTACGAGAATGCGCAAACCAGACCGTACTATCAAGCACAAAGATGCCTACGTCACCTGCAATAAGGGAGTTGTTTACAGAATTCCACTCTCTTGTGGAAGATGCTACTTTGGTAAGACAAGCAGGTGCTTAAATGTGCGTCTGCAAGAGCACAACAAAAAAGTAGACAATATGGCTACAAATGGCCAAACGGCTGCCCATTGTAAAAAATGTGACATGCAGCCACCTTGCTGTCCTCTTTTTGATCGTGTATAACCATCACAACAACTTAACCAGGCAAATCGTAAAAGCTACTGAGATTGCATGGGATTGCATTAGTTGTCCATCAGTGGTTTTATCAAAGACAGAGCTTGAATTCTTTTCATAGTCTGCACGTGGCAGTTTACCTTCTTCTTCTCTGCAGATTCAGATGGGTGTGTGTATGTATGCATAGTGCACCGCCTATAGAGGTGCCACTGATAGCCACCTAGTGGGCGCTTCCAACAGTACACTCGATAGCAGTGGCAGATGACAACCCTTTGCAGCAAGGATGGATGAAGTTCGCAGCTGCGATTTCTCCTGTGTTCGGGTGCCAGACTGCTTCTTCTGTGGTGACAGCTGTAGGGATGACGTTGGCCTCTGTGGGAGCGGGTATGAACGCAATGTTACAGGTGTTTGGGACAACCTGGTCCACATACGTGCCAGGTGCATCCCGCAGACAAACGCCATAAACTCCATTTACATGAAGTGGAGCTCATGTTAACTAGCCGCTAAATTTTTTTTAGTAATGCAATGTCTCGATCGTTATTTTTTAATTCTATCCTTGCCTTAATGCTGCTTCTGAACCTCAATAATAAGCACCCATCATTAGTGCAGACTTATATCTCAAACAAATCTGCATGGTGCGATGTCTGCACATGCCATTGTGATCTTTCTGCCGATGAATACATGTGACATCGCCGAATAAGTGCACTCAAAGTCGCCTCAAGAAGAGTAATTGCGAATTTATTGATGGGAACGCGTACACTACCCAACGAAGTCTCCAAACGCACGGGTTAATAAGAGCGCGTGTTAGCGCTGTACCGCTGAAGCAATTCTGCTGCATACACCGATGAACTGCCATTCCCACTGCAGTTCTTGCAATTTGAAATTCCCCTAGGGAACATACAACGCTAAAGCCTGACCGAATTTTCAGTACTGTTTTTTTAATGTTACTAAAGAGAGATGCCACATGATATATTGAAAGGCAGAGCAGCGCCAGTCAAAGTCTATGAGCGCTGGCGGCAAGGCCGGGTTTAGTCCTCTGTAGCGTAAGCATAATAAGACAGAATTCAGTTGAGTACAAAATTCACACGCAAAAAGGGACTACGTTTTGAAACAAACAAATCACTCGGGGTGGTAAGTCTGCTCAGACAGCATCGAGGTGTGATGACTTACCAAACGTGATGCGAACTTTTCAGCGAAAATGGAACAAAAATACCATATGCAGCAACTATTAGCAATTCTCGCCCTGAACTACCTATTTTCTAAACACATTTCCCAAAAGAAACACGATATCTAAGATGCCCTCTGGTGAAAAGAATAAAGCTGTTAAAGAAGTACTTGCTTGGTATCATTTCGATAAGACACAGCCTGATTTAGACCCTTTACAAATGAGGCAGGGTGAAAACCTCGCATCTAAAAAAAATCAAGAACAGTTATGCATGAAGCAACTAGTAACAGTTCAATCTGCGCGAAGCCACGCATAAAATAGATGCAAAAACATGAAGTGCGTGACAGCTGGTGCGAGGATTTACCGGGCCGCATAGAAACAACAATTTCAGTTCTTGCAAGCTTCAGTAGCTTTAGCATACAACACAATGTGCTTGTGCAGTCGTGCTGCCTAGCTAGCACAATGCAGTAAAGAAGCGGCAAATGGCATTCAGAACTTTAGTCAACTGTCTTTAAACCACATTCTGCACTGCAGACAAACTTCGTCGCTGACCTGTGTAATTATGATCGAGTGGAAAAAACACTGACACGACAAAGGAAAGGATGAGAACAAGAAATTTCCCGCCGAACAGCGGCAATCCATTGCTACTGTTGCTCCCGCTGATGAAGCTTTGTGGGGAATGATTATAACCGTATCGCTGGCACGTTTTTGCTGGTATTTCAGCGCCTCACCGTGCAACAATTCTTCTTCAACATTCCTTGAAGCTTTAGCCACCTCACATATGCGAAGGGTGTTGCTTATTTTGCCCTGAAAACGTGAATAAGACAGAGAAGCACGAAAACGACGCAGCAAACTGCGGCGCGCGGCTGGCTCCTTTCCCAAGTGTTCTGCGCAAGGCTGCCACCAGTGGCGCGTCCATTGACGCACACTACGCGCACAGAAGCCCAGGATCTGCAATAAAGTCTTAGTTGAAAGTTAGCGCTTGTCCTGTCTCAACCTTTTTTTTTTTTTTTTTGTTCATTTTCTAACTGCCACAAGAAATATAGGAGAAATTGCTATTGCAACACTATTGCAAACAGTATTTACAAATAAAGAAGAGAGCTAGGTTTTTTCTACCACATAATTTTTAGTGTTCACTGTCGTTAAGAACAGAAAAAAAACTTGCAATGTTTTGTTCTTTTCAACAGAAGTATTTCATTATAATATGCAGAGACGTCATGGTATGATTCTACTCATATGGCGTTTGCAGCCAAATGAAAACAATAAATATAATATAATTGAAAATCTTAGAGAAATATGTGCATTTGCGAGCCCTAGTTTTACTAAATATTCTGGTTGGGCAGACACCTAACAAAGCACCAGAAAGTCTCAATCCAGAACAAAAAACATGGAAGAAAAAATGTTCTAAATTAAAAAAAATGCACAAAGTTTCACATAATAAGCTTAAATTGTGTGCTGGGGTGGCCCTTATAAAAACTTAAGAGGTATGTCTTTCGTTGTAGGAATGAAGTTAATTTTTGGGAGTTCAAGATGAGTGCTCTCTCTCTCTCTCTCTTTCTTTTCAAACGAACATTTTTGAAACTGAGTGAGCATCTGTTAACCTGTTGATAGCGGCATAGATCTGTAGAAATATTGCATAACCTGTGTGTTTTAAACGTGAACATTCTAAAGGCTGGATTGGTGATGACAATGATGTATATTGAAACTTTTACCACTTTAGCTGCAATATTTCGTAGTTTTTTCTTTTCTTCAGCTGCTTGCTGTTGTGCATTGTTTTCTGTGTCCTTTTTTCTGTGGTGAATAGATATTTAACATATGTCACACATTTTACTTTTACCTGCAGAAGGAGGATAATTCAGCCCTTGCACAGTTCTATTGGGCCGATCAAGAGCTAAATCTAGTGGCTACTGAATTGGACAGCTTTGATGGCCGAAAGGACCCAGATCGATGCTCTGCATTGATCAACCAGCTTCGTGTTTGTCAGGACAGGGTAAGGCACAGTTTGTTGCTGTTCTAGCCATGTCAAGCAATACGGGTTTTTACCACCATGTGCAGGTGCTAGGGATTTGCCATGACATCATGGATGAAGCCATCCCCGATGCTCGGGCAAATCGTGACTTTCGTGCCAAGTTTCCTGATGATGTGCTGCAGGAAAACATGTCTGGCCTGCTTTGGTTTGGTGCTGAGGTACGAGAACTTGTTAGGAAGGCAATGTGGTTCAGGTGTAAGCACTATTCCTTTCTGAACTGCAGTGTCTTGCTGCTGGCTCAAACATCATGAACAGGGAACAGGAGAGCTCACAGATGCGGCCATTGGCAAGGGCTCTCACAAGGTCTTTGGACAATGTTCGCTGCCTTTTACGTGAACAGTGCCTTTGCAATCCACATGAGTACCCAGAGAAGGTAGGTTGTGTGTTCTCCACATTGAAACCGTGCTGAACCATTGAAACTATCAATATCTGAACCCATGCCTGCCTGCAAGTTAGTAGAGCGGTCAATGGCACATGGATATAGTTTCTCTCTGCCATATAGCACCTGGTGGTGCCTGTGGCAGTCAGAGATCACTTGCATACTACACTCAGCTTGAATGGGAGGGCTTAACTTAGCTGACTGTAATCATTTTAATGCGAAGCATTCTTTGCCGACTTCGGGAACTTTTTCTCTCATCGGGTTGTTTACATCAGCGTCATCTTTAAAAGGAACTTTGACATGCGAGCGCTTAATATTATGCGGGTACATCGCCCTCTGTTCCAATTATTTTTTTGCACTGTATGTGGCACACTGTGCAAATTTCCATTGTTGCACTTATTCTATAGTGCGATAGTAGTAAATGCTAAAAAATGCAAACAAATAAGTTGTGTTTACAGTATGAAGCAGCACTTTTCAGTTCAGAAACCTAAAGGCAGTCACATATTCATCTTTATATGGGAAACATTGAAACACTAAGACATTCAAAATGCAGCACTGTCTTTTCACATTCTCACCTGCTGTGTTTTTCCTCCTTTTTGCATTGCCCAATTCGTACTGCCAGGATGTGTTTTGTTTGCCAAGATACAGTGGAATCTGACATAGAAAATGCACCCACTGCACTCTTCAAGGCACATAGGTGTCAGAATGCACATTATGCATGTGAACACATTTGACAAATATCAAGTGAAAATTTTTATAAGTCGAACTACATTGAAGTGAACATCTGGTGCCATCTATTGACAATATTTCGACACTTGTCCAGCATATATTTTCTCTCACGTCATCTACACTTTTTAAATCAACAAAACCTCTCACCTGACAAATTGCTGGCCTTGGTTGCGAATGGATCAATTGAGTAGTGACGGATTCTTAATCTGACCAGTGCTTCCCACCACAGAATGCCATAAGTGTTACATATTTTAATATTCATATAGTCTGCTCAGATATTCGTATGTTTGAATATCCCTGTCATGTTTCAGGTTCCTAAACATGAAGAGTAATATATATTGCAGTTTTTCGCACTTCTGTTTCACAATACAAATTATGCTGTGGCACGCAACTTTGTGGTGCATGTACGTTCATTTTAACCAAGTCATTTCAAAGGATGGTGTCCTGTAAACTGTTCCTTACTGCAGCGAATGCCCATATTTTTAGTGTTATTACCTTTTCCAATAAATATTGGTTGCAATTGTTGACCTTTTGAGTGGAAACAATGCAGAAGTATTAATGAAACAAATAATTTTACTGAGATGTACTGCAAATAAGGAAAGTATGGATTATGCAAGGACATACTTCAGATCATTAGTTCCCCCAAGATTTCTGTAATCAGTGAAACATTGGATCACAGGATCTGGCAGTATAATAAGCAAAACAAGGCTTGAAGAACAATAACAGCCAGTCTCGTAAGCAAAACATCAGTAAGGTCGCCTTTTTTTGCCTACATGCTCTAGTTTGTTCTTTTTTTTTTTTTTCATATATATAATGAATTAGAGAAATGGCGGGGGATCCGAGTGGTGCAACTTAAGGAAATGAAAGTGGGCGAAGAGATGACTTGCTGCAGGTGGGGACCGAGCCCACATCTTCCGCATTACACTTGTGGTGCTTTACCAATTAAGCTGGCACGGTTTCATCCTCCCGCCCACTGGCTAGGGTGTTTGTGTATGTGTACAGGATTAGCCCTGAGAGTGTTAGCCAGTGCCGCTCACTGGCCAACACTCCCAGGGTTGCAAAGCAAATGAGTGCTAACCAATAACATCTGTTGTCATTTTCACACTGATTCTCATTCTTTTCCGCAGCTGAAAGAATCATTGAAGACGTTTGATAGGCTTTTCGCTGAATTTGAATTGAGGTAAAATTATTTTGCACATTTAAAATAAGTCAGTTTGCCCAATACTGATTTTTTTTTTTTTTATTGCAGTTATGTAAGTGCTATGGTACCTGTAAAATCTGCCAAGGAATACCACTTGCAACAAGAAGTTGTGGTGTTGTTTTCCGAGACATTGCAAAGGTTTGTTCCCCTGCAGCTAAACCTCCACATGCATGCAAGAGAGGAGGAAACTGTGATTTAAACAATTTCCTTCCTCAGATTATCATAGTAGTAGGCCACTGTATGCATATGTGTCTAATGTACAGCCTTTGTGAAAAACAGCAAGAGAGAGCTACTTGGAGTATGGGTGTTGCTGGGTCTTGGCTGCATTGTGTTGTAACTATGATAATTCTGGTGGCGGAATGCCCTTGTGCGCAATGTACTGAGCATGATTCCAGGGGTTTGCCTCCTATTCTAGAGCACATAAAGGGACACTAAAGATAAACACTAAACAAGTTTAGGCTAATGACTTATTCATTCAAAAGATTATTTTCTTTAATTTTTATGGCAATAGGTTAATTATTAAAAAATGAATATTTCAAATTTCATGACGCTGACATACTGGCACCGACATCCCTGCACCAGTAAATCAGTGTGATGTCATAAATTTCAGAGTACATTTACATGTTCTTGTGGCTGTGAACTTGCTAAGTTCAGTCTGTGGGTCTTTTTGAACACAATGTAGCTAACCTTTACCAACAAATGAAATAAATGCAGGCAGGCACCATCAAAATCTATGATGTCGCAACAAGCTGGTGTGGAAACTTCATAGTAGTACACCACCTCTATGTTTTTATTTTGTCAAGTGCACAGGTACTCGAGAGATACGCAGCATTCTCCTGGCCTTTGTGTGCATGCGTGAGTTGCAAGAAAAAAAATTTTGGGACTGCCCCTGGGCACTACAGAGGAGGACACATTTAGGCCGGTTTGTCCATAGCCAAACTGCACTACGCGAGCATGAATAAATACTTCGGAATAAGCTCTCCCTTCGTTCCCCTGTTCTGGCATAGCAATCACAGTACCGCGTTTGTAATTGGGAGTACCATAATTCAAATGCGTGTTCTGAAAATTATTTTTTAGATCTGCATTGTTACTTCATTCCCCCCTTTCACATTTGCAGTAGTTGTTCTTTATCCCTGCTTCAGCCCCAGGCCTGACACGGAGGATTCCTGCCAATGGGAACAATGTGTGGACTCAGGTAGATGCCGCTTTAGTGGCCGAAGATCAGTGAACAGTAGTAGTTCTGTATGCATGCTTCACCAGCATGCCTTGCATAGGGCATAAAGTTGCATACAATCACTAGCGGGAACTGTGGTGATAGTGTCTACAGGAGCTGCAAGCAGGGTGGTTCGCCAACAGGGAAGTGATAGTTAGTACATGGATATGCCTAAACTTTGTTTTTCTGGCTTTAAACGGCTTCGCGACTTTGCAAACTGATCATTTTCAAGAGAGTACTGTGTTATAAATAATTAAACATAATTAAAATTGGCCAATGACAAGATTTGTACACAGGACCTCTAACAATGAAGCCCAGTATTGAAACCATTGCACTACAGACTCATGGGCAAATGGAACTACTGCACCCGCCGTGGTTGCTCAGTGGCTATGGTGTTGGGCTGCTGAGCACGAGGTCGCGGCATCGAATCCCGGCCACGGCGGCCGCATTTCGATGGGGGCGAAATGTGAAAACACCCGTGTGCTTAGATTTAGGTGCACGTTAAAGAACCCCAGGTGGTCAAAATTTCCGGAGTCCCCCACTACGGCGTGCCTCATAATCAGAAAGTGGTTTTGGCACGTAAAGCCCCAAATATTATTAAATGGAACTACTGCAATAAGCAGCGATTATGCGTGTTCATGGAGTCTCTCTGCATTCTGCATATATAGAAGGCATAGATTGCTTTGAAATTTAGGCCAACGAAGGCAGATAATGGGTAATAAACGAAGCCACGAGAACGTCTGAAGCCACAAGCATGAAGATCAGACAAATCTATGTACTAACCATCATTCCCATTATGGTTCAATAATCACAGCGCCAGAGTTCCTTCTAGTAATTATTGTAGGAAACTCTGTGGTGTAGGGCTCCTGCTAAAGAGGGCAAAGCGACCCGGCACAAGATGCGGTGGTGGGGGCTGGTAGATGCTGCCTTAGCAGCCACAGACCAATGAATAATGACACATTGTTCTTTACCTATGCTTCAGCAACACACCTAATGCGTAGGGTTTCTGACAAGGGGAGTGAAGCGACCCGGCGTGGAGCGTGGACTTGGGTAATTAATAGATGCTGTTTTAGCGGCCGCAGGCCAATGTATAATGACACATTGTTACAGTGAATTTCTTGTATTTTTTGCTTCCCCATTACAGACTCTGTATCGGCTGCTGTTATCCCATTTGAACGGAAGTTAAGCACCGCTTGTCATGCAGTGTGTATTGCCATCGGCTAGGAACAAACGGTGCTGACCCGTGTTCTTCTCTGTTCCTCTGTAGTACCTAGACGCAATCCCCCGATGTTTCTCTTGCAACTCGCACGTGCGCACAAGTGTCGGACAAAGGCAGCACAGCTCTTGCATGTCTGCGCCCTTGACAAAATGGAAATATGTGCACCAGCCATCATTATTTTTTAGTCTTTTGCCTTACTAAGCCACTTATCATGGTAAGAGTGGCTTTTTTGGTGTTGTAGTAGGGTAATATACAGCTCACATAATTTTTCTCTTTACTGTCTCTTTAAGCAGAAGTGCAACAGGAGGATGACTATGTACCCGATAGCTGGCTGCGGTCTTGCACTTTGTGGCTTTGGGGTTGTGCTTTATAGCCTTCTGAAAGTGTTTTTGCCTGCGTCTGTCTGCATTAGTGTTGATTAAAGGCACTTGCACCAACTATAACACTGATGCACTTTGAAGTTGCTGTCTTAGCCAGGATGTGATGTTGACATCTTGTAAGCCCTTAAAAATGTGGTTTATTTATTTGTTGGCAAAAGTCATCCACTTTACAAAAAATGTCCTCAATTTCAGAGCGATTGAGGTAAAGCTAGTTCCCCAGGAGATGGTGGAGACATACGATCCAGCACTCATGTTCACCATTCCAAGGCTAGCAATTGTTGCGTAAGTTATTCATAGGAAATTCAGCTTAGCAAGACAACTAATGGCTGAATTTTTTATTGCCAGTGGGCTGGTGCTGTTTTCTGATGGTCCTTTGAATGTTGACAAGGACTCTTCAAGCCTTTCGGAATTGTTTCGGCCATTCTACAGTCTTCTATGCAAAATCAGGTATGTGACTACTTCTGTTGCTATGTGCTTTACATTTATGTGTTGCCTTGAAAAGCAAGTATTTTGAGGATGCAGTTGACGTGGTGGCATTAAAAAAAAATTTTTTTTTCGGCTTTGGATAAAGGAAGGCCAACCTAAAATTTTGTCATTGACACTTTTGCTCTGAATATAATATTTGAGAAGTTGATTATTAACTAATTATGTAATTAAGCAGAATACAAAGATAGTCTTACTTGTTCCAAGCGACGGCAAACATTATTTATTTATTTATTTATTTATTTATTTATTTATTAAAAATGCTTTCAGGGCCCAAAAGCACTACAGAAAGGAGTGGAAGGAAAATGGCAAGACGTGCAGCTAACAATATATATATATATATATATATATATATATATATATATATATATATATATATATATATATATATATATATATATATACACACACACATACATACAAGGCATCTTGTAAAGCGGTCCTGAGCTCTTGGTCATCAGTTATGCTGGCGATTCTGTAGGGAAGATGGTTCTATGCAACGCTTGTTCTAGGAACAAAAGAGTCATTACACAATTTTGTGCGACAAGACGGTAGGCCTACCTCGAAGCGATGATCGGTCCTTGAAGATATATAGTGAGGCAGATGAAACAGAACCTCCTTCAAATCGCTGTTAAAATAATAGATTTTGTTAAATAAGGTTAAGCCGAGATGACTTTCAATGCAACGTAAGGTCAGGCAAGTTTAGGGTTTTGTGACACTGGAATGATGTGAATAATTCAATAAGATGAAATATGCTGCGCAATTCTGAATGGCTTCAAGAGTTTGAATGAGTGTAGTCTGAGTAGCATCCCATATGGCACATGCGTACTCTAATTTAGAACATACCAAGGTTTTGTAAAGTGTTAATGACCTTGGTTCTGTCCAGCTACTTAGAACACATAGTATCTATACAAGCAGTAAACAGTATTTTTCTTTGCTTTTTTTGTCTTGTCACTAATTTATGAATGTTACCATCTGATACTGTCTTTTATGAAGCACTTATATAAATCACGCACTTGTTGCCAGCAGTGCCAGATTAAGAAATTATGGGCCCGGGTCTAAATTTGTCTGGGAGACTCGGTGATGACAATGTTGATGATCATGACGATCACCTAAGATGCCAAATATTTAAACTGTTGCAGGTATCGTATTCTGTTTTCAATTTTATTCTTGGAAGAAACGCTAAAATGCCCATGAACATACGAGGGCATCTAATCTTGATATAATGTTAGCAAAATTATTCCTTTGAGAAAGTATGTTTCTTTACTTCTCTTAAGTTGTTATCCAATGCTATATTGTCTAACGGGCACGTCGCTATCATTTAGTAATGAAGTTAGTCAAAAATTCACAAACTGCTCCATCTCCATCAATTGGAAAAAAGAGAACCGCCTGTTGTAAAGCAACAAACATTTTGGTTCGCATCAACACTTTCAATTTCTCTGCATATGTGGGATGCAATCTAGGCGAATACCAGATAGCACATGTACTAGGAGGTGTGACCCCTTGAACTCTTATATGGAATTAGGCAAGAGAGGAAGGTCATTTGCAGGTGCTGGTCGAGCAAAGGGAGAGAGCCTCTGTGCACGAAAGGCAGGTCGCCTCCTCGCACCACAGATTCTTTGCTTCTATTTTGGCTGCTACTAAACCCCTTTTTAAGAAATAGTGCGATAGAACCACTACGATGCTTTACAACTGCTATTGTACAACCAAAATTTTCTATGAGGTCCTGGTGAGAGACTTTTTATGAATGTTGAGGGACCTTTTATAATTGTTGAGGGGCCTAAAAAAAAAAAAAAAAACATTTTTCATGGGGCCCCCTAGCAATCGGGGCCCAGTGCTGCAGCCACCATAGCCAATGGGTTAATCCGGCCCTGGTTGCTAGTATCATTTGTGGTGCAGGACAGGAATGTTACTCTTTGTACAAGTATAGCTAGGATAAACTCATTGATATGTAATGGTTTGTCTGAACTATTACCTTGTTTGCACTGTTTTTGCATTTAAAATTTCCTGCTTAAGGCCCTGTGGGAATGTGAATATTGTAGTTATGTGTTATAATTTTTGTCATAGATGTTTGAATATATTTGTAAAAGCTACAATGGTACATGCTGGTTATGTGTCTCGTATCTTATAGGTAATGTTCATGTTCGTAGACATTTGTATAGCCTTCCTTGTAAGGGCTTATGGGCCTAGTAATGCTGTTGATTCAGCTTTTTGCCCATATTCATTTTCGGTACGTATCCTAGAAATAAACTTGAATTGTAGTTAGAAAAGCAATGTAGCAAGCAGTGGACTACCCTGTAGTGCTCTGTACACCATCAATGTCCTAATAAATTATTTGTGGTTTTGTTTATTCTTTACCCTAAAGCTTGATATCTAACTACCATATTACCTTGTTTGTCAAGTACCATCAAGTGACTGTTTGAGGATGTTCTATTCATTTGCAGAATATGCAGCATTTCTGAATGTGGCCGAACAACATGATTGTATGCTTGAGTGCTTCTTGTTTTCCTTTTAGGGAACTGCTGTGGACCCTGTCAAGAGAGGAGCTTTGGCTTCTAGAAAAAACCTTATGCCAACTTGAAGAGCCTAAAGCATGCGTCAACTCCAAACAGTGCTCATTTGGTACAGACGAATATATAGGACTGGACTCTGATGTGTGCATCAAGCATTTCTACAGCAATTATAACAGCTGTAAACAGTTCATCAAAGACTTTTACAACCACAATTTTGGTGTAGCCCCAGAGAGCGAGCCTGTCCAGCAGATGCAAAAGCATATCCGTGAGCTTGGTCTGGAGACCAAAGAGTTCTGGGCTGTAAAACACTCCAGTCCACTGGCTCGCAAAGTTGTGGCAGCATCCCAGTGTCCATTGCAGAATACCACTTCACCACACAAGCAGCAGCCAAGTGCTGTTGACAGTGAAAGCAGTGCCAGTTACGACTCTGATGACAGTGTGGTTTCCGACAACTGGTGGCCTCTCTTCAGTGACCCCCTGCAGGCAGGGGCGTCCGCAGGTGCCTCCACCGAGCAGCAGCAGCAGCAGCAGCAGCAGCCAAGGCAGAGTCCATGCCTGCGCAGATCATCCAAAACATCAAATGTGTCTGATCGTGTTCCAGTGGTGCCACAGATTCGGCGATTGCAGAATGAAGAGCGCTCTCTGCCATCCCCATGCTCAAGTTGCAAAAGTCTGTCAAGTCTTTCAAGTGCTGAATGGGAGTGCATGAGGTATGCTCATCTCTAGGTTGCCACTGAGAAGAACCTGATAACATTTTCTGCTTTTTTTTCTTCCCTGTTTTTTGCTAATGCTCCATAGTTACCAAAGCACAGACACCAGTTCCTACAACTCTGATTGCCCTGATGATGAAGAAATAGCTTTGGCTCTACAAGCTGCAGAAATTGCATTTCACAATGAGCTTCGTTGTCGGTTCAAGAGCACTGATGACCTCATTCATAGACTCTTCGTGGGAATATCCGGTGAGTTATTCCACCCTGTGCTGGTCATTTGTTCGAGATATGTGAAAGCCTTGAAGGTTTTCATCAACCTGGTGATAATTGTCAAAAGTGCTATTGCTGGAGAGACCTTCGAAAGGGGGTCAGCTTTCTTGTATGGAAAGCATTCAGGACTTCTGTATTATATTTTTTGATGCCTTCACACACAAAAAAAGCATTTGCTGGTTGACGACTTGAAAAATTTGGTCTTGTGTGGAGGAAAGGCTTTATAAGGTTAACGTTGTTGGTGTATGAACTGATGATGTTGGTCACTAGCTAGCCCTGCTTGAGAAGTGATCAGATGCCATTGCTATCACTGTAGCATTTAAAAAGTGTGTTTCAGGAATGGCTGTGAGCAATGCATGTCCTCTAGAAATTCTTGTCCATAATTTCACTGGTCAGTTTGGAGCAATTTCTTTTCCCTCAATATATGTTAATGAGTGTTTGTCTGCTCTATATGTGGCAAGATCAAATTTTTTACTGGTGAATTGAATTCATATATCTCTGAATTCACCACTTCATCTTGCAGCATTTTACGAAACAGAGCAGCTATGTTTATATCCACAAAACTAAGAAAAGCTGCTCCAAATTGATTAGTGGAACTTCCAGGATCTTAAAAAAAAAGAAGAAAAGAATGCAAGCATGTGGTAAATCTTTTTACAAACATGCATTGGCTATTCTTCTTTCTTGGAAAAGGTGTGGCTGACCAGCTGCAGACAAATTTTGCCGGCGAGATGAGAAACATACTGAAGTGCGTCTTTGAAATGAACAGCTCTTCAAAGCAAGATTCCTCTGCCATTTCCCTGGACACAGAGGTGGGCTCATGTCAGCAGTATGCATTACTGACTGTAGTTTTGTTAGGAGCAGAGGCATTAAAATTTGTTTTTCCCTGTTTGAAATACCTAGTACTTTCTTGCCGACATGGAGTGTGTAACATTCTGAACACGTGCCAGGGTTTTATCAAGCTTTTTCTGTTCAGTGGGTTTCGATTCTGGAAATCAGGTGCCCATTATGACTTGACAAGACATAAAAGTTGTAACAGTTCTGGTTTACAATTGCTGTGGCCACAGTGTTCACATTTTTTTTTTTTACCTGTGCGCTTTGGAGCAATCTCTTCAGTGAGCAAGGAATCAGAAAAATTTTTTAGTTAAGCTAGAGTGGTATATTACACTCTTGTAATAGCGTTGTTACACTTGTATAGGTGATTTCCGATGAATACAGAGAATTTTTGTGAAAATTACTTCAAAGGTGAGTGACACTTGACAGTGCCGCCACCTTGAGTTTGAGGCAGCTTCCCGTTACGTCGCACAGTATCATTACTGCTTGTATAATTTTGAATATCATCATCAGAACAATTGCTTGGGCACAAAATTCAGATTCAGTGAATTAATCATTGGCCTTGATTTTCTTACCAAACAATCAATCTTGCAACCTGACAGGCCCAGAGAGAGTTTCAAAAGAACACTTTGCCAGTCTAATGTGACTTAGCACATACTTTTGAGGCACCTTCAACATTTCTGTGCTTAATTAAAAAAAAATATGTAAAACCAGAATTTTGATATCTCTGCTCCTTTAGAGATTTGTTACATGCTCTGCGAAGCTAGAAATTTGCTCTCTGACCATATTCTGTGTGTTGTACTATGTCTATGTATGTAGCTTGCTGTTTGGCTCTGGGGAAGCATGTGTTTGGTAAATAGAGATCAGTAATAAAAATTCTATTGTTAGTTCTCTTGCATGACAGTCAAACGAGAAGTAGGAACTAGCTATGATGGATCTTGGGGTTAGCATATGAATATTTGACTATGATTTTATTGTTCGTGAATGCGTCACTTTGGTGATGTTTATTGGTTTCAAATTTGACATCTTTTACCCTTCCTGTGTCACACTAGGACCTGTTTCAGAAGGCAGACCTGGATTAATCTGAAGCAATGTCATTTCAAGTTTTAAAGTGTTGTCATTCTTTCTTGTTAGCCTAAGGGAATGCAGGCTGAAGTGGCACTTTTGCACTAAGATTGTGACATGTCTGAAAAATGTGTAATTTATGGCACTCATTTAATTTTGCGTTTGCTATTTGAGTAGATGAAGCATTTTATTGTAGAGTTCTGTGCAGTGTGTATGCAGAACCTCGAATTGCTGCAGAACAAAATGAAAAGACGAAGCCCAAACCTTAAAGAACAATATAATAAATTGCAAAGCACATTCTCAGCCTACTACAATCCCATTATTTCCATCGTGGTTCAATGTTAAAGGGGACCTAAACAACTTTTTATCCAAGTGGAGAAGTGCATTTGAATTTAAATTAGGCCATTTAAGAAATACTTTGCCACGAAAAGTACTTACGTCCCTTCAGCAGAAGTGGAATTATTAACAATTAAACATTCCCTTCACGGTGCTTCTGCTCCTTCTTAAATGCTTTGCACTTCAAAGGCTAAGGCGGAGTCACTCTGCCTACCGAACGTCACAATGGCACGCAGTTCGTTTCATTTTGGATGTTCACGTAGATGCCACTATTTCCAATTTTGGCACTTGTGACGCGCCAGACGTGACCAAACGTGCCAAACGTGGTTGTCTGCAGCAAGCCGCAGTACCTATGCTACGTAGCAGACTGCAACTAAATGCAGCAGCAGTGTTTTTCTTTATGCACGACAGGGCTAGAGGGCACACTCGCACTCATGCGCTCCTGTCTGGCTGTGCTGCGTGGTGCAGACCAGCTTTGTCCTGCACCAAGCTTGACTGACAGATAGCAACCACATCAATTTTGTGCATTTTGAAGCGCTATCAATAGCTCGATCGTTACAAAGCGAAGTCTGCCATAACATCTAAGCAGGACAGGAGTGAGCACGCGCTGGCAAGCATGCGTGTGTGGTCTGAGCTTAAGTTTTAATGATTCGAGGCTAGTTGAGTGTTCAGAACTAGCTGAAATTAGCGAGACCCAATGACTATGACACCTATAAGCAGAGTGGCCAAAGTTTAATTCCTATGTGGGCGGCTGCGGCCAAGTTCTCAGCAGACGATAGCTGCCGTCTTCCGGAACTACATAATTGAATTTCAAAGCATATTTTCACTTACTTCAGCCTGTTTATTAAACTGGATCAACAAATATACACAGAAACAGTAGAAAGAAGCGCAGTAATCCAAATGCCCGTCTTAGTTGTTGTGAGCTATTGGCCAGTAGTAGCTGTTCAAGGGAATTGGCTGTATTACAACATAAATCATCCATAAAAAAGTGAGGAGCAGGCTTCTGTTGAAAAAAAGAGTGTTTGAGAGAAAGGTGACTTTGCGCTCCATTTGAGGGATCCACACGCCGCACACGACTGCAAAATTTGGCTGATATGTTCACAGCAGCTTATGCTATCCGCGGACTGTTTTTTTCACCAAACCTGAAGGGTGCTTCAGGGCCCCTTTAACAACACAGACAGAATCCTAGTAAAATAATAGTGGGCAGCATTGCTTGAATCTGCCACTCTGCCTCCATGTAAGCTTGTTGTTGCTATTCCTTCACGGCCTCCTGCATTGCAGCTTTTGTTCAAGGGTTACACATTTTTCATGTCTGTTGTGTACACCTGATTTACTCATTGTGCTAGCTGTCCAAATAAAATCATCCCCATCCTTTGCGTTCAACTGGGAACTGCTGCCCATGTTGTTTCCCTGTTCCTGTTCACTGAAATTGTCCTTTCTTCTGTCCTGTTCTGGACACAGAGAGAGAGAGAGAGAGAGAGAGAGAGAGAGAGAGACTGGAAGAGCGACATCTCGTACAATTGGCCTCAAGAGAAATTGTGACATTAGGATAGTATACTCCCAGCACTCAAAATGAGCTACGTTATAGGGACACTAACGAGAAACACTAAATTAGTGTTTCAATATTCTTTTTACAATTCTTGTTTTATTAGTTTTGTGACAAGAAAAAAAAGGCCAAATTTGAATTTTGTAAATTGTGTGCCACAACTTCCGCATGCCAATGTAGTTTCACAGATTTCAAAGCCTTTTTCTTTTCATATTTGGGCCATTATGGGATTATTGGTATATTGTTCGAAGGTAACTTGCAATTCTTTGTAATGTCCATTTAAGGTTGAAAGACAAAGGCACATTGTGTGGGAATATAGCATTTGTTTCCCAGTATTCTGTTAGCTCGTGTGCCTTTCTATATGCCATGGTGGATAACAGAGTGGACCATTGCTTGCTTGGCAGAACCCTACAGAGCGGAGCAGTGTCCCTGAGCGCTCCCTCTTCTCACTGTCGTTTGTGGATGCGGTGGAATTGGAAGAGGAAGGGGAGCACCGTGATAGCTCTGGCCGCCGTTCAGTGGACAGTGCTCAGGAGGTATTGCCTGATGAGCTGGCACTGGAGCTCTCCTCGGAATCTGGGCATGGAGGTAAGGTTGTGGCTGTCTGCAGCCTCACACACAAGGGAACCATAAACTGTAGGCCTTGTTCGTGCTTGAAACGGTGAAGTGATTTTTAATTCCATCCAATATGTATAATGAAAAGGTGGTGCAGAATGTTAGTGCTACCAACATTCAAGTAGTTCACATTCCGTATAAAGTCGCAGTGTGACAAGAGCCTACATGCCCCACGTAGTGTATGCTTTGGGTGCGAGTGAAAGCGTGCTAGGGGAAGCCGAGGAGGATGGTGGCTTAAAGGGACACTAAAGGCAAATATTAAGTCAAGCTAAAGTGATAGATTATTGCTAGAGAATCTCTAAGGCGTCAATATTATCGCGAACAGAGCCTTAATAATCGAGAAATTGATGTAAATGCAAGACATGGTTAGAGACTCCCCTGGGACATTTCAAGTACTTGCCCGATGACGAAAGCACTCCTCAGTTAAATTCTGTCACTAGTACTCAGCCATACGTTGCAGAAAAACATCCTTGTGTTATATTAGAATACGAAATAAGATGCTACTTGTCCAGTTCTATTTAATGTTTGGAAAAAAGAAATTGCAATTACCCTATGATGACGTGGGCAGTCAAAGGGTTTCATTTTCGCTCGAATCCACACCGCTTAAGCCCACGCTTAAGCGTTTCACTAGTTTCGTTATCGCTTAGTGCTGCGCTGGTTTTGCTGGCTCACGAAACTCGCACAAAATTCAACTTCATGTGATGTCACAGGATGGCCGCTCGGTTTACGCCACTTGACCAAAAAGCAGCTACAGCAGCGAATGCACCGCTCTGTCTTGGATCAGTGCTGCTGTCTGTCGGATGCCGTCTTACTCACCGACGGCAGCAAAGGGTGGTGATGGCGTATGCAATGTCACCACACCCCCGGTTGGGTGGCGGGAGATTTTAATTTCAAAAAAGGCATTTGGACCCTTTAAATGCAATTTTCTCGTAAACTAAGTTTTTTCTCGGCACGAAACAAGCGTTGCGAGGTTTCTGGAAAAGTATTTAAACAGTCCACATTGACTTAGTATTTGCCTTTAATGTCCCTTTAATGAGCGCAGTCATCCCGCATGAGAAGTGAAAAGTGGGGGGAGGACAGCGACGCTCGCGGTAATACAATCAAGCATACAAGGGTGGAGTGGGCAGTAGGTTGGCAGGCATCTTCTTTTCTAGTGCAGCCGTGGCTTCACATAGCTGCCAGCATGCCTATAAAGTTATAATGCTTGTCTTCTGCACACAAGTTCAAACTTTGCAAATGGCTGAGTGGCAGCAATTGCACAAAATATGAAATACTGGATAAGTGGAACCAAAGTATTACACACTATGCAATACCAACCAGCCACAGGCTAAGGCTCTGCTGTAATGCTTTATGCTATTCTAACAAATAAACTGATGATTTGGACATTGTCATAGGTCTGCCAGCTGTCATATTCCTGTAGTTAAATCTGGGTGCAGCAAGAAAAAACACGGCCTATCCACAGATGAACGTCCTTCATTATTTCGAATTTTGTACTCCCATTTAGTTATGACTCGCAAAGGACGGCAACCTTTGCGGTCTTCTACAATAAGTCGGCCGGATAATTCTCCATAATATATATATAGAAACAATATATGGAGAATTATCTGGCCAACTTTTTGTAGAAGACCGCAAAGGATCGCAATCAGAATTCATTTTCTTAAATGCAGAGACATACCACTACAATCTATTATTATTGCCCACAAAGATGGACAAGCTACATATGTTGAATAAATCACATATTTTTGCTTACGCTTAGAGCCTAAATGGTAAAAATATTCTTGCCTCGTTTTTAATGTGACCAACCAATTTAAAATTATATGCTTTGTGGAAAAAGTGTTGATCAGAATGTTTTGTAGGAAGCACTGACAATTTCCTCTAGGCTACAAATAAAAAAGCGCTAATTACATTGTTCATGCCCTGCTTGAATTTTCATGCCCATACGAGGAATGGTTTTCATGTTTCTAGGTCATCCCTACAACTCTCCAACCGACACCTTGTTAATATTACTAATAAAAACTGTCAGCTGGGACACACAGCCAGAAGCAATAGGCAGTTGGTATCAAAGGCAGATTTATAATGAAAAGGCAGACCTTGCCGTCATTTTGACTTTGCAATGTCGTGTGCTGAAACAAGGGTTTCACATTTTAGGTAGCCCAGTCTGGATGCCAGACGAGTTAACATCCAACTGCATGGACTGTAATGCCCACTTTACACTGCTGCGCCGGAGGCATCACTGCCGAAGATGTGGAAAGGTAGGTGGTCCAAGTTTGTATTGGGGGATAAGTGCACTTCCACAAGTCTTTGCCTGGTAGAGCCACTGACTGCAACCTGTGCATTGTCTGTGCAGATCTTCTGTTCCCGGTGCAGTGCCCATTCAATAACACTGCCCCGCTATGGCCACTACAAGCCAGTGCGTGTCTGCAATTCATGCTTCATCTGCCGTGTGACATCTGTGGTGGAAGAACTGGTTCATGGTTGTTGACCAACATTTTTTTTCTGTGACGAAGACAGGAGTTGGTGGCAAGGCTTTTGCAGCAAGAGGGCCAGTAGATGCCTGTGATGAGAACCTGCCAAGTACTGCTGTACATCTGCCATTGGCCATGATTGAGTTGGTGTGTCAAACATTTGTTCATACTGCAGTCGTGGACATTTTCTAGTCTTATAGCTGTGTACTAACACTAGTGCCCATAAAATTGACATCCTGTGCACTTGAACAGCAGTGTGTGTTTGTGTGTGATAGTCCAACTGCCCCCCTCCCCCCCCCCCACCCCTTCTTTTCCCAGCCGAAATGAGTGAAGAACTTTATTTGCAGCAAAATTTGTGCCAAAGTTTTACATCGCATTCCGTTTTTAAATGACAGAAACAAGTTTTTTTGTTTAGTCATGTATATCACAAAAGTTCTTTACTTTTAAAAACTCGAACTTAATTCAGGCCTGATCAAGTTGCAATTTGAACTGAACACATTTTGTAGATGGAATCTAGTTACATAAAACTTGTTATGCAATCCAGTGGCCTTCGTGTCTTCTGATGCAAGTGGCTGTCGCAGAAACACCAGATGTCACACACCTTTTGGCTCTCCAACCATGTGCCTGAAAAATACAAGGCTAAATGTATTTCCATTGCTGTACACCAACACACTAGTTATCAAATCCACTGCTGTCATTCTAAAGGCAAGTGTTTCAAGTGGACCGACCTCAATTTGGGCCAGTACAAACTGGCCTCTACTCTAGCCAGTGGCGCACAGTACCACTTCTCAACCAAAGCAGACACTACACTTCAATAACGCTCCTCAGTGTTTCCCCCCAAAAGAACATGTTCACTCCACTGCATTTATGCAGACATTGAAAACATAGTTATACATTTTTCACTGAGGAATTGCTTTGCGGTGTTAATGTTGTCAAGGAATGGTGCTGCTATCCATTTTCTTGTTTGCTGATGGAGTGTCGAGAAGCAGCATCCTAGAATATGGGGGTGAAAAATCACCATTGGTAGCCCTCAACTGCAATATGCTCAACATGCAGTTGAGCACAAGTTGCAGACAAGCTTTCTTGGTGGAACATATTCTATAGCACTTGCTTTGTATTATTCCAGTGCCTATCCCTAGAGGTCAAGATCGAACACCTGTACAGGAAAAAAAGTTCCTATATTTGGTTTCTGCTTGCTCCCAACTTACGGAATGCATGGCGCTTCATCATAAGTGCTCGAACAAAGAATCTCGCAAAGCCAAAGTTTCAACAAGCAGCAGCTGCTGTCTGACGTGGTCAAGGCAGCAATTGCTTTTCATAGCAGTGCGGTAAATAATTACAGTAGACTCACTTTAAGACAAACTCAAAGGGACCATGAAAATTTGTTAGTCTTATCAGAAGAACAATTGGCAACATGTTCAGGTAGTTCAAAACGGTAAATGAAGTAGACTTGCAAAGGGGGGAAAATGACATAAAAAGCATTTATTTAGCTGAACTTAATAGAAAAAAAAATGGGGCGGAGCGTCATGGAGGAGGAAGGTAGGTGGAGGTGCACTGGGTTGACCTCCTCAATCAGTTGCTACAGGTTTTGTCTGCAATATGGACGTACCAGCATTGTCTCGTGACGTCATTGCATGCCGTACACTGTGTGCGCCAGTGAAAGCATGCACTGGCGAGCCGAGGATGGCACCTCTTTTACATGCACAAGGGAGGAAAGGGGGAGGAAGCGAACAGTCTTCCTTTGTATGCATGGCACCGGGGGACAGGAGGGAGGGGGCTATTGTACTTTGGCCGCGCAGGCTTTATCTTGAAAGCGATCTGCTTTGGGGGCTCGTAGCTATGCGTGCACTATGTTCTCGCTGCTCAATTTGCATTAAAGCAATAGACAGCACGAAGGTCATCTCGCTCGTTGCTGCTGCTGCCACGATTCCTCCTGCCAGCGTTTTGACAGCGAGCGTCTGTGGTTATCGAAAGTGATGTGTTCATGTTTGCCTGTAAGTGCTGGCACTATGTTTGTTAATGCGGTTAGTAAGCGAATGTTTACAAGGAGCATTCTACTCTGGTGGCTACTGCGTATGGCTTGGCCGCGCAAGCCTTGTCTTGAGTACGATCTGCGATGCAGACAGTGTAGGCACCGACAGTGTAGACAGTCTAGGTGCACCGAGGGCCAACAGCTTCGTGTGCTATAGCACCCGTATGCTTACACGTCGCCCGTATTCGGAAACGTTTGCCTTCTGCGAAACTATCACCTTGGCCACGCCTCCGCCAACAGCATGCCTTGATTAGCTGTTTTAGCAAAACCAGAAAATAAACAGCACTATCTAGTTGTTCCGGCCTAGGCCATCTTAATGTCATGGTGTTGATGGGTCCTCTTGCCATAAATTGAATAAATGAACACGTCCTTTGGCGTCTTTTGGCATTCAGTTGGTGGTGGAGTGTACTAGAGATAAGATGGGTGGTAGTTTATAGTAGTCTTACATGTGTTGTTTCGCAGCTATATTTGTTGATTCATTTAAAACATTTTACACTTATTTATTCAGCTTATTTTACCTAAAGCGGCCGTAACCAATGGTAGTCAGTGCGCAGAACCCTTAATGCGGCCACTACACTCGAAAACAACACACCCGAGCCGCTCTGCACTCGCACGGTGCACTCTCTCATGCGACGTGAAGCGTTCAACAGCATGTGTTGGTAGTGCACGCTGACGTCACAGGTAAGCAGTCGCTTGATTTATTGAGCGTGACTATCGTGGCGGCGAAACTTTCGCAGAAGGCAAACATTTCAGAATACGGCCCCAGGATCGATAACTATGACGGTCACTTCATCCGAATGTTAGTCTTAACCGAAGAGTATGTCTGAGGCGGTTTGTTTTAAGCAGATTTTTTTTTGTGTGCATTGAGTCTATGGAAAACCAAACAAACATTCCCATGTTGTTCGTTATATGCGAGAATTCGACTTAACCAAGTTAGTCTTAAAGGGCCCCTCACCAGGCCCCATAGCAAGTTTTGGTTATACACTGAAAGTTGTTACATGTCCTCTAGGGAGCATTCTGCCGCAAAAATTTTTAAAATCAGCTCATTAATAGCCGAGATAAAAATTATTTCAGTGCCACTAACCCATGATTTCAGGAGGCGAGCTCCACTGCATAGCGAGACATTCTCTCCACTCGCCCTGTCTTGCCTCCGCAAGCAAAATTCCTTCTCTGCATTCTCCCATGCCGAACCTCAAGGATCGCGTGGCGCATACATCACGGGCATTTAGTATTTTTTAGCATTTAGTCTTTTTTTTTTTTCTCTCCTCTTTCTCCCCCCCCCCCCCCCTCCCGGCGCTGCGCATTTTTGCTGACGGCATTGCGCACGAGCTGTTGTGATTGCCTGGTTTCGCGCAGCGCACAATTTAGCGCGCTGTGCACAAGGACACATGACTAGCGGTATAATTCAGTGCTAGACGAATACTGATGCAGAACAAGTGGATCGCAGAGCATGATCGCGCCCTGGAACACGGTAGAAAATGGCATAGTTTCGGTATCTGCGCACGTGACTGCACGACCATGGGAACAAGCAGACGAAGTGGAAGTATGTCTCTCTTGCTTTGGTGCGAAGTAAAACAAAAAACACACAGACATTCCATTTGTGTGTTATTTCTCTAGACTTCAATTCGTCAATTCAAGCAACAGATCACACAAATAACAGATGTTGCCTTGAATAATTCTCAGTAATGTGTCGCCACGAGAAACGTCACGCTGCGGACCCGAGTACGTAGGTGCGGAGACACTAGGGGAGCTATTCTGCGAGAGTCCACCTAGCGGACTGTCCATTTTGGCCATTCCTGATTGGCTAGGGCCGCTCGTCTCCTCCTCACTCTTACAGCTGCATCCAATCAGCAGCGGCTGAAATGGACAGTCCACTAGGTGGACTCTTACAGAGTACCCCCACCAGTACGTCACCGTCCGGCTTGGAGCGCGGTCGCTGCGAGGGAAAGGGAAAACAGCATTTGGATTGAAATTTCAGACCGTTTCGCGGCACGTAGCACTGTAATTTTTTGCAAACACGACCGTTAGCGCGCATTGTATGCTCTGCGCTTGTCAGCTCAAAATGGCCAGACCTGGTGAGAGGCCCTTGAACGAGAGTTCGCTGTATGAACTCTGCAGGCATAGGGGTATCTTTAGGGGTATCTAAAGGCCCTCGCGGCTGAGGGTATTTACATAGTGGGGAGGGGGATACAGGCAACTGATAAAACAATTTAAGCACACATCATGTGACATTAGAATATAAGTACCAAATACTGTTATTTTCGACAAGTACAAAAAAAAGCAATAACATGAACAGGGCAGTAGTAGAAAATTATACCAATTATACATTTTCCAAACAGCATAAAATGAAACAACATCTACATTATTATAAATACAAAGAAACAGTTCAAACATGAAGTAATAATATACGCATCATGTTAAGCAAAGCAGACAACAGATTGCAGACAACAAATTGCAAGGGATCAGTGACAGTAGCAACACGGTAGAGGCAGAGCATTCCAGTCGCTTATGGTGCGTGGTATGAAAGAATGTGCGTAGTAAAATGTACAACATGAGAAGCGCTGAACTTTAAACGGATGGTCGCGTAGGTCAAAGATAGAAGAAGGCAAATGAAAAGGGTCATTATGAAGTGTTGAGTGATGATACAGCTTATGACAACCTAAACAACAAAGCTCCACGACTGCCAAGCACATGGACACTAGATGCCAAGAACTAGATAAATACACAGAACTACTCTAGAGAAATTCTAAGCACAAGAACTTATTCTGCACACAGTTACAAAATAACTTGTGGATAGAAAAGACGTACAGTAATACGACATCATAAGCATACAAAGATGTAGTTTCTAACCATAGGTGTAATCACACTTTCTGAATATCACTTCACGATTTTTAAAGGGACTGTATTGCTTGGAACGAGTCTTTGGATTGTGGTGGAAATGAGAAGATTGTGTGTCATATTGAGGAAAACAAGCATACTTGTAACCCATAAACAAAGAATAATATTTTTAATTTGGCTCTGAAAGTTGTGAAAAAATGACATGGGGTGCAGCGGTGAAACAGTTCAACAAATTTGTGTACTGTCACATAACCAAAAAGCCGCGCATTGAGTTATTTTGCTTGTGTACCACATTGTATTGCATGAAATTGTATTTCATGCGCTTCTGCTAACTTATCTTTGTGTGAGAGAGTAACTTTTTGTTTCCAGCTAGTACGGGTTGAAAAGTGGCGCTGCCTTGTGCAAACAGTCACTGTGAACGAAGTTGTGCACTAGTGCACAATCCAGTAATCAGTGTTATCGGCATTTGTGCATAGTTTTTAAGGCTACGCAGATAAAAAAATTCTGTTTTAAACTTTTCTACTCACTTTCTAGAGAAACAATTGCATGTCTAGACACTTTGAATAATGGCTTTCTATTGCACTACAAAATAGAAGGCTCTTGAAAAACAATAAGCAGTCCCATTAAGGTCTCCATAGAATTGTTCACTCCACATATCTTAGACAGCCTTATTATACCCAACAACAACACATGTACAAAGCAGAGTCACTTTCAAAACCCCATTTCTTCTAACTTTAGATTCCATTAAGGCAACAAATGAACACTGACGAGGCCATTTTTGTAACTTGTCTCGGCCATGTACACAAACTATCCTGAATTCGATTCGACCTAATTGATGCCTACAACGTTTCAGCACTAGCATGGAAAACCCTTTCACACCAACATCTTTATGGGACAGTTAGAATCCCGATCTGTTAAAACCTTAAATCTTTCTCCGCTACAAGGATGACATCCTTATAGGGAATGCAGTATCGGTGCAGTAAACATATTCATTGGTCATTTTAACCGCTCTCACCCTAATAAGTTAACCATGCACCTACCTGCTTCTCAAGAGTAACATCCTTTACACAAAAGGCTGTTACAAACATAGCCAGAGAAAAGCCTAAAATGCACTCAAAGCCAGCCACTAGCCTTCATAACAAAGTACTTTAGCAACAATATTCTACAAAAATGCTATCCAATTTTGTCGAACAATAATCGCCTTTACGTGGGAACCTTTCCACTTTTCATTATAGCTCGGGAGTTGATGGCTCTGAGCAACTAGAGACCAGGAAAAAATTAAAATAATATCTGGGAAATGCAGATAGCTGAAGACCGATCTCGCCATTGCAGCGCAGCAGAGAACACCCAGCTGAAACAGGAAGCTCAAAAGGGTTCTGAGGGTACCACCTATGCCTATGTAGCAGGAGAATTTTGAAGTTTTATTTTGCATCAGAATGGCTGACAACCCCACTTGAGAAAACTGTAGCTGCAAGGATCTCATTGCACATCTCCTTTGTGAATGTCCTCACTTCAGTGCACCTAGAAAAGAACTCTTAACCACATCAGTCAGACAGACAATCGGCCTTTGTCAGGAGCAAGAATCCTTGGAAGCTGGGGATGTATTCTTGGACGATCACATTCAGCGATGTCACTTTTAGTGCACACTTACTGGCTGGTTAAGCAAAACTGGATGAGCCGATTAGCTCATTAGAGCCTGTCCTCAGCAGACTGTCCTCAGCAAAGGTGTTGGAAGTGTCATTGGGTTTCTTGAGGACAAGCGACAGAATTTTAGAAGTGTTGCATGCTACATGGCACTCATGTAGAGTTTTTTCTCTTGTCTGCTTCTTGAGGACAAGTGACAGACTTTGAGAAGTGTTACATGCTACATTGCACTCATGTACAGTCTTTCTTTTTTCCTCGTCTAAGCACTGGCTAGGCTGTCCTTCTCTTCCTCTCCTCCTCCCCGACATTTTACACTTCTGGAAAGTTTAGTCTACATTGGTGGCCAAATTTCATGCAAATGTATCATCTGCAATAGCAATCAGCACGTTAAGGAATTTTTAACTTTGTTTCTCTCTTTTTTCAGTCTCTTACTGTTTTTACAGCTAGTGAACAGAAATTACATTTAATGCAACTCAATTTCAGCCAAATTTTGCATGCACATGTACAAGGACATGTTGAATAAAAGTTTCTAGGTTTTATTGCAATTTGCAGCAATTTTGGTGATGTACTTTTTAGGAAACCAATGTTGTCAATAACTCTAGTTGAGATTAATGTTGTTTTTTTTTCTTTCAGCACTAAAACTGAAACAATTGCTTATTTATAGGAAGAAATATAGGCTATTTTATGACACACTTACACCTGATATGAAGCTCAATCCTTGCTCAAGAGACCGTGCTTTTCTCACTTCCAGGAAGCACAGAAAAATGACTAGATAGGATATTGAAAAACTAAAATCATATTCAAAAATAGGAAAATAAACTTTATATTATGGATAAATTCCAGCTAATTAGCTTTATTGTTATAAATGAAAAAGCTTTGATTGCGATAACTATTTGAAGTAAGGTTAGTAGTTTTATCAGTCGCATAAGTGGCTGTAAACATTTGTTTACTAAATTAACAAGCATGGTGTCACAAGCATCAGCAAACATGAACACATCTCACTCGATGACCGTAGACACTTGCTGTCAGAACATTGAAATGAAAAAGAGTGGCAGTGGCAGTAAGCAAATTCACCTTAGTGCTGACTCTCACTTCAACGCGAACTAGATGTACGAGAACACAGCACACAGATTACCATCAAGCTTCTTGGGTTGGCTAGTCGTTGCACCTACCACAGCGCAGCTGCACTCAACAATGTCGTGCACAGCTGCAGCCAGAGTAGAAGAGAAGGCTCGTACTAACCTGCCCCGCTCTCTCCCTAGCGTGCACAAGAAGACACCACATCAAGCCACCATATTTCTTGTCTCACTCTCACACGCTTTCCTTCGCAGCTACATCTTATCAAAATTGGACTTTATATGGAACCTCACGGAGTCAACAACAGCGGAAATTTGCCTGGAGTGTCCATATAGTTGCTATCGCAATAAAATGGATCTCTGAAGCACCTCTCCCTTTAAGCTAAAGCACATCAGTAATTATACATCATCAAAGATTGCACTCCATATACTTCATTCAACCAAGTGATGTACTGAACACATTGCTCATTATTGGCCAGACAGCTGCACCTTATTCTAGCATCATGGACATAACAGAAATTGGTGGTCAGCTGTGAAGCCTGTAGGACAGAAGCATTTAGCCAACACACTGACTGAAGAAAGTAATCTGGGAAAGCTTTCACAGAATATGCATATAACTTTGAGGCGTTTCAAAGTTAAAATGTATGCCCTAGACTGAATAATTACAAAGTTAACACTACTAGTGAGTAGATTAGATGACCGACTGTTCCACTGTGCAGCTGGGTTTATGGAAGGACAGGCAATGTGTACGACAAAGGGAGAATTGTGCAATCTGGTAAGAGCACTTGTCCAAATGAAAATTTGAAATGAAATAACAGGTGAGTAATGCATATTTTAATGTGGTGTATCCACCACAGTTGCTCTGCTACTGACCAAGAGAGTGCAGGATTGAACCCATGGCAACTGCGTTCAGCCAGGGGCACAGTGCAAAACTCTTGTGTACAGGTAGTATTTCTGATGACAGAGAGTCAAAACTGGAGCCCTTCACTACGGTATCCCTCATACATAATTCTTCCCAATCCTCAGACCTGGATTGGGAAGAATTGGGGATAAGGGTTAATGGAGAATACCTTAGTAACTTGCGATTCGCTGATGATATTGCCTTGCTTAGTAACTCAGGGGACCAAAATGCATGCTCACTGACCTGGAGAGGCAAAGCAGAAGAGTGGGTCTAAAAATTAATCTGCAGAAAACTAAAGTAATGTTTAACAGTCTCTGAAGAGAACAGCAGTTTACGATAGGTAGCGCGAGGCACTGGAAGTGGTAAGGGAATACATCTACTTAGGGCAGGTAGTGACCGCGGATCGGGATCATGAGACTGAAATAATCAGAAGAATAAGAATGGGCTGGGGTGCGTTTGGCAGGCATTCTCAGATCATAAACAGCAGGTTGCCATTATCCCTCAAGAGAAAAGTGCATAACAGCTGTGTCTTACCAGTAGTGACCTACAGGGCAGAAACCTGGAGGTTTACAAAAAGGGTTCTACTTAAGTTGAGGACTATGTAACGAGCTAAGGAAAGAAGAATGATAGGTGTAACGTTAAGGGATAAGAAAAGAGCAGATTTGGTGAGGGAACAAACTCAAGTTAATGACATCTCAGTTGAAATCGTGAAAAAGAAATGGGCATGGGCAGGACATGTAATGAGGAGGGAAGATAACCGATGGTCATTGAGGGTTACGGACCGGATTCCAAGGGACGGGAAGCGCAGCAGGGGGCGGCAGAAGGTTAGGTGGGCGGATGCGATTAAGAAGTTTGCAAGGACGACATGGCCACAATTAGTACATGACCGGGGTAGTTGGAGAAGTGTGGGAGAGGCCTTTGCCCTGCAATGGGCGTAACCAGGCTGATGATGATGATGATGGTCAAAACATAGGTGCAATAATATGTTTCCTCATTTGGTTTATTCACAAAATATAACGGGCCAAAGTGGCCCATGTTGAGCTTGCTGGCTTTAGGGCCGCGATGACTTGTTCCGGTTTGTTAACATTTACTCCTTTAAAAAAAGAAAAGGCAACGGTTGCCACAATTGAAGAAAAGTTTACCTGGGTTTCTTATTGTGGCAATAACAGAGAACATGCTTTCTGCTTTGTTTTCTGGGACACAAAAAAGAGAACAAACTCGACACTACTTATGGTGCTCAAACAAATTTATTGCGCGTTATCTGCAGTTAGCATTAAAAAGGGTTTAATCACTGTCAGCTGGCTAGGGGTAGTTCTCGCAACAGACAGCGCATCTTCACTTGACTGACTGCAGGCACATAACCACACGTGCCATGACAGAATTGCTAGCACAAGCGGCACTGACTTCCACTCCACTGACTTGTGCTGACGATGCTCCTCGTTGGCTGCAGCAGGCACATAAAGCAGGGCCACACTCTTGATGTTGCAGCTAAGCTGGGAGACCGTCTCATGTGCCAACTCAATGGAGGCGGCGCTTCCAGACCTCAGGTTGTGCAGGGAAGCTTGGTGCTTAAGGAGTCCACCCACACCATCACAGGCATTCTTCCCATGCCCGGTAGCGGAAAATATCCACCTTGAGGATGTATAACTGAAGTGGCACAACTCATACAGCTGGTACCTATTTTTTAAATAGCTCGCTGCATCATCGCTGACATATGTTACGTGACAGTAGATGGGCGTTTTTTCGTCTAACACTTCATGCACTCTACCTAGTTCATAGCAGGCATGTGCTGCATCATGATGCATTGCATCTGGAATTGTCGTGGCGACACAGGTGAAAATGGAGATTTCTTTCCTGTGCCAATGGTACAATTGTGTTTCATATGAGAGAAGGACAGTCCAGTTTACCACAAAAACAATATGCAGAACAATGCTTCTATGCTGCTCACACTTCTTTGCCTCATGAATAGCCGTGGCTTGAGTGTGGCGCATGTATTTGTGAGGAATCCATTTGGTCATCCATTTGCAAAGCTCTTTCACAAAAAGGGTTGGAGATGACGTCTTCTGTGGTGTAGTCACCGCTTTCCCAAACAGCAAATGTGACCTCGTCCTCGTCAACCATTCCCAGACTGGCCAAAGTGAGGCTTTCACTCTATGGGCAGCACTCGCATTCACCTAACATACAATCTTTGGTTGGGGAGCTGCAAAGGCACAATACTTTATGCTTTTCAATGAGATTTCTATGCCAGTTACAACCTCAAGCATCCTCAAACATGGAGACACAAAGGTTGGCATTAGTTCAATAAACGGAAACGCAAACCTCTTGTGGTGCGAGCAGCACAACAGAACATCTCGCGGACAGAATGTGTCATAAACCACTTTGAGCCGTACTCTCTCTGGCCGTTCCTGATTACTGACACAATGTCCTTCTTGTTCGGGCTCTGCCAAGAGCACCCAAGTTCGCCCTTGGTGAAGTAGTTGAGCGCAGCTTGTACATCCGATGGGCTTAACTTTGACCTCATGTACGGATCAAAATCTGACCACATTCCATGCTTCTCGTGCCAATTTGGGGTCTTTTTGAGCATGTACGTTGTGACAAGTGGGACTGCCTCTTGAACACGTTTGTTTTCAACTTCTGGTGGCATGATGGTTAAGAGATGGAGGCGCTCTCTATAGGACCTTGAAGCCTTGTACGCTTGCTTCAAGCTATTTAACCAACCAATGCATGCACGACATTCTGTCACAGACAGTTCAGCTGTACTGACGCTTCTGTATGCAGTGCTTAAAGTTGAATGTATGTTCATCACCACGACGCTTTCAATCTCGGCCCGTTTTCTCTTCCCGTAAGATCGTCTGCTGCGTTTGTGAATGGAAGATGGTAGCTTCAACGGTCAAACATCAGAAGAAAGGTGGATGTACCTGTTCAAGACGTCAATCGCTTCTTCTTCCTGAAGGAATGCACGCAAAGCAGTGTTGGCAGACCTCGTCAGTGTCACAAGTATCCTCAGCCTCTGGCAGTAGCTTCCCCAGGGAGGCAACATCCAAAACATTTACGCAACAAAAATTTTTTTTCTTGGCAATCTTCTTCTTGAGAACGCGTAAATAATCAGCACGGAATACTTGGACCGAGCTATGAGCCGCATGCATCACGTGTAATGAACAGCTAGCTAGACCAACTCGAAATGTTTATACTGAACAGCACCGCACTCTTTCTGTCACTTTTTCTGTGCTGCTATCATGACTGAGCCTCCAGAATATCTAACAGTTTCATGCTCTATTAAATAGGCCTTATAAAGCTTTATGTCGGCCACGCTCATTATCAAAGGATAATGTTTGTCTGGCCCAACCAGTGACCTCTGCTGTTCGCGGCATGGGAGAGTGCGTCAGCAACGTGCTGACAGAAAATCATAAATTAGGCAACTTCAGCAGCCTCTGGCTCAGTCATGCCGCACTGCTGAAACGCAGAGGTGAAAGTCGAGGTAAGACAGGAAGACATCTGTGAGTTACGTGGAAAACGTGATAACGGGAAATGAAATAAACGGCTCGAGAAACCACTCAGATAAGTTTTTAGAAAGGCACAGGGCGAGTCTCACATGGTGGTGGCAAATAAAGTTCCAGTATTCAGTGCATGTGGGGATGGGGAGCAGGCAGTGAAGTAGCAGCTCTATAATGGTGCACCTGCTGATTATGGGAACGCTCCGTCACCTACAGTTTAGCCTGCCTTGGTGCCACTTACAGGTGAATTACTGTGTGCACCAGGCGGGTTTTGGCAAAGTCAGCCACCACATGCACTCACGGTGTCTCGCATGCTGTTGACAAGCGAATAATGGAGGTATTAGTGCAATGCCCACAGATGTTGCAGGCTGCAAACTCAGTACGCATTAGCACTTTAGGGGGTGGCAGCCCCCCACCCCCGCGCATTCTAGACACAAATAAAATCTGATAATACATTTTTGTTGAAAGCAACCTGCCAGAGCAAAGTTCTGAAGCAGCAAAGAAATTAGAACTAGATTTGTGTACAATGCAAACTGGCAGACAACCAGCAAAGGTACTGAAGCCAGTACCCTCAACATGGGCCACTTTGGCCTGTTATATTTTGTGCATAAAGCAAATGAGTAAACATATTATCGCACCCATGTTTCGCCTGACATAAGCGAACTTCCATCCAAAATTTTTTCAAAAATTGGAACCAGAGTTTTTAAAATTTTATTTCTTGAAAATGAGTTTTTTTACTTATTTAACTATCTTTTTCTTCTCTTGTGTTTTATGTAGGAAGATAATATATTGCATAAATGTTGCAAAGAGAATGTTCTATGTTTTACACTTTTTTCAAGTTTTTGTGCGAAATAGAAAACGCACCAAGATGCATCAAAGTTACAATACTTTTCTTACTTTGGCCATGTTTAGAATTTTTTTACATTTTAATTTGCGGACAGCATAAAAAAAAACGCATGTAACTAATTTACTGCGAAGTGTACCAAAATGACCAGAAAAGTTTTTCGACACAATGTTTTAGTTTGCATTTAATTCGGCCATGAAATTGGAAAATATTGTGGTAAGCAATAGGACGCTCGCACCGCCACGTTCAAATATTTTTTTGGCTTGCTGGGAATGCGTTTCAGGAATAAATTTTTCAGTTCCGTGCAGTTTGGATATTCTTACAGAACATGTAAAATAAACCAGAGAAAACAAAAATATCAAGCGCTCATGGAATCACCCCCAAGAGGTAGAGAATTCGTGTGAAGTGTGTGCCCGTAGCCAGCAATTTTTCTTTTTTCAGGGGTGGAGGAGGGCCTATGACTGTTGCCCTTCCCATGGTCTCACCCCTGTCTGTAGCCTGCATTAGCACTGACATCACCGGACACTGGCCAGCCATCAACAGCACACGCCAACCATCGACTAGCTTGCAAGGGACTGACCAGTTATGTGCACAGTGCCATGTGCACCACAGTCTGAACAAAAATGTCAACTATTATCAGCATTTTCACCACTCATAGGTCACAAGAAAAAGTCATGTGTGCCCATTCATAAATATGTGCTCATCGTTAGTGCAAAATAAGCAGTTTTGAGCAAGTTAGGAACTGGCTCCAGACTTGTTTCTTATTCTCTCTATATGTGTACAATATTTCCTGGCCTTTGTGCTGGATGTTGCGAATATACAACATACTCCAAAGTTCATACAAAGTATTGGCGGCATGCGATTATGCGGGCTAAATCAAGTTAAAATCTACTGCAATAATTTTTTTCTGCCATGCCTTCAATAATTCCAGCGTTAAAATGTTTTAATACTTTCCAGAAATAATTATCGCTAGAAGCTGTATCCACACCTTGATAGCCCCACACATCTTTCCAATATATAGAATTGAGTCTGCTTATAACAAATTGCTTCATGGTGCAAAAACTTCACTATTGTGGAACTTTACTATAATTCTAAATAACTTGGGGGACCAATATTTGAGGCATAAAAATAATGCACAAAGTGATTTTTTCCCCCCCAGAAACCCCAAAAGCATGTCATTGTGGCCTACTTGAAGCTCTGTAACACCCACCCATCCAATGATCTAACACACTTTACCAGGCTCTCTCTTTGCTCTTTTATGCTTTATCTTGCGCCTTGCTTTATTGAAGTTGAGGCCGCCACTAGCAAACGAATGTAGGCACCTGCACAGCCTCTCTATGCGCTCAGTGCTGTAAAGTTCGACATGCAAGGTAATAACGTCAAATATTGTGTTTAGTGTCCCTCTGTGCTTTGAACATACTCTGCTGCAAATTTTCTGACATGAAAGCTAGTAGGGTTTCCTTTTTGCTTCTAGGTGTGTCTCATATGGTCGCAACACCACTGCGCCATAGCTCATTCCTTTTGTTCTGAACAGACCGACCCTAACAGCCAGGTCGTTGTAAGTAGGGAGCATTCTACAGGCTTTAAAAATGTTTATTTCGGGTTTTTTTTTTCTTTGATGATGAGCTATTCGCACTAAGCAAGAGTTCACTCTAGGGCCATTTATAGGTCGGTTTTAACCGTAATAATGTTCAAATAAGAGCTCAAAACAATGGTGACCAAGAGAGAGTACAGTTGAAAACAAGCATTTACACTGCAGCATTTACACATCTATCATTCTACAACAAGGAATACAATTTAGTACACAAAATATACGTTATTATTAACTGCTATTATTTTTAGAAAAACATTTACACAACAAAAATTCTACTAGAAAGCAATTAACAAGTTTATAATTATGACAGTAACTGGACAGAGAATGACATTCACAAAATGCATATGATGACTGACATCAAAGCAAGAAATTAAGAGCATTTTACTGTACATTTCAATTTCACAGCATTTTCATTACTTACAGAAATGAAAAAAAAAATGTTTTATTGGCAACTGTCACAATTATCAATAACTTATAGGCTGCAAGAAATTATCTGGCTGCTTTGTTTGTTCTAAAAATATTCTTTTGTGAGAAACTTGAAATAAAATATCTGAAGTCTATCAATTCTATTTAAATGTCATTGTGCATGTATTTTCAAAAACACCGCACGCTTTGCAGCAGTACCAAAGCAGAAAACACACATCATGCAGGAAATTCTGTGCTTGCTCAGGCCACTGCATTTGCCCATTTATCAGGCTGTGTGACTGTGTTTTACACAAATCTCAGCCACACCACATGGTGCACAATTTGCATGTTCCCAGGAGAGCACATCTAAGAAAGTGCATACTTATGTTATCGGACTTGCCCTTTAAGGTTAGAAGCAAAATGAATGGCAATGCAGGTCACAGGTGTAGTCTGCCTTCATCGAAGTAGAGAAAAGCAATGTGCATCAAAAAGAAATAATGAATGTTTGCTATGAACCACACAATTTTTTAGCAGCTACAGTGCATTAATTAATTGTGGCCGCCCACACTAATTTACAGTCAATAAAACAACATGTGAGGAGACCATAATAAATTTGTCCTTACTGGAAAAGTAAACTACAAGAAAGCACACCTGAAACTGCCAAAACTTTCATGCTGATCCCATTTTCAGAATGGTGAGAATATAACACCAAGAATTTCGCGCACATTGGCTCCATATCGTACAATTTAAGGGCGCGTTGCAACATAGAGCATTCTTGTTCACAGCTTGCAAATAGTTTTGTTTTCATTAGATTAACATATTGACACCTGTACTTGTCTTTATCGGAGGACACGTTTCGCCACCTAACAAATGTTAACGCACAACGCGGAACGCGCCTGCATGTATACAAAGTTTCTGGAAAGTTATCGATGCTTCTATCCGCTGTCTGTTGTCGCCGAACCTTATGTTATCTGATTTCATCGCGTGACGCGAATGGTGTAGAACTTTGTGGAAGACACGCGGGTCCAAGCGATTAGTCTGGAACATTCGACGACTGCTGTATAAAAGCCGATGCGCTCGACCCGCTGGTCAGATTTTCTACGATCGCCGACCGTGTTCGCCGCTATCGTTGAGTTGCCGCAAGGTGACGAGGATGACGACACCTTCCTTGGAATGATAAGCGCGGAAGACTTCGCTGAACAGCAACGAGCAGACCCGGAGCTAAAAGGCCTCGTTGGGTATTTGGAAGGGCACACCAACGTTGTCCCTAGGCCATTTAAGCGCGGACTGTCTTCGTTCACCCTTCAAAACAACCTACTCGTGAAGAACTTCTCACCAGTCCGCGCCAACTACCTTCTTGTTGTTCCGTCGGCGCTGCGTCCAGGAGTACTGCACGCCCTACATGACGATCCGACCGCTGGGCACCTCGGTTTATCCCGGGCGCTATCGAGGATACACGAAAGGTATTGCTGGCCGCGCCTAACCGCCGATGTTGCCCGTTACGTCAAGACTTGCCGCGACTGTCAGCGACGCAAGACACCACCGACAAGGCCAGCGGGATTACTACAGCCAGACAAGCCACAGGAGGACAACTGCCTACCACCCGCAGACCAATGGTCTCACGGAGCGCCTGAACAAGACCCTCGCCGACATGCTAGCAATGTACGTAGACGTCGAGCACAAGACGTGGGACGCGGTCCTGCCATACGTAACCTTTGCTTACAACACGACGGTGCAAGAAACAACGCAGATCACGCCGTTTAAGCTGGTTTACGGCAGGAACCCGACGACGACGCTCGACGCCATGCTGCCGCACGTCACTGACGAAGAGAATGTTGACGTCGCTAGCTATCTCCAGCGCGCCGAAGAAGCCCGACAGCTCGCCCGCCTACGGATCAAGAACCAGCAGCGTACCGACAGCTGACACTACAACCTCCGACGACGCTTCGTCGAGTACCAGCCCGGTGACCGTGTTTGGGTTTGGACCCCGATATGCCGACGAGGACTCAGTGAGAAACTACTTCGACGCTATTTCGGACCCTACAAGGTCATTCGACGTATTGGCGCACTGGACTATGAGGTCGTGCCAGACGGCATTTCGCATTCACAGCGGCGCCGTGCACGATCTCAAGTGGTCCACGTGGTGCGTCTTAAACCCTTTTTCGGACGCTGACGAACTTATGTTATTTTCTTTGCTACGAGTGCTTCTTTATTACTTTCGTTTGTTTGCAGCATCGGGTCGATGCTTTTTAAGAGGGGGGTATTGACACGTGTACTTGTCTTTATCGGGAGACACGTTTCGCCACCTAACAAATGTTAACGCACAGCGCGGAATGCGCCTGCATCTATCCGAAGTTTCTGGAAGGTTATCGATGCTTCTATCCACTGTCTGTTGTCACCGAACGTTATGTTATCTGATTTCATCGCGTGACGCGAATGGTGTAGAACTTTTGGAAGACACGCGGGTCCAAGCGATTAGTCTGGAACATTCGACGACTTCTGTATAAAAGCCGACACGCTCGACCCGCTGATCAGATTTTCAACGATCGCCGACCGTGTTCGCCGCTATCATTGTGCTATAAGTGTAGCCTGTTTTGTGGGCACAGGTTCGCCCAATAAAAGTTATTTTTGTCGTTCACAGTATTGCTACTGTGTTATTCAACATCACCACCACGTGACCATATATACAATTTTTTAATATCAGTGTGCCAGTTTGAACCTACCACACCCATTGCATTTTTGGATTATCTACACTAGTGGATGTCCTGTTGCTGAAATTCATGTGAATTCTTGACAGACGCATTTCAAGCAGATCGAATGTAGTTCTCATTCTTCACATGAAGTCAATAAGGAATGCCTACCTCAGCCTCAAGTACAGAGTCCTTGTGCATTATCTCCTATTCTGCTCAATTACTGAGATGAAATAAAGACACTAAGTTGGGCTAACACGTAAATCAGTGCTAAGCTTCGTGCCTTTCTGTTCAGCCAGTTCTCTGCAATGCACATATGAAAAATTTTAGAACACTGCAGATGAACACACAAGGCTTATTGAACAAGTGTTTCATATGTACAGTGTATGAAACACATTTTCAGTGTTTTCAGAGGTCTATACAGTGTACAGTCAAAACTGCAACCAGAAATTAGTATATAATGCTTTCATCTTTTGTAATAGTATATCTTGCACAGTAGGACCACTTCTTATCTTTATATATAGGCATTAAAATCATGGGGCCCAATATACTCCTTTGAGGTACACCATTAATACCAGTAAACACAGTGTCCATCAAAGAAAAACTAGAAATACCAGAAGATTTCAGCACTGTGATAAATTTAAGGAAAGAACAGATAATTATCACTGCAGTTGCCATCAATCCTTTGCCAAGGTTAGTGGGAGGCCAAAAAGAACAATATTTCCCACTGAATTCAGAAAATCAATTAATCGGGTCTTTTTGTTTTGAAAGTGACAAACTTGGCAGAATGGTTAGCATATATGAAACACGATTCAATCTAGTGCCCATTATTGCGTCTCACAGGTCATCAGAAGGAAGTTAAATGACAAGTAATCCACTGGTATTATAAGTGGCTATGTTAGAACCAGCAATGAAGTGGACTGTCAGGTAATTATATTGCAGTTCATGACAAACATGAAAAAACTGGGAAGTATAAAAATGCCAATCTACAGACACCATCATAAGAACAATTGTTTCTTGCTGACTATTTAAGAATACAGACTGTTTTCACTATTTCCACACAATTTGAACAGGCTCTCCATAAGTGTCTCCAACTGGTAGTTTCCAAGCTGATAATGTCCCAGTTGAAGTTAATAGCTTAGATTAAATTTACAAAACTTACTTAAAAGTGAATAGGTTGTTTTCAAAGTCATAACACCCTTTTTTAATACTATTTTACCAGGTCCACCATTTTTGATCCAAAATAATGGTCAGATAGAAGATCTTTTACATCAAATTATTTGCAACATAATTTTAATGTGATTCTTTTTGTTGAAAAATAAACTTCACACTTTTCTTGCAGTGACATTAGCTTAAGAGCAAACATCAGGGGACCAGAATAAAGTAGTTTAAATTTTTTTTAAAGACTTCTACTGTGTCAAACAAATGATCAACACTGCACTTCAACCAAAGGGGATATTTTCAGTAAAGTAATAAAATGCACAGTTCCATATGCAGTGTATCAGCAAAACCACCAACCAATTCATAAACATAACAGATTACTGCCGTACAAAGCACAAAAATAACCTCTATATGAACTTCTACTGGTGCTAGTAAAAACCGCCATAATTCCATTATTACAACGTCGTAACCCTTTCAGGGTCAATTTTTTTCGCCATATGTGACCGATCAGTGTTGATTTTCTTTTTATTGCAGATCCTAATTCTTCTGATGGACTTATTTCGAAAAAAATTTACCGTAATTTTTCTCGGGTGACCATAAAGTGAGAAAAAAATATTTTGTGTTGGTATATATGTACTCTTTATTCATGAATAACAACAATAAAAAAGGAAAATAAACATATAAAAATAGAAATTTGATGCATTGTTATAGTTCAAGGCTTAGAATATGTGCAAATGAGGCTATTTTGCAAGTCTAAAATGTTCCTGCTCTTACACTAATATTTACGTCCACAGCGTAATTGAACTTCGTAGGTGACATGGTTTCAGCGTTCATCCTGTGTCCTCCCTTGTCCATGTTTTTTGGCGCTGTTTTAAATATTACTGCATAGATGAGCGCACTAAAGAAAACTGTGTGGTTGCGTGCCCAACAAAAAAACAAAACATGTGACAAACTTCCATTAATCTTCATCTTATTGCCAACCAGAGGCAATCAGATATTGCGAGTCTGCCAAAAAAAGAAAAGAAAAGGAAACGCATGCACGGCGGCATCCTTCCAATGCTCACCCCTGTGAGCACTAAACGAGTGAGAAACAGGTGGCTGCCCTTTGAGCGATTAGTAACGAGATAGCCATCAGTCTTGCGAGTGCAAGAAGCCGAAACCGCCTGGGGAACGAAACCCAAACCGCTGCCCGCCCGCACGCATGCCAATGCGCGAGCGGTAGTACATAGATGCGCCGGAGCAAACTAGCTCTAAAACAAACCATGCAACGAAAACAGAGAGAGGGAGGTGCAAGAAAAAAATTCCCTGTATTCCCACATAGTGGCAGTACATGCCAGGAAAGAAAAAATTCGGAAATTGGCGCGCTTTTTAAACGTACAGATAGCGCCGTAGATATATGGCATCGACCGTTTTGGACTTGTTCGCCGTGCCGTATATACACGCCATTGACCCAGAAAGGGTCAATGGCCCAGAAACTGTACCCAGAAACCCAGAAACTTACCCAGCAACTGTACCTCTATAATAAAAATTCTCACCTGAAATTACGTAAATGCTTATTTTCCAAGACAGCATGAGACCTTCTTGTTGAAAACATTCAAGCGGAAAGCTAGTGAGATTGGACAAGCTCGTAAGTGTTTGTGGAAATGACTCAGCATGGAGAAGCTCGACTTGTCATAAAAAAGAACAGTTTGAGGACAGTTGGGCATGGCAAACTAGGCTTGCCAGAATGGTTAAGGGGCTAACCCTATCATTCACTGCTGCAATATTTGTGATGTTTTTGGTGTATAAACACAGCACAATTTTTTTATCCATAAATTGGTTTCACTGTTAAATTTCAATGAAGTTTTAGTATTTCACGAATGCAAGTATGTATTGAATAATTTGTAAATCCACCAGTGTATTAAATTTTTACTTACCACATTGATGATGCTTGAGCTGCCACTTGGCGTACAACGCGTTTGTGGTCGGCCAAACACTGTGTTAAGCCTTGTACCACCTGCTGTCGATAGGGCAGCAACTTATTCTCCTCAATGGTGGAAAGCCGGAGCAAGCATTCCAAAGCTGACCGGCGGACTTCCTGTGAACAGTGTGACACAGGGGCACTGTGTATGGTTCACTGCAACCATCGTAAGTCCTGTGCTAAACACTAGTAACAAAATTCTAAGTAATCTCTGTCCATCTAATGCTGAACACTCTCTCTCCTTGTCAGAATATTATTCATTTCTTTATATTATGCCTGTCCTGAAGGATTTTCAGGACAACATACTGACATTATCCTACTCCTTGACAGTGCTAGAGAGGGCATAGGCCCGTCCAAGGTTTGCTTGCTACTCTGACATTGTTCTGCGAGCCTCTTAAAGGAACATCCTAGACAAGTACAGTTTTGATTAATTTCTGGATGTTCTAAAATGAATCTGCTATGTTGGCGTTGTGAAGCTCAGCAGAGCAAACATGCAAGTGCAGTAAGCCAGAAGTGCTCTCACCATGGAAAAAGGTGGCTTTGCAAGCCGTAGAAGCTGTACCAAGACTGAGTTGAGGCAGGAAACCATCAGGCCTACATTTTCAGTAAGGCACGGGAGCACACATTCTCCTATTATTGATTCCTCTGCACTGCTCAAGGCAGTCACCAAGATTGGCAGGATCTGTGCATGTAAAATGCAATGAAAAGTATGCATGAAGTTGAAGCAACTGCCTGTGCAATGCAAGCCACACAGCTATGCTTATGCTCATATACACAAACTTGTATAGTTGTGCTTTTTCATTCAGAAGTGCGATGCCTTTCAATGAATATGTTGCCATAAAAAATTTTTAGAAGGCCCTAAAATAACGGAGATATAAATATTGCAATAGTATTTACTTTTGCCATTTTTCTTCAACACAGTACTTTCTCTCAGCTGGGGCAGCGCTGATAGCACTGCCCCGCTTATTGGTTCTTTCTAACTTTTAATTACCGTATTTCTGCAGTGCACTTATGGTAACCTTTTAAGGTTGGTTCCTGACAAAGTTGCCCAAGAGTGACAAAGGAGTGATGCCATGGCAGGCGAGAATCGTTAACAACCACTGCTTCCCCATTTGCAAGAAGTTTGGAGGGGTGTGCATGCATGTGCTCGGGAGTAACTTAAGATCATGAACAAGTGCCCAATGGCTTACGTCTATCAGCTGTCGCGCACGTCTATGATGTCATAAATCGGTCATGATAAAGAGAGGCCTCCAAAACCACAAGAGGGAGCAAGCGATTATTCATGCGAAATAGTGGGCTCCCTGCTGCATGCATGCATTAGATCTGCATAATTTTTGGCTCAATATTCAATATAGGTCAGATTTAATCTTGGAGTAACTGCACACCATAGCTGATTAAAAAGAATATTATGACAAAACAGCTGGACTGTACTGCACCAAAAGTTTACTGAAACAGCATTTTTGCATTTTGTGCAACCACACAATTCTACCATAGTGTAGCTATGAATGGTTAGTGAGATTTCAGAATAGGATTTCACTATATTTTATTTTAAACCATCTTACAGCAGGTAAGCCAGGCATGTGAAGCCTTCCTAAGCTGTACGACACCTTGCACAAGCACTTTTTTGCATGGGCTGCTGGACAATGTTCACTGCTGTAGCTCAGCGGCTATGGTGTTCCGCTGCTGAGGTTCCAGCTGTAGCAACTGCAACTCGATGAGAAATGCAAGAGCACTCACATGCTCAGGTTTAGGTGCCCATTAAAGTTGTACAAATTAATCGAGATCCCAGCTCTAGTGTTGCTTTGAAATGTTAAACCCCATGACTCAATCACAAATAGGACACCGGGGAGACATGGTGTAAGTATTCGAAACACCGTGTGTCCCTGAACACTTGGAAAGAATAGTGCTCGTTTTGTGGATCTTGTTTTGCTTACCTCATCAATATATGTATTCACCACTGGCTTAGGAACATAGGCAAGCTGGCAGCAAAGGCCCATAAGGAAGTTCTCCTTCACAGCTGCCAATCACAAAAGGAGGCAAGATCTCACACTTGGCACTTGTTTTCCAGTCGCACCAAATCTCACAGATTCACGTGAAAACATCCGATTCCTACCTTCACCTGTGGCACTGTTGAAACCTTCGATTAAGAAGTCTACAGTTTCCACAAAGAACCGCTGTGGATGCATTAGCATGATCGTGCAGTGCCCTTCTGTTGTCAAGACCTTGAAAAAAAAAATACAGTTTTACCACATCTTTCTGACAGAATCAAGTGGGCCTCACTGGATATTACTTAAAGGGCAATCATGTTTAAACATCAATAGAAATTTAAACATAGACTTTCATGTGTGAAGTCAACTTGCTGTAGCCAGACTGTTTCCAATTGCCAGTTGACATTCTTAACCAGCATTGATTTGCCACTTTTGCCGTACTGCCTTTCTCAGGCACACATGCACATTGCATGTACACCTAAGAAAGTAATCATTATTAATACTGAAGATATTTCAATGAGGCTTGTAGTTTGTATAGCTCAATTTTTTGTTTACAAATTTGTTCGTAAATTAACTATAGCTCAAGTTTGTTAAATGGCATAAATGTATTTAAATACAGAAAACAAGCTCTTTGGTACAGGCTTGTAGTATCTTACTGGGTCTGGGAGAATTAATATTCACAATATGTTGCTGCTAGAAGGGCCAATGAAATATCTTACTGGGTCTGGGAGAATTAATATTCACAATATGTTGTTGCTAGAAGGGCCAATGAATTCAATTCAGTGCAAAAAAAACAAAAACATGTTACATCTTTATAACAAGAAAATACGTTTTAAACAAACTTCCTTTGTAAAGCCAACAATTACGTGTTTCTTTTCTTTTAAATTCTTTAATGAAATCAAGTAGACTCAAATGGAATTAAGGAAATTACTTTCTGCACACAATTCAGCACCTCCATGCAAAATTAGGTTTACATTGCTTAAGATTAGAAACATTTTTGAGAACACACAAAATGAGAAGTCGACCCAAAACACTGAATGAAAAACTGTATTGTGTGTCTAGAAAGGCATTTATTGCAGCTGAAATGTGATGTCAATTCATGTGAAAATCACATTTAATGCTTGCCGATGAATGTGTAGACCAACATAGCTTTAGGTCTTCCCTGTCACTTTTGTTGTACCCTCAAATTCCTAGTGTGCTCAAATTTTCAGCAAATTTTCTGCATGAAATTTCACATCCCCATGCAGCAGTTAGCATGTACTGAATCATGCATTGTGGTCTTCTAAATTTCATTTGGAGTTTACAATAATATAACACAAAATAGTAGTTATAATAATAATGATAATGTTTTATAATAAATAATAATTCAGAACATGACAGTGTATTATTAAAACAATGACAACAACCATATAGCTTTACAATAATATAACACAAAAGAAAATCAAACATAAGAATCCTGTTTACTCACTGATGGCTGCAGAATTTGTCGAAAGCCTTTAGCGACATGTCTTCCCAGCAATCCATCTTTCAAAAGATCTTTCAGCTTAAAGAGAAAGGATCAGTACGATACGTTGATAATTGGTTACAAGTACTCTAGTATTGGACTGTATACACTGCATTGAATCACTTGAATCAGTTTCAAAGAACCTGTTAAAGGGGCCCTTAAGGAGGCCTCGCTTTTAGGGGAAGTCACCTCACAAATCTCCTGCCACATTAACTTTTTGAATCCTTGAAGTATAAGTGGAGTTAGAGGTACTCACACTGATGCACAGCTTTCTCTCTCTTTTTGTATCCACTAGCCTGCTGAAAGATACAAGGGGGGATGGCAAGGGGGCAAGGCCCTGCCCAAAAGTTGGGCATCTTGATGCGAGATGGGTGCTCCGACGCCTGGAGCTACCTCGCTTACAGGGAGCAATCAGAGCATGTGGTTGTCAGAGCATCTTGCTGGTGAAACTGCTCATCGCGGCACTAATGGCGGCCGCAGTATCAATGCTATCAAGCATGCCGGCGCGATCTACGAGACGATGCGCAGCAGACGCAGCTACACGCAACTGTCGCATATAGACCGAAAGAACAAAGATTAAATACATTATTGTTCTTTTTGAGATTGCAGACACATGTATTTTCATTTATTTAACTCAAAATTAGCAGTTATGGTATTACTGAGAATTTTCTCGCAATCACGAAATCTGCAAATACCTGATAGGTATGCAATTATGCATTCTGTGTGCTTGGCGACATCGCTTTTCTACCAAGGTACTGATTTATGGAGAATGTAGCCTGAGGCATAGTGGCAGCAACAGCTCAGCTACTTCTAGTACCTGCTAGTACTGGTGAATCCAGAGGGAGGCCTTGGGGGCACAATGCACTCCCTCTCCTTGCTCACCTTTGTTCCCTGTATGCTTTAATGGGGCCCCTATCGAGGCTACCCAGGATTCACCCTTGACTGACTAATGCACTGCTATGTGTTGCAACACATGTAAGTACATCTTTGGCACTTAAACGTCAAGCCTCTGTAAATATCTACCAGTCTGTCAGTTCCAATTCCCTCAAATTGTCCATGTGGTTAATGTTTGAGGAGCATACACAAAGGAAAAGGCAACAATAACTGCTAGTGTATAGATATCTTGTTGCTTCCCTCTTCAACGCATCCCACTATTATATTCACCCTCATGGTCACTTGGGCTGCATTTCATACACAATGGCTTGCTTTGACATGACTGCAACTTGAGCTGATATTGAAGGCAAACTATGTAATAGATGCTGTCTCTTTTTTTTTGTGTGTCTGTGTTCTTTACAGAGTGTCATACTGAAACACTTTTTTTTCCAGTTTAGTTAGAACTGTTCAGTTCTGGTTCAACTCCAGAGAAAAAACATATGGTTCATAACAGTTTGAACCAGTTTAGGTTTATTTGCAATATTAAATAACAATACAAGAAAACAGTGTGAACTTATTCTGAAACAAAAATTCGACAGTGCCACTAAGGTACACAGAAAGACTGGAAAAAAGTATGCATGCTGTTCTTCAGGTTGCAAGCAGTTAAAAAATCCCATTGTGGAAGCATACCTCAAAAGCAAAATGCCACTGCTGTCTTACATATTTCAATTTAAATACCAATGTGATCAAAAGTAAGAGCCAAGCTTGGAAGTGCTTCTTCATTTGAGCAATTTTATATAGCTCTTCCACTACCGGAGATTTATTTGTGGGTCACTAATTTGGAACACTCATAAAGGTATTAGTACTAACACGCCTGCCTTAACAGCAACATGTTGAAAGCTGCAATAAATGTGCTGCCACTTTGAAAATCACGGCGAGCTTGCGGGCATTTATAAATCGGGTAGCACAGCTTATCCAGAAATGCAGGCAACATTGCGGAAAAAATGGCCACTGTAAGGTAAAGTGAAAATTTTGTCATAAGTACTGGGAGTGGAATTGCTTTTTCGGGTTCCTTTATTAACATTTGTGTGCAGCTTCACCCATGTAACTGTAGGTGGACAGATTTCATATGCTTGAGGGAATTATTGAAAAAGATAAGCTGCTTGCCGGGTTAGTCACACCACAGAGACTATAGCTACATTTATATATATAGTCTTAAAAAAGTTTGCACCCCTTGGGGCTTATTTTGTCCCACAACAATAATAGTCATCTGCCTTGCTTGCGTTTCCTGTCTTGAAATTCTGTGCTCATTACTTTGCTGTCAAGAATGTTGTATGTCACACCGAAGACGTGCGTGCCGTTCATGGCCTGGAAGTACCGGGCACAAAGCATTAAAGAAAGGAAAGGTGCGCAAGGCAGATGACGATTATTGCTGTGGTACAAGATAAGCCCCAAAGGGTGCAAACTTTTTTAAGAGTGCACTGTAGAGTGTAGGGCCAGGTGCCTCATCAGTTCTCATGAGCACTATGTGCACTCAAGGACCAATTTCTTAGACATAACTGCAGTCCCTGGAGAGTCCGAAATAGTGCAGTCTCCAACTGCAGAGTGGTAATTTATACTGGTATGTTCTGTCACAACCACATCACAACATTTGACTGTTTCGTACTCTCTGAGAACTGCAGTCATGAGGCAAGTAAATGCTGCTCTCATTAGGAAGTGAACTCCGGAAGCAATCTTTTTTCTTATAAATTTGCAAAAAAAGGTCATTAACAGAAACTTTCAGTGAAATTACAGAAAAAGCGAGAAATAGAAAAGGTTATGTCACTAAAATTGCCTCTTCCTTTTCTTCTTTTTTACAGTGCATGTGTAGACAAAAGGCTCCAGAGAAGGTGGCCAATCCGAACCAAAAACTATTGTTTCTTTCTTTTCAGTTTTGTTCTAAAGTGAAAGAAATCTTAACGTTCCGGCTCAGCTCTGGTTCAAGCAAAGATAGCAGTGTTGCTCTTGGTTCAGTTCCAATTCAATACCGTGGTTCTTTTGTTTGCTACTTCTGTAGAGTGTGCATATTTATCGAGTGTAATTGTGGCAGTAAGTTGCACGTACGTTTTCCCCTTCTGCTATAATGCCCTAATAGTATATTAGGGGCTTGATTGCGCAATATTTGGATGACATACACAAATGTTGCGCAATCGAGCCTCTAATATGCTATACCAACACGCCCAGTCCTCAATCTTGGCCCTAGTAGTGCTACAAAATTTTGTAAATAAATAAATAAATAAATAAATAGATTGGAAACTTACCAACTTTGTATATGGAGCCAGGTCTGGGTACCCTCTCAATAGAAGTGCTTTGATCACCCAGAGCAGCAGTTCAGCCTTAGCTGCCGTCCATTCAGGCTTAAGGCATGGCCACAGGCAGCCCAGGGTCTCCTCTAGATCAGCACTTGGCAGCTTGTTCACATAGCCAGCTAAGCATTGAGCCACATGCTGGCAGGTACCCTGGCAGTGGGCGTTGATCAGCAGCTTCACAAGGTGCTGGTTGGCACTTAGTGCTTCTGGACGTGCATGGCACACAATGCACTCCAGCAACAGCAGTGAGCTGTTGGCCTGCAATTTGAACAGAATGTGCATACAAATGAAGGGGGCTGCAGATGGAAAACTCTGAGCCATGTCATTTGTAGAGTGCATTATCAACAACGCAGGTCCAGGGTAAAGGATAGGGAACTAAATGCACTGGACTTCAGTGCTACAAAACAGACAATATTTTACTTAGCGATTTCACCCTAGGAAGGAACATCATTCACAGTATGGATTACATGACTAATGACTCAGTCCAACCTCATAATACTAACACCGTTGCACCCAACACAAAAATATGTTTGTTTTATCTGTTAATTCATCATATCTGCATTCATTACACTATTGAACTTCAATTTAGTTGGTTGAATCAATAATGTGAAGTTGGCTTTTCATCAAGAAGTTGGAGAAGGAGGCACAAGGAGCTCAGCTGGTGCTAAACCACTTAAAAATATATGGGTTTTGTTAATCAGCATTTAGGCTTAAAATTTCCGGCATTTTTCTTCAATTGAAATTAGCACTTTTTCTTTTCCAGTTCGTGTCACCACAATAATGATCGTTGTCATCCACGAAGTATGTCAAACGAAACCTGCAAGTTTTTTTACTACCTCTAAATTCTCTTTTTTGTTTGCATAGTAATATTAAGCTGTCAAAAGGTACAGCCAGTTCCACAATGAACCAAATTTTTAGCATTTCTGCATGTAACACTTACACTACTATCGTAACACTTACAAGTGATGTCTCTACACATGCTTCTTCAACGAGGGAAATGATATCTTTCATATCTCTGAAATGAGTAAAAAGGATTGTTAGCTTCAGTATCAGTTATTATAAAGACCTAAAAAGCATTTGAACCCACCTGTTGCTGCACATTTCGGAAAGTTTATACAACAGATGTGCAACCTCAGCAAAGGTTTCAGAACTCTCATTTTCATTTCCATGCTTCACTGTATCCATCCAGGCAACCACAATCTTCTTAAGCAGTGATGAGTGATGAAAACTCACTTTATACTTTTGTGCTTGGCAAGCAATTCCTGTTAGGCAATTTGCCAGCTGGTTCCGGTACCATATTTGAAACTCTGGCAGGATGGAAGTGAGAAAAACTCTGATCAGAAGTAATGTGATCAAAATTTTCTGCTTGCAATAATAGTGCTGCAGTCAGCTTTATGCATAGAACAATGTCTAAAAATGTTGCACATAATGCTAAAATGCTATAATAATACAGTGCAACAGCCGTTCATAAAAAAGGTTGATGGGTGATTGGGTTTATTTTGTTATGTGTCCCAGACGTGAGCAAGCATTCAGATCTAACAATGCAATATATGTAGGTCACAATAGAACTGTTTACCATTTTCATATTAGTAATAAAGCTTTGTATGAGCTAAATTATATATTAAATATTCAGAGCTTGAGAAACTAATGTAGCCTAGTAAAATTCCAAACAGAAGTCCTTTTTTACTGTACATTACTTGATGGAAGTACTACAGAAAGGCCCGCCCTTAAAAAAAAGAAACCTGCAGGATGAAATGTATAATCATCAAAATAGCTGTTTGAAGGAACTCATATATAAAGTCTGGTATTGTGTTATGAAAATGAAGTACGCATTCTACAGAGCAGAAAAACAACACTCAGCAGGTGGAAGCAATTGAAAAACCTGGCACTACAAGGATTAAGCAGACTGGTTTATGAAAAAACATTTTGAGTGAATTTAGTGCTGTGACGAATTTCTGAAGTAGTAGGGTTAATTCACTGTAAAAGTCATGGAGATTCCCTTTTGAGCTGTGTGACTGCACTGAAACAGACAAGTCTATTACTCTCACTCCAAAACCAAAGGTGCACGCCAATGCTTACAGCTTACTGTTTCACAGGGTAAGTGTATACAGAAGTGGGAGAGCAAGAAGAACTTTTGGAGAAGAAAATCATGGTTTTGAAGCAAAATATTTTGAATTTGGAGCAGGTTAACGACAAAAAAGGGGACATTTTTGGAGCTTCAAGCATTATAATTGGAACAAGTAATCCGTAGCAGAACACACTAAATCTGGAGCAACTCAATGAAGGAAGTAATTGCAATTTTTACTCTAGTCCTTTCTTCTTACATTTCATCCTGCAGTCATAGATCTGACTTCAGAGTGCGCAAAAGACTGTTGTGTTCTGCTATCTAGTATTTACCAGAAACAGTGAAATCTCTATAATTCTAGTTCCCACAGTTCAATATAACGGATAACTCGAATGGAATTTTGGGTCCGATCACCAGCACCAGACATTTAATTGAGAAAAACTCTTGGTATTCGAACACAGAAAGGCGTAACATGATTACTTCAAGCAGAATTCCTGCTTCCGCCTGCCACTTATTGCAGAAATACGATACCTGAACACCAAATGAAATTCTGGTCGAACACTACGGCACACACATTTGCGTCTCCTTATTTTTTTAGCACTATGCTTATAGGGCTCTCCGGCACAGCTTTGGCGTATGCTACAGAAATTTCTGTGTACTGCATATCGGTGGGGACCATGTGACGCCAGCTGCAGGCATTCTTGAAATGATTTGAACCATGGTTTGTCTAAAAAATTGCAGCAGAATCCATCTCATGATGACTGTAGGTGGTAATGCATTAGCACTGAATTAATATAGTGATACAACATACTGCCACCGTCGAAACAAGTTATACGTATGAGGTATGAGACACATGCTGCAGTGGGACTGCTCTATAGCACTTCCCTAAGCACACTCCACTCCACACTATCTAGCGCCGCCGCCACGAAGCCTGCGCATGACCTCCGAAATGCGTCATACGGTACCCAGGTTCCTCTCTCGCGCTTCTTGCTGGACATGCTCTGCCATCTAATGGCACTGCCAAGAAGTCTGTGCTTGGCCTCCGAGATGAGAAGCGTGCCACGCCGGTGCTTGCGAACACTGAGAATTGTTGCTTCGCTTGCCACATACTTAGTCGCACACACTCAGTGACTCAAGTTGGCGAGAGGTTCATTGAAGAGGGGGCATATACCCAGTGCATTCATGGCATATAGCTCGCTAAAGCATTGGCATGACAGGCGTTCTTTGAAAAGCGGCACCTATCCATTGCGTTTGTGTCACAGCCTGCTAATGCACTGGGTTGCTGACCTTGTGGAACTCTTGTGATGTGGGTTTGATTGCACTCAGCGTCGGAGAAATTTAAGGGATCTTTTTCGTCCTTCTAGAGCGGCACATTCCCAGTGGCACATACCTAGTTACCCAAGTTGGTGTCACATACGTCCATTGAACAGAGGCACTTACGTAATGGCACATACCCACTGACCCAAGTCAACATCAAAGAGGTTCACTGAAGACTAGCATGGACCAAGTGGCACATACCCAGCCGCTCCAAGCCAGCATCAAAGAGTTTCTTCGAACAGCGGCGCCTACCAAGTCCCGCATCTACGGTGACCCATGTCCCAGTGATCCAGTGACCCATGTGAAAGACCTTCGTTGAATAGCGGCCTGTGTGTACACACTGGCACATACTCAGTGAGACAAGTTAGTCCTATGGTTGGTTTTGAACCTTGTTACCTGAGCGCAGCCGCCCGATGTGCTAATCTTTTGACCATGGACTACCCATTGGCCCACGTAGGTGGGAAAATGGTTAGATATGAACATACAAATGAACACAGATAGATAGCCCCCAGAAAGTGCATGAAGTACTCAAAGAATGCTAACACATCAAAATGCTGTGTAAACCAGTGTGTTTCCAATGACAAGTAATGTTTATGTGAATTTACAATAATGCTGCTTTCCAATGTATGTGACCGACCCAGAGAACTTTGGAATTCGTGCCGCAGATGGTGGTGCACTTGTCACTGTACTGAATCCCTTTATTGTAATTGCTGATGCTAGCATTACACACTAACTGTGGCCAACATTCACGGTATGTTATTAATCCATTTGGGTTTCCAGAGCTAGTTCTTGCACGCATTTTAGGTCTCAATCAGCACAAACATATTCATGAGCTTTGTTCCTTTACGTTAGCGTTTTCACATGAAATACCTTATTTTTTTATATAATGACTTAGATGTCACGGCTACCACATTACCAAAAAACCTGGTGCAAGCGCATTTAATGCATGTTCTGACAACTTGCAGACTGCAGTGTAGCTTTGTATGAAAGGGACTCCCATTATTTAAACCCCTTTATGGTTCCCTTGGTCCTAGTACCCAGAGCACCGAGTGAGAAAATAGTATTTGACAAAAGCAGTAACATTATTACAACATGGGCACTTCAAGTGTCTTTAAACCGAATATTCTTAGACTCAAATAGAACTTGTGCACTGCTACAGTGTTCCTCGTAAGCGACGGGCAGCCCATTCCAAGCTTTTGCATTTACATTTCACAACATGTAACCAGACTGCTGTGTGGAACCGCACACAAATAATATAACCATACTGAATGAGTGAGGACAGGCGTCTCCCGTCGCCGGCTGACTGAGCCAGCAAAGCACGTTTGGTCTAGTAGCCCTGGTGACAAGTATAATCGTGGGATAAGTCTGAATATATGCAAATCATAAACCCCCCACAAAACAAAAACACAGGTTCGTGGGAGCGTCAATACGGCTGTGAATTATCGCACATAAATGCAGCCGTAATGTAATTCCAGCCTGCATGTGTAATGCAGGCTGGAATGGTGCAATGCTCTATGACTATGGCAACTTCCGATATGCTGAGAGTGAAGTTAACAAAGCCTTGGCAGTTACATAGCTTCTGCTTTCCACTAAAAGTGGCCTGAGCACGTACCCTTGGTGGTCACACTCAGTGTTTTGGAAGGAATTTTTAGTTTTGGCACAGCTGTACCAGCCCAACCAAATGTAGCAAGCTCCACAAATACTTCATGTAAATATTAAAGACCAACACAGCACTTCCCAATGTTGCCATTAGAGCATCTGCATAAGCTCTCACACTCAAACAACACCATGCATCAGTAAACAAAAGTAGCAACAGGCTGATCTATGTACAAAACAAAATTCTGTAAGTGCAGCAGGTTGGAAAAGTTGGACTCCATTTATCTTGAAGAATATCAGTGCAAATATACTTACATGGATAAGAAGAGATGTATTTTTGGGACATCCTTCCTATCCTTACAAGTTTTCGTGCTCTTATTCTTCAAGACAAAGTTTGAGAAATTGCTAAAGTAACTGCAGTGAAAGAACACAATGTAGAAAAGCAGTAAAAACTTTATCTATAGTGGTGGCTATGCTGTTTTCCTTTTCCCTTTTGTACTATGTGTTTCTACATGATACAATGCATAATAATTGCTTTCTTGCAATAGGGAAAATACAGCTTCTTGAGTGATGAGTGCTCACCTGTAATAGCGCACACAAAGTGTTCTTCAATCAATGGCAGCAATATGGACAGAGATGATGTGCTACCACCACACGCAGTGGCTATTTTCATGATTCGTTCAGTCTTGCCAGGGTGGTAACCTTTTTCATCAAAAAGTACATGTGAGAAACTGGACTTGAGGCTATGACACTCATTAATAGATACAAAACATTGAATACCTTTTTCAATTTCCTGCTTTAGTGTGAACCATATCTCTTCGGATAAGCTAGCTGTTTTTGCAGCTGTGGCCAGTAGTAAGACATGCTCGTCCCTGAAAAGGCAGCAAGCCAGTAAGCAGCCATTCAAAGCACAAAGGAAAAATTCATTACACCTTCATTTATCGAAAACAGTTTTAAAAAACAATGTGTGCACAATTGTTTCACACAAGACATCATCATCATCATCAAACTATTTTTATGTCCACTGCAGGATGGTCTCTCCCTGCGATCTGCAATTAGCCCTGTCCCGTGCCAATAGATTACAACTAGCACCCGCAAATTTCCTAATTTCGTCGCACCACCTAGTCTTCTGCCATCCTCTACTGCGCTTCCCTTCTCTTGGTACCCATTCTGTCACCCTAATGGCCCAACGGTTATCTAATCTGCGCATTACATGACCTGCCCAGCACCATTTCTTTCTCTTAATGTCAATTAGAATATCGTCTATACCCGTTTGCTCTCTGATCCACACCAATCTCTTCCTGTCTCCCCTTAATGTTACGTCTAACATTATTCGTTCCATCACTCTTCGTGCGGTCCTTAACTTTTTCTCGAGCTTCTTTGTAAACCTCACAGTCTCTGCGCCATATGTTAACACTGGCAGAATGCAGTGCTTGTACACCTTTCTTTTCAATGATAGTGGTAAGCTTCCAGTCAGGAGCTGACAATGTCTGCCGCATGCACTCCAGCCCATTTTTATTCTTCTGTAAATTTCCTTCCCATGATCAAGGTTCCCTGTGAATAACTGACCTAGGTAAACATACTCCTTTACAGACCCTAGAGGCTGACTGGCAATCCTGAACTCTTGTTCCTTTGCCCAGCTATTCATCATTATCTTTGTCTTCTGTATATTAATCTTCAACGCCACTCTTACACTTTCTCTGTTGAGGTCCTCAATCATTTGCTGTAACTCGTCTGCATTGTTGCCAAATAGAACAATGTCATCGACAAACCGAAGGTTGCCGAGATATTCGCCGTCGATTCGTACTCCTAAGCCTTCCCAGTTTAATAGCTTGAGTACTTCTTCCAAGTATGCAGCTAATAGCATTGGAGAGATTGTGTATTTTTGCATGACTCCTTTCTCGATAGGTAACTTTCTACGCTTCTTGTGGAGAACCAAGGCAGCTGAGGAATCTCTGTAGATATTTCCCAAGATATTCACGTATGCCTCCTGTATACGCGGAAAGTTTTCATTTTTCCGGAGGGGGGCTGGGGCCCGACCAGCTTTTCAAACCCCATAAATATATATATATCTTCAAAGTTCAGCACGCAGGACCCGATGTAACATGCACAGGAAACTACTCTGACGAAGGCTGTGTGTGTGTGCGTGTGCGTGTGTGTGTGTGTGTGTGTGTGTGTGTTTGTGTGTGTGTGTGTGTTGCACTTGAAGGTCAACTTTGTGTGACCTTGAAGAATTGTTCACTGAAGTGACAGCCTTATATGAGAATTTACAAGACCTCATAGTAGGAGACGGTTCAATTTCAGAGCCAGAGTCCTGTCCCACCACCAAGAATCTGGCGTCTCTCGGTGGTGTATTCTACCTTCGTGTAATTGTCATATACCTTGCTATCACTAATACTGATTTGCTTTTCCGGCAAAACTACAGCTTCTCTCTGCTTTTTTTTTTTTTCTTCTTCTTCTTTTTCTGTGAGTCCGAGTGTAGGTGCTCTTGCGCATAACTGCTGTTGATCCAGATTTTGAGTATATCTGGCTTGGCCTCATTTTGGTGACTAAGTGAATTATACAGGGCGCCCCAACTATCATGCACCAAGACTTAAAAAAAGAGCAGTTGCGTTACTGGAAGAAAACCTAGTGCACATTGTTTTCAGTACAGTGGAGTAGCCATCAGTAATTCCTTTGTTCCTGAAATTTAATTCGATAATTGCAATTAATTATGTAATTTGAGGAGCACTGTCCTAATTATTCAAGTGTGAATGAGGCATTTGTAGGCACCACAAGGCACCCACAAATGACATCTAACTGCTGTGTTTTCAGCGACGTAGTAATTGCATGCAATTTTTCCCGACTGGCAAACAAACCCCACAAAATATGAAAAATACCACGTGAATGCGCTGCTACCCACATCGTAAAGCAGCGCCCTCAAATAAGCTGACTGATAGCAACTGCATTGCCTGTTGCAAACCCGAAGAGACAGCACGTCACCTTGATAATGGTACGGAAGGAGCACCAACAGCAGGTTTCGCGGCTTTGCAGCTATTCCTTCCTCTCTACCTCACACTTATTATCACTCTCTCAAGGCTGACTGATCACAGAGATAACAAAAGCCCCTTGATAACATGGTCGAAGCGCCGCTCTGACCACACACGAAATGCAAAAAGCAAAGTAATAGGCATAAAATGTTTCAAAATCCCGGCTTTGCTCCCACCGCATCAACAGAGTGCGTGCGCAGCTATATTTCGTGCCAGAAGCTTGCTTCGGACCAAAGCCAAATTAAAGTGACGGTTTTAGTTTTCATGAGACTGTATACGTTCTGCAAATACGGGTTCATGGCATAAAATAAAAGCGAAATAAATAGACCGGGAAGAGACCCACATGTTGAGAAAGGGCAAAAATAATGTGTTCAAGAAAGTAAATAACCACTTCTACATGAGCCGAATTGGCAACTGGGACGTCTGCACAAAAAAAAAAAAAAAAAAAAAAAACATCAGATTTCAGTGTTCGCTTATTATCTATGAATTCATAAGCACTGTTCAACACCAGCTGCTGCCTAGAGGACCAGTTCGAATAGGTGTCTTTCGGCAGTTAGGCAGTACTGAGTCTGCTTTATCACATCTTCAGTGACTTTCCTGATGACCGACACTCGAATTCTATGGCAGGCATCCAATGTCCAAGTTGTATTGAGCTAATCTGACGTCCGTCTCGATCATGCAAGCGCGATCTTTCACATAACGCCAAAAAAAAGAAATCGAGAGGAGAGAGGTCAGTTGACCCTATAAAGCCGGCCAATTTACAGGCCCGTGCCTTCCAATCTATTGCTCATGAAAAGTCGCATCTAGCCAGTTTCGTGCTCGGCTGCTGCTGTGTGCTGGTGCTCCGTCTTGCTGATACCACAGAAGTGGAAGACATGACAGCGGGACTTCGCTGAGAAACTCATCCACCACTCCTTCAAGGATTTCTTCCACGTAACACTGTCCGGTCAGGGTGTGATCAAAGAAAACGGGATAGATTATAGCACAAAAATAAATGCCATACCCCCCGTTGAATGACCACTGGTACTGGTGCCGATTGCGCTTTATCCAGTATGCATTGTAGTCACTCCAATAGTGTGCATTATGCTAATTTACCCGGGCGTTTCTCTGAAAATTAGCTTCATCTGTGCACATGATGTTGCTCAAAAAGTCCGGTGACTCATCGGCATCTGTAAGGACCCAATTCGAGAAATCTAGACGATTCTACGGGTCCCTATCTTCCAAGCATTGGTGCTGGTTAAGGTGGTACGGGTGAAAGGCCGTCGTTAAGAATACAAACTGATGACGTGGAAATTGGTACCTGGGCAGCCACATCCCACACGCTAGCATGAGGGTTTGAGGCAATAAATGCTAGAACATCTGTGCGTAGACTAGGATTCAAAAGTGGAGTTCTCCGCCGCTATTTCTTGAAGCTGCCGGTTTGTCTAAGGTTTTCATCATTTCTGATGATAGTCAACGTGTTTGGTCTACCGCCACACTTCCATGACTGATACACATTTGTGGTCTTCCTCTTGTTGTCATTTGCAGCTCCCAAGGCAGGGATCATTTTTACCTTCTGCTCATTAGAGAGAGACATGGCGACTGGGACGAAACGAAACACAGTTTTAAACGTTTGCACAGACGTTGTGAATTCCCTTTTGTGGTGATAGGTTTTGTGGCAAAAAAAAAAAAAACCATCTGTCCACATATTGAGGGAAATCCTAGCCCTCACTAACCTATCATCACTGCACTTCATCCTACCTAACACTTCTGCATCCTGCACTATGCTGGGATCGGCAGAGAGTATGAGATCTATTTCATTTCTTGTTCCTCCATTAGGGATTTTCCAGGTCCACTTCCTGTTGCTATGCTTCCTGAAGAAGGTATTCATTATTCGGAGCTTCTTCCTTTCCGCGAATTCTATCGACATCTCTCCTCTAGTGTTCCTAGAATTGATGCTGTAGTTGCCCACTGTTTGTTCACGAGCCTGCATTTTCCCCACTTTTGCATTGAAGTCGCCCTTGACTACAGTATACCGAGCTTGCAATTTTTTCATCACTAATTCAACATCTTCATAAAACTGTTCTATTTCTTCATCATCGTGATAGGAGGTTGGGGCATAGGCTTCTGCTACCTTTATTCTATACCTCCTATTCAGCTTTATTAAGACTACTGCTCCCTTCTCATTAATGCTGTAGAGTTCATCAATGTTGCCTGCTATGTCCTTGTGGATGAGAGGTCCTACCCTGTATTGTCTCTTAACTGGATTTCCTCTGTAGCAGGGGACGTGGCAGTTAGTCAGCAGTGCATAAGCCTCACCAGTTCTTCTAACCTCACTAAGGCCAATGATGTCCGACGCAATGCCTGATAATTCCTCAAGGAGTCCTGCTAAGCTAGCTTCACTCAAGAGGGTTCATGTGTTGAACGTTGCCAGGTTCAGTTTCCAGAGGCAGCTTGTCCGGGTCCAGAGATTCTTAGCACCCTCTGCCGCATCGCAGGTCTGACCACCACCATGGTCAGGTGCTCCGCAGCCACTGGGAACTAAGGGCCATGGGTTAACGGTAGGGGTCATGAGGGAGGTAGCAGCCAAATACTGCACCAGGGAGGCCAATTCCTTTTCTGGTGGGGGAGTGTCTTGTTGAAGCTTAGTGATCCTGCCTAATTTGTTTGCACCTGGACTAGTATAACCTCACTGACTCTCGTCTTTTTTGTTCTTTTTCTTTCTTTCTTTTTTCTTTTTTTTTGTGCCAGTGTTCAAGTTGGAAAATGTAGTGTACTGAAGGAGGATACGAACTTGCAACCTTCAGGTTAGAGACCCAGTGTTCTGCCTCTGCTCCATGCCACCGTCTCAGTCACATAACTCACAAATGGAACACTTCTAATCTATCATTAAACCATGCTGCTGGCCATGATGACGTTCCAACCTCATCAACCCGCGATCCGCATGAATGGCACTTAATATATACTTGTACATTTGTACTAAAAAATTTTTCATACCCTGTGAGGTGCATGAGCATTATGGTAGATAATATGTCACCGTTGCACAAAACATACATGCACCATGGCTCAAGGGCCATACTCAGACTATGTCATAGCCCAAAGCACACAGCAGAGTAAGAACACTATCACAGCGCACAAAAACATTCATAATTTGGTCTTACTTGGTGTGATAGGCAACAAGGGTGCAGGTATGCTGGGTGTGTCAGGGAAAACATTTAGCAATAATAAATGCGGCACAGAACTTAAGCAGGTGTCTGAGACATTCCCACCCAGATCAAAATTTACCTAATTTTCTTTTCGACGCCATTAATTTACTTTGTTTAGAGAAACCTGCTCAACAAATTTGACGTCAATCTGAGCATTCTATTTATGTGTTTTTACTTTTTGCACAGTCAGCCACTTTTGGAGCGGTAGACATCAGGATATATTTGAATGGAATCACTGAGTGCTTGAATGTGCTTGTACAAGCACTTAGTAGAAACAAGCTTTTCAACACAAATTAACAGGTTAAAATATGCTGGCTATTCGACCAATGCACTACAGAGTATGAGTGAAATCAAAACCAGTAGGGCACAGAAACAAAACAATCATTCCAGCTTTCTGGATGAAGGACTGCTGTTATTCTTTACGTACATGTCCCATAACAAAATGAAAGTTGCGGTGAAGGCCAAAGTGACGGTAACTTTCAGCACTCCCAAAAATCAGTCTGGGAAATGTAAGAAAGTGAATCAAGAAGAAAGCAAAAAAACAACCTTGATCTAAAAAACACACTCAACGTTTTGTTGAATACTGCACAAGTTGTGCATGAGATTAATTTTGCTAATGTGCTGCCATTGCTGCCACTGCTACGCTGGGCAAATGGCAATATGTATCAATGACCACCTACCGAAACATGTTGCTTTACTGATTACTATAATACTAGTAAGAAATTACCACAAACAGCACACCCACAAGATATTCAAATTTTTCAATATCTTGACACGTAGAGACAGATGCATCAGCTCTCCAAACCTGTCACTACTGACAAAAGAAATTATTTATACTATTTCATGCTGATGTTTTTCCTTCTTTGCCCATGCCTTCCATGCGACCATACAGTTAAACCTCGATATAACGAAGCATATAATTTTTTACAGTTTCTTGTCTATAAGACACCATGTATTATGAACCACAATATAACTTGGTGTGTTTAACACGATTTCAGTATAACGAAAGTTCACTGCCGCCGCGAAGGAATACCGAGACAATAAATGCAAACCTCTGCAGATGCAGATGGTCAAATGGTGTAATTAGATGCGGCCGCTTGCGAACGCACCTTAAATCGTGTGCCATGCGACCGAGAGCAGCTGCCGAAGGGCAGAGCAGCGTTATGTCCAAGTGAATTAAGATCCTATCGTGCCCCTCATGCTGTATGCCTTAGGTGCGAGTGAAAGCACGCGAGGGTGAGCCAAGAAGAATGGCAGCTTGATCAGCGTAGTCTTCCCGCGCGAGCAAGGGAAAAGGGGGGAGGGAAGCAAGCTCATGGTAACATGATCAAGCACGCGTGAAGGTTTCCTTTTCTAGCCTTGCTGTGGCTGCACATGGCTGTCAGCGTGGCTGAGTGCATGCACAGCCTGCATGCCCTGTTTTAAATTTAATTTGTTGTGTGCACAAAGACTGGAAGCGCTGAGATGGCATGGCATCATGTGCCGTTTTCCTGCGCATTTAGTGCTGGAGGTTGTGTAATCTCGAGTTTTGGAGACTCGTTGAACCTAGAGGCAGACGAAGCATGCGCTCCCCGCTGCCGGTGCTTTTCATGATAGTGTCATCCCACTGCAGACAACACTATCAGCCACAGCGGTGGAGTGAACACAAAAGTGTGGTTAGCTTCGCTTCATACCACCAATAATTATTAAGATATTCTCGACATGGCATGAAACCGAATCTTTCATTGCAAACTCTAAAGTTCAATCAAATTAATTCCTTTCTTGTTCAAATTTGCAGCCCCTTCCACGTAGGACAAAAACTATCAGCAACTGTACTTCTTTGCATAAAAAATCGAATTTCAATATAACAAAATTTCTATACAATGAAGCAAAGCATTGATTTTATTGACTTCGTTATCGAAGTTTAACTGTAAATGCCACTACGGGAAAGAAGTGTTCAGCTCTCAGTCAGTGCTCTGTCGTCGTTCCTTCTGCATCCTCTATTGTGCAGTTAAAAAATCAACACTATAAAATGCATGTTGCAACTACGAAATTGAAGCCAGCCCAAATCATACCCATTTCCTAGAACTGCATCTAGTGCCGCTCTTAAAGGGGTCATGACATGGTCAACCAACTATTCTCAATATATTATTGTAAAATAGCAGAGGGGGAAATGTAGTTATATATACAGACAAGAAGCTGGGTTTTCAGTGCACATTATAACTTGAAATTTCAATTTGAAATCACAGCCTCTAAGCCCTCCCACAGACAGAGACGAACATTTTTTTTGGGTGATGTCAAGAAGTGCGGGGCCACCACTAGTATGTCGTCTGCCACAAAACAGTCTGGAACCGCGTCAAACCTCTTGCTTCACACACCTAATTTGGCACCCAGTGGCACAGCAAGGGTGTTGCCATTGAATTGTTCCTGCAATTCTTTCGCTTGCACAATAATCACAAACCAGAGAACACCTGCATAAACCATCTCACGCTGACTGTCGAGATGCACATGCAAAAATGAAAGAACACGTGGCGACCATGATGTATTTTCAGCTCCTACAATCCAAAATTTGCAGTGCACAGAAGCATGGCCATCGTGATTTGGTTCCATTAACTGCTGGGGGTGCGATTTTATTGTCACCAGTTAGTGTTACCAGACTGCTATACGGTTCGATTGCGATATCAGAATTTTCAAATACAAGTTGTCTACAGCACCAATTGTCCTCAAATATAGCTCGAAAAATGAGTGACATGGCCCCTTTAAGAAATACATACAGAAAATGTGGGGCAAAGTACATTACTGTTCTAGATGACATTTCTCCTAACTGCATTTTTTTTTTTTCAGTGCAGAAAAGCGATAACTGTTTCTGGCATAACATCTGGCGATAACATGTTAACGCCAGATGTTTCTGGCGATAACATCTGGCAAACCAATGTGTTTTGCCAGATGTCTTCTAATGCTAGCCTGTATCCACTTCTTGAAAGTTCAAATGCTCATGACATCTTACCGTGGTGCAGGAGCGTCCTCACATGTTGCCACATGCAGTAGTAGCCCCTTTACTATCTGCAGCTGCGATTCTGTCAAGAAGCTCTTAATTGGAAGCACAGTGTGAAGAGCTTTAACAGCTCGTAAAGCTAGCTCATCACTGCCAGCCAGCAGAGTGCACAGCAGGTCAGCCAGCAGGCCAAGCAACTGGTACAGCTCTGGTGTCGCTGCATAGATGACCAGAACATGAGGGGGCTAGTACTACAGCAAAACATTGTATGTAGCAGAAACAACTTTCATTTCTGATGCATCTATACATCTATAATACAGACTGCACTACATCTATAACACAGACTGCACAAAAAAATCATAAAGCCCACAGTTAAGCCCACCTCTGGCACATAGAGCACGAAAAATTTTCTGAAGTAACTCATGTCCATACGAAAGCGTACTTTTTGACAAAGCAAACAGCTAAGCAAATGACAGAATTTAGACTGGTAAAGGATTGTTTGAAAGACAGCAATTTACAATACATTCAGTACTTCTCTTTTACTTACATAGAGGTGAGGCACTTCTCCACACGTCAAAAAGAATTACCTACTTATCAATCAGCCTAATCTAACGATAACTTCCTGGAGGCATGGCCAAGTGGTCTGTCGGCAGCACTACTTTACGACAACAATATCTTCAAAAGAGTTATTCAGATTCCAATGTTTAGTTTTATCACAGGACATCCTTTAAAACCTGCTGATATCGGTGATGCAGCGTCATTGGCACATATCTCTTGTACATTGCGCATGTTTCTTGCACATACTGCCGGAGGCTACAAAAAGCCTCGGTTCACTCTCGCATGCTTGTGTCCAGACACTTCAGTGGCGATGAGGCCGTTGAACCGGTGGGCACTCAGCAGCCATGGCTACGCCCAAGGGGCAACCAGCTTTTGATGAAGAGGTGGACAACTAGGAAGCTTACCTGCTGCGCTTGGAATCATACTTTGAGGTGCACGACATCATCGACGAGAAGAAGTGCAGGGTGCTTTTGGTCACGACACTGAGCACCAGGACAGTGTATCTCTTGGCTGCACGCTGCGCACTGGCTAAGTTACAGGAGCTGAAGTACAAAGATGCAGTGAAGTTCCTGGGTGAGCGATTTGTCCCGATTTGCAACGACATTGCCGAATTGTACAAGTTTGTTAGAAGAAATCAGCTTGCACGCAAGTCGGTGAATGAATTTATAGTCGAGATACAAAAGATTGCGAATGGTTGCAACTTCGGTGATGTGCTCGACAGAATGCTGAGTAGCCATCTCATTTGTGGGTTGCGTGACATGAATGTGCGCTGGAAATTCTTGGCAAAAACGAAACTCACACTGAAAGATGTGGAAGAGGCAGCCTGTGCAGCAGAGATAGCAGCTGTAAATGTGGAACAGATGGCAGGAGCACCGAATACAGTCAATGTGCTGAGGAATATGGGCCAGTTCAGGAGATTTCAACTACCGCAAAATGCGGCGGGCAGACACGACAGGCAGCACGAAGGGGAGTGCATATGCTGTGGCGGAACCGGTCATACAGTGGGAAAATGCAAATTCCGTCATGCAAAATTCTACTGTTGTCATCGACAAGGGCACTTGGCTCGTGTGCGACAGCAACAACAGCGTCAACAGAGCAGCGTAGCTCACTTTCAAAGTTGTGGGTCAGACAATGATGACTATGAGCAATTCCTGCTCAACCTACAAGTGCTGTCAGTAAACATGGTTCCACCACTTTTCTGTACCTTGGAATGGAATGGCGTGCTACTTCGAATGCAAGTGGACACGGGATCCCCTGTGTCGATCATCACATGGCCCACATACGCCAAGAACCTTCAACGCTGACCCTGACTTCAGAAAACATCCTTGCAACTGACCTGCTTCATCGATCAGCTTCCCATCAAGGGTCAACTGGACGTCTCAGTAATGTACGGTGGGATTACTCTGGAAGCTGCCTTGGCGGTACTGCAATGTTCTGGGCCTAACCTGTGTGGGTGAGATGTCATTGTCATTCGCTGTGTCATTGTACTGTACCGGCGCTGTTTTATACCACTGCGTCAACACAGACTCGAGGCCAGCCGGTTTCCAGTCGCGCACCCTGACCGCCGAGGAGCGGAATTATGCGCAAATTGAGCATGAGGTGCTGGCAGTGGTGTTTGGCGTAACAAAATTTTGCGAGTACCTGCTCAGTAGCACATTCTCGTTAATTACAGATCACAAGCTGCGACTTTTCCGCCAAGCACTGGCACGAGCTCATAATCGACACGATGACCATTTGAAGGTTAGAAAGACCAGCCACGTGGCATCTGCTGCTAGTGACACGGGGATCAAGCACGAGTCGAGTGTTCAAGCAGAGCAACCCAAAGCTTCAGAACCCACCACACGAGTGACCGACGCACAAGTTACTGAAGAAAACCCCAAGAGCCTAGGTGAACCAGTAAGCGACAGCCAATGAATTACGGACAGCAGTCAAGTTCAAAATGCCGTCCGCAGCGAGCATGATGTCAATAAAGACTCCTGAGCTTGGCCATAACATGTTACGGAGGTCAACGCGAACCAGACGTCCACCGGATCGTTACCAGCCTTGAGGGGAAACAAGGCTGATGCAGTGTAATTGGCACACATCTTTTCTATATTGCACATGTTCCTTGCGCATACTGCCCGAAGCTATAAAAAGCCTTGGTTCGAATAAATCTTGTTCACTCTCGCACACTCGTGTCCAGATGCTTCAGTTGGCATACATTCCTACCAGTGGTGTAGCCAGAAAATATTTTCTGTGTGGGAAGGCACGGACTTGACCGGAAACAAGGAGGTTGAGAAGGGGGGAGGAGGGCATGCACCGGTGTGCCGCCCCCTGGCTACGTCCCTGGCACCTACTGATACTGACTAGCACAAAATGTGGCATCAGTACTAAAGAGAATCTAAAGAGACCTGGTCACATGCAACCCAAGTGCACTTCTGGGCAAGCAACAGGTGTTTGAAGTGATAATATTTTCATCTATGCTCTCATCTGCACATTTTCCTCAACGTTCATACTTACCACCTGGCACCTCCACTAAGGCCCTTGTGAACGTGCAAGAGCAGATAGGATTGGAGGTCTACTTCATGGTGGCACTCCTGTGTGTGTTCGTGTTTGTTGTACAAGTCAACAATTCCAACCACAATGGTTCTGCGCCTCAACTCTTATGGTTAACATGATTAAGATCAGAGTACATTGAAGTAGATGCCAGAGCTACTGGCAGGTAGTGTGCTGGTGGGATTGATGGGACCACTGGAAAGTAGGTGCAGACAGGAAACACAAGATATCCAAATCTATTCAATGGCCTTCTAAAGCTCCACCTGTTGCTATTAGTTTATTCTTATCTTCCTACAGTGATTCAGCAAGGGTATGTTTGCCCGAGCAGATGCAAAAAGTATTTGTAGTGTTGAATTCTTGATCTTGATGGGTTTTGACCCTTTGAGGATTTTTGCCGTACATGCACAGCACTGCTGACCCATCCCGCATGGTTTTTGATGTATGTAAATGTATGGTGCCAATCTTATGTTGAACATTCCGCACGTATTCAACACCACTATTCATTGAGAGGTGCTGTCATCTCTATGGAGTCGTCCAAAGTCATCTGAAATTGTGTTTAAGCTAATTGGGGTGCACAATTCAACCTGTTTACCTCCAAGCTCTTGTTTACATTGTCACGTGGGTGACTGCTATTTCAAAGGCGTGCGTGAAGGAGATGCTACAACTTTTTATGGCCACTGCTGTCACGTTTCCGATAGCTTAGATATAGCCTGCACACCTGAAGTTTAGAGATACTAATACATTTTCGTTTTCTTTGCCTTCCGTGACGGTTCCCCTTTCGATAGCAGTTCGTGTGTTTCCATACACTGGGGTGCGTGAAGTCGTGATTTTAGTATGGCCACACATGGTGCCTCTTGTCGCGGTGACTTCTGAAGCGCTTTTTTCTTCTGACTCATTTCTGATGCACTTCTTCTGAAGAAACACGTTTCCAGGACAACAAATTGATAGCCAAAGTTGTTCCTATAAATTTTTCTTGATCTCTTACTGTACTGCATAGTTGTGTGTATGCTGTTGCTACAAGTAAAGCGTTTTTGAGACAAAATATTGCTTGCAATAATGTTTGTTGTATATTGGTAAGTTTTCAATCATTTCCTACCACAGGAAATAGCAATAAAAAAACTGACCACACAGGCACGGTATTAGCGAAAAAATTCGAGCTTCAAAGGATTAATGGTAGTCAACATCAACAAGCATGCTTCAAAGATAATAACTTAGCTGCTTATAAGCTTAGCTGTTTATGAGATATCAAAAACATATTTCTGCCGTTTTCATCTGATCTGTGATGATGTGCAACGGCTTTTAGGCATGAAGGCCAAGGCTGGCCAAAGATCACCAACAACAGGGCATTGAATCATGAATGATAAGATGACATACAATTAGTAACATATAATGTGGCTGTAAAGAGTCATAAAGAAACAATATATTTTGCTATTCCATAATCATGACTAATGGGTATTTATAAGCATGTGACAAAGACACTAATAAGTATTGATCTTATTACAAATCTCCCTTTATGTTCACATTCCTCGCTCATGCAACACTTCTAAAAGTACCTGTAAAGTATGTCAAGGAAAGTGCAACAACAGAAGCCTCACAGGAATTACAGGACCATAATAACAAGAGGCTCCAATTTCAAAGGACAAGCACAATAAGATTCCATGTCACATTGATCACTCACCCTCTTGGTGATTGCAGAGTGCCGCATATAATGACAAGACAGCGGTGGTACTTTCAAGGACCAGGACTGGCCTCAGACCCTGCAAAACGTTCAATCTACGGCAGACTGCAAGACAGCCTTGGAAATCTGCAGTCTAGTGTAAGAATGTACACTGCTCTAGTTTGCTACTTCCACCTCACTGTGGCAAATAGTCCTTGGTTTCCACGAGATTGACAGTTTCGAATTTTTCTCCTTTCATAAGTTACCCTCTGACTTGCGTGATTGAAATTCTCTCACTGCCATCCATCAGACATGTGAACACTGTGAAAAATGGGATGGCCTAGACTCGGTGCTTGATACTCCTAGTGAGCAAGTGCATTATGGCGCTGCTGTGTGATTGTTTGCATTATTAAAATAAGTTGTGAAGTGTGATATCCCAAAGCTACACAGTGGGCTATGAGGGACGCTATAGCAGAGGGCTTCGGTCTAATTTTGACCACCAAGGGGCTCTTTAACATATACCCAAAGCATGATACGCATGCTTTTGCATTCCACCCGCATTAAAATATGGTCGTAGTGGGTGTTGTGTGCACTGCACCGTTACAGCTAAAGATGCTCGTGGTAAAGCGAAGCACAGTGAACCAACTTCCCACTGCATCCCTCCACCCTTGTTTGCACAGAGTTTCATACTAAAATTATAGGAAAAATCTGGGACTGCAGTTGCTCAAAAACTGCGGAAATGACGGGTAGTACATAGATTGTTCTACAATTTGGCTTGCTTCATTGAAAAAGCATGTTGTAGCTTCTTTTAGTGGTCCTCGTGGTTCACCCGTGTTATGTACTAGCCATACATTCTTTTTTAGAGCAGTTGATTGTTTCGTGTTAACCACTAATTCATTGTATCAAGTAATTTTCAGTACATAAAAAGTTTCGAAACAAGCCCTTCGATAGATCTAGTTGATGTTAGAGCAGAGACACTGGCCATGGGTTTTGATTGTCTCTAACAGACCTTTTTTATCTGTAACATTCTCACTGTTGCACAATGGTAAAAATTGAAGGCTAAATGAGGACAATCATTGCTACACAGCGAATTTATGATGACAGATTAGGGTAAAAGTCACAATTTGAAGCTGACAAAAAAGTAAAGTTTACACAAATGCATATACTACCCTTCATTAATAATTAGAAGTGCTCAATATAGTGTACTCATTAAATACAGGACAGCAATAGCCTGATTTACCATAGGAAGCTAGCCGCCCTTCACATGCACATATGAGATTATAATAATGCACTATCAGTAGGCACAGCCTGACATAACATTTTCCACCCTTCATTTCCATGCTGGATAAAACACTTAACACAAGCTCTTCACCAACCAGACAAGAACAAGCACTTTTAAGCCAGACTACTTCTGCAGCAGGCCATTTCCTATCCTGTCAAACCAGTGAAGAAGCCATTTTTTACATGTACGAGGGTGGAACCAAAAATAACCGAAGTCATACTCTGTCGCATTGTGTACTTGTAGTATGAGGTTGCGCAGCTAGGGTCCGATGGGAGGACCTCTCCTGAGTTGGTATGCCAAGTGGTGTCAACCACGTGTGTGGTTTCTTTGGAATTTCTGCGTGTCTGTCTGTAGTGTACTCATGACACGAAGAAATGACAGATTCTCATGAATAACATGCAGCTGTGAAGCTTAGTTTTTTTTTAATCAGCAAGAATGCAGCAGGAACTGTTGTGATGATGCAAACAACTTACATAGAACATGCTCTCAGTAAAAATGAAAGTGTACGAGTGGTTTGCTTGGTTTAAGGGGAGACTTGGGTCTTTGGGACCGAATATCAGCCTAAAATTCAAATTTTCAATTTTTATTTTCCATGTTCCTGATGAGTTTCCGTACCTATATCTGAAATTTGGTTTCAAAATACCGCATGGTTTTTCCATTACCATGATCTAAAGATCCGCAAGCATTGCCCTTTAGATTGGGGACAAATCGTGCCTGATTTTCATTGCGCATAACTCAATAACTATGTGCCCTGCCAGTGCCATTTTGGTATCATTAGAAAGCTCACGTTTCTGGCTTTCTTTATTCGTCAGACAGCAACATTGCCAGCGCTGTGGTCACGAAAGAAACAACAGAAAGCAAAATTCGCGGCGCATGCTATAATTGGCCAGTTTGAGCATGTGATCACGATGGCGAGTCATGATCGGCTCCAAGGACCACGAGCGCTCAAACGACGAAAACAGCCGCCATTTTGTCTCAGCGACTGTGACGCTGGATATGCTGGAGGTCCGACAAAGTTTCACTCCGTGAATTGTTACAGGCTGAAACGAACGAGACGCAATGAACTACCAAAAGCGATTCTGTTGTCGCAGTCGGCACAGGATGCCCAGCAGCTCGCCACTGAAGTCGTACCGCCACCAAATGTCGACGCCTCAACTGCTTTGCCGTGTCACGCATATCCACACGCCGGTTACACTCGCATAAGAATTGAACACGGCTGTCGTAACTGAAGAGAAAGTGGATGAGATAAGAGCAAATGAGAAAGCTATGCTCGACAAGATTGCATCTACGGCGACTACGGAGCGAAAGATTTGGCATTTTGTTGAAGATCCGACCGCCGAAAGTGCAACAGCCTCAGTCGCGAAGTCTGCTACTCCGTAGGTTGTCGTCGGACTTGCAGCAGTGAACAATCTTCTCGGCATTTTCTCGTGTAATACTTGCGGTGGTTCTGCATAGCTGGTGCGGAGCGATCAGGATTACAGTCTCGCTACTAAAGTGACTGTGGGTTGCAAGATCTGCGGTGAAATTGCGTCGGGATGGAGCTCGCGGTGAATTGAGGGCCCAAAAACATGTAATCCTTTTGAAGTGAACATACTCGCAGTGCATGCTATGTTGTCGACCGGCAACGGCCAAACAGCCATGAATTATACCTAGTGCCTACTGATGGCCTCTGGTGCCATTTTTTCATTCTTTCAATATATAAGGACATGTCTTTTGTTGTTTTCTCAAAACCACAATTTTGATTATGATGCCATATTGGAGGTGCATTATCTCTGCTTGTACTTGTGCTATCACTGTAATTCTTTTTTTTTTAATTTTTTTCAAGAAAGGCAAAGCTGTATAGAGTGCAAATATACAAAATAATATCGTTGCATTTATTAGGAAATTTTTAAAAAATGTTTCTTTTTTTATCAGTTAGATGGATTTCTCTCACTGAAGTTTGCAACGTTCTCAATTGATATAAAATTGAATTAGAGCATCATACTTGCTTATTTGCACTCTTTGTTCCACATCATTTTCATATGTCGATATTTATTATGCCATGTATAGTTTAGTAGATAGCTCACCTCCAAGCAAATTATGCAATAAGGCTGAATTTCTTCAGTTTCTGGAAAGTTATTTACTCTGCAAGAAAACTGGATGTATATTTAAAACTAGCACATTGAAATACATAAACTCAGCAAGTTTCATCAAAATCGACAAAGAATTTTAAAAAAAGCTTCCAGGCACAGGGTCCCCCCATAAAAGGGGGGAAATAACCATTGAAGATCAGTCCCGCTACTATCATCCTTTAAGTGCGCGAACCGAGGACAACATCGCCAAAATCCGTGAACTCATCGGGGAAGATCGATGCAGAACAATCGGCCAACTCTAAGACTTATCCAGGTTATGCTGGCGCTCCATTCAGCACATTTTTGCACGATGATTTGCCTTCTGGCTCCTGGCAGTGTGGTAACTGGGCATTCAATTTCTTTTACCTCCTCCAATAATAAACAGATTTTAAAAATTATTTTGATAAACAGTCCCTAGAAGGTGTTTTATAACTTTCAGAGTATAACTAACAACAAGAGAGTTTACTGATAGGAAAGACAGGTTGACACGAGCTAGTGCACTCTAGTCTGCTACTCTGCACCGAGAAAGAAGGAAGGGGAGTGAAAGTACGGGTATGGATGATAATGACAAGAGAAGTAGTGAGTACTTATACACATTAGATGGTGGTCCTACTAGAGCCACTCACCTAGTTTCGTGTCATGCTGAAACTTTAACAGCTCTTCAACTGTCTGCACTGAAGTTGCAGGGGGCCTCTTCAATTATGCAGTCCCGGACTGTTCGCAAACCGTCTGCGGCTTCTGGCATGACTAGCCCTGACAGAAGAATGCGTCACAGTCACGTGATCCAGCTGTCGGAGACTGTCCGAGATTTCATTCAAAAGCACCGTGGACCGGAACTCACTCTCCTGGCTGCCGCCATCTGCTTAGCTACTTGTAGACAGCCTGCTACCCAGCAAATTCATTTGCATGGCCTCTGAAGTGGTACAGTCTCAGAGGCCATGTCACCAACAACCATAAAGCTTGCATTGTCAAACCGCAGCCTGAGCACATATAATGTGTTCGCAAAGTGCAGTTTATGTCGTGCTCTCGCTGTTCGTGCCTCTTAAACGCTGTATTTAAGCTAGGTCATAACCAGTGATATTAGACAGTTTTAGTACATATAGCGTAAGCTATACCATTACGTATGCTATAAAATAGCGGGTTGTCACTGCACGTGTGCACAACGTTAAAGGACCCATAGCGTATAGCGTACACACGCTATTTCTCAGATTTAGCATTAGCGTCTTTGCGTGCTATGTGGAGCTTGCGTGAAACATGGCAGCGGTCCCGGCTGCTCGCTTCGAATTGAATTTGGCGTTGCTTTTGTAAAATGCAACGCCAAATCTCTCCACCTTGCGGGTTTCCGCAGAACTACTACGTCAAACTCTTGCCTTTGCTTCGTGTTGTCGACAAATTCGACTTCGCCCTGCCATCTGCTAGCCGCCTGGTTGGCTCAGATGGTAGAGCGGCTGCCCCGGAAAGGCGGTGGTCCCGGGTTCGAGTCCCGGACCAGGACGAATTTTTCTTCAACTATGAGGCTTTTCTTTCGAGGAACCCGTATGGGTTTCCTTTGTAGCAATTGCTACGAACGGGTGGATGTCTCATTTTCCCTTTATTCATTACACCTCTCCACCTTGCGGGTTTCCGCAGAACTACTACGTCAAACTCTTGCCTTTGCTTCGTGTTGTCGACAAATTCGACTTCGCCCCGCCATCTGCTAGCCGCCTGGTTGGCTCAGATGGTAGAGCGGCTGCCCCGGAAAGGTGGTGGTCCCGGGTTCGAGTCCCGGACCAGGACGAATTTTTCTTCAACTATGAGGCTTTTCTTTCGAGGAACCCGTATGGGTTTCCTTTGTAGCAATTGCTACGAACGGGTGGATGTCTCATTTTCCCTTTATTCATTACACCTCTCCACCTTGCGGGTTTCCGCAGAACTACTACGTCAAACTCTTGCCTTTGCTTCGTGTTGTCGACAAATTCGACTTCGCCCTGCCATCTGCTAGCCGCCTGGTTGGCTCAGATGGTAGAGCGGCTGCCCCGGAAAGGCGGTGGTCCCGGGTTCGAGTCCCGGACCAGGACGAATTTTTCTTCAACTATGAGGCTTTTCTTTCGAGGAACCCGTATGGGTTTCCTTTGTAGCAATTGCTACGAACGGGTGGATGTCTCATTTTCCCTTTATTCAATGTAAATGACTGTGTCAACAGCTTTTGCTTAGTCTCAGGCCGCTTCGACGACAGAGTATTATGAATAACCTTGTGGTGTTTTCGAGATCGCTTCTCGTTTTGAACGAGTCGAAGCCTAATGAAAGAAACATTCGAGATGTCAGCACCACCTATCGCTACAGTCGGGAAATAGTCGCAACGACGGCATATAGCCTCTGAGATCCGATGATCTCACCGGCCAACTAAAACTAAGAAACGTGCACTGCTTAGTATATGCCACACTATAGCGTATAGCATACACTATAAGTTGCATACGCTAAACTAATACTGTCTATTTAAGCGGAATTGCCACATGGACATAAGCAAAATCGCGGTCATGCCATGTTGCTGTTCATGCAGAAAGCACCCGCCGGTATCCTCAAAACCCATGAGACCATCTAATTAAAGGCCCGACGCATGTCTAGGACAGAGCGCATGTACACCGTCTACTAATCCTGCACGTCGAAAAGAAAACACTTGAGCTTGGTAACAGAAGGGATCAACATATATGCCAACAGCAATTGGTGAAGCTCCAATTTTATATCACCCCAGCTACCAGCATGAAATAGCCGCATGCAATGTGATATGCTTCCTCGCACACCAGTTTCACTCGCATGAAAAGCGAAATCTACCTGTTTACTACGCATATAGCAATGAGCATGACAGATTTTGCAAAACACATCAAGAAAATTAAGCATCTGCAGCTGATTGCTGTGCTTCTCTCTTAAGAGACAGAAAGACTAAAGCTGCAGCAATTAGACGGCTCATGGAAAACCCGCATAATGGCACACAAAGAACCAATGCAACAGAAGCGATAGCTAAGTGCACAGTATTTGCCGTAAGGAACGTGGAAAGTATGCAGAAGCACATGACATCTTTCACAACATGGAGTCAAATGCCAAGCACATTTTTTTAAGACAGCTGTTTGCTAGCTGCTTGCGCCTGTGGGAGCAAAAATTTGCTCACAGCTCTGAGAGTCCGCGGACAGTCCGTGACTTCTGGTTCGTGAAAAACGAATATGATTCTGGCAGCTCTTGGACTGGTGGGCAGAGGTTCTGAAGCTGTTCGAGAAAATCGAATACGGGATAAGTCCCAAGCAGTACGGGACTGTCAGGGACTGATAATCAAAGAGGCCCAGTGTAAAGCCATGGGCCAAGAATAGAGTCCTCAGACAGTGGTTGCCTACCAACGCTGACTAGGGAATTATCCACGGTCCTTCGTTCTAGCATATATGCTAGGCAATCACACAATATGTGTTCCGGCATTTCAGGCATCTGACTGTGTTCGCAAGTAGGGCTGTTCAATGGCCAATGAGATGTGCGTAGTGGCAGATGAAAGCAACGCCCAGCCGAATCCTACATAGCAATGACGCTTCACTCTGCATAACCTTCAGGAGCAAACAGAATTTACTGTCGGAGTCGATCGTATGTAGGCACCTGTGGGTGCTGTCAATGTGAACTCTGTATGCTTGTGTAAGTTCCTGCATGAGTGCCTTGATCAGCGAGCTGGTCTAAGGTCACAAGTAGGCAATCTGTACTTCATCAGAGGAAGAGAATGCTTATTTTGCCTTACTCAGCGAGTTCATTGCCAATCACACCACAGTGACCAGGCACTCACTGAAAAATGATCAAGTGGCCACATCGCTGGGCACTGTGATGAAGTTCAGCGATTTCCAGCACGAGCAGGTAATATAGTCCTTTCTTTAAAAAGCATTTTAGCATCTGCAACACTTCCTTGGCATCGCAGAACACTGTCCATTTATGAGGTGTCTGCGTTAACATAAAACGGACAGCCTCCCGTACTGCTGGCAGTTTTGCAGCCGTAGATGTCGATTTGTGGTCCAATTGAAATTACCAGGTAATGCCAAGATATAGGATAACAAATGCAGCCGTTGTGGCAGATGGTATGACCAAATGATCGGTATATACTTGTACAGTATATATTGCAAATATATGGAACAGGGTGAGCTGTTCCAAGCCAATGGAAGAAAGGTAGAACTCCTCCATAATTCCGGGTATTTGAAGCTTCACTAGTGGTCTTGCTCTTGTCCAGGGAGGAGGTTTCAGGGATGTTGGTGGCCTGAAACCTTGCAGGTATAATGCTTGCGTGACATGAAATTGCTTTAGCAAAATCAGTCAAGGTTGGTTCTTGGAAGTGATGACAGAGGATGTCCAGTCAGCAGGCAAAGACAGGTTTCCACAGCTTCACAAGAGCTGTATATGTCCATTGTGCAAGCCCGTGCTTCTGCTATTATGCCCCTGGTTGACATATAGTGTGTCAAGCCAAGGCATATCTGCAGTGCTTGTGCTTGAAGGTTTTCAAGAATGCGCAGACAAGATGGCCCCATGTTAGATAGAACAGGTATGCTGTAGCATATGTAGCCCACGAAAAGTTCCTGGTACACTTGGAGCAAACTTTGTTCAGAAGGGCCCCGCCTCAGTCCAGATATAACACAAAGAATGTGTATCAAGTTTGTCAGCTTAGTCCTAAGCACAGTAACACGTTTTGTCCAAGAAAAATTGCACCAAAAATCTGTGGTGGGTGACTCAAGGGAAAGCTGTCCCATAGACAATGATGGGATAGTGTGACATTGATTTGCGCTAGAATGCCAACACTGCGCACTTAGTTCCTGAGAGCAGCAGGCCATTACGGTGTAAATACTTCGCCGTGATCGTAGCCGCACATTGAAGTCTTGCATGCCCTTGTGGACGTGTCATCCCAGATGACCAGATACAAATGTCATCCGCGTACATGCTGATATGCACTGTGTCAGGCAACTTGTCTGCAAGGCCCACCAGTATAACATTGAACAATATTGGGCTAAGGATGCCACCCTGCGGAACACCCTGCAAATGTCATGTCTATCAGTCTCGCCATTCGCAGTGGACATGAAAATGGTGCGATAACTACAGTACAACTAAAATTTGCAATGGAGCCTGGTGAGGGGCCTTTTAATACGAACATCAACGATCAAATGCTGCCACTCAAACACCCTCGCAGCCTTTCCCTCCTTTTCATTGCTCCTACTGCACTCAAAGCTGCGTGCATTGTGCCCAAATGGAATAATGTGCACTATGCTCTACCCATCAATGTGCCAAGCTTTTGCATCAGGAAGATCTCGAGAGTATGTGGCGCAAACCTTTATTGTGTTGTCCATCTCAGAGGCCTAAGTGTCAGCGCTACCGTGATCAACGCAGTGATATTGTTCTGCACCACCAGATCGTGGCACCGGCACCTCAGTAATAATCTCTATGCTTTTGCCAGAGACACTGCTTAGTCATGGCATTCAAATAAATCAGCACAGTAGCCACGGTGTTTTTTCTTGTGTAAGAGCAAGGAAAAGAAATGGTGGGATTCAGAAAAGTTGAAGGAAAGGACAGGCAGCCTTTCAAGTGAAACTGTGGGCTCCCGGCAGCATGTATAGGAATAACACTTGGTTCACATGTTCAAGATAGTAATACAGTAGAACCTTGTTCATATGTTTCAAAAAAAAAATGCGAGAAAAACATACTAACTGGGAAAACGTACAATCCGAAGTAACTAAAAAAATGAGACAGATTCAACTATTGCTGACATCTACGTAATGTGAAGCGTTGCGCGGATCGTTGTGGCACAAGACGCCGATGCGCGTCGAGCTAGTGGTGCTCCAGCGGTCTGAGACGCATTTTGTTGTTTTCCTATTGCGTGGTGTTTTAAGAGGGCGACGGGGAACCGAAACGAAATCGAGCTGGTGGGCGACGTCGGATGCTGCCGAAGCGAAACATGATGCCAACATCGCGCCGCCTGCAGCAGGGAACGGCTGCTGCAGGGAATGGCGGCATGTTTGGATTAGTACCTACTAAAAGTGCGCAGTACGTTAACAATGGCATTACGCACCACGCGATGTAAAACAGATAGTTGAAGATGCTTATTGCAATAGGTTTGGCACCGATAGCTGTGAATGCGGCATGCGACGGCCTGGGTGGAGACTTGCTGGTACCGGAATAATAAACTGCGCGAGCCTTCCTTTTCCCATGAGACGGGCGGCTATATACTGTTCTCGATCGCGCGCGCCTTGCATATTTTCTTGTTCACATGGAATCTAGCGGCCGGAAAACGTATATTTCGGTTATCGGTTATCATTATCGGTTAGCGTTTCGGTTATCGCCTATCACGCTTCCAATGGCACCACGCGCTGTGAAACAGATAGGCGAAGATGCATATCACAATAGGATTGGCGGAGACAGCTGTGAATGCCGCATGCAATGACTCCAGTGAAGATTTGCTGGTACTGAAGTGAGAAACTGAGTGCGCGCCGGCATTTTCACGTGAGACGGGCGGGCGAATATTGCGGGTAAGCTGCCGCGACAGGCAGTATACTGTTGTCAATCGCGCGCGCCTCGTGCATTTTCTTGTTTACATGGGATCTAGCAGCCGGAAAAAGTATGATACAATTGCAGTTTGGCGATGTACTGAATGTTAGTGCTAAAAAATCTTGTTTTCCGAGAAACTATGAATCGGTAAGAAATGAGCACCCTTGAGCATCAAATGAGCATCACTGGGTCATTTTTGTGTTCTTAATTGCGAACAATGGCACTGGCAAAACGTACGTAATGAGAACGCATCAACGAGGTTCTACTGTATTGCTAAGCGACTATGTGAATTTGTTTACCGTGTCCAAGAAGTCTCGAAGAACTCCTTAAACAATTAGTTTCATGGTTTGAAGTGTTCAAACCATGCCAGTACATTCAGTATTCGGAAATGAATATAGCACCAGTGAGTCCTGCAGTGCTTTGACTGGTCATGAAACTTCTGCCAGATTTTGCTTGCCCAATGCCCTCCATGAAGTGCTGGCTTTGATAGCAATAGCCTCTGCCCCCAAGCTACTTAAGAGACACAAATGGAACCATACTTTCGTTGTTGGTTTCTTTTTTAACATATGTCTCCTACTGCCTCTGGATTGATAGATCTGTGTTCAAATATATACAGAACTCTGCTAACACCATAAAACAATGCATTAACTAACTCACTAACATAAAAAACACAATAATGCAATAGTTATAACTGCTTATCATAACTGGATTGCTTGGAGATGCTACCTCGCAACATTTATGCGTTCATGCCGGCAGCAGCACTTTTTTTATCAATCGCTAATGTTCTCTAATAATATAACGCGACTGCTTTTACTATTATTTTTATTTGGAGTTGTGAGAGGAAAGAAAGGAAAAAGAAAATTCTACTGGAATGGCCAAAATCTGAAGACTGGACAGCATAGGAGAAAATAGAGGCAGGGACAGTGAGGAAGAGAGATGACAGCAAGGAGAAGAGAAGGCATTCACAATATTTTCAGTATTCACAATATATAAAAAGCCGTGGAAAGTACTGTGCTTGTGGCACTGTCAGCACTGTGTTTACTAGTATATTCTACAACAGCCTTTTTAGAAAGCCCTCCTCATATGCTGCTGGCATGCTTTTTACTGTGACCTCACACTTCTTACACTTGATTTTACACTTTCTGCTACTTTCCCAGTAGATGTGTCTAAATTTTATCTATTCTGCCCATGAATTTTGTAGTTTTGAAGGCTGAGATGCTTGCCATGCAAAGACCCAACTTCACTTAAGCCAAGGCAGCCTGAATTAACATCAGCAATTCTCCTGCTAGTCCTAGCATGACATACCACAGTAATACGAGTTTCTGTCCTAGTAGTGAATATTAAACTATAAATAATCAAACCATGTTATTCCACAAGCATACATCACCATATCTGCTCAGTTGTATATTGTTTTGGGCAGGCCTGCCACTAACACTTACTTCATTCTTTGACAGCAGCTGAAGAACACTGGGCAGTGCTTCTACAAGGGCAACTGAACAGGCTTCTGAAGAAGCGCTTGCAAATGTTTCAAACACTCTACCCATTCCTGGGGCTTCACCTCGTTGCAAGTCTGAAGGGGATAACAAAAAAGCAATTATTCATTATCCACTAAGTCAATATAAAACAAACTCACCTTTCCAAACAACTTTGAAGAGTGCTGTCAATCCCTGCAAAAAATTATAATGCTCCATCTCACCAGTTAGTGGTTAGGTTAGATAGAACACAGTTAGACCTCGACATAATGAACACAGATAACAAATTATCATGAATAACAAAGCAAATCTAAAATCCGGAAATCTTTGGGACAATATCAGCTAGTATGCTTACAAACAAATATTGAACTTCATTAGAACGAGGTTCAGCTGTACTGATGCATGAGGAGTAGTAGCGTTAATATCACACACCATAATTTCCAGCGGTGAAAAAGTTTATTACGAGACAGAAAAGACACTATTTTTTTTCCAGTGCTTTCTTCTTTTATTTTTTCGTTAAACTTTTCCACTGCTGGAAATAATCGTGCATTACTCAGTCAACCAACTAGCTTGCCTATGGGCCTTAACTCAATGTCATATAGGCAATTTCACCGTCAATAATAGCCCAGCTTTTTGCTACACTGCACAATAGTTGAGCAAAAACACTACACAGGATACGTACACAACCATGTGAATTACGTAAGTGCACCACAAGCATGAGTTTCATCCAATTATAGTCAACAAGCTCACAAATTTGTTAGCAGTGCATTTTCCTTCCCTTTTACAGACACTTCTTGAGTGTTTACAGACACTTATCTTGAGTCCCTAATCATCCAAACCACGGCGCACACTCTTAATTGCAACGAAGGCAATCTGCTGCCCCTGTATGCCAGAAAGTTTAGTCATGTTTTGAGCCGCACATAAATGGGGCACCAGCTCTGCCACTTGTTTCATTGTGAACGAGGCGCCCGTGGGGAGCCGTAACGTAAACATCTATTTTAAACCATTTTGGTCGGTGTCCGGGCCTCTTCCTTTTAAGTATGCAACATCCCGACCAGATGGACTTCCGTCATACTCTCGACTTCATACACTTCTGCAAATTCATTATAAAAGCCAACAAGCATAAAGAAAACTTGGAACTAAAGTAAGTAAAATAACCAAAGTAGCTTCACATGATGTTACATCACTGTTACATTACATTGTTATCTGGTTATGTACAGCTAGAGTAAGAATCACATTATGTTTACCCAATTTGGAAAAAGCTGCTATAATTAGCTAGCTATATTTACAGTTAGTATATAAAGCCTATGACAACTCACATTTTTGTGATGAGAGATGACTCTTGCAACACTTGCAAGACAATTGAGGGCAGTGGGAATGATGGCCTCATGCCTATTCACAAATACCTATGAACAAATGTTTAAATTCAGTTATTCTCTATGTAGGCTAAGAAAAATAATGACACTGGTAGCTTAATTGGTAGGTTATGTTTTACCAGGTTATGTATTTGTTTCCAGATAAGTACTGTCTTTTCAGTGAAACAGGCAGGGGGAAACACTTCAGCTCCATGAATCTGCAGGAAAAAAAGAGATGGCATTAAGGCACCAGAACTTTTTAAACATATGCATTTATCAATCACAACAGAACTGTCCTGTACTGCTTTCTATTTCTCTGCAAGCTTCATACCGACATATCAAGGATTTCGAAGTTCATACACTGACCTGACTACGTTAAATTTGAAACTCAGTACACAAGAGCAGCTTTTAAAGCAGCTTTCAGCGGCCTCAAGCAGATGCCACAAAGCAAAGCAAATAACAGGTGCAACAACCTGGTTATATGCATATATATATATATATATATATATATATATATATACAGGCTTAGCCACAGAACTTACCAAGAGTTTCAGTGAGTCCAACTTTGCAACAGTGAGATCAGAATCTAGTTTTTCTACAGCCAGTGGTACGCAGTACTTTCCAAAACCAGCCGAAGCAGTCATACACATTAGCAAGGCTTCAGCCAGATCTTCCCGGCTAATTTTGCCTGCATCACTGGCAGGCTGCAAAAGTGAGATAAATGAAATCATAAGCAAGATAACATAAATTGAAACACAAATTCTGCTGTTAAATTTAGGTATTGTTTGTTAACATCAATGCTGCCATATGTAGATCTAAGTGAAAAAAACTGGGATGAACATTCACAATCATTACAATATGCCAATCACAGAATGCAGTTAATGCCCAAGCAGCATTTCTTTTGGCAATGGTATTTCTACAATTGACAGTGCACCACTTAATTAAGATGTAGTTAGAAAATGCAGAGCTTTGTGTACTCAGCCAAGATAATTTGCTTTAAAAAAATGTCCAAGTCACTTTAAACCTGCAAAAGACAGCAAAAGCACTCCACATCCTTGGTCTATCTTGTGCAGTTTCAGTTTGAATTTTACTTTCAAAGAAGCATATTTACTTGAATGAGTTCTGTGGTAATTTACAAGGTGCAGGTAGGTTTATTAGAGAAAAGTTGTCATCTATGAGAATGTAACAAACACTTACAAAGGAAACCTACAAGTTCCTCAGATAGAAAGCTTGAGGATAAATATGAAGAAAAATTTATCACTATACCAACTGAGCTACTCAGGAGACGACTGTTGATCTCCTGATTGGCTCAATTGGTAAAGTGAATGCCCCAGTCAGGCAGATGTATTCTAGGTTTGATCCCAAAACTGAGGCATTTTATTTTTCCTAATGTAATGCTCTTTTCTGAGGAAGCCATATGGCATTTCTTTGTAGCTTTGTAGCCACATTCAGGTGGATATAAACTTTTCCTTTCACAACATCTGATTTCCCCACTTGCCTCATTCGTGCCAATGTCCAAAAATTACATATATTGTTTCAGCATTAACTGCAATGGACTACAGCAAGCTAAGGCACAAACAACACTACAGGCATTCACTGGCACAATGCATGAATGCACCACAGCACATCATACCATCAAGCTAATCTCATCAGAAAAGGCAACAATAACCAAATGTAGTATGCAGCAAGAAGAGAAACTTCCCTTTCTATAGAATGTTACATAATGTAAAGGCCAGAGCATTTTCAATGAACATGAATGCATGAACAACTTAATGGTGGCAGCACACGAAAAGGTCCGTCAAAGATGTAGGAAAACAAACATAATAATTCCCTTCCATCTAGCACTGACACATTTTCTTTTTATTGTGCATCAGCTAAAAGAGTGTCAACATGAAAAAAAGCGTACGTGTTAAGTGCGGGAAGCCAGTCACATGGTACATATATTGTAACAGTAGTCTGGCACCTTGAATGGCTTCCAGGCAGTACATGACACACCCAAATCTCATCTGTTCCAAAAACCAACCATTCCCCCGACTCACTGCTACCCTATCCTTCTGCTTGCCTTTCTCTTCCTCTACTTTCACTTGAAGCATTCTTCGTTGCCGTTACACTCGCCGCCCCCTCTACCCTCAAGTTCGCACAGGAGTAAGACAGGAGCTCAGTACAGGTTTCACAAGGGACATAAAGCTTTATCTGGCTGTTATAAATAGGAAAAGTGCATTTGTGATGGTTGTCATCAAGTTCGGTAATCATGGCTAAACAAAACATCACAGGAACCCGAGCTTCCACAACATGGAAAAAGACAGAAGACCGGGGGCAAGAATTTTTCACAGCCCGTTGTTGTGTGCGCGCGAAACCAAGCACGCGTGTTATCGCGTGCTGTCTGCGCATGCTCTCTGCCCGGCTATCTCTTATCGGGTAGCCCGTGCTGGTTTTAAAAGACCGCTCGCACGGGCCCACCGCGCGCAGTATGTAACCTGTTGGCTGCCTGCCAAGTAACAGGAATAAACGTTCTTTCGACGCTACGTCTACGCCGCCCAGTTCTTGGATGCCAGACATGACATATTGGCGACGAAGATGGGATGACCGCCGTACGGAATTCGCAGTGTGAAGAACCTGGCCTCTGTGTAAAAGCTTCCCGCCACGAAGATTTCCCTGCGGTGAAATTCCTGAAACTGGCATCACGGCAGCCGAAACTTCCAAGTGAGTCATGAGTCACATCGGCCACATTGAACCTTTCGACGAGACCACGAGTGACTGGCGCTCGTACGAGGAAAGGTTGAAAGCCTATCTTTTGGTCAACGATGTTCCAGTAGCAAAGAAGGTTCCTGCGTTCCTGAGTCTCATCGGCGCGAAGACCTACGCGCTGCTCAAGTCGCTGACGGCACCGGACGCACCGTCGTCACGAGAGTTTGACAGTCTCCTGAAACTCCTGAGCGATCACCTGGCACCGCAGTCGTCTGTCATCGCAGAGCGTGCTAAATTTTACAAGCGGTCACAGCGGAGCGGTGAGTCCATTACCGAATTTGTCGCGGAACTTCGAAGGCTGGTGCAGAGTTGCGAATTTGGAAGTTTCTTGGATGAAGCGCTCCGGGACTGTTTCGTTTGCGGCCTGCTCCGCGAGGACATTCAGCGTGTGTTGTTCACGGAAGACAAAAAGCTAACCTTCCAAAAGGCCGTAGATAGAGCTCTTGCCATGGAAACTGCAACGATTAGCGCGGCGTTCACGCATAACAGCGCATCCCCGGCGTACGAAGTGAATAAGGTTCGAGGCGAAAAGCAGTCTGTGATGTCGGCAAGCTGCTTCCGTTGCGGGTCACCCAATCACTCTAGCGAAGCATGCCCTCATATCGGCGATACATGTTACAATTGTAACCGAAAAGGGCATATTCAACGCGCCTGCAGGAAAGGAAAGAAAGCTAGGGAGGCAAAGCTCCGGAAACGTGTGAAGATGCTCACGTCCGTCCGAAACGAGTCGTCTGTCTCACTTAAATCATTCAACGCAGACCCATTTACTGTACCCGTGAACGTTGACGGTGTCCTACTGACGATGGAGCTTGACACCGGCGCAGCCGTATCCGTCATATCATGGCGCGAATTCCAGAGGTTGTTTCCACGTAAGCGACTTCAGCCAGCATCGTTAAAGCTGCGCACGTATACTGGGGCCATAGTAAAACCGAAGGGTCTGGCGAAAGTCGTCGTGCGCCACAACGACCAGTGCGTGGAGCTTCCCCTGTACGTCGTGGACTCTACAGGACCGGCACTCCTCGGCAGAGAATGGTTGCAAGATATTCGTTTGGATTGGAAGAACCTAGTTTTTTTTAATCACCTTGGTCTCTCTCGAGAAATATCAAAGCACTGGCAAGAAAAGCTGGAAGCCATGCTAGAAAGCCATTCCGAACTTTTCAAGGATGAGCTAGGTACCATCACGGAAGAGCAGGCCGAGCTTGTCCTTCGCGAAGGGTCACAGCCGAAGTTTGTAAAGGCAAGAAGCGTTCCCTTTGCTCTGCAACGTGCAGTAGAAGCGGAACTTGTGAAAATGGAGAAGCTTGGCATCATAACGCCTGTTGCTACAAGCGAATACGCAACGCCCTTGGTACCGGTAGTGAAGAGGGATGGAAGCCTCCGACTGTGTGGCGATTATAAAACCACCGTCAATCCCTGTCTAGAAGTAGACCGCTACCCGCTACCTCGGATAGATGACCTTCTCGCAGCGCTTGCAGGAGGGGAGGAATTTTCGAAGATTGACCTGAGTAAGGCCTACCAGCAGGTAGTTATGGCGGAAGGCTCCCGGAAACTACTGACGATAAACACGCATAAGGGCTTGTATACTATGAACCGTCTGGCTTTCGGCATTTCGTCCGCCCCAAGCATATTTCAAAGAATTATGGACAACATGCTGAAAGGGTTGGAAGGAGTCAGTTGCTACCTTGACGACATCCTGGTCACAGGCAAGACCAAGCGAGAGCACTTCCGTAACTTGGAAGCCGTCTTGTCAAGATTGCAGGAACGCGGTGTGCGCATCCGGCGCGATAAGTGCTCGTTCTTTCAACGAGAGCTCCGTTATCTGGGCCACGTCATCAACGCCGAGGGTGTTTGCGCATCGCCTGAAAAGGTACTGGCACTACTAAATGCGCCTGCTCCAAAAGACAAGCAGCAACTGCAGTCATTCCTTGGGATGGTCAATTATTACGGCAAGTTTGTTCAGCGTCTCTCGACTTTGGCACAGCCGTTGTACAGGCTGCTAAAGCAAACAACGGAGTGGACGTGGGATGCGTCATGCCAGCTTGCTTTCACGGAGATAAAAGCAGCTATGGCTTCCCCTCCAGTTCTTGCCCATTATGATCCGAAGCGACCGCTTCAACTTGCCTGCGACGCATCTCAGTACGGTATAGGCGCAGTTCTTTCGCAGAAAATGATAAATGGATCAGTTCGACCGGTTGCCTACGCATCCCGCACCTTGTCAAGTGCCGAAAAGAACTACAGTCAGATCGAGAAAGAAGCCCTTGCCCTCGTATTCGGCGTAAAGAAGTTTCACTTCTACGTCTACGGTAGGTTCTTCACGCTTGTGACTGACCATAAACCACTGCAAACAATTCTCGGCCCGAAAACAGGCATTCCCGCGATGGCAGCTGCCCGCATGCAGCGTTGGGCGCTGACGCTGTCAGCCTACAACTATGCTCTTGAATTCAAGAAATCTTCCGATAATGCGGAAGCAGACTGTTTATCGCGCTTGCCGCTCGACAGCAGCGAAAAGCAATCAGAAGAAGAAAGCGAAATTTTTTATTCGCTTCGTTTGGAAACGCTGCCTGTCACAGGCCAAGACATCGCTCGTGAAACGAGGCGTGATCCATTACTAAGCAAGGTACTGAACTTCACAAGTGCTGGCTGGCCGTCGCATGTCGCTGAGAAGGAGTTGAAACATTTCTTCGACAAGCGTTTGGAGCTCACAGTTCATCAAGGGTGTTTAATGTACGGCATGAGAGTAGTTGTGCCTTCAAAACACCGAGCCTTCTTGCTTGAGGAACTTCATCAGGGTCATCCCGGTATCGTAAGATGCAAAGAACTCGCGAGGAGCTACGTCTGGTGGCCTGGTATCGACGCGGACCTAGAGCAACACGTGAAGAAATGTGAAGATTGTCAACAGCAACGGAACGAACCAGCACCGGCTCCGCTTCATCCATGGTCATGGCCGACTTCGCCGTGGCAAAGAGTTCACTTGGATTTTGCTGGACCCATGAAAGACAAAATGTTCCTTGTTGCTGTGGACGCACACTCAAAATGGCCGGAAGTTTATGTCATGCAGAGGACTACGGCGTACCACACAATTCAGTGTCTCCAAGACCTGTTCTCGCATTTTGGCGTACCCGAGACCATCGTGACCGACAACGGACCACAGTTCGTTTCCGAAGAATTCAAGAGCTTCGTCAAAGGCTTCGGTGGTCGTCATATCGTGAGTGCAGTGTACCATCCAAGCACGAATGGCCTTGCGGAGAGATTTGTACAGACAATGAAATCTGCGTTGCGGAAAGGACGACCCCAAGACTCCTTGCAGGCAACCTTACAGACGTTCCTGGTGACGTACCGCAACACGCCGCATGCGACTACAAGAGAAACTCCAGCAAACCTTTTCATAGGTAGACGACTGCGCACGAGACTCGACGCAGTCAAGCCTTCTGTCGGGGGAAGAGTGGCTCAGCAACAGCTCTCCGATATGGTGCGACGCAAGGCACGTGAGCGACTTTTCAACATCAATGATGAGGTCCTCGTGAGGAATTACAGAGGTCCTGAGAAATGGGTCCCTGGCACTATCATTCAGCAGTCTGGCCCCGTTTCATACAAGGTTCGCGTTAGAACGAATCATGGGGTGCTCATTTGGCGTCGTCATCAAGACCAGCTACTGCTCAGCATCGACAGCTCAAAGCAGAGCATCACGGAAGATTTTATTCCAGATTTCAGGGATCCTGAGAGCGCCAACGAGCCATTTCCAGCTGCGGCCCCTGCGGCAACGACCGACCCTCCAGGGGAGCGACGCTATCCACAGAGGGACCGGCGACCTCCTGACAGATATCAGCCATAGCATTAGTTGCATTGTATAATGTGGCAAAAGGACTTTGTGCTCATTAGGAGGAAGGAGATGTTGTGTGCGCGCGAAACCAAGCACGCGTGTTATCGCGTGCTGTCTGCGCATGCTCTCTGCCCGGCTATCTCTTATCGGGTAGCCCGTGCTGGTTTTAAAAGACCGCTCGCACGGGCCCACCGCGCGCAGTATGTAACCTGTTGGCTGCCTGCCAAGTAACAGGAATAAACGTTCTTTCGACGCTACGTCTACGCCGCCCAGTTCTTGGATGCCAGACATGACACCCGTGACCATGGCTAAATCACCTGGTTGGCAAGAGCGAGCAGGACTTTTAGAACAACAGAAAACTGAGCTAGCTCATAAGGATTCATAATGCCGGCGTTCATGTTGTCCACTTCTCTCCTCTTGTGTCCGTGTCTGCATGCCTTACCCCTTCTTTGCATTATGAGCAGAACTTTGCTGAGAAGACATATTAAAATATGCTTGGTGGTTCAGTATTGCTAACTGAGCTTGGGAGGTGAGCCTGGCGCAGGGTCTCGCTCGACTCCACTTTTGCAGGGCGTTCTTGCAAGGACATGTCGAAGCCAAGAAGGTGTTCTTGCAGTAACCTTGGCGTCCTCTCATAAAGAAGCGGAAATGGCATGGCGCGAGTGACTTCGTGTTGGGACATGTTTAGAGCAAAAACCACAGCACCGACGTAGTCATCTCAGTCATCGTGTGTGTGGGACAGATGTAGGAAGAAATTATGTTGTTTATGGTGCGGTTGGTGCACTCGACCTGTCCATTTGTTTATGGATATTGAGGGGACACTGTAGCGTGTCGTATTCCATGTTTACAAAAGAAAGTTTTGAAGACACGCAACATAAATGCCGTGCCACGGTCGGAAATCAACTTCGGTGTGCCTTGCAGAATATGAGGCACTGCAGAATCAGGAAGAGCTCGAATTTCTACCCACTTAATCAGGTAATCCATGGCCACAATGAGAAATTTGTTGCCATGCTTGCGGTGAGAAAATGGGCCCATGTGATCAATGCCCACAATACTGAATGGTTCATTACGAGGGGTGATTGGTTGTAAGGGCACAGGTTGTGGGTTTGTGACGACCTTACAAGCTTTACAAATGTTGCAGGATGACATGCACAGGTAGGCACTGGCGCACCCATGCCAGACCACCAAAATCTTCTCTTAATGTGAGTCAGAGTCTTCTGCTGACCCAGTGGCCAGCAGAGGGGGCGTCGTGGCACATGAAAAGTATGGATGGTCACATTGCCACAGGCACCACAGGTAGGTACAATTCACTTCCTGTACATCGATGATAAAGGATGCTATTCAGAACTGTACAAGCTGATGAAAGTCTCTCGAGGTGGCGCTTAGATGTACTGGTATCACCAGAGAGGCCCTTGGGCAATGACACAAGTTTCAGTATCCTTTGATTGCGCAGCTTGGAGACTGAGTACTGCAAATGCTGGCGCAGAGTAGTTAGTAATGACAGGGTTGCATGAAAGGTAGTTGGTGTCTTGGTGACAAGAACCACTACGATGAACAACTGTGAAACTGTAGTCAAGAAGTTTGAGGAACCACTGGGCAAGTTTTGCATTTAGGTCTTTTTTTGTTTGGAGCCAGCACAGTGCAACGTTGTCAGTAACAACAGTAAAATGCTCACCATAGATATAAGGCCACACTTCTCAATGGCCCAGACTACCGTGAGGCACTCAAGTTCTGAAGCATGGTACCGACTCTCTGGTTCACCGAGGCAGCAAGTGGCATAGGAAATGGGCTTCTCATTCCCTTCAGAGTCAGACTGTAGAAGAACTGCCCCAAGGCCAAGACCACTGGCATCAGTGTGGATGATGCTAGGGGTGTCCTCTTGATAGTGTGCAAGTGTCGGTGGAGTCATCAGGGCCGCCTTAATGTTCTGGAAGGCTGATTCTTGGTTGGGGCCCCAATGCCACTCCCTATTTTTCTTCAGAAGTTCGTTGAGGGGTGCAGCGCGAGCGGCGAAGCCAGGGACAAAATGGCAAAAGTAGGAAGTGAAGGTCAAACTTATATGGCCGTTGTAATGCTTGCTAAAGCTTGTAGTTTTCAAGGGTCAGGGCTAATGCGTGGGCACTCGCAACATGAAACAAGTAGGTAACTTCTCAATAGCCAAAAAAACACTTTGAAGGCTTTATGCAGAGTCCAACATCACCTAAAGCGCGCAAGACAAGCTCCAAACACCGTTGGTGTTTGGAAAATGAGGAAGCATAAATGATGATGTCACCCAAATATACTAATGCCATCGACCACTTCAAGTGTCCAAGGACCCGGTCCATTAGTTTTTGGAACACTGCAGGTGCGTTAGAGAAACTAAAACAATGGTGGTTAAAATGATACAGGCCATCCAGTGTGATAAAAGCAGTCTTCTCCGCATCATTCTTGTCAAGCCCGACCTGCCAGTAGCCGAAGAGAAGGTTGAGTGCAGTGAAAAATCTGGCCCCGTGAAGCCAATCTAAGGTGTCGTTGAGGCAGTGAAGAAGGTATATATGCGGCTCTGTAATGCTTGTTTAGGCAGTGATAGTCCACGCAAAATTGCCTAGTGCCATCCTTCTTTCGCACAACTAATGGGGATGACCAAGGAATGAATGAGAGACATACGATGCCATGCTGTAACATATTTTCCACTTGAGTTGTAATTTCAGCACATTCAGAAGCAGAAACGTAACAAGGGTTGTGTCGAACGGGTGCATGGGAGCCAGTGTTGATTTTGTGATGAACAAGAGTAGTACAGCCAAGTTAGCTCGATGATAACGCCAAGCACCTTTGAAATTTCCCCAGCAATGCTTGGATGTTGGACTTCTCGAATGACGTTAGGTTTGGGCCAAAATGAAACGCATTCCAGTCGACGGAGTCATCGCCACTCTCTGGAGAAGTACAGTGTTGCACTGTTGCGAGGATGGAGCAGGGCTTAAGGGCCAGATGCTAACACAGTTCCAGAGTGTAAGTGCAGCTGTCTGTCTGATAGGTTGAACACCAGGAGAGCAAGTGCAGAAGAGGAGCGCAGTAAAGAGAGTGGGATGGCAAATTCATTGCCCGGTCACAAGCAGGTAGTGCAGTCAACAAAGACATCTGCATCTAAGCATGAGTCCATGTCACAACGAACATGTACCCATGCAGAAGAAAACAAGGGTATAGTTACCATAGATGTTGCCAGCACAGGAAAATAAAGTGGTGGTGGTGGGCAAACATGTTCATGTTTGTGGGCCTTCAATAGAAGCACAGTCATTAGCACACATATCCATGTTGAGAGGGCGCATACTCTCACATGAAAATAAGAGAAATGCTTACACAACGACAAAGTGCCAGAAAGGAGCAAGCTCCTGTGGCTACGTGGCTGGCCAACTTAAAAATAGAGCACACGAACGAGGACAACATATTATTCGCGACTGTGATGGCTGCCAGGTCAGGTGCCGGATCATGAGGGTGCAATCCTATTATGCACCCAACGTAGTTAAAGACCATGCGTACGCCCAGTGTTGAGCGCTAGTTGCAGCCTAAAATTAAGGGTACGTAGACTTTTCTTTTTCTTTTTTTTAATATGGGGTTTTACGTGCCAAAACCACGATCCGATTATGAGGCACGCCGTAGTGGAGGACTCCGGAAATTTGAACCACCTGGGGTTCTTTAACGTACCCCTAAATCTAAGTACACAGGTGTTTTTGCATTCCGCCCCCATCGGTATGAAGCCGCCATGGCCGGGATTCGATCCCGCGACCTCATGCTTAGCAGCCCAACACCATAGCCACTAAACAACCACGGCGGGTTGTGCAGAGGTTTTGCACCACAATGAATGGGACACTTACACCTTTTCCGAAAGCAGTCGCAGTTATCGAGATTTCTCCAAGGGGTGGTAGATGAGTTCTATAACCTAGGAGGAGGCCGGCCGGTGCGACCATAGCCATCTTCAGATGGCGCTGAATGGAAAACAAATTTGGCATTATAAAATTAAAAGCTGCACCTTGTCCACTAGGGCTTCAACGTTTTCCGGTGGCTCACCTAGCTGGACTTGCAACGTGGGCATACCTGTAAACGGGCCCAGTGATAGGAGGGACTTGACGACTTACACAGGGTGCTGCTCCTCAGTGGCCCACAGTGAAGTTTTCTGATGAAGGAGTATGAGAGACACAGTCTCGAGTGTAATGGCCGATCTCGTTGCATTGATAGCAGTGCATGGTTGGAGAGCGCAAATGGTATATGTCGGAGCGATTGGCTTGGCCTGCTGATGCTTGTTGACTTGGAAAAGGGTGGGGGTGGGGCACTGCTGTGGAGCATTCCCCTATGTGAGCCTCCAAGACAAGAGCTAAGGCAGCATGAACTGTAGACGGGCGGGCAAGGCGGATGAAGTGTTGAACATTGAGGTCAGTAATGGCTTCGATGAAGGCTTTGGTAGCAATGAAGTTGGCAGTGGAGTTCGGACAACCAGCCAGGGCCTTCCATGACAGGCGCTCGAGATGAGCAGCGAGTTCTTGCAGGCTGTAGTGGCCCTGCTGCACATGCCATAATTTTGTAAGATTTAAGTGCTGAAGATGGGCATTACCATAGTAGGACTTGAGTGCCGAGATGAGACTTGCGTAGTTGGAATGGTTGGATGCCAGCAGGAACTCCAGAAGTTCAGAGGCAGCAGGACGAAGAGCTGAGCCACAAGGATTTGAGTTTTGTGGTGAGATGACCAGTAGTGGAGAGCAACGACATACTCGAACTACATACAAACAGCGGACCATGACATGGTACCACCAAAAGTAGGTGGACTAGGGAAGGGTCCCTGACATTGCTGTGTGATGGAATTCGGAAAGGGAGATTGAGGTGCCGAGACAGGTGAAGCTTGATCAGTGGAAGCAGGCAACATGAGGCTTGAAACACGTGTGGTGAGGTCAGCGAAGCGACACTACACAGAAGACATACGCTGGACTAAACAGTTCTCAACGGAGAGCAGTTGCTGGTCACGGCGTGCTTCAAAAGTGGCCAGGAAAGCCGCTAAGTCAGGTGTAGGCTGACAGCGAGTGGTGGTGTCGCTCATGGAAAGTGCTTAGTCCAGTTGAGTGCCCGATAACGGTGCCCGCATAAATTGAGGCACCGATGCGAGCGAGGGCATCGTACTGGGAGACGTCTTGCTGCGGGTTAGCATGACTGCTGCTGCCAAAATGTAATGGGAGTCCTGAGGCCTTGAACAGGTTCGAAGCAGTACACGACACACCCAAATCTCAGCCATTCCAAAAACCAACTATTTCCCTGACCCACTGCTCCTCTATCCTTCTGCTTGCCCTTCTCTTCCCGTTTGTTTACTTGCGGCGTTCTGCGCCGGACCACTGTCAGTTGCACTTCATTCCTAGAGTCGGGACACGTGTCAGGTGAGCTCCTGAGCAACATTTTGAAATGTGGTGAATGCAGTTTTAAATCATGGATCCGGGACCTCAAAGAGGTGTGACATAATGCCCTAATGCATTTCTCGCATTTGCCACTAAATCACAAATGATCTTTTTTTTATTGGTTGTTCTGCATTAGACCAACAGCCTCCTTTGCTCACATCTGCTGGTAGGCTTAGTACTGTGCAATTTTTAATATCGGATCTTCCTTGGTTCATGCAAAACAAATAAATATACACCACCTTCAGTAATGTCCAGCTAAACAACACTGAGCAATCTCTAGCTGTGCCAGCTGTTGGAATGTGGGCAATGACATAGCACCCTTCTGTTATCTGTTAGTGCATTGCATTTGATTTCTATTTTAAAAAACGCCATGGCAGTCTGCACAGTGTTCCACATTTTTAATTTGGTGTTGCCATAGATGATGACACATTTTAATCTATTCCAGGAAAACTGGGCGATTGCCATCACTAAGCTTAACACTGGACAAAGTTGGCACCAAGGGCCATTGTCTACATTTGGCAAAAATGAGATGACTGAATAGTCTGCAGAGGTACCTGTGCCTGCTTCCAATGGAAATGCATGTCTGTACTGGAAGTGCAAAGTAAAAAAGTACAAGTACAAAAAATCCACCAACAATTACGATACTCCCTAATGTAAAATTTGAGCGCAGCTCTAAACGTGTTTTCGTTTCGCAATATATTGGAAGGCGCGAACAATCTGTCTGATGCGGCACAGTCTAAACGAAATGAAGTGTGACACGACTGATTCGCTAATTGGGAGATCGTGAGAGGCAGCGTGTGGGTGACGTGTGGCCATGATTCCCAGTAGCCACCGCAGACAGACCTCCACTAATGCAGCACTTTGGTGAACAGACGATGGGTAGAGTGCCTGAATGCGCGCACCCCCCGCGAAGGGAGCAAAGGCAAGCGAGCGCATTGAGGCACCCTAATGACTACTCTGGCGCCATCTAATAGTCATCGTTGCCATAGTCCGTGCCACACAGCACTATGCTTTTCTTCTCATGCTTTCGCCATACCCTCCTCCTCCGCTTTCCGCCTCATGGGTTCCGCGTTCACTCTCATCTTTCACTGTGCTTGTTCGCTCGGTTACAAGGTATGACGCCAACGCTCACAGCAGGAACTGTCGCCTAAGAGCTGCGTTCTAGAAAATCTCTAACTGTTGTCATGAAATGACAATCGCAAAACATTGTATAAGCTCTTAATACTGCCCTTCATAATAACGTAAATTAGGAATGCTCCAAAGCCAACAACTTCATGACATCACTTTCTGCCAAGGCAAAAGATTAACAACTTAAAGATGATAGATGTAGAAAGTAGAACTTACGGGATTGAAGTCGATAGGAAAATAGCATGCACACACTTCAAACAGCGATTCTTCTAGTTCTCCTGGAAAAGAAAGCATTCACAATTTCAAACACAGCTACAGTTGGTTTGTTTTAAAACCTACTTCCAAGTTTCATGCTTTCAAGTAAACTTTTGATAATACGAGGGAGCAAATGCGCAACATAGAAAAGCAAGAGTTGCCAAACTGTACTGCTGGCTTCAAGAAAGGAATGAAGCAGCTACAGTCATTAAAGTGCAAACACTGGCTGGAATAAAACATGCTATTTATAGCTAACACTACAGTCATTCAATAGTGTCACAAAAAGAATTTATAAATGAACAAGAAAGTCAGTTCAGTACCGACATAGAGTTTTCATAGTACCAAGAATTGTGAAAGCAGCACAAAAGTGAGGACAACACCAGCAGAAGGCTACGTTTAGTGTATGCACAAAGATACACAGATAATTCCACCTAATGCTTCACAGGCACAGTGATACTGGCCACTACACAGTTAATGAAAAAACATAAAAATGAAAACGCAGCACTGGCTGCATGAACTTGAGCAGAATAAAGGGGCAATGACATGGTCATCAAACTGTTCTCAGTTTATCATTACAAAAAGAATAAAGGGGCCATTATGGTTATATGAACAACTAAACTGGGCTTTTACCACTCCATTCTAACCCTAAATTTCAATTTAACGTCATTGCCTCTAAGCCTGTCCCACCAACAAACCATGCCATTTTGGAATGGTTTGTTGGGAGAGTCCAGCATGGGCACACTGTGCTGGACTCTCCCGAGGTGCCTGAATGTGTACCTCCGCTCAAAGGGAATGCATTGGGCACCCTACTCTCCTTGCTCACATGCTCTGGTATCCATTTCCATTGCATTGTGCCCGCAATTCTTTCACTTGCACAATAACAACAGCACAATAACAACAGCACAAACAAGGGAATGCCTTCAGAAACTACCTCTAGTCTATCACCGAGTTGCACACGTGAAAACAAATCCACACGTATACAGTGCATATTGGCCACCCAGAATTCACTTTATTTTGTCACCCATAAGTGTTGCCAGACTGATGTACAATTCAGTTGCAGCACTAAAAAATTTAGAATACAAGTTTTCTGCCACACCTAATGTGCTTACGTTATGATGGCTTGCTGTGGAACCTGTATGGTTTAACATCCAATGCATAATTCAAGCTAAAAATTTGGTGTTTCCTTAAACAACAAAGAGTCACCTAAGAAGAGCAAGTGCTATGACATACAGCAGGCTCAAGTAAGCCACTCTTCTAACAAACTATCTGACTGCTGAACCTCTTTGATGATGCTTGGGAAAACCAGATGAGTTCAGCCTGCAACATCCTACGTTGCTCTCGACCACACCACTGCCCACTGCTTGCCTCCCTCATACATCTTCCTAGGCCTCCAAGGGGCCCCTCATTCTCGCTTAAACACATGATGATGAGAGACCATCCATTCCCATCTGTCTGTCAGCCTGTGTCTGTTTGTTAATACAGTTGAACCTCAATTTAATCAACATGGGTATAACAAATTATTGGATATAACAAAGTAAATCTAAAATGTCTCTCACTGAAATCAATGTGCAACAAATGTATGCTTACAACAAATGTCAAATACAACAAAGGTGTTTTTTCAAGTTGGATGTGACTTCATTATAACAAGGTTCAATAAGAAGTGTGCACTCTCATATCGCTGCCTTCCTCTGGCTGGGGTACCTTGTATAGTATTTCCATACACTTACATATAATGATTAGTTGTCAATTAGTACTGGTGCTACAGTAAGTGATGCTTAGTTGCCTGCCAGTACCACTGCTGCAGTTCTTTTCCACACAGTAAGACAGATGGGACTGCTGGCTCAAGCATCCAGCAATGCATTCGCTTCCCTGTCTAAAAGACATGCTGGCCTTCAGAGGCATAGTCTTCATTTAGCTTGATTTCTCTGCCTCACTTTATCACAGCTTTATAACTTTGCATCCACTTCACTTCCTCTGCCCTTCTACTCACAGTTTGCATTTAACAGTGTGCAAGCTATCAATAACTACAGAAAACAAAATAACAGAATGATAGCAACACAGACTCAAGCACAGACCTAGTGTACACACTTCTGATGCCATCAGCTATGAAACAAAAAAGTTGCCGTCAAACCGGCTAGCTAGCATGAGTGTCGTTGCTGGCAGTACTTGATACACTTGTTGCTGGTCTACTAGCATTTTCTTCAGCGATAACACCCGGAACACTTAATTTTTGTTGGAATGCAAATGGCTGGTGAATTATTGTGCCACACATTTAACAGCCAATGTGTTCAATCTCAATTATCAATATAAAGTTGAACCTCACTATAACAAAGCCACATCCAAATCGAAAACACCTTAATTATAACTAATATTTATTACAAGCTGATATTGGCAAAGAAATTTTGTTATTTGCTTCATTATACGAGGGTTGAAACAGAAATAAGGTTCCCAAAGAGCTCCAGCCACATGGGAAGGTGCGAGGCGAAATCCGGCAACACTGCTGCGCGCGGCTGTCCCCCTACTCTCGATTCCCCCCCCGGCCGCGCTTCACTGCGCTGCTCATTCTTGGCTCAGCAGCCGTCTGATATGGAGGTTCCCATTGTTGATCCCGCCAAGTGGGAGATTTGTTCCGCAATTCGCTTTTTGCACGCCAAAGGGACTCCACCCGTGGATATTCATTGTCAGTTGACAGAGGTGTATGGCGACAAATGTATGTCCGTTCAACACATTCGAAAGTGGTGCAGGGAGTTTAATGCTGGTCGGAAGGAAGTACATGATGAAGAACGGAGTGGAAGACCGTCAGTTTCAGAGACGGTTATCGATATGGTCCAACGCGAAGTGCTTCGAAACAGGAGGATCACCGCCCGTGAACGTGTTGCTCAGATTCCTGAGAGTTCTTACGGTACTGTGGAAAGAGCTTTGACTGAAAAATCAGGGTGTCACAAGTGTTGTGCTCGATGGGTACCAAGTGGCTATTGACATCAGACCACAAGGAGAAATGCCTTGACTGTGCTCACCAGTTTCTTCAAAAGTGTCAAGAAGATAAGGAAGGATTGTTGGACTCCATTGTTATGGGAGACAAAATGTGGGTGTTCCATTTCACTCCCGAAATGAAACAAAAATCCTAACAGTGGCATCACCCAGAGTCACCAGTTGCAAAGAAGTACAAACTCCTCCTGCTGGCGCTAAAGTCATGGCCAGTGTTTTTTGGAATCGTAAGGAGATACTGCTGATCGATTTCATGGAACGTGGGACAACAATCAACTCAGACAGTTATTGTGCAACACTAAGAAAACAGGCAAGTTATCCAGAACCGCCAGGAAGGATCACTGGCAGCCAGTGTAACGCTGCTTCACGACAACGCCCGACCTCACGTCCCGTCAAACCCAGGAACTTTTGACAAACTTTGGGTGGACTATCATGCCCCACCGACCGTACAGTCCAGATCTCGTGCTTAGTGATTATCACTTGTTCCCCAAGTTAAAGGAACATTTGAGTGGCCAACGCTTCTGGAGCGACGAGGACGTCAAAGAAGAGGTGAAACGTTTCCTCAATGGGTTGGCAGCGGAGTTCTATGACATTGGGATGGAAGACCGTCTACAAAAATGTGTAGAAAAAGATGGCCATTATGAATAAAAACAGAGCAAAGTTTCATCTTTTCAATGATGTAACAACTGGTATTGTTACACCATTTTTTTTTCATTCTGGAATGAAAAAATAAAATGGTATTTTTGTAAAGGTTAGCCACCATCTTTAGCGAGTTTCATTCATGCATTGCTTACACTTGTGGCTCAACCACGCCACCTCATTTGAGAGTGCACACAGGCTTGCTATCATTTTAGAAATGCCAACATTGTAAATTCACTGGGCTTGTTATAATTTTAGTAGTGCCAACACCATTATTGCTGTTTTCAACCCAATTCGTTCGGAGGCAAGCATGTCAATACAGTCGAACCCGGATATATCGAATTCAACAGGGATCGAAAAATAGTTCGATATAGCGAAAATTCAATATACAGATATAGGCCAAAAAAGCACTCACGATCATGAAAAATTGTGGCTTACCGATTGGAACAGCCGCGAATCACATAGCATGTGCACACAATATGAAAGCGCTTTATTTCACGGAAAAAAAATCACTAATTTTGGGCTGCTTTTTCGTCTGGGAAATGAAGTTTAAAACACTAGTCTCAATCTTCTCGAGATTGTCCAGGTGCGAGAGCCCAGTGCCTTCCATTTCGCTGCAACAGCGCCGAATCAGGCTGAATGCTGACGCCAGTTCAGTGGCTGTGCATGGACGCGTTTCTTCGAAAACACAGTAGCCCTCGTCGTCGCTGGAATCGCCGTCTTGAACGCCAGCTATTCCGGCCACAATGTCCTCATCAGCGAGGTCGGCTACCGCTTGAACTTCGTTGTCAGCGTTAATGAAGTCATCAACAGTAACTTCAGACGGGATGGCGCAGGGAAAATTGGACAAGTCGCGGAACGCGTCCTCCAAGCACTCATCGTCATCTAAAACTTCCGGACATTCATCTCCGGCCACTTCAAGGCCTGCCTTGCAAAAACAGTTGGCTACTGTGGCCTGCTTCACGTCGCCCCAAGCGACGGTGATCATCTGGATCGCGCCGAGCTGGTCAATCTTGAGATCGGTTCCCATGCGGAGGTTTATAAGGAGCCGTTGAATAAGTCACTTCCGATAGCCTACCTTGAATGCCTTTATGATACCCTTGTCGAGGGGCTGCAGTCTCGCTGTGGTGTTTGGCGGGAGAAACTTCAATTCGATGTGCTGCAGCTTGCAAGTCGTTTGATGGGCCGAACAATTGTCTACCAGAAGGCAAACTCGGCAGCCCGACTTGCCCAACTCAGTGTCCCAAGCCTGCAGCCATTCAACAAAAAGTTGACGTGTCATCCAGGCCTTCCTATTACAGCCGTAGCGGACGGGAAGCTGTTTACAGTTCTTGAAGCAGCACGGTGACTTGCTCTTCCCGATCACGAATGGCCGTAGCTTGCACGGGCCGTCCATGTTGGCTGCAAGCAGCACCGACACACGCACTTTGTTCATTTTACCGCCGTGGCATAAGGTTCCACGAAGAGCGAGTGTCTTATTCGGCAACATTTGCCAAAAGAGACCAGTTTTGTCTGCATTGAAGATTTCTGCAGGCGAAAACTTCTCAGTGATCTTCAGCCACTCCTCAGAAAGCCACTGCTGCATCTCCTGGCTGCTGACAGCCCCACTTTCGCCTGAAATGGCCTTTCCTACAATGCTGTGGCGGTTTTTAAACTGTTGCAGCCATCCAGTGCCACTGCAAAAGTTCTCTTCGCCAAGAGCCGTAGCAAACCATTTGGCCTTTTCGATTAACATCAGGCCATCCATGGGAATATTTTTCGCTCGGATTTCAAGAAACCACATATAGAGTGCCTTCTCTACTTTGTCAAAAGCAGCAGGGCGCACATGACACGCTCCCGAGCGACTTTCCTCACCTGCTTTAAGCTTGATGTCCTGCATGTTTTTTAACAACGTACTTAAAGTACTCCTCGGAATGCCGAATGCGTCTGCCACGGAGGACTTCTTTTCTCCATTCTCGACATGCCGGATTACTTCAAGCTTTCTTGCAAAGTCCAGATTCTTCCTCTTTTTTATGTCTGCGGATGACCGCAATCACACACGCTACACACGGCACGTTGAAACAGAGGTACGCACAACAGAATGCGCGATGCGCAAATGGAGCAGTCCGAGCGAAGCCTGTTCGAGCGGCAGTCAACGGGGCTGCGAAGGAACGACAAAGGGAAAAGAAAGAAGAGAGCGGGGAAAAAGATCGGCGGAATATGCCGTCGAAGGCGCTGTGTTCGTTTTTTGAGCCCTCTCTGGCTCTCTTGTCTCCCCTGGCCCACGAGCGACCGTGCCGACCCCTCACTCTCTCTCTCTCCCTTTTCCCAGAAAGCTTGGCTTGGAAACGTCGCCGCGTCTCCATGCTGCGCACTCTCTTCGCTGAGCTCCAATGCCCTTGCCCAATGCACACACCGGCGGTAGAGGAGGAGCGAGAGAGCTCGTGCCGGTGGGGCGCAAGAACGGGGGAAAGGCTCTGCGTCTCCGTCGCTAGGCGACGGCCGCGCATGTGCAGAGGAGGAGCCTGCTGACTGACTCTGCGGAAATGTTTTCCCCTGATGACCGGACACGAATGTCTTTGGGAAAAGTGCCCCTTCCAGGGGCGCGGCGCGGCGCAGCGTTCGATATATCGAATGTCCGACGAAAATGGAATTCGATATACTACGCAATTGTCCTATACTTTTACATAGTATTTTCAAGGGGGTAATCTGTGTGTTCGATATAGCCAATAATTCGAAATATGCGGGTTCGACTGTAATACCTTCACGAATATTTGAAAATCGTGGCAGCCGCATTTCAACGAGGGCAAAATGCAAGAATACTTGTGTACTTAGACTTAAGGTGCACATTAAAGAGCCCCAAGCAGTTACAATTATCCTGAAGCTCCCCACTATGGCATTTCTTATAACCCTCTGTATAGTTTCAGGATGTTAAACCTGAAAATGTAATTGAATTTTTAGCATTCGAAATTTCTGACCATCAAATAAATTTCTTGTAGTGGGAGACCTATATAATTACTGAAATTAAGAAGCACTTCCTAGCTAAATGGGTGCTTTTGATCACACTGGTATCACACTGAAGTAGGTGTGATATAAATGATGTTAACTGAAGTAGGTGTGATATAAATGATGTTTGGCTTTTGTGACACATTGCTTTTGAGGTATGCTTCCATAATGCGTTTATCAACTTGTGGAAAAAAGCACCGCACATGTAACCACTTCTTTTTTTTTCAGTCTTTTCCGTGCAGCTCAAGAGCAGTGCCCAGCTTTTCTACAAAATAATTTTATGCTGTTTTCTTGTAATTATTCTTAGGCTATGCAAAAGAATGTAAACCAGTTGGCACCAGTTTGAACCATTTTTTTGCTCTGGAGTTGAATCAGAAATTAACCATTTTTCTCAGAGCTGGAATGAAAACCGGGATGAAACATGTTTAAGTTTCCCACTCCACTGGGCATGGTGCCACTGGTTCAATTCCCAGCTACTACCACCCCATTTTGACGTATGCGGAAATTCAAAAACACCAACATGCCAAAACGGTGCATGCCACATGTTGAAAATTGGTCTGGAGCGTCCCATGGAGTCCAGGGATAGATTTAAAACGCAAAACCCAATAAGTTAATATTTTAGTCAACCTCTGCTGCCATTTTCTGTTACTGTATAGTCACAAAAAGAGACTAAGAAGTTTTGGCAATGATATGGCGCAATACACAGCCACTCAAAGCTAGAGTATGCTGCTTATTGTGCAGATAACGACTGAGTCCAACAAAGCACAGACTGCCAGGTGAAGCAGAGGACAACAGTTGTGACAAGTGAGAAGCATGCATGAGTCATAAGAAGACCGCATGCACATCCTGTACCAAAAAAAAATTACAATAATAAAAGCAAGCCAGCCTTTCTTGGCAATGAACATTCGTGTATGTGTGCAGTCAGGATCATTCTGGGTCCAGGGTGCACAAACACTTGTTTGGTGCACAGAGATGACCCTTCACAATAACATGTCAAGCCAGCTTGTTAAACCAAGACAGCACTCACCATCTATCTTACTCTAACATGTTTCATTTTAAGTATGTAGCAGCAGTTATAAGCAGCATGTTATGAACATGCTGCTCAGAAGCTTACCAAGCTTTCCATTCTACATCATAGCACTAAAGCACTGCAAAACAAAGACGCACCTAAAATAAAGTTGTTGCAAATCATAGGGATTATGGCAAAAACTTGCAAGAGACACCGTGGGTCCCGTTCGCCTTCAATTGCTTGAATGCAACCATGCACAAACTTGCTACCCATGTTATGCAGAGCTGAAAAAGAAAAGAAAGCAGAGAACATGCATATCCCTTGCATTGTCCAATTTGCATGGACACTACATGCTGCACTGGTACCCTCCGCCCGAGTGCACAGGACCTGAGCCGCTATAACGTCAAGCTATTCCAAACTTTTCAATTCCAATTTTGCAATCAGCCCTCGGCGATTGGTCAAAAACTTTTTTGAACTCCTCCACCCCGCCCGTCTGTCACGCAATGTCACGAAAACCGCGATAGCTCTCCATCTGATATGACACATACACACTGAAGATTGGACCGAACAAAAGAAAAATGGTTATTTCTCATTCGACACCTTTCTGCCATCAGCCCTCGGCTATTGTTCAAATGCTTTCGGGTTGCACCCACTTCACCTGCCTGTCACACGACGTCACAAAACCGCAAAAACTCACCGCGTCAAAGTAACTTGTACGTGTTAAAGATGCATTAATATGCAGAACAAAACTGCTTTTTTTTTTCTGAATAGCTGCAGGGTGCCCCGTTTCGAAAAGAAAAAAAGATAGCTGCCGCCAATCGCTCAGGCACTGGCTATTCACACCGGCCGGACAGCATGGCTATATTTGTGTACAATAAAACTTTTTGCGTGGCCGTGTAATGTTTTCGAGCACGTTCAGCACGTTTACGACGTCATTATTTGCTGAGGATCCATTTTAGCGGCATTCTTAACCTTCCGTTGCATGCCGCTGGAATTTTCGACCAGCCACCTCAAGCTAAGCAAGGGAAAGCGGACCAATCAAACGCTGGCACTACCACCTTCATCCAGTTACCAATTTTCAGTGCACTGGCTCGGCCCTGTCAAAATCCCTCTGCACTTGAGCAAGCCCCTAGCCTCTTGTCAGCCATTTAGATAAGACAAGCCAACCAGTGTAGGCAATGTAATTCGTTTTTAAAGCAAATAAAAGTGACCTCCTATAAACAAGGAGAGCGTTTGATTGGTCTGTTCAGACAACCCTGTGGGTGCTTTTATGTTTGTCCCTAATCGTTTTACATGCCGTTATTAGATGATCATGAATAACCAACTAGCCCAAATTTCCACTCTATCATTTTGTATGAAGTGCTTTTATTAATTTATAAACATGGCACATCTGAAGCAGGCCATACATGCTGTTGCGTCTGTCAAACATCTTCCAATTTCTCTTCAGTTGCATAGGTCTGCATTCCTACAGCGGTGGTGAAAATTTGTGTCTTTACTACTACTATAACTTGTACAAGTGCTACCAATTGCATAACATTTTGATATAGCTTTCCCAAGTAGTAGTGCTTGTTTTCGAGCCATACAGAACTGAACACTCCTTATTACTTAGACAAACAGAAATGTCAACAGCAAGAGGAGAGAGAGCCAAGTATCCTAGCCACAGCAAGAGAAGGCTTTTACTAGCCTACCCACCTGATGTATAATTAAGCAGCATATAAGCTAGCATCCTGTAGACGAGGTAGCGTTCAGCCTGGAGAAGCCCAGGCATTTGTACATCATAGAGGATGGCCTGAAGTAACTTCTCAATTTCGGTATCATCCACCTCGTCTTGGTTAACCTGTAAAAAACATAAGGTTAAACCCTCTTCAAAAGGAAACAGTCATAACATATGTGTTCTATACAGCAGCAACTCATCTTTTGATCACTTACAAATACAAATCTATAGGAATGCATGTAGCTTTTTGATATTAAGTTGAAACATACAACTAAAGCTACATGCACAATTCTTTTTTCTGCATTAGGCACACTGCTTTTTGGACAACAATTATTGCTGCTGTGCATCGATTTGATGCAAACAGCAATTTAGTGCAGATAACCATTATCGGACTCAAAGTTATTTGTGCAAGCATAACAACTTGCACAAATGCACCATGGAGGGGCATAGAAAGCCTTCTAAAAGTACTTTCTCACAGCAATCTAGCAATAATTTTTTTTTATTTTTGCTTGCATCGTCATCTCCGATTAATTTCTTATTCTAACATTATCCTTCTCATTCCATTCTTCCAATAGAGCATATTGCACCTTTCACCTGAAACAATCTACATTCTTCAAGCCCATGTGCTTCAATCTCATATGACATGTCAAATCCTTCCATGTTTTTCTTGAAGTATATGCACACCAATGGCAGTATGCACAAATGCCTCACTGTATATCTAAAGCTGATCCAGGCACTTTATATATACCAAGGTTTCCAGTGAGAAAACACACTAGTAGGACCTGGTGGATTTCCTTACAACCCCAACAGCTCTGCTCTACTGAGCAGCATATTTGCCACAAAAAAGATACACAATAAAGAAAACGGGTTGATGATGGCATAGGCAGCCATCGCCTATGTGTCTTCCTTTTTGTGTTCGTCTTTTCAGCTACTCATGTGTCTATCACCCAATACCAACAAGGCCAAGAAGCAATTCCTATGAAGCTCTACTCTAGACACATTCACTAGTGACAGCACCATGCCCATCATAAGCCATGCTCAAATATTCTGTTCAGTCAATAGTTCATTAGAGGCTTAATTTTGAATACAAAGGAAGTTATTCAACATCAAGTTTAACTTGGCCCATTAAACACATTTTTCTGAATAGACATTGGAATGCTGAAACAGTTTTCTCTTCATTTTCACTTGTGCGGCTGTAGGGTAGTGGTTACAATGCCTCACTGTAAACCCCACTATTACTAGTTTTAGCTACCACCAAGCATACTCAGGGTGTCTACCAAGTTGACATTTTCAAATTCCCTGAGTTTTCCAGGTTTTCCCTGAGTGCCTTTGCAAAATTCCCTGAGTGACGCGGAACTATGTTTTATGTCGAGACGGGCTGAAACCATATCGCCCAATGCTGTCGCTTTCTAGTAAGCATATGAAAAAAATTTTTTTAAAAACCAACTTAGTCGAATTTGAATACTAAGCAGTAGTGTTTATGTTATTCAAAAAGAGAATAGAAGGGAGGTATTAGCAAAATGCACAGCAAATAAAGTCTTCGAATAAAAATGCAAATCAAGTTGGACATTCTCAAATACGAATAAAAAGGAGATGCATATGGAAGCAAATATTTTCGAATATGAGCTATTTCTATCAACTGATAGCAAGCTCACTGGTATGAGGCACGAACGTTGTCACAATTGAGATTCCCTCTCAACAGCTCGTAAGTCAACCTCAACTGTCCTGACATACTCTCAGCCCGCGCACGACGCCTCAGTGTTTTGTTTCACTGCGTTAAAGAGTTTATTTTGGTTTGGATGAGGGACACCTGCATCTCGGCATCAGCCAACACTTTGCTTTGTTGAGCTCAAGCTTCTTCAAAACAGCAGCAGCGCTTCCTTTCCCGTTCATTCCTCAATGTGTAGGTCCTTTCTGTTCTTGTCCTCCTTCCACCATTCGTTCGCCCCACGGACCATTCGAAGCACCTTCTTGGTCAGGTGCACAGTCCACGTCCAATTTTTCGAACTCCCTAGGGGCCGCGAAAACGTCCGAAAAATCGGCCAGTTGGAAAAAATAAATGCATGTCATTTACTGCCGTTAAGGGCTCAAATGCAACAGGCACATTCTAAAATGCTCTGAAGGCCTGTCGGTACACATATTAGACATATCGGTGCTCGTACTGTGACAGGAAATACCGGGTGCACAAGTGTATAATTAAGGAATACATGCCGTTTCCCATGGCAAAAGCCCCTTCCCACACTTGTTATGCTTCACTGCAATACTTTTTCGTGAGCTTCACCAAGCAAGATTTCTGTAGAGAGGCGAAGCCGACTTTCGGAAACCGGCATTATAAAACGCCCCGTGCTTACGAAGCTTCTAAGCCAATCGCAAGGACCACAAAGGCAGAGTCCGGGCTATTGCTGACAGCAGCGAATTCTTTCAATAAAAAACAAGACACCCAACGGCAAGAAGCTTCATAGCGATCGTCGAAGCAGCTAGGCCTAGCGTTGCCGCAGTGATGGCTACAGCTGCCAGCGGATCTGCGTGCGAGAGCGCCGGTTCGAGGCGGCGAGGTAATCAAAATGGCAGAAGTGGTGGCTTTGACTAATGCCATTTTGGACATGCGGTCATGGTAAAACGACCGGAAAATCAGACGGCGAAGAGTTCTTGCGTCCGAAATTTCCGACGTTTTGATACATTGACTCTAGGGGGTACGTGGTGGTGCCGCAAAGCCGTCCAAATTATTGAGACTCCGGAAAGTCGGACTTTGACTGTACACTGGTAACTCCTCCAGCCGACAACAGGGCGTCAAGGACGATAAATTACAATTCCTGTCTGTTACGCGAGCCAGCATTACTGCGAATTTCGACCCTTTCAATAAAATTACAGCTAATTTTCCCTGATAGAAGCACAAATTCCCTGAGTTTTCCCTGAGTTTTTCCAGACTACTCAAACTCCTTGAGAATTCCCGGTTTTCCCGGTTGGTAGACGCCCTGATACTTTTATATTACAGTCTATTTTCATGATGCACATGCATAGTTCAGATTTTATATACCATATCTATTAAAAATTAACGTCTCGACAAAAACATATTAGTTGAACGAAGTGCTGAAAGAACAATTTCTTCATTGAGATGGTGTGCCATGCTTTTTTTTCCCCCAAAATTTTTTCTTAAACAATAGATTTTATAACCTTTGTTGATGCTGTCATATATTCAATAAAGGGACACTGAAAGCAAATACTAAGTCGACATGGACTGTTTAAATAGCTTTCCAGAAACCTCGCAATGCTTGTTTCGTGCCAAGAAAAGACCTAGTTTGCAAGAAAATTGTGTCTGAAGGGTCCGAATACCTTTTTCAAAATTCAAATCTTCTGCCACCCAACCGCGGGAGTGGTGACGTTGCGTACACCATCACCAAGCCAAGACAGAGCGGCGGATTCACCGCTGCAGCTGCTTTTTGGTCACGTGGTGTAGAGCATTCGGGCATGCCATGACATCACATGGAAGTTGAATTCTCTGCTACTTGTTGTTTATGCGAGTTTTATGAGCCAGCAAAACCAGCGCAGCACTACACGATCAGAAAGTACTGAAATGCGAAAGCGTGGGCGGTGCAGAGTCGAGTGAAAATGAAACCTTTCGACCGCCCGCGTCGTTGTCAACGGCAATTTCAATGAGTTCTTTTTTTCTAAATATGAAATTGAACTGGTCAAGTAGCATTTTATTTCATCTAATAATACAATACGAGGATGTTCTTTTGCAAGGAAGTAGTTGAGTACTAGTGACAAAATTTAACTGAGTAGTGCTTTCGTCATCGGGCAAGTGTTTGAATGTCCCAGTAATCATGTCCTGCATTTACCTTGATTATTAAGGCTCTCTACACGATAATATTGATGCCTTAGAGATTCTCGAGCACTAATCTATCACTTTAGCTTGACTTAGTATATGCCTTTAGTGTCCCTTTAAGGGTGTGTACACGTTGACGTTTAAAGCAAAAAAAAGAAAAACTGACTAGCAATGTGGCTATACAGCAAACAAAAGTTTGATCAATGAAATGTCAATGTGGCACAAGTTGACTGCAATTATAGATATGCTTCATCTCTTTAGGTATCTAGATGTCTTATCTTTTCTTTTTTATTATTTCACATAACTTACACAAGTAATGCAGCAGTAAGTTGTTACAAGGAAATTTACTTATTATAAACCACATAAGCCGTTTATAGCATATTCCCTTGCGCTTACGACATGTGCGGCCACATCACTGTGAAAAATTAGGAGATTAAAAGCACAATTAATAAGATAGCAAGCAGCTGTCAATGAGGCAATGGTGAAATCCTGGCAGACAGCCGGCTACAGTAACTGCAGGAGTGGGCCATCAATGGCATCGTCACTGCAAGAGAATCTCAACATTCATTCACAGCCTCGCATAAATTTCTATCCCGTGGCATGTTGCAACTGAAGGAGAATGAATAGGGCATCTGCACAATGAATGAATGAATGAACGTTTGGTTTTTATTGGCGCAAGGGCCAGGTATGGCCAAAGAGCGCCAAGCCTGTGTTGATGAATTCGCAATGTAGTTATGAGTTCAATGAGGTTGATGTGACGTGGCTGTAAAGGGGCCTTAAAAATAGTCACTCTAGAGTGCGTAAAATCTATCTGTTATAAGATTATGTCGATGAGAATGACATGTTCTATGAGCAATAAAATCCATCGTGAGAGAATGATGCATTATAAAAGATATGTGAGATGGTAAAATTACCTGGAGCACTACTGCCTCGCCAGAGCCCTTAAAACGCAAGGGCCTGGAGGCATGTGCTATACAGTATGACTGCCACAGCGGCATCCTCTCAAGAGAGGAAGCGCTACGAATGTATGGGACTAATAACATGTAGGACAACATCTCTGAGGAAACCTAGGACAGTCTTTGTATTAAAAAGCGGTTCTGGACCGAGAAACATTACAGGATGAAGAGGAATGTGTAGACGGTATGCTAAGGAAAAATGTCTCCTTCTCTCAGATTCGGCTTTCCGACACTCCAGGAGGACGTGGAGCACGGTCAGCCTCTCCCCGCATCTGCCACAGGTTGGAGGGTCATTTCCGGTGAGTAAAAAGTTATGGGTGCCAAATGTGTGTCCTATTCTAAGACGACAGAATAGGACATCTGTCCGGTGTGATTTTATTGCAGAAGGCCAGAACCCTAATTGTGGCTTTATTACATGCAGCTTATTATTTGTTTCCCTGTCCCACAAGCGTTGCCAGTAGTTTCGCAGTTTCCTGCGCAAGAAGGGCCTCAGATCTGTAACAGGGACTGCTGCGGTAGGATGAACAGAATACGATGCAATTGATGTGGCCATCTGGTCCACCAGAATGTTACCTTCGATGCCCCTATGACCCGGCACCCAGCATATGATGACATGCTGGTTACATATATACGCTTTACATAGGACGGAATATAGTTCATTGATTATTGGATTTTTGTGCTTACAAAATGACATCAAAGCCTTCACAGCGCTTAGGGAGTCCGTATATATAACAGATTTTTTTAGTTTTGTTTTCCTTATATGCTTTACAGCCTACAGTAGTGCGTAGGCCTCAGCCGTAAAGATGCTTGTTTCCGGATGCAGTACATCGGATTCCGAGAAGGATGGGCCGACGGCTGCATATGACACCCCCTCGCGTGACTTCGATGCGTCTGTGTAGAACTCCATGCACGAGTGTTTGTATTGGAGTTCCCGGAAATGCATTTGGATTTCGATCTCTGGAGCATGTTTTGTAACTTGCATGAAAGATATATCGCATTGTATCATCTGCCACTCCCAAGGAGGTAGCAGCTTAGCTGGAGGCATTAGGCGGTGTTTGAGGATTGGGACATCCATTTCAACACTAAGCTCCCTCACACGAAATGAGAAGGGCTGTCTTACAGGTGAACGATTATGAAAGAGTGTATCATATGTCATATCGTTGAGGGTATTAAAGCACGGATGTTCAGGATTAGAGTGGACTTCCAGGAAATATGTTTGGCTGATGTTCTCTGGAGATCGAGTGACCACTCATTTGATTCGACATACAAACTTTCCATGGGACTTGTTCTGAAAGCGCCAGTGGCCAGTCTAATTCCTAAATGGTGAACCGGATCTAGCATCTTTAGCGCGCTCGGGGCTGCAGAATGATAAATCACGGCACCGTAGTCCAATCGTGATCGAATGAGGCTTTTGTGAAGATTCATCAAACATTTTCTGTCGCTGCCCCATGTTGTATGGGATAAAATTTTGAGTAAGTTCATTGTTTTTAAGGATTTCACCTTGAGATACTTTATGTGTGGAATAAATGTTAGTTTAGAGTCAAGTATGATACCTAAGAACTTGTGCTCTTTGTTCACAGGGATTTGCTGGCCATACATTTCGATATTGGGATCTGCAACGAGGCCTCTCTTTCTTGTGAAAAGCACACAAGAACTTTTGTTCGGGTTCACCTTAAATCCGTTTTGGTCGGCCCATTTAGATACTTTGTTCAAGCCCTGTTGTACTTGCCTCTAACACACTACAAGGTTGCAGGATTTGAAGCCTATTTGTATATCATCTACGTAAACAGAATAAAAAATGGCTGGCGGTAATGAAGCACGAAGGGTGTTCATTTTCACGATAGTGTGCAGCTAAGCACACCTCCTTGAGGTACACCATTTCCTTGTATAAAAGGTCGCGACAATGCATTGCCTATTTTCACGCGGAAGGTACGTTTGGACAGATAGCTTTCTATTATGTTTAGCATATTTCCACGGATGCCCATCCCCGACAAGTCTCGCAAGATCCCGTATCGCCACGTCGTGTCGTACGCCTTCTCCATATCGAGGAATATCGATAAGAAGAACTGTTTATGTAAAAATGCATCGCGGATATTTGCTTCAATGCATACAAGATGATCAGTTGTGGACCGCCCTTCTCTGAAGCCACACTGATAGGGATCAAGCATATTGTTCAGTTCAAGAAAATGTATCAGTCTACGATTAATTATTTTTTCGAATAGCTTACAAGGACAACTTGTAAGAGCTATCGGGCGGTAACTTGCCGCCAAGAAAGGGTCTTTACCCAGCTTCAAGACGGGAATAACAATAGCTTCCTTCCATGAGGATGGGAGGTATCCGGCAGCCCAGATAGAGTTGAAAAGTGCCAAAAGTGTCATTTGTGTGTCTTCGTGTAAGTTCTTAATCATGTCATAGATGATTCTATCAGCTCCTGGTGCAGAGCTTCTACATGTGCTCAATGCAGCTTTAAGCTCGGCAATGTTAAAAGGATGGTTATATGGTTCATCCGGACGGCATTTTCGATCAAGTGTCTTAAGTTCAGCTAAGTATTTATATTTGAGGAATGATTTTGTGTAATGTGTGGAGCTTGATACATGTTCGAAGTGTTTGCCCAGAGCGTTTGCCTGGTCCTCCAAGGTAGTCCCTTGGTCGTCCACTAAGGGCAGAGGGTGAATTTGTTGCCCCTTTATCTTTCTTACACCATTTCAAACTTTAGATTCTTGAGTGTAGGATGTGATGCCCGAGAGAAATATCTCCCAGCTAGCTCTCCTTGCCTGTCTCCGCGTGCGCCTCCCTTGTGACTTTGTCAGTTTAAATTCAATGAGGTTTTCTGCAGTCGGGGCGTGACGCAGCAAATCCCACGCTTTGTTTTGTTTCTTTCGTGCCAGTCTGCACTGTTCATTCCACCAGGGTACCCGTCTTTTACAAGAGAGACCTTGTGTTTGGGGAATGAACTTTTCAGCTGCGTCGATTATAAAACAAGTAAAATATGCTACTGCATTGTCTATGTTAAAATCAGCGATAAAATCTCGTGATAAGTAAGTTGCTTCCTTAAAATCATTTCATTCGGCGGAGGCTAGCTTCCACCGGGGTGTATGTAGGGGGCATTCATGTTGAGGCATTGAATTTAACATTACAGGAAAGTGGTCACTTATATAGGGATTTTTTATTACATGCCATTGCAAGTCCGGGAAAATTGAAGCGAGCCAATAGACAGGTCTATTGATGAATATGAATTATTATGGATATTATAATAAATTGGCTCCTTCTTGTTGAAGAGGCATGCACCGGAGTTCACAAGAAAATTTTCAATAAAACGGCCTCTCGCATCACATTGCGAGTCTCCCCACATGGTGTGGTGGGCATTAAAATCACCTGCGAGTATGTAAGGGTCCGGAAGCTGGTCAATTAGGTTATAAAAATCACTTTTTTCCAGATGAAAATTAGGGGGTATGTATAAGCAACATACAGTGATCAATTTATTAAAAATAATTGCCTGAATTGACACTGCCTCAAGGGGCGTCTGAAGGGCGACCTGGTGACAAGCTACGGACTTGTCTACAACTATTGCTACACCGCCAGACGAGGTATTCGCCTCGTTGCGGTCTTTACGGTAGATGGCGTACTGACAAAGAAAGTTTGTTTGTGTGCATTTAAGATGTGTCTCCTGAACACACAGCACCTTTGGGTTATGTTTGTGTAAGAGTTCTTTAATGTCATCGAGGTTATGGATAAGACCTGTAACGTTCCAGTGTATTATTTGTGTAGCCATATTGTTCGTGTTTTTATGCTGTGTGTCAAGAGGAGTCAAGTCAGAGGAATGATTTATGAAGCCTTTTCAGGCCCCGTGATTATGGTACGAGTTTTGTCTTTTTTGGAGCGGTCGCAAGACTTGCGCCGCTCCCGAGGCGCTAGATGTGCCTTCTGGCTCGGGGTTGTGTCCATCGACTCTTGGGAGCCGCTGGACTTCCGCTCACACGAGCGGGGTGGGGTGTTTTCACCTTAAACCTTGCCTCGAAAAGCAGGGCCTTGGAGGCCACCAACCCAGAGGTCGATGGGCCCTCCTTCAGGGACAGCGCAGCAGCGCTGGCTGCTGACGCCAGGGGGGCTGGTGGCAGGGCCGCAACCACGCTCGTTGTGGGCTGGGCCGGAGCCGGAGTCTGCTGCGACGCTGCCCCCTTGCGCGCCGCACCAGCATACCCTGAGGTATGGAAAAAGGAAACACGTTTCCGCGCTTCTTGAAAAGAGATGTTTTCTTTGATTTTCATTGTTATTATGTCTTTTTCTTTTTTCCATGTGGGGCAGGTTCGAGAGTATGCTGAGTGTCCACCGTCACAGTTGGGACAGTGGGGTGTGCCATTACAGTTGTTGGATTCGTGTTCGTGTTCGCCACACTTTGCACAGGTCAGTCGGCCATGGCAGCTTTGCGAACCATGGCCAAATCTCTGACACTTGAAGCATCTTCGGGGGTTTGGGATGTAAGGCCGGACTCGAAGTTTGGTATATCCTGTTTCTAAGGTTTCTGGTAAAACGCTGGACGCAAAGGTGAGGATGAGATGTTTAGTTGGGATATCTTGGTTATCTCACTTGATCTTTATTCTTTGCACCTAAATCACATTGTGTTCTTTCCAGCCCTCCAGGAGCTCTTCCTCACTTAGGCTCAACAGATCTTCATCAGAGATGACTCCTTTAGACGTGTTCAGTGATCGGTGGGGGGTAACAGTGATTTTCACATTACGGAACGCTAAGAGACTGGAGAGTTTGCCATGCTGTAGAGTGTCGCGGACCTCAAGAAGAAGGTCGCCACTGCTCAGTTTCGTCACTTTGTAGCCAGCACCTAGTGTTTCGGTAAGGCATTTAGCTACGATGAAGGGCGAGATAGTTCTGACTGTCTTTTCAGGATCTTGACTGTGTATTACATGGTAGCGGGGGAAAGTTTCTTTGCGCTGGCTGAACAGTTGAAAAGTTTCTTCGGTGCGCCCTCTTTTTGAAAGAGGACGATCGGAAAGGGGGGGTAATGACGTGTTAGCCATGCAGAATTCATTTATTTCGGTAGCTACGCCAGCCGCCCACCACCGAGCCCAACAAGGGGACGCCACGAGTCCGGGAGGAAACGCAGACGCCAGCTGTACGTAGCCACTATAACCTAATATAACATACCCAAGGTTGGATACATACACCAGGTTAACCCTTGCCGCCTAGAAATTCGGAAGTGAGAAGTGATAAGAAGACAGGAAAGAAGAGATAGCGAGAGGGAAAGCAAAAGATTGAATAGAGGGACAGGAAAAGGCGACTGCTGATTTCCTCCAGGTGCGTCAGTCTGGAGGTGCCGTCTATGTGAAGCAGAGGCCAAAGAGGTGTGTTGCCTCCGCCGGGGGTCCAGACACCCAGCATCGGCTCAACCCTCAGGATCCCCTTTTCCCCAGACACGGCTACGCCACGCACGGCTACACGCGGGAGGGTCCAACCCAGCATCTGCACAAAGGCCAGCAGTCTAGCTAAAGGCCAGCAGCTCTGCTAGGGAGAAAGCTAAAAAACTAAATTTTGGGGTTTCGTGTGCCAAAACTATGATCCGATTATGAGGCACGCAACAGTGGGGGGGACTCTGGTTGAATTTTGACCACCTGGGGTTCTTTACTGTGCACCCAGTGCAGGGTACACAGGCATTTTTGCATTTAGCCCCTATCAAAATGTGGCCTGCATGGTCGGAATTTGATCCTGCGACCTCATGCTTAGCAGCACAACAACAAAGCCACTAAGCAACCACGGCGGGTGCGAGAGAAATTGTATTGAAAGCAACCATCACGTCACTTCTAAGAGTCCCATGGCTCCTTTTATGTGTGCTTCGAATTTCTTCCAGGCAACTTTTGCGAAAACTAACTCAGTGCACTCCTGTGACTGACAAAACACCACTTGTACATACAAATGCTAGATTATCAGTACTGCTTCTGGTATGAGCAGGTGTAAAGCATAGATTTGCAAACCAAAGTTGATTGTTCTGTATTTTTAACTTCTTCTTCAGTTTGTTTGATAGTGGCACGAGCTGCATTTTAGATGCGCTGCCCTTTTATGAACGCAAGATAGGGCGTGGCATCGCTTCAATACTATAGATAAAGAAGCTTTAAATGGGCGCACATTTCCCACACACTTTTAAGTACACCACCCATTTTATTTTTAGTTTGCAAAGCAGCTCCATTTTCACTCGAGAATGGCTTCTGTGAATGCAATGCGAATATCACAATCCACAGAGAGAGAGAGAGAGAGAGAGAGAGAGAGAGAGAGAGAGAGAGAGAGAGCTTTATTGCAGTTTTAGATTTTCAGAGACCTTCAGTCCAGGGCCTCACTTACTGTATTCATGCACCTATGCTGATTTGACAAATGGAGCCCGAAATCTTTGACCTTGTCTTGGAGGCTTGAGTCAGGGGCAGGGATAGTTGGGTTTCTGAGGGCATGAGGCGGTGGGGCTTGGATAGCAGTGCTAGTGCATGTATTCAATGTTGAGGTGTTGTCCACAGCGAATACATTTTGAAGGTGGTGATTATGCCAAAACCCAGATGCAGTGGAGTTTAGCGGGTGTAGGTAGGGTGTTGGTTTGTGCTTGACTTGAAAGTGTGCCCTGTCTGCACTGTATTATTGTGCATATTTTTGGAGGTATTAATCTTCTCTCTTAATACTTCTTTAATATGACGTGCACAGGTTGCATCCCAAAAAAACTTGGAACTAAACCTCTCTTTTACTGGACCCTGGAAGGTGGTTCAGAGGCTATGGTGTTCTGCTAGTATGCGCGAGGTCCCGAATCGATTCCCGGTCACATTCTGATCGGAGTGGAATGAAAAAATGCGTGTACCGTGCTTTTGGTGCACGTTAAAGAACTCCAAGTGATTTAAATTAATCAGGCGCAAGTCCCCCCACCCCTTACGGCGCCTCTCACAGCTCGTGAGTTGTTTCGGGAAGCCCCAAAATTTAACTAAAACTGAGTTGAGGTAAGACGGGAGAAATATAACCAACCACATGTACTTTAAGACGCCACCATCACAAGTGGAGTGCCGCAGAAAGCAAACTAGCAATCGACGAAAATGATCGAGTGTGTGGTGGACTTCAGGTGTATGCTGTAGCCCGAATATGAGCTTCATCACCCGTTGTGCTCAGCTCATTTTACATTGAAGCCCATGCTCAACTTGACATAAATTACGCCTGGCGTGAACGTGCCCGAGACGCTCATAGCGTTTCCTACTGCGTTCACGACAGGCGCCATTTAATCAAGTCATACGTAGGCTTCAAGATGCATTTTTGGACATGGGGAAAGCGGTCACCGTAGGTTATACTCACCACTAGCTCGTACAAGCCCCGTATGGCGAACGGTACCATTATTGGGTGGTCCTCCAGCTTGCTCAGATAGTAATCAAGTAGAGTGGTAGCTGCGTTTCATAAACCACAAGACCGACATTAAGACACTCCACATTTTGAAAGCATGCAGTGCATCAAAACTTACTTTGCTCCTTTCCAAGATATCTTTGGGGAAGAAGTTGGATGACGTTGGTGATTACTCTTACACCAGTAGCCCTTCGCTGGTAGTCTTTGTGCGTCAAAATGTGCCTACAGGACAACAGTACTTACAGTGCGGGAACAAGCATTACATCAAAATTTGTACTCTTACCCCATACTTTCAAGCATCTGCAGCAACTGATCCTTATCTTCTTTGATCACTGCAATAAACAGTTACAAAAATACAACTTCATTCAGCCTTCAGCACATTTTGGCGATATTCTCACAGACTCTAAACCGTTGCGGGAACGCATGTGTGAGCAAAGCAATAATTCGATCAGTTGATCAACTTCAGTCACAACTACCAACACATTATCAGCACAGAGCTAGTCAAAGTGTTTGTCAAATTTCTGATCACTCTACCGTTCACATAACGGGCAACTTCTTCTTCAAACTTGTCGTCACCGTCATTGAGAGGCGATGCGTCCATGGCAGCAGACGCTCCCGTTTTAAACATGTGCCTTCAAGTTCCAGCACCGCCACAAAGTGTACACTGGTGTACATGCATACAAGCTCCAGAACACACTTCAGCATTGTAAGTACTAATATATGTTCCAATTTAATTGTAAGTAAGTATATTTTTACAAATACTTGTAAAAGCCAACAATTATTCGCCCGGAAAACAAAAACAAAAAAAAAAACAGAACATTTGACTGCGGCACTGCGATGCACGGTGGTGTCCCTTGGGTCAGCTGCGCAGGATTGAGGGGATGGCAGTTGCTAGAAAAACTATGCTTCTATGAATGTTAGAAGTAACAATGTTTGTTGGCGTAAAGTATTACGATGGGCGGTTGCATTGGCACCAGAAACAGTAGACCATCGTCCGGTATTGAATCCACCGATGAAACTAACTTGCAACAAACTGGTATGGACTTCATTGTTTGGTCTATTATAGTAGTTGTAAAGAGAGGTAGTTATTCACGTTAAACGTTGTTTTCCGTCTGCTCTGTGCCCTGTGTCCTGTGCCGGGAAAGAGTGTTTCGCCCAAATACAAAGGAAACAGCGCAAATGCAATGAATGGCTTTATTCTAGAAGTATTATCGATAGTTGTATTGCCAATGGTTTAGTTTAACCCTAAATATTGAACTATAGTTGACGTCAGGTCGATTCGGTGCGGTCTCTTAAACGATTCATGTGATGTCTCATTACTTTCATTGTCATAACTAGGAGTACTGCTGCGGTAACGTTGAATCTTCCTATTTGTTTTGATCGCACAAGGCGCACTGTTTTTTGCTCGCGAAACGCCCGTGTATTGCGCATTCTAGTTCAGTGTTGCGTTCCCTTCACTTATATCTGTGAAACTTGGATACTTTCTGGACTAGGGGCGCGACCTCTTGATGAGAGCCATGAATTTTTCCCGCGGTTTGTTTGATTTGCCAGTCTTGGGAAAAGACGCGCCCATTGTCCGGCCCTTGGTAGTAGAGAGACACACTCGTAACTCGATTAGAAATACCGCAGGTGCAAATTAGTTTATTGGCGATAAACATTCTTGAGGTGCGCAGTACGCATTCAGCTTTACTTAGAAGTGCATTAATTCTTATAGTTTCTATAGGAAAGAACCAACCGCTCCGACATGAGAAGCCACGGTGGAAAAGCGATGTGCCGCTCATGGAAGGCCAGCTGCGTAGTAAGCGGGACGAGTTCTGGGACACCGCACCAGCCTTTGAGGGCCGTAAAGAAATCTGGGATGCCCTCAAGGCGGCCGCTTATGCCGCAGAAACCAACGACTTCACTCTCGCGCAAGCTATCATTGACGGAGCCAACATCTCTCTCCCAAACGGTACTCCACTCTTTGCTACTCCGACACTTTCATCTCGCTTGTGCGAGTTCTGCAGGAGAAATATGTCAGTGCAATGGTTCAAAGCCCAGGTATCGGAGGGCTTCGTGCATGCTTGGAACTGGGGTTTTGTCGATTGTATCCAGAGAAGTGCTGATGATGGGGAAGCAGGCACGTGTTGTGGTTGTTAGTTAGTCTGTGGTATGACGTCACTTGCTTTTAACAGGACCCTTAATTATAAAATGTGTGTTCTTGTCAGCCTTGCTGAAATAATGTTGTGGGTTTTCTGAGGTGAAAGGCGCATAGACGAGGACACAAAAAAGATACTCATGGAATATCTCTCTTGTGTGTCGTCATCTACGCACCTTTCACCTTGGAATATGCTAAACCAACATGCCCAGTTTGTCATCCTAATGTTGTTGGCTTCTGTGCAGAAAATGAACTAGGCAGTGAAATTTGTGCTGCCATTGCCATTTAGACAAGATTTATCTCAACTACAAAGTATAGTATGTGTATATAAGGCTATGTGCATTGTTCTCATTCACATAACTGCCTCAAGAGCCCTTACAAGTACTCTTTCCTACACACATGATGATGATCGCTTTGAATGGAAGGCACAGTAGCTATAGTGGGAAATTAACCTTAAAGGTGTACTGACATATTTCAGACTTTCTTTTGCATTAGATTAAGGTTCTATACCTATAAATTCTAAAAGAAATATTGGCTAGCCTCAAAGCACACAAAATAATTTAACCTACTAGCTTTTCTATGGCCAGTTTCAGTTTCTTTTCCCAGGAGGTGACTGTGTTGTGACGTCATAATGCGGTAGGTGGCCAAGTGAGAGCAGGCCATTGCAACATTGACATATGCTCTGTCTCGCTTGGTCATTTGCTATGCTGCTACATCGGGCCTCACAATGAGTAGTAGCATAGGAGGCAATCAAGCGAGCTGAAATGTTTTATACAGCAGTTTATAAAGCTCAAAACTGGGTTTGCTGTGTCCGTTCATCTGTCCGTTTCATTATGCTGGTGGTGACAGCGTCAAAGCTAAACTGCTTGCCAGAATGTGTATGCGTGACCAGAACGTGTTCTTTCATGTTGCTCTTGATGAGTACAGTCACCAAGTGAATTTTCGAGCATGGAGGGGAGCACACTCAGACCCAGCTCTGCTACTACATTCATCAGTCTAGCCCGTACGTGTGATCTCACATTCAATTGCCGGTGAGATCTATCGGCATGAACATATTGATGGCGAGCTCCCCGCTGCAACTTGTCACCAACCTGCTGTCGGCAAATTTTCATCGCAGCCATACTGCCTTGACTGGAAACTTAAGCAGCTTCATTTCAGGATTTGGCAACAAAAGTTGGGATTTGGTGTGAAGTCCAGCACCATGTTTGCAGTGTCGCACGCACCCACATCATGTCCAAAAAATTTAGTGGAAAACCATGTGGCACCAAAAATCCGCCTCTTTCATTTTTCTGTGCTGCCCTCTGCCGCACGCCGCTGAAAACGTTGTGGAAGGGTACCGGGGCTTTCGCCGGTTGATTTGTGTACCTGCGCCCACGTTGAGTTCACGTCAGTTGTGGGTTTTGTGGATCACGAATCATTATTAAAGACTTCTTCGGGACAGCATGTCGTTCCTGAAGCCATGTAGCACTCAATGACTACTGGGTGAGCAGGCCTGAGTGCGCTGTTCTGCAAACAGTGCGGCCGATAAAGGCATGCCGAGTTCTGTTTGGCGGCACAGCTGCCTTGGAATTTGTCACTGATTTCTGCATTTGGACATCGCTTTTTGCATTCTTTTTACGCATTATTTAGACGTTTCGCATATTCAAAAAGTCTTTGAGCACAGCCTTCTGCGTCGGATTTAATAAAGCGGTGCACTTGTTTACATCGACATCTACAGCCGCAGGTCATTGTTATCGTCAAATACTGTGGAAAAGGTCCATCGCTGATATGAAATAGTGTCAAAATGTAGCAAAACATTCATATCTGCACATATGTGCCATGTTGTTACACCCTGAGACGAGTCAATATGAGCGGCCGAACCACTTAACAACGGCAACTGTGATTATGACACATATATTACGGGCTGTTAATTTATTCTCGCTTTTCTTTAACTCCATCATACTTAAAGTTTTAGTGTGCCATAGAGCATTATTAGAGAAAACTGTGCTCGCATAAGTGCTCATTTGTAGGTCATGTTGTTCTCTCACGAAACGCACGGATGCCACTGCTCACACAGCGTTGGTATAAATGAGCGAGGCAGTTGTTTGTGCTGCTGTATGCCGAATACACCGTCTCTTGTTTGCCGCTTGATGCAGAGGCAAACAGTGCATCTCTGAAATTGAGAAATGTGTCGGCAAAGCAACACGTACAGGTCCACCCATATACGTTGCAAAGGCGGCCGACAGCCTACAGGTAAAGTGACTTACAGATGCTGGCACAGTGCTGTGTCGCCGCTTATTGTGTACGCGCCGTGCGAAGTGAAGTGTAGCTGATTTCAAATCGCTAAGGCCAGAATTGTACTATAAAAGCAGTTTCGTTCGACCTAACTGCTTACATTTCAGTTCAGGCCCACCGGTAGCGAGTGCACGAACTCGACAGCGCCAGGTTTACCTTCGCTGAACAGGATCGACATTGGCTCAAACTTCGTGGGCACGGCTTGAGAGGGTTAAAGCTTGTGCATTTCATCTTGGTAGGCGTACTTGAGTCATTTTGAGCACGATTAATCATATATACAAGCGAAGACGCTGTCGCTATTGTTTTGTTCAGTCGAACGATGGTCGGCACGCTGAACAAGAAAGCCTGTCACAGCACAACTCGCACTCGTCGGTTGCGTTGTTGTCGACCTGGTATGATAAAAAGGTTTCAGTGACGCACAATAGTCGGTCAAACATTGGAGTGAGTGTCTTGTCGGTCTCGTATTGACCCAGCGTTGCCGCACCTTACGAGTACATGCAGTCAGGAACGTGCTGCCACCACCAGCAAGTAAGGACCGACGCTGCAAAAAGACTTTGTCAGCAACGTGATTTACTTAAGTGTCGCCCAAGTGCAACACACAGGTTTTTCGTTAAATTGGCGAGCCATTCATGAAAGGCGGCAACTACCTGGCTCAAGGTGCAGTCCGGACAACTCGGATGATGCCCTGGCCGCTTTCTCTTTTAAAGTGGAGTTGCGCTCTTACGCTACGCATGTTTTCGGCACTGCACCGACGTTGAGCTACCAGTAGAGTTTTAACGCGGTACATGGCACGAGTGTTTGCAGCAGTGCGCATCCGAGCATTGTTTTTTTTTAGGGGGACTTTCCGGCGCTCGGCCACGCGCGCATCCCTTCCAAAACGTTACGCGAATAATCCACTAGGGCAGGGCACATGCGCCGTCGCGCCATGAAAGAGGCGGATTGCCATTGCTATTACATATTGGTTCTACAGGTAGGTGGCACTGTTACAGGGAAGTCCAGATAAGCATGCAGGTCTGAAAAATAGCTGTATTTGACATTTCTAATACCAAAATATATATTTTCAGCCACTTGCAAGCAAATATTTGCTTCACTATAAGTGATACCATGTTGGATCCCGTATTGTTTTGTTATAGCAGAATACTCCATTCAAATAATGCATGATCAATCAAATCTTAGATTTACTTTGTTATATCCCATAATTCGTTATATCCCTGTTAATTATATTTTAGACTATATACAGGGTGACCATTTCTAAAATTTTATGGAATTTCTAAAGATACGCTCCTGCAGATAACAATTATAGTCCTTTAGCTGGAATATTATGAGGTAGACATTACTTGCATGAGAAATCAAAACGCATATTAAGCTAATTAACAAGCATCCACTAATTATCTTGAATTAATATCTTGAATTTCCAGAATAATGCCAGTTTGGAGATATGCACCATCAAACTTGTCGTAAAAATGCACTGTTGTTCCACCTACCTTTTTAACAAAATCTACTTTTATTCATTGGAGCACAAAAGTAACCGGAACGCCCATGTATTTTATTTTTGGAAAATATGTCGAAACTGGTGTCATCCTGGAAATTAATTTCAAGTAAATAATTCTGGCAAGCTAAAAAGAAATGCAGGAAACAATGGATGACAAGGGAATTGCTCCACCAAATTAGAAAATGTGACCAATTGTACAAAACATTCATCAAAGCTAAAATTCCTGAGGCACTCAAAGCGTTTAAGCAATTTAGAAACTCCGTTACCAAGGAATTACGGAGGGCTAAGAATGAATGTCTATTCAACAAGTTTAATACGTCTGTAGGACATGATGCTGACATTAGGAAGATGCTTAAAGGGGGCATGACACCCGATTTTCGATCCTAATCTGTATAGTGTGAGATAGTATATTTGTGCGTTCAAGAACGCATTGGCAAAATTTTAGCTCATTTGAACCAGCACATAATTTGTAATTGAATTTTTTATATTACACTCTAACGGCATAACACCGGGGCAACACTGGCACGCTCCCGAGCCGTGACGTCGCAGGCTGCGTGCGTGCCAAGCTAGCATGTATATGGTATATTCCGGCGAAGAATCGGTGTGTCGGCTGTGCGCGCATGTGGAAAGCTTCTGCTTTGTTCAGTTTTCCATTGCAATTATTCAACTTGCCATTGGAATTGTTCAACTTGTAGCGGCTGAAACAATGCCGCCACGGCGCCTATGTAGCGCTCTTGCGTGCTACAGCGAACGGAGCAAGGAGTGCTCCGTATCGTACTTCAGGTTCCCCAAGGAGCTCGTCAAACTTCAGGAAGGACTGGCGATTATCTGACGCTTTTGTTTTGTTCTCGGAACACTTCACGCCAAGCATCTATGACGACGATTTGCACCTGCTCGCTGAGTTTGGGATACCTGTGAAAAAGCTGAGGCTCCGGCCAGACACAATGCAGACTGTGTTCACGCACCGACCCCTCCGGCAGGCAGCACGCTGGCCAAACATTAGCATTGCTATTTGTTTTATGGATATCTGGTGCAATAAAGCAAGTTCAAGTGAAGGTTCAGCCAAAGCGTACATCGAGCCAAATCCTTGCGCCACGGACACATGTGTGCGGGCATTTGTTTATATATGCTGCACGCAACTACCGGGGGAAAAAATGAACTGGTGGGAACGCGCGGCAGCTTAATAACAACATAGTTTTGTTGAGTACGATTCTTAGAGAAATGCATGTTACGCAAACAATCTACACGCGTAACAATTTGCTTTGTGCGAAGTAGCACCAGACTTTGCCTCCCGTGAACGGATGGCTAAGCCATGCTGAACGCATAAAATATCATGAGTGCAGAAAGCATCAGCAGCATTTAGTGTAACACCGATGTCGCCATCTATGTTGACCACGTTTACTACGCGGTCTTTGTCCATGGCCTCCAAGATTTGCACATGCCAGCTGGCGCGCGAATCTCGGAGGCCGTGTTTTATCACTGGAGCTGGTGGCGATGAGGTCGATGTCAAAATGCACAGCATATACTACGCCATCGCTGCACATGCTGCTGAAAGATGCCTCACTTGCTTCATCACGTGAAGTTGGCAGTGTCAAAGACATGCCATGCGACATCTGGAGCAAATATAGTAAGAAACGGCAGCTATGCCCTGACCTCATATGGCGCAGTGGCCACTTTTGTAGCAGATGATGGCTCGGTTCCATGCAGCGCATGACATCGCACATGGCTTGGCAATATGGCGGTGGGCGCTGAAGGGCGGGGCTTAGAGCCAGCGAGTTCTAGCTCACATTTTGGACAGAAATGTGCCTTTACTGCCCAGTTTTTTATGCGTGTATAGCCATAATAAACCCTCTGCTACAATTTCTCATGGGAAACCACAAAATGTTGGGTGACCGTGTCATGCCCCCTTTAATACAATGCTAGGAAGATTGCCTGAATAAATGATTACGGTTTTACGAGATAGCATAGAATTGACAAGTAGCAAATTGGTTGACAGGTAGCGAATTGGGGAACAGTTTCACTGACTTCTTTCTTTCACTCGGTCAGTCTTCAAACATTGATGCAGATTTTAATTATACGATTTCTCACACTGAACATAGATTGTTTCTTATACCAGTTTCCGAGAATGAAGTTGTCTTTTATGGCATTCAGCAACAGTAAAGCGACTGATGTGTCAGGTATCCAAATACAACCAGTGAAACACATAATCGATGTTCTGGCACCATTTCTAACTCATATTTTTAACCAAAGCTTATCATTAGGCATTTTTCTGCGTGACATGCAGACCGCTAAAGTGACTGCAGTATTTAAAATTTAAAAGAGAGGACAAAAATGCATTGAGCAATTACAGGTCAATATCCATATTACCAGTCTTTACTAAAGGTTTTGAAAAAATAATCTTGCAGTGCCTGTCATCTTTTGTAGTTGGCCATAATCTTATACATTCTGCCCAATACGGCTTCCAAAAAAAGAAATTCACTGAACTTGCCCTTTTTGCCCAAAAAGAGTTCATATTAGAAAAATTTGAATGTCAGAAAATGGTACTCTGCTTATTTTTAGATTTCTCCAAGGCATTTGACCTTGTTAATCACAGCATTTTGTTGAGAATGCTGGAATTTTATGGTATTGGAGGCGTTACACACCCTTTAATTTCCTCCTATTTACAACATAGAACTCTGTATGTAATGGTTGCAGAAGAAAGGTCATTTGAGAAACCGGTCAAATGTGATGTTCCCCAGGGAAGCATTCTGGGACTATTATTTTTATTACAAATGAGATCCCAACCACTGATAATACAGCTAAATTTGTAATATATGCAGATGATGCCAGTTTATCTTTTGTGGTAAATTCAGGCACAGACTTAGTAAGTAGAGGTAACAAAGCACTATCTAAAATAAATGACTCGGCTACTCAAATCATAAGAAGCCAACACTGACACCAAGGACAACATAGGGGAAATTACTTTTGCTTAATAAATGAAATAATGAAACGATAAATAAATGGAAATTAAAGTGGATTAAAAAACAACTTACTGCAGGTGGAGAACGATCCCACAACCTTCGCATTACACTTGCGATGCTCTACCGATTGAGCTACCGCGGCGCCGTTTCCCCAACCACTTTCTTGGGTATTTGTTTCCTTGTAGAACCCTGGGAGTGTTAGCCAGTGCCACCACTCGCAAACCTTGGCGGCGGATGTGGGACATCCTTTCTGCCGCAGGCATTACGAGAACTTGCAGGCATCGGGCATCACGAGAAATGCAGGCGTCGTGAGAACGTGATGCCTGTGGCAGAAAGGATGTTCCACATCCGCCGCCAAGGTTTGCGAGTGGTGGCGCTGGCTAACACTCCCAGGGTTCTACAAGGAAACATAAATACCCAAGAAAGTGGTTGGGCAAACGGCGCCGCGGTAGCTCAATTGGTATAGCATCGCACGCATAAATGCAAAGGTTGTGGGATTGTTCCCCACCAGCGGCAAGTTGTCTTTTCACCCACTTTCGTTTCCATTTATTTGTCGTTTCTTTATTTCATTTATTAAGCACAGGTAATTTCCCCTATGTTGTCCGTGTCAGTGTTCGTTGGCTTCTTATGACATGACTAATAAAAATCCGGCCCCTCGGTTAACCCCCTTTCTTCTGGGCTTCTCAAAACCACTTAAAGTTTAACATTAATAAAGCAAAGGCGGGCTTATTTCGACCTCGAAACAAACCTGTCTAGCTTGCTCCAATTAATTTAAGTGACATAGAATTAGAACTAGTACCATCAGTAAAAACCCTTGGAGTCTACTTTGGTGAACCCATGACATGGGATGAACATGTAAACTATATGATTAGTAAGTTGTCTAGAACAATAGGTGTGATATGCCACGTTTCTTTTAATTCCCCGTACCTGTCAACATACTTCTTTATAATGCTCTTTTTGTCAGTATATGACTATGGGTTACTAGTTTGGGGTACAACCACTAACGAAAATATCAAGCTTGAAGTGTTGCAAAAGCGTGTGGCTCAATTAATATATAACATTCTATACCATTTTCACACCGAGGACCTTTTCAGAAAACATAGTATTATTAAGGTCAATTCTATGTACACTTATAATTTGTGTCGACAGTACAAATTTGCTATAGTCCACAATACTAACACGCTAGCAATACTAGCTAGACTAAAAGCAGACATTACAAAATATGAGACATGCAAACCGAAAAAATGGTAAATAAAAAAAATGTTGCACAAATTAAGGCGAGCACATGCTACAGTTCTTGCTACCCACATTACTAAATACAGTTAGTAGAGAACAGCTCTTTGACATTTCACAACTCTCATTCAAACAGCTACAGATAGTATTACTGGAAGTAAAATTTTGCCATAAACTCGTACACGTTTGTACGCAATTCCTGCCGATTTGTTTATTTTTATTTTGCTGTTTATCGAAATAGTGTTTGTGTAAGTTTTCTGACGCGTGCCACATGCAAGTATGTTTTGTTTGTACGTGAGCCATGTACACTGCACTGTCTATTTCCTTTTCATTATTTTTTTCCCCTTGTTGCAACTACCATTATGGCATGTATATAGGGTGGCCAGGTCAAGCTGTTTAAACAGTTTTTATTACTGGTCTCCCACAACGTTGTTGCAAGTAAACTCAAAATTTAAAAAATGAAAGCTCACCGGCTGCGATTAGTAGATTGCAGTATGTGCTGTAAATTCATTAAGAGGTTAATTAGTGAAGTTTGGTTAATTGAATGTGTTTTAATTTCTGGTGCTAGTAATACCCACATCTTCAAGTAATCCAACTCAAGGATGGGAATTATGCTATCTGTAGCAGGTGATTTTTAAAAATTCCGTAAAAATTAAAAATGATCACCCTGTATACAGTCAGCTCATGGGTATCCCTAAAGTGCACAGACCTCTTATTAGAAGAGTGCATGATGCTCATAAAGGTTTTATTGCTTCAGCAGTAGGTTTCGCAAGGAATGTAGCCAAATAGGCACTATTTCCTTTTTTTTTTCTCCCTCATCCCTTGACTTTGTAGCAATGCCTTTCAGCGCGTTTCATATTCGTGAGTGGTGAAGCAACACTGCCCCAGGCCAAGCAATGAATGCAGCCGCTTTCTAATGTGAAAAGTGCCTAAAGGCATTAGCTTCACTACGAAATAACAGGCCTGCACACTCAAAACTTCACCACAAGTACTACTCTGATTCAATCTGTTGTTCCTGTGGGAATGTGCAATTCTTAGCAGGACATGGTAGCCACTGTGCTGTCACACAACATTCACAAATCTTTGTGCGGTCTTATGCCCAACACAGACTCTGGCAATAATACTGTAGCGGCCAAAAAGGATGTTGAGCACATTGCAGAGAAGTTGTTTAGAAAATGTGTATTAGCTGTGTGAGCCGGCCATTTTTTTTTTTTTTTTTATGGTTGTATTACTACAATCATATGCATATGAGGGGTAGTAGTTAAGTAGGAAAAGGCACTTATTCCTGAGATAGTTTGCATTTCCACAGCCATTGGGTAAAGCCAAATACTAGATCTCATAATGAAATCTGCATGGTCTGTGGAGGCACCATTTTCATCATCTCTATGGAGTTGAGAAACTCTATGTAGCCCTATCAAGTACTATAAATCTTTCATCTCCCCAATAAAAAAGTTCACCGACAATTACGATACTCCCAAATGTAAATTGAGAGAGCAGCTGTATTGCGAGAGGAAGCGCGTGGGCACAATTCACAGCAGCCACCACAGACAACCTCTGCTCATGCAGCGCTTTGTTTCCATGCAGACGACGCGCACTACTCCGGTGCCATATCGTAGCCATCGCAGCCATAAAGCCCCTCATACGCGGCACTATGCTTTTCTTCTCACGTTTTTGCCACGATTTCCTCCTTGCACTTTCTTTACTCTCACCCCTTTTTTCATCCCCCGCATTTGCTCTCATCTCTTACTGTGCTTGCTTGGTTACGAGGTAGGACGCCGACGCTCGCCGCAGGAACAGGCGCCTAAGAGTTGCGCTCTAAAACTAAACCCACTTTGGGAATTATATTTAATTGACAGTCACAGCTCCCTTTACAAAAACATTCTTGCACAGCAGTTTTTCAAAAAGGTGCGGTAATGGCTGCATTGCAGGCATTTGTAGCTGTTAAATTATGCAACATGCTCAACACTGCACACATTGGCTGTGGGTGTAGAAGCATTGTCTTACTCTGAGAATTGGAGCCATTTATGTATGTTAGGACAGTTAATAGATGGGCAAGTTGGTGCAATTGCATATTGGGAACACGCTCAAAGGAACATGTCAGACAAGATAATGTGCATCATACACATGTAGATGTACACATGCTGCAAGATGTGTATACTCTTGATACTGCAGGATGCTAGCCTCTGGGATTGAGGTACTCGGCCCACTTGCTCTGTTTATGTACCTAGTTTTAGTGACCACATTTGTGTGCAGACATGGTTGGCAGTCACCGTGATAAGTGGCTTCGTTTCATTCTTGCAGGGACCTTGCTTGACTGCTATGATGAGCTGGGCAATCGGTACCAGTTGCCTGTCTACTGTCTGAGTGCGCCAGGCAACCTGGTGGAGGATACAAGCGATGCCGAGTCACCATCACCAGAGAGCGAACCATGTGCAGGTCATGAGATACTTCTCAAGTTGCGCCTCTCTACCACGGGAAAGGACACCAAGATGGCTGTGCGCACGGGTGAGACCATACTGGCTGCGAAGCGGCGCTTGGAGGACCTTGAGGGCATCCCAGCCAGCCACCAACGTTGGTTCTTTGGGGGCAAGCTGCTCTCAGATCGGACGCGTGTTGATGAAGCCAAGCTGCAGATGGGCTTTGTTGTCCAGGTAGCTGTGGCCACTCCAAGTTAGTGCCCCCCTCCCCACTGCGACAACTGTGCTTTGGAAGCTCCTGCTGCACAAGACTGATAGAACACAGCACGCCAGCACATTGGTGCCTGTGGGTGCACTGCCCAGCATCGTTTGTTGCACCAGCACCTCTGCCATGTGTGGAGAAGCCCAGTGTGTTTGAGCACACTTCCTGTGCAGTGGTTTGGACAAGACCTAGGGAAAATGGACACAGAGCCTTGTTCTTAAGAACTTTTAGTCCATTTTTTTTTTTAACTTAATGCCGTGAGTAGCTCTGAGTAGTCAATTCAGCTCATGCAGTAACTTCATCAAAAATTAGGCCCTACAAGCCAGCTGCAGCCATTTTTGCTGCACGCAAGTCCAAAGGTGTATGTTGCCCTGGGTTGTGTTAGTGAGGAGTGAAGCAGTGCTTACTGCACACATTGCTTTAGCCAAGGCATGCAACCTGGGCGGAATGAAGCTTCTTTTAAGAATTTCCGGCACCTTTGATTTGCCGTGTCCTGGTTTGGATTGAGTGTTCAACCTTGCCAAGGACTGCAATTAGCACTGTAGCCTGAAAGATGCATTCCTTCAGTATTGCACGTGCCCCAGTGCAATGGCCTGGGCCAGGAAATGGACAGAGCCTTTGTTTTTAGCTGCTACTTTTTAAGATTTTACAGCACATCTAGTTGTGGATTGTCTATTCAGCCTCATTGAAGCAGATATGTAGTCAAGGCAGTCAGAGGATGCCTAGCAACCATGTCATGAGGCTCCTCTCTGTGAGAGCCCATAATTGGCTCCTTATGCCAGGTTGTGTTGTGGCAGACCTCTCAAATGAATCATTTCTGATAATCATTTTATGCATGTCTTAGTGCCCATGTTGACTAGTGGCACAACCGTGCTTGAAACGTGATAGAATTTGTTTAGTTTTTCTTCCTAGGCTTATTGCTTTTTTAAGGCTTTTAAGGATGCATTTATGGAAAGTCATTTTGTTTGCTGTACATATATGTATATATCATATACAAATAATGCCATTTGTATTTGCGTATACAAACAGTCTGCTTTTGATATAACCTTTATTTGAAAGAGCCTGCCAGGCAGATATAGGATGACATGAATTTAGTTCAAGATTTTATGCGCGTGTACTTTTGTGTTTGCCTGTTAAAGACACAAATAAAAAACATCCTATCTTTGTGCAATGCTTGCTTGGTTGTGTGGACAGCTTGTAATAATTTTTGTTTATTGCTGCCAAGTGACAGTGTGCAGGATGTCCCTGCTAGCATGTTAGAAGTTTCATTCAGGAGGGAATACCGTCCTTTGTGAATTAAACTGTGTATTGTCAGTGGCCATGTGGAGAGGCTGCCAAAATTGTTTTGCCTAGTCAATCCTATTATTTTACAGCCTAACTGATGATGCAAAAATATTTAGAGTATATTTAATACACAAAATGCAGTAGTGGGGGGTTTTTTCATGCATAGCTTCCATGATAGCTAGCCATGATAGCAAAAAGGGTACCTCAAGCACCCTGAGCATAATTTGCCGTTCAATCACTGTTCCAAAGTACCCTTAGATGAACATTTCCGGAGTTTCTGAAAGAGGTGATTGCAGAACTGCCACACTTAAACAGAGCTCAACAGTGCTGCTGCATTCTTCCCACACCTTGCCCTTTCTTGTAATGCACCAAGGGTTCCTGCAATTGGCACTCCATTAACCCATTGAATGCCAGGTGTTTCAGCCTCTCTTGCCTCTTGTACGTTTTTCCAAAGTATCGAATTCATTCTCTGTCCAAGTGACACATTAACAGGCTTTAAACTCAAATGGTATTGTGTAGAACATTTTATAAAGTTCCTTAATCTGAATACTCAAAATACTAATGAATCATTTGGCCTCTTCATTGCTATGATCACTTGGAATGTCATATTCAATCAGTTATTTCAACTCTAGAATTTTGTCATTGAAGAACTGTGTGGCACTCCTTGCACTGGCTTGCCATGCCAGGAAAATGCGTGAGCCATACAAGCACGGAGATGGATACAAACAACACTGACAGATAAGCTTCATTTTGCCACTTGTATTATATAAAGCCGCTATGCAGTTTCAGTTTAACAAACTTCTGCGTAAATGGTGCACACAGTACCTAGAGGTTTCATGTCCACACAGGCAACCAAGCTAGTGAACTTGGGCACAGCAAAATGAAGGTTATAACATCCTTGCGCAAGGGAAGAGCCTGCTGTGGCTACCTTGGTGAAAGTACTGAAAAGCATTGTGTGATACTGACTGCTGCTAGCACAAGGCAGATGCACACGCAGTTGAGGCATGTAGAACATGCCACACAGTTGCTTGTTACAGCTACACTAATTCCACATCTAAAGGCTGCTGGTTACAATGTGCACCACTTGAGCGGCACAAGCGTCTGCATGGGAAGGACTGCGTATTAAGTTTTGTATATAGGATAGTCTGTGGCACCAAGGAGCTTTAATTTTCCCACTGAACTGAGTGATTTACCAACCAGCATATGGAGGGCTGGGATGTCACAAAATGCAGCTGACATCACCTCAAGTGATACCAGGTCAACCCCCAATTTTCATGACTAATAGAGGTTGTTCTTGTAATGAACCCTATGCCAAAACATTTGGCATGCTTTTTGGATTTGTCACATTAAAAGATGTTATAGTTCATGATTTGTTGCACATTCAAGGAATTGAAGCATCACATTGCGATTACGGAAACGGCAGCTATTTCACAGAGCAATAAACGCATGACAAAAATTTTCTTGGTTCCCCCTTTAAGCTTAGTACAACGTAGTCCATCATTGCAATAACAGTTGTGTGTGCTCTGGCTGAACTCAACCACTGCAAAATGGCTCCACTTGTGCAGCAACTCCACATCTACTTCGATATCCTATACATGGTAATATGAGATTTGTCTGAAAAGTAATGGGACTGGTATCACTGACAATTTGTTTATACACCATACGAACTTCAAGGTGCCCCCTTCAAGGTAATTCCCTTCAGTTTACCCCCTTTTGCTTTCTACCATGCCTCTGTGTGGTGCTAGAAGGATTCTTGTAGGATAATCAGCAGTTGCATCTTTATGGCTCTTTTCATTGCCTCCAGGTCTTCAAAACGAGCGTCCTTGATAAGCACCTTCAGCTTGGGGAATGAGAAAAATTCAGCCGTTCCACTCTGTGAAGGTGGATGACTGGCAGAGATGTATATATGTGTTGATTGACACATGCCACAATTAATTTTTCGTAAATTTTTTTCGCATACTCGATGCTTTTCTAATTTTTAACCTTCTTTCGTTTGCTTTTTTTATTTGTTATTTGGTCACCAAGGTGGCAATCGCTTTGTGATCGCTATGACATGACGGCCAGTGGCTCTGGCAACACTGGAAAGGTTCCTGGCAAATGTGAGGTCTATACACGACCAATGACGCGTCGTGGGCACACTGACATTTATGCGACATTAAACGCTGACTCCTTCAGAGAGAAATGCCTTGAACCACTTTCCGTATGGCCAAGACACGTCTGTGTTGAAATCACCCACAATTATGATGGGAGTGGAGTCTGTACGGGTTGAGGTTATCCAATCAACGGTGCATACGTTTGGTGTTTGCGGCATGATCTTCGTCTGTACATACCGCTCGCCGTCGCTGCGCACATTTCTGCTTCTGTTCATGATGGTGTTGTTCGTAGGCGCGCTGTTCTTCCGAAGTCCTTACCGTACACAGCCTACCGATTGCACGGGTGGAACGGAACTGAGACAATGTTACCTGGTTTGCCCACAGAACGCCTATGGTTTGCCTATAGAGCCCGTGACGTCAAACGGCAATCCATACTAAATAGTGTCTATTTCGGTTCTACTTTATTTTATTACAATATTTCTTTTATCATAATACGTTTTGACACTTCTCATGGTCAAACGCAGCTGGGGCATACCCAAGGAGGTTGAAGAAAAACTGCTGGAGTGGAGGCTCCCGTAGCTTTTCACCAGGAAAGGTGAAGCCAATGCTTGCCCTCCCTCACCTGAAATAGAGCCTTGTCAGGTCCGCTTACAGATTGAGTGATTTGGCTCTGTTATTGTAATGCTAGGCTATTTAGAAAAAGCTGGCTGTTCCCAACAAAAATAGCAACTACTGAATATTGATGATGTTCTCCCCAATACAATATGCCAGGACATTCAGATTTCACACTAAAACCAGTAATACAGAGGTGCACATAACTGTCTGGTAAAATAAGCCATGATTAACGAAGGAGCTTGATTAACACATTGAAAGTGCGCGAAAAGCACTTCTTCACAATTTTTATCGTTTATTGTTTTGTTGTGGCCTCCTTTGCAGCTTCACCTTCGTGGCATAGTTTCCACTCCAGCAGTTTTTCTTTAACCTCCTTGGGCATGCCCGCATGGAGCAAGGATGCATACCCGGCGATATGCTTTTGCTGTATGCTTTGGCTCTTTTAGCTCTCGGGTGGCCGCCATTTTTGCCCAAACACACAAACTGCCAGAACCTAGCGTATAACAGCTCCGCTGTAAAAGTCCCTGGGGGCAAAGTCAAGGAGTTAAGTGGGCTGTTTCAGAATGGCGATGTTCATTTTGGCCAGGAACTGGCAGATGCTGGAGCATTATGACTTGGTTCGTTGTCCTGAAGCAGCAGCAATGTTTGTGTTGCCACAACTCGGACCTCTCCTCGTGCAATGTACCAGGGTTGGTAATATGGAAACATATCGATCAATGATTAATCACTTATAAGTATCCCGCAAAACAATTAATCTTCATTACGTCCACCTTTCACTTAATCGACTTAATCAATTAAACCCGTTTGATTAATCAATCGTTTTCAAGAGTTTGACAGGAGTGGGGTGGAAATTGTTAAATCGATTGTACTAGAATGGCGGAGCAGGAGCAGTGACTGTGCGGCTGTGGTACAGTGACTGTCAATGGTTTTTCCGAGTCCTGAGTGATGCCGAGCCGAGTGTTTCACCTCTCTTACCCCCCCCCCCCCCCACCGCACATGACGCCATGTCGCCCGAAGCCGGCGGCTTGAAACCCAGTCGTTGATCATTGTACCATTCCCAGTCCACTAAAGATGTGGCACAGCATGCGCACCACTTTGGAGCATGTATTTGACACACCGATGGAGTTCATGCCGATTCCAGCAAATCTATAGCATCCGAGCGTCCATTACATCATGCTAGTTGTGTGGCCATTGAAACAAGGTGTCGGTTTCAACCAAGTATCCTACATAATTGGCATTCCTTCGCGTCGTAGAAAAGAGCACGTACTTTAAATTCCTAAACCAGTATTTTTTTTTCCTTTGTGCATCTTGTAATCTCTTGCATATCTTAGTTGGACTTCACCTTTCACTTTTGCCATTTTTCTTATTTCTTGTTTAACTGTACTATACAGAGATTCACTGGCGCCATTTACCTTAATTCTGCCCTAAGTGCCATTGCATAACATACAGTTAAACATCGATACAAGTAATTTCAATATGACGAAATATTCGATATAAATATTTAACTTTCCATAGCCTCTTGTCCATGGAACACCATGTATTAAGAACCTCAACATAACCAAGTTGTGTTTGTATGCGATTTGCGTACCCCATGCGAGCGACGATTTCGAGCGAAGTCTCCCCGCTGTTGCCGATATTTGAGGGCAGCAAATATGCGTCGAAAATAGCGTGAAACGTGCTTTATTAATCTAAGTTGATATATTTTACTGTAAAAAGCAGCATAAAATATTTCTGACGGCTTTGCAGTAGGTTCTTATTCTTGCACGTATAAATATTCAATCGTTTGCTCGTTCCGTGCGACAATCGGCAGTATTTGAGTGACGTACAGTCTTGGTCAAAAAAAAGAAAACGGCCGTGGCTTAGCTTGGTTAAGCCTGATGATTGCGAAGCAATAGTGACCGTAGCGCCCCTGGTGAGAGGAGCGGGAGTTAGGCCGCCGTTGGTGGCTACCGCCTCGCCTCGCGACGGCGTGAGATGGGGCCCCGTTTTTACACAGCTGGTGTGACGTCACTCTAGGTCACGTGGTGTGACGTCACGCAGCGAGGTCACGCTAAAGGTCAATGGTGCCTACCACCGCCTCGCCACGGAACGGGCTGAAGTGCGACCTAAAGTAGTATTGCTTCGCAATAAAACTTGAACCCGCTGTAAACGGCCGCGAAGCAGCTGCGTTCCGCTATCGCGGCGCTGCCACCGTCGGCGCGCGCCGCTGCTCGCTTGCGTCGAAGAGGGCGAGAGAAGCATGATTCTCAAGCGTCGTTTAATAACAGCGCTCGTGAATAACTAGTGCGGCGAACGCGGCGCGAACGCGACGGTGGCGAAGCGGAAGCCACCCGACCGGCTAGCATATTGTTTGCAGCATATGTTGGATGAGCGGGCGGGGGTCTCTGGCGACCGCTGTCAAACGCGATAGACTCACATTTTACAATTCCGAGTTTCGTAATCATCAGTTACTGTTTCCCGGGACCAAATCAAAGGAACAACGCTATGAGTAGTCTTGCGCATGCTCGAACACAGGCACTTTGCGAGGATCGTAGCTAAAATCTGACTGATATGATATGAGCTTAATGATACATTAAATACCGTGCCGCAGTGGCATCTCGTATTCGTAATCATGAAATATGTCACAAGTAGCAAGTTAATCAAGAAAGCATGCATAAGCTTCAGGGTGGCACCACAGAACACCTATACGGTGGCACCTGCATCTCTCGACGAAATCACAGGGGGAGCATGCCTTCAAGGTATTGAGTGTGGTCTGTGGTTGCCCCTGACAGCAAATAAAAAAAGGCTGGATTCTGGTTCAAATGAAAACTGTTTATTATCTGCAGAGCGTCAGCGTGAAGCGTGTTGCTGCCTTCCTCGGCCGCGTCTCTCGTGCGTCTCCCCGTGCCGTCTCCCTGGCTCGGCTCGCCTCCGGCTCTTCCCTCTCGCCTCGCTCGAACCCCCGTGTCTAGTCGTGGGTCTCTTCTTACAGTCCCGGGACCATGGCAGGGCTTCGGTGCGAAGAGTATTTCCTCGTGTTTACTCAAGGGTCTCTTGCGGGGAGCAAAGTACCATGCGGGGCGTCTCGTGATCTACGGGATTGCGGCGGTGGAGCCCGCTGCCTGACAGGTCGGCGTAAAATGCGTGACGGCTAAGTTATGAGAGTGCGCGCCGCTCACACGGCCTACACAAAATTTGCGAATGTCCTCAGGCGCACGTGTCCGTCGATGTCAATTCCTCGGTGTCCAAGGCGCGTTCTTTGTACTTCCTCAGCTGTTCGACGTTTACAGTTTTTTCGTTTGATCTACCGGGGATGGGGGTAGCCCTGCTTATAACAGCCATGTTGGGACCTGTAAGTGCCGTTATTTCGAATGGCCCTTCGTATAAGACATCTAATGTACGGAGGAGAGTTTATGTGGTGGATTCCAAGCCTGTTGTGAACTTGCGCTGTTCGTTTGTTCACAAAGCCCTTCGTTTGATCCGTGAGGATGATGTTTGGAACGCCGAATCGTGGGATCCACCGGTTCGTAAGAAATTCCAGGTAGTACTTGGAAGATGTGCTTGGCACTGCTGCCGCGTCCATGTACCCTGTAGCGTGGTCGATGCATACGAGGATATAACCTTCGCCTCCATCCAGGGGACCCATGTGATCGAGAGAGATGACAACATTGGGCTCGTTTGGAACTTCTCTGGGGCTGAGGCACCCTTCGGCTCGTGTTGTTCTTGAGTTAATCAACTGGCACGTGTGGCATGACTCGATGTAGCGGCGGATGTCCTTTACTTTAGATGGCCACCTATACTTTCGCTGGATCAAGGCTTTCGTTTTCTCGCTTCCGAAGTGTCCGTTGTTGTCATGAAAGACTGTCATTACGCTGCTTCGGAGCGCCGCAGGAAACACCACCGTTTTGCAAGCTCGTCCGCCCTCGATTGATCTTCTCACCACGATGTCGTCTTCCACTTCGTAGATGGAGTTAACAGTTCCTGCTTCCGCCCGGAACTTTTGGCATTCGGGATCGCTCTCTTGAAACTGGCGGTCCGCGGGACAGGATCTGTATGTATTTGAGGCGACTGGAATATCGTCCCTGAGATCGATGCTGTGCTCAGCGTGAGCGCAGAGCCCCAGCGCGTCCTTCCTCGAGGTGAACGCCTTATGGTGACGATGAAGAATTGAGCGCAGCTCATCTCGTTCGTCGGCGTTTGCGCCGCGGGACATGCCTCTTCAACGTGATTGGTGTAATCTTCGTCAGGACCGGTGTCCTTCGTCTTTAGCTGTACGAAGCCGACATCGCTCGCCGCTAGTTCGTCTAGGAAACTGCGATTGCTAAAGGCTGTTATTAGGGTTTCTCCGACGCGATGCGCACCGTGTGCGCCTGGTGCGTGACCCGATGGCTCACTCACCGATGGCTGAACGGGGACGAGGGTGACGTCGTTAGTGGGGTGGAACGTGACGTCAACATTCGCAGCGCTACGCCAGTCCGAACCAAGAATCAGGTCCATGGCACCTGGCAAGGGCGCGATCACTACCTCCTCGAGCCGCACGGTCGATGTTCCGATGGTCACGTTCAGAGTCGCCACTCTCGCCGGTCTGATGCACCGGTCGAGCACTTCTATCGTATCGGGAGACGTCCAAGGTCGGGGATGAACCTCAGGGCCCACGGAGCTCTCGCCGAGGACGGAGACGTTGGAGCCGCTGTCTATGCAGACTCTGACCGGTCGGCCCAACGAAGCCCTTCACAATGGGTAGGGTGCCGCCCGTCGATTGCAGAAAGCAGTTCGATTGCCTGGAGGTTGTGCCGGCGTTGCCTGCGTCGTATCTGGCTTCTCGGCGTCGTTCCGCGTGGATTGTGGCCTCCGTCTTGGGTCTGGTGCATTCCCTCGACAAATGTCCCATATTGCCGCAGTTAAAGCAGGCTCGTGCTCGCGCAGCTCGAACTGGTTCTCGGTGTTGGCGCCGCATTGACTGAGTGCTCGGCTCGGGGCGTCCGTCGTCGGCTGTCGCTCTGTTCTCGTAGCTGCTCCTCATTTGGTTCCGTTGGCTCTGTTGCCCAGCTTGAGATTGTCGGAACTGCGCTGCTTGCGTCGTTATTGCTTTACGCCGCCTGGTGTCGAGCAGCGCTGCGCGGTCTATCAAATCAATGACGCTGCTGCAGGGCTGTGCAGCGAGAGGATTCGGCCAGGTGTCGTCTTCGATCCCGCTAAGTATCAGCGAAATTCTCTCTTCATTCGCAAGCGGGTACGGAGACTTGTCCAGTAGAGCATTTTTAGAGTACATGTACTCCACTAGGGTCTCCGAATTGCGCAGTTTTCGTGAAGCTTGCAGGTCCAAGAACTCCTGCATTGTTAGCTTCCGGTCGAAACGAGAGGCAAGTGCTTCCTTCCAAAGGTCCCACGTTTCACATGCCATACCGTAAGAGCTGTGCCAGTCCGTTGCGGCCCCTTGCAGCCGGGTTGCTGCCGTTGCGAGCGTCAGTGGTGGGGACCAGTGGGCCAGTGCAACAATGCGTTCCACCTGCGTAATCCACGTTTGGACATTTCGTTGTACATCATCGTCGTACTCGGGGATGGCGGACGCGGTATCGTTCGTAGACTGGATCAGCATGGGCGGAGCTGGCGCGGACATTCTCGACAACGCTTCCGTCATCTGCAGCTGCGCGCGAGCGAACATGGCCACGATTTCAGTCATGCTTGACGTACCCTCTGGAGCTGTGGCGGTGGTGTTCTCCGGCGAGGGCTGTGGAGGTGCGTCACGGCTGACTTCTGCAGGCCGTTGGTTCGCTGCCGTAGCGCGGCCTTGGATCCCGTCGAAACGTTGGGAGCCCGTTTCGTCCCCAGCTTGCGCCTGCGTTGGCTTCGGTGCCCCTGTTGTGTCATTCGTAGCGTGTGACCCGCGTTACTGGGTTAGAAGCCGTCGCAGTTGGTCAACCTCTGCACGCAGACTCTCGATCGTAGCCGGTGCCTTGGAGTCCGCCTTTTCGTGGTCGTCGCCGTCAGCTTCGGTCTGGCTGGTCGTTGAGTCCGAGGACGTGTCCAACAAGGCCTGGAGGCGAGTGTTGTCGTCTTGGAGACGGGTCACGAGATCGTCCTTGCGGCCGTTGCACGGAAGTCCACGGATTCTCAGCTCGTCAGTCAGCCGTTGCTTTTTCAGGGCACTGAGTACGTGGCGGACAGTTGATTTCACCGGTGACCAGATGAATGTGGACTCCGAGCTCACCGATGGCGTTCTGCTGGGCTCCGTGGTGGCCGCTCGTTCTTCGTTCGGGAAAGACGCGTCTGCAGATCCTGTCGGCTGCGCCATGACAGCAAATGAAAAAGGGTGGATTCTAATTCAAATGAAAACTGTTTATTATCTGCAGAGCGCCAGCGTGAAGCGTGTTGCTGCCTTCCTCGGCCGCGTCTCTCGTGCGTCTCCCCGTGCCGTCTCCCTGGCTCGGCTCGCCTCCGCGGCTCTTCCCTCTCGCCTCGCTCGAACCCCCCGTGTCTACTCGTGGGTCTCTTCTTACAGTCCCCGGAACCATGGCAGGGCATCGGTAGGTCTAGCCACCCTAGTATCGGTGCGAAGAGTCTTTCCTCGTGTTTACTCAAGGGTCTCTTGCTGGGAGCAAAGTACCATGCGGGGCGTCTCGTGATCTACGGGACTGCGGTGGTGGAGCACGCTGCCTGACAAGTCGGTGTAAAATGCGTGACGGCTAAGTTATGAGAGTGCGCGCCGCTCAAACCCCGAACAATTGCAGCTTGCTCATGTGCTCGACTGTAAACTAGCCAAGGTCTCTGGTTAAAGGACGCTAGGTATAACCCATTTTTTAAAACTGCCTGTGAAGCCCTCTCTCGTAGGGAAGAACGATACCTGAGTAAATTCTATAATAAAAAATACTTCTTCCAGTGAACCCGTGACAACGACACCACCGCCGGTGTGACGCCTTCACTATGCGAGAATCCTATAATCTCGTGGCCCTGGTCTACTTACGCGATTCAAACGCGCGATGCCCACTGCAAACAAGATGAACTTACACTGGCCTCATGTGTGCATAAAAGTGGGCCCTAACGACAATGAAGCAGTGTGCACGAAGATATAAAAAAGGCGAGGTAGTGGGTACTTTCCAAAACGCCGAGGGAATGGGTCTAACTCAATCGGCTACTCAGCCAGGGCAAACGTCTTCTAGTCCCATTCAACGTAAACGGTATTTTCTAGGTAAATCTCTCTCAAAAGCTGTAGACAGTCGTCACCTATAGACCTTCCCCTTCCAGAATATCCCACAAAATGTTGCGGTCTACGTTGTCATAGGCTCCTGTAATGTCTAAAAAGGCCACATATAACGGTCTGCTTTCTGCTTTAGGTATTTCAATGCACTGAGTAAGAACAAATAAGTTATCATCTGAACGCCTACCTATTCTGAAGCCATTCTCAATTTATTTCAAAATGCCACTATTCTCTGCCCATGCTTGAAACTTCTCGTGCCAGTCTGTAATTGAAGTGGATCCCGTCTCGTTTAAAACCACCACACCTTCTCACTTCCCTGTTTACTTCGACAACCTCGAAGCCTTTCTCTCGGCTCATTTTCCATATTGCCTCATTAGCAGCCACTACGGCTCTTTGTACGTGACTGTCACGTACAGGCACCTCCGGCACCGTGCACACCACGATCTGCACCTGAGTGGATAGCTCGCGCAAGTCGTCCACCCCCTTCACCAAGCGCTGGGCTAGTCCTGTCCCTTTCCTGTTTAGGACGTCATTTAGCGCATCTGCTACTATGACAAGGTTGCGCACGTGGGCATTTTCCGCGAGCTTTTCTTTTACTCGCTCCATGACAGAACCCAGTGTTTCGCCCTGGAAATGTCCCTACCGCCACTCTTTTATCGCCTTTCGCCCTCTCCACAATTGCTTTTGAGATACCTAGCCAGATTTGAGTCGCCGGCGATAATCACTCTTTCCCCTTCTCCTAGCTCTCCCTATCTTACCTTTGTCCTTTTCCGCGTGATTCGGACTCGACAAGGGGCATTGTCCCTTTGGCTCCTGCTTTTTCCGCGTGGCGGCCTCGAGGTAGGTGCCGCTCTTTCCAGCTAACCTTTCATCACGCTGAAGCATTCCACGTAATTTGCTGACACTCCCTCTCTGTGTCACCTCAGGGGTCTGCGTTCCATTGTCACGCACATTCTCGTTCACAATAGCGGCCCTGTTCAGCTTTTCCTTGGCTGCTTCAAGTCTCTTTTCAAGTACCTTTTGTGCATCACGCTCCCTGTTTAGCTCATTTTTGAGCTCTTGCACCTATTTGAAAGCTCTTCCTGGAAAGCCTCCATTTTCTGCAGCCTAGTATCCACATCACATTGTGTGCCGGTTGATTCGACGCCCTCTCCATTCTCATCCGTCTCCTCATCTGCCTTGAGGGACCCCCCCCCCCCCCCCCCCCGGACTGCCTGCTTTTCCGGCTTTCTCGCCATGTATTGCACCGCTTTTTCTGCACACACTATAATACTATAATAATGTTACTACTAATGCAAATACTACAATACTATATCAATGCAGAGCACGTGCATTTTAGCAAAAACCGATACGCACAGGATCCAAATCCTCAAAATGTCGCAAAGCAACTCTCACCACGGTTTCAAAAGCAATCAATGCCGCGGAGACCGAAGGTATGACACGCTCTAATAATATTTGGGGTTTTACGTGCCAAAACCACTTTCTGATTATGAGGCACGCCGTAGTGGAGGACTCCGGAAATTTTGACAACCTGGGGTTCTTTAACGTGCACCTAAATCTAAGCACACGGGTGTTTTCGCATTTCGCCCCCATCGAAATGCGGCCGCCGTGGCCGGGATTCGATCCCGCGACCTCGTGCTCAGCAGCCCAACACCAGTATGACACGCTCTCGCACGCGCTCAACCACGCGGCCACGCTCTCACTTTCCTACCAAAACACGCACAGTAAAACACTAATAGCTATTAGTCTTGCCACTTCCAAGCTATCATTTAAAGACTACAAACACTCAAAGTCCCACCCGGCTGCACGTGTTGAAGCACGTGGCGCGAAAGGACGCTCTAACCATCCTGCAAAGCCAAATGTACACGAAACACACCCACTCACCCGAAATACGAGACAAAAAAAAAAGAAAAAAGAAAAAGAAAACCACACAATTACTATCTAAAGGCAAAAAAAAAAATCAGCAAATCAAAAACAGAAGCAAGCTCAAAGCATACACAAAAACTTATGATTTCGTCGCCGCCGCGGAGCCCCGAAAAGCACGTCCATTTGCCACAAAACCCTAACCAAACCGAAAATGGTGCTAAAAAGCGCCCTCTGTCCTGAACTGGGTTGTACCACGGCCGCTCGATGCAAAGCAAATGCTTTTGCACCCGATGCAAACCTGTGCTTTTGCATCGAGCGGCCGTGGTTGTACCAAGCTCGGTAATCTACTTCGGAAAGCACGTTTACAATATGGACCCGCCACTTTCGGTTGTGTTGTACCACGGCTTGCAGCGAATATCGGGCGCCGAAGATTTTTTCAGGGGTGGCAAGCAGCTTAAAGGCAAGAAATTATGCAACGCCCAATATGTGTACGCTGTTCAAGAAATAAGCGGCGAAGTTTTAGCGCGGAGTCAACCGCAAGTGAAGCGAGTCGCGTACGAAGTTGAACTTCAGGTAAGGTTTGCACGCTGCTAGATTCAGGCGCACAAACGCGAGGAAATACTTGCTATAAATGAATTCACAGCAGCGATAAGCAGACATCATGTGTACGGAACTGCTCGAGCGCACGATCGTACGCGCCGCGACGGCAGGGGTCTTTCGACATGCCGCGAAACGGCGGGCCTTCTGCAATCTTTGTTGGCTGAATGCCGCTAGACGACTATAGTTATGCCTGTGCTGTAGTAGCGACTATCTGTCCCTTTAGCAACTGATTAATAACTGATGCAATGCATATGAGTTCGCAGTATACCGTACGTGCGAATCGCGCTGCAGCGCGAGCTCGTGCGCTGCTCGCTTGATGTAGCTTTTAATGACAGCGCTCGAACATCGATGTGCTGCAATCAATACTACCTTGCTGCGCTGCCTCAACGTGCTGGCTTGAGGTTAAGGATGAGCACATTTAACTCTAACCTGTGCTGCTCGTAGTGGGGTAGTGAATTGTCCCGAATCTGCCCGACCATTTGTGGTCATTTGCACCCACTTCGCACCGGTCGAATTCTTAATCCGCCTCTTTCATCCTGTGCTGCCCTCTGGCGCACGCCGCTGGAAACGTTTTGGAAGGGTGTCGGGGATTTCGCCGGTTGATTTGTGTACTTGCGCCCATGTTGAGTGTACGTCGGTTGTGCGGTTTGTGGATCGCGATTTATTTTTAATGGTTTCTCCGGGGCAGCATGTCGTTCACCCATCGAGTATAGTGGATGAACAGGCCCGAGTGCGCTGTTGTGGTAACAGCGCGGCCGATAAAGGCACGCTGAGTTCCGTCTGCCGACGCGGCTGCCTTGAGTTCGTTGTAGCTGAGGTCTGCGATTGCACATCGCTTTTATGCGTTGCCTATTGCAATCACTCAGTTCAGCCCTTGGGCGCGGCCGGGCAGCCACCATTGACCTTTAGCGCAACCACGTGACGTGTTTGTATTCCTTTTGCACATTCACTAAACATTTCGCATATTCAAGAAGCCTACGAGCGCAGCCTTCCACGTGGTATTTGTCAAAGCGGTGCATTTGTTTACCTCTACAGCTTCAGATCGCTGTAAGTTTCGGTTATTGCATAAACGGCGCATCGCTGATGTGAAATAATCTCAAAACGTAGCAAAACATACAGACGAGTCAGTATGAGCGGCCGAGTCCCTTAAACAACTGCAACTGTGAGCCAGACACATATATATTACGGGCTGTTACTTCTGATTCTCGCTTTTGTTTAACTTCATCATACCTACAGTTTGCGCGTGCTATGAAGTATTATTAGAGACAACTGTGCTCGCCATAAGACCCCACTTATATGCCGTGTAGTTCTCTCGAAAAAAGGCGGATGCCATCGCTGACACCGTTGGCAACTGAGCGAGTTTATGCTGCTGTATCGAATGCACTGTCTCTCCTTTCCTGTTTGACGCAGAGGTAAACAATGCTTCTCTGGAATTAAGAAATGTCAGCATAACAACACACACAGACCCACCATCTAAGGGAATGTGACCGGCAGCGTTCGGGTACGGTGACCAAAGTACAAGATATTGACACAGCGCTGTGTCGCCGCTTGCGCCGCTTATTGTGTACGAGCAGTGCGAAGTGATGAGCAATTATCAAATCGCTATAGGGCCATAAATGAAGTATAACAGCGGTTTCCTTCGTCTTGAATGCTTATTTCTTAAGTTCACCTTAAGAAATAATGCACACGGCTCACAATGCAGCTCGGTCTCCTCCTAGGAGGAAACATTAGGTCGGATGCTCCTATCGAAATACATGTAGAAGGAGAATTCGTTTTTCTCGGCAACCACTGCGCCAAATTTGATGAGGTTTGTCGCATTTAAAAGAAAAACTTATGTTCTAGTGATTCTTAAATTCTAGTGAAAGTGGCAAAAATCAAACATTTTCAGAAAATGAAACTATGAAGTTTACAACTCTGTAAATCAGCAATGAAAATTGATATCGCAATTCTGTGAATTGCACATAATAGTACATCTAAAGCGGACAAAATTGATGTTACACATGAGTCCCAAAAAATTAAGTATTATGGAAATATGGCTTTTGCAGAACCCTTGTACATAACATAACCAATTCACGTAAGATACAAATAGACATATCGAATTTGTCCGCTTTGAATAGTGTAATGGGTGCCGTTTGCAGAACCGGGATATTTGTACTTGATGCAGAGCTATTATTTTGTAAACTTCGTGCTTCTATTTTTTTTCGAAATTTCGAATTTTTCAAAATATTTTAAACAAAGTTCGGGCCCTAAATCAAAATTCCGCTTCCAACAGACACTAGAATTTAACTTACTCTTTCAAATGCAACAAATTTCATTAAAAGCGATTCAGGAGTTATCTCAGAAAAGCGTTCCTGCGTTTTACATGTATCTGAAAAGGCCGCGTCGTAGTTGGGCCCGAGCTAAAGCTTCCTCTTAAACAATTTACCTAGGGATCAAATACATGAATAATAACTGCATTGCCAGTGCCAAAGATGCTGCAAACGAATTCTTGAACGCTACGCACTGTCAATACAAGTAAAATATGTATTTTTTCATAAAATATTATACCCGTATGTGCCAAAAATTGTGCCCAACACAACTGATGTCAATGCTCCATGTTTTTTTTTTATCTATTTAGTAAGTAAAGGAAATATCACACGAACTTTAGAACTAGATCAGTTCGAAACCAGCAAAGCAGTGCATGCCGCTGATATGAAAAATGTAAAGGCCATGAAATGAACAAGTTGAGGACAAATATGTTAATGAAACTTTGTCATTCAAGATCCTTGTTTACATTCTTGTACATATGCAACGGCCAGTGAAAAATCTCAATGACGCTGTCATTTGTTCCAATGTATTACGCAGGAGCAGCTGTCACCGGTCGTGTATCGTGAGTAGTTGCACCGAAATTATAGTCGCAACAGGGAGCACGCATAAAAAGCAGGAGTTCTGCAGAATATACGAGGGCGAGTCAGATGAAAGTGAGCCAATGCGAATATATGACAAACGGGGTACTTTATTTAAAAGTAGCCTCCATGAGCATTTAGACATTTGTCCCATTGGCAAACGAGTCGCGTAATTCCCGTCTCATAAAGCTCCTTGGGTTGTTGCTTCAAAACGTCGGCAACTGACTTTCACGTCATCGTCCGAGACGAATCTGGTTCCCTTGAGCTGTTTTTTCGGTTGCCGCAAAATGTGGAAGTCGCAAGGCGACAGGTCTGAGCTGTATGGCGGATGTTGCAGCGTTTCATACTTGAACTTTGCCAGTTTTGTATTAACCACATCAGCGACGTGGGGATGGGCATCGTCGTGGAACAAGATGACTCCATTCGTCAATTTTTAACGTAGTTTGTTCTTGATTGCGACACGCAGCCGATCCGGCGTTTCACAATATCGGAAACAATTGATAGTCTCTCAAAATTTAGCAAATTCTATCAGTAATGGCCCCTGACGATCGAAAAATAAAAGTCGACAACACCTCTCCGGCGAAAATCACGGCCTTTGCTTTCTTTGGGGGTGGTGAATTCGAATGTTTCCGATGTAAGCTTTGCCGTCATGTTTCAGGCTCGTAGTAGTGGCATGATGGTTCGTCTCCGATCACAATTGCAGGCAAGAAATCGTCACCCTTATTGTGATACCGGATCAGATGAGTAAAGGCAGTGCCGAACTTCTCCGTATTCCGGCGGTGGTTCAAAATCTTGGGCATCCATTGCGCACACAAGAGCCAATAACCGAGATGTTCATGAATTATGGCGTGAACGGTGATGGTGAACCGAACCGTGACTGATGTTCACACGCTCTGCCAGTTCATCGATGCTTATCCTCCGTTCTCGTGTCATCAGCTCATCAACCTTTGCAATTTTGTTAGGGGTGATTGCACGATGGTTTGGTCCGGTCTGGGATCGTCTTTGCAACTTTCATGTCTTTCTTTGAACCGTTTGTTCTAACGCTTCACAGTGGCCAATGAAATGCAATGTTCAATACACGGCAGCCATACGGTCACAAATTTCTTTTTGGGAAACACCTTCAGCTGTCAAAAACCCCACGGCACCACGCTGCTCAACTTTTGGAGCGTCCATTACGTCACGCAACCATGTTCAACCCAGTGTATGAGCGCATTAAAGAACATTTATCCTCACACCTGCGTGTCACTTTTGTAAATGAGACATGCCTGTGTGCTACACGCAGGCCTTGCAGATAATGAACAGAACCATAATTGCACAGGGTGAGTAAGCTAGCATTCATTTGACTCGCCCTCGTACATTGGAAATGCGAAGATACAATGGAGTATACAAATGCGAAGATACAGCTTGATAAAGTGCAAAAAAAGTGCCACTGGAAACAAAGTTCACTGCACGTATGCACAAAACCTCGCAACAAGATATCTAAACATACGTATAAGTCGCCAATAAATCTACGTATCTAAGAAAAAGTCACGGTGTATAATGGGTCAAACAAGGCAAATAAACATGTTGCGCAATCACAGATTCACAGAATCCTAGATCCCGCCCCCATTCCATCCCCCCCCCCCCCCCCGATGTATCACGCGCGACGGAAGGCGGCGCGCTTGCTCCTCACTTTTCTCCCTGGCGCGCACAAGACTCTAGTCGGCTCACCCATCCCCCCCACCCCCACACGCTTTCACTCGCACATACAGCATGCGGCGCGCGGTCACGATGTTATCGCCCTTGGACTTCATGCGGAACATGAGCGCGACGGCGACGGCAGGAATGCGCCTAGAGTGTCCATATAATTGCTATCGCAATAATATAATAGGAGTACCCGGCAGCTGAAGCGTCCCATGGCCCATTACTTTCCGCAAAAGAAGTAACAAAATAGAACTTTCACCATGCGACAATTCGCTGCGCCGCAACGTTTTTTTTTTCCTTTTGTGGGGCGGGGGCACCGTAATGGAAAAAAAAAACGCGAAGTATGTTGGTCACAATCGAATGCCTACTTTGGGCAACTAATGTGGCTATTAAAGGAATATCGAAGAAAACACGAGACGCTTGGTCCACCAAGAACCATGCGCATACTGCTCGGTATCCTACACCGGCGAGACAAGACTTTCTGCAGAGGTTGCGCTCAAGCGAACGCGGTGCAATCCGTCGAGTCCCCACAGTGATGTCGGCGAGCGACCATTGTTTCGTTTTCTCGTCTGCTAGCTAGAAAGCGTCTAAAACTCTGCCAGGCGAAAATGCACTCGGACAGAGAAAACCGAACGCGCACCGAAGTGCGCCGCGCGGTGGTCGGGGAAACACAAGAAAAACACATGCGCTCTGGCTGGCTCTGGCAGCCCGCGGGTAGGGGAGCGAGAACAAAAAAAATTGAAGAGGCTGAATTTGTCCTCGCGATTAAAAGTCAAAGTAGAAAAAATAAGAACGTAGTTACCTTGGCTGGCTTTAGTGTCTTCACTGGATGCTTTGGCGCAGGTGAAAAAAAAATTTTGATATTTTTTATGTGATACCACCACAACGCTTCGCCTCATCGAGCCTCGTTGCGGGCTTTGTCAACTTGTCTGATAGTGTGTTGATGTGGCTTGTCTCGTTGTATGGCCCGATGTACAACTTTGGAAAAGTTAATGAACCTTTGGCGTCAAATATTTATGGGAACATTAAACTTACAAAGTTCCGCAATTGAAAATCTAAAGCACACGTTTGGAAATGTCAATGCACCTTTCACATCAAAAGTTTATGGGAACTTTATACCCATAAAGTTTCGGAATTGACATCCATGCGCTCCGTAGAGTTCATGATAGAGTGTAGATTCTGCGGCCTCCGCGAGATGCCGCGGCGAGCCCGTTCGCCATCAAAACGTCCTTGAAACTTTGTGCACGGATGGGGCTGCTTGCGTTATGTGACTCCTGGTGCATGGGCGTTGTCGCGAAATCCAGCCCGTGTTCGCAATTTTCGCGGTGAAATGACTTTTCGAGCGTGAAAAAAAAACCCGTTCTAGACAAAATCCAGAATGATTTCCGGCGCCGGGGGTTGCTTTGCTCGGCGGTGCATGGACAGCACGAAAAAATTTCGGGGAGGGGGGAGCTGAAGCCCCATAACCCCCCCCCCCCCCCTGGCTACGCCCCTGGTAAATAGGTATCCCGAGAACCCACACTGATTTTTCCGCTCGCTGCAGCGTTTCGCCTGCGAGTGCGCGTGAGGGCTGCTTCGTACTGCGTTGAACCTCGGATCACCACATAGGTTGTCTTCTCTGGAGATGGCCGCATGCCAGTTTGTGGCAGGTAGTGGTCAATAACGTAACGTCAAGTGCCGCCTGCAGGGTCTCCTGCTGCTCACCAACGGGTCGTGATGCAGTCCATAACGTGATGTCACCTGCGTAAATTGTGAATCCCAGTTCGGAAATAGCCTCCAGTCGCTCAGCCAGGCCTATCATAGTCAAATTAAAGATGAGGGGTGATAGTATGGAGCCTTGTGGGACTCCCACAATGTATGGGTAAACCTTCCCGACGTCTCACCCGTATGGAAAAAGTGCGATCTTGAAGGAAGGAACGCACAAAGTTGAGGGGGCGGCCTGTGATTCCGTGCCTCTCACTGCAGCTGCCTCGATGATTGCCTCATGCGTCACAGTGTCAAAAGCTTTACGGAGGTCCACCGCCACCAGGATGCTCGGGTGTCGCTTTGCGCGACCGACTGTCTTTTGACGCAGTACTACCATAGCAGTACACCCTCCCTCACAAGTAGGATCGAGGCTGTCATGAGTGCCAATGTTTGGTCTAAACCCTGTCTGTACTGGATGAAAGCGACTCTATTTCTAGAAAGTGAGATATTCGTGTCAAGGCCATTCGCTCCGCCAGCTTACACGCAGTAAGTTTGAGAGATACAGGGCGCATGTTCGACAGTACATCTGGCTGTTTGTTTGGTTTCGGTATGGGTGTGACTATCGAATGCTTCCATCCTGCTGGGATTTCACCGTTGATCCACACTTCGTTAATCTCCTCGAGAAGTTGCTTTTTTGCGTATTGTTCCAGATTCCTCAGAGCCGCCCACGTCACGCCGTCATAGCCTGGCGCGCTGCGCGCGTTGATGGAAGAAAGTGCCTGTTCGAGCTCGAAGAGTGAGAATGGGGCCTGGATGCCCTCATCGGTCGCTGGGGGCGTCTTCCGGTAAATGTCGACGTTCGGGGGCGTCGACGGTTGGGGAAAAAACGTGTTCGCGGCATCATCTTGGAGTTGGCTGACTGACTGGTGTTGCGTTTCGCCTGCGACACGTGGTTTTGCCGGCGCGACTGCGGCGGGGCGGCAGACATTTTGGCCCGATCATCGTCGCCGCAACGCTCATCGGCAGGTGTTTCCAGGCGCGACTGCGGCGATGCGACCGCAAAGGATCACCCTCTCATTCCAGTCATTGTGCCCGAACCAGGCGAAGCGAAAGCAGGGATCATCCTCTCATTACAGTCATTGTGCCCGACCGGCAGCGCTACGACAGGGTGCTACGAGATCGTGCTCGACATGGTGCTACGGCAGCGCTACGACAGGGTGCTACGAGATCGTGCTCGACATGGTGCTACGGCAGCGCTACGACAGTGTGCGTCACCATTAGCCCATTGTACATTCACGTGCTCGTCTTTTGAGGAGTTCCTTCTTGCCCTCAACTGCGAGAGTATAAAAACAGCTGCCCCCGGACGCCAAAAGGAGGGCTCCGATTTCTTCTGTTGAGTGAAGTGCTCTCCCGTCTCTCTACTTCGGTCAAACCTGACCGCCAACTCTTTGCGATGTTAAAATAAACAAGTTGTTTTGTTGTTACCAGTCGACTCATGCTTTGCCGGGACCTTCGGATGCTTCCAGTTGTACCCCAGGCCGCCAGGCCAACGCTACCCTTGGGGCTTGCGACCCAGGTACAACCACGGGCGTCAGCGCCGAGTTCCCAACCGATCGCGCCAGCGGTGCGATCCAAACACTGGCTAGTTTTTAGCAAGACGTTTGAAATAGCGCTGCGTGTTTTACGCCGACCTGTCATAGCCTTGAACGTGTGCCACACTTTATGGAGGCCAGTTCTTTCGTTGAATGATGAGCAGTGCTGGCTCCAACGTTCCCGATACAGGCGCTTGGTGTATATTCTAGCGATAACAGTGCGACATCGAAGTCGCACACGGTCGCGATGTCGTCGGCCGTCGGCCATTGGCGAGCACAGTTGACGTATACGTCAACTGTGCTCGCTTGCGTGCATCCAAAAGGTTTAGCATATGTATGTCCGGCGCCGGAGCATCAGCTCTCACCTCAGTCTCGGTAGTGGCCTTGCGCAGGGCCCGTGACGCCCGCTCTCGTACGGATGCAGTCTTGGATTTCTCCGCAAATGCTCTTCTGTAGGCATCCCATCTAATCGTGCACACAGTACGCCCGGCCGCACGCTTTCGTCCCACGTTCAAAGTTATCCACACTGGATAGTGGTCGCTGCCCCAGGCGTCCGGATCGCATCGCCAGTCTTTCACGTAGGCTGGTGTGGACAACGTCAGGTCCGGGGTCGTGTTGCGTTGTCCACTATGCAGGGCGGCGCGGGTGGGGTAGTCGGTGTCATTTGCGAGCACTAAGACAGCTGACTCCGTGGCACCTGCGAGTGCCGTTCCACGGGGCGTGTGATAGTCATAGCTCCACTGCGGATGCTTGGCGTTGAAAACGCCACCAATCAGGAAGCCGTCGTTTGGGTAACGTCTCCGTAAAGCGCGAATCCACGTGAATGAACCGTGTGTACGGGAGCTAACTTCAGGGCGCATGTATACCGATACCAGCACTGCATTTCGCTTTGCAATCGTGCAACGGACAGCCACCACCTCCTGCACGGCAGTCGAGTTATGAGAAGTGTCAATCTGCGTTTGCGGAACATCTGTGCGGACAAAGACAGCCGCTTGTCCCCGTATTACAAATTCCTCGGCTGCACTGGCGATACCATTGTTCCGCGGGTTTCGGTGTCGTTTCCTGTTTCTATGCTCTATTGACGGCTGGTAATAACCATTGAACTGTCGTAGTGTCCGATCTGTGCTATTAGTCTCTTGAAGTAAAAGTGCAAGGGGGCGTCCGACACAGTCAAACAAGAGGTTCAGTTCTGTCGCACAGGTGCCGAGCCCTCGGCAGTTCCACTGTAAAAAGCGTGGTGTGGGACTGTCGAGGGCTGTACGCGAAGCCGGGTTTCTACTGACGCGAGGCGAAGAGCTGTTGGAGCAAGCCATATTGTCGTTGGAAGTGCTTCTCCTGCGCTTGGAGGAGAGCATGCAAAAGTTGTTGTACCAGCAGAGCCAGGTATGTCTACTGTGTGGTAGTAGAGGCTGCTCCTTGCATTTTAGTGAGCTCCTGTGGATTGCATGGCTGCTGCTGTCGCTTGGCACGAACACGTTCGAGCAGTGCTGCATGCCTTTTATCGTTCTCTTCTAGTTTCCGCCGCAGTTCAGCGTTCTGTCGTGCGAGTTCTGCAATCTCAGCTTCTACACTGTCTTCCGATGTATCAACCAGCTGCGATGGTGAATGTAGCATAGGTGTGGTATAAAGTGAAGAGTTCGCCGGTTTGTCTCCACTTGGTTGAGTTCGCCTGAGCACTGCTGCGTAGTTGAGGTTGCAGCCGTTTCCTCCCGCTGTTGGTTGCGCGCAGTTCTTTGAAACAATCTCGTTCACTGCTTCCTTTATGGTACGTGGCTGCGTTGAGATGTTTTATTTTATTTATTTATTTATTTATTTATTTATCTATTTTCACAATACTGCGGACATGTGTCCAAGCAGGAGGGGGCTACGTGAGCAGATACAAAAATAAGCAAACATACAAATATATACAAGGGTTACAGTCAACAAGATTCATCAAGTGGGTGGCTGTAACCAGTGGGAATTTCCAGGTAGGGCATTCCAATCATTGATTGTTTTCGGAAAAAATGAGTTTTTGAAAAGGTTTGTTCGTGCAAAGATCGGTTTTAAATACTGGCTGTGTTTGTGGCGGGAAATTCGAGATGTGTCCTTAATAATATAGTCACGCGGTTGTATTCCTAGTTTCCCGTAATAAAGCTGGCGAAAGAAATTTAATCTGGCAGTTTTTCTTCGATCAGTTAGTGGCTCCAAGTTTGCGGCTTCCAGCATACTCGTTGGAGAATCACGTCGTTTGAAGCGCTTATAAATGAAGCACGCGGCTAACCTTTGAATTCTTTCTAGTTTTTCAATACCTACCACTGTGTGAGGATCCCAAACGATACTCGAATATTCTAAGAGAGGCTTAACGTACGTTTTATAGGCTTTTAATCTTAATGAGGATGTGGAGTCACCTAATTTAAACTTTAGAAATCCTAATCTTTTTCGGGCTGCACAGGTTATATTGTCTATGTGAGGCACCCAGGATAGACGTGAAGTTAAAGTTATCCCCAAGTATTTGCAGCTTTCTACTTTCCTAATCTTATTATCCTTTATTTTGTACAAGTAATCTAGCTTTCTTAACTTATTTGTAATACACATATGCACTGTTTTGTAATAATTACTAACCATATCTAATTCATTGCACCATTCTGCCAACTTATCCAAGGTTTCTTCCAGAAAAAGCTGATCAGAGACAGTTCGAATGTTGCTAAATATAATACAAACATCTGCAAACAATTTGACGCGAACAGGTGATTCCATAATTTTAACTAGGTTATTAATATAAATATTAAACAGTACTGGGCCCAGCACCGATCCCTGAGGTACGCCTGAAGTTACCCCCAAAAACCGGGAGCATGATCCATTTATTTCCACATACTGCTTACGACCAGTCAGGTATGAATTTACCCAGTTTATGATCTGTAGGGGTATTCCCAGCAGTTTCATTTTATATATTAGTTTCGAATGAGGGAATCTGTCGAAAGCCTTAGAATAATCTAAGAAAATAGCGTCAACTTGACCGCCCCCATCAAGCACGGAAGCGAGCTCATGGACAGTGACTACTAACTGTGTGGTTGTGGAGTAACCTCGTCTAAAACCACGCTCAAATAGCTGCTGCGTCGATTTGACATCATGGGACTGGACAGTTCTAGTGCGGCTTCTCGATCGGTGTGCGCCGTACCTTCTACGACGAGAGCGGGGCCTTGAGCGGAGTTTCTTAGCAATTTTTGCGTCGGACTTCAGTTTAGCTGGACACTTCGGGTCAGTCGCCGTGTGACCTTCTTCTTCACAGTTGCGGCACCTGGGCGTCGTCTGTTTGCATTCATTGCCAGTAGTGCTACCTTCGTGTGTCTTGCCGCATGTAGGACATACCGCTTCGTTCGGGCAGACTTCCTTTTTGTAACCAAAGCGATGACAACGGTCACACACGATGCTTTTAGGATCGTGAATTGAAACTCGGGTGATGCGGCCGTAATACACGACTCTGTTAGGGGGGTGGCGTCCTTCAAAAGTCAGCAGACATGTCCCACGCTTTCCCATTGGGCGCGCGTCAAGGATACGTCGGTGATCACAGGTCAAGGTTGCCCGGAGTTCCAGCCTTTGTTTCATTGCAGTCAACGTTGTATATAACGCCTCGGCACATGTCTCGTCCGGGTGCCTGATACACTTGTACTGGTATCTGCCCGTGGTTCACGTCTAGGTGTGAAAGCTTCAGAAGCCCGTCTGCTTGCCTCTTGTCGTGAACGAGCAATCTTATAGTGTTAGATGCTGGTTGCAACGTGTACGTCAAAGGCTTGATGTTGACGGCAGCGGGTGTGGCCATCACGAAGTTGCGGTGGAGGTCCTTGCCTGGTACAGTCGTGAGCGCCACGTTTACTCGTGGTTTCACGACTAGCACGAAAGTTTCTGGCGGTGTTTCCTTCTCGGGCCGCGTTTGGTTGTGCTTGCGGCGTTGCACTTTCCACGCTCCTTCGTCACCGTAATCTTCAAACGCTTCCTGGGAGAGGGCTCCGGCGTCTCGAATTGTCTCTAGCTTCTCAGTTGAGTTTGCGTAAGAAAACACTTCTTGAGATGCGTCCAATGCAGTCTGTTTGACGTAGCATTGTCACATCAGATTGTAGGCTTGAGGATGCCGGTGGTGCTTGTGTTTGCATGTCGTCTTCGTGTCGGCTCACTGGAAGGGGCGGACGCGTCTTCGTAGGCCGATGACGTGAAAGAGTCGTGCCGCGTTCGTTTCGATACCGCGCTCGCCGTCGTTGACAGACTTGCGGAGCGGTCGCTATCACGACGGTGGCGGCTGCGGCTGCGTTCGCTCGGTTCCCGATTATTCTTTCGTCTTTGGCGTTCGCGTCTATGTTGTTGGTCAGCGGTAGCATGCCCACAGCGTTATACATGCATACCAGCAGAGCGTTCTGTGGTAGACGCTTCCGGAACGCCTTCGGGACGTTGCGTAGCCGCTTCCTGGCCCCAGTCTTGGGTTGGCGTCATCAAAGCTGATTGTCCCTGGCGTTGTTCATGGTCGTCAGATGGAGGTAGCTTCGATGACCCTGGCGCGGTCATCAACGCAGTCGTGGCCATGCATTAGGCTTAGCAAGGCCGCCCGCTGGCGCGTAGAAGCGGCCGTAAAACGGCCAAAAAGCAACGCACCTTTCCGAGGCTTGCCTCGACGTGTGGCTGAAGCGACACCGATGAAGAGGATGTGCGACAGAAGAAGGTGAAACGCGAACAGCGCGCGTAACTGTCGAAAAGAAACGGAGCGCCAGGAAAAGACGTGCGCTCGCATCCGAACCGGAAGTTGGTCTCCGTTAATTGAATAAAAAATTTTTTTTCGACCATTCCTATAACAGGCGGTGCAAATGCCGTAGGATATTTTTGTAGACGCTGTTTGATTGTCCGTCCCTATGACAAGAATTTTGCTCTGGATAATGCCTCTCACAATAGACAGACTTAGACTGCCTTGATTTCTTCAAGAGTCTCAGCAACATCAGACTTCCACTGACAGTTCCAGTGCTTGAATTCTGGGTCATATTAAAAACTTTGGCAGAACCCAATGACTGTCGACGGCAGTGCATTTAGCATACACTCCTAAAACGGTTGTACCTTCTGGGGTGTATATTTGTCCCACAATAAATTATCTTCATCTCCCTTGTTTGCGTTTCCTTTCTTGCAAACTCGGCAATCGCTACTTTCCTGTCAAGACTGCTATGTCAAGCTGATAATGCGCAATTGTCATTCTCGGCTTGGAAGTACCCAGCTCGCAACATTAAAGAACGGAACAACTTTCTAGGAAGTTGTTTAACCATTTTGAACCAATTTGTCCATGTGCGTGGATTATATTTACTCAGAGGCCGTGTAAATAACTATGTAAATTTCTCGACAATCAGTGTGCAGGGCCCCCTGTAAATGTACGTTATGTACCACTTTTGTCACCAGTTATGTCATCACGTAAACATCGCATGATGCACGCATATTAATTACTAAATGTAACTGAGACGTGTCCATTTAACACTATAGAAAAATAATGAAGACACACATTGTCTTGATAAACTGCATAACTGGACGCCAAGCGCCAAATTCATTGTTGTCCTTCCATCAGCGAGATTTTTTTTCTGTAACATAATGAAATCATGACAAAAGGGTTCATTGTCTGTCTATTTTGTTTATATCTATGCATGCACACAAGACTCTCTCAGAGATCGCAGTTGAAAAACCATGGACACTGGAATAACATGTTTATCATCACCATAATAATAATAATAATAATAATAATAATAATAATAATAATAACAATAATAATAATAATAATAATAATAATAATAATAATAATAATAATAATAATAATAATCCTATCTTATGTCCACTGCAGGACGATTACCCCTGTCCTGTGCCAACTGATTCCAACTTGCGCCTGTGAATTTCTTAATTTTATCACCCCACCTAGTCTTCTGCCGTCCTCGACTGCGCTTCCCTTCTCTTGGCACCCATTCTGTAACCCAAATGGCCCCCCGGTTATCTAACCTATGCATTACATGGCCTGCCCAGCTCCATTTTTTTCTCCTAACGTCAATTAGAATATTGGCTATCCCCGTTTGCTCTGGAGGTTACCACCTTAGGATAATGAAAATCTGGTTGCAAACACAAAGTACCCTTGGGTGGCCTTCTCTTTTCTACAAAAAGGAATTTGTGCTTAATACAAAACAAGTTGTTATTTTTTGCATACCTTTTTTTTGGTCTACGGCGCTCCTTTGTTTGTTTGCAGTCGATGATGATGATGATGATAGACTCAACGAAGGTCCTAATTTAGGAAATGAATAAAGCATGTACTTTGGAATTTTATAATAATTTGATTATATAACTAAACAAGTTGGAAGCATCGTCGCGAGCACGGGGCGTAGGTCGCGAGCAGTCGTAAGATACAAGCGAGATGAGATGACGGCTGCGGCTTCGGCCAACGCATTGCTTCGGCGGCACTGTACTAGGGTAACTGTACTTCGGCTTACCTTACGCTCGGATTCCCGCGCATTTTGAGTGTGTATTTGTGTTGGGTCACCATAGATCAGGGCCTTCGTCGTTTGTTCGCTTTTTTTTCCTCGCACCTCTCGAGAAACTAAAGATGCCAGGTTGCTTCAGCACCCGTGCTTGCTTCTGGCTAGGTGAGTATATTTATAAATTTGATCTCTCGAAACGTAGCGAGTGATGCTACCGCTGCGCCAATGTTGCGCCCGTAAGAGTTGCTTGCGCTTTCAAAAAACGGAACTATGCCCTCAAGCGCCGTTTTACCCCACCATCTACAGTGGCATCGCATGGCGTGGACCAGTGGCTGCATTAGCTCCGCGGTGAGCCGAGTCAAGGGATTGTACTGATGTTTCTCTCGTGGGTTGCTGTCTATATCAATGCCTTCCACCCCGACGTGTGCGGGTTGCGTAGGCAACGGGACAATTAACCTCGATTTTCTGGCGGCACCTAGCGATCGCGTTCTTTTATGACCTATGAAAAACGGTGACCGAAGTTTCGGACGCTGTATGGTGTCTCCCCCAATTGTTCGAACATAACGCGCACATTGGCGTAAACATGGCGGCCGTGAACAACCTTTCCATTATATATTGTGGCCTGCCCCCCACTTTTCTTGGCTAGGCGATTTCACATGGCGTACGGCCGCAAGACGGCAAAAGAGAGCGAAAAAAACATTGAGGCGCCTCAATTATGGTTGCGGTGGCACCCCAAAGTAAACGCTGGTAGCCGAAAACGCAATTTCAGCTGATATACGATTCTTCGGAAGCTGAGCCACCTTTCCTGAGGGAAGAATATGCAGACAACGGTACCTGCTAGCATTGTGCCGAAAGCAGACAGTACGATGTCAGTGATGGTAGCGGCAACAGTGCCAACGTGGATTTCGCCACGCCCATTTTCAAGCCGAGCGCAATACGATCCCGCGCCCCGCATCCAGAATGTGATGGTGCTGTGACAGGGGAAAATCAGACACTCCTCACGGCACTGGGCGGTAGATAGTTGTATTAATAGTAGGCCGCTCGTTGAACAGTTCAAATTGTTGAGACAGCAAGAGGGTTTCTCGGGTCTTCCGTACGATGTGAACGACGCGGGCGGCCTCCTTACAGCTTCCGCCAAAACCTTCAGCGACAAGTTTTCAGGTATTGTCATGAGTACAGACTAGTACATGCACTTTAGATTCGTGTCTGGCCTGCCGCATACGCTAAGGCACATAGAAAACCTTCCTCCTGTCGTCCTGCTCACAGTAAACATGGATGGGATTCCACTGGCCAAACGCTATAAAACACAACTCTGTTCAATTAATTGTGCCATTCATGACTGACGATCTTGCATTGTTTGTAGTGGAAGCATATGCAGGTCTCTAGAAGCCAATTTTGTGAATGAATTGCTGCTCATGGGCACATTCAAAAACATACTGAAAAATACTTTTGGGGAGGTGCCATTTAATGCCAGTCAATGAAAACATAAATAGCCTTGTATTGCATTTGGACCCGTTATTTATTAATTTTCATTGACTGTGTTCACATGCCTCCAAGTGCTGGGTACTGCAACCTGAAGTACTGCATTGGTTTGCACTCAATTCAATTTCAGCTGCAGTGAGTTGGCTGCCAGATGGAACGACAGCTGCTGTTGAGGCACATATCAAGTCATGGCTGCCGTGTGCACCCGAGCATCTCACACCAAGACTTGAAAAATCCTCATAAGGTCTGCACAGAACTTTTAAAAATCTAAAATGCCTTTAGAGCTTTTCCATCTTACACAAGCAAAAAAAATTCCTACACAAAGCTCTAAAGACATCTCAGAGAAAAAAATCCTGTACAGACTCTGTGAGTAACTCAAGCAGGTGTCGTTACTTGAGTGTTCGCCAAGTAATTTTTTATTGCTGCATCGGCATTAAAGCAGTAATGAAATGATATTTTCAACTATCCTTTTGTTACGTTAGGGGAAGGACCTACATCTCTAAACTCTAGAAAATGTTGTGACAAGCCTCAAAGTGCTCTAAATATTTTATTGTGATAACATTTCTTTAGCCAGTTTTGGTGTCTTGCCTGGAGGATACTGTGTTTGACATCATGACACCGTATGGGGTCACATCAAAGCAGGACATTGTGATGTCTTGACACTCACTCTGGCTTGCTTGCTCACCTCTTATGCTGTTACTCATTCTCAGAACCGGTGTAGCAGCATAGTGGGTAGCAGAGTAAGCTGAAGCGAGTGTCAAAACATTGCGATGTCCTGCTTTGATGTGACCACATACTGTGTCATGACGTCACAACAAAGTAGAAATGAAACCGAGAACTAGCGGTAGAAAATTTATTATATTAAATCATTTAGGGTGGTCTGAGGCTAGGCAGTACGTTTTCTGGGGTTTAGAGGTACCGTGTCTCCATTTAAAGAAAGAAAAGAACACTTCAAAATATTGGGTCATTACTTTTTCAGTTGTTCTAATACATGGACCCTATGCTGTTTCGTATTTTGTTATCTCACATTTTAGTTCCACAGCTAGATATATGCCATGTCAAAGTGCGACACTTACGTTTACTTCGTGACAGTAATAGTGCTTAGTTGACAATTTGTGACATTTCTCATTTTGCCAACACACATTAATGTCTTCAGCCAAAGTGTCTGTAATACATTATGCCACTCAATTTTTTTCTGTGACATGTGGCTTCCTTTGCAGCCTAGTGATTCTCTTCACATTATATCATATGCCAAGTCGTAAACCATCCATGTTAGTGTGATGAAACTTAATTCTCCTATGCTAAATATAATATGTAAAAGTTGTGTTCACAAGGGGCCTCTCATAATTTTCATATTGGGCTCAGTCCAAGTTGTGAAATCTGTGTGGCTTGTGTAGTTCACCAATTGCACTGGTTAGTCACTGTAGCAAATTTGATGTTGATGCCAAAATTTAACGTGCTTTGCAACATGCAACTTTTTGGAAATCTTATTGACAATATCATTCATCTCTGTAACTGTCCTAATAATGTTATGCAGCAAGCGTGACTCATTTATGTGTTCTATCAACTTCTATGCGTACTGCCATGCATGTCTTAGGAACTGTTGCCAGAGATAATTTGTTATTTTAGTTTAAATTGTGTAGTTGCAGCAACATATTCGTGCTTGATGTGCACTTCAATGCTTAGCTGTGAGGTCTGTCACTGAGTAGCAGGATAATTTTTATACTTTTTGCTCAAGCATATGATGTTGCATGCAAACGTTTCTCAAGTATTGTTTTTTACCGCGAGGAAATTAACACTCCACTATTTTGAATCTTTGTGGCATGGTATCTCGTATATCTTGCATTTTGTCAGCAGTGAGTGCCATGTCAAACTGTCATCTGTAATGAAATTTAAGCTTACTTTGTAAATTTTTCAGTTGACAATTTTTTATGATAACCATGCTACTAAGCCTGAGGGCACAGGATCAAATCCCAGCCACAGCAGCCGCATGTTCATGGGGGTGAAACGCAAAAATCCATACCTTGCATTGGGTGCACATTAAAGAATCCCAGGGAGTCGTAATCATGTAGTGGTTTTGGCACGTAAAAATCGCCGAATAGTTGTCATTTTCACATATTCGCGTTAGTTTGTCAAGTTGCCTAAAATATATTGTGGCACTCGTGTTTATTATCTGATTTATGGCATATTTGCTCTCAAGTGATCCTCCTCGGCTAAGGTATTGTGCCACGTCATACCATTCATGTTCGTATCATATTTTGTTCTCTTAATTCACTACTTGCTACGAATTCGTTTATACTATACATTTATTTCTGTGATGTAGTTTGTCATGAGTTTTTCACCATTTCCCTTTTTTGTGAAACTATACCATTTATTCAGTCACCCATGTTTGTAGTTCACGTGCTCAAGAGTCGAGCCACTGCCCATCTAGTTGCAGTACACCATGTATTCAACATTTTATGTCTTTATAAAGTTAGGCTTCATTGTGTGGCAGTTCATTTGCTGTTGCTGCTTTTATTAATAAAAAGATGTTCATGCTCATGCCTTAATTTACGATATAAATGGTTGTTGACATGTGCACATACTTTCAATAGCACATGCGGAACAGAAGTTTGCACAAGCCACCAGTGCCCACATATATTCCTGAAATGGGACAAGTGCTCTAGTGATAGAGTAAGCTGCACTAAATGCAGTAAATGCTCAGTAAAGATTAAAGGTGACTGCTGCCAAATAAGAAAATTATACATATTTGAAATGCGAATAATGTATACACTAGAAGAGTAGCAGTATACAGTCCAGTACGTGCGTCACTCTTTTTATGCATATGTACTAGTGAGCCAGTGCCTGTTCTATACTTCATTTGCACATTGTGTGGTGGCATGTAATTTGTAAGAGTGTGTGTAGAAACCCCACAACGGTGTCAAGTAAAGGTTACACAATCTATTCACATAAATGCAAATTCCAGCAACATTGAAATTTTGCCTATCGCATATGTTGATAGTGACTTGTACTAATATTCCTAATGATAGCTGTGTACTCATGAAATAAATGGCATGACACAACCAGCGAAACAAGGGACGCAACAGGCTCTGACAGTTCTTAGAGCCTGCACATTAAGACAGTGATGTACAAAGAGAAAACAAACGGTGTTCTAGTGGACAAATTTGCATGGAAATAAAAAAATAAGTGACTACTATTTAGATTACTGCCGCTCGTCTGGTGTGTGCATATTTGTATTTCAGAAAATCAATTTCCCAGTTGGCAGCGTTCCTGTCCGTTCGTTGCTGATCATGCAGGGTGCTCTTTTTCAGCACACAGATATATATATATATATATATATATATATATATATATATATATATATATATATATATATAAAGCTCTCAGCATAGTCAACTTGGCATTTCTGTAAAGGAGTTTATAGGCGAGGCGGACATACTTTGCCACTAATAGCAAGAGTTTCAGAACAGCTAACAAATTCATTCTAATTGACTATTTTATTAATATTTGAGGGTAGTTTAAATGCCAGACTTGGAGCCAGTCAAATTTGAATGCGCCCTGAACAACAACAAAAAAAAATATTGAAAATTGCGCCTCCTTCAAGATAGTCGTCAACGAATTTCAACACTCAGTCCAGGCAATATCAAAAACTAATGCACTGGGAGTACAGAAAAGGCAGCCCTGCTATATCAGAAACGCTCCGTAACGAAAAGTCAAAGTTTGAAACTGAACATTGCAGCAAATACTGATATGGCACGTTTTGCTTGGCAAACCTACGCCGCGACGTGCAGTGTCATTGTTGACCTCGACATGCCCTCATTCAAACTTAGTCACAGGACGTTTCCGTGGGACATAGCGGCGAGGTATACTCGGTTTCGATATTGCTTGGATTCAGCTTGACATTCGATGAAGAATATAACGAATTAATCACAATTTACAAGGTAAAAGAAAATGGGAGTGCATTAAAATTTGACTGCCTCCAAGTTTTCTGTTTAAACAACTGCCCCCGGAAGTACTAATAAAACAATTATTACTAATTTCGGTTAATTGTTCTGGAATTCACGTTATTAGCGACAAAGTATGTCTGCCTCGCCTAAAACTTCTTTACAAATGTCCACTGAAAATCCGCTACTTTGACGTCCTCAGGATGTCCAAGGATCACAGAAAATCCCAACCCTGGTGTGCACTGGACGTTCAGATATTCCATGGACGTCGGCTGGACATAGTGAAAAGTGCTAACAAAATTTGTAAACGTCCGAACATCCATTTTTGATGTCCGCCGGACAGCCCAAGATATACAAATTTTTTTTTGCGCCTTGTAGTCCTCTGGAAATTCTTAATGTCCGGCAACATCCCAGGGTTGTCTGTTCATTGGGTAGTTACCCAATTGGCATCGAAGACATTCATTCAAGAGTGGCACATGCCTGCTGGCATTACCCAGCGACCAAAGTTGGCATCAAAGAGGTTCATTGACTAGCAAAGACAGAGTGGCACATAGCCAGTGCTCCAAGCCGGCATTAAGGAGTTTCATTGAATAACAGCACCTACCCAGTCCCACATCTACAGTGACCCATGTCGGCATTGAAGGGCAGCACATATACAGGGTGTGCCAGCTAACTTTAGCCAGAATATTAAAATATGCAAATGCCATGTAGCTGAACAGAACAAAGGTAATGTTGTTTGCCGTTGCTTGGAGATACTCAAACTATTTTTTTTTTCATTCTGGCTAATTAGATAATAAGTCCTAATTCATGGGCAGAGTGAGGGGCAGAGTTTAATGCTTTAGGTGAGCCACTGTCGGCTAGTCGTCTCTGCACAACCACAAAAGGAGCGGAGGCGCCGAAATAGGGGACCGCATAACTGCAGGGGACAGTACTTTCAGCTGATTTTGCATGCTTATGCTTAAGACACGTGCAGCGCACTCTACAGTCAAGTCTCTCTAAGCTGCAGTTTACAGTGCACCTATCTCTCTCAAACCCCCATGCAGTGTAACATGAAGTTGCGTGTCCACTGCTTGACAAGGAGACTTGGTGACCTTTTTCTCTGGCAGATGGTGAGAGGACCCCAAATGCTTAACATTAAAAATTAGGTAACTAAATCTCGGTTTTACAAGCAAAAACCACGATACGATTACAAGGCACGCCATAGTGGGGGACTACGGATTAATTTTGACCACCCGGGGCTCTTCACGTGCACTCAATACATGGTACATGGACATTCTTGCATTTCGCCCCCTCTAGATTTGACCTTGACTAACGTTGACAATGCAAGTGGTTATTGCAAGGCGTGTTGCAGTTAGCAATGGCATCTGCCCATGCTGCCAGCTCTTGTGGATAGAAATAATCAAATGTGCCTTTGAAGAAAAAAAAAACAAGTGCCCCCAAAAAGTATTCTTAGGAGTTAAAGGCAGAAACAGGCATTTATAGGCACTATAAAGCCAGTGCTAAACCACTTATTAATCCAGAATTCATGCTCATACGACAAGAGGGGCCAGTGCCGACATGGGAAGAAATGGGCATTTGCATATAATCCCTTCTCTAGTGATGGACTTTCCGAAGCAAGTCCGGTTCTGTTAGAAGATGTGCGATCATGTCTTGGCACACGTACATGCAGAGGTTCTTTTGATCAAAATAAAGCATCCATAGCAGCATTTTTTCAGTTTTTGCATGTCGGAACTTTCGGTGATAATTTTCCGAACGCTCGTTTTGCATGTCCAGCTGGCTGGTGATCATCCGAACAGTTCGCCAACAATTGGCACGCAATACCTACCTTACCCATTCAACGTTGCCATCAGTCCTGCTAGATGAAGGCTTCCCACTCCTAGAGTGCAGTTCCACTTCTGCATGCCCCTCTTTGAACTTATTGTGTCACTCAAACACGTGTGTGGGACATGGTGTTATCTCCATACACTTGCTTGCCAGAGCACTACAAGTGTTTCTGACGGAGTTTCCCCCAACTGGCCGACATTTCAGGTTGATTTTTTGCTCTATGGTGATGGTTTATTTTTCAGTTCCAACAGCTGGATGACGTGCAAGGGATGCAAATAAATTTGTAAAAAGTCGAATGGTTGTGTGAAGATAAAATTAGTTATATCCCCCTCGTGTAAATAAGCCAATGAGGCAAGAAAATATTGATGCATTGTGTTTTCTTTATCTGGGCCTTCCAAACAATAATGGAACACTTTTCAAAAATATATTTCTTATAGTTTAGATGTTACCCTCTGGGACATATGTGTCCCTATGTACCTTAAGAGGAAGCGTTAGCTTGGGCCCAACTCCGACGTGGCCTATTCAAATACATGTAAAATGCAGAAATGCTTTTCTGAGATAACCCCTGGGCCGATTTCATGAAATTTGTTACATTTGAGAGAGAAAGTTAAATTCTAGTGACTCTTGGAAGCAGAATTTCGATTTTGGGCCTGAATATTGTTTAACAAATTTTCAAAAATTTGGAAATGTGCAAGAAATACAAGCACGAAGTTAAAAAATGAATTGCTTTGCATCAAGAACAAATATCACGGTTCTGTAAACGGCATCCATTATATCATTCAAAGCGGACGAATTTGATATGTCAATTTATATCTTACGTGAATTCATTATGTTGTGTACAAGGGTTCTCCAAAAGCTGCATTTCTATGTTACTAAATTTATTGAGATTCATGTGTAACATATCAATTTTGTCTACTTTAGATGTACTATTGGATGCAATTCACAGAAGTGCAGTATCATTTTTCATTGCCGAGTTAGAATGGTAAACTTGACAGTTTCGTTTTCTGAAAATTTGAAATTCTTCCCAATTTTTAATTTAAAAATTGACCTATATCAAAAATTTGAAACCAACAGTCACTAGATTTGAACTTTTTCTTTTAATGCAACAAACCTCGTCACATTTGGTGCAGTGGTTGCCGAGAAAAACAAATTCTCGTTTTACGTGTATTTAATCAAAGATGATGGGTACATAATGCTTGAAGAACTAGCGGAATACGAACTGCCTATCGACTTCAAGGGTTCCAGAGAACTGGAAGAATGCCAACATTATACTAATCCACTAAAATGGAGACGTTGAAGAATAGAAAAATTATAGGCCCATTACTTACTCCCTTACTTCCAATATTGTATAAAATATTAAACAAAATAATTTCCAATAAAATAAGGGCAACACTTCAGTCAACCAAGAGAGCATGCTGGCTTCAGGAAGGGATACTCTACAATGGATTACATCCATTTCATCAATCAGGTAATCAAGAAATCTGCAGAGTACAATCAACCTCTCTATATGGCTTTCATAGATTACGAAAAGGCATTTCAGTAGAGGTACCAGCAGTCATAGAAGCATTACATAAGCGAGGAGTACAGGACGCTTACGTAAATATCTTGGAAAGAATCTACAGATTCCACAGCTACCTTAATTCTCCAAAAGAAAAATAGGAAGACACCCATAAAGAAAGGGGTCACACAAGGAGACACAATCTCTCCAATGCTATTCACCATAGGCTTGGAAGAAGTATTCAAGCTATTAAACTGGGAAGGCTTAGGATGAAGGATCAACGGCGAATATCTCGGCAACCTTAGTTTTGCAGATGAATTATATTGTCCTGTTCAACAACACTGGGGACGAGTTACAACAAATGATTGAGGATCTGAACAGAGAGTATAAGCGTGGGGTTGAAGATTAATATGCAGAAGACAAAGATAATGATCAATATCCAGGTGGCAAGGGAACAAGAGTTCAGGATTGCCAGTCAGCCTCTAGAGTCTGTGAAGGAGTACATTCGCGTAGGTCAATAGCTCACGGGGGACCCTGATCATGACAAGGAAATTTACAGATGAATAAAAATGGGTTGGAGTGCATACAGCAGACATTGCCAGATCCTGACTGGAAGCATACCACTATCATTGAAAAGAAAGGTGTACAATCAATGCATTCTACTAGTGCTAACATATGGGGCAGAAACTTGGAGGTTGACAAAGAAACCCAAGAACAAGCTAAGGACCGTGCAAAGTGCGATGGAACAAAAAAATGTTAGGTTTAACGTTAAGAGACAGGAAGAGGGTGGTGTGAATCTGAGAGCAAATGGGGATAGCCAATATTCTAATTGACGTTAGGAGAAAAAATGGAGCTGGGCAGGCCATGTAATGCATAGGTTAGATAACCGGGGGACCATTTGGGTTACAGAATGGGTGCCAAGAGAAAGGAAGCGCAGTCGAGGACGGCAGAAGAGTAGGTGAGGTGATGAAATTAAGAAATTCGCAGGCACTAGTTTGAATTGGTTGGTGCAACACAGAGGTAATTGGAGATCGCAGGGAGAGGCCTTCGTCCTGCAGTGGACATAAGATAGGCTGATGGTGATGATGACATGTATTTAGACAGGAGCACCCGAGCTAAAGCTTCCTCTTAAGGGAACCTGCCGTGGGTGCTTAGTGGCTTTGGCATTACGCTTCTAGGCACGAAGTTGCGGGATCAAATCCCGGCTGCCGCAGCTGCATTTCGATGGGGGTGAAATGCAAAAACACCCGTGTGCTGTGCATTGGGTGCGTGTTCGAGAACCCAAGGAGGACAAAATTAATTCGGAGTCCCCCACTATGGCGTGTCTCCTAATCAAATCATAGTTTCGGCATGTAAAACCCCAGAATCTACCTCTACCTTAAGGGAATGCTAAGATTTATGTGTTCTTGTTAGCTGCTTCGTGCTTGAAATTCCATGAAACAATTTCTTGCGGTGGGGAGCACAAGTGAACATTGCAAATGTTGCAGCAGATAAATGTGTAGTTTTCTAGGTTTCAGAGAGCATAATTCGCACGCCTTTTTGAGCAGGTGCTTTTGCAATTAGGCATGCAGGAGCTTCTTGTGCACATTACCTGCTTGCATATTTTTCCAAGACTTGTGCTCCATTCTTGCTTGAAAAATTTTGAGTAAGAACCCCTACGACTTCCTTACAAAACTGCAGCAAGGTCAGAGCAGGTATAGTGGGCTTGGCAGCTTGTAGTTTGACATACCTATGTAGGCGCTGTTTACCCCTAATGTCCAGGAATTCAAACAACATTTGAATGTAGCACTTCATTTTTGACTATCGGTCCACTTCGCAGGTTGCCTTCTTTCAGCTGGCAGAACACAATAGCAAATCAGGAGGTTGACACCTAGAAAGGCCTTCATTTCTTCTGCCAACCTTATGAAGATGTTTCCATTCTGCTCAGCACATCAAGTGCTTTCTTTTACAAGCATTTTTTGAAGCTCTGTAATTTCACAACAGCAGCTAATATTTCTAGTGTAACAAAATCCGCCGGTTGTTTGCAATTGGGATTGCGCTTTATTTCCCCATGTTGCGCGCCAGAATCAGCTGTGAATAACTTAGTTCTGCATGTTCTTCTTTCATTCGATGACCCTTTGACTGCGCATATACCGTATTTAGTCGATTCTAAGCACCCCCTTTTTTTCACGATCGCGGTGCCCAAAGTGAGGGGGGTGCTTAGATTCGAAAAATCTAGAATGACCCCCCCCCCCCCCCCCTCCCTCTTTTAGCTGCGACATCACGAAGAGACGGGTGTGAGAAATAACATTTTATTTTGCACACATCCAAAAGAAAAATCAGTGCAGACAGTAAACCCGCCGCTTGTGTAGGATGCTCAGTCACTATCACTGCCATTCGAGTTCATCGCACCGCTTGAACCGCTGCTCTCGGTATCCCACAGCAGGTCGTCTTCCGTTCCGTCGAAGTTGTTTGTGATCGAGTAATTCTTAAATGATTTGACCACAACGTCCACTTGGACCCTCTTCCACGCGTCCGAAATCCACTTTGCGATGGTTGATGGGGACGCTTTCTGCAGCTTTCCCGTCGGCGTCTTCTTCCGGTCAGGGTTTCGCACCCAGTCTTCGTACTCCTGTCAGAGATTGGCTTTGAAGGGCTTGTTGACTGAAACGTCGAGGGGTTGCAGCACTGGTGTCATGCCACCCGGAATCACAACCACGTGGCTATTGATGTTCCGAAGCTTTGTCTTTACCTCCGGGGTCAGATGGCCGCGAAACGCGTCCAACAGAGGCATCAACCGCGTGCCTGCAGGTCCGCCGAGCAATGATTCCAGAGTGAGCAAGTGCGTTTGGCGGCCTTGGCTACGCGCTCTTCCTAACAAATAGGGGGGTGCTTAGATTCGCATGCAAACTTTTTTCCTAACTTTTTCGTGAAAATAGAGGGGGGGGGGGGGGTTTAAAATCGGGGGGTGCTTAGAATCGCGCAAATACGGTAGTTTTGCGAAGCAGAAATTGCGAAATTATTGGCTACCTTCCCTCTTTCGTTCTTATGGTGGCTCTGAATGTTTTCGCTTCTCTGCGTGTTCTGCATCAATCTCTGCACCAACAGTGTCAACATATTCTAAGAATCATAAATATTCGTCGTCAAGCTTTGAAGCAAATCCATAGTCGCTGTCGTCAAATAAAATCTTGTATAGGTGTTTCTGATACAAGAAATTTGCACCGTTTTCCAGCCATAATCTTCTAAAATAAATGTTTCCATCCAAAATAAAACAAAAGCAAAGGAACAAAATTAACAAATTTATTAATTTCAAGCAGCTATTAGAACTAAAAGTGCCATCCTCAAGTGAACACCGCCAAATGAGATCCAGAATTCCGTCACAGTACACTGTAATGCCTCTCTCTCAATTTAAAAAAAGAAAGTTGATTATATTTGTTTTTTAAATGTTTTGATCACTGCGCTTTACATTTCACACATTATCTTTCTTCATTGATTAGAAAAATCTGCGAAACAAGTACTTTAATTCGCCGATGGTGAAGAGCCCCTTTATGGCACAGCTCCACCGATGTTTCGTCAGTGCTTATGTCCTAGTGTTGCCAACCGAAACGAAATATTTCGATAACGGAAGCTCACTAGTTCTGTAAACTGCCACTAGTAGGTTTCTAGGGGTAAAATGTATTTATGGAGGAGTCTTTCAAATTCGGGGACGCATGTCCCACGTACATTAAGGCGATATAATACCAGGATATTGCAATAGAACTGAAAATTACGAAAGCTGGTAATGATTCGGTGTTGTACTGCAGGAGTTGCAAGATAAGTGCTTGTTTGTTAAATCTGCCTGTGTTATTTGTCTTTTGTCATGCTGCAGTTCAATAAAGCACCAAGACGTCATATTACTTTATTACCATATTTACTTGAAAATGGTCAAACATGAATAAAGGTCAACTTCTATATAACGAACTTAGAGAGAAGTAAACAATTATAATTTGAAAATAGGTTGACCCATACTTTTTTAGAAAAATTAAACTTTGAACATTGCACACCTTTATTTACCGTAAGCTCGGCTACTAAATCTCGCTAATCAATGCCACAAGCTGAATCCTTGTAAAAACTGCCAGTGAAGTTGTCCTCTTTGGATGCTTTGTAGGCGTCCTTGGCACTCCAAATGATGTCGTCCTCAGTGCCGTCAAGTGAATAATTCTAGACTCTGGCTTACAAAACTAGCAAACAGCCTAAAGTAGTAGGCAAATAGGTTAACATTATGGGTGAGCCAAGACCCATGTACTGCTGCTGCAGTTAGTGTAGTATACAAGTAGCCTTTACGCCTTTGCTTCCTCACAGAAGCTGGCCCTCCCACAAAGCTCAGCTGCGTGGTGGTTCAGTTAGCCACATTTTAAAAAAGGAATATGCATTATATTTAGGACATGGTTCCAAAATATAACACCAAAGGTTCTCTTCATCTGGTAACTACGTGCACAAATGCCATATGCACAAACAAAAACATATTTCATGCACATACAGCCATTCTTCTCCTAACAGTCCTGCTAGCAAACATGTCATGAATGGATACCTTGATATAAGGTCTCCAGAGAAATTTGGACAATAATATAATTCAAAAGCTAAGTATGTTTTTTTATGTACTTACAAGAGTGAGAAGCAGTGTCGCGCACTTCAGCCTCAATGTACACAACAGAGCAAGCACAAGGTCTGCGATGATTTTACTGCTGTAATACAACACATGAGCATTTTTGCACATGAACATACGCCACATGTATTAGCATGAGAGACATACAGGTATATATCGTACCTGATGAGCACAAGAAATGTGCAAAGACTGTACAGGTAACATGCTCATTACCATTTACCAAAAGGGCATTTTGATACAAACAGGGTGTCGAAGCATATCTAAGTGTTCAGTGCAGATGAATATCGTGACTAATGTAATGAAAGCTGAAAAGGCACACTAGGGCCCAGGACAAAGAAGATATCGCAAAGTGGACTGTTCAAATGGACCAGTGCTCGGTTAAAGGGGCCCTACAAGTTTTTAAGGCCACAATTTTTGCTTTAGACCTTTCCTTAGCAAGTCAAAGAACTAAAAGCAATAATAATCATGATAACGCACACACACCCAAATTATTGGTCACAGAAAATTTAAAATACAAGCAAAATGAGAGTGACCCCCTGTCGAATTTTTATGACTGGATGCCACATTTCACTCTCTCATAACATGGTAGTGTGACATCCAATAGTGGCAAAGCGTTGTCGTTGTGTAAAGGAAGTTGGTGTGCCATGGTTGTGAAGCCTACTCAGCTTCTTGAGGGCATCATCATGGCCTCCGCAATGGGTGGCATGCTGTTGGAGGCCATTCTATGGTTACAACAGCTTCTGCCAAGTGGCTGTTGACGCGTCATGTGCTTGGCATGTTGACTCAATGTTCCCGTGGTTGCAACACCTTCCTTGTGGCTGTGTGATAATTAGGCAATACTTAAAGTGGCTGTAAAATGTAATGCCATAGTTTTTTTTTTTCACAGTATTCGCAATGTTGTGCAAGTGTAAATCACACATTGCATTTTTAACCAGTGGTCATAGGTGCTGCACATCGATGTCACGTCCATCGCATGACATCACTGCATAGTGATACTGCTAGTGGTGCCATCCAACAAGCTTCCTCAGGAGCATTGCAGAGCCCCTTTAAAGGCCAACTACAACGAAATTTCAATTTGGTTAAATTTGTTATAAATGAGTGGTCCATACCACTGAACCAATCTGGCAAAGCTGCAGGGCTGGTAATTGTATAATTTTTTTTATTAGCAGTCTTTAAACAGCACCTAAGCATACAATGCATGCACCTTGTAGTGTTGATATGATGCAAGTCCCACCACGCTGCGTCTGAGATTTTAAGCATGCCATGGGCACTGGGCACTCTGGCTGGCTCGCATAGCCACACCTGGAGAGCCACAGAGCCCAATCAGAGTGCTGGGTAGCTTAAGCGTCTCATACGGGCAGAGGGCTCATTGCAGCACACCGCGGCAGTCATATTATCTACACTACACAGCAGCATGGCTCCCAAGATTACAAAGGTCATGCCAAGGATCAGCGCGTTAGATCATGCATCACTTGCAGCGAGTGGTAATGGCAGCATTTTTTTTTTTTCAGTATCAAGAACTGTTACTTTTGCAAGCGCTTCGTGAGACTTCCGCTTGTATTTCAAACGTAAAATTTTGCACAGAGGCTTCTCTATATCTACACTCTTAAACTAGGCTTTGTACTCAGTCCAAAACTTCATTGCAGTTGGACTTCAAGATGGCCACAGCGCTCCCCCCTGTTTCTACATTACGCTAGTTGTAATTTGTACTGTATTAAAAGCAGTCACAATCAACTTGTCCCACAGGTTATCCCACCTTGCATAGCCCTGCCACATCACTTTGAGGGACTGTGTCCTAGGATGCTGCCTGGCTTGCTGATCCTGAGAATTGCTTTTTCATGGATGATTTAGCAACAGGAGAAAATGTGAACCAACATAACAAACTTTGCTATACGTACACCAGCTGATGGGACAAAAACTAAGTCATGTTTAGTTTCTACAATGCACCACAAATGGGAAGCACAGAGTATTGGCCCTAATAATGTAACGTGCATGGCTGGCCAACTGCATTGTGATGCATATTCACTATTTCTGCATGGGCCCTTCTCACACAGGCTGCAAAAGTCCATTTGCAATGAGCACAAACTTCATTTAGTCAAGACCGCAATATGACTGCAGTGAGAAATTAGAAGCTTGCAATAAAATAGACATGCCAGCCTATGAAACCATTACAGGGAAATAGAAAAATTTGTTAGACTGAAGCTGATGTGACATCTCTTCATGTGCTACAGGACCCCCTCAATGCGTACATAGTACCAATGCTAACTCTGACTTGTCATAAACCAATCATTTCTCTCAAATGGTGGCCAACTACACCATATAGTTGTTCACGCCCGAGTCAAGCATGAAAGTTGCACAAAAAAAGTTGCAGTTTTGATTGTAAGGCGAAGCATCGATTGCGACAGCAAATTAGTAGACGGCTATAAAAAATAAGGATAGTAGTTTTATCGGCTGCATAAACTTGTAAACATTCATTTACAAACTAAATTAACAAGCATGGTGTCAAAGGCAAACATGAACACCTCTCACTCGATGACCACGGAAACTCGCTGTCAAAACACTGGAGTAAGGAAGCGCGGCTGCAGCAGCGAGCATATTGACCTTCATGCTGCCTCTCCCTTCAATGCGAACTAAGCAGCAAAAACAGAATGCACATAAAGCTATGAACCCTCGGTGCACCTAGACTCTGTACTCATTGCAGATTGCTTTCAAGATAGGGCCCGTGCAGCCACGCCATATGCAGCAGCTGCAGGAGTAGAACACTGCTTTGGAGCCATTGGAGCCAAAAGAACATCCCATAAAGGCCTGGCTCACAATAAGCAATAGCAAAGGTGGGTCTGCCAGTGGTGGTCCAGCCAGTTTAGGATTTAGAGCAATTTTTGGATGTCATTCTGGAACTTTCGGAGCAGAAAAATTGGTCTTTTTGGAACAGTTAGAATAGTGCAGCAGTAATCTGTAGCCATTTGGCAAAGCTTATTACTGTGCAATCAGTGAGTGCTGCTCAACAGTGAAGCAAGACACAAAGCCAACAGCAACAAATTAAGCCTGTCTTCCCACGGACAGTATAGCATGCTCGCTATGTTACAAACATTTTTATTTGGGTAGGCAAGGAACCTAATTTTGTAAACAATTAAATAAAACTTTGTAGACAAACGAGAACAAACATATGCACCTAAAGGCCTGCCAGTACACTTATTAGGCGTATCGGTGCTCTTGCTGTGATAGGAGATGGCGGGTACATGCGCGTATTATTAAGAGAAATTTCCCGTGACAATTGCCCCCTTCTCACTTTTGGTACTCTTCAGCGCATAACATTGCTGTAATGAGGCAAAGCTGGCTTTCCGTAACTGGCATGCAATGCACCATCCTTTCTGAGCTTCGAAGCCATTGGCGAGAATTACAAAGGCGGAGTCAGCGTCATTACTAACACCGACAAATTATGAAAAACACAGCGCCGCACAGCAATCTTGGTAGCTAACGTCGAAGTATCTAGGCATAGCGTTGCCGCGGTAGTGTCTACGGCTGCCAGCGGATCTGCGTGCGAGAGCGCCGGTTCGAGGCTTCGATTAATGCAGTTTAGCACCTGCGATCTTGTAAAAAAAAAGTCCGGAGAATCGGACGGCGAAGGTTTTTTTGCGTCCGAAATTTCAGACGTTGTTAAACATTGACTCTATGGGATACGGTGGCGGTACCGCGAATGCCTTCGGAAAATCAGTCGTTGTTCACAAATCGATTCGTATAGTGTAGTAGTTGCATAACCCTACTGAAAACATTGCATTGCCGTGAAAACGCAAAAATACTGCACTTTTGCGCAGCTAGCGCTAATGACACTTGGGTAGTGCCGGCAAGTCATTGTAGCAAAATGAGGCGAATGGCTCAGTTGGACCAGCACTGGGGTGCTATAATGTTAACCTATTCCAAACTTTTCTAGTCCAATTCTGGAATCGGCCCTCCGCGATTGGTCAAAAACTTCTTATACCCCCCTCCACTTCACCTGTCACGCGACGTCACGAAAACCGCGATAGCTTCCCATCTGATATGACGTGTGCACACTGCTTATGCATGATTTGACCGAAGAAAAGAAAAAGTTGTTTCTGATTCGACACCTTTTCGGCATTAGCCCTCTGCACCACTTCACCTGCCTGTCCAAAAAAAAAAAAAAAAAAAGCAAAAACTCACCGCGTCAAAGTGATGTGTATGCGTTAAGGGGGGACGTGGCTTTGAAAATCAGATTCCTTATTCATGGAGTTTGATGAAAATTGGCACAAATGTTTACAATGTCTCCCTGATGCTTCCATAAAAGTTTCAGGGTGATATCTTGAGAACATTTTATTCACTTTTATTGAGCAGAATTTTTCTTCCTCTTTCTGGAAAGCCTGGGGAAATTAAAAGAACGTGATAGAAGACTTGTTAAGTATTGACTGCATAGCTAAATGCGTGCTGAAGGCCGTGACATTCTTGCTTTTTTTTTTTTTTTTTCGCAACATAATTTTTCTTACCTTCGCATCAAGCAAAATTTCGGGGTAGACGAATAGCTATATTGTAAACTTACAAAGGGTCAAGATAAAGCGAGAATGTCAAGACCTGCACTGTAGCCCAAGGAACGTGACAAAAAAAAAAAAAAAACGGAGTCAAAATACGTTAAACGGTAACAAAGAAATCAGCTCTAGAAACTGACAGTTTTGAGAAAACGGCTCTCAAAGTTTCACCTTCTCTTCACTTCTCTAAAAGGCACCAAATTTGTAGTCTTCAATGGGTTGTTTTGTGATGTGGGGCTTCTTGTACATGCGGCCTCTGGTCTGGTGTGCATCCCCCACCCCATTTTTTTTATAGGGCATTCTTAGCTGCTGTTACTCTACAAAGAGCATGGTGCCTAGGTTTCAAACCAAGTGATGTGTAGAGCTCTGTGTGGGCATGAACATAGTTCCAGTGTACATTCACGCAACCTGTACCCGCAGGCTGCTCGATTGATAACGATCTCCAGTACAGTCAGTGAGACATCTTTTTCTTCTTTTGGTAGTACTGACCATGTTAGTGAATGAAGGCTCCGAGTGTTAGCAGCTTCCCATGTCATCTTTACTTGACAATGGCTGTGGATCGAACTTGGCATCAGAGAGCCAGTGATAGATATGCAGCTGCTAGGTGCTTTCCAGAATTGTACTTTTGTATGATGCCTCAATCACTTCTGCAGCCAGGTGTCTGCCAACCCAAGGGGCCTAGTGGTTCTCTTTATGAAGTTCTCTTTATGATGGAGTGGTATGATAGATATTGTTACGAGCTTTCGTGAATAGAGTGAACGCGCAATATGCTATGTTGCGGGCCCGAGGTGCCGATGTGCTCAGTCGCGCAGTCCGACGTGCCGATGCGCGAAATGCCTAGTCGCGGGCTCGAGGAGTCGACGTCCGATGCGCTTATTCGGGCAGTCCGAGGTGCCGACGCGCGAGATGCCTAGACGCGGGCTCGAGGACTCGACGTTCGATGTACTTAGTCGCGCAGTCGGAGGCGCTGATGCACAAAATGCTTAGGTGAGGGTCTGAGAAGTCCGCGCGCGATGTGCATGATCGCCGAGTCGGAGACTGCCTATGCGCGATATGCTCAGCCGCGTGCCTGAGGATTGCGTGCGCGATGTGCTCCGTCACGAAGTCCCCGTCGTCGATGCTCGGAATGCTTAGCCGCGAGTCCGAAACGTCCACAAGCATAGGGATCGGCCACGCTACTGCGATGTCAACGTAGCGCCCGTTTTGACACGTTGACATTACGGCGAGTGGAGACGTCCAGACTCGCGAGGTGCAATGAGCCGAGCAGACGACGCGAGCGCCGGACTAATGGCGAACCGCGCTGGAGTCACGTGGCGGGCACGGCCAATCGCCGACTCCGGCACGACCTTCAATCATTTGCTTTTTGTGCGCTTTTTCTGTATGGAGGAGATAGCCGAAGCGGCAAATTTGAAGACGGAGAAATGCGCTTTCCAACGAGACCAAGATGGCGGCGCTCGGTAGCGCCGTTCCCATGGAGGAAAGGCCCTGAGGTCACTCTTTGTGAAGCGAAAGTGAAGCCGGAAGTTGGCGTTGCTCACGGCGCCGCTCCGCCTATCAGGCCAGCTCTCCTCTCTTATTTACATTTCTCGCGAAAACACATCGCGCTGCGCAGAACCGTGCTGCTCGGACCCGCGCGCTCCGCAACAATACTAAACAATCGTTAGCACGTAAACATGATTCCGCCAAAGGGCAAAATTTCCCGCGGATATTCCTTCGTCCGTTGCCATTGCCGTGGCGCGGTACATTGCGTAGAGCGTTGCATGCGCCTTCATTTCACGAACTTTAGTTCCTCCTGTCCCACCTGGCCACAGCAACATCCGGTAGAGCACGGTCCAGATAACGCAGCGCCACAAAACACAGAGACCAACGCAAACCTGCCCGCACGACACCTACGGAGCAACACGTGTAAGCGCACAGAACCATAACAAAGCCGCCATTGTGGCCCGAAAGGCGGGGCCGCTACAGCAAAGAAATAAAAAAAGCAAAAAAAGAGAACCTACTACGTCATTTCCTCCACACTTTTCTCCTAGCGCGCGGAGGGGTTAGGGCCTCTCCTCAGTTTCCTTCCTCCATGGCCGTTCCGGAGATATTGCTTGAAAAACGCTGTTTCTTGATTTCCGCAAGATTTTTCGCCACCTTGGCTGATAAAACGAATTTTTAGAGCACTTCTAAGTGGTTTACAGTGATGATATTTGGGTATCAGATAGAAAAAGGGTTATAGAAACTGAAAATACGATCTTTGAGAAATCAATTTTTTGGCAATTGTTCGCGATGCGAAAGCCGCGTCCCCCCCTTAAAGATGCATTAAAGGCCCCCTGAAACGGTTTGGACATTTTGTAGACGCGTAGGGTGCAGCTTAAGTAGAGCATTCGCACCACAATTTAAGCGTTACGTATTCATGGAGCTACAAGCGATTACAAGTTACCCTCCTTCCTAGCCATGCTTTTCCCCCTCAACTCGTTCGCCGAGCGATCGGGGCTAAGCTCCGCCTTCACCGGTTCCGCGTCACGATGCGACGTCACATCGTCCACTTCCGGTTGTTTTGGAGCCCGCCCCCGCTCGCGAGAAACCTCTCCACTAGCCGCTTGGCTGTCGACCCCAAGAGAGAGTTTACAATAGAATAAGCGCCAAAATTCTATTGTAAGTTATGCACCAACTAGCCCCACAACGTGTTTTACTGCAGTACCCAAGAGAGAGCTATTGGCGGCGAGGAGTTACGGAGTCGCCATCTATCGGAAGCGCCTCGCTGGCGTAGTATGAGGGATCACGTGTCGCGCTCCTCATAGGTTTTGCTGTCAGCGCTCACTGAAAACACCACGCGCGAGCTCTCACGGACATTTCTGTAAGTACTTTCGAAACGAGAGAAGTTTGTCTAAACAATCTTGGGCAAACTGAAAGCACACAATCGTTTACAGACGCTATCTCTTTACCGAATACGTACAGTGAACGCCACTGCGCGCGGTCGCCGCGATGGAGTCTCCCGAACCGGCTTCTTGCGTGAAAGGTAGGTAAACGCTGAGAGCAAACTATGTGAAATATGTTCTTATAGTGTTTGTATAACTAAATGGAGTGTAATAGAACGAAGCCTCAATGCAGCGATCGCGCAGATTCGCAGCGACCGAGTGCGCGTCTGCATGCTTGTCCGCGCACTGTTTCGCTTTCTCCGCGCGCGCGTTTTCGCACCGTGCCATGAGCTTTAGGCCGCAGAATATGAGCATTTGACAGTATACAAGCAACAATTGTTGCGTGGGCGCTATTAGAGCTGTTGAAAAATAATCTCATTGTAGAGACTTCGACGCCTACGGGGACTGTGATGTGCCGTCGCGACGATTCAATCTTTCTTTTCTTCTAAATTCTTTGAACTTTCAATACTATTTCTAGAGTTGCGTCGCACTGCATGTTTATCGGTGCTCTCAGCGTGCAATTTCCCTCTGCTCCTTTTTTGTAATCCAGTGCATTAATTCGTAACACAAACATGACCATATGCCATGCTTTCTTTTAAAATGTGCTTCTTACCGCTGCCTTTCCACTCCACTGAACTTGCCAGTATCTATAGCATCGACAAGTTCATATACCAAACCGTCATGACATTAGTCGGGCAGTGGACTCGGGCGAGCGTCTCAGTGCGCGTTTTCAGAACATCGCAGACCGGGCGCCGTAGCAGAAATCTTCCTCGCGTCTGTGCTTGCTGCATACCCGAGTTGCAGCCGATGACTGTTTGCCGGTTTTATGTTTCGCGAGCCAAGCTTCACGCAGCTTCTTGTCCTGCGGCTACGTGTGAATAAGGCTGACACCGGCCTCCGTTAAGTGCGTCCGGCCCTGCGGCACCGAGCAGTAGCCTACCATGTTGCGCGCCTTCAAAGGCAGCCACTACCTATTGTAGTGCTTTCAAGCGTTGTAAAGGAGACACTCGAAGCGGGAAATTTTCGCCACTAAATGAGGAACGCAGCGTTCGAGGGAATTTAAACTCGTTTTCAGCTCCCTTCGGCGGGCCCGAAGCAGCCGACGTGGCCGCTATGTCCACGTGATCCCTCCTAGCACGTCACGCCGACGGTGGCGCCAGCATTTCCAGTGGTGGAGCTCGAGACCAATATCGAAGCAGCGTGCGTTGCGAGCATTCTGTCGTAGCGCCGAACGTGTCTGGTATTCCGGTAATCACACACTAGCTGAACGTTTCGACGGAACGGTGGAGGCATAAACTCAAGCTGATGAAGGAACTTCAGCGTAGACGTACATGACCTGCCTGATCGGTCACCACACTGTAGGAACAGTTTACACCCTTTGGAGTCGGAAATGCTATCATGATAACGCGCGTGCCGTTCGTTACTGGAAAGTACCGGGCTCGCAGCGTTAAAGAAAGGAAACGCATCAAGGCAGATGATTATTGTTGTGTGGCAGAAGGGGCACGCCAAAGGGTGTAAACTGTTCTTAGAGTGCATGGTCCAGCCACCTGTTGGCACAGAGCTTAACCAGTCAAAGAAAGAGTTAATATTGCTCTAACCAAGTGTAAAACATTTTAAACATTTACAAAAACGTGTTAACAATTACACTCCTGCGAAAAATTTACACCAGCAGCAAAGAGTACATTTTGTTAGTGCTACCGTGTTTGGTTGAGCTCTATGGCACCAGTTGGCTGCACCGTGCAGACCATTTACATTTGCGCTTCTGTTCATCCCCTGAAACGACACGCAAGGGGACACGGCCAGGCCCTGTCCCCTTGCGCTTGTGTTTACCCTAATACCGGAATCGCGAAACAGTATTGCGTTAGTAATCTTCCGGTGTAAAATGACTGCCACAATCACGCAAATCCTGGCGCCGATCGGATAGCGGCAGTCCGATGCGTTGCGGCCAGTCCGCTCATCTACTGGCTTGCAGAGGGACACGATGTCGCAACTTGCCATATTGCCAGTCGCTACGTTTGCAGTCCACAATGCAACAAAATCGAATCATAGCGCTCGCGAAAAGACAGATCAACACTGATGGCGGAGCTCTCGTCAAAGACGGAGCACGTTGTAACACAAGCAGACGACACTTGCTGTGTGCCAGAAGTGCTTAAGTGTACTGAAAAATTGTTCTTATGCATTCTCTTTATGTTACCTTCTTTTTATAAAAACAAGTGAACTAACATTACAACTATTACGAAAATCATTTGTTTACCATAAGGTTGGAAAAATTATCGATCACACAGCCTGGTCAACCAATCAGATAGCTTGCCCCACTGACGTCATATGGGTGATTTTTGTCATGTGGGTAGGGGCGGCTTAAAAATCTGCCAAGCAGTGTGCTGCGATCGGCAGCGATGTGCATTTTTAAAACCTTATAATAAATTACACGCTTTACGCAGAGCACTCAGATGTGTCAATGATCAGAAGGACCTATTCTGACTCAGTACGTTTGCAGCAAATCGTCAAAATCGTTGCAGGGTCCCTTTAATGTGCCAAACAAAACAGTTTTCTTCTGAATAGCCGCAGGTTGCCCCGTTCCGAAAGGAATAAAAAATGGCTGCCACCAATTGCTCAGGCACTGGCTACTCGCACCTGCCGGAGAGCATGGGTTTATTTGCGTATAAATAAAACTTTTTTCGTGGCCGTGTAACGTTTTCGAGCACTTTCGACATGTTTACGACCTCGTTCTGCCAACTCTTCTTTGCTGAGGATCTATTTTAGCGGCATTCTTAAGCTTCCGTTTCATGTCGCCGAGATTTTCGACCAGCCACCGCAAGCTAAGTAAGGGAAAGTGGACCAATTGCAGACACCGGCACCACCCTCTTTGTCTGGTTATCGATTTTCATTGCAGTGGCTCGGCCCCATCGAATCCCTCTCCAATAGAGCGTGCTCCTCGCCTATTGTCAGCCAATTAGATAAGACAACCCACTCAGTTTAGGCAATGTTATTCATTTTTCAAGCAAAAAAAAGTGACCTCCTATGAACGAGGAGAGCGTTTGATTGGTTTGTTCAGACAACCCTACGGATGACCGCTCGATGCTTGCGTCGGCGGTTACGCAAATTCAACGTCAGGAGATTGGAATAAAAACATATTGGAATAGCTTTATGTTATAGAGCCCCTGGTCTGTGTTAAAGGGACACTAAAGGTTACTATTAAGTCAACGTGGACGGTTGAAATACCATCACAGAAACCTCGAAACGCTTGTTTCGTGCCATGGAGAGACTTATTTTAAGAGAAAATGCGTTCTGAAGCGTCCGCGTACCTCTAGCGCAGTTCAAATCGCCCGCCCTCCGATCGAGGAGTACTGACATCATGGTCTCATAGTGACGTTGCGCCATCGGTGAGTAGAACGGCGTCCGCAGACGGCGCTACGGCTTTTCTGCGCAAAACGCGAACGCGCGGCCAGAAACAGAGCCAAGACCACGACCTACTGTATACAGTAGGTCGTGGCCAAGACAGAGCCGACAGCAGAGCGAAAGCGGGTGTATGGTGGCTAGCGGAATGAGAAACGAATTACGTCCCACGGCACACGGAGAGTCCGTTTTCGTTAAACTATAGGCTGCGGCGAGCTCGCAGCGTGGTCGGCATGGTCTATGAGAAGCGACGAGCCTTTTCGCACTCGCAACAGGGCATAAAAATGTGCGAATCGACGCAAAACTCGGCCTAGAAACGTGCTTCGCCACAGCCAGGGCTCAATACGACCCAAGCTGGCACGACCCAGATGTCGTTTCCCGCACCGCCACCAGGCGCCGCTACTATACCTCAAACTCCAGCGCAAGACGCCTATAAGCTGGTACTTCATTCTGTGACGCTAACTTCGACGCTCGTCGCAATGGACCCTGACACCGACAGATTGGCTCGCGATGGTGGGTTCAACTTCAGTGATTTGAGCACCGACGAGCGCGACCTGCTGCTGAGGGCTCGCACTGCCGGCGTCGTTGCGTACTACGACGGCGGCCTCGACACCGGCTCTCCGGAGCGGGAAAGCAACGAGGGCTTCCCACGACATCACACGGACGTGGCATTCTCGCTGATTGTTCCAAATGAAAGTTTCGCGAGCCAGGAGAACCCTCACAGCACGACGCGATAACGAAACTACTGAAACTCCAAAGCGTGCGCGGCGCAGAGCCGAGCGAAAACGAAACCTTTCGAACACCCATATTACTGAAGGGTAACGTCAAAATGTTATTTTTTCTTAGAATCGAATAGACGTAGACAAGTAGCATTTTCTTCCGTCTTATAATCGAATGAAATGATATTTTTAATACGAGTAGTTGAGTATTAGTAACACAAATTATGAGGAGTCCTTTCGTCATCGGGCTAGTACCGGAATGTCGCTGGGGGGTCTCAAATCGTGTCATGCATTTACCTCAATTTCTCGGTTACTAAAGCTCTGTTCGCGATTATATTGACGCCTTAGACGTTCTAGAACATTGCTCTACCACTTTAACTTGAGTTTCTGGTAACCTTTAGTGTCCCTTTAAGTGTCGAAAAGGCAGCAGTAGCAGGCGCACGACATACGGGGGCATAATTTTACGCCACAGGTAAAGTCTTTTGGAGATGGGGGCACTTGTATAATATTTATCACAACAAATCGGTCTGTTTTAAGCCTACTGAGGCCCTTCTGTCCACTGCATACCACAGCTAGCTGCACATCTCACACATAGCACTTTCTTATGGTTTTTGAAAGATCATGTGTAAGCAGTCACTTTGGTGTGCCTCTAGTCTTCATCGCCTGGGATCTGGCATGCCAATGTTGGATGTGGTCCGCTCCAAGTAGGCCAGTGGACCTGGCAGGCCTTGTGCTGCACCACCCATTGGCATAGACTGCTGGCTCTGTGTAGGCATGCCTTGCTGTGTGACACCTCCTGGAGGTGCTTGTGGTTGTGGCTGCGGCTGCTGCCCAGTTGCATTTGCTGTGTCATTAAGAAGGCTTTGCCAGTAGTGAATCTTCTCATTGTACTTCTGTAGCAACTGTTCTTTGCGGGCCAGCTCATTCTTCAGCTCTGTGTTATCCTGCAGAAGCAGAGTCGTTCATGCTTCGAGTCACTATCAATGCTATCATGCTGAGGAACAAAGCTCCTTCTATCATTACTACCAGAAAGCAAGCACAGTAAAAATACACACGCCTTCAATAAAGGAAACAAAACGGACCTTGCAACACTTTTTGTACTAACTGATACATAAAACTTTCCATCACTAAATAATGCTGTCGTGAACACCTCAGCCAAATATATTACTTGCCTGCACACAGTAAGGAACCTGATACGACAACATCAAATCCATGATGCCACTGCAAACAGATGCGGGAATTACAAGGTGCTGTTGCCACCCGCATTTTGTTCTTGTGCCTTTTCTGGCTTGCCAAGCCTCTTCTCACAATAAGAGTGTCTTTACTGTAATTACAGAAGGGTAATTTACTAATACAGCCTTATCATTTTTCTCTTTCCTGTCTTTTTCTAATATGTTCAATCTGTCATGAGTCACTTGGGGCAATCATATCATAAGAAGCCAACAAACACTGACACCAAGGACAACATAGGGGAAATTACTTGTGCTTAATAAATGAAATAACGAAAAGATAAATTATTGGAAATTAAAGTGGATGAAAAAAGAACCTACTGCAGGTGGGAACCGAACCCACAACCTTCGCATTTCGCGTGCGATGCTCCACCAATTGAGCTACAGCGGCGCCGTCTCCCCATCCACTTTCTTAGGTATTTATGTGCCCTATAGAACCCTGGGAGTGTTAGCTAGCACCACCACTCACAGACCTTGGCAGCGGACATGGAACGTCCTTTTTGCTGCAGGCATCACGAGAACGTGATCTTTTTGGGTGAAGGCAACTGGTCAATAAACCCACACATGCTACCTGAAGGCATCAATGTTGCCAGATTCAATACCCTCGTCATGTAATAAACGAGAAGGAAGGGGGTTAACCGAGGGGCCCGATTTTTATTAGTCATATCATAAGAAGCCAACAAACACTGACACCAAGGACAACATAGGGGAAATTACTTGTGCTTAATGAATGAAATAAGGAAACGATAAATTATTGGAAATTAAAGTGGATGAAAAAACAACCTGCCGCAGGGGGGAACCGAACCCACCGGTTCGGTTCCCACCTGCGGGCACCGAACCGGCGATGGAAAGTTTTATACTAAACAGGTTAGAATAAATGGACCCCCTTCTCCTACTGTCCGAGGTGAGGCCCTGGGCTGCAGCCCCCTTAGCCCCCCCCGCCCTTAATCCAGCGCTGTACACAGCGTGGAAAGCCTGTGCTTTGGTCTGATGCGGTACCCACAATCTTTTGCTGTATCTTCAGACTATCTCTACGAGCAGCCCACACAAAAGAGAACGGCCTCACATGCAACAGATGAAGGCCGGTCATCAAACAGAATGTTCCCACTCTCAGTTGAACCGTCATTGACACTGGAGGCATGTGACAATGGAAACCTGGGCGAGCTCGAAGACATAGACAGCCGATAACATGCTTCTTAATTTAAGCAAATATGTGTTTTGCTTTATTCACCCAATAGACCTAGAAAACCAACTACGTCTCAGGCGTATGACGCATAAAAATAGGGAAAAAAAAGGCTATTCCGTAAACATTTTCAAAACACAATTAACCTACAAAAAAAAGTGCTGCATGTAACGAATAGTGTGGCCTACATTCTCCCTAAATGAAATTTTGCTGCCGTTATTAGAGCATTGGGGAAGTTTTGTTAGCATTCGATATATCACCTTGAGAAAGGCAGGAAACGACGGTTTACCAATGTTTATTTAACACCTAATTAAGTCACGCAATTCATTTATTCCTGTACCTCATCTGAACCATTCCTGTACATGAACCCCATTTCTTCGCAATATGAGCTCTGAATTTCGTTCCTTCACGAGACAGTGAAAACACGCACATAAGGTTTAAAAAGGAAAGCAAACAACAAACTCGATCCATCTGATTGCGGTCATGCATGAACGCAAATGCAACGCTGCGTTCGAGCGCTGCCATGCTTCTCTGTTCGGCATGCTCCGACGCTGTCGGCTGGAGCACGCGGCTATGGCGTTCAGAAAGGCGACGGTTGTACCATCTCGATTTTCAATAAAAAATGCCTCAATGCGGAGCACTCATTGGACCAACTCTCCCAATCTAGTACACTCTACTGAAACTGATCGTCTCCCGGTTGCATACTCAGGATAAGAGTAACCAGATGTGGCTGAGTTGGCTTTCCTTTTTTTTTTTTTTTTCGATTTTGCCCGCTTCTTGTCACTTACTCAAATACTCAAAGCGGCACGTGGATCCTCTTGCTGGGTAGCAACACTAGCCTATGGTACCGTGCAACCCATGGCACACCATGAGAGAGCAGGATATGCCCAGCACTGTGTGGGCCATTAGTGACCCATACACCAAACCTGGCTGCTTTATTACATTTCCTATGTCACAGACTGCACGAGGTGCAGGCTAGCAGATAGCAGTACTCTCACGGTTTGGCAGAGGTGTATAACATGCCCAAAATAGTTGCTAACAAAGGCAAAACACAAGTTTTGAAAGCCAAAAGAAAGCGTCAATGTCTTTGTGTAAATAAGACACTCCCTTCCAGAGCAATCATGTTCGAATAAATACAAGTTGGAACACATACAGTGTCATCCCCTTTTTCACAAAAATTGAAAATCTGATTGCTACAACTGATTATTATTATATCTGAGCATAAAGCTGCTATTCAGAACCCAAGAACATTTCAGCATTCCTAACAGTGCAAACACAGCACTTGTCATAAAAGGTTGCAGTGCTTTGCAGAAACATTATTAAAGAGTAATAGATGCTCTATGGTGCAAATTGAAGCATTAACAAAACCTTAATTTCAGCTTTTAAGCCCTGAACCCTGAATTTTAGCCCTGGGGCGGTGCCAGGGGGGAGGCACCCTCCCGAGTGCCAAAAACAAAATGTCAATTTTGATGTCTTATAATTTGGAGGCAGACGTATGAAAGCTGCACCGCTTACAATAAGCATAACAATTTATTACGGAAAATTTCTGATCATAAGCTTATTCTATAAGCTCACGCTTGTGATAGAATAAGCGCTTGAAATACAGCGCGAACTGCCGCAATGAGATAAAAATGGTTCCAACAGTTCTAAATGGATTTAAAATGGGCTGCTAGCGTGAACCGGCAAGTTCGTTTCACAGATGTAACAGCCTCGGCCACAAAGTCGCAAGTCGGGTCAAACGAGTTGAGAGGTCATGACCCTTCTAAGACAGCTTTTCTCACAGAAAACCCTTGGGGCAACGCTGCCTACTCTCAGAAAGACCCAGTAAGCCACCAATCCTTGCAAGACGCCATCACTTAGTCAGCCATCCATTCCACCAACCCAACTGCTTTTGGTAAAGATGCGTGCGCCGAATGCCGACGCACTTGGGAGTGTTGTGGCTCAAAGTGGCGTTTGGGCCTGGAATCCACCAAGCCCATCGACAAGTACATCCGGTAGTAAGAATGAAGGAAAAATTATGCAGATCCCACGCACTGTGGGAGTCGATATATGCGAAGCTTTCTGTGCTGTTTGCTTTGATTGACGATAATTAGTGGTGATGTTGATGGTAAGTGTTTCAAATTCTTCAACCTCCAGTCCAACGCGAGAGTGCCGATTTGACGTTAAGGTTAGGTTAGGTTACCTTGCGTGCACCCCTGCTGTTTGTCTGCATAGTACACAGAACACAGAGGGAGAAGTGTTTGCTTGAGGCATTGTTGTGCGCCATATTTTTATAATGTCTGAGAGGGTTGAGTATTGTCAATGCCTCACATGGCACATTGCCTCATGGACTTTAATTGAATTATGGCATCTTTTATTCCGCCCCCGTCGAAATGCGGCTACCACGGTCGGAATCAAATCCGCGATCTCGAGATGGGACATAGCCGCAAAGCTACCGCGGCGGGCACCAAAGTGTTGCTTTGACGTGCCGACGTTTCCGTGGTGTCTCCTAGAACCTGCGGTGTGCTTTAATTAATGCAGCTCTTTTTTTGCACGCTCTACATAAGTTGTCCGCTTGACATATTTGCATGGTGTTTAGGTATTTTTCATAAATAGCAGGGACGTATCGTACCATACCTTGAATTTAAATTTATCCTGTTTCCCCGCAACCGCTGTCATGTCTCAGTAGTAGCGTTTCGTTGCCTTCTCATGTCATCTTTTCTTCCTCTATCCCAGTCATTGCTTTGAAAGAGACTCCATATAGGATGCTGTCCGAGGCCACGTTGGTGGGCTAGCTTGTCTAGTGAACAGTGTACAGTCGGAGAGCTGTTATTTGCGTTTGTGAAACCTGCTGTACTGTATGACTGAATGTGACACTGACTGAAATGCCTATTGCATGCTCTATTTTTGCAGTTCTCTCCTCTCTTCTATTTGCTTTTGTTATTCTTTTCCCACTTATACTTTTTGTAATTCTTTTTCCCATTTCCAGCATTTAGAATCACCAGCCGGCACCACAAGAGTGTTATTAACTTTTTTTTTTTTTTTTTGTAATCTAGTGCATCTTTACCAAAGTTGGAATTCATATGCACATTGCTTAGAGGTGTTAAGTCTCTCTCCTGTTGTGAAATATACTCTTTTGAAGCTATATTGCGATCTATTTAGCTGATGTTATTTTGTTGCTGCTAGGTGCCTGTTTTTTTCTTCTTCATTTAATGTATGTGCTTACCATGTATTATATAATTTTTAATTTATATCTTACTGTGATGCTTGAATAACTTATTCACACTTATGTGTTTAGGAGGCCTTTCAGCACAGTTCGAAATAGTCAAAACACAACACATAAGTTACCCACCTCCCCAAAGGGACTCAGTTGTTGTGGGTACCCCCCCAGTCGAAAGATCCTGGTGCCGCCCCTGCCTGAGCCACCTCTCAGGCTTGGTGAAAAAACACAGTCTACAGATAGCATATGCTGCTGTGAACACCTCAGCCAAGTTTTGCAGTCGCGCGCGGTGTGTGGAGCTTGCAAGCGAGAGTATGAAGTCACCTTTCTCTACAATGCTCTCTTTTCAACAGAAGCCTGCTCCTCACTCTTTTCGGAACACTTTATTCCGTAACATATCAGATTCCCATATGTGGCTGCTATTGGCCAATAGCTGACGTCAATCAAGAAGGGTGTTTGAATCAGTGTACTTCTTCCTACTGTTGCTGTGATTATTTATTACTGTGTATATTTATTTAGTTATATAGTTTATATAATAACAAGCTGAAGCAAGCAAATATCTGCTTTCGAATTTTGATAATAATTATGCACTTCCGGAAGGAGCAGACTATCGTCAGCTCACACTCGGCCACTGGCGCCCGCGTAGGAATTCAACTTTGGCCACCCTGCTTATTGGTGTCGTAGCCATCAGGCGTCACTAATTTTAACTAGTTTTGAACACTCAACTAGCCTATAACCACGCGAAGCTTAAGGTCAGACCACACGCATACTTGGCAGAGCGCGCTCACTCCTGGATGCTCCTGGTTTGGAGCAGCCTTGGCAGAGTTCACTTCATATTGAGCTATTGATGGCGCTTCCATATGCACAAGTTTAATGCGGCTAGTATCGGTCAGTCAAGCTGGTGCAGGACAAAGCCTGTCTGCACCACATAGCATGGCCAGACGAGCATATGAGCGCATACTCAAGCCTTGTGCATAATTTCAACGCTGCGCATATTCACTACAGTTGCAGGTAGCTGAGGTCTGCTACGTAGCGTAGATACCGGGGCTGCTGCGAGGTGACATGACAAGTCCGCTGGCTGAGCGCACTGCAGCTCACTGAGGACAACCGCATTTGGCTTATGTTTGGCACATTGTAGGTGCCAAAATTGGAAGTAGTGGCGCCTATGTGAGCATCCAAAATAAAATTTTAACCTCATTGTGGCATTTATTTATGTTTACACTGCTGTACAGAAGGGTTACTAAACATCGACCTTTCTCGTGCCAATCCTTTTTTTGATAACTACACACTACTCTTCCTATTTACACAAAGCACAACACTGCATGCACACTTGATACCTGTGATAGTGAAAGTAATAACTAAACACAGGAAAATACTTCAGGCACCTAGCCACAAAATGCAAGTTATTTACTGGAAAAGGACTTACCTCCATGACCATTTGTTCAGACTTCTGAGCAGACAGTACCAGCCTTTTCTGAAGGAAGAAACTCTCCATCTGTTTAGCTACATCCAGGAACCGCTGTATAGTCTGCTCAACTCCTAAAACCAATGAACCAAGAAAGGACAACAGCAGTTTTACTTGATTGGATCATAAGAATGAAGCTTAAGCATTATGCCATAAAAAATTTTTTGCCAGTTTTGGAAAGGTTTGGAAGGGAATACCCATTTAGAATCTATGCAAATCTAAGAGCAGCTAAGTTTACTGTTGATGTGATTGGTCTGAGGCACCTTAAACCATCTGTTGAAATAGCTAAAAGCTCACTTGGAGGTGACATGTAAAAATTTTACATGTCACTTCCTGATAGGCACAGCCAGCCCAGCTGAGACCAGACCAGACACGGACGGACAAACGTCAATCAAAGAGGCACTCAAAGTGCCTGATGTTTGCAGCTTTACATTAAAAAAGAATGCCCCACTCACCCGTATGCCGTGCATGTGGCACAGCACGTCTTCGCCGCATCGCCAGACTTACTACAACTGCTTTATTTCCAAACCGCATTATTGTCTATAACAATCAATTAAACGTGGCCACTGTGTATGTGCAGGGTGTCTACCAACCGGGAATTCTCAGGGATTTTGAGTAGTCTGGAAAAACTCATGGAAAACTCAGGGAATTTGTGCCTCTATCAGGGAAAATTAGCTGTAATTTTATTGAAAGGGTCGAAAGTCGCGGTAATGTTGGCTTGAGTAACAGACAGGAATCGTAATGAATCGTCTTTGACGCCCTGTCGTCGGCTCGAGGAGTTGCCAGTGTACAGTCAATGACTGACTTTCCGGATTCCCGATAATTTGGATGGCTTCGTGGACCCACTACATACCCCATAGAGTCAATGTATCAGAACGTTTGAAATTTCGGATGCAAGAACTCTTCGCCGTCCAATTTTCCGGACGTTTTTCCGCGACCACAGGTCCAAAACGGCATTAATCAAAGCCACCACCGCTGCCATTTTGATTACCTTTTTGACAACTGGCGCTCTCGCACACAGATCCACTGGCAGCCGTGGCCACCACTGCGGCAACGCTAGGCCTAGCAGCTTCGACATTCGCTACAAAGCTTCTTGCCAATGGTACGGACTCCGCCTTTGTGATCCTCGCGATTGGCTTACAAGCTTGGAAAGCATGTAGCGCTGCATAATGTCAGTTCCCGAAAGTCAGCTTTGCCTCTGCACAGAAATGTTACTTGGCAAAGCATAAGCAAAAGTATTGCAGGGAAGCATAACAAGCGTGGGAAGGGGCTATGCCATGGGACACAGTATGTTTTCCTTAATGGGACCCCGGAACGATTTTGACGATTTTCTACAAATGTACTCAGTCGTTAGAGTAGGTCATTCTGATCATTAATTGACACATCTAAGTGCTCCGCATAAAGCGTGTAATTTATTATAAGGTTTTAAAAATGCACATCGCTGCCACTCGCAGCACACTGCTCGGCGGAATTTTAAGCCGCCCCTACCCATATGACCGAAATCACCCATATGACGTCAGTGGGGCGAGCTATCGGATTGGCTGACCAGGGCGCGTGATCGATAGTTTTTCCAACTTTATGGTAAACAAATGATGTTCGTAATAGTTGGAATGTTAGTTAATTTGTTTTTATAAAAAGAAAGTAACATAAAGAGAATGCACAAGAACAATTTTTTAGTACACTTAAGCACTTCCGGCACACAGCAAGTGTCGTCTGCTTGTGTTACAGCGTGCTCAGTCTTTGGCGAGAGCTCGACTGTCAGTGTCGGTTTGTCTTTTCGCGAGCACTATGATTCGACTTTGTTGCGTTGTGGTCTGCAAACATAGCGACTGGCAATATGTCAAGCTGCGACAACGTGTCCCTCTGCAAGCCAGTAGACGAGCGGACTGGCTGCAGCACATCGGACTGCCGCTATCCGATCGTTGCTAGGATTTGTGCGATTGCGGCCGTCACTTTACACTGGAAGATCAGCAACGCAATAGCGTTTCGCGAGTCCGGTATTAGGGTAAACGCAAGCGCAAGGGGACAGGGCCTGGCCATGTCCACTTGCGTGTCGTTTCAGGGGATGAATAGAAGCGCAAATGTGAACGGTCTGCACGGTGCAGCCACCTGGTAGCATAGAGCTCAACCACACACAGTAGCAGTAACAAAATGTATTCTTTGCTGCTGGTGTAAATTTTTCACAGGAGTGTAATCATTAACATGTTGTTTTTGTAAATGTTTAAAATGTTTTACACTTGTTTAGAGCAATATTAGCTCTTTCTTTGGCTGGTTAAGCTCTGCGCCAACGAGTGGCTGGACCGTGGAGACCAATCAGGCAGCTCACGTACGTCTACGCTAAAGTTCCTTCATCAGCTTTAGTTTATGCCTTCACTGTGAAATCTTCAGGTAGTGTGTGATTACTGGAATACCAGACACGTTTGGCGCTACGACAGAATGCTCGCAACGCACGCTGCTTTGATAGCTCTCGCTTGGGGTTGACAGCCAAGCGGCTAGTGGAGAGGTTTCTCTCGGGCAGGGGCGGGCTCCAAAACAACCGGAAGTGGACGATGTGACGTCGCATCGTGACGCGGAACCAGTGAAGGCGGAGCTTAGCCCCGATCGCTTGGCGAACGAGTTGAGGAGGAAAAGCACGGCTAGGGAGGAGGGTAACATGTAATCGCTTGCAGCTCCTTAATACGTAATGCTTCACTTAAATTGTGGTGCGAGTGCTCTACTTAAGCTGTACCCTACGCGTCTACAAAATTTGTCCGAACCGTTTCAGGGGCCCTTTAATAATACACGCATGCACCCGGTATTTCCTGTCATAGTACGAACACCGATATCCCTAATACGTGTACCGACAGGCCTTCAGAGCGTTTTCGAATGTGCCTGTGGTGGTTTGAGCCCCCAAGGGCAGTAAATGACATGCATTTTTTTTCCAACTGGCCGATTTTTCGGACGTTTTCGTGGCCCCTAGGGAGTTCGAAAAATCGGATGTGGGCTGTGCAACTGACCAAGAAAATGCTTCAAATGGTCCGTGGGGCAAACGAGTGGTGGAAGAAGGACAAGAACAGAAAGGACCTACGCATTGAGGAATGAACAGGAAAGGAAGCGTGCTGCTGCCATTTTGAAGGAGCTTGAGCTCAAAAAGCAAAGTGTTGGCTGATGTTGAGATGCAGGTGTCTCATCCAAACCGAAATAAACTCTTTAAAGCAGTGAAACAAAACAATGAGGCATCAAAACAAGCAGGCTGAGAGTATGTCAGGGCAGTTGCAATTGACTTACGAGCTGTTGAGAGAGAATCTCAATTGTGACAAAGTTCGGGCCTCATATTACTGAGCTTGCTATCAGTTGATAGAAATAGCTCATATTCGAAAATATTTGCTTCTGTATGCATCTCCATTTTATTCGTATTTGAGAAGGTCCGACTCAATATGCTTACTAGAGAGTGACAGCACCAGGCGATATGGTTTCAGCCCGTCTTAACATAAAACATAGTTCCGCATCACTCACGGAATTTTGCAAAGGCACTCAGGTAAAACCTGGAAAACCCGGGGAATTGGGAAATGTCAACTTGGTAGACACCCTGAAGTATGTGTGGTATAAATGCATCTGCATGGTTATAGGTTAGCAGCTATAGATATGCATTTTCCTTGTCGATAGCAAAACAGATGGTGCACTGACACATTTATCTTTCAATATTGATATTCTAAGGGCTTCGATTATTGCCTTCATCATTCGGCTGCTGTTTTTTCTCCCCCTACCCCCCTGTAACAGGCCCCATTTTTCGAATTCAGGCTGACAACCACACTTCTTACAATGTTACCACATTTTTTACAATGTTAAGATGGCCACAGACTTCTTTTGTCGTATTGCAATGTGCGTGTGTGTGCTTATAACTACTGCGGGTGAAGTAGTCACCTATAGGTGGATGCTGAAAGAGCCGGCAGAAGGAATACAATTATTGCGTGCATGTGCGCAATGTGCGCAATACACTGTATTGCGTATACACTGTAATGCGTATTGTGTATTGCACAATGTGCGCAATACACACGTGCACTCCTCTAAGCTCTCCCATCGCCTCTCTACCTCTACCATGTGACTGGCTTCCCATACTTCAGGAACACACTTTTTCCACTTTGACACTCATAATGCAATGCATAAAAAATGCAAGCCGCCGCCCCTCCAACGTAAGCACTGTCGACCAACCCCACCTAGAGGAAATTGTGTCGACTGTCAAGGGGTGGAAGTGAGATGGGAGAGAGGCGCGAGGCTGACGGTAAGGCGAGGGGGTGCCGTGATGCATGAGCGCTAAACGAACGGGTGTGGCAGCTCGCCCTTGTTTATTCTTTTCAAGGATTTTGCCTTCTTTTTCCTTTGGCGCAGACACTCGGTAGCCAGTTTTAATCGTTATAGCCAATAATGCAGCGTGGGAACACTGGAGTAAGCGGTTTGTTTTACCACGGAATACACACAAAAGTTCACGGTGCTGTGGCTGGCTCAGTGTTACATCCGAGTATTGTTAAACTGGTAATGCTAACCTATAAGTAGGCTCAACTGTACTTCTTGCTGTCTAATTAAGACGCTTTAATGGCTGTCCCCTCTGTTGTTTTTTTGCATGCACCCTGGTTATAACAATCATCTCTTACGACAATAAAGTTTGTTTGGCATTTGAATGTTTGTATAAGTGGATTCGACTGTATTGCCATGTTCTTTGATGTGAATCAGGATATGCACATGCGCAGATCCACACGTGTTGTACGATATCAATTACCCAAGACCAACCACATGACAGTGAATGGGCTTCTTCAATACACCATTGTAGGCGACAGCCAACACCACAAGCAAGCAAGCCGTAATTCCTGTGAGAAAGCTACACAAGCTTTGAGCTCACGAGGGCTTTTTCAACAGCAGGCAAAGCAGTTCATGCAATCTGTGCAGAGAATGCGTTTTTATTACTTGTTTTTTTTTACTTGTGAAATTTGACTTGTAGCAGACAAGTCAAATTGACAAATGAGCACTACGCCGCCACGGTGAATGCAGTGCGTTGCCTTGCATTGTGCCGAGAGGAGATGGACAGGAGAATAATACTGACTGAGGCTCAAACATCACCATGGGGGATGTTTTAACTTATCTGTTGTATCATCTCACTCACAAGCTCCTGTGTCTACCATTTTTTGCTCAAGCCAATAGAAAACTATTCTGTGTGTATTAGGCTCATCATTTATCTCCTTGATCACTCCTAAACTAGTCGTGATGTGACATTTTCATATTACACAACACTTTTTGTATGATTTATCCTCTTCAGTCCCAAGACCTGAAACCTCAATCCGTTTTTCTAAGACACATTTTCTGTCTGTCCGTTGGCTGATTGACCTTAGGGTATAACAGATGAAGTTAAAGAAATTCAGGATCAAATAATTGTTGGTTCTTTTATGTCCCAAGCATATAGTGAGCTATGAGGGACACCCATGATGAGCCATATTGCTCCGAATTCAATTTTTTGCCATCTGGAGTTCTTTAACGTGCAGTATGCAAGACATCTAAGTACACAGGTTCTTTTCACAATCCATGCCCATCAGAGAGTGACTGCAGCGGCTGAGATCAGGTATCACAATTTTACACTCCATGGTAGAATTCCAAAGGTGCTGAGCCACTGCCAGGTGAAATTCTTAGGACTGGCCTTTTGTATAAATATTTAAAAGCAATCCTGCTACACATCAGCATCATTTTGAACAAATGGTGACCTGGCATTTTCAGGTTCCCACTTTTTTTTTAATAAAATGAAAATACAGATCTGAATTCTGTGGTAGTGCAGGCTAGAATTTCAATATTATGGGACACACCGTAGTGGTGGACTCCAGATTAATTTTCACCACCTGGAGGTTCTTCCAACGTGCATCTAAACCTAAGCACACAAGCGTTTTTGCATTTTGCCTGCATCAAAATGCAGTTGCTGCAGCCAGGATCGAATGCACAATGTCGAGTTTAGCAGTGAAATGCCATAGCCTCTGAGCTACCACAGCGGGTTGCATTAAATGAAGGTTCTGGACCTCGAAAACCTAGAAATATATTCTACTGGCAAGCCTTTAGACCATTATCAATTTCCTATGAAAGCTTTTCTATGAACTGCCCTAGCTTTCATTTCCCACAAAATGCACATGTCTCAGCATCATCACATAGAAAGTCATGAGTGAGCAGGACATCTTGACGTTTTGGCATTCGCTCTGGCTCTTTTGGTCATCTGTTATGCTGCTACATTGGGCTGTGTTGCGAGTAGCAGCAAAGCAGACAAGTGAGCAGACAAATATAACCTGGCCATATTTACTTTAAGGGCATTAAACAATGATATTCCAGTAACCATCATACCAAAGACATCCCTTACTAATGTAAATAATACTAGATTTGCAGGAAATATGAACTTCATGTTACCCATCGTTCGCACCAACTACGGTAAGCAGTCATTACACTTTTCAGCTTTATCTCTGTGGAACACATTACCATTCCCTTTAAAATTGTTCAAAGCTCACAGGTTTCGTACAGAACTTAAGCATTTTCTTTTAGCTTCCTCCAACTTTCCCATTTGAGTGTACTGTCTTGTATTTTTAACTTTCACTTTGTTTCTCTACATGTCTCACATTTTTTACTTTTTTTTTCTTCTTAAGCTATTTTTGTAGTTTCACCTTTTGTTGACTAATACAAAGCCTTGTTATTGCTTAATACATTCATCTGCTGCTTTTCTGTTCATTTATGCCTTGTATCCTAAAACCTTTATTATCGTAAATATGACATGTTGCCATTGTTGTTTTATTAATCCCAGTCATCATTCACAGGAGGTCCCATTTCAGTTTCTAGCTATGGGACCTTTTTCTGTATATAGTAATCATGTAATTATCCCCATTTTTGTCTTGAATAAAATTGATTCTGATTCTGAGGGAGCCCGAGCAAGTGCCAAAATGTCGCAACGTCCTGCTCCCGTGTGATCACCTTCTGCGTGATGACATCACCGACACGTGCACTTCCTGGGAAACAAAACCTAAGCTGCTTCACAGAAAAGCTTTCATAGGAAATTAAGGATACTATAAAGTTTGCCAGTAGTATTTAAATGAATGTCCAGGACCTTCATTTTATACAACTTAAGTAAAAAATGTCATGCTCCTTTAATGCAACATTGTACTTTCTTCAGCACTTCTAAAGTCACTGGCAATCAAAGGCAGTGGACAGAACCACTAAGGTCAAAATGCCACTCCTATGTCTGCACTGGCACATTAGTGCCTTCTTTAGCTCCAGAGCACACACCTGTTTACTCCCAGGGCCACACAAAATGGCGGTAGTTTTAAGAGACTGAACAATGAAGTTTCAGCACTTGCAATTTATTTTCCAAAAGATGCCAAAAACACCCCCTTGGCATAGGCTGACAGCAAAATCTTTGAAGTCTGCCCAAGTGCAGCAGGATGCAGTAGGTTTAAACTTTTGGCCAAGTTTGGCGAATTTAGTGCAGCAATCGCATCACTGCCAGACATGCAAAAAAATTATAAGTTAACAAGGGATAGCTTTTTTTTTTTTGTAATAGACTCTTATACAGCAGCACACCAGATGTATAGAACTGTGCTGCCTGAATTATAACCAGCGGCTTGTCTTCTAATTGCACTCTTGAAGAAACAATACATGGAGCATATGGGGCATCAATGCAGCTTTTATGTTGTTAGTCACTAACACCTATTAGACAGCAAATATAACCTCTAGAGATGTCTTAAGAATGCAACGTGCAATTTACAAGCACCACCATTCAGCACAATGAATTAAGAATATGGATGAATTGGCATACCTGTCTTTACTTCTTCCGAGTCACGAACGTAGAAGTAATCTGGATTTGTGACTGCAGCCAGACATGCCTAAAAGAAACGCGTGTTGAAAACTCAGCTTCTTCAATAATAACAATCAATCTTATTATAACAAATTTGTGCACACATATATTTGTCTTGTCTGCCAAAGCCTTGCAAAAACTTGTATAGCAAGAACCTGGCAGTTGAGAAAAAGCTACCTGAAAACACCATTACAGGCTAGCACCATATCTGCACTCAAAATGGACAACAAAGAACAATATTATGAAACTTTGGTTCAAGGACAAATCTTTATCCCAAAGAACCTTCCAAAAACTTCCCGTGCTTACACTGTCACATGCACCGTGAATAGTCACTAATGCAAAGTATGAATGTCTGTTCTTTCTACTAGCTATTTCTATGGACTGAGCAATTACGAATAGGCTATCATTTATGAGCCAACCTTTGCTAAAACCTTGTTCTTCTCCCAATATCTCATTTTGTTCTACCCATGCTTGAATCTTCCATTTTATGGCCTGCATTGTCAAAATTACTCAATTCTGCAGGGTTTAACATCGGTTCTATCTTCTTTTTCCCTGTACTTTGTCGCCAAGTGCCAGGTGTTTACGATTCTTAGCTAGACTCGGTTTGTTATTAGCGTCATGTATATTGCATCCAGTCAGATTGCCATGCTTTGTTTCTTTCCCGTGCAGCTTGCCCTGCTGTTCAGGTTGCTCAGAACCAATTCCTCTATCCGCTGTGGTTGCTTAGTGGCTATGGTGTTGGGCTGCTAAGCATGAGGTCGCAGGATCGCATCCCGGCCACGGCGGCCGCATTTCGATGGGGGCGAAATGCGAAAACACCCATGTACCTAGATTTAGGTGCACGTTAAAGAACCACAGGTGGTCCAAATTTCCGGAGTCCCCCACTACGGCGTGCCTCATAATCACATCGTGGTTATGGCATGTAAAGCCCCATAATTAAAGGTTTAACTAATTCCTATCGTCGGTGACCTAACCACGCTGCCTCTCACAGGTCGTTCTTTCACCGTTCTTGACTGACTCGACCAGCTATATTTCCTATAATGTAATATGATGCGTGTTATCTCTCTATTGTTTTTGTCTTCGTCTGAAGTGCAAGCAAGTCTACAGCGCTCGTAAAGCAAGCGGCTCTGCTTCCTTTATGACAACGCAAGGTCCCAACTTTTTTCCCGTCCCCAGAGCAGACAAATGCATTCAACATCAGCTAGCAACAACTCAAACCTGTCGCCAAGGGTTCGAGCAGTGAATAAATTCAGTTACTTTATGAAGACCGTACCTGAAAAGAGTTCTCAAAATCATCCACGATGTGGTTGGACGAAGCCATCTCTGGGCTGGCGCCGGCACCTCACGAGCACCTGGCGATTGAAATTCTGTAAAGTCGTGATTTAGTATTCTACGGCTGCATTCGATTCGCTGGCAGTAGCAACAAAGAGAGCAGAGGCATATACTACGTACAGGCAGTCCAGGAGTAATCCCATAGAGCAAGAAATTCAACAAGAGCGCACACTCGGCGAAAACTGGCAGGAAATACAAAAGTGTACTAGGGGTGTGTTCCAATTCTGGCAAACATCGGAGACAGTCTACGTAGAAAGCCAAGGTATGCCACCACAGCTAAGGAGACAGCCGAGACAGCCATAAAATGAAGAACCAGCTTCGAGCACGGCCATAGAACACTTGAAACGCATGGCTTCTAAGCCATTAATGGAACACGGGCACTATGGGGCTCTTGCATTGCCCAGGGGGCGCTGCGAAGGATGGGTGGATGGATGTTATGAGCGTCCCCTTTGGAACGGGGCAGTGGGTTGCGCCACCAAGCTCTTGCTACTATGCTGCCCAATATCCTACCTAGGTTAACCAATGAAAAGAGAAAAAAAAAAACACTATGAACTACCACGTCCAAATTTTCTGATCCCCTATTGCGAACTGTGTTTTTGTACGTCTCCGTCTTTTGTCGTTTCCCTACTTTTCTTTAACCAATCCTCCAATCGCCTCTTACTAATGTCTATTGCGGACCTGTTTGCTATTAACACTGCTCCCGCTGAACCCAAGGGCTTCAAGGAGGCCAGTGGTGCCTAAATCGACCGCCGGGTACACGTCTTCACATTCTAATAAAATATGCTCCGTTGTTTCCCTAGCTTTACCGCAGCAAGCACATGCTTCTTCTTCCTTCTTATATCTCTCTTTATAGGTGCGTGTTCTACACTGATAACTCAAAGGAAAGCTCATTACTTTTCGAAGCGAGATCGGGATGCCTTACACACTCTAAGAACAGTTTACACCCTTTGGCTTGCCCCTTCTGCCACACAAAAATAATCGTCATCTGCCTTGATGCGTTTCCTTTCTTTATCGCTGCGAGCCCAGAACTTTCCAGTAACGAATGGCACGCGCGTTATCAGCATAGAACAGTTTACACCCTTTGGAGTGCCCCTTCTGATAACGCGCGTGCCGTTCGTCAGTGGAAAGTTCCGGGCTTGCAGCGATAAAGAAAGGAAACGCATCAAGGCAGATGATTATTTTTGTGTGGCAGAAGGGGCAAGCCAAAGGGTGTAAACGGTTCTTAGAGTGCACTCTAAGAACCGTTTACACCCTTTGGCTTGCCCCTTCTGCCACAAAAATAATCGTCATCTGCCTTGATGCGTTTCCTTTCTTTATCGCTGCGAGCCCAAAACTTTCCAGTAACGAACACATTATTCTAGTACACTATACATATACCGTCATTCCCATGACGGCACGGTGCCCCCTTAAGAAACTCCCATAGACCATAGAGTTTCCTACAAGAATTGTAGAAACTCTATGCCATAGACGGTGGCGCCAGATTACCCTCTAGGTGTTATAGTGAGAAACTCTATGTGCGGCCCAATATCCGCTTCGATAGCAGCGCCACCACAGTATTTTTCGTTGCCGGCCCCTGCTGCTCGTTCCATAGAGTTTCCTACAAAATTGTAGGAAACTCTATGGCTCGTTCCGCTCAACCGTATTTTTTTTTACACTCTGGTCACATCTCTGAACACATCTTGCACGAATGCCCTGAGCTCAAACCTAGAGCCGAATTGCAGTTATCCAATTGAGAGCAGTGGGAGGCTGCGGTGACCAGCTCGGAACCCGCGGTTCAACTGCGTGCCGTGACTTGGAAGTCGCCGTAAGACACGTCTGACGGCCACCTCACGAAACCATGATGACTTCCCACATGTAATATTATAAATCATTGTCTTTTGACGAATTAAAGTTTTTACCACCTCCTGCACTCTGGTCCTTCTATGGCTATGGCCCCAAATGTGGGCCGCGCTCGACAGCTGACCATGGGCCAGGTTAGGCCAGGTCGGAAAGTGACTAGGAGAACTCCGCTCGGAGAAGTTCCATACCCCCAACAAAGGAACCCCCCAGGGATCGGTCATTTCACCAACGCTATTTAACATAGCAATGATCGGCCTTGCGAAACAACTCAAAGATCGAGGGCATACACCATGCCATGTATGCCGACGACATAACCATTTGGACCAACACGGGATCATTTAAAGAAAAAGAAGAAAGACTATAAGAGGCTGCGAACTGCGTAGAGAACTACGTGAGGGCAAGAGGGCTATAGCCTGCTCCACCGAGAAATCTGAGCTGCTCAGAGTCTGGAGAGGGAAACAGAATCGCACGTACGGTCCCGCGGCTAGCGACGAGCTCAAGCTTAAGGCGTCTACCTCGAGGGAAAACTAATACCGGAGAAAACGCTCATAAGAATTTTGGGCATGTGGATACAGTCGAATCAACGCTGCTCACATTTTCGCTCTACTCAAGACATCAACTCTACAAGTCGCTCGCATGATAACGCGCATCTCCCACAGACGCTCAGGCATGCGAGAGGAAGACACGCTAAAGCTGGTTAGGAGTCTGGTGATCAGCCGGGTTACCTACAGTCTCTCGTACTACAACCCAATCAAGAGCGCTCGAGGTACAGCAGATAGACGCGATCATACGCAAGGCATACAAAACCGCGCTCCACCTACCACAATGCACATCCACGATGAAGCTCTTGGCACTATAAGGACTTCATAACACTTTCGAAGAACTCAGAGCTAGGCACAACATGTTGCTCAGCTGCGCAGACTACAACAGACTCCGTCTGGCAGGGAGCTTCTGCAGAAGTTGGGATGCAGCGAACAGATGCAAGAAACCCAAAGAACCGCGACTATCCCGGACAAAATACGAAACACAATCAAGGTGGCTCCCATTCCCAAGAACATGGACCCCAACCTACACGAAGAACGCAGGAAGGCGAGAGCCGAATACATCCAAAAGTCACTAGCTTCCCAGGCAACAACGGTATACGTGGACGCAGCCACATACACCAGAAGGGCGAGACAGACCAACCCCAACGCAGTAGCGGTGGTGATAAACTCGGATATGCGAGAAATCGTCAGCGGATCTCTACGGGACTGCACGGTAGTCGAGGCTGAAGAAGCGGCCGTCGCTCTAGCGGCAGCGGAGGGCTATCGGACTAGGCGGTCCTTAACAATCCTAACCGACTCCCAAACAGCATGCCGAAGCTACATGTTCGGTAGAATAGGTCACAGAGCGCTCCGCATACTCCGCTCTGAAGATCCCCACACACAAAACCCAGAAAAAGAACAACCAATTAGACACACGATAATGTGGACGCCGGGTCACACGGACGTGGAAGGCAACCGTGAGGTCGACAGGGTAGCTCGAGGATACACTGCATACCGAGCACCCTCTGCCAATGACCTCGAGGAAACCGAGCCAGTCCCCAGAAAATACTCGGCTATCCTAAACCACTATTGGCCTCGAGCTCCACCACTGGAAAAGCTGGCGCCACCGTCGGCGTGACGTGCTAGGAGGGATCACGTGGACATAGCGGCCACGTCGGCTGCTTCGGGCGCGCCGGTGCGAGCTGAAAACGAGTTTAAATTCCCTCGTACGCTGCGGTCCTAATTTAGTGGCGAAATTTTCCCGCTTCGAGTGTCTCCATTACAACGCTTCAAAGCACTACAATAGGTAGTGGCTGCCTTTGAAGGCGCGCAACATGGTAGGCTACTGCTCGGTTCCGCAGGGCCGGACGCACTTAACGGAGGCCGGTGTCAGCCTTATTCACACGTAGCCGCAGGACAAGAAGCTGCGTGAAGCTTGGCTCGCGAAACATAAAACCGGCAAACAGTCATCGGCTACAACTCGGGTATGCAGGAAGCACAGACGCGAGGAAGATTTCTGCTACGTCGCCCGGTCTGCGATGTTCTGAAAACGCGCACTGAGACGCTCGCCCGAGTCCGCTGCCCGACTAATGTCATGACGGTTTGGTCTATGAACTTGTCGATGCTATAGATACTCGCAAGTTCAGTGGAGTGGAAAGGCAGCGGTAAGAAGCACATTTAAAAAAAGCATGGCATATGGTCATGTTTGTGTTATGAATTAATGCACTCGATTACAAAAAAGGAGCAGCGGGAAATTGCACGCTGAGAACACCGATAAACATACAGTGCGACGCAACTCGAGAAATAATATTGAAAGGTCAAAGAATTTAGAAGAAAAAAAAGATTGAATCGTCGCGACGGGACATCACAGTCCCCGTAGGCGTCGAAGTCTCTACAATGAAATTATTTTTGAACAGCTCTGATAGCGCCCACGCAACAATGGTTGCTTGTATACTGTCAAATGCTCATATTGTGCGGCCTAAAGCTCATGACACGGTGCGAAAACACGCGCGCGGAGAAAGCGAAACAGTGCGCGGACAAGCATGCAGACGCGCAGTCGGTCGCTGCGAATCTGCGCGATAGCTGAATTGAGGCTTCGTTCTATTACGCTCCATTTAGTTATACAAACACTATAAGAACATATTTCACATAGTTTGCTCTCAGCGTTTACCTACCTTTCACGCAAGAAGCCGGTTCGGGAGACTCCATCGCGGCGACCGCGCGCAGTGGCATTCACTGTACGTATTCGGTAAGGAGATAGCGTCTGTAAACGATTGTGTGCTTTCAGTTTGCCCAAGATTATTGTTTAGACAGTAAGAAACTTCTCTCGTTTCGAAAATACTTATAGAAATGTCCGGGGGAGCTCGCGCGTGGTGTTTTCAGTGAGCGCTGACAGCAAAACCTATGAGGAGCGCGCCGCATGATCCCTCATACTACGCCAGCGAGGCGCTTCCGATAGATGGCGACTCCGTAACTCCTCGCCGCCAATAAGGGCAGCAGGAAGCGTTACCCCTCGCCGCATAGCTCTCTCACTAGAGAGGACTCCGTAGCTTAATTGGAGGCTGCTACAGACGGGTGCTTATCCGAACTTAAACACCCTCAGCAAAATACAACCCACACAGTACACTGACAAATGCCCATGGTGCCAGGAAACACCCACGCTCTACCATATAACGTGGGCCTGCCAGAAAACAAATGCGGCGCCAATAATACCAAACCCGAGTGCGGAGCAATGGGAAGGAATGCTCTCCAGCGACCGTCAGGACGTCCAACTAGGGCTGATCCTACGGGCCCAGCTGGCAGCGGCATCAAGCGGAGCCCTGGACTAGGGGCAGACGGCCATTGCCAAGAAGATGGAAGACACCATCTGACTCCGGGAAATTCATAAAGCTTTCTAGAGCTCAATAAACGTTTTTCCTCCTCCTCCTCCTCCTCCTCGGGCCAACGTTGTGCCAAGCACTTTTGTGCCATTGGGACCCGCGATACAACGCAACTTCGAAGAACATTTTATTGATATCACCACGTGTGAAATACGATCGAGGGACAGGCAGACCTTACAGACGCTATTGGCGTCGAAAATTTAAAACGTAGCAACGGCGCGCGCCGCGCGCGCAGCGCGCGCCAGGTCGCAGTGCCATCTTTGTTTACAAACACGAAAAAAAAAAAAAAACGTATGTGGTTAAGGAACCGCTGATTACAGGTTATATATTTAATACCCATCAATTTACACAAACGTTTGGTGGAAGAAAGCTGTGTGCAGATCTTACTAAAGTAAATTGAAATTACGTTCGTAGTAAACAAGCCCAAACTGAAAACAAGAAGAAAACGGTCTGCAGCACTAGCGGCAGGCGCGCGCGGCTACCTGGCACGCACTGTGCTAGACGGGGTCTCTTACATTTATCGCAGTGACGACTGTGGCATAATGTGTAAGACCGTACTTAAAGATGACTAGTAGACAAATATCCCCCGCCAGCTGTTTAGCGCTGTGAGCAGCTGCCCAACGAAGTGAGTAAAGTAGTGTTTGGGCAATACGCCTCTGCGCACGTAGCCCAAGCTTCAGCTGTAAACACCGTTAACATTTCACATTTAACGCAGCTGTCCAGAGGTCTGCATATATATTGTAACCTTCTTTATGTTTTGTTTTCTGATCTCCGTTACAAACGAGCGGTGCTTGAAGCAGTAGATCTGCGTGTAATTAGGCTCGCGAAAAGATTGAAATCTACGAACAAACAAGAAAAAAAGAAAGCGCTATTTAGGCGACGCAGCTTGGAGCAATCTCGCAATAACGTAATTACGCTTTGCTACCTCACGTCCAGCACTCGCAGATAACTTGCGCCGTCGCAATATCTCCCTACCGTGATCTCCGTATGCTGTTTTTCTGCTTCTCGTTTCAGGAAACCGCGATGGAAATCGATAGCACCACTACAGGTAAGACAATTCAGTCTGCTAAAGTTTGCGCCTCTCAACCACTGTTGTTCACAATTTAGGCTACTCGCTTCTTAAAATTTGCGCTTCTCAATTTAGATCGATCGCCAATGAGAGTCGCGGACTAGCTGACGAACGTAACTGGTCATTGGCACGCTTTTGCAACTGTTTAACTAGTAGAAGCCGCACTGCATGCGTGCAGGCTCCCAAAGACGTTGATGCATGACCCAGAGGCGCGCTTTTGCAACTGTTTAACGCATTGAAGCCGTACATGTGTGCAAGCACCCAAACATGTTGATGCATGTTCCAGTTCACAAGGTGCACTTTCCGGAGTCCTTGGATGCGTTCGGGCACGACTCCAGCATACTGGTACAGCCACTTAACGAAGTCCACATCAACGTTCACCTTGGATTTATTCAAGTAAGAGCGGCTGTTTCGATTCATCGAAGTTATATGTGAAATTGTTTCATCATCATCATCATCATCCGCCCATTTTGTGTCCACCGCAGGACGAAGGCATCTCCCTGCGATCTCCAATTACCCCTGTCCTGTGCCAACCGATTCCAACAAGCACCTGCAAATTTCCTAATTTCGTCGAAACCACCTAGTCTTATGCCGTCCTCTACTGCATGTCCCTTCGCTTGGTACCCATTCTGTCACCCTAATCGTCCAACGATTATCTAATCTACACGACCTGCCCAGTGCCATTTCTTTCTCTTAATGTCAATTAGAATATCTATACCCGTTCGCTCTCTGATCCAAACCGCTCTCTTTCTGTCTCTTAAAGTTATGCCTAGCATTCTTCGTTCCATCGCTCTTTGCGCAGTCCTTAACTTGTTCTCAAGCTTCTTTGTCAGACTCCAAGTCTCTGCCCCATATGTCAGCACAGGTAAAATGCACTGATTGTATACCTTCCTTTTCAGTGATAATGGTAAGCTTTGAGTCAGGAGCTCACGATGTCTGCCGTATGCGATCCAACCCATTATTATTCTGTGAATTTCCTTCTCATGGTCGGGGTTCCCTGTGATTAGTTGACCTAGGTAAATGTACTCTTTCACAGACTCAAGAGGCTGACTTGCGATCCTGAACTCTTGTTCCGTTGCTTGGTTGTTCATCATTATCTTTGTCTTCTGCATACTAATCATCAATTCCACTCTTACACTCTCCCTGTCAAGGTCCTCAATCATTTGTTGTAACTTGTCTGCAGTGTTGCTGAATAGAACAATGTCATCGGCAAACCAAAGGTTGCTGAGGTATTCATTGTTGATCCTTACTCCTAAACCTTCGCAGTTTAATAGCTTGAACACTTCTTCCAAGCACGCAGTGAATAGCATTGGAGAGGTTGTGTCTCCTTGTCTGACCCCTTTTTTTATAGGTACCTTCCTACTTTTGTAGAATTAAGGTGGTTGTGGAATCTCTGTAGATATTTTCCAGGATATTTACGTAAGTGGTCTGTACTCCTTGATCACGCAATGCCTCTATGACTGCTGGTATCTCTACTGAATCAAATGCTTTTTCGTAATCTATGAAAGCCATATACAGAGGCTTATTGTACTCTGCGGATTTCTCGATAACTTGATGCTGAAAGGGTGTTCGCGATTATAATGTAGCCGTGATGGGGTCAGCTTTTGCTTTTTCGTGTAGAAGCTGACGAACTTCTGACACCGAATATAATCATGATGGCAGATCATCAGAACGTATGAGTAATAAGGTTTTAGAATGGTTTTGGAATACTAACCAAGCTTTTCTGAATTTGTGATGAATCTTGATTGCTGGCCTTTTGTTTTGTTGAGAAGAGTGTAGTTGAAATAAACATGCTTGGTTGGTGTCAGTGTAGCTGCAAAATTAAGATACTTGTTTGCTACAGGTGCTAGCTTTTAATATCTTTCATTTACCACTGTTTGATGTGAGAATTTGTCGTTTTTGTTCGTGGCTTACAATGCTTTACATTGCAATTTGCAAAACATACTTTTCTATGGTGAGCAATTGAGAATAGCAGAAGGCACACTCAGCTTCAGCTGCTCCAAAACTAATTCACGTATGTAAGGTTCGTCTTAGACGTGTTCAGCAAAAATGATTGTTCTTGTGTATGTTTTTGCTAGAAGTACACTACTTAAAAACTTGGCCAATTGGACGAGCGTGTTTCTTCCACCCTCTTGCAGTTCAGTACACCTCTGCTTCAGATTTGCTTTTCAGTTATTTGCACATTATTGTGAACCATTTAACAGTATTGGACAAACATATTTGCAATTGTAAATATCTATGATTCAAGGACTGAAACAGATAGCAGCATATTGGATTCATTATTCCAATGTTTCGAATACTTGCACCACCAAACTTCTTTGCAGTTGTTTATTTGCAGTCTGGAAGGTTTATCGTAAATGTCGCATTCACATTTTGCTGTGTAAGCGTTGCATTCACAGTCCATGACTATTTGTTGTAAGGTAATAGTTTTCTGTGGTTTGGTTAGTTTGGAACCTCGAAGACCAGCCGCAGTCATATGCTTAAATTTTTCAGGTGAACCATAGATACGAAGTGCGCTTCCAGTTTGACAGCCCTCCACATCTAGGTAGTCTTTCAGTAAGGACACAGGACCCCCCAAACCTCAACCTTAGGGTGCTGGAACTGAAGCCAGTGATCTCTTCAGGTGAGCCTGCTTTCATTCACGTCGTTTTACACTCATGTCTATGGACTGCCTCTAATTTTTGTGCATTTTCTTGGATCATTATTAAAATGCTTACCGAGATTGTGTAGCAGTATCAATGAGCAGTAGCACAACTGCCAGCATGCCTTCTCTGAACATGAACATTGAACATGAGTATGCCTTCTCTGAACATTGTGTTTTTCACACTTATGCTGCAATCTTTCTGCACATTTGATACTTCTGTTAGTCATTGTAGCCTGCTGTGAGATTCTCTTGATTTTTGTGTTCTAGTATAAACCATCAGATAGTAGTTATTCAAACCCTTACAATTAATTATTTAAAGCGAAGCTTTCTTTGCGAACCCTCCCAGAGTTTCCTAACTGTGGGTGCTGGATGCTGCTGCTGTCTTGCCGAATAGCTCACACTTAAAAGAATTGAATTACGTTCTCGATGGTGGGATTGAACTTTGGTCCTCCAGCGCAGTGGATTGATGGTCTAAAGATTAGGCCACAATAGCATGTATACTTCTATCGTGCCAACGCCAACGAGCTCTTTGAGATAATTGCTTTGTGTGTCACATTGCTTGTGGCACAGGTGCATGAGAGCACGTACATGCACACCAGTATCCTTTACGCCAAGGATGCAGGAATGAAACGGGCAAATTTATAGCATTTGATTAACCACTTCACGAAAGCCTCACTTCACATAGATTCCTAGATGTGCATTGAATTTGCATATATCTTTTTTTTTTTTAATTCGAGCAGCAGGATATCAAAATGTTTTCAATTTTTCAAAAACCATTTATGGACCATGAAAGGTAAACAGAACTTTTGTCCTTGCCCAGACAAATCACCATTATAATGGCACGGCTTTGTGGCATCTGACAGGCAGCTAAATAAAAGTAATTCATTGTTGCCTTGTTGACAAAATATGGTCCATACAATGGTGTTTGGATGCTAAGCGTGAAGTTGCAGTATCGAATCCCGGCCATGGCGGCTGCATTTCGATGGGTACAAAATGTGATAACACCCGTGTGCTTAGATTTAGGTGCACGTTAAAGAACCCCTGGTGGTCCAAATTATTCTGGTGTCCCCCACTACGGTGTGCCTCATAATCAGATCGTGGTTTGGGCACGTAAAACCCCATAACTTTTTTTTGTGGTCCATAGAAGAAAGTTTGTGTAAAGCACATAATGTGCCAATAAAGCTATGTAGTTTCATTGGTTTTCTAGGGTCCGAGGTCTTTTAGGGTTCTATAGTCTTTACTGTGTAGTACAATCTTACTGCTTTGCTAGTCATTCACCATTTATGAGGTGATAAGGCAAAGGAAAGCAGAGTCAAGCAAATTCTGCACCACTGCTGCAGTAATAGCAGAAAGTGCTTGGATGGGCTGCTGTTGTGTGTGCAGCATGTGCCACATCTGTCACAGGTTATTGAAGCACAGGAACTGTGAACAAAAAACCCTTGCAGCAAGTGAGTTTGCCTTAGAACTTATCAGAAGTGTTGTGTGTACTACTCTGTGCGACCAGCAGATTACAATTCTCAATTCCTGTTTCTTTGGGTGTGAAATGGGAACATGAACTAATTTCACTATTTAATGGCTGTATGGCCCTGAAAAGTTTGTGTTCATGTGTACTTGATGTTCATATGTCAAAAGTGATATAACCATACACGAGGCTTGTGAGGAAAACAAACTGTAACACGGGAGGGCTAGTCTTGCTTGCAATTAACATAACATCTGTCATCTTTATGTTGCATTTTATACAGGTGCATTGCGCTATACAAATTGACACTTCTAGAGCTTAATTGACTATAGTATGAAACTCAGTGTTTTGAAACGCATTATTCGTTAACCTACTGGGGCACCAGTCGTGCAATGTTCTTTCTCTGTGCCACACCTTCTGTGCAGGGCCCAGGTATGAAGTCGTTCTGGAATTGCTTGCCTATAAAGAGAAACTACTTCGAGAACAACTTCTGCTACAGTCCTGCAACAACCCACTGCTCACACTGACACTCATGCTCAATGCCAGAGTCCTTGGTAAGTAGTCTTGCCCATGTAAGCACAGAATCAAATTAGAGACAAATTGTACACAGTGGCTGATACAAGCCACACCACATTTGGAAGCACAAGACCAGTGTTACGAGAACTAAATGTCTGGTTTGGTTTACAAAAAATAAAATAAAATAAAAATCATCTGCGAAACGAACAGCCAAGAAACAAGAAAAACTTAAGGATAAAGGGAATCTAAAATCAATGAAATTTGGTGGTGAGCTTCATTCTGTCCAAGATTACTAGAACCAACTGTTTCATGTACCAGAATAGCGGACCCGAGTATTGGTTGTGATAATTAGTGGCACTGTAGTTGTCTTGCTTTACATCTGGCAAGTCATCTGTCGCAATGTGAGGGTAGCAATGAGTGGGGTCTGCATAAACATGCTTTTCCTACAATGCCAGTGTGATCTGAAATTGAGTGGTAAAACTTTAATTACTAAAACAATACTTCCTTTGACTGTTACTGAGCTACTAATGGGCAGCTTGAGCATGGCATTCATTTCTGTCACTTGGGCACATGCTGTGTTTCTCATCCTGAGAAATGTGCAAATTGAAAGTTTAAGTGACTGTGGTTAACACAGCAAGCTGGGCGAGTTGGTGACTGAACATATTGCTAGGGGTGGGCAGCACAGCCCGGGCAAAGGACTATGGTTAGTCACAACTACTTTTCCTAAATGACAAATTCAGCATTTCTGTCCCTTACATTATATTAGGAAGGCCCAATCTATGCTACTGTGGAGCCATTTTTTATATTTCAGTAGCTTCCACAGAAAAAAGAAAGCATACATTGGCACCACTACAATTGCACTTCTATCTTGCATTCAAAATTTCAATTTTTCTATAAGAAGGAAGACAGAACTTATGAATCTGAGTCTGCTGTAGGATTTTGCATTAAATTTAACTAGGAAAACTCTCTAAAACAATGTCTGTAATGTTGAACGTTTAGGGGCTACTTCACATGTAGCCCCTGAAACCCCTTTGGGACAAATGTGGGGCCTTCTTGTATTCTGCCATCTTGTGAGAATGGCTTCGATCTTCACTTCGGCCACTTTTGCACACACCGCTGCATTCGCTGCCGCCCTTGATGTGCATTCTTTTTCAAATGGTGTGCTGTTTGTGTGCCACAAACAGTGCCCAACTTCTCAAGCATTCTGTGAATCCTTTTTGTCCGGCATCTAATATTATGACTGCCAGGGCTATGGCCATGTGAAACACCAGAGCTTGCTGAACAGACGCGTTTAGCTTTGCAGGAAGAAAACTGCGTTGATCTTTCGTGGTGGTGTAGAAAGCCCAAAGGGCAAGCCACTTTGGCAGGTGATCGCTCACCCACTGCAGGCTGTACCACTTGGCTTTGTGAAACGATGCCATTTACAGATGCAGATTTGCACACTAGAAATGGCAAAGGGGCCATGGAGCACAAGATGCACCAAAAGCTGCGATGGAAATCCGTTTGTATGCATGAATCTGCATGTTCCAGGAAATTGGGTGACTGCACGAAGCCTCATGTGGTGGTAAATTGCAGTCATTATATGCCAATAATGCTGTGTGTTTTGCTTCTTTTACAGTTACTGCCCAAAATTTGTTGCTTTTGACTTCATACATCAGCCTTTGTGCACATCTGATCACACCTTTGATGCCAATGTTTAAGACCTTTACAATGATACTAACCATTTCATGCTAAGCCTTTTCCTCACGACGTGAGAGCACTTCCAAAGCAGTGGTCATGGGCACATTTGCTTTATCCAAGGTGCCATCAGTTGAGCCCAAAGCTCTAAGCGGATTTTTAATGCGTAAGCTTTCTTAGGCGACTCACCCAGGAAATTTGTCAGTCTGCTACGCGTAACACAATGGGCTCCATAAAAAAAAAAAGAACTTCAAAAGGAAAAATGTTGGCGGTGGTGAGTTTCAAACATACGACCCCATGCTCAGAAGCCGACGCTTTTAGCAGGTGAATATGTCTGAACCATATGAATGTGTTGTATAGGTGGTACAAAAAAAAAATGTCAAGGGAGTGCAGTAAAACACTTGTGTGGCTAGTTGGTGCATAGCTTTCAATAGATGAAGCGCCAATAGTGACAGCACACAGGAAGGAACACACACAGGACAAGGCGCTTCCTGAACAGGAAGCGCCTTGTCCTGTCTGTGTTCCTTCCTGTGTGCCGTCACTATTGGCGCTTCATCTATTGAAAGTCAAGGGAGAACAGTTGCTGCGAAGGCTTTGTTGAAAGATTTGATGATGGTGGAATAAAAGCCATCTTTAGGGCCACATGTAGAGAGTCTTGTAGACATTAGGAAAATTTCAGTTTTGCCAAAATTTAATGCCAGACATGCCACATTCCAGATGCGTTTCGGTGGCTGCGGGATGTGCCTTCCGTTGGGGCATTCCTTCACTGACCGAAATGCCACCGATCTCTAATGGACCATGCACTTCGCATGGTCAGTGAATGATAAGGATGACAAAGAATGATGAGGGGTCTTATGGATCTCATCATAGTTAATAATGGTCTGAAGCGGATAGATAAGGTGCTAAAGAGCAAAAAGGACGGGCTTATAATGGTCCAAGCAATTATGACAAGGTTGATAGGACTGATAAGGGTCGGATCAAGTCCAATAAGGATTGGTGAGGGTCAGATCGTGTCCAATAAGGTTGATAAGGACAGATAAGGGTTTATATGGATCTGATCGATTGCGATAAGGTTGATAATGTCTGATAAGAGTTGATAATGGCTGGATCGAATCTGATAAGGTTGATAATGACTGATAAGGGTTTATACTGGCTGGATCAAGTTTGACAAGATTGGTAATGACACTGTGCTGGGCGTCAAGATGAGTGGCGCACTGTTTATGCATACTTAGACAACTTAGTTTCTGCATAATTTTTTCGAAGAAAAGTTCAATTTTTTGCGCTGTGTCCCCCTTTCACAAAGCCAAAATATTCTCTAAATCAGTATAACAAACCATTTTTAGGTCATAATGAAGATAATGGTCATTTTCTATTGATTAGACCAAAATCTGTAGTCATGCGAATTGGTGGCAACTTGCCTGATGTGACAGTTCAAAACTCCCACAAGCTGGCAGCCACTCTACTTCTGCACTCTGCTGCTGCCACTCCCACACTCTCTGCACGCAACAAGCTGCACCTTTATTGAGACATTGAGTGCCTTGTACTGTCACGCCAAATTTCGGAATGAAATGGCAACACTTCAGTGCATGGCTTGTAGGCTAAAACCTAGCCGCTGGCATCGTAAACTGCTGCACATATGCATTTAAGGGGTTTGCAAATTCGTGTCCAGATTAACAGCGTTTTGTGTGATTTGGAGTAGGGCTGGCCTATGATGTCATACAATGCTCATTGCAGCTCACAAGTGTAAACACATACCTTTTTTGTTCGGAAGCGTCTGCTCATAAATGTATTTGAAGTACAAAAACACAAGATAAATCTAGCTCATTTAACTGACGAAACCACCGTTTCACTGTGTTTTACCTTGGATTCAGGTAATTCCAAACAAAGATGCTTTTATAAAATAGAAAAACAGTGCTGATGTTAAAAATATGTTGAAATTTGTGAATAGCATACAGTAACCTGCATTTTTATTCTCACAACTTGAAAAAAAGATTTTGTCCCTACTGCTGCCGCCTTCTTGCTTTTCACAACCAAGTCATATATTTTGGTTGGAATTGTCCAGGCAAATCACACAAGGAAAGGTTCCACATAACGCACTTCATGTGGAACCTTTCCTTGTCTGATTTGCCTGGAAGAAATGAAAAATGACCATTTTATGCATACCTCACCATAAGAGAAGTGAGCTGCTGCAGAAACATGGACTGTGTTTACTGCCAGTCGGCATTTGTAAGCCCGGGTAAACCAGATGAACAGCAATGCCAAGTGCTTTATTGGTCCATGTGGACCAAAACATGCATTATTGTTGTGAAATTTGAGTGAAAATAAAGCGCCACGCGCAAGATGTTCTTTATAGTTGTGAGATTAAAAAAAACTGTATGAAGGGGAGAGCGCTCTGAATACATGTGGTTATAGAAGATGCCACAAGAACCGTTTTATGCTGACAAAACGACCTGTTCCTGGGCTGTATTCTGAAATGTTTGCCTTCCGCGATAGTTTCGCCGCTGTGAAAGTCACGCTCAATAAATCAAGCAACTGCTTACCCGTGACGTCAGCGTGCACTACCAACACACGCTGTCGAACACTTCACATCGCATGAGAGAGCGCACCGTGCGAGTGCAGAGTGGCTCAGGTGTGTTGTTTTCGAATGTAGTGGCTGCAGTAAGGGTTCTGCACACTGACTACGGTTGGTTACGGCCGCTTTAGGTAAAATAAATTGAATAAGGAAGTGCGAAATGTTTTATTTTAAATGAATCAACAAATATCTTATCTCTACTACACTCTACCGGCAACTGAACGGCGAAAGATGCCAAAAGACGCCAAAAGACATGTTCGTTTATTCAATATATGTCGAGAGCACCCATGGACACCATGACGTTAAAATGACATAGGCCGGAACTACTAGCAGGCGCTGTTTATTTTCCGGTTTTTGTAAAACCGCCAATCAGCGCACGCCGTGGGCAAAGGCGTGGCCAAGGCGATAGTTTCACGGAAGGCGAACATTGCAGAATATGGGCCCTGGTTACTTAAAACCTATGCTGAAAGATGACATGAAAGGGGAAAAAGAAATGTCTTGAAAAACGGAACATGCAAAATCTCTTTACAGTGTGCAACTGCAGTGTGTAGTTTACAGTCTCCTTTCATTACATACAAAATGCACAGCATTGAGCAGTTGTGGTACCTGGGAGGCGACTGCCAGCACGTACTGTGCACTTGCTAGTGGAAAGCACATTCAGTGCGCTTTCCACTAGCAAATATGTGATATCAGCTTGCCCAGTCTTCCACTTTAGGAAGTACTGCACATACACATTTTGTTAACTTCTGTTATAGTGAAATTAATGTTGTGGCTTAGTGTCTATGGGTTTGTTGGTCGACAACAGCAAATCAAATGCGACTCTGCCCATGCTGTCCTCTCACAATCGGCAGACAACACAGCTACCGTAATAGCGTAATGACTACAGCACTGCTAATGCTTATGACGATCACTTAGGAGTTGCGGCACACTACCCCGCTGAAGGTGACAGAGGTGTGAAACTAAATTGACTCTAATAACCTTGGTTTTTCTCGCAGAGAAGTAGTCCAGGTGACAAGACTACACCATTGTGTGCATGGTTTAGCTGGAAAATAAAGTACCCATTCCCCGTGCTATAAGTCTTTTTCATTCCATGGTCATCTTTGTCTAACCTAGAAGCCAAGCAACTGGTAGCTGCAGATGAGGTACAGTTGAGACATACCATAAGCACAATCAAATCTTGCTTGTTGACGTAATGGGAAGGTGTTAACAAAAAAAAAAAGAAAGAAGGAGAAAGGGGGTTTATGTGTAGGCAGTTGTTGCATCTGCTCATTGCTGTAAATATAGGACAATGTCGCAGATACATTGAACTACTGTAATTGTGGTAAGAGCATTGAGGCTGCAACTTTTAAGATACAGTGAGTGCACAGAATAACTACGACAGGTTTTTGAATACACCCTTAAATAGATTATGCACTGTTCTCTAAAACTCTCATGGACGTGCACTTCATTTTTCAATCATTCACTTTCTTGCTCTAAGGCAGACTTCTAGATTATGCTTTTTATAAGTACTAGGAGCATTTCACACGCTTTTGAAACTTTGAAGAAATTATAGTCACAAGGCACTGCTCAACGAAAGTGCCTGCTGACATGGCTTTCCCTGTAACAACAAAATGGCACAAGGCCCAGAAGATACGTTTAATTGGTGACTCACATACCTAACTTGTGTTGTGGTGGTACTGACGATACCTCTTAAGAGGAAGTAAATGCTTTTTGTCTTGTTAAACTGCTTTGCCATTTGTCAATCTAGTCAACCTTGTATTATGCAGCAGTAACTCAAAATCTTGCCAATGTAGAACTCGCTTGGCTATGTAATGATGACTGTTGCATTCGCATTTGTCAGTTGTGCTGTTCAATGTCGTGCTTCTTCCATTTAGTGTCATTAGCTATGTTGATTTTTATCCTTCTTGCTGCCTAGGGAAAGGAAAAGGCACACCATTTCTCAAAACTGGAATCCACTGCATTGGCATCGAAATGGAGGAAGAGTCGGACCACAGCGACTGGCAAGGCTTTGATTAGCCCAGTGTTGGACGCTTTCAGTGTGCATGTCATTGCAAGACTTTCGTTTGAGCTGCGAAGCAGCTTATGTGACCCTGAAGCGTGTGATGCCCTATCCAATCTGTCTAGCGATGCAATCTCCACTAGCTGTCATGTGTGAGGGGATCTCATTCTCTCACCTGAAGAAAATTGTTCTGCATTTGCAGATTAGCTGACAAAGCTGTGGTGGCATATTTTGCTGGGCCAATGGTTCTGCACGTGAGTAATGACTACCATTAGCCTGAAAAATATTTTTCTGCATTTGTGGACTAGTTGACTAAGCTGTGGCAACACGTTTCGCTGGGCCAATGATTCTGCACATGAGTAATAACTACTATATTCAACACATTTGAAAAACAAGTTTGCTGCGTCTTTCAAGATGAGAAGGATGAGGGGATACAAAGGGCTCGACATTTTGTCAGTCACAACCATACCAAGCTATTTTAAGCTGTTTATAGATATGCAGTTCAAAGGTTGTGTCTAATCTGACCGGTGATTAACAGTGCACAGCCGTCACCTCTGCTACAAGGTTTGTGTACAGGGTTATCTGTTAACCTTTTAACTCATGCCTGAACTGTGCACTTGTCTTAGCAGTTTCTACAAGTGTTTCCAAAAATGAGCCCCGGTTTCAAGGCCGCAGTTCTTTTGATTGCTGGAAATGAAACACCCTGTTCAGCTGATTTCAGTGCGTGTAATTGTATTGGCCGTGAGATTGAGCTATATGTGGTAACACTGCCTTGTTAGTGTGAATAGGTGGTGTGTGGCATGCATCGAAATGTACACAGCAGCGCATCGTTGTGAACAGTTTGCGCCAATTGCTTGTTAATGAAAAGTGATCACTGTTGAAATAATATGTTGCCCTCTAGTGCAACAATTTTGCAGAAAAAAAAAGCAGAGCTTTCGTATTGAATGACAGTTTACGCTCCTTTTAATTTAGTGGAAGACTGGCACCTAGCCACATAGTGTGTTTTGGCACTCCCTTGGTACTTTCTGCATGTGTTTGGCTTGCGTTCTGCCTACAATGTTGGCATTGCTGTTGCACAGCTCAACTAATACAACATTTTCTGGTAATCCTGCATTAGTTATACAAGTCACAGTTTTACTGGAAAGGCAATAGCAAATTGCAATAGCAAATTAGTGGACAGCTATACGAAGTAAGAATAGCAGTTTTATTGGCCATATAAACTTGTAAACATTCACTTACTGACTAAATTAACAAACATGGTGTCAGGCACACACAAGCAAACATAAATATATCTCACTCGATTACCGCACACACTCGCGAGTGAGAAAGCGTGGCCGCAGCAGAGAGGGAATTGACCTTCGTGCTGCCTTTTGCTTCAATACAAACTAATTTGCGAGAATGCAGTGCACACGACGCTATCAGCACTCGGTGCACTCTGTCCCCATTGCAGATCGTTTTCAAGATAAGGTCGCGCAGCTGCTGCTGGAGTAGAACCCCCCCCCCCCTTCACCCGGTGCCTTGCGCGCACGAGAGTGAGCCACCATTGTCAGCTCACCCTTGCATGCTTTCACTCGCACATACAGCATGCAGTGCACAGCGACGATGTTATCACACTTGGATTTTATACGAAACATAACGGTGACGCCAGCGACGGTAATGCGCCTGGAGTGTCCATATAATTGCTGTCACAATAAAAAAGCATGTATTTCAGTACAATGAAGTCAAAGTAGCAAATTTTGCACTCTACCATGATGGGGTGAGAGCTTCGTCAAGCTGCCTAAAAGCAGCCTTTTCTCTCACTCATGTTCTGTATTACACATGAAATAAACTTCACTGCTTGTATGCATACCTATCTGAATTTTTTTTTTCAATTTCGCTTCTGTGAAATGCAAATAGGCTACTGATTTCAGTTAAACAAGCTACATGTGACTTGTAGCACATTAGCATGATTGCCATGTTGCTTCACATGCAGTTATTTTTACTGCAGTAACAGTAAAAACATAGCATTTAAACACAGAACAGTCTTTGCATGGTTACGTGCAGGACAATGATGCGAAAAAGTTCAAATTATTTCATGGTCTGAAATTATGTGCCGAAATAATGGCGGCTACCTTCTGTCAAGGTATCAATGCCACACTAGAGAGCGAATTATAATAGCTGCTGGCAACTTGTTGTTACGATTTGCTGCGTCTAGTGACTGCCGTGTCACACATGATCTTCATGTAGTGCTCTACTGTTGTTTTCCTTTGTAGCAGAGAAAGTACCAAAGTGCCAATATTCCATTTGTAATGCAAAATGATTCCTCCTTAGCTAGATTAGAACCACATAATAAAAGGACACTTCAGGCACAGATAAGGCTCGTTACATAACTAAGCAACACTCATGCAATTAAACACCTAAGATCAAGTGTGTTCCGCAGCGTGATATGAGTCATTACAATTCTTTTTAAAGCAAATAAACTTCTTTGCCTCTTTCGTCCTATTTCATGGTCGGCAACCGAACTTTGTCTGCCCAATGCAAAAGGAACATGCTCTCACACAACCAAGTTGCAGAATGTGTACGCCGCCAAATGCCAACTACACTCCGTCTCACAGACTCTGCAGTAGAGTGGAAGCTAGGGGGTGTGCCATGGCAGCTGGAAGAGCACAACAATATGTAGTTCCATCATTGGGACATTGCCTGTGCCACATATTTGTTTTAGCATAACTAAACTGACCGGAGATGTTTGGGTGTTTTGTTACATTCTAAAGAAGTGCTTTGAAACTTACTATATGAATGCAGATGATAATTAGAGGCAGGCAAATATCAACTTTTTTCAAATATGAATAGCAAGTATTGAATTTCATTGAATTATCACACCCAGATACATATGCTTACAGCAGGAATATTTATTTTGGTATAATCAGGTCCCACACTTGTACTTACTAGTGAAAAAAGACAGCTAACTTTTAAGGACAATCAGGATCAGCTTTAAACACAAAGCTACTAACTGTCATTAAATGAACTGCAGAAACTGCTTATCAACATCTTTAGAGCCTGATTGCAAACAAGCTTTTCAAGAATGAGTGGCTACTGTATGACTAGCTTTCCAGAAACTCTAAATGAATGGTTGTTGAAAAAGAGTTCAGAAGTTGTGGAAACAGAAAAGAAAAATTCATCAACGATTATGATACTCCCTAATGTGAAATTTGAGTGCAGCTCTATATGTGTTTTCATTTTGCGATATACTGGCTGGCGTGGATATTGTCTCACGCGTCACATTGCAAATGGAGTCAAGTGTGGCGCAACTGCCTCTCTAATTGTGAGACTGCAAGAGGCAGTGTGTGGGTGACGTGTGGGCGCGAGTCGCAGCAGCCGCCGCAGACAGACCTCCACTCATGCAGCGCTTTGTTTCCATGTATGGTGTCGGCGGACATGCTCGACGCATGCCATTGGTGAACGTACGATGGCACGCTACTCTGGCACCATCTCGTAGCAGTCGTCACTGCAGAGCCTGTCTTGCATGGCACTACGCTTGTGCTATACACTCCTCCTTTACTTTCCGCCTCATGATTCCACTGCACCATCCTTCTTCACTTTCCTTCTCGCACTCGCTTTGCTATCACCATCTTTCAACCCCCTCTGTGCTCTACATTTGCTCTTTCATCCTTTGCTCAGTTACGGTGAGGGCCGCTGCCGCCACGAAACACAGGAAGGGGTGCCTAAGTTCTGAAGGACTTGTGAGCTGCAGATACATGGAAAAGGGCCCGTTGCAAGGAAAACGTGACTATACATGACTGGACTGTAACAAACACTAAATGACAGACTACGAGCAAAAATCGCAGGTTGTCATGCAGCTAGTCTTCTGCCGCGAAACCGAAAACAAGGCTTGCGTTACCCACTTTGTTTCTGTATTGCTTCAAAAACTTTTGTTGTTGTCTTACTTCTGATAATTTGCGATACATTGTTTAGCATACTGAGATCTGACTAACAGCCTTGTTGTTAATATTGGGTTAGTTTCGATATTCGAAAATACAGAATAGTTCATTTTCAAATACAAATAGTTAGTGTGAAATATTCAATTTGTATTTGAAACTTCGAATATTCACCCACCCCTAATGATAATCTCTTTGGGTCAAGAATATAGTCCCCTATGAAAGTAACCTATGGTGAGCTGTCAGCGTTTGGATGATGACGAAGTTGTGCCTCCGCATGCTCGAGCCAGAGAGAACAACATCTGGGCAAGATCGAATGGTCCCGTGGTTGTCTATGTTTAAGTGATAATAAGAAAGGAGACGCCAAAGACTTGAAAAATTATAGACCGATCAGCTTACTGTCCGTTGCCTACAAAGTATTCACTAAGGTAATTGCAAATAGAATCAGGAACACCTTAGACTTCCATCAACCAAAGGACCAGGCAGGATTCCGTAAAGGCTACTCAACAATAGACCATATTCACACTATCAATCAGGTGATAGAGAAATGTGCGGAATATAACCAGCCCTTATATATATATAGCATTCATTGATTACGAGAAAGCGTTTGATTCAGTCGAAACCTCAGCAGTCATGGAGGCATTGCGGAATCAGGGTATAGACGAGCCATATGTAAAAATACTGAACGATATCTATAGCGGCTCCACAGCCACTGTAGTCCTCCATAAAGAAAGCAACAAAATCCCAATAAAGAAAGGCATCAGGCAGGGAGATACGATCTCTCCAATGCTATTCACAGCGTGTTTACAGGAGGTATTCAGAGACCTGGATTGGGAAGAATTGGGGATAAGAGTTAATGGAGAATACCTTAGTAACTTGCGATTCGCTGATGATATCGCCTTGCTTAGTAACTCAGGGGACCAACTGCAATGCATGCTCACTGACCTGGAGAGGCAAAGCCGAAGGGTGGGTCTAAAAATTAATCTGCAGAAAACTAAAGTAATGTTTGATAGTCTCGGAAGAGAACAGCAGTTTATGATAGGTAGTGAGGCACTGGAAGTGGTAAGAGAATACATCTACTTAGGACAGGTAGTGACTGCAGATCCGGATCATGAGACTGAAATAATCAGAAGAATAAGAATGGGCTGGGGTGCGTTTGGCAGGCATTCTCAGATCATGAACAGCAGGTTGCCATTATCCCTCAAATGAAAAGTATATAACCAGCTGTGTCTTACCAGTACTCACGTACGGGGCGGAAACCTGGAGGCTTGCGAAAAGGGTTCTACTTAAATTGAGGACGACACAACGAGCTATGGAAAGAAGAATGATAAGTGTAACGTTAAGGGATAAGGAAAGAGCAGATTGGGTGAGGGAACAAACGCGAGTTACTGATATTTTAGTTGAAATCAAGAAAAAGAAATGGGGGCATGGGCTGGTCATGTAATGAGGAGGGAAGATAACCGATGGTCATTAAGGGTTACGGACTGGATTCCAAGGGAAGGGAAGTGTAGCAGAGGGCAGCAGAAAATTAGGTGGGCGGATGAGATTAAGAAGTTTGCAGGGACAACATGGCCACAATTAGTACATGACCGGGGTAGTTGGAGAAGTATGGGAAAGGCCTTTGCCCTGCAGTGGGCGTAATCAGGCTGATGATGATGGGACAAACGCCTCGCATCACCCCAGAAGTGGTGATCCGGACACCAGACAGCAACACGCCACCTGCTCATCGCTTTCCGGGTGACGACAACAAAAGCCTTGTGTACGGTCCATTTCGGCAGATCATGGGCATATTACTCCTCAACGATGCGATGCTGAATGCCGTGGCAACAAACCGTCATCGCCACTATCAAGTTACCAGAGTTCTGGCAATCCGACTCGCAACTCTGGTTTCTGAGCGTCAAGTCATTTTTCTGATGACACCGTGTCACGTCACAAACAGCAGTGTACGACCACGTCATAGGTGCTCTACTGCCTGCTGTCATTGCCTGCTGTCATTGCCATCTTCAGGGACATTCTGCGCTCTCTGCCTCCTGAAAACCCGTCTGACACTCTTACGAGGGAACTCATACGGCAAACAACTGAGTCAGAACAGTGTTGCCTGCAGCAGCTGCTCGCCGTGAAGGAACTCAGCTTCTGTGTAGTATGGGTAATCTCATCGGCGATCGCTCTGCTGCACTGGACGCATCGATTCTACACGAATACTTCCTGCAGCGACTGCCTCAGCAGGTGCAGATGATCTTGAGTGTGTCCTCTTTCGAATCCCTCGACTCCTTGGCACATATGGTCGATAAAATCATGGATGTCAGCGCCCCCATGCTATCTGCCATCGAGAGACCACATGCTTGATCATATGAAGTGCCAGTCCATGATGACCACTTGGACCACCTTCTTGACGCTAACAAGCGACTCATCCGCAGAGTACACCAGCTGACTGCCGAGCTCCACTTGCTACAAGTTTACCGACGACGCAGCGTGTCACCACATCAATGCCACAGTTGCAGCTGTGACAGGTTGCCGAGTCTTTCTCACAACGTGTTTTGTTACCACCACCGATACGGGGCATGCGCTCAGGCCACGCACTGAAGGCAGCCAGTGCTTTAGGCCCGACATCAAGCCGCTCATTCCACATCACCGACCGTGTCACATAGGTCTGATATCTCATCAACACTGGTGCTGAAGTGTTCATTATTCCTCCTACGCTGGAGGACCATCGACGACTGCACACCGCACCACCTGTCACTACTGTTAATAGTTCGGCCATACAGACCTATAGACAGCAGTCTGTCACACTTGAGATTGGCTTGAGACGCACGTTTGGGTAGATTTTTTTAATCGCCGATGTACACGTGGCAATTATAGGTGTGGATATTCTTTGGCATTTCAAGCTTGTGGAAGACCTCGAATACAGCTGTCTCCTGGATTCCGAGATGCACCTAACAGTTCACGGTGTAACATTGTGTTTACCACCCTTGCGTCTGGTGCAAGCTCATGCCAAATTCTCCCCACCGTGGTCTGTGCAAAGAATTTTCTTATCTGTTCCGAGCTCCTTCTCTCGAAGACTCGGTATGTCAGTATGTCAGTCATCACATTGTGACTGTGGGAGCGCCAGTTTTTGCACGTCCTCATCACCTTGCTCCTGCCCGCTACAAGATTGCATGGCAAGAATTGGAGCATACCCTTGAGCTCGGGTACGTTCGACCCTCATCTGGTCCCTGGTCATCACCGCTACACATGGCTCCCAAGCCATCAGCTGACTGGAGACCGTGCAGTGACTACCGTGCTCTTACCAAAGTGACAGTAGCGGACCGCTATCGCATACCACGTGTCCAGGACTTTACCGCATTGCTGCATGGTTGCGCCATATTCAGCAAAATAGACTTAGTCAAAGCATACCACCAAATACCTGTCGAGCCTTCCCATGTACCGAAGCCTGCCGTTATAACACCCTTTGGCATGTTTGAATACCTACGTATGTCATTCGGTCAATGAAATGTTGCACAAATGTTTAAACGGTTTGTTGAGGATGTTCTTTGTGGTTTGACCAGCTGTTTCGCACATCGACGATATCCTTGCCTTCAGCACGTCAGAAGAACGTCACGAGCTACACTTGCGTCAGGTTCTTGTGCAATTCCGAAAAGAAGGACTAGCGAGTTTGGTGTTTCTGCATTAGACTTCCTTGGTCGTCACGTAGATTCCTGTGGGATCTCACCTCCTGCGGCTTGTGTGGAAGCCGTAATACAATTTCCACGACCATTGACCATGAAAAAAACAGTGTAGATTCCTTGTCCTTGCCAATTATTACCGCCGGTTCATTCCTCACTGCGCTGCCATCTTACAGCTGCTCAACACACTCCTGTCCAGTCAAATGAAACTGAACGCTTGCATCTCCTGGACAGATGATGCTGAGACAGCTTTCAGCACCATCAAGGAAGCTCTCGACAACGTGACACTCCTTGCGCATCCAAAGTCCGGATGCTTCGGACGTCACCGTTGGAGCAGTACTGCAGCAGTTCGTCGATGGAGTGTGACGGCTGGTTGGGTTCTTTTCGAGGAAGCTCTCACAATCCGAGCGCCATTACAGCACTTTCGGTCGCAAGCTGCCGGCAGTGTACTGAGCTGTGAAACACTTCCACCACTTCCTCGAAGGTCGGGAGTTCAACATTCTCTCTGACCACAAGCCACTCACGTACGCTTCGACTACTACCAACTCTGCCCAGACTCCGTGCGAGATCCACCAGCTTGCCTATATTTTGGAATTCACGAGTGACGTCTGACATACATAAGTGGTAAGGACAACCCCGTTGCTGACGCACCATCCCGAGTAGAAGTCAATGCAACTGTTGATGAGCGCCCACCAGTGGATTTCAGCCATGGCCACAGCACAGCAAGAGGACAACAATCTTCAGGCCCTACGACTGAAAGACAACTCTCCTGAATTCAAAGAAGTGCAACTTTCAGGCTGCGCTATACCCTTGGTTTTCAATATATCGGTTGCCCTTGTCCCTATGTTCTACCGTCACCTTGCTGCAGCGCCTACGATGCCTTGTATTCCTTGTCGCACCCTGGCATCTGTGCGACTCAACACCTCGTCACTATGCGATACCTGTGGCCACGCATGAACGTTGATGTCCGCCACTGGATGCACACTTGTCTCAAGTGCCAGCAAACCAAAGTTCAATGCCACATGGTAAGTCCGCTTGGTACCTTCAGGCCTCCTGATTCCCGCTTCAGTCACATGCACATTGACCTAGTCGGCCCTTTGCCCATATCTAAGAACAGCCGGTATATATTGACATGCATAGACTGGTTCATGCGATGGCCTAAGGAATTACTGCTCAGTGATATCACAGCAGAGTCAGTTGCCCGCGTTTTATCGCCGTGTGGACCAGCGATTACAGAGCTCCCATGATCTTTACAACAGATTGAGGTGGTCGACTCCACGCTTTTCCACAATTTATCCTGATTACTTGGTGTCAGCCACATCAAGACAACGGCCTTACCACTCCATCTCTAACAGCATGGTTGAGGCACTCCACCGCCAGCTCAAAGCCTTGCTCGTGGCATCACGACCATTGATACCCTGGATGGAGCATCTCCCACTTGTCCTTATTGCTCTTTGCAGTGCGATGGAGACTGGCACGTCTTGCTCATCAGCTGAGTTCGTTTTCGGCACTATTTTAAGGCTTCCTGGACAAATTTGCGACCTTTCAGCGGCACCAACGTCTGACGTCGCCGATTATGCCAGTTGCCTCAAGGTTGCCATGGGAGACTTGTCAGCTATTCAAAATCCCACCAACATTCACCACCATCTTTCATTAGTCGTACTCTCCATGATTGCACACACATCTTCGTGTGACAAAACGCAGTCCGACCAACACAACCACCATACGATAGACCCTTCAAATCAAGCGCTGCCCCAAACGCTTTGTCTTGCTGCTGCATGGATGCGAGGACATCCATCAACCACATTAAGCCCGTCTTCCTTGAAACCGACTCCATCCTCAAGGACAAGCGATCTACAAATGCCAGGCGCACACTCTTTGCCACTGAGGGATCACCGCCGGCTCTTAGACATTGCTCCTTCCCATCCTGGCTTTCTTGCTAGAGAGGGGGCCCTATGGCGAGCTCTCAGTGTTTGGACGACGATGACGAAGTTGTGCCTCCACAGCTTCGTGCGCTCGAGCCAGAGAGCAGGAGAGAAAAACATCTGGCAAAGATAGAAGGGTCCCGTGGTTTTCTGCGTTCGAGTGACGACAAATAAAATATGTGGGAAAACAAAAGCCTCATGTCTCCCCAGAAACCGATTATTCATTCAAGATGTGGGTTAAAATATTTTGCGACAAAGCTATTAAAGTCTTCATAAAGATCGCATCACACAAACCACCTAGAAAAAGAAAAGGGTGACGGACTTTTTGTCATGGCATTCAGAGGCTTGTTGTTTCTGAGCTCAGTTTGGTCAACTAGACAGCGATGAGCATGGTCTCTACTCTGAAGAATGATCTTGGAGATATTTTTAGAATTGCTGTCGTCTACAACAAGGCTGCTGCTCTCATGTGCATCACCAAGCAAATATTCTGCAAGTGGACGAAGGAGATCGAGTGTGTGGGCAAGGTGAAGTCGCTTTGGATGCCAGTCCACAGAAGGCATGAACTGTATGACCGACACAAGGTTAAACTTTGACTTGGATCATCTTCAGAGTCGCACATTACTTCTTGAGCGGCAACATTACAGCAAGCGATGAAAAGATTTGGTTTAAATTTGAATTGGCACCTCAATACTACCAGTAAAAGCAGGCACTTGGTAGTACAGTCTAACTCACTTATAACGATCCCAGATATAATGACCCCGTTTCAGTGCATTTACGATTTTTTGACCCTGCCTCTTTAAATTGCTTCCAGATAACAAACATTCTTTAAATTTCCGTACTGTTACAACAAATGCTTCGAACCCTGTCCCGGTAAGAAGAGGGTACCTGCGAATTACCGAAAGGATGGAAGTTCAACCAAACTGGGCGCACGGCAGTGCGCGCCTTGCTCCAGTCCAATGGTGATGATATGGCCTTCGAGATCGGCGAAAGTACAACGGCGGATTTCGAAAGCCACGAAGAAGGTCACGCACTTTCAAGGCAAGCCTCCAGGAAGGAGGTGTGCAGCATGAAGAGCATGATGTAGAGCATGCAATGGCAAGGATCAGCGGTTACTGCGTCATTATCAGGAGATCACGTTTCGGCAGCAGTTCATTTACGCGTTGCCGATTGCCGATAATGTTTCGCAGTGGCATTTTACCTTTCACACATTGCACTTTTTTCACCTGAAGCGACATAGATTACATAACTTTATCGCTCTTGTGTGACTGACACGCAGTCATAATGGTGAAACCTTCACAGAATGGTGGCATGCCACAGTGGTTTGCGTAGTTTACGCTTCTTGCAAACTAGAATTCTTTGCTCTCATGTGCAAAATACAGCCATATCCCATTGGTAGTAAAATATACCTCAAGCTCTCAAATAAAAAATGACAGCTGCACTCGCAGTTTTGAAATGGAAGATTGGAACGAGGTGCCCTCTTGGGAGAGCTATACAACACCACATTTTGTTCTTTAGACACGCATTTCTAATGGAAATTTGCAGCTAGGTGTGGGAATGCACAGAGGACAAGAATGACACTGGAAATCTGGATTTCGGACTAAAGTGCCACCGAATTTTTATTGCTGACATCAGCTTCAGTGCCGCTAACTTTTTAGTGTCTTTAAGGGAGATTTCATATATAACGAACTACTGATACGACCACTTTTTGCAGAACTATCGAATTCGTTATTAACGGGTTTGACTGTAACACACTGTGGAAGTAAATGAAGACATGTTTGAAAGGCATAAACGGTGAGATGGAGGAAATGGGCAGGCAACGCTGCACAAAGTGGTTGGTGGAAAAACTGCGACAGCATTTGCCTCCGAGGAGTGTTCTTGTCATGGCCAATGCACAACTTAAAGTGTGCTGAAAATGACATCCGTAAAAAACAATAATATACATAAACAAGTAAACCAGTTATGATCGTATGTCATCCAGCAGACTTTGCAAATGCATGTGTACGTCGTCTGCTGGTGGAAGCAGACGACACGGTGTTGGATCGTCATGCCACTGAAGGTTACCATGTGGCTGTATGTTCGCTTCCCTGATTGGCTTACAAGGCTCTTATAGCTTTGGCTGCATTGCACTGAGTTGTTGAGACGGAGTATAGCTATTTGATGTGCATGCACAAGAGCTTTGTGGTGTCTTAAGGTTTAGATGCTGTGGTTGGTGGTGGCACTGTGTCGAGTGTCTGCTTCATGGGTTTATCGTTATGGGGCACATTAGTCTCGTCAATGAACTCCAGTGCACATCTCTTGACAAGGTACGCTGCTTCATCTTGCCAGCTAACAACAGCTTCGCTTAGACTGCCTCACAGTGTGTGGGATCTACATGTTTTTCTACTGCCAAGTGACCTTCACGCTACCTCATTCTTGCTTTGTGGTGTCACGACACACAGTGACATGGAGTCACTAAAGCACTACATTTATGTTTTACTGCAACCACTTCATTTTTTTAAAACAATGTGCAATGCTTTTTGTGGTGTGCTTGAAACACAAAGTGGCAGCAGAATTAAATGATTGTGGCACATGGATGGTGCGACGATCGCATGTCATGTGCTTGACACATGCTGTTGCTAAATGCTCCTGCACATCATTGAAAAATCCATACCACCTATTGCGACTGTACTACTACCACAGAACAAACAAATGCTTAGAGCATATGCACACCATATGTGCATATGTGAACATTTAGTGGTTAACATACAATGCGAGGTGATCCACAAAATCTGTAGTTCAGCCAGTGTTTGCCAGGTGGTTACTCTGTTCAACCTCACGGCCAATACATGCTCATTCTTTGTATCATATATGTCCTGAAGGCTATTTAAAACGGGGACGCTCAATTTTCAGAGGAAGCGTTTGACAAATTTTGTGGAACAGTCAAGCATGGACATATTGAATTCCATGGGAATTATAAAATAGTTTAAAACCAGACCGGCAGCAGCAGAATGATCATGTTCATGAAATGTTATATTTTTACATGAGATCTTCATAAGTTTTTTTTTACTTGGCCAATAAAAGTCAATTTCAGTATAAATGAGCTTGATTTAATTTCAGATCGGAACATCATGTGCAAAATGTTTGTGGGAGAAATTTTGAAGCTTTACATATTTCTGGCAAGAGTATGGGAGTTGAAGGGTTAACTTGAAAAAGGACAGCAAACATGCCAGAACACATGTCTACTGTGGCCCCAAAGGAAATTGTGTGTGTGTGTGTATGTGCGCGTGCATGCAAGATCTATGCTCAGCAGGTCTGAGAGTTGCTTTCAGCTTGCCCACTTATTTGCATCTGTGTGTTATTTGTACAGCAAATGCAGTTGGCTGGCCAACAACCTGCAGTGTCATTTTTCACTTAATCAGGTCAGGCAAATGTCTCTCACATTATTTTGCTGGCAAGTTGGCTACTTGCACCATTCTTACCAAAAAAAAGGCGACTAGCATAAAAATAGAATCATTTTTCACCCACCTTATTCGGTACAAACAAAATAGCACTAAGGCATGCTACACTTTCTAGTTATGCTAATTCAACTGCATGGCAACACTCTAACAGAAAGCTAATAGCATAATGCAGCAGTTTTGGATGTTGCAGCCAAAATTCTTAATGGCACTGTACAGCAGTCTCAAAACAGTTGCAGTGAACACTGTCAAACTACCAAGAATGTGGCTAAGCATAGTGGCACTTGTAGCATAAGCTTAAAAAGAGTACATGGGTGGAACTCTTGCATGGGCTGTAACGTTGCAGAAAAGTGCATCCTTTCAGCTGTGACACACTGGCTGATTAGACTAATTGCTTAGAAAAGTAAGTGCGCAAGCTTGTACAACTTCATAATGAAGCGGAATTGGAACTGCCGTAGGCAGTTTTCTTTCGACATTTATGCTATTTGTTCATCAAATTTTATAGTTATATTTTGAAGCAATCCATTTTGTTTTCCATTCTTTTCTTGCTTATGACACTGAATGACGAATCCCGGTGATAACAGTGGCACAGCTCTGCTCCAGCGATGAACGGCAGAATGAATGAAAAATGAAATAAGAAAATATGGCATTTGCCTTCTTTTTCTCCCAAAACTTCATTGTGCGTGGATACATGTTCTTTAGCACATGCAGTTGACTCATGTTTACATTCACTTATCTGTCATGCTGGCTGTGTTCAAAAAGCTTAGAACTTGCCCATTCTTTTTGGAAGAAAAAGCTATTTCAACTGTGTTCGAAGTAGACACTCAGTGATGAGTATGGGCACTAGCCATCACACTAAAGACGCTTAGTGATTATCTAAGTTCAGGGGCCAGCAATACTGATGCTGCAAATGTGCCACCTGCCATGTGCATGATGTGAAGTGGCATGAGTAAATCACAGGGATGGCAGTACAATTGGAAAGGGATTGAGAGTGTGGGGCTGCAAGAACATCCCATACAAATGTATTTGTGAAAGAAGTGAAGCCATGACCAGAAGCTGCATGCACATGCAAAGAGATACGCAAGAAGGCAGTGGTGACAGGAGCTAGCCTGCACACTAACCAATTTAGAGCCACTGGTAGAATCTGCATGATTGTGGCAGTCTAAGCTGGAGTGTATTGGTAGCATGACAGATCTCCACTGTCGCATGTAAGGCAATGTATCTGTGTGTATATTGGCACTCTAGTGCTGTTGCCTGCACAGTGGCCCCTTCAGCATGCAAGTACAGACTACCATCACAAAATGTTTCAAGTAAAGGCAATGTCAATGCAAAATTTTGACCCAACATTAATTCATATGAACTGATCATGCACGTCTTGACGATGAGGAAGAAGTTGGATAAGCGGTGTTGGAGCCGTAATAAAAGTGTACATAGTGCAGAGGAGTTGGTAGAGCAAAAGGAAAGCACATTTGCTAAAAATATTAGCTTCTTAACAATCTGACAAGCTGGTTTTGCCCAACGTCAGTCTTGTGCCTAATGTGTATTGCCTTCAATATATGTTGTAAGGCCCTTCATATTGCTGTGCACTGTATACTTTTAGAAGACAACTAAGATTTTTGCATTCAATCAAGACTTCAACAATGTGACAAGGTTTACAGCAGTGGTGCCATAACCAATAGATGTACATGAAGGGGTACAATGCCACCACTGTGTTCTGGTTCAATGTTTTTCATACTTTATTGAATCAGTGTTACATCTAGGAGTGTAGTACTTTTGTGCAAGAGACCATGTACAGTATGCATCAAAAGTCTTCATGAAGCGCTTTTCATTGCAATAAACTGTGTGGCATCATGTGCCCAGTATGCCGTACCTGTAGGAGTGGATAGATGAAGCCCTCTTGCCAGCACATGAATGTGTTGCAAGTCTGTGTGTACCATACAATGTGCCATTTAAATGTGTTTGCATGCAGGCTGGAGTTACTTGTGAATCCTACAGAGTGGAAAGCTGCACTTGCATGTGCAACCACCGCAATGCTCATCTCGACATCTGGTGACACTGAGGTTTTAAACAAGTGCCGACACATTTTTGAAGTCGTAGAGATCACCACATGCTTCTTGCATGTAAAAAGATGACTCTTAGCATGTATGAAGGTATAAAAGCAATGGTAAAATTTTTGAATTTCACACTAAAGTTGGCATTGCAATGCTGTACCTGGTGGCAATGTGACACAGAGGAAAGTTTGGAGACATTGTGCAGCAATATGGCTAAACATAACATTCGTGCCTATTGGCTGTGCTTGTGTGCCAGCCACAGCAATCACAGAAGTATCATGGCACATCAGCCTCCTAATACCGAAACTGGTTCATAGTTTGGAGAAAAAAAAAAAAGTGAAAATGTCGTCACTACTCCCTCAAAAATTAATCTACAAGGGCTTAAATGTGCACTTAAATCTAAAAAAAAAAATACAGCATTTTTGCATTCTGCACCCTCCCTCACCATGGCTGGAAAACAAACCTGAGAACTAAGTTGTCATTGTTTGCTATTGTGCTGAAACGTTCATCTCCTACCCTAACATCAGTGTCACACATTCACTCAGAATAGGCATTGAAGGCTGCTGCCATAAAATCCATCATCATCATCATCAGCCTGGTTACGCCCACTGCAGGGCAAAGGCCTCTCCCATATTTCTCCAACCACCCCGGTCATGTACTAAGTGTGGCCATGTCGTCCCTGCAAACTTCCTAATCTCATCCGCCCACCCACCTTTCTGCCGCCCCCTGCTACGCTTCCCTTCCCTTGGAATCCAGTCCGTAACCCTTAATGACCATCGGTTATCTTCCCTTCTCATTACATGTCCTGCCCATGCCCCATTTCTTTTTCTTGATTTCAACTAAGATGTCATTAACTTGCGTTTGTTCCCTCACCCAATCTGCTCTTTTCTTATCCCTTAACGTTACACCCATCATTCTTCTTTCCATAGCTTGTTGCGTTGTCCTCAATTTCCAGGCAAAATCCAGTCTCAATCCAGGCATGAGAGAATTCTGCAGATAGAAATGGCTGCTTGCAGCGATGAATTTATGTGGATGCCCTGGTCGCACAGCACTAAAACATATGGGCAGCGCCCCTGTGGTCTCTTGGTCTTGGAAACTTGAGCTCCTCTGTGCAGGTAAAAAGACCCAACAGCTGAATGGAGAGTTGGCTTGTCTTAAGAGCAATTGAGAGATATTTCATATCTGAATGCAATTGACTGGCATTAATCTTAAATGGGCATAAAGTTCAGACAGCATTCAAATGATTGTTGAGATCACTAACAAGGAGCGCTAGCAAAATTTATATTGAAATGTGGCAGGAAGCTTGATTAAAAACGCATGTGCAGTCTAGTACTACTACTGGGTAACATCAGTACCAAGAAACAAGCCCAATGGTGCACGAAATAAATCTGCCTCAAGTACCCATTTCCATTATTGCTACATGGATTGATGCACTTCAACTACAACCCAAACTCGGTTGAAAGGTTTGGCAGTAATCAAAGGGGCTATCAGAATTAGGCCAAAGTTCATGAAATTCAACATAACATTTTATATGCACAGAGGAAATTCAAGTGCACATTTCTAGATCTAATGGAATTACTGTTGCTATCCTCAAGGTTTGAAGGAATCACTACAATAGATTTTTGTTTTTCTTTTTATTTAGCAGCAGACTAATCATGGGATGAGCTAGGCCTCGGTTCTTTTAACGTGCAACAAATGGTTAATTATACCATATTTAAAAAGAACTGATTCAAAATTGTGCACCAAGTGGAGCACAGCTTTTGGCATGTTGAGCAGGACTTCTACACACATAAAAAAATGGAGGTGGTGAATGCATGGTATTACAAACCGCTGACGCACTGGTTTGATGGCCAAGTGCAGTGGTTGCAGGTCATACCGTGATTGTCTTGCAGAAAGCTGAACTTGTTAGGCACTCAATACGGTAATACGGGAGAGGGTCAGAAAAGTGCTCCTCACTGAGAGAAGCAACAGCAGAGGATGATGCTTATCCTGTGTTGAATGCATGAAGGGCGGAGTGTAAGAGTGTATGTAATTTGGTGTGTGCATCTCAAACTGAGGCCCTACACCATGGTTAGAGTTGGCAGCTGCACAAGATGAAATGTCTGTGCTACCCCTTTAAGCTAACTGTGCAGATGCCACACTCTCTCGGAAGTCAGTTAATTTCGCTTAACCTTAATATATGCAGCAATTTAAAAGCTACAAGATTTGTGCTGCTGCAACAGCAACAGCAGCAATAAAGCTGGAATAAATGGATAGCAACTATACATGTCTGCAGAACAGCCCTGTGTGTCAATTTCTTTAAATGAAAATTGCTAATTACAACACCTTCAATCTTCACATAGCTGATAACCTCCAGGCAAATAGAGGTGCAGCAACATTGCCCACATAGTATGACCATCCTCGTGGCCTCGACTAATAACGGAAGTTGCATAACCCACGAACCCAATGATGGACACATATCATTGGGCATGCTCCAGACCCAATATATTTATTACAAGCAAAGTACTCATCACAGTTAAGTAAGCTTAGAACAAACATATAGAAAGTGGGACAAAACACGTTCAATTATTCTGTAAAGCTAGTGTTTGTAAATACAAGTTAAAACAAAAATTGCATGTATGCAAGATGTGGAATGGTAGAAAAATAATCTGGACTACATGGCTGGTGCTAACATACAGTTGTAATTGCTAGGCCAATGTATGTCCTAAGTTGCACAGTACATGGCTAGTAAAACGTGTAACCAGTACACTACTCAATCACCTGAAGCAACCTGCACCATTTGTACTCTAGTGAAGCGTCATTCTGGCCAGTGGCACAATTCTGCTGTGCACTGCCCAGGCTCCCCCAGCAGGTGGAACTAAGCAGGGCTGACTCCAATCTGGTCAGATCTAGCCGTGGTGTGCTCTCTGCCACCGGTAAGCGAGAATAAGTTATGCTATGTTGGAAATCACGTGCTATGCTTCACAGTGACAAGATAGGGCTCCACCCTCGTGACAAGTGCAGAATTTTGCGCTTTGCTTCAGCTACAGTGCTCTGGCAACTCGAGTCTGATGGCATCTGCAGAGGCAGAATGTGAACATTGAAGTTGAGTTGCTTCAGTTCATCCAATCCAAGTATGGTTGATATGTCTTCCACACTTTTAGCTCCCGGCAGATCCTGAAAAATGCACAACACAATGCAGTTAGCTTCATGTCTTCTAGAAGTACATATCTAGCTATAAATTAAATTCAACAAGTCAACCCTCCTCAAACCATGGTCCACAGACAAAAAGGCACTATCAAGAGACTTCAAGGGGGTGTTCACAAGGACTTCTATAAAGGTTTCATCATGTGAATCATCTAACAAATAAGCAACTGAGGCATCTAGCAAGGTATTTGTGATGATGATGTGGCAGTGATTTGTGGTGCAAAGGCCAGCTGTGGCTAAAGAGCGCCATGCAAGTACGTGTAGTGAGGTACTTGTGAACTATCCATCTAAAGCCATGTTCTACACATCAAATAAGGTAAAATTGAAAAATGGAGATAGGGTTGATAATGATTCACACTGGAGACTGACTATTTTTAATATAACCGAAGATCAGCAAGCTCACTCCTGATGTGCAACATAACTTTTCTCATTGAAGATATACTATGATTTACATACAAAGCTCTTAGGCTTCTGGTCTCCTTATTTTAAATCTTTATATTTAGAAATAAATCTGTGCATGTTTCTGTGTTTGCTTTTAAAACAACATCAGTGTATTCTATCCTAAAGATGTTAAAGAAATGGGGAGTGGAGGGTAATTCAAAGGGAAAAATAACAGCCTGTCTATAATTGAAAGTCATTAAGGTAAAATTGTATGTCTTCTTTCAAGCAGGGCACAAATTTGACTAGCAGCCATGTTGTTTCTCCATTTATATGTTAAGCCCTTGTTTTAACCAGGGTGGGAGCTTGACTAGCAGCCATGTTGTTTCTCAATTTATGTTAAGCCCTTGTTATTTGTCATGTGTGCTGATCTGTGCGTTAAAAGAAAATTATATCAGTCATTGCTAAATCGGGCGACAAAGATAAAAACCGTGGCACAAGACCAAGTGAGGAGACATTAACTGACAGCTAATGTTTCTAGCTCTACCATGACGACCCTATGATACACACAACATACTATGATCCATGTGTGGCACAAGATCAAGTGAGGAGACATTAACTGACAGCTAATGTTTCTAGCTCTACCATGACGACCCTATGATACACACAACATACTATGATCCATGTGTGGCCAAGGGAGTAAAGCTGTGCAAGTGGAGGCAAAAGTTTTGTGAATCCTTTGACTTGCTCAGGCCCTCGGCATGCGTGCGTGAGCTCACCACAGTTTTCCTCCCCCTCCCCTCCCTCCCTCTCTTATCTTTCCCATCCTCCAGAGCAGGGTAGCCAACCAGACACATTTCTGGTTAGCATCCCTGCCTCCTCTCTCTACTTCCTCCTCTTCCTCGTGATACCTAAGGCAACTTCCATCGCCTGTCTATGGCCATCATGATTGCAAGCAAAAGTGCCACAGAATCTCATTTTGGAAAAGCAAGTGATAATGTTCTGTTAATCCACTTCATTACTGATCTGCTACTGTGAGGAACTCTAAAAGAATTGTTAGCATTCTATATAAGGGATACTATATTTCTTTATTAAATTGGTGCAACAAACAGCAAAAAAGAATACAAAGCTAAATTTAAAAAAAAACAATGTTCAGATGCTGTGTACAAGCCTTCTGACACCTAATGTATATTTCAGCATGCCCAGGGCAACAGATAAGCAATAATAATGTTCTGAACTGCAAAACAACAACTGTCTTGAGTTTCACTCACTGTATGTACAGTTCAACGTAAATGAATTGTCAAGCTACCATTGTTCTTATGAAAATAGTAGGTTTCTGTTTCCTGCTACAAAAGAAAGTGAAATCTTCAAACTTAAAGACCTCTCACAGACTGTGTTTCAATTAACCTGCTGCATCTCGATTTTGCAGTAGACTGCCATAGTGGACCTTTTAATAGCATGGAATAGGGATGGACCTCTCCTTGGGGTGGCAAGAACAGCGCTTGTATAATATATTCTTTTAGATATCACGTTTTTGTATTTTGCAGATTTCAAAGCAGTAAGTAAATAACGCCCATCACCGCTGCACTTTTGGGAACGGATATCCACGGTCGCTGCAATGATAGCATTTTACCACACTTGTTGAAAGCCCCCAATGACATGTGCTTTTACAGTTTAGCCAATCTGATAATTCACAAATTGATGAATGCTTTCTGGCTTCGTTGTTATAATTATGAAAATCTGGAAAGTTGGGAGCTTGGATATAACATGTGTTCTGCCACTGCTAACATTTCACAAGCACTGTAACAAGCTGTGAAAAGCGATATACGGTGCACGCAATGCAATTTGAGTATGTTCCAAATAATGCCCCAGCACTAAACAATTTGTTAAATTCTGCATGCACTCATTTTTAGTGATTGTTTTCCCGTATTATGCAAAAGGGCTGATTATGAAGTACCGCACTACTCACAAAGAAGCAAGGCATAAATGCGGTGCATTAAACAAACCTGTTTATTGGCAAGCACAAGAATCGGCACATTTTGTAGGCGTTCATCTTGCAAGATTCTGCGGAACTCGTGAGCAGAAGAGCGCAGCCGCTGGGTATCGGCAGAGTTCACCATGTACACAAGAACACTAGTATCATGAAGAAAGTTGGGCCAGTAAGGTCGCACTGTTTCAGAGCCACCCACTGAGAAAAGAAAAAGAAATGTCAGCGTTTTTGTGCTATTAACAAACAATGCTACTGCGGAGAAATGAGCTATTATACTAGAGCTATTTCATCAACAAACAACATGACAAGGCCCAAATGACTATAAGCAATATATGCAACACCCTGTCAAATGGGCATGTTGAGCACTGCCACATGGTCATTTTCAAGCATGCTTGAACTCCAACCTTCCTCGTTGCAATCACGTTCGCAATCTGGTTCAATGCAGATCGAAAGTGCCTTTGCAACAGAGTAGGTTTTACACCTAAAAGTAAAGCCATTTGTTTAACAGATGCCATTGTGGACTATGCAGTTTAGTAGCCTGAAGTTCTTTAGCTTGGGACATCACAAGCACTTTATTAGTTCAGAAGCTATAGAAACTATGATCAATAGGCACGAAAATTCGAAACTTACATTCCCAAAAGTTCAGAGATGAACCGTTCTCAGAGTTGATGCAAACTACGTTAAAACCTTCTGTTGGCGGCGGGTGTGTCGACGTCGCGTCTGGTCTTGACAAGTGCAACAAGAGGCTACTTTTACCAGCATCGTCTAGTCCCAAGACAAGGATTCTTTTTCCTCCATCTGCACACTGAAAATATTCACCTGTTAGAGTAAATGGCGGGATTTTTAACATCCCATAGAGGGATCTTGATCTTAGTGTTCCTGTATAGGACCCGACATCTGCAGGGCTACCAGAGTCGCCTCGCAGCTAGGAAACGAATCGGCGACCTCGACAGCTACTGGCCCATAGCAACTGGTCATTAGGTAAGCTGAAAGTTTAAAACAGTACTGAAGTTGTTTCAAATAAAAGTGTAGCGGGAAGTTAATAGCAAAGAATTTCGGCCACATTCAACGGCTGCACGAGTGAAGCAACAGCGGTTTCGCTTTTGTATTTTAGCACTATAATCTCAACGCCGCTCAACAGTGTTTATGTACACAATCAAGGAACGAATTAAGACAACCGCTCAGAAAAGTTAGTGAACTTCTTTTTCTAACATGAGATATGGAAATACGCGAGCACGCTGCATGCGTTGAACACTGCGAAAAACACCTAAAAAACTGAGGTGCAACCATAATGAACAACACAAGCTATTCTTTAAACTTCTCAAGTCACACTCCTGTAGGCACCACAGGTCAACAAACCTGAAACTCTCAATACATCTCATTCATTATTGCAGTTTCCAATTCACACGTCGTTTCCTTACCGTTTCTTCCACGCTGCTATAATACTTTCGAGATCTTCGTTTCCAATAGTAGCGCAGAGTTAAGCACGTCGCCACACCCACAATAACGCAGCTTCCAATGAGAAAAGATTTCCGCGGGACACTCGCGTTCGCAAGTTTGAATAAACTGCTCATGATAACAGCTCGCGCGCGATCGCTCCGAATGTACTGCGAGCAATCACGCGCTTGTGAGAAGCTCCTGGAGGAACCCAAAGATGCCGCTAGCATCGAGCGCACGCACCACGAGTAGGTCGTGGCACGCACGGTTCGCTTCCCCTGCAAAATTTTCACTGCGTTAAAAAAATATTTATACTTATTTGCCAATAACAATTTATAGAATTATTTAGAGCAAGTTGTTTTATTTTTGCATGTCTTTCATTGGGAGCACGGAATCTGGTAAATGACTCGTGCACATGCGCACCTGTGCGCACTTTGGACCCCTAGAGGCGCATCGGCAATCGAAATCTCTCCGTGAACTTCCTGGCTATGCTCTTCATAAAATTGATTAGAAGTCCTCGTCAAATTATGAAACCTTATCGGTAGTTGAGCATGCATTACTTCATTCAAACCTCGGTGAGTACATGTGTGCTACTATATTTGTTCGGTCGCGCGGCTGGTGAGGATGAACGTTCGAGTGAGTGCCGTAACCCTAATCTTGGTTATCTCCATCCATTGATGTAAAAAGAAAGGTGGACTTTGCGGGTTTTCATGCAACTTCCATGCAAAATTAACCAGTGCAATCTTGGCAGTGCTCTATTGTGCTTCTATTATGTCGTAGTGCAAATTTGACCTTCGCTGGGTATACCGAAGTGCGTCGTTTAGCGTTTTCGTAGTGGCTGTTTGACAATGCCTACTGTGTATACTAGTGCTCTCTTGCAATGTGTGCTGCATCCGACCAGTGTCAAAGGGAATCCATTCCTCAGTTATGCAGCCAGTATATTTTTCGCTTCTGCTATTTTTTCCGTCGTTGGCTGCCTTATAATGCGCGAGGGCTAGAAAGGATGGTTGCGAGGCTGTTTGTTTTGCTGTCTTAACCTTGCTCAAGGGCATGTTGACGGATGTGACACTAGTGACATGCATATTGCGCAACGTTGTATTGGCGCTGTTTAGCGTCTGTCACTCCGCTTGCGAATTTGATTGATCTTCGCTTTTGACCATACGTAGTGCGTGTCGAACCGTGAGCGCTTGGTCTGACAACTGGTGTTATCAATTGCTCTTGACGCTTGTTTCCGTCTTTTAACCCGCTCGCGTGGTGTTTTTTATGCAGCTTTAACGGCACGGTAAACATGAGCACCGAGGCTGGCCAGCAGATTCCGGGCCGCAGGGCCCTGATGCCCGGCTGGATGAAAAGCCACATGGACAGACTCAACACGGTGGCTAATCTGGATGACATGTGCAGCTCCCCTCCCGAGACCGAGTCGGGCTTTCTCCGCGACATGCCACTTTCCCGCTTAACTACTACACCCGCTTCACAGACCCCTGCTGGTGTGTACACTGCATGGACCTTAACAATCTGTTAGTGAACTATTCGAACAAAACGTGAAATAAAACGCTCGTTTTAGTCGGGCGCCTAAATGTGAGACACTAATCCACTAAGGCATGATTTCGCAAGGGTTTTATACTGTTGCAGGAAACCTTATTGCCGCTTGCCAAATTGACCTTGTGCTTTTCTTACCGATATTCCATATGGAAGGCCACCTAAACCGCATATCACATATTTATTGGCCATTAAGCACCGTATAGTAGTTCCATTGGTGCTGACTGCAAGCATAAAGCCTGTTTCACATGGTGCAATTTTACAATCCATTTCTTGCAGCTACAATTTCCGCAAATGTGAACTTCGCATTGCCATTTCACATGCACCGTGTGCAGTAGCTGCGATTTTCACATTTGCAAGCACCTAGTGAAAGACTACATTATTCTTGGCATCAGTTTGCTTCGGTGAAAACAAAGTAAAACAACTTGGAAACTGTTTTTGTGAAAGCTTTTTGTGTTTGAGCACGTTAATTTATCAAAACAAAATTATGTAGGCAGGCCATAGTGGCGTGTCTACGGTATGCGTTGCGATTGGTTTCATATTCTCCTGCATTTTTGCAGACAAGTTCAGCACTCCGAACATGAAAAAATCTCGCGCATGAAGGGTCTGACGGCCCATTTGCCACAAGTTCAAAAATGCAAGCAAGTTTGCACCATGTAAGACACTTAATTTCTTTCAAGGTTTCGTGTTGACTTGTGTAAGGGTAGCACCTGTACAAGGGCTGCACCCCCAGCTCAGCAGCCCAAAATTTGGAAAAAAAATTTCCAACGGAAAAGCGATCGCGTTCGGTGCCCTGATGCTGCGCACGTGCATCTGCGAATTTTCACACGCTGCGTACTTCCGCGTACCGCTACTACATGGAGAGCTGCACGTTGGCCTCTGATGCAATGGTATATCCGGGGTGTGCACAAGTGAAGGCTGCGTTAGCACCATTTTGAGGGAAACGTTCGGACCTGTGTAAGGGCCGCACTTCATCAAAACTGAGAAAAGTGCAGCCCTTATACGAGTCTATACGGTAACATGCGCTTACTCATTTTTATGACTCTCTCTTATGATAGTAGGCCTTGATTCTGTGGCTCTGCTGTACAATGCACATAAGTGTTTTTTTTTTAAGTGGATTTGCCCGTTAGTGCTGAGGCCTTGCCTTAGGGTAATTTAATTTCGTGAACATTCCATTACACTAGTGCTCAGCTAAATGTAATTTCTTTTTTTCTATGGCTCGGCTTGCATAATTTGAGTGTGAACAAAGCAAGTGAAAAGCCTGGGTTGCTTTTCAAATGATGTAAAAATAACTGCACAGGTCATAATGTGTGTTGTAAAAGTTGTGGACTTCATGCTCCATTCTGAAAGCTTTCTGGGAACAAATATAAATTCCTTGGGCTGGTGTTTGGTGACATTTTCTTTTCACTCCTTGTCATTAGCACAGATGCTGCAGCACCACTCTTATTTCCAAAACCAACTACTTGGTGCATAACATAGCAATGGCGAAAATGAAATGCATTGTTCCAAAGCACAGTGGCTTTTCTTCCCTGCCTCCACTGTTTATTAGTTGGAGTTTAAGAAGTTATGCAGTATGGGAAAATACATAAGCTACATTTTTGTGTTGTCAGGGGCACCAACCATCCGGGTGAGTGGTGTTAGCAAGTGCGAGTTGCCTCGACTGGCCTCCGAGGATGCCTTGCGGCACCAAGTGCTGAGCCACCATGGATCAAGCTTACAGAGCCTGGGGCGCGACAGCGGTTCGGGCAGTGAATCTGCCCACACAACGCCCTCTGCCACGCCACAAAGCTCTCCATCACTGGTACGGCGCGTGGTGGCAGCAGACTTGACGGCAGTGGGTGTTCCCATGGTGGATGGCAGTCGGCTGAAACCCAAGAAAAAGCCGCCAGCGCGCTTTGCTGTCACCAACTTCGACCTTAATGCAGTTAGCCCTAACTCATGGTGAGGGTGTGCAGTTGCCAGAGTATGAATCCAGCCAGGATGGTACAAGAATGAAAAGGATAACAGGTGCAGCTTGAATGACTTGGACCAACTTGACCAGAGCACATTTGTGCACTGCTTTAGTTGTCCTTAGCATGACAAATATTGTTTTAATCATTTGCTCTAAGTTGCAAGCGTCTAACAAACCAACATTGAACCTTGCATCGGATACCTCAACTGTCAATTTAAATAGCGTAAAATAGACTACCTTTCAGTTTTCACCTGAATTGATGTGACGTTTTCTGCCTTGTATCTCTTGATGTCTGGCCTTGTGCCCAGTACATTATGGCTACGTTTTATTTTATTTTCATTCATGTACCATTACCTGCTTCCTGGAGGATGTGGCCTGCCTCGGTCCAAGCAGTGGGTGACAGCACTGAACTGTTCCTTGTTGGATACCCGCTGCTCGTGTTTTTTAAATTTTTTCTTGCATCAACTTTCCTCTGCTTTTGTGCTTTCGAACTCACTCTGGTGCCTACTGTAGCAACTGTTCACTTGTCTTGCCTGCTGGCCCTAGCTTCTTGCAAGTTATCTGTTCTGTTTCTTTTTGTAGACTATGCTGCTTTTCAGAAATTGTTTCATTTCTTTGGTTTTCTTTTTGTGTGTGAATAAACGGTTCACTCACTCCATATTATGGCTTTCTTTAGTTGCAATTGTACAGTCGACTGTTCAGAGTTATTGCATGTTGGATTTTGTATTCACTCTCTGCATTTTTGTGTCGAGTACTATACTCCATTTCATACATCACGTGGAACGCGGTGGAAGCTACGCAAGAAATACGGTCACCAAAATTTATCGCTCCGCACATTTAATTTCTGCTTTGCTGCCCGCCAGCAGCGTTTGCTCATGTGAGCATTCACATAAGGTTGCTGCAACGAGCTGCAAATAATAATAAAAAAAAGCAAATTGATCTAAAACGTGCTAGCAGCCATATCAGCACATGATTTGTTCGTTCCTAAGGCTAAATTCTTTTCATTCAGAACTGAGCTTAAAGAAAATTTTCACAGAAATCGGTCAGAAAACACGGAACTATTTCTAAATGTTAACGTAGCCATTGCAGAAAGTATCTCTAGCCTCCACAGTGTTGCACCTGATGTATGAAACGAAGCATAGTACTTGTTCATTTCACATGCATACCATGTACATTTTTTCCTTATCTTGAAGACTGACTCGTCAGATCCATATATTTTCAATAATGTTCATAAATGTAGGGTCTGCTTGTTATAAGCAGTTTAACATATAGATGGGACTTTTTTTTTCAGCCATGTAGTTGATTTTAGGATGTAAGAAGAAAAAAGTGAGAGGTGCAGTACTCTGCAGTGTCCTCAAGTTGTCCAGTCTTTTTCTTTTTTTTCTTTACTCTGTCAATCTCAACATGGATGCATTTTTCCCACCCAGGTTTGTGCAAATCGGGGGGGGGGGGGGTATTCTGTAAGAGTCCACCTAGTGGACTGTCTGTCCAGTTTAGCCGCTGCTGATTGGATGCAACTCTACAAGCAAGGAAGAGGCAAGCGGCCCCCCGACACTCGGCAGCGGCCAAAATGGACAGTCCACTAGTTGGACTCCTACAGAATACCTCCCCTGCTGTTCCTAAATTGTAGAATATCAAGTTATTAAAGGCAGTGCACATGCTGGAGAGTTGGGAAAGCACTTTGAAGTCTGCTCCATGATGTGGAGCTTGTTCTTCAATCTGATGCACCAGCATGCCTGTATGTGGAAGCATTTTGCTCTATGCTTAATGCTTGCACAAAGAGGGGCTTTTACATTCTCAAGAACGTGATTAACATTTCCTTTCTCCCTAAAGCCATCTGCACAGAACAGTGTGAGCAATCTGTGCTTATGTCTGTGCCACATGGAAAATGTTAGCCCCGTCTAGCACCTTTTCTGTATCTAAAGTTGCTGTTACATGCGCATTATTGCAGTACAGCTTAGACCGCTTATAACGTAACTGTTTCTAGTGCAGAACAGGCTATAACGCCGCTTTTTCCCGATTCCCGTTTACCCACCCATAGAACCATGTATATGTATACTGCTTACAATACAGCCGCGCGAGACAAAATACCGGTTATAATGCGGCTTCTGCTGGAAAATCCCGCTGACCAATGTGCCGGCCGATGGTAGAGGAGCGCAATGAGGGTGACATGGAGGAGACTCGAACAAACAAGGAATGATAAAAAATTGTGGCAGCGCGATGCGATTGGCGCGGTTGTTGCCTAGGCGATAGAGAAGACCGCTTGGGTGCTTACCAGCGGTGCACTCGGCACTGAACGCGGTTTCAGTATGTTTTCAGGGTACACGTGGCGATGCGCGTCTATGTGAGGAGCCGATATTGTTGGAAACTTTTCCGCTGGCTAGACCTAACCAGCGCGCCTCGTCTGGAGTCTGCGACCAAAGTTACAGTTTGGTGCAGAGCCAACAAAATGTGTTGCCGTGGCTGTATGGTACTTGGAAAGCAGAGGAAACTTCTACCTTGACAACGAAAGTGAGGGCATGGGTTGGCACGGGCAACACTCGAATGGCGGCAACTTGGTCCGTGGTCGCTATGTTTTCGACACCGCGCATACACCGATCAGTCCTACCAATAGGACAAGACACTGTACTGCGTCCGAAATTTGTTGCTGTTTTGCATTAGATTTGTGGAGTTGGTGGCAGTGTTGCGGGGCATTTCGAATAACTGAGATGGCCTAAAAAAATTAGCCGGTGACTTTCCTTTATAAATGAAGATTATTTGTCTGCTTCATGCAAAGACCACAGGTGCTTGGACATTAACCTTTCAATGTTTGTAGATTTAAACGGATGTAAAGATCCCGGTTGCATGCATCGATTCTCGGATATGCGCAGCTGCTTGGTCTACATGCTATGCATATGTGCAGCCTTTGAAAAAATGTTTTGGTACTACTTATAGTGAGGATATTCGCGACACCGGCGATTTGCGCTATGAGCGGTATATGCTGTATGAGATAAAAAAAAATTTTGCTGGTAGAGGTGCGAGAAGCACCGCTAGAACACTGATAGGCAAACTTTGTTTAAAATTTTAGTTTGCTTCAAAAGTGTGTTGTGGGAGTGTGCATTCGATGGCTGAGCAGTTTTATGAGAACGCACTGTATGACAGGTGGCATGGTTTTAATGCCATTAAATATGTCTGCGTGATACCAAGTGAATGGCATTACATTTCAAAGCATTGAATGGTTATTTCTTGTGCCTCCGTGCCATGGGTATTAATGTTGAGTGATGGTAGATATGCAGCTCACGGAAAGTGTTGACCAATGTAGCTACAAGCCTTTGTGCTGAAGATTTCAGCTCATTAGTTGGTATGTTCAAATGGGATGGACAGTTTCATCTAAAGTTAAGGCCATAGCTTTGCATTTACTGTATGGAAGAGTATGTTGCAGGTACAAAACAGTTTTGTAGGCGTGCTGCTTTGGTGTGTCCAGAATTCCCCATTGATGTATGCTAAGCTGCACAAGATGGAGCTGCTACTATGGCCAGCATGGAAATCATTGGTTGTACATGGCGTTGCCTAAACTTTGTCCTTTTGGCTTCAAATGTCTTTGTGACTTTACAAAGTGATCATATATAACAAAAGATTGCATTGTAAATGAAAGAATTTCTAATGATTATGCATGTGCACAGAACCTTTTTGCCTTCATTGTGTCTGTGCATGTGTGCGCGCGCATGTGAACCTCGCTATATGAAGTTGCAGCAGACACAAAATCGCTTTGTTATATATCTGATACAGTCGAAACACGCAATAATGAAATCCCGCAACAATTAAATTCTCGCGACAACAAAACCTTTTAGTATCCCGTGCGAACGCCCATAGGATTCAATGCATTTAGAACCTCTCGGCAATGAAATGTCGCTGTACTGTAATCCTGTGTCAACAAAATTTGCTGGAACGTAACTCCGCATATTACCTACTCACGTAAGGCTAGCAGGCTCCAAAATGTGTTCAAATGCGATTGTTTTGCCCTAAAATTGTGTAAAATACCACCACATTACACTTGTGTAGGTGCCGCCATTTTTGTTCACAAAAAAAAAAACACGTGCTGGAACTGGTCAGTGCGCTGGAAACAAGTCATGGCCACCATCTTGTTTGTTGATCGCCCATTTCAAGCGGCGCGCATGTTGCTACCGACATCGTAGATCGTTATTCGAAACGCGCATTCAGTTTGCGTTCCCTGCGGCTGACGACTGAGCGAGGCCTAGGCCAATTGCGTGAGGCGAAACTGAACACCCGTTTTTAAGAACAATCGCCGCTCGCGGCAGTGCACTGTGTAATGTGCGCCTCGGTGAGAAAAATGCGGCAAGGACAAGGAAATCCACGCCCCACCAACATGGAATTGTTTACGGCACTTGAGATGGTGGTCGCAGCATATGGAGCGTTGCGCATCAGGCCATGATTTAGTGATCATCCGGGAATACGCATCCCTTGCTTCAAGAACACTGGTTCTGGTGCCACCTGACAGGCATCGCGTGCAGATTCTCGGTGCCGGCCGTAGATTTGTGCGAAAAGGGTGTTTTCCTAATAGTTTGCCTTCGGGTACACGAGGCACGACCACTCTGGCGCTCGGCACCGGACACGCCGGTGCCTACGTGCAATGCGGTGCCTATGGTGGCTACGCGCTGGAGAAATGCTGCTGCATGCACTGTTGCTCTGCGTCCGGTGCAGAGTTTCGCAAGATCTTGCCAATGTGATGGCATCTCCGAAAGCGATTGACCGAGAATACTGCGCTACGACAGTACTGCCACTGCTGTTCGATGCATGCGGCACACTTTGTACTGTCAATGCGGCCTTTATCCTCGAGCAAACCTTGCAAAGTAGGCTAACGGAATTTTGACAGTAAAGTTTTGTTATGCGAAGCATTACCTATCTGTGCTGTCTCATTTGGCAACAACGAAATTCTCATGAAAGCGAATTTTCGCGTTCTCCGCCGATTTCATTATTGCGAGGTTCAGCTGTATTTGTTATAAGCATACAGGTATTGGCAAAAAAACAAACATAAGTCTATGTGAAAGAAATGAAAGTGTGGTACCTCCAACAAACCAGGAAAGGTTCTACTGCAGATTTTGATAACCCATCGGCATCTTGCCGTGTCGATGTGAGGCATGGAAAGAACAATAAATTACATGTGCGCTTCACCGCTGCCAATACTCAGTCATGCGATTGGTGTTACCATTGCAGCCCAACCAAGCCAAGCTGCTGGCCAAAATGTGCACACTGCTCACAGACTTTTCCGACACTGAGGGTACTGCACGTGAAGTTGTACGCTCCTACTACAGCTGTCATATCTCATGCGCAATCACAGATAAGTTCTACGATTGCAAACATTAAAAAGTTTTCACAGACTATTACGATACTCCCGAATGTGAAATTTGAGCGCAGCTCTATGCATGTTTTCATTTTGCGATATATTTGCTGGCTCAGACAATCTGTCTTGTGCAGCACATTGCAAACAGAGCAAAGTGTGGCGCGAGGTGGGTACAATTCACAGCAGCCACCGCAGACATACCTCTGCTCAAGCAGCGCTTTTTTATACAGGGTGTCCCAACTATCATGCACTAAGATTTTAAAATATGCAAATGCCATGTAGCTGGACAGAACTGCGCGGCTGGCCACTCGAGGAACTTTGCATGTATTCGTGGGCATCTTTCATGCTTGGAAAAACTTTCATATATATATTAAGCAACAGAAAGCTGTATCAGAAATTTTTCATGTTTTCTACAATTTCCTCATTGACACTTTTCATCTCATTATATTTGAGAAGTTAAGACCAATTATGTAGTTAGGCGGAATGCAAAAAATAATCTATCTCCAAGCGATCTGAGTATCTCCGTCTCTTCCACCGCCAGTCTCCGCTCGCACTGGAAGACTGCACTGCTCAGCTCGAACCTGACGGCACAACTGTGGGTCGTCCAGCGAGCCGAGGGAGCCGCTTCGAGACAAGGTCTCGGAACCGCGTCCGCGGCAGGTGCCAAGACCCCCTAAAGAGACGCCGGAGTCAAATCTTCTTGATTTGAAAATCGCTCTCTCTCTCTCTCCAAGCGATGGCAAGCAACATTAGCTTGGTTCTGTCCAGCTACGTGGCATTTGCATATTTTAAAATCTTGATGCGTGATAGTTAGGACACCCTGTATGTGGTATCAGTGGCGTCATTGGTGAACAGATGATTTAAGCTACTCTCGTGCCATCTCATAGCCATCATTGCCACAGAGCCTGTTTTGTGAAGCACATACACTTTTCACGCTTTCGCCATACCATCCTCTTCCGCTTTCCTCCTCGCATTATCTTTGCTATCGCCATCTTTCATCCCTGATGCGCTCTGCGTTTGCCCTTTCATTTTCGCTGTGCTCATTTGCTCAGTTATGAGGAATGCTGTTGCTCACCGCAGGAATGGGCAAGAGCTGCGCTCTAAAATGTGCAGCCGCCATCAGACATTTTGGACATGGAGGGGACTGCATGTGGCCTGTACATGTCTCATCTTGCACGTAATTATCGATAAGGCCTGCGAATGCAAACATATTGACAGCGAGCTTCCAACGATGGCTTATCATCAGGCACCCGGCCTGCTGCAATGCTAGGCCTTTGGGCCAGCTAACCAGTGCCGCTTTGTCAGTAGGCGGCAACCAAAGTTGCGATATCGTGTCTAGTCGTCATAGGGGCAACCTTGTTCGTGGCCACCATGTTTACGGCATTGCGCGCATTTTATGCCCGAAACACCATGTAGTATCTGAAATTTTGGTTATTGCTGTTATACTGCCGCTGGTAAATCTGAAAAATCGGTAGGCGACTGTATTTGACATTTTAACGCGATAGCGTTAAGGAGCTCGTGTCGCAGAAAAGCCGGTGTCGTCGGCGTCGGCGTCGGCGTCGGCGTCGGCCGTGAGCGATAAATCACGGCAGGCACTTCATAAATAAAAAGCAACTTCCAAGATGGGCTGGGTGGGAATCGAACCAGGGTCTCCGGAGTGTGAGACGGAGACGTTACCACTGAGCCACGAGTTCGATGCTTCAAAGCGGTACAAAAGCGCCTCTAGTGAACGCGGTGTTACCTTAGAAGGCTCAGGCGTGCGTCGCTTGCTGAGGCGCGCATTTCGTTGTCGCGCCGAACGCTGCGTTGCTTGACGCTCACCGCGTCCGATGCGGGGCTCGTTGTCGCTGCGCCGTAGCCCAATACCCCTTGGCGGGTCGACGGGAACGCTGTCGCGTTCCACTCTTGAAGGCGAAGCTTAAGCGTCCTCCATTTTTTTTGCTACCAAAATATTTTAAGACTCATCCAAACAAAAATTTGCTTCTCTATAACCGATACCATGTCAGATCTCGCATTTACGGTTTCGTTATGGCAGGAAAATATTCTATTGAAAGAAAGCGTGACCAACCAAGGTTTATATTTACTTCATTTATCCGATAATTTGTTGTATTGAGGTTCGACTGGATCATAAGTTTAAGTCACTAAAGGTATGTAAAGTGTAATTAATATAGCCGGAAGAACCGTGATGCCAAAACCACAAAGATTAAACAAAACAGTTTTTTACCCATCTTTCACCTTTGAGCTGAACGATTGTAGCACCAAAGTTGCCTCTGCTGCATTTCGATGGGGGCGAAATGCGAAAACACCCGTGGTACTTAGATTTAGTTGCACGTTAAGAACCCCAGGTGGTCGAAATTTCCGGAGTCCTCCACTACGGTGTGCCTCATATTCAGAAAGTGGTTTTGACACGTAAAACCCCATAATTTTTTTTTTAAAAAAGACGGTTGCCTCTAGTAATTTAGTAGAAATTATACTCTGCTTCACTGTAACTTGGCAAATTGCGAAGGCTGTGGGACCTCCACACTCTATGCTAAAGAGAGCCATATACTTCTGAACACAGTTTACAAAACATAGTTTGCATGTTTTTCGTTTTCTTTTTTTTTTCTGTTATTGCAGTTATTGTTCGAAAAAAATTCTTGTCCTCCTCACCGTGCATCAGCACGTTATGAATTATAAATTTGCTTAACACATTTTTTCTGGCATGTGGCATCGCCTGCTTAGTTTTTCAGTTTAATAATACGATGGTTTGGCTGACGGAAAAGGTGGAAGGGTCGCCAAATACACAGGCACAAGCAGTGCACACATTACATTGTTTGGACACGTGTTGCAAATGTCTGCTCCTGACAGCTCCCACTTTGGCCCGTTGCAGCGGTGGGCAGAGCGACACACTGGGAGAAGTCATGCCATTCCACCACAATACTGTTGGCCTACAGCGCCTCCAGCCTTCTGCATTTGCCAAGTAACGGTGGAACGGAGTATAGTTTCATGGCAACTCCACAATGTAACAGAAATGAGTAATATAAGAAAGGTGGCATATAGGTTGCTGACTCGGTTGATTATTGCGTGGAAGATTTCAGCACAAGTAGCTTTATTTAGAATGACAGGTGTGGCTGCAAAGTGTGAAAAGTAACGAGAATGCACTTGAGAGTGAGGTTTATACTTTCTAAAAGCTATACAGTAAAACCTCGTTAAACCATACCCGCTTAAACAGTAGTTTTGTTTAAAAAGTAGTAAAGTCAAATCCCTGACTCAGCGGCCATTGAACATGATGTGTTTTGTATCCACATAAACCGTACCGGCTTATTGCGTACGTATCGGTTAACACGCAGTCTTTCACTTTTCGTCGCACAAACACGGCAGTGCGTCGTCTCCATCAGGCAGGCCGGCAGAACAACAAGCCTCAAAGATTGGAACGGCCTCCAAGTGCCCTGCGTGTTTGTGCATGAAGCCACATCAACATCATTTCGGCGCCGTGCCAGAGAGCGTTGTGGCGTCGTGCAACCAAGGACTCATGTCATGCTGAAGCTCGAATAAAAAAGACGCCGGGTGCTCAGCATAGAAGAAAAATTAGAAATCGTTCATGCTATCGAATGTGACGCGAAGAAGTGTGAGCTGGCACGCGACAGGGATCTTGCGTTGACTACGGTGTGTGGCATTTGGAATGTGAAGAAGTTGCTCGGTGGCGCTGCTGCGACCGCGAAGAGATGTCGGCTACGAAATTCAACTTTTCGTCATCGTTGCCTCTGTTGCCGAAGTGTCAATTAGCGACAGTGATGAGGACGGCACGGAAAGTGACGGCACGGGCAATTCAGGCCCGACAGGGGTAGAAGCTGTGCGTTACGTCAGCCTCATGGATGCAATCGTCGCAATGAGAACAGTACCCCCTCAATGAAAAAGGTGCCCCATGACTTCTGCAGCGCTACCACGTGTGTGCATGGAGAATACGTAATGCCAATGAGGAATCTGCCATGCGAGTGTTTGCCGAGAAGAGGGGCTGGCTAAAAAGCTGGCTCGTAGCTTCAGTAAGTTTGAGGCTGCTGTCATCGCTGCTAGGCCACCACGGCATCAAACGAAAATAACACTTTTGTTACGCGAAATAAATACTGCATGTGTTTTTCCCCTTTCAGCGCACTCTCTCCGAGTTCCATTTCTGACAGGCAAGTTGCCGATCTCATGCTATTTCGGTTAAGCAGTACTACCGTTTAGTATGTACTTTTTCCGAGGTCTGGCCAACTACAGTTTAACGAGGTTTCACCGTAAATATTGCCTGTCTGTTAATTTTATGGGTAACCACTCCACATAGCGGGAAACTTGCATTTTGCCACACATATTGTGTAAACTCATAGTGGCACTAGCACAAGTTTTTTAGCAAATGCGTGTGCTTCGCGCACTGGCTGGCTTCAGTATTGCAATTACTATGTGCACCTAAGCCTATTAATATAACTTTTTTTCACAGATCCCGACATCTGCCGTCGTGAATGACATGTTGCTGAAAAAATTGTATCCTGATGTTCCACACATTGTGTTCAATAATTGAGTCTTCCAAAACAGCTGGTATAGAAACATCAAGACAGCAGGACACCATGCACAATGTTGGTACAGAGAATGGAAGCATCATTGTGCCTGGTCATTGATCTTTTGTGGGCACAGTTCTATTGTAACAAGTCTTTTTTTTTATTTATTTATTTATTTCAGAGCACACCACCTCAAAATCTTTGGGCATGTAAAGGTACCTTGAGCCACTCGTATTGGCACAATAATTTATATGCTGGTGGCTACAGAACATCCATTAGTGAATGTTTTCCCTAGGTATTGCAATGTTTTGCAGCAATTTAACATAGCAGCGAATTTGCTGCTGCATTCTCCCCACAATGTATACCCTTACCCAATGTGCCAGGTTTCATTTTGGTGCCTGCACCCTCGCTCTACTTGTGTTGGCTATTTGTTCCTGCAATTGGCATTGTGTAAAGTTTCCCTGCTTGTCGGAAATCCCTTCCGTCGCTAGGTTGTTCATTGCGGCACTGGCTGCTTCTATTGTGAGGCAGACGTACATGTGGTAATTGCACACAGCTACACTTACCCGCAGTGGTTGCTCAGTGGCTATGGTGTTAGGCTGCTGAGCACGAGGTCGCGGGATCGAATCCCGGCCACGGCGGCCGCATTTCGATGGGGGCGAAATGCGAAAACACCCGTGTACTTAGATTTAGGTGCACGTTAAAGAACCCCAGGCGGTCGAAATTTCCGGAGTCCTCCACTACGGCGTGCCTCATAATCAGGAAGTGGTTTTGGCACGTAAAACCCCGTAATTTAATTTTTTTTTAACCTTTTAAGTGTATCTGAAGAATGCTAGAAGAAATATGAACTCCTGGAGTGAAACATGTCAACAGGGAGGCACGGTGTTGCTCTACAACGGCCAGCACTGTTGTGATGAAGGAGCCTACACTCATTTATTTATTCATTGGCTACACTGGTGTCAATAAGCATGTGAAGGATTCAAGTGTTACTCAAATGCAGCTAACACCACTTCAACTTGTCAGTGATGTTGGTTCCAGCATTGGGGTGTTCTACTTTCTTTAAGAGGCTCTCTACAGGGGAACAACAATTTAGTATCAGGTATCATTAGAGCCATATGCTCTGTGCATTGTGCTTGTTTCAAAATGTTAAGACCTGATTACGGTGCTTGCATACCCAAGAAGTTTCATATATATCTTGAGTTCTAAGATAGTTGATAGATGTAAGGTATGACAACAACCCTCTTTGGCATGTTTGCCTTATCTTCTAGCCTACAGTTTTTCTTTGTGTATTTAACTACTTTTTTTAATAGATGAGCAATAACATGCTTTATATGTATATTACCACCCACGTGAGTCACATGGGCAGTAAAACATTGTCAGATGCGCACAATATAAAAACCAATGGCAAGAGTAGTACCATTCTTGAACATTGAATAACTGAAGCTGAGGATAGGGCTTTTTAATGCTCCTTTAAGAACATGGAAACTATGATGGCAACTTGCAACCTCATCCAGCCATGCTTAATTTGTAGATTCAACTGTTTCTTGGTAAAGCAAATTCACTGAATAAGCATAAGCTTCAATATGCCAATGGAAATAATTGCAAGCTTTCATAATACAATAAGTACCATATGTATAAGCCAGCCAATCATTGACTGTGTTAACAAGTAAGGAGTCTGGTATATCTCCCAAGTAAAAAGTTTGTTTGGTTGTATTCCCATCATTTTTCACAACAGGTTTTTAGTAAAATTTTAGAATCAAATACAAATGTTTGAAAGGTACAGACTTAAATATTTATGCCCAAACCGTTTTGTCTGTTTCCAAAATGTAGAAAAATATGGTAAAATGGTCAGAGTTTTATTCATATTCATTGCAATTCTCTTTGCAAGTGCATTCTATTGGGCTCCTTGCAAATGGTCAGGCATGGTAGGCCGCAATTTGTTTGAGTATAGAAAAAGACCATGACAACACATCAGGCTGGTTATACATGTTCAAAAGTGATCACACAAGTAAGAAATTAAACCAAAAACAGCAGTACCATCACGAACTCTCACAATAAGAATCTTAGTATGTGAAGCTATGTATAGTACTGTTCAATACCTGAGTGACTAATATAATGGGCTATACCAAAATAATACTTACGCTAGACAAGGTGAACAATCTGGAGACAGCCCAAAACAATGCATCCTTGATTAGAATACTGCAGCTAATGCAAAAAAAGAAAAATTAGTTGCTCTGCCTGCTTGCTTAGTAAGTGCGCCGTCTGAAGAGCAACTATGCTGCCTGTGGTAGATGATAGTTCTGCAACTGGAAAAAAAAAAATGCCACACAAAATCGCCAGCAGGTAGCCACCATATTCCCTCGTATCCCACGTAGGCAAGATCTAATAATCATAGTATAACATATTTCAGCCATAACTGAATATTCCAAGAAAATCGGATATTGTGTTGAGTGCTTTGATATGGGATTGTAAGGTGTGATTAAGGCACAAGATGATTAAACCTCAAATAATTGCATGCCTCTGTGCAGGCACAGGTCTTTTCTTGTGCAAAGGTTCAAATTGAAGAGGGTCTGGGAAGGCAAGTGCTAATCGTGTTGGCAAATTACAAACATTGCTGAGTAGTGCAGCTCTTCAACATTGTTTATTGCACTAGGTATCACCCTTTTCCTGGGGTGTAGCAAAGCAGAAAGCCAACTGCCCACTTATGTTTGGCTATTTGTAGCAATGCTTGCCAACTACTGAATAACTTAACATGGTGAAGCATGTCATTGTGTCTTGAAAAAAAAAATAATAATGTAACGGTAGGTAAAGGCATGCACCATGGCATGATACATTTTTGTCGAAAATGGAAACAAATGTGAAATTACTGTAAAGTGTTTGAAGAAGAATGATTCGTGCACATGAATGTGTGTGCAGACTTTTTTTTTTTTTTTTTTAATATGTCTTGTGCGAAGAGACATCCAAAGTTAGGTTGAATCTGTATACCATGCCTTACAGTGTGTGGTTGTGCGAGGCGGAGCTTTACATTTGTGCCAAAGGGCCCTGATGCCCCAGCGACCTGGTCACAACAATTGCTAGTGCATTCGTTGACCTCTTCTGTTGATTTTTATACGCTGTCTATCCTGCTGCTGGGATCCCAGATTACCAACCACTTCTGAAAGGACAATAGCATTGTCCTGTGACAAAATCTGGCAATGGTACAGTGCCATAACAGGTAGCACCTCGCTCGCTTGTGCACCAAACGTGGCGACAGCAGGGCAGGCTACATTGAAGTCGCCCAAGATCTTCCATGTCCTCAAGGCTCCAAGCAGGTTGGCTTCCAAAAAGCGTACCAGGGCACACCTCAAAAACGACACTCTGCTAAGAGGCCATAGCAGCGACTCGCGCCACGTGAAGCTGCCTACAAGGGGAGAAGCCAACCATTGCGGTTGGCAAGCCTTTTATGCAGAAGGCTGCCTGTAACGAGTAGGACCTAGGCTCCGAATGGGACTTGTTATCTTTAACAGAATAAGTTTTAGCAACCACACTTCCTTGCACGGGAAACGACAGGATTGCAGGTCAGCAGTTTAGTAGTTCAGCTGTCACTGCGGTATGAAAAAACTGATTACAAAGTGGCAAGGCCGATCCTAAGGTTGACATGGCGGCATATGTGATATACATACATGCCCTATGTGGAGAGCAGGAGCCTCCCATAGCACTATGGCTGGCTGCCACCCTATGCCCACATCAATGACTTCTGGGATGACAGTACTAGCTGTTTGTGTCTCCTGTCTTATCGTCTGTGTTATTTGCCATATTGAATGAAAAGCAGATAGCTCAGCTTCAAACACTCATGCGCTGCTAGTGCTGCTGACATTGAGACATGCTTACTCCCAAAACTTGTGTGCTCCAGGCCCTAAGTACTCATCGCGTGTCAATGCTACCTGGTCTGTCGGCTGCACACCATGTGCTGCAGACCCCCCACAGGTCTAAGCTGTGTGCCGTTGCATAACTGTGTCCTTTGAACGCCAATGTGGGGAAGTTGCAGCTTATTAGCATGAGCCAGTAGTCCCTAGCCATGGCTCTTGTATTCCGCATCCTCGTCTGTTCACTAATTCTGTTCTGTCGCGGCACTGGATTCTCACGCCAGTTGGAACCTCTCCCCACTTTATCACATAAAGGAAAAAAAAATCTTATGATTGCAGGAAAATTTTGCTGTAAGGGACCCATCCAACTTTCATGATGGGTATTTACCATGTAAATATGCAGCACTGCTTTCAGAAGCATTCCTGTAGGAAAAATCTATTTTTCTACGTAAACTTATCAACTAATGAAAGGCTAAAACGCACAAGCAAAAATGTCTTTAGAAAATTCAACGTCGCATATTACCTGCGCACTTGCAGGGCTTTTGAGACCAAGAAAACTTTCACAATACACCTGTGCTAGCAGAACAGAACAGTTGGAATTAATGGCAGAAGCGAACACATTTGGGCTCGCTGGTTTATGACTTGAGCGGAGACTGCGCAAAATAACAGGATGTGAGGAAGGGACAGACAACGGCGCCAACTAACAACCAAAGTGCCATTGTCTGTCCCTTTCTTACGCACTGTTATTTTGCACTGTGTCAGTTCAAATCACAGGATTAATTGTAAAGTCTATTCATTAGAAGTGATGTGGTTTTTGCTACTGTATGGAATCACGTGAAAATGGAAAATGTTTACTATGTGGATAGATCTTTATGCAAGTACGTTTGTAAAATTATTTTATAATGATTAAATTATCTATAATGTGGGTCCTATGGCCATCAAAACCTCTGCAGTGTGCTTCCATACGGTAATCGCATGGTCTCCATAATGTGTTATGGCAGGTGTTGTTACGTAGTAAGTAAAGCTGCTGCATGTGTTTAGCAAAACTGTGTGCATAGCAAATTAACTTCAAGGTTAAAAAATATTAACTTTTTATGAGTGTCGTTTTCACAACTCCTTCTTCATGGTCTGGAACCCCATGGAATTTTGTGTTGCTGTATACAAAGCAAATAAAGCATTAACGTGGTTTGGACTTTTATGTCATTGCATGAAGCATAAAAAAATGCCACCAATCAGAAAACATATTTAGAGAGCTGAAAGTACTGAGGCAACAGTGTAGGAAGGCCAGAGGACGCAAGAATGTAAAACTGATGCCAAAAGCGCTGAACTAACAACCAAGTTTTATTGTTGATGAATTGACGTGATAGGTACATAATATCATTGTGGCGAGCATGGAAAACAAAGCAGCAGCATGAATACAAAAAGTTTTATAGCCTTACAATATATCAATTTTATAACTGCATGGGAATTTAAGTTTTTTGCAAATGTACTGGTGGAGGGGTGCTGACACAAGTGTCCAGTAACCTCAAGATTTTTGCAGCTTCTAAAGTTTCAGGCATAATTTTATTCTGGCTTCCACTTGCAATCAGTCTTTTCAAACTCTCAGCCACAGTGACTGCAGTGGAAGACAATGCCCTGAAATAGCATGCTCTATACTGTATTTATATTAAAACAACTTCCTGAAGTGTAGAAAAAACTGGCAGCTGTAAAACTGAAGTTTCAGGAAAAGGAAAAAGAAAGTTATCCCGTACATGCATTGCCTCTCCCGTAATTTGAAGAAGGCTGGCAGAAGGGCTGGCATGGATGTCCTCTTTTCCGTAGCAGGTTAGCCCAAGGCTGCACCCAGCAACACTGCTGTGAAAATAGTTTATTCGATTCCACTGTCATGCAAAAAAAAAAAAAAAAAGTATGTACGACAAACGGGCTGTTGTCTCAAGCAAATCGGGGGAGATGAGAGCCGTTTCAGGGCATTTAGCCTTTCACTGCAGGGACTGTGGCTGTATCCCATATTTTTATAAGACAAGGATAGTGAGTAGAAGCTAGCAAAAAACTAGCTATGTGCAAAATTTTAGAAACCGAAAAAATCTTAAGGCTACAAGATTAAGGCGTCTGTGCCGCTTTTTTGCTTTTGTAAAACGCAGACGAAGCTGTTTTTGTACCGATTTTCATGTTTATTCTGCATACTGCTTCACACAATAAACTTGAATTTCTGTGCAGTTATAGAAATTGGCCGCATGCTGCAATAGACTATTACAATCGTAACATATAATTGTTTGTGATGCTGCTTTTTTTCCATGCTTACCACAAAGATGTTCTGTATTTACAGATTCTAATTCACCAGCAATAAAACTCAGTTCAGTGTTTGTGGCATCACTTTTACGTTCTTGTGTTCTTTTGTCTTTCCTATGCTGTTGCCTTAGTATGTCTAATAAACTAGCCCATCAACTCGTGAGCTGAAAGTTTTTTTTTTCCTTAAAACTCTGGCTTTCAAGTGCTTTTATTTCCTTTATAAGATATATCCAAATGAAGTAAGCTTGGAATGACAGTGTAAACCAAGTGCTGCAGAATGGGGTTGTGGACAGCAAACTATTCATCATATAAAAGTTAAGACTACTATTGAAAGAAGAGCTGACACAAAGCTTGTTTAAGTTAGTGAGGTAGTAGCACTAGTGGAGGTCACGCACAGCCTTGTTACCTGTAGATATTAGCACTCTTGTGTCGCAAGGAAGAAAACAATGCAACGTGCCTGTGAAGGGAAAAATGCTGAGAGGTGAGTACCAGAGAAAAGTATGACAGGCGTCTCAAGTAAGGCTTCTATACCCCTTGTGTCACAGCGGCCCATAATCTTTCTGGGGGATTTCCAAGAATGGGCACAGTGGCACATACCCAGTGGTCTAAAAGTGGGGCAGACCAAATACAAGAAAATCAAAGAAGCCATTAACTATTGTGCTATTCCATTAAGAGATGCGGCTGCTTTAGAGGTATGTACGAGCCAAGATTATGGCATAGCCTTTGTCGTGATGTATTGTGCGATTACACAGAAGGGCACTTGCTCAAACTACTTAGTCGGTCAGAATTTTGTGCTATATAGGTCGAAGTAATGGTGGCACATACCTAATTGACTAACAAACGGGTAGCCTACATATAAGCACATCAAACAAGCCATTTAATATTGTGCACAATTCCATTGAGAGGTATGTGTGCTTTAGAGATACGTATGAGCCAACACTATACATACATTTTATTTCATTATTTAAAGGTTGGATGACACAAAACGGGTGGACTCGCTACTTGTTGGTCAGCAACATTACTTGCAGAACATACACCAAAACATGGAGTGTTAGGCAAAGAAAGCTTTGCTCTAAAATTGAGAACTGCTCAGTGTTATAACAGCTCTTCTGTAATAATGAAGCAAACTTAAAACAGGGCCGTATTAAGCCTGTCGTCAATGAGACTTTGGCATTACAGAAACTTTTGCAAAGGTACATAAATAATAATCGTGTCCCCTTAAAACTATACATTAATGGCATCAACACCTTTCATTTTTAAATCTATACTGTACAGCTAATGTCTTTCCAGAACTTCGAAACATTGCACACCCGAAATTATTTTTTCGGGATAAGTTAAAACCGTGTGCTCTCTCCACGGAGGATAAATACGTACGACGGCACCATGGTCAAGCTTTTCGCGCTCGGCTATTTCCAATGGAAGTGTAAGGCACACGTTTGAAATGTCATGTGCGAGGCTGTCAACCTCACAGGCACAGTAGGCGATACCATAAACGTTTTCTAAGGTAAGTATCCTCGCCGTAACTGTTTCAGGAGCATCACGAGAAAATGTTTTTGGAAAGTTAGCATTTTCCTTGTAGAATTTCCAAAGCGTCAAGTCCGCGCTCTCCTTCTGCCTGGAGACCAAAAGACGTTCTTCAAATCCATTTTTCAAAGCGAACTGCCTCGGCGCAGGGCTTTCGATACTGCTGAACTGTGCATCACAAACATTGGAAGCAGACTGAACAGCGTTTTGTGAAATCGGCGATCCTGCGCACAACGGTTGTAGTCTTGTTGGTTCTGCGTCAACTGAGCTGTTTATTTCGTCTTCGGTTATTTCGTCGATGGCCATACGGGCTCGCGTAGCCCTATCCTGGTTATGACTGCTGCCTTCTACGGAATCGTCGCTGCTGCTTTCATCAATCACGCACTGGTTACCTTGAAAATTGCAGGTCTTTCGCCTTCTGCGTGCCGATCTGCCGTATATACTGCTGCCTTGCGTCCTATCGTTTACGAAACACAATCTCCAAGTATTAGTTTCGAGGCCAGTGTCCCATGAAGCGCTTGCTAAGGTATTCGGAATTAAGTGGCGCATGTCGCTCGGTAGCTTTTGTTGTGTCGCAGGGTCGCCAGTCGGTTCCGCTCTTGCTTCCGACAATCGTAACGCCGATACCGTACGGGTTTGCAAATCTCGCTTCCTCTCAACGAAGAAGTGCACATCAGCAGATGGAGACGCATGAACGACATCCGAATGCACATCTTCAGGTAAGCGCCGTGACGAGCTCGAATACTCGTCGAAATCGTAGATGTCATTGGCACTGTCGTCGTGATCCAACATACTCCAGCCCAGCAAGGCTTGCTCGCTGTCTTTTCCGTCTCGAAACATATTGAATATCGCGAGAAGATGACGGATAACTAGATGCATTTCAGTCTCTTATTTGCAACAGGTCACGTTTGGGCTCCGTTTCCACTCTGGGCACTCGCTATAGCAACATACAAGCAGAAGGTCGTGACTGGCCGCAAAGTACTTGCAACAGACGACACCATTGCGACACACAGAACACCTACAACTCTAGCAGACTCTAGTACATTCTAGCCAACATAGTGACACAACCTTGGCGCGCTAAAATAAGTTGAACGAGTCAACTCTACATTGTAGACAGTTTCGTAACTGGTTCAACGTTGTAACCTGCAACATAAATGGTTGCAACTTAAAAATAAAAAACCGCTTATAAGGTAAATGATCTGGAAACATGCGACCTATCCCCACAACGTCTTAATGCCTGAATAATAATAAACTATTTTGAAAGTATTCCGTCTCAGGATCAACTTGGGGCTCTATCAAAGCCAAGGTGGCGTTGGCTCTAGTCTGGATATTCCGCACGGAGGAAGGAAACTACAGTGTTCTAGACTTCTAGAACACTGTAAAGGAAACTAAGTAGAGGCCCTGACGTCACTCTTTGTGAAGCTAAAGTGAAGCCCGAAGTTGGCGTTGCTCATGGCGTTGCTCCGCCTACCGGGCCAGCTCTCCTCTCTTGTTTACATTTCTCGCGAAAACACACCGCGCTGCTCGGACCCGCGCGCTCCGCTGCAATACTACACGTTAGCATGATTCCGCGAAAAAGGGCAAAATTTCCCGCGGATATTCCTTCGTCCGTAGCCATTGCCGTGGCGCGGTACGTTGCGTACAGCGTTGCATGCGCGTTCATTTCACGAATTTTAGTTCCTCCTGTCCACAGCAACATCCGGGAGAGCACACTCTAAGAACAGTTCACACCCTTTGGCTTGCCCCTTCTGCCACACAAAAATAATCGTCATCTGCCTTGATGCGTTTCCTTTCTTTATCGCTGCGAGCCCAGAACTTTCCAGTAACGAATGGCACGCGCGTTATCAGCATAGAACAGTTTACACCCTTTGGAGTGCCCCTTCTGATAACGCGCGTGCCGTTCGTCACTGGAAAGTTCCGGGCTTGCAGCGATAAAGAAAGGAAACGCATCAAGGCAGATGACGATTATTCTTGTGTGGCAGAAGGGGCAAGCCAAAGGGTGTAAACTGTTCTTAGAGTGCACGGTCCAGATAATGCAGCGCAACAAAACACGAAGACCAACGCAAACCTGCCCGCACGGCGCCTTTACCACGGTACGAAACCTACGGAGCAACACGTGTGAGCGCACAGAACCAAAACAAAGCCGCCATTGTGGCCCGAAAGGCGTGGCCGCTACGGCAAAGAAACAAAAAATCAGCAAAAAAGAGAACGTACTACATCCCTTCCTCCACACTTTTCTCCTAGCGCGCGGAGGGGGTAGGGCCTCTCCTCAATTTCCATGACATTCCGCCATTTTCTTTGAAGCGTGATGCAGGCGCGACGCTTGGAGTTGATGGCTGTTTTGCTTTCGTAACGTGACGTAAACTTAACGTTTTGCCTATGAAACTGAAATGAAGGCACCGTACCTAACGTACTTGGTAAAGCAAAACAGTTTTCCTTTTCAGTAAAAAATAAAGCAGCTACACTCTTAAGTAAAATTACCCCCTTTTACCACACAACGATAATCGTCATCTGCAGTCTAAAAAATTAGTTTACACCCTTTGGGATGTATATCTGCCACACAACGATAATCGTCATCTGCCTTGCTTGTATTTCTTTTCTTGAAAACGCCGCGCCCACTACTTTCCTGTCGAGAATGCTGCGTCACACTGATAACGCGCGTGCCGTTCGTGACTGGGAAGTACGGGGCTCGCAGCGTTAAAGAAAGGAAACGCGGGCAGCACGGATGACGATTATCGTTGTGGGACAAGATACGCCTCAAAGGGTGTAATTTTTTCTACACTCTTAGAAAAATGTACACCCTTTGGGGTTTATCTTGTCCCACAACGATAATCGTCATCCGTCTTGCCCGCGTTTCCTTTCTCTAACGCGGCGAGCCCGGTACTTCCCAGTCACGAACGGCGCCGCGTTATCAGTGTGACGCAGCATTCTCGACAGGAAAGTAGCGAGCGCCGAGTTTTCAGGAAAGGAAACGCCAGCAAGGCAGATGACGATTATTGTTGTGGGACAAATTTACACCCCAAAGGGTGCAACAGTTTTAAGAGTGTTAGGCGAAGTTACACCCTTTGGGGTGTATCTCTGCCACACAACGATAAACGTCATCTGCCTTGCTTGCGTTTCCTTTCTTGAAAACGCCGCGCCCGCTACTTTCCTGTCCGGAATGCTGTCATATGCTGATAGCGCGCATTCCGTTCGTTACTGGGAAGTACCGGGCTCGCCGCGTTAAAGAAAGGAAATGCGGACAATAGAGGTGACGATTATTGTTGCGCGGCAAAAGGGTGTAATTTTGCTTAAGAGTGTATAGATAAGAAAAGTTTGCAGCCTTTGGAGTGTATCTGCCACACAACGATAATCGTAATTTGCCTTGATGCGTTTCCTTTCTTGAAAACGCCATGCCCGCTACTTTCCTGTCGGGAATACTATGTCATGCTGATAACGCGCATGCCGTTCGTTACTGGAAAGTACCGGGCTCGCAGCATTAAAGAAAGGAAACGCGTCAAGGCAGATGACGATTATCGTTGTGTGGCAGATACACACCCCAAAGGGTGCAAGTTTTTTAGAGGGTACACCCTTAAAACGGTTGCACCCTTTGGGGTGTATATTTGTCCCACAACGATAATCGTCATCTGCCTTGCTTGCGTTTCCTTTCCTGAAAACTCGGCGCTCGCCACTTGCCTGTCGAGAATGCTGCGTCACACTGATTACGCGCATGCCGTTCGTGACTGGGAAGTACCGGGTTCGCAGCGTTAGAGAAAGGAAACGCGGACAAGACAGATGATTATTGTTGTGTGGCAAATGGGTGTAAATTTGCTTAAGAGTACACTCGAAAAAAGTTTACACCTTTTGGTGTGTATACCTGCCACACAACGATAACCGTCATCTGCACTGCTTGCATTTCCTTTTTTGAAAACGCCGCGCCCGCTACTTTGCTGTCGGCAATGCTCTAAGAAAAGTTTACACCCTTCGGGGTGTATATTTGCCACACAACGATAATCGTAATCTGTCTTGCCCGCATTTCCTTTCTTTAAAACGCTGCGCTCGTTACTTTCCTGTCGAGAATGCTCTGTCATGCTGATAACGTGCATAGTTTGTTACTGGGAAGTACTGGGCTCGCAGCATTAAAGAAAGGAAATGCGGACAAGACCGATGACGTTTATCGTTGTGGCAAGATACGACCCAAAGGGTGTAATTTTGTTTTAGTGTGTACCACTCAAAGGGTGTCAACTTTTCTTAGTGTACCAGTGGTGAGGAGCGCACGTTCTGCACTCTTAAAACGGTTGCACCCTTTGAGGTGTATATTTGTCCCACAACAACACTCTTAGAAAAACTTACACCCTTTGGGGCGTATCTTGTCCCACAACAATAATCGTCATCTGTCTGGCCCGCGTTTCCTTTCTTTAACGCTGCGAGCCTCGTACTTCCCAGTCACGGACGGCATGCGCGTTATCAGTGTGACGCAGCTTCTCGACAGGAAAGTAGCGAGCGCCACGCTTTCAAGAAAGGAAACGCAAGCAAGGCAGATGACGATTATTGTTGTGGGACAAATATACACCCTAAAGGGTGTAACCGTTTTAAGAGTGAATAATCATTGCCTTGCTTGCGTTTCCTTTCTTGAAAACTCTGCGCTGGCTACTTTCCTGTCGAGAATGCTGCGTCACACTGATAACGCGCATGCGTTCGTGACTGGGAAATACGGGGCTCGCAGCGTTAAAGAAAGGAAACGCGGTCAAGACAGATGACGATTACCGTAGTGGAACCAAGATACACCTTAAAGGGTGTAAATTTGCCACACAACGATGATCGTCATCTGTTTTGCCCGCATTTCCTTTCTTGAAAACGCTGCGCTCGTCACTTTCCTGTCGAGAATGCTATGTCATGCTGATAACGCGCATGCCGTTCGTTACTGGAAAGTACCGGGCTCGCTGCGTTAAAGAACGGAAATGCGGACAAGACAGATAACGATTATTGTTGTGTGGCAAGATACGACTCAAAGGGTGTAAACTTTTAGAGTGTGTCTTGTCCACATTTCCTTTCTTCAACGCGGCGACCCCGGTACTTTACAGTAACGAACAGCATGCGCGTTATCAGCATGACATAGCATTCCCGACAGGAAAGTAGCGGGCACGGCGTTTTCAACACAGGAAACGCAAGCAAGGCAGATGACGATTGTCGTTGTGTGGCAGAGATACACCTCAAAGGGTGTATCTTTTTCGATCTGAAGTCGCGATCGTGTTCATGCATTCCGAAGCTAGAAACAGTGAGAGTTGAATGGCCATAGCGATTGTATGGCAGCAATGGTGGGAAGCGGACAAGTACCTGCGACCCCATCCATGGACAGAACTGGTAAAAAGTAATCCCTTCAAATGCGGTATTAAACTAAACTGCAAAATGCTACCTCTGCAAAATTTGAGTATGAGAAAGCTAATGGTTTAGCAGGAAGAGTTACATATACCTGACGCTATCAGTCATACTTAAGCCATCGATGACGGCAACGTCCATTTTTGTTTGCAGTTGTTCGAAACAGCTAAAAGTAAACCCCAGCTGTCTATATGTTGTGATGGTTATTTGCTTTAATGCTCTTACCCTTTTTAATCTCAGGGCAATTAAATGCAATGAAAGAGTCATTTCATTGTGACGGCCTCACTGAGCAGCCAGTTTGCCGCCAGCACAGAGGACAACTAGCACTTGTTGTAGTCGGTTCATAGTTCAAGAAAAGCACGACTTAAAACAGACACAAAAAGACGAGACATGTGATAGCAATTCTGAATTATAATCCACAGCTTAGGCATGATAGCACTGAAGTAATCTTACTACAGACTTGCTCACCTGCTCAACAATTTTGTGAAAAACTTCATATTGAATATTTTCACTAGTGTCACATTACTTTTACCTACAATGAAGCTGCTATTTGTTTATCGCAAGTCTTTGAACTACATACAGTGATCCCATCAATACACAATGATCGAAACTGAAGCAGGAACACAGAGACACAACTGCACTGTTTTCATGCCTGTTCAGGTCAGTTTCTGCACACTTTTGTTATGCCTTGAAGCGCAAGTGACATGCAGACCCTGCAGAATTTCAGACTTGATACAGCTGTTATCCCAATTTGGAATGTCGTGTGTATTGCGTATCAAAAGTGAGATAAAATCAAAACTGCAAGCATTCGCAATTGAGAGGAAATTTCTAAGTCATACATGTAATGAACATCACTGGATAATTGTGCTACAATGTTCCACAGCTACAACAGATGTGACTGAAATGTTTTTGATTCTGTGTTCCCCGCACTTTAGAGCCTGATGTACGTCATAACACGTTGACATTTATTACACAAAGTCAAGGTAGTGTTTTATTTTTGTTTGAACCACACATACTACTTATCTGTTGAAAAGTGTGACCCGTTCATTTCTGCTCTGAAAATGTAACTGATGCAGCATTGAGAGTGATACAGAGATAATTAAAGTGACACAGGCCATGTATAAAGTTTATTTACCATGTTCAAAAAGCGGTGCAGGGCCTTTTTAGATTCTGCAGTATAGCCAGTTGTGACAGCGGCAGGGTCATGCAAAAGGTGGGGCTGCCTGCACAATTTTGAAGCCATATTCTTGGTTTATCACTTTTAGGGATCTCACTTGTGGTGTGCATACATTGCAAGAGCCAGCAAACATGATGCCTTCCGCTCCAAAGTGTCATGCTCAGTGTTATACGGTATCACGCAAAAGTGAAAGTATCCCAGAAACTGGTTGAATGAGATTTTGGCCCCTACACTTACAGAGCAGTATAGGGTCTTCCATACTATCATGAAAGATCACTGCTGCTGAAACCACAATGAAAAATTGAGTCACTAAATCTAGAAAAATAACACATTACCTTATATGGAAGCATCCAAGGGAAGGAATAAAGTTCACTGCATTAAAGTTAGCTGAATCGAGGTTAGACAGAGAGAATTTGAATGGCATGTTGCATTAGTAGCTGTACAATTTATAAATAAATTAAATGTGTGAAGCATGAAACAGACACATGCTAGTAACATAGGTATGCTATATCATCGTTTCATGTTGCCTGTTTATGCAAGTGCACTGCACTGTTCAGATGATGATGTGTTATGGCATGAAATGGTAAACAAATTTAGTTGGCAGCATGTGCTTGTCCTGCCTAGGCGTCATGTTTCTTCATGCCACGAATTGGCTTACCAATGAATAAATCAAGGTGCATCACCTTCAATAGCTTCATCTGCTGTAGCAGGTACATGCAGGATAACAAAACGAGGTGAACTACTGACATGGCAGACCTGTTATACCTCATGTACAACACATAACTCTGCATTAAAAAAAAAAAAAAAAGACCGAAGGAACATTTATTAGATGGTTATGCTCACATTTTCTTTTTTTTTTTTCAGTCATCCAGTCAATGTAAATGTACACCAAAAACATACTTCTACTTTGAAGTTGTTGAGACGCTCTCCGATGCAGACGCTGCAGTACTTGGCCCTTCAAGAAAAAGACAAAATTATTTCATTTTTACTTTATACCGAAACATTTAATGTTGAAATAGAGATGTTGAACCATTTACTAGGTCACATTTGTGGGAAAAAATCTTCAGTGGGTTTAATAATAATAATCACTAAATTAAACACTTCGTACTGAACTGATCTAATCTTCAATGCAACAAGTAAAAGATCAAGTTACAACTTGTAAGTCAGCAATAAACAACGATGTCACAATTCCATAAACTGTACCTAATAATACATCTAAAGCGGACAAAATCAATGTATCATAAGTCTTCCTGAAATATACCACTAATTTGCAAGTAGGACTTTTGCAAAACCCTCGTAAGCATTATAACAATTTCACAAAAGTTGTAAATTAATATACCACATTGGTCCACTTTAGATGCTTGAATAGATGTAGCTTACAGAACTGTGATATCTGTTTTTGGTGCAGAGTTATGGACATGTAAACTTTGTGCTTCAATTTTTTAATGAGTTACCAGCTTTGGGCAATTTTTGTAAAAAATTCCAGGCCCCAAGTCAAAATTATGCTTCCTAGAGTCACTACAATATAACTCTCTGAAATACAACCAAGTTCATTCAGATCGGTCCAGCGTTTGTCTCACTAAAGAATTTCTGCATCTTACGTGTCCTTGAAGAGGGAAATCGGAGTTCATCCTGAGCTAAAGTTTCCTCTGAAGTCCCATTCAGGTGGAACATCGACTATCACTGGCATTCTGTCGAGATTACAGTAAGCACGGGGTGAGGTCCGCCAGAAGTAGCATTGAAAATTAGGTAGCAATGGAAGATGGGAGGCAAGCTTGCTGCTTCCAGACTTTGAGATGACTGTCACTTAGTGGCATAGTGGCATAAATGTGATCATTACCCCACCCCTTCATCCCAACACCTCCATGCAACTCCAACACCTTTGGTCTAAACAGCACGAATAATAATGAATTTCAGAGTTTCACACCCTAAAGTTGAAGATGTAATGGGGGGATGTGGAATAATTTTGTCACTTGCAGTTAACGTATGCCTGAATCTAAACTCACTGTCAATTTTGCATTTTACTTCCATCAGACTGTGGCCGCCAAGGCTGGGCACCAAACCTGTACTGGATGCTCAGTAGTAGAATGCCACATCCGCTGAGCCACTGTAGTGGTTTGTCTAAACAGTATGCAATAACAATTAAACGAAAGGCAAATCTGGTGATTTCTTGAGCTGAACGGATCCCAATGAAGTTCGTATGTATGTTCTGCTGGGCACTTTGGCCATGTCCATCAAGCAGCACGACTGTGTCCGTCTCCCTTTCTTGTCTCATTAGTATGTGAGGTTTCAGCTCTACATGACCATGTACAGGGCGGTTCACTCTTAGAGGAAACATCTGAGCACCTAGCCGCATACAGCAGAGCGCCTGATGTGGCCACTGGGAGAACTGCTTGCGTAGGCACGTTAAGAGCTAAAGATAGAGGCGCCCGTGACATGTCATCTGCTACTCTGCCGGCCTGTGCAAAGCCTCACTTTGTGCGGGGGCGCAGTGAATTTGCTTGAATCACAGTGCACTGTGAACGAATTCCAATCTTTCATATTGCCATATGTGAAGTGCTGGGTGTTTTTAAGACAAACTGCTTAAAAGGGTAACAAACTGCTCGGTGAACAGTTGCTTTTTTTTTACATGCGACAGCATTCATGACGCACTTCTTGGCATTTTTTGTAACGCTTAACAGTCAGAGGAGCTGACAGATATAATACAGCATGACCCTTTCGGTTAATGTGTTGTGTCACTCCTTTTGCTTTATGTTTGGTCTATGTCTTCACTGGCTTAGTATGTTCTACCCCTCAGTCAATCTGTTCATTGTGCAATAGCAAACAGTAAATGTGCATTATTACACTGGTATAGATTACAATCTGTTACTGTTGTACACCTGTGTAGAACAAGTGTACTTAAAGGGACACTAAAGGCAAATATTAAGTCAAGATAAAGTGATAGATTAATGCTTGAGAATGTCTAAAGCGTGAATACCCTATTGCCACGAACAGAGCTTTAGTAATCGAGAAATTGAAGTAAATGCAGAACACGATTTGAGACTCCCCTGGGACATTCAAGTCCGATGATGTAAGCACTCCTCAATGTAAGTCTGTCAATATTACTACACCACTTGTAATAAAAAGATCCTTAAAAATTAAATTAAATTAAATTCTGTGGTTTTACATGCCAAAACTCCGATATGGTTACGAGACACATCTTAGTGGGGGACTCCGGGTTAATTTTTACCCCCTGGGATTCCTTAACGTGCACCAAATGCATGGTACACGGGTGTTTTTGCATTTCACCCCCATCCAAAGGGGGCCGCGGCGGCCAGGATTTGATCCAGCAACCTCAAGCTTTGCAGCCACCAGGTCACCACAGCTGGTTAAAAAGATCCTTGCGTCACATTATAAGATAGAAAAAAATGCTACTTGTCTAGTTCTATTTAATATTTAGAAAAAAAAACTCATTCATGATCGAAAGGTTTCGTTTTCGCTCAGCTCCGTGCCGCCCACGCTTTTGCGTTTCAATAGTTTTGGTATCGTGTAGTGCCGTGCTTGTTTTGCTGGCTTGCAAAGGTAATACAAACTGCAAGTAGCCGAGAATGCCATGTTAATATGATGTCATGGGATGCCCGAACAGTCCATGCTACTTGATTAAGAGCAGCTGCAGTGGCGGCTCCAATGCCCTGTCTTGGCTCGACTTCTCTATAGCCGTGCGTTTGCGTATTGTGAAAAAAAAAAATGTAGCGCTGTCTGTCGGGTACCATTTTACTCACCGACGGCAGTGAAGGGCAGTGTTGGCTTATACACTGTCACAACTCCCTGCCCAGGGGCGGCCGATTTGAATTGTGCTAAAGGTATGCGGACCCTTCAGGCGTGATTTTCTCCTAAACTAAGTCTTTCCTTAGCATGAAACAGGCACTGCGAGGTTTCTGGAATGGTATTTTCGCAGTCCACGTTGACTTAGTATTTGCCTTAGTGTCTTTAATTTTGACCTGTTACCAGCTGCCGGTGCAGCATTGGCTGGACTGCCAATTTGATGATGGGGCAGCTGACGACATGACAAGCGAACACTTGTGGCAAGCGTGTGAAAAGAACAGGTTAAGCATTATCATGGTTGTACTTTTATACTTTCCGCCATTTTCCACAATCCCCAGAAAATGATGCTACACGCCAGAAGCACTGCAAATGCTGGTTCATAGGAATGCAAAGTCCCCTTCCTCATGTCTGACCAACGAAGTTGTGTTTAGCAGCAAAACAACCTAATGTGTGGACACGGATGCTCGCTTCTCAGGGACAATCATTTTAGACAGGAGCAGCAGCACCACTTCGAGACATGTGCTGGAAACCGGTTTCATCAAAAAGAATGGAGAATGAAACCACCTACTGCATTGCCCACCTTAGGATATGAATTCTTGTGCACCTACATTTGCTGTGCATGTGTCATGTGATATTATTGCAAACTTTTTTTTTTCTGCATGCATGGCAAGATGTATACCATATATGTGCATACCCTTCCTGTTAATGAGCAGTTCAAAGTAGCACTTGTGTTCACCCGCTTTCCTGTGTGCGCATCTTTTTTTAGTGCCAAGTCCCCTCAACAGTCATGGTCACAAAATCTTGTAAGAGTAACTTGTTTAGTTCATGCAACTAGACCCGCAAAATTTTAAAATTAAATGCTGCTAATCTTTTTGAAACAAAGAACTTGCGAGATGCATTAAAAAACAAACAAGAAAACAATACAATACAAGAGCGTGACATGGTTGTGGGTATGCAATCCATTTTGGATCAAACCACTGACAGAGGAACATTCTCCAGTACCTCAAGCTGCATAGACAAATGCAAAATACATACTAAAAACAGAGTGTACAGATGCACATTCCAGCAAAGTTTATAAAAGCATGCACAGCGCCTCACCAACAGTAGCCTTCTTCAATGCTCCATACTTCTCTCTCAACTGAACAATGTCGTCCACAAATGTGGCCACATCTTCTTCAGATTCAGCAACGCTGTTGAGCACTTCCTGTACAAGGGCAACATCCTTAAGATTAAAACTGCGACTTTTAACTTCAAGAGAACTTCAGTTTGGCCTAGTTGGTGTTTACTGCATATTATACTGACAGCTAATAAAGACGAAGACAGGGGAAGACAACATAAAATGACGACACAAGTGGCAACTTTCAACTGATTTATTCATGGCAACATGTGGCAATATATAGACAAATATAACATGCACAGAACGCAGCAACAAGACCACTCATCAGCCTTAACACTTAACCACTTAACAAAAAAATCTAACTCCGATTGAAACAGCCTAATGGAAGTATCACTAACACAGTCTTGGCCTTTCTTATATGATATGCCTCCAACAGCTCGCATGCAGACTGGTGCTGGCTTCTCCCCAGAATCTTTATCTCCTCGAAACGTGGTTTACAGGGGCAGGCATTGCAGTGCGCAGAGAAGTGCACCAGTTCGTCTTTAGTTAACTTTTGTTCATGTTCCCTGGCTCTATCATTCCCTGGCCCGTCCGCCCTATGCAAGACTTGCCACACATCAGGGGGATTTCATACACAACTCCTACATAGCATTTGGCATACGGCTTGGCATGGCCTTGCCTTCTTTTAGGATCACCGGAGGTGCGAGGGCAAAGTTGCGCGAGCTTAAAAGGGGCTGAAAAGACAAGGGGAATCCGAACCTGCCTGCCACCTTTCTTAGGTTGTGAGTGACCTTGTGAACATAGGGTACCACTTCAGGTCTTACGGCAATAGTAGTCGTCCTCACCCTTACTTTGCTCCTTGATCCTTTTACCTTCTGGAGGAAGGTTTCCCCCACTGGCATTACCATCGAGTCAGGGAACCCTGCAGTCTTAAGCTGGGAAGTCTGATTGTAAAATGCAAGCTGCATCCTGTGCACACACAACTTCCGCGGAGCCAATTCTAAACAGAGTGTCGCTACTCCTCGTTTTACAATCTTTGACTGGGAGGAGTCATATGGCACAAAACCCTTCTGTGCCCGAGGGAAATACTGCCAGCACGCATGGCCTTTAGCAAAGGAAACGCTTAGGTCTAAAAAAATGCAGGAAATTTTGAAGTGGAAGTTCGTGAGTAAAAGAAAGGCCGTTACCAAGTTGTCCAAAAATGGATAAAATGCCGTCACAAGTAGTTAAACTGCCTTGCCCATTAAAGGGCACTTCACCAAGTCTGGCCATTTTGAGCTGACAAGTGCAGAGCATACAATGTGCGCTAACGATCGTGTTTGCAAATAATTATGTCGCTACGCACTGCGGAAAGTTCTGAAATTTCAATATGAGCGCCGTTTTCCCTTTCCCTCGTAGCGACCGTGCTCCAAGCTATACGGTGACGTACTCGTGTCCCTGCACCTACATACTCGTGTCCGCAGTGTGACATCGCTCGTGGTGACATGCGACTTCGAGAATTATTCAAGGAAACATCTGTTATTTGTGTGATCTGTTGCTTGAATCGACGAATTGAAGTTTACAGAAATAATAAAACACACAAACGGAATGTCTGCGTGTTTTCTGTTTTACTTCGCACCGAAGCAAGAGAGATATACTTCCGCTTCGTCTGCTTGTTCCCACGGTCGTGCAGTCACGTGTGCAGGTACCGAAACTATGCCATTTTCTACCTTGTTCCAGTATGTGATCATGCTCTGCGATCCACTTGTTGTGCCTCAGTATTCGTGTAGCACTAAATTTTATCGCTAGTCATGTGCCCTTGTGTGCTGCACAAAACCAGACAATAAGAAGAGCTCGCATGCGACACCGTCAGCGGAAATGTGCAGAGTCGGGGGGGGGGGGGGGGAAAGTAATGACAGGGCTCGTGGTCATGCGATCCTTGAGGTCCGGTATGGAAGAATGGAGGGAAGTAACTTCGCTTGCGGAAGCTAGACGACGGGGCGAGTGGAGAGTGTGTCTTGCTTGGCAGTGGAGCTCGCCTCCTGAAATCATGGGCTCGCGGCACTGAAATATTTCTATCTCAGCTATTAATGAGCCTATTTGAAAAATTTTTGTGGCAGAGTGCTGCCTAGAGGTCATGTAACAACTTCCAGCGTATAATTAAAATTTGCTGTGGGGCCCGGTGAGGGACCCTTCAAGAACAATTAAAAAGTCATTCATATATCTAAAAACTTTTAAAATGTTTAAGAACGTGCCTCCAAATGCCTCATCAAGCGTCCTGTGTATGGTAGTAGCTATAAAAATGTTGCACAAAAGCGGCGCAACGCACGAGCCGATGCAGATTCCACGTTTCTGCAGAAATAACTGTTTGTCAAAATTGATAAAAGCACTATTAAGATAAGTTTCTAAAAGTCTTAAAAAATCTTCCACCGAGCTACCAGCTGCATTCTGGTAGAGAATAATAACCCCATTTGCTTCAATATCTTTTCTAAAACAATGAAATATCATTGTTTTCTGTTAATCAACATTATGAACTTATTCTAATCACCATCAGAGGACCTGGTGACAGATGTGTGCTTTAATTTGACAACAATTTCATACAACTCTCTTTTCCATCACCTTCATATTTCTCGTGGAGAGAGAAAAGTTCCTTTGATTGATGACTGATACTCAGTTTCATTGCAGGAGTCTAGTTTTTCCACTGCTACATAATTTTAGAATGAAAGTGATGGTAGAAAGCAAGTCTAAAGCAACCCAATAACAAACAATGCACTGTGGTGGCATGTCACCTGGAAGGAACCACTGCCCTAACAGCAGAGAACTGTAGCTTAAAGGGGCCCTGCATTGTGCTCTAGAAGGCTTGTTAAATGGCACCGATGGCATCGCTTTGATGCGGCGATTTTGCATGCTTCGTAGACCAGACATGACGAATGAGAATGCCGCTACAATGATTGATTAAAAATGTAATGTGCAATTTAACATTTGATCCATATTCTGAGTACTGCAAAGAAAGCTATGGCATTATGTTTTACAAACATGTTAAGTATCACAGAGCCACAGGTGTGGTGTTGCAACCACAAGAACGATGCATCACATGCCAAGCACTTTGGCGCACCAATAGCTGCCTTACAGAAGCTGTTGTAACCATAAAAGTGGCTCCAGGGCCTTCGAGATTAGAATGCCCAATTGCGGAGGCCATGTGAACACCATGGAATGCCACTGACAGGCTGAGCAGAATTAGAAACCGTGGCATCCGACTTCTGCTAAGACCCTGCTGTTATTGGGTGACATCATACAAAGTCACGGGAAAGTGGAATGTGCACCTTAAAACCACGAAAATTCGAGTGGAGGTTAACTCTCACTTTGCTTGTATATTGAAATTTCTCTGATTGATAACTTGGCTTTATGTGAGTCAATTTTAATAATTCTTTTGTTCTGTGTTCTATGACATGCTGAAAATAGGTACAGAGAAAGTATAGTGGCCCGAAAATGGCATTGCAGTGCCCCTGAGTACTGACACAAAATTTTGAAGTGGAGATAACGTGCGAGATCGATTTATGTGGGCACACACACATTGTCTGCAAATATCAGCAGCAAATATAGCTTAGAAAATATTTAAAATCAATCGTAAGATATGTGTACACATGCAACCAGAAAACGCAGCACCTTGCGACATCGACATCAAGGAATGATTGTAAACAACCGAGAAAATGCTACGTAACGAATTTCCATTGGCTGCCATGCTGCTTACAAGTGCTCTTCTTCTCAGTTGTTGCTTGTAGTGGGATGCTCTCCATGTTGATGCAACTGCAGAATTAAGCGGCAGTTTTTGTTGTGTCCACATATTTTGCACACTATCAGCTTGACTGCGCTACCCTGACCACGCACGAATTGCGAGTTCAGCATAATGCCGCGTATTACTGCGTTGTTGACTTCTGCTGAACGCAGGGTTGGGAATAGCGATGCATTGTTTTCCCCATGACAGCCTTAACTGGCAAAAGTGGATCGAGTTCGTGCATGCCACCGGACGCTTAGAGTGGACCCCGCTGAAGAACAGCTGAAAAATGGCCACAATATCCGAGTCGCTGCTTTCTAGTGGGTTGAATCGAAAGTGACTGGCCACGTCTTATACGGCGGCGACTACCGCCTGCAGGAAATTGTCGCCACTGGATGATGAAAACGAGGACGACAACGAAAACAACAACGACGACGGTGCCGAGGACATCGCAAAGCATGTGCAGGCGTAGCAGACAAACTAGCAGCATGAAGCTTGCACGCTGGCGTGCATGTCAGAGCAGACGTCAAAAGTTTTTGGAATCACGTGCCCAGCTGTGTTTACATTCCTTCTCTGGCCCATGTCGTTGCTCTCTGAAACCAAAACTTGGACTGGTCGCTGCAAACAAGACTCCAAATAATTATCTGTCATGCTCTGAAGTAAATGAGGTTTCGTGCCATGATTACTGGGTCATTAGCTACTTATTAAAGCAGAAAAAAAAAACAGATAGAAATTTTTGGTGTCAGTACTCCTTTAAAGGATGCTAGGGAAATGAAGAGGCAAGGAAATCTTTAAGAGTGTTCTTTTGCTCTTCATAAATCTGTGGATACAAAACACTGCTGGAAAATATGAACAGCAGGAAATTTTTACGTCCCTTTCTGTTCAGGAAATTCCCTTTCAAAGTTTAACACAGTGCAAACAAACAGGGACAAAAGGCATGAAAAATAAGACATGGTGCTGTGTCACCATTCTTTCTGCCTTCTGTGTCTGTTTGCACTGTCTTACACATTCAAGATGAATCCTAACCAACTCTCCTACCTCGCCAATGTGCTTCAGTACATTCAGGCAATATTGCAACTTCAGTTAATAAGTGTTGTAGGGTCCCTATAATGCTTAAGTATACCTCCCTTTAATCAATCCGTACCTCTAATACAAATGAGAAAAGTAATGTCATCATCATCAGCCTATTTATGTCCATTGCAGTACAAAGGCCTCTCCCTACGATCTCCAATTACCCCTGTCCTGCGCCAACCGATTCCAACTAGCACCCGTAAATTTCTTAATTTCGTCGCACCACCTAGTCCTCTGTCGTCCTCTACTGCATTTCGCTTCTCTTGGTACCCAATCTGCCACCCTAATTACATGACCTGCCCAGCGCCATTTTTTTCTCTTGATGTCTATTAGAATATCGTCTATACCCGTTTGCTCTCTGATCTAAACCGCTCTCTTTTTGTCTCTTAAAGTTATGCCTAGCATTCTTCGTTCCATCGCACTTTGCACGGTCCTTAGCTTGTTCTTGGGTTTCTTTGTCAACCTCCCAGTTTCTGCCCCATATGTTAGCAGCAGTAGAATGCACTGATTGTATACCTTCCTTTTCAATGATAGTGGTATGCTTCCAGTCAGGATCTGGCAATGTCTGCCGTATGCACTCCAACCCATTTTTACTCTTCTGTAAATTTCCTTCTCATGATCAGGGTCCCCCGTGAGCTATTGACCTAGGCAAACGTACTCCTCCACAGACTCTAGAGGCTGACTTGCGATCTTGAACTCTTGTTCCCTTGCCCGGTTATTTATCACTGTCTTTGTCTTCTGCACATTAATCTTCAGCCCCACTCTTACACTCTCCTTGTTAAGGTCCTCAATCATTAGTTGTAACTCATCCACAGTGTTGCTGAATAGAACAATGTCATCGGCAAACCGAAGGTTGCTGATTTATTCACCATCGATCCTTACTCCTAAACCTTCCTAGTTTAACAGCTTGAATACTTCTTCCAAGCATGCAGTGCACAGCAGTGGAGAGACCGCATCTCCTTGTCTGACCGCTTTCTTTATAGATATCTTCCTGTGTAGAATTAAGGTAGCTGTGGAATCTCTGTAGATATTTTCCAATATATTTACGTAAGCGGTCTGTACTCCTTGATTACGTAATGCCTCTATGACTGCTGGTATCTCTACTGAATCAAATGCTTTTTCGTAATCTATGAAAGCAATATAGAGAGGCTGATCGTACTCTACGGATTTCTCAATTACCTGATTGATGACATGGATATGATCCATTGTAGGGTATCCCTTCCTGAAACCTGCCTGTTCCCTTGGTTGACTAAAGACCAGTGTTGCCCTTATTCTATTGGAGATTATTTTAGTCAATATTTCATATAATACTGGGAGTAAGCTAATGGGCCTATAATTTTTCAATTCTTTAACGTCTCCCTTTTTGTGGATTAGTATAATATTGGCATTCTTCCAGTTTTCTTGGACCCTGGGAGTCAATGGCTGCCATTTTTCCAAGCATTATATCTCCTCCATCTTCGATTAAATCGACTGTTATTCCATCTTCTCCTGCCGCTCTTCCCCATTTCATGTCTTGCAAGGCCCTTCTGGCCTCATCGCTAGTTATAGGAGGAGTTTCTGTATCCTGTTCATTACTGTTTCTAATCGAGGTATCCTGACTCTCTGAATACTGTACAGGTCAGTACAGAATTCTTCCGTTGCTCTTACTATATCTTCGAGATTGCTGATGATATTACCCTGCTTATCTTTCAGTGCATACATGTTGGTTTGTCCTATGCCAAGAGCAACAGTCAAAGCAGTTGTTCTTTACAATAATTAGCTGCAGAATGCTTACTATTCCGGAAAAAAAAAAGTTGGTGAACCAAGAATGACCCAGGGTATCTCCTGGCAAGAGTGCCCACGTGTATTGTACATAGACACCACCATTAAAACAAGGAGCTTTACACTTATTCAACATAGTCAACACTTAGTCAACACAGGTCTGCATCTGCATGCATGCTGAATCTTACCCTCAGTTTGGTGTGGAGCAGATTGTGCAGTCTATGCATGTGGTTCACCATTTCAATTGATCCGCTAAGCAAGCAAGGAGAGAGAGAAAGAAAAGAGAGAGCGAATGTAGTTTTGCTGAAACATTTTTGCAAAACAAGCAAGCACTGCAACCTGCGGTATAGCCAATTTTGAAATCTCAGAATGCCGTACAACATGCTTTTATAAATATTCTTAAGGTTGACTATGTTGTAATGATGAAGATGAGGACAAATCTTGCACTGCTACTGCTGCCATGAGGCTACAGCAAGCACTCAGTGTGTTTGCTGTCAACCGACATTCGATTATTTATGCTCCCAATAATTTTCATCATGTTGTTGATGACTACCATGTCCTGCAGTCTTACATTCAGCGAAGAATAGAAGACCAATTCTGAGATTTTCAAAATTTGGAAGTATTTTTCTTATAAACAACACAGGACCAATAAGATGCACTTTGTTAAAGAGACGAACAACAAATTTTATTATAGCAAATCTTTCCAGTGCTATGAAAAGCATACCATCCAGGATGTGCAATCCTTAAAAAAAAAAATTCTGTGATCTTACTTGCCATAACCACAATCTGATTATGAGGCACATCACAGTGGGGACTCCAAATTAATTTTGACAATCTGGGATTTTTTAACATGCACCCAAATCTAAGTAAACAGGCATCTTTGCATTTTGCCCCCATCACAATGCAGGCACCGTGGTGGGGATCTAACTCGCAACCTTGAGCTTAGCAGCGCTACGCCATAACTACTGAGCTACCGAGGCAGGTGATGCCGAATGCTGCAGCAGTTACGTGGTTTTTGCATGGAACATTTCTGATTAGACTTTTCGTCTGCAGTTATGAACATGTTCAATTAGCCTTATGCTGGAAAATGATAAGTGCATGTGATAGCAATTGTACGATGGTATGAGGGGAGCCAAGATGTGTGGCTCTAGACACAAGAAATTGATATTTAACCTATCAAGACGAATGTCATGAGGTGCATGATTCTAGGACTGTTGAATTCTTTCACATAATACACACACAATCAAAAAATTTCCTGTTGAACTGTCCTTTACAACTGCCCTAGTGGTCTTCTATAAAGCGAAGTTCCCTTTGTCTTTGCAGTCGCATGGGTGAGGCTAAGCACATAAAACCCCACATTGTGGGATTATATGGCATTTGAATCTTTGTCCTGGGACCAAAGCACATTCTCAAATCCAGGAAAATGTATTTTGTCAGGCAGGCACATATTCACTATGCTGCAAAACACAGTGCAGAACCCGAACAGTTACATACTTGTTACCATGAAGCCAAACAGCACAAAACCTGCGTGATGGGAGAAGAATGTGAACGGTTCCTTGCACATGTTAGAAATAAACTTGCATGCATCATGCATCTCTTTGCATAGTATTTAATTGAAATGCTTCAAGAAAGCTTTGTTTAATGTTGATTGCATTAGTGCATTGTATCTGCTATAATTTTACACTTCAATCATTTCGAAGCCAAGATCGTGGAGTAGGCCTCATTTGATAACAGTCTGGTACAGTCAACACCACTTTATGCACATAGCCTTTACTACGCAAGCGTAAGAAGTTTTGTATCTTACAAGGAAACCACAAACTGCAATTGAGGACACTGGAAAATTCACAAACTTCGGAGCGTACTAAGCACTTACGCATGCCATCATAAAATAAATTAAGCTTTCAAATGCTCATTCTGTCAATCTACTGATTACCGTGATGACAGCATTGCTTGTAAATGTTAACTTACTTTACGTTGTAATATACCATGAAAAGTGCAGAAACACATAAGATGAAACACCACCAACAACAAAAAAGCACAGTCCACTTGATGAGAGCTATCTTATGTATGCCAGTTTGGGATTATATGGAGAAGCTACAATGTTTCACAGCAAGTTTCACAGCATAATGTAGTGGCATACAGTTTTTACATGACTCTGTGTCAATTTAAAATTGTCTTTTTTCACTTCTACCACCTTTTTCAATTATTATCTATATAAAGTACATTCCTTTCATTTTCATCATAATCTTGTGGCACATTTCGGTTGGCTTTCGGTCTTTTTAAGTTTGATTCTATTCTGTTTATATTATGCATTCTGTTGGCAAGTCAATCCTGGCGGTAGCATTTGTGGAATGCCAATCAAAAGAACAAAGAACAATGGCCTGAAACACAGGCACTGTACTTTTTTTCATGTGGATTTCTTTTATTTGGGCCGTTGTGGCACAGTAAAGGTTCTCAAACTTGGTAAATTCAATCGTTGGCTCCTTTAGAACACACTGTACTAGTCTATTTTACAGACGAAAAATTAACTAGGCCAGAGCAGATGCTGTTCAAATCCATGACGGCACTACTGGCTGGTGCGGGAACATTAAGGTGGTGTTCTGCCACCCGTATAATCCACACCCCCCCCCCCGTCTTTTCTTGCTTAACAAGCCTCTTCTTATGGCACGAGTAACTGGGATTTTATTGGTATTCTTGAAAGGTAATTTACTAATACAGCTAAACTTATTTTTACCTTTATTGTCAATTTAAGAGAGCCGAGTCCTGTAGCTCTCTACAGTAATCTATACCCCAATAGTAAAAAGCACCATGCGATGAAATTTTAAGCTATTAAATTGTCAGACAACATCTAGATGAAATGGTGCAATGGGTATTAAACTAACTAACAAAGTCTGGAAGCTGCACTTTGTTAAGTGATGAGTTGTGTTGAATGGCCACTCATTGTATTGGATACAGTTGCTGCTGCATGTACACAGGCAGCCCCCCCCCCCCTTTCTGAAATGCATTCACCTCTATTATGGAGTGTTTAGGTTTCATCTGATATTAGCATTGCACAGTATAATTTCACAAGTTTGCTTAATATTATGTCCAGTGTCTTTCTCAATAAAAGCCTTCTCTGATGCCATAATTTTTTTGTTGCATCTGATATACAATGATAATACTAGTAGCCCCACATATGCATTTTAATTTTGTGCACAGTCAACGAAACAGCTGATAATACTGAAGTAGCTATCAATACAAGAAACTCACCATTATGTACGGTATCATTGCATATTAACTCTTTAATGATGAGTGTTGGCTACAGGTAACATACCAGAAAAAAAAATGCTTTCGTGCTGAGTTTCGGCATTAAGTATGAAGTTTTTGGCTAAACGTCTTTGGCCAACATTGAATGACAGGCAGCAAGTGTAATTTGGTGGTTTTGAGCAGGAACACAGGATGAGAAAGAAGAAGTTTGGCATGCGACTGACTTTCTTTTCAAAGAATGCTCACAGGAGCCAGACTGATGCAAGATCTCCAGCTGCCGTGTTGTCACACACATGATGTAAAGGAAGTGAAATGTACACCTATGGTTCATATATGAAGAGGGCTGTCCGCAAAAATCCCAAACAAAGCCATAGGTGGCTTGGGGTGAAAACCACTTCCAGTTTCTGCCTGGTGTTTATCATCTGTTCCTGAAAAACTTTCAGAAAATATTTTCTTTTCATTGATTATGCTTATTCTTGATGTGTTTTGCATATTTATGAAAACAACAATTTTTGGGGGTATATATATGTGTCGTCATTAAAGAGTTAATTGCACTGTAGTCTTTCAGCCTTGAACTCTACTCACTCTTATTTGCTGAGGCCACTTCAGACAAACCATTCTCAAAACTTGCCCGACAATGATGATATACAGTTGAACCTTATTCAAATGAAGTTGCATGTGACATAAAAATACCTTTGTTATACCTGATATTCAATATACTACATACTGATATCAACAAGAAACATCTTAGATTTACTTCCAATAAATCTGTGTTTGTTTTATCAAGGTTCTGTTATACTGAGGTTTGACAGTACACCTGAAGTCACTTCAATACGTAAGCTACACTGAATAAAATCAAGCACGATATTTCCTACAAATGAATACACTCAAAGTTTCAAGAGTGAGTATCTTGGGCCATACACAGCAGCGTGAGCATGAACTCAAAGCCAATATTATGGAATTCTCTTTAACTGGCATGTCTTTTGCGAAAATTAAAAATAGCACCAATGATAAGGTGACACAGTTTTTAGATGGCATAAATGCAAACAAGGGTGCAGGGTGGGCATCTGCTTCTTTATGAATAAGTAGTGCTGTGTGAACCTTACTCAGCAGGCAGAGAGTTCAGGACTTCACAGAAAGCCCCCTGGTGGATGCTGGCAGCAGAACCAGGGTACATGCGGTAGTCTGAATGACCAGGCTCTCCAAGGTTCACTATATGTAGGGGAACTGCAGAATAATGCTTGAAAGCACTGCAACAAAATGGAGCACAAGCGTCAGCTTCAGAATCGCGATCAACACCTGGCCTGGTGCACCAGACGGAACACCAAAGTTAAGCTTTCAAGCGTAAGTAAACGGCTTGCAGAAGAAGTTGAGAAACAAGTATATTATATGTAACCCTGCCAGACTACAGAGTCATGAAAACAATTGGCGTCTTTTTCAGTTTCTTCCACACAATGCTACTTGATACAGTTCAGGTCAAATAAATGCCAATGAAGAAATATGAGCAAAAGACGGCCCACACAGGTTAAAAACAGGATTCAGAGCCTCAAGTTTTGATTTGGATTTTATCAGAAGTTTCAATTCAGTGACTTTTATTGGAAGACAATTTTCAGTTTTTTGTTAATAACTTTATTTGCATCAAAAAACTTGCTAGCATTTTAAAGTGTCAGTTTGCATGATGGAATACTGGTGTATTTCTTCTGTTACATTTTATACTATGGTTTACTTGTTTCCCCACTAACACGAATGTTGGGTGGGTGAATTTTATCTATGACAAGTTGTTACTTCTACCTGAGGCACTGCGTAGACATGGTGCTAAGTAAAGCTAGCCAATGGTCACTGGGTTTATAAAACCTTAGCCATATGCACGAAAAGCAGAGGGGACTTTAGGAAGATATAGAAGTAACCACGTGTGTCAGTGAAAACAGAATGTTCCAACAATAAATCTGACCTATATTTACCAGTTTTTCTGTTTTAATGGAAAAGCATGAAGCCTAACTATAACCATTCTTGTTCTAAAAGTATATATCTCTAGCTCACATTATTTCATTGGGGTTAATACAGTCGGTGTTTCCACTGCCTGAGTGCAAGCATAGTATGTATTGAGGGAAGGACGCTTGTCTAGAACACTTGAGCTGCATGCTCTGGACTGTGCGGTCAACATCTAGTGATAACACCTGGTTCAAGACCGACTGGATGTGAGAACGTGAGGCTACTTTTTCAAGATTCCTTATCTTCTCTTGTTCTGCTAGTCACCGCATGCTTTGACAGCTGCTTTTGCCATCAGGAGTGCTGTCTGCAATGCCATTTTGTGCAAGAATCTTGAGGCATGGTGCAAGTGTTGCACATGTAGAGCAATGCATGTAGATATGCATCCACATGCACGTAAGCACCATGATGATGCAACTACAGCTGATTTTCAAACTCTATGCGCATGAAACGTTCAGAGCATGAACCAAACTGTGTAATTTCTGGTTTTGTTCCATGACGCAACACCACAGACCTGGTTGTAAAAGCAGCTGCCAAAGCATGCAGCAGCCAAAGTTGCGTGAGCAGGTCAGGCATCCCAGGAATGTAGGTGTGCATACTTGCATCCAGCCAGTCTCAAAAGAGGATTCATCACGGATGTCACTTGCACAGTTCCAAGCATGCAATTCAAGCATTCTAGACAAGCATCTTACCCTCTATGTCTGGTTCACATGCCTTTTTTTCATGGGTTTATCAGTACTTTCACTTCCCGAATGTAAACCTTGAACACACTGTGCGCAGCGTGTCCTAAAAAACAGTGCTAGTACTAAGCAGTGAGGCAGGCCAGCAAGATTTTGTCAGTTTTTTTCCCCAGAAGTAAAAATCACATGAAAATAAGGACATCATTGGCATGCTATGTTTATAATAATGGTGCACATGTGCCTTGAGAAGAGAGGGGAAAGAAGTTGAATTGCCAAATTTGTTTGGCCATGCATGTCGCTTCGGGGAAGAGCTGCTCATAGTGAAGAATATACGCACGGATCTGTGGACCGTAAGAAGACATGCTCCATGGAGTGTGTTGCATCATTGGATGAGGTGCAGCCTCTGAAGAGTGCCAGCAGGAAGTAATTTCCATAGCCTTGGCCAAGCTTTCGAACCAATCGCTGGTGGAGCACTTGTTCCCGCAGGGATGTCTGCAGGCTTGTGTTGCGCCTGAAGCGGTACCACCCAACCACCTCCTAGGAAGGAAAACATCCCCTAGGCATGTCACAAACAGGTGCGCCATGGGAACAAAATGGAACCAACAAAATAATGCAGTCACATCTTTGGACCTCAGATACGTTCTTGATGCTATGGCACTCTTGAATATCACACAAGAGTTCACTCCACAACATTTAGCGTCACATGCGAAATTCAACAGGTAATGAAGGAAGGCTACTCTAAATTCTGGTTAAAAGTTATTCGATAAAGTAGGGATTGTTCCGTGACAGCGTCAAGTGCCACGAAGTTAGCTTTTTCAAAAAAAAAAAAAAAGCCCAGCACGGAAAGCTTGTGTGAAAGGCGTTGGTGTCAATGACAAGCAATAATATTAACACATGCTTTGCAGCTACATTCCTCTCGGCACATATAATAGTTCGAAAAAGCTATAACAGGCTCCCGAATAAAATGCCTCTTGAATCAATTCGCTAAGAAGGGTCAGTATCGTACCTTTTGCTTGTCTCGTAGCAGTGCCGACAATTTGTCCGCAACTAGATGACACTTTTTGTCGTAGAATTCGAAGAGGTCACACGAGATAATAGAACATATTTCTGAAAGGAAGAAAACCAAACTGTAATGCGATCGCCGTACCAAATATGATACAGTGCTTCCAATAAACTGTGAGTGAAGCAGTCAGCTTACTGAGGTTAGTCTCCTCTTTTTCGCCGTGCAGCTGCGCGTCGCTGATCGTATCCGTTATACGACTTGATATTTCTCCCAAGAGAAAACCCTCCTAAAATATAACATATAAATGAGCGATGTTCTGCGTGCAACAGTGCAGTGCCTACCTGGTCGCCAGGACTGTTGCAATGCTCATATATGAGCGTAGCCAGCAAAGGACCACTTATGGTGACCGTAACTGTAGCCATGAGCTAAGTTGCTGAAAAATATTACAGAAATTTCAAATGCGTTTACCTCATTAGGACACTGACCCATTAGCAAAATACACAGTGGCGCGAGTGTTTCGTGTATAGCTTTGTATCTGCACCAAGCACAAAGAAACCGTTCTCAGCACACGGTTACGTTGGTACATTGACTTATCGGATTGCACTACATACAGACGGCACATGTGGGCTTGTTCATTAGTTTATAAGTATGATACAAGATTGCATACCTTTGCATGAACTCGGCCGTGCGTTTTATTTCACCCCGCCGAGCTTCTAAGCGTCTTACGAATTGCCGATCATTAGTGGGGCGGAAACTTCGTCAGTTTCCAGTCATACCTACAACGCCCCAGACGGCTCTACACTCCACGATAGCTGCTGATCTGCGGCTACTCGCTCGTAGCCAGCAACAGAACATAACGAAAAAATATTCAATGTCTGCTTGCGCGACTCTTGGAAAACCGGAAAGACGTCACTTGAGGGCGTGCAAGCGCTATCCAATAAGAGGCTACTAACGTGACGTAAAGGCGCACGCCCTCGGTCGTCATCATCCGCGTAGCCGAGGGAGCTAGAGGACCGGCCTTGCTCGTTGGGGTCGCAGTCTGGACGGAAGGCGTAGAGCTCGAGCTGTCGCAAATTCGGCAAAAACAGCTAAAAGGCCTCCAGTTTCTTCAGTTTCCAGTGCAACCTACATCCAGTAGAGCCAGACAAGATGATGTCCGAAAAGAGAAAGAAGGTAAGCCTTTCCCGCTGGCCGTTGTACAGCTGTTTGATAGCATATAGCGCGCTCCAGGAGATGCTTAATTTGAGTGATTGCAAAGTTTGGTTTCTGTTTTGTACTTTTGTATTCCTGTATGATTGCGCTTGTTGCCTTAAGTATAATTTTCGTATGGAGCGTCATGTTCTTATTGTAGGCCATGACTAGATTCACTTTTGTATGTTTTGCCATTCAATGGTGATGCCGATGCAGAGATCGTGCCGTTCGTTATCGCTTTAACGTTTCTGGATCAGCATGTGTGCCATCGGAAAGCACTCAGCGCTGTTCTTTCGAGCAGCATGAAGTCTACTGGCAGCCACTTGCATTAGGGTCACCTTCAGAGTTCGTAGCCGCCGCGCGTTATTGACCTCCCTTGCGCGCTTGCTGTATTTTGCAATCGTGTTACTTTCCGAAACTTCTCAAGTTTCATTCTTTCGAGATGAAGTCCAAGGCGACTGATATTTTGTCACTACCGTTAATGTTCGGCGCGTCAACTGTGCGGAGTTGCCTCATTTAGCTTTCGTGGTGCGTTGACAGTTGCCTCTGGGGAATTGCATTGGCGCGTGATAAGTGGCGCTTCACAGGCCAATTTTTCGTCGTATCTTTCCGTGTGTCACTGTTGTGTAAACGTTTGTGTTCCTGTGTGATGCTCCTGAGACAGTCTTCGCATATATGTGATTATCAATCAACCCCGCAGCTCGGCCTTGTCGTCAGTCGCCCTGTTCGAGGAAAACTAGTAACAAGCGGTGCAGGCCAGGGAATGCATATTTATCGCTCTCGCGCCGCCGATTTCTTCGAATCTCTTGCAACGCGCGCGCGTGTATGAACGGACATGTGACCGGCCGCATGAACGCACGTTTGCGCCTTTCTCGCCCTTGCAGCCGATGGAAAGGCGGCTGGGGAAAAGGTACTGCGTGCACCTTTTCGCGGCCCGCAGCTCCTAGTTGACGTGGCTGCTTGTCTTCATATTTTCATGTGAACACGGGTGTTGTTTCCCCTAGAGGTGCACTCATTCTTCTTTTGAAATTACTGCCCGCGTCTGCGTCTTTGCAGTGAGGCCATCGTAGGTGCGTGTGTGATGATTGCTGGTGTGCAAACCGGTCCACCTTGAGATCACTAGCGCCTCCAGTCCCTCGCCCCCGTTTGCGACTCTCTTCCTTCTGTTTCTTTTTTTTTTCCTCGCTGGAATGTGGCCTTGCCATTTTTACACGGCAAACGTTTTCTTGTAGCAACCACCAGGCTCTTGCGCCTATTAAGCCGTGTTTACGTGGGCCGTCGACAACCCACTCACGGACGCGACCATCGGAAAATTATACCGACTACCTACACGACAAGCATAAACATAATTTTAAGATTGATGTAAGTCATGTTTTTGTCTAATTTGCACCCCTTGGTAGCTTTTCTGCAGCTGCGGTCAATTTTGTTCATTCCATGAATACAAGTTCCTAAATCATATGTGATGTTTTCCACTCTCATTCTGCATACACGTTTTTCTCAGTACTGCCGTGACAGCAGCATAGGCGGCAAGGGGCGACAATATTTATCAACAGTACAGTTAAAATAAATATGGATGGTGGGGAGGGGTCGCGACAAAAGTTATTATAATGAACTCCGTTACCATTACTTGAATTTTAATCAGATTATTAATTGTAATATTGTCAACTGAATGTACTACCAGAGTCCTTCCATGTTTTTTCTGGTCACGAAACTGCCGCCTCAGTTTCATATAGCGCCAGCGCCCGCCGCTAGAGGCGCAACCGTGCATGAGAGGGCATGCGAACGCCGCTGCCGCTGTGGTTGTGTGTGGGGCAGCCTCGGTATTCTAGCTTTCTCAACTTCCTCAACCATCGCTTTAGTTTCACGTAACTATTTTTAACATTGAATATAAATAAATTACTGCCTGAGCGTGTCTTCTGCGATGAGCGCACGGGACGAAAAAAAAAAAGCCGCTCATAACATGGAGCTTGCGGTGGTCTCAGACCGAAAGAAAAGAAAGATCTGGAATTTTAAGAGCCAGAACCGCGATACGATTATGAGGCACGCCGTAGTGGGGGACTCGGGATTAGTTTTGATCACCTGGGATCCTTTAAAATGCGCCTAAATTTAAATAAACGGGTGCTTTGCATTTCGCCCCCGTCGAAGTGCGTCCGCTGTACACGGACGGGCGGTCTCCGTCCGGATTTCTTCATCATCGCCGTTCGCCTCAACGCTTCCGTGGGCTCCGCTTTTTAATATTTGCCTTAAATTAAACACCGCGCATTCGCAACAAAACGCCAGTGGTCCCACTTATCACCAGATGAGTAAGCGCCAATTCTCCGTTGCGCATAGCGCCAGATTGTTCGCCGAGCACAGCTGTTCAGTTTCTGTTAAACTGTGGCAGAGAAGGACTCTGTGGGCAGTATCTTATAACGAGATCAAAAGAATGAAATTACTATTGCAAAGGGCTGCTACCGTAGAATACTTCATGACAAAGAAAAGCGAACTGAGCTGCTCCATGCGCTTAATATTTCTTGCAAAGCGATGCCATTTCTGATAAGATAATGCAAGACGAACTTCGCTACTAAATGTCTTCGGTGCGGCTTTTAACAACGGATTAAGGCGAACCTGAAGTGTTAGGTTCAGTTGAAACTAGCTGTAATTAGGCAATTGCCTTAGCAAGCAGTCGTTTAGAAGCGTCAGTAAGCCCAGCACTTAATCACGCTGCTCGTGGTTTCGACGCAGAAACGACGAGACTAGGTATTTTGGTTCTTAATTCGCAACTATTTACAATGTGTTAAAATGTTGCAATCACCGGTCCTGATATTCTTATCATGGTCGAAAAATGAAAAAAAAACTTTATAATTCGATTAAGAAAAGAAATAATACGTGTTGGTGCAAAAACAAAATACAAGCACGATCATTTATTTATCATGTAAAACAAGCGGAGCGAAATACAGATAGTACAGAGGCGTCCGGTCATAAATGGTCCACCATGCACAATGCAAGAAGTTTGTTAAAAGCATCTTTGAAACGGCGTTAGTCTTCAGCGTCGGCTTCTCACGCTCCAGGGACACGTCGTCGCCGTTGATGTTGAAATTGTACGCAGTGACGATGTCCGAGGCGTCAAAGTGTTTCGCGCACACACGCGTATACTTCGATTCGAAATTAAAACCGCCACTATCCTGCCGCGGTATGGCCCGCTTCCATTTCTCGCGCTGCTCCTTGTTATTAGGTAAACAGAACAACGACACCTTTTCGGTCGTGCCCTTGTAGCCGGAACGGCACCCAGGCACGCAACACGTGTTCGGCATCGTTGTCCCACCCCGCCACTTCAACCAAACAGCCCAGCACTCGAAAAATAGCGCAGCACATGCACATAACGCACCCGATCACTCAGCTTGCCTCGCACTGCGCGCGCGTTTCGGTACGCGAACGATGCCCTCTGTGGCACAGTGGCGCCGCGTCGCGGCACCTTTGGGCAGCATATGAACCTCTCCCATAGCGTGACGGCGGAGTTTCGTGACCAGAAAAACATGGAAGGACTCTGGTACTACCTAACTCCTCATGGAAGCGACGTTGCTCCTGGTTGAAGGGATTAAAAAAAAAATTAAGCATGAAGTGTCAGAAGGGAACGCCTGGATATGGCTAATTCTATATATAACCCATTTCGTGACGCTAGACCTGATCGCGTCAGTCTTACCCACACCTGCAAGTCATGACCGCCCACAGTTTTCGTTTAGCGTTGCCAGGTAGCTGGGCCGCACGTGGGGTGTTTTTCCTACTGATTGCCAAATGGCCCGCAAAAATCGCCCGTCCATAGACAGGCACGCTGACATTTTCGTTCTAATGACTGAGCCTGGCTCAGCTAAATTAAAGGCGTTCGCATGAACACGGACACAAGCAAGGCTGTTGTCATTTTCGTTCCTCTACTTCTGTCCATGCTAGCACGCCTTTCACTAACATGAATCCCTATCAATTTCCTCGGTCGTTCCAAATGCAAGGTGGTCCATCTGCTGCGTTTCAATGACGAAATGTTGCAGCCATGTGCTGGAACACCGCAACGGCCTCATGAGGTCCACTCGCGGCGCGTAAGGGTGGCGCGTGACCCGCTTCATCTGCTCAGTTTCCTACAAAAGCTGCAATCGCTGAGCCACCATGGGAATGTTGGGAAGTACGATACGATTTGTCTGATCTTCGTGCCTGTCGATTCATTTATTACGCTTTTTATGCCTTCAGTTTCGTAAATTTCAGAGCAATCTATACTTTTCGAAGTGCAGAAGACGCACAATCGGTAATAATTGCAAGGGTTCAGCTTGTCGAGGTGGTTAAATCTAAATACGCCAAGCGTTCAAGGCATGGCCGCGATAATTTCATAAGGGCGTTATGGGTCGCTTGTCGATGCATGCGTCCGTGTCGTAATGTTTTGAATATCGGTCGTCTGCGCTAGAGGTCCTTAGTTCGAATCCTGTCGTCAGACAATCCGCTTTTTTCACGGCGCGACGATAGAAACCCCCCCCCCCTCGAAAAAAAAAAAATAAAGGCGTTCGGACGCGCGCTGCTGCTAACATTCATGCCGTGTACCGCGTTGAAACTCCACTGGTAGCTCGACGTCGGTGTGGTGCCGAAAACTTGCCTAGCGTAAGACTGCAACTCCACTTTTATAACAAAAAGCGACCAGGGCGTGGTCCGGACTGCACCGTGACCCAAGTAGTTACCGTCTTTCCCATTGATGGCTAGCAAATAAAAAGGAAAACCCGTGCGTTACACTTGGGCGACGCTTAAAAAACATCAAGTTGCTGACGAAATCTTCTTGCAGCATCGGCCCTCACTTGCGTGACTGACTTCACGTACTCGTTTAAGGCGCGGTAACACTGGGTCGATACGAGACCGACAAGACCCTGACGCCAACGGCTGGCCGTCTATTCAGCACAATTTGTCGCTCATACCATTTTAGCATACCAGGCCGACAACGACGCAACCGACGAGCCCGATTTGTCGTATATACTGCGACGGGCCGTCTTGACGACGGCACCGACAAAATAAGCGTGCCGACCATCGTTCGACCGAACCCCGCGCGATCGGCCGTCGAACCGACAACGCGATAGCGACAGCGTCTTCGCTTGTATATATAATTCATCGCGCTCAAAATGAGTCGGACATGCCTACCACGTTGAAGTGCACAAGCGTCAACCCTATCAAGCCATTGACTAAGTTTGAACCAATGTTGATCATGTTGAGCGAAGGCTAGGCCTGGCGCCGCCGAGCTTGTGCACCCGCTACCGGCGCATCTGAACTGAAATTTAAGCAGTTAGGACGAAAGGAACGGCGTTTATAGTGCAGTTCTGACCTTAGCGATTTGTAATCAACTACACTTTGCACGGCGCGTGCACAATAAGCGGCAAGCGGCGACACAGCGCTCTGCCATCATACATTTACATCATAATTCGTATGCTGCTGGTTGCATTCGCTACGTAGATGGGTGAGTCTTTACGTGTTGTTATGCTGGCACATTTCTCAATTCCAGAGATGCACTGTTTACGTCTGCGTCAAACGGGAAACAAGAGACGGTGCATTCGGTACAGCAGCATAAACAACCGCCTCGCTCAGTTATATCAACGGTGTCAACGATGACATCCGCGTTATCGCGAGAGAACAACACAGCCTATAAATGAGCGCTTATGCAAGCACGGTTTTCTCTACTAATGCCTTATCGCGCGCGGAAACGAAGTATGATGAAGTTAAAGAAAAGCGAGAATCGGTAATAAATTAACAGCCCACAATATATGTATCTGGATCACAGTTGGCGTTGTTTATGTGGTCCGGCTGCTCGTGTTGACTCGTCTCAGAGTGGACCACCACCACGCATATCGCAGATATGTATGCTTCGCAACGTTTTGACATTATTTCATATCAGCGATGCACCTTTACCCCAATATTCGACGCTAACAACGATCTGTGACTGTTAATGTCGATGTAAACAAATGCACTGCTTTGGCAAATTCAACGCGGAAGGCTGCACTCGAAGACTTCTTGAATATGCGAAATGTCTAAACGATGTGTAAAAAGGATGCAAAAAGCGACCTCTAAGGGCAGAAATCAGCGACAACAAACTTCCAAGGCAGCCGCGTCAGCAGACAGAACTCAGCTTGCCTTTATCGTCCGCATTGTTAGCACAACGGCGCGCTCAGGTCTGCTCACCCGGCAGTCGCCGAGTTCTACATGACTTCCAGAAACGACATGCTGCATCGGAGAAGCCATTAATAAATAATCGCGATCCGCTAAACGCGCAACCGACGCGCACTCAACATGGGCGCAGGTTCACAAATCAACTGGCGAAAGCCCGGCACCCTTCCAAAACATTTCGAGCGACGTGCGGCAGGGGGCAGCACCGGAAAAGGAAAATGGCGGATTTTAATCTTTTTCATTGTTTAATGCGCAGTACATTGTTGATAATGACGCGTTTACAAAGTCGCGAAGCCATTTGAAGCCAGAAGGATGAAGTTTAGGCAAATGGGCATGTACTTCCCATAATTCCCACGCAGCTGGTACAACCGCTCCCATTGCTGCTCCCGTAGACACTAGCGCCAGAGTTCCCTCTAGTAATTATTGTATGAAACTCTATGCATCGGCTACTTCTCCGCCCCTGCACTCGGCAAGCGCTTCCTTTTTTGCGCAGTGCACCTGCTGCTGGGCGAGTAATCGGCAAGCAGAAAAAATTGGTCCTGTTTGTTGCTACAATCTCACGCCAGTTTTAACTCGACTCGGTTCATGCTCGTTGAAGCAACGTCCGTAGCAGCTCCATAGTTCGGATATTTGCGACATTTTCATTTTTCATTTATTTGTTGTTTGAGACATACAGCTGTCTCAGGTGCTGCAGCAAAAGGCAGTATTCTTGCCTGACAAAGGCTGCAGCACCCAAAGCATGTTGACACTCTGAAGCAAACAACAGCACAACAAGTGTTACATTTTTCGAAACATGATAACATATCAAAAGCGATTAACAATTCGAATCTCAATCGGAACATGTTAAAAAGGAAAACAAAACAACGACATTGTGGTACATAAGGAAGTTATACAATAAAGCAGCGAAGAAAATACGTTTTAACAGATTTCTTGAACCTCAAGCTTGATTTCGAGGTTTGTAATTGTTCCAGGATTGTGGGATTATTGTTTAGTAACGTTGATATTTGAAAGTCTAATGCCTGTTTCCCGTAGTTCGTGCGAGTAAGCGGTATAGAGATTGGGTCATGTCTGAGATTATACGGAGTTTCTTTGGTGGCGAAGGTCTGATTAAACTGTATGTGATCAGCTTGACGGAGACGGAACGCCTCGAGCGATAGTTTATGCAAAAATAGGTGGTCTATATGGAGTATGCCAAGCTTATCAAAAAACGGTTTAGTGTGTGCAAGAACAGGTAGGTTACAAACTGCCCTTACGGCTCTTTTTTGCAGCCTATATAGTGACATAAGGTTAGTTTTGGTAGTAGTTCCCCAGACCAGAAGTGAATAGTGTAGACGAGAGTGTATTAGTGTGTAATATAGCTGGGACATGCAGTTTTATGAGAATTATTCTGTTACACCAACACGTGCGCGCAGTGAACGGAACTGTAGAATTCTGCAAAAGTGATAACGAAGCCTGTCACTTCCGCAATCTTGTGTCAATGCTCACCGTTAAGCTAGGCATGTTTTTCACACACTTCTCGCAGCAACTGGCCACTTTTGATAACTGACAGACAAGGAAGTTGAATTCCGATGCAGCGAAGATACCAAGCTTTCCCTTCCAGCCATAAAATATCCGCCTATTCAACAAACGAGAGGCAGATTCGGTATCAGTTGCTTCACACTGCGAAAAAGAAATGCAGACGACGCGGAAAACGCACCGCCCTTATATGCTCCGCGTTTTCAAATATCGCCAGCAGTTAACGCTTCGCGGACCGCCGGCCAAGGCTTCAGAGAACTTCAGAATCGGTAGGTGTCTGGATAACTTATTTGTCCTTACTCAGTGCATTCAAATATGCAGAGTAGAACGGAGACCGTTATATGTGGCTTTTTAGACTTTACAGGAGGTTATAATAACGCAGATCCCCAACATTTTGTGGCGTATTCTGAAAGGGAAAGGCTTAGGCTACGATTGCATACAGCTTTTGTGAGATTTACCTGGAAAATACCGTTTGCGTTGAATGGGAAGGGATGAGGAGCGAGGCGAAAGTTGATATCAACAAGGGACTGAGGCAGGGGTGCCCTTTATCCTCACTGCTGTTTATGATGTACGGTTGCAATTCGAGTTACGAAGCAATGACCACGCTTGAATTATTTCGTTAAATCGGGAAAGGAATTTTTCTGTCCTTCGAAATCTAAAATTGTAACCTATAGTAAGACAAAAAAGCTACCGCGGCATTGTATTTGCCGCCAAACCAGCCATCTGCCGCATAAACCATGAAATAATGAAAGAAACCTCCGCCGCCCCTGCCGAGGCGGTGTTGAGTCGGCTGTTCCGATCATGGGCGAGGCGTGCAGCATCGCCAAAATAAAGATAAGGATGTGACTATGGCGCCTACAGGTTTCAACGCAATAGCTTTAGAGCGCACGCTCGAAGAAAAACCCGCCTGTGTCAAAATTAGAAATCGCCGCTTTTTTTTAAGGACAAACTTCGTTTAATCGAGTGCGGCCAAGTTTGTTTCGTTAATTCGGGTGGATGATAACATTGAACCCCATGGGTACCTGCCGGGGAATGGAAACTTTTTCGTTAGATCGGCAACATCGTAAAATCTGGTTTCTCTAGATCGAGTTCTAACTGTACACGGAAAGGATGGAAAGGGCGCTAGAGGGAAGTAATATGGGGTTTAATCTCTCATACAAGCAGGCGGGTACAGTAGTAGAGCAGCAGCTTCCAGGTTTGTTTTATGCGGACGATATTGTGTTGCTAGCTAACAAGCAACGTGATATGCAACGTCTGGCTGATATCTACGGAAAGGAAGGCGAGAATTCAGGCCTGAAATCTGGCGTTAGAAAAACCAGGTGTCAAGGCATTCAACGAAAACAGTGAACAGGCAGTGTCAGTACAGGGCCAGGAAATACTTCGGGTAAAATAATATAAATACCTTGGTATATGGATAAACGAAAGCAATAGCTATATGCAAATACAGGAAAAAAAGATAACATCAACGGGGAAGAGAAATGCGGCCATAAGGAAACACAGAGCACTATGGGGATACAATAGGTACGAGGTGCTCCGGGGTTACGTGGAAAGGTGAATGGTTCCAGGACTTAATTTAGAAATGCGGTTCTTCGTTTGAAGCGAAGGGTACAATCAGGACTCGATGGCAACCAAAGGTCAGTGGGACGCCTCGCATTGGGCGCTCTCGGGAAGACTACGAATAAAGCTGTGCAGGATGATACGGGCTGGACAATTTTGGAAGCGAGGGAAGCTCACAGTAAAATTGATTATGAGGTACGTCTGAGGAATATGGAAGAAATTAAATGCGCTGGGAGAGTTTTCAAGTACTTGTACAAGAAAAACATTGATTCACAGTGGAGGAAAAGAACTAGGAAGCTTATCAGCAATTGTGCGACCGGTATGAAGAGCAACATTGCAACAGAGAGCGTCAAGCGGGAAGTCAGAAAGGCTGAGATAATCTCATGGGTGACGGCAATGTAAAAGAAACCTGCTATGAGTAACTACTTAAGAGGAAAAAAGGAAATTAGGAAAAAAACAATTTATAACTCAAAGGGAAGCTCATTACTTTTCGAAGCGAGATTAGGATGCCTTATAACACGCACCTATAAAGCGAGATACAACAAGGAAGAAGCATGTAATATACAATTGGAAGGTTTGGTGGAAGTGGGGAAACGACAAACAACGGTGGCGTACAAAAACAAAGTTCCATGCAATAGAAGCTCAGAAAATTTGGTATAGGGAATTCTTCGTGGTTTTATTTTTTTTCGTTTTTATTAACATAGGTAGGATATTATGCAGTATATTAACAGGGGCTTGGTGGGGCAACCCACGGCCCCGTTCCAAAATGGACGCTCATAGCAACCATCCACCCACGCGCTCCCGTGTCCCCTCTAAGAGTGGATTGTACTGCACATCAGTGCCTTTGAAGCGTTTTTTTCTCTTTTTTTTTTATAAACATCTGACATTGACGACGTCACGGTACAGAAATCTCGCATCCGTGCCAGACTATATGTCAAAGACTATATGTCAAAGACCGTGTCAAATTCGCACAGGAAGCTGCTAAGCGCGGATATACCGGGAGTGCAGTTCTTTTTGGTCGTTCTAGTTCATCGCTTTGGCTAAGGAAACTCGGCAAGTTCCTTTGTTAAAGGAAAGCTGTTCAAACTGCGTAAATTTAAAGGGAGACGTGGCTTTGACTAACACTTTAATCGAAACCACGCTATTTTGGAACCGTAATATTTCGTTGCCATAATTAAAATAAATGAAACTGAACAATCACGCGTATCCAGGCTCTTAATACGGCGCATGCTGTTTGTGATCCTAGTTGCGGGGACGTTGAGCGTCGCTGTGAGTCGCAGTCGCATCGGAAAAAAAAAAAAGTGCGTAGGATGTTCCGAAGTCTCCTCACTGACATCTGCGGTTCCAGGTTTCATGTTTAGTTTATCACTGGCGGTCGCGGTCACTGCCGAGCGCTCTGCAGAGGGGGCTTGCCGATAAGCATGGAAAAATCCTACAACTGCGCTGGTAAACTGCAGCTGCTGTTGCATATTTTTGAAGCAGTGTCCATTGGAAAACCGGTTGCCTTTCCCAGTGCGTTCAGACCCTGCGCGTGAATGGGGAGCGTGCCGCGGCGTTTTCAGTTAACGGTAGCGATCGAACGCTTGTTTTGTTTCTTGTTCTTCGCTCGTCGAATCCTACTGATAGTTGAGCTTTCCGTGAACGAGGAGGGGGGGGGGATATTTCATGTCAGCGTTATTATTACTATTTTTTGCATTTCGCATAAATGAAATGCAATACCCAGGGGCTGAAAAGCTGCATATGACAGCTCGAATGTTAACCTTTTGAGTTTTCTTTTGTTTTCTGTATAAATTAACATAACCGTCCGCCTTCTTTCTCGGCGACCACATTGTCGCACAATTTATTTTGTCCATCGGCAATAGTAATCGCTGCACATCTATTTAATTACTCGCCGCGGTAGCTGAGTAGCTATGGCTGCTGAGCTCGAGGTCTCGGGTTGGATTACAGGCCGCACTGATGGCGGCGAAAACGCTTGGGGGCGCATTAAAGGACCCCGGATGGCCAAAATTGATCCGGAGCCCCCCTCCCCACTAGGGCGTGCCTCATAATCAAATCGTAGTTCTGGCACGTAGAACCCCAGAGTTCAGTTAATTTAGACTGTCGAATCTCCCCTCCCCAACCGTGTTCCAGTTGGGCCCAGCACGGGAGCATCAGGCTCTCATCAGCAAAGGGCGTGTGCAGAGCCCACAGTCTAGGTAGTGTTGGCAGAGCGCCGAGGAACGTTTCCTGCACGCGCCGTGAAAGCCTGTTCCGCTTTTTGTTTCGTCGATTGCGCTCGTGGGATGCTGTTGCGCTCGCGGTGGCGCTGTTGGTTGAAGACCCGAGCGTTTCACCACAGCGTTCATGACATTGCGTGCGGCTGCAGAGTCAGCTGCGAGAATCGGTGGGCTAGGCGGGTGAAGCAATCTTTCAGAACTGTCATCTTCGGCGCAGAGGTGTTGGTTAGAGGCACATAAATGAACCCTATAACTTCCATTTCTTCAATTCCGTGCCTAAGTTACAGTGTTACAAGCTGCAACTTCAAGCTGTAATATGCAGCTTTTCAGCTTCTGGCTCCTGGATTTGGTTTGTGCGAAATGCAAAAAAGTAACGCTGACATGAACTATCCCCTCTCCTCGTTCATGGGAGGCTCAACTACCAGTAACCCACAACTATACAGAACGGCTCGCGCGGATTCGACGACGGTGCGACGTCAAAGGTTTAATGTATACTTTATTGTTGGGTCGTTTTAGTGCAGACAAGATTCTCCAAACTACCCAGGTGGTCTAAAAGTTTAATACGCAAAATATCGTTCTGTATCGATAAACGACTGACTAAAGCGGAGGAGAGGTCAGTCTTCGACGTCACAGGAAGCTGAGTCAGGATCTTCAAGGGAGCTTGCGTACTGTGCGGATTCGAAGGGCTTGCAATATCGTGCACAAAAGCGAGATGGTCAACCGCCATTCGCTTTTGCGTACTGTCTGCCTTACCAAACCTCCGCTCGCGGTAAAAGTTAGCTCTTTGATGTTCTAAAAACGCAACTTAGCTCAATATTCTTCTTTAGTGTCACTTTAAAGAGGGTTTCATAAGAAGCATGTCGATTTATGTATGGAGGAGGACAGAATGGGTGTACGCGGGTCAGTCAAGCGTTTACTCGTTGAAGTATAGATTTCCAACAGGTACTGTATGCGGGCTACAGTTAAAACATATCGGAATCAAATCCCCGCCGCGTCGGCTGCATTTCGATGGGGGTGAAGTGCAAATATGCACTTCACCCCATAATCGACCCCATAATCGACATAATCAAACGCTTTCTCGTAATCAATGAAAGCTATATATAAGGGTTGGTTATATTCCGCACATTTCTGTCACCTGATTGATAGTGTGAATATGGTCTATTGTTGAGTAGCCTTTACGGAATCCTGCCTGGTCCTTTGGTTGACAGAAGCTATAAGGTGTTCCTGATTCTATTTGCGATTACCTTAGTAAATAGTTTGTAGGCAACTGACAGTAAGCTGATCGGTCTATAATTTTTCAAGTCTTTGGCGTCCCCTTTCTTATGGATTAGAATTGTTAGCGTTCTTCGAAGATTCCGGTATGCTCGAGGTCATGAGGCATTGCGTATACAGGGTTGCCAGTTTCTCTAGAACAAGCTGCCCACCATCCTTCAACAAATCTGCTGCTACTTGATCCTCCCCAGCTGCCTTCCCCCTTTGCATAGCTCCCAAAGCTTTCTTTACTTCTTCCGGCGTTACCTGTGTGTGGGATTTCGAATTCCTCTAGACTATTCTCTCTTCCATAATCGTCGTGGGTGCCACTGGTACTGGATAAATCTCTATAGAACTCCTCAGCCACGTGAACTATCTCATCCATATTAGTAATGATGTTGCCGGCTTTGTCTCTTAACGCATACATCTGAGTCTGGCCAATTCCTAGTTTCTTCTTCACTGCTTTTAGGCTTCCTCCGTTCCTGAGAGCATGTTCAATTCTATCCATATTATACTTCCTTATGTCAGCTGTCTTACGCTTGTTGATTAACTTCGAAAGTTCTGCCAGTTCTATTCTAGCTGTAGGTTTAGAGGCTTTCATACTTTGGCGTTTCTTGATCAGATCTTTCGTGTCCTGCGATAGCGTATTGGTATCCTGTCAAACGGAGTTAACGCCGACTTCTATTGCACACTCCTTAATGATGCCCACAAGACTATCGTTCATTGCTTCAACACTAAGGAACTTCACTGAGCCCTATTATATCCCATTTACTGCCCTCTAATTCCTCCAATAGCCCTACTAGACTCGCTTCACTAGATGGCGTTCTAGCGTTAAACGTTGCCAGGTTCATATTCCAATGGCGGCCTCTCCTTAGCACCCTCTGCTGAGTCGCAGGTCTGACCGCCGCCGTGGTCAGTTTGTTCGCAGCTGCTGGGGACTGAGGGCCGGGGTTTGATTGTTCATATAGGAGGTTGTGGCCAAGTACTGCACCAGGGTGGCCAATCCTGCTCTGGTGAGGGAGTGCGTTAACGGTTCTGGTCACCGGGATCAGGCCACACTCCAGGCCTGTTTATGCAATTTTATCAACACGCGGATTTTTTTTTTATCCGGTGGAAAACTGCGCGGCACCGGGATTCGAACCACGGACCTCTTGCACGCGAGGCGGGTGTTCTACCTCTACGCCACCGCTGCACCTTGTGACGTTCACACCACTACTAACACTGACAACTTTCTTAACCTTCTTTGGCTGCTCGACTAGTGGCATGACTGCGCGTGACAGAATTTACCAGCAAGCATGTATAGCCTCAAACGAGGTTGTTTTAGTGCACGTGCGCTGATTTCGTGGTCTGGCGAACACACATTGCTTGTCACACCCGCTGCGAGCGACGAGCAATCCAGCACGCTTGTTTGAATGGCATTACGCCTGCAGACATATCGTAGGGGACGTTTAGTGCGGCATGTCTTTTAACTATAGAGACCTGGCGTGTGCGTCCGCAGGTGGCTGCTGCCTATTTAAGCAGGGGCCTAGCATTGGTGTACAATTACAGGAGGGAAAATAAAGGCGAAAAAAGTAACAGTGCGTACTTTGGGGCGGACGACACTTAATGAAATGACCTGTGCAACGTGACGTTTGTGCCGTGGTGAAATATATGTTACGAGGGCGAGAGGACTGTGAAATGAATGTGAAATCTGTACTACAAGGGCGAATCAGAAAGTCTTTGCCCTTATATTTGTTAGCCAAATTACGGCTGTAAATGCTAAGTCAACGTATCCATTCACAGCGATGGACCTTTCTTGTAGTGACCCGGCCTTATCTGCCGGTAGCTCCGCGGCACGGCGCTGCTGTCAGTTGTTGAAGATGGCGGCTGTGCTTCACGCGTCCACTGCGTACGAGCAACGAAGTGAGTTTCGTTTTCTATGGAGCAAAGGACGAACGCCCATTGAAATGCACAGTGAAATGCAGCCCACGTATGGGGAAAGGTGTCTCGCTTTGAGAAGTGTGAGGCGGTGGTGTTGTGAGTTCGCAAAAGGCCGTGAAGACTTGCATGACAATAAGCGTTCGGGGAGGCCGCGTGCGTCGCTGACTGACAACAACACGGCGCTGGGGCATCTGAAATTTAGTGCTGCGATGGGACAGATGTCTGACCCGGTGTGGGGACTATGTGGAAAAATAGTGTAAGGTTCGTAGAATAGTGCGTATATTGATAATTACCTTGATGTACTTTATTTTGGCTAATAAAAAAATGGGGGCAAATATTTTCTGGTTCGCCCTTGTAAAACAAGTAGTGGTGCGCTCGTCGGCGGCACGCGTGACACCCGAAAACCGCAATGCGTCGGCCTGTCACTACAGCGTGTGTCGGCGGGCATGAATTTCGCTAATGGTGCAGTCAGTGCATCCGCGCCTTTCACTCGTGGGGATAGGCCAAGGGACCCATGCAGAAGCCCCGTCGTGCGTGATGTTGGTTTCTGCGTTCGTCTCGGACTATCCTGGTCCGTGCGCGTCGTTGGAAGGGAAAAATAGTAAACTGTCAGCACTGCGGATGGAATTCATTTCGTCAGCCCACAGTATTCTTGGTTTGGACCACGTAATGGGGTCTGCACGCGTTTCGGGTACAGAAAGTGTTCTGTTGCGCATACTCATTTTATGACTAGTCTGAATAATGGCCTGAACGAGGCTCACGCTTCACGCAACTTTCGTATCGCAACTTTTCTAAAAGTGACGTCACCTTGCGTGTTGGTTGATAGTGGCAGTAAGCCGGCGATCATTTCGACAGCCGCGTTCGCTTTAACCATGTTGTGCGCCATTGTCGTTTGAAAACCTGTGTAGCGCCTTTCACTGTCGTGCTTTTCGCCGTTTTAGGTTGGCGCTTGACGTCATTTGCTCCCGGAGAAGAGTGGAATACTTGCGGGAGCCTCCGTGTCCGAAGAGTAGACTTCTAACTTCCACGTTCTGTCACAACGTCGAAGTTCTTGGCAGTGGCGGCTAGCACAGCATTTCAAACGCTTGTCTGTGCACGGACTTCGCGTTTGAGCCGCGTTAAAACTGGTAGCGCCGTCAGCCGTCGTTCGCCATGCAATTACCGCGTTGAAGGTCGAGTTCATTGTTGGCAAGGCTCTTTCAAACTTCGCGTTCTTAGCATTGTCTCCAAGCAATCTCTATAAATAATCTGGAAGCAAGGCGACGCCCGAACGGAAGGGACTCATTTGCCAACATTCGAATTCGCGCCCTTGAAACCGTGTACCGCAGTGTCGGTGCGCACTCCCGTACCACGTGTCCCGCACCCAGCTCATGACAGGGCTTGCCAAAGCGGCTGTCCGTGGATCCGGATCGCTGTATACTTCAAGTTTCGCGCATGGCTCGCTGAGAAAAACTCACCCGGGGAGCGGGACGAATGAACGCAGAGGCCTGGGCGGCAGACTGCGCCGTAGTTTTTCGACGAATACCGATAAAACGCTTGCATGATGCTCAATTAGTATGTCGTATACTGTGAAAATCTTTTTCTGACTACGACAACGTAGTCCCTTAGGACTAATTAAAGTTTTTCTGTCTGTCTGTCTGTCTGATGCAATGATTTCATTGCAGGCAAGCTCGTTATAACGGTGGTAGCCTTTTACTCGCTAGAAGATACTGGTCTTGCGTGCATTTATGCAAGCATATATGTAACAATAGGACAGGAAGAAAAAAGGGCACTTAATGTTTCCACACTTTTATTCAAAGCTGTGTTCGTGAATTGTGAAAGGTGAAAACGGCAAATTATGTGCGCAGATTGCGCGTACTGACGAGTGGCTTTCATCATACCCTTAGAAAAGCACGGCGTTCATTCCGTTCAGCGCGCATGTGCTTGCGATGTTCTTGATGATAGCTTGCCGAAATTGGTCGGTGCCTCGTCATCTGCCACGATGTTGCGCATTCGGCCTCTGTGGCACAACTGTCTGCAACTACGTCGGCCTCGCGGCTTTTATGTGGCGCAGCGTAGCGTGACAGCCCTTGAAAAAATCGTATTTGTCATCTGCCTGCATGCATAGGTAGTGGTCAAAACGACCTCCCAATTATGGGACTTCGCAGAATCTGATGTGAAACATGACAGGCGGCTCTGGTGAACCTTGCGTATTTAGTGCTAGATTTCAAGGTTTCTTCTTTAGTCCGTTTTCCTGTTTCGATCAGCTTTGGGCAAGTTCAGGCAATGTGAGACGGGAATGCGAACGTAGGCCGCCGCGAGCTGCACGAAGCGGGGTTGAAGTTGGATCGATAAACGAAACATGAGGTTGCTTTGGCTGCTTCGCGAAACAAAAATGCCGAAAATTAGTCCATGCGAAGTGCGAAATGTGGCTCTGCGAGTTGTGGCACCTGATTGCTCTGTGTGTATTTGCCCTTTGTAAAAAATATTTAGATCGTCATCGCTACAGCAGATCCACCACTCGCGGAGTGGCCTGAACACTTTTCACACAGGCGGTGTGCTACGTGTGGAGGACACGCAATGCGGCACAGTGCGTCTGATATTTTTCTAGTCGTGACTGGGATTGGCTATACGGGATCTGTGGGCAACTGCCGAGACGGGAGTTCAAAAAGTAACACACTGAAGAAGCCTCCAAGTAGTCTTCTCGGTGTACCGTGCTCTGCATTTTGTATTGCCGTCAAGATAGGGAAAGCCCACCACCACTATCTCCGTTAGACTTGCTGCATATCAGTGGCTGTAATCTCCGCGTCGGTTTTAGCGGGATCGGATTGTGTGTCGCGCCAGTGGCGCCGTGGGGTCTTGTTTCGAGCCTGTCTGCCGTGCCTCTTTTTCGGTTCTCGCTACTTGTGCGCCCATCGTTTTATGTCCTTACTTTACCGGCCGTGTATGCACGGGCTCAACAGTGCCCAGGTGAAATAGAACAGCAAGAAGATATCAAAAATAAACTTTAAATTATGCCGTGCTCGTCCGCTCACCGTCGTGAAACCGGCTCCCTTCAGATGTTGAATGTTGCAGGCATTTCGGGGGCATAAATCCTTGTCGCCGTGAATTGACATCGACTTGCCACGATTGAGGCGCGGACAGCGTGTGGAAAAGGGACGGTTAATAGCCATTTTTACTCATTTCTTTCCCAGTTTCACACTTGGTCGAAACTGCGCATTTGGCAATATTTGTAGCTCTCCCGCGGTTTTGTTCGATTCCGGCCCCGGACCTCTACGGGGCTCGCCGTCAAGTTGGGCGACGCTGGCGTTAAACGACCTCAACCGGTCTGCGGAGAGCGAGGCTATGCAAACCGTGCTGTCGGCAGCCCTCGGGGCCCATTTTCTTTTCTGGTCGGCAGGTCTGCCCGGTCGACATAACTGAGCAAGCTTCCAGCGACCACCTGCGCTGGCCACTCGACAAGGCGCTGCAGCCTCTGTGACCTTGAGCTCTTCTGCGGCTCGCGTTTCCACGCGCCGCCGCACGTTTCCACGCTGCTGCTCCCTTTGGTCTCGAAGGACACGTCGGCCTCTACCTAGAGTCGGGTCTAGGCGGCCGCTTTGCGTCTCATCACGCCGGTCATGCTGCACCGTACGCGTGGTTGGGGCTCGACGTGCTGCGCCATCTGATCACCAAAACTAGCACGTTAATGAACCTCACATGAAGACAGAAAGCGCGTGGCGGCAGGCCGGACCACTGTAGTCGTGACACCCACGGTCTGGGGCGGCGTTCCTCTCGGCGGTCACCTCGTAATTACGACTTCCATCCAGGGTTCCCATTTGATATGATCGATGTGGTCCCGGAACTTAGAAAGCTTAGTCATATATGTCACTTTCTTGTTAAAAATGTTTTTCTAAGTTACTAAATAAAAGGTGGGGCGCTTTGAGAGGATTTGCGTGTTTCTTTCATTTATCGTATGTCATCAGTCGCGACATGCCGAAATCTGTCGCACGAAGTCCTGTGCGTGTTTCGGTTCTATTTATTGTCCGAGAGCGGAGCACGCATTTGTCATCTATTATTTGGAGAGCGTCTCTGCGTTTGAGGAAGGGCAATAAATAAAGTGATTAGTGACGTCGCTAGCCTTGTGCAGCCTTTCCTTATGAGCCCAAAAGGAAAGGAAAATGGCTACGCAGCAGCGCCTCTGACGTCACGCTGCTGGGTTTTCTCTGCGCGCGCTAGAGCGACATGCGCGGATGGCGCGACCGCCGGCTCCGTTGCTGCCTTTCCTCCGCGTAGTTGCTGGCAATGCGCGCAGCATGCTGTGCGTGCGGTAGGGAGGCCGATAGCTGCCCTGTTTCGGCGGAGGATGTCCGACGGCGCAGCGATAAGCCGCGTTCGTTTCCTTGGGTAGGACGGCTGGCGCGCAGTATCGGGGGCTGCTTCTGCCCGAGCGCGCGGCGTCAGTGGCGTCGCAACTGGGCGGCGCTGTTGCGTCAGCTCCCGTTTGCCCCTCCCTAACCATTCTATTGACGAAGTAGCTCAAGTGTGACGGGCGCCGGTACATGCGAGTATACGTCACGAATGACGCGACGTTGCGGCTCTGCGCTGCTGAATGGACTTCATCTAGTGGTTGTCACGTTGATCTGCACGAGCCGCGCCGTTTTCTCGAACGACTGTGCTCGTGCACTGTTCATGTATATGCATTAGCGTTCCGCTCTACCGAAAGAGGGCGCGGGGAAAGGGTTAAAAAAAAAAAAAAGAAGACGCCGTTGCGTAGCGCGTTCTTGGTTGCGGAGGAATCTTGGGCCCTGCTCAGGCAGCCTGCACGCGCAAGATGTATATGGCGGCCAAGGCCGCGTTTAATCGGGCCGTGCCATCGATCCTCGGAGCCTAGCCCCTCTGATGTCTGCCGCCTCGGGAGGCGCGCTGTCCAGCTTGGCTGCCTGTGCAGGTTAACGACACGCCTGGCTGTCATTTGTCTCGCAGCGTGCGAACCAGTTTCTGGCTCGCCGCTTGACGGGGGGATGGCCGGCCCGGAACGAAACCCAGAAAGGAGCCGCTTCCCCAAATATATGATAAACGACAGGCCTCCCCGCGATTCCAATTTGCTGGTCGCTGCGGCACGGCGTCATTCAACTCCAGTGCGCGTGCACTGTTTCCTGTGTTGAAGGTGCGTCCGGGCGGAATAGCGCTGCGCGAATGGCTTCGCGCGGCGCTGTTATCGTGCTCAGCGGAGCACTTCAGCCTCGGTAGGCTAATGACGGCTGCACAACCGCTGGTCTTTCTTCAAGCCCATTAACCGAGCGATATTCGTGCCTCGGCGCAGTGCCGGCACGCACCGCACTTTGACCGGGTGCCTTGAAAGCCAGCTTGCTGAAATGTATACCGAGTTATTCCTCGGCTTGGCACGCCCGAATGCTACAGCGTGATGACTGATCTCGTGGCCGCCGCCTACGAGACCTTGTGTAGCCTTGTCAGTGTTAGACATGGCTGTCTGGTTTCAGCGATCGCGGCGTTATCTATATGCATTTGGTTTGAAGGCCTAAGCGTTGGTCACTGAGATGACTCAGTTTCCTATTTACAGACCGCCGCGGGGCAGGTAATTATGGGCTGTTGCGGCTGCAGCAAACTCTGTGGTTGTCCTTCTTGCCCGCCTCGCCAAGTTGATCCTCGCTTCCGGCTTGCTTGCGACTTTTGTGCTGCCTCCAGTAAGCGCCCTGTGATCTGCGGACGTGTCGGTGTAAGAAGCGATACCAAACTTGAATCAAGTCGAGCATGCTGTATGGAAATGCGGACTTGCTTAGGACGATTGCAGAGACTGTTCTGTCTCTCTACCCAGCTCAACGCCGTAAGTGTTCTTTTCTCGTGACGTTGTATTCCTGTGCACACGGTTTTTCTTGTGACGTCGTCAGTGCCCGTCTTGGAGCAAGGCTGCTACTGGCGCGTGTTTACCGTTTTTGCGTTTCCTGAACGATGCTTTCTCACTGAGGGCATTCGTATTTGCTTTGAGGAATGTGATCTTCCTGCTTTCATTCATTGCATGGTGGCCCGAGATTTCGGCGTTTGGGAACCGCTGTGTTGCAAACAATGGGTTGTTACGCCGTGCTTTCTCGGAGGGCGTGCTTCCGGCTGCGCCCGTTCTGTATGCGCTGCTTTGCTTTGCCCACACATTGCGCGCGCGTGCCCGCAGTTGCATTGGTCGGATATCTGCGCCGCCCGACTCGTCGCGCCGCAGAACGACTGGGCTACGCGCGGCAGTCAAGTTGCTCCTAGCGCTTCGTGATTCTGCCGACTCTCCGCGCCTGCCGCATTGTACACATGCGGCGAGCTGTTTTGTTACGCCCATGATTGTCGCACCTGACTGCGCTTCTTCGGACGCGCTGCGCGGTTGTGAAGCGTGCAGTGACAATAAGTGTGATATGGCCGTGGAGATTGTTTTTCTGTCGTAATGCCCGCTATTTGGTAACACCTTTATACGACAAGACCTCAATTATAGTTGCTGCCAGTCGTTTAATGAATTGATTTCAGCTGTGTTTTAACGTACGGAACTGGTTTCAAGCTGCCATGCTTACCTTACGCCGCTGCATCCGTTGTGAAGCGAATCGTGTACTCCCTTTCTGACCTCTTTGAACAGATTTGGTAGCTCCAGGCGGGTTTGACAGATGCCGAGCGTTATTTTTGCTTGCGGGCCCCCGTCGCTCGGATCTCGCCACTGTCAAAACAGCCTGCGTTCTCGCCGCCTTGTGTATATCTTGCAGTGTTTTTGTACGAGGTCATGCTCGGGCACTTGCGAGACGATCGCAGCTGCGTCTGGGCAGCAAGGCTTCTGGGAAGTGCACCGTTGCAAAACCCGCGTTTTCTGTCGGCGTGTGCATGACGGATTCATATATAGTTTAAAAGTTGGCCTTGGTAACTTTACCCACAAGATCAGGTGTGCCTATGCAGGATTGCGAGGTAGCTCGGGAACCTGACCACATTCGTCTTGCTGATAGCGTGGAACTCCGGACTCTAGTATTATGCTCAACGGCACGGGTTGGGGCTGACCCATCCACGCCATACGTCCTGCATTGACAGCTTGTGGAGGCACGACAGCACCATCTACATTTCGCGGGGCCAGCTTGATGAAAAAAAAAAATCGTTTGCTGTTCGAGGCTTGTTGCGCCAAGGTATACTGCGCCAGCTGACTTCACATCGCATATGCAGAGCGCACAATAGTACAAAATGAAGTGAGAATATTCGCCACAACATCGCGTCACAGTGCAACCTGAATACACCCACCTGTATCTATAGGCCTCATTCTATAACGGCACGTATTAAACTGGTGAGCCTTGATAATTGTGCATGAATTCATAGCAATGGGTTCACCCACATTTTGAACTAAGTGCCATATGCGTGTGTCCTTCGCACCAAGGCACATCTGTTATTTCGGTGTTAAGATAAAATCAGCATTACATTAAAACAATTCACAAGAAGCACAATCTTCAGTAACAGCACACGTGCCACCTGTAGTTTTTTTTCTAGCACTGAAGGCATAGCTAAAGCAAATGCAGTGGCAAGGCAGTTAAGAAATAAAGTTAATGATCAAATCTTATATTCTCTTTAAAATAATTGCACCCTTTGGGGCGTATATTGTCCCACAACGATAATCGTCATCTGTCTTGCTTCTATTTCCTTTCTTGAAAACGCTGCGCTCGCTACTTTCCCGTAGAGAATGTTATGTCACGCCGATAACGCACATTGCCTGTCTTGACCTAGAAGTACCTACTGTTTCGGCCCGCGAGATGTAGTCGCGCTTCAATCGCACGACCCTAATTGGAACCGCCTCTCAGCGTCGCCTTGGCGACCATGTGAATTGACTTCGGGCCGGACCACCAAGACCGCTCGCAGAGCCCGCGGGGCCTCTCTCAAGGGGCGCGCGGCGCTGTTATCCGACGCTGCTGCGACAGCTGCCGCCACGCGTGCTTCGCGCCTTTTCAGGAGACGTCACAGGTGGCTCGTTGCTGCTTTGACCTTCACTCGTCATTGCCGCCAGTGCTGTGAGCGCGCGCGCAGACCGTGTTGCTTTGGCAGCTTTCTTTCTTCGCTCTTGCACTACTTGTCCACGACGTGACTTGGCAAGTGCGCCGTGAATGACTACAATGCGGGTGAGCGACTGCGTCGACCGCTTGGCAGCACCCGTGGCCCGTCGAGAGAGCGCCGCACCCGGCGTGATTGCGGGTCGCCCCCTTTCTTGCCCCTGTGGGTGCGTCCCGCCCTGAGGTTGTGCCAGGCATGCACCCCTGAAAGCGGTTCACAGCGCTGGCAGCGTCGCGTGACTGTCGTATACAGAGAGGACCAAACAATGCTGCATGGGAAAAGAAAGTTATTAAAGGTCGTCATTCTCTTCTAGGGTGACGTCAAGGTTCGGTGGAAATTGGCAGCAAGCCTAACTCATGTTCAGAACTGAATAAGCGATTCCTGTGGTGACATGCGATGTCGTTTATAATCTTCACGCGCCTCGCTAGTTCCGTGCAGTATATCAGATTGCACTTGCGCACATGTCATCAAGGAGGCAAGCAGACTCGATCGGCGTCTTGCCTATCCGGTCGTAGAAATACATACGATTGAAGCACTGCGTCGCTGGACTAATACACCGTCGTAATCTCGCTTGCCTTGTGCCCGGCAGGGCTACTATATCCGTCAGTGTCGGCCTGTATGGTCCAAGGTTGACCTTGTGTAGTTGGCCATTGATTCCGGCTACTTTCTGTCTCGCATACACCGGCGCGTTTCATTGCGCGTTGATCTGTGCTCGCGTGCGGCCAAGCGGCGAAGGCCGACATCACGATGCAGACTCGTGCAGGCGGGACTGTGCCGCGCCTGCAGTCTCGCGTTCACATGCATTGGTTCTCCCTCGTGACATTCTGCCGTGCCCTTCATCCAAGCGCGCATTTGAGGAGTCGCTGACACGTCGGTGTGTGTTTAGCCCTAAGGGCGCTGTAATACCAAGTCTTGCTCTCTTCGGTACGGTGTCGTTGTCATAACCGCTCGCTCCCCGAAGCACGCAAGGCGCTCTGCCCCGGTGTCGGCATAGGAGACGACGTCTTGCTCTTTCATCGCGATCCTTACGTCAGTCATACATTTAAGTCGTGCAATCAAAATGGGAAAGGCGGAATGGCGAAGCGCGTCTATCCGCTGAAATCGCTGGGGAGCTGTAATGCGCCCCGACCGTCATCCGTGACGTCAAAGGAGACCCCGATGCGCTGCTGGCGCCGTGTCTCTATCGTCACGCCGTTGGGCTTTCTCGTTGAGCCGGCGAATAAATACCAGTTGACCTGTCCGCCGCGCATTCGAGGCACGCAAGTCTCGAAGGAAGCACTGCAGCGCCCCCTCACTCTACAGCCGTCCCCGCCCCCGGTAATGTTTGTCAGCGCGCGTTTCGCAAGAGCAGCACGCGAGGCACCGAGGCCGTTTTGTTTCACCGCCGATTTGCTTCCGCGACTGTGCAACGGCACGTGCGGCGCTTGTAACCTCGACTGGTGCTGGCTGGCGGACATCCGGCCTGCAGCTGAGCTCTGCAAACGTCGGTGATCCTGCACCGCGTATTACCTAGTGCCCGAGCGGTCACGAGCTTTGCAACCCTATAATGGCAGGCTGTCGTTATGTTTGCCCGCAGAAAGCTACGCCGCGAAACGGCATGGCGCTCACATTCTACAGCTATGACCTTGCCTGTCAGTTGTGGAGTGGATATATGCGCATCAATAACATCCAGACGTGAGGGGCAGATCGAGAGCCTTAGCAAGAGAGTAGAAGTGTTAGAGGCGCACCAAGACAAAAATGAAGTTGCGAGGCTAACTAAGGAACTAAACGAATTGCAGCAATGCAGTAGGCGTCAAAGCATGGAAATTCACGGTATACCTTTCGCCGAAAACGAGAACCTTCTCGCAAAACTGAACAACCTTGCTCAGACCCGCCGTGGTCGCTCAGTGGCTATGGTGTTGGGCTGCTGAGCACGAGGTCGCGGGATCGAATCCCGGCCACGGCGGCCGCATTTCGATGGGGGCGAAATGCGAAAACACCCGTGTGCTTAGATTTAGGTGCACGTTAAAGAACCCCAGGTGGTCAAAATTTCCGGAGTCCTCCACTACGGCGTGCCTCATAATCAGAAAGTGGTTTTGGCACGTAAAACCCCAAATATTATTATTATTAATCTTGCTCAGAAACTCGAGCTTCCCCTGCTGAATGAGCGTGATGTGGACGGTTTGCATCGCCTGCCAGCACCTGTGAACAAAGTGCCAATCATTCTGATAAGGTTTTCCCGCCAATCTGTGAAAGTAAATTGGCTTGCAAATCGTGAAGTTGTGAAGAAGTGTGATAAAGACATTTCCTTTTTCGATAATCTGACGCCACTGAACAGAAAGCTTTTATGGCTTGCCAAATCAAGAGCACGCGAACAAGGCTACCAATTTTCGTGGTGTTCCGATGGAAAGGTCTTCGTAAGGAAAGAACCTGGCGCAAGGGCTATAAGGATTGCCTCTGAACAAGACCTTGAGCTAATTGCTTAAGTTGGTTTCTTTTTTATTGCTGCTGTAATTGTTAACCTTCACGATGTATTATACTTACGACTCCCTTAACACGTTCATAAATGAAAATAGCTATTGCAAATATTTCTCGTTGTATCATTTAAATGCACAAAGCCTCAGAAATAAGATTGATGAAATTGAGGCTGATCTCGAGCTCATAAAATGTCACTCTGACATAATTGGATTTACAGAAACATGGTATGCATCAAATAGCGATGTTACACAGTTAACAGGTTATGACAACGTCTCTGTATTTAGGAAGGAAAGACGTGGCGGCGGCGTATCTTTGTATATAAAACAATACCTTGTTGTATTGTAAAGGTAAATAAGTGTTGTAAAGGCAATGAAGGATGGATGCTCGCCAGGAAATGACGATATTAGTGCACGCCCCATCAAGGCCGTACTTCCATTACTTGTGGGTCCTCTAGTATATATTTGTAATCTCATATTAGAGACCGGTATATTCCCTGATAACATGAAAGTTGCACGCGTAACCATAATATTCAAATGAGGAGGAAAAAATGATCTGAATAATTACAGACCTATTTCTGTTTTGCCTCTCTTTTCTAAGATCCTCGAACGCATAATATACACGAGGTTAAATAAATTTTTAAATGCTCATAATATAATATGTAAACAACAATATGGATTTCAGGCCGGAAAATCAACGGAAACAGCACTGCTATTCATAAAGGACCGTACTTTGGAAAACTTTGAACAGAAACTATACACACTGGGCATTTTTCTTGACTTCCGAAAAGCCTTTGATTCTATTAAGCATGAAATTCTGATGGAAAAACTGGGAAAGTATGGTATCAAAGGAATAGCGCATGAGCTGATAGACAGTTATCTCAAAGGAAGAAAACAATACACTAGTATGAATCAATTTGTCAGACATAGGAATAATTAAGTACGGCGTGCCGTAAGGATCTATTCTTGGGCCTTTGTTATTTATTTTATACATCAATGACCTCGTTAACATCCCCCTGACACCTGATATTATCCTTTACGCGGATGACACTAATGTCTTCTTTTCTGGTCCAAATCTGGCCTCACTTGAAGAACATGCAAATCAGTGGCTGAGTCAGCTACAGATCTGGTTAAATAACAACGAACTTGACTTAAATATAAAGAAAACACAATATATTATTTTCCGCCCCAAAAACAAGCCTTTGAATCATCACGTCCAACTACAGATCTATAATACCAATCTATTGCCAACAAATTCTTGCCGCTTCCTGGGCGTCTGTTTCAAATATGACTTAACATGGACAGATCACGTGGATCAGGTTCGTTTGAAAGCATCTAGGACTATCGGTTTGTTGCAACGCGTAAAATATCTTTTACGTCTGCGTTTGAGAAAGCAGATCTATTTTTCCATAATTCACTCCTATTTTATGTACTGTCAGCTAGTTTGGGGTACATGTAACAAATCGGATTCAGAGCGCCTTCTTTCGCTTCAGTTCAGGGCGTTGAAGGCCGTTTTCCGTTCCGCACCTATTACCAAAGAATCCCTGTAGGACGCAGTTAAGGTACTGCCATACTATCAACTTTACAGTTTCTCATTGGCTGTACTTATTTTTCATAACATTAAGCATGATTTTACATCCTTCTGCACTAAGTACTTAAACAGGAACCTTACCCATAACTTGCGCACTGTATCTATGGTTTGGTCGAAGTCACGCACAAATTATGGTACTCAGATCATAGACAATCAAATAGTTACACTCTGTAACACTTATCCTTTAATGATCAACTGCATAAATGATTGCAAAACCCTTTCTGAATTTAAGAAAAAAATGAAAATGATGCTTTCTTCTCCTGCCTCTTTTGCTTTGAATTGTACCTTTCTTTTTTCTTGAGCAAGTGCAATCTGAATGATTACCTACATCATTGTTTCCGTGAATTAGAATGATGTAATGAATGTATAATATAAAATAATAGGATAATTTGTCATATGTGACACAGCATTGTATTTCTGAATTTCCACTGATTTCATTGATCTCACAATGTAGTGCAGTATTTTGTAATGCCGACCTGCTGTCATAATGTGTGATACCGAGGTGAAGGCCCTGTCAGGAGGCATTGTTGCCTCCTTTTGCCGCGCCTCGTGGACATCCTGTACCACCTACGTATGTCCAAATGAATTGAATTGAATTGATCATGCCCGCTGAAAGGGTTGGCGCTCGACGGCTTTTGTGTTGGGCTAGTATTGTCTTTTTTACATTGCGTCACTGATCGGTATGTTCCTTTTCTTAAAGTTTAGAACCAGACTGCGAATATTAAATGTCCTGGTTCTGTTCAACTGTCGGAAACAACGTACTGTCGTTGCCAGTAATATGCGCTGCAGCTTTCGGATTGCAACGCGTTTTCTTTTCTTTTTTTTCTGATTCGCCAGCGCTTGCTCTCAGTTGAATAAACTTGTTACTTTACTTTGTAGTAAATATTACACTTCTAATTACAGCAGTAGCATAATAAAGTTCTGTAAGGTAATGGAATTACGTCTTTTTAAGCGTTGTCGGGAAGAGCAAGAAGAACAGCGCAATGGAGAGGGCGTAACAAAGGGACAACGGGTGCTTCCCTGTCCGATGCGCTATTTTTCCTGCTCGGTTCTTGGGCCAACCAGCCGCTCCTGTTGGCCGAAAGGTCCACGTTGTATCAACAGCCTGTCAGTGCGGCCGAGAGCTTTTCCTACATTAGCGAGTGAGACGTGCCCTTCAGTAGTGCAGGATGCCATCTGATGTGAAGCCAGACGCAGTATGGCAGCGAACGCCCTATATAGCACTCAAAATGCCACAGTGGCTCAACGTAGAACGTGTGTATGTCCCATGAGACAGGATGTTCTGTAGGACTCACCGCGGTCGCTCAGTGGCAATGGCGTTCTGCTGCCTGGTTGCGGCGTCCGCATCCGATGGGAGCGGAATGCAACGCGCTCATGTACTTAGGTTTCGGTCCACGCTAAAGAACTGCAGCCCTCCACTACGGCCTCTTTCATAGCTAAGCCCCAGTGTTGCGTTGGGACGTTAAACTCCGTGGATCAAGGTTCAGCGTGGAGCTACTCCATCTTACAGGTCGTTTGCGGCACTGTGGAAGCTGTAGTATACGACGTGCATGCGCAAAGGTCCCAACATGTCACATACCGAGGGTTGATCCAGAAATTAGTTTCCAAATAGCTCCAGCCACACGGGAAGGTGCGAGGCGAAATCCAGCAACACTGCTGCACGCGGCTGTTCCTCCATTCTCGATTCCCCCCGGCCTCGCTTCGTTGCGCCGAACATCGTTGGCTCAGCAGCCGTCCGATGTGAGGTTCCCATTGTCGATCCCGCCAAGTGCGAGATTCGTTCCGTAATTCGCTTTTTGCACGCCAAAGGGACTCCACCCGTGGATATTCATCGTCAGTTGACAGAGGTGAATGGCGACAAGTGTATGTCCGTTCAACACGTCCGAAAGTGGCGCAGGGAGTTTAGTGCCGGTCGGAAGGAAGTCCACAATGAAGAACGGAGTGGAAGACCGTCAGTTTCGGAGACTGTTATCGAGATGGTCCAACGCGAAGTGCTTCGAAACAGGAGGATCACCGTCCGTGAACTTGTTGCTCAGATTCCTGGGAGTCCTTATGGTACAATGGAAAGAGCTTTGACTGAAAAATTGGGATATCACAAGTGTTGTGCTCGATGGGTGCCGCGGCTATTGACATCAGACCACAAGGAGAAACGCCTTGACTGTGCTCGCCAGTTTCTTCAAAAGTGTCCAGAAGATAAGGAAGGATTGTTGGACTCCACTGTTACGGGAGACGAAACGTGTGTGTTTCGTTTCACTCCCGAAACGAAACAAAAATCCAAAGTGGCGCCCAATGTAACCCAGAGTAACCTGTCGCAAGGAAGTTCAAACAACTCCTTCTGCTGGCAATGTCATGGCCAGTGTTTTTTTTGTTTTGTTTTGATCGTAAGGGGATACTGCTGATTGATTTCATGGAACGTGGGACAACAGTAATCCCGGACAGTTATTGTGCAACACTAAGAAAACTCGGGCGAGCTATCCAGAACCGCCGCCTAGGACGACTGGCAGCCGGTGTAACGCTGCTTCACGACAGCGCCCGACCTCACGTCTCCAGTCAAACCCAGGAACTTTTGACAAACTTTGGGTGGACTGTCATGTCCCACCCACCATACTGTCCAGACCTCGCGCCTATTGATTATCACTTGTTCCCCAAGTTAAAGGAACATTTGAGTGGCCAGCGCTTCCGGAGCGACGATAAAGTCAAAGAAGAGGTGAAACGCTTCCTCATCGGGATGGCGGCGGAGTTCTACGACATTGGGATACAGAAATTAATAACACCGTCTACAAAAATGCGTAGAAAAAGATGGGGATTATATAGAACAATAGAGCAAAGTTTCATCTTTCCAATGATGTGAATTTCTGAGAATAAACAATGTTATCTATTTCTAAAATTGATGGGAACCTTATTTCAGGATGAACCCTCGTATGCGTGTGTGTATATATATATATATATATATATATATATATATATATATATATATTATATAGTATGTACATGCAGAAGTGGGACTCCTGCGTCATTTTGATGCAAACGCAAATTCCTGTGTCAAACAAAGAAAATTGACCGAAATTGCGCCACGAATAGCGAGCGGATTCGTTCGCCGAAAAAAAATAAGTTCACCGACGATTACGATACTCCCGAATGTGATATTCCAGCGTAGCTGTATGCTTGTTTTCATTTCGCGATATATTGGCTGGCGCGGACAATCCGTCTCGTGCGGCACATTGCAAACGGAGCTAAGTGTGACGCGACTGCCTCGCTAATCGGTAGATCGCGAGAGGCCGCGCGCGGGTGACGCGTGGGCGCCATTCACAGCAGACTCCGCAGACAGGCCTCCGCTCACGCAACGCTTTGTTTCCATATATGGTATAGGTGGCGTCGTCGGTGAATAGACAATGTGCGCTACTCTGGCGCCATCTCGTAGCCATTGTTGCTGCAGAGCCCGTCTTGCGCGGCGCACTACGCTCTTCTCACGCTTTTGCCATGCCCTCCTCCTCGCGCTCTCTTCGCTATCGCAGTCTTTCATCCGCGTTCGCTGCTGTCGGAACGGCCAGGGCGGTGGTATTTAGAGTGTACTAGAATACGGTTCAGTGAGCCGAGCGGTGCGGCGTTCCTTAGTTGAGGTGCATAACAGCAAAAAGTAGGCTGAGGGCGCTGCGAGCGTAAATTTGCATGCACTATAATGTTTCAGTATCGGGGTAATCTGCTTCAAAATTTAACTTAAGGCGTTGCTTAGGACACATGTAGTACAGCGCTCATGTTGGTTTATTCTGTGTTCCGTCGTGGTTTAGAAGTGTGCTGCCCTTTATTCCATTATGCCACCAAAATTCAGATTAGCCTGCTCCAGACTGCTTCAAGATAAAATGTTATCTGCTCTAAGTTGCTTCAAAATGGAATTTAGTCTGCTCCAAGCTGCTCCAAGATGAATTTTTTTCTGCTCGAAACTGCTCTAAAACGCAGTTTTACTTGCTGCAAACTCACTTTGGGCAGTCCCATCCCTGTGTGTTGAAGGGTGGGGGGTACGATTTCATATGTCGAGAATAATCTGTGCTTGACAAGCAGATTCGGCGTTTCTTCATATACTTTTTTTTTTTTTAGATTGTACCTCGCTAAGCAGTCAGCATTCTCGAGACTGACCAATTAACTGGCAACCGAGGTCCTATTGACACTGTGCAGTTCCCTCGTAGTGACACACCACGGGCAGAAGTACGTTATCTTTAGCTATGAAAAATGTGTTAGCCACCGACAAAATGCGCGTTCTGTTTTAAGTGAACATTTCTTCAGTTACTGTGCGCATCTCTGCTTGACCTTGCGAGTCCAGAGCCTGTAGGCCGAAGCTTGGCGTTTTGTTTGTGCGCGGTCACAGCCTTTAAAATGTTTCAGCATAGGTTACCTTGTGTAGCCTGTGCGAGAGCCGTGGCGGCATGTGGAAACGCTTTGTAGAACGCATATGGAAACGCCCACTCGCTCTGTCTCCTCGCCCAGCTCAAGCTGGCCAAAGGCCAGCCCGCCCTTAATTTCTCCAGCTTGGTCGGCGTCCGCTGTTTTCTCCTCGTTTCACTATAGCGTTACCATTCCACCGTCACTACAGTAACCGTCGCAGCCATGCACCTGGCTGAGGCGTTTACGGGCCAGTGGCGGTGCTTACGCTTAAAGCGCAGTTGTGTGGACCCGAAAACGAGGGAGGAGTTTTGGCAAGTTCATTGAGACGGAGCGAAGAGGCTCAATGACGGAGGGCGCTGGTCACCAACGCCTCAATGTGTGACCGAGCGCGGCCTCCCACATCCAGGCATCCCACGGAACGCTCACCTCTCGCTTCCTTTAGCAGTCGGTGCCTTAAAGATTTCCTTTTGCTGTTTTCTTCCTGTTTTACAAAAATCTATAGTAATAAAATAGCCAACTTGACGCTTTCAGTGCAGCTGCTTCCGACCTCCTCTGGTCGGAATTTGCCATCAAAATGACGTACTAGAGCCCAGCCTTAAAGGGAGCCTGAAACGATTTTGACGATTTTCTACAAACGTACTGGGTCGTTAGAGTAGGTCCTTCTGATCATTAATTGACGCATCTAAGTGCTTCGCGTAAAGTGTGTAATTTATTATAAGGTTTTAAAAATGCACATCGCTGCCGATCGCACCACACTGCTCGGCGGAATTTTAAGCCGCCCCTATCCATATGACGCAAATCACCCATATAACGTCAGTGGGGCGAGCTATACGATTGGCCGACCAGGGCGCGTGATCGATAATTTTTCCAACTTTATAGTAAGCAAATGATGTCCGTAATAGTTGAAATGTTAGTTAATTTGTTTTTATAAAGAGAAAGTAACATAAAGGGGATGCACAAGAACAATTTTTCAGTACACTTCAGCACTTCCGGCACACAGCAAGTGTCGTCTGCTTGTGTTACAACGTGCTCCGTCTTTGGCGAGAGCTCCGCCGTCAGTGTCGTTCTGTCTTTTCGCGAGTGCTATGATTCGACTTTGTTGCGTTGTGGACTGCAAACGTAGCGACTGGCAATATTTCAAGCTGCGACATCGTGTCCCTCTGCAAGCCAGTAGACGAGCGGACTGGCTGCAGCACATCGGACTGCCGCTATCCGATCGGCGCCAGGATTTGCGCGATTGCGGCCATCACTTTACACCGGAAGATTACTAACGCAATAACGTTTCGCGAGTCCGGTATTTAGGGTAAACGCAAGCGCAAAGGGGACATGGCCTGGCCGTGTCCCCTTGCGTGTTGTTTCTTGGGATGAACAGAAGTGCAAATGTGAATGGTCTGCACGGTGCAGCCACGTGGTAGCATAGAGCTCAACCAGACACAGTAGCAGTAACAAAATGTATTCTTCTTCGCTGCTGGTGTACATTTTTCGCAGGAGTTTAATTGTTAAGACGTTGTTTTTGTAAATGTTTAAAATGTTGTACACTTGGTTAGAGCAATATTCGCTCTTTCTTTGGCTGGTTAAGCTCTGCGCCCACGGGTGGCTGTGCCGTGGAGACTGATCAGGCAGCTCACGTACGTCTACGCTAAAGTTCCTTCATCAGCTTGAGTTTATGCCTCCACCGTTGCGTCGTTCAGCTAGTGTGTGATTACCGGAATACCAGACACGTTCGGCGCTACGACAGAATGCTCGCAACGCACGCTGCTTCGATAGCTCTCGCTTGCGGTCGACGGCCAAGCGGCTAGCGGAGAGGTTTCGCGCGGGCGGGCTCCAAAACAACCGGAAGTGTACGATGTGACGTCGCATCGTGACGCAGAATCAGTGAAGGCGGAGTTTAGCCCCGATGGCTCGGCGAACGAGTTGAGGAGGAAAAGCATGGCTAGGGAGGAGGGTAACTTGTAATCGCTTGTAGCTCCATTAATACGTAACGCTTCACTTAAATTGTGGTGCGAATGTTCTACTTAAGCTGCACCCTACGCGTCTACAAAATTTGTCCGAACCGTTTCAGGGGCCCTTTAAGCGGGATATTGAATTAAGCGATGTCAAATTAAGGGAATACTACGTGGTGGTTTCATTAACACGAAAAGCACGGCTTTACTCGCAGAATTGTCTGCTTATGCGGTGAAGCCTCAACTTTGCGACGTCATAGTGCAGCGATGACTGCACAGGGCCGTCGGAAATGTTTGACGGGCCAATGTACCGTTGGGTCAGGGCGAGGGAAGTGCGAATGGCTGTTGGCCTACTATTATACTGCGAGGTCGAAATGCTTGCAAGATACTGATTCTACAGTCGGGCTTAGGTGCCCAGCTCGATTTGTATTGAGCAAGAGGGGTTAACTCGACGGGCCTACCAGCCCCTTTCCCGTGTCTGACGTCACTGACCGTGCGCACGTTTTGCTTACTTATTAATGTCAAATATATTTATGCGTAATTGCGTGCAAGTCTCCGTCGAAAAATTTTCGCATGTAAGCTTTTTTTTTTTTGTCCTCCCTGCTCGTATTTATTTCCAGCATTGTTCGTGCTAAGAAACCGCGCGGCATAGTATATTGTGGGATGGTACTTAACCAATGCATGCATTTTTTTTTCTCCTCTATCACAGATTGAAGCCATGACCCGTGACCTCGAGCTCCCCAATGATGTATTGCAAAAAGTTTCGGCCAAACTTCTTGATGAATTCAACAAAGGCCTCGGAAAAGAAACTCACAAATCGGCTGAAGTCAAAATGTTCATGACTTATGTGAGGGACGTTCCCAACGGATCAGGTGAGTCTGATTGGGCTGTTACTTATGAATGAACATGGTGCTTGTGAATGTGAAGCGTTACTGAGACAAGCCTTTTTTCTGCATTTCAGAAAGTGGAACATTCTTAGCCTTGGATTTGGGGGGCACGAACTTCCGAGTTCTGCTCATTGATATCGACGGTGATCGATTCAGCATGCAGAACGAAATTTACGCTATTCCTCAAGAAATCATGCTGGGAACTGGTACTGAGGTCAGTACACTGAACACTTTCACTGTTCAGTAATATAAAATAATTCTGACAAAAGGCAACGGTGCACTTGTCCGAGGTGTCAAGCGCGCGCGCACCAGTGCAAGTAAATTTGACAATGTACGGCTGTGCGTGCACGCACCGTGTTTCTGGACCAGAATGTTCGATATTCTCTCTCAATTTTCGTAGAGAGCTTTAGTATGGCGTAAGATGCTTGCGTTAGCGAGTGGCGCAACGCTAGTGCTATTGTAGGTTTCGCAGCGAACTAGTCTTTGAATAGCGAAACCGAGCGAAACGGAACGCAAACAGCTGAGACGCCATCTAGATGTAAAAGTTAAACCTAGCGTACAGAAAATGCCAATATAACGCAATTGTGTATCCATATTATGGGCACAGCGGTGGCACTACCCTTCTCCGTGAATTATGATTTAGTTTGTGGCGCCCTCTGTACTACACATTCTTAATCTATGGCTTTTAAGAGATCACAACGCGCGTGAATTGTCACTCGCGCTGCGAGAACTCGGAGGCCATGCGATACCCCTGTCAAGCGGGCAAGTTAAGTGCACTTATGGAGAGTGCACTCGGTTTTAAGCAACAGGCGACTAATGGTGCCAGGTGTTATACTAAAGAAGTCGACGCCAAAATGCGATCGTTCTGCAAAATTTGAGCAAGAACAGTGCAGCGGTGAGCGCAAAATCTTTTTTTTTTTTTTTGAACCCGTGCAGCCAAATATTCAGGACCCTATACATGACTAACAGGAGTCAAGCGGGCAATTTTAGTGCACTTATGGGGAGTGCCCTTCGGGACCTTGAGTGACACTTCAGGCTACGCAGTGCTATACGGGAAAACAGAGCGCACGCACACTAAAAAAACAAAAACAAAATGGCGACACACTAAAATCGTTTTTTGAATATTTAGATTAAAATAAAACTTGTAAAACGCGTTTGCTTTAGTTGTATTATGAAAAGAAAACAATCGGAATCTATATTTACTCAACAAAAAAAAACTAAAATATTTTTATTATAAGATTCTTACAAATCAGGGCCGGCCAAGACGAATGCCTAGCCAATCCAGAACAAGATGGCGTGCGGCGAGGCGGCATTTTATCCTGCTAGAACAGAATATCAGCGAGTTCTGTTCTGATTATTACGTTAAGCTGTTCAACAGCTAGAATGAGCTTCTGTGTCCTTTTTCTATGCATTACATCTTGTATCGCTGAAACCGCTGGCGGCGAGGCTACGCGCTCGACCAGCAAAGTGCGTTCCGGGAACGCACTGCGACCGAAGTGCACTCTTCTGCGATTACACTCCGCTTGCGACATTTAGATTTGCGAAAGTGCACTTAAGACAAAAATGAGAAACTGTTTTCGTCTATGGGAAAAATGGCGTCTGAAAAGCAGACTTGTGTCGCCGCCTGCCATCATCTGCAGAAAACAGCGTTTCAGGGAGGGCAGTTGCCTGTTCCAGGAGTGGGCAACACGCGGCAGCCCTCCCTGAAACGCTGTTTCCTGCAGATGACGACAGGTGGCGATACAAGTTTATGCTTGCGCCGTCGTGGCAGCAGCACGCGTCCCCATAAGCGCTGGCACATTTGCACATTTTTCTTAGAAACCAGGCAATTAACTGTGCCAAGTGCTATACTAAACGAAGTCGACGCCAAAATGCGATCGTTCTGCAAAATTTGAGCAATAACAATGCACCGGTGAGCTCAAAATCTTTTTTTGAACATGCGCAGCCAAATATTCCGGACCCTGTACAGCCATCCTTGCTAAGCCTAAAGCGCGGGAAAATTGAGGCAATATTTCGGAAACAGCGCCTTGTTGTCACTAATACTTCGCTGTCAAAGTATCATGGCACAAATCTAAAAAAATACAAGCATCTGTTGAGAACGAATCGATCAAACAGCGCAGGACGGCGACTTAATCCGAAGCGGACAGACTTCGCCTAGAAGGCGCCGCCATGCTTGCTGGCCAAGCCGTTTTTGCGAGCGTTAGCGCCTCGATGCTCAGCCGATGCGAGCGTTAGCGCCTCGGCTGCTCGATGAAAACGCACAGCGTTTTCATCGAGCGGCCGTGGGCTAACTTACCAAAATAGTGGAGGCACGCAAAGCTCAAAGCTACGGAAGCGTCTGGCGCGTGCGCACTTTGGCGCCGCTATTTTGTGCGCTCGTTTCATCGCAGGCATGCGTTCCATCCCGCGCATGCGTGTCTATATACCCAATCAGGGTGTCTACCAACCAGGCATACCAGGAATTCTCAGGGATATTGAATAGTCTGGAAATACTCAGCGAAAACTCGGGGAATTTGTGCTCCTATCAGGAGCTGAAATTTAAAGGGCACGAAAGTCGCAGTGATGCTGGCTCGAGTAACAGAGAGGAATTGTAACAAATCGTCTTTGACGCCGTGTCGTCGGCTGGAGGAGTTGCCAGAGTGTACAGTCAACAACCGACTTTCCGGACGCCCGATAGTTCGGACGGCTTCGCGGCTCGACCACGTTACCCCATAGAGCCTATGTATAAGAACGTCTGAAATTTCGGGTGCAAGAACCCTTCACCATCCGATTTTCCGAACTTTTTGCCGTGACCGCAGGTCTGAAATGACATTAATCAAAGCCACCACCGCCTCCATTTTGATTACCTCGCCGTCTCGAACGCTCTCGCACGCAGATCCGCTGGCAGCCGTAGCCACCACCGCGGCAACGCTAAGCCTAGCTGCTTCGACGTTCGCTGTTAAGCGTCTTGCCGTTCTGTGCCGTGTTTTTCATTGAAAGAATTAACCGATGTCAAGCAATGGCACGGACTCCGCCTTTGTAGTTCTCGCGATTGGAAAGCACGGCGCGTTGCATAATGCCGGTTTCCGAAAGTCTGCTTCGCCTCAATAGAGTAATGTTACGTGGTGAAGCATACGCGAAAGTATTGCGGTGAAGCATAACAAGCGTGTGAAGAGGCAATTGTCACGGGAAACAGTATGTATTCCTTCACTATACACGCGTGCACCCGCCATCTCCTGTCACAGTACGAGCACCAGTATGCCTAATAAGTGTACTGGTGGCCTTCAGAGCTTTTTCGGATGTTCCTGTGGGGAGTTTAGCCCTTAAGGGCAGTAAAAGACATGCATTCATTTTTTCCAACTCCCTGATTTTTCGGACGTTTTCGCGGCTCCTAGGGAGCCCGAAATATCGGACGATGACTGTACAACTGACCAAGAAGATGCTTCAGATTGTCTGTTGGTCGAACACGCATCGGAAGGAGGACGAGAACAGAAGCGACCTACGCACTGAGGAGTGAACAGGACAGGATGTGTGCCGCCGCCGCTTTTTTGAAGGAGCTTGAGCTCGTAAAACAAAGCGTTGGCTAACGCCGAGATGCAGGCGTCCCTAATACAAGCCAACATAAACTTTTTGAAGCAGTAAAATGCAGCACTGAGGCAGTGTCCACTGGCTGCGAGAGTATGTCGGGACAGTTGAGGTTACCATTTGTTGAGAGAAAATCCCAGTTGGTGACAAAGTTCGGGTCTCACACCAGTGAGCTTGCTATCAGTTGATAGAAATAGCTCATCTTCGAACATATTTGCTTCTGTATGCATCTCCTTTTTGTTCGTATTTGGGGAATGTTCGACAGTGGGTTTTACCTTTTTTTTTCGAATATATTTTTTGCTGTGCATTTTACTAATCCCTCCCTTCTGTTTTCTTTTTGAATAAAGTTAGCACTACTCCTTACTATTCAAACTGGATTAGGTAATTTTTTTTTTTTTTTACATGCTTACTAGAGAGTGACACCATCAGGCGACATGGTGTTAGCCCGTCTTGACATAAAACAAAGTTCTGTGTCACTCGGGGAATTTTGTATTGGCACTGAGGGAGAACCTGGAAAACTCGGTGAATTTGGAAATGTCAACTTGGTAGACACCCTGCACAATGCCGCAGATGGTAGTGCCACGCAGCGATCAAGGAGAGGAACGCCTCGAGGAGGATGAGCAGATGACAACACGGTGTGGCCACATTTTCACGTGGCTAGTCTGGGCTGTAACAACACATGCCGTGCAGGCACGGGCTTTTGTTTGCCTCTTTCGCTCATGCGACGTTCAAGAACAATAGTAAGCGCATGTGCTGCGTTTCCCAGTGCATAAACCGAATTTCTCATGACAAGATAAATCTTCTTTCCGGCAAAATCCGCCAAGAAACAATAGGTGGTGTGGTGAGGCTATGGATAGGCGAGGTCGTCGCCCCACCGATGAAGAGGATTATGTGCAATGGCAGAAAGTGGCAGCGGGCACTTCCTTTAAGAAGCATAAAAAAAAAACGCTAGCTAGACAGAGAATATAAAAAGACGCTCGCACGTACGGGCTATGTCTACACTTGCTTTCGTTTTTCCCCCTTCATTCTTTAATTTTCAGCACACCAGTTGTAGGATTTTTGGCAGTCATATATATATCATATTAAAACTTTGTGTATGCTTATTAGGCTTTTATGTGTCACTATATGATCAACACATTCAAGTTTACGCAGCATATGAAACGCTGCATAAATTATGCCGAAAAACATGTTTTTCATAGTAACCTTGCAAGAATTCGAAGCAATATGTCAAAAACACTCGGCAGTGTCTTTCAATACAGTCCGTTGTACTTATTAATATTATTCACATCGCACGTGCATTGCAATACATTTGCCCAGAGGGGAAATGTGCAAAAATGAAGTGAGATATTGATAGTTAATATATTGACGATTATACGAACATCGGCAAATGATTTTCCTTACCTGGGTATGTAATGTTCATAAAGTCGAGCACAGTTAAGTGTTTGAAAGATTGCTTCATGCTTAAAAAATGCCATAAATAGCTGAAAAGTAAAATGGTATTACTTCTCGCACATTACAGCTGACAACCCCCCCCCCTTTTTTTTTTATGTTCGAGTGATAAAGCATTAGGCAGGGCATGTGCGGGGTTGTTTCCGTCCCTCCCCTTAAAATTCTCCCGTGGCACTGTCATGTACGCAAGTGGAACAAGCTATATAATGCCACAGAAGATGCATTAGCATGAATTTAATCTGTACTTATTCACCTTCAATCAGCTCTGTAATCGCAGTTCCGCTTCCATTTGGCTCTACATGTCATGTGATGAAAGTGGCGTGGTGTCGGGAAGTTGTCGCAACATGCTATAAAACGGGATTCCATGCCCTCCGCTTCGCTTGCGATCGTCCTCTGTATTGGGCGCGAGGACTTACGGAGTCGTCGTCTGTCGGAAGCGCCTCCCTTGCGTAGTATGAGGGATAACATGGCGTGCTCCTCATAGAGGTTTCTGTAAGTGCTCTCAAAATGAGGGAAGTTTTTTACTGTCAAAATAATAATCTTGGGAAAACTGGAAGCACAGAATCGTTTACAGATGCTACCTCTTTACCGAATATGTACAGTCAACGCCACAGTGCGCGGTCGCCGCGATGTAGTCTCCCGAATCGGCTTCTTGCATAAAAGGTAGGCAAACACTGAGAGCAAAATATGTGAAATATATGCTTACAGTGGGCTGCCTCTATAATGGAGCATAATGGAGCAAATGGAGCATAATAGAAAGAAGCCTCAAATCGGCGATTGCACGGGTTTGCAGCGACCGACTGCACGTCTGCATGCATGTGCACGCACAATGTTTTGCTTTTGCTGCGAGCACGTTTTCACACCGTGCCGTGAGCTTTAGGGCGCAGAATATGAGCATTTGACAATACACAAGCAACCATTGTTGCGTGGACACTATCAGAGCTGCTCTAAAATAATTGTGATTGTGATATGCCGTCGCGATGATTCAATATTTTTTTTTCTTCTATATTCTTGGACGTTTCAGTATTATTCCTCAAGTTGCGTCGCACTGCATGTTTATTGGTTGTCTCAGCGTGCGATTTCCCACTGCTTCTTTTTCGTAATCCAGTACATTAATTCATAACACAAACATGACCACGTGCCATGTCTTTCTTTAATGTGCTTCTTACCGCTCCCGTTCCATTTCAGTGAACTTGCCAGAATGTAGCATGAACAAGTTCATAGACCAAATAAAGCGTCATGAAATTAGCCATGCAGCGGGCACGGGCGAATGTCTCGGTGCGCGTTTTCTGCTACTCGCAGAAAATCTGTCCCGACGCCGTTGCAGAAATCTTCCTCTCTTCTGTGCTTGCTGCATACCCGAGTTGTAGCCGATGGCTGTTTGCCGGTTCTAAGTTTCGCGAGCCAAGCTTCACGCAGCTTTTTGTCCTGCTACTACATGTGAATAAGACTGACACCAGGCTTTGTTGCGTACGTCCGGCACTACAGCACCAAGCAGTAGCATACCATGCTGCACGCCTCCAAAAGCAGCCACTACCTATTATAGTTCTTTCAAATGCTGTCAAGCAGATACCCAAGGCGGGAAAACCTCACCACTTAATCAGAAGCAGGCGCACCGGCGAGTTTCTTGGGCTGCCATTTTTCCTCGCCTAGTCCCTCGCGATATGAGATTCCGGTAAATTGACAACTTTTTCCTGGTGTTCTTATCAGTTTCTTTTTCTTTACATTTTCGCATGTTTAACCAATCCGGGAACTAATTAATCAGTTCCCAATAGGTATCAAGGGTAAAACCTCTCAAAAAGAAATGTCTCGCTGAACAAGCCTGCCCACGGAATGAATTAAGTTCATTCTGTGAAATGCCTCTTTATCCTTAGGGTCATTGTTTGATATCCTGTTGTTCAGATTGCTATCTCCATTGGTAATTCCTAAAGAAAATATCACTTAACATTCGTGAAAACACACTAGCTAAATGGGCCTGGTTTGTTGAAAAGAGGATTTCCATTTTCTTGCACAAATCAATCTTCATGGATGTGCCTTAGTATGTGCACAAAGAAAACAAGGTTCCTTATATGCAAGTGTGGTGGCAGAGTAGTAGGAACTTGTATTAGTATCATGGTAGCATGCTTTACGTATGCACACTGGGATTGTGGCGAGGTTTTTCTAGCCTTTGAACTTACCTGTACACAAGACTGAATTCACCAGATTGTGTACCTCATGCTTGCTTGCGTGAAGAAAGTTGTGCATTGTTGCGTAGCCATTGAAGAGGCATGATTACAGATTTATATGGGGTCATTACACTTTGTCAGAAGTGTTACTTTTTCCCCGTGATGAACTTGCAGTGGTGCTAATTTTTGCACAATTCTCTTGCAGTTGTTCGAACACATAGCCGACTGCCTGTCCAAATTTATGGACAAGTACAAAGTCAAGGACAAGAAGCTTCCCTTGGGCTTTACATTCAGCTTTCCCTGTCGGCAAGAGGGCCTCACGAAAGCCCGACTGGTTCAGTGGACCAAGGGCTTCAAGTGCAGTGGTGTTGAGAATGAGGATGTAGTGCGTCTGCTGAGGGAAGCAATCAAGAAGCGGAAGGTGCGTTGAACTTTATCATTTTCGACATGGCAGCTGCATCGCACTGCTTGCATGCTGATGTGGAGGCTGGCTTACAAAGTACTGTTGTGCTGTGTTTCGTGCTCTGTGACATGTCCTTGTTTAGGGTCAAATAAACAATTTATTGTAACTTCAAAAACAAACTACTGAGCTCTGTTCAGAATGTTCATTCCTAACATTTACAACATGGCAAGTCTTGTCTTTTTTACTTTTTACTGTATGCCTTCATTATGTCAAGGTATCAATGAGTTTTTATTTTTTCTTCAGGACATCAATATTGATGTTATGGCAGTTGTCAATGACACAACAGGAACTCTCATGTCATGTGCTCACAAAAACAAGCAATGCAGACTTGGGCTCATTGTCGGTAAGTTTTACTGCACTGTATTGCTTAGTACTTCTACTCGGAGTGTGCAGTACTCCGCACGGTGGTGACACCACCATGTGGAGCAGAACGAAGGCATTCATCATGAATGCTGTTGCAGCCGACGTATAGTGAAGCACAGCCCATGCTTTTGTCACAGCGCCATAATGTCATGCACTATCTGTTGCGTTGTTGGCTGCTTGAACAATTATTTTTTGATTTTCTATTGGGAACAAAATTTTGTTCCTTTCTTAATGCAATCATGTATCCATGAGTAGTAGATACAGTGTGTGCCGCAATGAGTGCAAGTTTGCTGACATCTTAGTGCCTGCATGCGTGCATGGTTGATGTGATCACAACTTGCCTCGTTGAATGTGGGACGATGCGGCACACTAGAAAGGCTGTGCAGCTGGTGATGCTGACAGGTCTGATGGTGGCACTGCTGCAGTTTGTCACACCCCTTTTATGTGTTGCACACTACTCATACTCGGCACCATGATTGATTGTATGTACCTGTACTCATTCACTGTAACTTGGCAAATAGGGATGGCTGCCAGTGCTGTGGGGCACTAGTATGGTGGTAGAATGCCACATGACTTCTTCCAGTGTACAGTGGGAGGTGTCATCTGCTCAAAAAAGTGAGCTATAGTGCGAAAATTAGACTCATATTTGGCACCCCTACCCCTTGTCTGTTGGCCCAACTCTCTTCTTTCTGAATTGAAAAGCCAGGCAGCACCACATGTGTAAAAAAAATTGTTTCGAGTGAGTTTATATTAAAAAGTATGCCTGGCAATGAGTAATCAGAACACAAAACTTGTTTCAAACAAAGAGACTCGCATTAAAAAAAAATTATGTTGCACAATCTGTATTAAGAAGCGGATGGCTCTCTCCAGTGTGGAGAGAAGAGGTCCCACAGCCTTCGCCGTTTGCCAAGTTATGGTGAAACAAGCGACAGTGAAATGAGCCTGAACATACATATTGTCTCTGCAATATGAGCATGGAGAGCATAGCATTTGAATATTATGTTCAAGGTCAGCTTCTTATTGAGATATGTATCACTTTAATTCAGAATGCTATCCTTGTTGTGTAGTGTGGGTTGCTTCACTGACACTCTCATTCTGCTTTAGGAACTGGAACAAATGCATGTTACATGGAGAAACTAGAAAATGTTGAACTTTGGGATGGAGATCAAGAAGAACCTCGACAAGTCATTATCAACACAGAGTGGGGTGCGTTTGGTGACCATGGCTCTTTGGAATTTGTGCGAACACGTTATGACAAAGAAATCGATTCGGCTTCACTCAACCCTGGAAAGCAGTTGTAAGTAACCTTTGCCACTATGTAAAAGGTGTTTTTAGACATGTTTCTCAAGTTGCTCATTGCCCTCTCATTTGTTTTCTCTTTGCTCTGCCTAGATTTGAGAAAATGATTTCTGGCATGTACATGGGGGAGCTTGTCCGTCGTGTCTTAGTACACCTTGCGGAGGAAAATTTGATGTTCAGCTCGAAGCTTTCGGAGAAAATGAAGACCCCATATCTCTTCAAGACAAAGTACATTTCTCAGATTGAAAGGTAAATTCCCTTTTCTCTCAGAAACCAAGGGTGAATTACTAAAAAGCCCATGTCATCTTGAAAGTGACAAAAACATGCCACAAGTAATGGTGGTTATATCTGACCTTAAGTTAATTTATTGGTCAAGATTGTGTGAATGACAGCATGCTGATTTTGTGGTTTGGTTCATTGTAAGGGCACTCGACTGTATACTGGCTTAGTGAAATGGTTGCTCACATTTTATGCTTGGAATTCACTGACACATTGGTGTTTTGTGGGGCACGTTAAAGAACCCCAGGTGATCCACTACGGCGTGCTTAATAATCAGAAAGTGGTTTTGGCATGTAAAACCCCATAATGTAATTTTTTTTTGTGTTCTGTGGCAACAGAGATTGACTCCATGATTGCTTCTGTCTCTCATGCCTGAAAGTAGGATTGACTCCATGATTGCTTCTGCCTCTCATGCCTGAAAGCAGAATGTTTCTTATTCATCTTCTTCTGTATTTGAGATTTGCTGCAACACAATGCGGGCTGTTGATGCGCATGCCTAAGTATGTCTTGTGCCTGTGCAGTGATCCCCGAGGTGTCTATGAAGAAGCCCACAGTGTAATGGTGAAGATGGATATGGTTGGCACGGATGAAGACTGCGAGAGCCTCAAGCTCATCTGTGCCCGTGTGTCATCGCGTGCTGCCCACCTGGTGTCTGCGGCTGTGGCCACCATCCTAAACAAGATGAAGCGACCTCACACCACTGTGGGTGTTGATGGCTCAGTGTACCGGTTTCACCCCAGATTCCACGCACTCATGGAGGCAAAAATTGCCGAACTTGCCAATCCTCAGTATAAGGTAAGATTGAAAGAAATCTAGTTATACATTCAGGGTTCCGCATATTAAAAGTTTATTTTGGCAGCAAAACATATTTTTTTTTTCTACCATGAAAAAAAATTTACCGGAGCTTCCTTTCACCGCACAATGAAATTTCGTGTTTATTTTTTGTCCTTTATAGTGTTTACCTTTTAGTTTCGTCCATACCCTCAAAACAGCATTCACTGAAAAGAAAAATGGAGGGCAGTGTACGCTGCAGGAGTAATTTTTCTAGTCAACGTTTAGAATAGAATGGTTCATGGCTGTTGCGATTTACTATAATATATATACATGCATATTTACCAGTGTTGAAATCGCTGCGGTGTACTTTTTCTAATTTGCTGTACGAAACATTAAAATGCCCTGGATATAGTAAAATAGTTTGCACTGGGTATAGTAAAACTATTGGATCCAGCACAGTACTTGTAAGTACAGGCCAGTCTCAGGCATGCGTCTTTCGGAAAACGAGTGCCTGAAAGATTTGTTGGTGTGCCTGATTTTGAGAGTTACTTTGCCAGTAAGGTAGTGTCGTGCCTGAATGATGAAGTGGTAGAAGACACTTGCTCATAAGTGTGGAATGCTGCTGGCAGTTCAGACTTCATGTTTGGGTTCATTATCTGATCACGATACCAGAATGTCTTTCTGATGTACTGCAGGTTGTGAAAAGTTTTCACTGCACAGCATGGCTCCACTTTTACATAGCAGAAGTAAGGAAGCCTGGAAGCTGTTAATGGCTCCAGAGTACTTGTCCTTGTATACACTGTGAAGCACGCAGCCAACATCCTCATAGCGATTGTTGCAAATGCGCCACTCCGTAGACTTGGCAGCGCCTGCAGGCTTTTTGCCAGGAGATGGTTCATGTCGGGAAAAAGAGTACTTTGCTTCTAGTTCCCAAATTATTGAGAGCAGTTTATTTCTGTAAGAACCTCGACTTGGTGAGCAGGTTGTGCGAGGATTTTGTTGTTATGACAATTGTATTGTAGCTTCTGGCACTCGTTCCCATGAATGTAGTTGCAGCAATGTCGCGTCATTGCAACTGAGGGCCCTTGGAAGGTCTGAATTTCTTGGGTTAATAAAAATTGTCTATTTCTTTACCTGCAACTGCTTTTTCGATTTTATTGGATTAATTTGAGAACACAGAACCCTAACTGTATTTACTGGTAACCCGGCCCCTCTCTCTACTAGAGGTTCTTCTTTCCTGGAAGCACGTTTTTGAAGGAAAATCGCAAAATACCATTTTGGATCATTTTGACATAACACAATCATCTATTGCAATACACCACTCCCGAGAGGTCCCACGCTATGCGACCTCTCGCATGTGCAACTGTACTTGAAGAGCTGGCTTACAATGTATTCTATGTGCAGTCCTGGCATGGTCCTAGCATGGTCCTCACATTTAAGTGTAAATGTAGTTCTTTTTCTTTGAGAAGAGAAACATTTGCTTTTGCTGTAGGTTGGTGTATGCTGACCCATGTTGTTTTAGCCTTCAACCTACATGAGAAGTGCAGAAGCTCACTCTTGCTAGGAATAGCACTGATACATTGTAGTATCTAGTTACTGCAAATTTGGGTGTGTGCTGTCTGGAGCAATGGCATTATTATTAGTTTGCCTTGTCATTATTTATAGTGGTGATTGCCTACTCTAATGCAATGTCAGCCATATGTAGTGCCGTATTAACAGTGCAGTTTCACCTTTATTTCAGTTTGACCTGATGCTTTCTGAAGACGGAAGTGGTCGTGGTGCTGCTCTGGTTGCAGCTGTTGCCGTACGCACAAAGAAAGAGAAAGCTACCAAAAGCCCTTGAGACAGCAACACTGAGCCTTCGTTGTGCTGCAGAGTCTGTTCATTGTGGGACGCTATTTATTGGACACCGCATTAAAATTTGCCCAGCTCTTCAGTCTTGCTGCAGGGCTTGAGGCTTTTCTTGCAATCAGAAATGACAGAGCAGGAATTACAGCCAAGGGTCCTTGTTTAAGTGCGTAAGAAGGCCGAGAGGCTTCAACTGTTTAGAGTGAGGGAGAGAAAACAGGAGCATGCAATGTATGTGATACATGTAGAGATTGGTTGCGAAAAATATGCATGTGAGTGCCATGTGTTGTATGTGGTACTATAAGCAGTGAAATCAACATTAAGCAATCACAGGTGCCTTGTTTGGCTTAAGTGCTGGTTGCATCCAAGAGTCCCTGTCCAATTCTGCCAGTAATATCGCAGCTACTCTCTTGGATGATTACTGTTCTGTCAGCCCTGCACTTGGAAACAAATATTACTGTGGCGCATCTCATGTTGACACTCATGTCATCGCATTCACATGCAATCTCATTGTCTGTTAGTGTAAATTTTGCTGATGGCACTTTGTGCTGTAATTTCTGATGGTAACTTATGTTTTAGGACCATCATGGCACTACAGTTCTTAGCAGCAAATCATTTTTGAATCCACTGGTGCATTCTCCGGTGCATTTGAAATGTCGGCACATTCTTCCATGGGTATGGGGGGATGACTAGTCATAAAGAAGCATTTTACAAGCTGTATTGTTCGTCTTAACTGTGGCACATTGGTTTAAAAGGTGCTATCAACTGCAGGATGCCATTTTTTAAGCACTTTGTCTCTAATGTTTGATTTTAGTTCATTTTAAGTACTTTGCCACTGGATGTCTTGTCACTTGTACAGTTGATTTTAAAGACTGCTGTCATTATGTGGTAATCTCCTTGCAGTGTCCTGCACTTTGATCTTCTTGTGATATTTTTTTTATCGCGTGCTTGTGTGTGTGTCTATGGTTCATGTGTAGCTGTAGGGCTTCCAGTTGGCCCATGGTTAGGAACGTTGTTGGAATTTGCATACTGCAGGACATTCCAAGAACAGGCTTAAAGTAAACCAGTTTTGATTTCAGATACATGTTCTTGTGGTAGGAGAAATGCAGAGCCATTACTTTTATGCAGTTGAACTGCCTGTGTTAAGGTATATGAAATATGATGCTCCCCAGTCATGTTATGAACTTAAATTACCTGTGTTGAAGTTTATGCAATATTTCACCCCCGATATTCAGTTTGCTGCTTCATTTTGATGCAGTAAGATTTTTGCATGAGATCAGTACAGTCTATTATGTGCATTTTATAGGAGTCTATTCTGTGTGTTTTATTGACATGTGCCAAACTCAACGGTTATGTGCATCCAGTCTGTTTTTGTGTTATGGGTGTTTAGTACTACATTTGTTTTGCACCACTTCTTGTAATGAGTATATAGTTCCAGGCACATCATAGCATTTGTTTCCTTATTTTAAGGCAACCTCTATTAAGTGGTATTACTGTTGCATGATGTGGACACACTATTTCGTCAAGTCTTGCCATTGGGATTAAGGCCCATGGATTTGCTTGTAGCTTGTGGCTTGTAAATAGCATTGTAGGTGAAATTTGGTAGCCTGCTTATTTAGTAATTTTTAGACTTAGATCCCTTCAGCCTGTTCTTTCCTTTTCTTTGTAAAGAGTGTTCTTGCAAAAGGTTACTGCTTTTAAAACATGTGCAGAGAAACCATGTTTTGTTCTTGAGATTTCGGGTACCATTATAGACACATTTTTTTTAGTTGTGCTGCAAAAAATATTGATTAGACTGACCAGAATCTTTCAATAAATAGAGTACAAAGAGTTTGCATTGTGGTGTGCTGTTTATCTCTATTTATTTAGTTGGCTTCCTCAGCAAAAGCCGTACAAAACTACTCATTTTGCTGGCTGTCATCTGTGCGCACTTCCAAGACCATTGTCTTAAAATTACAACAAATAAACACTACTTTGCCAAACCTAGTTTGGTAAGGTGCAGTGCATATGTTTCAGTAAAGGTCTCTAGGCTTTGGCAATTGTTTTAGTGGTAATGAGTGGGAATAGGGACGAAAGAGGTGCAGCAGAAGGCCCCAGTCCTGCCTGCTACTGTGAGCTAGGCGAGGACGAAAGATAGCAAAAGGAGAGGGAGAGCGAGGACGACGCTTAAGTTTTGCCTTTAAGAGTGGAACGCACTCGCCGCAGTTGTTTAGTGGCTATGGTATTGGACTGCTAAGCACTGCGTCGTGGGATCGAATACCTGCCACGGCGGCCGCATTTCGATGGGGGCGCAATGAGAAAACGCCCGTGTACTAGATTTAGGTGCACGTTAAAGAACACCAGGTGGTCGAAATTTCCGGAGTCTCCCACTACGGCGTGCCTCGTAATCGGATCGTGATTTTGGCACGGAAGACCCCATAATTAATTTTTAATTAAATTATGGCATAGCATTCCAATATCCCCGACTGCTCGCGCAGCCCGGCAACTGCAGCTTATGCAACCGTAATGTTTACCGGGAAACACTGGCAGCGAACGCTATGCATGAAGGTGAGCTTTCTGGTGGAAATGTGGCCTTTTTTGTTTTTTGTTTATACATACTGCAACCCTAAGAGGGTTATCGCAGGTTATCTCTTGCGTGGGCCACGGATGCGTGGAGGTGAGCCATTTGGATGGTGTTGCAAGGAACCGGGCGTGCCGCTCTATCAATGGTGGAAATGCTGGAAAAGTGGTTTGAGTTTCCGCATAATAGAATTATGTTTTCGTGTATATTCAAATTACAGTCCGACGCTATAATGTCTGTATGTTTTGTGTAAGTCGTATTTCACGATTTTTCTGGCGCATTTTACATTGAGAAATTCGATGAAGTTCAGTAACGTCTTCGCACTACACGGAGGGCCTGCGTGGTTCGGTATGACTTGTCGCTCACAAGACTGTCCACATGGGACGCCGGCGCCAGATTGTCTGCGGTTCGGGGTCCTTTACACTACCACGTTAATAATGGACCTGGTGGAGGCCCTCGGCCCAAGGCCTCACTGGTGCAATCCAATGCAGTGTTGCTGAACTCCACCAGGTGCTTTTGTGCCGGTAAGGTGGTGGCTTGTGTCAGTCACGTAGCCAATGGGGTACATGAACAAGGAAGGAGAGGGAGGAGACACTGGTGGGGGACAGTGGCACAGGATGTGTTGGGAGTTTGGGTAACTTCAACAAGGCAGGAATGTGGGGGGTTCATCTGCAAAAGCACGGAGAAGGTGGAGGCAGGTTGGAGAGAGCAAAGTGTTGTACTGTGCCTGCCGGAATATAACACCATGCGCAAGTGTGAGTGCTGTGTGGGCAGGGGGAAAGACGCTCCTGAGGAGACGATACGGTTCTAGGCTGTACGGTGTGAAGCGTGTGGAGTTGGTTAGGGGTTGTCGGGAGCCTAGCGTAAAGCTTCACAGACGAGCCAGTTAAAATGTGTTGAAAGACTAGTTGGTTCATTGTAATGTCTGATTGCTAAATGCGCAGAATTGGGGAAACGGGACACCACACAAGAATAGACACACAAAGGTCGAGTGCAGACTACCAACTGGTTTATTGCAACGTTGGGCGTTGCCCGCTGCGGTGGCATAGTGGTAGAGCATCCGCCTCGTATGCGGGAGGTACCAAGCTCAAAGCCCGGTGCCACCGGAAGTCCACCGTTTTTTTTCTAATGGACAGAGACGTTCCCTGGCCTGGTGCTAGGTTCTCGTGCGGGGCTCGCATCTCGAATCGCGCTATGCTCCGAGAACTTTGTGCGGGCCAGTTCTCGGAGCATAGCGCTATGAGCCTCTTCATTCGCCGACGATCCTCGTGAGCAGGAATTCACACAATCTCCACCAGTGTGCGTAAATAATGTGCTATAAGAGTGGCAAGTGGGGCGGGAAGCATTCCCTGCTAAACCTTACGAAAGCGTCCATGGATTCGGTAAATACGATCGCAGGTTGTGAAGTGTTCGAAGGTATATGACAGAAAGCTGCAGTCAAGGCCTGCAGATCTGCTGGCGAGCACTAGGAGGAAGCAGTTAGCGATTAAGTATAGCTAAGGACTGAAAGTATGGCGACAGCGGAAGTGCGGCGGATGCGCTGTCGTCGGTGAAGAAACAGGAATGCAAGGGATGTGTGGGGAGGTAGCGCTGGTAATAGAAAAATGTGGGCTGCACGTCGCGAAACGTCCCGTTGGGGGTTGTTGCGACGCCTGTTTCTCGAACCTCGACTGACGTTACTATTGGGTAGCGTGGCGTTGTCGGCGAGCTGCAGGCGTCCGGTACACCATGGCGACCAGGCAAGAAAGAGACGATTTCTAGTGCGAAGCTTGCACTGTTCATTCAATGGTGGGTGAACGATAAGAAGAGAATGAATGAACTGAAAAACTACATTGCGGGGCCCCTTAAATAGGCCCACTAAAATCGTAGGCGGGATCTCGCTCACGTCAACGTCACATGACAAGCACTGAGTCTGGATGTGTATGGGCGGCTGATCCCTTCTCCCAGGTGACGTTTTCAAGTGCTTGCCTCCTCTGGTGGCAACCCACGGAGTCTGGCCGGGGATGGGCGGCTGATCCTTTCTCCCGGGTGACGCTGCACGAGCTTGCCTCCTCTGGCGGCAACCCGCGGATTCTGTTTGGTTCGCGGGAAGGGTCTCCCCTAGAGTCGGACAGTTCGCAGGAAGGGTTCTCCCGTAGAGTCGCACACACAAAGGGCCCTGTCATCACTGCGGGGCGCCTGCCAGACCGGCAACCACTCGAGACAACCGTAGCCAATTAGGAATCCATCCTTCGTTTCGATTGAGCATGGTCTTTGAGCATCCTTTTTGCCCAGGGTGCTACACGCCAACCGTAACAGCGTGCATGCGTCGTGGAAGAGGGGAAACTGCTAGGAGGCTTTGTGTAGCAGCAGGAAGTACTGAAAGAGTTGTAGTAGGAACTATAAAGGCGAAATGGCATAAGCGCTCAAGGATTGTGCGTCCTTGTTGGGTGAAGCGTAGGCGAAGCTCGTGATTGCGATTACGAATGGAGGATCCCATCGGTCGTGTTCTGAAGCCCATGTGTAGCAGAAGTGAGGCACTGGTGCTGACAAAGACTTTAGGCGAGCTTTGTGACTTTACGTAAGAGGGCATCCAATTCGCTTCTGTTGGTGGAGCTGGGAGCTGATAGCGAAGGCCAGAAACTAAAAGGGCATCACGGAGACGAAGCATGTCAGGTTATTTGAGCCTCAGAAGCGCCAGGAACACCCGACGCGTCATGTGCAGCACTTGCTCTCCTTGACGGAGAACGTGTTGCACCGCTGCAGCGGCACCTCCATCGGTCGCTTGAAATGTAGAGGCCGAGAACCTTTATGCACTGTGGCTGAGGAACACTAACGCTAGCAGAAATGACTTGTATCGACGGAGGTGGTGCACAACGAGTTCCGTTTTCTCTGGTGAACAGGTTAGGCCAATATAGTGCTAGCAGCGGAAGAGGTGACATCGAGTGCGTTTGTATACGATGTCCTGAATTTGACTGCTAGAAGCTATCCAGCTGGAACCAGCTAGAAGCTATCCAGCTGGATAGCAATATCGTCGGCATGTGGCCTGTAATGGATATCCTATAGGGAAGAAAGAGTCCGGACAAATATTGCCAAATTGAAAAGAAGAGAAAGAATAGAGCCCTGAGGAATACCTCGCTGCGGATGTGGAAATGTGGTTGATATGGAGCCGCGTCTGCTGTGCGACAGGAGTAGGTGCGTGCCCGAGGAAAAGCGCGGACATAAATGCAAACCCGGGCACCGCACTTCGTGCGGGCCAGTTCTCGGAGCATAGCGTCATGAGCCACGTTGTCGATTGCTTTCCTCAGTAGCGAGAAGAGCACGAATATAGACAGTGCTAGGGATAAGCAGCTGAGGCAGAATTCACGAAGATTTTCGTTCGTAAGTTCTCCTTGCCATTGGCCGGCCGCCTTCTGTAATATGCACAACGTCACGATTGGCTGACTTCTGTTCTTGCGAACAGTTCTGGCGTCAGAAGTTTTTTGTGAATGCGGGCTCTGAAGAAGAACGTCCTGCTTCGAGATATGTGCGCGGTAACCTATGAGAGCATGTGGTAAGTACTTATAATGTTGTCCTAGAACGCTGTAGCGCGAGCAAGTATGATGCGCTCCATGAGTTTTCCAGCCCAAGAAGTAAGAGAGATGGGCCAGAGCCAGAGGAACATTCTGATCAGAATGTTCCTCTGGCTCTGGCCCATCTCTCTGCCGACGGCTAGGAGTGCGGTATGCATTTCCTGCCAGCACAATAGATTGAAATGCGAGCGGCGGGGTGGGTGGATTTCGGGCATATGCCGCACTATGTAGAATTCGACTCTGCGGTTCGGCGGTGCCGTGAGGTGCTGGCGTTTTGTTCGCCTTGTCGGCTCTCATGTTCGCTTGTTGAGCGCTGCTGACGTGAAGTCGAGTACCCGAACTGATGGCAAAGTACGATGTTCGGCTGGTTGGCGCATGGCTGTAGATGTTAGTGGCGCAAAGGTCTAGGGAAGGAAGAAAAGAAACAGACAGAAAGAGCTGTCCCGTCTTTCTGGCCGTTTATTTTCTTCCTTTCCTAAACTTTTGCGCCAGTAACATCGACACCCGAACTAAGAGGATATGTGCGCTCTTAGCGGACGAGCATGTCAGTGACGAATACTGCTCGCACAAGCACTTGACAGTTGGACGTGCGAACTAATACTGCGGCGGTCTGTGGCGTGATGTTCATACTCCGTCCGCCGGTCGAGGCTTATTAAAGTTGGGCTTGTCTTTGTAATGCTTTCCCTTCTGATACCGGTGTCACACAAGTATTTTCCATTGCGATCGAGCCCGGTCGGGATCGAATTTTTAGAAGGCGGTTGTCTCGATCCATTTTTTGCGCGCGCTTGCAGAAGGGAGACAATGGGGTTCGCATATTTCAATTCTTGTCGGTTTCAACGATGTTTGAAAGCGTGTGTGAGAAAAGCGCGACAGGGGGTATAAGTCTTTCCTAATGCTAACGCTTTCCAACTTGTAATGCCTATCGTTCTCTTTCTGCCTCTTGAATGGAGTCTAAAAAGGAACCAAATCAGCTTAGACTAATCTCTATTAATTTTGCTTTGCGAGGTTCACTAGAGAATGAAGGCATAACTTACTTTTTTTTTTTTAAATTTCGCGCTCAAACGCCAGTACCGGTACGTAAGTGTGACGCCACTGAAACTCATGACGGGGCGGGGCCGTTGTGGCCAAGGAAGTCTAAAAAAAATTATAGAGTGGAGATGACGTCCTAAAGTAAAGTCGGTTGCCGCCATCTTATTAGAGGAATCGATTAACGGCAACGTATAACGAAGAACAACAAGCGTTTTGTCCTCGCTTCCTGCTACTTTACCACGGCCTATGTTGCCATATACAGGGCGTCCAACATAACTTGAACCAAGAATTTAAAAATGAAAGACGCGTCGGAAGCGAACTGAACCGAACGCATACTATTCGCAATATCCTATAGTAACTCAGACAATATTTTATTTTCCCCATTACTAACTAATTAAGTTTAATTACCCAACATTTGAATTATTGGCTGAGAACCAGTGGCGTAGCTAGGTCGTCTGGCACCCGGGGCCCATAGGTCTTCTGTCAACCCCCTCCCCGGGTGTAGCTGGCGGAAAGAGGGGTGTCTTCAGACGCATATGACACCCCCCCCCCCCTCTCTGGCCCCTTGCACCCGGGGCCCACGGCCCCCCGGCCCCCCCTGTTGCTACGCCTCTGCTGAGAACCCCAAGTATGATAGGCAGATTTGTAGAGCACCTTCAGAAACCACCGATCGAATTCTTTCCTTTGCGATGCGTCTCATGAAGTCCTTTTTTCCGGGTTGCATAAAAAGCCCGCAAAATATGAAAAAGGCGACGTGACTTTGCGCTTGCGTAGTGGTATCGCGCTGCTCTCAAGCGTGCGTTCGACGAACAAGGCCGGCTGCATCGTGACCACGGTGGAAGTATAATTGTCCTTCCACCGTGATCGTGACTGTCGACGGTGAAGCGGCTGGGCGTTCTTCATCTCCTCGGCAGCGCTCGGCCAGCAGCATGCATTTTCGCCGTCATTCGACGGGAGCCGACCTTGTCCACCGAACGCATGCCTGAGAGCAGCACGATACCACTGCGCAAGCGCTCCGTCACGTGACTTTTTCCATATTTCGCGGGCTTTCTTTGCAACCCCGGAAGACAGGACTACGTGAGACGCATTGTAAAGGAAAGAATTCGATCGGTGGTTTCTGAAGGTGCCCTACAAATCTGCGTATCATACTTGGAGTCCTCAGCCAATAATTAAAAAGTTGGGTAATTAAACTTAATTATTGAGTTATGGGGAAAAATGTCTTAGTTACTGTAGGCTATTGCGAATATTATGCGTTCGGTTGAAACTTTCATTTTTAACTTCTTGGCTCAAGTTATGTGGGACACCCTGTATAGGTGTACTGCTCTATGTGGCTGTTTGTGTCACTGGTGTTAGGATAAAACTTGGCCGTTTTGGCAAATTGTAGGGGAGATCATGATGGCACTACACAGCCAATGGCAATATTTTAGCCCGAAACATGTAACGAGCTCTTATTTTCCAAATAATAATTGTATTTACAACAGATCAAGGGCAGTTGAACTGTCCTTGATCAGCTGATTAGCTGATAGCAGCTGATTTAAGACCGTAAAAAAATATGCAGCTGACCTCTGTACACTGTTCGGTTTACTTATGTTGGCGTGCTGTATTTGTTATGCGCCTTGTCTGCCAGTATTCGGGGGTGCAGACCTCGTCAAGCCTGATGAATGGCTTTTTGTCTGTACCCACCAAGTATCTTTGATACTGAAATAAAAATGATTGATTGATTGAAATGACCGGTCTGAAGTCCGGCACGCTTTCAGGGGCGAAGTAGACGAAAGCGCTAGCTTCACCTCTGCCGGTAATAATCTGCTGGGGCTGCCACTCCAGAAAATATTTTAAGCCTCTTTGGTTGTGGCGCAGTAAAAGCAGGCTGTCGGACCGAAAAACAAAGTCACAGTTTCGCTCGGAAGGCGAAGCAATGAGAGTGATAGGAGATTATTAAACAACACAAGATAAGGTTCCTAGTTTTATCGGTTGTTTCAATTGCTGAAAGCATTCGATTACTAATTAAATTAGCAAGCATGATGCTAAGCTTGCGCAGGCAAACACGAACAGCTATCTCACTCAGGCACGTACCCAGTGGGGCGCCCGGGCCTCCCCCCCTCCCACCGAAATTAAGCGGCATATCCCCCACCCCTCCCCACACCACCACTCCTTACACGCATTCCTAAAGCGCTGACAAATCAATCTATTCGGCAGTCAACATGTTGATGCCTTTTACAGCGAGAGCTGTATATATAACTAACCTTACATAGTTTTTTCGTCATGCGTCAACAGAAAAAATCGTGTGCGCCGATCCTGGTAGTAGTGCAAAAAGGGTCCAAGCTCAATGGCACATACTCTTGTGGGCTAGGGAACCTGTAACGCGCCCTTCGAAATCTTCGGGATGGGCCCACGTATTGGGAGTGCTTAACGCCTGCTTCACCTCCGCCGCGGGTCGGCCCGGCATTGCACTACCGTCGGGCAGACCCGCGGCGGAGGTGAAGCAGGCATTAAGCACTCCCCATACGTGGGCCGATACCGAAGATAGTGCAATACTGTGCCCAGCCGCCTGTCTGTCTGTCTGTCTGTCTGTCTGTCTGTCTGTCTGTCTGTCCCCATACGTAGGCCGATGCCGAAGATACGTGGGTCCATCCAAAAGTAGTGCAAAAGTAGGGCGCCCTGTATATATCACACTCTAAGAAAAGTTTACGCCCTTTGAGTCGTATCTTGCCACACAATAACGTCATAACGTCTTCTGTCTTTCCGCATTTCCTTTCTTTAACGCTGCGAGCCCGGTACTTCCCAGTGACGAACGGTATGCGCGTTATCAGCATGACATAGCATTGACGTCAGGAAAGTAGCGGGCGCTGCGTTTTCAAGAAAGGAAACGCAAGTAAGGCAGATGACGATTATCGTTGTGTGGCAGATATACACCCCAAAGGGTACAAACTTTCTTAGAGTGCAGTCATGGAAGTTTGGCGGTAGACCAAACGTATCGACTGTCATCAGAAATTATGAAAACCTGAGACAAACCGGCAGCTTCAAGAAACAGCGGCGGAGGACTCCATCTTTGGGTCCTAGCCTACGCACGGATTTGCTAGCATTTATGGCCTCAAACCCTCATGCTAGCGTGCGGGACGTGGCCGCCGAGGTGCCTATTTCCAAGTAATCAGTTTGGAGAATTCTGAACGACGGCCTTTCACCCGTACCACCTTACCCAGCACCAATGCTTGGAAGACAGGGACCTGTAGAATCGTCTAGATTTCTCGAATTGCGTCCTCACAAAAGCCGATGAGCCACCGGACTTCTTGAGAACATCATGTGCACAGATCAAGCCAATTTTCCCAGAAATGCCTAGGTAAATTTGCATAATTCACACTATTGGAGGGACTCCAGTCCACACTGGGTAAAGCGCAATCGACACCAGTACCAGTGGTTGCTCGATGTGTGGTTCGGAATTTACTCTGGTGCAATAATCGGTCCATCTTCTTCGATCACACATTCACTAGACACCGTTACGTGAACGAAATCCTTGAAGGAGTGGTGGATGAGTTTCTTAGCGAAGTCCTTCTGTCACGTCTTCCACTTCTGTGGTATCAACCAGATGGGGCACCCGCACACAGCAGCAGCCGAGCACGAAACTAGCTGGATGCGACTTTTCATGCGCAATAGATTGGAAGCCACGAGCCTGTAAGTTGGCCGGCTAAGTCACCTGACCTCTCTCTCTCTCTCTCTCTCTCTCTCTCTCTCTCTCTAGTTTTTTTTTCTTTGGAGTTATGGGAAAGATCGGGCTTAGATGATTGAGACGGACGTCAGATTAGTTCAAGGCAGGGATAACGTATGTCTGCCGTAGAATTCTAGCGTCGGTCATCAAGAAAGCCACTGAAGATGTGATAAAGCGGATTCAGTACTGCGTAGCTGCAGAAGGAGACCTATTCGAACACGTCCTGTAGGGAGCAGCTGGTACGAATTCACAGATCGTAAGGGCACACTGAAATCTGATGGTCGTTTTTTTTTTTTTTTGTGCAGACATTCTGATTGCCAATTCAGTTCATTTAGAAGCGGTATACTTTCTTGAACGCATCGGTTTTGCCTTTTCTCTACACGTGAGTCGCTTCCCGATCGGTTTATTTCGCTTTTATTTTTATGCCACGAACCTGTTTCTGCAGCACGTATGCACTCTCACGAAAAAATAAAACCGTCGCTTTAATTTGGCTTTGGTCCGAAGCAAGTTTTTGGCGCAAAATATAGCTTCGCGCGCACTCTTTCGATACGGTGCGAGCAAAGCCGGGGTTTTAGAATATTATATATGTATATGCCTATTACATTGCTTTTCGCATTTCGTGCGCGGTCAGAGCGGCGCTTCAGCCGCGTTATCAAGGTGCTTTTGTTATCAATGTGCTCAGTCGGCCTTGAGAGGCGGATAATAAGTGTGACGTAGAACTGGGAGGGAGGAATAGCGGCGACGCTGCGAAACCGGTTGTTGGTGCTCCTTCCGTACCGTTATAAAGGTAATGCACTGTACCTTCGGGTTTGCGACAGGCAATGCGGTTGCTTTTAATCTGCTTATTTGAGGGCGCTGCTTTATGATGCGCGTGGGAGAGCAGTCACGTGATATATTTCATATTTCGTGGGGTTTCTTTACCAGTCGAAAAAAAATTAGTACGCAATTAGTGCGTCGCTCAAAACACCGCAGTTAGATGTCATTTGGGGGTGCCTGCAAATGCCTGATTGACACTTTGAAAATTGGGACAGTACGCAACTGCTCTTTTTTTTTTTTTAGCTCTTGGTGCATGATAGTTGGGGAACACTACAATTCATTCAGGAACCGAAATGAGGCCAAGCCAGATTCACTCGAAATCAGAATCAACGGAAGTTATGCGCAGCAGCGCTTATACGCGGACTCACAGAAAAAATAAAGAGAGAGAGAGGCTGCATTTCGCCGGAAAGGCGAAGGAGTATTAGTGATAGCCAAGTATGCGACAATTACAGGGAGGAAAATTATACCACCGAGAGGACTCGGGCTGTGAAATTGAACTGTCTCCTGCTATGAAGTCTCGTGTATATATATATATATATATATATATATATATATATATACTCATATAACGCTGTCACTTGAGCGCTCAATTCATCGAGGTCACACGAAGTTTCTTCAAGTGCAAGAAACACACATATATATATATATATATATATATATATATATATATATATATATATATATATATATATATATATATATATATATATATATATATATATATATATATATATATATATGGAATTCGGGAAGCTGGTACCCCCCCCCCCCCCCCCCCTGCCCCGCCTTTCCGGAAAATTAAAGCTCTCCGTCTATGAACTGCAGAAGGGCAGCGGATTGGGCGAGTTGGTGTTGCATGGTAACAATAAAATTCAAACAGCGCTAAAACGACAGGACCAGAATGAATGACCAGAATGTTTGTCTCCTCCTCATTCTGGTCCTGTCGTATTAGCGCTGTTTGAATTTTATTTCCGTCTATGACTTTTTTAGGCTTGTAGCGCTGCTCAGAAAGAGCAAAAAGGAAGGTGGAAGAGGGGGTAATGAAAGGGAACGGAGAACAGAGTGAGCGCGTTCTCCGTTCCCTTTCATTACCCCTTCCACCTTCCTTTTTGCTCTTTCTGAGCGGCGCTACAAGCCTAAGAAAGTCATGACATACCAACTCGCCCAAACTGCCTCGCTCTCCGCCTATGGCTGGGACACCCTGTGCATGAAAACAATGCGCTGCATGAGCGGAGGTCTGTTTGCGGCGGCTGCTGTGAATCGCGCCCACGCATCACCCACGCGCTGCCTCTCGCGATCTCCCGATCAGCGAAGCAGTCGCGCCGCACTTCGCTACGTTTGCAACGTGCCGCACGAGACAGGTTGTACGCGCCAGCCAATATATCGGGAAATGCTGAAATTTCGCATTAGGGAGTATCGTAATCGTCGGTGCATTTTTCTTCTCTCAGTTCCTTTTTATGACTCCCGGTTGTCTATATACACTTTCATTTACCCTGTACTTGGTGGCCGACTTTCCTGTCCTCTTCCTCTATTCTGTGTCCACGCTTTTCAGGTACAGATACTTGTGCACTTTAGCCACCCATTGATGTTCTTTCTTGAAAAATAATTTTGCTCTGCGCTTCTTTGACTTCAAAAGTGGCGCAACCCATGACATCATGCAATGCCTCATTTGTGGCTTTGCCGTGCGTTCCCAGAGCCAATGGCATACCGATCTTTGGTTAACTTTCACTCTCGAGAAGATCGATTTTAAGCACAGAATAGCTTTTGCGAACATTAGTGCTGGCAACTTACTCCTTTAGAGATTCCACGCACCACCTCATATATATTGTAGCCCCCCAAAGTGCTCTATGTTCTATTATTGCTGCATTCCGCTTTACCACTATTTTCATATTATCAGGATGGGGGCTTGAATAAGTCTTTCCTTCGTTTATGTATGCGCCAAGGTATATTTATATTGCTTGACTAGGGGTATTTGACTTACTGTTGAATTGATACCACGTAATTGCTCGTCTCTTCACTAATGATCATAATACCCGATTTCTCTGTGCTACACTTAAGGTCTAGATTTGTCCCTGCGTTGCCACATATATTCGAAAGTGTCTGTAAATCTCTAGCATTGTCCGCTAGTAGCACTACGTCATCCGGGGACCTTCTGCTGTACAATTTGTCCATTACGCATGTCGGGTAGCTTAAACCCTAATTCACTGTTTTCCAGTCGTCTTTCTATGCCATTAACATGAAGCGTGAACAGCAATAGAGACAGAGGACATCCTTGCTTCAGTCCTTGGTGAATTTCCACCACTTAATTACGTTTTCGGCCTCCTCATACAATTTGTACTCGCTTGTCTCTGTATATATCCCTCAGCACCTCCCTGAAATCGTCATCTATGCTTTCGTGCTTGAAAATATACCGTAACAATTCCCTGTATATGTTGTCGTGGGCTCCTTTGATATCTAGACATGCTATCCATAAAGGCCTATTCGTAAAGGTCTGCAAGTGTGCAATTTTCAGCAGAAATTTCACGCTTGCTCGGTTATGGCGGTCGCCCGATCGACATGCAGGATCCAGAAATAGCGTGCAGAGGCTCGGGTAGAGAGATATCCAACCCCTTTGACCGCGCCGGAACGCGTCCGTCTCCACAGGGAGCGCAAGCGCAGGAGGTTGCGGCAAGCTCAGGAGCCCTGAGCCATTGGCTCGAGCAGCGCATATGGCTGTTTCGGGCGCCACCACTCCTTTACCCTATAGTGCCCAAACACCCTCTGCAAAACAAACGGGCCCTCTACGAATAGGGAGTGAGCACGACTGCAAGATTGGACCATTCGACCCGCATGTGCACTAGCGCTGTAACGTAAGTTAGGCACGTACGCTTTCTAGTGCACGAATAAATGTAACTTGTGTATTTTTTGCTTACGTCATTTCTGTACAGAAGTGTCTATACACCTTGTGCAGCAGGCGTAAGACGTTTGATGTATTCCACTGCGACTGCGTCCCTGATACAGCCTACCCGATTTCATCATTTGCACGCTCATGTGTAGCACGGTGCGCGCTGTTTGGATAAACTTGTCGCGTTTCCACCGTCGCCGCAATTTTAGCGATGGCCTTTTTCCAAAATGAGACAGAAAAGCAGCCGAGGCGCCCTTAAGAATGAGTGAAGGCGTTTTTCGATATAATGTGCAGTTCACGAATGGATTGCAATGACACGGGAAATTTTTCACGTATACACATTTAATACAGAGACGACTAGATAGACTATATGCGTCTGCGTGGGGCGTACGTATCTTCCACATCTCGTTGCCTTGACAGCAGCACAGTCAGTGAAATTTCCTTTTGCTTGAGGTATTCAATAATGAACTGGTGGCGTCGAAGACGGCGCAAATTTACATTGTACTACATAAATTACAGCTCCAAACTTGTATAGCTTGTAGCAAAGGAAGAAGCCAGCACTTAAAATTTCGCTCAGTTTGCTGTTTTTTAGAAGCACGGGAGAACATTGATGTTTCTGAACGATGAACAAGGGCGGTTTGTGCTGCACCCCGCGTCGATATTTCTCACGCTGGCGAAAGGCGGACAAAAGAGCCGAAATCACGCAGTGCTCCGGAAATGACTTGTAGAACTATAGGCGAGCTTTGTACTCTGTACGTTGAATCATTACACGTAACAAGAGCAGACCTCGCCTGCCGCTTACAGATGTATTTATTGCGTACTGAGCATTAAGGAGATGGCATTCATTATCGACCTCACTGTGTTACACTAAACCGTGCAGCGAACTCGTTCAATTTTATATTTTTTCTTCTCGAGGACATCGTCTTGTCTGCTCTCTGTGTATTTTGGCATGCGTGTTTTACGGTTTGTTTAGCTATAAGAGCAAGCTGGACCTACAGGCCGAATTGGGAGCTTCAAAAGAAATGGTGCTTCCACGGAGCGCCTGAAACAACTTTTCAGCCATGGAACACAACTGGCATGATCGAGTTGAGAAGTGCAAGCGTGTGTATACCGGGATGGCCGTACATTCATAAGCTGCGCACCAGCTGTGATAATCTCATAATGGAGGTGAATAGTATTCTTGCGAGAAGCTCGAGTTGCGAAAATGGCCGACGAAATGCTTGAAGACAATTTACGTATGCAAAGCTATAACAACAACTCTTCTGAAAGAAGCGTGGAACTAGAAGAAGCGAAAGCTTCTTTTTTTCTTCGCCCTTCACCTCCCCCATTTCTCGCTTCACAGCAATTCATCCACAGTGGGAAAGCGACCGCACTTGCTTTCATTTCAAGAAGTGACATAACGAAAGAAGACGCGTAAGGGAGCATGAAACGTTTTATCGTATACTGAGCTGCGATGGTGCGGAACCGACGATAGATCCGCGGTATACGTTTGCGACGAATTTCACCAGACGTATAAGCGTAGAGCTTGCCGCTACAACTTATGTGGCTTAACATCCCGAAGCTGCGCGGTGGGTTATGAGGGACGTCACTGTGGAAGGCCTCCGAGCGCCCGACTAATTTCGGCCATGTGGGGTTTGGGCCCCTTACCAGGTTTGGCTATTGCATACAGACAAATGCGGCGACGATCGTGTCTGCAAAGTGCGCGTTGCAGCGACGCAGGCCGCGAAAGTGGCCGAGTAAGCAAACGGTTTATTAAAATGACGGCACTTCGGCTGAATATTCAAACGAAAGTCTTCGCGCCCTTCTCTCAAGGGAGCCGCTCTGCCCGCCAGAGGGATAATGGCAGCACGCGCCTCCGCGTCACGCGCCGCTCAACAACAGCTAGCGAGCAGCTACGCAAACACCGGGAATCCCCTGAAACGCGCTAAGCGCACAAAACCGCCACCAGAAATGCGCCGCTCAGCAAGAAGGGGGTAAACAGCACATGGGCTGCGATATGGGAGAAGGAGAGGAGGAACGTCGCCCGCGGACTCTGGTCGAGGCAATGCAAGAGAGCCTCTGCTGAGGGGAGGGTCTGCCCACAAAATGGTCTTGAAACACTTCATCTGCTTCTGTCTCCGTCCGCCCTTTCATTCCCTTTCCCCGGTGCAGTGCGGCTGGGGTGTCTTCACCTGAGAGAGTGCACTGCATCTATAGGCCACTTTCCCAAACAACAAGAATCTCTCTTGTCTATATCCGCTTTTACTAAACACTTTTTAATGTTTCCCGCGGTAGAACGCTTGCTACGGCGCTGTACAACTTCGAATGTATAACCAGAATTTTCGAAGGGTCCTGGTGAGGGGCCGTATTACGCGAATCGAAATCACGGTACTCAAACGTTCTCGCATTACGCCCCACAGAAATGCGTTTGGAAATCGAACCCGCGTCCTCGTGCTACGCAGGAGGCTGCCATAGTCACTGAAGTGCGGCTCTAAAGGAGCAAAGGGACGAGCTCTGCAGTGTGAACCCCCAGAAAATAACGAAAGCCAGCCTAAGTGCGTGACCTTGCAGAATCACAAACCAAACTCCAGTGAAGCCTCGACAAAAACGCATTTGGCGAGACGCAATCGGAAAGACAAGACGCAACCGCGGCAGTCGAAGACTGCCGCTATTGCCTGACGGGAGTTCGTGCGAGCTCCTTTATGAATACAGGCCTGTATTTATATATCGAAATTGATTAGTAATGATGAAAGACATGGGTCAGATTTGTGGTGATCTTAGTATTCTTATAAAAGAAAAGACGTATCGCTGACTGAACTTGAAGACCTGATCCATGGTGTGCGTGCACATTGGCTCCGACATATCTGTCTGCGTAGCGTCAGTATAGAAAAAAAATCGATTCGCCATCTCGGCCCTGCGAAAGTGGATGTCTAGCGAAGCTGATGTAAACCACCTCTACAACTACTGAGGGGATATGCAACGCTTTATTGCTTTCGAGTAATGATAGTAATGGGAGCCATGGTAATTTTGACAGCACGCCGCCGCCTATAGCAGTGCTACAGCAACATTGAAATAAGTTGCTAGGCTGGTTCTTTAATATACGAAAGGTTAGGGTCGTCACTCCCCACGTCGCAAGCTGCCGTCGGCGCGGCATGCAGCTTGCGCCACAGTAATCTTTACCGGGAAAACATATGCGGGGAGCGCTACGTGCTTCGCGTCGTTATCAGGAGCGCTTTATCATTTACGCCGTTCGGATGCTTGTTTTGTGCTTGTTCTTTATTCAAACGTGTGCTGTTCTGTACGTTGTATGCGTGATTCCAAAGAATGTATGCACCGTTAGCATCACTGTGCTGACGGCTTGAAGCATCTGCCTTACGGGAACACGTACAAGCCACTCCTGGCCTTGCACTGCCGCCGAGATAGGCCCACATTTTTGCTGACGGACACGGAAAATGCCGGCCAACTAGAGGCTAAGAGCTTCGCTGTAATAAAATAAAACTCGAAATCTGCAGCCCTATGTATTCCTAGTCTAGCTAGTTAATACGTTTCCGCCCCCAGATGCATAACGGGAAACAGTTAACGGGAACAGCAGTGAATTTCATGGCACATTTTGAATCCGTATTTTTCGAAATTGGAGACAAAAGCTTGAGTAGGTTACGCTCCGAGTGCTCATTGACTTGAATTGCGAAATTGCGACGTGCACCCTAAAATCATCGCATACAAAAATTTACAAGTGTAACGTTGTATTGGCGAGTATCGCACAGATTCTGATGTCCACAGCTGCTACAAAGCATGGTCAGCAGAAATTGATTTCATTATAAATCTTCCTTTAAAAATAGTGTTTTGAAACAAACGGTAGCTGAACATCCTTTGGAAACACCTCTCATACCATTCGAGTTTTACGAATGTAAAAGGGAGAAAAACTAGAAACGCACAGAGAAAGACACATATCGGCAGTTATCAAAACGTCCTCAACGAACCTTTGGCGGGTCTCTTGAACCCTAAAGCTATCCGCCACATGCATGGGATTGGACTGAAGTTTATTGAATCGATCAAGCCGACAAAAAAAAAAAAACATATGTGCATGTTTATACAGAGTGCAGAATGCCTTTATTGTTAGTTTCTCTGTCGCATATACCAGACAAAAGGGGGAGCTTCGCTGGTTGTCATTTCTTAAAATATTATATGTTGTGGCCCGTGCCAGTACGGTGAATTAACCTCCGCACCAAGCAGTAGCAAGCGCTGACGTGCGTGATGGAAACACACTTCGCAGTGAACTTGCTTGTATCAACTGATCACGATCATAAAAGCATTAACCGCACCATTACCGTTTTAACATTTGCTGCTGCCGTATGGGGTCCACCTTCTACGTTGTAGCTATGTATGCATGCTGCCTTTCCCATTACCAAGTTCCTGTTTTTGAGAGAATACACGAAGCTTATGATGTGTTACTCCCCTCAGTGAAATGTCAGAGGTGACGTTTGGGCAGATAGAATGCATGAAGGCCTAAAAAAGAAAAAAAAAAACAAAGAAAAAAGAATTAAAATTCGCTGCTTAGCTGAGTCGTCCCAAAATGTTCACATGTGTGGCATGACCACAGCGTCTCTGTTAACGTGTACGTACTCAACCAACGCGCATATAATAAGGCGACTTAAATTCTGGGTTGTTACGCCAGCTGAGGTTCCCCTCGCTGTTGCCTTTCGCTAGAGTGTAACTCTTTCAGATCGCCGTGGGACCCCTCTTTGCCATGATCGATCACGACGCTTCGAAGGAGGCCATCGACCTATGTCAGCGTTTTTTTTTTACTTGCGCACACAGAAAAAGAAAGGAAGGAAATTAAAAAAAAGGAAAAGAAAGAAGGAATAAATTTTTACATGTGTCCTGAACAGGCACCACAAGCTTGTGCAATATGAAATGCCGAGTTTATTCGTTCTCATTATAAACAGCGAATACTCGCAGCAGTTTCTCAATAGAGTTTAATTCCTTCATATAGTTTAAACGCGCTGCCACAACATGCAGGCTTAGCACTACTTTATTTATTTAACTTCTTGTTTCAAGCGAGGCCGTCTTTCCTCCTGGCGCTTGGTGCGTGCGTGAATAGATAGATAGATAGATAGAACAACTTTATTGAAGAATAAAAGGCTCAATGGTTGGAGCCCCCAGACAAGGGCCCCACTGGCTTCCGCACGCCGTCTTGCTTGTCGGATGATGGCCCTTTGGACCTCTTCCTGTGAGCTGGACAGCGCCGCCTCCCATTGTGTATGATCCGTAATTTCTGTGTTTGTCTTTTGTGTATATGCCGTGCATGCCCATGAGATGTGGTCTAAGGTTGGCGTGGCTCTGCACCATGGGCATGTGTCCGTGCGTGAAACTGTTCTCTGCTCCATAACCGTTGTTCCCGCAAAAAGTGGGCGTATTCTAGTGGTGGGATAGGCCCACTTCCTGTGTGAACAGTGGTAATGGAATCGAGTATACCGTCTCATGTGCGCCCCAAACACCAGGGGAAATGCGTGGTAACGTGAAACAAGAAGTAAAATAAATAAATAAATAAGTTTGCCCATCCCGCGTGAACAAATTTCTAGCACGTTTTTTAGCCCGTCCTTGGTGCATCACTTGGCAGAAATACGTCCGACCTAGCCCCCCTCTCCTTGTCACTGCCCGATATATCACTGCCACGTACCAACCAATCACGAGCATTGACGCATATATAGGGGACATCGACGCTTGAAGAACATCCTACAGCGCCATAGAATGGTCAAACAGATAACTTTGTTCTATTAGACGACTTTCCAACTTTTCAATGTGCATTTTCTTTGAGTTGCGTCCATGTGCATTCGCAGCTTGAATACGAACGGGCCCGAGAAAAGTGAAAAAGATGTGCCGTCGCGGTGGTTCCACAGCGATCCAATTCATTGTCCCTCCTTGAAAATGCCTCTCGCGCAGCTGTTGGGCTCCAGGAATGGGCAACCAAACAAAACGAAATCCTAACACTCTCAGGCTCGCTTCTCGCGAAAAAGCAATTGCGTGACTTCTTTATTTCCTAAAGCGAACCTGACTCGCGTTGAGGGTGCCTGAATTGCGTGAAAAAAAAAGAAAAATACGGTTACTCCAGCGAAAGTCAGGCCAGGCACCCATCTCTCTAGCGTGACGCCTACCTCACTTTTCAGCTGAAGTGCCTGCTAAACTCGTTTTACTGAGGGGTAACGTTGGCCGAGTAACCGCGGGGGTCATATGCACGCCTCCGCGAACACCTTCACGGACGTCCTATATTTGACGCCGAAGCGCTTTTTGCTTCTTCGCTTCCTTGATTTCTCATAAGCGTCATAAGACGCTAGCGACTGGTTTTCAAGCGCGCTGTTGCACTTCCATGGTGCAACTCCGGGGGAAAAGGCCCGAGCAGGGGATCGTGCCCCGCGACGCGAACGCAGCACGTGACAGCGGTCACGTGCGAGCCCGTTCTGCCAGGGCGGCACGCACCCCATTTGTTTTGGCACGCGCTGCACGGACTCGCTTGGCAAGCCAGGTGGGCGCGGCTCTCCTTAACCCCGGGTCAGCGGAGAGGGTTGCGTTGGCAGTCACGTATGCCGTTCGGCGCCGTCTTTTCTTTTTCTTTTTCGCTTTTTTCGGCTGAAGGATTCTACGACGGAGCGCGGTGCCAGGCAGTAGCATCAGTGTAGCGGCGGGGACCGCGGGGCGAAGCAAACCGGTGTGGGAAGAGATGGCTTCGTACGAGTGTGTGTTTAAATAAAAGAAGAAAAGGAAAAAAAAAAGGGGGGGGGCGATGTCTGTTTAGTTGCGCCTGTCAGCAACGTCTCTTCTATGAGAACGGCTCAGGAATTGACGTGAATTATACAAGCCACAAACAAGGCGCACGCGCACAAGACGCTGTGGCTCGTTTTGAGCCGTCACTCTCGCCTTTGTGATAGCGCTGTTTTCATAAAAACGAACCAAGAAGTCCAACTTGCTACAATCACATGCTAGTGGAGTTGATTGAGACACCAGTTGTCATAGGGCTGCTCTGTAGCTTAGCGATGTAAGTGAATCTAACGGGGATGCTGCATATAGAGCGCAAAGTTGTAATGTCCACGATGAGCACGTCCTACAAGTTTTGGCCGCGAAGGCTCAGCCCTTATTTAAGAGGTTACAGTTTAGGAGGCTAGTAGGGCTGGCTATATATACTAACCAGAAGAACAAGAGCATAATGGACCGTTTTGCTTCCTATAAGTGGCTGAAATAACTATTTTTGAATAGGTCGTCTGTTTATCTGCTCCTGCAAAATTTGGCAGCCATACAATAGCACTAGTCAAACCACAAGCACAGTATACTTTCAAGTTTTAAGCAATATTTGATTTGGCGCTCTTCTGTCGCTACGAGGAATTTAATATCGAAAACTGAGCCGGTAGTGCATGGTTCCTTACTTTTTTGCTCAATTTGTATTTATTTTTTATCATGCATCGCTTACAGTCGGCCGATTCTGGCGATAAGGTGAAACACCGTAGAACCTGACCACGTGTGAAACAAAAATTATTTGAACGGAATTGTTTAGTTATTTAAGTTATCCGTGCACTGTTTGCATTAGAGAAAATTGAGCGATTGAAGGATGACGTACTATATACAGAGGGTTTTCTTTCTTTTAATATAATTATATATATAAATATATATATAAATATATAATATATAATAATTATCTAATTATAATATAATAATATATAAATATATATATAAAATATATAAGCTTGGGCTTGTTGGTTTTCTATGCTGACGTTAACAGCGCAAAACGTAGACGGGACACGAGACGAGAAGACGACCCCGCAAGCGCTGACTTGCGACACCACAAGTCAGCGCCTGTGGAGTCGTCTTCTCGTGTCTCGTCTACGTTTTGCGCTGTTAACACCAAACAGGGGGGTTGCTGCACATATTGTTTTTTAAACTCGGACAGTATTAATCACGGTGACCATAGCTACCACGTGAGAGTCAACATTAGTAACCTCTATTGTTAAATTATTTGTGTGGTTATGTGTATAGTTATTAGATGCACTTCAATTAACTTTTTATTCATCTCACATTACTGATGCGTTCGAGAAGTTGGCCAAAAGCTCGTCCTCGACTTTATCTTGCCGGACGATGAAATTTTGAGGAAACGTGTTTGCATGGGAATCACGCAAACAATTACATCGTATGTAATTATTTAAATCAATTAAATCGAGGCTGACGGGGTAAAAGCGTCTATGATGTCGCTTGCTTTATCGCTGCAGAATCGGCTTGCTTTAGTTACGTGTGAGTTACCAGGCATCTATCGCGTTTGGGGACGTGCGCCCAGGATGGGCAAAAGAGCCAACTTACACGTCATCGCGACAATTGCTTTGCGCAGTGTTGTCAGGTAGGCGTGTTCGCGTTAAGCGGCCACCGAAGGCAGGCATCGAGGTTAGGTACACCGCTAGTTGAAAAAAGAAAAAAAGAAAACAATCGGTAGGACAGTCGCTGCATGTTTTGTGACTGGCTGTGATAACGTAAGCCGGGATAGTGCAACAATTATATTACAGTTCTTTCTTTCGCGCTTCCGAGCGGCGCTCCCCGTGTGTTATGACCAAATATCGGCCGGTCGTGAGCGGTGCCCGATAAGAAAGAAATAGAATCTAACGAAACGAGTCTTTACATTACTATACCAGCCCTGGTTTCAATATTCGCCAAGCGCTCAGACTCTACCGCACTTGGTCGTCGTTCTCCTCCTCCTCCTCCTCCATGCATTTAAGGCATTGAAGTGCAAGACGACTCATGGGCAGTCTGCGAAGGGAATTTTGGACGGCTGATAAAGGTGACGTTCATTTCTATGGCGATGGGTTATTCATAAATTAATTCATCAAATTGTGAAATTCTGCGTTCCAAAGCCACAGTATGCCGATGAGAGACACTGTAGAAGTGGATACCAGATTATTTTTGGCCAACTTACCGCGCAACCAATGCTTAGTACACGAATATTTTGGCATTTCACCCCCCATCGTTAATGCGGCAGCCGGGAATCAACGTTGCACTAGGCAGCAGAAGGCCATGGCCACTGGGCCAACACGCGGCGGTTGAAATGTATCGTTTATAGGCAGGGATGATGAAGGTTTCTCTACACTCACAGTACACCGTCCATAAAGCGTGAAATGCTCCTCCGTCCGATTGTGAGCGGCGTCGAAGGTGTGGTCCACCGTCCAGTAAAAGCCACTGCCAGTCTTTTGAGAAAGCAAAACGAATTCAATAAGCTCCAGTGAAAGTCATAGAATATGTTCACCATATGGCGAAGAAGAATAGAAACATTGCTCTTTGTTGCCTCCGATTACAAGCACCTGTAGTCGGTGTGCTGCTGAATGCGGGACGCGCTAGCCCACGATCTATTGCTCATAGCGCACTTTACAATTTGAGCGGTGAGTTGAACATGTGTGACGCAGCCTCTGGGAGTGGCTAATTGTATTCGATGAATGGACGATCATTAGTGACGTGGGTATTTAATTGAGCTTGAGAAGAATGTGTTCTACGACGTAAATATCCATTAAACCTTCGCAAGAGTCTTGTTAATTATCTGACAGATGCACATGATTTTGCCACTGTTTCAGCAGCGCAATCATGGTCGGTCTTGGGCAATAAAGAGACGCTTCCCAGTTATCGGCATTGCGACTTGCGTTCCAGGACTGGGCTGAATGAAGACGACGTCTTGTCACTGAATCTTGTCAAGTTTCCGCAGCAAGTGCCATACTGACACCTCACAGCGTGGCCTCTTGGCGCAGTGCGTGTATGCGTGGGCGCAGTGCGCAGTATGTGTAGAACCTCCTCGAGCTTACCATTTTAGTCATGAATGCATAGTTTTACTTTTTTCACATAACGACATGCGAAAGGGCAATTAATGATACGTACCACAAACGCACGCTTTCTTTTCTTTTTTTCGGACTGACGCTTCCAGAAAAAAAAGGAGGCTATAGCTTTCGAGAGTACGTCCTTGTCGGGACGGTTGCGGCCTCTTCGAGCGAACCGGGACTTCTCTGGTCTGGTGGTGGCCATTTCTTTTAAACATACGGTACAACCTCCCCTTTTGGTTATTACCATATGTGAAAGGAGAGAAAGGGGATGGAGTTCCAGGGAAGAGATGCAGTACGTTAAAATAACATCAGCAGCTGTGCTTCTTGGAGAGATTCCATGAGGAAGCCTATAAGGTGCATTTTATGTGTTGTACAGCTTCCCTCTCGGCATTGTCCACTGCAGAAAATTCATTGTACGCACAGAAAAGAATCAGTAGGTCACTAGCTTTTCAAGACAATTTTGATAAACAGTTCGCTGGGCGATCTCATATTGAAGTATGGTCCACCAACGCAAATTTCACTCTTGTAACGCTGGAAGCAAAATCTTACGGCAGATTATCGAATGAAAAAAAAAAAAAACGATTGTTACTCGCTGCCCGGGTGTCTCTCAAGCTGCTTAAAGAGCGGATAAATGGCTTTTGCCAGCAACCACATCACCATTTGATGAGCTTTGCCGCATTTAAATGGAAAAGTTAAACTCTATGGTGACTCTAGGAAGCGGATTTCTTTTTATTTAGGCCTTTTCTTTCTTACAGAAATTGATGAAGACCGCAAAATTTGAAGAAACTAATATTAAGTTTACAACCTTGTAACTTAGCAATAAGAAACGATATCAGTTGCTGCTAAGAATATATCTAAAGCGGACAAAGCTGGTGTATTATACACTGCTGTGAAAGATACCACTAATTTGCGAGTCTGATTTTTGCAAGACCTTCGTAAACATTGTAACAATTTCACTTAAGCTGTAAATTAATATATCAAATTAGTCCGCTTTCGATGCTCGAAGAAATGCGCCAACTGAATTGCGATATCTGTTCTTGGTACAGAGTTACGGATTCGTAAACTTCGCGCTTCGATTGTTGTGAAAGTTAGCAATTTTAGGGGCTTTTTCTAAAAAAAATTTCAGGCCATAAATTGAAATTCTAGTTGCTAGAGTCTCTAGCATTTTACGTTTTCTCTAAAATGCAACACGTTTCATTCAAGTTTGTCTGGCGGTTGTCTCATAAACTCGTTTTTGCGTTTTACATGCATTTGAACAGGGAAATGAGAGCTGGCCTCGTGCTAACGCTCCGTCTTAAAGACCGCCTGCTGTGGCAATAAGCTGTACAGGTCTTCTAAAACGGCTACGCCCATTTGCCCTGTAGCTAATTCGAGAACTACATCAGAGAAAAATAGAAAGCACTTACCTTTCTGTTGCGGGATCAGCTTCCTTATGGCTATGCAATCAAGCGCACCTTTTCGCCAAATGCTATACCGTTGGCACAGCAGCCTGACTACAAGTCTAAAGCCGTCAATTCACAGGTCTGCAAGTTCGAACATACTTACGATACAGACTAGTCTGAAGGCAGGAATTATTATTTCACTTTTTTTTTCTTAAACAACGTTTGGGAGGAAGCCGATCGTGCGCTTTCGTTTTCCAGAGGCACACGGTGCCAGGTTTTGCTTCGTGCATTGGCGTGGTTTACTTTCTTGGTGAACCCGCTGCTTCTTTTGCCTCCCTTGTATTTACAGTCCCTGTATTTTCCCTTGCTTCAGGGAAAGGTGGTCAATCATATATTACGGGCCTGGTTGTAATGCGTAGCCTAACCGCTTGTTAACCATCTTGTTAATCTTGGGCATTTTTCCCCTCGCGAGTAACGACCACGAAAGACCAGTGACGTTATATATACACTTTATTTCGTCATACCGGTGGCATAGATATATATGTACAATACAGAATTTACAATTCCGTGCAAGAGAATAGGCAACGCAAACGAACGACCACACGACAGCTTGAACGCAGTGCAAGAGAGAGACACCGAAATACATTCGTCACAGCTTGTCGCTATGTGTGTGTTTTGACAGACAGATAGGAAATTCATTTCCGACTCGCAGAGAGGGTGGCACGAGGAAGGCACCTCCCATTACTCTGCGCTGGGGAACGTGAATGGGAGAGAGCCGCGAGAGCTGACGGTGAGGAATGAGCGTGGGGCAGGATACGCGCGCGTCTATGCGCCCAGCAAGGGCTGTTGGATTTCACTGCAGTTTCTGAGCCACGTTCGGGCGAGAACAGCGCTAAGGACACGGGCTAAGGTGAAGGCAGGTAGAAAAGGACACGCTGAGTGCTTTCTATGTGCCTACACCTCCGTACTTGGAGCTTGCTCCCGCCTGAACGTGAATAAGTAGCCGACGCTTTCACGTTTCTGGACCAGTTCGCGAGAGTGCGGCGCGCGGTGCTGCACGAGTTCCGTGTTTCGCGAGTACAGCCCGTGCGCTTTGCAAACCGAGGATAAAAGCGCAGCGACGGACGAGCTCTGTCGTCTGCTGCGGGTGGTGCCAAGTCCTTCCTATTTTAAGGAATTCGCGCGCAGAGACACTTTTCATTATAGCAATAATCTGTGTCGTGGTAGTTACGTACTATACACAATGGGAACTGAGCGGTGATCTGTGGATGATACTTTTTCGCGCGACAACGAATGTTATGAGAAACCGATTCGAAATAAAGCAAGGTCATCCCTTTACAAACCTTTACCAACGTTTCCTGGCAACCATCCAGACACCGAATCCGCATCCTCGTTCGCGCTAGAGTGAATGTCGTAACCACAGCGGGAGAAATTTACGTCTGCGCACCACTAGCGCGGCGCCGTGTCTTCCGCTAACGACAGCTCGCAGGACGCCGGCGCTTTCAAAGTAGCGAAAGCAGGGAAACCATGAATTCGCACTGAACTTCTCCTGGCACGAAGTCAAATCGAAGGGCGCAGTGCAGGAGGCGCGCGCTGCACTCTCAAGCGAGAACGGTGCTGCACTCCCTGAAACAGTGTACAGAGTGTAGCTAAACCGAATGGACCTAATGAATGTGCGTCTATGGGTCAGCGTGCATGATAGGTAGACAGGAAATTGATTTAAAGGGACACTGAAGACAAACACTAAACCAGCTCAGTACGAAAATATTATTTGAAAAGCCTATTTTCATTCATTTAGCGGAAAAGGTTGATAATTACTAGAAAATATAAAGGCCGAACTCGACTACTTAAATTTTGCGCCAAAACTTTGAGCGCCGGTACGCCGGTGTACGACACGGATTTCAAAGTATATGCTCGTAGTTCTGTCGTTCCGGCGCAGGAAAAGTTTTCTAAGACTTGCTAAGTTGTGTCATTCGGTTTCTCTAGAATTTACGAATACAAAACTTAACTTCATGTTCCTGTTTGGTGTCCCTTTAAGAAAGGCGGAGAGGACGGCCTGAGGCAGACCTGCTACTTTGCGCGGGACAAGGGCAGAGAACGAGGGTTACGAGGAGGAGGACACGACACAATGTCTGTGAGCTAGTGCGTGCGCGCCTGTCTCTGTAACTACAGTGGGTGCTTCACGTGACCTGAACCAAGCTTTCATAAAAAAGTGGTACATCTACAACTTGTCAAATGAAACTTACAAAACGAATGTTTAAATATTTGCACAATTGAACTCGGCTAACAACTAAACGCACTTCAACGAAATGTTCTGAGTAACTCAAGGCAATTACGAATAACACGCCCTTGATCTCAATCGCCTAAGATGTAACACACCCCCACCCATTTCTTTTTTATAAAAAGAAACGCTTGAGTCACGTTACGTAAAACACCTGGTATGTGTGTGTCTGTGTCAGCGTGCGTGTGTGTGTGTGCCTGTCTGTATGTGTGCAGCTCGCAGAGCGGGAGTGACACACGAGAGTGTAGTACTGAGAAACACGTCGTCGGGCCGCCGTCCAGGACAAACCGGCTGTCGCCACCCACACCTCCGCACGATGCAGCGCAGGGTCTGGCACCGCGCCGAACGGCCCCGTGGGGCCGACCGGCTACAAACAATGACACCACTAACCACAGCAGAGAGCTTGGCGCCGGCCTCGCATAAAGAAGGCGGGCCGGCGAACGGAACAAGGGGACGGGGCAGGTTGAAACGGGGTTGGGGCGATATTTCTGCCGGCTCAGAAGACGCCGCCGCTACCGCTTGCCACACGTGGCCCGTAGCTTACCCAGAGTCGCACCTGACGCCCGCTTAGCCGGGGTGCCCTTGCGGGAAAGAGCACCGAACGCTGCCACCGGGTGATTGCGGCCGTCCAAGTACAAAAACGGGTCTCTCGCCGCGTCATAACATCGTCGAGCGTGGAATGCTAGCGGGAAAACCGCCAACACAGTACGCACTGCTACGTGCGCAACGTTGGAGCCTTCGCAACGGCCATTCATTGTGGATTCGCTGGCTATATAGGTAACGATTCGGGCAAGCGAGGCAAGAAGTGGCGCCATATTATGCAGAGTTGAACATTTTACGTTGAATATACGAATCTGCAGCACAAAACTGGGGCATAAGTACCTTTCCGAGCACCGTTACATATGCTGCAAATCAAAACCAAAGTGTGTCACGCTTGTAGTAGGTGCAGACCGAAGGGTGTCGACTGAGGCCCGAGCCAGCAGGGAAAAGCTGGAAAGTTTCAAAAACCTAACAATCGAGCAGTACTGGCAATGTTTAATAATCATCCACCTGTGCACTGTCAATTTTCGTTTACTGTCTTTAAGCATTTAATGCGTTTAATTCACGTATGCGTCAAGGTGGTGCGTGAAAGGAATTGCAAAGCTTTCTTGACCTGGCTTGCTTGTGCGGCGATTATTCGTATCCATACTGACTGCTTAGTCTGCTACATGATTGAAGCAGTATCGCCTCGCATTCCGTTACATTTGCGTCTAATCATTTGGAGGATCTTATAGAGGGTACGAAGAATTGCGTTTACGTGAACAGCCTTATATTTAAAGTTGTCTCACTTCACCGGCAGTAGCACCAGAACTCTAGCTGAGACAGGGTCGTGCCGCGCACCCTGCAACCATCGACTAGGTGCCGCGGTTGCAAGTCGAAAAGAACGGTGGTGGTGGTGATAACTTTCAAGTCGAGGGACAGTGAAACTAAGCGGCGCTGAAAGACGGTCATGGTGAGGCCAGGACGTACGTGCACAAGCGTGATCTAAGCCACCGCGAGCGTAGCGTCATAAAATATGCAAAGAAAGGAGTGCTCGTCCTTGCGAAGAATCACAAATTCAGTGAGAAGCAATGCATAAAACAGGAAGAAAAATACCACTGTTAAAAGTGCAGGATAACACTGCGGTGCAAAAGGAATGGTTGAAAGCAATAATAATAATAATAATAATAATAATAATAATAATAATAATAATAATAATAATAATAATAATAATAATAATAATAATAATAATAATAAAAAGCGAGAACCACGTTGAGGGGCGTTAAATGTGAAATCCACAAGAAGGGAAGAGGAATGTTTTCAGGATTGCGATTGGTCGATAATGCGAACGTTGGAGGCGTATTGCGCGCTCGGCGGCTAAGAACAAAATCGGCAACGAAATATGTTTCTGCTGTGCATACGTGGAGAGCTGCTAAGGGCAAGGGCCAGAAATACGGCGAGTCCGAACAGTAAAATAAACAAACAGATTCGATGGCTGCCGCGTGAAAGAGAGGTCCAGCATCGAGTGAACAAGGCCTCAAGCCGGCACGAATGCTGGCTTGTGGCGCCGAGGAGTGCAAATGCACCCGTACTGTTCCCCGCGTCTACGCGAACAGAAGGAGACTTATCGCATTTTTGATGCGCACGTGTGCTTCGAAGAAAGCAAGGTGGCGGCTGGAGCGCACAAAACTTCGCTCGTGGAGACGAGTCACGCATGCGACTTATCACAGACCAATGGTAGCGCATATGCGTCGCTGTCCGAATACCGCTTCTGAAGGCCCGTTAATTAGCAGCGGCGCAATGCCTGCAGCGAAATGCCTTTCCTGTCTCACAGCTGCCTCACACTGCTGTTGCTGCCGTCGCGAGATATCGACTGCGAGATGCTGACACGGATTGGCGTGCAAAGAGCCGAGTTACGCCGGCAGCACACTCGTATAATACTTGCGATAACGAAATCAAGTATCTGTGGAAAAGGTGATCAGTGACATTACTGGGGGGCCACATCCACAGCCTGATTGTTGTACTGCTCCACACTAGCAGCTTTTTCTTATCTTCAGTTCCAAACTAAGAAGAGTAAAATAGACAAGTGGAGCAGTATTATTTATTTACGACCTATTCAAAGACAACAGGAAAAGACGATATCGTTATTACAACGCGACTAAATATGGAGAGAACGTATTGAAGTGAATTTCGCTACTACGCAACAAAATATCAGATGGTGCGTTTTGGAGATCAGATAACATAGCTTATCAGCGCACCTAGAAGGATTGTAGTTTTCCTCACATCAAACAAATGCGAAAAGGACAAAAGCGTGTCGTCAATTAAGGTCCTGCGTCCATTAAGGCGCAACGTCATCACACTTTGTGTGGGAATGCGGTAAAGTGTAACTGCGGTGGAACGCTGTTGTTCATCAAATGAACAAGCTTTAGATTAACGAGAGTTCATCTATAGATGAACGACTTGTGTATACCTTGCGCATTCCTACGAAACCGCTATACCAGCTACGCCCTCTGTGCGGCCTTTCAGCGTGCGCGGAGGCTTTGCGTGAGATGGCGCCATTAAAAAAAAAAAAAAAAAAAAAAGAGCGCTTTTCAGTTGCGACGTGCTACTGCAGTTGGGGTTTCGAAACAGCGACAAATAACATCATCAACAATGAAGACGACAACAAGTCAGAACCTGGCTTGTCGCCTCATCTCGCCACCATTAATAGCTCGCCGCAGTGCTCGCCAAACGAAGCTCCAATCGCACCGCAATGATACAGTGCTTGTGGTGATCAGCTCTGACAATCACTTTGGAGAAAGCTCAATCGACTTAGGGAAGTGCACACTCCAAGGGAGCGTTTGGTTCCACACCCACGGTAGCAGCTCGTAAGCGGAAACGCTTCTTGCCTGACCAATCAACGAGCCTTAGCTCACTTGACCTGGTCGGCAAGATAGACCCTTAAGGACGCGCTGATGAAGGCACTCGTACGTGTGTCGACTCTTGCGTGCGTCGTCTTGAGTGACGCTTTTTTCGTGGAGAAACTCTCGCTAGCCTGGCCTGATCTTATAAATTGCTTCGAAGATGAGCCTGTTTGAGCTGCTTTGGCCGCCTCGTGCCGACTCTCCTGCGTAGCGCTTGCGTGCATTTCAATCGCGAAGCGATGAGGAAAAAAAAAAAAAGGAGAAACGCAGTTTGTGTGTCAGACGCAGAGGGCTATTACGTTGGCTTTGTAGCAAACAGTACTACACAAATGAACTCAACGCACTCGGATGCTATCGTTCTTGTGAGCATCGTTGGTAGAAGAAAGACCGTAGCATTCTGATGTACAGTGCTAAGGTGAAAACCTAAGGGCAACATACTCGAACAGGAGCTAATGCACTGCGCAGTTTTTGGATCTTTCTTGCGGGAAGGCTTCCGCTGCGCGAAAGGAGACTAGCCAGTTTTAGAAAATAAAAGCACTAAATAAAAACGATTTTTAAACGCGGCGGAATGCATCGGGTACTAAGACACAGCTAATCCTTGCCGATATATTTGTACATAACAGTGCTCGGTTAATACTATATCAGTCGAGAGACGTATTGCATCTGCATAACTAAAGAAATAATTCTGATTACGAAAGTGATTTCATGTTTTCTCAACTACCCAAATTCTTCATATCCCTCTGCATCTAGGTCAGATACGTGCAACTTATGACGGAGCCTACGTACAAAATTCAGAATAAAAGAGTAGGTACGTCGTCTTCAGCACTATACGTATGTGCTAAGTTTAGTGGAGGTCAACCCAGAATATTACGAGTAGTCGACGAAAACTACAACGCTCGTACGATCTGATGACATTTTGGCCATACTTTCATAATGCGAACTAAAGGAACTTCTGCCGTGCCACTGCCTTCATGAAGGCAATCTCAGCTACACAGTAAAGTGCCATGAAACACTTAGGGCCATGATTTTACATCGAACGCGGCTTTCTACTTCTTTTTACCTCTTTGTGTCGTGGCTTGTTGCTTAGATATATGCACGTTTATTCGCTACATTTGACCAATGTGAGAAACGAAGGTGGTCAGTCTCACCATTTGCTTGGCTTGAATGATTCGTCCTTCATTGATACGCTTTTATCTGACGTTTAATATGCCCTTAGTCAATGCGCAGACGTAGATGATAGTAAAGCACTCAACGGATACATTATACAAAGACAGACATGAGCAGCCATAAGCGGCTTTTCAAGCGCTACATTTCCTATTCATATGAAGCATGTCAGCTTTTAATTATCTGTACAACCGATATCCATGCAAATGTTTTCGTAGTAATTAGTATCAGAAAACAAGACGCGAAAATATGTTGGGAGTCTCGCTGAAGCCAAACAGCTTTCAGTATAAGCTCAGTAATTGCAAGATTGCGGTTCGTGGGTTGTAAGATAGGCTATTGATTTAAAAAAAGAAGAGCTGCTACACCTGCTAAACGATGTTAACGTAAGTGCTATTTTGGTATAGGAAGTTAAAGCGCCGTGCTTTGCTAATCGCTTAAGATATGTTTGTTTATACTGCGATAATGGTCGACATCACAGTGGTCTTTACTATACGGTAGCGTATAGTGTGGATCACACACACGGCGAACTCACTTAAGCCTAGAGAGTGTTCATGAGATGACTTCGCGGGCGACTCACCACAATTATTTACTATGATGGCTCAGTCATGAGACGCTTAAGCAGGCAAGTTCATGAGAATAGCTTGTCGGGCGAGCTGAAACGTAGTTTTGAGAAGGCGAACGCCAGCGAGCAACTTTGTACAATTAACCTTACTTTCAACTTTGTCTATCCCTCTCAGGTTTTTCGTCTCCTTTTCTGTTTGCTGGCATTTCCCCGCTCAAAAGCAGACAGGCTGTGTCGTATAACAAGTTACGGCGCGAGAAACTACGAAAACAAGGACTTTAGGAGCAGACAGTCAGAACTCTAGTTCTCGCATGGCATTTCGCCCAAGGACACAGGACAATAATAAACTGCTACTCCTATACATTTCTAATCTATCCTGCGTAATATTTCCAAGTATGCGAATAATGCCAAATCCTAGCATTTACTCCGAGTGACCTGTGTTTGATGAACGTTTTTTGGTCAGATACTTGTTGCTCATAAACGAACTTCTTTGCACTGAGTGTCAGCCGATCCCCATGTCCTTGTCATGACGATGTTACTCAAGAATGCTTGTCCGTGATTTTAACCAGGCTTGATTGCCTGCCTAACGAAAACAACGACGGCCACCGGCGTACCATGACAGGGTGCCTAAAGCCAACCCGCGATAAATAGTTTGCCTGCCTTTCACAAAGTCAACTAGCCGTCTCATCCGTCAGCCGCCTTGATGATGTCCCCTACATAACTGGCACCTACAGAGTGTGTTCTTTGCGTACGACATAACTGCCTCATTAACGAGCCTACTGCATTTTCTAGATAAGGTATGTTTCACGCTGAGATTAGGCACGAGTCACTATACAGGTGTCTGTTCAAAAATCGAAAAGTTTCCCACATTAGATGGCGCGTAAAAAAACAAGCAAGTTAAAGACCCAGAATGATATATTTTTTGAGCTACGCTCTCGGTTTAACATTTATTTATGGAAAGTTAGTTAAATCCCACGTGAAAGGGTAGTACAACCTAAAGTAGAATAACCCAATCGCTCTTTAACGCGCCATTTTCAACCTGCGCTTTAATTTGGTACCACCTTTGAACTTCTGGGAGAAAGAGTGCGCACTCCTAACTCTCCTACAGTGTCACTTTCAAGCACAGACTGAGGGTATTGGTGTGGACAGTGTGTTTATGCCTCTTGCGTTGTTTCACTCTAATATGCAGTGACATAGTAGCCGCAGAGATAGTTCAATTCATTCGCACTGTTCTCGTGAGGTTCGCATATTTCAATATTTCTGCTCAGGTTCACGCACGTGCAAATTTTACGCGTTTCGTGGCCTTCGGCTAATCTGGAAGCCACTCACATTTTGGAAAACTTTTCTAAATGTAGCAAGAACGTTAACCGCACTTATGTCCCGTATCTATGCTATCAACTTCGTTCGGACATCTTAACTGCTTACCATCTGATCTGGGATGTTATAGGAGCATAAGATGTCAGGATCGCGCTCGCGTTTCTTTGCCATGCTGCTTAAATGTGCATAAAAGCTTATTCGTTCTTCACCATAGCGCCATAGCCATTATTACAGAAAGAAAGTAAAACAAACTGTCGCATTCGTACCTCAATGCCCGATCATTGACGCCACACACGACAGACGACGTAAGAAATGCACAGCCTCCAGTGAAGCTTCAATATTCCGGCAGGTGTGTGCAGTGGTTTGATATTTTCTATCAGTATTACACAGCGTACATTGCATGTAAGTATAACTTACTTTTACGCCTTAATCGCGTCTCTTATCGCTGTAGGATATTATTGTTTCGCAGTTAATTGTCATTGGCGTTATTTGCTCTATGGCACACGCTATTTTCCCGCCTATTCAAGCCAGCGCCGTCCAATGCCTTGAAGCAGTGAACGTTTAAGCATGCCTTTAATAAAGCAGTCAGTAAACAAAGACTTCTCAGTGAGCACAGCTCTCGTTCCAGCCATTCTAGCTCAGGGCCCTTTTCGTACTAAGGCAAGGAGCCAATCAACGATCGCCATTTGCTCTCTCTCTCTCTCTGTCTGTAGACGTCACGCGACCAGTGGCACGCGCGCACCACGGAGTGGCAGCAAGGAGCCAAGTGGGGCCTGCGGCAGCGGCTGACTTTATACACGAGCGAGCCGAGTGGCATACACTGCTCAGGTAGGGTTGAAAAGTACGTTGGTGGAGAGACCTTACAACGCTCTAAGGAGTCGCTTACTGTAAGGTCGGAGAAAGGAGACATCAACGGCAACACACGTGACGAGAATAGCACGCTCTGAAAGACTTGTTATTCAGTCAGGCCTTTGAAACACTGAGCTACAGGATGCCTTTGACAGGTCGAGGTACTGCAAGTTGCGCAACTGAAGATGCGAGATTCCAAGCCCGATCTTCGCTCCCTCCGCCACCACGAGAAGGCAGCGCGGAGGGCCCTTCCCCTCCCTTCCCGAAAGCCCTCCCCACCGACGTTATTCCCACCGAGACACACCGGAAAAGCACAGACTACAACGTACACACCTCTCACTTGGATTTCGCCGAGCCCTGACAGCACTGCGCACCGAAGCCTTGCGGTGTGTGGTGCGGAACAAGCAAACAGAAGGAGGAAAAAAAACCCATGGCGGATGGGTTGAAGTACTGAGTGCTGTCACTGCTGTGGCGATGAGTCTTGGACAACCCAAGTCCCCAAGAAGCTCGCCACGTAAAATATATGGACTTCTTGGAGGAAAAACAAAAAGAGAAAACAAAACAGCAGCGGTGTATGATACAAAGACACGGATAACATTTGGTGCAACGGCACACCTGATGATGTTTGTGGATGGGAACAACTTGGGCAGCTTATTAAATACGGTCACACGCACACGGACGAAGAAGAAGAGGAGAACCGCGTAGCCGGGGCTCTTGGCAGAGAAAATACTCTTTTGGTCTGACGAGGGCGGCGCGCCTTCTCGCACGCTCTCTGCCAGAGAGGGACCAAGAAGAGGGGCCGCCCAGTCAACAACGGTTTGCGAGGCGCGATAGAATGCGTCGTGTAAATATAGAATATGTATATGTACATACATTAATATATATTTATATAGATAGGCTCGCGGATGTGTGCACGCGGCCCTCTAGCAACAAGTGACGCGCGCGTGCGATCAGAGGCAGTCGAGCCAACAACAGGGCGTTGGTGGGGCCCCCGTATGACTAGTGTGTGTGTGTGTGCGCGCGCGCGCTGTTTCAGATGGCCGGAGGAGCACCAAGCGCCGGCGCGCTTCAGTCGCGCTGGATTGTCCGGCCGCGCACCCGAGGAAGGCCGTTGAACACCCACGTGGTGGAGGGGCTGGCACACGGCGGCCGCCAGCCCGCAGCTCGAAATGCACGCGCGCCGGCCGGTCAGCGCCACACCTTGAGTTTGCGGAAGGAGATCTTTCGCAGGCGCGCCGCCATGGCGGCCGGAGGCGCGTCGTCGTCGGACAGCGTCTCGCCCTCGCTGTGCACCTGGCGGGGCTCGTGGGCCTCGCGGCTCGTGCACGGCTCGCGAGCAGAGGACGCTCCTCCGGCGCCGGCCACCGCCGAACGCACCGGCGACTGCTTCGGCGACGGGCACGACTTGTCACGCTCTGCGACCACAGGCGCAGCTGGTATACACACGGAGCGCACGCCACCTTCGCGCAACCAGTGCAACATTTGCTCGCAGTAAAGTCTGCTTATGGTTCCACGTGAGACATGCTGCGATCTGTGCTTAAGCTGCGAGAAAACACTGCCGCAAGTTAGGACATCACTATCTTGTCCTCCGTGTCGTTGCTTATCGCTTAGTGCACCCGCTTCTGTTATTTTGTAGTTTCGCTTCCCAAACGCGATCTTTCTACAATGCTTGGTGGCGGGCAACTCTGCTCACCTTTGGATTTAATTGAGCTGCGTAGACGACTGAGACGATAAAAGCTGGAGCTTTTAGGGGTGTTCATCTTTCGCCGTTCACTCAAGCCCTGAAACAAAACAAGAAACGATATTTTTTTTAAACGCTCGAACCACGCTACCGCGCGAGCTCCATAGGCACGATGCAATGGCGAACGCTAAAAAAGTTGCGGCGCCTTTCGGGCGCAGTTCCCTTGCCTCGTTTCGCTCCCTCAGTTCGAACCATCCGCGGGCCTTCCACTGGGCCTGCACCTCGTAGACGTTCTCGTCGTCGAAGAGGGTGCGTCGACCGCGGCTGAGGCCCCGGCGTCGAACCGAAGAGCCGGCCGTCGGCGCGGTTTCGGTCAGTGGAGACGGGTACTCCATCTGCTCCACGAGCACAAAGTTGCTTGGGTCCTCCGCGCGCCGGGCCTTCATCAGAGCCTGCGAGAGACCGTGCATTATAGCGGTGCAAGTCTGCACTGCGAATGCAAGGCACTGAGGACCTCGATCATTAGTGTTGTTGCTTTACAGTAATTCGAACGTACCAGGAACCGGCGGTCAAAATGGCGTACTGTGTGCTTCTGTACGTACGCATTGTCACCAGTGAGAACATGCGCATGTGCAGCGGTGCCGAGAGCGATCTTCGCGCACTACCGATATACGGAGTGATCATTTACTCTGAAAAAAAGAAGTTTACACCCTTTGGGTTGTATATTTGCCACACAACTATAACGGCCATCTGTCTTGCTTGCGTTTCCTTTCTTGAAAACGCTGCGCTCGCCACTTTCCTGTCGAGAATGCTCTGTCATGGTGATAACTCGCATGCCGTTCGTGACTTGAAAGTACCGGGATCGCAGCTTTAAATAAAGGAAATGCGGGCAAGACAGATGACGATTGTTGTTGTGTGCCAAATATACACCCCAGAGGATGCAACTGTTTTTTAAAGTGTTATGTTTTACAGAATTTAAAAAAAATCACCTGCGGCAGATAGCATAATTCTACTCCTTGAGCTGGATTATTCAAAAGAAGTTGTCATGCACGAGAGATCGAAACACATGATCAATTACTTAACAAAATTCTTACTTGACTTTTTTTAACAAAACGTTTTTTTTATACATCGAAGCACAAATGTAACTGGAACGCCCATCTGTTTAGTCGCACACTTTGGCAATGACTATTTCGAAACTATTTCGGACGACACTAGTTTCGAAATAGTCATTGCCAAAGTGTGCGACTAAACAGATGGGCGTTCCAGTTGTATTTGTGCTTCGATGCATAAAAAAAACGTTTTGTTAAAAAAAAAAATTATCGCAGTTTCGCCCGAAAGGCGACGCATCGATTGCGATAGTTTTGTCAGGCGTGTAAATTCGTAAACAATCGCTTACTAACTAAATCAACAAGCATGTTGCCACGCGCGCACAGGCAGACATAAACACATCTCACTCGATGAGCGCGGACACTCGCTGTCCAAACGCTGGCGTGAAGAAAGGCGGCAAAAGCAATGAGCGAACTGACCTTTGTGCTGCCTCTCGCTTCAACGCGAACTAATTGGCGAGAACACGGCGCAAACGAGGCTATCAACGTGCGGTTCATCTAGACTCTGTACTCATCGCAGACCGCTTTCAAGATAGTGCCCTTAGCCGCACCATACGCAGCAGCCGCCGGAGTAGAATGGTCAGTCAGACGCAGTAATTGTTGCGGTTACTGCCTTTTTTCTTTGTGAAACGAAATTATTGACTGGAACTCTAATGCATTTTGCGGGACGATCCTCAGCAATATGAAAGAATGCAGCATTGAGGAGTGCTCACTGCAACAAGACATCTTGCCGCAGACCTTGAGGGCGTATTTTTCGGAAGTGGTGATAGGCGCTGCATTTCTATCAAAAGGGTATATGCTTAATGCATACTGGATAGCTTCAATTATGCAATAACAAGCCACCCTTACACCTATTAACTAAAAAATTGATTAGTGAGAATTTCTTCAATAATTGTATTTTTGGCAATCATCTCGCATATTTTGATGCCCACTATTGCTATGAGTCTGAGGCAGCAAAAGTTATGTCTTCAGTCCGATATTTGTATTAATTAGAGGCAGTCGTCGTTGGAGCACCTCGCAACATAGGAGTGGCTTATTAGTTACCTGTAGTAAAGACCGCTACACGAGAGTCGAACTACCACGAAGTTCTGCAGTGGTTGATCTTGCATCGCAGGCTGTACGCCTCCTGCTTACACCAGCGCGAGTACTGACGGGTTAAATGGCCCTTACACAATGCTAGGTGAGTGTTGCCCTAAATGGTATCCATTGCTGTTGGCTGGTACCGTGGCATGGCATTTAGCCAATCATTGTTGTGTTTCTAACGTAGATGTCGAAATGGGAAAAGCTACAATTTCACCACCAATGTGGGACAGTAAAGTTCGAAGCTTAAACAAAGCGCATCGCTGGTCACGGGCTCAGCAAAATACAGCTCCCATGAACGTATTTGCAGTTTAGACGCGCATCGTGTCGGAGATACGAGAAATGCACCATCATATGATCGCGAAAGGACACGACGTCGTGTTTCAGTGGCTGCCTGGTCATTGCGGTATCTCCGGCAACGACCTCGCTGACGAAGCTGCTAGGAAGACACACGAAAGAGCAACCCTTGTTTGTATACCTTTATCGCGGACTGACGCAGCTCAACACTTAAGCAAGCTAGCGTCATCGGAGAAGTGGCACACACCTGAGTTCACTCAACATCGATTGCATTCCTTCGATCCATCTGTGCAACTGCGGTAGTTACCAGGGCTTCCACGTAATGAGGAAACAATGCTGTGCCGCATACGCTTGGGCGTCGCATTCACCAATGCATATACGTTTTTGATTGGCATGGCTGATAGCGCCGAGTGCAATGCCTGCGGTGTCGAGGAAACTATAGAACATCTACTGTGCTACTGCCCATCTTTTGAAAATGAAAGACATGACCTCTGCACAGCTCTCAATCAGTTAGATAGGAAGTCGTTCACCTTCCACAAGATCTTGGGACCACGGCCTCGCATATCGCAGCTACAAATAGCCACAAAAGCGCTGCTGCGATATTTGAAAGCTACCGCATTGAGTCAGCGTCTGTGATCCGGACTGAGTGACTGAATTATATCCCCAGTGGACTTTCTCTTCTGCTTTTAATCTTTCTGTCCCCTTTTCTCTTTCCCCAGTGTAGGGTAGCCAACCGGGCTCAGTCCTGGTTAACCTCTCTACCTTTCATTCATCATTTGCTCTCTCTCCCTCTCTCTCTAGACGCGCATTGAAGCCGCGTATTTAAACAGCGCATTTGAGGTTTAATGCGCTCCTGATATTCGCGGGCGCATTAAGATAAAGAACGCAGTAGGTTAAGGAACACAGTATTAAACAAAGAATCGTGCGTGTGATAAGTACCAGATAATGCCCATTCCACACTTTTCAACATGGCCAAACAACAACGACAACAACAACAATAGGTATATTATAACTATATAAGAGCTACCGCGGGGAAGGCGAGTGTACAGGTGAACGCGCAGCATAGAACCTCGCTGGTAGCGTGTATAGCCGTACCTGAGCAATAATATCCTGAGCAGTGCTGCTTATCGGAGCCTTCAGAATCGCGTACGGCTGGTCTGCGGACACGTTGTAGACGCAGACCAAGTAGGTATCCTCGCCGTCGCTCCACTCTGTGAGGCCGCCCTCGCCGGAGTCCGCTTTGCGGCGCTCCTTGTTGCTCGAAGATTTGATGGTCGTCATCCACGCCCGTGTGCTCGGATCCTGCGCGTGGCACCAGACTCTCAATGGGCGAACTGCTGGCGGCATGCGCACCAATTAAGGCTCGATCGCCGCAGATGAATGCCCACAGAAGGCGCCCGTAAATTTAGTCGTTGACTACAAGGTTGCGCTACACATTTGATAGCATTCTGGACAAATACGCTGGTACATAGAACTGTACCCGAAAACACAATTAGTCTCTTAGCATTCAAAACGGCACCATCTCATTTGGCAACGCGGCTAGCAACTGTTGAGGTTACATACAATGCCGGAAATTTCCCCTTCGTTTGCGAAAATACTTCATTCTGGCAATTTCTTTCCGGATAGAAACCTAAAAGAAGTTCACGCATGATTCCCTGCGAGTACTTCATGCGCCCCAGCTGGATTTCTTTCTCCGCAACTCCCTGTAAGGCCGAGCTAACGGTGACTGCGCTGTGCGCGTCCCGTTCTTGTGAGAGCATCTGGTGCACTGCGACATGCGTATACGTGCTCTCGCACGTCAGAAATATGTATGTTTTCCCGTTTACATAAGTACTTTATCGCTCAAGTTTTGCTTAAAAGGCTTCTATCCTTCCGAAAATGTTGTGGGTAAGTTACAAGAGGAGTTTCTCACGTGACACGAAAGGCGAGGAAAAACCGCACAAACATTATCTCCAGTGTCAAAGTAATAATTATATATCACTGAGTAAAAACTGCACATTATTTAAAAGAGTTCCCGGTATGCCAAGGAACACAACTTTCGTTCACAGCTACCGTTGACTTTTTATGATTCTGACTGATAAAATATAGGGGCCCTCGGTTTCGTTTTTTCTCGTTCACGGTATGACACGAATGACATGACATGACAAAAATGACGTGAATCACATGGCATTCGTGTCATGCCATGTCTTGCACGTTATATGCATGGCATGACATGAATGACATCAATGCATGACATGCATGGTATGCTTGACATGCCAAGAATGACATAGCACATGGATGACATGCATGCCATGACATAGGCGTCATTATCACCATCGAAGCACGAGAGAGGAGCCCGGCTGCATACACGCCTCTTGCATGACGCGTTTCGCCCTTGGCAATACGGGCTGTCGCTACACTGCTACATTAATTAATTAATTAATTTATCGCTTTTACCTTGACATACGGCGCGCTATATAGGTCGTTTTGAACCAGCGGGTGGATATGAGCAGGGCGGCAGATGTTTGTTTAGCATAGCCTACAAGTCCGAGTTGATGACATGGATGCCAGTGTTCAGTGAAGTGGCTTCTCTCGATTAACTTCGCACGACACGTGCCTTGAATTAACACGGCGAAATGCTGGTGCGTGCAATACAGTGCGCGCACACAGCGACAGTTTCAGCGCGAAGAGATCAGGGAAACTCGGCCGGCGCAAAAGATGTAATTTATGACTGGCCGCGCTACGACTCCTTGTTGTGCGCTGTGAAGCAGGTGTAGAACAGCCGAAATGCGATTCGGCGAAACACCCACGTGCCTCGGTGGTCGTACGCGGGGATCGGAAAGAAGTCGCGGTGCACTCACGTCTGCCAATTTCTTGAGTATAAAACGGCTCTCCATGTTGGCTCCCGTTGTCTGCGACAGCAGCGGGCATTCGTCCGGGTCTAGGATCCTCTGCGTGGTACTTTTTTCCTGGGTAACTCGGTCCCAATTTTTCTGCGTCTCCTCCATGAGGACATAGTCGTCGAGACGGTCGCCCAGCTTGTTGGCCTTGTGGAGCGCCTGTGGTCAGTGGGAACGGCATGGTTTGCTTACAAACGCACAGTGACCGACGCATAACCCTGTCGTGCGTGCTACCACAAGGACACGCGACTGATTCTATTCCGCACGCTTCGCGATTAAGCGCGTTGCGAGTAAAAAGTTGAACAAGCAATTTGCCTCAACAAAAGCCCGTGTCACTTTTGTGCACAGAAATGAGGATTAGGCGACTGACGGTCGGTAAAGGTTACACAGCAGTCAATAATATGAAACGTGATCACGGGGAGAATTTTACTGTACCGCTACTACCACTGGCGAGTACATAAGTACAAACGCAGGAACAAGCTCAAAGGTCTGCCGTAGGATTTGACACGCTGAAGAAGCACCTCAGGCATTCGTAATCTGTGTTCACGAAAGTGTTCTTACGCTAAAAGTGTTCGTAAGAGAGCCGATGCCGGCCAATTGTTGTGCTCTTAGCGAAGGCAGACAGCCACTGGCGAGCAGCGCTTACGAATTAAAAGCTTTGTGGATGCGGCCCCCGTTGCAGGTGGGGAATACTATCTGATCTGAGAGGCACTGCGCGTGCGCAAAGCCATCAGCGAGCATTGTGCGCGCGACAGTCGACCGACATGCATGCACCGTGGCAAGGTTTCACTTACTTGAGCAATAACTTCTCGCGATGTGGTGTCCTCCGTTACCTTCAGTATTGTTTTTGGTTCATCGGGCATTACACCATGTACCACTAGGAAAAACATTCGTCGCTTCAGACCCTGAGTTCCGGCGACCAGGTTCTGCGATAAAAAGCGTTAGGCAAAGGAGGATTATACTTGTGCACCTTGAAGACTCAGAAATGACGAGACTTCAATAAAGGTCCTCAAGAATACTGATGCTCAGTTCGCGCAAATTTATATAGGGTTTTTTTTTTTTTTGCTGCACGAAATTTTTAAAGGTTGCCTGTGGCAAATTGCACAGTTTTAACTCATGATCTAAACTACTCGATGAGGCAGCCATTAGTTCTACAACAAATCAAAATGCTTAATTAAATAACGAACATAATTACGCTAATTTACTTTTTTATTTATTACTTTAGGGCACATATTTAAATCTACTAACTATACCCGATGAGTTCGCAAGGCGTATCCACTTGGAACGAATCCTCCGGACTGCACCAATTTCGAGATATTCATTTTCAAAGTATGCGACGAAATGCACTGGCGATGCAGTTACTTTTTTTTTTTAAGAAAACGTTGTTTTATGCATTGAAGCATAGACTCATAGCTTTTAAGCTATAGAATCGTTCGTAGGGACTAATTTCAGCCAATCCTGATGCTGGACGTATTATTGGATGCCAATTTTTACCTTTCATGAAAGTGGAAGTATATTCAGAGTTATTAAATATAGATGTCAATACTGGAGCAAGTATACTGCCGTAAGCTTTCAGAATTACGGTGGGGATGCTATCAGGGCCGCAGGATAGAGAAGGCTTGAAGCGCTTAAGGCTTTCGCTGATGAGCTTTTCACCAATCAACACATCACTAGACGTAGGTACCGCTCGTTGTGTGCTGCTGACCGGCACCAGCGTTGAAACGTAACGCTCTATAGAAGTATGAGAAATGAGCAGCAAAACAGTCGGCGACTGCTTGGACTTAACTCGATCCGCCAGAGTCGAGCTGGCGAGAACACTCTCACACTTTAATCTCCACCTTAAAATCAATCAATCAATCAATCAATCAATCAATCAATCAATCAATCAATCAATCAATCAATCAATCAATCAATCAATCAATCAATCAATCAATCAATGTACCAAGGAACAACACTGAGGTCTGGGCATTCGTGCACTGAAAACAAAAGAAGAAGATGTAAAACAAGTACGATTAAAAGTTATGGGATAAAAAAATAGAATGCGAAAACAAAAACAAGACTGAATAAACAGCTACATAATATTGATCATAATAAAATTATAATAATAAACGGCTCCATTTTTTGCCTAGTTCTGCTCTTAAGTATGTCAAAGTGTAAGCGCAAGCGCGCAAGAGACGTTGGGAGAGAAAGAAAGAAAGAAAAAGAAAGAAAGGAAGAAAAAGAAAGAAAGGAAGAAAAAGAAAGAAAGGAAGAAGTAACTCTGGTTACACCAGAGACGAGAGCCCACTACACAATAATATTTGGGGTTTTACGTGCCAAAACCACTTTCTGATTATGAGGCACGCCGTAGTGGAGGACTCCGGAAATTTTGACCACCTGGGGTTCTTTAACGTGCACCTAAATCTAAGCACACGGGTGTTTTCGCATTTCGCCCCCATCGAAATGCGGCCGCCATGGGAGAGCCCACTACAGTCCTCTATGAAATTTGCTGCACCTTGATACAGAGCATTGTTTTGTCCTATTTACTTTGCATTAAGTCGGCTACGCTATAATAAAGAGCACTTGTCTAGTTGGTCTGCAGAATCACGTGGAAAAGAGTTTCAACTTAAGCTATAAGCAAATGTAGCTAAAAAGAAAAAGAAGCGCTCCACACACACACACACACACACACACACACAAAGGGGGGGGGGGGGCTTAAATGTTCCGTTGCGTTGTTTCTGTGAAAACAGAACAAGTACCCTCTTTCACCATGAAAATAATACATAAATAAAAACCCCGCACTTCCGAGCGCAGGCACGGTACTATCTTTAAACTGCACGAGCAACGCAGAGCGCACTTAACCACCTCCACGTCGTGGTTACCATCGCAGCGTCACTCCCGATCTTGCAAGGGCAAACAGGCGGAAGGCAAACTTGCGGTATTCGAAATTTATTCACGCTGTACTATAGTTGCCAGTGTCGAGGCGAAAGAGCGCGGGGATTCGTATCGCCAGCGAAATCATGTTGGCAAACGAAGCCGGCAATCTCGCTACGCGTCGCCTTCACAGCAGGGGCGGGGTTGCACAGTGCGGCGCCTTCTTTACTTTTTTTCTATCGACGCTGCATTCGGGTGAAACTGCAGCCTTTTCCGATAACGCAGCGAAGGTGAAAACGAGGTTGGCGCCGGCCGCCGCTCGGCAGACCCCGTCATCGTGATTGAGGATGCACTTCGCAGCCAGTTTGGCCTATCGCTCGGAATGCATTTTCGTGTGCCAAATTGGGGAAAAAGGTAGGGTGGTGGTGATTTTGGGAAGGCGCTTCGCTGTTGCTGCAGCCTAAAATATTGGCCAAAAAAGAAGAAGAAAGAAAGAAAGATGCAGGACAGTGAACGTGACTGCGCAGCAGTTTATCTTTTAATTTTCTTCTCGATTGCGCAATGAACAGCGCGGACGCTTCGGGAGAATTTTAAAGCCAACGAAAGACAACAGACGCAAGGACGGAGAGGACAGAGCGACGGCGAGCCAGCAAATATCGCAGCAATATCTCACTAGGCTCCTCGTTATACCGGGTGATTTCTGTTAGTAGAAACAGACATTTAATATCGCCTGTGGCAAATATCCCCATTTCTATTTCATCAATATTATAGTTGCCCAGAGGAGGACGTTACTTGCATGAAATTGGCAATATGATATTAGTTTACTAACAAAGTTTCAACCAGCGCGGTTGCTTAGTGCTTTTGGCGTTGGACGAAATGCAAAAGAAGAAACAAGAAAAAAAAAAAAACGCCTGTGCACCGTTCATCGAGTGCACGTTAAAGAACCCCCAGGAGGTCCAAATTAATCCGGAGTCACACGCACTACGGCGTGCCTCATAATCATATCGTTGTTTTGGCGCGTAATACCCCAGAAATTTAACAATGTACCACCAATTGAATTCGTAATTATTTACTAAACAGCAACATCATATTCATTTAGCAGACATCTTGTGCCTATAGCAAACAGTTCTGAAACATATGTCCTCAAAATCTGTAGCGATATCCGTTGATGTTCCTGTTAACGCTTATGAGTGCCGAGGAGAAATGCAGTGCTGAGAAGCAGCGCTACATAACAGTTGTAATATACATTCGTAAATTATGGCTCGCACAATGTGTAACATCTTAGTGAACAAATCAGGGCTAGCACTCACACACAGCGCTTAAAGCTATAGAATCGTTCGTAACGGCTAATTCCAGTCAATCCTGACGCTGGTCAGCCAATGGCAAAGAGCACTTACGATCGCAAAACCTGATGAAATTGGCCCCAGAACAGGTCGTGGACAGGCGGAATATCCTACTAGAAACAGTTTCGCGAATTCCAGGCATATCGTACATACAGTGATTTCTTTTTTTTTACTTCAAACACTTAAAGAAAGAGAGCCCAGAAAATTGTAGAAACAGGGAACAAGGCTTTTATAACAATTCCCCCCAACTTTATGATGTAAACATGCACCGTAAATTTTGCAAATAGGAAGTTGATTAATGTAATTAGTTTATATACTGAATGCATTGCTTTTGCTTTTCTCGTAAATTACGTGCGACGAATTATCTGCCCTCCTGGGTGGATAATTCGTCTGTAGTGAAGTGATTTGAGCAAATTCTCTAAGCCATTTTTTTTCTTGTCTTCTTTTTCTTACCTCATATGTTCAATGTGAAAAAAAAAAATCACGGCCGATTTCTTTACCCTTCGAAATGGCGTGACGTCCAAATTTTATTTAATATAGTTAGCAAAAAAAGTGCCATTCATACAGCGTTCTCGTTTGTTTTCCGAAATTTACGTAAACATTTGGGCGAAAAATATATGTAAAAGTTACAAAGCGGAGTAATTCGTTTTCACGTTATTTATTTGTATGAGAATAAATATACTTCACAAGCCCTGCCGAAAGAACTTGCCTATCGGCAACTATGCGACGATCGAGCCACTATATTCTGCAACTTCATCCGAATTTCTGGTTCCCTCATTATGGAAGTTGGAAGTTGGCGATTTGGTGAATTACATTCAACTTCAAGAAGATTTCGCAATAAATTTGCGACAGGCTCGGTCGATCGCGTAGCTCTTGGGTACACAGCGCTCGGAGCATTTTTTTGACGGTGAAGAATTCCCGACGTGTGCCCCAAACCGCACCGGAAAGAGGCGGCGCATTTTCCAAGCCGGCCAAAGCAATCGCTCGGACCTGCTCGAAGGTGGCCCGATTGAGCGTGCAACACTCACTTCTCTGCCGTCGCAGCGAATGCTTTCGGATGTGGATAGCTCCTTGGTCTTTCCCTTGGCCTTCTTGAGGATTGCGCCTTCGAGCAGGTCTCCATTCTGGTGGACCACTTCGAGCCCTTCTTCCTCGAACTCGGAGTACACGAAGAGCGACGACAGAGGAAGCGGCTGGTTCTGAGGGCTGCGCAAGCGCACATGCCTGTAACCTGCAACCACGTCATCGCGCGTCAACCCAACTCCTCAGAAAGGGCGCCTGGCCCGGCCGTGAACACAGCGAGAAGCGAGGTTTGAAGAATAACTTTTAGTGCTCCATAAAGGCCGGGAACCGTTTCGATTACTCTACAGCCATCTTCGACACGGCGGTCTCTACGACCCTTTGCACCCCCCTCGCGTGTAGGCATGCAACGATAACTCGTCTATGATGGCAGGGCCGGCTTGGCAGAGAAGCTATACGGACAAGCCAGACCGCCTTTATTAGAACCTATGACTTGGTTTAGCCCCGCTTCCAATGTACGACTTCCATTCTCGGTTTTTATATCATGACCTTTGGATGCGGCCGCAAACGTGCCATTCTGCTTTGCCCAATCCATCAACCCTTCCCGCCGTGAACTGTATGCATACAGTTATCGTCTAAATGAAAGACGGAACACCAAACGGCAAGAAAATTTAAATAAACTAAGTCAGCGCAACCGTCTTTTTGTACTGTATGTATCAGAAAACAAGAAAAAAAGAAAACTTCTTTATGGCGTCACCGCTTGTGGGAACGTGACCAAGAGAATTCGATTACACATTAGTAAAGAGAAACTAAATAATTGGTGTAAAGTAATCTACTTCTGGTAAAGCCTGACCTAGGTGTCGCTTTGTGGCTGTGGAAATATATTTAAGCTAGCATTCTCGATTTAAATTCGTTCACGGCAAAGCGATATAAGTGCACCAACACACTGACATTTTTTTCAATGTGAACTGACCTTGCTTCAGGCTCTTGATGGGAATTACTCTTTGGGTGAGGATGTGATTTGTCATCACGTCTATTACAGAGAAACGTAGAAAAGCCAATTCTGCGAAAGCGATCTGGAAAATACATGGAAAGAAAATAGCACGAGTCAGGTGTGAAAGATTCCAGCACAAGGTGTACTGATGTGTAGTCGAGACGTCGCTAATCGGTGAGCAGAACAAACGCTTCGGGCAGAAATTCCCATGCGATTGCTTAGAAAATTGTAAAGTGAAGTGCTGTGCTTAGTCGTACAAGAATCAGTGCGGTACTGCAGGTTCGACACCAATCTGTGAAATGCCTAGCTCCAACGAAAAATGCCCAGCGTCACGAAAACTCTGGGCGACGTTAATAAGTGTTGTAACTGGGATCGAATCAAGTGCACCGCGATCACAAGCAGTGCCTCGTGGCCTGGCCATTACGTCAAGGCCGCTTTGAACAACCATAGAGAGAAATTTCGTCATTTTACGTCGACCTATTGCAAATCAGGAATTATTTTTAGCCAACAGAATTGACTGGAACTCAACTATTAGCTGAACAGAGCAATTTGCGCCGCCTGCAGGATACCCATTTCATCCTGCAAGACCAATGCGGATTTAATGCTGACGGCTGCGAACAATGCAAAAAAAAAAGCTTACTAGGAAATAAACAAGACTGCTCCTATATAATATGACAGATGTCTTTTCTGTACTTTCCTGGTGTTACCAGCGCAAAACGTAGACGGGACACGAGACGAGCGAAGTACTTTTCTGTACTTTGCGCTCCTTGTACTCAAGACGGAGTTGCGTAAGTTGCATCTGTTTTGAACAGTGAATATTACTGTCGAGGGTTTCGGATATATATTTACGGAATTGTTATTGTGAGTGAGAGATAAATGGCGTCACTGCTTCACCAGATGAAGTTCTTACATTCTTGTCATGGCCAATTGGTATGGAAGAAAGGCTTTTTGTGCAGAGGTATTTTAATGATGGAGGCAAACACTATATGCTGATCAAGGCGCGCCCTGACCGGTGCGAGCAAAACACATGTGGGGACGACATGAACCCGAGGTGAGAGCCGCGAGGCGCAGCTTGCGCCACGACTCGCTATTCAGCCGTGCAGAACACGTAAGCGGCGTCGAAGAAGCAATTTCTCGCGCTGCAGCTGCAGACAGACGGGAGCAGCGGCGTACCCGGAAGCAAAAGCTGTCTTGCCAGATGGGGTTGAGCGAGTTGCGCTGCACGATCTTCGTCTTCTGGCGATTGCAGTCCAGCGGCACGCCCACCACTTCGACGTCGACCTGGGGGCTGCAGGCGTACGTGTTCTGGCACACGTATTGGCCGGAGATCACCTGTGCCAAAAAAGTGCGCCACTCTGTAGTCGACATTGGCACAGACGCTATACCGCAACACCTGAAGACATGGTCACAGTCATTTCCAGTCTAAAAAAATACAGGACCTGGTCTCGATAACTCCAGCCCATCCCTCACAAAAACGATAGCGTACCTAACATCTGAAATATCCTGTCACATAGTGAACCTTATCTTTAAAACAGGAATCTATCCAAGGTCTTTGAAGAAAGCCAAAATAATCCCTGTTTTCAAGAAGGGAGATAAGCGTCTAACATCTAACTACCGCCCTATAGCTATACTTTCATTCTTCAGTATAATTATCGAAAAACTAATCGTAACACGCTTATCAAGCTTTTTATCAAAATTTTGCATCTTATCACCAAATCAATTTGGGTTTCGGGAAGGTTACTCAACTGATTTGGCATTAATATTTCCAACAGAGAAGATTCGGCAGGCAATTGACACTGGAAATTTCGCTGGCGCATTTTTTATTGACCTTTCTAAAACATTCTATTCACTTGTTCACAACATCCTTTTCGCCAAATTAGACTCTATTGGTATAACTGGCCCGGCACTGCAATTACTACGTAACTATTTGAAAGATAGAGAATACACTGGATCAATCTACAGCACTTACTCGCACCCTAAAACAACTAACATTGGTATACCACAAGGATTTATATTAGGGCCTCTCTTGTTTTTAATATACATTAATGACCTCCCAAAGTACCTAAAGTCCTCTGACTGTATCCTTTACGCTGACGACACTACCATCTTCTTCTCAGACAAAAGTATTGATTCATTGATGTGTAAGCTTAATCACGACGCGGCTAATATTGTAACCTGGTGCCAACTAAACAGACTACACATTAATACTGCCAAATCTAACTTCGTCATCTTCTCAGCTAAAGAAAAACACTTCTCAGTGTATCCATCGCTAACCTTTGCTTCCAGTGTCCTTTATCCTACTGATAGTGTACTGTTTCTTGGCGTCATAATAGATAAACACCTAAAATTTGACGAGCATGTTTTATCCTTAACAAAGAAGGCAGCATATGGAATTAGAATATTAATTAAAGTTCGCAATTTCTTTATTATGAACACACTCATCTCCCTCTACTACGCTTTTATTCACACGCATATTAATTATTGCATATCATCATGGGGAAATACGTATCCTACACATTTATCTCCACTACAGCATATCCAAAATCAAGCAATTCGCATCATTACACGTAGCAGCTACACATAGGAAGCATCTCCATTGCTCAGATCTAACGGCATTTTGTCGTTACAGAAACTAAATAAATACTCACTTGGAATACTTGTTTATAAATCTGTTAACGGAAAGCTCCCATTCCCTATAATTACTACCAGCCAGTATCCATATTCCATGTCTACCCGTTTCGCTTCTACCAACAGCGATTTACTACCAAAACCTAGAACTAATTATGGTAAATTTACTACTAATTTTTCAGCCACACTACTTTGGAACTCATTACCGTGTCATATTAAGATATCCTCTCATTTTTACACATTCAAATCAAACCTTCGTAAATTTTTGCACTCAATATAACAATTTGATCGTTATCATTATATTAATAAGCGCTTTGTGTCGTTAAATATTTTACAGCGTAAGCTAGTGACTAACTTAATATGGTGTCTTTTGTGTTTGCATACAGCTGCTTTGTATTTATATATCCTACTCATTTGTAATGGGAGGTCCCCTGTACAGTCTGTTGACTATATGGGACCTCCCTCTGTATGCATGTATAATCCCCCTTTGTAACCTTATTACTATGCAAATAAAGAACTCTCTCTCTCTCTCTGTCTCTCTCTCTCTCTCTCTAAAAAAAAAAGCGAACGACGCAGCCTTCACGATTCCAGCGCCCTAGCTCTGCGTGCTTATTAGAATAAGACGAGCACAGAGAGCGGGGTGACATATGGTGTCACTGACACCGCGCATGCGCGCTAACAAAAAAGAGCAACTTGGGGGCATTCGCGCAACCTCTCAACCATATGGGCTTAGCAGTAAGTGACAGGAATACCTAAAAGTATCACCTACGAAACAGTGTTATAGAGCTGCGGTTGGTGCAAAACCAGGATCTTTACACTCTTTGCTGACCACGTTCGTCTCGTTGCATGCCGCCGTAACCGTCGCCGTACACATTTAATATAGAAGCAATTTTGGGCGTCCCGACCAAATTTTTGTCTCAGCGACTATTGCGTTCTGCAGATGCGTACGATATGGCGGGTTCGATTACCCACCACTGCGGTCGCCTTACGACGATGCAAAACCTGAGCACATATTGTGATCTTTATTGCACGCTAAGGAACCACGAGCAAGAGGAACTGTACGGCCTCCTTCATAATCCAGATGGAACTCTCAAGCCGGATTTGCTGCTCTGATTGACTTCCCTTGTCTTTCTCCTTTCTTTCGTGTTTCTCTCCATTTCTGAATTCACTAAAGGTGACTCAACGCTCGTGGGACCTTCGTGTGCCTTTTCGTCCCAGATATTCCGCAATAAGTAGTCGCAAGGCGTTCCGCATCCAAATGGCTTTGCCACATTTTATTGTGAACATCTACCATGCAGCAAGTATTATCCGCACTTTCGAAGCCGTCTACGAAGCAAGTTTGACCATACTGAGAGCACTGTCACGTAGGGCGACCTTCGCAAGATGCGTGCCCTTGGTCGGCGCTTATACGCGGATGACGGCGACAGGCGGCACGTGAGTTGCGATGCCAGCTGCCGCTTACAGTGATATGAAAGTTGAGGGGATGGATGCCGTCGAATTCCTTGTCCCACGGGTTGTACTGGCCGTGCATGATGTTGTTCTTGTCCCACATGGCGCTGGGCTTGAGAACGTAGCCGCAACTGCCGTTCTGCTCAAACATGGCAGTGTTTATGTGCAGGCCGGTGTCTGCGGGAAGGATAGATAGCAGAAGCACAGGCGCGCAAGCGTTATGTTAAGGTACTTCGCGAGGGAAAAACACCTTTAAGACAGTTGTAATACCGAAAAATGTGGGCGAATGACGTAGCATAGCTAAATATAGTCTTGCGCTATACATATACATACGCATACGCATACATAGGACAAAGTAAATGTAGACTCCTCGCACTGCTTCAGGCGCGAAAAGACGACGGGCAGTGACAGAAAAGTAAAAAATTTCTTTAGAAAGTAGCAACGCGTTAAGGTAGCATGTGCAACATTCGTTTCGTAGCCAGGGTTTAATTCCTCTGTGTGGTCTTTCAAGTGCTACCAAGAAGCACATTCGCGGTATCACAGTTCAGCAGGTCGTTCCAGAAGTCTCTGGCAGTGCTATACAAAAAAGTCATGCCAGGCAGCTTAAAACTGTATTATGAGAATAAGCGGGTTCTAATAGCGACAGTGAGGCCTTAATTACAGCTATTGGGTTCCGCCTATGCTCACAGTTACGCTTAGTTTCTCCCTTGCCCGAACTTTGTGGCGCTACCGGAGTGCTCTGAAACGACCAGCCGAACATATTATAAGTGCACGGAGCTCAGTAAACGTGCTTATTCATTTCTTGCACAGCTTCCCTGCTGACAGTCACGGAAATTTACGTACCTTCAGTCTGATAGTTGAGCGCAACCATTTGCAGTCCAAAGGCCCAGAATGCCACTGGGTTGAAGTTGGACGAGTCTATTCTCATTCCGGCAGGATATGTACGCATCAGTTGGTTCTCGCAATGCGTGCAGAAGGGAGTTAAGGATGTAGAACATCGGCAATGAAAACAGTGCACACAAATCACGAAATACGTTCTCGCTCAAACAGAGTAGTAATTAAGCTGCTCAGCACCAGCTATTCCGGGTGCTAACAGTAACTAATAATAAACGGCTATATCGTAACCAGTTCTTAATACAAAAATTCTGCCATCCGAGTACTTTTCTTTAACGCATCCGCGGTGTTTTATGCCAAGAAAAATTCGGATTATGAGATAAAACTTGGCGCTGGGAAAGAAAAGAGAGAAAGACACGCTGATTTTCACAAGGTTGTAATTGGCAGTTTCTGTCACATCATGTCTGTGAGGCTGAACTTCGACGCACAGAAGTGTAGTTGAAGCTGGTGTCAAGCATTGTGGGATATTATATGGGAGTTTTCCCATTACAGTCAGCGAGGAAGGAAGGATTGAATGACGGGCTAGTTAGTTCATGATTACTACATGAAAAAAAAAAAAACAGCGGTACCACACGGGACGAAAGAAGGAGCACGCACACACGCAGACAGCACCGTGTCTTTTTGTTTCGCTCCGTTTCGTGCATTTTCTTTTTAAATGTAAACAATAAGGACATCCTTGAAATATAAAAGCTTACATTAGTGCACTACAGAGCTATAATAGAAAAAAGAATAATGCAAAGAGCAGGTTCGGGAAACGCTGAGAAAGAAGAGACGAGAGTGAGATGTTGACTTTATCGAGAAGCTGGAGGTGACAGCCTGGCTATATCGAAAAAGATCGCTCATGTATGTGAACGCATGTGATGCTTCGAAAGAATTTGTGTTGCTACTGCGGTTATGCCGACCCTTCCCTCGATTTCACTGGCGACGAAGTTTGACAGCGCAGCTACAGGAGCCACACACGGGATATCATATGAGGCGTCGTCACGAGAATGAAATTAAGTCGTGCAAATTTTGGCACACGTGCCACTTATTTTCAATTCCATGTAACGAGAGGAAGCGACGCGTGTAGTAGTACTCTTATATCAATGTTGGTTTTTACCTTAATCGCCCGCAAGACTATAAATCAATCACGGCCGGACCTCACTGCTTACGGCGATCTACGATGAAATAAAAAGCAGGCACATTTCGAGCAGCGGATGACTTATCATTTTCAAACAGTCGGGCGCCAGTTTTCTGCTAATCAAGATCAAACGCTTACAGAGCCGCGCAACGTGTTTAGAGTGTTTTCCGACCACGCCGCAGTGTAAACTAAACAGTCGAAGTTTGTTTATGAGGCGTTGTCCTAGGTTTGCACAATCAGTTAGAATGACGAAATGAATACATTTCTATTCGCGATGATAGAATCTAGTGACAATTTCTGAAACTCTTGACTTTCAGAATTGGGAATACCCGAGACTACGCTTTGGGCAAGTGTGTGGCCAACGAAGTTCAACCACGACCTGTTCATGCTCGATAAGGAAGAAAGCTAGGCGGTTTCCACCGCTTCATATTATACCTAAGGCAAAATTAGCGAAAAAAAAAATGGAAGAAAGGGGACATTACACCAATTTAGACATCAAGTGAGGATTTTTTTACGCCTGTCATGCATGGATTATTTTCAATAAAACATGTATGTCGCTCCTACTGTTACGCCGCGGTTCCTACCTCGACTCACAAAGTAATCATTTTGGCCGTACAGCTACGCTAACGACGCGCAACATGCCATATGAGGCGTCATCTGGCGAATGATATGAAGTCTTGCGTGTCCTTGTACGCGTTCAGGGTAATTTCCAGCTTCATGCAACAAGACGAAGCAACAAGTTTAGTACTCTAATCAACGGCGGTATCCATGGTGTCATAGCTAACGTTAGCCAAGCTGTTCAAAGAAAAACGAGTTAAAAGAACAAACATGGAGCAAAATATCATTTTAAGGCCTACGGCGTTCGGTCGTCAGGGACACCGTAGGCCTTAAAATCATATTTTGCACGGTTTCTCCCAAAGTTTTTTTTTTTTGAACAGCTCGGCTAACGTTAGCTGGGGCACACGGTATAAATCACCCGCAAGGCTATAAATTAATCAATAAATTACCTGTATAAATATTCGTGCTTTCTGTACTGTGCGCTTTTCAGTTCGTTTCGAGCTAGATGCAATGTATCAACGGTTCACATTCGCCATCTGATGTCACAGGGGATCCGGCAATGGTATTGCGATGAAACCGCACAAGTTGTTTAAGTAAAGGATCTTTTAAAGACAGATTGCAGCATTGATAATCCTCAGTGATAGCAGTGCAGAACTTAACTAAGTACAGAGAGTTTCTAGGAAACACATGGTCTTGGACGTCATTAAGGGGACCAAGAAGTTGCAATCGTAGTAGGATCCCCTGGAATAGAGATTGAAATATGAAGCCTCTGCCAAAAGAAAGGAACTCGTAAGCAAGGAGCAGAAGTGCTACTGCATCGTGGTTGTATGGTGTCGCGTCCGTAGAAATAATTTTTGTGTGTGGTGTTCTGCTTGTCTTGGTTCTTGCGCTGCAAGCACAGCGATCTGTGCGAACCTCTCCCAAGCAACGCACCCTTAATTGGAAGGCTGGACGCCTGGCCGGATGGCTGCTTGTGCCCGTCTTATAAACCATTAGGCTGCTACTGCAGTAATTAATTCTTAGAACTAGAACGTTCTGAAGCGTTATAGGAGAAGAGTTTACCTCCCACAGTAGAACTCTTCAGCAGTGTTGATGTAACAGAAGATCAACCAGACGCCCTCAAGTCCGCTGCGGTTACATGTGCGGTGACTTCGTTTGATTTTATAAACGCTACACCCAAGCGCCAGGGCCTGTGTTTACAAAACAAGAAATTATTTACGCTACGACTGTTTGTAAGAGCTGTACGATGCACGCCAAAACTGATTCTGGGCATATTATAAGCGAAGGCAACTGGCCAATCGCGAAGAACGTTTACAAGCAAAAGCTTTGTGAAATTCACAAAGCTTTTCATTCGTAAGCGCTCCTTGCCGCTGGTCGCTCGCCTTAGCTAATAATATGCCCAGAATCAGTATTGGCATGAATCATGCAGCTCTTACAAACAGTCGTAGCGTAAAGACTTTTTTTTTTGTAAATACAGGTCCAAAACATTCAGCTAAGTCTACGCACAAGACGTATGCTGAATGTTACTGACATGGTCGAGAAACGAGGCCTGGATATACAAAGCGCAGTACAAGCGAAGCGCTGTAGACTGAGTTAAGTTGTTATCGACGGCCTGCTCAGCAAGGGGCATCGCTCGCCCCAAGGTTTTATACAATGAGAATATAACAGGATATACGTACAAGCCGCATGAGTGGCGTGTTAGAACGAGAAATTAATATTATCAAGATTGTATTTATTACGGTGAGAACTAAGCAATAACACAATAAAGACACAGAAACAATCTAGAGATTAGTGGAATCGCAGTCATAATCTGCAGGGTTCACTCACTAAAACACTAGACATCCGCGCATTGGCATGGGCTTCAAAGGTGGCAGTAACACGGAAAGCAAGTCACTAAGGTTGCTACTTTGGCGAAGCGCTCTTATCCTACACGAAGCTGTGACCATAATGCAAGAAATCCAGCCACAAAGATGTCCAGACACTGCCATTGCGTACTTACATTTTGCAAATGTTTGCCTTTTTTTTTTTGACAACCGCCTGTGAGCAATGGATACAAAATTACATCCGAATGTATTAAAGCAGCAGCGACAGTGTATCATCGAAGCACTACGCCACGCCCCTCCGCCCTTCACTGCCCCTTCTGTTCCTGCAAAGGATATGTGATGAGGGCGAGCGGGTGGCGCTTGCTGAGGCGTTTGGCAGCACTTTCGTTCATGGAAGACACCTGGAAGCACACTGAATTGGAGCAGTGGCGTTTTGTCGACGATGGAGCCGATGTAGTCCCTGAGGCAGTCGATGGCGTCGGGGTATCGTGCTTGGGCTCTGTCCGCGGGGAAATGACCGAGTTTATTAACGAAGCACGCAAGAACAAACACAAATTGTGCATAACTTCCCCAAGCGCGCTAACAACTGAAAGGCGCTTTCATCATAATGTAACAGAATCATGCCGAGTGGTACTGCACTGCTGCGCCCGTGGGAGATGGTTGCGCTAAGCATGAGGCGGTCTGTTATTTAAATAAAGCGTACAGTCAATTCCAGCAAAGTTCGTAACAGTTGCTAAAGTGCAGATTATAAGCAGTACTCCAAGGACAGCTTTGGTTTAGGTGTTACGAGTCGTTAGAATTATCTCCTATACTACAGACGACTCAGCAAAAATAGCGCTCACGTTAAAGTGTTGGAATGATTAAACGGGGGGATGATTAAACCGCGACTAGTAAAGTGCTGGCACATAAACTTAAATTGGAGATGTGTTCCCGTATGTATACAATTATTTATTCTCGACGCCCGGAGGAGAAGACGAACTCGGCGTCTGCGGGTGCACATTGCCGACTGCTAGCGAAAAACGAGCCCACGAGTTCATCTTAGACGAAAATGGCGGCGCATTCGAGTAGTGGTATCGCAGGCTGCCGGCGCCTATTATACGTCGTGTCTGGCGCATTGCGCAAATAAAAAAAAAAAGGAAGCGAAAAAGAACTTTCCCTCCGCACGCATCACCCTTGCTGTTGACTTTCACGTGCCAACGTTTTCATGCTGCACTGCGGGACGCCGGTTCTAACGAAGATCGCTCGTTCGGAGATACGCGGTAAAGGCGGCGCCGCGAAGTAAGCGCCAACACGCAAACGACAAGCGCTAGGCTGCGACTCAATCACTTTGTACGTCGTTCGCCTCCTTTCTGTCCTCGCGATATGCCGGCGCGTGCAATGAACCGAACCAACGTGGCTTCCTCCCCGTCAGCACCTGCAGGGCGGCCCGTGCCGACTGAAAAGGGAGAGCCCCCACCTGATGTCTGCAGAGGCGTGTTGGCGCCCAGCGGCGATCCGGCCGAAGCAAGCACGTTCTTCTTGCTGCTCACTTTCTTCACTTTCACGGAGTTGGTCGGTGACGGGCAGTTGACGAAACCTGCGCCGCCAGAGACGCCAGTGGCTCAGAGCTGTGCCTGACTGATTGGCAAAAGCCCTATAGCTTGAGATGAAGCAGTTTTGATAGTGTGCAACTACCGCGGTGGGGACAAGGAAAAAAGAAAAACACCCACGTATGTTAGAAGTTATTGAAGGGCTTTAGATGTGACTCCGGGTTCATGTCTTGGTGCCTTATAAATCAGTATTTATAGAACATGCATACTCTACACAATGTTTTTTTTTTCCATTTGATTGCATAAATTCGAGAACGTTCTTCGATAAAAATATGTTCGCTTGCTTTCCCGAAACGGTCATTACGCCTCGAGTGGTTCGGAAGAACTACCAGCCAATAGTGATAGCGCATGTATTATTGGAGAAGGCGACCGGCGAATTTCAAACAGCCCTTACGAACTAAATGCTTTGTGAATTATATTTTCTTTGCCGTCAGTTAAACTTGGGCAGTGAGTACGCCAGATGTCGCAAAATTAGTGGGCGTAAAATGCTCAGACACCTTCACGGGCACAGTATATAGTCGACTGGATACATTGATAACTCTAAATGGAGACGTCTGCTGAACGCGATCGCTTTCTCCCTGTCGCGATCGCCACGCCAGCTAGGCCCGTATTCACAAAAAGATCTTACGCTAAAGTTCTTCGCAAAAAAAAAAAAAAAACCAGCCAGTCCTGATGCTGGACATACCATTATAGGGAAGCCAGCCGGCCAATGGCGAAAATTACGTACGAACGAGAATCTTTGTGAATTCAGCATGGCTTTAGCTGGTGAGGTGACCAGAAAGCGCTGCAAGAAGCTGTTAGCGGTTGTTATGGCAGGCTCGCTGCTCGAAGTGAATTTTGGGTTAGGAGGTGGTAGAGTCAGGGAGAATGTTCGGTGCAGCCTCAGCTAGAAATGTACTGAAGCATTGAAGCATGCTGCTCTACTGCAACGCATTACAACGGCGTCCAGGTGGCTGATATGATATCCGCCTGGAATAATATATATATATATATATATATATATATATATATATATATATATATATATATATATATATATATATGTGTGTGTGTGTGTGTGTGTGTGTGTGTTCGGTGCATATGTTCAATGCTTATATGAGAAAGAGTGAATTCTCTTGAACACAATGCAGTGGGCATAAAAATGCCCTTCTTTTGGCATTATTAGTGGCAATGTGCGATTATCCTGATCAACAAATTAACTACCAACTTTTTAACTGACTGCTTTAGGTTGCATGTTTCGATTGCAGTATTGAAACTGGTCTGTGCTCAGTGCATGTCCATTTGGTGCGATACCTGAGACCAGCGGCACTTTCTTGATATCTCTCCACAAACTTGCCGACAACTGCATTGGCGTTTCACTTACTTTACCATAAAGCCTTCCTCGCACTCTGCGGGTGAAGATTACGTGGAACGCCAATAACTTTCTGTGTCAGATGGGGACGAGAGTTCTGAAATAGAAGCTCCCCTCTCAAGAATCTTACTAAATGAAAATGCGTGAAAATGCTTTCAGCCCTGACCATCTTGAATTCACACTTAAGCGACCATGAATTACAAGAGCCAATTTCAGAGCATTTCGTTCGCAGCGACGATACTTTAACCTAACATGTCAGCGATGTCTATACGCCAGCTAGAATATTTGCATTTCATAAAATCTCTCTCTCTCTCTCTCTCTAAGCCCGCGTTCTATGACGAAATGGTCTGCTGATGAACATTACACAAGAAGCTTAACGCAAATTTCAGGTTTAGAAATCTGCTACGCTAACCTCCGTATAGTCAGATTCCCATCTGATTTTGTGCTATACCGTGACGTGCATGCTCAGAGGGCAGTCGGTAGTGGTAAAGCAGTTGCGGTGTTCAAAACACGATAACCACAGCATCGTGCGGCGATCCGCAGAATACGCCTCACTGCCTGACTGTAAGACATCTCATGAGCAGTACGCACATCAAGTGCCTGTCACAAACTGTGGCCGTAGATATATTTGTAAGGCAGTCTGAATCACACGGCCCAGGGAGACGATTCAGAAGTCACGTGGGCGACGCGACCGGTAGTATGTGATTTTGATTGGCGCTTGACATTTGACTGACAGTATGCATCTATAGAGCGTTGGGCGCCGGCTCGTCCAAGAACAGGACAATTGCCCGAGGGAGCGCAACGACTGACAGCGACTGCACACGAGATTCACACTTGGGGTCACTTTCCTCAACACTCTGACGATTATTGTCCACAAACAATAATCGTCATATATCTCACGTGCCCTTCCCTTCTTTAACGGTGCGCGAGCGGGACTCTCAATTCACAAACGACATGCGCGTTATCAGCCTCACATAGCATTCGTGACAGGAAAATAGCGAGCGCAGATTTTTACAGAAAGGAAATGTAAGCAAGGCAGACGACGATTATCGTTGGGGGACAAGATACGCCCCGAACGATAATCGTCACCTGTCTTGATTGCGCTTAACTTCTTTAAGATTCTGCGCTCGCTACTTTCCTGTCAAGAATGCCGTGAAGATAAACCCCAAAGAGTGCAAACTTTTTTTTATTATGTATACCCTGTATAGTGAAAGTGCACTTGTACCCTTTGGGGCTCTTACGAAAACAGTAATCGTCATCTATGTAGCTTCTTGAAAGCTGCACGCGCGGTACTTGCAGGTAACGAACGGCACGTGCGTATTTGCGTGACGAAGGAAGGAAACGAAAGCAAGACAGGCGACGATAATTGTTTGAGGATAAAATGCGCGCCCAAATTATACTAGAGCGTTATGTCTTCCTGTTTCACCGGCCCATCACCGACTGCATGTACAGTCAAGTTGGACAGGGCCCTTGATAGCAGGATGCCAGGGCGGTGCCGTTAGTAGCGAAGTTCCACGATCCGTGGCGCAGCGATACTGTCGAGTACCGCGTTTACGGAACTCAGCGTCGAAATCCGTCGCATAACTTCGATGCATAGCGCTGTGTGTTCTAATAAGGTATGCGGGTAAATGGTCGAGAATATGAAATGTAATTAATAATAATAACCAATTGGCAAATAGCGTGCAGTATTATACTTGAGAAGTGTGATGGGTTTGTAATATGATTGAAGCTAAAATGTGTACAAACGAAGGAATACCGGTGGTAATGGTGGGGGTAAAGAGAGATGCGGTACATGCATCACTCGGCTAACTCGCCTGAGAGCTCACTGTGGTCTGTCGCCACGCTTTGTATGTATCCCAAGAGAAGGAGTCAAACAGTGTATGTACAACTAATTTACCAGCGCGGCCGCAACTCCAAGCGTGTGACAGTTATAACTTCCGCATGGCAGATATATATTGCGCTTTATATATATAATTTTTTAAATTGCGCTTAATTAGTTAATTAACTAAGGTCAATTATGAAAATCTTTCAATATTCACCTTTAGGGGCAAGTGTGTTTTGCTATATTGCACAGGGAATTCGAAAACGACCAATCCATTTTTTTTTGTGGCAGCGTGTAAGTGCTGCGTGGCGATTTCTTCCGGCGTTTAAAGAAAGCCCGCGAAATATTAAATAAAACCACGTGACTGCGCTCATGCGCTACCGCATTGCAGCGCTCTCAACCGCTCTTCGTGCGAAAGAACCGTGCGCGCGGAGCGTGGCGAAGTGCGCGGCCGCGGCTCTCGGCATCGGCTTCACAGTGCGTCAGCGTATTTGACGGTGGCACACGGAGAGGAAGCGCCGTCGTCACTGATAAGTGATAGGCTTGACGCACGGTGAGCGCGCTGCAAGACGATAGCGCACGAGCGCGTTCACGTGGTTTTATTTCATATTTCGCGGGCTTTCTGTAAACGCCGGAAAAAATCGCCACGCAGCTTGCACGTTGCCACAAGAAATTGGATCGGTCGTTTTGAAATGCCCTCTGCAACGTAACGAGACGAACTTGGCCCTAAAGGGAATATTAAAAATTTTGAATAATTGATCACTTTCTTTGCATAAAATTTTGCATAACTGATGTGTCTCCAACAGCCTCAGGTGCGCCTAAGTATTCCGGGTGTAAAGAAGGCCAATCACCCAACAATCGCTCTGAAACAGATGACGCTGCTATTAATCAGTGAGACATACGGGGACCGAATACACATCTATACTGATGGTTCGGTCTCACCAGCTCTTCAGGTGCCGTTGTCATTCCGGCTACGAAAACCACAATCAAATTCAAACTGTCCCACATGAAAACATCAACAGCGGCATAGCTTGGTGCCCTACGTGCTGCTGTCAAATATCTCCTGCAAGAGACACAACAGAAATGGGTAATTTTTTGCGACTCTATATCATAGGACTCATGAGCAGCTGACATATGAAATAAGAGAAGATGACCATCTAGCTATCGCTAAAGGGCATGAAATTATATTCCAGTGGCTACCTGGACATACCGCCATTGCTAGTAATGACCTCGCCGACGAAGCCGCCCGGTCTGCCCATCTGAATGCTCGACCAGTTCCAATCCCCTTATGAAGAACCGACGCTGCAAGAAAGCTTCATATTGTGGCTAAAGCTATGACAAACAAATACTGGTCTTCTCTCAACCTCCCGAAGTGTCATCTTCATAGGCTGGATCCATGCTTAAAGCTACAAGTGCCATAAAAAGTTTCCCGCTCTGAGACGACATTATTGTTCTGCTTCTGGCTCGGGGTAGCATTTAAGAAGGCCTACTCGTTCCGCATTGGAATGGGGGATAGGCCCATGTGCGACTCTTGCAGAACCACAGAAACGATTGGACACATCCTATGTATCTGTCCCCAATACGACGTCGAGCGCAAAGTTCTCCGGGCAGCACTGAACCAGCTCGACTCTAGACCATTTTCCGTAGTGGAGATCCTTGGACCCTTGCCGTACGCGTTGACGGCACAGAAAGCCACGAAAGCGCTCTTGAAATGCCTCAAGTCGACAGGTCTTGGGAATCGTGTGTAGACTTGGTGCGAACTTTCCACTGTGCGCGAAACTGTGCTCTCTCTCTGTCCCCATACCCCCTTCCCCCAGTGTAGGGTAGCAAACCGGACGTACGTCTGGTTTACTTCCCTGCCTTTCCTGTCTTCTATTTCTCTTTTTCATAATTGATCTTAGTTAATTAACTAATTAAGCGCACTATAAGAAATATCCTAAGGAGCGCCACGTGACGGCAAACCATATGTCGTTGGTTTCATTCAGTTGCGGTTAACCACTTTTTAAAAAATCCTTGGTTCAAGTAGGTTACGCCTGACCAGAAAAGCCATGGGACGCACCTCTGAACTTGATGGCCTGGCAGTAGGTGACCAGGTCGGAGAGCTCGGGCGCTATCTGGGAGCTGGACTTTCGCTGCTTGTAGCCGTCGTCGTCGCTTTGCATGTACTCAGCGTCGGCCGGGTTGCGCGACCGAGGGTGCGGCACGCCGGGGCTCAGCGTGCCCGGGTGCCGCGTGGCGTGCGCTTCCTTGCACGAACCCTCCTGGCTCGACAAGGACTCTGCGCACCAGCGTCATCGCACTCGAATACCAACACGCTGCAGGTTGAGGCAGGCGTTAGACAGTGCACAGGTGCTGCACAAGTGCGGTCTGTGACGTCCCGGCATCACATGTGCGCACTAGAGCACCTTGCCCACCGATCATCGGCTCAGAAGGCAGTGAAGGCACTTTTGTGCTTTCTCAGAACGTCTGGCTTGCGAGAGCGGCTTTCACTCAAGTACTGTCTGTACACCGTATCTACACATTCTCTCTCCCTTCTCTCTCTTCCCCTTCTCCCTTCCCCCAGCGTAGGGTAGCCAACCAGACCCTTGACTGGTTAACATCCCTGCCTTCCTATATTCCTTTCTCTCTCTGTCTAGCTCCGGCGTCCGCTGAGAGAAAATTATTTCTGGGGCAATGCAAACTTCCGATACCTCGAAGCTTCATTTGATGTTCTGTCGCACATGCGGTCTGACAACGTTGCAGTACATAATTACAGCTATTTACCGCCAAAGGCTTGCATCAGGATAGAGAAACTGTCAGTCACTGATTATTTATGAATGTTGTTCACGAGGACGATGCTCGGTCGGGGTGGCGTGCTTGAATGGAACTCTCGATTCCACGAGCAAATGGCAGGAAGACACTGGGGATGGCGTAAGGTATGCACAACCGTCGTTCGGCAATTGTGAATGCAATTAAGGTTTTTAAATTACGCGATTCGGAATTACCACTTTGTCGATTGGCTGTTTGGGTAACGAAGAGGGAATAATAACCATCATACCAGCCGGTTGATTATTAGTGAGGATGAAAAAAAATTACTCGGTGCTCTTGGCGTTCCTCCTGGCGGTTACTTCATTATTTGGTGACCAACAACCGGCCCACTGGATGTTGTTAGTGACTGGGTTTGTAGGCAAGTACTACTCAAAACTACTGCGAACAGTGCCCAAAAGAGGCCTCTTACAACTGTTTCCGGCACTTTTCCAGCCATGTTTTTAAAACAATCACACAAAAACTTTGTAACAAACACGTAGGCGATCACTTAAGTTACAGCTGCACGCGCTAATGCCCACCTTCTAGATTATCGTCCTCTTCATCGTAATCCTCATAATCCTCTTCATCCTCGTCATTGAGAGACCCTGTGCTTGCTGTAGAGATGATGCTGTTCGTTCGGCCGGGCGCAATTTTCGCTTGTGGAACACCCTGCACAGGAAGACAAGGAAAGCTCTGCCAAACATGTCACCCACCATACTATAATAATAAAAAAAATTATGGGGCCGCAACACTTGGAATTTAGATATGGAATCACAAAGCCGCTCTATACGCAAAAAGAGTTCGGATAAAGTGACTCCGCCAGTAACAAAACACAACGAGGCGATAACATGCGAGAAACATTTCTCACGTACAAAGAACGTTATGAAGGTTCCTGCATTTCTTAGCTTCAACGAATAACTATATTAAAGATTTAGGAAAAATGTTAGACAAGCTAAAAGATAACTGATAACCAGGATCGTCAGGAAGTGATAACAGCTCTCGATGGGAATTCGACCTGCCCGCGATAAACACCTTAAACTCGAGGCGTGAAGTAAGCCTCTTCGAGTAATGTCACAAGTGTTGACCTTCCCGTTACTTAGAATATCAAGGATAGATGCGTTCTTTCGATCCGCATTCACGAAGCGTTTCTTACTTGTGCGCCATAGTGATCGGCTGTCATCGTGGTTATTGTCTCCTTACCACGCCAATCGCAATCGTGAGTGGCGGCCGTTTTGAACGCCTTCGAACAAGGAAACGTCTCTTACGTGAGACAAGCTTTCTGAATACCCACCCCGATTTCTTCAGCGCTTAGATTGAAAACACAGGCATGCAAGGTGAACTGACATAAAGGTGCCATTCCACATTTATCTCCCATGATAAATAGCAGTACAACCGAGAAGAAAATGCAGAACAAAAAGAATAAAGCTGCTCCACGCAGTGAATTTCAAGCATCGGTCTCGGATTAAGATTTAAAATACAAAACTGGTAGAAGAGCTATCGCCACAGTGGCACGTACCTTGGTGGATTTCAGGGTCAGCGCTGGCGTCAGTGGCGGCCTGAGTTTCTTGTTCTTTATTAGCACCTTGTAACGCAGCTGGTTAGGTGACGGCAGGCGGGCCTCGTCGCAGACGTCGTTGGAAAAGAGAAACTGTGTTTGAAGCCTGTCCCCGAAAACGTTCTGCGAGGAAGCATGCGATGAGAAAGTCACGGCAATGTACCGGCCATCAGCAACGTAAAAACATATACAACTCGGCGATACGTCAACGATAATGAAGAATAGATTGTTCAATACGAATGATCTTTCTTTATTATTATTTTTCAAAAAAGTGTAGTTTGGGATAGTTCCCCAGCGTACAGTTCATAGAAGAGCTTGGGGAGCTCTTTAAATGTGTAGAATAGCATTATGAGGCTACGGGTTACGGCGTAGAGGTACATGACGAACACCCAAACAAAAGCGAAACATAATTGCAGGAAGTTTGCCACGTTCAAAGCGGCAAGCTCAAAAGTTAGTTCGCAAAATTCAGATAATGAACTCATAAGTAAGAAGTAACTCGCGACTTCAATAAAATTATGAGTGAACTAAACGATAAGCATTTAAGGCAGAGAGCTGGGCTGGTTGGAATTTATACAAAGGCATGTCCCAGTGTGCAAGAAAAATGAAATGAGGTGCCAAGACAAAAAGACTGCCAGAAAAGGAAGCGATCTAGCTTTTCTGTCGTCGTTTTGTCTCTGCGCCTATTTTCATTTTTCTCGCGCTGAAACATGCCTTTGTCTAAACGATAAGCAGTCGGCTGTAGACTAGGTGCATGAAACTCGCGCGCACGCAAGACGCATACTCATAATCGAAATGTATGGTGGAATGAAAACTATCCTTTCGTTCTACTGCAAATCGTGATGATGTCGCCTGCATGGTACCCGTATACTAATTGCAGGTAACGTATCGCGGAACCAAACACAAAACAATTTCAGAAATAAAATCAATAAGCGTCCGTATCTTCAGGAGGCGAGCGAAATGTAAAAAATTGCGCTAGCGCACTCAGTAGGAGCCACATACAAGGCATGAGATATGCAACTCGGAAACGTGAAATGTGACTCACCGTAAAAATCTGGGCCATTTTTGCTTGCTGCGGTAGGGAACAGTGGTTCTCGATGGACAAAATGATAGGAAAAGGTGACGTGGCGAACGAGCTCTTGTGAATCGCTTCTACCACGCTCTGTAATGAAATGACATTGCGCTTTACGTTGTAGCCATTAAATAAGAGAAGTAACCAAACGTCATGTAAACAAAAAAAGAAAAGACACAATTTAAGAAAACATGACGTGATAATTAGCGCGTGCGGAATTTCTAGTGTTATATAGACGCAATTGCATACGAACGAGCAAAATGACCGCCAAGGCAATGCACACCTTGAATGGAATTTTCGAAGTAAGTGTGTGGCCATGATAGATGACAGGTATTCCGTCGTCACCGTCCCAACAGTCGAGCTCTACGCATCGGCAACCTCTTAGTAGTACCTGGAAAAGAGCGAGATGGCAGTAACTCCCAAGGAACAGACCAGCGCAGTCGAGAAGGTCGTGCAGACTGAACAATACTCGATTAGGAACACGTGTTCTCCATGTTCTCCCAGGAAAACATGCCCTTCCTTTTTTTTTCCTTACTGCATACGGGATAGAAATTCACATACCAACCTGCGTTTACACTGGAAAAGGTAGTCGGCGTGAAATTACTGTAAAACCCGTTATTTTCTCACGCCCTTCATTTACGTGAATTTCGCGATTGGAACATATCGCTAAATTTAAGGGCACGTGAAAATTTCAGGGAATAAATATGGACACTACGCTGAAAACTAAAAGAAAAGTACCTTGCCAGCTAGTTCTGCTGGTTGTATACCCTCCAAAACGTGGCGCATTCGATTAGCTTGGCCATGCGAGCAACTTCGCTATGCCAGAAACAATATTGTACGTGCATGCCAATCGATTTTGCGCAAGTGGGCCGATGCCTACCTCGGCCGAGAAGTCATGCATAATCAACACATATCACTGAAGCTCCACGCAGAAGCGAAAACAGACTGCGCTGCTTCGAAAATGCAGAATAGTTAAAGACAAGAAAGAAAAAAAAAACGTTAAGGAGTTTATGAGACCCAAGTGAGCCGTACGACACAAGCACGAAATCGCGAAGTTCAGTAATAGCGAATATCTCCAAAGTCCCCTATACGCGAACAGTTAGGGACGAGAAAATTACAGGTTTTTACAGTATATTGCACGAACAACCAAAGGAACAATGAGAGGGGACGTGTAGTCGTTTGTGACAATGCGCACAGGAGAGATCGTCAAGGACGGTCACGGACATTTTCAAACCGCGGGAGAAGGCTTGGAAACGGGAGTCTCCAAGCCTTGTCCACCGGAAACCACGTCGCCACAGCACGCGCTTACCTCGCTGTACAGCTCCACGGATGACTCTCCTTTGAGCTGGTGGCCGGTCAAGTAGGTATTGTGAGACGAAGCGATGTAGTAGTGAGAAAGAGGCTTGTCCATGTTCTGCAGATAAGGACATTCGCTGCTTCACTTATGTTACCCTCATGGTGAACAGACATTAAATGAGGATAGCGGCAACAAAAAGATGGCGAGAAAGAATAAATGCGGCAAGTTAGCAGGGGCCATGAGAAGAATGCTTCCAACAATGTTAGCTGCCCTTAATTTCAAGCGCGACGAAATACAATACATAATCGGTAAGGGCACATAAAATGAAATTTCATTTAGTTATACAAACGTGAACTAATGTTTGACGAAAGCATTTATACTTATTATTCGTTACGGTGCTTTCAGGAAGGTAGTTACAATTTAAGAATGTATGAGGTAAAAAAAGATACGAATGATAAAATCACTGGGTATAACGAAATTCGACTCCAACTTTATGACGCGAGTCAACACAATATGACGATATTGCGGTCTAAGAATTAATTCGTTATAAAGCATAGGACGGTGGCAGAATTTGTAAAAAAGACGCAAACGGCATAATTTACGAGGTGATACAACAGAAGGAAGGGCAAGGCCGGTTTTTACTGGGGTTATAACGGTGGTTCAGAAGTAACTGGAAATGAAGCTAACGAACTTATTCTGCCCAAGATGATTGATATAGTTAGGTTCGCACAAAAGGAATTTCATACGACTGTAGCGTTCTCAAGCTTAGAACATACAATGGCTTTCGAAACAAACAATTTTAACCAGGACGGTGCGTTGGAAACATTACGGCATATATACCCAAAGTACGAGCGGAATTAAGTATGCAATCACTGTGAAGTGCCCAAGATAGGTTACGCCTAATATAAATGCACCAGTACTTGTTGTTGACGCATGGCAGGGGGACATTGTTGAAGCCGTATTTTGACGGGCTGTTATATCCTGCAGATGTAGCATGCCTTTACATTCCTTTACGTTTCGTTACACTCACACACCCCACTTTGGCCATCAAAAATTAGACTATTTTCTCCTAAAGTATTCATTGCACCTTTGATTTCAATCGAAGTGACTCTAGGTTCAGTTAATGTCTGGAAATAAAGGGTCTTTGCGGTTCCTGCTTGTGAAGAACCTGTGCTCTTATTACAAAAGCAAGCGCTGTTTGGAAGTAACATTTTATTTGAGCTTAGAGCAATTGGCATGAGAACCGCGATTTACCGCCACTTGATTTTTGTATTTAACCCCTAGAACCTTCTCTCGGAAAAATTTCCCCACGCAGTTAATGCACCCCCCCCCCCCCTCTTACTTTGCATCAACTTTCTGGGGAAAAATGTCCAACCATTATGCAAGCAAATACGGTACTAGCGTACAAATAGTTGTCATCATTAGTCATTTCACGGCAGATGACGCAATCGTGGACAAAAAGATGAAATGTTGAATGAAAGAGCGGAGGGACGTTAACATAAATGAGTAAATAAAAGGGGTCGAAGAGCTGACTCCAGTGGTACGTCCGAGTCTGGCACAGTAGGCGACTAGTTATGACCGTTAGCTGTTACATGCTGTACTCGAATGGTGAAAGAACATTCGCACCACTTTAGGTGATCGGTGTCTACATTAGGCAGGTTTATCTTGCAGTAGAAAATTAGGACGCACTTTGTCGGAAAAAATCACTAACATATAAAAAAATGTAATCAGCCTAGGATGAGGTATCTAAAATTCAATGCGATTTATTTGTGAGTAATACATGTGTGAATTGGATCTCACATGAACATGATTTACGGAATCTATGCTGCGCTATCGTGAAGTTCGATTCGCGGAAGCTAACCAAGTTCCTGAATAATCGCGAAGCACTTTGACAGAGTTCGACGAGGTACCGTGCCAACGCCAGGTCGGCATCACATCGAACAGAAGAACGAAGAACAGCCTCACCGTATTCGCACCGGGCGGAATTATCTCCGGCACGAAAGCGTAGTTGTCCTTGTCCAAGAGGTATCTCGCAAAGCCTTCGAAAGACAGCAGGTTCTTTTCTCTGAGGACGTTATCAGGCTCATGTCGCTAGAGTAATGAAGAAAGAGACAATTATAAACCAGTGAACATTATTCAAAAGAAAGTTGGCAGATATTATTGCCAAAACGCGTCTGCCGTAGTGACTTATGTCCTTATTTCACTGTTTTCACAGAGCATTGAGTGGTAATGTGATCGATGAAGATTGCAGTAAAGTCTGAATTACCTGAATAAGCCTGATAACCTCTTCCTCAGTCATTTCTTCTTTCTGGTGAGTCGCCAAAAAATTCCTGAAATCAGCACACTCCAAGACGAGCCTTTTTGAGCTGTCGACCCCGGCGCAGTTGGACACGATGCTGGCGGTGGCAATGGCGTCACAAATCTTTTTCTGTTCAGGGTCCACGTACTCGTACTTGCTGGTTCGCGTCAACAGTCCTAGAAAACACGGCAGCGGATACAATAGTTTACATCTGAAAAGAGCCTTTTCACGAGGAAAAAGTTCGCACTTGTTTCCCACCTTCGCGGCCCCCTTCAGAGGTTTTCGCGGTGCTTCGTGTCAAGATGTTGGACTTTTTGCAGCAAGGGAGAGCATACGGAAAACTGCCTTTCAGTAACGCGACTACCCTAATGGTTTATTTTACATTTGGTGACGTACTTGTGAACACACTCTGTCCTTTCGTACAAATAGGCAGCCCAATGGTGGCCTTCATCTCCCATGACACGGTGCAAGGCATTCTGGCACAGGCTAATCGCCGAAGTTTACCGACTGAAACAGAGGAAATGGCGTGCAGGAGTGTTCCGGGACCCCTTTAACAGTCGTTCGACATAAAGTTCTGGTGAGCTAAGCTCTGTGCCGACGGCGTATAGTCTATTTAGCGACACGAACGAAGGCCGTATAAGATTTCCCTTTAGAATTAAAACAGGAACAGCGCGGGACTTTATAGAGCGGGACTTTATAGACGACTTGCGTAGTACAGTTAAGAAAGCCCTGAACATGATTCTTATAGCTTATTCTTATAAACTGAGCGGGTTGTACAAAAGAGTTAATAGGGAGGATACTGTGGCGCGCAAAAGCTGCTATAAGAATCATGTTCAGGGCTTTGTTAACTGTACAACGCAGGTCGTTTATAATATCTCGCTTGATTGTATAAACGTTGCTATATCGGGCAAACGGAGAGGTGCATTAATGATCGCCTGCGCGAGCATGCCGCTTCACTAAAAGGAAAGCCGTACAGTCATCTAGCTGCGCACTGTAAGACGTGTGGTTGCACCCCGATCTTTAACAAGTGCGGAATAATCGGCAGATATAGCGAAAAGCGTGCGCGGGAAATCTTTGAAGCATTTTGCATATTCAGAAATGGCAACGCGCGCGTCAGCTCTGCGTCCCTCTCACTCTCAACAAAAGAAACTGATTATCTTCGTTGCTGGCACTTATCCTTCTTTTTCTATTCTTTATCTCACCTTCATGATGCATTTATATGCTGCTTCTGCAACTAAAGCATTTGGTTGCTAGTCAGCGCTCTGTCCTGTTTATTCGCTCGTCCTGTGTTGCGCTGTTCCTGCTTTTATCTATGGCCACGCGGCCTTCGGCAGGCCATCTGTTTTGGGAGTGCCAGCGACACGCTCAGCAGCGGGACCACCACCTGAGGGCGGTGCGAGTGTCGTCCTACGAGGAGTGGATTAGCCCGGCAACTGGCTCGATGGATACCGACAGGGTCATTCTGGACTCGCCCTTGGCTTTCGCCAAAGACGCGCAGCTTCTAGGACGGCTCTGAATACGCCTCACCCTTGCTCTTCCTATTCCCCATTATAGGCCTTCGAGCCATCCCTTAATAAATACATTTTGTCATCAACATTCTAAAGATGAACCAACCAGCCTCACTGAACACACTGCTAAGATTTTCCACCAAGACAGTGGTGTGTTCTGTGCAGCGCCATTCAACACCAGTGCGGCAGAGACGTCGTTGATATTTCGAAATTTATGCAGCAGCTCCAATACAGGCATAGGACACGTTGTTACACTAACGCTGCCTCTTGGAGTCGCCTGTGAAAAACACGTTCACAGGCGCGTGTGTGAAGGCGGTAATCAAATATAGTTTGTCCGCACATCCAAGTTGAAGTGCAGAAGCGCGCAATATGTAACCTTATAGTAGCTAATTTGTTCAAAACACGCTGGTGTCTCTGTGTATCTGTTTCTTTCTACGCCCTCGTTCAGTCGCGCTTATACTCTCTATCATGGAGCTAATTTGTCTAATTCGTGACGATAATCACCACCGCATCAGGCTGTGTGAGTGCACGGGGTTTGTGTTAATGACTTAGAGTTTAGGACCTGTATTCACGAAAAGCCACCACGCTAAAATTTCTCGCAAGGGCAGACGAACAGCAATTACGAGCGAAAAGCTTTGTGAATTCGGAACCTGATGCCGAATCCCAAAGCTTTTTGTTCGTAAGTGCTGTATGCCATTAGAAGGCCATTTTTGCTGATAATTTGTCCAGCATCACGGTCCCAGGGCCGGTATCTACGGGCCCTGGGACCGTAGATACCGGCCCGTGCATAGATACCGAGCCTCTGAACAAGAACCACACATCTGAAGCTAGCAGAAAGGCAAACATATTAAGATTGATCGCACCAAACACCAGCCAGCTTCAAAGGGGATGTTCATAAAATTCATCCATCCACTCAACCTGTGTACCGTCTTCAGCGTTGCGTACCCATCGACGCCAACTCGCGATACAGTTTATGGCTGGGAAGGAGAAAAATTGGACAGGGTGGTGATTTAGGCGACTTGGCTATTCATAGTGGAATTGCTTAGCGTTGACGGCAAGGACATAAGAAGGGACACAGGACACACGAAGCGCTACTTTCAGCTCATTTGTTTCGAGAGAGATATATCCTCTTATATGCAGGACATGGTATGTGCACATTTTTTCCCCCCAAGTAATCAATTTTCTTGTTTGATAGAAAGAGGGAAGCCATGCTGGCACAACCAGTATGTCTGATTACCTTCTATCAAACAAAGAAATCGATCACCTGAACAATCCGATTACCTGAAAGTGCCGGCGAACAATTCCGAAACATTTCAATTGAATGAAATCACGAAAAACCGCAGTGTGCACAAACTACACAACCTGCCTCATTATCTAGTTTGAAACGTTTCCAGGCGCCGAGGGACAAGAGGACCGTGACAATGTTTCACTCCATTCTTGTCTCCGGGATTACTAACCACTTAGCGCTTCCATATGGGAACATATGGCGATAAATCAAACATTGCAGCTTTTGCATGTGCAGCAACTTGCTTAGAGTACCAACGCATATGATAAAGCACCACTGACATCGTTTCCCTTGCGCACTCACCAAGCACTTTCGGTCTTGTCCTACAGGATCTTGGTGATGCCATTTCGTCAGCAGCAAGTTCGCTGGCTGTCACTTTGGAGTTGGTGGCTACGCTTTCAAAGATGTCCTTCAGGTCCTTGCGACAGCGCACCATAAAAGAGCGAAAGAGCTCAGCGAACTCGAGGAAGTTCATCTGGCTGGAGTGAGTGATGGTGGGGCGGCCGAAGAGAGATGAGGCTTTCGAAGTGCTCGGCGTTACTTGGAATGACCTTTCCCTGGAAAGCACGGAATGTGACGGTCAACAGAGTCGCCAAGAAAAACCAGGTTGCAGTGCTCCGTACATGTGCGCATGCAGAATGCTGAAAATGCTGCAAACCCGGGGTTCTTTAATGTGCGCGCAATGTACGGCACGCGGGCGTTTTTGCATTTCACTCCCATCAAAATGCGGCCGCCGCGGCCGGCATTCGATCCAGCGCATTCGGGCTTAGCAGCGCAATGCCACAGCCGCTACACCACCACGGCTGGTAGATGAGCTTTCTGGCACATGGAATACTTTTCAGCTTCCTACATTATTTTTTTCTTTTTTAATCAAAGCAGATGAGGACATTGATCCTTCTGAACGACGAACAAGGACATATTTTACTAAGCGCCACGACGATATTTCTTACGCAGCCGTTGTTACCACGCACTGCGAAGGGGACGGCATTCATTAGCGACCGCCGTGTTATGTCAACAAGAAGCCGTGCTGACGAACTATTGTTGATTTTTCCCATTTTCTTTTCTCCACCACACCGCCTTCTTGTGCCGCGTGTGTCCTGGCGGTTTACGGTTTATCTAGTAATAATAGATAGCTGGGGGGCCTAACGGCCGAATTGGGGGCTTTAACAGAAGCACCGGTTCTGCGGTGGCCTTGAAACAAGGTTGCGATGGCGGAACACATATGACACGGCCGAGTTCATTAGTGCAAGAGCCCCTGCCGAGGTTTACGAATGCTAGTACGTGCCCATCGCATATATCTCCATTCTCGCACATCACGCAGCTCGTCAGTCGTAACGATGTTCTCGTGGGGTGCGCCGACTGAAACGTAATTATTCTGAAGAATCGCTTCTGTATGAGCGCTCATTTGCACCGTGTACGACTGAACCGTTTTGTGTGGAACCGGGAACCGTTCTTCTCTTTTTCGGTTCAGGCTAGGTTCAAGTTAAGGCACGTTCTAAGAATATCGGTTCGGGTTCAGTTCCGGGTAGAATTCTGGTTTGGGTTCGGTTTCCGGTGCGACGCCCTGATTATGATGCTATTTTTATTGCTAGCCTCTGTTTGCTATCTTTCGCGTCACAATTTCAACTTTAGTACATGATGCTGCTCCCGTTTGCATAAATAGTAACAACGCTCAGCGAGTGTGAAACCATTTCTAGGCGCAATTAGCACATGTAAATGTATGCACCTGTCATAAATGAGGAAGAGCCCAAATGTCGACAGGGTCAGTTTGCACTGTTTCTCATTTCTTTATATACGAGGTGGTCATTTCTAAGTTTCACGCAATTTTTAAACGTAGCCTGTGGCAAATAGCATAATTCTTGTCCTTGAGCTGGATTATTTGAAGAGGCGGATATGAATAGCTCGAGAAATTGAAACATATATTCAACTAATGAACAAAAATTCACTATTTAGCTTCCGAATTAATGAATTTACGGCACATATCGAAATTTACGAATTGTGGTCGGTGAGTTTGCAATACGTATGCACTTGAAATGAATTGCCAGGATGACACCATTTTCGAGATATGTCCCAAAGTGTGGGACGAAATACATGGGCGTTCAAGTGAGTTTTGTGCTTCAATGCATAAAAGAGCGTTCGGTTAAAAAAAGTAAGTAGAACGACCGTGCGCTTTCACGGCGAGTCTGATGGCGCATATCTCCAAACACATGTCATTCTGGAAATTATTTCCAAGAGTGGATACGCCTTGCAATCTCACCAGCCACAATTCGTAAATTGCAATATGTAACGTAAAGTGATTAATTAAAATATTGATTAGTGCAATATGTAATTTGGTTTCTCGTGCAAATGAAGTCCGCCTCCCTCAGTAATCCAGCTCAATGATTAGAATTACGTTATCTGCAACAGAAGATTCTTAAAAATTCGGTAAAGCTTAAAAATGATTACCCCTATACCAACTAGCCATATCGCCATCTCGTTAAGTCACACTTGACGTAGAACAACCGACGACCAGGGCAACAATCTCTAAGGAAAAACCTTACACATTATACGTTGATTACAAGGATTCAGCGCGGATCTTAAATCAAGCGCTCGATGCTTGCGCATCCTAGATACCTGGTTCAAAGTGACGAAAACTGAGTCGGGGTGTATTGCCCGCCGACCAGAGGCGTACTATGTTCAAGCAGTGTGGCTCACTTGTATCCCGTAGCGAGAGGCGTCGGGTGGACAAGTGGGATGCCACCTTCGGTGCGGTTGAGGTTCTCGCAGGACGAGGAGCTGCGCGACACGCTCGTTCTATGCGGGCTCGACTCCTGAGACCGGAGCTGCGGCGACGACTTGAGCGTGGCGCGGCGCTTTTTGATCGTCGGACTCTTCCTCGACGGGCCGGCGTCGTCGGTCTCCGGCAGGCACTTTGGGCCCACGTCCTGTAACACGAGCCGCGCGGTTCCGATCACATCCGGCGCACGATGTTCGCAGCGGGTACGTTTTCATTTCAACGTTCCGGCCTCCCGGTACCGCATACCGACGACAACCGGACAGGCGAGAGAAAATTTAAACACCAAATAAGACAGTTTAAGCGAGTAATAATACATATAGTGCGGGCATATATATATATATATATATATATATATATATATATATATATATATATATATGAGCATAGCAAACCAATGCTTTCATTTGACATTGCTCAATGTTTCTTTTTTTGTGTGTGTGTTGTTGCTTCTTTAAACATTTCAAGTGCCTCCAAGCGCCTCAACAACAAATGTTCTGTCTTGTTGGCATGGTGCCTGAAGAAATAAGAACCCAAGAATAATAATAATAATACAAAAATTCGCGCTATAAGATAGCCTTTTTTTTTTGCTTTCCGCAGATGCCTTCACTGTGTGGTTACGGCGTTTGAATTGAATTTTCGCTCCGCGCTTTTAATCCAGATGTTGACGCAAACCACATATCCCAGATTTCACCGAAAAGGTTGTTTGGGAAGGTTCTATGCACGAGGTCTGCAAGACCAGGGCAACCATATTGAAGTGCCAGCCTATGTTTATCTTTATGCGTGCATTGGTCAGATGTAAGCAAATAGAACCGTTATACTTGATTCATGCAATAACTACAAGAAGTATACCTACGGTATTACACATGAAATATCCCCAAAACTAGAAGTATCAGCGAAGAAAAATGTTGTCGTAGGTTTTCCAATGTATGTAGCTTTCTGAGTATGTTCTCCCTAACCCTCTTTTGCGCAGCAATAAAAGCAATATGTCGGTTGGAAGTTTACCCGAACAGTTGCTAGCGATGTAGAAGACTTCTTTTTCCTCAGTTTAGTCGTACTCATTCCAAAACTCGAAGCCCTCTTGAATGCTGAGGATGTAGACTCGACTGAAGAACTGCTTCCTAGGGAATTCAGCGTCCATTTTCTTCCACCGAAGACCTGCATCAAAGACGAGGCCCAATAAGACATCCGATAGTCTCTATTAAAAAAAAAAAAGAAAAAAAAAGAGAGAAAGTCGAGGTTTATCAGTGAGTTGTCCGGCTAAGCCATACTTGCTAGCAAAACGAAAACACGGAACGCAAACACAAAATGACAGTTCTGTTGTTGTCGCAACTAATAAAACCCAAGAAAAATTAAAGAATGCACTAAAGAATACGATATCCTAGAGCGCGGAAGTGCTCCCTTTTGTTGTAGATCTATGACTGCCTGAAAATTATTTTAGAGGCAGTTGTAGCAACATATTTATGTGCGGTTGAGTGCGCGCGAAGGAAAGAATTAAGAATTATACAAATAAGACCTGTAACTTTTCTTCTGTTTCTTGGTTGTCTTTCATTAAATAGGAGCAAAGTTTTCACATCGATTTTAGGATTTAGCATGCCCCATGGGTAGGACGTCCTATGATTTCGCCTATACACGAGGCGAGAAAGCTATGCCTGCTGCTGCATTTACGAAGCGCAAGCTGCTCGTAAAAATTGTCCTAATAAAATTGAACGTAAACGAACTTCCCGCTAATTTAGGCGCAGCAGAGCTCGCAAGATTCTAATGCCCTATGGGACATGTACAGAGCGTATACGAGGCACAGTCAGACCCGTGAGCAGTGTAGGTGATACTTAGGCCAAAATTTTGCGCGCCTGCTGATAAGAACCCCGAGCTTTCTGAGCGCACGAAAGAACAGCGCACCTTGATCGCCTCGGCAGGCGTCGGGCCAATGCAGCTCTGCTCGCGGAAGTACAGCTGGAGGTAGCTCTCCTTGAGCCAGTGGATGCGTCCATCGCAGAGCTGACGCTGCTGTTTGAGCATGGACACCAGCCGGCGCAGGCTGTCGTACCAAATCACGGACAGGAAGTTCGGCAGGATGAACTCCAGCACGCGGTTCTCGGACAGCCCAACGCCGAACTTGAACCGCAGCAGGTTCTGGTCGCTGAACGAGTCTTCGAGGCCGTGGCGCTTCGCCACGGCGGCGACCTCGATGGAGCTGCGGCACAACACTATCTCCTTGACGACGTTGAGGTCGAGGAAGCCCTCTTCGAGACTGGAAAGGTAGGACTCGCCCGTGTCGTACTTCTGGCTCAATCCGAGCGGCACGTTGTCCTCGATGTTGACGCTAAGCGCGTAGTCCTGCGGTCCGGAGCCCCGGAGCGCGCTCCATGCCGGCTTGCACCAGGTGATGGTGGCGTTGCTGCGCTCGAGGCGCACGTAGCAGAGCGAGGAACGCGAGCCGTCTTCCTCCCAGTGAACCATGGTGCAGCCGTGGTGCAGGATCTGTAGCTGGTGGAAGTCGACCCGGTCCACAGTGAGCGGAACCATGCTGATGTGGTGGTCGTTGGCCAGCTCCTGGATCGGAATGTAAGCCTCCGGGTCTTGCAGGTACAGGCTGTTGTCTTCCTTGCAGCTGGTCTCCTCGCGCCTGCGAGTGTGGCGACGCCGCATGGACAAAACTCTTCTCGCATCTCCCGTTGAAGGGACGGCAAAAGGTGGGAGGGATATATATAGGACACGTATTCGGAGGACATGTTTGAGAAAGAGACAGTAGCATGGGGGCCGGAAACATTGAGGTAGAGGCAAAAACTGTGCTTACTTAGAGATAGCTGACTACATTTCTCTCTACGTCTCTGCCGACAGAATATCGAGGAGACCTCGCCCTCCACTCCTGCGCTGCACCATGTGCTGGCTATTTGTACTTGCATGTTTGTTTGTTCTACAAAACAAGACGTCATGCCAATATACCATTCGCTGAACGCTCTCATATGGAGGCTTATCTAGAACAACCCTCTGCTCCTCGCCTTCCCTCCTCTCCACTCACCTCGCACGCGCAGTTGGTAATGCAAGATTCGGCAACTTCTGATAGATTACTTATTTTCGCACGAACCGTCATGCCTATATCAATTGAAGGAGCTACGCTGTGCTCATTGCAAAGAACGGAACATTTCACGTTAGTAGGTTCTCACTGCACTTGATTATTGCTTTACTGTATCAAATGACGACTTTGCGGTCAGTCCCTGGAAAGAAGTCATATGCTGACATGTCAGACCGTATGAAAAACTTGACATTCCAGCAAAGCAGGTTATTTGTAAGCCATTGATAGAGCTACAGTAGCAATATCTAAAAAAATGTTGACCTCAAAGGAACGAATTCACAGTGCGAAATAGACAAGGTGACAATTGACGACTGTTTGGTAACCGTGGTGCACTTATTAGTATACGAGAGCACCAAGGACAAGCAAAAACAAGGTTTCTTTGTCCTTCGCGCACGTGAGAAGTGGCAACTGAAACTAAGACTGAAATAAAGAAGCAAACATACTGCGCGTACCTGACTTCCTTGCTGTTGATGGCGACCTGAGCGAGGGCGTGTTCCCTACACTTGTAGTGATGATGGAATGCTTTAATGTCGTCGAGGACACGATGTGCCTGGTGAATCTTCTCAACGTTGATGATTCCCCCCACCCCGATGCGTGTCATGAAATGATCTTCGCCGTGGAAATCGGACACAAACTGGAAGGGAAGAAAAGAAAAGGCTTAGCATGAAGCATGTAGCCTTAATAATGCTCCCGCATGCTACAGTATCCTCGGAGAATTCGATTTCTGAATGTTGGGCTATGTGAGCTGGCCATTCTTCTGAATAAGATCGCTTTTTGTAAATATTAAATCACTTACAATGCGGACATACACAGGCCGTCATGTAGTGGCCTCTTGAAGATAGTGTATCAGGGGCCAATCTGACAAAGCTTTTCGCTCGCAGGTGCTGTTTGCCATTGGCCGACTGTTTTCGCTAATAATATGTTTGAAATCACGATTGTTTGGCCTCTGCTATTATTCTAAGCTGTTTGTAAGGGCAAGTGACAGTCAATAGTGATGTTGGACACATTAGCGATGGTGGCCAATCAATGACAAACAGACCTAACAAACCCAAATATCTGTGTATTCGATCCTTGATCACTCATGAGCGCGAAGACGTCTACTGCATTGATCGGAGGCATAGGCGTATGCAGCGGGGAAGGGGTGGGGGGCACTTGCTCTCCAACTCTCAAGAGTGAGAGTTGGAGCCGCAAAGTATTCCGTTTGCCCAGCCCTCCCTCACTTTGATAGCAGGCGCTGTCGGCTGCACACTATCAAATCCACCAAAATGAAAGCCGCAACCAAGTTTTCTTTCAGAATGGAGGCCACGTAAGTAATGCTTTCTTTTATTACGCGTCCCCTGCTTGGGCAGCGAGGATTGCATTTCGTGCCTCGCCGCGAAGCACGAGACGGGCCTTGCACGCGTCCACTGCGGAGGAGAATGCCACCGTGCAGAGCCCGCCAAAACAAGTTTCCCGCTCGCATCAGCCCGCAGTTCTTGGGGTAATCTAACCATCTCCGGAAAAAAAAAAGAAAGAAAGGAAACAGCTGGTCCAGATAAAGTATTATAATATACCGGTTCATAACGGTTCACCATGCGTAACTGATAATCTGATCCATTAATTACAAAATTAACTGCCACTCCATTTAGATATCTATATATATTAAGAGAGAGAGAGAGGGGGGGAGGGGTCAGAGGGCTCCCGGCCCCCCTTACTCGTGTTCAAACAAACCCTCGTGAACACGCGTCAGTCGGTCTCCGGTGAACGTTGATGATCGCGGTTGCTTTTTTACGTCTGTCATTTCAAACGTCCTCTAAATTGCCTGTTTCAGTTCCAGAACAAACCACTGAGCCATTTAATAACGCCAGTGCTTCGCTCGGGCACCGACACTGCCGAGCGTTGCGAGCAAGGCGACAAGTTGGCCCGTGCTCCGCGACGGCTCGTATCGGCGGGCATGCTCGGCCGGCGCCACACAATGGGGCCTCCGCTCGGCATCAGCGCGCGTCTCGTAACGGCACCGGGAAGCACGGCGTTTCGGCGAAGCCATAACGCGTCGCCTGCCGAGGCGGTGGGAGGAGAGGCGAACGGTTTACACAGCGCAGTAACGCGTCTCCCTCAACGCCGCAGCCTGCCGCGCTATGCACGTTCTGTATTCGAGACATCCGCCAGCCGCGCGCGCCCAGTCCCCACGGCACGGTCACGGAAGCTGTCTGAGGCGCGCAAACAAGCGGGAAGATAAACCTGCACGCTACTGACAGACAAAACAAACGAAGCGACGGTGTAAATACACAAGCGCATGACCAGACTCAAAAAGCAGAGTTGCCAATAAACAAAACCAAACCTGTATAAAAACACGACAATAAAATATAGAAAAAGAATACATAGAGGACATCAAACGCAGAATTTTCCGCGTAACAAGCAAGCAAGCAAGCTTTAATAGCCCTGAGAGCTTACAACAAAACAAACATAACACAGTGTTGTGCACATGGAAACGAACAGTAGATAAGCAGACCGAGGGGCGCGCCAAAATTTACAAATGTATTCGAGCATAAGCGGAACGGGCGACGAAACAGAAACGGACGCACGGACAGACCAAACGGAAGCGACGGTAATTTAGCGGAGACGTCTGAAGGAACGACCGTCTCGCCGGACATTTCTGGACGATGGGCCATCGTAGAGACGAAGCAGAGGAATAGTCTTATCTCACTGTATTTTTTGTCACTCTGTTTGCGTTCGCACCTCTGCACGCCGGTCTCTCCCTGCTCTCTTCGCTTTCCCTCGCGCGCCTTGCGGCAAGCGCTATATGATCGAAAACATAGCAAACACAGCCGCGAGAACACATCGCTTTTGCACGTTGCAGCGGGCAAACCAGCAAGTATTTTGTGCCTTAATGTCTGCCGCTATCCGCTAGCGGACGCAAGAGCCGGTGCCAGGTGCAGGAGAAACCAAATCAGCAGAACCACACCGACGACGGCCGCAGACCGATTACCATAAAGACAATCGTGCGGCACCAGGCATTCGCGCATCATTCTGCATCGACTCCTTTTTGCCGTCATTTCCGCGCAGCCTCCAACAAAGGAGCGAGGGCTCGGAGAATGCTCGCATCCAACTGGACGCTTTGGCGGGAGATTGTCGTCGACAGCTGCACGATGGTTACGTAGTCACTGCAATCCGCTGGCTCAGAAGAAAGACCGCGTGGAACACAAAGGGGGTGGCGATAGTGAGCACACGCGAGCCGTTGACGTTCGGGGCAACATTGGGACGTTCCCTGCGCTCACGCTTGCTTGTCTAAGTAATTATTCGGGACGGCTGAAACTGGCAGCACAGCTCAGGAAAACTACCGTGAACACAATTTGCCAACAAAAGTAAATAACGAAGCACAGGGATCACTGGGGTCGCCGAAGGCCTAAAATTGAAAGAATTCCGTCGACGCCAAGCCGGTCTGACGTGAAGATAATGGCTGTGCTCGGGGCCTGCGGCAACATCCTCGTATGTCATCGAACGGAGGCAAATTAGTAAAACGTGGTCTGAAGCATCCTGCTGCTAATGGACACACCGCGAGTTATAGTATAGCCTGCGGCTTGCGGAATTGTACGTTGGCGTACGGTAGCAAAATGCTGCACGTAAACACTGCATAAAATAAAATTTATTTAACTGATGAAGTTTTACGTCCCACGCCAAGAATATGAGGAACGCCATATAGGAGAGCTCTGGATCATTTTCGACCACATGGAGTCGTCTACCGTTCACTTACACAATTCCGCACATTGATGTTTTTGCCTGCTACCATCATTGTAATGCAGCCGCCGTGGCTGGCAATCGAAGTAGCAATCTCGTACTCAGCATCATATATATACATATACATATATATATATATATATATATATATATATATATATATATATATATATATATATATATGATAGCTGACATGACGTATGATAGCTGACATGCTGCTCTGCATAGGGAAGGCGATAAATGGTTGCAGAGGAGAGTGAAAAAATGGGGAAAAAAGAAGGCCTAGTCGGAAAGCTTCAACCAAGGTTCACTTCGTGAGATATAGAAAGGCCTGAATTTTTCGCCACTGTCTCACCCGTAAATATCATTATCTGGTTTACTCAGTAACAGAACGTCACTAGACGGTGAGCCACCCCTGAGGTTGGACACATACGAGTGTTAGTCGAACAATTGCAATTACTGCAGGAACCACGGCCTTCCACAGCACCGTCTCTGGAAACATGCATATTGTCTCGAAGCACGTATAAAATGCGGCGCGTTATCAAACTAATACCAGCAAAGCATTTTCGATTTCTCGTGCATGATAGCCATTATAGGGTGACACCGTAAAGAACGCCGCGGCGATGGCCGATCTCGGATGGCACATAAAAGAGCTTGCGCAAATACGGGCCCTGGTTAGTATAGTTTTGCCACGATCAAGGGGTCCGGATCCACAAAGTAATTCGCACGATAGACCGGTTTGTAAGAATAGGCGCTGATCAACTTTGACGGCGAACATGGTATTAGCGAAGATAACCCGCCAATGGCGAAAACGTCTTGCGAACGGAAAGCTTTCTAGATTCGGCCGAAGAATCCGGGCCTTATTCGTAGAGCAGTTTGTACATGCTACCCTGATTCGTAAGAAGAAATGCCTCGGATTGAAAAAAATAAAAAAAAATAAAAGCAGCTCATAGGAAAGAAAATCTTCGTGAGTTCGGCTCCAAGATTCACAAAACCGTTTGTATGCATAACAGTGGGCCCCGCCCAAACGTGATAGAGGACGGGCTCATATATGAAGGAGCTATAGCCACGTGGCCGAAGGAAACGCTCTGCGAATCCAGCCTCGTTACCGAGCCGAATGTGCATTCGGAACAACGTTCCGGTACCCTCGCGCGCAGATGCTTCTAGCAGAGCGTCGCGTTCCACTCCGCTAACATTTGACGCGCTGATACTGCGAGAAACTGCGTAGATTTCACGTGTTTTCACATAAGCGCGTCCTGCTGGGACGCGAACGATGCGGTATCATCTCGACGGCAAAATAACCGGGAAGCCCCCCTCCTGCTCCGCTCAATCGGCTTCAGAAATAGGAGCGAGGGAATTGAGCGCTCCACGTCTCGCTGCCGGCATGATCGAGCGTAGTGCGCCTGCGTGCACTACATGTAGCGCTCTGGCAAAGCGCTCGCGTGCACTTCGCTAGCATACGCCGGTCTGAGCGGAGCGGGCCACAAGCGCTCAGCTAAATCCCTCCGTTCATTTCACGGGTGGAACACGGCGCGAGCGGTGATGACGCACCAGTCGGCTCCAGGTGTCGCGTCGCGCGTGGGCGTCGGAGGCTGCGGCTGCAAACGAGACGAGCTCCTTGTTTCCGCGCGCGCTTTCCGAGTGACGCATCGCGGGGTTTACGCGCTGCGACCTTTCGGCGCGCAGTTCCCGTTCGATTTTGAGTCGGCAGGTCTCGAGACGCGCGCCACGCGTATACAATGGCGATCACCGTGACAGAGCCTAATTAGTAGTGAGAGGGTCAGGGGCTTCTATAACACAAATGACTCAGTACCTACACTATATACACCGCCTGAATCCACGCACAGGCTCCTTAAAACAATCTAAACGTAAACGGTATATTTGATGCTTCGAGAGTCTTCGGAATTTAGGCATTCACAAGTCTTCGATAGCATCGGTAGTATATGCGGGCTATAATTAAAGCAGTTATTGCTTTATTTATTTCGCGCTTTTCGCGGTTCTTTGCTCGCTATTGCCCTTAGCTACTTAGCGCTTTGGCACGATTTAGTTGCCCGCCATTATGTTCGTAATTTCTAGACGATTTGTGTTCTTTCTTTTTACTACATGTAACTTGTTCTCTATGAGAACGCTTCTCGTTCCTTCTCCTAATTTAATTACTATAGTAAGGTATAATTTCAACCGAATGTCCGCATCATTTCGGGACGGATTGATTGATCAAGAGTGAAAAATGGGCGAGTAGGTATGGAAGCATGGCTAACTTCAGAGCGCGAGCTACTAGGGCACAGGTTAAGGCACAAGAAAAGTCAGGACAACAATTCTTTTTAAGCACAAAGTTCGAACAACAATAGGAGTGGTTGAGGCCCACGAGATAAAAAGAAAGGGGGGGGGCAGGGTGTGTCAGTCATGCTTTTATTGCGCTTCATGACACTGAAATACCTTTTCTAGATGCGAGTTAACACGTGTCAGTTTTTTTTTTCGCCGTGCTAACTCCGACTAATAGTAATCGTTTTCTTGTTTTCTAGCCTTTTTAATTTTTTCTCTCTCTTTTTATGACGTTTGATAAAGTAGGACACGTCCAGTTTGTAAAATCTTTAACGTTTCGAATAAAACTTTCAGTTGCAAGTAGCGCCGTGTCCCGTCTTTTCTTGCCCCTTAGTCAGTGTCCTAGTAGTTCGCGCTCTGAATTTAGGATTGACTGGTTACCCGGACCGTTGTTATGACGGAAACCAGACACATTCAGTTGCTTCGTCGTTTGCACTGAGCTGACATCGATTTTTAGGTGGAGATATGTCCGGCTTGGCTCCTGAAACGTTTAGCACGTGCGCGGTTCAGCGCTGCTAAGAAACATTAATTCAGCCCTGAGTATACATTTTGAACAGGCTTCACTTTCAGCACGTCCCTGCTATCCTTAAACGTTGAGAGGACAAATAAAGCAGCAGCAGCACTTTCCCCGCTGCATGCGCATACACAGTGTCGATAAACAAAGCAAGTCAAGCGCACTTGCCTCGATTTTCTTGGCTTTTTCCGAGGGCAACACGACGAGGCTGGGCATGCCTTGGAGAATGGCGCGCAGGTCTCGAAGGAACGTGCCGAAGAAGGGAATGACCTTGGAGTGCGGGATGTTGAGCGCCCTCTCCACGGCAGCCCGGTACTCTTCAGAAGGCTCCGGATTCAGCAAAGCCTGGCTGAGGAACTCCAGCACCGGAAGCTGGTCCTTGTCGGACAGCGACAGCCAGAAGGGCTTCAGCTTCTCGGACCTGCGCGGGCCATACTCGCTGCTGCTGGTCAGCCCTCAAAAGAATCCCCCCCGAGCTCGTTACGTAACGCGCGTGACGTAAGCGGGCGTGGGCAAACGCGTGTGCCCCTTTGTACAAACAAAATAGAGAGAGAGAGATCTCATGCGTTGTCTGGCTTCGCTCTTGAGTGTCCAGTTACCTCCTGCTCGCTGACCAAGGTTCGAATAGAAATGAAGTAGGCGCTCTTTCTTTTTTTCTTTTGTAACTGCGGCAGGCGCGTTTATTTCTTAGCACGAAGAGAACAGAAAGGCAAGCTAAAAATGCCCTTCCTTTCGCTGGAGGAGCCCGTAAGAGTGCAGCGGCTCCCATCACGAGCTGCGATTTATGTGCTTCTGGACTGAAGTACTCGGCGCTTGTGAACAAATGTTTCGTCATGTATTGCGGCAAAACAACGTCGAAACTGCCAAAGAAAGAGTTGTAGGCAGCACGGGCGTCGACAACTAAACGTGTATTCATTCCTTTCCCGCGGCGCAAACTATACAGGAGTTGGAGGAACAAAAATTAAGGCAGTGCGTGCGACTAAAGAGGATGAAAAAAAGAGCACTTGGCCTGTCGCCACCTTGGTCCAGTGTGTGTTCAAACTTTCACCACTTGTTCGCGAAATGACAGGTTGCCTATTGTACCTGAATCAAACACATCATAGCTTCGCGCACGGCTGTATGATTTTACGCAGTTGATATCGGCGACCGCATTCCGTTGGAGGCGGAGTACAAGAACGCCGGTGTATATTTAGATTTTGGTGCATACCCGGCAATATATATAGCGTCTTTTATAGGACAAATGTTGCTTTAATCATCATTAATGGTTAAATCACAGCTGATACCAGACATAGAGAGAGAGAGAGAGAGAGAGAGAGAGAGAGAGAGAGAGAGAGAGAGAGAGAGAAAAGGACACATAGAAAGGCAGGGAGGTTAACCAGAGGCAGTTCCGGTTGGTTACCCTGCACGGGGGGAAGGGTGAAGGGGGATAAAAAGAGAAAGAGAGCGGAAGGGGGGGATAGAGAGAAAGAGAGACGAGCACGACCAAACCTCGTTCACTACAAAGCGGTAGGGGGCGGCGTTCTTACAGTCTATCGTGAAGCCCCACAGACCGCAGGAACCTTAATAACACGAGTAAGGCCTTTAGCGTGGGTGTTCTGAGGGAGTACCGACCTAAAGCTTTAAGTTCTGATCGTGGGCGATTGTCCAACTGGTCTAGTACTCTGCACAGCACTTGTCTCTGGGCACTATATCGAGGGCAGACACAGATAATATGTGCGAGAGTCTCATCGATGTTGCATGTGGCGCACGTGGGGCTGTTGGCCATTCCAATAAGGAAAGCATACGAGTTCGCAAATGCAACGCCCAGCCACAGACGGTACAGCACGGTCTGTTCACGTCTGGTAGCCCAGGCGGGAGGTGCATCCGTATGTCCGGAGACAACGAACGCAAACGACACGTGGTGAAAGCGTTCGAGTCCCACAGCGGCAAAGTACATTCACGGGACATCAGTCGCAGCCCAGCTGCAGCGTCTGTTCGCGAAAGCGGAATCGAGACACGTTGACCACTTTCATGTGCCTCTAACACCAAGCGCCTCTAACCACGGTAGATAACATCGTCAGCCTCACACGTAAGATATATAAGCATTCTTCGCACTGCGCAGCCAGTTTATGTGCAAATGATTAACGAATGGGAGAAAACATTCAGTCGTAAGCGCATCGTTCTAGTAAAAAGAGAAAGCGAGATACTTAAATATCGCACAAAGTTAGCATCGAGCCCCGTGGTCGGCGGAGTATATAGCCAGTCAAATGTTGGAAAGAATCGAGAGCAGTGCGAGTTGGTACATACTTGGAAGACTAGAAGCAGCGCAAAAAAGGACGATGGACGGTAAAAACAACACAGGCGCTGACTCGCAAATAAATTTTTATTAGGAAAAATCATTACCTATATATAAAAGAACACGCAGGCGGCAGGCAATGCAAGAAAATGAAAATAAAAAAAAAGAACTCCAGATCTTACTTTGGTCCCTGTCTTCCATTCTCATTTCTTTCTCTCTCTCTCTCTAACTTCGCGTACATGAACTCGACGCGAGCGGGTCGGGTCAGAAGTGCCCGATGCGACCAAGTGCAATTACATGCATCAAGCGAATCGGGCGAGTCAACCCAGCCCTTGCAGGTGCTTCACTCTACTTCCGGGACGCTAAATTGTTTTTATTGGTCACGCTCAGCGCGCATAATTCGATTGAGATTCTAGTTTATTTGTCACGAACAGCTTGGATATGGAAAGAAGTGGACGCAATGGGAAAATAATGAAGAGTATCTACTCATGTGCTTCAGTCTATACACTAACGTTCAGCGCTATATTGGCGACATTTTGTTTATAGCCTACAGATATTATGTGTGCGTGGGCGCTTCCTCTGGTTCACCCTGTTGCGTCTATCTCTTTCTACTTCAATTGCCTCAAAAGAAACATCTTGCAACCACTACGCCAGATGTCGGATGAGTAACATCTTCCTAAAATCAATTGGATATGCGTGAATTCGGCCGACTCGGCACCATAGTCAGCACGAAGGTGTTTTAAGTGACTTAAGACGTCAAACGATAAATTTCAACAAATACTGCCATTGACACAGCACACTGCAAATAGGTTAAGCTGAAAATGAAAGGCAAAGGCTTCAGGGAAATTCGGAGACGCCTGCCTAAATTGAAAACGACATAGAAAGGGGAATAGGCGCTAACACGCCAAACGCCTCAAGATAACCCGAGTACGAGGACAGCATGAGAAATTAAACAGAGAACAAACAACAGCCATAGGGAGGGCAGTCCACCAGGGGCAATTTTGGCGCATTACAACAGGAGACAATGGGTCGACGCCTTTTTGCAGCCTTCTGGTCACAACGCCAACAGCGCTACGGGAATTGCCTGCCCACCACGCGCTGTTTCATGCTAGCATGATAACTTTCAATAAGCTAGAATGAGCGGGGCCCGCATTCACAATAATGTTCTCACACTACAGTTGTTCGTTCGTAAGGGCATGTTCCATCCAACATCGATGTTGAACAAATCATTAGCGAAGGCGGCCGGCCCACGGGAAACAGCACTTACACATGGAGCTTGTTGTCAATTTGGCCGCAGAGGCCGCATTCATAAAGCTGTGACTATTGGCTGGTTTTCGTCTTTACGAAGTTAACTAGTGTAAGAACTTGTTGTGAATACGGACCCAGGGCCCGTATTCACAAAACCTTTCGTTTCGTAAGTGCCCTTTGCCACTAGCCAGCCGCCTTAATTCTCTTATTATATAACCAACATCAGGATTGACTCGAAATGTTTCTGACGAACAATTATAGCGTAAAATGTTTTTGTGAATACGGGCTCAGGACCGGTATTCATGAAAAAAAAAACTTACGCCGGAAATTTTCGTAAGAGAAAATTCTAGCCAATCCTGATGCTGGACATATCATTAGCAAGGGCAGCCAGCCCATGGCAATTAAGCACTTACGAACGAAAAGTTTTGTCATTTCGCCCCCAGGTGCTCAGTGACAGGACTGCATGATGGTTAGAGGTAGTATTCGTGCTCACTAGGCAATTAACGTCATGAACGATTTGAAGCAGGAAGTACGTACTGCTCATCTCATGTTGTTATTTTCATCGCAAGCCTGCGTGCCGCCTATTATGATTTTTTCTTTTTTTTTTTTGTGAGACACATTATTCAGTGGCAAGGCTACAAGTTATGTCATTTCAGTTGTACAGTGAATACAGTGCGAAAAATAGTGACCTATAGGTGTATTCCGGAAAAGATTCACGAAGTTACTTACTTTAGTCCAGCCAGGACTTCCATCGCCGTGTTGAAGTTTCCAATGTTCCAACAGCACATGGCGATTCGCAGAATGCACGACAGTACAGCTTTGCGGTCTTCGTGCGTCGGTTGCGATATGATGATGTGCGTCACCCATGAACTCACCTGCGATGCAAAAACAAAGAAAAAGAAAAAAGAGAAAAGAAAACAAAAAAGGAACGCTTGAGAGCCCGGTATCCCCGTATGGGTGTGGTAATCATTCAAGTTTCAATGAAAAAAAAACTAATAAGTACTGTACTGAGGTAAAAAAGTATTACGAAAGAGAAACAAGGATATGACTGCACGAAAGGTGCCCAGTTGCTCACGAATTGTGGTATAAAAGAAGTGTCGGGGAAACGTTGGTGCTACAAACGCTCAGCTTCAATTTTGAACCTAGAGGATAAGGTAGCTGGCCGATGTGCAGGTTTTCGCCACTTTTGTCATTTGCGAGCCGAGAAAGGTTAATTAATTATATCCTAGAAACCTGGGCTCGCATTCACAAAAGGCGTTTGCGCTAGAATTCTTCGTAAGAGAACATTTTAGACAATCCCGACGCTGGACATATTATTATAGAAGCCGGCCATCCAGTGGCAAAGAGCGCTCACGAACGAAAACCTCCGCGAATTCGGTCTTTGATAGCGGCTATTATAACTATCAAACTGCAATCAAAGAATGAAGTCAAGGGAGGGGCGTACATAGATCAAGCGTGCGATCTCCTGCTTAATCGCAAACGAAGTAGTAAAAAAAAAAAATTCCGAGAAAACAGGTGAAAACTCACAATCTCAAACTCCGCACTGTCAAATCGCTCCTGCCTTTTGCCTGTCCTATAAAACGGCTCTAGCGTACGAACTATTTTGCGAACATTGGCCATTGGACGCTAGAATGGTTTGTAAGAATAGGCGGAATAGAATAATATACAGTTGTTAGTGGCATGACGGCCCCGTCCAGCGTACACGATAATAACGCACCGTGTATCAGCGGCGTGCACAGGGTCGCAAAATATGCAGGACTTACTTCATTGAAGCGCTTGATCAGTGTCTGCACGGTCCGGTCTTTGTCGCCCGCGTTCAAGGTGGCCGCCTTTCCGCTAAGGTCGACGGTCACTTGGCGAATGTAGTGGACGGGGCTGACACTGTAGAAGAGCTCGTACTCGACATCGGTAAGCCGCACAGCCACCTCTTCGGGAAAATGCAGCAGGCCTTGCAGCCTTTCCAGCTCTTCCTTGTAGATGGTGGCTCGCTCCAGACCGTGCACCGAAACCATGTTGCGGTGGCTTTCTGCGGTGGAGGCACAGATTGCTCGTCACAACGCGTGGAAGAATAGCGAAACGACCGAGGCTAACGGTTTTTTTTTTCGTCGTAACGCTCTTTTTAAAGTGTGACGCTGCCGTATGAAGAGATAGGAGGTGCCACCTCAAGGCTGCGGACACACTCAAAAGAATAACACTGCAACATGGGATAACCACGCAGGCACACAGCAGAGGCACAGTTAACACAAACAGAGCAGAACGATTGAGACATTGTGAAAGTAAACTGGATATGTTACTGCAATGAGTGTTTTCAGTTTTTCTGTTCTTTTTTATTCCTGCGCACCAGGGCCCGTATTCGCAAACAATTCTTGAGCTAGAACAGTTCGTAAGAGCTGCGGCCAGTCAATCGTTATGTTGTGCGTACATATTGCAAAGGCGGCCAGATAATGGCGAGCAGCTCTTACAAATGAATACCTTTGTGAATTCGGTCCCTGCTTTTCTCTCTTTATCATCATCATTTTCCCCTTTCTCCCTCTCCTTCTGTTAACATTTTCCCTTACTCCAACGCTGAGGATCTGGCTAGAACACAGATGTGCAGGCCTATCTCTCAGTGTTTTCCTTATACCATATCGGTCTCTCTCCAGGCTGACTGCGCACGCTGACACATATCTTCGGTGCGGCCTTCTCCAATGATTTTCGCACATGTCTTTAATACCCAACTGGGTTAGCATACTCCGGCTCACAATCAACCTGCAGTGCAGTGGAAGCTACAAAGCATACTCAGGCACCGCCAAGTGCGCCGCATAATACGCAATAAAATGTACTTCCGTGTTTCGGCGTCGCTTATATTACAGATACATAGGTTTAGCAATGTAAAGCTACATAAATGTATAGTTTCTAACGCCTTAAATAACTGCTTGCAATACGTTGAGCAAAACGAGAACAAGGTTAAAACCGGAGCCAACGTTTCGACAACTGGACTTGTCTTTTTCAAGGCGACATGTGCTTTCCGCAGGTACGGTTCTTCTGAAGGGGAGGCGGTGGAGAGACGTAACGCGGGTGGTCTAGGCAACGACCGATGGTGTGGTAGAGGCGAACGTGGAGAATTGAAAAGAAAGGTGTGCTATTCAACGTCGGTGGAAAAATGTGAGGTAGCGCCGTTTGTCAGCCGGTCGACGTGTCACTGGAGGTTCCTTTTCTTTTTTTCGTAAATGGCCCTGGACGACGACGACGACGACGAGGGGGGGGGGTATTATCTGCTACGCTGAAGGTCAGCGAAGAAAGGGGGTTAACCGAGGGGCCCGACCTTTATTAATCATATCACGAAAAGAGAGAGAGAGAGAGAACAAGGATAGGAAAGGCAGGGAGGTCAACCAGAACAGCATCCGGTTTGCTACCCTACACTGGGGGTGGGGGAAAGGGGAATAGAAAGAGGAAGAAAGGGAGAGAGTAAGCACTGAGTACGTGTAGGAGGGACACCATACACAAGGACACTATAAACGGTCTCTTAAACCGGTGCACTTCAAGTACTGCACTAGTGCACGAATCGCTTTTCGAGCCAGTGACGGGTGTGGCCACGGTCCGAGTATCTTTGACTCGGTGAACGGTCTCGAGTCTAGTCGGTGTAAAGTTGCCCGCAGAGAGAGGCGTTGGACATCGCAACGGGGACAGGTACACAATAGGTGCTCGATGGTTTCCTCGCACCCACAGGAGTCGCACATCGGGCTCTCGGCCATTCCCATACGGTAGGAGTATGCGAGCGTGAACGCCACTACCAGCCACAAGCGGCACAGCAAGGTTGTTTCGCCGCGGAGAAGACTAGATGGTAGTTGTAGCCGTAGCGTGGGGTCCAGTTTGCGTAATCTGCAATTGAACGCACTTGAAATCCAGAGATCTTGTGACTTCTTGCGTGCAAGTAGGCGAAGTTCCCTGGCAACGTCCGACCTCACTAAAGCACTAAAGGTGTTGGACGCGTCTTGGTATCTTCGTAGGCACACCGGGCAGCCTTGTGAGCTAGGTTGTTGCCGACGATGCCACAGTGAGCAGGAATCCATTGAAATATAATGTGGTGTCCTCTTTCCAGAGCTTGGTGGTGCACTTCCCTGATGTCAGATATCATCTGCTCGTAGGTTCTGTGATGTAACGCAGATTTGATACCGTGAAGAGCTGCCTTAGAATCACAAAAGACGACCCACTTCTCTGTTGGCTGTTCGGTGATGTACGTCATAGCGGCATGGAGAGCCGCAAGTTCTGCCGACGTAGATGTAGTCATGTGTGACAATTTGAATCTAACTGTAACCTGCCTAGCTGGAACGATGAAGGCGGCAGTTGAGCTGGAAGGTGAGGTCGAACCATCGGTATATATATGAATGCGGTGATGATACGTCTGGTGCAGTAATAGGAGCGTAAGTTGTTTCAGAGCCGGCGCTGGATGATTGGATTTTGTAATTTCAGGAATAGCAAAATTCACTCGAGGCTGTCGCATGCACCATAGGGGAGATGAAGGCTTCGCCGCCAGTGTGAAAGATGTCGGTATGCACTCTTGATGAGCGCTAACCACTCGTGAAAAGGTCGCTTGAGGTCTCTCGGCTTGTAGGGAGGCCAAATGATGGTCGGGGATCCTTGACAGATGGCGAATATGCGCTCTGAGAGAGTCGACAGCTACATGTGTCTGGATTGTATGGTCTCCCGCGATGGCAATTGTTGCTGCTGTTGAGGTGCACCGAGGCAGCCCTAAACACGTGCGTAGGGCTTGGCCTTGTATGCTCTCCAAGGCGCGAAAGTTCGTCTTGCACGCATTTGACAACACTGGTAGACTCTAACGTAAGAGTCCGAGAAACAATACCCTGTACAACTGCATCATAGAATGGACTGGTGTACCCCAGTTTTTACCGCACAGAAATTTGAAGACCTGAGCAATGGCGACTAACTTCTTCAGATAGACGCAGTGAGGGCTCCACGAGAGGTTGCGGTCAATGATGACGCCTAGAAAGCTATGCGTCTTAACATAGGATACAGCTTGACCACTGATGGAAACAGGATACAATGACATTTGTTTGCGCGTAAAGCCAACCAATGCGCACTATTCAGGAGACACACTGAGGCCTTGTTCTCGGAGATAGGACGCCGTCATGGTTGCCGCCCGCTGAAGCCTGGCTCTTAGCTCAGGGCGAGTCACCGCAGAGGCCCAGATGCAAATATCGTCGGCGTATATTGAAACATGAACTGTCTTTGGTAGGTACTCCACTAGTCCTACCAGGACGAGCTTGAACAAAATAGGGCTCAGCACTCCACCCTGCGGCACACCGCGGCAGGTGTAATAGTCTGAAGTTAGGCCGTCCTCAGTCTGTAAGAAAAAGCGCCTCTCAGTCAAATAGTCCCGAGTCCATTGATATATCCGGCCACCAACTCCAACAGCCTCAAGTGAGTTCAGTATGGCCTCATGGCAGACGTTGTCATATGCTCCTTTTATATCACGATAGGGTGCTGCAGATAGGCGCTTGAGGCTTTTTTTGATTTTGGACCCAGGTTACTATGTCAATGACGTTGTCAATGGACGAGCGACCTCCACGAAAGCCTGTCATGGCGTCCGGATAGATGTTGAATCGTTCTAGGTACCATTCCAAACGAATAAGAATCATTCTTTCCATCACTTTGCCGACGCAGCTCGAAAGCGCAATCGGACGGTATGATGTGATCTCAAGCGGAGACTTTCCAGGTTTCAGAATGGGGATCAAGCGGCTCGATTTCCATTGTTTAGGAACGGCGCCGTTCTGCCAAGACTCATTGTAGTAGTTGAGCAGCTCATCACGTGCGTCACGTCCAAGGTGGCATAGGGCAGCATACGTGATGCAATCAGGTCCTGGTGACGAAGAACGCCTGCAGGTCGCCAACGCAGCATCGAGCTCTTCAAGTGAAAATAGCACGTTTATTGCTGGTACACGTGCCTCAGGGATGTCGTTTAATGCTGCGTCAGTATTGATGGCCACGGACCCAGCAACCCGTGCACAGAACTCTTCAGCCACTTGAAGTTCCGAGCGGAGTTGGTAGAGGGCCAGAGCAGCGAAGGGCTTCCTTTGATGCGGAGATGAGCGAAGACCCCTAACCGTTCTCCATATGTGCGAGAGCGATTTTCGGGGATCAAGCGACTGACAGAAAGTTTTCCATCAAACAAAGACACCAAGGTAAACATAGGGAAAATTACTTGTACTTACATATTGAATTAAATAAATGATAAATTAATGGCAATGAAAATGGATGAAAAAACAACTTGCCGAAGGTTGGGAACGACTCCACGTCTTCGCATTACGCGTGCGATGCTCTGGAGATCAGCGCAGCATGGTGGTCAGTGTAGCAGATAGCAATGGAGGACAGAGTGGCAGATAATTGCCCCCTCCCCTTCCCCCGTCGTCTAGACCATTTCCATCTCCCGCCTTTCCGGTGTTTCTCTGTTTGCAATACGTGCCTATTTTGCGGAAAAGAGACAGCGGGGTGGTACCCGCCGTCGATATGGTCCCTCAAGAACGCTGCTGAGTGTCGAGTGCGTTTATAATACCCGCGGTACAATGTTTCCGAATGGGCAGTAAAATTACTCACGAAGAAAGGTATCGTTAATTAATAACTCGCGGCTAGCTTAAGAAATAAGTCACTTTACGGACCCACACACACACGCACACAACACACACACATCATCCGCTTATTTTTATGTTCACTGCAGGACGAATGCCCCTCCCTGCGATAACCAATTACCCCTGTCTTGCGCTAGCTGATTCCAACTTGCGCCTGCAAATTTCTTATTTTCGTCACATCACCTAGTGTTCTGCCGTCCTCGACTGCGCTTCCATTCCCTTGGCCTTGTTCCATTTCTTTCTCTTTATGTCAGTTAGAATACCGGCTACCCCCGTTTGCTCTCTGATCCACACCGCTCTGTTCCTGTCTCCTTAACGTTACGCCTAACATTCTTCGTTCCATCGCCCTCTACGCGGTCCTTTAACCTGTTCTCGAGCTTCTTTGTCAGTCTCCACGTTTCTACCCCATACGTTAGCACCGGTAGAATGCACTGATTTTACACCTTTCTTTTTAATAACGGTAAGCTCCCAGTCAGGATCTGGCAATGCCTGGCGTATGCACTCCAATCAATTTTTATTCTTCTGTACTAGAGTCTATCAAGGAGTACAAACGTACTCCTTGATAGACTCTTGACACAGACTGGCGATCCTGAACTCTTGTTCCCTTGCCAGGATATTGAACATTACTTGTGTCTTCTGCATATTAATCTTCAACCTCACTCTTGCACTTTCTCGGTAAAGGCCCTCAACCATTGATTTCAATAAATCTCCAGTGTTGCTGAGCTAGACAATGTTATCTGCAAACCGAAAACCGAATGTTGCTTAGATAATCGCCGCTGACCTTCACTCCTAAGCCTCTGAAGACTAACAGCTTGAATACTTCTTTTAAGCATGTAGTGGATAGCAATCGAGAGATTGTGTCTCCTTGCCTGACCCATTTCCTTACATATATATATATATATATATATATATATATATATATATATATATATATATATATATATATATATATATATATATAGCTTCAAGAAGGTGAATTCCACTGACAAACTTTTGGCCCGCTCTAAGATTGGTGTTCTTGATATTAACCTTCAGACGTACCTCTACTCTTTCTGGTTCGGGGGCTCACTCATAAAAATTGGTCCAGGAGAAAGAACCTTATAATATACGGTGTTCCCGCAAGCGAGAGGGAAGATAGTAACACATTGACCAAAACAGTGAATGGCAATATTATCACAGTGACAATTGTCCCTTGACCAAAGTAAAAAAAAATTAAATTATGGGGTTTTACATGCCAAAACCACTTTCTGATTATGAGGCACGCCGTAGTGGAGGACTCCGGAAATTTCGACCACCTGGGGTTCTTTAACGTGCACCTAAATCTAAGTACACGGGTGTTTTCGCATTTCGCCCCCATCGAATGACCAAAGTAGCCAACTCCAAATATTTGGGTGTAACGGTTTCAAACGATTTGAGATGGAAGACGTCTCAATAACATTACTTCCACAGCCCTGAAACGAGTGTTCCACTGAAAAGACGTCTTAAACTCACAGCGCGGCAGAAACCAAACTAATAACTCACACTATGCACTCGTCCTGCCTGTTTTAAATATGCTAGCCCTTTCTGGTTTCTTTGTACCCTGCAACATGTAAGCAAATTAGAAGCAGTTGAAAGGAATGCAGTAAGGTTTTTTTTTAATAAGTGGAGACCCTAAGACTGAGCATCAGATATACTTAATAACGCTGGTATCCTTACACAACCAAACTGAACAAGCAAGATTAAGGCAGATGTTCCAGCTACTTCTTAACATGATAAAAATCGACACTTCCAGAAACGTCTCTTACTCGCATGAAAAACCAACACGTCATAAGTGTTCTCATATAGTAACCAAATATTCTTTAACACTAACTTTTAGTTTTTTTTGTTTTTTTCCTCTTGCAATTAGATACTGGAACTCACTGAATCCCACTGTTACGAATGAATCATCACTGAGCAAGTTTGCTACAATGGTTGAAAATGGGCTGTTCGTTTTACAAGTAGCCTGACTATAATTCTAGAACCATCGACTTCCTATTTTAAATTGTAGCATGCATGTACTTTTCTTCGTAATTAGTGCACAAGTGTTTGGCATCATTATTTCTTTCACTTCACAGCTCATTTTGTCGTCACAAAATGAGTGGGAGTTCTGCCGCAGTGGGATCCTGAATTCTTTGTATTTCTTTAGTTTGTTTGACTGAGTTGGTGCACCCGTGCAATTATTAAGACTGTGTAGCTTTTCTGTGTATATGCAAGAAAAATATGAAGTATTTATTATTACAACTGAAATGATTGTTGGTATTTGCAATTGCTCCATTAGAATTGTATATTACTATGATGCATTATAACATAAAACATATTACGCATAGTGTACGTACTGATGTGATATTTATATTGTCTACAAACAATATTTATATCATAAATATTATAAATATTATTTTATAGACAATATATTATGTTTTGAAAGACGTTTGTGTAGAGCGGATATATCACATTGGTGAAGGCAAGTGTAAGAGATCGACAACGCGAGCTACACGTAGAAAGGTGCGGGATCAACGCGGACTATCTCAACTATTCTCGTCGTTTCGTCATGTCGCTGCCATCTCTGCATGCGGTGAACATAGTCGTACGCCTTTCTGACAAACTGGTGCATCTGGCTCTCAAGCGCAAACATCACAGTGGAACCTGCACTTCATTTGTGAACAAAGCGCTTGCATTGACAAAAGAGACGCATGGAAATGGTTTCCATCAATGAGTACTTCACAAATATTGGCCTTGTGCGCTGCAACGCGAGTGTAATATGCCTTAATTGGTTCTCCCGCTTGCGAATGTGCCATTTATTGCTGTCGCCGGATGTTTAAAGCAGTTGTTGACCAATTTGCCTCAAAACTGATGAGCCTCCACTTCGAGAAGATTTACGTCCATATTGCTCAACTCACTGGAACCAGCGAAAAAGAAATCGGTACACTACAGAAACACGAGCGCAGACTATCAACAAGTATTTAATTGGAAGACATTTGAATATATATACAAACACAGGGTGTGCGAACGCGACAGCTCGACTTCGCGTCGCAAAAAGAAACAACTGTTACAAAGCTGATACGCGCAACACATGTTCGAATGATCACTTTTTCACTCATACGAACATGTGGCGTCAAGCACACTGCCTGCGGTTCACGGGGGGCAAAGCGAGGTGAAAAACAAAAAGGACTGTAGTTGACGAAGTTCGTACCGAATATTATACATGCGCAAATGTACAACATATATAATATAGCACGCACAGCCGTCACGCTTTAATCACGCGGAGTCGTGCAGAGAAGGGAACAATGCTTCGATGTTGTTCACCGGTGCAACCCAGTTTGAACGTTGCCCAAACTTACACATTCTCGTCAACGCGTGAAGGACAGTGCACGATGCCCCGTTGACGATCCCAACATATACCTTTCCAGCGATAAAGCCTACTCGCAATAGTGAAAATGATTACACTTGTCAAGAGCAGCTTGTCCTCGCAAAGTAAATTTGCAGCGCCTAAAAGGACACGGAATGACAAAGCTACGCACTCTCAGTAGTACAATAACGCACGCTTAGTTTTTAGCACTATATAAGACAGCAGACAGCCTACGCGATCCATGGCGTCATACACTTGTTGACGCAGAGGCGCTGGTTGACGGTAGCGCAGTCTAGAGAAGATATCCGAACGAGAACCGAGAAAGCAACCCTCGCACAACTCAAACCATGCCTAAGCTTGACCATGCCCGAGTTCCGTAGCTCGTGAACAAAGAAAAAAAGCTCTGTTCGTACACTTTTGCACCTTCAGCACACTTAAAAGCGATCCCTAGCATAAAAGAAAACAATAACAGTTTTTTTTTAATGACGCGGGTAGCCAGGAATCTTATCAAAAACACGTAAAATCCCTTACAAATACCGCTGCGCAGCAACTAGACGACCAACTGTCATGGCGACGAGCGCCGACGACTGCACCGCGACGCGGAAAGAGAGAGAGATAAAAGGGCTCGAAAAACACCACGTGACGGCGCCTAACCAATTGGGAGACGCAGACTTTCTCTCCTGCCTCGTCTCATACTCCTCGCCGCAGCTGCGGCGGCAAGATGAAAGTATGTCGCCACCTTTGGTTTCATTCAGGGCGCTTAATCTTGAAAGCACTCTGCGAGCAGCGATAAAGTTTGACATTTTAGCTCTTGAAGTGGAAATCATTATACTCTACCAGAAATGCACAGAAATGCACATGGGAAGTTCACTAGCCACACCAAACCTAGTTCCTTGATTTTTCGAAGGCGTTTGATAATGTGCCACAGGGAAGTTGTTACGCAAGTTGGCATGCTTGGGTCTTCCGTTAAATATTATTAATTGAATTGGTGCCTACCTTCGGGAGAGGCGGCAATTCGTACATGTTCTAAATCGCTCTTCAGAACTCTCGCATGTTACTACTGGCGTGCGCCAGGGAAGTGTTTTGGGACCATTATTGTTCTTGCCTTATATAAATGACTTGGTATACTTGATTCATGGTGGTGCCTGCATTCGACTGTTCGTTGATGACTGCGTTGTTTATAAGGAAATCAGTAATCCAAATGATCATGCAATATTACAAGATAACCTACAGGCCATTGAAGACTGGTGTATTCGATGTGACATGGGATTAAATACAGAAAAAAGTGTACTTTTGCGTGTTACGAGAAAGACAACACCTAGGACGTTTACGTAGTCAATTAACCAGCGTAACTTACATGAAGTAGATAAATGCAAGTACCTCGGTATCATTAAAAAAAATCTTGCCTAGTAATCACATATGTCGGCTATTTGTACTTCAGCGCTACGAAAATTATCATTTCTCAAAAGGAAACTTAAAAGTGCACCTCCTAACTTTAAACTTGTAGCATATAGTACGTGCTTTAGGGCCACGTTCGAATATGCCTCCATTGTATGGGACCGCTCCCCCCTCCCCCCAAAAAAAAAGTGATATTCGAGAGCTAGAGCGTGCGAAAAGAAAAGCATTGAGCTTCATTTTCAACAAGTACAAACTGACTGACTCACCCTCCTTACTTGCGCAGCAACATAACGTCCCATCTTTACAATCCCGTAGAAAAGTCAATAGGCTAGTTTTTCTTCATAACTATCTTGCAGAATACATAAAAGTAAATATACCAAAATTGCGTGCGTCCCTACTCAACTACGAAAACTAGACACACCCATAGCAGGACACTTGCTCCAATTTTCGCAAGGTCGAATTCATATATATACAGCTTTTTTCCTAAAACAGTGTCGGACTGGAATGCTCTACCCCCTACTCTTCTTTATTCAAGTGATATTGTACGTGGTTTAGAACGCCTGTATTATGATTGTAATTAGTGTCCAATGGCTTGCATTATCTATCTTTGTTGTTTTCTCTTCCTGTCTGACTGCTACTTGCTTGTTATGATTCTGTTTATTACTTGTACGCATGGACCACACGGTGGTCTGCAGTATTCATAAATAAATAAATAAATAAATAAACCAGATGTGTTTCGTTCTAATTATGTTATAACCAGCTAGTCTGCTCCGATGTTTAATGTGAAATGGGCACAATAATTTGTTTGATAACGAAGTGCGTAAAAACGGTTCCAGCTAAAGGTAACCCTTTGTCCTTGTTGTCGAGGTTTTAACGTAAGAAAAAAAAAAGCGCTGGTTTGTATTTTCCATACATGCACTGAAGCAAGCTTTCTGTAATGAGATACGCACATCGGCTTAGATAAATGTGGTTTCGTAAAGCGCAACATAGAGGAACGACAACACCGTTTCCGAAAGAAGAGAAACAGATCATAAAGAAAAGAAAAAAAAAAGCTGTGTCTGCCGCTAGCTAATGCACAGCACGACGTCACGAATAAATTATGCACAGTGTGCGGACCTTGACATTCAGCTCGATGTCTGTGGACGCAGCATCGCTGATTAAATAGACGCACACGAAGGACGGGATGGAGCCCAAGCGTGATGCACGGTATGTGCAATCGCGCCGCCACGATGACAGGCGTAAACATGTCGCGGCCGCCCACCTGCAGGCGCACGACGTCCCCGGAAGTGCATACAGCGCGCGCGGTGCGCCTAAAGTGGCGGTTATTTTTACGGTGCCCGTAAACACATTTCGACGCGCCGTCCAATGGGAGATTTAAACTTCCCACGCACGCACGCCCGACGCATTACTTGCGTGTTGATCGTCTGCGATCTGAGGCTAGTTCAGCAGAGCAGAATGTCGGACAAAGTTCTTGTTGGAAGCGCGTTCTAACATAAGCTATTACCAGTTCCAGAGAGAGAGAGATAGATACATTGGATGCGTTCAGTTGACATCGAACAGTGCTATTCATATTGATCCCGGACGCCGATTCTGTGAGCAAGCATTCCTGTGAATGCCACATATTGCAGCAGCGAATGCAACATGTCCACAGCGTATTTATGTTGGGCTGCGTGCTTCGGAAAACGCACTGAAGGGGCCTCTCCGCTCAGTAGCGATGTACCCACAGGGAGCTTGTTCGCGCACAGAAATATTTTCACTCACTTGACGTACCAGGTAAATATGCCTAGAGGCATATTAGGCAATTTTAGAGACTTGCGAAATGTTCTTCACTTCTCAGTAATTGCGTGAAATTGATCACATCCCGCAACAGCCTGAAGCTATACCACGCTTGAACTACAATTTAACGCGGGATGGCTGTTATATATAGCAGTTAGTTTTCTGCACCCCACTAACGAGAGTATTCCTGTTCGACACGCTCAGTCGTTTTAAAAAACAGCGCTCTTCAATGGAATGAACCGAGTGCTCAAGTCTCGTCTATAGAGGTATGCTGAATTTTTTGCGCTCCTGGCCTGTCTGCGAAATTACGGAGTCTGTTCGATTTCATTAAAACGTCTTTCTGGGCATGTTGGTGCGTACTTGATTTGACAGATGTAACAGCGCTAACACAGGCAACCACAAAGGAACAAATTGGAACAAAGGAACAGAGGTGCATACTTGATTTCTTTGTGGTTGCATTTGTTAGCGCTGTTACATTTGTCAAATCTGTTCGAGCTGAAATGTACTATATTACGTGTCGCAAGTATAAAGGCCTGTTGCAAAGATAGAAAAGTCGACGCTGAGTCACGTTTAGTGGGTCTCCTCATTGTGTTTGAAACGTCCAGGGGGCAGAGGACGAGAATCTTTATTCTCGTCGGCTCCGGGGCATTCCTGATGCAATATGACTAGACCGTTCACCGTCAGCCACGACACTCGTCGAAGGAACTGTACTATGCAGAAGACACGAAAGCTGGACGAGTTGGTGAACATACATCGTAAAACTTGTTTTACCTTCGCTCTTTGTGCGCGCTAGTTCTACCACGTCCATATACTATGTTTTACAAGCGCTGTACAACAGATTTGACAGCGCCTATCGATACCCGCCGCGGTGGCTTAGTGTCTATGCCGTTGAGCCGCAGAGTTCGAGGTAGCGGGTCTGATCCGGGTCGCGGCGGCTGCATTCCGCGCGATGGAGCCGTGGAATATTAAAGCTCTCGTGCACCGTGCTCTGGGTGCACGTTAAAGAAGCCCAGGTGGTTACAAATAATCGTGAATCTCCCAATAAGGCGTGCCTCCTAATCAGATCTTAAAATCCCAGAATTTATTAAAAATGAATCATTAAGATCTCTTGGCTAATTTGTGCCGTTACGTTCATATATGTCACTGTGTGTCACCGTGTAAAAAAAGAAAAAAAAGTTGACGGTCACTTTAGCGTACGCTAAAGAGGATAAAAGTCGAATGCGTGCGGGCTCACGAGACATTCATTAAATTACTTAACGTTCTCATTCGAATGTGTTGTCACTTCATATTGCTTGTTTTCTCCCACCAAAGGAAATGAGTTCGAGTGTTTTAATGGAACTCGATCCCAATTAACTGCACCTACATTAACTGCGCTTTCATTATCTTCGCCTTAATTAACACCAAAAGTCGTGGGTTCGACTCCTACCATAGGTCGTGGGTGGTACCATCAGTTTTGATGTCATTGAATTTTGGTGCCATAAAGGAGGACTGTAAATTTTTCGACCCATGAGGCACTTAAGGCTTCCGCCTCAATAACTTATTCAAGACGAGCGAATGAACGAAATAGAGGCGGTGACCTCCTTCCAAGGTTGCGAGGCGAGTTCAAGAAATGACGTTATGCTCTTATGCTTATTGGAGACGGAAGTAAACTGCACCATGTCTAAATCAGTGCAATAAGGACTCAGTCCAAACAAAGCGATATCTTTACGGGCGGTAAGTGATGCACGATCGTCATGTGCGCGCTTAAAGGCTACCTGCAACGCCCATGTCCACCTTTTCCTGCATTTTTATGGTCTGACGACGCGCGCTATCCCGTCATCGAATATGAAAAAAGCCATCCAGTCGCGGCCGGGCATGTTCGAATGGTTGGGCGGAGCACGCTCATCGGCTGATCGACACACACACACACACACACACACACACACACACACACACACACACACACACACACAAAGGAAAGCAAAACGTGAATCTCAGTTGCTCATATGGTTGGCCGAGTAATCGACAGCGCTGCAGGTGCTGCAGCGGGCTCGAACGAGGGCGTCCCCAGCGATGAAAGGAGAGGGATGGTGGTGGCAAAGCAAGAGAAGAACCAAATCGGCGAGAGGCACTGTATAGGCCATTGAAAGGTGCAACGAAGTCAGAAAGTGCAACGCAGGTGCCAAAGTGTATGCCCTTTTCCCCCAGCAAAATATGTGTTTCGCAATATAGTAAAAACCAGCATCGAGATGGTAAAAAGCCGGAACATACTCACAAATAGAATACGACCAAACTCTGAACCCAACTGCGCACTTTTGAGAAGGTTGCATTTGTTTTCTCTCCCTCTCGCTCTCTTTTTTGTGTACGTGTAATGCTCCGGTTTTCTTTTTTTTTCTCTTTCTTTCTTCCTATGTTTCCTTCTTTTTTTTTTTCTTTTTCATGAGCAAAGTGTTGCTACACGATCAGAAATTTCGCTTTCCCAAGCACAAATTCCGTTTTCCACCTGGTGGCAGGTTCACTGAACTCCTCAGACATGCCATTATAGCGCAGCGTGGCCCGGGAGAAGCTTTCAGGAAAATAAGTCCTTTACCTAAGCAAAGCCTGTTCTTAATGAAAAAAAAAATCAAGCGCAATATAGGCAGACGTGCGCTCCGCCGCCTTAATCTCCCGCGTGCTAAAATTAAAGCGGAACGAGCCCACCTTGCTCGAGGTTCATCTTACGCAACATTCCAGGGAATATTGCGCAAGATTCTTGCAAAGCTCGCTCGAGATTCACCTGCAATCCAATTTTGCTTTATGAAAGTCAGTGAGAAGCGACTGTCCCACAATGAGAACAACGAGGAGAAGAAAGAGGAAAGGCACACATACACAAGCAACGAAGAAAGAAATAGTAAAAAAAGAAAAAGAAAGAGAAAGTGAAAAAGGAGGCGCTTTGGCACAACGCAGCAAGACTGGTCAGCGCCTTCACCGCGGGGCCAAATCACCTCCTCGTTGTTCAGCGTTCGTTAATTCGTTATTGCCGTGACGACGCAAGCACGCAAGATGGCTATCCCGAGGGGAAAATAAGGACACCGCTGTTTTGCCGGCAGACTCGCCTTATTCCTTATTATAACTGTAAGCGCAGCCAAAGAACGTCACTGGCAGCGCGAGGTACGACACACATGCATTAAAGGATTACTCGTCGTTCTCCCTTTTTATACTTGTCCTTCAGTTTCTTTTTGTTAACTCCCCAAAGCGACATCTGCACTAAGATGGCACTGAAGGCATTGCCTGCCAGGCCGCTACACTCTCCTGAGCTCCCGACGTTTTGTACCAATCACATTTCGCTCGGCCTTTGGACATTATTTTCTCTTTCTCTCGTGGCCTTTACGTCAAGCAAACTTTCGGCGGCACGCCATATTTGGCTGTTGTGCGTTGGGTTCGCAAACGAACATGCTGCAGTGATGTTCATCTTGGAAAACATAAGCACTCCACACAAAATACCTAGGCGTGCATGTGTCGGGAGCAGGAGCTGACTTCCCAGCGCTGCGGAAGCTGGCGCCGGCTATGTGGGGGTCGCATGCACAAGGCAATTTGTAGGTAAGCGCGGTTTGTGATTTGTCAGCGCCCGTGAGCTGGACGGTCAGCGTACCTCACCTCAAGATAGCCTAAACGCCGGCCAATCTCGGTCAGCTATTCCGTGCGACTAGCTCTGCTAGTCTAGAATCAAACATGTAAAGCCGAGCTGTATGGTGACTAATGGACTACGCATCACGGGTAACCATGCTCTAAATCAGACGGGATGAAAGAAAAAAAAAATCACAGGACAAATTGGCTGGCGCGAGCCATGACATTCATAACACATGCGTGCTGTCAACGAGAGTGTGTTACGAGCTCTGGCGAACAGACTTACTGTTACGCCGACCATACCAAGCAACAGACAGTGAAGCACAGGGGAAGTTAATTGTTATTTTCGTTTGAGATCCAGAAATGGTTAAATAAAGGCAAATGAAAGTGAACTAAAAGACAACCTGCCGCCGGTGGGAGCCGAACCAATACATCTTCCGCGTTACACGTGCCCCTCTTTACCAATTAGGCTACCACGGCGGCCATCCTCTCGTCCACTTCCTTGGGTATACTTTTGCATGTGTAGAAAATTAACCCTGGGAGTGTCAGCCAGCGCCGCTCACGGCCAACGGGGCCCCGGACGTGGAACGGCCCTTTAACCGCAGGCGTCACGTCGTATGTGGGTTCGGCTCTCACCCGTGGCAAGTTATCTTTTCGTTGAATTTCATTCGCCTTTATTTAGTTACTTCTGGATTTCCCCTAAAACTAGCAGTGAACTTCCCCAATGCTTTCCCTGACTTCATTGTGTTCCTTGGTGTGGTCGTGACCAACACAAAAATTTAGTCTCCTGGACCCCCTTGTTCTTCTAACCCGTTTCATCGCGAGCGTTGCAGGCTCGCAATGCCTAATGCTCCCTAAATGTACCGGTGTGACGACTACCAAATGCTTCGTCTCAAGCGAGGTCGGCAGCTCGTGGCTTCCTTTCGCGCGGAAACTGGAGACTTCCTCTCGAAACTTTCGAAATGCAATGAATCAACTCGACAGGTCTCTGCGATCGTCTACGGGATCGCTGTGCATCCACGCGTGATGCGCCTCAGCTATAGTGTCCTCCCTCCTTTCTCTCTTTCCATTCATTCACCTCCTTCCCTCAGCGCAGAGTAGCAAACCAGACTTGCCACGTGTGGTTAACGGCCCCGCCTTTCCATCTACGCCTTCACTCACTCAGCAGCAGCCGAGTCATACGAAGAATACAAAGCCGCAACTGTCCTGTGAGACTACCAGGTTATTAATGCTGCTTCATTCGCAGATTATACAGCAAACAGCGTAAAGGCGCGAGGAAAGAAGAGAGGAGGGACCGACGACGCGGCATTTAGCCCGGCATTCCCGTTTTTGAGCTTATACACGTTTGCAGTGTTCCCTGTACGTTGTTCAAACACTAACTAACCAGGCTTAATACCATATTACTCTGTTCGTAGTTTGTTAGCATTCGTTAATAAATTCAAACGAAAACGCAACGTAGTTGCCACCAAGCTATCCACATTTCCAGTAAGCTGACTGTTCCTAAGCTACACCTCGTAAAAAGCATAAGCGCACTGTCGCAACAGCTTAACTCCGATGTCGTTATCTCACGATAATTATGTAGCTCCTCAAATGGCTCGTTTAATACTGACTTCTATATTTCCTATTTGAAGATCATAAGCTTGTGCAACATGCAACGTGAATATTACATGCTAATGGGTGAAAGGATTAGAAGGCCACGGGTTTGTCAAGCTATTTCCCCCAAAGTTTTCGAGTAATCACCTTGATATTTCTAGGGTAGAGCTGTCCTGAACTGGTTATTTGCTTTTTGCGTTTGTAGCTGAGAGATTTCTTCGTATACCTTCCTTTTTTGTCCTCTAGAAACGTTCGATCGTGTCACGAAGAGCATAACTATGCTCATAGCAAACTTTGTTGATAGTGTAGTTGTATATATATATATATATATATATATATATATATATATATATATATATATATATATATATATATATAGACACACTGCTTGTGTCTATACCTGCTTTGTGTCTATGTATATATAGACACAAAGCAGGCCTAACAAAACGGTTAACGTTTCGCGTTTAGTCTACGCTGTGCTGGTGAAAGTCAAGTCAACATATCCCACGTAATATTAGCTGGCGGTTAACTAGCGTATTGGATATCGTCTTGTTGTAGATTAAATAGCCATAGCAGAGGCTTTGACTAATCATGGGAGCCCATCGTGAGAGACCTTCGTGAACTCGAAGAGCCAATAATAAACGGCATTCACGCCCATCAGCGCTTCGTATAAGGACTCGCACCAGATAGTCGTAGACGAAAGTAGTGTTGTATGGATAAGCGCAAAACGCTTTTAGAAAAAAAAAAGAAGGTTTTGCATATTCGGCCAAGGACTTAGGAATCCATAGCCGAATTTACAAATCTTTTCACTCGTCTATGAGCTGTCGGTCATGGGGTGGCCTCATTCGCTGTCACTATTGGCTAATCCTTGTTCTTAAGAACAGATGTAGCGTAAGAACTGATTTGTGTATACGGCCTCAGGCTTGCAAATGCCCTTCGTATGTGAGAACGGGCACCATACGACCCCGAAATCAAACGATACCATAACGGAGCCGATGGCTACTCGAAGCGCAAGAGCGCTTCGAATTTACCGCGCCTCCGCCATCGTAGCGATGCCTTTCTGATAATATAATCGCCTTCGTTTGAGATCGTCAATAAAGAAGCGCTCTCGAGTACGAAGAAGGGTGTTTTAATGCGAAAGCAGTATATCTTACACGAGGCAGAAAAGCCGGCGTTTTGTCCGCATCGAGTGGTACCAAAAATCAGTGCGACATCAGCAGTGTCTCGTATGACGCCAATAGTAATATATACGATAGTAAATGGTATAGCAACGTTAATTAGTAGTAACTATGGGTAATAAACGTAAATTAGATTGACTTAAAGTTAATTAAAGAGTGAAGAAGTTAGAGTAAGGAGATTTAAGGTAAAGTGAATGAAGGTGAATTAAAGTGAATTAGGGTGGACTAAGGTTGCTACAAATTAGATCAGGGTGGATTAAGGTGGATTAAGGTTCGTACAAATTAGAGCAAGGTGGATTCGACGCCAGGTGTCGCTGCACGCCATGTTCAGCAACCTGCGCCAGGATTAAGACACATCTAGCAGAGATTCACACGGCTTTCGGATGCAGGAGCGCTTAGAAAGTATGAGCGGCTGCCAGTCGTGACAGCGGGCAAGAAGAGAGCGGAGGCGGGCGGCCAGCTAGTAAAGCTGTTCTCAAAAAAGAGAAGCTCACGTTTTGACATCACGTTGCGACACCGAGCGTATCTTCAACACGGTGTCAAATGACAAAGAAGTCCGTACCGACGAAAAAACGAAAGCATTTGCACATTCGGCCTCTGTTACACATGATTGGCCATTGTGAAGGTAGTGCATGGCCTTCGCTAAGCCAGTCGGTTATGACTGCCAACGACACAGTAGCCAAGGCGCCGTCCTGCGAGGAATCGAGCAGATGCAACGCAGGTTTTTAGAATGCAGGGCCGAGTTCATCACCTTTTTTTTTTATCATGAGTGAGAGGTGATAGGCATTGGAGGGTCCTTTCGCTTTCCCGCGGCTCCCTAGCGTCATTGATATATAAGGTGTCCCCGCGAACGCTAGCCAAGCTGTTCAACGAAAAAAAAAAGAAGAAAGAAACACGGTACACGGTATAGGATCTTCAGATCTAGGGTGCTCGGTCGTTAAATCTCTGACAACAAAACACCGTAGGTCTTATATTCGCACCTCGCACCGTGTCCTTTAAATAATGTTTTTCGCTGAACTGCTTGGTTAACGTTAGCTGGGACACATGGTACAATCGCCGATTGCACAAACAGTGGTGGTCGTGATGATGTTGCTACAGGCGGGGTTAGCTTGGCAAACCTAGTCGACAAATGCTGCGCACGAGCGCCTCTTTCTATGCCAAATATGTCATCACGTGTCTATAAGTCCTGTGTGGGAGAAATGTGAGAAGAATGCGTGACACTTCCTTGCAAGCTCTTCGTACGCCTTCGCAAATTGTGGTACTGGCCACTGGTTTCTGGTTCCATGCTCTCTCTAAAGCTGACCTAAGAACCCGTAATTGACAGGTTAATACAGTAGCATTAATCGCACTCCCATCCATTCCATGGCTGAGTTCGAAGTCTGCCAGAGGCGCCTACGATCCTAGGCCCACTTACTTCTTTGAGTAATTAAAATCATAAACGGGCCAAGGAGGATAGTTGAGTGTTCAGTTTCCTAATACTGGCGCCGAAATTTTTCATCGCGTGATCGATGCGACGTTTATCAGTATTATCGAGCGTGCTTCTCTACGGAACCGTCTATTTTTGCAACGAGATTCACTTGCAATTGTTCGCGAAAGTAGGGGGTGTGCTCGGTTATCTTCCCTTCTTTTACGTCATTTGTACCAAATGACGTGCAAACATATACGTCATGCAATTGACAGCCGATACTTAGGGCCTTCTTCGAGTATGGGAAGGCCCTATCGCTTCTTCAGCTTGGCAAACACTTTCTGTCTTTTTTTGTTTTCCTTTGAGGTTCCGCTATCGACGCGATTGTGTTTCTGGCATCAGTTCATAGGATTCCCAGTTTGTTACTGCTTTACTGCGCAAATCGACGAATGAAAGAGAGAGAAAAAAAGAGAAATTCAGTCGGCAATAAGCAAGTTATAAATCTGAAAGTATACATTTCCATCAGCTAAATACTTCATCCCGCCGGATTTTCTCCGAATATGACACTTTTGTTTTGCTAGGCGTTTAATGGAAGAACTTAAGCAGAAAAAAATAAAAGAAATGGCGGAAAAACTGCGCAGAAGCGATCACGAGACATTTCGGCAACAGATCATTCACGACGGTGGACTCAACGATCAACGTAGTAATCACTCATGGATGAGTTAATTAACTAACATTTAACTATACCCGCCGTGGTTGCTCAGTGGCTATGGTGTTAGGCTGCTGAGCACGAGGTCGTGGGATCGAATCCCGGCCACGGCGGCCGCATTTCGATGGGGACGAAATGCGAAAACACCCGTGTGCTTAGATTTAGGTGCACGTTAAAGAACCCCAGGTGGTCAAAATTTCCGGAGTCCTCCACTACGGCGTGCCTCGTAATCAGAAAGTGGTTTTGCCACGTAAAACCCCATATTTTTTTTACATTTAACTATGTAACCGGCAGCCTTAGTGACTATATTGTAACTGCGAAATCGAAGCCAGGTAGTACGCAAAGCATGTTCATTTTCTATAAATACTGCGTACAAACCTGTTCCGAGAAATAAGTGTTTCAAATGCGTTGTGATAATGCATGCTGCTGCTGTTACCATTTACCGTACAGAATTTTTTTGCAATTTGGAAAAATCGTTAACTGCTATACAGCAAACTGTTTCGTCGCACATTTTCGCCGCGCAGGTAATCAACTTGGCAAAATGTGAGTACTGCATCGGCGCTGATACGCGCTTATCAGGTGCTGACAAAACGCTTCCTTTAGCATCTTTGCACAGTGCAGTAGCTGTACCCCTTTGTTGAACGCATGAAAAGCGGTCTCGAAAAAAATTTAACGCTTCTGAACTTCGTCCTTGTATGCCTCTTCCCTGGCTTCAGCGTACCCAAAGGTGCGCTGAATAGCTCACTGCTTGTTTTACTATGCATGATCACTCACAAGCCATTCAGACAATGAGTTGTAAGTGTGCTTTGCATATGAAAGTAAAAAAAAAAGATAGATAGAATGGTCTTAAGAAGTAGAGAAGACCAAGAGAACGTCACGTTACACCTAATATTTAGACCAGTAGCAAGACTCGCTGGCACGGGGTATAGAAAGTTGGTTTAATTGGATCCCGGTCATGTTGAGCACGAAAGCTCAAATTACTAGACAAAATAAAGAACAGGACTGCCATAAACTCACGAGTGGCTTGCTTAATACTAAGAAAGTCATCGCATTTGTAGATGTCACAACCAAGCTGAAAAAAAGAATCAACACAATCTGCAGCAAACATCTAACCAAGTAAATTCGTGAGCTACAACAGATCGTGCGTCGACAGAAAGTGAGTACTTATAAAGGCATTGTAACGTGCATAAATTAAATGACTTTCGCAATGAACAAGTGCCGTGATTGAGCTTCCTTCGTGTCAGCCATCGATCTTGCCTCCATCCTGTACTTGGCGCTTCTTGTAACACCATATTTTTCTTACGGCGAAAGGAAACGGTTGTTGACGATGGCCCCGAACCCTACTCCAGCACAGCGCCCCTGTGTCCCGCGCACCAGAGCCCTCCTTCTCCGGTTTGCCCGGAGCGGTCAAAATAACAGAGTCAACACGCGCTTTCAAGTGGAATGATCTGCCAGTGCCACGAGGAAGGAAGGGGAAGGTTAGGGATAAAAATGCTCCCAGCTGGGCTGACCTTTGTCGAGCTCTTCACGCGTGGTGATGAGATGCTCATCCAGGAAGCGTGCGTCCAGGTCCTGCATGATCTCCCAGAGCACCGAGCTGATGGAGCGCAGCGACTGGGCCGCCACGAAGGACCACTTGGTGCCACGAAACTCGAGCACCAGTCGGTCGTGCGAGCGACCTCCGCCGGCACGCCACTGCTGCAGCTCGCTCGTGTGCTGCGACTTCGCCAGCACCAGCGTCTTGCTGTCCAGCAGAACCACGTGCTCGATGCCGATGCCCAGGACGCGGTGCGCCTGCGTAGCCGCGCGCGCGCGCTGTTCAGCAGCCGCCGCCGCAGTCAGCGACGGCGCGTGAAAGGAGAAGCGATAATTAGACGCGGATGAAAGGCTCCTCGACACGTCATTAGCGAAGCCACCAAGGTCGTCGGTACGCGCCCCCAGTACAACACCGCACGTGACCTCCCGCGTCTTGAGGCGCGGTCATGCGCGCTCCCGCACAGCCGCACCTGAAGGGTGGCGGCGGTATGCCTTTCCCCGAGTGAGGCGGAAAAAAACAAACAAAAGGTGCCTCTTCATCGATAGCTACTCGGGATAAGGGGCGTCGGCACGGGATCTTGGCACTGGCGCGACGCCCAGTGGAAAAGTGAAAAGTGGCGACGCGAAAACTGCACTGTGCTGCGACGCAATCGTGGCTCACTTGGGGTCCTGAGAAACCTCCTCGCTCACGAGAGGATGGCGATGGCGTCTTGCAGAGTGGCGTCGCCTACTGAGATCGCGCTGCAGGTGTCGAAATGATGTTTGTTCCGAAATACTGTGCCCTCTTATGTGTGAGGACTACCCACTTTTATACTCATTGATTCAGTGTCGCCGCGCAGGATTAACGGTGCGGAGTTGAAGTATAACGGCTACTATCTCCGCTGCCTCGGTGTCCCTGATAAGACGCTGCTTTTAGCAATCGACATGTGTAATCAAGCGTGAGCAGCTATTGCCCGTAAATGTACTACTGTGAGGTTCATTTACTAAGCACGTCAGTATTCACTGACATGCACGGCAGAGAAGTAAAAGGATGGCTTCATTGAGAATACTTTAGTCTAGTATGTTCGCGCATAACTACACGGTCAAGCGTGAACGGGCGTTAGCCGGGTGTCCCACAGGAAAAGGGAAAAAAGAAAGAACATTTTTCGTCTTGCTAATGCCAGAAGCGAAGTCTTTCATAAGTTCGCACAGTAGCTTTGATTTCAATTACTTTTGGTGCGAAAGTTACACCTGCGTTATGAGGCGCACCTCACGGATACCTACGGGTTTATTTCGGTCACAAGAGGTTCCGAAAAGCGCGAAAATTTTAGTACGTAGGCGTTCTCTATACTGCACAGTACCTCTAGTTTTGGAGCAGTATTCTCTAAACGTGAGTCTCCCCGAAGGCGTGATAGATTTTATTAACAACACAAGTGCATTGAAACGTACGACTCTACTATATATAGTTTGTGATTATATAGAGCATCCACATCGCGAAATGTGTACCGCACTGTTCACGCTACAATGCAGTCTGCACAGGCGTACACGGGACGAAGGCGGTGCTGCACTCACCCGCTTCTTTGTCTTGCCTCGGAGCAGCTCTTTCACTTGGAACACATGGCAGCCGTATGAGGGCAGCCGCTTGCATGTTTGGATGTACAGTTTCTTGAGGTGGATTTCGCTTTCGTACAGCGGTGAGTGAAACAGTTTGCGCTTCTGTTCCTGCGTTAATAGCAAGACGACAACACGCAGGCTTCAGCGATCGAAAAATCCGCGCACAGATCACGAAGCAGACACGCGACATTGCAGTGTAGGCGAAACCTTTTGAGCGACGCTCATAACATTAGAGAGAGAAAGAAAAAAAAAACAGAGAAAGAAAAAAAAATCAATCGCCCGACGGTGTTGTGAAACGATACAACAAGCCGAGAACGATGATAAAAGGATCAGGTTAGATTACTTGTCGTGTCGTCATGTCCGTGCTGAGCCCTCGTTTCGTCTATTTATTTTACTCAATTTTATTCACTCTCAACGGTGAAACTAACGGCATGATATTTGTGCGGTTACAAAAGCTGTCGGAAGGGTCGGAAGGTCGGGAGCTACCGCCGATACTGCAAGAGGCTCCCGCAAACGGGTTCACTGTGCACGTCAAGGTCAGCTATGCCCAGCAGCGTGAATCTAGTACCGACGCATCGGGACTATAGAGACAGAGTCTGTTGTGAATTTCTGACGGTAGCGACAATGACAAACGGCTGTCTTTACGTCCTTTGGATGAACGCTGCAGGACAGTGGCCTGCTGTATATTTCATGCGCCCAGAAAGTTCAGACTTCAGTCTATGATCATCCAAATGAAATTTTACACACATATCTCTTTCAGACATTGTCAACCCCTGACGCTTGCGATGGCGAATTCCAAGCATCTACTTATGTCGACGCCACATGCTAAAGGATTTAGAGCATATATCTGGTTATTTTGGCCGCTTACAGACGCGAGACGCAGCTGTAGAACTGCCGGGAAAAGACACTATAATAAAAGGGTATCAATGCAGCCTTTCAAGGCTCATATGCTTTTACCGTTATTTTGTACAGGCAAAGGGAAACTACGAAGCAAAAGTAAAAGAACGAGTTCTTCTGCTGCCGCATTCGTTACTGGTGTTCTCTTTCTTTCCCAAACGACATTTGTCCCGCTGGAGGGTAACGATGCTGCAATCCCTGTCTGGCGTGCCTGGGGCCAATAGAGGTGCCGACATTTGCGGGATGCCGCGCGTACGTGTTCTCACGGTCAGGCAGCTGCACTTCTGGCGGAGGCGCTGGGCGAAATTTTGGCGAACCACGAATAGCACAAACGAAAGACCATGGATGATTTTGAAAGACAGAAAAGAGCCGTCGTCGACATAACACTTTCTATTTTCACGGAAAAGTGCCTAGAATGTACTGCACGATGCACGCCTAATTCATTTATTTTGTTTACAGGAACCTCCCTGACAAATTTGACGTCAATTCGAGTATTTCTTGATGTGGTTTTACGCTTTGCCGTCGGCCATTTTCGGTACCATCATTCGGTTGCGCCACCCACTATAACGCCAGATTTTCGCGCAATGGGGTATATACTGCTTTCGCATTAAAAACCGAAGTGATCAAGAACGTCATTCAACAATGATTCCGAATTTTCGAAAAGAGGCCATCGCAGTACATGGGACAATGGCACACCCCCTCCTCTCGAGGTTTCATAATTTCCTTTTTCTTTCGGTTAGGCTTCCCATATGCACTAGTGTGACGTCGGCAGTTGGCTAATGCCGTCGTAACCGAGGCGACGGACATGCTCGCCGCAATTGCTGCTGTACCGTCGCCCTGGCGGCATGGCAGCCCTAAAGAGTTGTTTCGATGCTTACTCCACGTTTGAAGGTGTGACGCACAGACCTAAACGCGCCTTCGGGGTCTCGCTGACGCGTGAAACCAAATACAAGAAGCGGGCTCACTGGCGCCAAACACAGCCGACGTATAGTGCACTACATGTGGTATGCCAAAAATCGCGCCTCGCTACCATTCTAGCTGCGTCAGCAAGAACGTTACGCAGCTGAACCAAAGAGCCACTGACACGTTTACGAAAAAAAAAAGAAACTGCACCTTGAATTGGAACTAAATTTATGTTAGTAAGTATTATTCGTGGAAAATACTCGTGCAATATCTTGTTCGCCATCCTTGTGTTGCCTTCGTTAATACCTATTTAATCGGACGCCCCGTTTGTTTCCGTTACTGCTGTTCGTACGGCTGGTAAACTTCGAACGCAGCAGTCATCAATATGAATGTTCTCGCACGCAGAACGAGCAACGGGTGAGACGGGGTGATGTCAGCGCGTATCCTTCGGAACCTTTTTGAGCAGGTGAGGCGCGGTATGCTTCTTCACAAACTATGCTTCGTGGGAGATAGTAAAATAAATTCCAGCAGCGTATGAATCCTCACAACGTTTATCTTAAACTCTCCTTCGGCGATAGGTCTCCTAGCTGGCTCCACCGCAAGGCACAGAAAGCGCTTGCCGCTTCTGTGCCTTGCGCAGAGTCGTTGCGGGTCACTTCCGTCTGAACGTATACGGTCGCCAGCATTACGACGGGGAACGCCAAACTCGTTTCAAGCAACAATTATTCGCGATGTGCGAAATCGAACCTGACATTTTTACATACTTAACAAGTAGTTTTCCCTTTGAACATTTAATTACAGTGATCAATTTTATGCGTGGCACGCGTGTTTAGCCCCGACGGACTTTTGAATTACACACATTCTGTATGTCAGTGATATAGTGCTTTATTCAGGATGTACTCAAGTGTTCCGAGCCTCAAACAATTTCGAAAACTCATTTACGTGCAGCCTTAAGGTGCAGCGACTCGAGGCACCAATACATTCTACAGAGGGGAGCGCGTTCATGCACTCTCACGCGTATAGCAAGGAGGGTTTCGGCGCGCGTTCTCCTTTTAATTTCAGCAGATGCAGATATACGTCACGCTTTCTCCACCGAAACATTGCCTCGCATTTTCGGTAGACGAACACTAAGCAGGCGACGGCCCATCATGCGCTTTCTCATCTCTCTCGCTCTGTTTGAGCAAAGCAACCTGACTGAACACACATAAGTAAGCCCGGGCGGTGGCTTGATACCTTGATGGTCTTGCCGATGTTCTTGGCGGTGTGGTAGCACGGCGGCAGGCACTCCTTGAGGCTGACCGCGTTGTGCAGCCCCGTTGGCGAGCGGTTTCCGTTCGACCCGATCCACTGGCGAAGTATGAGCGACCGTCGCTTGGGCACCGCGCGCAAGAAGCTGCCCGACGAGCGGCTGGTGGGCGTGGCCGGCTCGCAGGCCCCGTCGGAGGAGTCGGCGGGGCTGTCGTCAGCCTCCGCCGACGACATCCTGCTGCTTTCGCCGGGGCCCGGCGGCTCGGGGATCAGGCCTTCCTGCGGGGCGACAATGGGCTCACATGCACTGTCGCGGGCGACCAGCAGCGTGACAGCGAAACTGTAGTCTGACCAGAATTACAAGTGACGCTACGGAACTACATCCTCACGAATCCCGTTCCTGGCTTTTAAACGCCCCGTAAAAAGCCTCTACGCACCGGTAGTCGCCGGCACGCAGTGTGCACGAGGCTAACTTGGCAGTCTAGATTTCGCGAAGCTCTGGAGAGAAGTAGGGCCATTGAAAGCCTCGCCATTTATTGAAGTAACTACTACACAGTCAACAGGCCTTGATGCGAAGGAAAGCGTAAGGGAAATAAATCCCCTATACTTTGTTAACGTACCTCGTAATCGAAGAGGAGTGCAAATTTATTGCGGAGCAGCGCCGTAGGGTGCGCTTAAGGTGACAGAGAGCTCCTGTTAACCAGCACCTCCATGCTCCCCCTCCATCCAACTACGACCTCGACTCCCGGCCACAAAAAAAAAAACATCGACAAGAGTTTGAAAGCGCAATTGTGAGAGCCGGCGCCGTTTTCTTTCGCACAAGAAAGGGTTAATCTTTTGTCAGGGCTATCCAAGTACGTTTATATATAGCCTCTTATTCAACCGGAAGTTAATAATAATATTTAATAATACTGTTTATTTTCCACCAAGAAAGATGGAGGAGGCTGCAAGTAAAAGCTGCACGAACAAACGGCAGCTTGACAGGCGCCCGCAGCCCCCTCTACAAGGCGGCAGTAAAAAAAAAGGTTACAGGAAGGAACGCCGAAAACATACATAGGCACCGAAATGGACACAAGGAATGAACACAAAAATCATCCAATGAGAAAGACATAGATACCTTATACATAGCGTTGCCGTATTTCAGCGTTAGTTATTTTTAAAATGTCAGGGGTACTTTTGTTGTAATAATTCAGGAGAGTGGGAAAGGCGAAAGGCAGTTTTTCTCTGGAGTAGTTAGCCCGAGGGGTTATAACATTCCATTTTTCTTTGTGACGGGTACTGTGTACCGAAATGCTCTCTTTTAGTGATAATAAGTCGCGTAGAAACATTCTATTTTCAAGTACTTCGCGTTTGAAGGCTAGTGTTAGCTTATAGTTATACAGATTTTTTACTGGTATAATGTTTGCTTTAAAAAAAAACTGTGTGTACGGCTGTTATATGGTAAGTCATAAAGCACTTGGTCAACAGATGTGGAAGAACTAATCAGATTTGAGCGCACCAAAAAAGTGCAAAGGCAGGCCGCGTCCTTATCGCTTACAATGCATACTGCATCATCGTATAAGGAAACTTACCATTGCTGATGTGAGCCGCTATCTACGATTCACATGCACTATACATCCACCACAAAATGCTCATAAAACAGTAAGGGTACGTACGTCTGATGTTATTAACTACAAATATTTTAACGGCATATGCACGGTACGTTTGCCATCATTCATGCAGCTGGCAGACATGAAAGCATGCCTAAGCTAAATTTACTGATCGTGACTAACGCATAAGGAACGCTGGTAAGCATACAAATAAAATCGTGCTATGCCGGACGCGCTGCGAGGAATATAACTAATTTCTTAAATTTTCTAATTCCCAGAAAAAAAAAATTGCTCATCGTGATATACTCGCGAGTAGAGTATCCCCGAGTCTCATAATACGAGGAACCTTTGGGAGTGGAAGATGTTCTAATCGTTAGACAGCGAACAGCAACAGTTACACTCGTAGCATCGCAATTCCTTACGCGCGAAACATCCAGGCGGCGAGTTGTTATAACAATACTGACAGCAACAAGGTTTAAAGAGCTCACCAAATTTAGACTGTTTCTATCGCGGCACCGCCCGCGTCAGATAAAGCACGATAAATGTTGTAACTGTCCAAAAGTTGCTCATTTTCCAATCAAACTTTGCAAGACACACCTGATCAGCACTGTAGATCGAGAGCACTGAGTGGACAAGCTGCAGTATTGGGCGTTACCGTACAACAGCTGCTGCGGCTTGGGCAACGCTGCTTAGAGCAGCTTTGTTGCAGCTCTGCACATGCATGCGTCAAAAGATGGAGCCCTCGGACACTTATATCCTTGTACGACGTCATCGGAAGCCACCAGCAGTGCTCGGGAATGCTCGGTGTCGGCAAGAGGTCGGGCAGGGTCGGAGATAAAAAATAAGTAAAAGGCGCGCGCGCAAGTCCATCGGCTAGCTGACGCCTTCGAGCATCTACCAAAATATCCAGGGCCCAGCTGTTGGACCTATTCTCGTGCTCTGCAAACCGTCGCGTGGGCAAAGATCGGAGCACAGTCCATCGATGATGGGCTGAGAAGAGCCGGCAGGCACGGAAAGGAAACCGCTGGGCGAGAGCGATGAGAAAAGCGCGGGCTCTTCGAGGTGCGCTCTGTTTCTGGCACGTGTTCCGCTAGTCGAGCGCTTTCGTTCGACTTTCTGGTCTCGGCTCATCTCACTGACGTTTCGGTCAATGGCGCGCACAAATTCCAGGTAAAAGTTGTATTGTGAGCTCATAATATGAATATATTTATAATCCTTGACTCATAATTTAACAATACTATAGGTATACTGACAAGTGAGAGTCATTGCAACAGTCGATATTAAATAATAAATAACACAAAAGAAAGATGGGAAAGAAAGGAAATCAGTTACTGAGTGCTGGGGGGCAGAGACTTGGAATATGCATGTTTACGTGTCTACGAGTGTAATGACGCCTAGAAGGCGGCAGTCTATCTGCGACAGCAATCGAGGAAAGTGACTATAGAAGCGAAATCCGACTGCATATGCATATATGTTTCAGGTATGGTTGTAGTTCAGTAAGAAAGGCGTTCTATTAGAACACGCGTGTCTTCTCCGACCAAAGCTCTCCCTGGCAGCACTTCTCTCAGCGCCCACCTGACCTATTCTGGCCTTAGGATGAGAAAATTAAATAATGTGGATACAATTAGGAGTATCCTCGTAAAAAATTTAGGCCATTACGCATTTAGCAAACGTGAATACATCTACTGTGCCTTTGATATTGGCAAAAAGGCTAAACAGATAAAAAGTAGCTCAATGCTATGCCACTCTTATCATCCACTGTTCGTCGCCGGCTGATCCCATTGATAACGTGGGCGGAGGGATGCACTCTGACCACTGACGAAGCATTGGAGCAGAGTGGCCTGCGTTATCACGGCCCTGCGTTACATGTTTGATCGCAAAAGCCAAGGCTACGTAAAGACCACAACACGGGACCTGAGGCGGCCTTCGTGGGAGACTTGTAAAGCGCTGCACATCGTGAACGGCTTGTGGCACTATGTATTGAAATGAATCCTTTTTTTCTCCACGTGTGGAAAATGGTTTACGATAGATTGAGCATGAACCCTTTTCTCTGCACGTGTCAAATTGATATGACCCCTACAGCAAAAATAAACGGCAGCAACACGGACACGGTCTTGTCGCGCTGAGAACATTATGCACACTAAACACCCAGGAAACTTTCTCATAAGCAATTTAAGTGTGCTCAGAGTCTCAGACAATGGAAGCTTGCCTGTGATTGTAAAATTTTAATGTTAAAATGAAGACGCATATGGCCGTAAACTTCCTGCCATTGACCGTTTGTTGGCTACCCTTGGAATAGGGTAGCCAAATATTTAGGATAGCCGACTTGTAGGGTAGCCACGTTACAGCTTTAACGTAGGAGTAAGGGGGCCCAAATCCGTAAACCGAAGACAGCGAACAGGCCGCGTTCAGACTTGACGAACACTTCCAACTCGGCAGCTTCTGTAGAAAACGCGGCGATCATGGAGTGCCGATATGTCTCACCTTGTATGGTACACCACGTCCGTGCGAGTACTTCCACTAAACGCGCGGAAATGCCGCGCTCCTCAAAGCGGCTCTAACGGACCTCCGGGCTGGAGCGTTACGGGAAACGGCGGCCGAAAGGCTGCTCTAGGCCGCGTACGTTTAGCTCTCGCGAAGCAGCAGGCGATCGGCCCTTCATTACAACAGCCAGGATGGCAAACGACGATGCCCACTCCCGCGAGCGTTCGTACCCTTTTCTATCGCAGGTGACATCGTGTCTCGCGATTTCTATATGTGCCTCACGTCAACAGACGAGGGGGCTATGCAGCGGTCACGCGGTTCCGATCGTCAGCGACCGGCGCGCACGCTCTCTCGCCGCCCCAAGTGTCGGCCGCTGACCTGCGAGCCGTCAACGTGACCTTGTCCACGCAGCTGGCCAACGGTGAGCGGCGGGGTAAGCAGCGACCCAGAGCGCGACCGACTAATGGCCATGTGCAATCTGGACCCACCATCGGCGCTAGCCGATTCGAACTGTGACGGATTGGGCAAGCCCCCCGTTTCCCAGTGCTCTTCGGTGGCCTATAGTTCGCGTTAGTTGTCTTTGCCTGGTCGCTCGCCGCATCCCATGTAGATGACCTACATTGCTTGCACTCCTTCCGGCGCATTCTAAGAGTCCTATACTGAGCTAAACAGCTAAGATGGTCGGCGGCCAGTAAAGCAGGCAAAGTAAAGCAGTGAAGCGGGCCTTTCTACTTGTCTCTCTCTTTTATTTTTCATCTTCGACATTATCATTTTAAGTATGCCTACATTTTCATTGTTGCATGTTTCCAGCTTAGGGTGCGAAACTAGCGGACTGCTAAGCCCCTACAAATTATCCATAGCTTCATCAGTCCATTTTATGCGCCATGTTGGGCTGCCAGAACGAGCGAATTGTTTTATGGAACACAACACTCCTCTAGTTCTTGTGGATGACTCTGCTGCATTTTTCTTCCAGCGTAACAATTCTTTTACAAACGCGTATTGCAAACTATGCTGAAAAGACACTGTTTAAAAAATGCATTGTTAGGATAGCGTTCTCCAACGAAATTGAATGCGCGGTCGCTAGTGATATCACCGAATAAGCAACCCTTCTAGAAGATAGCCTCTGATTTCTAGCCGCTTAGAGTGACAAATAAACAGGAAAAGCCCCCCCCCCCCCGCCCTAACAGTACGCGACGCATGTTGATGGCGAACATATGCATATGCTAAGTGTAGTACATCTCGACCTACTTACGGAAGCATGTCGTTTAGGCAGAGCCAAAATAAACACTTGCTGCTCTAGCCTGGGAACGAATTCACAAAGTTTTTCCTTCGTAATTGACAGTTATTCGCCATAGACCAATAGGCTTCTCTATAATGTCCAGCATAGGGAACGGCTGGTATTTGCACTTACGAACAATTCTAATAATGTGTTTCAGTGGGCCAGTTGGTTCTGTTGCATGATGGAACGCTGTGCTGCGAAGCAATATTTTCGACGCAGACATGAAGAACGAGGACGTTAGACCCGCAAGAAGACGCACAACCACGCTTCTTGTGTGTCTAATGTCATATAGTTCTTCACGTCCGTGTTGAAAGTGTTGTTTCGCAGCAGTGTTCCATCATGGAACAATTCTAGCGCAACAGGTCTTTGTGAATCCAGGCCCAGGTTTCTTTACCACCCATTGGAAGCACAAGCGTAAGCTGAGCACCTGCAGGCGTCTTTTAGCCTCTCTTGAGTGCTCTGTCATATGTGTTATTCGGCTGCATGAGGCTGTGGAGGGAGTATACGGCGTCGCTGTTTCCGGTATTTCCACCAATTTTTCTTTCTCTTTCTGAGTAGGTCTCCGAAGAAGCAAAATTGCGTTGAGGTCACGGAGCAGACAACTTCGACCTTTAAGCTCAATGACCACGTTTTCGCGGAGTATTCTCCCATCGCAGAGCGGTTGCTTTCTCAATGTAGACGAAATGTGAAAGTATTTTTTGCATCCTTATATACACTCCATCAAGAAAAAAATACGAAGTCGTCAGGTAGGGCTACATCACCAGAGCGACAGAGACTGCGCACAACTCCGGTGAACTACCTCCAGAATCCTAACGCATGCAACGGCAAAAAGTACTCACATATCCGCCGTCTTCCGTGGGTAACGACGAAAAAAATGGGGAACAATGGTGAGCGTTGCGAAGCGCACGCAGCCACGCACCGCCAACTCGATAGCGAATTATGGGGCAGGAAGTTTGCCTATTTCGGCGGAACTGTTACGCGTTTGCACAGCGCTGTAGGATGGCATCAGAGCGGACAAAGGTTGCCGACCGTTTGCGTTTGCCGCTGCATAAAAAAAAAAAGTAGTCAGCCGCCGCTAATGCGGATAGAGCGCGAAGCGCCCTCTCTTTTCTAGGTCAGCACCATCGAAGGATGACCGCATGTATTGGGCCAATAGGAACAGGTGTGGCGGCGCATAGTAATGCGTATCTGCTGCATTTGCCTCTTACAGCGGATCCGCAACAGTCATCGTTTTTGCTACACAACGATCTGCCCTTTTTATTTCTATTTCTGGGAGTCGGAACTTGCAACGCAAGAAGACAGTGAGGAAACCTACGAGTGAGCACCACTGTTTTTGTCTCGGTCGCTCGGACATGCCACTCACGCGAATGGAGGATATGCTAATGGTCAAAACAAAGCTTTGCGCAAGCTTTTGACTGTCTCGTTTACGTTCGCACTACAAAGGTGGCTATCTCATTGTCATTCGCCTGTCCTTAGGGCCATCCTCATTCTTACGAGTGCGACTCTGCCCGAGAACTCAGGTCCCGATGAACGGTGAACCGGTCTAACGTTTCGAAAATGGAATATATGCAAACGAGCGCGCTGAAGTGTATGTTTGGATTCACAAGTAACTATTGAATTAGGAAAGACTACACCTGAGAAACAGTCAATGACACGGACATTGCAGCAATCAAAGTAACTGTTGATGGGAATTAGCGCTCAGAATAGAGGCTCACACAGGAAGGGGGGACAAATATATAGTAATGTTCTTCCCTCATTCCTGTGTGTGTGTGTGTCCTTCTTAGCGCTCATTCCCCTCAATAGTTATGCAAAACCAACTAGCTGAAGAGTTGGAACCCTTTTTCAGCAAATAAAGCTGTAAGAAGGAGGACTGGGCCAATTTGTGTATCGGCGCGAAGGCAATGAAGTCGTCCAGGGAACAGCTGGGTTGCGCATTGAGAAAGAGGATCTGAACACCGAGAACTTGAGAAAGGAGCATGTGACATTAAAGGTGAGGTAGATGTAAGAAATCACAAACAGCGATGTCATATGAAAATAAGGCACAACTGAGATAATACCATCGCAATATTATACTGCATGATAATATATCATACCGCCTTAGTTGGCGCTGCAGCTTCCTGCCATTACTGTACACCGCGCTCTAATTAACCACTAACCTGCAGGTATCGTACAACCGAAACTCATTAAAAAGAATTGATAATCAAATATGATAGGCCTTTCCAAGAAACTCGCTCTGATGCCGACGTTCGAAATGGTCTCTTCGGCAAATAATGTACTGGTAGGGTCGTTAGATTAGTCCAAGTGCAACCACTTGAGAACTAACGCGATGAAAAGTCATTTTTTTTAATCGCCAGAAACACACATCTGTAAATAAACGCGGACATTAGGCTTCGAAAATGATGTGATCAATATTGTTAGCGAAAATAGGCACCTCGGCGTTACCTTTTCAGAGACGTTGTCTTGGAACTAGCACGTTGTTATGTCTGCGACAGAATCTATTCACTCTTTTCGCCCCTCCTGATCGTATTGTTTAGCCATAAAACGCAACAACGACGGCTACATTAGCTTGTTTAATTTATTACACAGATATTTCAAGCACAACACTATAAAACAGGATCTCTGGCATGTACGATTCCGCCGCACAGAATGCGGTAACCAGTCACTAGTATTCCAGATGGCCACACTCCTAAATCGTTGAACTTGGCGTAAATGCCGAGGCGAAGTCTACGCGCACATTTCTCGCGCATCTTTCACGCGACCCTGATGAGTCGTCTTTCTTGCACGCTTGTTCCGCACTGTTTCTAATCATTTCTGGTTTCCTGCGGTGCTGACCTAGTGTAGGGTATTTTCTTCACGCGAGTTCCTTTACAGTGTTGTATGAAAGACCAGTTTATTTTTAGTGCTATGCATTGATGAGTTTTGAACGTTGTCAACAATAAGCGTTGTATTTTTTCCAGTAGATTGTTGCTGTTTTTTTTTTCGTTTTTACAGCGAAGCTGTCTATGGGGGGGGGGGGGCTAAGGTCTGCAAAAAAATGGGTCCGAGATGTTGAAAAAACAAATCATCATATGGACCGATCCTGGTGATAGTGCAGAAAGGGTCCAAGCTCAATGGCACATACCTCGGTGGGTTTGGGGACCTGTAACGCGCCCTTGAACTACCCTTGTCACACGTGGGGCGCAGAAGAAAGGGGGGGGGGGGCTTACGTGCCAAAACCACTTTCTGATTATGAGGCACGCCGTAGTGGAAGACTCCGGAAATTTCGACCACCTGGGTTTGTTTAACGTGCACCTAAATCTAATAAGCACACGGGTGTTTTCGCCCCCATCGAAATGCGGGAGCCATGGCCGGGATTCGACCCAGCGACCTCGTGCTGAGCAGCCCAACACCATAGCCACTGAGCAACCACAGCGGGTCGACGCAAAGACGTCCCAGGCACAAAGGTATACGACTAGATGTTTCTGGAAAAAAAAATGTTTTGCACAACTTCTTCAAAAAGGACTGTTAACAAATTCTTGGCGCCAACCGCGCAAGCGCGCTAGTGCCACTGCTCGCGCGTTCTTCGTCGTCGTCGTCTTCTTCCACAGCTGGCTCCGTTGTGCAAGAAAGTATCATCATCAGCAATGGCTCAAGCTTCGTCGTCTTCCACGGCTGGCTCCGTTGCCGCTCGTCATCCCGGCGTATAGAATTCTCTTCTGTCGTCGTAATGGGGAGGCCGCGTTTCGGAGGTACTTGTTAAGGGGGTATAAGCCATTTAATTGTTTCGCGTGACGGGCAGATTTGATAACAGAGGTGATACGTGAATGTGTGTGCGTACCTATATCGCCACCATGACCCCAGATTAGGACAATAAATATGTTCGTACCTTGGTTCAATATTCCGGGTCGCCTATGTGTCGTGAGCTAAACAGCGTCGCTGGTCATCCACCTACACAGAGTCGAATGGCACTGTTTTTTTTTTTTACTTTGTGTGTCATACTTACAATCGATATGTTGCATTTGCTGTATTTACGGGCCTGGGCGTATTGCTATATTTGTCTTTCGTTTTCACATGTTGCTCTTGCCTGCGGGTGCAAGCTTTATCGCACTCGTAGCCGCACTGTATGCGGGCCGGAGCTCTGTCAAGCAGCAACGTGCAGCTTTTAGAAGACCTTGCTGTTGGGCTAGGGCGCATCTCAACGAAATGTTGTTAAGATGCACCAACCAAGATTCACCTGTCCTTACGTCATGCTTTCTCTGTGATCGTTAGTTCGGGCAGTTTAAATTTGTGTGCCGTTTTGCTCCCTGATCCCCTGATTCTCTTCGAGATTAAAAAAAAAAGAAGAAATAGAAGAAAAGGAAATGTCCACCTATTCCTATGGCAACGTTGCTCTCCTTGAAACAATTAAAATAGAGGAGATAAATTTATCGCTTCTCTCATATACGCAGTGATTACAACCTATTCGTCACATTTACGCCACTTTTCTCTAAAATAAATTGGTTTGTTTATTAAAGGGTAAAGCGATCATTGCACAAGGTGACTGTTGCGTTTCTGTGAGTGTGTTATGTCATCCGAGTGTTTTCCTTAATGTGTACGCCGGTTGATCTTTCACCGCATCGCGGCCCTGTATATGTGTTCTCAACTCGTTGTACGTGTGTATGTGTCGGCACTCCGCATAGTCTGCTGCAACCTCTTCCCTAGTTTGTCGCTGCACGTTCCAGTGACTATGTGTGGAATCCCCATTTACTCGTTTAACTAACTACACTCTAGATTTTTCGAACGTGTGATGATACGTCTTGTTCTGCACAAATTTTTAAAATACTATCACGTGAGAAGGTGTTGCCGTCTTCATTATAGATCACTAATGCTGTTTCTTTTATTTCCATTTCAACAACAACAACAACATCAACAGCAACAACAAACAGTGAGACACTAAAGCTAATGAGTATGAAATTTCTTAGTACAGTTTGTCGAATTATCTCTTGCACGAACTTAGTGGTAATGGTCGCCTCAGTCCCAACCTGCAAACGCAAAAGAGGTGGACTTTGTCGAAGCTGATATCGGAACAAGCTACCGATATGCGCCTACCACCTGCCGCCTATTGGCTGCAGTTGCATGCCACCAGCCAGCAAGAAAATAAAAGAACAATTCGTTACACCATCGCTTCGAGACTCGGTGGCACGAAAAAAAAAGAGAAAAGAAAGCTGCAAGCTTGAAACGAGGTGCATCATCGGTAATTTGTCTCCATTCAAGACGTTTCGTTACATATTCTATCTGCTCAAATACGTACTTCCCATGCACGAGACAAATGCCGCGACAAGGACGCACATATTTCTCATACAAGCAGCACTGTCTCGAGTCCGCAGGGATGACTGAAGCTTTGTACGGCAACAGAAAGAAAGAAAGAACACAGGGATGCCAGGGATGCGAGCTGATGTAACGGATCGAATTCGTCACACGAGACGCCGACGAGACCTGGCGACAACTCGCAACCAAGAATGACTGTGTAACGAGACGCGCCAGGCGAACCGGTCGCACCGAGGGCTACATTACACTGCCGCAGCCGGATACCGTAGCCAAGCTGGCATAGCTATTCGCGGAGAAGACAGCGCCGCCGGCGTCAGCTTTACCAGAGGAAAATCGTAGTCGTGATGGCACAACGACACTATGTTATCTGCACTGGCTGATGTAGAGAGTGGTTCACCTTCAAGCGATATAAGCTGGCGATCAGCGCGCCTAGGCTGACTCAGAGGGGCTACTTGAATTTTAGCGTGATTACACAAGCGCTATAGAATGATTTATTATTGTTTCAGCGATTACTAACGTTAGCACCGTGTTATATACTACGAGTCTGCCACCTTGAACATTCGCACATTTGAAGAAAGAGCACTGAAAAATGTCGTAGGTGTTAGCGCATTCCGACTTTTATTTACAATTTATTTAAATATTCTCTCTCGTTTGTAAGTGTGAGCCATCCTGACTTTAATATATATTGTTTGACTGAGCGAGGAGTAACTGCCATCAACCATAATGCGAACCTCTCCTACACCACATAGAGATATAACTTAAAGAACAATTCACCGACGATTACGATACTCCCTAATGCGAAATTTGAGCGCAGCTGTACACGTGTTTTCATTTCGCGATATATTGGCTGGCGCGGACAATCTGTCTCGCGTGGCACACTGCAAATGGAGCGAAGTGTGGCGCGACTGCCTCACTAATCAGAAGAGTGCGACAGGCAGCGCGTGGGTGACGCGTGGGTGCGATTCACAGCAGCCGCCGCAGACAGACCTCCGCTCATGCAGCGCTTTGTTTCCATATATGGTATCGGCGGACGCGCTCGCCGCATGCCATCGGTGAACAGACGACGGCGCGCTACTGTGGCGCCATCTCCTAGCGGTCGTCACCGCAGAGCCCGTCTTGTGCGGCACTAAGCTTTTCTTCTCACGCTCTCGCCATACCCTCGTCCTACGCTTTCCTCTTCGCGCTCTCCTCGCTATCCCCGTCTTTGATCTCCCGCTGCGCTCCGCGCTCGCTCTTTCATCCTTCGCTGTGCTCGTTCGCTCGGTTACGGCGAAGACGCCGATGCTAAACGCAGGAACGGGCGCATAAGAGCTGCGCTTTAAACGGGGAGGAGGGGAAACGTCGCGCGGGCTGTTAAACATAACAGCCCGCGCGACAGACAGACCAGATTACGATAACAGACCAGATTACGCAAAAAGTAGTAGCTTCAAAAAATAACAAGCCTCAACTCCGCGATTGAAACGTACAATATGAACAGCGTAATTGAAAACTACAACGAGTGAAAATTACTCCTACCGAATTATGCAGAGGAAAAAAAATGTGTTGATTTGCAGCTCTCTTTTCCTGTTATATTGAGCACATGATTACCACATTTCGCCACATTTCCGAAGAGCGGTTTCCTCATGCTGTTCACACCGTATCCACGATACCTCTTCCAAAAATTATGTAAAAAACGTCACGCATAAAATGGTGTCAAAAGTTGTTGAATTGACGCCTTTTATTGGAGAAGTTCTACCATCACAGTGGACAGTGCCCGATAGAACTCGTAAAACGGCTCGAAAGTAGGAAGGCTCCACGAGAAGGTGTCTATACAAAAATTTATGGGGAAAAAAAATGAGCGATAAACTTTCTTTTTAGTTATGCTAGATGCTTCCATTGCGCCCCGCTTTCATCTTTGGCGGCAACCTTCGTCCCCACCTCGATAGGCGTTGGTTCATGGCCGAACGTTAACATTCACCAAGTGCCGTTGATCTAGTTGGATGGGTTTGCCTTGTCACATTTCTATGAGTGAAATCGACAGGTATGCCCTTAGCTACTTTAAGAACATACATTCCTTACACAAATAGGTACTTATAATGTGCACAAGCGAAACAGGATCGCGGAGAGTGGAAACAACTACGCACAAGAAATCAGTGGCGAACAAAACAAACTTTGAAATGCCAACCGCAAGAGATGGAGCACTCAGAGGGGCCAGATACCTTTCGCCGGAGCACGCCCACGAAATATTGCTTTTCAGTGCAGAAACGGACGAGAAATTGACGGAATAATAATAATAATAATAATAATATAAAAGGTTTAACGTTCCAAAGCAACGTACAGGCTATGAAAGACACCGTATTGCGGGGGGCCTACCGATTAATATGGTCAGTGTTGCACGCGAATACATGAATTAAATTATATTTTAAAAGAAGAGTGTAAGATGCTTATCATGAATGTGGAACAAACCTAAAGTAGCCGATATATCGTGCCTCCGGCAAGCGTGTACTTTGAAGTAAAATGTGTAAAATGTGGCTTTAAATGCGAAATGTCGGCCTTCGGAGTATACAGGGCGGCATCTGATAGAAACTTACATAAATTCAAAATGACGCATTGACCAAAGCGTGTAAGGCATAATGCTGAACTAATCAGCGAGTCAGCAAGGCGGAATGAAAGTTTCTTTATAAGCCGGCTCCCCCACATCAAATAACTAATCAATGCCGACGTTATCGTCATACAGCTCTCCCTTTATTATATACAGATGACGAAAGTACGTGAAAAAGTAACTTCCACGCGCTCATCGACGCTCCCGGTGAAGACGAACCGTCCATTGTGGCAATAAACCGCTTTCAGCGGCTTTTACCATCTATTAATATTCCAGGTGGATAATTGTGGCGTCACCTCGAGACAACAATTGCGTACTTTGCATCTAAAATTTGGAAGCGACTGAGAAACGTTCGGGAGATAGTGGAAAAACGAAAGCCACGGCTTTTAGGCAAACTTACGTCCGGTTCGCTGTCTGCTGCACACAAAGATCCGCTGGAGGTGGGAAAAAAATAGATGCGGCGGCAATGGAAAGCGTGCGCATTCAGCGCACGCACGAGACCGTGACGATGGGCAGTCATTCAGGCCTGTCTAGTTTAGACACAGCAGAAGTGTATCCGCAGTTTTCTGCCGTGAAACCACGGTCTCGGCAGTTTCATTTCCAGGAATGACCTCTGGGCAGCTTAGCATGGCCTAAAAAGAAAGGTGATGGAAGGTCGAAGCGCGGGCAACGGTGCTTTCTTCACGTGTGCAGCGGTTGCACGCGACGGCTTAAGGCCTTCCACATCAGAACAGCTGAGCATTTGTAAAAGCGACGAGCAGTATAGGTCAGAGCTTCATCGCAGCGGGAGCGACAGGGTGGCAGATGAAGCTCATCAGACCGGCTCTACATAGAGTCAAACTACTTAAGCATATCGCCAAAATACTCATTGAAATTGGTCACTTGATTCGCAGGATTGACCCATGAAGTGGCAGGACTTGCGCTGAGGTAGCTCGCTGCATCGTTCACTCCGTCCTGCAGTCGCGCACTACGGTACGTCATGCGAAATTCCACTGACTGACTGCGAGGGCAGCGGGCCAAACTTGAAGCTATCAACAGACACGCCATGAGTGCAATTACGGCTCCTCCTTACCTCGCACTTATTGGAACGCTTCAACACACACACAACTGAACACCACTTCGGAGCTTGGTAATCAGCGAAAACAAGCAAAAAAATTATGCAAATGTAACGCACATAAATGTATGTGAAGCCAACGTTTAGTGAAGCGCTTAAAAATGCTATAAAACTGAACGAGGTCCGTACAATTATCTTTGCTTTCATTCTTTGCAACGTGTAATCTCATGCAATGGTTACGTTTATGCAGAGCACAGGTCCCACAGCTCAAACGTCACGCAATGTTTCACAAGCTGTGGCCAGCTGCAAACCCAAATCCAGGCGGATGCCTTAAATTGCTGTGGCGTCGCAGCTAATGGAAAGTCCGTCGAGGCGAGCTCGTGACGTGGCGTCGCAGCCAATGGCAACGGGAGCTCAGGTGCCGTTTCACTGCTACAGGCGACAGACGCGAGGTCTTTTCGCTAAATAGGCCAGTTGACGCTTTCGCATATAAAAAAAAAAGAAAAGAGAAAAGAAAGCAGCTGAAACACGCGACAATACCGCTGTGTCCGAACCGTTTTCGCTGTGCGAGCCCCAAGCCGGCCATAGACGGCAATACTAACGTTGTCCCCCTGTGATCCAGGGACGAATCTCAGGAGACGAATTTCAGCGCGTAAGCTGTCATCGTACACTTGCTATCTGTTCATCCACCACTGAGAGACTAAGGAGGGCTATGCATGGGCACACGCAAGATCAAAACTATCTTGTGTGAACCTTTCCTCGACTTTCTGGATAAAGGCATCAAGCATCGGAAAGAAAACGGCCACACGATACTGCTCCTGTTTCGTCACGCAGAAGTATTCATTTGCCCAATTTGCGTCGTTTCTATTCAATAATGTTCTTTTTCGAACTTCAGGAATTTCAATGTCATTTGTCTCGCAGATAGAGAAAGCTTCTGAAAACAAGGTTTAATAAACTGTTGTATGTCGTGCCTCATTTCTCCAGTGTGTCTTGGAGATGTCTTGCTGCATTAAAGGCAGTTGTGTGCTGAGTATTGGGCCCCTGAAGTTCCCGAATGACCTTCAGAATAACCCGCATAACAAAGTGAGCGACCTACAGCAGAAAAGAAAGAACAGAAGCTTATGAACTCGAAATAAGTTCCTTGAGTTTTGCCCCCGTGTCCGGATGCCTCATTGAGTTCACAATCTCTAACAGCGCACTCGGCAGCTCTGCGTAGTTCTAACGAACGGCCTTCACAGCTTTCGCGCGGCATGCCCACCTAGTCGTGGACAAAGACTTCAGAGTTCTAAGCTCTGTGACGAAAGGATATCAAATACTTTAAAGAAAATGTGTGGTTCACAATACTTTCAAAGAAGTTGTAGGCAAGTTGCACAGTGATAAAAAAAATCGAACCACAATTTGTCCTCTGCTCGCGACAAACATATCCATCGATGAGTACAATGTATAACTAGCGGGCATAACAGTGAACGGATACAAGCATGCCATTCTGTTCTTTGCGCTTCGCTTGGACTCCATATACGTTACCAGAGTTGGTACAGAAGCCTCGTCAAAGCAGACTGCGCTCACAGAACTCCAGATAACATCGATTCCAGCGAGAACAGCTTGCAATTTGGCGAAGACTCACTCGCTGTACATGTTTGTGAGCCTTTCAAGACCCATAAACGCCTCAATTGGCCTGTTTATAACCACCCAAAAGTACCTGATAACAACACACAGCTGCTCACGATGGACGCAGTCACTGAGCTCTTCGCAAATATGTGAAATTTGTTTCACTTAAATCCGGTGGATAATTGACTAAACATGAATGTGTGCACTGTGCAGCGATTGTAAGATTTTTTTTTTTCATTCTGTAACTCGTGTATACGAAGCGTTCTTCGACCCCGACTCTAAATGATAGCGCGAAATTGGGTCATGCTTTTTCAGCAGATTGATAATTCTTGAAAGCGGCCCTGCTCTACATCTTCCTCCCTTACAGCATGCCCTCTAAATGGCCTTCCTCCTTTCGGGAGCTGGACCACGAGGTCAATATGCGCCTTAGAATATCGAGATTTTGCTGGCGTCTTTGCTCTGCTTGGGACTCTCATCGAGCAAGGCCCTCATCTAAAAAGAAAAAAAAAACGCTACTGACTTATTTGTTTTGCAACTATTCTACAAGATACTATTCACATGGCCCTCAGATTATACATGCGAGTTGAACACTTGCCTCACGTTCGTTCAAGATAAAGTCCAAGTGATATAAATGAGAGTCCTGAAGCGCCTTCGAAACACCACCTCCCGACGGGAATGCTCGGTAACAAAAGCAAAGCGCGGCGTCTTTTTCTGGGCTGTACTCAAGCCAACTAACCTTAGCAAGCCATTGTGCACAGAAACTGCGTTTGTGATCATTGCCTTCTGTTTGAGGATAGCTGCTTAGGCGCAGTTGGATGGACCACATGCTTGCCTGAATTGCTTCTCTAGGTCGTTAGTGGCCAATGGTAAGGATGGGTTATCACCAGGCACATGGATATTCTCGCCAAATGACGTCGAAACAGCGTGGCCAGTTTGTTCGTCCAGTTCGTCACCGGCATCACAGATATTTCTCTTGTAGCCATCGGCTGTTTGCTGGGAGATCGCCCAGCGATAGGATGCCCGGGCCGCAGCGCCGAGGGTTGGTTTCTGTTGCAGGCAGATAACTCAAAACAGATTGCCTATTGGGGCAATTTTCGGGAGCCGCAGCTTTGTTAACGACCTAGAAACAGTGTTTGCGAAATCGCAGGTGTCCCCTGTCCGCCAGCAGTGGCTTACTAATTCGTCCCTGTTCGCATGACGTGTGCCGCCCTCTTCGCAACCTCTTCGGTGCCCCTTAAGACACGTGTCACGTTTCCTGCCTTCACAGAGTTTGCTCCCATGCTCAGCCAACACGGCGGAGGGGGGCTGGGCCGGCCCCCTCGTGTGCACGCCTGCGGAACTTTACATATGTATATACCAGCAAACATATCCGGCGAGATACTGACCTACCGACCGATCGACGCGAAACCGTGGTGGGCGAGGCAAAGAAAAATTCGCTCTAATTAATAAAAGACGCTACAATCCGGATGTCGCGACGCTGCATCTCTATTTGTACAAAGGTGCTGCCAGAAATGCGACAGTGATACTACACGACGATCATTGCTAACAATCAAGCTTCGCCGACGTGTTAACGGGAGAGCGTTAAGGGACCCGTGTCGCAAACATTACGATGTGGGCGTCGGACGTAGCTTGGGCGAAACATCATTCCGAACCACAACCACGCAGGCCCTCCGCGTGGCGCGGATGCGTGATTGAACTAAATTATTTCCTCAAAGTAAAATACGCCAGCAAGATTGTAAAGTACGACCTAACCACAACCTACAGACATGATAGTGTCGTAGTTTAATGTGAATGTACCAGAAAACCTAATTCTGCTCCGCGGAAACTCAAACACAAACCCGTTTTCCGAGCGGCGCGGCCTGCTCGGTTCCTTGCAACTACACCCTCGCGCTCGGCTCAGCGCATCCGCAAGAAAGCTGCGGTTGCCGGGAAGCGTGACAAGCAGTCAGGGACCTTTGAAATCTGTCGCGTTCCACTCTTAAAGGCGAAGCTTAAGCGTCCTTCAAATTTTCAGCCGGTTCCACCAACTGAGACAACCGTACTTAGGGGACACTGCGTGACCATGCACTGATGTGGCGCTTAACCCAAGACCAATACCTTCTTGAGCCCGACACATCCTATGTTCCAGGCTACACCCTCGTTTGCAAGAGGGGACAAATTCATAAAGCTTTTCGTTCGCAAGTGCTCTCTGCCAATGGACGGCCGCATTCGCTAAAAATAAGTCCAGTGTCAGAATTGGCTGACATTTTTTGACGAACAGTTCTAGCTTAAGACGTTTCTGTGAATATGCATATTACCTATTGATCTCCCTTCCTCCTACCGAAGTGTAGGGTAGCTAACCGGGTACGTCCACGGCTAAGCTACCTACCTTTCCCTTTTTCTCTCACTCTCTCTCTCTTGGAAAGGTGCTACTGGCTGTCCAGAACTCACCAACCTTACGACTAGAAACGATGTGTAATTGACAACGCATTTCATAAGTCACTACTCCAGTGTTTGCACGAAGCAGGCCTTGTAGGCAAATTTTATTTAAGAGGTTGGTTATATGCATTCCATTCTATAACCTTTTTCAACAATCTGCTGAGTGGCAACCTGCACGAAAAGAGAATGAAATGTGGCTTCTGTGATTGGTTTTTGTCGCGGCGATCGTCTCGTTATCACGCCGATCGCTAGCGACGGAAGCCCGACTGCGAGCCAATGCGGTGTGAGATGCATTGCTGTTAAAGTTCAAATTAGCGGGGATAGCGATGCATTTTGCTGCTGAGTCCATAACCCTTGAATCTGGAGCAAGCCACAGTGTTTCTACCAAATGATTCTACTTTGAGTGCTGGTTTACTTCAGTTTTCCAGTTATGACATGCCCCTTAAAGGGAAGCTGAAAGCTTTTCTAGAAAAAATGAGTGAAGAGCAGTACGTCATGATTTTCAACCCTCTGAATTCGAATATCGCATTGAAATTGAGCGAAAGAAAGCGCAAACATATTTTATTTCGACGAAAAGTGCAGCAGCGGACACGCCCAGCTCGCGCGCCTCGTTTCCGCCTGTGATTGGTCGGGCGCCTCGTGACGTCAACAATGGTGCTCGTCCGGACCGACTGCTGCCGCTACACACGAAGCACGGTGCAAGGTAGTTTAATGCTGTTTTGCTGAGACGGTCATGGAAAATTTCTAGAGATTGCGTTTCTCTGAGGAGTTCGGCGTTAAGTCCAAATTCCACGAGAGCGATATTACGCGCGACGGTGACGGGCGACGGCTTCGAGCGACAAAACGGGCAGTCGCTTGAATCGGGCAAAACGGGCAATCGCTCGGTGTTGTCGCTCGATCGCTCGTTTCTAGAAATCTAGAACTCGTCGCTCGTCGCTCGTCGCCCGGAAGTACTACGAGCGACTAACCAATAGTGCGAAGCCGGAACTGGATGTACATAACTCAAATACTACTATTTGTCGCACGGAACGAGCAAACTATTGAATTTTACACGCGCAAGAATAAGAACTGAGTGCAAGACCTTCAGAAATATTTTATGCTCTTTTTTCAGTAAGATACATCAACTTAAATTGATAAAGCATGCGTCAGGCTAGTTTCGGCGCGGTTGTTGCTGCGCTCATACCGGGAAGTCGTCGCTCAAAGCCGTCGCTCGCGTGGAGTTCGGCTTGCAGGCGACGAGTGAATGCGACAGTCATCGCCTCGCTTGTCGCGCTGTCGCTGTCGCGTGAAAGATCACTTGTAGGGGTTTATACTTCACTCCCTACATGTACGAGCCGATTGCGAAGAGCCGGCCTCTCCAAGAAGCAAAAAATGCTGGTGCGAGCACTGCTTTCCACGTGAACGAAGGCGAAGTATTAGCATCTCCTTGTTTTGGAAATGTTCTTTGGCGAGTATGCTTTGTGCTAAGCTGCATTCAGCGTTCCAGTGAGTATGTTTCCGGACAAACAACTGTAGTGCTATGTTCCTGCATGCCTCCTCGTAGAACGTAAGCGGTGATGCGATCTTCGGCATTTGTGCGCTGCCCCAAAGCTGTCGGCAATCTACACAGACGGTTTAAACACGGGAAAAGTTTACCGGCTGTTGTAGCACGTGTAGTATAGAACCTTCATCAGCGCGCCATCCGCACGCTACTCGCAACCGGCGAATTCCGTCGGCTACGTGAGATGGTCGGTTTCTCTATGTCTGCGAGAGAAGGGGGAGCGCAGCGTCCTGGCGTGAGCAGGCTTCCCAACAGATGCAAACTTTACGCTTGCACTTCGTTATGGTAGCTGCATGCAGGCTGTTTCACAACACACGTGCGAATAGAAAATTAGCGGCGCTTGGCGATGAAAACTGCGTCAAGCGTAGGAGACAAACATGCACCTTCCGTTCAGCGTGCTAACACGAAGGAGAACCCAAAGCACCCATTATTGATAAACTCCGGTAGTAATCGTCACGGAAGTGGTTAGAGCACAACACTGTTGTTCTTGAGCGCTTGTAGTTGTTTCGCTTCACAGCATGCAGCCTCCCACTTAGCTGAAAGCTTCTTGTCTTGCAGGAACTAATGGAACATCGGAACACCGTCGCGGCCGCTGGTGTTCGTGCAAGCGTAGGCTGCACAGAACGCCGGCATGATCGGCCTACAAGTTCAATTGATGCTGCGCACGTCAACTACCACTCCTATATACACACAAGCAAAGGAATGTAGGGTCGAGCGAAGCAGATTATGACGGCACGCGCGCAGAAATAAGCCCGGTCAAGCACGGCCGCGAAGACTGCGAAGGAACGGAACACCAGTGCTGACGTCACTACGCCGCGGTTTCCGGTCTCCGCTCGCATCGTCAGCGACAGCAGCAGCGCGTGGCGCTCGACGGGGGGGCGGAGCTGCAGCGCAATTTTAACCGACGATTGCATCGCTCCTAAGTGAAAAATCCCCCACAAAATTTTACCTGCATGGTTTATAAGGTTCCCGCATCCGTATATCAGCGTCTTCTTGAATTCGACAGTTTCTTCAGCTTCCCTTTAAAGTCATCATTAAAAGCATCACGCAGGCACCACGCACTGCGACAGTCGGTGTAAGCGAAGCTTTAGCGTCCTGCCGCCGCGGACTAATGATGCAATTGCAACCAACCGGCGCCGCGCCTCTTCCTCTCCTCACCGCTCGCACCCTCCTATTCAGAGTGCAATCACCACCACCGACCAGATCATCTGAGCCCGTCAGACGCCACAAAGAAAGCTTCGCTTACGTTTAATGGTTGAAAAATCCACCTCTATTCCACCCTGTGAAAGCGAATGTACAGCGAAGCTGTTGCCGACGTTATGCAAGCGCAACCAACGTTAGCGAAGTTGAAGAGACTCCTGCCATTGGGTTGCGCCGATTGACATCAAGCCATACGCCGCCAACTGCAGGTGCGCTCTGTCTAGAGGGCTCGGCCCGTACGCCCCCTTTTCCAGCTGCTGTTCGGGATCTGTCTGAGCGACCGCGGCCGTTAGTACTGTTTTTGGACAGTACCGCCACCTAGCGATACTGTTTTGGACAGAAGCTTTGGTTATGGGAAGTCATCGTGGTTTTCTTTTTCCTTTTCTTGTTTTCTTTTTTAACATAAGTAGGACATAAGACAATAAAATAACAAGAGCTTGGTGGCGCAACCCACCGCCTCGTTCCAAAGGGGACGCTCACAACATCCATCATTCCATCCAGTACCGCCACCTAACCCGCCGTGGTTGCTCAGTGGCTATGGTGTTGGGCAGCTGAGCACGAGGTCGCGGGATCGAATCCCGGCCACGGCGGCCGCATCTCTATGAGGGCGAAAACACCCATGTACTTAGATTTAGGTGCACGTTAAAGAACCGCAGGCGCTCAAAATTTCCGCAGTCCTCCACTACGGCGTGCCTCCTAATCAGAAAGTGGTTTTGGCACGTAAAACCTCATAATTTAATTTTTTTTACCGCCACCTAGACTTTGCGTTGAATGTAAGAGGATCAGGAGCGCGGAGAAAGTTGATATCAACAAGGGACTGAGGTACAGGAGTGCCGTTTATCCCAACAGCTGTTAAAAAATTTAAGGGGGGTTTCGTGCCAAAACCACGATATTATTATGATGCACGCCGTAGTGGACGCCTCCGGAAATTTTGACCACCTGGGGTTCCTTAACGTGCACCTAAATCTAAGTACACGGGTGTTTTTCGCATTTCGCCCCCATCGAACCCACTGCTGTTCATGATGTACATGGCGAGGATGGAAAGGTCGTTGGAGGGAAGTAATATCGGGTTTAGTCTTTCATACAAACAGGCGGGTACAGAAGTAGAGCAGCAGCTTCCAGGTTTGTTTTATGCTGGCGGCAGTGTGTTGCTATAGCCGGATACAACTCAAGTCTGCAGTGAAGCGCCGACCACGAATTCAGAGCCGCCAGCCACTGTTCCTCTGCGAGGCTGCAAATAGTTCGTACTTCAAACTTTCCCTGCAACTTAACTAAGGCGGCAACCACAAAAATAAAATTGTAAGCGCGTAATTTTGTACGTTTTCACCCGTCTACTATAGCGGAAGGGTGAAAGCCTAATTATTTACTGAACTGAAATAAAATGCTTCCTTCCCTGCAACTATTTATTGTCGAGTTTCACTTCAGTTGGCAGTGAAGTTTCATGAGTAAAATGGGGTCAGCAGGGAAATGAACTCTACCGCGGACTTTTGAAGAGTGAAATGCTCAGACTCCATACACTTCGTCCGTGTCTGTTGCGCACCTCATCGCTTCCGCTGATAAAAATACTCTTCAAGAACAGCAGACGCTCCGGAGGTATCAAGTACGACGCCATTTTTAGATGATCACATGACGACGGTTTTGTCTGCTTCTGTGACTGGCTGGCGGAGTAACAACCTGGCGCGGTCCGTGTGCCTTGGTTGCCAACTGCTGTTTTCTTTAAGTTGTATCCGACTATAGCTAACAAGCAAAGTGATATGCAACGTCTAGCTAATATCTGTGGACAGGAAGGCGAAAATGTAGGTCTGAAATTTAGCGTTAAGAAATCAGGTGTTATCGTATCATTGAAAACAGTGAACAGACAATGTCAATACAGGGCCAGGAAGTACCTCGCGTAAAAGAATATAAATACTTTCGTATATGGATAAACGAAGGCAATAGCTATATGGAAACACGGGGAAAAACAATAACACCAAAAGGGGAAGAGAAATACAGCCCTAATAAAATACAGAGCTATGGGGATACAATAGGTACGAGGTGCTCCGGGGTAAGCGGAAATGTGTAACGGTTCCAGGACTTAAATTTGGAAATGCGGTTGTTTGCTTGAAATTAGGTGTACAATCAGGACTCGATGGAAATCAAAGGTCAGTGGGACGCCTCGCATTGGGCGCTCACGGGAAGACTGCAAATGAAGCTGTGCAGGGTGATATGGGCTGGACAACTTTTGATGTGAGGGAAGCTCACAGTAAGATTGATTATGAAGAACTACTGAGGAATATGGAAGAAAGTAAATGGGCTAGGAGGGTGTTCAGTTACTTGTACCGGAAAAACCTTGATTCACAGCGGAGGAAGAGGACTAGGAAGCTTATCAGCAAGTATGCGACCGGTATGGTGAGCAATATGGCGACAGAGAACGTCATGCGGGAAGTCAGAAAGGCTGAGATATTCTCATGGGTGGCGGAAATGGGAAAGAAACCTGCTATGAGTAACGACTTCAGAGGAAAAAACGAAATTAGAAGAGAAACAATTTATGATAACTCACAGGGAAGCTCATTACTTTTCGAAGCGAGATGATGATGCCTTAGAACACCCACTTATAAAGCGAGATACAACAAGGAAGAAGAAGCATGTAAGATGCAATTGGAAGATTGGTGGAAGAAAAGTAGGGAAGCGACAAACAACGGAGGCGTGCAAAAACAAAGTTCCCAATAGGGGTCCTGAAAGTTTGGTCATAGGAATTATTCGTGGTTTTTTTTCCTTTACTTTATTTTGTTTTTTAACATAGGTAGGACATTAAGCAATATAATAACAAGAGCTTGGTGGCGGATCCATCCATCCATCCATCCATCCATCCATCCATCCATCCATCCATCCATCCATCCATCCATCCATCCATCCATCCATCCATCCATCCATCCATCCATCCATCCATCCATCCATCCATCCATCCATCCATCCATCCATCCATCCATCCATCCATCCATCCATCCATCCATCCATCCATCCATCCATCCATCCATCCATCCATCCATCCATCCATCCATCCATCCATCCATCCATCCATCCATCCATCCATCCATCCATCCATCCATCCATCCATCCATCCATCCATCCATCCATCCATCCATCCATCCATCCATCCATCCATCCATCCATCCATCCATCCATCCATCCATCCATCCATCCATCCATCCATCCATCCATCCATCCATCCATCCATCCATCCATCCATCCATCCATCCATCCATCCATCCATCCATCCATCCATCCATCCATCCATCCATCCATCCATCCATCCATCCATCCATCCATCCATCCATCCATCCATCCATCCATCCATCCATCCATCCATCCATCCATCCATCCATCCATCCATCCATCCATCCATCCATCCATCCATCCATCCATCCATCCATCCATCCATCCATCCATCCATCCATCCATCCATCCATCCATCCATCCATCCATCCATCCATCCATCCATCCATCCATCCATCCATCCATCCATCCATCCATCCATCCATCCATCCATCCATCCATCCATCCATCCATCCATCCATCCATCCATCCATCCATCCATCCATCCATCCATCCATCCATCCATCCATCCATCCATCCATCCATCCATCCATCCATCCATCCATCCATCCATCCATCCATCCATCCATCCATCCATCCATCCATCCATCCATCCATCCATCCATCCATCCATCCATCCATCCATCCATCCATCCATCCATCCATCCATCCATCCATCCATCCATCCATCCATCCATCCATCCATCCATCCATCCATCCATCCATCCATCCATCCATCCATCCATCCATCCATCCATCCATCCATCCATCCATCCATCCATCCATCCATCCATCCATCCATCCATCCATCCATCCATCCATCCATCCATCCATCCATCCATCCATCCATCCATCCATCCATCCATCCATCCATCCATCCATCCATCCATCCATCCATCCATCCATCCATCCATCCATCCATCCATCCATCCATCCATCCATCCATCCATCCATCCATCCATCCATCCATCCATCCATCCATCCATCCATCCATCCATCCATCCATCCATCCATCCATCCATCCATCCATCCATCCATCCATCCATCCATCCATCCATCCATCCATCCATCCATCCATCCATCCATCCATCCATCCATCCATCCATCCATCCATCCATCCATCCATCCATCCATCCATCCATCCATCCATCCATCCATCCATCCATCCATCCATCCATCCATCCATCCATCCATCCATCCATCCATCCATCCATCCATCCATCCATCCATCCATCCATCCATCCATCCATCCATCCATCCATCCATCCATCCATCCATCCATCCATCCATCCATCCATCCATCCATCCATCCATCCATCCATCCATCCATCCATCCATCCATCCATCCATCCATCCATCCATCCATCCATCCATCCATCCATCCATCCATCCATCCATCCATCCATCCATCCATCCATCCATCCATCCATCCATCCATCCATCCATCCATCCATCCATCCATCCATCCATCCATCCATCCATCCATCCATCCATCCATCCATCCATCCATCCATCCATCCATCCATCCATCCATCCATCCATCCATCCATCCATCCATCCATCCATCCATCCATCCATCCATCCATCCATCCATCCATCCATCCATCCATCCATCCATCCATCCATCCATCCATCCATCCATCCATCCATCCATCCATCCATCCATCCATCCATCCATCCATCCATCCATCCATCCATCCATCCATCCATCCATCCATCCATCCATCCATCCATCCATCCATCCATCCATCCATCCATCCATCCATCCATCCATCCATCCATCCATCCATCCATCCATCCATCCATCCATCCATCCATCCATCCATCCATCCATCCATCCATCCATCCATCCATCCATCCATCCATCCATCCATCCATCCATCCATCCATCCATCCATCCATCCATCCATCCATCCATCCATCCATCCATCCATCCATCCATCCATCCATCCATCCATCCATCCATCCATCCATCCATCCATCCATCCATCCATCCATCCATCCATCCATCCATCCATCCATCCATCCATCCATCCATCCATCCATCCATCCATCCATCCATCCATCCATCCATCCATCCAGTGTTTGCCGTAATGTCGATTACGATCGTAGCACATGCTATGCGACAGATGGAACGGGCAGACCGCCCACGCATCAAGGGCAGATACACTGTGTGCACACGTACGTCACGCGCGCACGCACGTGTGCGGAAGTGAAGCATAGATCCTCATTCTTCTAGGCCCTCCGCAAGCGCAAGTGCCTTATTGAACTAACTGAATATTTCAAAGTAAATTGCGTCAGAATAATTGTAAAGTACGACTTACGGAAACACACGCTGCAGACATGATAGCTTGGGTTTGTGATTAGAATATATGAGGAAACATAATTCTTTTACGCGGAAACTCAAAGACAAAGTCCCTTTCAAGCTGCCGTTTGACGTCTGTCTAATGGCGGCTGCCGCTAGGTAGCGGTATTGTTTTTGGATGAGTCCGAGCCGACGAAAAATCTCGATTAACCAGAGACTAACAGCTCCGCTGTTAAATAGTAAATTATGACCGGATCGGCGATTACTGCACAAATTATATGGGCCGATATTGGCAAAGAAATTATTACGATATAGAACTCTTCGTAAGAGCACATCACACCCAATCATGGTGTAGGGCATAACCTTAGCGAAGGTGGTCAGTCACGAAGCTTTTCGTTCGTAAGTGCTCTTTGCCATTGGCAGGTCGTCTTCGTTTACAAGATGTCCAGCATCAATTATAATGTAAGAGCTGTTTATGAATGCGGGGCCTGCACTGCTATGAAATTCGCTCAGCAAAAATTATCATGTTGTCTCGGATCGCCTGTTTTTAATTGTCGCAGAGAATCGTTGGCGAAACACGCCTTGTATATGGCGGTGGCGGAGCCAATGAGTGCTGGTGGATCCAGCGCAAAACAGCCGACAGGACACTGCTTTGTTCAGTGCCCGTGGTCATCAAATGATCGAGGTGTTCAAAGCGATCTACATCAAAGCACGCTTGCCTCATTTTCAAAGCACCCAGCCTACTAGATTGGTGGCTACAGTGAGCAACTAATCAACCGGGACCGACCCGGATCAACAGCCACGCACAATGGGGCTCTCTGCAATCTTCTGCGCATGATTCACGGCAGCCCACACGTCACCAGCATAGGACGGATACAAGCACTGCCGCGTGCGACGAAAGTAGCCACTCCTGCCCACTAACAACCCTAGTTTTGTGTGTGGCGCTACTATAAGCACACGAGGATTCGTTCTTAGAGTGAAAAAAATAAAGCGAAAAGAATAAAAACTGGAAAGGCGAACGGGTACGCGACTGCATGCGCGGTGTTTGAAGCCGGAAGTTAATTGAAAAAAAGGCAAAGTGCCGTCTTTATGCGCGCGAGAGAGAGAGAGAGAGAGAGAGAGAGAGAGGAAAAGCAGGGAGGTTAACCAAACTTAGTATAGTTTGCTACCCTACGCGTGGGGAGGGGGTTGGGGAGCGAAAGAAAGAGAGAGAAGACATGCTACACCTAGCTTAGTGCACGTGAAAATGCCATCAAGACTCATGTCCTCTCTCTCTTTATGCGAGAGTGTGCAACAAACCCTAGTCGCACAAGCCTGGCCAAAACATGGGTTCGTTTTTCGTTTACCCGCGAGAGTGACCAATGCGTACCTCATACCGATCTTGACACACGCCTAAACAAACCTTTATGCATAGCTGCATTTCTTCCTGTGTCAAACGTAGCACGGCTTCAACGTTCGTGCAAAACGTCACGTGACCCCAGTACCAGATGGGCCGCTATAATATTCTCTCGTTCCACGAAGTTGGTGCCAGAAGAACGACGCCCGAAGCGACACAAAAGCGATCGCGAAATTATCGGGTGGCCTCCCCTAGAGCGACTTCTTAGCACACTGATATGATGTTTGGCGATTCCCAGTCTGAGACACGAGTAAATCTGGAGCCGCGGCACGTGGTAGAGACGAGTGCCCTCATTCATGCTCTGCTTCAGTTGTAGCTGATGGGTGGTTTTTGATGGACTAACTAGCAACGTTCTGCGGCAGGAATAGTAATTCGGTGACTGCCATGTTGAAGTCACTAGACGTGCTCCGACGCAATTAGTAGAACGTTGGTTCTCAGGCGCTCCAAGTTTCCGGATACTCTGTTGGAATCCCGTATTAGTCACGGCAGACCTGTTTCCGTCGAGCACGGCGCTGAAAGACGAAGCAGGGACACCCCATACGTGATCGTGCTCACAATGGACCTGTTCCAGGAGCCAAGGTTGAAGGCTATGCTCGATTCAAACGAGGGAGGTCCGGTCAGGTTGCAGCTTCGTAGTGAGTGCAGCATGCCTTGGCTTTAGTAGATTCTATCAACGACGTGCGCCGCGAGCTCAAGCTGATGTGAACCTATAGAGCAAAAATTTCGTGACTTCTGGGCCCAAGCCCCTAAACAAAAATTAACGTGTTTCAGTCTTTCGCTGCAGACATTGCTAAAAGCAATCATTTGAAAAAAGAAAAAGAAAAAGAAAAGAAATGACGCCGAAACATGTAATAGGAGGACCAAACTAACTGGTAGCTTCACATTGCCGGTCTGCTTGGATTTCTTGCTAAAAACGCAAACCCGGATAAACAACGAACATGGGTCAGAGAAAAGTAATAAATGTGCGCTAATAATTAGAAATAGTGCTTCATTTCCACGAAGCGGGCAGCACTGTTCGGCGTTGTCCGAAGAGTACTTTACAGGTGGCACAATCAAGCTACAATGTTAAATTATGGTGCAATAGCGGCGCATACATAGCAGCTTCGTGGACGCTTTGCACTATAGACGACTGGTCCAACTTTATAACAAACTTGACCAGCAAAGGAAACCCGTCCACCAAACTGAAGAATGAATTTGCAGCATTTGATAAATGCGTATCACAGCTACAACTGCAAAAAAATTAGGTACAGTCGTACCTTATTTGAAGTACTCAGGTCAATCAGCGAAATGCCTGAGGCATAGGCAGGCAAGAGTAAGTCGGGTAAACAAAAAGGACTAGTTTTGTCAAATCATATGCAGCGGTAGCATATGGTAACACAAATAGCAACGACGCGCGCACACATCTGAAGAACCGTATTTGCCGCGCAATTAAGCCAGAATTCCGCGGTATATGCTGAGAAGGGGCTCTCTGGTGCATGATGAAAAGTGCGCAGCTCTGAAGTGCATGTTCCACAGTTGCAACCATCGAAGACCTCGAGATGCATGTGAAAGGAGCGTGGTGTGCCTCTTGCTGTCTCTAAATGTGACTCGTTCGGGCTTTACTCTGTTGCTTTTCCTGTGGTCATTTTTTATGTTATGAGAAATGCTAACTTCATGAGAAGCCGGAGGTGTAAACCTGGCTGATCGCCTGGCACGCTACTCCAGGTGTGTGTGCTCGTGTAATCACTGTGTATATTACAGTTATCTACGTTATGTCTACTCATTATTGTTGATTCCTCACCGTATTGAGCGACCACCAATTGTAGCGCATGACACCCGCTCAGGCACCACACGAGTCATGCGCGCCGTCTAGTTTTCCGGGTGCCTATACTTCGATAACCTATACTTCGACGCCCCCTCCCAGACATGGCACGACGTAGATTTTCCGGTTGGCGGCAAGATCGCCGACCGCAAATTTCCCAGCATGAACGGAACATTGCAGACATGCGAGAATTCGAAGTTAGCGACGCAGCAGAGGCTTGGAAGTGAGCTAAAATTGTTGCTCCGCACAAATGCCCACAATTTCAAAAGAAAGAAAAAAAAGTACGAAACATATGCCTCATAACTCCCGCATCCAACAATCCCATATGAAATGTATCGGATACCATATAAAAGCCCATATGTTACCATATGTGGTATGGGGTTATTGGATACAGGAATTATAGGGCATATGCTTTTTCTTTTTTTGATAGCGCAGTGACGCATAAATAGTCGACTGAAGGAGGGACGCGCTCACCATAAGGCCATTCACTATTCACTATCAGGCATCACATCAATCACGTGGATTTCAGGGCTGGCACGCATATAGGCCCACCTGTCACCCTGTCAAGCAGCCGAACGAAGTTGGAGTCTCTCACTTATCGCAGTGCGAGCAGGCCATGATATCGCCGCCAAGAAACACCTTAAAAGGTCTTGCGCGCGCAGCCGACGTGGGCCATCAGGCTGACGAAGCCGAAGTACGGAATCGGTGTCCCATCTTCATGATAACACCCTCGACTGGACCTGGTCACCTACATCAGGGGATTTGGCTTACAGCCGATCCGACAACCAAGCACCTGCGGCGCAGAAGCACTGGCCCACGGAGGGGAATGAAGCGACGCCTGCAGCAAGCGGAACACAAACACCCCGGCAGCAATGAAAATGTCATAAGCGCTTCCTAAACACCGCTGCCATATAGCGCTCGTGGTCCTGTGCCACAACTGAAGGGGCTACGTCACCTTTACCAGCGAATGTAACGTCATGTGCTCATTCACGCTTTCGATTTCTAGGAGCAACGTTATGGACAACCAATCATGCTTGCCATGCGCATACTGTACTAGGTGAATTAAAACATTAATTCAAATGCGGAGTAGGAGCGATGATTAGAACAGTCACAATCGTATGGTAAAGCCCAATAACAACAATACAACGGCGACTTAGGCACAGTGGTGGTCTGAAAACAACGGTTGTTCCAGCTAACTCGTTTGCATATGCAGGCATGCATGCCGGAATATGCATATCAGGCCACCTCGCTGCAACGTAATTACGGACATGTAAACAAACGCAACACGCACATATATTTCACATCTTGTTTCCGCAGTGATCCACAAGTTTGAAATGTTGCAACATAACCTTCTTTTGGAAAAATGTATTGTCTGTTTTTCTACTACTTTGTGTGCTTCTTGGTAATTTGCATCATGCCGAAACAGTACTCAATTTTGTCACACGTAAACTATCGTAAAAACACAAATTTGTCGTGTTATTACTTTTATAGTGTCACAGTGAATGCCGAATGTCGTTCTTATTTAATTGACACAAGAACAAAAGGGGGGAGGGTGTTCTAATCGGAGAAAATATGGCGTCATCTATCCTTACAGGGCGAAGCTGCCGCCACTGAGACGGCAGACTGCGAAGCGGCTTCAGGCTTTCAGCCACAGATGGAGCCACCGCTGCTTTTATTGCGAAAACTTGTTATGGCATCGACCGCATACGGCGCCTACTTCAGGGGCCGAATTCATGAAGGTTTTCGTTCGCAAGCGCTGTTTGCCGTAGGGTGGCCGGCTTCGCTAATAATACAACATATCAAATGGCTGGCATCCACTCGTACGAATAGTTCCAGCGTAAGAACGTTTTTATGAATACCGGTGCCGAACGAAATGGGCAAGTAAGTGTACAGCACGCAAACAAAACGCACCGGCTGTACTTCTCTGCGAAATTAGAAATTAAGTGCTTCTCTGCGAAATTAGAAAGTGATAATAGAAGGTTTACAAATTAAATTCTAGGGTGCAACGTCCAGACGCTGCACCAAGGGTGATGAAGGACGCCTTAGCTGAGGGCTCCGGATTAATTTTGACCACCTGAGGTTCTTTAACGTGCACCTAAAGCCAAGAACGCCAACATTTTTGCATTTCGCCTACATCTACATGGGGGAAAAGAACCCGCGATCTCGTGGTCATCGGCAGAAGACCATAGTCACTGATCCACAGCGACAGGTGGAAGGCTTAGCAGGAACAGCCATCTTTACCAGTTCCCCAGCTGAATGACGTAAGATTTCTTGCATATCGTACTGAGTTAACGAACGCTGAGGGCCCGTATTCACGCAGAGCTCTCACGTTAGAATAGTTCGCGAGAGGAAATTCTAGCCAATCCTGATGCTGGACACATCATTAGTGAAAGTGGACGACCAATGGCAAATAGCACTTACGAAAGGAAAGCTTTGCGAATTCGGAACCCACCCCCATCCCGGTGTTTACACATTACACACTGACCTACACAACCTACAGCATGTTCTTCCTTTTAGGAACGCCCCACTGACAGCTTTAATCGGCTAGAGATTGACAGATGACACAAGAAAGATAAACCAGTAAGAGCCCAAATATTATACAATTGGAACGCACACACACGCGCGCGCGCACACACGCACACTCAAATGGTATTCACGGAAGAGACGTGAAATTCAAAATGGAAAACGGTAACTTGTCTTTCTGGTTTTTTATATACATTCGCGTGGACGACGGGAGCGCCGCCCCGGGGAGCCGGAGGAAAGTAGACACGCGTGATGTCTCGACGGCACCGCCACCATGGAAGGAAAAACTGGGTACGCAAGCGCTTGGACGCCGACAAAGAGATGGTGGTGCGAACGTAGACATGACCGACGCGGGTCAAAGTGCAGTATCTGTTCTTATCGGCTTAATATCTGGTACCGGTTGTGTTTGGACCCTAGATATCAAACTTATTTTTGCAAGTTGGCGGAGTGCTTCAAGCCTGCTTCACCTCCGCCGCGAGTCGGCCCGGAATTGCACAATCTTCGGGATTTTTTTAACACGCGGACACGATAGTGGGGAAAGTAGCCCTTCACAGCTTCGCTGTTAAAAAAAAAAAGCAGATAATAAAGCATGTGTGTCATTGCGTTCCCCCCCCCCCCCCTCGCCCGCCGCCATCCCCCTCCCCAGCTCTTAAAAAGCATCATGAGGGTCGTGACATAAGCAGTGTGCGCGTGTCAATATATCTTTTCTTCGTTTATGCAAGGAGTTGCTGAACCAAAACAGGGAATTTATTTCTGCGAATATCTTAGCAGGGCACATCTCCTTTAAAGCATTTTTACTCTCTTGTGTATAATAGCAGTAAGTAGTAGCCATGGACGATTTTTTTTTTTACTGAACTGGCAGAAAGGGCGCGAAAAGTTCATGTGGTCGGCAGGAATTTTTCCCTCGATTTCTGCCACTTAAGTAAAAAAAAAAATCACCTACTACTTACTGCTGACCTGCTGACCTTCCGCTGATCTGCTTATCACATGAATTGCCCACGTGATATGACCTAGGAGCGCCACACCTGCAAAGAAGCGTTTCCGGTCCCCCATTACAGCTATTACCGAAAACCGCGAAGCGCGGCTCTCCGTCTAGCACCCTCTACAACGTAGCTGTGTGGCGTAAAACGAAGCTGGCCAGTGCTGACGTAACGATTCTACTCTAACGACATTCATTTTCGCGCTTCGTCGGTGGCCAGTGCGGCGCTATGCCCGCGTTATGAACTGGATCAGCCGGTCGTAAACGGTGGATGACGGCATATTGAATCGAGCGTAATGAATGGCTACATTATACCCACCGTGCCGTTGCGCTTCCTTCTTGCCGCCAGCTGATTCCGACGAGCACTCGAACGGACGCATAGTCAGTTCAGCAGCAGGGGCGAGACAGACCACTTTGTCGCGCGGTACGGCGAAGCTTTATTTTGCACCGCTCTACTGCGTCACAGGTGCGTTGGAGCGCGAGCTGTACTTCGCGGTGCTGCTTGGCGTGGTAAGTGCCGCGGTATTATGTAGCCCTTCCTTCCATTTGATTCTATGACACTCATATCAATGAATCTTGAGATGGTGCTTGCTTCTGACTTCACAACGTCTCTCGTGGTGTCTTGTCGCATTAAATTTCAAATAAATAGTGTAACCTGCGGAACCTGCCCCATTCTTCGTGTGATCAACATTGTCTCATTAGACGCTTCGCCCAGTCCATTTATATTCAGGAAAAGTACATTCTTTCGATTTTTTTTTTTTTTGTCCCTCTTCTTGTCGATCGCTGCTTTTCATGTTCGTGCCATTTCAAGCCTATGCAAATGGGTTCTATTGGTTCGCGCTTTGTTACAAAATTTTGTCTTACTCGATGTTATGTAATATTCGTCGATTTATTTGATGTCTTCGTGCATGACTAACCGTCACCCTGCTGCTTTGCCAACTGTAACGGGGTCCTCGTCAAGCTGCTCAAGCCACCCGTACTCCTCCTATCCAAAGGACATAAAGTTGATTGATTGATTGATTGATTCTGTTCTATCAAGCAAATAAAATAAATATAATGAAACGGGGGTTTAGTGGGTTGGGTTTATACTAAATCTTCGTGTCACGTGTCATGAAAGCTTAAGCTATTTAAATGATTTTATGCATAGTTATGTGGTATGCTGTGTAATTATGGCACACACGTCTCCAAAGCTATCAACTGTGGCGAAGAACTGGAAAAACGATGTTTTTAAATTAATGAAACTGCGCGTGTCCTCAAATGTTTGTACATGCTTGCGCGTGTTCCTGCACTATCTAAAAAATAATTAAAGTCTGGGGTTTCACGTTCCAAAACCACGATCTGAGGTCAAATTCTCAAAGATTTTCTTTCGTTAGGGGTTTTAGCCATTGGCTGGGTTGCCTTCGTTAACTATATGTCCGGCATCAGGATTGGCTGAGATTTTCTGTTACGAACAGTTTTGGAGTAAGCATGTTTTTTCGAATATAGGCCCTGATTAAGAGGCACGTCATAGTGTGGTATTTCGGAATGATTTTGGTCACCTACAAGGGGTTGCTTAAGTGCTTGTAAATGAAATTACAAGAGCTGTTTTCCTATTTCGCCCCGCATCGGAAGTGCGGCCGCCCGCGGCCGGGATCGAACCCACTGTACTAACACCTGTGGCTTCCTGGACCAGTGTGCCGAACTTTGTACGTGTTTGTGTTCTCGACTTGTATTTAGCGGTCTTCCGTGCTATTCAGTATATATATATATATATATATATATATATATATATATATATATATATATATATATATATATATATATATATATATATATATATATATATATATATATATATATATATATACACACACACACACATTGCCATGCGACGCGGAGTAGCGGGTGCCACATAACGACGCAAACCTCTCCATTTTATTATACTATTATTATGATATTATTAAAAAACAAGAAACAAAGTTTGTTTAATTTGAATGCTCTGTTTGAAACTTATCATTAATACCTTATGAGTGCAATTATGGATTTAAAAGTTATTGCGCCTCTTATTGTTTGCGTGAAGACATCCTTTGCAAGAGATGCAACTAGAACGCACTGCAAATGGGTATTTGAGAAGTGCAACAATAGGTGCGGACACAAAATCGCCAGTTTATCAGATTTCGTGGCGTTAAGTTCATTGTTAACCCGCCGCGGTTGCTCAGTGGCTATGGTGTTGGGCTGCTGAGCACGAGGTCGCGGGTTCGAATCCCGGCCTCGGCGGCCGCATTACAATGGGGACGAAATGCGAAAACATCCGAGTACTTATATTTAGGTGCACGTTAAAGAGCCCCAGGTGGTCGAAATTTCCGTAGTCCTCCACTATGGCGTGCCTCAGTGGATTTGGCACGTAAAACCCCATAATTAAATTTTTTTCCCTTGTTAGGCACACAATCAAAGGAATGTTTTGCTCTCGCTTAAGAACATCCTAACGAAAATAAAGCTGTTATCGATGTTGCCAAGATTTCGTTTGCCGATTGTAAACACCTTTGGCGTACAATGTATTTGGTGTGCGCTGTTAATCAAGTTATCTAACTGTCAAATAGTAAAGGTAAGTCATCATAACGGATATTGTGCCTACTGCGCATAAGAGAGCGAGAACTGACAAGCACAAGAAGGGCATGAGATATGTGCTCACTTACAAATTAATTTTGATTACGAAAGGCATTGCGTATCTGCAGTGACGATGCAGTCCGACTAACGATTTATAAGAAAGTCAATTAAAGAAAGAGTACTTAAATTTGGTGCTTGTTATTTTCTGCCTAGTGAATTTGTTGCTTGCGTGCATGTGTCTCATTTCTTAAGTAAGTGAAATTCAATTGCTAGTGAGCAAACGTTATGTGTTCTGATCCCTCTGAGTTTTCGAGATCATAGTCTTCAAGAGGAACGCCATCCAACTAAATCAAGCTGCGATTTGTTCTGTACGTGGCGCATATACAGTCAGCAATACTTGAAATTGGGTTGGTTGCTGAGTGTCTATCTTTTTTTCGCCCTAGCGTCCCGTTTCCTTGGGTTAGCCTTCGTCCGAGTAGTTTTCAAACGCTAGCGCAAAAAAGGTGCATATACAGTACACATTCGTCGCAGCGCACGTCGAGTGTATAGCGAAAAATGTGAGCGGAGTTCATATTTGCACTGTTCTTTCGCCTGTGTTTCCCTGATTACAAGCCCTTCCCTCTAAAAGTGTGAAGGTGTTGGAGTGAACTGACTCTCATTGGAGAAGCAGATGTCTCTGTTCCTAAATAAATATTTCTGCATCTCTCGGTATACTGCCTACGCAACGGCTTAAGCCAGCTCCTGTCTGTATCTTTCTTTAATTGCTGTAAGGCTCCATTGCTGTTTGACTAACACGACACGTACACTTCGTAGGAAGCACCGCAAAGAGACCACGTGACTGACCTTGGCATCTTCGGTGATGGGGACGAGTTTTCCGAGCTGCTCTGAGCCGAGGACATGGCGCGTGCGTGCGTTGCTGGGCCAGGTTTCTTCAATGCGGAGCTGTACGCCCGCTAACACGGCTGCCTCCTCTTTGGAGCACAGCAGGTCGCCGTTCACCACCAAGTCTCGCAGCTGCGCAGAGGACAAAGACAACGTCAACCGACAGCACCGGTTATCCCAGTCTACGTCCTTAAATGCTCTCCGCCCTCCCCTTCAGCAAAGATGTGCTCCGCCCTCCTGAAAGCAAGAAAAAAGAAAGTCCACAAGAACGTCCACGAATGTCATTTAGGTACGACCTAACTGTGGCATTCTTCTCAAGCAGTAGATAACATGGTTTTCTAGCTTTGTTTACTCATGCTGGGGAAGACGGTACGAAAGGGGGGTGACGATACCGGATTATAGCAGACGCAAGCGCTTTCTCATGTAACAGCACGAAATCTCGTTTTTCCTAGCGGAAGTTCCAGTCTCCCGAGGCTTTCACTGCGCTCGGAGCCCAACGCGAGAGGACGGTCATGGCGACGTGTTGTCACAGCAGAGTCTGTACGTACTCGGCACCCCGAGAAAGTTCTTGCTGCAGGAATCACCGCGGACCCCTCGTACACGGCGGCCTCATTACGACCAGCGGGCCTCAAAGGGGCCCGGACGGTGCGCAAGTCCCCCACTGTCACGCGCAGCCGCACGCGGGACCGATTACTCGGAGCGCCGCAGGGTAATCGCCGGCGCGGCAGCAATTAAGAGGCTCCGCCGGACCTCAAATAACACTCGTCCTAGGACCCAACTCTCCGACGCCCCCCCCCCCCCCCCCCTCCGCAGCGACTTTAGGGATCCCATCGCACCTGCGGCACGTCCGAGAGTCAGGCCCGTAGGTCCGGGCGCTGGCATTGACCTTCGGCCGGAGTGTGCTCCAATTTGGAGTGCCGCCGGCGCGGACGGTCCCAGCTGTGCGGCGTTCCTTAATCATCGCCCAGAAAGAGCCTCCCACACCCTTTTCTGAACTCGGCCGCCAAGGGAACAAACGGACAGCGAAGCACGTCGATCCTCGGGCTTAGCGTGCCAGGACCTTGGCCTGCGAGCGCACGTGAGAATGAAAGCGTGCTGGAATTGGGCCAACAAAAGCGCACCTCCGCCTGTACTACCGTGCGAAGAAGACAGCGCCGGCCGCTGCTGGAAGCTCATCCCGGGCCAGCCCCGATTGGGCAGAGAGCCTGCTGGGGCCTCGAGCATGTTGTCACAACAAACATACCGGCGGGTACGCTTTTGCCGAAAGCTGTATATAGGGTTACTAATTACGAAGAGTTAAGCCTCCCATGTCGCTCGCAATTTCTGCCTGCGAATCGCACAGAACTTTCATGCAAACTTCCTTGCCTGTGCCAACAAAAGGAAGACAAAGGAAACTGGCGTCCTTTCCGACATGTTCGTAAACTTGAAATTGCTGCCCAACGGTGAAATCCTCGCTGCAGCAGCCTCCAGAGACGTTTAACTGCAGCCTCAGCACTAAAGAGACTTAGCCCAAAGCAAGCTCGGTGCATGTAGACAAAAGGTGGAGCGTGTAGGGGGCTCAATGCTGCGCTTAGCACAGCAAGTGGCCAGTAGCTAGTACGTTGAAAGAGTACCCGACATTTCGGCGCGTCGTTATTCCGCTGCAGTGGACAGTTGCGTATAACAAGACACGGACGTATACGAGTTTGTCTGTTGCACCGTCCGTGTGTTGCGCGCTGATCCGCAACAGTGTGCACTGTCCGAGTGTCCGCTCGGTCATTCCGTTATGAGGCCCTACGGATGACCACTCCAACTGGCGCAACGATGGCGTCACGCGACCGGCTTTTTGTCGGACGCTGGTCATTAACCGAATCGTTGGCACACAATCAAAAACAAGTATGCAAGGACCCAGAGCATGGGGCCCGTGTTCCGCGTGTCGAGTTTAAAATTAGAACACGTGACGCGATAAAGATTGTGAACGGAGCTCAAGCCAAGAAGCTTTCAGGCTAACGACGTCGTGCCACGCTAAATGTGTCGCGCAAGATAACCAATCATCATAAACACGAAAAGCGTTTAAAGTGCCTTGGTGGCATAGCCTCGATGAGGCAAAAACTACGCAACAGACGGTACGTGAAAGAGCGGACAGGACAGCAATGTATTTTCCGTGCTGTTTTCACGTCACGACTCAATGTAAACGGCGAAGGAAACAACATTAGCTTGCAGCACTACTAGTAGTGAAGTTATTCAATCTAAATGAATGCAACCTATAGTCCTTTCTTGGACCGCGACATGTTCCTTTAGCTTATTCTTATGCAAACGCTTGTCTAGTATTGCTACAGACTACCTCGTTCGTAATGCAAGACACGCAACGAGAACTAGCCAACACAAGCGTGCCGCGAAACACACGCAATCGACGGAAGAGCTCCCAAAATTGGTTCACCTGAAAGGTCGAGTAATGTGGAGAAGAAATGGCAGTGAACGTTATTTCTTTGTTTTGTTTTTTACCCAAGGAGCGCTGGGCACCGAAAATGCTTTTTAAATACGTCCCTTGCCGAAACAAATGAACATTTTGTCAAGGGAAGTCAATAAAGGGAGTAAGCGTGATTTATTTGATTTCATATAAGCTACAAGAGCAGTACAACACTGGCCTAATTGAAATCCCCACCTGTGATGTAAGACGCTTGAACGTTTAGCGATTGAGCACGTACTTGAAAGCCTCGTTAACATTAACCGACAGCGTTCTAAGCAAGCAGAAACATAACAACGCACAGGTTCGTCACCGCGTGAAGTAGCGTGGCACATCTGAATGTATCAAAACACCAGTTTTAATCGGGCTTGCATTAGGGTTTAGGTGGGTCCCGATAGGTCGAAGAGTTCGCGGTTTGTCAAGATGTGGCACAATAGAATCGCAAAAGTGCAACTGTGTCGAATGTGCAGTGACATCGTGCACAACGGTGCCATAGAGGCTCCGTTGCCTACACTGCCTCCCTCGTCTTGATCGTCACTGAACTATTGGAGCACTCAGCTGGCAGCTCGATGCGGCCGTAAAGGACAACCCCAGCGACCACAGCATTTCTTACATGAAACTCATTCTCGATATTTCTTAACATTTCCTTGAGCAGTGCTCGCTTACAGTGTTTTTTTTTTTTTTTCCACGCTTCACTTGACACTTGAAGCATGACATCTCTGCAAGCCCGTTGCAAGATGGTGAACTCACATGTCGTTCTGAGAAAGCTAATTAATTTGTATAAAGCAAATCACTTTCGAGACATTTGTATCTGCTGTACATGAGCGACAAAGAAATAATCCGCATACACTGAGGCCTTGCGCTTCGCTTTCTCCAAAGACTGCGCGCACGCTTGCACGCAATGTGGTGTCACCTCCGACCCCGCGACAGCGACGCGCGTTAAGGCGCTTCCTTTGCGTGCGAGCTCCTCGCGTGACAGGCCTTCTCTGCCTCAAAGCGCAGCCAGTCCCTCGCGAACCACGGGCGCGTGCGTGTCTTCGAGCGGCCGCGAGCGAGAGGGCGTCTTTGGACGAAAAGAAGCAAAATGCAACTCGGATTTGAGCCACAGATGCAGCACGCTGACTGCCGTTTAGTCCACTCACCGGCCGAGGCGGCGCTGTTGCCGGCGGCGACCGGAGGTCACGTCACGTCACCGCGCGCTGGATAATAAAAAAAAAAAAAAAAGAAGAAGAAGAAAGACTCCGGGGTGTTGTGGACGGGGGAGTGGCTTACGCCGGCCGATTACAGCCCCCGAGGCGCGAGCCGACGCTGGGGCTGACCGCCGAGCGTGCGCCCGTACATCGCCGATGGGCAATGAGCCATGCCCAACCGGAGCGCCGGGTCCACCTAACAATAGGCTGTCAGAGAAGGGAACCGTGCCGTGTGGGAAAAGCGCCGGCAGCAGCTGGCCCTCCGATGGCTGTGCGTACACGCGGACGCGAGCCAGGTCGATCGGGGCGGCTCAGCTGCGCTTCGCGCCGCTGTGCGAGCCCCGAGCGACGGACTCCGTAGCGAGTACGCAGGTGCAACTTCGGCTGGTCAACCGAAAGATGTCGAAACAAATTTCGTACGCATGGCCAAAGTCAACGAGTGTTAACGGAGGAACACATGCAGCTTAACACAGATTGTAGTGCAAGCGGCGACAATACAAACGGTAAGCTTTACTTTGAAACTTTAAACGAAAATGGCTTGGCAAGACATATGCAGCTTTCCGCATTGGAAGTTAAGGTATCGAGTTAATATCGCTGTTTTGAACGAGTTTCAGCGTGTTTGGGCGAACTTTAGGTGACCCGGTGTCAAAGTATGCGACGGTTACAGCAGGGTGTGTGACATTTTCTTCAAGAGCAGCTAGCTGTGACGCAAAATTCGAGGAAGAGAATGCACAATGATATATATTGCTCACAACGATCTCGCGCAGAAACATATCGGAGTCAAAAATAAATTAGGGCAGTTATTTACGCTCCACTGCATAATATGTAGAGGAATCAAGTCAGTTTGGCTGCCGAACTGTGCTATATTAGAGTGAAGTTAGTGATGTGCAATTTTGAAGGAACGATGAAGTTTTTGGATGAGGTGTCACACAATGCGAAACCTTTTGAACGCGTTGCCATATGCGCGCGAAGTGAATATCATGGAAACGCTGCGAATTGGAGAGGGAGGCGTGTCGCGATGCATGGAGGTGTCGCAAATGCCGTAATGCATACAACAACAGTAATACTCCAGATGGGTCGCGCGTACGTTACAATGGATTCATCGGAGGAAAACACACATACCGCACTGACGGCTCAAGTTGGCACCAAATTCGTGGCAAGAAAATGCGCCTGTTTGACAAATGTCGGTTGGAAAACCACCGCATCGGATGTTGGAACGTTTTACCCCAGTAAGGAGACAAATCAAATCAAATCTGTTTATTCGGACATGAACATGTCGACACAGAACATGCCCACGGGGTGAGGAAAGAGGAAGAAGCTAATAGCATACCTCCTGACGACGCCTCACCCCGGGTCACACATCAATTGCAGAAGCGCGAACATCTTCATTCAACAAAAAACAAAACAAAAATGCTACAGTTTTGTTTTGGCATGATTGGAAATTAATCAAGGCACATGACATTATAAAAGAAAGAAAATATATCAGTAACGCTACAACGCACGATACAAAAGGTAATAGGAATGAGGCTAACACTACAATCACTACATATCACAAGTATTTGGTCCATCAGTAGTAAGCGAAAATAGCATCCTCATTTTCTTTTTAAATTGAAAAAAAAATAGTTTTACAAGTTACAGCGTCATGGCTCATCGAAGGATACACATTGCACAATGTAGCAATTTTGGTTATCTACGTGTTGGGCGCCGTAGCTAGTCCGGGCGCGAGTGGAAACGACAGGGGTAACACGTAGACTGTAGCTTATATTTCTGTTCACATATGTGTTTCGAGAAGATGTGATGTCCTGCTTAATTTTATTATAAATATGAACAGCAACAGAATTCCGATGGCACAATGGGCATGGAAGAATATGAAGGGCCTGAAATAAGCGGTCACCCATGGAGGGATTTGGAGAACAAGCGTGCATAGCTATTTTTTGGAATGAAAATAATCTGGCTGAATCAGTTTTGTCGCATGTGCCCCGGATTAAATTGCACTATAGCAGTTCTGAATGGATTAGAGCAAATTACAACTGCTTTTTGATCAGGTACTTGATGCTGTGGATTACACCAATAAATCGAGTTACATGTAAACGGACGTGACTTACATGGTCACCCCAACCTAGGTCACTACAAAAAAAAAAAATACACCTAAGAATTTACAAACGTTTACGGATTCGATCAGGGTATTGTTCAACTGGAGTTGGATGGGATAATCTGTCGGCTTACTTTTAGGAAAGAAAGCCGCACATTTTGTTTTCGTAACATTAAATTTAAATTTGTTCACGGCAAGCATCAATTCATGTAGCCAGGAGTTGGAACGACGCTAGAGTTCGCAAAGATCAAAACCGAAAAAAAAAATACGTTGGCGTCATCTGCGTATAAATCAATGTTAGAATAAGATGAAAGCTTTACTATTTCGTTGATGTATAGCGCAATAAGAAGGGGCTCCAGTATTGATCCTTCAGGAATGCCAAATTTTATTATTTCAGAGTCGGATACGGCATCGTTTAGCCGCGTGTACTGAGTGCGGTTTGACAAGTAGCGTTGCAGTAACCTGTGAGGTGTTCCAAGAATTCCATATATGCATAATTTATGAAGTAGAACGTCGTGCTTGATTGAATCGAAATGTTTGGAGAAGTCAAGGAATACACCAACGGTGAAAAGCTTATGTTCAGTCTTATGAATCAGACTGTTTTTGATTTCAAGCAGAACTACCTGCGTGGATTTTCCAGGCTGCAATTCATATTGCTCTTTGCAAATTATATTGTTAGCGTGCAAGAATTTGCACACCCTCGTGAAGATCACTTGTTCAGCAACTTCAGAGAAGAAAGGTAGTATGGAAATAGGACGATAGATACTGGGATCGTTTTTATTGCGTCCTTTGAAAGTTACTGTAACATGGGCGGATTTCATTTTATCCGGGAACTCTCCTGTATGAAGCATTAGGTTACAGATATGTACAAGCAACAAACTAACAAACGTAGCAACAGCTTTTATTGCAACTGCAATAATACCGTCTGGGCCAGGAGAGCATGTATTGCGAATTGAGTTTACGATGGACAGAATTTCATCTTCAAATGTCGGGGATCAAAATATTGAACTTTCACACGTTGGGACCAAAAAGGAATCGACTGATTCGGCACCTCAGGGAAGCTTATACGAAATACAGGTTCCTACATTTATAATATGGTCATGGTGTTTATTAGCGAGCAAGACACCGCTATAAAGAACTCCGTTGATTTACATTTCCGAAGGAACAGCATGTTGCTTCCTCCCAATGAGTTTATTTATGCTTCGCCACAGGGGCCTAGTGTTATGCATTGATGAAAACTTTACACGATAAAAAAAGTGTCTTTTCCGTTTTTAAGTTCTGGTTTAATTTATTCCGAAACTTTTTAAATTCCTTAAAATGTTCTTGATTACGCGTATCAAGAAATCATGCGAATAACACATCTTTTGTTTGTTTAATTCGCTTCAGAAGGTCACCATAGATCCACACCTTTCTGGCCTTCCTGCATTTCTTGACTTGTACAATTGGAAAGGCTTTGTTAAACGCATCCAGTGTTCTTTTCTATGAATATATCATACGCGGCAGATCAGTTCTCTGGTTTAAGTACATCAACGCAGTTAGTTTCAGACATAAGTAAACAAAACTTAGCAATGTTCTTTCGGTCATAGATTTTGCGTATGTAAAGAGAAGTATCCAGTTCCTTCATGTTCGGTAAAAGTGGAAACAGACAGAAGATAATCGCTTGTTCCCGAAGAGAACACGCCAGATTTGGTTCTACTGGTTAAAATATTTGTGAAACATACATCGAGTAATGTTTCCGAATGACAGCTTATTCGTGTGGGCATATCAATGATGTTTTCGCAGCCATAAGGTAACATCATTTCCATTAATCTGATTTGTGTTGAGTTGAAATTCATAATGTCGATATTAGGTCACCTAGTAATACGACATGCATTTTACGTTGGCTAGTAAATTCCAAAAAAGACTCAACAAAGTGAAAAAAACACAGCCACATCGCTGTGAAGGGGGACGGTACAACACCATTATGGCTATATTATGGTACACGATGGTAACAGCCTCAAAATGGTCAGTCGCAATTGAATAATTGTTGAATATGCCAAAACGTAGGCGGTTCTTTATGAACAGGGATACTCCCCCTCCGCGTTTGTTTACCCTCAACTGTGATACGCCTTCATACTATATATGAGTGGCATGACATCTTCATGACAGCTGAACCAAGTTTCCGCAAATGCTAAGAAGTCAAATTTGCACACAAATTATTTCATTTCGCCTTCAGTATGTTCGATATTATTTTTCAAACTTTGAGCATTTAAATGATAGACAGGTAAATATTTATATACAGAGTAGCTAGCATTTGTGAGTCATTAAATATATTAGCATTGAAATAAGACATGGCAACAAAAAGAGGATTCTCGTATGAAACATGCATACGAGGCCAGACTACAGCCTTGGCCCAGCGTGTTTACAGCGTCGAGCTGCGCTTCATCGGTGTCGTCTTTCTCTTGATGCAGGTAGACGTCGTGTCCACTCTGTCAGCAGGCGCATTTATAGACTATAGAAATGACAACATCACAAATTTGTTACTACGAGCACTGTGAGAATGAAGTGAACTGCTCCGCAGTTCCACTGACCTTTAATAAAAAAGACGGCCAGCTGAAACCATGCCAGAGTGCTGACTACTTGAAGTGCAGCGAATGGAAGCGCATCGCATCAAGAACAACAGTCGAGGAATGAACCTCACCGCACGAGGTGGTCGCGGGCGTTCAGTTTCCCACGTTCCAGAATTAAAGAAAAAAGGGGAGGCTTTAAGTTGCGCGGCTGCGACTAAGATTTAATTTAGTGCATCCTCCTGCGTACTTCCCAGAATGTTCGCAAGCTATCCAACGTGACATTTGGAATGAAATGAAACGAATCGAGCGCGTCAATTTGTTTGCAGACTGCGAAGGCTCGGCTCCTGTCCGTGCTCAATACTTGTTCGTTTGGTCACAGCTAAATGCGCCGCGCGGTACCCTCTTCAACAACACCATGCAAACTCTGCGCGCTTCCGGCTAGATTGCTTGAAAGAAAGAAAAAAAATAAACGAAAGAAAACGGTACGCCTGCCAGGACTGTGCAGCGCCTTGCCCATTCTGAAAACGCCATTGAGACCTCAGCTCATTCGCACAAGACCATGTATGGGTACGCGAAATCTCAATCTAATACTGTGTGCACTTGGAACACAGCATGAAATTCTTAATTAAAAGAAATACCGTTCTATTTTTCCCCACACTCTCGGTCGACAATATATTGTTGGCGTTGAGCCAACGGAACAAAGAGGGAAGCTGTATCTGGGACGTCTCGAGAGCCAATATTTGCGAAATTGACGCGTATCTCAAAGCTCCGGTTTCATTGTGCCAGCTTTGCGACGCGCGCAGGAAAACAACAATCGTAAGCATTGTGATTCGGTTCGCCAGCGCTGCGCAAGTCGCTCCCGTGGGTATAAGCACGCACGCACGTATGAGGGACCACCTTTCTCGGCGCACCAAAAGTTGGCGGTCATCGGTCAAGAGGTCTCGGCCAACTTTTCTTCGAGGATTGAGAACTCGAGAGCCCCCGATTGTCCTCGAAAAGCGAGCGAAACAATAGGAACACAAACACACGGCCCACGACTATAGAAATTAGATTCGCCACGCGCTCAAAGGCAATCGCACCCGAAGCGCGACAAAGATTGCTCGCGCGGCCGTGCTGCCTAATGGGCTTATTGGAGTTTAATGAACAGACCCGAATGCCCTGCGCTCGAACGACGCTGCAAGTTTTTCTCTGCTTTTTTTTTCTTTCGTCCACAACCGGTATTCTTCTTTACGGGCCGAAGTCAATAGCGCCGGCTGGAAATAGCCGCTGCTCGTGGAACAGTTTGACTCCCGCCCTTCACCTTAATCTGCCAATCTCTTCTCAAGTAGTCAATATTGGCGCAGTCAAGAGATCTTCCGGGCTTTGTGCTTCGCTTGCTTACTTTTTCTGTCGCGCTCAATTTAACAAACTGCATTGCGGGGCGAGGAGTTCGCTCGTTTTTTTTGCGAAGAACCGCGCGCCGCCAGGAGCTAAATATTAGGGGCTACTCCTTTTACATACTACCTCTTTTCTCCAACGTATTACTAATGTTGTACTCCGTATTCACAGTAAATGCGATCTATTGCAATACTGACGTAACGCAAGCTGGTAAAGTTGGCCACCTCATCTCACACACAGTGTATATTATACAGTGCTATGATAATCGTAATGCGTTTTCTTTTTGGATCCGCTGCCCCTTTTCTCCTCCTCGTTGAACAGCTGGGCTAAGATAACGTAATTATTCTATTCAATCTTCTTTCTTTCTTGCGGTTCGTAAGTAGTTGTTGCGGCGCTCTGTCTACGTTATCACCAGGATTGGCTGGACGTCAGCGGTAGACGACAAGAAAGGCACAGAATCGAGCGAGAAGAATCTTGACACTGTAGAGTGTGCACGCGTGCCGTGTACAAAACGGAAACACACGCGTTGACGTCGCTGCGCACACAGGGTCGCAGTGCGTCGCTCGCATTGGTTCCGTTCTGCGCAGTGCGCACTAACCTGCCGCTCAGTGTTCCGGCTGCGAGTACGACGTAATCTGCGATGTCGTTATCGGTATGACCAAGCGTTGACTGAGTAACATGGTAAATATGACTTTTTGCACCCTCTTCGATATCTGTGCTTCCGAGGGATGCGAGTCTTGTTTTAGTGTAGTGAAAGCATTTGTATAAGGGTATATCTGCCACCGCAAGCTGAATTGGCGCGTGAAACTTTCGCCTGAGATGAGCAACGTGGGTGCAAAATAATGAGGTACCACCCAGGCAAACCACATTGTCAGCGGTCGTCGGTGTAGTGCAAGTGATCACATTAATTCAATAAGCTTTGCTCCCTGCCACCAATGAAATAAAGCCTATGTGAGCCCTATAAACGACACGTCTACCTTATGGCTCAGAAGGCTAGGAAATCATAATCTTTATCAACGAACACCTCGAAAAACCCCGCTTATTTTACGTGCAAGTGAAGACCAAGAACAGAAGTAAATGCAGTTCACATCTTGGACGCGAGCACCATGCCCCAGAATTTCTTGTCGTATGTCTCTCGTGCGACGCACAATTCTAAACAAACAAATTTGATGTGTTCAACCAAAGGAAAATGACAACGCGCACATAGTGAAGGTGTATGCAGGTTTTCTGCACGCATTTCAATGCGTTCTATTAAATGAATTTAACAAAAGTCACGTGCTTTAATCTCTCGACTCGTGTATATATATATATATATATATATATATATATATATATATATATATATATATATATATATATATATATATATATTTATATATAGCGACCATATATATAGCGATCATAGCGACTAGTCATGACAAGGAGTCATAACAAGTTGTTGCAACAGCCAAGCAGGACACCTGCTACCGCTGTTAACTTTGGCACCGAGCTTTTGCTTCGTTGGCCCTTCGCAACTTCTGGCTGGGTCATCGCCAGTTCGTTAATGCTTATCGCTGCTGAGTTCAACACATCTCCCTCTGACACACAACGAGCACCGGCGGGTATACTGGGATCCTGAGCAGCACGCTGGACAACACGGCGCTAGCATCGGGTGTTGTCATTCTTATGTATTTCTCTACCTTTTTAGCGTTACTCAGGATCGCAGTGTGACAGACCAACTAGTCCGAATTACGGCCTTGATCCCCGGTGTCTACATATACATGAATTCTCACTTCAGTTAGAATAACGCCAAGCGGACTCGCCCAGTAAGTAGTTTTGAGAACTTCGCTGAAACCTAGTTGACGCAACATCTGCGATCAGCGAATAATTAAAGGCTAATTAGTAGAGCTATATTCTATTGTTAGCAATGTTCTAACTGTAAATTGCAATTTATCGTCAAATGATGTCAGTAACTTCAACTGCATGAGGAGGCGAACTGCGCTGTACCTGTCACAGATCATTCTTAAAGATCATTTGGGAGTAAGAAACAAAGGGAAGGGGAGTGGTATATCGCTCATTAACTCGTATAAGGACCCTTGGAGTATGTATATAAAATAAGTGATACTGTAAATGGGACTGAAAAGGTAAAGAGTAGCGAAAACCCAAGGAGGGAAAGGCGCCATTGCGTCGGTGCTGACAAATTCTGATTTCCTCAGGAGCTGAACAAGTGCGCACACAACCACCCTTTTGAAACGGAGTGATGGTACAAAGCTCTTTACCTCTGTTCTGCGCTTATTATCGTCCCTGAAGATCCATGGTTCGTTTAACAAGCCACTGAAGGAGGATACTTCGCTTATAAGAGCATTCTTTATTTTTACTGTCGCTGCGCCCATGTGATATTATTGTGGTTCGCATCGTTGCTTGAGTGTTTCAAATGTCACTGTGTTATGTGATATTGTCGTTTGCATTATTGCTTTCAGGGTTTCTTTGTGCCCGCAGTGGTGGCGTAGTGGCTATGGCGTTGCCCTGCTAAGCGCGAGGACGCGGGATAAAATCCTATCCGAGGCAGCCGCATTTAGATGGAGGCGAAATGCAAGAAACGTCCGTGTACCGTGCGTTGGGTGCGCGTTAAAGGGGGCCCTCACCAGGTCTGGTCATATTGAGCTGACAGGCGCAGTGCATACAATGCGCGCTAACGATCGTGTCTCCGAAGTATTACGTCCCCACGCGCAGCGGAAAGAGCTTCAATTTCAAACCGAACGCCGTTTTCCGTTCTCCTCGCGGCTGCCGCGCTCCCAGCCGGGGAGTCGACGTATATCGCGCAAGTGCGCATGGCAGTGCTGTGACGTCGCTCCTAGTGACACTTGACTTCGAGAATTACGTTCAAGGCAGCATCAGTTATTTGTTCAATCTGTTGCTTCAGTAGACGAATTAAAGTTTACAGAAATAATAAGATACACAAGCCGAATGTCTGCGTGTCTTCCTTTTACTTCGTACCGTAGCAAGAGAGATGTACTTCCGCTTCGTCTCCTTGTTCCCAAGCCGTGCAGTCGCGCGCTCAGAGAACGAAACTATATGTCATTTTCCACCGTGTTCGAGCGCCGCGATCATGCGCTTTCATCCGCTCACGCCTACCCCATTGCTCGCGATTGTGGAACTGGTCTGGTGTTCTCGCGCAGAGCGCGCAAAAGCGTCTGCTGCGCGAAGCGAGACAAACGCAACAGCTCACGCGCGAGCCGTAACCAGAAGTGCGTCACTCAGCCAAAAGCGCGCGCGCGCGCGCGTTCAAGAGAGAGAGAGAGAGAGAGAGAGAGAGAGAGAGAAAAGGCGGGTCCCGTGACGTATTCGTCACGCGATCACGATATGGGAGAACGCAGGGAAGGAATTTCGCTCGCGGAGGCTAGATGGGGCAAGTGCAGAATGTGTCTATGTTGGCGCTGACGCTCGCCTCCGAAATCATGGGTTCGCGCCACTTCAAATATTTCCATCTCTGCTACTAATGAAATAATTCGAAAAATTTTTGCGGTAGAACACTCCCGAGAGCACACGTAACAATTTCCAGCGTGTAACCAAAATTTGCTTTGTTGCCTGGTGAGGCCGAAGCCCTTTAAAGGAGCCCACGTGGTAGAAATAAATCCGGAGTGCCCCACTACGGTATGCGTCACAATCATATCTTGGTTTTGGCACGTAAAACACCAGCATTCAGTTTCTCTTTGTAACGTTATGTTGTTTTGACTTGTATAACGTAACTGCATGTTGCATGTACAGCCTATTCAAAAGCCAAGCCAGCACCTTATTCGTGCGCCAACGTCTTCTAGTTTGACAGTGTTTTATAAAACAGCGCTAAGGGGACGAAAAGTACGCATGTGACAGGATGTGCGCTGAAAGGAGTGCGCAGAAGCAAGAGCAGTTGCCTTTCGCAAATAACTGGAAAGGGCTACGTTGAACAACTAACCCATCAGAAAGAGGCAATTGACGTCAACAGACGTATGTAACAGATAATGCAAGAAACTCTTTCTCTCAGTTGTCAATGACATCCCCTTGGAAGACCCAGAGAGCTGCGGAACAAGAAGAATATATCAGTGATCTATCATTCTATCATTCTATAACTCGCACTACATTCTTCCAGCGCATCACGTTTCAGGTCGTAATGACCATGCTTCCATGCATATAAATTTAAAACAATTTTTGCTCAAACTAACAAATGCCGAAATTCACCTCTTGTTTTCACTATTCAATCAGCGTTATTAGCCTATTTGACTGTATACATAGACAGTGTATATATGTGTATAGTATATAGTACTTTTATATGTGCTTTCTGTATCGCGCAACCATTCCGCGTCCACTCTTTATTGTTGTCAGCAGTTTTTTTTTTAAACTTGTTTGTACCACTTACTGTATATATTCGCTATGTATGTTTTTGTTTGTATTTGTTATTTACGTATACCAGTTTCAACCTTGCATATTTTTGTGTCGGCTAAATGCCCCCCTCCCCCCCCCCCCTCCGTCCGCCCTATGTAATGCCCACATGGGCTTTTGGGGTGCCTAATATAAATAAATAAATAAATAAATAAATAAATGAGAAACGACCTATGACCACGGACATGTCGTAATCTGCAAATAAACAGGCCTACACAATGTACATATACCGTGTGATGTGTTTTGATGTACCGTTCTCCTCAACTAAGAAAGCTTCGCTTGCGTGGGCAGACATGAGGAATGTGTTCTGCTTATTTTTCTTGACTGCAAAAAAGGCCTCACCAGCTCAGAAGCCCGTGAAAAATTAAGGTGCGTTACGAGACAACAGAAACGCGAACGACAAGGTCGACTGATTGAATTTTTCTTTTCCGCCATCTCGGCGTGAGAAGCTGGCGGCAAACAACTGCCGGAACCGCAACTGAGACTTCATATACAGATTGTCAAACATACATTCCAGACCATTCGATCTTATTCCTTGCGTATGCGTGTCTTTAGCGACGATACTCTATGCTGACATCGCCACATATTATGGCAGCGGCACCGAAAGGAAGTAAGAGATGGTGTGGGGGCGGCCGCATTTCGATGGGGGTGAAACGCGAAAACACCCGTGGTGCTTAGATTTAGGCACACGTTAAAGAACACCAGGTGGTCGCAATTTCCGGAGTCCTCCACTATGGCGTGCCTCATAATCAGAAAGTGGTTTTGGAACGTAAAACCCCATAATTTAATTCTTAGATGATGTGGGGGAGGCTGGAAGATCAATGTCTTTGCAACATTACGCCAGCTTCAACAATCCCTAGATAGGCCGCAGAATTAAATATTTCCATTCACTTATGCACATTACTTGCACTCTAGGAAAAAAATGGACAGAGCAGCTCGTTGCTTTGCTGCCCCGCACTGATACGCGCTAGAAGCCGCAGTGCTACGCGACGTAATCAGACAAGACCACATGCGTCGTTGCGCAGCTTGGCTAATGCGTTGTGTAGAAGAAGAGGTGAAGAAGAGGCACGGAAAAAAGGAAAGAAAGAAACTAAAAATATCTGCAACGCACCCGTCTGGCTGTGCGAAGCTTGCTCAGGCGAATGCCTTCCCTCGGACTGCGTTTCGTCTAAGACTGCGCAGTTCAGCTGCCCAGGCGCATTCACTGTCCCACAATGCCAAACCGGCCATTAGCAGCTCGTCAAGGTGTCATGTAGGAAGAAGAAGAAGTAGCGCAGCACAAAAGCAGCCCTTTCTGCCGCGTGTGCGTCCAATACGCGAACCGGAACACCGAGCGCGCCCGTGCCTTGCCGGCGAGTCTGCGCCCATATGCGGTGCGCTCGCCGCCGTGCTCAGACCGCAGGATGCGTCGGCCCACGCGACCCGGAAATTGTTCCCGCCAACGGCACTGCCGCCGTTGCGAGCACGGCGCGAGCAGCCCTGCGCAGCGCCGAAGCAGCCCGGTGGTGTGCCTGCACTCTATGCTTCTGCGCCGCCGGAACCACTTCCGCGGGTTGCGCCGGAAGAACTCGGCCGCGGACGGTGCAGCCGCGCCGAGGGGAACGGAGTGTTCCCGGCGACCAGGAGGGACGAGGGCCCCACTTCTTGAAACTCGACTCCATATATATATATATATATATATATATATATATATATATCACTCACTGAACGCGGAAACGACCCGATGAGCGAACGGCGAAAGCGGAAGTGCTAACGCAGGTTGATGCGTTCGTGATGGCGCTCGTTTAAACAAATTCGGTGTTTGACCGTATACACAGTTTCACCAATATGTCGTCGCGACCTCCCCATTCTTTAAGAACAACACATCGCTCGCTTCTGCAACGGCTTAACTTTCATCTCTGTCAGGAGCCGCGGAAAGACACGGAGTCCGCGCAGCGCTCACTGTCCTGTCCCCGCAGGCAGGGACGTGCCCAGGAATTTTTTTTTTCGGAGGGGCTTGGCGGGGACAGCGGCAGCCATTTTGAAAGCTTTCTATTCACTTTCACGTGTGAAGCTAAGCACATTGCGACATATATGATAGAATTTAGACGGTAACTGTATTATTGATAGTTTTGTTTCATTTAACGTATGTGGCATTGCTATATCAACTATATCAACTAGATCTTTATTATTGTATACATGTGTATTGCATTGACGTTGTTTACTGAAAGGTGTTATCGATGACCACGATGTATTTTTGCCCCTAGCTTCCCCTATGTAATGCCTAAAGGGCCCTTATGGCAAACAAATACAAAAAAAAAATATAAACATACGATATACGTATAACGTAAACAAGTATTTCACAACATGTTTAACATGTACATTTAACATGTCATTTATGTAATTTTTGCTGTGCAGTATATGATTTGTGCGGCAATAATTTTGAGGGATGTCAGGGCCCCCCTGGTTAGGGGCCTGCTTGCAGGTTATGCCACCCTAAATTGACAAGCCCAGTACACTATCGGAGGCTTCTCCTACAGCCATCAAAAATACAGCAGATGACCCAATTTTACCGAACTATAAACGATACAATAATTTTAACTTTCTTGTGTTTATTATTTTACGATAGCTGGAAGCCCGCAGTGCGTGCTCAGACTAAGTATTAGAGTTGGGTGGGGGGGGGGGGGGGCGTGGAGGCAGAAGCGACAATTCGGCCAAAGTGGTTATCACGGAGCAAGCTGTAGCGATGCCCTTGGCTCGACGCATGCCTATCGACTTATCGGCCGCTGGCAAAAGCAAAAAGAGGCGACGCGGTTCCCGGTAGCAGAACAACGGCAGTCGCTTAAAATCCTAGAACTCGAACGCGTTCTACAGACCAGCACCACACCAGCGATCGCGCTTTCGACAGCAGCCGATCGAAGAGTCAAGGCGATCTACATAGCTTCCTTCCGCGCAAGACAAGAAAGCCAGGCAAATTGGATGCCCGCTCAAAAGTTTCCTAGGGTCTCGAGCTAATTACGTTTTCGCTCCCGTGGACATGGGTCGCTGCGATGGGGGGATACATCGCCCGAGCAAACGCTGTTCAGGAGCGTCCTGCTGAAAGCGAGGACTACAACTCGTGAACGCTAATCTACGCGAGTCAACAGACGTGTCTTGATTTTGCGGAGTCACGCAGCACACGCAACCGCTTTGAGACGAGCCTTCAAGGCGGCTGGACGGGTGACGCGCGCCTGGTGTACGACAAGGCGCGAGAGCCTCGTGTGCGAGCGCAGGCGTCGGAGAAGAAAGGAAGCGTCGCCTCGGAGGAAGGTGCTCCTCGTCGCTGCCCACACGCCAGCGCGCGCACGCAATTCATAGCGTTTTATCATTCGTTCTCCCGGTATGACAGAACGAGTCAAAGCTCAATGGAGAGTCTGAAGAAGTGGCTTGCCAGTCAAGCCGCATTAGTTGTCTAAGGGTCGAAACTCTGCAGCCCTTGCTGTATTTTCGTGCCCTATATATATGAGCGACTGATTTGCATACACAAAAGATGACAAATACGAGAAAAGAAGAGAAAAAGAAAGTTGTTCCTGCAGAGGGAGTCAAGAGACACTTTAGTGAACGTACTGTGAATACCAAGAGCCGGGTATACCCGGCTCTCGTACATATATGTACGTGACACGAAGATACGTGAACTCAAACCAAGCAATGTGCCGCCAAACTTGTCTGCACGCGAAAGAGGCGCCGCGTACGTGCGCCAGACATGTCAGCTGAGCCTCTGAGGCCAGCACCGCGAGCCCCGGGGCCCGAGGGAAGGACCATTCGCTGACGCGTGCGCCACAGCCCGGCTTAGCGACCCAGAGGCGTTGTCAGACGCAGCCGGAGCAGGGGCGCACGCACAGCCGACGCCGCCCACGAGGCTCAGCGTCTGAGCCTGACGTCACCGCCTGCTGCAGACCACGGGTTCCGGTGAAACAAAGTACGCTCAAACACGAGTGCGTTCTCCAGTGGGTCCGCAGGCCTGCCAGCACTGACACTGCGCTTGGCGCGAAAGATTTCATCGCTGCAGTCGACTCGGTGCTGAGAGAGGGCGATAAGGCCCGCGCCGACTCCATCCATCAGCGCGCGGGTGCACGGCAGGTCCCGTTTTTTGGGGGCCTGCCCGAAAGGGAGGGGCCGGCGGCGTTGTGCACCGGCCTCGGACGTTCATTTTTATTTGCCGCATCTGGCGTCACGACATCGCGGGATCGATCCCGCTGGCCCCGATCGCCGGTGGTCTGCGCTGGTGGCAGGGGCTATGTTCTGGACGCTACCTGACAGCGCTGCCCCGTCCGCGGTGCCGTCGCTGCTGACACGAACTTTCTCCGAGCGGGATCTGGGCGGCCGCTTATTAAAACATCATCGGGACGGTAGGCACTCTGCCTGATTGAAGCGAGCGTCTCACATCCCACGTGTTGGGTTTATCCCGGCCTGGCGGGAGACCGCACGCGCGTGTGGTATAAGTTTCACAGCCTTCCAATAGCTGTCTTTCTATTCCATGTTTGCGCCGAAACGCGCCGTTTCAGAGGGACCTTGGCCCCGTTCGCCACACAAGGCGCTCAACGAGCGCTCGCTAATGAGCTGCGAGCGAACCTATACGAGGCGGCCACAACAACCTTTCAACCCGCGGTCGACGCGCGTAAAAGGTCGGGGCCCCGCTCTTTCTCTTCCCTTTATCGCGCCCTAAAGACTGCGTGACGATCAATTATCTGAATATAGAGTTCCTCCTCAAATGACAAGCTCCCTGCGCCGAAAAAGTGTCACTGGCGGGGCCGTCGCAAAGAAAAAAAGAAAACGACGAATATGGAGAAGCACGTGGTGACCTTTACTCTGAAGCGGTCACTTTAAAGTCAAATGACTATACAGCGGCGGTTTCAGGTTGCTGAAAATATGCGCGCATTCGGGGGAGGAGGATTTCTATCGCTCTCTGTCAACCAGTGAACATACAGAGTGCAAGCACTTGATATGGGAAGTCGAGATGATACACAACATGATTGGAACAGCACACGAAAAAGGAACACGCAGTTTATACATTAAAATGAGCAGCTCGCTTATTTTTATCTCTTTCGAAGGATTTCTCGTAGTTATTGAAGCGGTGTACGCTTACCAAGAGACTGAAAGAAATTCGGGAGGGGGCTATTGAAACCTAAATATACATAGGCAAGTTCTCTCTCGTTCAACTGTAGCATACATAGTCTAATAACGTTTACACGCATATCCTGGAAACTCATGAAACACGTCATTTAGATTATGATCTACCAGCATTTTTTTAAAAAACTAATTCAGTTTTGATATATATCAGCAAGGCTATACATTTTCTGATATGAAACGCTGCTTTTGATATACACCTGTATACTGACAATTTCGTTCGTTACAGTAACGCTGTTTATTCAACGATGTTCGTTCACTCACATCAATTATTTGTTCTAAACTCATTAAGCCTGGAACGAAATCAGAAAGCTTTTTTAATTTTAAGGACTATTTGTCACTGGCCTACCACCTTTGCTTATACGTTTGTTATCATGATTAGCCGGCGTCTTTGGTTAGGAAACTTTCTAGCGCACGAAGTGATTTGCGAATAAGAGCCCTGAATCTGCATACCAACTATGAAACCGTGAAATGTTTTATTTGGAAAAGCTGCTAATGTTTTCAGTAGCGGATGTGATACTCTGTCGCCCCCCGTAATCTCTGGGATGATCGATTCTTCTGTTAAAGTGTTTGCTGTTGACTGTGTTGTGTACGACCTATAATTTGCAATTATTCGCCCCAGGAATTATGGCAGTCTTGGCTTCCTGATAGTGGTAGCTTTCCCTGTAAGTGTCTCGGCACCCTTATAATGCAAACTCTTTCGAAGATCATGTATCTAGTTTGTATATTACGCAACATTAATAGCTTGTTAAGCCTGTAACGCTTTATTTTTTCACGTGCTAATATGTGCTTGCCTGATCAGCAAATAATGGTAGTATTGTTGCGCGGAAATACGGGTGGGACAAAACGGAGTGGACAGGGCAGACGCTCACTTACAACTGAAGTTTATTGAAAGGTTTTCCAGGAAGCGGAGGGCCGCACATGCGCAATCAGAAGGCAGATACAAAGTTCGCGCATAATCACACGCGAAAATTGTAAAAAATGCTGACGCGGAAGGAGACACCCAATTTCTTTATCCGTCTACGCAACTGACGGGACACTGACACACGTGGCAGATTATGCGTGGCCCGCCTGAATAAATTATCTCGCCAGCCTGTCGTTAGACCTGTTTAAAATGAATGCATTTCTAAATAGCGGAGTGCAACCGCAATCTTTGCTATGTGCAGGTAGGTGCATACCGCCCGCAACAGCCTTTAAAGACGCCGTGCTCCCTGAGTCGGTCGTTTATACATCGACGCGTTCGGCTAATGTAAACTTTACCGCAGTGGAGCGGAATCTGGTAAACGACCTCAGTGGCGCAATTAAAGAAGGGGTTTACGTGTATCTTCTCACATGCGTTCTTTTCGCTTTTCTTTTCGCTCCGATTACGCATTAGAGAGCACAACCTCGCGAGCTTACAGTATGAGTTGTTTTTAGCAGTCCGTGAGGCGATTGACTTTCATCGGGTAGTGCCCTTTCAAGAGAGAGAAGAGAGAAAATAATGCAGAGAAAGGCAGGGAGGTTAACCAGAGGTAGTTCCGGCTGGCTACTCTGCGCAGGGGGAAGGGTTAAGGGGGATAAAAAGAGAAACAGAGTGGAAGGGGGAGATAGAAAGAAAGGGAGACAAGCACGAACAAAGCGCGTACACTACAGAGCGGTAGGGGGCGGCATTCTTAGGGTCTGTCGTGAGTGCCCTTTCAAAACGCCTCGTTAGTCAATGTGGACAATTTTTTAGAGTTGTTGAAGTGTTATTTGCGCTCCACGATTGTAAGCTATGACAACAATACCCATGTGCAAGAAAGGGGCATATGCATCGGCTCTTGTGTTGCGTCTGTTCTTTGTCAATTTTTTTCAGCCAAATTGGACCGCCAGTTGCAACCTCAACTTGTAGAAAGGCATGTTTTAAAAGTGTACAGATACGTCGGTGACTCTTGTTTTTTTTAACTGTACTCAGTGACAAAACGCCCCTATCAGCAGCTAATAGCGTGTTAGATCTTCTTAATAATACTTGATGTTCTTTGTCTTTTGCCCTTGAACTTCCCGCCAATGGCATGTTGGAGTTTTTAGACCTCGCCTTGTATTTTAAATGGGACGACCATGTTTGTTGGGAACTCCTACCACGCTCCAAGAAAAGCCTTCTACCTTGTGACTCCTCACAAACTAAGCTCGTCAAACGAGGGATTGCTTTGTCGTGCCTGAATTCGGCTTTGAGAAATTCCTGTATGCACAAGGTTGAGCACAGCTTCAGTTTGCAGGTGTCACGTCTCGAAAGCTCGGGTTTTCCCTCCAGTCTTTTGGTGGCCGTGGGAGGTTCGCTTTTAAAGAAGCTCAAAATGGCAACCGCCGCAACAACACAAGAAAAGCGAAAAAAAAAAAAGAAGGGTTGTGGTGATGCCGTGCGTACATGCAGTTTCGCACAATCTGAAGAAAGTAGGACGCAAGCATGAGGTGGACGTAGTTTTCACAGCCCCCTGTGAGCTCGCGAGGTTGTGCTCTCTAATGCGCGATCGGAGCGAAAAGAAAAGCGCAAAGAATGCATGTGAGAAGATACACGTAAACTCCCTTGTGAATTGCGCCACTGAGGTCGTTTACCAGATTCCGCTCCGCTGCGGTAAACTTTACATTGGCCAAACGGGTCGATGCATAAACGACCAACTCAGAGAGCACTCGGCTTCCTTAAAGGCTGTTGCGGGTGCCCCTACCTGCACACATCAATAATTGCGGTTGCACTCCAGTATTTCGAAATGCATCCATTTTAAACGAGTGTAATGACAGACTGGCGAGAGAAATTATTGAGGCTGGCCAGATATACGCACAATCTGCTACGTGTGTCAGTGTCCCGTCAGTTGCCTTGACAGACAAAAAAAAAAAAAAAAAAAAAAAAAATTGGGTGTCTCCTTGGACGTTAGCATTTTTAAAAATTTTTGCGTGTGATTATGCATGAGCTTTGTATCTGACTTTTGACTGCGCATGTGCGGCCCTCGGTTCCCTCGAAAACCTCTATTTAAACTTCAAGTTGTAAGTGAGCGTCTGTCCTGTCCACTTCGTTTCTTCCCGCCCGTATTTTCGCTCAACGACACTACATGATGCATCAACTGGCCCAACAGTCTACGCTTCTCAGCAAATAATTGCTCTGAGCTATTGTGAAAAGCTATTCTCGTTTTTTACAGTCCTTAATAAATGAAAAAAAAGCTATTGATTTGTCAAACTCTGTTAGAGTGGAACGTTCCTCCGACCTAAATACTCGTGCAAGGATGGAGATTTCTCTCTCTCTCGCTTGAATGCAGCATGAATGCTGCGTTTTCTCAGCCTTGTCACAGACGGTCAGGTGGCAGTTGGTAAAGTTTCGAAAACGCTTCAGTGCCACCACTGAAAGCAAGATTAAAAAAAAAAGTTATGCTATCCTCGATGAAACAAACTAACAAAAGAAAAATGAGGAGGAGGAGGGTACGTACGGATAACGTAGTCGGAAACACCTACCGGAAAGGAACCGGCAGCGCAATGATCGTGCGCATACAGACACTCGAACTAAGTGTAGCGCCTCTAGTCCGCGGTAATAGGGGCGCATAATCTTTTTGTACGAGCCCACAGGTTACATTGCGTTTGTTTTACGTGAAAAGAAGATGCAATTATCAGCTATATCCTCGCGACTCGTCTTCCCTGTATGTATTACGATAGGTTTTAGACTTTACCGCAGTCCATAAGTGGCGCACGCGCAGATCAGTTGCCTGCAGTTTTTGCGGTATGCCTGCAGCTAACTACACACTTCCTCCTCCTTAGCTGTAATCTGTCTCTGGAATTCAGGAATCGAATTTACAAAGCTTTTCGTTCATAAGTGCTGTTTTTCAGTGTCTGATCGCCTTCGATAATGATATGTCCTACATCACTATTGGCTGGCAGGAATGCATTTAGCGTAAGACCGCTTTGTGCATACAGACCCAGATTTGCAACACAAGCTTCGCGCGTGCGTAAATAAAGTTCAACAAACGTTGCTTCTATATGCACAGATCCATTTATGCCAAGCTTTTATGTATATTGAACATAATCTTCACCGATGATACAGTTCGTTTAGTCACACTTACATGTTTCGCACCTACCTCCCCCCCCCCCCCCCCAAACCTTATGTGAAAGCGGACATGCGACGATAAAGTTCGTCAGACGGACGGCTTGGGTGTAGCCCCACTTTTGACAGGTATAGTGGTGCCTCATGTTACAACGCGGCGCTGGGCTTTACCTCCGCTGCACGTGAACGCGCCTTATGCACAGTGTCAGAACCAACGGCGGCTAACCTATTTCTCCCGCCTTCTGTTGCACTTGGCAATAGATGCGCTCACACATACTCAACCAGATAACCAACCGCCGTCGGGGAACATGACGGGGAACATGCGGCTAGCTTCGCCGCATTCACTGCCGGATCAAGACCGCTCGTTGCGCTCCCTGTAAGTAGTCAATGACGAAACAGGCTTTCGACTCGTCCCGCCTCGACTACGAAGCATGAACGAGAAAGTGTCATTTTCGGGACGTCAGCTCGATATTGAGCGCCACTAAGCATAATTAGAGGCGTTACCATGGAAACACGGCGTTAAAAATTCAGGGTTATTAAGAAAAGCAGGGGCGGAATTGACGAAGGGATTCGGCTCCGTTTGACGTTGATCGTAGGCCTTTGATAGTTGTTTGAATATTGTCACCAATGGCTGCTGCCTCTTCGTACGAATCGTTGGGGTATACGAACAGGTTTGTTAGTACAAGCCCAGGGCCCCTATTCATAGCGCCCTTCGTAGGCTAGAGCTGTTTGTAAAAACAAGGGGTGGCGAAGCGAACAATTACCGGTGAAGGTGATCGGCCAATAGCAAAGAGTGCTTACGAAAGAAAAGCTTTGAGAGTTCAGGCCCAGGGCCGTGTATTCACAAAAAAGTTCTTAAGCTAGAACTTTCGGTAAGACAAGGTGCCAGACAATTCGAAATATTATGGGAGGCGGCAGGTCAATGGCAAAAAGCTCTTACGAACGAAAAGCTTTGTGAATTTAGCCTCATAAACAGTTTCGCTCGTAAGAGTTGGTCAATGACCGGTAGGAACATGGTCTTGTGAACAACCCTAGCATAAGAACTTCTTGTGACTAGATGCCGAGATAAATTGGTCCCTGATAATATTCGCACCGGTGCGCCCGCTGATGCGTGAAGATGCCATGCGGGCGAGAGCGAGCGGACGCACTTTCTTTATTGACTGAGGCACGTAGCTTACACGGTGCTGAATGAATTTTCTGATACGAAGCATACAGTTTATTTTCCAGAAACTTTTTTCCTTTCTCTCTGGAGCGTTTAAGAGCACCGTAACTTCCTGGCGGCGCTTCTACCATTCTTCAGGGCGCCGTGTTGGGTCAGCATCCAATAATTTTTTTCCCCTGATAAGCATAATTATACGATTGCGTTCTGATCTGGGCAAGCACCCCAATTTATTTCCACGCCTATTTTTACTGGCTAAACTTCTACTCTAAGAATATTGTCAAAAGTATTAGAGGCTGTAGTAGCGCCCTGCGTCCAAGCCTCGGCCAGTGCTCCACACGGTATACTATAGTTATAAATAAAACCAAAATTTTCTTTTATTTTTTTTAGCACTCTCGAGGCTGCAACATTATCGTTGCTGCATTGGTGCGGCAGATTTGCTGCTATACCTTCCGCGCAGCACTTGACATTGAGGTCTCCACCACAAGCTATACAGCACACTGCTTCAGTGAGCGTTTTCGCACTCCTTCGCCAAGTTCGTTTTCTTTTGTTGCTTGAGAGGAACATTGAAGGAAAGACGCAGACGACAAAGTTTTTTTTCACCCTCCGTTTCTGCGGCTTAGTGGCAGCGGCTTACGCGACACTGCGTTCGACTGCACTGTACACGATAATGTTCACTTTCTTTGGGAGCGGGGTTTATACGTCGGGTTATAAATGATAGGAAAAAAAAAGAAATCTCCAAATAAAGAAAGAATGAGGAAGGCAGGCTCAGATAATAATTTGGCATCTTGACAAAAAAAAAAAAACTAACATAAGCAACCTTTGCAATTGCTGAAACGTTATCTAATAAGACATTGCAAATTAAATTAACTTCATTTTATTGCCATCCGTCTTTCACGCGCATTTAGATGTTCAACAAATTTTGAGAAAATTTTCAAGATTATCCGGCTATCGTTTACTCAGAACTTCTGTGTGCAGCTGCTCGCAGAAATTCCGACAACGCAAACGCCACGACAAGTTCAATATAGTCGCACAGTAAGCGAGCATACAGTCACAGATAGGACCGTGCACAGCAGATTTAATTAGACGCTCGCCGCTCGCCCAACCCAATGCATCTCCTGAATCGGGAACTGCGAGTCCGGTTTACGGGTAAACTTGATGCTTTTGCGGTTCCATATTGGAGATCTCTTTGTGAGCAGCAGCTATTCGTTCCATATACAGCTGCTCGGAATCTACGTACATCGCGAGCGTTGTGTCTGAGTCTCTTTCCTGTCCTGTTTTTTCAAGCTGTTTTCCTTCTTAACACCGCGTACGAACTAGCCCAACAGCAAACTATACTGAGAGATTATCCACGTAAGTGACAGAAGAAAAAGAAAATCATGAACGAGCAGCACTTTGTGACAAACGATGCGCAGCTAGTGGAAGTGTCGCCATAGGTCTGGCGGAAAATGCAACAAAATTACAAAATAACAATCCCATTAGCAAAATTTATGTTACGCATACAAACTACGAAATGTCAGGCCATGTAAATTAGAGGTGACGTTCCCCAGCGTTGATTCACACACTCCGTAACCAACGATGTAAACAAAAGTTAAGTGAAAGGCCACTTATTTTGAGAGCACACGTTCATCACAATGACCAAATTTAACGTGTCTAAATCATTATACAGAGCGAGGTGAGGTACAGTTTTCTGCTTTGACAATACAGTGCCAGTGTACATACTTCGAAGATTTTAGGGCAGCTGCGAGGCGAAATATTTTCCATCTACACGTGATGGACAGGAATATATATAAATGAGGCCAAATATTACTCAATAGCTTGCAACTAAACTTGCTTAAAATTAGGTGAGCGAAAATACATCCGCTAGCCTCTGGTCGCTTTGTTCAGTGACAAACCAGGAATCCACGGGCAGGCCGATAACTTCAAGGAAAGAAGAAGAAAAAAAAAACGAAATGTTCGCAGGAGAGCATGCCTTCGTGCGAACGCTTCATCGAAAATGTCAGTTTCGCAAGCCCACTCGTCGCGACCGGAGGGAGGCGGTGAACACGTCAATCTTTCGGATCGCTCGCATACTTGTCACGTGCATCACAGCCGTCGGAGTGAAACATGCATTCGGCTACAGTGCCATGCGTCGCCTCGACCGACTGTCCCGAGTCTCACAACAGAAACGACGTCCCTGGACGCGTTTCATTGTCGAAACGGGCCTCGTGCTCAGTACAGGTGGCGTTACGTCCCGCGGCAATGTTTCTCGGCGCGCAACATAGGCAAGCGGAAGTGAAAGGCTGTGCGCGTGCTGACTCATCGTGCCAAAGTTGCACTCACCGCGGGCGCATGGGGCAGCCGAGGTGCGTCGGCGGGCGCAGGTGTGAGACGGCAGGAGCACGCTGGCCGCGAGGCGCCGGCGACGCACGGTTCTCGCGACGCCGCGCGAAGGAAATCGCCGCTCAAAGGCGCGCGGGCGACGCGAGCGCCGCCACCGCGCGGTGGACCCCGCGTGTTCACACCTCCTCCCCCGAGCACCTTTTCCTTCTCTCTGCTCCGAAACTCAAGAACACCGGAGTGACCGCTCCGTGCGCGAGTCGGGGGTTCTTCGTTCCGCTCCTTCGCCTCGTGGACCCGCCGCGGCCCTTATTGTTGATATAATTATTATGATAACGGTGACATAACACCTCCTCTGAAACGCGTCATAGAGATCGTTCCTTTTGCCTTCCGCCAGCATCGCAATGGTTCAGATACACACTTATCACTGGAGCGCTCTCTCCCTCTCCTTCATTGCAAGTCGAGCTTGCTTCGCCACCCCCTTTACTCCACCCGAGCGTCGCAAATGCGCGGGCGGCGTTCCACGTTACGGAGTTTGTCCGATTGGAATTTCAGCGCCGAGGTCGCTGTACCTGACGACGGCGTTTTAGTTTACTGAATGCGTTGCATATCTCTGGCAACTTGTTTATTCGTACTGTCAACATACATGCCAATACAGGAGCGCCGGGTTGGGCTTAAGGAAATTACTTTATCTGCAGTGCAAATATAAAGTGCGCGCGAAAATGTGGGCGAACAGCGCATAGAAAAGACATAGAAACAAAGTTGAGATGCACACACTTGTATATATCCAACGTACCAGAGCTACAGCGTTCATAAAAACAAAGACCAAACAAACAAATCTATTCATTCGATTCCAATTCTGCTACGTAACTGTGCATCGCAACCTCTTTAGGAGGATTAGCTTTGACAAGGAACCAAAATTACTGAACCTAAGCCCTCTTCGGTATCAAGCTGTCACCCAGTCTCTCCTCCCCACGATATCAATGGTTATTTGAAAGAGCTCACAAAGCTTCTTGGCTGGTCCATAGGAACTGCATATAGGAAGGAATATATAGAAAGGAATCCGTGCGGAAGTCTCAGGCATGTTGTGGCAGCATTTCGCACTACAGGGTTTAGTTACTCGTGAAATGCGCTGGAGGTGTTACAAAACAGCTACGACAAATTGTGTGTAAGACCAAATGCCAGCCGATTTTGATGGAACATATCGCAGTGAAGGCGACCAGCCAACAAACAGCCCTTACCAAAGAAAAGCCTAGTGAATGCATGGTCCTGGTGTATATTGAAGTGAGTATTGTGTTGCAGTACTACTGTACAGTGCTTTCGCACCACTTATGACGCACGTGTTTCGTGCAGGGTGGTTATCACTTGAATAAATTATCTATTTCCATCGGAGTGTGGCCGCAGTGGCCAGGAATGGAACGCGCGAACTCGTGCTCAGCAGCAGGACGTCATGGCCACTGAATCATCGTGGTTGGTCACAGGCGCACTCGACATCAGCATGTTCGGGAGCTGAGACGGGACCGCGTTAATTATTCTGACGGAATTAAAGGTAACTAGAGAAGACCGTACAGGAAACAATCAGTAACGCCAACTCCTTTGTAAGCCCACTTTATATGCTTAGAATTTCACTCTCACCGCCGAAGACGGTGGGTCCGACGGCACCCTTTGTCCCTCTCGGGCTTCATTACACTTCACCGGGATGGTATCGTAGTTTACGCGGCAACGCTGATTCGAGGACCGCACCTTGAGCGGCCTCACTGGGCTTCGGGGCTGCAGGAAGGGGAGCGCCGGATTTGCCCTTGAAAAGGTCCTCGCGCGCCCATCGTGGCTGATTAAAGAATGTTTCGTAACCGCAGTTGCGTCCGTAAGAGACGGTGCGGCCTTTCAAGGGCCACCCGAGCTTACGGCAACCAAGGCTGACAGGCGCAACTGACAAGCGAACCCTGACGGCATGTCCGCGTAATATTCGCGCAAAGGACGCGTCACAGGCACTGACACACACAGCCGGCAGCGCGCCGAGCAACCATAGGGGCAGCGGGCTGGGCTATGCGCCCAGAGAAACGCCAACGGCCACAGAAAATCGGGCGAGCAACGCAAGCGGCCACGAAACAATGCGGAAAACTTTGCAAGTTGCAGGATTGCTCTCCCAGGGCTACATTCTTCGCGTTCGGCCGAGCTGGCTGCAGTGCAAAGTCATTGAATAGTCGAATGTGCAGGTAATAATAATAATAATAATAATAATAATAATAATAATAATAATAATAATAATAATAATAATAATAATAATAATAATAATAATAATAAAGATAGAGAAGAAAGCAAGGAAGGGAAGAAAAAAAAGGACAGAAAGGCAAAACAAACCAAGAGAGAGAGAGAGAGAAAATAATGCAGAGAAAGGCAGGGAGGTTAACCAGAGGTAGTTCCGGTTGGCTACCCTGCGCAGGGGGAAGGGTTAAGAGGGATAAAAAGAGAAACAGAGTAGAAGGGGGAGATAGAAAGAAAGGGAGACAAGCACGAACAAAGCGCGTACACTACAGAGCGGTAGGGGGCGGCATTCTTAGAGTCTGTCGTGAAGCCCCGTAGACCGCAAGAACCTTACTAGCGCGAGTAAGGCCTTCAACGCGGATGTTCTTTCGGAGCATTGGCCTAAACCTTTAAGTTCTGAAAGTGGACGATTGTCCAACTGGTCCAGTACTCTGCTATAACGGAAGGCTATTCCAAACTTTTCTATTCCAATTCTGCAATCAGCCCACCACGATTGGTCAAAAAAATGTCGGACCACCCCCACTTCGCCTGTCAGTCACGCGACGTCACGAAAATGGTGAAAATTTGATATGATATGCGCACACTGATTATGCGTAATTACACCAAACGAAAGAAACATAATTATTTTTGATTCGACGCCTTTTTCGTCATTAGCCCTCTGTTATTGGCCAAGCGTCTTTGGGCTGTGCTCACTTCGCCTGTCTGACACGCAAATTCATAAAACCGCGAAAACTCGCCGCGTCAAAGTGACGTGTACGCGTTAAAGGCGCATTAATATGCCAAACAAAATTGATTTTTTCTTTCTGAATAGCCGGGCTGTGCCCCGTTCCGAAAGGAATAGAAGATGGCTGGCCACCGATTGCGCTGGCACTGGCAAGTCGGAGCTGCCGCGGAACATGGATTTATTTGCGCATAATAAGCATTTTTGCGTGGCAGTGTAACGTTATCGAGCCCTTTAGGCGCATATACGACTTCGCTCTGCCAACTCTTCTTTGCGGAGGATCGGTTCTGGCGGCATTTTTAACCTTCCGTTACACGCCGCCGCGTTTTTCGACCAGCCACCGGAACAATCGCAGACGCCGGCACCACCCTTCTCATCAGGTTATCTGCTTTCACTGTGCTGGCTTGGCCCCATCGAAACCCTCTGCACGTAAGCGTGCTCCTCGACTCGTGTCAGCCAATTATTCATTCTGCTATTATTCTATTCTATTATGATATTCGCTTTGAAAGCAAAATAAGTGTCCTCCTATAAACGAGGACCGCGTTTGATTGGTCTTTTCAAACAACACGGCGGGTTACCGCCCGATGCTTGCGTCGGTGGTTACGTAAATTTGACGTCAGGCGATTGGAATAGAAACAGATTGGGATAGTTATACGTTATAGGACCCCAACCAACAAACAAAGAAACCCAGAACACCAGCTTCTTCTATCGACTACCGTAAAATGGCGCCGAAGTGTCCGTACTTTCGACACGTGAGCATAGACACCTTGCACTGAAGCTTTCCACACTTGACAGCAGGGCGAGAACCAGCCTAGCGAGTGATGGAAGCTAAATGGTCGCGACGCAATCAACACTCGCCGCAGCACCTCCGTTCGCGTCGTAGAGTGAGTGCAACATCGCCTATACACGCATCTCTAGTGGCGCTATAACATTCAAAGTCGGTCGCACAATTCACAGGCTCTCATAAGAAGAAGTTGAGCATATATAGCCCTTAAGGCCTCGAGTGCCGAAACCCGTCTGGATCAATGTGCTTGAATTCTTTCCTCCGTGAAGGGATGATCTTCACGCTTTTCGAGCGCGGGCGCAAGCACTTTTCCGCCACATTGTGACGGGGACAGTCACAGAGGAGGTGCTCGATCGTATCCTCGCAACTGTAGGTGTCACAAGCAGGGTGTAGGCCACTCCAATGTGGAAGGAATAGGCGTTCGTGAATGACACGCCGAGCCACAGGCGGCGCAAGCGTGTTGCTTCCGCTCGAGGTAACTCGGGTGGAAGACGGAGTTGTGACAAATGGTCATCTAGCCTGCTTGAGCTAATCATGTGTGCTATACATGTTTTTCAGTCTAGCATTCTGCCTACATCTCTTTAATCTTTTTTTTTTCATCTTCCTTAAAACTTGTATACCTACCTTGCACCGCTACCTATGCTTGCAACGGATCCGGTCCTATCAATCTCTTTGCTGCTTTTTCTCTAAACGTCTCTTGCTTATTTCGACTGCTGACCGGTTAACGCCTCCATTCACTTTAAATCCCAGCGCTTCTGGAAGATGGACGCTACCTACGAATTTCACTGCGTGAATACCTTGACATTACATTAGAATGTACTGAGTCGTCTACGGATTTTTCCTGCAGCAGACATACGCCTCATCTCATTGCGAATATTTGCAGAGGAAAGTTTTCGTCCTCAGGGTCTCAAATAGCAAGCCACTTTCCTGCGTGTTATCATAGAAATTTTCCTAATTAATTTTTTCTCATTATTATAAATCTCCATGGCCTTTTTTATTTCCATTCTTTGCTTCCAATTCGCTGTCTCTCTTTCTCTCACTTTCTTTCTGATCTAGTTGTCTATCTACGCTTTCAATTACTCTGTACTTGGTTGCCAACTTTCTTTACCTCTTCCTTTATTCTGTGTCCACGCTTTTTAGGTACAGATACTTGAGCACTTTAGCCGCCCATTTCTTTTGATCCACGTTCCTGAGTCTTTCTTCAAAACTAATTTTGCTCAGCGCCGTGGAGACGCCACGCTCTTGTATCGAGTGTGGTTGGGCATCGCCTTTACCAAAGTCTATGCATTCCGCCTAGGGTTGACCGACACCGCAACCCGTGACCACTGCGGCCATGAAGAATCAACTGAACATATTTTGTGCGCTTGCCCGCAGTACAGTTCACAGAGGGAATGCCTTCGCCATGACTTTGACCAACTAGACGACCAACCGCTATCCGAAAAAAAAATATTCTACACCACTGAAGGGCACAGAAGAAGGCCGTGCGAGCGCTATTGCGCTTTCTGCGATCTCGGGCCTTCGCGAACGTCTTTAACTGGAACGGCTTTTGTGTGTGTGTGTCTCCACGTGTGCGTGTTTTTTTGTTTTGCGTTTTCTTCTCTGTCATCTTTCTAACCCCTATCTCTCATCCCCAGTGTGGGGTAGCAAACCGGATACTAATATCTGGTTAACCTCCCTGCCTTTCCTCTTCATCTCTCTCTCTTGCTCAGCGCTTCTCTGACTTCAAACGAGGCACAACCCATGTCCCCTTGCATTGCCTCCATTTGTGGTTTTACCGTGCTCTCCCAAAGCCAATCGGCCCACCGATCTTTGGTTAACTTCCAGCCCCAACAAGATATCCAATTTTAAGCACAGAATGGCAATTGCGAACGTTATAGCTGGCACCATTGCTCCTTTCCAGATTCCACGTATCCCCTCGTATTTATTGTGGCCCCAAAGTGCCCTATGTTTCATTACTGCTGCATTCCGCTTCCATTTATTTTCAGGTTATCTTGGTGGGTGCTTGAGTAAGTCTTTCCTTCGTTTATGTATACACCGATGTATCTATATTGCTTGGCTATGGGTATGACTTGCTGCTGAATTGACACCACGTAATTACTCGTCTCTTCATTAAAGATCATAATTCTCAATTTCTCTGTGCTAAATTGAGTGGGCAAGGGAGCAGCGATACGATGTGATTCATCAACGTCTTTCGTTGTTTCATCCTTCAATGTCCGGTCCTCTTCACTGGCAGCGTCGCTTCAGATCCAGTTCTGTGCTACGACGGAATCCCATTGGCGCTTTTCGACGGGAGTGCGCCGGTGTCAAGTGACAAATGCTCCGGTGGCCTATGGAATGCTTTCATGACGCAGCTGGTGACCGCTTCGCAAGATTTTTGCCCCGGATCGGCATCGACGTCAACCATCGCAGAAGACATAAATGGGCTGCACCGTCGCCACCCCTTCAGTGGACATGGGAGCAGCGATACGATGTGGTTCACCAACGTCTTTCGTTTTTTCATCCTTCAGGTTAGTCCAATCGCATCTAAGCGTTCAAATGATGTCTGCCTCGTTATGCTCCCTTGCCCACAAGTGCTGTTAGAAAATGTATGCCAGTGTTATTACGTGCTCAAATTGCTTTTGTCCAGAGATGTTGAATTAAACCCTGGCCCTGGCCATAGCACTCGCAGCAAGCATCAAAACCCGACGCCCGAATATGACAGTGGTCCCATACTCGCCCTTCTAGAGGATCTAAGAACCCGCTCAACAAACATTGAACAAGGGCAGGTCGAACTATTACACTCAGTTAAGTCTATTACATGCAATCAAGAGGAACTAGACGTGAAGGTTACTGATATTTCAAACCGGCTTATAAATGTTGAGACCAAACTTGCGGGTTTTGAATCCGTCCGTCAGGACCTCAATGCTCTCAAGTCAACTGCTGAACGACTAGCCAACGAAAATTATTCATTAAGGGCCCGAATGAACGACCTTGAAGATAGATCCCGTAGAGATAACCTCTTATTTTTCGGTATATCTGAAGGCACCGAAATGTGGTTGCAGTCAGAGGAAAAAATTGTGAATATAATACAGCAAGAAATGTCAATTACTCTCTCTAGTACCGATATCGCCCGGGCCCACCGAATCGGCATTGCAGTCTACCAAAACGCGGCGAATAATGGTGAACTTTCCCAACTACAAAACAAAGAAACGCTATTAATGCTCAGTCTAAATTCAAAGATTCAGATGCTTCTATGTCTGAAGATTTTAGTTCATCTACAAGACATACTAGAAAAAAATGGTGGAATTCGCGAAGGAAACTGCGCCTAACACGCGCTTCAAACAGAGGCACGTAAGGTTATTCTTAAACAAGAAAAATGCTGCACATATTGTGCTGAAAGTGATAGCGTTTTTGAACAAACTAGCGTGTATGCTACTACTTCACGTGTTGATCCCAGCGCCGCAGGTGGTTCTGATGATTCGAGATAGCTAGCCGGGCGCCTTCGTCCGTGTGCGCAGTCGATCTCTGGAATTTCAGTGCTGTTCACAAATATACGCAGTGTTGTTCGCAATCGCGATGACCTTTCCTGTGCCGCCGATACCACATCGGCCGACATTGTCCTAACGGAAACATGGCTGAATGATTCTGTTAGAAGCACGGAAATCCTCGCTAGCCAAAAGCGGTACTCCATATTTTGCTGTGATCGCGCAGTCGCTCGTGCTGGCGGTGTTCTGGTCGCTGCCTATGATCATCTCGATAGCCTTCACGTTGATATTCCTACGACACTAGAGTTTTTATGCGTGCAGATCACGACTGAATGTCAAAAACTTCTATTTCGTGCATGCTATCGTTCGCCCTCTGCTGGGATTGGTTTTTCCAGCGACCGTCACGACGCGCTAAGCGCTGTGTGTGCCAAATTTCCGAATCTTCCTGTTTTCTAATTTGGTGATTTTAATTTCCCTAATATTACCTGGTCTAGCGTTTCGTATACCACTATCAAGTCTTCGTCAGAATCGTCTAATTTTGTAAATCTTTGTTCCGACTTTTGTTTAACTCAAGTAATAACGCAGCCTACGAGGGTCACATCTTCAACATCCAATGTATTAGACTTGTTGCTAACAACGGCCCCCGATGCTGTTTCTAATATTACCTATTTATCAGCTATAAGCGATCATTCTTTATTACATCTCATGTTGAATTTCCCTGCTCGAACGTCACATAAAGGTAATAATGAAAATAATAATATAAATAATGTAATAAGTAATAATATAAAAGTAATATATGATTATGCTAAAGGGAATTACACTGCAATCAATAAAACACTTGAAGATTTCCTTGACGAATTTCTGGCAAACTTCAACAAAAGATCCGTAAGTACAAATTGGCAACTTTCCGAAATAAGCTTTGCAAATTGGTCGACTTGTATATTCCTCGAAAAACCTTTTAACTAACTGCCACTACCCATAGTACAACCGCTCATTAAAACGTCTGGCAAACAAAAAACGAGGCTCTGCCGCAAAGCTAAGTATTCTGGAAAGCGTGAGCACTGGTCAGCACTCCAAAAAACTGTTAACAGCTACAAGAAGTCTTTGAATGAATCGAAGCACTACTACTTTAATGTGACTTTGCCAACGTTTCGAACGAGTAATCCAAAAAAATTTCGGAGTAGTGTCAATAAACGAGAGCAGTCACTCATATCCCTCGTTGACCCTCAGTCAAACCCTATTTCAAGCACTGACGTCGCTGAGATCCTTAACAAGACCTTTAGTGCTGCTTTTTCAAGCACCGTACCTGACATTACTAATGTTAGAGACTATGCATGTAACATAAGCTTTCCAATGGACCCTGTCAGGTTTAGTTATGACGGAATTATCAACATAATGAACAATTTGGAAATCTCATCTTCTTGCGGGCCTGATAACATTAACACCAAAGTCCTGAAGAATTACTAAAGTGTACTCTGCAATTTTTTACTGAAGATATGTGAGCAATCGCTTGAAACAGGAGATATACCGCACGAATGGAAACTGGCTAAAGTGATTCCACTCCATAAATCTGGCGACAGGCATTCACCCTTCAATTATCGTCCCATATCATTAACTTCCATTTCCTGTACAATCATGGAGCATATAATATTTTCTCAATTATCTAGCTTTCTTGAATCATTTTCGTTTTTCACGCCTACACAACATGGTTTCAGGACACAGTTTTCCTGTGAAACACAGTTATCTTTCAGCAATGAAATTTATTCCATTCTTGAAGAAGGTTCAGAGGTCGACGTCATCTTCTTAGATTTTTGCAGGGCTTTCGATGAAGTGCCCCATAGTCTGCTGTTGTATTAGCTTGCCCATCTTCATATCGACCCGAATGTTCTAGCATGGATTCGCTGTTTTTCTTCTAATCGCTCGCAGTTTGTCCACGTTAACGGTCTTCAATCATCTTCAATGCCGGTTACGTCTGGGGTACCACAAGGATCGGTACTCGGACCCTTGTTATTTCCTTGTGTACATTAATGATCCGCCTAACAATATGAAATCTTCTATCAAACTCTTTGCAGATGATTGCATACTATACCGTGAAATTAAAAACACTAATGATGTCCACTTATTGCAAGCAGGTCTTAACTGCGTTACTGACTGGTGTACTAAATGGAAAATGGTTTTAAACGCATCAAAATGCAAATCCATGCGCTTTTCACGTCAAGGCGTCTCGCCACCAGCCTCTTACAGCATCAACAATGCTTCGTTAGCCCCGGTTACCTCGTATTGACACGTGTACGTATATTTAACGGGCGACCACGTTTCGCCGCCTAACAAATGTTATCGCACAGCGTGGGACGCGTCTGCCTGTATCCGAAGTTTCTTGAAAGTTATCGATGCTTCTATCCGGCTGTCTGTTGTCGCCGAACCTTGTGTTATCAGATTTCATCGCGTGACGCGAATGGTGTAGAACTTTGTGGAAGGGACGCGGGTCCCAACGATTAGTCTGGAACATTCGACGACTGCTGTATAAAAGCCGACGCGCTGATTCGCTGATCAGATTTCCGACGATCGCCAACCGTGTTCGCCGCTATCGTTGTGCTATAAGTCTAGCCTGTCTTTGTGGGCACAGGTTCGCCCAATAAAAGCTAGTTTGTATTCCACCGTATTGCTGCTTTCTTCACCGTCACTACCACGTGACAGTATAAATACCTCGATGTAGATCTGACAGCAAATTTATCCTGGAACCAGCATATCACCTACATTACTGGAAACGCGAACCGCATGTTCGGTTACATAAGAAAGAAACTTTTCTAATGCACCCCCATTTCAGCCAAACTTCTTTATAAAACACTGGTTCGTTCAAAGCTTGTATACGCCGCGTCGATATGGGACCCTCAAGCTAAATCACTTATATCTGTGCTGAAAGCTGTTCAGAAACATGCCGCTCGTTTTATCCTCCACAACTATGACCGCACATCAAGTGTCACACTAATGAAAAACACTTTGTCACTACCATTACTTTCATTGCGCAGAAAAATTTCACGACTCTGTCTTTTTTAAAGATCTGCAATCTGAATCCTGTTTTGAAAAACGCTTTGCTCCTTCCACCCACCTATGTTTCATCGCGCATTGACCATCCACGCAAAGTGGGCGTTCCACCTCGTCACACTACCACTCGCTTAAATTCTTTCATTCCAACTACGGCATCCGAGTGGAATCAATTGCCAGCAGATGTGGCACTCGCCGACGATCTCGAGCATTTTAAGAAAAAGTTAAGTGTCTGCATTTCTTGTTCATGACATGTGTGCCCTTCGTTTCTTGGTCCCTCATGAACTCTGTGTTGCTGATTTCTCGTTTGCCTTGTTCTTGTTTTTTTAGCTTTCCATAGATGTGCACAATTGTTGAAATCTGTAAATCTGTAAAATGTCTAAAACTCAGTGCAGTGAACTATATGTAATGCCGTGACCCATGAATGTATTTCTATTCCTTGTTATCTGTGTTATCGTATGTCTTGTTCCACTCCCCTTAATAATGCCCGCAGGGCCACGAGGCTATTTGAAATAAATAAATAAAATAAATTTAAGGTCTAGATTTGTCGTTGCGTTTCCACACATATTGGCCAGTGTCTTTAAATCTCTTGCATTGCCCGCTAGTATCACTATGTTGTCCGCATCCGGGGACCTCCTGTAGCACTATTTGCCCATTACGCGTGTATAATAGATCAAAACCCTAATTGACTGTTTTCCAATTGTCTTTCTAGGCCTTTACCATAAAGCGTGAACAACAGTGGAGGCAGAGGGCATCCTTGCTTTAGTCTTTGGTGAATTTCCACCACTTCATTACAATTTCGGCCTTTCCATACAATTTTTGCTCGGTTGTCTTTATATATCTCCCTCAGCAGCTCCACGAAACCATTATCTATGCCTTCGTGCTTGAGAATATCCCATAACAACTCCCTGTCTACGTTGTCGTAGGCTCCCTTAATATCTAGGAATGCTATCCATAAAGGTCTATTCTGAGTTACTGATATCTCTATGCACTGAGTTAGAATAAAATATTATCTTCTAAACGTCTGCCTGGTCTTAACCAATTCTGTTGTTCCCCCAGTACATCATTTGTTTCCACCCATTCCGACAGTTTTAATCTTATGGCTTGCATTGCCCTTATACAGGGTGTTTCAGCTAACTTTAGCCAGAGTTTAAAAATATGCCGATGCACTCTAAGACGACGCGACCAAATGCATGTTGCTCACTTGTGTATGTAGTGTGTCACACTATTTTTTGTATCTTGCTTAATTAGATAATTAGTCAAGATGAATTAACCAACTTCTGAAGCAACGAAGCTAGGAAATAAATTGTAATGAGAAAGTTGCAGAGCGGTTTGCAAAACGTCCGTATGAACAGTTTATGTCTTTCTATCTATTAAGTATTATTATTTTTCAGCTTACTGCGTGTGCCCGCGAAATAGAAAAAAACACCACGTGACATGACCGCTTGCGCGTCGTGATTGCACTGCTCCCAAGCGTTCCGCGCACAAACGAACACAGCATTGAGCCGGGTGTGCTCACCCGGCTCAACCTGACAGCAACTCGCAAAGTGTCGCATCCAGCTGGTTGGCGTCCGTTCGCTGCCCAATAACGATAGCTACCATATACACTGCAAATAAACCTTTACAGATACTCACTAAAGAATAATTATTGCGACCATGCAGTATAGACCATTGTATACGCAGAAGGCCATAAGAGAACTGTTGCACTTTTTGAAGACGACTGGTCTCTGCGAGAGCTTTTGATTGCGTGGCGAACGCTTTTGTGTGTACGTGCGTATAACTTGTTCTTCCTTTCCTTCCCTGCCCGCTTCCACTGATCCCAGCGCAGAGTAGCAAACCAGGTGCAACACGGTTAAACACCCTGTATTTCCTTTTCTTTGTCCCACTTTCAACCACGCTAACAATGTTATACCCCTCTTGAATGAATTCTGGAGTTTTACGTACCGAAACCGCGATTTGATTATGAGGCACGCCGTAGTGGGGAGGCTACGGATTAATTTTGAGCACCTGGGGATCTTTAACGTGCCTACAATGCACGGGACACGGGTGTTTTTGCATTTCGCCTCCACCGAAATGCGGCCGCTGCTGCTGGGATTTAATCCCGCAGCTTCATGCTTAGCAGCGCAACACCATAGCCGCAAGGCCACCACGGTGGGTTATACTTTTCTTCAGATCAGCCGAAGTAATAGAGAGAAAGAAGGAAGGGAGAAGGCAATGTCGTTAACAAGAAAAGCGTATGGTTGCCCTACGCTAGGGGGGGGGGGGTAGTTAAAGATGTTCCTAAAGAGAACGAGATGGGATCCACTTCAATTACAGGCTAGCACGAGAAGTGGGCTGGCGACTTGCTGGTCGCGCTGTTGCTTTTTTAGGGGCACCACGGGCGCTCAGGAGGCCAGAGTACGTAGTAATGAAGAAGGTCCCCTAGGGAAACCTCAGAATAGCATCGCCGTCAATAAGAGAAAAAGGAGGAAAACAAGAAAAAGAGCTCGCCAAGCAATAGGCTACATCAACATGCAGGGTGGCAGAAGAAAGGAAAAGTGTGCAGAGATTGAGCAGCAGTTAAACAGAGAACAAATAGGGGTGTATGTCGTTACAGAAACGCACCTTAGAGACTCGAAAGAGCCACCGGAGATTAAAAAAATATATGTTTGGGAAGGGTGCAACGGAAATACCTCGGAAAGAAAGAGAGGGGGAGTCGGAATGCTCATCCATCAGGGAGCCAAATGGAAAAGAGTAAATTCACAATGTCAAGAGCATCTTTGGTTATCAGGTACAATGAGTGGGAAAAGAACTTGGCTGGGCGTTACATTTTTGTGGACCGGAAATAATTGCACAGAGAAGAATAAAGAGTTAGTGGAATGCAGAAGTGCTAATATTAAGGGTTTCGAGAATGATGCCGAAATTATCCTATTAGGTGACATGAATGCCCACATACAGGATCTAGATGGCTATACCGACAACAACGGGAATTCAATGCTAGATCTTTGTGAGCAACATAACATCGTTATTGTGAATACAGGGCCTAAGTGTGAAGGGCGGATCACGTGGGAAGTGGGAGTCGAGTGGGAGTTAAGAGAAATGGTCATTGACGAGGAAGGGTATAGCAGCATAGGGAGTGACTATAAATGCATCATTTTGAAAATCGGATTTGTATTTACGAAAGAGAGCTAGGAGTGTAAAATGGCCAGTTCAAATTTGAACACTGAATAAATAACAAACATAGTCGCAAGAGTCGAGGAAGGAATTTGCAAATGGCCAGGTGAAGAGTGGGAGTATAGTAAGCTTCTAAGTGTAATAACGACAGAAATACGGAAAGAAAAACAACACGGTGGTTGGAAAGGAAAAAAGAAACCGAAAAGTTGGTGGAACAAGGAGATACGAGAAGCGATCGCCGAACGACAGAAAGCATCCCAAGAGCACAGACAGCCAAAGAATGCGCAGTTTCCGCATGATGAAGTAGCCAGTAAATGGGAAATATACCGCGAGAAAAAGTCTATGGTTCAAATACTGATGCAAAAAAGATAAAACGTGGAAGTGAACGTTGGTTGTCAGAAATACGTGAGAAAAAGAAGGCCGCACCTAGAATATTTTGGAACCACATAAATTTATTAGGCAGGAAGTCAACAACAATACAACAACATATTCTAGACGAAGATGGAAACAAAGTGGAAGGGGAAGCGACATTAAATTACATCCGAAAATTAACAGTCCAAGGCAAGACGAGGTTGTATTTGAAGAAAAATCAGTATGAAAGAGAACCAGATGGAAAAGGAACTGGTGCTGACAAATTTCAACTGGAAGAAAGCCGAAGAGAAAATTCCTAAGCGCACAGCCACAGGGCTAGACGAGGTTCCCATTAGGCTGATTAATGAACTAGGACCAAAAAGTAAGGAAGCTCTTGAGAAAGCTGTGGAAAAAACTTTAAAAGATAGAAGAATACCAGACAGTTGGCGACAAAGTAGAATGAACTTAATTCTTAAAAGTAAGGGGGAGAAAGATAGAATTCACTCGTATAGACGGTTGACCATTGCATCGGTAATATACAGGTAGCAATGCAGGTAATAAAATTAAAGCTGCAAGGATGGGCAGATAATAATGGCATTTTGGGAGAACTTCAGAATGGCTTCAGAATAGGTACACGTTTGGATGGTAACTTATTTGTTCTTACTCAGTGTATTGAAATATCAAGAGTAGAAAGGAGACCGTTATGTGTGGCCTTCTTAGACATTACAGGAGCGTATGGCAACGTAGACCGCAACATTCTATCGTATATTCTGGAAGGGGAAGGCTTAGGCGACGATTGTCTACAGCTTTTGAGAAAGATTTACCGAGAAAATACCGTTTGCGTTGAATGGGAAGGGATGAGGAGCGAGGAGAAAGTTGATATCAACAAGGGACAAAGGCAGGGGTGCCTTTTATACTCACTGCTGTTTTTGATGTACATGGTGAGAATGGAGAGGGCGCTAGAAGGATGTAATATCGGGTTTAATCTCTCATACAAACAGGCGGGTACAGTAGCAGAGCAGCAGCTTCCAGGTTTATTTTATGCGGACGACATTGTGTTGCTAGCTAACAAGCAAAGCGATTTGCAACGTCTGGCTAATATCTGTAGACAGGAAGGCGAGAATTTAGGTTTGAAATTTTGCGTTAGAAAATCAGGTGTTATGGTATTCAATGAAAACGGTGAACAGACAGTGGCAATACAGGGCCAGGAAATACCTCGGGTAACATAATATAAATATCTTGGTATATGGATAAACGAAGGCAATAGATATATGGAAACACAGGAAAAAACAATAACAGTAAAGGGGAAGGGAAATGCAACCATCATGAAGCACAGAGCGCTATGGGGATACAATATGCACGAGGTGCTCCCGGGTATGTGGAAAGGTTTATTGGTTCCAGGACTTAAATTTGGAAATGCGGTTATTTGCTTGAAATCAGTCGTACAATCAGGACTCGATGGCAGCCAAAGGTCAGTCGGACACCTCGCATTGGGCGCTCACGGGAAGACTACAAATGAAGCTGTGCAGGGTGATATGGGCTGGACAAGTTTTGAAGTGAGGGAAGCTGACAGTAAAACTGATTATGAATAACGACTGAGGAATATGGAAGAAAGTAAATGGGCTGGGAGAGTGTTGAGGTATCTGTACAGGAAAACCATTGATTCACAGTGGAGGAAAAGAACTAGGAAGCTTAACAGCAAGTATGCGGCCTGTAGGGTGAGCAACACAGCAACAATGAACGTCAAGCGGAAAGTCAGAGAGGCTGAAATAATCTCATGGGTGGCGGCAATGGAAAAGAAACCTGCCATGAGTAATTACTTAAGAGGAAAGCACGAAATGAGGAAAGAAACAAGTTATGATAACTCAAAGGGAAGCTCATTACTTTTCGAAGCGAGATCAGGATGCCTTAGAACACGCACCTATAAAGCGAAATATAAGAACGAAGAAGAAGCATGTGCTTGTTGCTATAATGCTACGGAAACAATGGAGCATGTTTTGTTAGAATATAAACATGTCTGCCCAGCGGTCGATTTAGGTACCACTGGACTCCTTGAAGGCCTTTGGTTCAGCCAGAGTTGGGATAAAGTAAACATGTCCGCAATAGAGATTATTAAGAGGCGATTGGAAGATTGGTGGAAGAAAAGTAGGGAAACGACAAACAACGGAGACGGACAAAAACAAAGTTCACAATAGGGGGTCAGAAAATTGTGTTATGGGAATTCCTTTCGCGGTTTTTTCCTTTTTCTCTTTTTTTTTCTTATTTAACCTAAGTAGGACATTAGGCAGTATAATAGCAAGAGCTTGATGGTGCAACCCACCGCCTCGTTCCAAAGGGGACGCTCATGGCATCCATTCATCCAGGTGAATAGAAAAATTAAAGAGAGGTCAAGAGTAGACGCGGTGACCTTTTAACGGTGGGCCGAATAGGTGGCTCAGTGGCTCTGCCGTTTTGCTGCTGAACAAGGTAGAGGGTTTGATTCCCGGCTGTCGCATTCCGATTAAGGCGAAATGCAAAAAAAATTGATAAATAAATAAACATTTGTGTATCGAGCGTTGAGTCCACGCTAAAGAACTCCAGGTGGTCTAAATTAATCTGAAGCCCCCCGCTACGGTGCCTCTCAGGGAGACTGTATTGCTTTGGGTCTTTAAAATTCAGTCAGCAGATAAACCGCTGAACACTTAAAGCGGTTAGCATTGCATCCTTAAGGGGCGTCCACACCTGCGGCAAAAACGCGAGCGGAAAGCCGCTCGCGGCAAAGCGCACCAGCACTGGCACGGCCGCACTTGCGGGCGTCTATACCAGGGCGCGGCAAGAACACGACAGATTCGCTTTCAGCTGGAATCTTGTTCCTCAGTGAAATGGCGCAGCCCACTGTCGGGTATCGGCCATGAATCGGGCGGTAAAAAGACCGAATCTTGCAAATGTCCCTGCGGCATGATCAGCAATGGTGAGAGAGGGTGGCAGTTCCCCGCCATGTTAGCCCAACTGTATGAAAAGGCCGCTCCTGTCTAGTCTCCGCGATCGGCGGCGAGCGGCATTCCTCAAAAAGTAAGTCCGACACCCATTAGCGCCGCGGCAGAAAAATACTATACGTCTTCTTGCCATTCTGCACTTACATATGTTCTGCAGTGTCAGATCGCGGGCTGGGCAACGAGGTATTAATTCTAAGCGTTAGCATGAAACAGCGCGCTACGGGTGTAAACTCGGAGGCCATCCAGGCGGAGGGGTATTTCGCGCCCGCGCCGCTGGATGGCGCAGCGTGTCCAGAGGGGAGCGTGAGAGAAGGAGCTCGGCTGCAGTGCATTTTATTCATACATGACGCGTTCTGGCCGGTAGAGCCACCGACCTCAGGTCCGGCTACTGAGCCGCTGGATTGCGAAAGAGCGTTTCTTATTAAACGATGGCCTCTAGTGCATCGCCACTTGCTGCTAATAACATTAACGACGATAAACATTCCCAAAAGAATGTTTATCGTCGGAACGGGAGCTTCAGTTCACAAAATTGTGATTTGCGAGCGATCTGTCAGGGATATATATTCCCGCTGTTTCTTGTTATGTTAGGAATTAGGAGAACAATAACCAAGCAGAGAAGGCATTCTACGCACCGTCTATAAATATGAGCAGGGCTCTGTTCTAAACCTGTCTCACCAGCTTTTTGTTTAATTTCTTATTTAAACTGCCATAGTTGAAAGTCAACATTTTTATTTCCCCACGATTTTCTTTCTCTCGTCCCTGTGGTAATTATAAACCACGCCACAAGACGCTCCGAGCACAAAGACACCAACATCGTTGTGGACAAACTAGTCTCGACGTGTATGAAAACGCGGACTGTATATAAAGGAATGGTATTTGCATCTTGCAAGTTCAGAGCCGTAAGCGCGGTGTTAAGGACCATTTAAAGCGTCGACAAATTTTCCCACCTTTAACGGGATAAATTTAACCAGCCGGCGAGTCGACTAATATATTTTTTTTTTTTTTTTGCAACGCTTCGTGATATCAGGTTTTTTTTTTTTTTTTCGTTCTTCATCGAGAGTGAGCGACAGCGCTGTGAGACGACGACCAGTCGAACACTTCTCTCCCAGCCTATTCCTCGATTCCCTAATCGGCTCGTAACGCCGTTCTGTCGCATTAATTGCTGCGCACGCGTCGGCGGTTTTTCAATTTCCACGGCTGGAACTTCGCGGTGAGGCGGCGGAGCACTGCGACGTGCGTTCGCCGCGCGAGCGACTCAACTGGCTCGCAAGCGCCGCTCTCGCACTCGCGCCGGCGAACGAGCGGGATTTAGCGATAAGATGGGACGAACCGCGGGACCCGGAGTGCAGTGCGTAATGGGAAGCCGCCGGTAGCCAGAGGGCGTCGCGAAGGGGAGTGCCGCGTGTAATGAGCGTCACGCCCAACTCCCTCGGCACGAATGACTCCCCTAGGACGGGAAGGTATGCCTCCTCTACGTACGTGCACACGGGCGACAGTGCGCCGTAAGAACGTGCCGGATTTGTTTGCCCAAGCAACTCTCGTGCTATGAGAGAGGCCAGCAAGAAGTGCAGTCGTTGCCTGCCACGCGGACAGCTGAAACAGCAGTTTAAAAAGAGCTACAGCGTTCTAACGCTCGCAGACCGGGACGGAGGCTACCGTTTCGCACTAAACGAATGTAAGACTTTCTCCGGGCGACTTGTATGCATTGCAGTTTTATGGACTACCAAGCACCGTTATTTCTGTGCAGCGACATAATGATAGGGGAAAGAGGCAGGCGCACAGACGTAAACGGGTGTGTATTTACAGGAGACAGAAATGGCCCTTCTTCCCTCGAGACACCGTCACCCTTCTGTTCCCCGCAAGAATATTTACAGTTCTAACAGAACCATAGCAAAGCAGGGTGAACACGCACGTGGTTGAGTTGAGTGCGTCCAACGACATACAGAAGTATCGGAAGAAACAGGCGTCATGACGCAGCGATCTGGCCACAGCGTACAATTCACTCAAACGAGGGTGGGGGAGGGGCACTTAGTAAACAAGTGGCGTTCCTGCGGTGTCTCGGACAGTCCCTTATTCCGGTTAATGCCATGCCGCTTTCCTTTATCCTGACGGGTGGCCGACAAGCCCGATCTGCGAACCTCGTCGCCAACGGATGTGTCAACACCGCGGCGACGACGATGCCTCCCGCCCTACAGCGGGGCGTTGTTTACGCACTGCCAAAAAAGGCAACTCGATCTGCCGAGATGCCGAAAGTCAGGGTCGCCGCAGCCGGTTTCTCGTGCGCGCCTCTTCCGATGAGAGTCCGGCCGCGCCGCTGCACTTCCCCGCCACCTCTTGTGGCTCTTTTTCTCTTTGCGCTCTTTCTCCGCGCAGTGTCGCGCGACCTTGTCATCACGTAGTGGGCGGCGGTACGAGCCGATTGCGCCCTCTCGTATTAGAAAACGAGCACAGCGGAGATCTAAGTCGCGAGGGGCTCTCGCTACAGCTGTCCGACCGCTGCCTTCTGAATGGCCGATAGACACCGGCACGTAGAGGCTGCGAATAGTGCGACTCGGCGATGGAAATAACGCGCGGGAGCTCACGTGTTATCAGAGTAGCGGCATTGAAAGGAATGGGAATGAGAAAGAAAAAGTCAGCCGCCTTTCCTGCCCAACTTTTGTGCCTTTATGCGAAGTGAAACACCAACTCCAGGGAGGAGAGGCCGGGTTCTCTGCGCCTAGGGTTGCCAGCTGTCCAGTTGACAAAGTCGGGAAGGAAGGGGGGGGGGGATGGAACAAGCGGCTGGCTACGACGGAGCCTGCCAGTCCGTACGTGCAGCAAAGTTGCACAAATTCTTTTAGTCCTACCACGTCGCGATCTTGCAAGAAAGGTGCGGAAGTCGCCTGATAACACGGTTACGAATACGCAGATCGAGATATTGTGAATGGTTAGGGCCTACAACAACACTAAAACCACTTCAAAAGACGAAACCGCCTTTATGTTTACGACAACGTGTAACAGAAGACAAAAGAGAAGAAAGTGCAACCGAGATGCAGGCATTATGAAAAGGAAATCTGATTTATTGATTGTTATTCAGTCAAAAAAAAAAAAAAGCAACAGTCGGGACCTTTAGCCATCCGGACTGGATCAAGTGGGGACTCGGGACCTATATTCAAAAGTCGGGACTGTCCCGCGCTAAATTCGGGACGGTTGGAAACGCTGCTAAACTGACGTACAGGGCAGGCGTAACGTATCATGGCGCACCGAACGGTTCGCGGTCACCCGGAGAGGAAGGACGACTTCTGCTCTTGTCCGCGATGGGCTCGGACCAGGCACGGCCGCTGGGGTCAGGGTTCGACCAGGCCCGAAAACGAGGCGCAGAAACCGGAGTTTATGCGCTGCGGCAGACGAGGCCTGAGCGCGCCTTGGCGTGCCTAGCCGTAATCAGCGAAAGTCTCCTGGGACCAGCCCCACCCCCTTCCCATTTCCCCTCCTTTTATCCAACCCAGCGAGCGCGATGCTGCCGGCCTTTCTTAGAAGCGCGGTCGCAAACGAGCTGGCTCGCACGGGGCGAGGCGAGGAATCGCCTCCGCCGCTCGGCGACAAGCTGGATGCGCGCTGACGCTGCCAGTGCGTGGCCTCCGCGTACGCGAGCGTTGCCGCCTTTTGCGAGGGAAAGGCGCTGAGGTTGGACAGCCGCGCCCGAGGAACCACCCGCGTCAATCATGCGCCGCTCCGCGAAGTGCGCGCTGACATTTCAGTCGTCGCGGTCCTTGCCCGCGGTCCCGACGTAGTGCATACGCGCGCTAGACGACCGGGAGCTCGTGAATCCGGGGGACAACAAACGCGGCCCGGCCTAATCTGGCCTCCCACGCTGCCGTGCTAAAGACGAACGCGTGTGCTACATGGGCGGCCACGGTGCACGCTTTCAGTTCTTGGTGTTATCGCAAGCTCACAAACACTCCTGTGAACACAAGTTTCCGAGAATGACTGCTAATATTTTGTAAAGCAATGAAGGGGGCTAGTTGGTGAACGTTCATGGTTATATTGCGCTCAGTTTTACACAGACGATATTAAGGAAGGACAGGACGTGGACGGACGTAGCGCAAGTCCGTCCAGGTCCTGTCCTTCCTCAATATCGTCTGTGTAAAACTGAGCGCAATATAAGCATGGACTGCTAATATATGCGCAAAGTATAGAAACTATAAGCATAATTTCCTAGTAACATCAGCAAAAATAAAGTACTAGGGAGCGCACGGTTCACTGCTGCGTTGGTGGCGTGATCATGGAGGAACGTACAACGTTTGCAGAAAAATGTTTGCGTTGAAACTCCCTGTTTTAAAAGGCGACGCGTTTAGGGGTGCAACTTGAAACACAGTGTTGCTGGCAACCAGCGTAAGCACTACTACAAACCCTACTAAGCACACACTACTAAAGTATATACTAATTATAAATTATACATTAAATACACTTCTACGGCAACAATATACGCGAGAAAAAGAAAGAGTAAATAAGAAAATACCAACGCGCCTTAGACGCACAAGCACAAGTCACAAGAACCCAAATAGTCTCCATAAACGGGCACCAGCCCCTGAACCACAGTCCAATATTTGTTTTTTTTCTTCGCTTGTTTCTTTTGTATTAAAGAGCTAGTTTCCCATGTAATGTCAATCAATCCTGAGGGTGCAACAAATAAAACAAATCAATATTGCATGGACTTCGCAGTAGAGTTAGTTGATGAGTGTCACTGGGGGGCGTGGTCAACGTTGTTGCTGGAAGTCTTGCCAGGCTCCCTGCATGCCATTTAGGGAAAGTGGCGCATTCTAAATTGAAGTTATTAGATGCACCTAAATATCTATGGTACGCCGCTCCAGCTAAGGCAGACGGTAAAATTACAATGGCTGAAGTGCGTACGCCATGCTGCCAAGTTGTTCGTGCACGCTTTATCGCGGAATTTTCTTGTGTACACACATTTGGAGTGCCAATTAATCCGATCACAAAGATCGATCATCAGTACACTGCACCTACACATGCTAAAGAGCCAGCAAAATCTTGTTCGAGCACATGGGTCAAGAAAAATACATTTTTCTTCTGTAATAATAATAATAATAATAATAATAATAATAATAATAATAATAATAATAATAATAATAATAATAATAATAATAATAATAATAATAATAATAATAATAATAATTGTTAATAACATAACAGCAGAAAAGAAACTCGCTGCTATTGCTCAAACACGATACGGCGTCCTCCTGCCGAAGTGAATTCCATTTCAGGCGGCGACAAAGGCAATTCGGTGAGGTTAATAGGCAAAAGTGCTCGAATGTTTAGATTTGCGTGCACATTAAGGAACCCAATATTGCCGAAATTCATCCGGAGGCCTTAACTACAGCGCCTCCCATATAGCTCTAATGTTGCCTTGGGAAGACAAACCCCATGAATCGATCAAGAAAGAAAGAAAGGGGGAGGGGAAGCGAGCTGGGCAGAATGACAACTACCACTGAAAGGTGCGCAACGCATGCCAGATCGTCAGGGAGGAGGGCATTGAAACACAGAAACGCAAGATGGGAAAGAAGGAAGAAAAAGATGTCAGATCACAAAGACTAAACGCAACAACAAAAAAGTATGGACCACGAAAGTAGGAACAAATAAAAGAAAGTCGCAGTTTGGCCCGAAAGGCGAAGCATCGATTGCGATAGCAAAGTAGTAGGCAGCTATACGAAGTAAGGATAGTAGCTTTGTCGGCCGTATAAATTTGGAAACATTCGCTGACTGTCGAAATTAACAAGAATGGTGTCACGCGCGCACAAGCAAACACCGCAGGTCGCTTTCAAGATTGTGCCCGCACGGCCGCGCCTTACGCAGCAGCCGCCAGAGTAGAACGCCCCCCTCGCCCGTTGCCTTGTGCGCGACGGAAGACGGCGCGCTTCCTCCCCGCTTGCCTCCTTTGCGCGCGCGAGATTAAGCGGCCATCGCCAACTCCCCTCGCACGCTTTCCCTCGCACATACAGCATACGGCGCGCGGCGACGATGTCATCGCCCTTGAACTTTATACGGAACATCCCGACGACGGCAGAAATGCGCTTGGAGTGTCCACATAGTTACTGTCACAAGAAAATGTAACCCACGTCAGTCGCAATAATTGAGAACGGAAAAAACACTGGAAAAAAGAAATGACAGATCGGGGTATAACTACCCATTATTGCACTTTAGCAACTAAGGCAAGCTTGAGACACAAATTTTGTCATGCTCCGAACATCAAAAATGAGTGTTGTTCTTTTCGATACTTCATATGACAGTCAATTAGCAGGTAAGCCTCGTTCAGTTCAGGAGACAGCATCTGGCCAGAAACATGCGTGCAAATGCACGGCATCTAGCCGACATGCTTCACAGGAGTGCCTACCTTGTTTAATAGTCCATGATTGAAAAGGAATTCGATTCTCTTGCCGCAAAGACTAAACCTTCCATCCTATCATTCACACTACCATGTGAAACAATCGTAAACAATTCTGGCAAGTTATCAACCCTAAACCTTGTCCGCCTATAACCCTCTGTGATGACCTCAGCTTTCCCGCGCGAAACGAGGACGTCGCTCAAATACTAAACTCTATCTTCTCTTCAGCGTTTACTGAGGAGCCCGTAGGGGATCTCCCAGATTACGCCTACACTGATCACCATGAGATGCGTGGCACAACATTTGAAGCTAATGGCATAATAAAAATAATCAAGTGCCTGAAAGTAACATCGTCAGCTGGAATCGACTGCATCAATGCAAATATCCTAAACAATACATAATACATTTCCGGATCTCGTTCATCGCACGTTTTCCAGCAATCCCTCGTGACCGGCATTGTACTTCATGACTAGAAGGTTGGCAAAATAATTCCTATGCACAAGAACGGCCCAAAATCATCGCGAAAAAACTATCGCCCCATATCGATTACAAGTGTACCTTCCAAAATAATGGGTACATAATTTATTCACACATCATGAAATTTCTATCTGTAAATTTCTTTCACCACTGCCAACATGGTTTCCTAGAAGATCGCTCATGTTCTACCAAACTAGTCCTGTTCATTAACGATATCAGCTCCAGCCGAGATGTTAACGTACCCGTCGCTCGTCGACGCACTCTTTTTAGATTTTGAGAAAGCTTTTGACAGTGTTGCTCACCAACGCCTTGTACTTAAACTCTCGCGTTTAAGCCTTAACCCCCTTGTCCTAAACTGGGTGCGTGACTTCCTTACTAATCGTCAACAGTTTGTGTGGGCCAACCAACAGCCGTGCGTCTCGTAATTAACGTATCGGTTCTGTCGGCGTGCCCCAGGGCACGCTTCTGGGTCCCTTACTTTTCCTAATTTATAGAAATGATCTTCCCAATAATGTCTCCTTTAACATTCGATTATTCACCGACGACTGTGTTATTTACCGCAGTATCAAGAACAACCTTGACTCTACAGAACTCCGAAATGAGCTGCAACATGTCGAAAAACGGCGTGGCATGTGATTGAGGTCCCTCAACACAAAGAAAGCTGCACTAATTCCCTTCCACCGTCGGTCCTGATATTCCACAACATTTTACACCAATTTACGGTTCGCAAATATCTTCCTTACACTCGTATAAATATCTTGGCATCTGCCTGTCTTGTGATCTTACATGGTCGTCTCACATAATTAACATCACAAATGATGATAACCGCACCCTCCCTTATTTACGTCGGAACTTGCATCACACCTCGTCCCCTGCGAAAATCCTTGCTTACCGAACACCGGTGCGACCTAAACTCGAGTACGCCAGCGTAGTTAGGGACCCTATCAGAATAACCTTTCAAATATGTTGGAATCGGTCCAAAATCGCGCTGCAAGGTTCATTTATTCAGAATACTCTTATCTAACTAGCGTCAAAGCACTAAAATCCCGGGCCAACTTTCTCGGTCTTGAATGCCACCGCAAAATTTCGAGGCTTTCCGCTTTTCACAAACTTTAGCAATCGTCGATTAACCACGCTGCCATCACTCCCGCTCATCGACTATCGCTTCGCATCAGCCACCAAAACGCCGTTAATCCGTCAAATGCCAACATTTCGGCGCATATGACTTCATTTTTTGTCCAAACGACAAAAGATTGGAACAAGTTACCCGTAGATGCTGTAAACAATGCCGACCCTGATGAATTTATAGCGGTTATGGCTGATATTAGTAAATGGTGCTATGCCTTGCTCGCTCTCTCCAGGCTGTAACAGGGTGCATTGAAATCTTTATATGTATACATCAAGTGAACTAGCATTTTTTAATGCGCTAAATATTACACATGTCCTAATTTATTTATTTTACCACTAGATGTGTTGTACTTACTACTTGTTTGTATTTGTTATTCACAATTATTTTGGCATTCTTGTATTTGGTGCTTCTTTCCTGTTGAATTGTTTCTATGTACGCTTAACCATTCCTCATATAAATCCCCGCAACACGGGTATTTTGAAATAAATAAATAAATAAATAAATAAATTCCTACACGCTCATAGTTTTCCATAATTTTTAATATGCGCACACACCCGAAAAAATCGGTTGTTGGGGTACTACAAAAATGCCATTTTGATTAGGAAATGTGCATATAAATGCTGACACTTTTTTTTCAGGGTGGGTAGCTAGCTATATGTGACATCAGACCACTGAGAAACAAATATGACGTTCAGATGCGAACCAAGAGACAGCGGCTCGCATTTGCATATTGATAGGTACCGAATGAGGAAATGTCCCTCTGGCGACGCCCACCCGAAGGATGACACGGCGGCTCCTCTCTGACGGGCCGGCGCCTTGTTACAGAGATAATTGTCGCGCTGACGTTTGCAGTTGAGCGCCGTACTAAACTCCAGGCCTTCGAGCTCCGCTCCCACCACGGCGATCAACGCATCAGGGTTCGAAGTAAACACACCGCGGTGCCAGGAAGAAAAACAAATTTCTTTTGTTCTTTTTTGTGTTTTTTTCGTGCGGCTCAAGCGGGACGATACGGGGCGCCGCACCGTGCAGAGACAAGGCGCGGAGAGGGAAAGACGCAGCGAGGCGGTTCGATGGTTGGCGCTCACCTGACCTGATCTCGAAGCCCAGCTGAGGCTCTGGCGGTAGGCGACTTAAGTTTAGCAACATGGCGTGCGGCCGCACGTGAGACTCGAAGCCTGGCCGTTCAGCACAGCAGGGCGACCTCCAGCCTGCGCACGAGGTCGTCTCGGACGCCCCCACCGGCGAGATTCATTACCTGCCCGAGCACGTCGGCTGCACGAGCGAAGTCCGCGGCACGCCGACGAGGGAGTCAAAAAAAAAATGACCAGGGAGGGAGCAGCTCGACGGATAGGGATTCGCAAATTACCAAGCGCTGGCCTTGGGAGCACGTATTACGCAGTGGCTCGCGGTTCAGAGCGAGCTGGAAAGAGACGGATCACTTTCCGCAAGGTTGCAGGGGGTGCTTCGGTTCAGTGGACGAAAGTGCGTCGCTTAAAACTAGCACGCGTAGAGGGCCTGTCGGGCGGAGCTGACGTTGACGCTTAGCGAGAGCCGGGAATTCGCGGAAAGGGAGAAGCCGCCAAGAAAAAAGTGGCTTCAACTTGCAACGTTGCTGGGATGCCAGAAGCTTTTGTCATTTTGTTCAAACTTTAGTGCTCGACGTTGCTGCTCATGTCCAGTGCAATTTCTGAAGACATCTATCTCTGACGAACACTGCATGCGAAACCAGGGCAAGGAAGACTGTGTTTTTCTCCTATTACGTATGGATAGAAGTCTTGCAGTGATTTACAGTGGCTGTTACAAATACCCCGATCAGTCCAGGGATTACGTTTGTTCCTTCTTACGCTGTAAAAATATTCGCGTCTCGCTGATGCGCATTGGCATACGACAAGGTCCGAAAGCAAAGTTCTAATTTTGTCAATTACGTGCACGCAAATTAACCTAAGAATTCGGCTGTCTTGAGAGGCTTTGCTTAGAGAAGTTCACGATGGTTGCGTTGTTCGGAACGAGTGCCTGCAAAGTGATTGAGTTTGCGAGGTGGCTGTTCAAGAACAAGTAATTTTATCAGTCGACTATTTTCTTTTCCGAGGGTGCTCCCGGTTTGCATACTTGATTCCGGATCGAAGGCTCAGGTTTCGAAGACCGATTGCACTGGCACTACATTAAGTCGTCCGTCGCACCAAAGTGCAGTTATCAATACGCAGGCACTGTTAGTCTGTTACTATCATCATGGTAGTCTACATACATATCATCGAATGTCAGGTAGGTGTGCGGGACTAAATAGAACGAAAACAATCACGCACATGTATGATAACACAAGAATGACTCTGTAGCGGCAGCACCATAGACGTCGCGTCAAATCATTAGCAGGCGATCGTACCCTCACGAGCACCAGTGCTCTACACAGCCAATACTGGCACCAGTGCAGTGTTCGACAGATAAAAATCAAGTCTGACACGACGTGTCATGTCTGCTCTCTCCAAGGGATTGCCGAGACCCACGGGTCCATCCTGTTACTCGTCGCCACCATTTGGTGACCCTGACCGGATCCTCACGTTTCTGTGGCATCGACGACCATTGTCTCGACAGACGCCAACAATTTTCCAGGCCAGATCCTTCGCGAGCAACGCGGTGTCTTCGGCCGTCGCCGGCCGCCTCCCGCAGTTCCAGCAACTCTGGGCGGAGTCACTCCAGGCCGAATAGGAGCTTCAGGTCGGTGGCATCCGCGCTCAAGCCAAAAAGTTCTATGACGCTGTTTCGGGACTCTCACCCGCTGCAATCGACGAAGCGGCGTATTTTTTTGGACGCCCCATCGTCTTTCAGCGCCTATGAGTCTCCTAATGCAACCCTGCTGTAACGCACCGGAGCTTCCAAGGGTTCTGGCATCCAGCAGCTGTCAGCTGAATTGCTCGGGGACCACCGCTCCAGCCAACTTCTTCGCCGCATGAGAGAGCTGCTCAAACAGAACATCAAAATGAAGTGCAGGAGCGGTTGAAAAAATGAACAAGTCCAGGGCAATATGAAATCTCGCAATAAATTCGGGGAGACCTGCGCGCCTTCCCGCAGCTTCACATCACCGGCAGAGAACAACTGGCGGAATCACTTGACTTCTTTCATCTCATTGCTGGTATGCGACTGCCTTAAGCACCCTGGCACGGTGCATGCAGTCACGGGACAAGACAGCTCACTACACTTCTCGTTCGCCTTCAGTAAACAAGTTGAGAGCCTCGCAGAAAGTACGAGAAGGCGAGGGTTTGGAGGCACGTGTTCAAGGTCGACACTGAGTGTGGCTATGGGTTCGCTGCAAAATGAAGACACGCTGCAAAACGAAAAAAAAAATAGCTGCAAATGTATCTCAGCGATGGATAACCACTGGCGGTCGCAACACTTTATTCAACAGAAATACGGGACACGCACTAACAGACATGTATTCAGCGTTCGTGTGCGCTGAGTCGGCGAAGATTCCCTTTTCAATCTACTATTCAGATCATCATCAGCCTATTTTTATGTCCACTGCAGGGCGAAGGCCTCTCCGAGCAATATCAACTTACCCCTGTCTTTTCCTAGCCGATTCCAAGTTGTGCCTGCAAATTTGCTAAGTTCATCACACCACATAATTCTCTGCCGTCCTCGACAGCGCTTCACTTCCTTTGGCACCCATTCTATGACTCGAATAGACCATCAGTTATGTACGCCACGGATTACACAGCCTGTCCAACTCCTAGTTTTCTTCAACCTCGTGCAACTAAATATCACCGAAAAGTGCCGTTTATTATGCAATGGAACTGCGCTGGGATTATAAGTCGATTAGCAGAACTGAAATAATTTTTGAAAGAAACTTGTGTTCCAGTATTGGCCCTCTCGAAGGCTGGCCTACCAAGCGGGATATCTTTGACTGGATATGTCGTCCACAAGAATTGCAGCATAAAGTCATTCCCCGCAGGAAGTGCCGCCCTTTAGATACGAAGAGAGATTCCTCATGTGGCTTTGAACGTCATCGATCTTTGCACCGATAGTATTGAGGTAGCGGCTGTGAAGATACAGCTCGGCTTCCGAACTCTTTCTGTTGCATCCGTATACGTGGCTCTGCTGAAGAAGGTAGCAATGTATTTGTTTCTCCAGCAGCTTTGTGAGCGTTGCCCAGAGTCCCGAATTATGTGTGGTGAGTTCAATGTCCATCACTCTGTCTGGGGTGAGAGGAACACCGATTCCCGCGGACGCAAACTTGTAGAAGTTATCGACAGTTTGGACCTGTGCGTGGCCAACGACGGAAGTCCCATTTTCTTCCGACCTCCAGCCTCAGCCACATCTATAGACCTAACCTTGCATTCACCTGACGTCTGTGTGAAGTGGTCAACTGCACCTGACCGCATGCGAAGTGATCACTATCCAATTTTAGTGTTTACTGCCGACTTCCATATGCACGGCTCTAAAATAAGCCATGTTGTTAATTGGGACAAATACAGGGAGCAATTTATGTGTGTTTCTGGTGATGTGACAGACAAAAGTGATTTCTGGTAAGATGGCTGCTACCACGGCGGTCAAGTTTCCTAATCATTTTCCGACTCCGGATTTAAAACTCAGGAACCTTTGCGCAGTGCGTAGAAGGGCGGAGCGACAACTGATGCGGAAGAAGGACGGCAGATCCTTGAAGACAAACTTCAACAGGCTTAACTCTGCCATTCGACGCCATACGAACAAGCTCTGTAGGTCGCAGTGGGCGTCCTTCTGCGCTAGCTTGACTGTTTTCTCACCGATGACGAGAATTCGGCGAGTCATTGGCAGTCTTGCTGTTGATTCTCGTCCTAGTAAGTCTTTCGAAGCACTTGCACTGCGCAAGAAGAAACCTCTCGCGTGCTTGGCAGAGGAATTTGCAGATGCATTTATACGTGCAAGTTCCCGATTTCATCCCTGCGCTCTGCCTGCAACATCTACGTCTATTATGGACGCCCCGTTCATACTTGGAGAGCTACAGACAGCACTCAGCAGCTTGCGGCGTCGATGTGCACCAGGCCCTGACGGCATTACCAACCAGGTGATGCAGAACCTACCTCTGGAACACCGGAAGGTGCTCCTAAGCTATCTCAATCGAGTGTTGGGGACTGGCGACGTTCCTCCTTCATGGAAGGTGGCTTGTGTTGCCCCAGTGCTGAAGCCCGGCAAAGAAATGACAGACTTGACCTCGTATCATCCTATATCACTGACGTCGTGTGTGGCTAAGCTCATGGAGAAGCTGGCAAGTAAGCGTTTCTCTTGGTGGCTCCAAGATAGAAGGGCTCTGCCAACATGTATGACTGGATTCTGCACAGGTTTAAGCGCGCAAGATAGCGTCTTGGACTTGATAAGACACATTGAACATCATAGAGCTTTAGGCCCTTTCAACACTATATATTTTCCTAGACGTATTAAAGGCTTATGATAGCGTCCTTCAGAGCTCAATACTAAATAGTTTGCAGGCCACAGGCGTACAGGGCTATCTTCTGCGATTCATTCACTCATTTATCAGTGAACGTAAAATTCAAGTGCGGTTAGGAAGTACCATAAGCACCGAAAGGGCGGTATCGCGAGGTGTACCTCAGGGAAGTGTTCTTTCCCCAACGCTCTTTAATGTTGTGATGGCTGGTCTTCCCGCTGAAGTGCAAAAACATTGCAGGCATGACCATATGTCGATATATGCGGACGACATTTGTCTTTGGTTAACCGGATATCAACACAAGCGTTTAGCTCTGATAGCTCGACAGGCGTTACTTTCAGTTAAAAATTACCTTCAAGGTGTTGGGTTGACTCTCTCAGTGGAAACATCTGGCTTCATCCTGTTTCCAGGTAGAGGAAGACGGTATGCGCGGCTGCAGATAGACCTTGATCAATCTTGCCTTCATCAATTGAAGCACAAGCGTTTTTTGGGCGCCATTATAGACTACCGTCTACAGTGGCGACGAGCTGTGGACTCGGTTGTGACGTCGATATCTTCGCGTCTCAATGTGATCCGTAGAGTTGCAAGTGAGCAATGGGGAAATCACCCTTCTTCAATGATCACGTTGCACGATGCACTGGTGACGAGTCGAATAATGTACCAGCTCCCTTTAATTTCCCCCTCGCTATCACAACTGGAGCGACTTGAGGTTTTGCACAAAAAGGGCCTAAGGAGGGCTCTTGGCGTTCCGCAGACTGATCCTAAAAATGCAGTACTTTATGAGCCTCTATCGAGACCTCTTAGCCTAGTCGCTTCACGAAGGTTATAGATGCAAATTGGCCGCCTCACACAGACGGTAGCCGGGCGAGCCCTTCTACAGCGCCTTCGAAAGAGATCTGAATCCCGAGCGTACTTGGCCCTTAATACTCTTGGTTACCTCGGTCTTGACGCTAGAGGTCAAACTAAGAGGTTGAAACCACTTTGGTCATTCGCGAGCCTCGATTGTTCGTTGAGAATTCCTCCCGTTCGCGCTAAGCGGGGTTCTCCTTTGGCGGCAACGCGTTCGCTCGTTCTGGAACATCTTGAGACTGAATATGCACGTCATATCTTCAAATTTTTACTGATGGCTCTGTGGACAAGGTCAGAGGATCTAGTGCAGCTGCTTTTCACATTCCCTCTTTGAAGTCTGATTGATCTGTCCGCTTCACTGCAGTCGTGTCCTCCACAACGGCCAAAAGCGTTGCCATTGAGACACCTCTAAGGAAGCTACGGTTTTGTACGCCTCAACCTGTTGTCATTCTTACAGATTCGAAATCCGCCCTTCAAAGGTTAGAGCACGGGTTCCCTACTGATGCCTTATCTCTAAGCTCCCTACGTTCGGTGCAAAATCTCCGTGTCAAAGGCTTCTCCATACGATTCCAATGGGTGCCATCACACATAGGTATCATAGGCAACGAGATGGCGGACAGCCTCGCCCATAGAGCGCTGTATGGGAATCCACTGAGAAAAGTGCCTCAAGAGGACAAGAGACTCTTCAGAGAAGCGGTGTTGTGCCACTACAGTTCTTTGTGAAGCTCACCTCACAAGCCATGTGTGACCAAGGGCCCCAAAAGAAATCAAGCCACATTACTGCTCCGCATTCGCCCGGGCTCTGCTCGTACCCCTGCGTGGATGTATAGGACTGGCCTGGCGTTGTCTCCATTATGTTCGACGTGTGGTGTGTGCGGTGACATACATCATTACCTTATGTGCTGTACTCCGTATAACGCGGAAACAAGTGAGCTATTCGGGTCCCTCAAGAAGACAAGAGTTCCTCACAGTTCTCTTCAGGACATTATTTTCCCGCGCGGAAACCAGTTGTGTAGGTTGTGTAATTGTGAGGTCTGTGACTGATTTATGTGATTTATTTATCGTAAGTGTCGCTACGGTGGAGCAACTGCCGGCAGCAACTGCAAGGCTAATCCCACCAGTAGCTTGCAACCCCTCAACTCAATAACAACTCAACTACTGCCTTTACTACTTTACTGAAAGTTGCTCAAGCAAGTATTCGAAGGCACTATATTTAGGGGGGGGGAAGCAACGTTTTAAATGTGTGGTTGAATCATACGGGCAACTGAAGTTGGTAATGAAACTGCTCCAAAGAAACAGCTTTGCTGGAAATTGAGCTTTGATCCTGGGAAAGTCGCAGAAATTTGCTGCTGGGGTTTTTTTCGTCGGCATTAAGAACTGCAAATGATATCTTACAGAAATTATTATTTTTTTATTTCCAGGATTTTTGCTATGGGCTATGCACCTTAATTAAATATTGTGCTGTCATGTTGTAGTGACCTTGAAGAACACAGTAGCGATAACTCTCAATCACGTAACGAATTTTTTATTGGGCGAACTTGTGCCCAGCAAAACAAGTAACACTCAAGCATAACGATCGCAGCCAGCAAAGTCGGCGGTCATCGAAAATCTGATTTGTCGGTAAAGCGCATCGGCTTTCATACATGACCTGCCGAAGGGTCCAGCGTAATTGCTGGTGTCCGTGTGCCTTCCAGAAAGTACCACAGAATTCGCGTTGCGCATACAATCTCATTACACAAAATGCGGTGACAACAGACACAATCAACAATAACCTTCTAGTAAGTTCCTAATCATGTTGGCGCGCCATTGCGCCGAGCGATAACTTTAAGTTGTTAGCCGGTGAAATGCAGTCTCTGAGAAAAGGATAACCAAGCACACCTGTCAATACATTTGTTGAATGCTTTCACTAGGTTACTTATTTTGCTCCTATATATCTTTTAGCTATAAAGTTATGGATTCAGGAAGTATTTGTAATGTTGTTTTAGTTGTGACTGCTCACTTTTGCGAAATGATATATGACGTGTTCTAGTGTACAACTAGGCACCTCTATTGCTTTTTGCAAAAAAGAACACATAATTAATGGTCAGTTTAGCATTAGGTGACGTAGACGAAATTTTTTTTTACAGGAAATGAACAGCGAACTTGAGCAACTTCAGCGGTGTACCAACAATAAATATTGTGTCTTGCTTATATTTCTTTTGGAAAGCTGCCGACCCCGCAACTAGACAATATGGTATTTGAATTCCTCGAACGCGTAGAAAATAACTAATTATACCAACTTTTACTTAAAATCTCCCAATAAATGTAGAGTGTCCTATTGGTGTAGGGTTTGTTTGCAAGGGCTCCTCTACACGTCACAAAGATCGCATTGGAAAAATGCATTCGATAGCTTCACAGGGCCCCGAAAATCACCCTGAATCTTCAAATCCGACATGCCTATTTACAACAGTGCATGGCGCCTCATCTTTTTTTTTTGTAATGTTTTTAACGTTAATACTCGTGAAAAATAAAATGGTGTGCAGCTGTTCTAACCCAAGGAAACTTGTCTCTCCAAATGTACCACGCGTTTTTGAAGAAACCGGAGGCACATGAATGCTTTTGTTTTCTTCTGATACGTTTGAAACCGAATGAACCAGTTCATACAGCTCCGAACCGGTTTGAAGAGTTATAACTTTCGCTCCGGAGCTGAACCTGAACCGGACCGAAAAGCGTGAACCCGAAACCAAACCGAACCCGAAAACGTTTCTGTTTGACACGTTCGTTAGTACTAGTAAAATGCAATGATTGTACACTTTTATTTTCAATGACAGCGGTTGTTTGCTGTCATAATTTGGCAATGCCTGTGGTACGCGCTCCAAGCCATTCTTATTATATGCATTTAATTTTCATGACCGGGGCCCCCTGTGAGTAACTGACCTAGATAAACGTACTCTTCCATAGATTCTAAAGGCTGACCGCAAATCATGAATTGTTTCCTAGCCAGGTTATTGAACATTGCATTTGTCTTCTGAATATTAATCTTCAACCCCACTCTTGCACTTTCACGGCTAAGGTCCTCAATAATTTGTTGCAATTGATCTCAGCGTTCTGAGCAGGACAATGCCATTTGCGAACCGTAGGTTGCTGAGATATTGACCATTATTTTAACTCCCAAGCCTTCCCAGCACTTATAAGCATGCAGTGAAGATAATTTAGAAACTGCGTCTCCTTGCCTGACTCCCTTCTTTATATGTATTTTCCCACTTTTGTTGTGGAGAAGTAAAGTCGCTGCGCAGTATACATATATTTGCTATGATATTCACGTTTACTTCTTGTACTTATTGACTGCGCAATGCCTCCATGACGGCTGGTATTTTTAGGGAATCAAATGCCTTTTCGTAGTCTATGGAAGCCATATGAGAGATTTGGTGTAGTCCGTGGATTTCTCAATTACCTGATCGACGGCATGGATGTGATTCATTGCATGATACTCCTTTCTGAAGCCAGCCTGTTCTCTCTATTGAAGATAAGTGTTTCCTTGATTCTATTGAAAATTTCAATGAAGTTCAGTGCTTCCTTGATTCTATTGGAAATTACTTTGATGAATATTTTATACAACGGTAGAATGAGCCATTTGAGTCAGAACTGACACCACCCCAACAATAGTGGGAAATGATGTCAACCGGACATGTTCGCGTGGTTTGAAAAGGGAATTTTCGTCAATGAATATCTCAACATCGGATGGCGCTTTAAAAAAAGTGAAATGCTTTTGTCTCCTGCGGCGTCCTCCTCCATTACTGCCATTGAAACAAGACCAGCCGATAAACAATTAATTAATCAATCTTGGTTAATTAGCGAAAGAGCTGCAACAACAGATGCTCGAACGTCTAGCGCCCGCCGCGCTGAAGCACCGAATAGTGAAGAAGGCATCACTGCCTCGGTCGTATTCTGCTTAAGCGAATATATATATATATATATATATATATATATATATATATATATATATATATATATATATATATATATATATGAAACAAAGTCTGACTCACCTTGCTGTACTCATCGTGAATTGCCTCGAGATCGTCAGGTTTGACGTCGTCTTTTTCCAGTTCCTAAAGAGAAAAAGAAAAGCAGCAAAAGTTTTGTCCTTAGTACGTGCTCAGTGTGCTACTGTGGTGAAACATATAATAATCAACTGCGCGCGACGATAATATTTAATTGCAACTTGTTATCAAGTAATTGCCTGCCCTTACTGAAAGTAAAGACGCGAGCGCCCCGTTATTCGTCCCTTGTCTGTCAGTGCGCTGTAGTCGCTTCGCTTAGGATACGACAGTGCTCGCTATTTGCGCCCAGCTCACATAGAAATATATTTCAACGTTATTATATGTTGAAGCGAATCATTCTTTGCCTGCCGTCCCGGGACTGGCGTGGCTGCTGCTGTCAGGTCGTACGGTATGTCGGAGAATATACAGGGTGTCCTATAGCTAATTTTAGCCAGCGTTTAAAAATATGCGAATGCCACGTAGCTGGTCAGAAACAAAGTAATGTTGTTTGCCGTTGCTTGGAGATACTCGTATTATTTTTTCACATTCCGCCAAATTACATTTATTTATTTATTTATTTATTTATTTATTTATTTATTTATTTATTTACATAGTTAGTCCTAATAACAAGGAACAAAATCATTTGAGCATCTCCAAGCGACGGCAAAAAAAAAAAAAAAAGAACATTGCCTTGGTTCTGTCCAGATATCTGACATTTGCATATTTTTGAACTCTGGCTAAAGTTAGCAGGGACGCCATGTATTTGTGGATATACGGGGAGTCGCACGTAACTTGTGCCAACGTTTAAAAAGTATACAAATGCAACGCAGCTGGACAAGACCAAGTTAATGGGATTTGCCGTTGCTTCGAGGAAGTCAGGCTATTTTTTGTCCTTTGCCTAATTACATACTAAGATTATATTAATTAACAAACTGTTCAAATATTATATTGAGAGCAGAAGTTTAAATGAAAAAGTTGCAGGCAATGCTGAAAAATATCTAGTCCAGCAGTCCGCTGCTTAATTTCTAGTGCGTACAAGTTTATTCCGTGCTCGCAAAAAAAAAAAAAAAAAGCCTGCGAAATACAAAAAAGTACTATACGTGACTAGCCACTCGCGCGCCACTCTAAAAGCAGTTTACACCCTTTGGGGTGTATATTTGTCCGACAACAATAATCGTCATATGCCTTGCTTGCGTTTCCTTTCTTGAAAACTCGGCGCTCGCTATATACTTTCCTGTCGAGAATGCTGCGTCACACTGTTAAGGCGCATGCCGTTCGTGACTGGGATGTACCGGGCTCGCAGCGTTAAAGAAAGGAAACGCGGGCAAGGCAGATGACGATTATCGTTGTGGGACAAATATACACCCCAAAGGGTGCAAACTGTTTTTAGACTGAGTGCGCCGCGACAACGGTGCTACCAAAGGCGCAGCTCACGAACAAGGGCCGGTCCTAGCCAGGGCACGCTAACGTGCCACAAGTAACAGGGCGCGCACGTCGACAGCACTGACCGCATTATGCGAGCCTGCCGCTAGCATCGCATTTGTGTTGCGTAATAGCCGCGCTGAGATTTGCGATCACAGTAAGCGGTGGCCGGCAGCCGAATAATGGTGGCCGGACACCTGGAACGGAGCCGTGCTTCGAGAAGCGTACGCCGAGCTACGCGCAGGGCAGCCAACCAGGCTCTTGACTGGTTAACATCCCTGCCTTCCTTATATCCCCCTCTCTCTCTCTCTCTCTCTCTCTCTCTCTCTCTCTCTCTCTCTCTGTCAATTCTGGCAGGGGACAGCGCTCCTGGCGTGAATGGGCCCTCGTTCGTACGCTGCACGTTTGAGCAGTTCGAGCGCACCGCTCTGCATTTCGATGACTTTCTTTCGAGAATGGAAAGAAAAAGAAAAGTACAATGGAACTCACAATAAGCAGCAGACCGCTTGATCGGACATTCTTCAGGATTGTCCGCAACTTTGGTGATAACACTTTTACTATGACTATATTATTTGAGCAGTTTGTTAATTAGTATATTATAATAATCTAATTAGGCGAAATGAAAAAAAAAAATAGCCCGACTTGCTCCGTGGAAAGGCAAAGAGCACTGCCTTGGTTTTGTCCAGCTACATGGCACGAGCTATACGTGGGAATCCCTGTATGCGCGAAGGTTCTAGTGTTCACCGAACTAAAGTACCAGCAAACGGGCTTATAGTATATAGCCTCTATATGCTAACCAACAAAGTAGTGCGAGAGCGCCACTTCTGTTCTGTGTAATAAAACCGAAATTCCTACATATAACCTGTACCTGTAATGTCGGCTTAAAGATTTCTATAAAGTACCCCAACGTCTAAGGGAAAATCGCATTATATTCAACGGATTTTTTCATTTACTTGTTTATTGAACAACAGAAAAAATGCCTAGTTCTTGTTCGAAAGCCCTTTCTACAGATCAGTTACGCCCAGAAAAAAACAAAGAAGCTTCGGTGCTACGTAATCCTATACAGTAGTGATTGTGCTCTTCGACGCACGTCTGTCAATAAGGCAGACGTGCGTCACCAGGGTGTCAATGTCGTCCTGTACCTGTATGATTACTCTTAAATGCATTATAAGGAATAGTAGCAGTCGTTAAGCCTATGCTTGTTACACTAATTCTCCACCATACTGCGCTTTTTCAGCGTCTGTACACGGCATATCTCGGCTTTACCGACCCACTGCGCCGTGAAAGAGATTCAGAAGGACACACTAGTGTTAGTTGGCATATGACATCGTGTACAATATAGCGCAACCACAATACGCAAGACGACCGAAAAGACGGGGACACGGGGTTACCAACTCCTGAAGGTCTATTGCGCGCGTCAGATACAAATAAAAGTGAAAACCATGACTCACACGCCGTTATTGAGAAAGAAAGAGAATTTCTTTCTTTTTTTTCTTTTTGACAAAAAATACACATGCGCAGCCAACACAGTTACCATTTTTCCTGTTTATCACAACGGCTTCTATAATTTTTCCAGTCAGCTGATGAGCATTCGCGGCCAAAGCTTACATGCTACGGAAGAGAGGTTCCTGTATACCTGCAGAACGTGCAATGTGTGGAGAGATGACCTGCCCTGAGAAATTGCGGTGCTCTCCTATTGGGGTGTTCTTGTAACCGTTCATTAAGACGTCTGTCGGTGTGTCCAATGTACCAATGTCCAATCCGCCATGGTGGATTAGCGGCTGTGGTGTTGCGCTGCTAAGCACGAAGTCGCGGGATCAAATCCCGGTCCCAGTGGCCGCATTTCGATGGGGGCGAAATGCAAGAAAGCGCCCGTGTACCATGCATTGGGGGAACGTTAAAGAACCGCAGGTGGTCAAAATTAACACCGATAAATAAAAAAAATAAAAAGAGTAACACGGTAAATAAATAAATAAATAAATAAATTGAAGAAATAAAACATCACATTATTCATGCGACGTTTGTCAACTGCATAGTGATGAAAAAGAAAAAGAGGAACCGAAATAACGGACCCGACTTTTGTTATTCACAGCCATATGAAAAGCATAAGGGAATTCATTTGTTGTGGCATTTGGCAGAGGGAAATGAAAGTGGATGAAAAAAGAACTAGCCGCCGGTACAGGAGACGAACCCAGATCATCAGGGTGGGTTCGTTGCACGCACGCACGCACGCACACACACACACACACACACACACACACACACACACACACACACACACACACACACACACACACACACACACACACACACACACACACACACGCACACGCACACGCACACGCACACGCACACGCACACACACACACACACACACACACACACACACACACACACACACACACACACAAGCACCTACACTGACAGAGAGAGAGAGACGAGTGAATGGAGAATACCACAGCTGAGACGCCATGGGTGCGGCCAGTCCTTGGAGGGAAGGTCAACCGGTAGAACGCCGAGTCCCTGACGGCTACTCACCTTCCGCAGAACAGTTCGTAAGCCTGCCTTGACCGAGACAGTTACGGCATCCGCCGGCAAAGCGCTACGCACCCCCATTTTTTCCCGTGTACTTTCCCAACAAATATAACTGTGCTGTAGAGAAGAATTATTTGTACGTTTGCCATAAAAATATGCCATCGTATTCTTCGGCAGGGAATGATCACGCAGAGACAGAAGCCGGAGAGCTTACCGCCGGAGTGCACAGAAGTACTTTCTACGTTCAACTCGTGTGGTGCTGCGGATGGTACATGTATTCGCTAAGAAAAGTCTATACATGTTTCCGACTGCTTAGAACCAGAAAATGTGTATCAGAGAAGAAATAACCAATATTGTGGTCAGTCAGAAGGCGACTTAGCAGGCGAGTAAATTGCCCGAAAAACAGCAAAAGAATGTGAACATAATAATTGTAGTGTATTACCGTAACCAACGAACCTCCGAGAGCCAAATATATAAGGAAACGTTTCTTTACTTGTATTCTGAAGCGCATGAGCGCTATGGAATGAGATAAAAGAAAAATATAAAGCTATCTACACACCTGAAGGAAACAACACGTGACACTTGACAAAGGAAACATTGCTCAGCATTTGCCCTGTTGATATCTTGCCTCAATATTGTCTCTTAGCGACAGTATGAATGCTATAGAGCCTGAAAAAGAAGAAGGTAAACAACGCTTTTGGTACTTCACTACAAAATTCCCCACACCTATAGTCAACGCCATATCTTTGACAGCGGAATATAGCGTAAAGCATCATGTGCCATGTAAATCTATAGGGCGGCGTTATTTATTTATTAACAACGGAGCTGTTATAAGTCGAGTCTTCGCCGTACATGGTCCTGTGCCACGCAGGGGTGCAGGGGCAGAGCGCGCGGCGGGGAAGGGGGGGTGGAGAAGTGATAGGAGCAGGTGTTTCGCCGACGCGCGCCCTTTCGCCCCATGGATTCCGCGCCGAGCGGAATCCATGAGGCGAAACAGGGGACAGCGTTGGACAATACTTAATAGAAAAAGAAGAAAGAACTAACGAACAAGGTGATCATTCATTCATAAACAGATGCGAGTTTATGCCTAAGCTTCTCATTTGTGGTGGCCATGGAATGCAAAAAACGTCGTCAGGAAGACTGTTTTACGGTTACTGAATTGAAGGCGAAAGTGCGACCAAAAAAAAAAAAAGAAAGACGTATGCACTGGTTATGTAAACGACGCAATGTGCAAGAAGGTTTGGAAGGGGAGAGGGTGGTTGCATATTTGCCGGAATATATTTTATGAAACAAAGGAGGGCTGTGGTTTTGCGTGCTTCTAAGGAAGGGAAGGACAACTACAATTTCATGGGAGTGGCACTGGAATTTCCGGTTTCATATTCCTTGGCAATAAAAACGAGCGGCGCAGTTTCAAACGGACTCAAGAGAATGGATTAGAAGTCTATGCGAGTTTTGGTCCATCAAATGATTGATATGCGAGTTTCCTGGTGAAAGGTGGTGTGCTGTGCATGTTGCGTTTGAGATGACCAAACGTACGGGATGCATTCGCAGTAATTTACCTGCGCGAATCGCCCAGGTTGTGATGTACACTCCGAAGTACTAGTTAGTAGTTCTAGTTACGTCATTGTTGCTGATGAAGTAAGTGAACATTGAAATGGATCGTCTCCGGGCAAATGGAGTACGTTTGCATTTTTCAGTACTAAGTGACATTTTCTACGTCAAGCACCAATTACCCGCCGTGGTTGCTTAGTGGTTGGGGCTTTGCTCTACTAAGCACGAGGTCGCGGGATCAAATTCCGGCCGCGGCCGCCGCATTTCGATGAAGGCAAAATGCAAAAGCGCCTGTGCGCCGTACGTTGGGTGCATGTTAAAGAACCCCAGGTTAGAACACTGCAGGTGCCTGATTTTTCGGCCACGTCCAGGCCCGCTTTATGAAGGCCGGGGACAGCCCGGGCGCGTGGGTTCAAGCCCGGGCCCGGCTCGGGCCCTGGCCTTCATTACTAAGCTTAACCAGGCCCGCGTGTGCATGACCAGGCCCGGCCCAGGCACGTTGGAGAACATTTGTTGATTATTATTATTATTATTATTAGTGTTTTGCCCGTTGTAGCGGGCGATCAGACGGAAAAACCGGTGTGTACATGTACTGAAATGTTGCTTTACGCGCGGTGGTAGCTTAGCCGTTGAGCTGTTGCGCTGCTAAGCTCTAAGATGCGGGTTGAATTCCCGGCCACGGCAGCAGCATTCCGATAGGAGCGAAATGCAAAAGCACCCGTGTACTTAGATTTAGGTGCACGTTAAAGAACTCCAGGTGGTCGAAATTAATCCGCTCCCCACTACGGAGTGTCTCATAATAACATCGTGATTTGGCACGTAGTACGCCAGAATATAAATGAAATGCTGTTGATGCGGTACATTAAAGCTCATTACAATAAAAGTATAGCGACATTAAATGACAGCAAAAGCTTTCTTTAAAACAATGTATACAACTAATATGAGAAAGCGGATAGATTTAAACGTAGGGCGTTCTCTTTATTGCTCTTGTCTACACTTCATGTTGGAAACAATATTGAATACACAAATTATTAGAAGAGGCTTTTCATGAATAATTTGCCGCATTAAAATAAGAAAATGACTACCATTGCGCTCTGTGAAGATGGAATGGCAGATGGAAAAGCTGACGACAGTCGAAGCTCTCAAACGAAAAGCAAAGTGCTTTCGCTGCCATTCTATCTTCACAGAGTAGAATGGTTGCCCGGGTTCGCGATTGTCGTTTTCGTTCAGCATCACGGGAACGTTCTTCGTCGGTGATCGTTTCGCGCCGGCGCCGTTTACGTTCTCGTTGCTGTTCCCTCCGGCGCTCCTCGTGCGCATGTTGTTCTTCTGGTGTATGAACTATAAATGTCCGCCCCATCGAAAACGCAGCTGTTTTTAGCGCCGATACCTCTCTTGTTTACATACTGCTATAACCTTGACGTCATGCTATTCTTCACGGCGAGCGTTCTAATCTGTTACGCATTTTGACATCTGTGGCGCCGCACTGCACCGGTATGGGTTTGTTAGAAATCGCAAAGTGTGTTTCTGTTGCCAGACGCCGAAAAAAACTGCGGAAGGTTAGTCATATACAGCTTGTGCTGTACAAAAAAATTGAGGTTATATATGGTGAACAGCAAGAAAAAGCAGAGAAAATGTAAATCGTTCATAATCTTAATTCGAGACGAAAACGCAATCACGACGTCCAATACAAAACATATTGTCAAGCTGGCACAGACCATGCTTCAGGCTATCCCAGATAAAAGGTTCCTCCTTTTTTAAAGAAATAACGATATAAAAGCATCATCATCATCATCATCATCATCATCAGCAGCAGCAGCAGCAGCAGCAGCAGCAGCAGCAGCCTGGCTACGCCCACTACAGAGCAAAGGCCTCTCCCATACTTCTACAACTATCCCGGTCATGCGCTAATAGTGGCCATGTTGTGCCTGCAAGCTATTTAATCTCATCTGCCCACCTAACTTTCTGCCGCCCCCTGCTACACTTCCCTTCGCTTGGAATCCAATCAGTAACCCTTAATGACCATCGGTTATCTTCCCTCCTCATTACATGCCCTGCCCATGCCCTCCCCCCGTTTTTTTTTCTTGATTTCAACTAAGACGGCATTAACTCGCGCTTGTTCCCTCACCCAATCTGCTCTTTTCTTATCCTTTAACGTTACACCCATCATTTTTCTTTCCATATCTCCTTGCGTCGTCCTCAGTTTAAGCAGAGCCCTTTTCGTAAGCTTGCAGGTTTCTGCCCCGTAGGTGAGTACTGGTAAGACACAGCTGTTATACACTTTTCTCTTCAGGGATAATGGCAACCTGCTGTTCATGATCTGAGAATGCCTGCCAAACGCATCCCAGCACATTCTTATTCTTCCGATTATTTCTGTCTCATGATCCGGATTCGCGGTTACTACCTTAAGTACATGTATTCCCTTACCACTTCCAGTGCCTCGCTACCTATCGTAAACTGCGGTTCTCTTCCGAGACTGTTAAACATTACTTTAGTTTTCTGCACATTAATTTTTAGACCCACCCTTCTGATTTGCCTGTCCAGGTCAGTGAGCATGCATTGCAATCGGTTGCCTGAGTTACTAAGCCAGGCAATATCATCAGCGAATGACAAGTTACTAAGGTATTCTCCATTAACTCTTATCCCCAATTCTCCCCAATCCAGGTCTCTGAATACCCCTAGTAAACACGCTGTGAACAGCATTAGAAAGATCGCGTCTCCCTGCCCGACGCCTTTCTTTATTAGGATTTTGTTGCTTTCTTTATGGAGGACTACGGTGGCGGTGGAGCCGCTATAGATATCTTTCAGTATGTTTACATACGGCTCGTCTACACCCTGATTCCGTAACGCTTGCATGATTGCTGAGGTTTCGACTGAATCAAACGCACTGGCGTAACAAGCAGTAACACAAAAAGACGGCACCTGCAACAATGCCTCAAGAATAGGACTGTGCGAAGGCCAGCAAAAAGCAAAAACCTACATGTTCTTGTGCAATAACAGCTGTTTGTCCAGGCTCTCCGGCTCCAAGCAGGTCCTCCTCTCTTGGAGTACGTATGCTGCTGCACTAAAATTGCGTTCGCAACTTACAGAATGTACCGTATGTGTCAGCCTCACCTTCTCGGGGTCTCATCAGCTATAGAGGATATAAGCAATAGAAGACCGAAATCTTTGTTGCGCTCATGGGAACATCAGCGATCTGGCCCATTGCCGGTGCTGTTATTTTTCCTCTTCCTATATATATATATATATATATATATATATATATATATATATATATACCCAATGTAATAGGCTGGTGAACTAGTTGAAAGGAATGAATAGTCAAGGGTTAGCTTGATGAATTCGCCGGAGTTACTATATATATATATATATATATATATATATATATACCCAATGTAATAGGCTGGTGAACTAGTTGAAAGGAATGAATAGTCAAGGGTTAGCTTGATGAATTCGCCGGAGTTACTAAAATGGGAAATTATAGCTCTGGGAAATTTTGTTTCTTTTGTCTCGAGGTTTTCCAGTAGGACAGAGAGGAAAACATCAGCGATGTTTAGTGGCCGGTAACGTGCACCAATAAATGACTTCGACCCAGACGGTGTGAGGCAGATTCCGACAATTTCCAGCGGACTTAGCCTGTTAATGATGAATGCTGAAATGCACTTTTTAATCGCGATTAGAACACCGCCTCTACTTGAAGCAAGCCTGTCCTTGCGAAAGATAATGTAATAAACCCACTCGCCTAACTGCTCATCGTCATTATTATCAAAATGCAGCCACGTTTCAGTTAGAATGACTATATCGCTATTGTTATTAATAGAGTATATACAATGTTCCATGCGCTTAGATAAAAGTACTGCGTATGTTACCGGATGACAGCGTAAAATAATCATTTACGGTTGCGTTTGGCTTGCGTGCTAGCTATTGCGAACATACTACAACAGTGTTAGAGGAAGCGAGTTCCTCATTTCTTTTTGTCCTTATTCGAATAGAGAATTTACGTCGACCTGACTTTTCTGTAGTGGATACTGGAAGCAACGTGACGCACGACGGCAGCCAGAAAGCTTCGCCTGTGTCCTTCAGGGCTGAATTTGATTCCAAACCTTTACACTTGGCCATCACTTCCAGTTTTACGTGCGCTGAAGGCGAAAACCCAGAGGGCAATAAATCTTATACTCTCACGTATACACCGCCCCCCCCCCTTTTCTTCTTTTTTTTTTTGTAGCAGATTGCTTCGATGGCTTACACGGATTATTGCGTTTTGCTGTCCCCTTGCTTATACATGATTTTATTTTACTTCTAATAGGGCCGGGTGTGCTATTAGCAGTCCACCGCGATTGGTACAGAACACTCAGGTCGAGAGAGAGACAGAGAGAGAGAGAAAGAAAAACCTGAAGAAGTGGTAGAGAGCTATAGTCCGACATAAAAGTGCACGTGCACATGCATGCACTCCCCCTCCTCCCCCCTCCCCCCAACAGCAGGGGGAGAGAGAGAGCATAGTACATGAGTACATTTAAAATGCATTGAAAGACGCGACAGCCTGGTAACCAAGTAAAAAAAAGAAAAAGAAAAAAAAGTCAACAAAACACACTCACACACACACACACAAAAAGAAAGCGCGACAAAGTGAGAGAACATGCAGGCTTTGCTCCGGCGCGCCGTTGTGACAGCGAGGTAATCTCAAATGTCAGTAATGCCATGGAAAGGCACCTGAAGGAAGAATGACCGGCTTTGTGTTGATGAAAATCCTGGTAATTACTCCTTCCAAATGGACTAAGCTACAACGCCATATAAAGTGAACAGGGTATTTTTAGTAGCTCGAAACACACACACACATACATACAGAAATAGCATGGTACAGCTTAGACGAACGAGACCAAAGGTATATTGTCGCAGTCGTCTTGAGTTACTCAGAACTATTTTTGCAGTGCGATTAGTTGGCATATTAGTTTAGTTTACGTGTGCAAAATTTTTGATATTTGTTTTAGGGCATCAGTCGTACTTGAAAAGTTGTAGAACCTGCCATGAAACGCCCAATGAAGTTTTCTTAATGTTATTTTTTACGTGGTGCTTTCTTTCTGGGCTCTGAAGCAAGCCCTACTTTGGCAAGCCCACGAAGTATTAAAAATCACGAACACTGCTCTGGTGGCTCCGAAGAAAATCGCTCTCAATGGCGTTTATTAACGAGCGAAGTCCGCTGTGCCCGTTGATGAAAGCCCGCGCGTGTCTTTGCATCCACATTCAGTGTCTGCCTTCGCTTATCATTTAGGACCGTGGCGGATGTCGATTTTCACCAAGAAGGTACTGATCTACGTGTTACATGCACCGAACGCCGTAGCCACTCGCTTTTTTCTTTCTTTTGCAATGTACATGCGGGATTCGTTGTTTCAGAACAAAAAAAAATTAAAAAATTAAATTATGGGGTTTTACGTGCTAAAGCCACTTTCTGATTATGAGGCACGCCATAGTGGAGGACTCCGAAAATTTCGACCACCTGGGGTTCTTTAACGTGCACCTAAATCTAAGTACACGGGTGTTTTCGCATTTCACCCCCATCGAAGTTTAAGAACACGATTCACAATGCTGCCATCCAGATGCGCAAGAGCGAAGTAAAGCAATCTTTGTTTTTATGCTTCGAGGGCTTTGTTCAGAGCCCAGAAAAAAGAAGAAGAGAAAGGACGACGTAGAAGATAACACAAAAAACAACTTCGCTAGGTATTTATGAGCATACTCTAAATCTTTTTCAAATACGACTTACGGTTCAGAACGAATGTTTCCAATTTTGCGTTATTGAGCTAAACTAGCTTGCTCACTAATGTCACATTACAAACTGTCTGAGTAGCTCAAGATGACTGCGAACAATATACCGTTCGTCTCGTTCGCCTAAGATGCGCCGTTCTATTTCAAAATTTTTGTTAACTTACGTCAAACACCCTTGTATACCATATAGGGCATTGCTATTGTCAAAGGTGTGCTGACGTAGACTAATTTCGAAATTGTAGAAAGCAATACCGCACACTTCTCGCACATAAATTATCACATTTATCGTGTATGAAGGTTGAGAAAAACCCGCATTTGATATTTTAATTTTAGACTAAAGTTGGTGTCCAAAGGCCAGGCCTGGCGTCACGGAGAATATCGTGCCTTCATGACATATGAGGAAATTCGCCGACGTTTCGTAGCGATAAGGTTGGCACGACGATGGTGTTCCTAGAAAAATACACCCGTTCGCTGCGCGCGTTTTTCTGGCTGCGCTGGCGCGTGGCAGCCGAAGCGACCGCCGGACGCAGCGTGCCACTGCATCACGACGTTATGCAGCGCCCACCTCCTGGAACGGAGACTCGTTTGCAGAATTTGTCTGAAGAAGTGTTTAGCGTAACTTATTTCGAGCACTCAATGATCGCCACCATTTCATTTGGGGTTTAGAGGGCTTGGACCTTCAATTAACGCAGAAAAAAAATAACTAGTTGAAAATATCGACATGTCCGTCCGTTGAACTGCACATTAAAAACGAATACCAATGATGCCCGAAACGCCAACATCTGAACGCGCAAAGGCTAGGACACGGAAATACACAGAAATAAAGAAGAATTAGTACAGCGCTCGCTTTATTTATTTATTTATTTATTTATTTATTTATTTATTTATTTATTTATTTATTTATTTATTTTTCGGCTGTTCTTGCGTGTATTTGCGAGTGTTAGCGTTATAGTGCATGTTACCAACTAGCTAGGCTGACCATACTAGCGGTCACTTAATGCGCGAAATGGGATAAAAAGCAATAGCAACTGTAATGCCTTACAAACCTAAGTAATACGGCTGAAACCTGCAAACCAAAGAACAGGCGACGAAGCGAATCTCTTTGAGTTGTCGCTGCCGTCCTATTTTTCCTTCTTGCCTCGCAGCAAGAGTGAGAACGAGGGAATCCCTTCATCGTTGCGGCTCCTCTATTTCGGGGGCGTCCAGCGTTTAACGCCTGAGGTGACCAAACAGCGGTGGGCGACACTGATGCAACTACTACGCCTAGCAGTGCCCACGAGTGAGGTCTTCGCGGAAGGCACACGGCCCCTGCGTAAAGCGCACGGCCGCGGAGGGCAAGGCCGAGGCCGGCCCCTCGCCCGACGGTCGCTTGTCACGGGGCATAGCCCTTCAAGACCGCAAAATCCTTTGCTGAGCGAAAGAATCCTCCAAGTGCAGCCGACGTCTCGGGAAAAATAATAAAAATACAATTAAACCGAACAAGGCATCGAGAAGGGCTCCCAAAGGCAGGTTTCGAGCGACGTGACTATGGACTGCATTGGCTCCGTGGATCGCGCAGCGAGAAGCGCTGTTGTGGAATGGGCTTGGTCCGTTTTCGGCGAAACGATCGGTTCGACGATCTCACCGGCGTGATATCAGCAACGAAGCACGCCCACCGGCGTCTACAAGTTGACGCGATTCGCCCTCGCGGTCCTTTAGTCTTTTCCTAGCGGCCAGGTCGCTCCTTATTTTAGGCAAAAGCGCACATTAATGGCTTCCAGTCGGGGACAGCGTATGCAGCTGACGATACTGCTGGACCGCTACCTACAGGTAAAGGTCAAGCGGCTGAGAGAAAGATTACCTTTGCTCTAAAAACGTGACCTCGTTGGCCTGTTGGGTTGTTTCTGTTCGCGTGTCTAGTCATTCCCCTGCGCTCGTACGAAAAGAAATATTGTTTTCGAGTAAATCACAAACCAGCGAACTTTCCCTATCGAAAACAAGAAGCATAACATGTGATATATCTTCAAATATCGAATAATCCGACATTATTATATGGGACCCTATATATAAAACCCATGTGGTCATATGTTGACAATGAATGTTGAATAGTTGGGCTTTTAGGATAAGGATCGTATGGCTGTCATACATTTCAGGAAGCTTAAAAAAGCGCTAAGACTTGTTCGTAATGAACACCACTACAACGACTAATTCAATACCTTATTAGCTCGTTCAGGTCTTTAGAATTTAGCAACTGAAAATAAAGAAAATGTACAGACATATTTATTTGACATCTAGCGCCGTCACCTAAGTGGTAGCATCAAATGGTATTTATCTCCTTTTCAGAAGCACAAGAAAAGAAGGCGTAGACGTGAACACACGCCCAAAGAATACTCTTGTAACAATGAAACTTTTAAGCGCTTAATTATTTCCTCTTGCAGTAGTAGATACATTCATCTAATACAGACTTATTATCAGAAGTCTCATGAAAATAGATTTTATAACGAGCTCTCTCAGTGTATTTACCCTATAGCCATGTGACAAAACCCGGTGTTCCGAGCTTTGGATGACAACTCCAGTATATAAAGAATCGCCAACTTAGACAAACACAGACAAATGTATTCGTCCTTGTCTGAGGTTCTGCCTTCTCGTTCTTATTGGTTTATTTTTTTGCCCGAAAAATCAGCTAGCACTGCCACGGCTTATTGAACGACAATGATGCCGCAGTTTATTATAATGTTACCTTTCGAAATCCTAATATTTCCAATGCATGGTCTCTGTAACTTGTCTCTAGTAAACTAAATTGTAATACTGTTAAGTTTGCTGTGCTTTGCTTCATTTCCAGCGTTTGTTTTGCACTCAGCAGACATGTGTGCTCAAGAATTGTACACTCCATCCAGTCTTGTATTGCTATCAGCATCGTTCTTGTTTAGTAGGGGTGTGAGAATAGTGATTTTTGAGACCAAATCGAATCGAATCGCATGTCGAATACTTTTCCAATAGTTTTCGAATAATGAACAGCCATTATCACAATTAATATAAAACGATGTTCACGTCTCAATATTCTTAAGGTTAGCAAGTGTCTGTACATATGTAGTACATAGCACTTTCTGAAGAATTGTTTATTAAAACCACAAATGAAGCATTAAGGCCACACAAGTACGTTCTTCGCATATGCATGGCTCTTCAGATGGCACGAATGATGGCTGTACAGCTTGTAAAGTATAGCTACCTTAGTTACGTTTACCCTGCTCCGCTACGCAAATACTCGTGCTTTATGTCCATACTATGGCCGCTGCGGTGAAAGTTTCTACAATTTTGTGTTTATTTCGGTGCAGTTGACAATTTGAAGTATTCGAAAGGCATTCGGAAAATATTCGCATTTACAAATGATGACTATTCAATTCGAAGATCAAATCGAATAGGACCCTATTGGATTCGTTTTTTGGAAGTTTCGAGTATTCGCAGACCCCTAATGTATAGACTCAAACTTACTACTTTTTTTTAGACACTGCCTCTGTTATCCGTGAGCGCGATGCTGTTTGTTATTGTACCTATTCATGTTCGCTTTAATGTTGTAGATACCCGTGCGTGAATAACTTGTATTCGGTCATTTTACTAGGCTCTCGTTTAGAAAGCCGCAGTATCACTAGACGACGACGACGACGACAAAAATATCTGATATCTTGCGTGCCAAGACGATCTGATTATCAGGCACGCCGTAGGGCGGGGCGGGGGGGGGGGGTAGACTCCGGAATAATTTTGACCTCCTGGGGATCTCTAACGTGCACCCAATGCATGGTACATGAGCATTCCCGGCCACGGCTTAATGAATATGACGGGGAATGGAACCCGTACCTCGTGCTTAGTAGCGTAACGCCACAGCTGCTAAGCCCCCTCGGTGGGTACCGTACCGTTTTTACCAATAGCGCGCACAATTATACAAGAACATGCACACGCACACACACGCACACACACGCACACTCACGTGCGCACGCTAGCAGCGTCATCAGAAGCCTAATACGCTAAAGTTTAGATCAAGCGTTCGCTTCAATGTACCTGTTTTCATCTACTAAACTGCGAAATAACATCGATATCTGGAGTGCACTAAAAGTGTCACGAGGTATGTCTTGGTTGTCCGAAAGTTGAACGCGGTGACATGAAGTAAAGGTTAAGAGGGAAAATACAAGATCAGTTAGGTGTGTCGAGTTGCTGACAAGCGGGTCACAAAAGAAAGTTCTTTAAACTATTGTACTGAAAGAAATAGGCCAGCACCAAAGTCCTTGCCACCACTTTCTTCATAAACATTGTAGCTGTCAGCAAAATTTCGAGGCAGCGTTTTTAGTCACGTGGACACGCGCTGCTGCGTTATGCAATGCGTACACTTGAAGTGTTTGTAAATTGTACGTATAACACATTGCAATTTAATTACCAATTATTAATGATTGAATTATTTATTTTTAACTTCGTCTAGCAATAATTAAATAGATATAGGGCAACACACAGTACAGCGAAGTGTTGATTATTGTAACAATTGTTTCCTCTGAAGGTCCTTCTTCAGTGTAGTAAAACGCGAACACATTCGTAACGTGACAGAAAGAGCAGCAGGCGTGTTCGAGGAAGCCCATTCTTGTCTATACGCGCAGCACTTTCACGGACACGTGGTCTCAATCCAGTGGCGTCTCTCGAAGGCACAAACTTAGTCGGAGCGCAGCTCACTCTAGTTCTCGCAAGAAATGAAGGCGGATGTGCATCGTACCTCCTTCATAGGGAAACATTTGTGGTCTACGTCACCTTTCTATGGCGCCACCAAGTGAATTCAGTATCATAGGAGTGCATCGCAAAGGGTAGTGTAGTGGGGAGGTTATTTTCCGTAAGTTATTTCACAGGTCGGGAAGTGGATCAAGCTCCGATTGGACGTGAAACCGACTTCATCGGCATTATGCACGGGCCAGACCGCGTGTGCCGACGACGTCGGTACCGCACGTAAGACATTACGTGTGCTTAACGCAGATATCTTTGATTAGTATGGTACCACGGTACCAGACGCTGCTGAGGCGTCAATATTTGATTGACTCGTTTTGGTGATCGCTTTGCTGCGCTAGTACGCAAGACGAATGATTGAGTATACTATACAGGTCCGAGAGGTAGGCGGAATTTATAACATTCAGTATGACAGTAGCTATAATAGTCTCGCAAAGGTTGTCTGATTTCTCCGCTTCGTTCTCGGAGCTGATGCCTGATCGATTGCAGATCCCAGGCGTGCTAGCTGATTTTGTCACTCAGAGCGGCAGGACAGAGTGACACGCACCGCGATCATAGCTCACGATCTTGCTTGCGTACCGCGACAATCGCTACGTATTTTCCGATGCAGTACTTTTGCTTGAAGAAATCGGCTTTCGAATTCGTAAAGCTTTTTGTTGTTGCGATCTCTTTGCCGATGGCCGGATGCCTTCGAAAATATAACGTCCAACATCACGATTGACTGAAGCCTGTTCTTACAAAATGTTTTAGCGTAAGCCCGTATTTACATGCTACAGCGGTTAGTGAAAAAAGGCGTCAGCCAATCGCGATGTCAGACATATTGTCGAAGGCGGCCGGCTAGTGTGAAGTAAGTCTCACGCACGAAAACCTTTGTGAATTCGGCCGCACATGAAAAGTGCTTTCTTTCTGCACGGTGAAAGCAAAAAAAGAAAAACAAAGCAGCCAAACCAACCTGAGGGCGAGGAGGAAGAAGACATCCACAGAGCGCAACGCTCACCTTAAGGTCGGCGTTCCTGCGCAACTCGTCGGCCCACTCCTTGTAGGCGTCTCCCATGCAGGCGAGACGGTTGACGAAATCTCGAAACTCGCGGATGCGCAGGTCACCGGGGCAAATGCAGGTCCACTCGTAGAGCAGCTTCAGGATGGTCAGGTGAACGCCGGGCAGGTCGCACAGGGGCCCGTGCGCTGGAGCCACCGCCTCGCACGCTGCGACCAAGGGCGGATGGTTTGGCACCTGTGGACTTTCCCAACGAGAGCTCCCTGGCCGTCGCCATATAATGCCCTCTGGGCTGTTGCGAACCGACGTGAGCACTTGTTAAAAAGCTCTACAGGAAAAGCTGCAGCATGAGCGCTTTACCCACATGTAGCATGCAGTCCAGAGAGAACGTGCCTTCGCAGCTTCTCACGTAGCAAGCACGCGACCTATTGGGGGCGACGTCTCTGCCGCTTGGCTTCTGGAACGTACTTGCTCCCGAGGCACACCCTTGAATCAGACCGCATAACTTGGTGATGTGCAAAACTGAAATAGTCACTGAGCATTAAGAGTCTTCGAATGTTTTGACATTCAAGCTTCAGCATGACAGGATGCTGCTTCCGAAGATTATTGATTACACTGCGTCGATTACCTCGACGACGTTGAAGCGTCGTGATTATGAACACGGACCAAGTAGTTTTATGGTAACATACAGATATCATATACGTGATCGAAATTTATCGCACAATTCCGTCGGCCACTGCGTGAATGAGCCCTGCAGGCACCGTAGCATGTACATGCTGGTATTGTGTCTGAAGGAGAGAGGAGATACCCCAGAGCAAGAAAAAAAAAAGTGAGAGAAAAGAAAACGTCATGGTTTATTTTTCTTTTATGTGCACGCGGAAAACATTTTGAAAATACTGCGCATTTTCTCCGTCACCCCTTTAAAGAGGGCGGGAGAGCGGCGCTTCGGGATGCGTCTACGCCGACGACCAGAGTCTCCGCCGCTGGTTCGAGGCAACGTCCTGCGGATGCGCGCAGCCAAAGGAGCAGGCTGTCGCTACTCGTTCGTTTGCCTCGGTAACAAAGACGGCTGCTGCAATGGGCGCCTGCGGCGATAAGGGACCGCTTTCATCGGGCTTTCTTGTGACTGCTATGCTTCGCGTATACGCATACGTATAGGGCACAGTCTTTGGTATACGAGGGAGTGAACAGAGCAGATCGATAAGCACGAGTAAGGGCTGTGAGCGAGAGCTGAGAAACAAGCTGCAGCTCGAACCAGCGGTACTCCCCAGTTGAATGCACGAACTCGCACTCCGGAGCACGCTGCTCTTCCGTTGTCATACAGACAGTGAAGATGTTGGCTGCGCCTATACAATACATGAGAGTGAAATCGGTTTGCAAGAGTGAATGCAGGAAAATGGTGAAACATGTCACCAGATTATTTCACTCTTTGCGGGCATGGAGACAGATGGAATGAAAACTTGATGTACTATTATATGGGATTTACAAGCATGCATTAGCTTGAGCAGCCTACCGAATCTTTTGGCTTGGAGAACGATATCCTTCAAATTGATTATGCATGTTAGTCTCTAAAGTGTTTAATAAAAAAGTCAATTATAGCTTGGCTTAATGCCAATTAGTGAATCGTGTAACTTACTCATATGAGAGAAAAAAAAAACCTGCGACATTGCATGTTAAGTGCGCCTTCGCGGCCGTTGTTTCTCGCGGAAGAACTGCCTGTTACACCTATAGCAGAGATGCGTTTCAAGATAATTAAAGAGGTAGAGAGAACTTGAAAGTGGAGGTGCAGCCACAACTGAGGCGCAGTGTACAGCGCGAAGTTAACGCGTGGCAAATTGTGTTCGGCATATTCGTTCTCGTCGCGAACGCCCGCGACAGCGAATGGCTCGCGTGCTTACCCGTGAGGAGCGACTGTTGGACAGGCTGTGGGACAGAGGTGGCTGACTGTGGCGCGGCGGGCCCAGCGATGGTCGCAGATGTCGCAAGGCCTGCCGCAGCAGGCTTGCTCACCGATGAACCCGTGTAGGCCCCCTCCGTGGTGGCGCTGCGGATGAGCGGGCCATGTCCGTGCGGCAGCTGGAGCGACGCCGCTTCGAAAGTGACACGAGGCACCGAACAGGAGCGTGGCCGCGCGTAGCCCACCCCGTCGAGGCCGCTTCCGTCCGTGAAGGTGTCACTCGAGCCAGCCTGAAAAAACGAAGCGGGTCAGTGATGGGACGCCGCTCAAGGGCGCTACTAGTAGATCACATTACTCTGGCACACGCTCGATCGCTAGAGGCTGATGCGCGCAGTGTTTCCACGATAGCCCGATGTTGCACGATGTGGTCATGAATGACTCGCGTTGCCAGAATTCCGCCTTTTATAACACATCTTTCTGCGGGCTTTGCGTAATGGCATGCTTGTTTCAGCACATTTGTGAACGTGTCCAAGTCGCTATCCTTAGCAGCGCTGAAAGGCATAGTTATTTCGGCAGAAATGCGCTTCTGAAACAAGTACGACACAAGTACCGATACTGTGGCTCGTTATTCGTTATCTTTTTGGAGTCGCGTGGCAGCACGAAATTCCCGAATGCTTAAGTTCGCAACACGTGACATCCAACAAAGAAAAATTAAAGTGAACGTTTGCTCTGCCAACATACAACGCCTAGCGAGAAAGTGAGGAAGCTAACCAGTGTCTCAAAGTTTGGGAGGTTCTGTAGCTCCTTCTGAAAAGCCGCAATGTCGGCCTCGCTGGTCGTCCGGGAAGGGTGTTCTTGGCTGGCGGGTGGCGCCTTGCTTCCGCGCTTCTTGAGGCTCGAAAACTTGAAGGTCCGCCGCCCCGCCGGAGATGACGCCGGCGACAGTTCTGGCCCACCATCGGGAGCCACCACAGTCACCTACGAGCGAGCAATGTTGTCATTGTTCTTGCTTTCTGTACGTTCGTTCATATGCCTGAAAAATATTCTAAAGCCAGCGCTGTCCTAACGACCTTCCTGAGACACAACTTCACCTAGCTCACCATCTGCTTGCAAAGAAACTGTTTGCACGTGGGATGCTTGTAAGGCCGTTCGTTTAGGCTTTTCTTCCTGAGTTCAGGGTCAGTGTTGTGCAGTGAATGACAGAAACTTCTTACAGTAGTAAACTTTCCGCTAAGCATTCACCTCGGCAGCAGCAAACACACCTTTTTCAAGTTGAATATGCCGCACATGCTCTCACGTCTAACGTTTCACGTATTCAGAAGGCTGTGAAACGGAAAGGGTGCGCACCTATTAAAGAAAGGGAAAAACCAACCCTTAGCGTTTTCACGCAATTCGGTAGCGTACTACTCAAGTTATGTCATACTTGATTTACCTTACCATTTGCCGAACAATCCATAGCCAAGACAAAAAAAAGAAAGAAGAAAAAGACAGGAGCATACTTATTGCTACAGAGTTGTTCGAATTATCACGTAATCCGTGCATAAGATGATCAAAGCTCTAAGGGGATATGTGAAGGCGTGTCAATATCTGATGCCTCCCACTTACTTGTCTCAGTGTGTATTGCCTATAGAGGATGCATTCGTCGGCGAACTGACGAAGAACAATCACAGGACAAAGCGGGGTAATAAAGCGTAGTGAGGAGGACGCGCTCCCATGCAGGCAGAGAGTAACCGTAACCTAAAATCATCATCTCATCTTATAACTGTCCCTCCTTGAACGCCGACTATAATAGTGGCTTTTATAAAGGGAAAATTGTCATCCACCCGATCATAACGCGCAGCTACAAAGGAAGCACATGTGGATTTCTGAGAAAGAAAGCTTCGCAATTGAAGAAAAGTTCGTCCTAGTCCAGGGATCGAACCCATAACCGCCGAATTTCTGCGGTGGTTGGTCCCGGGTTCTTGAGTCTCCAATTCCATCCCTGGACCAGGAAAATTTTATATTTCCCTGCAAAGCTTTCTTCCCGGGAAACCCGTATGTGCTTCCTTTGTAGCTGCGTGCTACGGTCGGGTGGATGAAAATTTTCTCTTTTATGAACTTTTCTCCACCTTGCCATTTCGCAGAACTGATTTACCATAGTATTGACTTTGAACTAAAATCTCTTTAGTTTTCAGCGTCAAAGGAACAAATACTGCAACTCTTTATTCGCCGAATGAATGGCCCGTTTTTTTTAACGTCATCTAAATCTCGATGGGCGGTAGCGTTAAGGGTATATGACTAGTTTACGGTACTAATTAGCGTTCTGGATATTAGACGCAACACTGGTCCCTGCTATTGTCGCGTTGCTGAAAATATTGAAGTTCGGTCCTACAGCACGAGTTTTTCGACAACACTTTTGCCGTATTCGTTCCAGAAATTCGCCGTGACCACGCCAAGAGGGCACCGTAAACATTGGCAGGATACCTTCTTCTTATATGACTGTCTCTTGCGCGCAGCTGTTTGCTTCGAATACATGGCAGTGCGTAATAAGGGGAAGTACAGAAGATCAGGACATTGATCAGGACATGTGATCAGGACAAGATCAGCACATTACGGTTTCTATCTTTCTTGACGCCCTCGCTGGCACGCATTCAATATATAAACATCGTCTCGCGCAAGTGTAGCTTTGTTGCAATTCTAGCACATCGGGCCCGCTTTTGCGTTCGTTGATTGCTGTATCGCCGCACCATAGATGACTCTACTGTCTCGTTGTGTGCGTCCTCCTCTTGTGCACTTCTCATTTATTCAAACCGTCCCATTCAACATTCAGCTCGCTCAACCCAGCCAACGGTCAGCTGTGTCACCTGTTTGTTGTCGGCGTGCCGGATGGACTCCCGGCGCTCCTCGACGGACGAGGCCCGTGTCCAGGAGGCCGTCCCAGGTTGCGCGCAGTTGACCGTGAGTGCGATGTGGCGCCGCTCGCGCAGCGACTCCTCGGTGTCGGCCGACGAGCCCGCGCGGCTTCGGTTCTCGGAAGCGATGCTAGCGCGGGACGGCGCCCCGCGCCGCGCCGCCTGCGCAGTGCCCAGCAGCCGGTGCTGCAGCAGTCGCACCACGATCACCGGCGGCAGCACCATTTGCAACGCCGACAGGTGGAAGTGCACGCCACTGGCCTCCTGTGAATACGAACCTGCGAGCAAAGCGGACGTGCACTCAAACACCGCACGGAAACCTGGCGTTCCGCGCGTGCGTGCCAGCGTGAAAATTCCGCGAGCGGTTTGCGTCGACTTCGCACCTCGCTGCGACAGAAATCGCCGAACATGCGAGAACGTCACATTAATATCCCGTTTCACCCTTCCGTGCCAGAGATTTCTTCTTAAGTAATCACAGCGTATACAGTGAGATCAGGACAAAGTGATGCAGTGCAGCGCTATATCCGTCTCTTGCCGTTCTCGTTGAGCCGAAATAATCTCAGTCATACATCTCCGATAAACCGAAATCTAGCGCGCTAGGACAAGAAGCGCCGTGATGACCAGGCTGTCATTTTTAGTTCGCATTAAAACATCTGCCGCGTTCTACAACTAGTGTCAGAGGGCAAGTTTGGAATGGCTCTAGAGTGTAGTCAGTTACATCTGTCGAGAATCATTACCGCAGCTTAATATGAGCGGAAATTGGTGTTGGATCTTCGCAGCTATGAAACACCAAGATTAGCTTCAGACAGCAGAATCACGGCAGCCTCACGTATCGACGGAGCACTTGCTTTGACTTGACTGATTTCCAGGCGCTTTGCTGCGTGCACAGACAGTGTTCCCTCTATCCCGATTTCCTCTTTCTGTTACCCCTTCCCCCATGTAGGGTAGCAAACCGGACGCTCGTCTTGTTGATCGCCCTGCCTTTCCTCTCTTTCCTATCTCTCTCTCTTGCCAGTTTGGGCCCTCGTTTTCTACCATAACATGTCCCCGTGATTATTGCGATTCAGCAAGCAGTAGCCGTCATATCAGAATGGAAGGCCAACGCTGCTATTTGGCCGACGCAACTGTGGTTCTGGTCACGGGTGCGAGTGATGTCTCTTCCCTGCACAACAAATTAACTCAGATGTGAACTGCAGCTCTTCATATCTTTCCACTCTGCGCATATGTGTGCAAGAATTTGTATTTAGCTTTATATCTATTTGGTTTAGGAAACAATTACTATTGAAAGCTTCACAAGTAGGACCAATATCAGATATAATCGATCTATTCAGAATAAAAACAGCGCGCTGGTACTGGTAGTCGTCTCGCTCAAGCGGCGACATCTTTTTTTATTCGTGGATACTGAAATTTTAGACAGACCAGTCAGCAGTGAAATTGCCGCTCTACCACCCTATATCCGTCCGCGACTTGAGGATGTCTTATGCGTGTGAGAATCTCATCGCTCAGCCTTAGCCTCGAGCTCTGTGCAAAGCCGTGCAACCTGTTTCATCTTACCCCAGTACCTTCGCACATCTGGTATATACAACGCGAGAGCATTCATACATCCCTCGCCAACCGGCGACAAGACGTTGGCCTCTCCTTTCTTCACAAGATGCCGCAACAAAACTTCAAATTCGTTCTGCAAACAAATGTTAGGGCACCGCAGCATTAATTCCATCTCGGAATAGCGAGCCCCAAGAAAATATTTCGTATTCATACTTTTCTTACGCCCATCCTTCAATTTCGATTTAACAGTGGCACTCTCTACTAAAGCCGCTTCATGACAAAAGCAAAGCAATTGCTGTCTATAGTGAGGCAACCGCCACGCAGTTGCTTGGGGTCAATTGCTGTGAGTTTATGCCTGCTCATTCTACCTTCGCTCCCGAAAAGGCACCCGCAATCGGCGACCGCTTGGCTATACAGTCCTAGCGCTATGCAGACAGAACCTGTACACACTATTCTCGACCTTCAATTGGTCAGGACATCAAGAACTGCAATTGCGTCGCTGGCAGTATTTGCAGCACCTGTCGTTAGCCCATATGTGCAAACTTGCGATTAACCGCGACGAGCTTCTGTATAAGCGCTTCACCTCAATTTCACGTATTCGGCTGATTCGCCTTGAGTTGAGTCCTCCTTGCCAAATCTACTGAAAGATGCACCACCATGCTTTCAGCTCTGTCGGTAGTGCAAACGATTCGTAATCAAGCGCCGTTCGCATCAGTAAGCAGCTGTCCAGATGTTTGATTCTTTTAGTCCCCCTCCGATTGCTGTCAGGCTTGTGCCGCGCTCTCTTCATCGCACTTTCCTAGGCCCCCAGTGTGTGCATAAGTGACAGTTTTCACATTCTATTTAGGAATAGGCGTTGCTGAAAAAGCAGGCTACTGTTCATTAGCAGATTCTTTTGTTTACTTTGGTCTAATCAATTTTTTTCTCTATTAATCGAACATAAAATGCTGGGGTCACTGATATAAACATATGTGAAGAATGGGATTGCGGCAGCTAATAAAGTATCTATCTATCTATCTATCTATCTATCTATCTATCTATCTATCTATCTATCTATCTATCTATCTATCTATCTATCTATCTATCTATCTATCTATCTATCTATCTATCTATCCCTCTATCTATCCCTCTATCTATCCCTCTATCTGTCCCTCTGTCTATCTATCCCTCTATCTGTCCCTCTGTCTATCTATCCCTCTATCTGTCCCTCTGTCTATCTATCCCTCTATCTGTCCCTCTGTCTATCTATCCCTCTATCTGTCCCTCTGTCTATCTATCCCTCTGTCTATCCCTCTATCTTTCCCTCTATCTGTCCCTCTGTCTATCTGTCTGTCTGTCCCTCTGTCTGTCCCTCTGTCCGTCCCTCTGTCTGTCCGTCCCTCTGTCTGTCCGTCCCTCTGTCTGTCCGTCCGTCCGTCCGTCCGTCCGTCTGCCCGTCCGTCCGTCCGTCCGTCCGTCCGTCTGTCTGTCTGTCTGTCTGTCTGTCTGTCTGTCTGTCTGTCTGTCTGTCTGTCTGTCTGTCTGTCTAAATTTTGTGGCTGGTAGCTGTTTCTGACCTCTCCTGGGTGCACAATCTAAAGCGTGCTTTTCCGCATATTAAAGCTTAATGCTGATAAGTAACATTTACAGGAGCCTTCGTTGCCCGCAGCCTTGCTACCAGCTTAAAGCACTGTTTACTCTTATGATTTTCTCACTAAAGCGCAAGTGACATTTTGCTTCCATGAGGACGCTAGATATTCGGTGAGATGCACTCCGACTCCTCCTTAAGTTCCTCCGTGATACGGGGTTGGAGTGTGTGGGTGGACGGAGATTGGATAATGGGCGACCTGCTGCGCTCCGTGTCAAGTTGCTTGTGTTACCGAGTGCTGGTATGCTAAAAGATTAATTGTGAAGGGATTTCGACGCTACAGCGTTTTATAAGTGGCGCTGGGGCGGATTAATTGCTGGCAACTTTTGCAAGGCTAGCTCCGCTTGCAACAAGCAGCATTCCTCCTCCTTACCCGTCGTGGTGGCGTAGTGGCTATGGCGTTGTGTTCCTAAGCCCGAGGGCGTGGGATCGAATCCAGGTCGCGGAGGCGGCATTTCGATGGCGTTGAAATGCAAAAACGATCGTGTACCGTGCATTGGGTGTACGTTAAAGAACCCAAGGTGGTCAAAATTAATCCGGGGTGCCTCACTACGGCGTGCCTCATAATCAAATCGTGGTTCTGGCCCATAAAACCGCCAGAAATGTCTTCCCCCTCGTATTCCTAATCCTCCTCCTCTTTTCTTCTCCCTTCTCTCTTACCTCCGGTGTAGGGTAAACAACCGGGAGTTCGTCTCGTTGACCTCCATACCTTTTCTCTTCTTGCTCTCTCTAGCTCTCTCTCTCTCTCTCTCTCTCTCTTGAAGCATTCAGCGGAATAAGATTTATTATGCAGTAAGATTATAAAGCTATAAAGCTACAGACAAAAACGAAAACCCGCACCTTGAATGAAGAAAACGTACATTCTTCGTGTAATAGCGCTGAGTGCATTTAGCACGTTTCTGCACATTCGGGGTGAAACAGGATGAGCTGCAGCATACGCTGCCATGCGTCTCAAACAAAGGACCATAATGTGGAAAAGCTGCTCCAGACACAGGCGGCGCAATTTTATCATCGTTAGACATGCTTTGACTGGTGGTTCGCCGCCTTGGGCCCTTCCTTCTGTCGGCCTGTTCTGTTAAACATAGGTTTCTGTTGAGAGATTGGTATTGAGACTTCCTCGGCCGCTCCATTTCTCTATTTTCTACAACACTTAATATATAAATTAATAACGTTAAGTGTAATTCAAAAGTAAAAGACAAATAGACAATGAGAATAATCTGTCCGTAATAATCCGTTCGGACACACAAACTAACTTAAACAGCTCCAGATTCACTACATTTCCTATGGCTCGTGTACTACTGCTCCAAGTAGTCGTAATCTCCATTCCGCTTTGTGCTTTTATAGCAGCTTTTCCCACACGCTCTCATCCTATGGATTCAGCAGTGCGAGGCTCAAACGCCATCTATCAAGCAGCGACAAAACTAAAGAAACCGTAGCGCAAAGCTCACATCGATTGCTTTTTTTTCTTTTTTTGTAATTTTCATCCCGTAGCACCTGCGCCACCAGTTTCGAGCGCCATACCAATCAAACCAGCAGAATGCACGGTGCCGAGCCCCGTGGTGCATTCCGTGGCTCACAGAGGGCGCCCGCTGTATCCTAGGCGCGCTTTTCAGGCTGTAAGCCGGTTTATTGTCCTTTGGAGAGAGGAGGGCTGCGAGACACTTTCGTTCGCTGTCGTACTATCGTACCCTGAATACGGATTATTCTTTCTTTTTCTTTCTTTTGTGAGGGTGGGGGAGGGGGCGATTTTCTGTTTTTATCATCTTCTTGCGTCCAAGAGGCGGCCATGCGAGCGGGCGCCCGTTGAAGGTGAGCGATGACCCATAAAAACCCGAGCTGCGTCGCAGCCGGGTGCTTGGGTGCGACGCCCGTTCCTGTATCACTAGCTAGGTGGCCTAAGGCGAGTTCGCCTCCACAGCTGCCAACTGCGTTTTTGTTCTTGACTTCAACTTTATTCGCTTTTCTTAGGGTCTTCCCAAATCAAAGAGGAAAGGGTGAGTGCTAACGCGAAGTCAAAGAATCTTGTCAAAAATATAGACGTTATATATAAATGGGACACAGCTAGGTGACAGAAACGTATTTCTGTTTTCAATGCTAGACTTCGCTGATATGCAGCTTAAAAAGAAACGTGCGTATGTATGTGTCTGTGTTTGGCCCTACCGACCCGTGTTGTTCAAGGTACGTAGGTAGAGCTTTTCACTGCCACCCAGCATTCTGGCAATTTATCGCACCACGCTCACTTATACTTCGTTTATACGCGACGTACGCAATTTTTATTACGCGAAGCTCAAGTGGCAGTGTGGCATCTTGTCGAGGCCTCATTCTTTTACATCACTGCTAGTTCCCAGGCAGCTTCATTGTGGAGCTGCGAGAGTGCGCCGCAATGTCGTTAAGTTATCAATGCACGAGTGCGGCTTCGTGCGGTCACGTGGTACGACGGCACCTGTTCTTTAGTTTGGCTGGTGGCTATAAAAGATATCCGCCACAGAATAAGGCGTTCATTGTTCTGCCAACCTTCGAACTGGGTTGTTGCTTCGGCCACTGCGGTCATCACCGACGGCGGTGCAGCCGCGTGTTGTTTTGCCTTTCTATCGAAAGGCACAAGGACTCTTGCGTATCGCCAGAACTTAGCAGGAAACTCGGCTCTTGCTTAGTCGAATCTTTTTCTTTTCAGTTGTCCGGACGCGCAGACAAATAAATAAATAAAAAAATAAATGGCACCAAAAGACATGCACACGTAGCACGCATTACAGAATGCAGCACAAAAGTCATTAAACTAGAAATTGACCGTTGAGTGAAATTACGGTGAGGAACAATGATAGGCTGTTGACCTGGGGCGCTATAACGTAAAACTATTCCAAACTTTTCTATTCCAATTCTGCTATCAGCCATCCACGATTGGTCAAAATCTTTTTTTCGACCACCCCCACATCACCTGTCTGTCACGCGACGTCACGAAAACCGCGATACCTCCCCATGTGATGTTATGTGTACAGACTGATTATGCATGATTTGACGAAAAAAAGAAAAACAGATGTTTCTGATTCGACTCCTTTTCGTCGTTAGCCCTCGGCTATTGGTAAAAAGTTTTCGGGCTGCACCCACTGCACTTACCTGTCACGCGACGTCACAAAACCGCAAAAACTCACCGCGTCAAAATGACGTGTACGCGATAAAGATGCATTAATATGCCGAACAAAACTGAATTTGCTTCGGAATAGCCGCATGCTACCCCGTTCCGAAAGGAATAGAAGATGGCTGCCGCCGATCACTCAGACGCCGGCTACTCGCACCTGCCGGAGAGCATGGGTGTATTTGCGTATAATAACGCTTCTTGCGTGGCCGTGTAACGTTTTCTAGAACTTTCGGCACGTCTACCCCCTCATTCTGCCAACTCTTCCTTGCTGAGGGTCCGTTTTAGCGTCATTCTTGAGCTTCCGTTGCATGCCGCCGCGATTTTCGACCAGCCACCGCAAGCTAAGTAACGGAAAGCCGACCAATCGTAGCCGCCGGCACCACCCTCTTCATCCGGTTATCAACTCTCAGTGCAGTGGCTCGGCCCCATCAAATCTCTCTCCACTTGAGCCTTCTGCTCGCCTCTTGTCAGCCAATTAGATACGACAAGCCGCTCAGTGTAGGCAACGTTATTCGTTTTTCAAGCAAACAAAAGTGACCTCCTATGAACGAGGAGAGCGTTTGATTGGTCTGTTTAGACAACCCTGCGGGTGACCGCCCGGTGCTTGCGTTGGTGGTCACGCAAGTTTGACGTAAGGAGATTGGAATAGAAACATATTGGAATAGTTTTACGTTATAGGGCGCCTGGACAGACTTAATCAAGCATTTCTGCATGGAATTTTTAAAAGCGGCACTTATAAAACTCACTTTCCTTGTGGCCAAAATGAGATCGGCCAGTGAGCCGCCGTGCTACACCTCTGATGTTAACGGGGTTGTTGACTACGCAGTTTGGATAAGCAAACTGTTCGCAACCTCAAGGACTGCCTTAAACACTGTACTCTGAACAAGAACGTGGAGCTGCGGAAACGTAGGGAGAGAAGGCTGGCGCGTTACATCGGCGTCACGAGAAACAAAGGTGCCTTAGGTGCTCTCGTACGTTATCAGCCTTATCAGCCTCAACCATAGTTTGTAAATTGCTTCTCGATTAATCTGCTTTGTGTGCATTTGTATATTAGTCAAATGTATTTTCGCTCTTTCGTATTTAATCATTTCGACATGAATGTCAAGTATAGCTGGGCAAGATTCAGATTAGCCCACCAAATGATTTGGACAGTGCGTGCGTCAAAGGGATGCACGGAGCCTGGGCAATTGAGCTTGTTGGTTGGTCTAACACCCTTCTGAGAAATGGCTAGTAGGAAGGAAATAAATGATGTGTTATTTTTCGGGTTCTTTTCTCGTCTCTTCTTTTTTTGCCCTAGTATTCTCCCAAGTATTTAATATTTCCAGTGGGCAAGCCTGGCGATAGATAAAACGCGAAGACTTTTTTAAATCTATACTTGTTGCTGGGCTAGTTGCTTCATCTTTTTTGTTGAGCAAATTGCGTGAAACAATGTGAAGAGTAAACGTTCCTTACGGTGCAGTCATTTCTTCTTGATATTCGTTTGCAATTTTACACCATAACGCAGGCTTTCAGCAACCATACTGTGGATAGCAAACAACTATTATAAGCCCGCGCGCTACAAGTCAACGAAACAACATTTTACACTTTGAATACGCACGTGATAATTATTTTAAAGCGTCGCCATACGACTGCGGTCTCATATAAATCATACTTACCATTTATCGTCAAGTTATTTACGGAAGTGCGCAACACACCTCTAAGCTCCCATTTCGACAAGGATTTGGAAACGGTATGCTATGTGCTACATTAGCTGGTTCTCTGAAGGCCGTCCGTGTCAATCAAATCGCGGATGGACTTTACAGAACCAGCTAAAGTCACCTCAGCAGATGATGCTTGGTGCAAACGCGTTACAAGCGGTCCACTATTGTCACAGAATCTGCGCGTACTCTTTTGCAAAAAGGAAGCTCCCCGGCAGTGCGCAATCCTTCGACAACGTACTCGCACTTTTCAAGCCGTGTACGGGGCGAATTTAAACTCTCCCCATTCGCACGCGACGTCAAAAGAATCGAGCCACAAGGGAAAGCAATACGCCGGGATCCGACGGCACCGAACGACACACTTTCTTCTCACTCTATCCAATCGTCTCGGCTCGTCTAAACGGAATTTCTGTGCAAGCCACTGCATGTACTACTATCGCTCCTCCTTGCCTACAGTTTGTCGGGAGTATTATGCAGAGAATGAAGCTGGCTCCGAATGTTTATATAGCGCTAAGACGGGAACGGGAATATCGTTCGCGGACGCCGAATGAAAAGTTTGGCGTACGTGGTTGCTGTGCTTGGAGGACGACCGACAGATTGTTGTGGCGGGAGCACGCAATGATCTGTCGCCTTTCAAGTCACCCCCGTGGCCATGGGCGTGTGTCGCGCAAGATCGGCAGCTTTGCGTCTCATCTATTTTCGGGTAGGCGTGATTTTCGGAATGATTTCGCAGACGACAGAGGTTCAACGGCAAACTTATAGTCACGAGCACCTGCTGTGTCACCGCTTTGTATTTGCAGAAAAACCACACGGAGCTGCCTTTCGGTTGTACATCTATAGCTGTTCCTAGTGACTGGCGTAGGGAGCGGACTGACGTACGAGCATACAACTGACTGCCATCGTTGGTGCAGTTAAAAATGAAGCAACTACTTGTTAGGGGACTTCGTGGACTAGGTATAAATACGCCTGCGTTAGGTCTCGAAGCATTTAGAGATATATTGGTTAGATGTGAGTCAGTTTATTCTAGAACACTTGTTGGTTGTAATTACACATTTAAGTGTTCTGTTAGTGAATGCAGGTTTTTGCGATATTGATTTGGAGCTGTTGTATACTCGTGTGAAGATTGTAAAACTTGTACATGCGAGGCTTTTGTATCAGTTTCTGCATGACAAATCGGCGAGAGCAGGGCCTGGGACGGCCAAGCTTCCGTGACTCTACGGTAAACGTTTGCGCCGTGCCACGGCAGATGACAGTTATTCGGATGAGCACTCCTGCCACTAGGAAAACCACAGAACCCAATGAAGCTTCTGGCACCGCATTCGGTTCGCTGCGCATGGAATGACCATACCGAAGGAACATCGCCAGCTTACGGCACGCACGCACGCACGCACGCACGCACGCACGCACGCACGCACGCACGCACGCACGCACGCACGCACGCACGCACGCACGCACGCACGCAGAAATGTCCACAACTTCACCGGGATCAAGCTTCGTAGCATAAATTGTGGTTTTGAAGATTCTTGCGGTAAACTGCACGAGCAATTTAAATGCAGTCTACCGCCCGCCTGAAGCTTGTAAACAGGAGTAATACAAAGCTCTGGACCAGTTCGCGCTTCGTTTTAGGAACAGATACATTCAAATTACGGGCGAAAGCAAAGAAGGTACACGGACTGCGGAGGTCAGCGCCGAGTGCGTACACTTCCAGCCTTTGCCTTAAGTCCATGACCGCGACTACTGATAGCGACTACCGATAACACCTACCTTTGGTGTAACAACAAAATCGTTGTGCACCAGCGGATAACCCTTGTCAGTTTCGGCGAGCGCTCATTGACCAGGCACCTACTAAGCTATCTAAGAAAAATGTGCCGAATTCGCTTTCAGTTTGTAGCTGATTTTAGCCATTGGACAGCCGCCTTCACTTATAATATGTCCAGCAACAGGATTGTCTAGAAGTTGTTCTTACGAACAATTCTAGCGTAAGCGCTTTTTGAGAATACTGGCCAGAGTTTCTAGTGGGTGCGCGACGTAAGAGAAAGTAAAAGCAAACTGCAATACCGCGACAGAACAACGGTATCTAAGGTTTTTACTGCATTTCAAAACTTTATTTGAGGCAGATAAGTGAGGCCACTAAACCCACGGGCAAATTAAGTGTTTGAAATCGTAAAGGTTTCTCGCAGCAGTTTTTCAGGAAAGCTGGATTTCAGGAAAGCTCCGATTCTACAAGAACTGCGTTTGCATCTTGGCCTCACGTCTCCAGCATGCGTTTACCTAAGGAATGCTGGCACAAAATATTTTTTGCCGGCTCAGACGAGAAATTAGTTACAAAGAGAATGAAAAACTTTGTGCCTTTCACTGTATTTGCCCCATACTTGGTGCGGCTTTGTACCGAATGACCTTTACGGTGTGGGTACACCGCGTTAAAGAACAATGACAATCTTTACTATATTCCCAACGGAGGCGTTTGCTAGAGGTGGTACTTGCCAGCTCTGAATAAATGAAAAAGCCTAGCTGTTCGTTGTCGTCTCTTCTTCGCACTTCAGTCTAGGAATTGATGCAGAAAGTAAGACAGATACCAAACTAGAACGTGAGTTGTCTTGTGTACTTACTGACTGGATCGAAACAGAAGTCAAGGAAAGACTTATGCTGTGGAGGCACGGTCTTTTTTCCAACGGAACAGGTCAGGCTCTGAAAAGACAAGTGGCAGAGAAATATGTATTCCAGTTGCGAAATCTTACGCACCTCGTTTTGCTTTAATACACCTGCATACTTTTTTTTCTGACCTCCGCAGACGTACGGAAAATCAGCAAGGAAGGGAAGGGTGTGTCTCTACACACTTTAAAACAATTTTAATTGGGATGAACTAGTTCTCTTTTTTGTGTGTGGTTTAATGTAGTGTCAAAAAAAACGCAAAAGCAATTATTTTAAGAAATGCAATATTAGTCGGGACTAGCGTGAGGAAGCTTGCGCTAAGAAAGAACTACAAATTATACATACATACTAATTCTCTTTTTTATTGGCTACTTCAGGAACCCTGACCAGTAATCCTGAAACTAGCATCACTCTCGAGATAAACGTCTCTAAACTGTGCCACGGAATAGATCAGGGATCCTACCAGTTTTGTCCACAGTGGTTAAGAAAGGATTTCTGGAAAAATAATATCTGGAACACCTAATGTATTTCGCCGCACATTTCCGACTCGAAAATCCGATGACTGGTGTTATACCAATGACACCTAGTAAATTAACCTCACTTGAGGAATAACAGGCTTCAACTGAGAAACTGCAGAATTTTTCCCCAATCTTTTCCCTACAAAGCCAATCAGGATATGTAATACTTAGGTAATTATTTCGCAAGTTGTACCTGTACGCTTGCGAAAAACTAGTTCGCAATAACGTTGCCTATTTATTCTCTGTTGTGCCTTCGTTATGACTCTTCGTCACCTTGGCTGAAACACATAGCAAGTACTGCTTTTGTTTTTGTTCGACGAGGAGATGCGTGACAGGTGAAGCTAACAAGCTTAGTCCAACACACCATCTCAGTACTTATAGTTAAGAGAAAAAAAAAGAAAGGAACTCACAGGTACTCAGGCGTCACTTAAGTGACTGCAGAGCGATAGCATATTTTGATCCTATGATTCGGCGATTACTTATCGACGCCCGCATAATGTTTTGTCCTACCTCACGATCAGATGTTAGTTATGACATTATGATGTACTACTGGCGTCCGCGAATTTACAACTTCACCTATGGTCAATTGGAACACAATAACACAACGACTGCATTTTACATGTTGCTCTTAAGCCAGATACACATAATCTGAGCTGTTGATACATAACATACCATACAGATGTCGCTATATAACTTCCTACGCACTGACGAGTTATCACCGGTGCTTTCTTTTAGCTGGACCAAACATTAAAAAATTTGCCTTTGACAGAAAGCAGAATTCTAACCTTTGAGCTACATTACTCGACGAAGTAGACATTACTTTTACGAAAAATCACAACTATTATTTGTATAATTAACATAATTCCACAACTTAATTTTTAAATCAATTAGTTTAGCTCCAATATTACAATTTACGAATTATAGCCGGTGAGTTCACAAGATGTAACCGCTTGGAACGAATTCTCTGGACTACACCATTTCCGAGATATTAATTGTCAGTGCCCGATGAAATACATTGACGTTCCAGTTATTTGCGTGCTTCAATACAAAAAACAGCGTTTTCTTAAAAAAAATGGTACAACCGTGAATTTTCAGCCAAAGTATGACGGCGCATATCTCGAAACCGGTTGACTATCAGAATTTGCGCAAAGTCGATATGCCTTGCAAACGCACTATATAGCTACAGCTCTAGATTGCAATTTGTGGTGCGACTTTATTAGTAAAATACTTAATTAGTGACATTTTCTTAGTAAATTCCACATTTGATTGCTACTGGAAGTAAATCTGCGTCATTGAGTTCAAGGGAATCGTGCTATCTGCCGCAGGTGATTTTTAAAAACTTGGTGCAGCTAAATAAAGAAGCATCCTATATAACAATGCACACATACATATACGAACCATAGCTTTCCCTTTATTACAAGCACTTCCATACATCAGAGAGAGAAACGAAGAGAGAAAGGTAGGGAGTTTAACCAAGGACATGCCCGGTTGGCTACCCTACACTAGGGGAAGGGGAAAGGGGAATAATAGATAAGGAGAGAAAAGAAAAATAATGGTCAGTCATTCACAGAGTCAGTCGCAGAGGAATCTCCGCTGTCACAAGCGTTGGGACAATCCGGTATCCGTCACGATGTGCAGAAGGGCTTTTGTGACTTTCTGCGTGGAAGAATGCAGAGGCCATGGTCCAATGATTTTTTTCTTCTGAGAGCGCTCGATTATCTAACAGGTTGAGTTCAGCTTGTAGAGAACGTCGTTGAGCGTCAAAGGATGGGCATTGAGACAGGAGGTGCTCTAGAGTCTCAACGCGCCCGCACAAATTGCACGCCGCACTGCTGGCCATCCCTATTATAAATGAATCATGATCATCATCATCAGCCTATTCATGTCAACTGCAGGACGAAGGCCTCTCCCTGCGATCTCCAATTACCCCCGTCCTGCGCCAACCGATTCCAACCCGCAAATTTCCTAATTTCGTCGCACCATCTAGTCTTCTGCCGTCCTCTACTGTGCTTCCCTTCTCTTAGTACCCATTCTGTCATCCTAATGGTCTAACGGTTACCTAGTCTGTGCATTACATGACCTGCCCAGCGCCATTTTTTTCTCTTAATGACTATAAAAATATCGTCTATAACCGTTTGCTCCCTGATCCAAACCGCTCGCTTTCTGTCTCTTAAAATTATGCCTAGTATTCTTCGTTCCATCGCTCTTTGCGCGGTCCTTAACTTGTTCTCAAGTTTCTTTGTCAGCCTCCAAGTCTCTGCGCCGTATGTCAGCACCGGTAAAATGCACTGATTGTATACTTTCCCTTTCAATGATAACGGTAAGCTCCCAGTCAGGAGCACATGATGTGTCTGCCGTATGCGATCCAACCCATTTTTATTCTTCTGTGAATTTCCTTCTCATGGTCAGGGTTCCCTGTGATTAGTTGACCTAGGTAAACGTACTCCTCCACAGACTCTAGAGGCTGACTTGCGATCTTGAACTCTTGTTCTCTTGCCCTAGGTTATTTATCATTATCTTTGTCTTCTGCACACTAATCTTCAGCCCCACTCTTACACTCTCCCTGTTAAGGTCCTCAACCATTTGTTGTAACTCGTCTGCATTGTTGCTGGATAGAACAATGTCATCGGCAAACCGAAGATTGTTGAGGTATTCGCCGTCGATCTTTACTCCTAAGCCTTCCCAGTTTAATAGCTTGAATACTTCTTCTAAGCACGCAGTGAATAGCATTGTCTCCATGTCTGACCCCTTTCTTTATAGGTATAGAATTCTTCCGCTGCATTTATTATACCTTCGAGATTGCTGATGATGTTACAATGCTTATCTTTCAGTGCATTTATCTTGGTTTGTGCTATGCCATGTTTCATTCTCACTGATTTCAGGCTGCGTCCATATTTCACGGATTCTTCAGTCTTTCTCACATTATAATTTCTAATATCACCTATTTTCGCTTTGTTGATCAGTTTTGACAGTTCCGCGAATTGTATCTTATCTCTTGAGTTGGACACTTTCATTCTTAGCGGTTTCTTAATTAGGTACTTTGTTACTTGAGAGAGCTTGCCTACTGGTTGCCTTGGTGCCTTGCCTCCCACTCGAATTGCTGCCTCTGAAGCCAGCCTCGTTACAGTTTCATTCATTACGTCTATGTCATCATCATAATTTCTCCGTTCTAAGGCTGCATATTTGTTTGCAAGTACCAGCCTAAATTTGTCTGCTTTTGCCCTTACTACCTTTAAGTTGATCTGTTTTTTCTCGACCAATTTAACTCTTTCTCTCTTCAAATCGAGGTGAATCCTAGCCCTCACTAACCTATGATCACTTCACTTTACCCTACCTATCACTTCTACATCCTACACTATGCTGGGATCAGCAGAAAGTATCAAGTCAATTTCATTTCTTGTCACACCATTAGGGCTTTTCCAGGTACATTTTCTGTTGCTACGTTTCCTGAAGAAAGTGTTCATTATTCTCAGTTTATTCCTTTCTGCGAATTCCACCAGCATCTCTCCTCTAGCGTTCCTAGAATAGACACCGTAGTTGCCAAGTGCCTGTTCACCCGCCTGCGTTTCCCTCACTTTTGCATTGAAGTCCCCCATTACTACTGTATACCGCGTTTGCACTTTTCTCATCGCTAATTCAACACCTTCATAAAACTGATCCACTTCCTCATCGTCGTGGCGGGATGTTGGAGCGTAGGCTTGTACTACCTTTAATCTATACTTCTTATTGAGTTTGATTACGACTACTGCTACCCTCTCATTGATGCTGTAGAATTCGTCAATGTTGCCCGCCGTGTCTTTATGGACTAGGAATCCTACCCCGTATTGCTTCTTATCCGGGAGACCTCTATAGCAGAGGACATGGCCGTTATTCAGCAATGTGTAAGCCTCACCAGTTCTTCTAATCTCACTAAGGCCGATAATATCCCAAACAATGTCGGATAGTTCTTTGAAGAGTCCTGCTAAGCTAGCCTAACTCGAGAAGGTTCGGGTGTTAAACGTTGCAAGGGTCAGTTTCCATTGGCGGCCTGTCCGGACCCACGTATTCTTAGCACCCTCTGCTGCGTTGCAAGTCTGACCGCCGCCTTGGTCAGATGCTCCGCAGCTACTGGGGACTGAAGGCCATTGGTTCATTGAGAGCATTTCATAAGGGAGGTTGTGGCCGAATACTTTACCAAGGAGGCAAATTCTTGTTCTGGTGAGGGAGTGTCTTTGTTCAAGCTTAGGGGGCCTTCCTAATTTGGTTGTACCTGGATTAGTATAGCCCCACTCGCTCTCGGCATCTTTCGCCGGTGTCAGGCGCCACTCCAAGCCTACAGATGTAGTGTAGTATCAATGCACAGGCATTGATAAACGCGACGCCCAACCACATGCGACACAGTAAAGTTGTTTGTCGACGGGAGAGTGCAGGTGGCAGGCGAAGTCGCAAGTTAGGGTCGAGAGAGTGCAAGCGTGAGTTGGTGAAGCACCGTGAATCACATCGTAGTAGTGTAATGTGGCGAGCAAGTGACTGAAGTTGACGCGCAGAATCAATTCTTGAAAGTGGTATTCGCACTTTCCAGTGCCTATAGGTGACGCAGAGAACGTTTCAATATGGCGGGGACAGAGGTGATAGAGGCGATACGAAAGCGTGCGCACCTGCAGAAGCAGGCGGCCTACGGACCTCTGGGATCTCTAAGCGCGATCCTTGGCCTTGCTAAGTACACGCAGACATGTGATGTCGAAGGAGAGGATACGTTTAAAGCTGGCCATATAATATGGCGTGGAATACGAGAGATGACAAGCGCGGCTGTTGAGGTCGAGTGACTCTGCCTGCAGACAAGCGCGCCGTAAGAGGCCCGCCGCATATTATAAAAGTTAAAGTCTGCGATGTACCCGGCGCCGTAAAGGTCACTATTTCTCCTTACGTTTTGTAATCTATACGCGATGTACGAGAATTGACACCAAGCACTTAATCGGCAGCGCTCGGATGTAAACAAAGCGCAGTAGCCCCGTTGCCGCTATGTGTGCATTCAAGACGAGATACATGGCTGCATGCACCAGCTTAGTTGCGGAATGCTTGTTAAAAATGAAAGATGGCACGGAAACATTGCAGTAGTGTCGATTTACAATATATGAGCGAGACGATGAGTGTGCCAGCGCGCCCCGTTTCCAGCGCGATTAGCGCTTTCGCGTGCTGTAGAGAAGCTCGCATGCACTCTAAAAACAGTTTGCACCCTTTGGGGTGTATATTTGTCCCACAACAATAATCGTCATCTGCCTTGCTTGCGTTTCCTTTCTTGAAAACTCGGCGCTCGCTACTTTCCTGTCGAGAATGCTGCGTCACACTGATAACGCGCATGCCATTCGTGACTGGGAAGTACCGGACTCGCAGCGTTAAAGAAAGGAAACGGGGGCAAGACAGATGACGATTATCGTTGTGGGACAAATATACACCCCAAACGGTGCAACTGTTTTTAGAGTGTGGGCAGTCTTCATCAACGACCGCTTCAGGTACGCAGTCCTGGCCCTTGTTTCGTGCAATATTGTCATGGAAGAGATGCTTTATGACCAAACAGAACAAATGAAAAATCAGAAAAACGTGCGCACGACCTTCGATCGGTACACGCCTTTCGCCACAGCAAAAAAAAAAAAAAAAAAAAAAACCCAAACATAGAGAGAAGAAGCGAATGCTTTGTGCATCGACCGCCTGCTTCATTCCCACGCAGAACGACTAAGAACAGCTGCGGAATACGTTACCTAGTTTGCAATGCTCGCGACGCAGCGTCAGGCACCGTCGCAGAGTATTTACCGAAACAGCGCCAGTGCAGGCAGAAAATTTAATAAATGGTGACACTCCGTACTTAAATTTACATGGGAATCTGAAGAGCTTTCTTCGGCCAATCCTGCTGCTGTTGCTTCGTGGGACCGCAGCGGGATCTTTTGCAAAGGCACGGCGTGTCTCTTAAGCCGCTTTAGTAAGGGCTTCAACTCGCCTTTAAAGCAAAGTTTCACATTCAGCTCCCAACAAAAATCAAATGAAATCATTGAGAGCAGCGCAACAGTTAATTACACTCACTAAGGTGGCCCCAAAAGAAGTCGTCTTCGTTCATATGCTCCCTACATACGATTTCTTCGCTCATTTTCTTCCCGATGCGGAGCTTGACCGCCCACAACTTCCTCCGTTCTTTTTTACTGTTTTAGAAAGTGGTGCAGGCTTACTTTTCCCAATATTGCACGATTTGTGCATTATGGCACACTGCATATGCGGTTGCTCTTCGCTCGTCGACTGTTTTTTCCATATCGAAGAGTACCGAAACGCCAACACAGCTGCAGAAACCGCGTGAGCGGAAAATCCATCACCCCCTCCCGGATTCCGAACAAATCCGCGCGGCGGCGCTAGCGTATCTGGAAAGCGCGAATAGGAACCTGCTGATGTTTTTGGTTAGCTGAGCGCGCAGCTTGATTTGCGCTGTCGTTGCCGACAATTCCGCAATGGCTCGGATAGGATAGGATAGTAAAGGAATAAACTTTATTTGTCCAACGGTTATTGATGTTGGTGCCCGGGGCTAGGCTGCCAGGGGTCCATCGCCCGAGGAAAATCTTTCGAGATCCTCGGCAGTGGCCCTGGCCCGCTGGACGGCCCACTCCTGGTCTTCAGGTGCCTCGCTGAGGAGGGCGGCTTGCCATCTCTCAGCGAGGCGCCCCGCTTCGGAGGGTTCTGCTGTTGTATTCCCCCTTCCTCCTTGTCCTTGTTCCACGTGGCGTTGGCATTCCCAAAGCACATGGGCCATATCGGCCCGTTCGAGCTCGCACCACGGGCAGCCGGGCGACGGGTGCAGCGCGGGCCACAGGCGGTGCAGGTGGTAGCGGTTGGTGAAAGTGCCCGTCTGCAACCGTCTCAGGTCGACCGCCTGGGACCTGTCTAGGCGCCCGTGGGGTTGTGGATATTTTCTTCGTTCTTCCCTATAGTGACCAAGCACCTCTCTGTACGTTGCCGGAAACTCCTTGACATCGCAGTCGGCGTCCGCGTGATCCCCAGCTCCGTCCGCCGCGATTTGTGTTGTATGGTAACGACAGCGGCCGCGCCGCTGCCGTTACCAATGTAGTTTCTTGAACGCGTAATGATGAGCGTGCCTTATTTCGTACGCTCGTCGCTCGTGTAAACCACGACGTAGAGTAAACTGCAGAGTTTGTAGGGCTGCTTTGTCATCGCAGAAAATGGCCCAACGATTTGGTGGCTGCTAGGGAACGTACTTGAGTGTACCTTGAAGAGCCGCAAGTTCTGCTCCTGTAGACGTAGTATTGTACGAATATTTAAATTGCAAGGAGACGGCGTCTGGGGGGCAACTACTGCTCCGGTAGAGCTGATGGAATTGGTAGAGCCGTCTGTGTAAATATGTATGCGGTCAAAATAAGACTCGTTGATCAGAAGCACAGACAACTGCTTTAGGGCTAGCGGTGACAAGTCTGCCTTCTTAGCAATCCAAGGAACAGAGAGGCACATGTTAATTTGCCTGAGACATCACAATGACGATGTTGGGCGCTTTGCAGGCTTGAACAAAGTTGCTATTGATTCATGGTGTCTCGTCACAAAACTACAGAATGTAACCTGTGGCCTTCGCGTTGGTAAACCGGCTAAATGGTGGGATGGAAGCCGTGAAAGCTGTCGAATGTGCGCTTTTAGTGTCTCAACGACGATATGAGTGGTGATCGGATGCAATGACAATCGTTGCAGCTGTCGAAGAACATCTCGGGAGGCTAAGACATGTCCTAAGTGCTTGGGTTCGTACGCTCTGTAGTGCAAGGAGATTGGTCATGTGTTGGACAAGACTGGAAGGTTGTATCGAAGAAAAAGTGCCGTGTATAACTGTAACACGGAGCGTAGGGATGGTCCCCACGATTTTCTAGCTACGCATTTAAACATATTCTCAATAGAATTAGCGTACAAATATTCTTAAATTCATCCCAATGTTGAACGGTGTCATGTCCCCCAAAACCGCTAAGACGAAAGTCAAGATAATCCAGTATGCTCTCATCCCTGACGCGTGAAAAATCTTTTACAGTAATAGTTTTACAATGAGTAGATCTGAGAGGATTAAGGTAGCAAGCAAAAGCCACAAGTTCATGATCAGAAATGCCATGCTCAACAGAGACAGAATAATTATCTAAAGTCCGGCTAATAAACACAAGGTCAAGTATTGAGGCAGAAGTAGTGCTAATTCGTGTTGGCTCAGTAACCACTTGCTGCAAGTTGTGCATCAAGACGATGTTACGCAACTGCTCATTATTTATATTAACATCAGCGCTAGGAGTTCCGAGAATCCAGTCAGCTCCCGGAAGATTGAAATCACCTATGAGAAAAATTTTGTCGTGCACAAAAGACGCCATGTGATCACGCAGATCATTGATAAATTGCGGAGAGGAATCGGGAGCGCGGTAAACAGTAAAAACCAAAACAGAGGCATTATGGCATAAAACTTTTAAAGAGATCACTTCAAGATTATCAGCTTGACGTAGGAGAACTACCCAGATTCTCTAAAGGGTCGTCGTACAGCAGCAGCCTAGATCTTACTTTGGTGTCACGATGCTTTCCTTATAGCGCCTACTGGTTTACTGACTTGGAAACACGTGGAAGTGACCATATTCCTACTTAGGTTACCATCAAAGGTCTAAGCAGTATGTCTTCCCCTCTGGTCTCTCGAGCGATTGATTGGTCTGCATTTGAAGCCTTTGTGAACGCAGAATGCAAGGGCGGCCTTGAACGTAGCATAGAGCTTGTGATTGCGGACGTGATGCATGCTGCAATGCGCTGCTTCTCATGGTCAGCTACTCGCATGGACTTTGACATTGAATTATAAAGGTTTCGAGAAGTACGTCGGCACGCTGAGAGGAGATATAGACGCACAACGTCGATTCTAGACCTTAGGGAGGTGAGGCGCACGCAGAAGAAAATACGTCGTCGCATGGAGCAATTAGACAGCGAACGATGGCACTCATTTTTTAACTCGTTGGATCCACGCAAAGCTCTCTCTCGCGTATGGCGAACTCTGCAAGGCCTTCGCTCTTCTCCTTAGCAACGCAACCAATTTATTGCACTGGTTGTCCACCAAGGCTGTCGAGAAGTCGATGCTGGGGAAGAGTTTTGTGAGGAAATTGCAGCTTAGCAGAGAGCTACTAAAGGATCTTGAATTGTACGAAGTTACCTTCATGCATGTTTCGGCAATGGACGAACCTTTCCCCATGGAAGAACTGGAGGCTGCTCTAGCCAATTTCAGGCGTTCCTCTTCGCCCGGACCCGACAACATCACGTACGCTGCTATCCGTGACCTTGACCACGAAGAACGAGAGATCCTGCTGCGTCATCTCAACGTCTCATGGAGTGACGGAGTCGTTTCTTCTGAGTGGAAGCGCAGCCGTCTTGTCGCAATCTAAATGTCTCCCCTTGAACTGACATCATATCTACCTATTGCTCTCACCAGCTATGTTGTCAAGTTAATGGAAAAGATGATCCTCATGCGGCTCGAGTGGTTTCTTGAACATTACATTGTCTATCCACACGCGGTGACAGGTTTTCGACCTGGCCATTCCTCAGTCGACAACGTCATTGATCTTGTGTCTTCCAAACGCGTCTCTGTAGCGCTATATTTAGATGTGAGGGGCGCTTATGAAAATGTTTCTCACGAAGCCATTCTTGACGTGCTCGTGGCTGCTGCAATCGGAGGCCGCACTTTTCTATGGATTCGGAGCTACCTGACTGAAATGAGCTTCTTTGTAGTCACCGAGGATGGTCAAACTGCCAAACACTACACCAGCCGCGGAGTTCCACAAGGGGGCGTTTTGAGTCCGGTTTTGTTCAACCTGGCTTTGATTGGGCTGGCGGAAGGCCTACCAAAATCAGTCAGTTCGTCAACTTACACAGATCACATCTGCATCTGAGCGTCAGGAGTAACTCGGCCGCAGGTTCGCTCAAGATTACAAAAGGCTAGGCTGTAATGATGGCATGTACTTATCTTCAGCGACAAGGCTGCAGAATTTCAACTGAAAAGTGCGCATTAGTCGCCTTCACGCGAAAATCGATGACTGGGTACTCAGTGTCTAATAATAGGCAGCCTATCTTGTACAAGAGAACCCATAGATTTTTAGGGATGATTGTTGACCGCGGCTTTTCCTGCATCCCCCATGCATCCTACCTAAGGAAGAGACTCTTTTCAATCTGTCACCTTTTCAATGTCGTTGCTGGAAAAGCATGGGGACCGTCGGTGCGTTCTATGCTTCAACTGTACAAAGCGCTCTTCATGGGTTTCTTGCATTACAGTACTCCCGTGTTGTCGAGCACCCGGAGGACAAATCTCCCAGTGCTTGAGAGCATGCAAGCTCAAGCGCTTAGAACATGTCTGGGTCTACCGCAATACGCTTCAATAACCGCAACAATTGCCATCGCTAAAGAACATCCCATCGGTACATATATCGTCATAAACACCCCCAGAAATCATCTTCGTCAGCTCTCCCGACTCCAGTCTGAACGCCTTGCTACTCTCTGGGAAAGTAGACCAGATGCAACTTTTTCACGCATTGCAGCCTCGTACCGATTCTCTCTTCCGTCCGATTTCACGCCTGCAGCAAGATAGCCTTGTCCTTTATGGTGTATCCGGCAGTGGCAAGTGCGGCTTTCTAGTCCAGGAGTTGGAAAGAAGTCCGACTTGCCAACTTGTTCCCTGAATCAAGCGGCTCTATATCTGCTGCATGATTCCTATTCCAATCAACTTCACGTTTATACAGATGGCTCTTCAACTCTAACCAGCTCTACTGGTGCGGTAGTTATTCCCTTGATGTCAATCTGCAAGAAGTTCAGGATCAGCGACGTCACAACATCGGCAGCATCCGAGCTTTCCACCCTCGATAGCGCAGTGCTGTATGTGCAGCAACGATCACCAAATCACTGAGCTATATTCTGTGATTCAAAGGCATCCCTGCAATCACTCTTATCATCTCTGTGCCACAGCTCACATGAACAATTGGCAGCATAGATACGATCACGCTACCATCAAGCGCTGGACGGAGGCCACGAGATTGTATTTCAGTGGCTACCCGGGCACTGTAACATTGCTGGCAATGAAAGCGCCGAAAAAGCTGCCCGTGAGGCACATGATGCATGTGAAAGCACCTAATACCTTTGCCTAGACGGATGCAGCGTGGCACCTCAGTGGTCTTGCCGATATTATTACTGTAAGAAAATGCCAATATGCCATAGATCCGCATATGATATTGCAACTTTTACCGGGTTATAACCGACGGGAAGAAACGCTACTGTGCCGCTTGCGAGTACGAGTTTCTTTCAAAAACACCTACTCATTCCTAACTGGAATTGATAGTCCGAAGTGCAGCATATATGGTGCCGAACGACCAAACATATCCTGTGTGACTTCCCTACATACAAAGACGAGAGGAGTGCCCTTCGTACAGCTTTGGAGCACTTAGACGACCGTCCTTTCACAGAGGAGATCTTGGGCCCGTGGCCTTGTGGGTCTGCTATGTGCAAGGCCACAAAGGTGCTGGTGCGTTTCTTGAAATGCGCCAGTTTGCATGACCACTTTTGACTGACTCAGTGGTGCATGCTTGTGTGCATAACAGTGGAGACTGTGACCTTCTTTCTTCCTTCTCCTGTATCACTCACCTTTCCCGCTTCCCCGGTACAGGGTAGCCTACCGGGCTCAGCCTGGTTAACTTCCCTGCATTTCTCTTATGAATTGTCTCTCTCTCTCCAGGTGAGGTCACGACCCACAATAAGGCCTAATAATCTGTGGGTTTTCTTGTACACTTGACTGGCCCTCGACAGACATCGGGTTAATATACGTCGGTTTTCATGTGAATGCCACTAGTGCAAATTTTTTGTAGAGGTCACGAGACCTAGTCGGCGAAGTAATGCCGCTGTCAGGGTTGCCGCTGTCTGCGTCCTGGCGAGCACATGTGACCTTGTCACGCCGGATGCCCAGATGCAAGTATCGTCAGCGAAAAGCGAGACATTAGACGTTTGTGGCAGCGTTTCGGCGAGCCCCACTAGAACGAGATTGAAAAGAGTCGGGATGAACACAGTGCCTTGTGGGACACCACGATTGGAGATATCTTTATTTGTCGGGCCATCTTCTGTAAGGACAAGTACAGATCTCCGTGAGAGATAGTACCTAATCCAGCTAAAGACGTGGCCTTCAAGTCCTGCAGCCTCAAGAGCTTGAAGAATGGCTTCGTGGGCTACCTTGTCGTAGGCGCATTTTATGTCTGAGAAGAGTGCCACAGAGAGGCGCTTCATAGCTTTTTGTTGCTGCACGGAGGCCACAAGACAAATGCCGCTGTTAACTGAAGAACGTCCATGCCGAAAACAAGCCATATCCACAGGGTAAGAGTTATAGTATTCGAGATACCACTACATACGTGTCAACAACGTCTTCTCTATGACCTCACCGATTCAACCCGCAAGTGTAATCAGCCGGTACGAGGTAAGGCCCAGCGAAAGCTTCCCAGGCTCCACTAGAGGCGCCAGTCGACTACACTTCCCCTCGTCGGGGGCTATGCCGTCATGCCAAGATTGACTGAAGATATCCAGAAGACAGCATTGTGCTGTTGAAACTAGGTGTCTTAAGGCAGCGTAGGACACTAGGGACCGGGTGATCGCGACCGCCTGCACTCAACCAAAGCAGCTTGTAGTTCTTTCATAGAGAAGGCCCTTCCATGCTTTGATCTCTCGTGATGGCAACGTCATGTAGCACGAAGTCCGCCAGAAGAAAGAAGTCGCAAGTCATTTTCGCATAAAATTCCCCCGTGACCTCAAGGTCTCGACGACTTTGATGTTGAGCCAGCGCTGTGAAAGGACGACGTTGTTGTAGAAGTGAGCGAGGACCCTGAAGAGTTCGCCACACGGGCGATAACGGCTTGCGAGAGTCGAGCAATTCGTAGAAGCCTTTCGATCTTTGGTCCTGAAGTCTGTTCATCTGAAGCTGCACTTTCTTCTGAATTCGTCAAGCTTCCCTCAAGTCATAAATGGACTTAGTACGCCTATATCATCTCTCGGCCGTCGGCGGATCGTCGGAAGCCTCTCCAGTTCTTGGTCCAAACCTGCGCGTCTTGTAGATGCTGTATACGTCCGCGTAGAAGCCTGAAGCGCTTCCGACATGATCATATATGATCATGACTGCAAGGGAGTCGGAATGTTCATGTCTGCACTTGTCCTCGATCAAAATTCGGCACGCTTGCCATTCTATCTGTCTTGAGAGCACATTATGGTTCTCCACAGTATGATGGAGAGCATTGCACGCTATAACGTGCCCACCGAACACTCGTGCAACCACTGTCGCTCCTCCTGTCACGCGCTTCTTGCGTCCCACCACTGCGGGTTCTTATCCTTCCCCGCTCCATCGCTCTCACCCCGCGAGTCGCTCCTCCGGCGACATACCTCCTATAGATGGAGTGAGACCGAATTTTGTTCTTAAAACCCGCAAGAGAAACAGATCCTATAGTGGTATGTGGATCGACCTACTCACTCCGTTTTACAAACTATAGTCCAACTCCGATGGCCCAGTTTCAACCTGTATGATGCTATCGCATTAAAGAACTCTGCCTCGGGGCAGGCAACATGTCAGCGGCATGGTGTTATTGCTTGAACCTAATTTCTAGGCCTGTTAAAGTGCCGGAAAAGATGCTTCGTTGAAATCGCGCATCGTTCAGTCAATATTTGTTATTAGTTATGAGGAGAAGAAAGCTTTTCTTATAACACTTTGACTAAAGAAAGTAAGAGGACCGACGCTTTTGGCTCACCTTCTATCAGCTAAAACGTCCTTACTACGAAGCTAAAGAAGAAGCATAGAACAGAGAGGGACATCTAAAACAAGAAAATGAAGCCGTCACGCTGGCAGTGCTCTTGACAAACTAATTTTTCGGGTCTAAAGTGACGTTTATGCGGCAGACGCACAAGCGATGCTCATTGCCGGAAGTGTTTCCTGTTCATATTCCGAACACGCCCGCGGCCCGGCACGCTCGCCCGATGCTGTTCATTACGGTGGCTTCGCTCGTGTGCATGCACCCTTCTTTGAGTTTTGCGAGCGTCTGTTTCCCAGGTCTTTGTTCTCTCGCTGCAGCGTACGCTCTGCGGTGCTGGCAACTAACCGGAGGGAAGGAATGGGTGGGCGCGAGCACAGTAAACAGTGCCAGGGAGGCGAAGGGAGCGGGCTTGGGGCACCGAGAGACAGGAGCCACTCGCGGCGTGAGCGTTCTACACGGCCCGGCAAAGATTAACGGCCGCTCTTCCCCCGCGGCCAGGAAAATAATAACCACGAGGCAGGAGGAGACGCGCACAAAAGGCGCCAACCCGCACGTGGTTCTATATAGTGGCCGCGTTATTAAGCAGGTCATTAACGCTGCCCATGTGAGCGAATGTCTTTTGCACAACGCCGTCCGGCGAGGGGGAAGTACGAGCGGAGGAAGGCGCCGCACGGGGTCAAGCAGCAGCGAGCGGCTAGTGCCCTGTGTGACTCGGCAAGGCACTTGGAGGCCGCCTCGACCCTGGCTGGGAGTACAGGGCGCGAAGGGGGCATCAAAATGAGACCGCGCCGTTCCTCCGCCGTCCGTGGGCTTAGGCGATAAGCCCACTGTAGAATCCTTCCGACACAAATCAGCGGCCATCACTGGCGGCGGCCGAGGATGCGCGCCTCCCTTGTTGACTCGCGGTTTTGGAGAACAGTTCCAGTGCGAAACACGGCCTTAGGGTTTCCAGTGCAAGAGAAAGGTGGCAGCTGAACGAAAAGCAGAAAAATTTAGTAGGTTCTTTATGGGGATTACCAAGGTAGGCCTGGTGGCAGGGCAGTTGTTTCGTGGACATTGTCGACAGTGCCGCAAACCTGTCGACACAACTATACACTACACAAGCCATAAAAGACACCGCGGACATGCTCGGAACTGTTTAATGAAGATTTAAAAAGCAGAAGTGAATGGAGAAGGGAAGGCTGAGCGATTTCTTGCGCTCAAGGTCACGACAATCCCTCTCCTAATTTCTTCTCAAAGCTTTTACCGTTTTACTACGCGTACATCTGTTTGCGTTGCGATAGCTGCCAGGCTTGGCTTTCTTGCGAGTGTTTCGCGAACACAGCATATTTGTTCACGGGTGGACTGTAGTAGATGCGCCCAGAGGGCGCACGCGTACTCGGGGAATCGTATGTTCTGGTGCCGTTTCTATACGTTGACGTTGTGCACTATGTCCGAACGTTCCACGGTTGTCAACGACGGAAGCCGCCAGCGATAGGAGCGGATACACATTGCAAGGCAACTGGAACCCACAACATGTCAGAATGAACCTGCTCATGCTCGAAAGCTAACCTTCTGGCTTTGCAGTAAGAAAAGCGATTTGATTCCGCGCAAGTGCTATCCAGGCAAATTACTTTTACTCTAAGAATACTGTACAATGCCAGTTCGGCCGGAAGTAGCTCAATTGGTAGAACATCGCACGCGTAATGCGAAGACGTGGGATCGTTCCCCACCTGCGGCAAGCTGCTTTTTCGTCCGCTGACATTTCCATTAATTTATCATTCCTTTAATTCAATTAGCAAGTACAAGAAATTTCCCCTGTGTTGTCCGTGGTGTCATTGTTTGTTGGCTTCTTATGATATGATTAATAAAAATCGGGCCCCTCGGTTAACTGCCTTTCTTCTCGCTTGGTCAGCAAGAGACACACTCAAGTAATCACGCGCTGATCGTCGTCGCCTTCTTCAGCATGCCACGAGAAAGCACAGGAGCGCGTCTGCTTCACTAAAACTGTTACGTAACTTTCGTAGGCCTTGTTCTGACGCGCATCAGCTGCACATACTTCCGGTGGCTCGTAGCAATGCAAGTTCAAAGCTCGCGCTTATCTTCTTCGGCGAGCTGATTGGAGGCGCGAAGGGAGATGGCCCACCAACATGGCCGCTTCAAAAACGTGACGTCAGGGCCTCTCCTCTCCTATTTTATTTCTTTCCTCCATGGCTCCGTTGAAGCGCGCACGTGACGTGGCGTCGCAACCAATGGGAATTTAGGTGCCATTTTTCGCTTGTCCAGATGACAGAAGCCGGCTTTTTCGTACAATGTGCCATTTGACGCTTTCGCATCAAAACTCGTTCTGAAAGGCTATTTGCGAAGCAACTTTCCGAACTTTGACGTCGCTGAAATCTCTCCACTTGTTCTGTCACGTCGTCGAAAAACGTCGCTGATCGCAAAATAGAAAGAAATATGTAGCTAAAGAGACAAGAAAATCGCTAAATCTAGCAACAAAATCGCTAAAGTAGCAACACTGCTTGCCAACAACCATGCAATCAGAACCCGAAAGCAGAGGAGGGGAAATGACTCTCGCACCGTGATGAAAATGTATTAAGGTCGATCTATAAGCGGCAGCTGACGGTTGTGAGCGTGTACTCACCTCGGCGTGCTTGAGCATGTCGAGTACGAAGGTCTCCACGGAAATGCCGACAAGTCGCTGCGCCGAGTCGTTGACGGCACAGGGAGGCATCGACGTGTCTACGATGTAGCCATCTTCCCCGCTGTCAAGCATAGGCGTCGACGGGGCTGCCTGGTCCTCTGCATAGCAGGAGAGAAGGCGGCATATCAGCACTGTGCGTGTCAGGTAAAGCGCAGCGGCATTGGTTGTCAGAAAGATTTGCTCAGGAGTTAAATAAGGTACAGTTGAATTCGCATCATTAGTTTTTAAACCTGCTGGTCAAAGCACAAAAAAATTAGCTATTGCTGCATGAAAACTGTTTTCCTGAGGCATACTTCCGGAGGAAAATACAAGGTCATACGTGCACTCGTGGCCGTATACCGACGCGTGGCAACGATACAACGTTTTCCATTTACGCTTCTCCCTGTTTTTGTCATGTTTTTGTCAGTTTTTGTCATCGACTTCTTCGGAAGTATGACGCCTGTCTATTCCAAAGAAAATATTCGGGCTGAAAAAAAAAGAATAAAGAAATAAAAACAACTTGGAGATTTAAACTTTCACTTCTAAGCGACGCTATCGAGAGCGCATATAGATATTACTGTGTGGTAGTGGTTGGTACAACCCCTGAAGAAATCAGCGACGACTTCTTTCATTACTCTGTTCCCACTAGTGTCTTTTCTTGCAACGGTCGCTTATTCTTTAGATGATATTTTATACGTGAAGGCGTTGCGCAAGGGTATAAAATTGAACAGCTCGAGAGAAACAGGTGTTCGTGCGCATAATCTTCACCAGCGACGAAGAGTTTGAGTTAGCTTGAGCGAAATGAAACTTCAGAAGCTGGTCATTGTTATTGAAATGACTTAGTAAGGTGGCTGGCTGGGCTAGCTGGTAATCCATACCAAATGTGAACAGTGCGAAAGCAACACGGGGGCGAAAACGAGAAGGGACGAACACCGCTCGTACCGTGTCTATTTTGCATTATCCACGTTTACTATGATTAGAGCGAAGCCTTCCTTGCTTCTTTCCCGCACTCTGTGGGTGTTGGCTGCCGATGTCTTGCCGAATATACAACTTGTGCCCCTGCGCATGTGCAACTGGGCATGTTTTCTTAGGTATGTGAATATTCTTGGCCAATCAACCCGAGTGGGTATGGACCACTGAGTAGGCGCCCGAATATACAAGCAGAACAAAAGGCTAGCAGTGAAGAAATCGGCTGCAGAAGCAGCCAATTGTGGAGCAAGGAGCGAAGTGCACACTATGCATGGGACGTTCCAACAACAACAAGAATCTTCCATATTTTACTCCCGTTTTTGAAGCTGAGCTTTTGGTAACGGATTCTCGCGTCGCGCAAACTATCTTACCTTCACTTAGAGCTTCATGAAATTTCCCAATCTTAAAAGCGTTTCTATCATGCCTCCCATGTAGCTAAGTCTTATTAGACCATATTGAGTACCAGGTCCCCCCCCCCCCCGCCCCACTGTGGGTTATATTTAAATAAAATGGCCTATTCCTTAGCACGAGCATCCATGAATGGACCAATAATTTATATTCTCCCAGTATCGGCGCACATAATTGTGATCAGGTACCAGTAATTTTCCATACGTAGAAATTCTCTCGAATTATCAATAACATCTATGATAGAACTGCCACATATCAGATTTCTCAGGAAAACTCAGTGGTGCCCACCAAGAAACATAGAGGTTATGATTACTACGTTACTCTGCCGTATTCTCCCGGTAAAGCTATATTTACAAAGGGTTGGTGGGGTAATATAATTCTTATGACAATTCTGTCAGAAAATTAAACATATTGATAATTTTTTTTCGACCTTTCACCAGTACCGATTACAAAAAAAATTATTTCTTCTAGCACCGCTCAGTAAACTAGGCTTCACTTTAAGTGCTGGAGTGTTACTCTCCCTTGGGGCCTCGGCACTGCATTTTATCTACAGGGAAGTGTTTGACGCTCTGTCGGATTTTATTCAAGCAACAAAACGTATGTCATGCTAATTCTTGCTTTGCTTACTGTTCCTATAAGAAATTTTCTAAATTCCTTACAGAGGCGTTCCTCAAGGCGGAGTACTAAGCCCCACCCTATTCAACCTCACTGGTTGGCCTCGTTGAACCTCTGCCAGTAGCAATCAAGATATCAATGTACGCAGACGACATATGTGTATTGAATGAGGGTGCGACTCGTCCTCAGATACGTGCAAGGTTACAAGAAGCTGTTACTGTGACAGCTGTGTACCTCCGCAACCAAGGTCTCGAAATCTCATCAGACAAATGTCCACTGGTGGTATTCACTCGTACATCAATGACACCATACGACACCGCCTCTGTAAACAGTCAGATCATTTCTTATGAGAAGAAATTGATCGAGATCTCTCATGGAGCCCGCTTGAGACGTTTGTGCTTTCATGTTTATCAGTTCTTTGCACAAGTTTAGAACGCTATCTGCGAATTAGTCTGTCAGGGATGGCGTTGGAAAATAAAAAGGAAACTTGAAAGGAAGGTTAACGACGACGTAACAAGGGATGAAAAGGAAACTGATAGATGTAACGTTAAGAGATAGGAAGACGGATGTTTACATTATAAATTCATTTTGCTGGTATTCGAGTCCAGATTAAAAAAAAAAGAAGAGGACTTACAGAGGACACGTATTGCGAAGAACAGATAACGGGTGGTTTATGAGTGTAACAGACCGGGTTTCAAGGTAACGGCAACACAGTTAAAGGTGGCAGGTTATTAGATGGCGTGATTAGGAAATTTACCTTTTGAAGCCTAACTCACACTCCTCATCATATCTTCCCACAAGAAGGAAAAGAGGACTAGCCGGGACCTTAGAAAAGCAGAAACATATGCCAACACATAATTTGAGAGAAAAATGGCGACGTGCGGAAAATGCTCACGACGTTCACGCAAAAGATGCGAATCACCAAATTCCATTCACTACTGAGAAACAATATGAGAACTCTTTACGCATCAGAAACGTTAGCTAATCATGCGTGTGCTCTAAACGAACACGACCGTTATTATTGCTACAATATGCCAGACTTGCGCCAGTCACAATATATTTCTGGTACATATATTTCGCTTTCCAGCTCAAAGTCGCGAACTGCGTATTTTTTTCTGATTTCATTGAATGTACACAGTAACGCTGCTGTCATCTAGAGCCAACTATTCAACGATGTAAGCACTACCTACATACGCTGGTGCACAGACTCTCAGCAGCAGTGACGCGCTTCTCCAGAAGGAAGCGATTGCCGCAAAAGAAGCGATTTGTCAGAACTTGCAACTCGCAGTCACTTTTTTTCTTTCAGTATTTTATTTTTCAGTACCCGTTTATAGGCCACGATTTTTTTCGCGCCTTTCCTCCCGCTGATGATTTGTTTGCCGTGAACAAGTGTTGCACATTCAGCGATGTCTCCCACCGAGAACAGCCTTCGAGTACCGCAAGCGCACGTCAGGAGCTGCTCGCGTTTCATGCTCCGGCGTCATCCATCACCGAGCACAGGTTGACTTGGTACCAGGGCCCCGGAGAGAAGCGTCGACGCGGCCGTACAACGCCAGCGCGTAAGCAACACGAGGTTAACGAAATGAACAAAAGTTCACTTCAGGTTATACTGAATGAAAGAGTTTGTTTAGGCTGGCCTACTTCTGAGCAGCTAAGCGCAAATTCAGTGAGATGATGTGAATTCAAAGTGGGACTGAGTGGTATAATGTTTTATCAGAAGCACTATGACAGAAACACTCGGCGCGATGGTGCTATATGACATCCTGCAAGTTTAGATGCACTGTAACACCACTGGCTCGCTCACGCGCACAAGGTTACAGCATGTTTCAAAATATAGGATAAGTCTATAGCGTTGGGATAAACTGACGCACGCACACACACGCAAACTTGCTGGCTCACTCACTCACTCACTCACTCACTCACTCACTCACTCACTCACTCACTCACTCACTCACTCACTCACTCACTCACTCACTCACTCACTCACTCACTCACTCACTCACTCACTCACTCACTCACTCACTCACTCACTCACTCACTCACTCACTCACTCACTCACTCACTCACTCACTCACTCACTCACTCACTCACTCACTCACTCACTCACTCACTCACTCACTCACTCAATCGTACGATGAAAATGCCCGTGTAGCGTTCTTTGGGTCTGTGTTATAGAGCCTCAAATGGGGCTAAATTAAACATCATCTCTCAGCATGTCTCGTAGCACTGTACTGGTTTCGAACAAATACATCGGATACGTTCAGTTTCATTCTCGCTTACTGCATAGAGGGTCTCAATTCCGACAGCCTTGCAGCGCTGGCTAGCACTACTTACAGCTTGGTTGCACAGGTGGTCGTGCACAAGTGGTCGCCCAGGCAGGGTAACCTCGCACAGGCTGGGTTAGCCCGGAAAACGAACTGTTCTGCACGTTCATAAGGAAACTCTCTTCTTCTCATGCGCTCCAAAAGCCGCGTCCTGTCAGAACAGAAGCGCTCGCAAGACCAGATGAAGTGCTCGATATCACCCACTTAGCTGCACGCAATGTAAGATGGAGGAGTAGCCAGATGGAGAAATCGCGAGATCGAGAAAACAGCGCTGTCAATCATCTTACGCGTCAAGAAGTTTCACTACTATCTTTATGGACTCTCTTTCAAGCTGATAACAGATTATAAGCCGCTGCAGACTATTTTTCGTTTAAAGTCTGGCATACCAACATTGGCAGCAGCACGACTTCAACGGTTAGCTATCGTTCTACGTTCGTCTCTGGATCCTTGTGACATAACACAAAGGGTAAACCAATCCAATCCCGTTCTTACTCTGTATAGGGCGACGAGACGAAAGGGGGTTAACCGAGGAGCCCGTTTTTATTAATCATATCATAAGCCAACAAACAAAGACACCAAGGAAAACACAGGGGATATTATTGTACTTACTACTTGCAATAAAGAAATTATAAATAAATGAAATCGAAACTGGATGAAAAAACAACTTGCTGCAGGTGGGGAACGATTCTACGTCCTCGCATTACGCGTGCGATGCTCTACCAATTGAGCTACCACCGGCGCCGTCTTCCCATTCACTTTCTGGCAACATTGATGCCTTCAGGTAGCACGTGTGGATTTATTGACCAGTTTCCTTCACCCAAAAAGATCACGTACTCGTGACTCCTGCGGCAGAAAAGATGTTCCACATCCACCGCCAATGTTTGTGAGTGGTGGCGCTGGCTAACACTCCCAGGGTTAGTTCTAGTAGTAAAACATAAATATCCCAAAAATGTGGATAGGAAAACGGCGCCGCAGTAGCTCAATTGGCAGAGCATCGCGCGCGTAATTCGAAGACGTGGGATCGTTCCCCACCTGCGGCAAGCTGTTTTTAGTACCACTGACATTTCCATTAATTTATCATTTCTTTAATTCAATTAGTAAGTACAAGTAATTTCCCCTGTGTTGTCCTTGGTGTCTTTGTTGGCTTCTTATGATCTGTATAGGTGGGTGGCTTTCATGCGGCTAAATCCCTTTACAAGTCAGAGCTGATGAGGCGATTTCCAATGTGGCGACGAAAGTGTGACGAACTGTTAGGGAGTTTGTGATTCACTGGATCTCTCACTGTTAGTTGCCTTGAAAGCGTTGTATTGTGAAGTGCGTCTACTGTTTCGTTACCAGTGACACCAACATGCGAAGGTATCCACTGGAACGGCATCTCAACCCCTTTTCTGGCGAATTATGAAGGTGAAGCCAGTGACTCACGACAGAATTTATTTGGAGGCTGGCCAAGAGATAGCCGTTGAATCGCTGAGTTTGAGTCGTAGAGTATGACGGCTTTCTGGGTGGGCTCATTCTTGCAGTTTTCGAAAAGCAGCAGCAGTAGCGGCACTCTCAGCTATAGCAGAAGATATCAGGCAGTCCAAACAGCCGGACCATGCAGCACTGACCGACGGGATCCAATATGCACCGGCACACCTATCAGAACCCACGCTGACCCATCCGTCCAAGTAAATATGGAGGTTATTGGAATAATTCACATGTAAGTGCTTGAGCACCAAACACTGGGCCTCAGAAAACCGTGTCAATCGCTTGGAGTGTAGTCCAGGAACAGTAAAGTAGCAAATGACTTCCTCGAACATCCATGGTAGATTAGGTTGCTCCCTTCTATTCGGGTTCTTAAGATTTTGGAAGCCTATTGTACATGTGCAGCATAGAAATGGAATCCAGGCCTAGTGCTGAGCCTTCGGAGAAGGGCTTTGCCAGGGAAGGACTCACTCAGCCGGAGGAGCTGGGTGACCAACGCTTGAGAGACCAGGAGACGCGTTGCTGAAGAGTGGGCCTCGGGCATTGATATTTTTGTTTGAGCCGGCCTGAGGAACTCCCAAAGACAAACGGAGACCCTTGCTATGCACAAACTCTAGACGTTCATATTGGATATCTCATGGACACATTGGCAGTATTTGGTAAAGTAGCCGGCTGGTGACCAAAGCACTGTGTAATCTGAGCATAGAGTTTGAGTGTTTGCCCCAGCGCACGCCAGCAATGCGCTGGTGTACATGAAGCCGTTGCAGTGGTGTCCCGTATGCGTAGTCCGCAGCTTGTCGCCATAAGAGTCTCCTGTCAAGGATGACGTCCAGGAAGCGAAAACTGGAAGCATGCTGGATTTTGTGGCCTCCCAAGTTCAGCAGTATATAACCTCGTAGTTTTCCGTCTTATGCAGGAAAAAGTACAAAAGACGACTTCTCTGCTGCTGTTGACAGACCAAGTGCAGAAAAGTGGGTTTGGATTGCAGAAATTGCTCCTTATGGAAATACGTGCCAGACGTTTGTGACCGTATCTCGAGATCCAAATTTCAGACGTTGTCCACAAATATTAGTATTCTTTGTGGTGTAGAACTACAATGAACTGTATTTGGAAGAGCAGCCAAAGCAGTGTTGAATAGCAGGGATATAGTACACCCCCGCGCGAGACACCACGAGTAATACGTCGATCCTCGCTAACAGTGTTTTCAAGACGAACACGGATAACACGGTCACCAAGCATGTATCAAGCGTAAAACAACGCCTGCGATTCCCATAATTTGCAGTTGTTTGATTATCGATTTCTGTAACACGCATCGGTAGGATTTAGAAATTTCCACGAAAAGCGCAAGGGTTGAAAGATAATCTTTCTTGTGGTGTTCAACGTTCAATGTTCCACAAGTCGTTGAAGAAAACAAGGACCTCCTGTCTTCGCGGCTTGGGTACGTTGGTGAATATCCGATTGCTAATGAGATCTGGGCCCACTGCATAACGTTGTCGTAAGTTGTTTAGCGCTGATTCCAGCTCCCGTAATTGGAAAGTCGCGTCCATAAGAGAACAAGAGAATGGTACGTAGTACAAGGCCCGTGGAGTTTGTTGAACTGCGAGCTGAGTAAACATCCGTCAAATCTTTCGCTATGGCCACAACAGCCCTGCTTTAAGGCGGGGGCTTCAAAATGTCTGCGTGTGTGCGTTTCCTCCAGCAAACGTGCACCATACTGTAGGCACGGGGATAAACAACGAGTCGCGCAGAACGTAGCCCGCTGTTCTCTTAACATTTTAGCCAAGACAGCTTTTACCTGATTGAACGACGTTTTCAGTGATGGATCACCTCTTTTCTCAACAACATATGCTCCGCTCTGACACATACATCTACATAAGTACCGAAGAACGTGGGCAAAGGGATAGCGGTCATCGTAGAGCACAGAATGCGTCACGCGGAGTCGCTGACTTTAATTCCAAATGGCAGAAAGGTTCGATTAAAAAACCGCCAACTTCAGCGATCTCTCAGGTTCTAATCACATTCCCCATGTTTTTGCAACGCTGCTACAATCATTTTAAAGGTCCCTCAACTCTCTGCAGCAACAATGACGACACCAAGACAGCAGTAGAAACGACGACGGCCTGACAACGACACTTCGTTGACGTACAAGACAGCAAAGAGCCGTCTCTGTGAGAGGAATGCTGAGAACGAATCGTGCAGTAAACGCAGCGCTGCGAACGATTGCGAAATCGTGCGCCAGCTAAGCAGTCACCGAGCTATAATGTGGAAGGCTGTCACAGCGGACAATGCAGTCTTCTCATAATAACTTTTTTTTCTTTTTTTTACGATGCGCACCACACCGTCTTCGTCGGCTACAGTGCCATCAGCGCTACAATATTATCTGCCATGTTCTCCGGAATATACAGACAAGAGACTCTGAGACCTGCGTGGCGCCTACAAAAATTTCGCACAAAGTGCCAAGAGGAAAGGTTGAGTGACAACTCAATTTTCTACACAGCTCATTACCGAAAAGTTATGAGTTCCATCACCGATATGGTTGGTGAACAAAGTTTCATTTTTCTTCACTGCAAGGCGATGGTGACCGTCATGAGTTGAAGCGCTAAAGAAGTGTCCAGACGACGACGGTGGCACGATAACGACGACACGATGAAGGCATTAACATGACGACGGCTTCAGAAGAGAAAGAACGGACACAGCAAAGCCAGTTTTGAGCCCTGAATTGTGCATGCTGTCGCATTTAATAACACTTCATTTTTCTTCTAAACTTTCCCTGGCTTCATGAGTTGGCTGGTTAAAAACAAAAACGTTAGACTCCAGTGACCTTTTGATTTTCTTAACAATTCTGGGAAGCAACGCTTATGAGCCACAAACTTGTAGATATATGGGCAGATAACCCCACGTGGTGTTAAAAAGATTGCCCCAGTATTCCAGGAAAACATCGATAGCACTCCAATGATACCTGCAGAGCTCGTGAAGAGACCTGGACATTCATAAGAGGCTCGCGCTTGATCCCCACGCCTACCCTGCAATTCCGCAATCTGAAGAAGCATGTACATGCTTACAGCAGCAGACGCGTGCTGTCCGCAACAAGATAACGTTGCAAAAAATATACGCCCACCCGGTCAGCGGGCACTCCGCAAAGTGACCTTCAGTGATCTTGCTTTTTTTTTCACATTTCTGTGACTTCGCAAGTCTCTTCGCAAAAGTAGGCGCAGCGCAACGCCGGTGGAGTCATGGAAGAGCCCGACGCAGGGTACGTGCGCCAGCGACGCGGACTCCGAGCCTCGGCCAACGCTGCGCACTGTATAAAAGAAAGCAAAAATTCGAAAGGAAAAACGTTGGCGGTGCTGAGTTTCGAACCTACGACCCCACGCTCAGTAACGAGAGTCTCACCCATACGGCTAAACAACCACGCTTGCTGAAGGTGAATATATATGAACCATGTGAATGTGTTGTACCGGTGGTAGTAAACAAATGTCGAAAGAGAACAGTTTATATGAAGGCTTCGTTGAAAGATTGGGTGATGGTGGAATAAAAGTAATCTCTAGGACTACGTGTAGAGCCGACTTGATGCATTGTAGACATCAGGAAAGTTCCCATTTTGCGAAAGTTTAATGCCAAACACGCCACATCCCCGATGCGTTCCGGTGGTCGCGGGTTTGCGCGTTCAGTTGGGGTGTTCTTTTACCAACCGAAATGCCACCTATCGTTGAGGGCTTATGCGCTTCACGTCGCGCAACACATACAGACAAGCAGTCAATGAGTTTATAAGGATGATAAGGAGTGATGAGGGGTTACATGAGTCCCAACCCGGTTGATAATGGTTCGACGCAGATGGATAAGGTGCTAAGGAGCGATAAGGGCTTATAATGGTCTAAGCAATTCTGATAACGTTAATAAACACCGATAGGGCTGATAAAGGTAGGCTCAAATCCTATAAAGTTGGTAAGGACCGATAATGGTTGATAATGAATTCTGGTGTTTTACATGCTAAAACCGCGATCTGATTATGAGGCACGCCGTAGTTGGGGACTCCGGATTAATTTTGACCACCACGGGATCTTTAACGTGCATCCAATGCGCAGGAGACGGGCGTTTTTGCATTTGGCCCCCATCGAAATGCGGCCGCCGGAGCCAGGATTTGATCTCGCGACCTCATGCTTAGCAGCGCCACACCATAGCCGCTAAGCCACCGGATAATAGTTGATAAAGGCCGGATCATGTCCGATAAGGTTGATAAAGACACATACGGATTGATAAGGATTGGATCGATCGCCATAAGTTTGATGCCGACGTATAAGGGTTGATAAAGCTCTGATCGAGTCCAATAAGGTTGATAATAACAGATAAGGGCTCATAAGGGTCGGATATAGTCTGATGAAGTTGATAACAACGAAAAGGGTTGGTAAGGGTTTATACTGGTCGGATCATGTTTCATAACATTGATAATGACCCCGGGTTGCGTGGAGATGAGCAAGTGGCACAATGCTTACGCATGCTTAGACAACTGCCACAGGAGTTTCTGCGTGAATGTTTTTTCTTTCTTTAAATATTCGCGTCCCATGAGGAACTCTGTTTTAGGGCGCTGAGGCACAAAGGCTGGGTGCAGTGCAGTTTTGTGGACAGAACTTGTATTCAATTCCTAAGTTGTCACCGGGTATAGTGTCCAGAATGCTCTGCTGGAAAAAGGCAATATCGTTAACCCAATCTCAGGTCCGACAGCACTTTTTTTTCCACACCTCACCACTCTGTGCCGCGCTCATAACTGCTGTTCACAGTAAAAGCAAGCCCTTCAGTTCGCCACTTTATTCTCGCTCGTGTACGATGTGTTTTGTTCTTTCCTTTCTTTTTTACAGCGATCACTGTTATTGGCTCATTGCCCTGGTCGTTTTGATGTCTGCCGGTGCCTTCCCTCGAATCCCAAAAGCACGTGCGAGAAAATTTCAAAGCAATGAAAATTTGCATCACGGCGGGAGGATTCGAGCTTGTGACGTACAGATTAGCCGTCCACGGTTCTACCTTTCGGCCACTCTGGTGACTCTGCAGCAGAGGAGAATATTGACCCTGGCGAGTGCTATCGCTACAGAAGCTGCGATAATGAACCCACGCTCAACATTTGTGTACTGCGTGGATAGAGCTGGCGTCGGCGCCTTTTTCATGTCTAAGCAGGTCGCCTGCCTAGTTGCGGATCTGGTGCTAAATTAAGTTTTATCTTCTACATTAATCATAATGACTGAGCGCGTCTGCTCGTCTTCTAGAGCTCGTTTTCTTCTCATGTTTACTGCATGGCGCGGACGTCGTCTAGTTTTCTTCAAAGATGGCGTAAAGGGTATAATGGGGAAGCCCAAACATAAAATCAGAAAAGCCGAACAAATACAGCAGTAAGAAGCTAAATGGTTGCTTTAGTAAAGACCAGCGACTACGTCCGGGTAGGTAAGAGGAGAAAGGAAAGCCCAGCATTTTATCTTCGCCACGAGGAGGCGCGACTTCCACACATGAATACGACTCGCACTTATTTTATTTCTCAAAAGGAGACCACTCACTCGCACCTGCGAATGTTCACTCCAACAAACACCGCATGACATAGTCTAAGTCTTACTATGCATTATGCTTCGCCAGCGATTAACTTAAAATTGAATTCTGGACATTCACGTGCCAAAATAACGATCTGATTATGAGGCACGCCATATAGTGGGACACTGAATTAATTTTGAGCCCCAGAGGTTCTTTAATGTGCACCTAAATCTAACTAAAACAGCGTTTTTGCATTTCACCCCCATCGAAATGCGGCCGCGCCGGTCGGTATCAAACGCGCGACCTTGAGCTTAGCAGCGCCATGCCTAAGCTATATACTGCGGCAGGTTCGCCAGCTATTGCGTCACTGATTCCCGCTACGGCGTAACTGCAATATTTTTAACATTAGAGCAATACGAATCACGAAAGCGTTATGTTTAGTATTCTAGCGCCCGGATTAGCATGCTCTTGATAACGAGTAAATTTAGAGTCAAGCGCGAAAGCGGGTTGCCTTAATGAACCTTTAACACGTCATCTTAGAAGGTTAATTCGTTCGAACAGCTTGAAGGCCCTGCTTCTACTTTATCAATAGGTGGTGCCTTGACGGCGGGTAATTATCTTTCTCTTTTTTTCTTCTTTAGTTTTTCGATGGCAACAGTCCAGAGTGTTAATGCCATTGTAGGCTGACGCTAAGCGGCGAAAACCTTGCTACGGCTCAGGAACACTGCATGTCGAAAAGATGTAGAAAGCCAAGTGTGCTACCGGCATCAAGACACTACGCGCTGACGCGGAAGCGGTGACGCCGACGTTGTAGGTGGTCATTTTCAGCGCCTGTTCAGATTTCAACGAGCACGTGAACGTGAAATCGTTCCCGTAGCTCTCAGAAGAACACGTTTAAAAAAAAATTGATCAACTGCCAAAAGGGTAGCCGGATTCGTATTGCAACACCCGTTATCCGGCTGTTTCAGCTAAGGCTTATGGCAATCTTTAGGTATGAAGGAGTCGCGATTGTCGAGATGGTCCAGTGATTCTCTTATCCTGGAGACCTTAACCCCACCTGAAACCATTTAGAACGCTTCAGCTTTGTTAATTAAGCAACTTATGAACAAAATTGCTCAAAGTGTGCTGCAATCAACACGTGAATCAATTGAGGTAGTTGGCGCTGCAAAACTTGTAGCATGTCTTCAGAGGATTTCCCAACTGTTGCCATTTTAACGTAATACGAATTTTACGCGAACCCATGAACGACACCATTCGTCCGTATGTCAGCATGCATTTACTGCTCACCATTTGTACAAATGCTCTGTACAATGTACAAATGGTTGAGTGACTGATTAAACCGATTAAATATTAGGCAATTTTACAATAGGGCGCTTCCAGACGCACGGAGTCCCATAACGGAAGCGTGTCGCATTCTATATAGTACACGCTTTCAGACCAAGTCGAGCCTTGTGCTTGAGTTACGGTACGTTCCTTACTGTGACGGTGCGGCATTATTCGATTCGGCGGAGCACCGATCAACGGGCGCCAAAACGGTCGTGGGAATAGAGACTGGCCAGTAAGACAGGTATCAGGCCACTCGGGCAAGCGGCGGCCGAAAAGGGTCGAAGGCAGGCTTAGAAATTATTTTTGTTGTTGTTCTTGACGCGATCGTGACGCTCCGACAGCTTTTTGTAGGAACCCCTGTGCATTCTCCATCCCGCGCGGGCACTGAGAAGCTTGCTAAGACGGCAGGGGTGCGAATACCCCGAAATATGTGGTGTCTCTGTGCAATCCCGTGTCCACGAATTGCTGACAGTGTACGCGTGCCGACCGCGCCGTATGGCCGGCTGCCGTCGTTTCTGCTGTGTTTGTGAACGGACAATAGAGGCCCGCCACGGACTCAAGGGTGTGCGTGTGTGTCTGTGTGGTGTAATGCAAGCGCGTGCCCCACCTCTAATAGCGGGGGGGAATCACGCGTTCCCTCGCCCCTAATTAAAATGGGCGCGACCAAGGCCTCGGGAGGGGCCGGGATACAATTGGGTGAACTTGATTGGATCGTCACTAATATCTGCGTTCCCCGACCCAGGGAAATAGGGAAAGGAGAAGTTATTTAAACGCAGGTTCTAGACCGAGCTAGGCAGTCTAGAAGCTGAACCTATGAACTGCTGAGAGTTGTGTCCAGTATCGCCTGGGCCGCCTGGCCGCATCTGAACTGCGAGTTAGCAGTTGACGTAAGAGACGACGAACCAGCGTCTGCAACGAAGCTCACGGTAGTTCCCCTCAAATTAGCTCAACCTGCTCGAGGAATGTCGTCACATCTGGACTCCCGGGAAACCAAGCACAGCAATCGCATCAACCGCAACGAGATCGGCTCGCCAGCGTTCTTCGGGAAAGCTCTGCCGTCGACTCCACGCTTTATGGACTTGCTGATGCTGCCCAGCCATGCGTATGTCATCATTTGTTTTCTTTTGAACTCTGTTTAGTGGACCATCGTTAAGTGTATTCCTGTGTAGTGTTAATTTTTATATGCACTGTTAATTGCTCGTTGTATCTCTTTTGTCGTCACCATTGGTCTATATTAAGTGCGAGTGTGCTTGTATTCTTTGTGTTTCTTTTAATTTGCGTATCGTTGTCAGTCGATAAATATTTTTTCTCTCCCTCTTTCTCCCGACTCTGACTCCTTCACTGTGTTCCCTTGAGTACGGAACGACCAACCGGCTTGTATACCCAGCCGACGGCGAACAGGTGACAAACCCTGACATAAATTGTAACCCGTTGCATTGACCGAAATACTGCTCACCGAAGCAGCATAACTGGCATAACAGCCGGGAACACTGCTGCTCTGTGAAAGTCAACACCGCTCGCTCCATGGCGTTAAAAACCGGTACTTGTCTGGAAAGGACTGAATTCTTTCCTAAAAGGTTGCTCTCAAGAAAAACTGGTCCTACTGAGACCAAATTAAATAACGATACTTTCACTGGCCGTAAGCTAGCTGACCTTTTTAAAAATGTTTTATTTCGCCCCTATCTAAAGCAGTGTGCATAATACTTCCCGGATGGAGTTTATGCCTTCGAGAACACGTAAATCTGCATATCTGCTCCCGTCTCCCGGCCAGAAATTGCAGCAATGTCGTTATCCCTCAAAAAAAAAAAAAGAATGCAACAGCACCGACCCTGATGATCTACAAATTCGACCCATTAAGTATGTGCTTGATATTATTGCCGCAGCTCTAACAGATGTGATCAATCTAATATTCAAAGCGGGCGACAAAAATAATGTGTCAAGCTACAGGCCGATTTCCATGCTACCCATTATGTTTAAAGCTGTTGAAACGTTGGTACACATAAGAATGAATAGTGTTTTGAGTCGCCATAACACCATAACACCGCTTCAATGTTGTTTTAGTAAAATACGTTCAACGGAGTCCTCGTTACATCTTCAAAAAGAAATCATATGAGGTGAACTTTAAGTAGTTGGAATATTTATCGACTATTCAAGAGCCCTTTGATCGGATTAATCACACCACAATTTTAAAATAGCTAGAGCGTTACGGATTCCGTAATGATCTTATGCAAAACTACTTGAGTCATCGCCAGCAGCAGCTACAACTTAATAACTACAAATCAAGCTTTCGATACCTAAACAGCGGAGTACCACAGGGAAGCATCCTAGGGCTTCCACCTTTTAATGTCTATATTATGACGTCGTAAAAATAGACGAAAATAACCAAGTTATGACTTATGCTGACGATACTAGTTTGTTTTCTTTAGCATCAGATTTATTGGAAATTCAAATCCGAGCAAATAACGTACTCGCGATACGGCATGCCTGGAGTATGAGCAGCTCGCTAACACGTTTAAAACAAAAGCGACTTTATTTAGAGCTAAAATCAAGGAATTCAACTTTGATTTGGCGCTTTTTTTTTGGTACATCAAAAAATTGAGGCCGTTCCTGCTGTGAAATGTCTTCGTATACATTTTAATGAAAACATGTACTGTGATTCGCAGTCTGATTCCATTTGTTCCAGCCTTTCTCGCACGGTTGGTATACTATCACGCACACGTTATTTTCTTCTTTTTTTTTTGCCTGATAATGTAAAGCTCTTGTTGTATAATTCACTTTTTCTCTCAAAACTGTGCTATTGCTATCTTGTCTGGGGAACCAGAACAATTTCCAACATTCTGAGGCTTTCTAGATTACAAAAAAACAGAAGACTGTCTCTTTATTTATTTATTTATTTATTTATTTATTTATTTATTTATTGAGTAGCTGCTTCGCAACCAGACATTACAGCAGGGAGAGCACAGTTCATATAAACACACAGGCAAAATAAAATTAATAAAGCATGGAAGAAATAATCATTTCAACAAATACAGACAGTGTCAGTTGCAGAGTATTTCAATCTCTTATAGCACGAACAAAGAAAGAGTAGCGGAAAGCGTAACCCTTAAAAGGAATCTCGCGTATTTTTAATTTATGATACCACCTTTTAGAAACATAAGTGGGCGGCTGCAAATACAATTCCCTAGCTATCCCCGTTTTAGAGTAGTATATGATATGAAGAAATTTTAATCTGAGGTTTCTACGGCGGTCTTCGAGAAAATGCCAATTTAATGATTTTTTGCGGCTCTGTCATGCTAAGTATTCTGCCATAATTGCCAAGGACAAACCGAACTGCCATGTTCTGCACTTTTTCAAGTTTATCTACAAGTTCCGTAGTATATGGGTCCCAGCAAACGCACGCATACTGCAGTGTACTGCGGACACGTGTGAAATATAGCTGGTCCCTAAGCTTGTGTGGTAAACTAGTAAAGTTACATTTCAGGAAACCCAATGCTCCAACAGCCTGGTTCCTAATGTGAGTAACGTGTCTGTTCCACCTTAGATCATCAGAAAAAAATACACCCAAATATTTATATTCTTCCACTTGTTCAAGAGTAGTGTTATTTATCGTGCAATAATTGCTGCTGTGTGAGCGCTTCGTGGTAAAAGTAACGTGGGCACTTTTTTTCACATTCAGCGACATTTTCCATTTTTCACACCATGTGGCAGTCAAATCCAAATCTTGTTGTAGTGCTTGTTGCTCGGACTCGCTGTTGATGACCCTATATACTATACAGTTATCTATAAGCAATCTAATTCATGATGTAATACCCAGAGTGATGTCATTAATGAACAACAAAAATAAAAGTGGCTCTAAAAATGATCCCTGGCGTACACCAGAGGTCAGAGAAACGTATTCAGAGGAACATCCTTTGAGAGCCACAGACATCTGTTTTGAGCGAAGATACTCTGCTATCCATGCGATTTCTCTGTCATTCAATTTGTAACGTCGAAGTTTAGCGATCAGTAGAATATGCGTAACGACGTCAAAAGCCTTTTTGAGGTCCAAAGATATACAGTCAACAATTTTTTGTTGTCGACTATTTAGGCTAGTTCATGAGTAAATTCAACCAATTGCGTCGTACACGAAAATCAATGCTGAAACCGATGCTGACTAGGATGAAGAAGGTTATCGTTATCAAGATGAGACATGATGCAGCTATGAATCACGTGTTCCCCAACTTTACATACAATGATAGTTAAGTATACTGGTCAGTAATTCTCAACTCTGTCCCTCTGTCCACTCTTATAAATTGGCACCACTCGCGCTAGTTTCCAATCACCGGGAACAATGCTCTCATTAAAGGAATATAGAAATAAGCGACACAGCTACAAAGATAAAACGCCCGAGAAATGTATGTCAAATGATGTCCTCACATATCATCCGGCGCATTCGCTTTCGTTGGTTTCAAGCCGTGTAACGATCGCTCGACGCCCGTCCCACTAAACGCAACCTGAGACATTTCGTCGACTTGGACCAGAAAATCAACAACACTATTAACCCCACTAATCTTTGGATAAGTGGGGTTTGAATAACAAAAATTTCGGCCTTACTTGAGTCATCATTAACAATTCTGTCGGACCAGTGCAAGGATGGAACAGAAGTGTCATCCTTACTGTGTCTCTTAACATATTTCCAAAATTCCTTAGGATCGTCCATTAACCTCTGGCTCAAGTTCGCAAAGCATGTGCTTTTAGCCGACCCAGCGAGCTCTTAGCTACGTTTAAACTCAACTAGCTGCATGTAACGATTATCCGGTTTTTAGTTTTAATCTGCCAATAGATTGCAATTTTCTGTAATCAGGAACGAAGTTTACGGTTAAACAGTGGTTTATCTATTGCACGTTTGAAAGGCAGGGTTCGCAGGGGAACGAAGTCATCTAGCAGCTCGATAGGTTTGCTTTTAAGTATCAACCCCCCCCCCCCCCCCCCCCAGCAATTGCTCTTCCGCGTTTAATTCATCTACCAATGTGTCAAAAGCAGGAAAATATGATTCAATGCTAAATTTAATGCAGTGTAGTTAACCCTATTATACGCATAGACAGTTCTAGGGGTCTTTTTTTGGTGCGCACACATTTCGAAAGCTAGTGTCTGCTACAATAAAGTTATGATCGCTTATACCAGGCAAAGTACGTACGTTTGATAGAATGCTCGGTGCATCACAAAACAACAGATCAAGCACGTTACCAGTGACATCATTACGCGATCATTAAGCGATTTTGAATGCTCCGTATAACGCACACACAAGGTCAATCTGTAAAAACCTAAACGTAATACCTGTTGTCGACTTGCACGATTCTTTACTAATGACACGCTACAGACGAGGGATTAAAACACACCATCTGTACTTGAAGAAACTTGCTAACTTGACAGAAAGAGTGAATGTTTATGATACGCGTGAGCGGAATCACTTTCTTGTGTTTCTCCCCGGACCCGCACTAACTATGGCCGACAAATGATCTCATATACATTGCCTACTCTTTTAAACCACCAGCATTGTTTACTGTAGGCTGCTATTGCTTTTTTTATGCCATGTAGAAACGTAAGTTCATTCGTTTTTAGTGTTAGACTTTTAGTACTATATTTCACACGTATTTTTTTTGTCATTGTATGCTTGTCGCATACAAACATTTCCTTTTGCTCCTCTCTCAAAGCGCAATTATCGGGTACAAACCCGGTCAAGACTTCTGTGGGTTTTAGTCTGTGCCCCCAGGATTTTTATGCATGCTATACATGGCTACTTGAAGACCGTCCCCACCGCTCGTCGGCTCACAAAGTTGTGAAGGCACTTTTGTCTTTCTTGAGGGCCACTGGCCTATGTGAACGCCTTTCACTCGCTCAGGCCCTCCGCGTGCGTGAGCGAGCTCACCGCGGTTTTCCTCCCCCTCCCCTCCACCTCTCTATCTTATCTTTCTATTCCCTCTTTCCCTTCCCCCAGAGTAGGGTAGCCAACCAGACGCATTTCTGGTTATTATCCCTGCCTTCCCTCGTTCTTTCCGCCTCCTCCTCCTACTCATATATGCATGTACCATAATGCCGAAATAAACATGAATGAATGAATGAATGAATGAATGAATGAATGAATGAATGAATGAATGAATGAATGAAAGCTGGATTCACACGGCCGGACGGATCCCTGATTCAGTCCGTGGACGAGCATGGCGTAGCTCAAGGCCGCCAGATCTCTCCGCACAGAAGGGTGACGAAGACTATATCTGCTAGCGGAGCCATACGTTCCAGTGGAGCCATGTCACGCTTGCCTGCAGACTAAATGAGCAATCTGTCTGCTCGTGTGGCTTTCTGCCACCACTTGCAGCCCGAGCGACATGGTCGCGGCTAAGCAACGGCTGCTATAAGCCAGGCCTTCGACGCACAACCAGTGATCGCAAACACTTATTTTAATTGATGACCAGGTATCGATTTTAGGCATTTTTAATTGGCCACAGTCTGCGTTATCGGCAAGGTTGCCACTTGACTGTGATTGGGTTGCGAGCTCAGGCCGCCGCGCATGCGTCTAGCGTTCACAATGCTAGAGATGCCAAGCACTCGATGTTATTGAGTTTTGTTGGTACGGTGTACCCCAAATTTTACGGAACACGAAATACGAGGAAAAGCTGTATAGCTGCGTCGCCTCACAACGCAGCCTAGTATTCGCATTTATATATCCTCTACCAATATATGCGAACATCATTGTGATGCTCGCTGTTACTGACTATACTGTTACAGGCGGCTCGAAAATTGAACGTTTTCCGAGATCCCGTGGTCCGTAAACTTTTGTGGTTGACTGTACATAACCGGCGTTTGTAAGAGAAGAATGCGAACTCTTTCTGCGCATAATTAAACCATGACAGTTTTGCACAAGTGAAGTTCCGTGGTAGCTCGGCTGAGGCTGAAGAATGTGCTATTCCAGCTCATCGCAAAACGTGAACAGTTCAACCTTGAATAACGTTGACACGAGTTCACGAATACCAAAACGGCAGGGAGACAAGAATTCTGACGAAGACGAAGGGTTACTTAAAAACGAGGATCACCCAGCAGTCCGAGCACTGCAAAAGAGAAGCGAAAGAAGCCGCAGTAGAAAAAAAAAAAAAAAAAACGTCCAGAAAGAAAGATCAGCAACGTCGTCGGATATGTGATCAAGGCGGCAGCGGCGAAGCAAGCCGGGCGTCACTTGCCGGCAGCACGCGCCGAAGGGTTTTGCTCCACTATCGCGGCGCCAGCCTGTGCGCGCGCTGGGGGCAGCGCGGCGATCCGGTGATCAATCAGCGCCTGGGCAGCCGCCGCGCGTCGGGGGTCTCGGATGCGCGCCCAGACGTGATGCTGCAACGGACCACTGGATGAACAGCCACCAGCACTCGCTCCAAACAACGCATGTTACGCTCTGCGTGCCTTTGTGCACACGGACATCTTCACGTGGCCTCTCTATAAGGCAGGCAGCAACTAGTTCCCTTTCTTGCTCCCCTTCTGGGGACCTGCAGCGCCGTTCCTGCAAACACTGCTGTCAAAATGTCGCTCATTCGACGGCCTGCCACCTGTACGCAAGAGTAACGGGCAGCAAATAATGCGCATAAACAGCGCTTACGTAACCTCCGTCATATTATGCGGCAGCTCTATCACGCAAAGCGGGCCACCGGATGCGCCGTTGTGATGCGGATGCCGGAAGCCCCGTCAGACGCGCGTTCCGACACAGCGTCAATATTGCGCATGTTTATACAAAATGGGAATGTTACAAAATTACGAACCGAAAGAAGCGCAGCTGATAAGCAGAGATCGCGCTCGATATCCATGGATAACCGAGGCTGCAGATCGCGGATTTCAGATGAGCGTAAGGTTTGCACGAATGTGTGCGTGCGCGATAGTATCGAAAGACGAGCTGGACATCTAAATGGAATGAGCTGTAAAACTCAGTCCACGCAGCCATGGTTAAGTTGTACAAAAATAAACCAAATGTGCGGAAATTTTTCGGACAGCCACGCTCATACGTCCGTAACTGACAGCGCACTTAGTACGCTGGAGCGGTTCCTAACAGGACCTAGCCAATTGTGATTCTCGTACATAAATGTATGCGCAGTAAAGACAAATGACAGAAAATGCAAAGAAAATAAGATATCTAACTAAAATGTGGTATCTTAACCCCTTAGGTGGCGCCTTCCTCAGAGGTTGAAGGACGGAGGGTTGCAAGGTGTAGCTTTTTGGGAGACCCTGATAATAGGGGAAGGTGAGTGGAACGAACGTTTTACTACGGATGGCAACTGGTTTTTTAGTAGAGTTTATTATGCTTTGTATTTTTAGTACAATGAAGGGGGAGAAAATTTAGAGAGACGCGGTGTCAGCGCTGACTGCGGTTTTCAGTTGTGCAGCCTAGTCGTTAGCATTTCCAAATTTGCATGATTATCTTCTGAGTAATAATTTGGCCATTTAACCATCTACTTAACGGCAACCGCGTTAATTAGAACCTCGGAAGGAACATTCAGGATATGTAAATGAGCTCTTTCCGACAAGCAAACTTATGCGTGGTTCAGCGTGAGAAAGCCGTGCTTGGCGAAACGACACGTTATTAGCTGCTGGTGATTCTTTTCTTAAGCTGTTGAGATTATTTTCGTTTGATAAAGACAAACAAAACGCACACAAACCTTGTCTGGTGGGAAACAGTTGATTGAGAGGTTTTTGAACGTTCTGACATCTAGCTAGGTATTTAAAATACTATCAGTAAGTTTTGTCAATTAGTTTAAGGTATCATTTAGTTTGGTTAACACATACACGGATAGACAGTGGCTCACAAGATAGACTGCTTTGCTCTCCACTAGTGCCTACCGTCATTTTTAAATGACTAGCATATTTGGTTGGGATGAATTGTGTACACTCAAGGGAGAGATTGCCCTTCAGGCTGTTCATATATCACAAGAAAGGTTTTCGCTCAGCGCAGTTTCCCGTTAACGCACAAAAAATGCGTCGTTGCCTCAAAACGCGATTATAAGGGTACAAGTGCGAGTGGTGTTGGAAATGTTGCTATACGTGCCTAAAGTAAGGACCGATTGGCAAACGCCAGGACTAGTCACTGACGTTATGGTAGTGATCATCCAACGCCGTCCTTCATATCGCCCTGATTCTACTTTTAGCGCGACATGCTGCTGCACGCGACCAATTTATGGGAATAGAAGTAAACAGAGTTAGTGCGGTGGGTAACGAGGCACAAGTTCTGACACGACAAAAGAGGAAAGCCACAAGGCCTCGTGTACCGAAATCGAATTATTGCTGCAGCGACACCAAAAGGTGTAGATTAAGCTGCATACGGGAGGTGAACAATCGCTAAGCGTATCAAACAGAGCTCTGATTATAGGTCGATACGCACAAGCAAAGCCATTTGTCACACCCGCTTTCCGCTAATGACTGAATCCTTGCACAGTGCGCATAGAACACTGCATGCTCTCATCTCTCTGGAAGAAAAGGAGCTCTGCTTCCGAGTAACCCGGCCGTGCAGGCCACACCGACGCCGCGCGAGACCGGCCCCTGTCGATACTCGTTTCCAGCGCCGTCGGGTGCGCAGCATCGCTTGGACGAGGAAGAAGCCAGCAACAAGGGAACCCAAGCACGCCCGCTCGATGCCTCGCGCTCTCTTCCGGCTGGTGCTTGTGGTTCGCGCAGCTGCTAGCCCGCGCCCGCGAGGCAACAAGCAAAGACACAAGCGCCAAGAAATAGGATCACTGACAGAGAGCCGCACCGCCTAAGAAGGTATGCGCTGCCGATCTTCCACTAACCTTCTCTTTCGCTTCCATCCCCGCGTTCCTTCAAAGCTCGCAAAAGAAGAAAAACCCGAAAGAACCAGTCTGTGCTGGGTCTGGCCAACTCTTCCTTCGGCAACAGCAGTGCCCGAATGACCAACGATCGAGAGTTACGTACTCGGCCGCCGGAAAAGCTTCCGAGACTGCTTGCTGCCCGGCGGTTGGATACGCCGCAGCTCTATCGGTCCTTCCGCCTTTAACCTTTATCTTTTCAGAAAAGCTGGCTTGGGGCGTGGGAAGCCGTAGTAAAGCCAGCGCTTTCTAAATCTCACGCCTTCTCTCTATTTACTTTCTCTCCGCGCTGAAAAATGAATTGAGACTTTAGGAGCTGTCCCACGCGCGTGGCGTTCATCTTTTCGGCCCATTGTCTGGCGTCTAGTCTCCCTGCCATATTGCATCGCTTCTCACCCAACTCGCCTTCTCTTCGCACCCGTAAAACATTTATCGATGTTCCTCATTCCCCTTCGTTCTAGCAACGAAGCCGAGACAAACAATCAAGGCGGGAACATAACGGATCAAGCAAAATCTCCTCGTCCCTCCTCTGGTTATATTTTTCACTTCCTTCTGCTCTACTTGTCCGGAGACAAAAGGACAACGAATGTCTCTTTATTTACCGTTAATCGGCGCGAAAGTGCAGCCATCCACGAAGAATAAAAACGAAAAAGAACCTTCACGTTCCTTATGACGGATTAAACGTGCGCATCAGCGCATTTTAATCTGAAATTCTGACGCGAATGATCCCTTTTGCGAACCCCGGCCCCATGTAGTTTCGAGAACCTCGTTCATCTTCCTTAAGGTGAGGAAATGAACAGCTTCTGAAGAAACGGGGCCTGCCCGACTGCGGATCTGTACGGCACAGTCACGCGATAGTTCAGTGATAGACACGCCATACCGTCACACGCTAAAAATTACGATACACCCCTCACAGTATATTTAGTTATAATGGCATTCCGCGGCGTCCCGCTGATAAGAGGCTGATATAGTTGTCCGTAGGAATAAACGTGACCTCGCTGTAGGCAGAAGTGTGTGGGGGGACGGGAGGGATTGCGATCCAAGGAAAATGAAGAGAGATGCGACTCCCTCTCCGAATATTTACGCTGATCTCATTAAAATAATCAGTCTTTGGATGGCCGAAGTGTTTCCTGTGCTTTCATTTTACTCATTGGGCTAGTTACTGCTACCACGGTGATTCTGTAAAATTTCTGCGGAGGGAACACTACCCTATTCCTGACGTGAATGATACCAGTAAAACTTAGCGGAACGTATTAGCTTACATGTCATGTGAGCTATGCAAAACTGGTTGCAACACCTTTCTTGTAATTTTCATGTCATATAGAGTAAATTGACGGTGAGTTTTGTTGAATTTAACTAAGAAGAAGGTAATTAGAAGGGATTTATGAAAACGGTCATATAGCCGAAAGAATATGCGACGTGGCACATCGGGCGCTACAGTGATTCCACATTTCTCGAGGAACGATCAAATATGCACATAAGGCAACGAATCAACTCAGCTTTGAGTTTTCTCAAATTTACAATTTTCTGCCAGGAACATGCTACGCGCGGTACACTGAGAGACGGTCGATGTGCCCTGATTCAGTTGGGGTGACGTTTATTCGCGGTCGACAACATCCCCAGCTATGCTTCATTGATTCGCGACTGAAATAAATAAAAATCTGAGGACACCTAAGCACTTCTTATGCGTTGTGAATGCGAAAGCATTAATGTCCAATTGAACGCCGTTGAGCGGTGTTTCGAGTTTCGCGCTCCGAGTAACGTACCATAGCGGTACGTGCTGGCCGAGCCAGCAAGCAGCAGCAACCTGCGGTGCTAACACCACATGCCACCGACGACGTGCGCGACGAGAGACCGAGGAAGCAGCAGCGGCCACCAAGACCGGCAAGCGCGCTCAGCAGATAAACCCAGTGGCGGTAAGAGAGAGAGATACGGACCGCGCGCCGGCTTCCGTGAACGAAAGAAAGGGTGAGGGCGTCTCGGTAAAGCCCCTTAACCTTCGTAAAGTAGTGCCACGTTTTGAAGAATGCCGCTTCCTCCTCGCGCGCTCTGGCCGACGCCGCGTCGCTATTGGCCTAATAGCATCGCGTGGGTCATCGCGCCGTGCATCAGCGCCATTTTTGCTCGAGAAGCGTCTACGGAGTGGCGAGGAGCGCATCTTGGCGCCGCTGCTACGCTCGAGCAGTGTAGGCGGCGCCACGGTCGAGAGGAGCAACGAAGAGGAGTGAAGGCGGAGTAGGAGGGTTTCGCTACTTTACGAAGTTTAAGGGGCTTTATGTCTCGGCGATGCCCTCTCCCCTCACACAATACCTGGTGCCCTGCCGGCGCGGCATGTGTTCCCTTTCGCCAGCTTTGCTCCGTCGAGGCGCGCTCGTGACGTGCGTCACAACCAATGGGAATTTAGGTGCCGTTTCGCTGCTACAGAAGCCGCCGGCTTTTTCGCCCAATGGATTATTTGATGCGTTCACATAAAAAAAATAGAAGAAATGACCGAGCATCGGCACAATAGTCTGTTGCATATCGCAAAGGTACCAACTGTGCTACTATTTTGAGGAGAACGTGAGGAAAACAACGTCAAGTTAGAAGGAAATGTGTGTCTTTAAATTCAGCGTATTTTAACGAGCGCGCCTATTTGAGTAAAAAGATCAGTATGTACCTCTCGTTAGGGGCGGCCGTATTGTCTCGCTCTCTTCTACCGCACTGTTATGCTTGGATTGATAGTCGCGTGCCCGCGATACGCCAGGTCTACGTGTGACTACGCCTGAAATGATATTCCTTCGAATCCATTAAAGTGCTCCAATGACTCACCGTATAAGCATGAAGAACGTGGGAGCTTACAGTACAACATGAAGGAAGGCCAGAACAATATCACGCTTTGGGCTAGTTCGCGACATTCATGACCGACAACGGTTAGCGCTGACAACACGCCACGAAGACATATGCGAGAAACATGTCCCGTGATGCTCACCAATAAGCCGAATGTCGTGCCTGCTTTTCTTTGTGTCGTCCTCTTAGAGCTAATCATGTTCAGTTTTAAAATCACTAACAAGCTAACACCGCGTAGTGGTAAACTGAGCACATGGATACTTTTTGCAAATTCTAAAAAATCGCAATCATAAGCGCGATTTCGAGCTCATCAGCTCAACATATATCCTCTGGGCCCCGCAAAGGGCTCGAGTTATAACCAATCTCAAGCTGCTGCTTTTCGAGTTTGTAGGTATTTAGGGAATTCGACGGCGCCATTGCGCGGGCACATTTCACCTGTTTCTGCAATCCCTACGCCTCACTGCCTCCTCGCTCCGAACCGGTTGTCAGCGGTGGCGCTCCACTCGCGATGGTTCGCGGTAAGGGCGGAGCTACGACGTCATAAAGCGGCCCCTGGTGGCTACTGTCATGACGGTAGCGTGCCTTTTCTCCCTTGGGACTGCGCCGGGTACGTGCATGCTTCCTCTCGTCCGTCGATACCTTTGTGACTAGGACTGAGCTTACGCACGGTGCCTTTGCCCGTGCGGGGAGCGCGTACCTCGTGTTGATCCTGTCTCGACGCTAAGCCGAAGACTGGGTGCCTAGTGCTCGCGCGAGGTCGTACCACTTTGAGCCGCACTTATCGGATTGCCCAAGCCGAAGGAGGTTGACCGAAATCTCGCGAGTTGGCCCATTGGTTATAGCGAGAGGAAGTAGCATAGTCGCCGGGACTTTTCCTAGCGGCGTGTGCCAGCTTGGGGTCCGTGCTCTTCCAGCGACGTGCTATAGGCGCTCCCGACTGTATTTTGCGCCCTTGGTGCGGGACCCCTTTGGTTCCCCGTCGCCCCGGGACCGGGCGTTTGTGCAGTGTCGGGTGTCGCCGGATACAATAAACGGTTTCCGTTAACTCAGGGCAATACTGTGTTCTTGCGTGCTCGCTCGGTGTCCCCATGCGGCCTGAGCTCGCACTTCTGTGGGGAGCCCACTTCAGGCACTGCGCTCCTCTTCCTCACGTGTCTATTTCCCAGCTTTTCTTTCATATTTTCCTTTATTTTATTTTGTTTTATTTGTATTTCCTGCGCAACTGCAGCGATAGGCGCACATGCATGGTCTTCTGTCCGTATGTTAAGGACGTATCAGACATTCTCTCCGTCAGCAGCAACAAATACAGTGCAAAGCTATCCCTGGTTAGTAGTTTTCAAACGCTGTGGAGCGCTCTGATATGCGACTTCATGTTGGGCAGGTTAACACAAAACGCTCAAAAAGCACTCGCCTAATTCTCATACAGTGATCGGCTCCACTCCGGGAAGCCCCGAATTTTTTGCCGCAGCGGCTCTGATCTCTGACTCGGTTGTGGAGCCGCAACACCAACCCCTTTCTGCTATTCGAGTATATGTTTTGCGGCGGCGTCGGGTCAAAGCTACTGGAGAAGTTATTCATCACTGTCTGTTTCTGGCGCGCCCATTGCTCTAAAAACCGGACGAGCGTTCGGCTTGGGCGCTAGATCTATATGTCTGACATAGACAGAGAGTGATTCCGAATCTTGCTTCTCCTATGCAGATGACTGGAGTGGCCGGACGAAGATAACACAAGTGGTTCCAACTGAAGCCACCAGCACTGAACATCTGCGCTTTGGTAGCGTGTTTATTCGATAAATTTAAGACTTTGTCCTCGGAACGCATACAAAGAATAGACCAAAAATTGAACTTTGTGAATTTGCCCAGCGTATCTTAGTATTACAGTTATTTACAGTAAAAAAGCAGTGAAACAATAGCGGCAGGAAGTTGACGATTGTACATCTGGCGGTATTTCTAGCGTAGTGTACGTCAGTTGGTGCAAAGTCAGGCACCCAGTTCTTCGCCCTTCGGTGGTAGGTAAAACAAATGCGTCCGGTGACGCTTCTAAATTTGATCTAATCCACTAATATTTATGGTTTTATTGTCACGAAAGGAAAACAAATAGAGAGAGCAAGAACGGAGAGAGCTAAAACCTACACCTTAACTAAAGCTGCATTGCACTGCCATTCCGACGAAAAGAGCGAACGCGGAAACAGTCGCAGGAACCTGTCGACTTGAGTATTTATAACAACGGCCTCATTTCATTCTGCGCCAGCGACGCACGCAGCTATAGTCCAAGGATCTCCGCCTCTGAAGGCGGTCTAAATCGACTGTGTGGAGGGCTGTGCTGGACGTCGAAACGGGAACAAAGGCGGGAGAGGTCTTCGATGGTCTCTGCTCTCCAGCAACAGTTGCACATAGCCGTGCCACTCATTCCAGTAAGGAACGCATAAGCCTTCGTAAATGCCACCCCGAGCGATAGACTGCAGAGGAACACCGCATCAGAGCGGAAAATTTGGAAGGACAGTTACAGCTTTAAGGAAGGGTCTTAGTGTGCACAGATGGTGCTACAAAAGATTAGAAGACCAGTGAGTACCTGTCATGGCTGTAAACGGGAAATAAAGTTCCCTTGCAGCGTCAGTTATGGATAGGGGAATTCGAACTTTTCGGCTTTAGTTTATTTATGGGCGAACCAGGCAGGCCTCGTTGTCTGAGTCATTGCCACCAGCCACGGAAATATACAGGGTGTTTCAGCGAACACTTCGAAAATTCTTAAAGGTTGCGTGTGGCAGATAGCACAACTCTAGTTTATCAGGTGGTCTACTCGAAGCGGTGGACACTACTTGCTGAAAGAAATTGAAATGCATAATCGACTAATTAGCAAAAAGTCGCTAATTAAGTCCTAACTAATTACCTTACGGCCCATATTACAATTTACAAATTCTAGCCGCGGAGTTCGCAAGGCGGATTCACTTGGAACGAATTCTCAGGATGACAGCAGTTTCGAGATATTGATTCCCAAACTTTGTGGAGAAATGCATTGGCGATCCAGTTACTTTCTTAACAAAACGTGGTTTATGGATTCAAGCACGAAAGTAACTGCAACGTCAGTGCATTTCCCCGCAAATTTTGGGAATTAATATCTCGAAACTGGTGTAATCCTGAGAATTCGTTCCAAGTAGATCCGACTTGCGAACTCCACGCCTAGAATTTGTAAATTGCAATATGGGCCATAAGGTAATTAGTTAAAAACTTAGTTTGTGAATTTTTTAATTAGTCTATTATGCATGTCAATTTTTGCGCAAGTAATGTCCGCCTGTTCAAGTAGACCAGCTCATGAATTGGTCTACTCATGAACAGGTAACCTTTAAAAATATTTGAAAGTGTTCGGTGAAACACCCGAAGACCTTGATAGTGATCCTCTCTTGTCTCATGTACGAACCGCTGATGAATATTATGATTTAGGGCAAACTGGAAATTCAGAAGGGATGCCTTAAAATAACCAATATATGAAACTTTCGCGAGGTTGCTCTGGCAAGACCTACTTTACAGCAGCACGCAGGGCGGGAAGCTCTGTCCCACTTCATGCTGTCAGATGGGACAACTTATACTGGATTACGATTAGGTTAGCCAGAATGACAGCAACATCTATGAAGCTGGATGATGAAAATGACTGATCAGCATAGACGCGTATTCGGTCCATATTCGTCTTATTAAATAATGGCAGCCTCTTTTGCTTCAGAGCAATTCTAGGGTGATTGGACTTGGTAATCTCGGAAAGCGTTTAAGGTGTTTCTTAAATGTTTTATAGATACCTTTTATCTTCATATGATCATCATCTTCACTTTCTCCCTCTACTACCGTTCCCCTTGCCCCAATGCTAAGTAGCAGGCTCGAACATAGTAGTTCAGGCCAACCTCTCAGCTATTCTCTGATAATAGGTTTCTCACTCTCTGTCTTTCTCTCCGCAACATTTACGGCGCTCCTGACACTGTTGCAGGCACGACAAACAACGAAGATAAATGTCTTACTGCAGATGAAAGGCCGTCCTCCTATTGGAAGATGGCCTTTATGGGTGAACATAACTTCCGAAAACGTTGCTAGAGCTCTTTGTGAGGGCCAGAAAGACCAGCTGGTGATCGAGGATGCGGGAAAGTTGATGAATTTGCGCTCTTCGAGAAACAACAGCGATGCACTTTGGGAATGTGTGCTCTTGGGCGAACATGATTGTTGCAGATGTTGAGGCAGACCTAGAATTTGTATTGACTACCGTTTTCTTGACGGTAGTGCAATACAGACCGGAAATCAATGTACAAACGACACGAACTCTAACTTCGACCTTGCGCCATCGGTGACTTGTCTTCATGTCTGTCTTGCATTGTCTTTAGCCATGGATACGTAGCAACTAGCCCGGTCACAGTCTTGGTTATCGCGAAGATTTGAATTGGAATAGCAAAAGTTTGGAGGACGCTTAAGCTGCGCCTTTAAGAATGGAACGTGAAAGCATTCAAAGATCCCTGACTGCTTCTCACGCTTCCCGGCAACTGCAACTTATGTAACAGTAATGTTTACCGGGAAATGCTGGCGGCGAACGCTATGCGTTCTGGTAGAAACGCGGCCTCTTTAGTGGGCCGCGATGGATGGATGGATGTTATGAGCGTACCCTTTGAAATGGCGCGGTGGGTTGCGCCACCAAGCTCTTGCTATTATACTGCCTAATGTCCGACCTAGGTTAAAGAAGAAAATTGAAAAAAAAAGCCCTATGAACTCCCGCAACCAAATATTCTGATCCCCTACTGCGAACTTTGCTTTTGTACGTCTCCGTTTTTTGTCGTTTCCCTACTTTTCTTCCACCAATCTTCCAATCGCCTCTTACTAATCTCTAGTGCAGACATGTTTACTTTTCCACTGCTCTCGCTGAGCCGAAGGGCTCCAAGGAGGCCAGTGGTACCTAAATCGACCGCTGGGCAGACGCCTTCACATTCTAATAAAACATGCTCCATCGTTTCCCTAGCTTTACCGAAGCAAGCACATACTTCTTCTTCCTTCTTATATCTCGCTTTATAGGTGCGTGTTCTAAGGCGTCCCGATCTCGCTTCAAAAAGTAATGAGCTTCCCTTTGAGTTATCATAAATTGTTTCTTTCCCGATTTCGTTTTTTCCTCTTAAGTAGTTACTCATGGCAGGTTTATTTTCCATTGCCACCACCCATGAGATTGTGTCGGCCTCTCTGACTTTCAGCTTGACGTTCTTTGTTGCTGTGTTGCCCACCCTACAGGTCGCATACTTGCTGGTAAGCTTACTAGTCGTTTTCCTCCACTATGAATCAATGTTTTTCCTCTACGGATACCTCAACACTCTCCCAGCCCATTTACTTTCTTCCATATTCCTCAGTCATTCTTCATAATCAATTTTGGCGGAGGCGAGCCCATCTGGAGTTGTTGCAAGGAAGCGGGCTCACTGCTTTATGGCCTTTGATATTTGCGCGCGCAAATATGGGAGACGATGGCCGCTCTATGAATGGCAGAAACACTGGAAAAAGGGTTTGTGTATTGTTTTTAGTTTTTGCGCAACGGAATCATGCTTTCTGGTACATTCAAATTGCAATTCGACGTTGGCACATCTGTAGGTTGTGTGTAAGTCGTACTTTACCATTTTTCTACGTATTTTAGCTTGAGAAATTCAATTAGTTCAGGAACTCCCTTGCGCCACATAGAGAGCCCGGGCATGCGTGGTTCGAAATTCTTTTTGTCGAAACGACGTCCGACGCCGGACACGACATGGGGACCTTAAAACTATCGCGTTAAAACAGACAAACGAGATAAGTGCGAACGGAGAAGCGCGATGAAAGCGTACACAGGTGCTGGCAATGCCACTCAGGCAAAGGCGGTCGCAAGACCTACTTAATAAACGCAGACACCTCCATTGCTTCGTGAACCGACGAGCAGTGTGGTCGGTCTCGAAGCACTGTCTGAATGGAGGGCGGACAATCTTCCAGCCGTACCAAGGAACGCGCAGGGATTGTTAATGTCAGTCAAGTTATTCTAGCTACTAACACGCCGACGACAGCAATGAAAGTTTTTCCCATAAAACATACCCTGTTCGCGATATACAGCAAGAATATAAAGCCGTGAACAGGTGAGTGCTATAGCGAGAAAAAAAAGACATTTTTCAGACATTGATTGGCTCCAGCCTTTGATAAGATTTTGTTTAACATTAGCAAGCCTTGCATGCTTTGTGCAGAGAGAGAGAAAGGCAAAGGAAAGGGATTATCTCAGGTTTGCTACCCTCTACCAGGGGAGGGGCAAAGAGATTTGATAGGTGAAAGAGAGAAAAATAATAAAAAATACGAAGACCACGGACACGCACGCATACACGCACGCACACACGCACGCACACACACGCACACACACACGCACACACACGCACACACACGCACACACACACACGCACGCACACACACGCACACACACGCACACACACGCACACACACGCACACACACGCACACACACACACGCACACACACGCACACACACACACGCACACACACACACGCACACACACGCACGCACACGCACGCACGCACACGCACGCACGCACACGCACGCACGCACACGCACGCACGCACACGCACGCACGCACGCACACGCACGCACGCACGCACACGCACGCACGCACGCACACGCACGCACACGCACACACACGCACGCACACACACGCACGCACACACACGCACACACACACACACACGCACGCACACACACGCACACACACACACGCACACACACACACGCACACACACACACGCACACACACACACGCACACACACACGCACACACACACGCACACACACACGCACGCACACACACACGCACACACACACGCGCACACACACGCAATACAAAACTTTCACGCTGTCTGCGAAGGCGTCCCTAGTGTTACACAGCGTCACCATCCCATTCTACGTCACACAGTGTACAGTCACCATTTGTTACAAAGTCCGGTATCTTTTAACTAACGCAACAAAATAACAAGAACATGCTTTTTACAGCTCGCAAAAAAGAGCGACGCAGATGACCCTGACCTTCCACGTGCGTCAAGAATCAAGTTTCCCACGTGTATCTAATTCGGCGAACTAATTAACGCTCGCAGCCAGCCACGTGAGCTTCATTTACCTTCAAAGTTTCGAGAAATCTTTCATTATTCCATCGAGTCACCAGATCCTATAGTTTTCCTTCCACCTACTCCTGTTCTCTGTTCTCCTTTCGTGCGTGCGTACGTGTGTGATGGGAGCGTAAGCATACCTAGGTTTTCCGCCAAAACACATGATGCATACTGACAGCTCTACTTATGCTCATCAAGAACGCGAAAACAAACCATAGCAACAGCAAGAAAAGCATGCGGAGCTATCGTGACCCAGGAATCTGCCGCTGAGGAAGTTTCGAGGCAAGAGCAAGTATTCATGTCGGCGGAGTGCGGCGAATGAAAAACAAACTGATCCGGCTTAGCCTTTAGTCGGAAGCTAAAAGAAACTAGCAAAAAAAAAAATTGCGAGGAGAGCACTGGCATAAATACAGAACGTGAAAAAAGCACTCTGCGATGCTCTTTAGCCTGCATTTATTCGGCGGGTTTATTGAAAAGTCGAAAGCTGTTTTTACAAGCGGATTTTAAGAAACGGCAGCTAATTAACAACGAGTACGAGAGCCAGGCTAACGCCTCTTTGAAGAAAATAAAGAAGACAAAAAAATCATGACTTAAAATGCTCATCGCAATGAAGCTGTGTGTATGCGAGATCCATATATCAGGCCCTTCTTTTGGGACCCAAGCGCTATTTAAGCACCTAAGACTTTCAGCTCACCCGTGTCCTTGGTCCGAGAGCGCGCACCTCTAAGCCCAGGTACGCTGGGCAGCACACCGTAAAATACGATCCGTCAGTGAATTTGAACGAAGCAAGAAGCTTACCTCGGGAACGCGGTGAGGTTCTCTTTTTCGTGAAAACAAAGCGGCCCGGCCGAAGCCTACAAAAGTATCGCTGGCTCGTGCGCGCTCAAAGCCGCTTCAAGGACGGTGCCTCATCATCGGCCGCGGTATGAAAGCCTCGCGGTCACGTGCTTTGGGCATAAATGAAATGCTGCGGCCGGTCCGGCTGTTTTTTGTGCGACTGTCAACGGCGCAGCGCATTTGAGCGTTTCGCGGCCCTGTGTGGCCATCTCGTTGTGGCGCAGGCACGCCGAACAAACTGCGTGGAAAACGTGCGTCGTTAAACTAGAACGCACCTACCACTAGTGCTTGACTCTCTGATTAGACTCCCTTTCTTCTGCTGTCTCTCTCTTTCTAATCCCCATGCCCCGCCCACGCCCAGCGTGCTCATTCTGCTCGTTGAAGAACAAGAAAAAAATTGGCTTTCCGGAGATTAATTAAGTGCGACGAGAACGAGGAGTTCGCCCGACGGTATTCTGTTGACTCTCTTCGTCAACCAATGTTAGATGCAGCTTCTTGTAGATACATGAAGGTAACTAAGTAATAATGCAGCAATGGTACCATGACGTGTAGTTTCAGTGCGCATGCGACCGTCATAGAGGTAGAGAGCTTCCGCCGTTTTCTTTCGTTGCTTCGTTTACGTTGCTTGGCAGCGAAAATGGTGGGCTCTTTGCCATAGATCTTATTCCGTTCAGTCGGTCCTCCACCTAAAGTCGCCATTTAATCTTTTGTGACTTCAATATGAGCCTATTTGTCAATTTTTCAGACTTTAATGATAACTCTAACGAGCACCTTTTACCCGGTGATGCACTCATTATCGCAGTTTCCTGCTCATTAGAGAAACTTTTCATGCGAAGGCGTAGCATATCTCAGGCACATTTTATGCAGAATGTCTCTTGCGGCGAACTTTGTGAAAGCCTAAGCGAAATAACAGACGGCTAAACCGATGTGCCTACATTTTGACTGCGAAGGTTGATGCTTATGCGGTCTTTTCTTTGAATGAGCGAGAAAGGCAATTCCTTGCGAAATCAGAACGGTTGAATATCTGTTCAGTTCGGAATACTGCCACAACCACGGGGCGATGCCGGCTACCGTCTGGAAGGTGCAGAGCTAGGACACCAATTTATGCGACCACAAATGCATAAAATGCGATCAAATGCACCTGAATGCGTTAAGGAACCTTAAACTGCTATCGACGCCAAGATTCCCCGATCGAATTGTTCTTTGGTGCAGGATTACCTGCACTCCAAACTCGAGTTAAACTTAACTGTCTAATATATATATATATATATATATATATATATATATATATATATATATATATATATATATATAGACCGACTTATAGTACAACAGCATACAGTAGATCACTTTCTACGATTATCACAAATAACAGTTTAGTTTATACGTACTGATGAGCTAGTAAGCGTATAATTTTCACGTATACCCTTTCCTTGTAACTTTCCTTTTTGCCTTAATGGCGCGCTTCTCATTATTGTATTTGTTCTCACTGTTGTACTTATTTTCTAATTTACAAGCTGCCTGTGTCTGTATTGTGCGAACTGCTAAACCTACACTAGCGTTACGCATTGTGCATGCCTTCTTTTCCTTCTTTTTTGTTTGCTATTTAGCCGAATGTATTCTTGGTCGTGTCAATTATTGTTGTTTATGTGTATTCTATCTCCAAAACCTCACTCCCGTTTCTTTCAGGCAGAACGCCGGGTCTTCCAGCTCTACTCATTTTGTGAATTTCTTAGACTTTGCCAGTGAACTGCTATTTCCTCCTTAACTGCGATGGAGATGGAGTCTCACGCACGTCCGCCGGACTCGGCAGTGCCCGCGGCGGCTGCTTCCAGGAAGCGTAACGGCACCGACAGCGACACTGACAGCGACGACACCATGCAGTACTATGTCAGCAGTGAAGATTCTTGCGACGACGCCTTCGAGCTGGTGCGGAGTCGTAAAGCAAAGCGAAGATTTCTCAGCGCATCATCGAATTCGAGTGAGTCTACCGTGAGATCTTCGCGGGATACCGAGGAGCTCACCATCCTGTTCTGGCCAGTTCTCGCCACTGACAACCTGAGACGCCTCAACAGGCAAGCCGTGTCTTCACATCTAGAGGCGCTGGTTCCAAACGAAATCAGACATCAGAGTGAACGCCCGTAAGAACGTGCTAGCGATTGACGTAGAACACGCGGCTGCGTTGGATTCCTTGCGCAAGGTCACGGAACTTGGCGGGATGAAAGTCCGCCCTTATATTCCGCTGGGCAACCAAGTCCGTACTGGCGTAATTTACGATGTTGACGAGATCATTGTCGACTCCGATCTGTCAATCTTAATCAAGCCAGCTACGGAAAACACCATCATCACAAACGCGCTTCGTCTCGGCACGTCACGGTGTGTGAAGATCATATTTAAGGGCGAATCCCTCCCATCGCATGTAAAAGTGGGCCACTTCCGACACTCAGTTCGCCCCTTTATACCAAAACCACTGCAGTGCTGGAAGTGCATGAAGCTTGGCCATGTGAGTAGTGTGTGCAATAACACTACCGTCTGTTCTCGCTGCACTGTGCCTCACACCACAAACACGTGCGAGGCCAGTGTGCTGAAGTGCACAAACTGCAGCGGCCCTCACGATGCATCTTCGAAGGAAATGTAAATATTGAAGAAAATGGTTAGAGACTACTCGTCTCACCGAGAAGCAGCAACAATCTACTAAGCGACGACGATCACGTCGCCGACGTCGATTAAGGGCCTCCAAAGCCTCTGCAGAACGCCACACACGTATATTACCACCTACTCTTCCGCCCAGGCCAAACGCAGTCAGCTCAAAGGACATAGGTGCATCGAACAGTACGGCTGCTGACGCATGCCCTGCACTCCCAAGGTTACATGCCTCTACTGAGCGAAATGATACTTCTACAGCAGGGGACCCTTCGTCTGTTCCTGATAAATTGGCGGACCAAGATCAACAAATTGTTGTTATGATCAGCTCTCTGGTGAGTGCTATTCGTGTTCTTCTGGACAAGCTGCAGACACCAACAGCTCGAAGTGCATTGCAAGTGCTGGATGCCATCAGTCTGGTGCTGGCGAGCCTTCAGAAGTCCAGTGCTTGGGAACTTCTACAGCAGAACCATGGCTCATCGACAACAACAACGATCGTTCCGGGATGATGTCAGAAGTACCTCCATATTCCAATGGAATGCGAGAGGCCTGAGGTCACGTATTTCAGATTTTCGACAGTTCGTATTTGAAAACCATTTTCCTATACTGGTCATCTGTGAACCGAACTTATCAGCCTCCATAAGGCTATCAGGATATGAATCTTTTGTTTCAAACACGTGTGTCCGTAGTAGTAAGGTTCTGGTTTACATTCGCAAGGACTTTACGTATTTTTCCCAACACGTAGCGCCACAGGACGGTAACCAATACGTCTGTGTTACTGTGAAAAAGAAGAAGCTGTCTTTTACTCTTATTGGCGTCTACCTCTCCCCAACAAGTCAGTTTGATAGAAAAAGACTGGAAGATATTATGGCTGCTACTCCCGGTCCTTGGATAATAACAGGGGACTTCAACGCTCACCACCATATATGGGGAAGCTCCAGGATAAATTCGAGGGGCAGGTCACTAATATCCTTTGCATCAGGCCACAACCTGTGTCATCTAAATGACGGAAGCCGGACATTTCTGCGAGGAACTACGTACAGCAGCTGCCTTGACTTGACTTTGGTGTCACGTTGCCTGACTTTGAGCGTGCAGTGGTTCACTGATATTGAAACCCATGGAAGTGATCATATTCCGACCTATGTGAGAATCGATGGACTAGACGCCGCATTACCGGTTGTCTCTCGCCAAATCGACTGGTCAGTCTTTCAAGATCGTGTAGAAGACACATGCAAGACACATATCGCACGCAGATTATAAGACATAATAGCAGACGCTATGCAAGAGTGTACAGGCTGCTTCACACATTCATCAAAGCGTACAAAGAATGACATTGAATTGGAAAGGCTTCGTGCACTATGTCGCCGAGCTGAAAGGAGGTACAGGCGCACGAAGTCAATTCTTGACCTCAGAGAAGCTCGGCGCATGCAAAAGAAGATCAAACGCCGAATGGATAAGCTAGCGGATCAAAGATGGAAATGCTTTTGCGACTCACTGGACCCCCGCAAGCCATTGTCCCGTGTGTGGCGTACCCGACGGGGTCTTTCCTCAAGTCCCCAGCAACGACACCCTTTCAACGCCCTTGCTCTCTATCAAAACCGCCGTGAGATAGACGTCGCAGAGGAATTTTGTGTGAAAGTCGCCGGCGGCACAGTTTTGGTCCCTGACATGACTTTAGGCAACATTCCCGGCCCACGAGATGCAAGTATGGACGCTCCATTCTCTATGGAAGAGTTAGAAGCTGCTATGGCGCTCTGCAGGTGTTCGTCTTCACCAGGGCCCGATGGCATAACATATACTGCTTTGCGCCACCTAGGTCGAGAAGCACGAAGAGAACTTCTCAGCCTTTTTAATAGTTCATGGCAAGATGGTGTCGTCCCACAGGAATGGATACGCAGCCGCCTGGTACCGCTTCTAAAAGCAGGAAAGTCGCCACTCGAACTGGCATCGTATCGGCCTATAGTTCTTGCCAGCTGCGTCGGGAAGCTTATGGAACGTATGATCCTCATGCGTCCCGAATGGTACCTTGAACACCACAATATTTACCCTGACTCTATCGCGGGATTTCGACGCGGTCGTTGATTGATTGACAGTGTCATCGATATAGTATCATCTGTAGAACAACAAAAATCTAGGAAGCGATTATCAGTAGCACTCTTTCTTGACGTGAAAGGCGCTTACGACAACGTTTCCCATGAAACCATTCTAGACGCACTTTTGACAATTGAACTAGGAGGGCGAGTATATCAATGGATCAGAAACTACTTGACACAAAGGTCCTTGTTCGTAAGTACGGAAAATGGTCCGACTACCGACCACTACACATGCCGAGGCGTTCCCCAAGGCCGTGTTCTGAGCCCAATTCTTTTCAACCTCGTGCTTCTTCGGCTGGCCGAATCCCTACCGGAAACAGTGAGTGTCTCAATCTACGCCGACGACATCTGCATCTCGACATCAGCCGTCACTTGCCTGCAGGTTCGCGCACGGCTACAGAAAGTAGCAACACAGGCATCTGACTACCTTCACACACAAGGCCTTGCCATCTCAACAGAAAAATGTGCCTTAGTCGCTTTTACGCGAAAAGCGATGACTCGTTATCCAGTATGCATCAATGGTCAGCCTATCTCCTACAAGAGAAATCACCGGTTTTTGGGCGTCATTGTAGACCGGGACCTCACTTGGAGCCCTCAGGTTGCCCACTTAAAGAAGAAGCTCACATCTGTTGTTCACGTCTTCAAGTTCATCGCCGGCAAAACATGGGGATCGTCAGTGGGCTCCATGCTACAGCTATATCGAGCACTTTTCATCGGATTCGTACGCTATAGCTCTCCCGTGCTTGCTAAAACATGCAAGTCAAATCTTCGAGAACTTCAGAGCGTGCAGGCGCAGGCACTACGTGTTTGCCTAGGCCTTCCGCGGAGCGCCTCAACAGCAGGAGTCCTTATAATGGCTCAAGATCATCCGATCACGACTTACATTAGCACCGTAACGCTTAGAGCCCATATTCGTCATGTTTCACGGATGCAACCAAGCTCTGTTGCGTGCCTGCCAGAATGACGACCACAGGCGTCCTTCTCCAACAAGGTCAGCATGCATCCTTATCATCGGGCATCACACCTTCAGCACGTTCAACCGCAGCTTTGTGGTGTTTAAAACAACCTCAAGTGCGTCTTACGGTTCCAGGGATAAGAAAGAAGACCGACCTGCCTACCTTGGCCTTGAAGCAAGCAGCTCTGGATTGTTTGCACACTTTCTACTTTGATCGAGTCCGCATATATACGGATGGTTCTTCCACTCAGACCAGCTCCACCTGCGCAGTGGTTATACCATCACGATCACTAAGTATCCAAAACAAGATTTCTCACTTGACAACATCGACCGGTTCGGAGCTTGTTGCCCTCCGAGGTGCTGTTGCTTATATTAACAACCAACCGGCTAATCGGTGGTCTATATTCTGCGATTCGAAGGCGGCCTTACAATGTCTTCTGGCATCTCTTCGTCGCGGGTCATGTGAACAACTCGTGTCGGAGATACGAGAAATGCACCATCACATGATCGCGAAAGGACACGACGTCGTGTTTCAGTGGCTGTCTGGTCATTGCGGTATCTCCGGCAACGACCTCGCTGACGAAGCTGCTATATATATATAGGAAAGCACACGAAGGAGCAACCCTTCTTTCTATACCTTTATCGCGGACCGACGCAGCCCAACACTTAGGCAAGCTAGCGCACTCTTTGACATTGGAGAAGTGGCACACACCTGAATTCACTCAAAATCGATTGCATTCCCTCGATCCCTCTATGCAACTGCGGCTGTTGCCAGGTCTTCCGCGAAATGAGGAAACAGTGCTGTGCCGCTTACGCTTGTGCGTCGCATTCACCAAAGCATATGCATTTTTGATTGGAATGGCTGATAGCGCCGAGTGCAATGCCTGCGGTGTCGAGGAAACCATAGAACACCTACTTTGCTACTGCCCATCTTTTGAAGATGAAAGGCAAGACCTCTGCACAGCTCTCAATCAGCTAGATGGAAAGCCGTTCACCTTGAACAAGCTCTTGGGACCATGGCCTCGCATATCGCAGCTACAAAAGGCCACAAAAACGCTGCTGCGATATTTGAAAGATGCCGGACTGAGTCAGCGTCTGTGATCCGGACTGAGTGACCGACTGATATCCCCAGTGGACTTTCTCTTCCTTTAATCTTTCCGTCCCCCTTTCCTTTTCCCCAGTGTAGGGTAGCCAACTGGGCTCAGTCCTGGTTGACCTCCCTACCTTTCATTTAGCATTTTCTCTCTCTCTCTCTCTCACTCCCGTAATAATCCAGCGAAAGCGTTGACAGCATGAAGAAATAAATAAATACACAAAAAATATGGAAGCGGAACAAAAGAGCGCCAACCGTCGAGCGACGTTACAAATCTCGAACTATATTTTGATCCGGCTCTATACACTGACCGACCGCATTCGTCGCACAACCTCGCGAGCAAGCGCAGCCAAGTTCTACGCGTCATCATTAGAGCGCTCGGACGTGTATCCTTCATTCGCGTGCTCTCTTTTCGTTCCCCCGGAACCCTAGGAGCGGTCGCACGATTGCCGCTTTTTTTTTCGGAGCGAGCGATCTTTTTAAGAAGAATCGCGGCGTAAAAGGTACTCCTCGGGATGAAAGGAGAACGGGGAACCACGGCTCTCCACGCGACACGCCCAGGTGCACAGCAGTCGCGCCACCCTCGGCACTAACTCCGCGTGCTCACATTTTTCAGCCTCGCCGGCGTCGTCAGCCGCCGGTGTCTGAGGCGAGCCAGTGGCTGGCGGCAGGGACGATGTCGTGCGGAAGAACCGATCGCGAGGCCCTCGACGGCTGCACAGTGTGCGCCCGAGCGCGGTCTCGACGTTCCCGCCACTGCCTGCCGCGAATCGAATGCCACCCCCACCCTCTCTTATCGACCGCGAGGCTCGCACCCAGGCTGGAAGACGTGCTTCTGCGTGCGCTTCTTCAGAAGGGTCGACAATTGGATAGCCGCAAACAAGCCCACCGTCGAGGCCCCCCTCGTGCCCTCTCGTTTAATCCTTCTTTTCCGGCTCAGTGAGACGGTGCGGTTCTTGGAAGTGCCACGCGGAGCGACGCGGCCCAGGATCGCATTCGCCGTTTGTGGAGCGCAGGCAGCCGCAAGACGCACTGGCAGGCAACTGGCCCGCGGTGCCGCGACAGCGCCGAGTGAGCGATGCAGCGGTGCGGGAGCCGCTGAAAATCGACTTTTTTTTTTTTTTTAGAGACAGTAAGAGGTGCGTTTTTTTTTTCTGTTCCAGAATTTACGTGCTGAGCCTTGGGCCTCATAACGTAAAGCTATTCGAATCTAATTCTAACCATTTCAATTCCATTCCGAAAACGTGAAAACTCCCCATTTGATATTTTTTTATTTATTTATGGTACCCTCAAGGCCCGAAGGCATTACAGAGGGGAGTCGGAAAACGGGAAGCATAGCAAAGAAATACGGAAAATAAACAATGTAGCGTGTTAGTAATTCCTAATTATACAGTACTATGTAACATCTTGCCTAATGTTTGTAAGTACGACAGACAATGTAAACAAGATAGGATCTTGATAAATCCTGTTAGTACAATGTTAACCAGTGTCGTCCTTAGTCGCTTGTAGTACGGCAAGTAAATGAAATAACATGTTAATAATTCCTAATTATACAATGTTAGCTAATGCCTTACGAAAGAATTTGTTGTCGACAATAGATACAATTTCAGAGGGAAGGTGGTTCCACTGCCGTGATGATCTGGGAAAGAAAGATTGACTGAAAGTGTTAGTGTTGCCTGTTTGAAGTCCGACCTTATGACGATGATCGATGCGGCTCGATAGGTAATGAGGTTGAGAAATGAAGTTACTGTGAAGGGAGGAATGGTAATAAAATTTGTGAAACAGTGTCAAACGCGCTGTTGCTCTACGGGATGCAAGTGATGGAAGAGACAGATTGTCCTTCATTGATGTTATGCTAGAGGTACGGTTATAGTTTGAAATTATGAATCGAACTGAATTATTTTGGACAAGCTCCAGTGAGGAAATAAGGTTTCCATGGTAAGTGCGCCACACAGCTGCAGCGTATTCTAATTTTGGAGGCAGTAATGACTGATAAAGCAATCATTTTAAGGATGGTGGTGCTTTGGAAAACTTGTGGCGTAAGTAACCAAGCATACTATTAGTTTTACTTATTATGTACTCAGTGTGAAGGTTCCAGGTTAGTTTACATGTACGCATTACGTGTTCACTACTCATTACGTGTTACGTGTACACAAACAAATTAAGGAGGACCGCGCAAGGAGCGATGGAACGAAAAATGTTAGGCGTAATCTTAAGCGACAGGAAAAGAGCGGTGTGGACTAGAGAGAAAACTGTGATAGCCGATATGCTAGTTGACATTAAGATAAACAAATGGAGCTGGGTAGGGCATGTTATGCGTAGGACAGATAACCGGTGGACCACTAGAGTTACAAGATGGGTGCGAAGGGAATAGAAGCGCAGTCTAGGAGAGTAAAAATTAGGTGGGCTGATGAAATTAGGAAGATTGCAAGCGCAAGTTGGAATCAGCTAGCGCAAGTAGGGGTGTGCGAATATTCGTAACTTTCGAACACTGAATCGAACAGTGTCCTATTCGATTCTGTCTTCGAATAGAATTGTCGCTATTCGTAAATGCGAATGTTTTTCGAATATTTCAAAACGTCGACTGCGCCCAATTAAACATAGAATTGGAGCAAAGTACGGGAAATTTGCCCTCTCGCGGACTTGGTATAGACATAAGAAAAAGTCGCAGTTTTGCCTGAAAGGCGAAGCATCGATTGCGATCGCGAATTAGTAGACAGCTATACGAAGTAAGGTTAGTAGATTTATCGGCCATATAAACTTGTAAGCATTCGCTTACTAACTAAATTAACAAGCAAGGTGTGACACGCGCACAAGTAAACATGGACACATCTCACTCGATGAACGCGCACACTAGCTGTCAAAACGCTGGAGTGAGAAAGCACGGCAGCAGCAGCGAGCGAATTGACCTTCGTGCTGCCTCTCGCTTCCACGCGAACGAAGCGGCGAGAACACAGCGCACACGAAGCTATCAGCACTCGGCGCACTCTTTCCCCGTCGCAGATGGCTTTCGAGAGAGGGCCCACGCGGCCGTGCCATGCGCAGCCGCCGCCTGAGTAGAACGCCGACGTGCCCTCCCTCCGTTACCCGCGGTGCCTCACGCGCGACGGAAGACGGCGCGCTTCCTCCCCGCTTTCCTCCCTTGCGTGCGCGAGATTGAGCCTTCATCGTCGGCTCGTCGTCGCACACTTTCACTCGCACACACAGAATACGGCGCGCAGCTACGATGTTGTCGCCCTTGGACTTCATAGAGAACATCACGGCGACGCCGACGGTGATGGCAGAAATACGCCTTGAGGGTCCATATAATTGCTATCGTAATGAAATGAGAACTTGTGTAGCGGAGCGGGCTACGTCGCTCAAGTAACCATGTTTACAGGCGATATAGTGACCATTCGCAATCTTTGAAAAGTCATGGTTGCGAAGAAACTACTTGTTCGCGCCTAATGGTCCATTTGTGCTTTTAATAAACAACGCTTCATAACGTACTATTTAATGACAGAACGTTGCTGGCATTAAAAATACTAGGTTGTCAACATCGTACTATGTTAGGTACTTGCAACAGGTACTTGCAAATTAGGTACTTGCAACAGGTACAACAAATTAGGTACTTGCAACAGGTCGCTGCAATACTTGCAGCACACTGCGTAGCGTCATCCTTGAGCCAGTGAGGCGCGGTGTGCGTAACTAGGGAACTCAATCGATGATTCGCTGCATGAATACAAGATGACTGAATGGAAATAATGCTTACGCATTACCTGACAAAGCCCACTATGGAGTTCTGGTACTGAGGTTTTGCTGTACCGTAAATCTTCTAAAGCAGAAAGAAATATATATATATATATATATATATATATATATATATATTAAAAGCACATAAAATAGGGCAGCAGCATCGCCCCAGCGTGCGCTCGTTTTTCTCGTTTGTCCATTTTGTGACTTTATAAGTCGTCATGCAACCGCCGGCTTGAATGACAGGCTCTAGTCTCTGAGGCTGAGACCCGTATAGGGAGCCTCGGTGAAGCCGGTGTCACGCCGCTGAAGGCGCTTCAACTCTTCTATTGCTTGCCACAGTTGTTCGGAGGTCGCAAAGTTAGGGACAGCTTTCAAAGGTTCACTTTCAAACGGCCCCAAGCATGCTCTGTAATGTTGACATCAGCGCTCTTCGCACACCCTTGAAGTTGCATTATTCCTCGCTCATCCAAAAGGCGTGCCACGCACGTTATTCGCAGTGTGAACGGGAGAGAAGTTCTGTGGGAAAAAATAATACGCACCTGGATGCGGTCCATTCAACACGTGGGCGATCATCTGCTGTTCGACTAATGTGCAATAGGCAGCACAGGTCAACCTCCCATCAATTCTTACTAGTGGACCGAGGCCGTTTTGTGAAATCGCCCCCCCCGCACGTTCACAGACGTTCATCCACTGGCGTCCACCTCCTGGATATTCTACTGACTAAAGCGTCTGATTTCTGTCAGCCACACTCTTTTTGTTGGTCTCAGTGGCTCGAAAATGTAGACTCATCTGAGAAAACCACATACTTCCACTCCTCCTCGCTCCAGCTGCGGTATTCAGTATAGCAAACCTCAGGGGAGCTGCTTTGTTGACTGCTGTGAGAAGAGGTTTCTGAACGGCGACCAGACCTTCGCAATCCTGCTTCCCTGAGCCTTCGCCGTACCTCATTATTGCTCACACTGTCCAGGCCAAGAGCACTTCGCGCGTCTTTTACACTTTGAAATGGCTTCTCATTCACTGCAGCAACAACGCAAAGGTCATTCGAAGTTGATTCGAAGTTGATGCATAGACTGTGCGGTGCCTAGTTTATGCGTCCTTCCTCTCGGTAAGCCTGGACAAGCTGGCGGTCTTTAATGGGCGGCTTGGCACTAGAGTAATATTGCGCTGCGTATAACCTCGTTTACACATTTCTGTGATATCTTCACGCTGTTTAAGAGGCACTCGAGACATCGTCATGTTACAGAATCACAGTTGACTCTTGTGCGTTGTTCACTGTAGTGTTCTATATAAGTGCTTCTGAACGAACTTAGCGTTTGTCGCATGGAAAAAACAAATTCACACAAGCGACAGTTATGCCATCATTTTCATTTTTTATTGTATTCCTCCGTCGTCATTGGCTCCAACGCCGCCGCACCGCTGTTCAAGGTGCCACTGGCAATTCGTCGCGTCGAATAATATAAAAGAATCGATTTAAGGTACGAGTCAAGATCTAAACGTACCGTCAAACAGTTTTACAAAAAAAAATTAGAAAAACATGAAAGAAAACAAATTACTCACTGTAAGTCGCTGCGACACATAACCGTCTTATCGGCTGTCGGCAGCTAGTGAAATGCCGTTAAGCTGCCGTTTTCGACGAACGCAGGCCGTGCAGGCAGTGCCAGCAGTTAGCGGAAGAACGCCACCCCTTTGCCCTCTGTTTTCGATGGCGCGTATCCAACTTGGATTCGAGGATACTTGCCACGCGTCCGCGTGCCCTCGCTCTTATTGCTCGCGATAGCACCTATACCTTGATTGCGCAGTCTGACGTTCGTGCGAGCTTTGGATGGGTATGTCAATTCCACGCGAAATGAGAGCAGGTGAATACCCATTCAGTTCGGAATACACTTAAGATGATTACCTCAAAACAAGTGAGAGCTTGTAAATTTGTTCCAAGTGGACGTACCTTGTTCGCTCAGCGGCTTCAATTCGTTAGTTCGTAGCATGCGACGCAAAGTGAGCAGTTAATGATTTACTATGATTTTTTAAATTTATGCCATTCTCCCCGAGTAATCTATTTTTTGTGCTACTCTGCCACAGGCTATTTAAAAAAAGCAGGTTAAGATTAGAGACACTGAGCAACAACAACAAAAAAAATGAGTGGGCTTGGGGGTATACAAGAGACTATACTATATATCTTTAGAAGTGAAGATACGGCCAGCGAGCTGCAGTTCTGCCTGAAAAACAATGCAACCCCGACAATCAATACAAACGTGAGTAAGAGGGTGGATTCGCGAAGATCTCGTTCCAGAGCAACACACGGGCTATGAAAGACGCTGAGGCGAGGAGCTCCGGGTTAATTTCGAGCACCTGGGTTGGTTATAAGCGCCACTTCCTATCTATACTCTGTGCGCGCGTTTCGCGAACTCACCGATGAGGTCGAAGAGATAGACCTTGTTGCGGAGGCGCTGTTCCATGCCCAGATAGACGAGCACTCTGGCGGCATGATGCTTCACGTAGCGCGCGTATTTGGTGCTGTGGTTGGTGTAGTACCACTCGTCCGATGGGAGGACCAGCTGCGTCAGGCTGTCCGGCAGCTCGGCGTCCATGAGCGCCGCGTGGTGGTCGGGAACCAGCGCCAGGGTCGCCACGATTTGTAGCACCAGGCACAGCAGTTGCTGCGCACAGCCACCAGTAACCATATGAATGCACCGCTACAGCGGCCGCCCAGCCTTCGTGCGATCTCGCCAGCGTCCGGCTGAGCGACCGGTCGACGGAATGGCTACGCTAATGTGTGCCATAGTAACCGGGGCTGAATTGACGGAGTTTTTCAATCGCAAATGCTCTTTGCCCCTGGCCGGCCGCCTTCGCTAATGATATGTCCAGCACCAACCAAGACTGGCTGAAATTTTCTCTGACAGACAATTGTAGCGTAACATATTTTTGTGAATACGGGTCTCGGTGCCTAATTTCTGGTTTAATTGTTTGGTCTGACTCCTTGAGTGACTGAGGAATGAGCAAAATTATGTGGCTGAATCATTTCGGGAATGAATGCTTTGGTCGATAAAACTAATTTTCGCCTGAGGTATTATTAACGAATGCACGTTTTTTTTAAACAGAGACATATTTCAGGGCAACATTGACAGACATGACGATATCGTCTTTCTGTATACGGCCGCCTCAACGAGTTTGACACTTTACACTACAATACATATGCTTTAGGTTCTTTAAACATGAAATTGTCACGCGGCCATATTTGCACCTATTTGCTTCACCTACAAGTGGATTCAGGCCATTGAATGTAGTTATTAAGCTACGTCGCCCGAAGATTCGAAATTTCCACAATGACGCCAGTAGCGACACAGATAACCACAGGCGGCCAATCAGTGAGCTGTGCGGCAACGTTACGAGAAAATAATTCCCTGGTGCAGGAAGAAACGCGCACACGTTTTCCCAATCGCAAACTCCCATTTGTACTAGCTGCGGAACGAGTTTGAAACCGCCTTGCGCAACCGCAATCTGTGAAAACCTTCGCCGACTTGTTTCGCGATAGGCTTCTGGGAACAGACGTGGCTTTATTCTGTACGTTTCCGATATGGCGTTTTTATTCAGCTGTGCTTTAGAGGTACGCCCGTCGAACGAGGCAAAATTTGAGCACGTGAACTATACAACCAACACTGGGCAACTTCCCAGGACGGACGGACGGACGGACGGACGGACAGACAGACAGACAGACAGACAGACAGACAGACAGACAGACAGACAGACAGACAGACAGACAGACAGTGAGCTTTATTTGATCCTGAGGAGCTTCAGCGGGGGCCCCTATCGGGGACCCGCGGAAGCCGCTGACCGAGTCCAAGTAGGGGCAGGAACTATGTTCCCAGGAGCTATGTTTTTTCCGAACAAAGGTGAAATCAGATCGCGCGGATTTCGACACACTTCTACAGTTTGAACTTCACATGGTATTTCGAACGCGGAGTAAGAAGCAAACAAAAAAAAAGAAAGAAAAGCAGGGGTGCGATAGCTGCTTCGTGTTCCTGTTCACAAGCAATTGAAATTAACTACGGTGGATCGGCCAAGAAGCAGGTAATAAACGACTGGTGGTCTCCTCTGCAAGTCTCGACTTCGTGTACCTGTGCGATTAGCTATTCAGGTGAAACGATGTTTTCTTTGCTTCTTTTTTTATAGCTGCAAGTAACCATGCCTTTATGTAGCGTTAAATGTGCTGGTTGCTGATGCACCGAGTACCTGGACAAGCAAGGTCAATCGCAAACGCGATTGATTGGAGGGCCATGAAAGGAAGGTAATTAAATATTAAGATTTAATATTCCAATGCTGCACATTGAGCTTTGATTGACGCCATAGTGGAGGACTCCGGATTACTTTTGACTACCTGGAGGCTGTTTTATGTGCGTCTACATCTAAGTGCACAAGCCTTTTTTTTTTTGCATTTGGCCTTCATGAAAATGCAGCTGGCAATTGAACCCCCGACATCGTGCCCAGCCGCAGAATGCCCTATACACTAAAAAAAGAAGTTTACACCCTTTGGGGCCTATCTGGTCCTCAAACAATAATCTTTATCTATCTTGCTTGAGTTTGCTTACTTGAAAACTCTGCGCTCGCTATTCTCCTGTCAAGAATGCTATGCCACGCTGATAACGCGTATGCCATCCGTGACCTGGAAGTACGGGACGCCCAGCATTAGATAAAAGAAAGGCACGCACTATGTATGTCGATTATTTTTGTTTGGGGACCAGATAAGCCCCAAAGAGTGCAAACTTTTTCTGACAGTGTGATAGCCACTGAGACACCGTGACGGGTCTAGAAAGGAAGCTGCTTTTCTTGAAAAAAAAATAGAGGAAAATAAAGAAGAAATAAAGAATTTGTAGTGATGATTGTCAAGACGCCACATAATATTCTAAAATTATTTATTGCATTTGAAATTATATACGCTTGTAAGTTGTACGTGGCGGTACCTTCTTGGGGCAAGTCGGTATGCTTTAATCTGCGGGTGTTCAAGGATATATCCGGCAGGATATAAGCGTGCCAGAAAAGCCCACGCTGTCCGAATGCTTTATGAACATGCAGATGTCTGGCATGGTCTGTGAGCGAATTTCACAGTAATTGGGTGAGAAAGAGTCCGCAGGGGTTTCGTGCATACAAATGTCAGCCCTAATACTTACGGGGTCGTGTGTCGAATCCAACGCGTTCACCAGTATCTTGAGGTGGGCTTCCTCTACCAGTTTGTTCTGGACGTCGGTGTTTTGGCTCATGAAGAGGACGGCCCGGGCACTCAGAATCTGCAGGCAGTGGTAGCTGCAATGGCGCCACCTGCAAAGACCACCCGAACAGCGATGAAGCAAGGATACAACAACAACCACAACAACCACCACCACCACCACCACCACCACAACAACAACAACAACAACAACAACAACAACCACCACCACCACAACAACAACAATCGAGAAAAATATTCATCGTGAGAAGGCAGCGCAACAGTACCGCTATATGAGCGCTTGGTAAGAAGCCGCAAGTCGCAAGAAGCCCAACATCGGAGCCCGAACTAGTGAGTCAAGTGAGAACAGCCGCTGGGCAATGACGCAGTTCTAACGAAAGAGTGCCTTTGCGTGTCTAGGCCCTGACAAACACACAGTTCGAAGCGCTTACGTTCGCAGACAGGAATATTTATTCCTTTCACCTGTTTCGTGCAGCAACATCCTACCGCTTTCTAAAGCGGTCAGTGATATTAAAAAGTGCTCTTTCATGTGTTTTTGTGACTTAACAAGACAACAGCCCGTACACAACAATACACGCAAACGCGTCACGCGAAAGAAGATGCTAAAACCTGGCAAAACGCCACTATCTCTTGACTCCTTCCGTCCTGTTAGTTTAACCAGCTGTGTTTCAAAGGTGATTGAAAAGATGATGGATATTAGACTGAAATGGTGGATAGAATCCAGCCGTTGTCTACCAGATCAAATGGCTGGCTTCAGAAAACGCAGATGTACAATGGACTGCATCTTTGACTTGGTAACGTTTGTTGACCACGAGATTAGCTGTGGAAACATTGCTGTTAATGTGTTTATTGATATTGAGAAGGCCTTTGACTCGGTCAGCGACCTTCACGTTCTGCTTGGACTCTCAACTCTCGGAGTGCATGGCTGAGTGCTCAAATGGATAGCTAACTTCTTGAAAGACAGAAATATATATAAATGCAAATGACGGCCAAAGTGACGCATACACCGTAAACAAAGGAGTTCCGCAAGGAAGTGTATTAAGTCCACTTCTCTTCAATGCGGTAATAGCAGGTTTACCAGCAGTACTTCCAGCAGACATAAACATATCTATGTATGCTGATGACATTTGCATATGGACATCGAACGAGTCTCTAGACATTGTCAAGCATCGGCTCTAGGAAGCTTTGAACGCAATAGGTGACTATTGAAGAGAACGGGGCATGAAAATATCTTATGCCAAATCAGCGGTTCTGCCTTTCACAAGAAAGAAGGTTAGAAATTTTGGTCTTTCAACAGATGGCCATGAGATCGAACTGGTTCGGAAACATCGTTTTCTCGGCGTGATTTTAGACCACCAGCTTCGATGGACTCATCATTTGACCGCCCTGGAGTACCAAATTAGTTGTGTCATAAATGTTCTCCGCAGAATCTCAGGCACGAAGTGGGGTGGAACAACTGCATCCCTACTCCACGTCCACTCAGCACTTGTGCGTCAGAGAATTCCTTACTCCGCCCCTATATTGCATAAATTATCTGCGACGTCCCTCCATCGGCTACAACTATTACAGGCTCGGAGTTTACGAGTGTGCCTAGGAGTCCCGCAAGCTACGTCCAGTCACCTCACTATTGCAGAAGCGCGGGAACCGCATTTCACGGTGATTCGCAGCCTGGAAACATGCCGACATCTCTTCAGAATTTCTACTCAGCATTCTGCACATCCCCTTTTCTCTCTGATAGAGAACCGTCCGGGTGCACAGTTACACGCCTTGTTTCAAGAGCACAAATCACGACTCCCACGATCACTTTTTTGGCAATCAGACCTCTGCTACCCACCATGGCTTCTGCAAGCGCCGAAAATAGAAACGTCAATCGAAGGGCTTAAAAATAAAAGCGACGTTCCCACATTAGCAGCAAAACAATTAGCGTTACATCACCTATTTGACAAGTACCAGGAATCTATTCACGTGTACACGGACGGGTCTGTAATCAAAGAAAGTGCGACTGCAGCTTTTGTTATACCATCCTTAGGGGTAGAGTACGCTTGTCGACTGGGACGCACGTCGTTACCAACAACAGCGGAATTAGTGGCCATTCTCCAAGCCACTCATTTTATTAAAAGATATGAGACACCAACAAAGTGGGTAATTTGCACGGACTCCTTATCGGCTTTAGCATGTCTTGAAGATATTGTTGACGGCCAACCTCACGCACGAATAACATACGCAGTACTGAACAGTTTAATTCAGGCTAATGAAAGGAAACATGAAGTGATATTACAGTGGGTCCCCGGCCATGCTGGTATAACAGGAAACGAACTAGCGGACTCAATGGCAAAATCGGCCCATAAAGATGCATAAGTTCAGCTCATTCCTTTATCACCAATGGACATAAAACGGATATTGAGAGTATTAAAGAAAGATTTGTTTATGTAAACACGGTTTAATGAAAACACTAAGGAATCAATCCCTTACGAAGTAGACCCTGAACTCAAATACCAGCTGAATGTACAACTTTCTAAAAGTACCGAGACATAAATTCATCGACTGCGCCTTGGGACAGCACACACCAGACATTTCCTACATCGAATCAAACAGGCTCCTTCCCCGGCTTGCTCATGTGGCCACGACGATGAGGATGTCCGCCATCTACTCCTCGAATGCCCCATATACGACATGCAAAGACGGCAGCTAGAACAAGAGCTACACTCGATTGATCCTCATCGGCCTTTCTCACTCGCAAAATTGCTGGGCCCATGGCTATCGAAAATAGCACAGCGAAAAGCATTGAACGCGCTTGAACATTTTTATGAAGACACCGGCATTATTAACAAATACTAGGTATTGCACTGAATAATCGCACGATGTCACTGTAACGTTCTTGTATTGTTTGTAATTATTAGTACTTGTATGTTACGTTTTTGTGCGTGAATTGTTTCAACACTGTAATTCTCATCTCATCTCATCTGTTTATATGCTCATCGAAGTCTACATCACGGCCGTTTGTGTGTGTTTGTGACTTTTCTTTACGAACTCATTGTGGTGCAACTTGCATTTGACTTTTATACTGTTATGTTCATGGGCGTATAGGACTGTGCTGTGGATTTCTGACCGTATGAAGAGGTTTGTGTTCATTTTTTTATATATTTTTTATATTGTTGCTGCCGCTACGAGAAAAGGAGTAGCCGTCACCATTATAAGGTGACTACGTCTCTTTCTCTTATTTTCATTTCAATAAAAAGAAAAAGATGTTTCCGGTCGGCATGGGTACGGAAGGCGGAATAGCAGTATGGTAACTGAACATGGAATTGGCATCTACACGCTGGGTAGCGCATAGTACGAACTGTGTCGCAAACCCAAGTGTTGAGAGGACATAGACAGAATGAATCCCTACTGTCAGTGTCGGCAATAATGAGTGGCCGTACAAATACATCTGTGTGAGGACACTGCCGGGCCGGTTTGTTCTATATGCCGCTCGTCTTGTCGATTCGGGGTAAATATATGTATGGGGCCTATTTCAAATTCCGTTCCCTTAAAATGCGTGTTTAGCGAAATGCTTGGGCATGACAAGCAGTATAGTGTGGTTCCAGTGGTAATCTGTGGACTCTTTTACAGCCCTACATAGCAACAGACTTCTCCCCGCTTTTTGACAACCAGCCGAAAACATTCACGCCAGTGGAGGGCCACGCGTATTATTATTTCATATTATTTGATATGAAAACAGGTACACAATGCATAGAGAGGGAACTGAGAGGAGCACAAAGCCTGTCTGCGCCTTAGGAGAGGAGGGCACAGAAAAGGAAGTTGAAGATAAGGAGAAGGGAAGTAAACAAGAAAAGAAACAGGCAAGATGACAGGCCCCAAAGACGGAAATAAAGCAAGGCAAGTAAGGAACAAAACACACACGCAAGTCACACGAATTATGAAAGAAAATTTTTAAAAAGTGCAAGAAAGAATTGTATAAGTTCAAATATACGAATAATAAATTCGGTATGTCTCAGAAAAAAAAAAAAACGTTAGAGAAGACTATCGGTAAGTTCGGAGGTGCCCAAGAAGCGACCGCATGCATAAGTCAAGACGGGAATGCAACCTATGTTACAGAGAAGGAAAGAAGCACATACATGGTGTCTGATCACGGTTATACGTCAACCAATTTATGGCCCGAAAGCATGGGCATGAGAAAAACAAGGACGATACAGCAAAGCGTAGATAATATGTTGGGAACTACCGCCATTGTATATATAACTCAAGCAAAATTAAACACTGCAGCGATGCAGTAAAAGTAATAACATCTGCTCTGCTCAGTCGACACAACGTTGCTGCATTATATGTGAGGACAGAAAGCAAGAAGGAAAGCGATTTGTTAAAATGAGATTTCTAGTAGACGCAACGCTCAACTGGAAAACTAATATACGTACACCTATGCGTACGGCAATGTCAAAGAATTCAACTCATTAAGGGCGCTCCTTCAATGCTAGCTATGGTTGAGAACGGAGCAAACAGTAATTTGAGAAAGTGATATGTAACATTCTAGGAGAATGCCATGCAACGCAGTCTTGAGCAGGGTGACGCATCGGCCGCATGTGTGCAGCCTATGGCGCATAACGATGCCGAAAAAAACGGAAAGAGTGACCCGATTCGTGTCTAATAAAGCAGGAGTTTGGCGTTTTAATGTTATTGCTTCCGCATAGCATTGCTTTTCGCAAAGCATCTCCTCTTTGCGAAGATATACAGGTGCGCGCGCGTGTGTGTGCAAGACCGCGCGTTCGTGCGCTGTTAGGATCGGCCTGCAAGGGTACTGCTCCGCAAAGCTATTTCAGCCCGCTGCACGTGCTTCGACCGACCCGCGGTGGTAGCGTCCTTCAGAGAACCAGCGAGGACGACAGCGCTAACCAACCATGAACTTCCTTCAGAGAACTGCGGATTACGGCAGCGTTAATCCACCATGCGCCTCGTTCGGAGAATCGGTGACGGCAGCAGGGCGGGCCGCGTTTGGCGCCCAACGTATTGTTGGTTGATTTGCCATGTCTTCATGGTCTCTCTCGGCAGCAAGAAGACCTTCCCCAACAAAAGGGTGCTTTGCGGTACGTGGGCCGCAGGATTCGTCACAGTCTGCTGACACTCGTGGCGACTACAGGAGAAAGGCAGCTGGAATTTAGAGGCGCAGGACAATGGGCAGCCGATGGCCGCGCTGCGGGGGTCAGCTCGGGGAACCGACGCGCCTTTCAAGACTCAAGATAATGGACAACTGGCGGGTCGACTGCGTTGACGTTTGACGCTGCGAATCGGCGGTGAACTGCCGTTTCCACTCACCTAGGGATCTAGGGAGCACGGAGTGTTTATAAGCGGCTGTTTGTCAGTGCTAGTGTGTGCTCGTCAATGTGCTCTGTGATCGTGCTCGTGAGCTGCGTGCTCGTCATCGTGCTCTGTGCTGCGTGTTTGGAGCTTCGTGCTCGCATGCTGTATGCTCGTCTTGCGTGCTCCATTTGGGAGCCACGCTAGACTGTTGAATGTATCTCTTGTTTAAAATGTAAATACTGTAAATAAACCCTGTACGCCTAGTTCCTCCCAAGTTCCTCTCTACGACCTACAACCCCTTCAACTGGTGGCAGCGGCGAAATCGTCCGACAACTCTAATAGCGCCAGGCCGAGCGGACATCTCGGTCAAATTCGCCATCTGCTATAAGAGACATACTGCATTTGTTGTGTCGCATGCCTTCAAATAAGATGGGCACATTTAAGTAATCACACTTATACCCATGTCACACGGGCACTCGCGAACTCCGTTGAGCATGAAATTCTCTAATGGAGATTTACGGCAGTCGGGTTGAGGCCGTGCTACACAGCACGGTGCGAGCTTTCGACGGGCGCCGCGTGGGACAGAAACGGCGATGCTCGCTTACTTCCGCGTGCAGCTGCTCTCGTGTATACAGTCGCCGTTAAAGTAATCTATAGGCAGCCTTCTTCCCCCCCCCCCTTTTTTTTAACGTAGTATGCAATCCAATAAAATCACAGCGGGAAGGTTTGCTGTATATGTTACCGCAAGACTTCAGCTATCCAAGCATAGCGAAGTTGAAAGCGATGCTGGCCACACTGCGCTCTTGCTTTCGTGGGCCATGGAGGAAGGAAAAAGTACCTGACCTAACCTAATGTTAACGTAGCCTAACGTTACGAGGCGGTCATTTGAGGGATCGCCCGATGTGTGTGCGCAGGCGCGAGTAAGAGAGAAAATCTGGGGGCTTTTGCTGCTTGACCATATCACTCTGCCTAGGCACTACGGAGGAGGTTTCTTAGCGCGTGTTGCATGCGTTTGTCCTTAGGCGTGCCGGCATTGCGGGGTGGGTTCGAATTTGTTTACGCTCGGACGCTGGCTGCCGGTGAGGGGATGGAGGGATGGATGGAAAGCTTTATTTCGTCCTGCAAGTAGTGATAATTAACCACTAAGCGGGCCGCTCCCACGTCGGGACCGAAAGGCCAAGCCTAACGGCCACGTCGTGAGCCTGCTGGACAGCCCACAATTGTTCATCCAGGTCACAGCTGCCAAGTGCAGCCTCCCACCTGGAAGCGTCCTTGATCGCCGAGTCTTCAATTCTTTCGCAAGACCGGAGCATGTGTTCGAGCGTGAGGTGAAATACCGCTGTGGCGGACAGACTGTCTCGCACCTATGGCGCTCGTGCTAAGTCAGTCGTGCCGGATCATAGCTTTCTCGCGCCTTACGGCATTGTACCTTGAAAATAACACCAGAGATGTTTCCGTGGGAGCAGTAGGGATCGTAGTATAGAGGCCGGGTCCCGCGGTTGAACGCAAAGGGCTGAAAGTCCACCGGTGACGCTCGACACCCCTGCAACCGCTATGAGAATACGCCACACTGCCCTAACGCCTCTTACACTAACCTAACCCAACCTAACCTAATGTTAACCTAATCTAACATTAACCTAACCAAACGTGGCCGAGACGAAAGGACAATAATCGTCACGGTGTAATCGCTGTGAGAGTACGCCGCGCCATCGTAACGCTTTTACGCTAACCTAACCTAAGGTAACCTAAACCTAACGTAAACTTAAGCTAGCCTAATGTGGGCGAGACGCAAGACCAATAATCCTCACGGCGTTACCTTAGGCAGTGGCGTTCAACCGTGGTTGCTAAGGCACTGTGCGTTTATTTCACTCAAAGCGGACCACTCAAAAATGCTCCTGAAAAGTCGCGGACAGCAGCATACGAAAAGCCTGCCAAGAGCGAAGATACTGCACCAGGAGAGCAGGCCGGGCCTCTACTACGGCCCCTACTGCTCCCCTAGGAAAATCAGTGTTTTTTTTTTTTTAAGGTAGAGCGCCGTAATTAAGGGGGCAAAAGAGGTTTAATGCGGCATGATTGACTCATCACCAGCGCCGCAGGCGCAACAAAGTCTGTCCGACGTACCTTTAGACACAGCGATCACCAAATGGGGCGTCCGTGCCCACTGCCTCACTGCATGTGCACGGACAGCCAGCGTCGGAGCGTGAAAAAACTCGACCCCACTCCGCAATGCCGGCGTGCCTAGGGGACAAACGAATACAATACGAGCACAGAAACTTCTCCTACGTAGTCCCCAGACAAAGTCAGATATTCAAGGACCAAAGTATATTTTCCCTCTGCCACCCGTTCATACTCTCGCCTGCGCACAAACGTCGGGCGATTCCTCAAATGACCGTCTCGTGGAGAAACGTTAGGAGAGAGCATTACGCCACACAGCCAGCCTTAGCAAGCGAAGGCTCCGTGAAGCCCATACATTTACTCAGTGGTGGCCTAACACGTGACCTCTTACGTCTGGATCACGGAGCAAGAATCGAGATTTGCTGAGACGTTTGGTTTCCAGTAGCTTTGCCAATAATTTTTATTCAGTGCTCGCTTGTTCGGCTGCCCTGCCGCGGCTCTGCCTGCAGAGCGGGAACACTAAAACCAAACGCGCACTTTGGCGTGCGATCACGTGTTGGGCCACCAGGTTTGGCTTCAGTCGCGTTGCGCGATGCTCCCTCCTCTTTTTCCTGCCTCCATGGCGTGGACAGCGTGGGCTCGTGGGTCACGTTGTTCGACCGGTGCGCTTCGAGTTGTGATTCTGCGCTGTGCTATCGTGCGCGTGCGTGTGTTTGCTGTGAGCTCACCTGTTTCCAGATGAGTGACGAAGCGGATAAACAAACGAAATGGCGGAACGACATTTCTCCATGCTGCGGCATGGCAAAGCATTGGTGTAGAGGGTGCAGGCGCTGATGTCCTTCAAAACAAATTAAAGACTCCCATTATGTGGCGTACACCCAAGGCAAAAAAGTAATAATAATGCTAAAGTTTGTAAGTGAGCCAGTTACGACGCTATTATGAGCGTGGTTTTCTTCGCAGCTGTAGCTATTTGGGAACGAGAGCGCATCATCCTGCCGTAATTGTCATAGCCGAACTCACTTCGCCCAAAATCTCCATTTCACTCCATTGGCGCAAGGGAGACCGTGTGACACGGAGCGCAAGCCCTTTGACGTAAATTCGAAGGAGTTAAATGGAGTGCGCGGGTGCCCGTGTGACAGGGGTATTCTTAGAAAGATCCAACAGAAGCCCAAGTTGTAGCTAAGCGCGTCCTTTCCACGTTGAAAACAGCCTATGAGGTACACAAGCTCAAGTGGGTACACAAGCACAAATAAAGGCGACTGCTCGTCCGGCCATACCAGTGTACTTGGAAACGAGATCACAGACCTCTTGTCAGGCCATTCGCAAGCCACACGGACGCGTCTGTATGCTTTTTATAGACCACCTTTCGTTTTAATATGAGCAAACAGTGCGGAAAAGTTCGCGTGCCAACAGCAGTGCCATAACAAAGAGCCTAGCGAGTGCAAGGAACAATCTTCAGTCGCACATGCTGCCCCGATTTTGTGTCAGCCAGTTCACCGCTTATCTTTAGGCACATGTGCAGCTCCTGACCCGATTGGTCACCGGCGTGCTAGAACGTAGGAGCGCATGTGTTCCTCGCAGCGTGAATGACCATGTGAAGAGCTTGGCTGAGCGTATCTGGCTAAAAATGCAAACGTTGAGGCAGACGTGCGTCTGTTATCGTTAAAAACGTATAATGACATTTTCATAGCCTCTATAGACGGCGGGAGCGTATTTTAGTACTACTGCATAGTGTCTTCTGGTCAACGCTGGTCTCGCCATGTAACCTTTATGAGCTGCTGGGCTCTGTGATCATCCCTCACAGATTCTCTAAATAAACTTGCCCACATCCTTGGAGCAGCGCACGTTTATTTGATTAATTTGCGTGTAGGCCCTGATGAACTATACACGATAAAAAAGAAAGGAAAAAGCAACAAAAAGAAAACAAAAGAAAATCCGGAAGAACGCTACGAATTGATGTAGTTAGCCACCGCCTGGCCCTCTGCGATCAAGGCTATGAGCCAGCGGGCACACCACAGGGCGTTACATGGGGTGGTATGAAAGCACATTTCTCTTCCCAGAGCCTCCATATTATACTGAGTTAATTTTTACCATTTGTCAGGATCGTCGGTTCAGCGTACGCGTCGAGGCCTAGAACTCGGACATCTAGGCAAAACAATGTGATACCTCGAATTTTTCTTTTTGCACGAATTGGGATTTCCAATTTTGTTTAGGCGCCAGTATTTATACAAGGTAAGCCGCCAAGACCAGCCAATCCTTAAAAAATATATTCTATTGATCTTACGCGCCGAAACCACGATATGATTATGAGGCACGCCGTAGTGGGGGACTCTGGATTAATTTCGACCACCTGGGGTTCAGTAGGTTCATTAGGTGTAACGTGCACCTAATGCACGGTACACGGCATTTTTGCATTTCGCCCCCCATCGAAACGCGGAAGCGGCGGCCGCGGTTCGATTATGCACCTTCGGGCTTAGCAGCGCAATGCCACAGCCACTACGCCACCGCTGCGGGTCCCAAGCCAAACTCTAATAGACATGCAGGATACCGGATTCAATTCGGCGCGTTCTCTGCGGCTGTCCAGATAAGTTCAGGAGATGCATGCGGCTTGCGTACCCCAGAACCCGAACTCTCGCTTGCACACAAGCGGTTTGCATACGCAAGCCCTCTGGTAAAACTCCCGAATGGCATAAAGGCCAACAGGCTCGACCCGATTTTGCCTCACTTGAACCTTTGCCCGCGTTCAGATCAAAATATCTTGCGAGCCTGGAGCGACGCTGAGAGCCTTTGGTGGGATACAGTGGTGCTCCTCTTATTCTTGCGCGATAGTGCCTTATAGGACTAGGGCCTTTAGAACAACTTGATAGGCACCTTTGGCGGCTGAATTGTCGGCGCGCTAGCTAGGTGTGTCTGCATATCCCGCGTGGAGGTACGTGCACACCCTTTGTCAAAAATGCACGGTCCACCGAACCTGCCGCGAAATCTCGCTCGGATCCTTACCGTGGGCCTTATATACTATTTGTCTAATGCTTAGAAACTCCGGAGGAGGAGTATGGTGGTTCTCATCACCCCCATTCCCAAGCAATGAACAGGTAGCAGAATTACGATTAAACTTCTATACAACCCGTACTCATACAGCTAGGTTATAAATTACTGTTTGCTTAAATAGCGCAAGGAAGGCGAAGGCAGAAGGGAATACGACAGGACGAGCGTATTATCTTCTGTCTTCGTCTTCGTTGCGCTATTAACGCATACATGCATTGGTACTAACTAGCCTAGGTTTCAACTGTTATAAGCAAGCGTTCCTGCAAATGTTGTATATAGCCCTCTCGGCTCTGTCATAGCCGTCTTGACTCCTCTCTTTTTGGCTTCCCGTCTTCCCTGACCCTACGACTAGTAGGAAGGCAAAGCCTTGTGCGGCTCTCCATTTTTTCACCCATTAATCAAATATTTGACAATCTACAGTATCACGGCCATCGTCAACGTGACGCTGAATGTGATGCTTTTTTTCAGACTGCAAAAGCTAAGGTGAGTTCTCTCATGATCGCAGAAGTCTGTTGGCTCTTCTGTCACAAAATAGTTTACCGTCGAGTCGGGCAGTTACAGTGCCCACGGCAAGGAATTTCTAAGCCCTTGCGCTTCACCCCGCAGGTTGTGATTTGTCAGGCGGACATTGCTTACCGATTCGTGTAATCCAGATAAAATAGCGGTATTGCGCTATCCGCACGTGGCAATTTTTCAAAAAATCTCCACAGCTAACAACAGAAACAACCAAAAAAGTTTCGCGGTATATTGTGAATTCCATGGGGCCTGAGCTGTTGAGTGGTAACTTGAGCTTGAACAACTGAATGCAATACCTAAGTACTTTAATTAGTTCATGCAGCGCCAAACAAGTGTTATTGCTTAATGACTTTTTAGCGACTACAGTACAAATCTTCTAATTTCCGTGCCCTCCCTGAGCCAATGCGCCTGGCCGCCACTCTTGAATACACGAAGATGAAAAAAAATTATGGGGTTTTACGTGCCAAAACTACTTTCTGATTATGAGGCACGCCGTAGTGGAGGACTCCGGAAATTTCGACCACCTGGGGTTCTTTAACGTGCACCTAAATCTAAGTACACGGGTGTTTTCGCATTTCGCCCCCATCGAAATGCGGCCACCGTGGCCGGGATTCGATCCCGCGATCTCGTGCTCAGCAGCCTAACGCCATAGCCACTGAGCAACCACGGCGGGTCACGAAGATGACGTTATTGTGTAATAACAGATGGCTATAGTTTCGCATCGTTCATCACCGATAATATTTGGAGGGAACAGACGAAAATTCAGCCTAGAAGGAGCCAATGCCTCCAGGGAAGAACGAAAACTTATCTCTTCGTTGTTAAATTTGAGCGCGTTCATAGGAGTTGTGTACTTGAATGAGGAAAACTTGTGAGAAGGGGGTGAAACAGCGTACTCAGTTGGGTAGCGTTGGAGCGCCCCTTCCGAGCTGAAACTCAACATACAAAACTCAACCAAGTTTGTGCAATTGATTGATTCAAAGATACTTGTGTGCTTCCTGCAAGCTTTGTTGGAAGAAACCAGTTTTTATGGACCACTAAACTGTTCACCGAGGACGCTGTGCAAACAAGAGGAGAAACACATTTAGCTCTTCTTGGGAAACACGGGATCCGCTGAACGAAGTGCTTGGCAGTCTGAACAAGCAGCGTGAGAAAGCGAGTCAACAAGCGCAATCGTACGGGGAGAAAAACGAAGAAAATGGGAGGCAAGGCAATATCAGCGAAATTCGGCGGCTTGACGGGTTTCCTTCGTATTTTCGAAGCACGCGCGCGCGCGCGACCGTCTACGCTGTGATATACGGCCCCGGTTGTTTCTCCCTTCATTTCGTTTCAGGAACGTGCCCACAGCTGATTTCATTTCGCTCAGCGATCTCAAAACAAGAAAAAACGGACAAATTCGGTGCTTTCTTTACTTCCTATAAATCTCCCAACCCCCGTCGTCGGACGTCGGCGCTCCTGGGTGGCTGCTGCTGCTGGTACGCGAATGAAACGCGACGTTAGAACTTTGACGCCGCCGCTCCGGCATCGCAGGTTCGGCGCGAAACGATCAATGACAACGGCGTCCGACGAGCAAGGCATTCGGTTCACGCTCGGTCGCCCGCGCTCTCGCCCTCCGAGTCACGTATGACTGACGGCGGGCGGCCTTTGATGGATGCGAAGACAATTGCGGCCGAAAGACGCGCCCGGACAGCGGGGTGCGCTCGGGTGAGCCAGGGAAATCCCGAATCTCGGCCTCACGTGGGCTCCTCGTTTTTTTCTTTTCTTTCTTTTTTTTTATTGCGCCGTTCGTTTCATTCCAGCCGCCCTTCTCGTCCCTCCGACACGGTAGGCAGACGGAGAGACTCGCCTTTCGGCATGGACAACGGTATGGCGGTCGAGAGGCGCTAGTCCAGATGGTTATCGATGTGTACATGCCGGAGGAGTACTGCACCACCTATGGGATACTAGTCCTAAGAAGAACGAAGAGAGGAACTAGCATCGTCGAGTACGCACGCCTGCTTAGACTTGAATTAATTCAGACTTGAAGTTTTTAGGAATGAAATTGCAACAAGCATACCACCACTCTAGCAGATGAAAAAAAAAGAAAGAAACTGGCGCTTTACATTTAGGAAAGCAAACAACTATATTTTGTTGTGCGTGCCGTCCACGGGGAAAAACTGGGAGCGTTTAAATAATGTGTACTGAAGCATTATCTGACAGGATGTACGCCATAGAAAATCTAAAAACAACGTAATGCAAGCGGCCATCGAAGCATTCCACATTAGGCGAAGAGTAAAGTACATCAACGTGCTTTCGTGTCACTTCTTGAGATAGAATTGTTATTAGATTACTGTTTTGATTTACGCTCCTCATATGAATCCTTGTTCTGCGTGGGAATGATCAGATACGCAGTTTGCTTTCTTTGATCGGTATTGTTTTGTGTTGTTGGTTGGCTTTCGGTTTCTTTTATGATCTGTTGGTTGTGGGATGGCAGGCAACGCTTAAAATCGAATGCTTTCCATTAATAAATTGCACATGGTAGTTGGCGTACGTCGTGACAATTTGTCTTCCACACAAGAATCGCCATTTACGCCATTTTTTAGATTATACAGGGTGTCCCAGCTAACTTTAGCCAAGGTTTAAAAATGTGCAGAAGCATTCTAGGCGAACGCGACCAAATGAACGTTGTCGGTATTGTATGGAGCGACTGATACTGTTTTAATACGATTATCATTCTTGGGCGTTTCTCATTGTTCGCACTCACCGGCGCGCCATGCATTTCGGAGGCCAAGCGCAGGCTTCGCGGCGGCGCCCCTAGATGGATCAGCGTGTCCGTAGGGAAGCGCGAGAGGTGAGCCCGGCTGCATCACACGGTTCATAGGCACCGGCGCACCACCGGTGCAATCTCAGAGACCACACAAATGACTACTCGTGAAGTTGGCGGCGTCGGTGCTAGAGGGAAGCGCGAAAGAGGAGCTTCGCTGTAGTACGCGCCTCATACATGGTGCGTTTCGGTGATGGCAATACGTTGTGTCTACATGTTGCTTCAATGCTAATCACATTACCCTCGACAGTCATCGTGAAATAGGTTCTCCTGGAATGTCTTTTTTCCTGTATTCTGCTTAATTGCATAACTAGTCAAGATTAATTAACCAACATCGAAAGTAATAACTTTAGGACAAAACTACTAATGAGAAAGTTGTAGAGTATTTTAAAATGCCTCCTGCAGCAGCTGCTAACCTCCTACTTGTTAAGAAATATTTTTTCTGCGTCTTAAGGAAAATATTCGAAATATGAAAGAAAGAAAAAAATCACCGACGATTACGATACTCCCTAATGCAAATTTTGAGTGCATATTTTTACGTGTTTTGAATTCGCGATACATTGTGGCAAAGAATTTGATTCTGAATGACACGGGCCTCTTGGCGGCGGCGCTGAGACTCTGTTCGGGCAGCTCGTTTACCAGTAGCGGCAGACGAAGCATTTCCGCCGGTTGCGTTGCTCATTGTTCAGAAAGAAAGCGTGAACATCGGAACGCGTGGCTCGCGCGGAGCGCATTCTCTAGCGGCGGCGGCGCAGGCGAAGTAGCGCATGCGCAGTCGGTCCGAAGCCCACGCCAGCAGTCTGTTTCCATGTATGGTATCAGTGGACGCGCTCGCTGCATGCCTGGTCGCCGTCATGAAGCACGTCTCGTGCGGCACTCCGCTTTCCTCCTCACCGTTTCGCCATACTCTCCTCTTCCGCTTTTCTCCTCTCGCTCTCTTCGCTCTCGCTGCATTGATCCGCCGCTGCTCTCGGCATTCGCTGTTTCATCCTTCGCTGTGCTCGTTCGCTTGGTTACGCCGAGGGACGCTCACGCTCAACGCAGGGACGGGCGCCTAAGAACTGCGCTCTAGAACCCAGGACATGACCATTTGCGCACCACAATAGCAGGGCTCTGAAACCTCCCGCGTATGAACGTATATCGCATTTAGCTTTGTGTGCTGCCACTTAAGAAATCACAGGGCAGCGACCCGGGCACTGACTGCACGATTTACGCTGGTGACGTGCTTCAATCGCGGCGTTTCACGATAGCGATAATGCTGGGGACAGATTCTCGGACTGTCAGCTTTCGGAAATATCACTTTCAGTACACGCTTATTGATTGGTTGAGAAAAAACCGGATGAGCTGATTGGCTGTTTGAGCACTACGTCATGCGAAAGGGGTAGTTTCGCCAAAAGTGATCGTCCGAGAGTAGGTCCCCATGGATAAATGCAATGAACGAAATTGCGCGGAGACGTGGCTGATTCTCAACGAATTGCGTCTCCAGCAGCTTATCTGCGTCGTCCTTGTGTGCGGCGGGATTAGGCGGCACTGAGTCACCTGATGCCCATCCGCGGAATTTGGTCCGTCATGTGAATGCAGCTTAAGCAGACCAGGCAGCACACCAGGCTGAATGCGCTGTTCGTCCTTATTCAAGAATGTGGTGCTCCTGTAACAAACCTTGCAGGTAGGAGTACGCCACCATCCATCCTTTCTCTGCCTCGTTCACGTTCTTCGATGCGTCGGTGGTGATAATCAAAAGAGGAATTTAGCTTGGCGTTGTAAGCATTAGAACGCTACGCGCGTCAGCGAGAAGACGGATGCGACCAGACGCACCTCTTTACGTGTGCTTTGAGAAGGGCTAGAGTAGAACATTGAGAGCACTGGAACGCTATTGGGACAGTGGGAAGGCGTATTTACTTCAGTGTGGATCAAAAATGCTCGTGTAATGAACAATAAACCGGAGACATTTGACAGAGGGAATGTCAGTGAGTGACGGTACTCCGCTGAGACTGTACATCGCTGTGAGGTTGCTTGTATAAATGCATTCAACAGAGGAAGTGTGGGTACCTTTTGCCTAATGTTATTACATGTCATGCGCTCTCAAAAGTAAAGGCTCTCGCATCTCTTTCTTAAAGATTTCATAACTGAGAATCGCACTTGTTGCAATGTAAATCCATCATGCCACAATGATGCCTATAACTGCCCAAGAAGCTACATCTGCTGTATCGTGCCTCCGAAGAAAATCTCCGCGCATGCATAAAAGTACGAGGGTGATGGTTACACTGATACAAGACAAAGGCGTGGCGTGCCGCTTGTAGCGGAGAACTTGTCGTAGCATGAAGTTCGTCATAGTCGAACAGCGCTTCATGCCGTATTTAAAGAGTTCTAGGGCTATTAGATTATTTAACCAATGTAGGTTACAGCAGATGATGCGGTGCAAACTGGCAGTGCAAACTATAGAGCACTCCGGTTAATCATTTGCCGCCGACGCAGCCATCGCTCTTGGCGGAGGCATGCAGGGCTCACGCACGTATATATATATATATACGTGCGTTAAGCATGCATGAAATATTTATAAACCGAGTTGCCGCGCCCGAGCGTTGCTGTACGAGCGAGCGGAGCATATATCCTGGCGTATATATAGTGCCTGCAGCAGCGCCAATCCAAGACACTCGGGCAATCGTAAATGTGTGTCGACTCAAAAGATACCGATTTCTCTGCAACGCAAGGGTGGCGCCGTCTGTCTCCATGCAACTTCTTTCGCGGTGCTTTTTCGTTATCAGTAGTGGTGACAGATGCCAACACCATCCTGTTGCAACGATATCTAGAGCTGCCTTTGTGTGACCAGTGGCTAGGCCTTCATACCTCCTTATCGAGAACCATTCTCAGGATGACCGTTGAGATAACGTCCGAACTTTGCTGCCGAGGTGAGAGAAAGCTCAACGAACCTTCCGTGAAGGGCGCAAACGGGTTAGGAACAGCTACCCAATCGGCCTGAAGCCGGCCAAATGCCGCCATGTCAGGCGACAAAATAATTTTCGTTGGATCTGGAAGACATACCACAACCCTCAAGAAAAAAGTGCTTCTGTGGTAAAAGAATTTACGTTCTTAGACTAATAGAGCACTTTGAAAGTTCGTGCGCCATCACGCGGTTTTAGCTTGTCAGTGGTCCCACTGTGGGGCAGTGCAGGCTGTGGCTTGTTCACTCAAAACAGGGATCATGCGCCTCACACCCTACTTTCCATTAGTGTAGTGTTTGCTCTTTGCCTTAAGAAGTATACTGCGCTCATTTTACTTGTGTCCCCAGCGTTGACAAAATCTATCACTTACCATTCTTATGTTCATTTATGTACAAGCAGACACTTTGTTTTAGTAGGTTTGCGCGTTGTGAGGAAATGACGTGACAATGTCCGGCATCAACCAATAATGGGTGGAAAAGCTACGCATTGAACAAAGAAAGCGCCGTACCGGTGAGAGGGCGTGCAGTGGTGGCGGGTGCCGACGACGCGCTTGTGCAGCGTAATGGCATTGTTGAGCATGTTGAGCAGGAAGTCGACGCCCTCGTCGGCCAAGATGGCCAGGAAGCTGGGCCGGCTGGCACGGGACGGTGGCTCGGCGTCGGCCGCCGGGTCGCGGCCGCCCGACCGCCATGACCACCACCAGCGGCCCGGCGGTGGATCGGGGGCCTTGGGCACTTTCCAAGGGAACACCTGCGCACCACAACATGGTCACCAAGGATGTAGGCTTCTTACTTGCTACATCAAGCGTTGCCCCCCAAAAAAAGAAAACAACGCCTGCGCAAGCCAAGGTAGGAGAGGCCAGGCGATATCAAATATACGCAAAACAAAGACGCTTAGTAAATTGTCAAGCGCAGTGATCAAGCATGATATGGTTTCAGCTCCCGTTGTCGGCGACCTTCAAGTGACATTAAGCAAAAAGCCAGAGCCGTTATCTGAGCGCTCAAACGAGAACATCCGGGCAAGTTGCGAGAGCAAAACGAGATCATCCGGACAACCGGTCAAAACTTAAGAAAATGCGGTGTCAGGGCTGCATTAAATACGCCAATTGCTGCCCAAACAAGTTACAGAAAATATTGCTTCCGAATTCTTCCTAGCGTTTGTTCACAATACCACTCAATCTATTACTTCTAGTACACTGAAGTTTCATTCGTCATTTCCAATGGCGACGTTCAAAAGGCAGATACAGGACACCATACACTTCATTGTCATCTTTTGGCGCTGAGACAGGGTTGCCTGCGCTTTTTTGAACGCTAGTTTTCCGTGAGTTCGGCGGGGTGGGTTTTGCGTCGCCTCGAGAGATGGCGCCACGCTGCGTGGCGCCTTATTCGGGCTTTTTTCTTCTTCCAGCTGAGCAGTGTGCTCTGTCTCCCTCGCGTCTTCGCCGCCTGTCGTGCCGCCTTCAGCTGATTTTCTTCTTCGAGCTAGGCAACATCCATATGGACCAGTGCACAGTATGGCGTGGTACGATGTGGTGCGGTGTGGTGTAGCACGGTGGGGTGGGGTGTACCGTTGCGAACACGCACTACACTCATTTTAAGATTGTGGCTGGTATCATCTCCAACCAATCTGCTGTCACAGTTGCCATTTCATGCTTACATCTACTGTCAATTACGGGAGAGCCAGCAATTTTTGTCACTAGAGCTCTCTTGCGAGATAATCATGTTTTTATGATGGGACAAGGGCGGATATTGACATTTGATTGTGTACTATTTTCATTTAGGTAACGTATCTTGTACCTCTATGAAAAATCGAAGGCCCTGAAGTCTAATGATATTTTTCGCGACCTGGACGTCTATTTCCTGGGCGGTCGTCACGTGGTGCTTGTTGAACCGTAATTTTGTTTAAGAGACGCGAGCAGACGTGTGAAGCACGGGCTCGGTTCGACCTGACTGGAACGCACGGGAAATGCGTCGTCTCATCCAGCCGTTTTGTTGCTGGATACATAGGGACTTTTTCATGGATCTTCGTTTGTCCACACGTGGCGACGTGGCGTGCCGTCAAGCAGGTTATATCGCGCCTATGTGCCAAGCAATTAACCTCACTATGTCTCACAATTTGATGTGATAACTTTGCTTTCATCTCCTATTTATATATCTGATCACAGATCTGTTATGCTTGAAGTATTGCTTCCCTCCTTCCTCATCAGTAATGCCGTGGCGCCTCGACATTCGCGTTGCTTGTCAAGAGTCTCGCGCGCCTCTTTCTGGGTTTGACCCAGAGTCATGGGACACACTCAAGGTGCAGTGGAGTCTGCATTGTTCAGTTGAAGGAGATGCACTCAGACAACGTATGTCCGAAGGATTGGTGGGCACTGCCACGAAGCTCCGCAGTGCCCTTCGGGTCAATCGACTGACTCCGCTAATGCGGTCATGGCAGCGTGAGCTACGGAGCCGTTTCCAACGCCTAATCGCATCGTCGTCTTTGTCAGGTGCTGCTTGCGATGCAGACGTAATCCGTGTGCACAACCTGAAGTTCTGCGCTTCGCAAGAAACTTGCTCTTTAGACAACGGAATACATTCGGTTCTGTACCCACAAGAGCCGCTCCTATTATCTCGCCTCCAGCGAGTGATTATTCGCTCTTTGTACTGCATTTGAAAACATGGCGCCTACGGTTATGCAAATGGATCATGGTGCTCAAGGATCTAGTATAATGCTTAGTGGGCTGCCTCATGTTACACCTGCGGTCGCTGACCGTCTTTGTGCACGACCGTCAGCTGATTAGCTAAAGACGGCATTATCTTCCATGAAGCGTGGCTCAGCCCCAGGCCCGGACGGGTTACCTGTTGAGTTTTATCTAACCTTCTGGGAAGATAGTGGTGTCACTTTCGTGTATGTTATCAGCCACTGCTCTGAGAACTTTGAATTCCCGGTTAGCTTTCGCGACGGTCGCATTTTGTGATACCTAAGCACGATCCATCATCAGTTTGTCCAGAGGAATAGAGGCCAATCACGCTTCTCAACGTTGTCCGCAAAACTTTCAAAGCTGTCGTCATTCAACGCTTGGGAAGCCTGATGCCTTCTTTAATAGGACACCATCAGGCATGCCCGGTCCCTGGCAGAGAGATACATAGTCTCTCGTTCGTTACGGGTGACATAATGACGTACACGCCGACCAGGTCAGCACGGGGTCTCTTGGTTGCACTAGATCAAGAAAAGGCCTTCGTTCGCCTTGAACAAACCTGCATATTTAGTGTACCGGCATCGTTTGGCTTTTCCTCAAATTTCCTTGAACCTATTAGGAATGCCTGTTCAAATATCCCAGGTACATTGTTCCTTGATGGTCGTGAAAGTGCACCATTTCCCGTTACTCGTGGTGTTCGTCCAAGGGTGACCTCTATCCCCAGTACTCTTTGTACTCAGTCCTGAGCCATTTCGGCCCTCGGCACTGAGGGACACTGAAGTGCGCAGTCTCCCACTGCCTGGTAGCTGTGCTGTGACGCATTCGCCGATAACATCACATTGTATCTCAGGGAAGAAGATAGCTTATCCTGTAGCCTTGGAATTTTCTCTGAGTATGGAAATACTTCAGGTGCTACACTAAACTTCTCAAAATGTTGTAATTTGTTCATTGGATCCACACATACACGCCTAAGTCTACTTTTACGTCTTCAAAAGAAGCATTCTATCTGTATTTTAGGCCTTAATTGATCACACCTATGATGGCACATCAAACTCTGTGTGGCTCTCAATTCTTGAAGATGTAAGACGAAATATTCAGGATGTTGAAGGGTACGATTTACCCCAATTAGAAAGAAGGTACTTAGCACAGTCTGTATTTTGCGGCCGTATGTGGTACGTTTGTCACGTTGTGCAGCCACCCTTAAGGGTTGCTAAGTCATTGCAGTCTCTTATTGGTTCCTTCTTTTGGTCGGGCAGCACACAACTGGTCTGTCCGCTGCCGGCTGCTTGCTCTGCGATTTCTGATCCGCCTGTTACAGCGTGAGTGTCCCGTGCACGAACTCGCCTGCTATTTCCTTGGCACAAAAATTCGTTACATGTTACCAAGCGTACACTTACATCGCGGGCCACAAGAGTTAAACGCACCTGCATTTTACTCTACGGCCGTGGCATTTTATCGCCACGTACAGCAGGCATGTCCTGATGTAGATGTTCTTGAAAACTATGTTGTGGATACAATGTCAGCCTTAACGCTTCCTCTGGTTCCCCCAGCGCGCCGCGCACGTTCAGTAATGCGGTGCGGGATGCGATAACGGCGTCCTTTGTTCCTGGCCACCTACGCGACTTCATGTGGCGTCTAGGGTGGTAAGTGCTCCCAAAGCGTGACAGACTAAAGCGGTGGGGCATGGTCGCATCTTCGCTGTGTCCCAATTGCCCCTTCAAGAATTCATCAAGCGAATGCTGCTGCAACGCGTCGTTGCTAGGGTATTTTGGAGGGTCGTGCATGCTGGTTTCCGTGACCTTGGCGTTAACCCCTTTATTACATCTGGTCGCTGCTCGCATGGTTGCTTCGCGCGTGCTTCGCGCGACTTTTCATTGCTGGGGTGCCTTTTTGTCTATGGCGTAACCGGCGCGAGGCAGTTGCCGTACCTTGTCGCCGCGCTCTGTTTCCACTTCTGGAGAGGCTGTACTCGGAGCTACTGTCGTTTCTGCCAGAGGAGTTTTCCTTGCTTGGGGAGGAGGAGTTACTTCGACAGTGGTCATTTCCTGTCGGTGGCTGATGGACGCGTATGGCTTAACTATCGACCAGCCTGGTTCTTGTAGCCAGGCCATCAAAAGTATTCATTGAATGTACATTGTATGTAGGTGCCCATGATTTCTGTGTGCGTGCTCTCGTATGCATGATCATTTTTGTATATGCACACCTCGTAGCATCCCTACAAAGTTATGTAATGTGCCTCTCACATCATCATTGTACATAATAATTGTGTGCGCTGTATATAGTCCACATCATTTTATATAATTTGACAATTAGTTCATCTCTAACTGTGCGTTTCTGTTGGTCTATGTGGTTATATGTTATTGAGTGTGGACTCGGACACTTCTTTGAAAAAGCTTCGCACTTTGTATATGTCATCGTCCTGACGGAATTGTGCCGCCATTGTGACTCAATGTTTGTATCGTCTTTCGTCGAAATAAACTTTTTCTAAACAACAGAATTGTGTTTTCTCGTATATTCCTATAACAGTTCGAAGCTACCATGTCTTCAATTTGTGTCTAAGCCGTACTTTACACATTTCCTGACGCAATTTACTTTTAAACAATTAATTTAGCCCATCAAGATCTAGGCCGTCCACCAAGGCACTTGCGCTTGGCGGATGGCCTAGAAGAACTAGGATGTATGCTGCAATTTTGCACACATGCGTCCGCACATGACGCACACTGCTTGTGGTGGTGATGCTCGTGTATCGTCGTCTGATGTCAGTTGGGGTGGTGGTACCTCTCTCACGTCCGCACGAGCTTCGCTCTACATCCACTTTCAGAGGGTAGAATGGAGGTGAATTTTTTAAATGCGAAGTATTCTTTTCCTCATTCCAGGAACATTGCGGTCGGTTCCTGCATCGTTTCGTTTCGGAGCTCTCAAATATATATTTGTGGCAGATGGAGGCATCAAACCTCTGACATCGAGCAGAGCAGCCCGATACACTAATTAGGCCACGCTCGCACGCATATGTCGCTGGTGCCAAAGTCAGCCAGCTGTTTGAGGCCTTTGGCATGTGCGATCACGTGCAGGTGTCCTCATTCGTGACCGCTAGCACTTTGAGACGCTGTGTTAGACTAGACCCTCCCGTCTTTGGGATCCCAGCCCACATTGCCTAATACTCTGCTCATAACAGCTAACGCAACATAGATTCCCGACATTGTACTGCCTTCATTATCAGCCCTTGTGCAGCAGGTTTTAATGTGCCTTCCCCTGAGTAACATTGCCATCGTTGTATTAGAAAAAGACAACATGACATTTACATACGTACCATCGCGCACAAATCGCGTAGTATCGCCGGAGTACAAATCATGCCGTCGTCTTCATATGATCTTCGTCACCGCCGTCATCTTCCTGCTGTCGTCCCACACAACTTGTCGCCTACACAAACACGTTGGTCCACCCGGCAACGCTGTGCAGAGCACCAAACGATGCTACTTAGCCGGGTCTCTTAAAAGCGCTGGGCATTACGTCGGTTCCCATAGTGGGTGCAATCTGCATACCTTTTTTGTCTTCTTTCTTTTGTTTATACGCTCATCACGCGCAACGCGCTGAATCTAAGTGCGCTGGAAACGATTGGATGTGATGTTTTGATGAGGTAGCTTCTAATTTTTTTCAGTCCTTTCTATACAAAAAAAAAAAGAGAAAAAAAGCGCGAAGGTTTTAAGTCCCACGTTCCTAACCATGAACCTAAAGATTTGACACAGTTCACTCCCCCCCCCCCCCCAAATGCACCAGAATCGTCAGAAAAGTTCAAGTGCTCCACCACACGACACAGTGATACAGTTTATCTTTTTTACCAACCCGCCGTGGTTGCTCAGTGGCTATGGTGTTGGGCTGCTGAGCACGAGGTCGCGGGATCGAATCCCGGCCACGGCGGCTGCATTTCGATGGGGGCGAAATGCGAAAACACCCGTGTGCTTAGATTTAGGTGCACGTTAAAGAACCCCACGTGGTCAAAATTTCCGGAGTCCTCCACTACGGCGTGCCTCATAATCAGAAAGTGGTTTTGGCACGTAAAACCCCAAATATTATTATTATTATTATCTTTTTTACCACGCACTTGGGTCAGGTCGTCCGCATAGGCCAGAACCTTGACAGCGCGCTCTACGAGGTAGCATCCTTCTATCATGCAGTTTTATTTCGATTTACAGTCTTTTCTTTCGGTTACCGTCTGCGTGAATGAATAGATCGGATCAGAATAACTAAATGAGTTAATAAAATAACAAATTAAAGATGAAAAAAAAACACGCCCGAACAGGGACTCGAACCCTGGACCGTTAGGTTAAAAGCCTAACGCTCTACCGACTGAGCTATCCGGGCAGCACGAATACACCTACTCTTCATCTTGGGTCTAGGGGACTTAACGAAGTAGGTTTTGGCATGCGTCGATACAACAACCAGTGAGGCCCCAAGACCGCTATGGGTCTCCCCTTAACATTAGCGTAAATAAATATGGCAAAGTCATCAAAGCAACGGCTCTCACCTAGCACCAAATCTGATCGGATTTCTGGGTAACTTGTTACGTTCGTAAGGAACAAATGACCCGCCGTGGTTGCTCAGTGGCTATGGTGTTGGGCTGCTGAGCACGAGGTCGCGGGATCGAATCCCGGCCACGGCGGCCGCATTTCGATGGGGGCGAAATGCGAAAACACCCGTGTGCTTAGATTTAAGTGCACGTTAAAGAACCCCAGGTGGTCAAAATTTCCGGAGTCCTCCACTACGGCGTGCCTCATAATCAGAAAGTGGTTTTGGCACGTAAAACCCCAAATATTATTATTATTATTAAGGAACAAATGATCACTGGCAGTCGCTTTCGTTCACCTCACACAATTGACAAAGATTGAACGATGAATCACCGACATATTTGAGATCGCTATAGTCGACTCGAGATATCATAGGCCTAGAACGGGAAGATTTCCGCTGACGTACCCTAACGTGGATTGCCTTGGCTTTAACGGTTAATGAAAACCGAACTGTAGGCTGCTTCCCTTGTTTGAGCGCACAGAAGGAAATAAACCAGAAAGAAGCATTACGTCACGCAGCCAGTCTTCGCTAGTCAATTCTTAGTGAACTCATTTCCTTCGCTTTTTCTCCCTCAAAAAGTCAGTCCAACACGTGACCCTGCAATCGGCCAAGGCGGACTCGTCTTCGACACGGCCGTTTGTGCTTGGTTCACGGTAAGATTTATTCGGGTGCTTTTTGCCAACCGACCTGTGCAGTTTATTTCGATATGTTATTTCCAACTACGGTCATTTATTGCAACGTATACATTTATCGTCTTCGTGGCAACGTTCGAGTAAGGCAGCCGCATGCTGCTACCCCAGCAGTTGTCATTTTAACGCGATAGCGTTAAGGAGCTCGTGTCGCAGAAAAGCCGGTGTCGTCGGCGTCGGCGTCCGCGGCGTTGGCCGTGAGCGATAAATCACGGCAGGCACTTCATAAATAAAAAGCAACTTCCAAGATGGGCTGGGTGGGAATCGAACCAGGGTCTCCGGAGTGTGAGACGGAGACGTTACCACTGAGCAACAAGTTCGATGCTTCAAAGCGGTACAAAAGCGCCTCTAGTGAACGCGGTGTTGCCTTAGAAACGAGCTGTTTCTAAGGCTCAGGCGTGCGTCGCTTGCTCAGGCGCACATTTCGTTGTCGTGCCGAACGCTGCGTTGCTCGACGCTCACCGCGTCCGATGCGGGGCGCGTAGTCGCTGCGCCGTAGCCCATTGTCTTACACCCCTTGGCGGGTCGACGGAACGCTGTCGCGTTCCACTCTTGAAGGCGAAGCTTAAGCGTCCTCCAATTTTTGGAAGAGTGTGCGCTGAGCGTAGGTAGCACGACGGTGGAAGACACTAAAGCGTACCGTAACATGATCACGTAGTAGGTGGACTCTTCCTGGCATGGAGGAAGGAAGAATTAGGAGAAAGCATCGCGCAGCACGACTAAAGCCAAAACGTATCGGCCCAAGATGGGATCGTCACGTCAGAGCGCGCGGCAGGTTTTAGTGCTCCTGCTCTGCAGGCAGAGCCAGGCAGAGCTATGGCAGCGCAGCCAAAAAAGTCCGCATCCATTAAAAACTACCGGGAATCAAACGTTCTCGGCCAATAGGTGGCAACCAAAACCCGATGTCTACGACGTGTTTCTGGCTCCCGAAATCATGTCCGCCGCATTCAACGATGAAAAGCATAGCCTTCAAGATCCCCATGGATGGATTGATGAAAGGTAGGAACGTCCCCTTTGAAACGGGGGGTTGGCAGTTGCCACCGTGCTCAGCTTTTTATTTTGTTTAACTGTGTTGTTTACTTGTGTTTAACATTTCATATACAGAGGGCGCCACCAGGTGGATTTCGACACTACTAGGGTGCCTCAATGCGTTCCTCGAGCGGCGCGCGAGGATGACATCGAGGCACTCTAGACACCACCTATACGCTGTGGCTTGATGTTAACTCGCGTCGAACGGCCGGAGTAGAAATCATGCCGTCACCTTGATATAGCCACGCCTGTTTTACATGTTCAATCGGTAATCATCATCATCATAGGATAGGGTGCCCATTACTACGCGTGTTTTGCATGTTCATTCCATAATAATCATCATCGGATAGGGCGCCCATTACTACGCGTGTTTTACATGTTCATTCCATAATAATCATCATCGGATAGGGCGCCCATTACTACGCGTGTTTTGGATCTTCATTCCATAATCATCACCATCGGATAGAGCGCCAATTACTACGCATGTTCTACATGTTCATTTCACAATCATCATCATCAACATCGGATAGGCTGCCCATTACTACGCGTGTTTTACATGCTGATTTCACGATCATCATCATCGGATAGGGCACCCATTACTACGCGTGTTTTACATGTTCATTTCACAATCATCTTCATCGGATAGGGCGCCCATTATTACGCGTTTTACATGTTCATTTCATAGTCATCATTATCGGATAGGGCTCCCATTACTACGCGTGTTTTACATGTACATTTCATAATCATCATCATCGGATAGGGCACCTATTATTAGGCGTTTTACATGCTCATTCCATAATCATCATCATCGGATAGGGCACCCATTACTACGCATTTGCATGTTCCTTCCATAATCATCATCATCGGATAGGGCGCCCATTACCAACACCTCCTAGACAAGAAGGCCTGAGTGCTCGGCGAGTGACGTCACGGACAAGAGGCCATCGGCACGCTTGGGGATACGGGTTGAATGAAGGGATCGCGGCTTGGTTCACCTAGCAGCCGTATGCTTTTATTGACCACTCCACACTTTTTCTTCAGTCTAAACTGCGGAATGAGCAGCAGGCACTTTACAAAGCATTTATTTAGAGGCACAGATACAAAACAGCTTTGTAAAACATGTGCAGGTATTGATTCCAGCAGCTTTTTATAGCGTCGCGCTTTGTCGTCTTTGTAATGTACGTTCTATGTGCATTATAATAATAATTATTATTTATTATACGGCACACTTCATACCTATTACTTCAAATAAATTGAATCCATAAAAACTTTTCCTTCCGTATTTTTGTACCTATGGTTTTTATGGCGCGGCAATGATGAATGTAACGCACTCTATTAGCTTCACAATTGCGTATGAACAATTTTATTGGGGACACATGTACTTATTGCAATCTAGATTATGCCTAAATGAATAATTTCGCTGCCGACGCGCTAATTACCACATTGCGCTAATTTACAACAACTCAAATAAGTATAGAAACAGTATATAAAACATTCGTGCAGCTATTTACAAGGAAACAGCTGCCTTATGGCGCAGAGTTTCAGCTTTTCTCTTCCTTGCCTTAGCATTGGCGTCCAATATTTTGTCATTCATCTTGCAGCAGTAGTTCTTCAATAAAATATTCGTACTACACCGCAAAAAGTGGCTTAACACAAATTGACATTTGTGTCCATCCTCGCAAGCGTCGAACTCTGAGGAATCATCACTGACGAGCAGTTCAAGCGTGAGGTCAGTGACTAAACGACGTTGGTTTGGCAGATTAGTAAATTCCTCTTCCTGAACGCAGACTTTTTGCTTGTTATAAATTGCATCAGGTCTTCTAGGTTTAGAATCTTATCCGCTTCCTTCTCCTTGCGGAATGCTTCAGCAGACGCTTCACACGCTTTCTTCAAAGAAGCAGCTTCAAGGCGCATGCGCTTGGAATCACAATCCTCCCTCGATGTGCTTGGCTTCGAAAGATAAGGTGTTCATTGAGAAAACTTTGATGGGACTGCGCCTGGGCGAAGACGCAGGCGTGAGAGTGGTGCAGTGACGGTGTGCCTTGTAAGGTCGTCGAGGTGAGAGAACTCCCGCACGATGTCGGCCTCAATGAAGTGAAGTTCAGAAACTTAGAAGGAAGTTAAAAGTCATTCTAAATTTTATTCTAACATTCCTGATTTAAAGGAACTTTCTGTAATTGAGCAATTAACCTTCCCGTATTTTTCAAAAGTAACTATTTAAAGAAGTGCTGAACATCTTACCCTGGAGTGCGGTGATACAATGAAATCTGCATATGTTATCGCCCTAATCCAGGCACTCTGGGCTTCTATATCTTGCGGAAACTTGAAGACGTGATTTTTCTCCACCGATTTGTAATTGCTCCGGCAATTGGGCACGCAGCACTTATTAGGCATATCTTGGCATGGCACTCCACATTCCGGGGCAATGAAGACTAGCGGTATAGACAATCGTAAGCACAGCACAAGTGTTGAGACTGCATGCACTGGTCACGTCTAGAAAATATGTGCGTTCGGAAGCATGCGGCAGCATGGCCGAGCATGCCGGGACTTGTTTAACCGCGAAGTTATTCGAGGAGCGGCACGGCTCCTGGAACTAATCGAATTGTTGTCGCCGCCGTCTTCGCCTGGGTCTTCTCCGAATAGCAGGGGTTAACTATTGCATATCTTCCGCGCTTCATTTTCAGCACAGGTGCGCCGCTAGTAGCTTCGCAGCGCGCTGCACGGAAATTCTATGTTGGCCTCTTCTGCGTGACGTAGCTCAAGGGGAGAGGGTCGGCCAGAAGGCCTTAAGTTCTCTGGAGGGTGTTGCCATTACTATAGGCACCCTGCAATGGTCAGGCGGCGCAGCGATCGGTTCAGCCGTCAGCGCCACCGTGTCAGTTGCGCGAAACACCGAGGCGGCCGCTGCTACGGAGGCATGCTTTTGCGGCGCTCGTTTGAAACTTGCCGGTCGTACTAAATTGTGGTTTTAAGGCAATCGAAAACATCGAAGCCTATCTTGGACTACCGACGCTTGAGAAAGGACGTCAAATTTACAACAGCCATGTATATCATGTCAAATAAGTAAACAGCACGGACATCACAGCGAGGTGCTTAAATTAAATCATGTTTTTTTAAGTGCCAAAACCACGATATGATTAGGAGGCACGCCGTTGTGGGGGACTCCGGAATAATTTGGACCACCTGGGGTTCTTTAACCTACACATAAATCAAATTACAAGGGTGTTTTGGTATTTAGACCCCACCGAAATTCGGCCGCCATGGCCGGGATTTGATCCCGCGACCTCGTGCTTAGCAGCCCGACACCGTCTATAGCCACTAAGCAAGCACCGCAGGTCGGGAAGTATTTGTCACAACAAAGCAAGCATACTTACGTCGAACTCAAAGTGAGTTAACAAATCATGATTTTATGCCACTTAAGTGAGCAAATACGGCCGTGGGCGTCTTTGAACTGTCATTTGTGGCTTCATTGGAGCGTACCTTGCACCTCACAACTGTAGAGGTTTTGGCGAATTGGCAGGCAAGTGCTTTTTTTTCTCCGTTGAACAAAGTGCCTCGAGCATATTCTGGTATTGCCGTTTGGGCTCGAATGTGAGGGGGCATTACCGCTGAAGCATCATAGAGGGCAATCAGCTGGAGACTAAACAACGTGAAGACTGAACAAATATGCGCTAGCGTGTGCGAGAGAAATGCTAATTTGCAAATACTCCACGTGTGCTGCAGTGTACTCCAACTTTAGTTCTGTTCTAAGCGCGAGAAAATATCGGCGCGAATGAGCTCTTTTCCAGCATTCGCGACTTGATCTTGACGCAGGAAGAAACACAGCGCGTACAAAGCTCCAGCATGGCGCGCTTACGAAGCTAGATTTGGCACGTAACAACCACTACGCGTTTGTTTTGGAGCAAGACGAGCTAAAAAACTATCTAAACTGATTTACAAGAGCGGGGATCAGTTCACGCGTTTTTGTGCAGTTGACGCTATATTGCATATTTTTACAGATGCCGCTGCTCGTTCTTATTTTATTTTTCTTGTTTTTGCATTTACGTCTTAGTTCGTTGAACAGAATTCAGAAGACTGACACGAACCGCGACGATCCACTGCAGCCGCAGGGTTGCTTCCCCCGGTTTTGAAGGGAAGCGGTACAATTTGATACCGATCGACATTCCCTTCGAGGCGGTGACAATCCTTAACGTATCAGTATCTGCACTTGTTCTTTTTGTTCACACTTCTCACGAAAGAGTTGCCAAGAAGCCGCGGTGAATCCATTGGAAAATTGGAAAAGCAGGCTTTCTGGCGGGCCTGAGCGCACCACGGACAATAGTGAAATGACGGTGAGGGCCTACCCGCGGGTGCTCACCGCCGCTGCTAGGTGGCGCGACATGTACAGGCCAAACTTCATTGCAGGGTGCCCATAGTGGCTAGAGATTATGGAATCAACATGCAAGACACGCGTAGTAATGGTAGCCACCATACCATTACTACGCGTGTCTTGCATGTTCATTCCATAATCATCATCATCGGATAGGGCGCCCATTACTACGGGTGTCTTGCATGTTCATTCCATAATCATCATCATCATCGGATAGGGCACCAACTACTATGCGTGTTTTACATGTTCATTGGATAATCATCATTATCGGATAGGGCGCCCATTACTACGCGTGTTTTACATGTTCATTTCATAATCATCATCGTCGTCCCTCTGTCGTCCCAGACAACTGCTCGCCTTACGCAAACATGTCGGTCCACTTGCAATGTGCGGAGCGCCAAACGATGCTCCATAGTCGGCTATCTGAAAAGGGCTGCGCATAACATCGATTGCCATAGTGCGTGGGATCTGCATAACTTTTTTGTCTTCGTTCTTTGGTTTATATTGTTTACCGCGCGAAGCGAGCTGAAACTATTGAATATCATATTTCCGAATGCGAATAACAATTTGGCGCCTGAACTTACGCCATTAAAAATGTATTGGCTAATTATTTCGGCGTATTTCGCATATCCGAAATAAGAATGCTCCAGAGTGAAGAAGTCTTCAATAGAACACCTTTGATGTTGTCCTCGTATCTCGTAGCCAGTTTATTTCTTGGCCCGTGTTAGCTGGAACACGCTGTGGGTGTGCCGTTTTTGCACTAACGACCATCCCACTATAACTGAAACGCAGTAAATAAGGTTGGAACGAAAACGTCTTTCATGATACGGTTGCCGGCAGAGGGGATTGTTAAACTGAAGGCATTGTACAGGCCCTCGTCTTTCGAAAACAGTGCGCGGAAGTGTTAACGCTGCTGTGAACGCGGGTACGTTTTGTGCTGCGTGGACAAACGGGATCATCTTTCATAAGAGTCAGGACTCTAAGTGCGCCACATGTCCCTGGGCCGCAATTTCTTGAAATTAACTTCATTTTCCATTCATTTCGTAGCACCCTCTGCGGAGACAGCACATGGCTACCTGAAATGAGGATCCACCCTATATACTAAACTGCTCAATAAATATGCTTAGATCTCTCTTCATGGAAAGAGTGGCCGATTATGCCAATAACGGCGGTGCCTGAGCCAATGAGGACAGGCGAAAAGAATAGAAAATGAAATGGTGCTCTACAAGATACGGCCGCTGTAGACAACTTGGTGTTGTAGAGCTAATTAAGGGACACGAGGTAACGCACCCTCAACGTGCGGAAGCGTATAGTGGTCTTGCCAACATTACATTTGCATATCTCGACCGGTAGGGCAAGGTGAGTTTTGTGCTCGACATCACTCACCGAGGGCAGGGGCTGGAAGCCGTGGTTCTCCTTGAGGCTCGATGACTGGTGCCACAGTGCGGCCAGTCTGTGCGCCGAGCAGCGGCCGGAGGATCGGTTCCGGCTGGGCCTCAACGCCAGGCCCCGGGCTACGCCCAGGTCCACCAACTTGTTGATGAGCAGCAGAGCGGTGAACTGCAGTGCCTGTCCACCGCGCAGGCTGCTCAGCGCCACGCGTAGAAGTTGGCACATGTGTGCGGGCACCATGTCCTCGTCGGCCGCCGGGTCTCCTGTGTCGCTCTGCTCGGTTGTTACCGTCTGCGTGGGATTAAGAGAGGTTGGTCGTTTTTTTCTTTTTTCGCTCTCTTTTTAATGGATTCGAGAGAAGGCACAATGTACTAAATAGAATTATGAATAACGCTGCTAGTTGGGTGATAAAATTGGGCAATGTGCTACCAGTTCAGTCGAACGGAATACAAGGTGTATACATTGAGGAGACGCGCGCCTCATGACCCGACCTGTCCGGGAATGGGGGTGCACCACGAGCGCCCTTTATTCCCATGACCGGATATGGGAAGTGGACCCAGAGACTTAGCGGACAGCTCCAGCGCCGCTGCCTGGAACCTCCGGGATCCCCCCCCCCCGCCCCTGTTTTACTCCCTCTTTCCCTTTATCTAGGCCTGTGGGCCCTGGCCCTTGAAGACACAGCGCAACACTAAAGTCATAAAAGCAGCGGCGAGCCCGATATGTTGTCGTTAAGTCCAACGGTTCAAGTCACTCTATACATGCGTCCCCATACATTCCAGAACAATCTGTTGTGTTCACGTAGATTCGAGATTGCTCAACAGTTTTCGTGTAGAACCTGCCACATGACTACACGTGGTCTGTTTTGCTATTGAATCTCTGACAACGCTCACAGAGTTTCGAGTAGCTGCAAGCGTGTGTTACGCCGAGCGATACCTTCTTAACAGTGATAATACGGTTAGAATGGTCATCGGGAGAATTTAAAGCAATGTACGCATAGCGATATCTGTCAGAAAAAAAAAATTGCATGTTCGCCAGCTTTAGATTTTGCAACAATTTCCCAAATAGAAATTGATTTCGCACATGCTCTTCGTAGTGAGAGTGACGCTATTGCGCAGTGAATCGCTAGCGAAATATTATGCGAGAAGCAAACGCCAACAACGGTCACTGTTGCAAAGGCATTTAGAAACGCGCCTTTCCCACGATATTTTGAAAAGCTCTTCAGTGCCCCCTTGTAGGAGTGTGAATAGCAAGACTCCTAGCTTTAGATTGCAGGGCGTTGCTTTTCGACAAATCTGCAAACCAAAAAACAATCGTCCTACAAATATAGTTGCCGTTGCTCTAGCGCACTAACTTGACACCACAAAAGCAAACAATGAAAATATGTTTTCTATAATACGGCATTTCCAACATCTCCGTGGGTGCAAAAAAAAAAAAAAGAAAATCTTTTAGAAGTGATAACTGTGCGCACCAGTAGAACTTTCGTCTTTCCCCGTTACGTGATTGTGTGCGCGTGTGTGTACCGATGTAAAGCTCAGCCAGGTATGGCTATGGCAGTTGTGCGACGACAAGTTTTACTGAGTGCCGATGTGCAACTAAGTTCCGTCTGTATACGACCGCATTAAAATCATGCGGCTTAGCAAACCGAAACTGCACAGTAGTTATTAAGGGACAGCGTAGTGGAGGGCTGAATATTTATTTTGACCGCGCGGAGTTTCTTGACGCGCGCCCAAAGCACAGCGCAGGAACTTTGTTGCATTCCGATTCCATAAAAAAAAAAAATGCGGCCTCCATGGCCGGGAGTCGAACCTGAATCCCAGTGCTCTGCATCGGAGCGCCATAGCTACTAAGCCACCGCGGCGGTCTATAAAGACTCACGAAGTGGTTGCAACTTTTGCATACGCTCAGCTTCCTCCCTGGCGTTGCCCGTGCCCTGCATTGCACTCTCCGATCTCCGTGGAGCAGGTTAGCTATTCGTGTTCTCCAACGCTGCCTGTTCTTGGAACGCTTCAGTTGTTGGAGATATTCCAACCTATCTCTTTCACCGCTTTCCAGGAAAGCTAGTCCCCTTTTATTTGTCCTCGTAGTGTCTACCCAGTCTAGCGTTATTGCATTACCCTTCTGTAAACACATTTATTGGCCGACGGGGATTACTTGCTTTTCGCACAATTAACTTGCCGTCTCGAAGACCTGTGCACTATAAAAAAAAGGAACAGCGATGTCAGATTCACGCCGCATTCGCTCTGGTCGTACAGTGTAAAGCCAAAGTACTGTCTGTAGCGATCGCGGAATTTTCTTGAGAGAGCTGAAAAATCTACTGTGTACGCAAATCAGTCCAAACCCATTTCGGAACGACTCTGGTTAACCTTACTGTCTTCCTTCTCTCTCTCTCTCTCTCTCTCTCTCTCTCTCTCTCTAGGAACGGTCCGACGGGTACTTGTGCAGATTGCCCTTTCGAAACTAAATCGCTGCTTTTCTGGCCTACGATAGAACGGAGGAGGAAAAAGTGCCTACTTTCGAATATTGTCAGCCTCCAAGCCAGTGTTGCCAAATCGTGAGGAATTTCCCATATTGTGGGAAATATCAGGAGTCGGAGAAAAAAAAATTAGGGTTTATTGAAATTGTAGAACATGGGAAATATTTTAGTGCGGTCAAAAATTGTGGTAATTGAGAACATAGCGCTGAATTGACAGGGACAAGAAAGACAACAGGACGTGCACGACCAGTGCGCGGTAAAATTGTCTTTTTTTTGTGCGTGTATGTGCGTTGTTTTTTGTTTGTTTGTTTTTGCTGTGCCGAGTACCAACAGTGGCTACAATAATTACTTTTGTGGGTAGCCAACTGATTTCAAGTCAATCCTACATGCCTGTATACGTTCGTGCGGACGTCGTTTTACACTGCTTCTAAATCCGAGGATCCTGCGTGCGGCAAACTTTGTTCGCAATTGCAACAAGGACTGTTGCAACGACGGACATCGCCTCGGGCTCGCTTAAGTGACCTTATGCCACAATATTTCTGGGGATCGCAGCGCAGGTACAGCTAAGTGTAGGAAGGAGTTTGAGCAAAACATTATCCTGTGCTAAACGGCTCGCTTGCAGCAACGAAAGGCTACCGGTGTTACATACGTTTTTAAGCGATAGTATGCTTATGCGATGAGTGTAACTACTGCTTTACAATTTTACGGGGTTTTACGCGCCAGATCCCCAATATGATTATGAGGCACGCTGTAATGGGGGACTCCGCGATGCCCCGTGGATGTTTCCGCATTTCGCCCCCATCGAAATGCCGCCGCCGCGGCCGGGATTTGATTCCGCGCTCTCGGGCTTGGCAGCGCAATGCAATTGTCACTGCGTCACCATGGCGAGTCCCTTTACAAGTTGTTTTAAGATTAAGGTAAGAGGTTTGAAAGCATCAAAGACTGATAACAACCGCTTTAAGTCAGAGGTGTAAAGAGGAAACGATTTATCAAGACATTGTAAGTAGTTATTAAACTTCCCTCCAGACTGACCGACCTCAGAGGAACACGTGCGGGACCTACTCATATCTGCTTGCTGTTTGCTGGTTCAATGTTCCTTAATTTCCAGTTTTAAGTCCATTTTGTACGAACCGATTGCGAATGTATATGCTGTAAGACCGACTTTTTTTTTTTTCGTAATACGTATGAAATCGGACACAACTATTGTCGTGCTTTAGAAATGTTTCGTGCATAAATTCATTCCTGTGGCGAAGGAAGTGAAATTTTACCACTGAACGAGTAAAATAAAGGAAAACTTTGTCTCGAAATGTGGGCAAAATAAATGTGACAATCTGGCAACGCTGCTCTGAGATATTGCAAGTGTCGTAGAATGTGGACTAGTCTCGCTTATAGAAGATACACGAGCACCATTTGCGCGATGCTATTTTCGGCACTGTTAACATTATCGTTCTCCAGTGTGATCTTTGCATCGCAGAGCACGTGACACATTCGCGACAACTCCAGCTGTGATAGCATTGTCTAGACGAATACGCTCAAGTGGTGTCGACCCATGCGTCGGCTATCGCAGAGCAGCGACGTGCGAGCTAAGAGAGAGTCAACCTCACTGAAATTTTAAGCGTGCAGTGTCGCGAAAGACACGGTGCCCCTGACACGAGTGTGTGCGTGACCTCAAATTTTGTTGAAAAGAACGAAACAGCGACGATTTAGCTGCACGATCACAATCGACCGCAAACCTCGGTCACCGTGCGCATGCGCGCGCGTGTGCGCCCGTTTATTTATTTGTCTTGTTTAGCGTCTACGTTCTATTTGTGCTGAACCTTTAATGAGCTACATAGTGTAGCGTGCGCCCGCCAAGTTCGTGTATGGGTATCCTTCGCAGCACGCGACGCTTCTCTCTGAGATGACGATATTGACCTTGTTCTGCATCGACGGATTCAAAATGATTATGCCAGTCTACCTTTTACGAGAGCGCCAGACATATATTAAAGAAAAAAAGGGAATTCCTAACCCTACCGTCACGTATACCTGAACGTTTGCTCCAGTGCACGTACGCCAGCTAACGGTAAATTAGAGTGAGCGCAGCAGCAGTGATTTGATTAGAGGAGATGAAATCTGTTTCATGACACACTTTGCGAGAATTGTGAGCTGCTGACACGAAAGAATCTGTGCCGCCGGTAATGTAGTTGTTGCAGTCGAGTGCATATTGAAAAGTGCGGGCCTCGTGAATGTCATTTCACGAAAGACAGCGGAGTCCGTCAGACAATGCGTGTTCAACAACTGCGGCATCTCTCACCGTTCTTCACACCCGCACGTCAGGATGCCGCGCACGGCTTTGTAGCTGAATAGAGGGGAGCAAGCAGAACGCGGAAAAGGGGAATTACCGCATGCCTCGTCCCCCGTCGATATTTTCGCCACAGTACATTGTGTGCTTGCGGGGCTCATTTACTGTTAGTCCACCTTTCTCTACTGTCCTCAGTCTCCTTCAAAGAAGCGCAGTACTTTGTCTTGATTCCACAGCGACATATCTACGTTCTTACGGGACGGAGCGTTTTGATTTTAAAGTCTGGCAGGGACTTAAATTTCAAACAGCTATAGGTGGGATCTGTCCTATAGAGCGACAGCTTCACAATTAAGCGTATTGACGGCGACTAAAATGGGCTTCTAGCAAAGCTCTCAGCGCGGAGCGCGAAGTTGCTGCCTATAATCCTCGAGCGCAGGCTTTCGAGCAGGCACACGAGCCGCCACAGGCCGGAGCCTACCTGGACACTTTGTTAATTCCAAGACGTTCTAAATTTAGCCCCGGAGCGAAGCGATGCACAGGCGCTTGTCTTGCCTGCTTCTTTACGACAAGGGCGATTGGATTCCGGTTTCAGCCCAAGTTCTCGAACTCGAAGGATTTGTTCCACTTTTAACGCAGGAAATCGATGAAAGGAGAATGGCAATTCTTTCGCGTGGAAATATCAGGCACGGTAATTTCTATTCTTTATACCTTAAAGGTCGCTCTCAAAAAGAAAGGGGGCTTAATAAAAATCAAAAATTGCTTATATAGAGCGTAGAGGTTTCATTTTGGTAAACTGCGACCAGCTGAAAATGGGCGGCAGTGCTGAAATGAAGAATGCTGCGAGCACCTTTCTTTCGAAGTCGTTCGAGCGTTCTGTTCGGTAGTTTTATTATTTATCAACTTGCGATGAACTTTTGCGCGTGTGGGAACCAGGCAACCTCATTACTACTACTACTACTACTGCTACTCCTAATAATAATAATAATAATAATAATAATAATAATAATAATAATAATAATAATAATAATAATAATAATAATAATAATAATAATATATAAGTGAGCAATGTAAGTAACTAAGTGAAGAACTAATTCGGTAATTAAAATATGTTCAACAGCAATTCTTTCTTTTTGATTAACTCTTATTTAAGCTCCTGCGTTTACTTATTCACTCAGAAACGCGAATAGCAAACGAATAGTGTTTGCATAAACCCCTGCCAGCGTTAAAGAGGTCCCGATGCGCTTGTTTCCCCTTACCGTGCTGCCAGTTTTTCACAATACACCGTCACTGCAGTTCAGTCAGTATTTGTTGTTCCGTGTCACTGAAGATCAAACCGCCATTTGCCACTTTTCTGGTAGGGTAAATAGAGGGTAAACGTCGGCTATCGCACGACAGATTTCGTTAAAAATGCGCATTACGGATACACAAAACTGTGCCGACACGTTGCATACTACGTGGAAGGTCAGCCACTAAGCTCCTTGGACAGACGGAGCGTATACCACAGGGTACTAGAAGGAAAACGGCTGTGACGCCCATTTAACGTAATGTTTTCACAGCCCTATCAAGCGTAGGGCATTGATGCGCACGCTATTTACAAGAGGCAAGTTGCACGCGTCTGTGCCGCAGGCAGCATAATGTTGCGACTGCTTACTCATGCCCCACTGCTTCTCCCAGCTCCGCAGAATTGCTGCGCCGGCTCTCCTAAACTAGACATATAACCAGTACAATGCACTGGAGGCAGCCCTGCATGAAGTATATATACTGCGTTGGATGTAGCCCTGTATGCGGCTACAGTTACAGAATTCGCAGCTATCCGTGCTGCTCTGCAGCTTGTTGGTCACAAATAATCACAGTCATGGTCCATATACTGTGACTCGAAGAGAGCTCTCCAGTGTGGGCTGTCCCCGTTCAGTCCCAGACCTAACGTGCAGCTAGTCGCAGGGATCTGACTACATCACCATCGCGCAATCGACAAGGGACGCAACATCATCTACCGTTTGATACCGGGTCACTGCGGAATTTTTGGTAACGACAGTGCGGATGGCACTGCCCGATTTGCTCAACAACAGCGTCCACTGCGTACCAACATCACTGTCGAGAAGAGATCATCCACAAGGCTCCGCTCGCTCGCGCGTAAGCTCACACTGACACTGTGAAGCACATGTGAATTTACCAACGCACGTCTCGCACATATTCGATCCACGTCTGCAACTCCGTCTACCACCAGGGTTACCACGAGCAGAAGCAACACTTCTCTGCCACGTGTGGCTCGGCGTGGCATTCACAAACGCCTATGCATTTCGCAATAGAATGGCCGACAGCCCTGCATGCGACAACTGCGGCTGCGAGGAGACGATCGAGCACCTCCTCTGTGGCTTTCCCGCGCTGGAAAGACGGCGCGATTGTCCCTTGACGGAAGTCCTAGGTTACTGATCCATACAGGTTTCGGTACTGAAGGCCTTAAATGCGCTGCTCACATTCTTAAGGACTTGTGAATTATGCGACCGACCTTGAAAGATGTAGCTCGTTGCATCGCGTTATTCTATGAGTTTTCCCCCTCTTCATTCCTTCTCTCATCTTTCGTTCACTTTAACCAGCACAGGGTAGCCTGCCGGCACTTACATTGGCTAACCTCCATGTCCTTTCTTTTTTTCTCTTCCTCCTGTACGTAACACGTTGCGAATCGCATCAAAACTTCCCGGCACATGGTCGGCCGTAGAAACTTTCAGCACGAGCAAACAACGAGAAACTGGGCTCAACTCGAGATGCAGCGCAACTACTTTGGATTCATACACAGCTGTAATACCTTCTGGTACTTCTGTGGCTGCGCGGCATCGTTACTTCGTGAGCGCACGGTGAATGTAAATTAAACTGTGGCGTTTCACGTCCCGAAACTGCACAATCACTTATGAAGGACGCCGGAGTGGATGTCTTCGGAATAATTCTGACCATCCGGAGTTCCTTAGTGCGCACCTAAATCTAAATGCGCACACGTATTTATTTATTTTTTTTTGTGCTTTTCGCCACTATTTAAATGCGGCCGCCGCGGCCGGGGATCAAACCCGCTACCTCGTGCTTAGCAGCAGAACGCCATAGCCACCAAGCAAGCGCGGTGGATGTGAGCGGTAACAGCTATAAGGCGCGCTTCTAACAAAGACAATTGGAACCTAGAGCGGGCTCATCTTCGCAGCAATGACACTAAACAAGACGATACATAGTGGTAGAAGACGGGGCAGATGCTACTTCATCTTCTGAAGGCGGCGCAATACTTATATACCTCCTTCCACCGCCCGCACACGCGCACTATGGTAATGCTCAAAGCACGAACCACATAACCTTGAAAAAATTCTCGAGATACCGCCTCTCAGAGGCATACAGATATCGGTGCCCCACTTACACATTTGTCTTCTTTTTATTTTCTTGCTTTATAAACATTATTCTAGTATGTCGCGTTCGACAGTGTCCCTGCTCTTGCCCAAAATTCGTAGCTCACACAGCCGGGGTTCACAGCCACATGCAGAAGACATGCGTTCTTTAATGTGCATTGCCTTTGTTCTCAACATTAGGCCCTTCCACGGTCGTTAACACAATGTGCGACCGGGCTTTGGTATACGAAATATCGCTCACATGCGGCAGGAGTTACGTCGGACAAAAGGGGCGCTGTGTTACCGTGCAGGGGAACGCACGCCTGATGCTGACAATAAAGACAATGCGCATTTAACCTCGCATGTGAGAGCGAACCACGGCTGTGCGAGCTACGAATTTAAGGAAAGAGCAGAGACACTGTCGCAGCACGTGAGATAATCATTTTTATGAAGAAAAAAAAAAGCGACATATGTGTGAGAAATTGTTATCTCTGCATGCGTCTGCGATGCGGCATCTCGTGAATGTTTTCAAAAAACAGACAACTTTGGGCACTGGTTATGTGCAACTGGGCACATGGCGCTGAGCAAGCGAACATTCTTGGCGACAATCTCAAACAAGCAAAATAACAGGCAAGAAGTCGGTAACCTAAAATTCATCTATAGTGATCTACAGAAAAAGGAAAAAGTCGGCATGAAAAGCAGCCGAGCGAGGAGAAGGAAGTGAAGCAAACATAATGGGACCAGAGCGTGCTCTGAGCGAGGAGTGTTGAGCTACAGAGAAGTGAATATGATGTCTCTAACATAAAATTGAAGAGGTCGGCTACACAGAAGTGAATTTGGCAACACGGTGTGTCGCTGCATCGCTTAAATGCTAATCGCATTAAGGTCGACAGTCATGTGCGATGGGCTCTTTACTAAGGATGTTGTTCCCACATTCCACCACTTGGTGAGGCTGGTTTTCGATTTTCCGGGCATTACGCTCTCTGCGAAAGTGTTAACTGGAACACCAGTGTACTTTGCCACACATTTTGGGTACGCATTCCGACCGATGCTAATGTCCGCTGCCGCGAGCAGAGTGCGAAGAAACCGCTTCTTTATCTTTCCTATACCCTCTTTGAAATCATGGGCGGTCATGCGTGAAAAACCTGATGGCGTTAGTTTATTTTTTTCACACTTCGTAACACAAGCTATGTACCCTCTGCAGGCAGCAATACTGAGAAGTTGAAATGCATTTAAATGGTAATTCGGGTGCAACGCTGTCTTGTCTGATAACTGTCTCATATGAATGCATGGCGTTGCAAATAATTTTGAGTGCTTCGAGGATTCTGTCAATCGGTTTCGCACGCATTGCAGTATTGCGACTTTGTTTTGGCAATACTACTTTTCCATCGAAACGTATTTTCTCATTCGGGCATCTATATCGGCTTTACAGTTCTACTGTAATAAAGGTGAAGTGGCTTTTGAAACCTCTTTCGCATTGCCATTCATTGACATCCTAGTCCCTCACGTTCTTAGGGAACGTACAAAACCAATGGCCGTCATCGCCAGCCTAATTGGGCTGAGCTTGAGACACAGGCCACTCTTATAGAGACACGCTGGCGCATAAGTTGAGGCTATAGCTGCAAGCTCAGGAAAAAATTGTCTTCGAGTTGCTATCGAAATGCCGCACCTCAAACGGATTTGCACATTCGAGCCAAGGAAGGTAAATCACGACATCACTTACACTTCCTGGTGTGGCGTAATTTTTCACTTCATTTCTTCTTTTCAGGACACAAGCAAGTTGTTCCACCGACACCTAGATGGCGACGGTTGCAACACGCCGCCATGTTCTGGACATGTGGGCTTGTGTGGAAGCTTCGCTACCAGTTTATATAGGTATACAATGCAAGCGGGCCTGTATCAACATTTGCCTTAGCGCGATGCCAGCAAAGCTCTGTACATGGCTGCGCTCGTTGCCAGGATTGCGTGCGTTCTTACGTTTTAGCACGCCAGTGCCCAGTTAGCTCAGAAGCTGGACACGTGTGCCTCAAGATGAGCAGCGAATCTGCTGAAGCGAAATCGCAGTTCGTGCTACTGAAAACTGTTTCCACTGCTCACTAGGCGGTGTGTTACGGCGCTCTTGTCGGCACGCGAAGTTTCAAGGCCGGTTGCCCTTAGTGCCTATGGCCAGAATGGTGGTGACCTTAACCAAGATGTGTTTGCAAGCGAATAAATAAAAATAAGAAAATGTGAAGAAAATAGGGCACGCACCCGAACAGCATCTCGAACCCATGGACGGATAGATTAAAGGCCTACCGATCGAGTAAGCTATCCGGGACAGACGTTCTTTAGGTTGTCTCCATGCGTTAATAGATAGAAATAGAATAAATAAATAAGTAAATAAATAATATTAGCAAATAGATACAATGAGAAAACACGCGCCCGAACAGGGACTCGAACCTTGGTCCGTTAAGTTAAACGCCTAGTGCGCTAGCGATTGAGCGATCCGGGCTATTTCTCCTTCGATATACAAAAGGGAAGAAAAGTAATATTTATATAATAAATAGGCGCCCTTCGCCTTTTCTTTTACACATAACATTCGCAGTGCATTCGTGTTCAGTGTTCCAAACATGCATGCACCATGACATATGACATTAGCAGCAGCTTTTTCTGCTCCATCAGCTGAATCTGCATGTAGCTACATTTTGCATTCGCTGCTGTCTAAGAGCCCCTCTAGAGTCCTCCATTCGCTCTTTCGAGCTCACTTTCAATCGCTGCTACCAGAGAGCTGGTGAAGGCAAACGCAGGGCAGAAGTGTGTGCACGTTGGGGTGCCACTTGCCTCGACATATTCCATGCGTGAGCACTAAATTGCATTGAGCCCTAGTAACATCAGCGACTAAGTGCACTTACAGTTAGGACACTCGACCACCGTTAAGAACATTAGATCATTGGAGGCTGGTTACAGTGTTATATTAATGACTGCCCGTATCGTATGCCAAAAGTGAACTGCAGTCGTACAGAACAAAAACACATATGTTGCAAGGATTCCCAGAACCGGGCACAATGAGCAATTTGCAGACCATGGGACGAAGAAACCTCACAAAAAAAGTCTTTGACTGCAGGCCAAACTGGGTAATGTGATAGGCGCTATAATTACATCAGCACGAGCTGGCTTCCCATTCTAGAACGGTACAGTGGCGGTGGAACGAGCATGCCAATAGTGTCCCAGGAAAGTATTTGTCGTTTCACTTGCTGTAGGTTATTCAGTGCAGTACCACTGCTCAAAGAAACGCACTGCCTGCTCTAACGCTCTGGAAAACCATAGTTTTTTGTTCGCTTGGGTTGCCACGAGGCATAGTCGCAAAGCAAGAAAAAAAAAAAACGTAGTTCCCGAGCTCTCGATGCTCCCTGAGCATCCTCCAACCATTTCCTCAGAAAGGCCCTTTCAAAATGTCTGGAAGAATACGTCATGATAGCCCTATCCTGCTAGCGAAGAAAAAAAGTATATTTGAACCTTCAATTTAAGTTCAGTGTTCACTAGGCCGAGGCCCCTTTTGCCACGCTCATGTAAACGCTGCTGCATGTCATGCGTGCAAACCGCGAGACCCAGATAATTATTGCACAAAACCGCTGTGCCCGGTTTACTTGCGTGTCAGAATACGGGAGACACCTGTGCTGTGTACCAAACACTCTGAAGAAACACTGAGTGGCAAACAAAAGCCCGGTTTGTTGATGGAATGTTCATTCCGTGCCATTCACAAAACTTTGCTGCGAGAAAATTTAGCCGTATGGTGGCCTTGCCACTTTTCAGATTTCCTGAGTCCAAGCACACTCCCAGGCAACTTCTCATTTCGTCAGTCCTTCCCATGCAAAAACATTAGGAAAACGCGATGGTTTTCAGTTTTACGTTCCTAACCACGAGCCCAAACACTTGCGGTAGCGGGCGTAAGCCTGCTGCCGGTGGTTGGCGGGGACCAGTAAATGTGCCGGTGTGCTTATCACCATAGCACTAGAAGCGTCAGAAAACTTCGTCAAGTTTTCCACCAACGACACAGCTCATCTTTTTCACTACACACTTGGGTCAGGTCGTCCGCATAGGTCACAACCTTCACAGCGGGCCCTCCAGGATGTATCCTCCTACCATGCAGTTCTCTTTTGCTTTGCTGTCTTTCTTTGTCTGCGTGAATGAATAGGTGGCATTAAAATAACTAGAACAATTAATAAAAACATCAATGAAAGAAAAAAAAACATACGCCCGAACAGGGACTCGAACCCTGGACCGTTAGGTTAAAAGCCTAACGCTCTACCGACTGAGCTATCCGGGCCACGGGATTACGCCTCACTGCGCCTTTGACTTAAAGTAGATTTTGGCTTGCGTCGGTTCAAGAACCAGTGGGGCCCCAAAACCGCTTTGGCTCCCTCCCATAAGCATGTTTATTTTCTCTGTCTTCCCCCATAAGCGTAATGAAACAACAATGGCGAAAATCATCAAAGCGACGGCTCTCACATAGCACCAAATCTGATCGGATTTCTGAGTAACTTATGTTCGTAAAAAGCAAATGATCATGCCGGCTGTCACTTTCGTTCACCTCACGCAATTGACAAAGATTGAACGATAAATGAGCAACATATTTGAGATCGCTATAGTCGACTCCAGAAATCATAGGCCTAGAGCGGGAAGATTTCCGCTGACGTACCCTAATGTGGATTGTCTTGGCTGATGACGGTAAATGAAAAGCGAACTGTAGGTTGAAAGCTTCTCTTTTCGCGCACAGAAGGAAATAATATATACTAGCATACAAGTTTTAAAAAAAACAGCAGTTGTCAACCAAGGAACACAAACCGCGCGGGGTTGTGTTAGTCCGCCAGCCCATCACAGAAGCAAACAGAATCGTCGTGATGCGACATTTGCAAAATGGCGTCGTACTTGAAACCTCCGGAGCGTCTGCTGTTCTTGAAGAGTCTTTTCAAACGGCAGAAGCGATGAGGTATGCAACAGACAGGAACAAAGTGTATGGAGTCTGAGCATTTCACTTTTCAATATCTGTGGTGCAGTTCATTTAATTGCTGAGCCTGTTTTACTTATGAAATTCACTGCCAACTGAAATCAAACTTGACAGTAAATAGTTGCAGCGAAGCAAGCGTTTTATTTCAGTTCAATAAAGAATTAGGCTTTCACCCTTGCACTATAATATACGAGTGAAAACGTAGAAAATTACGCGCTAATAATTTAATTTTTGTGGTTGCCGCCTTATTTAGGTAACCGGGAAATTTTGAAGTACGAACTGTATGAAGCCTCGCAGAGGAACAGTGGCTGGCGGTTATGAGGGCGTGGGTGGGGCTTCACTGCGGGATTAAGTTGTATCCGACTATAGAAGTAATCATAGCGTCACACAGCCAGTCTTTGCTAGCCAATTCTTCGACAAGCCATCTCCTTCGCTCTGTCTCCCTCAGAAAGTCAGTCCAATACGTGGCCCTGTACTCGGCCAAGGCGAACTCGGCCAATGACTCTGCTTAGACACGGCGGATTGTGATTTGTTCCCGGTAGGTTTTAATGGGGTGCTCTGCCAACCGCTCTGCGCACAGTTTATTTCGGTATGTTATTTCCAACTACGGTCGTTTATTGGAACGCATATATTTATCGTCTTCGTTGCAACGTTCGAGTGCGGCAGCGGCATGTTGCCGTCGCACCCGTTGTCATTTTGGAGGAGAGTGCACTGAGTGTAGGTAGCACGGCAGTGGAAGACACTAAAGCTTACCGTAACATGATCACGTGGTGGGTGGACACTTCCTGGCATGGAGGAAGGAAAAATTAGGAGACAGCATCAGGCAACACGACTGAGGTTAAAACGTACCAACCCAACATGTGATCGCCACACGAGAGCGCGCGGCATGTTTTAGTCCTCCCGCTCTGCAGGCAGAGCTATGGCAGCGCAGCCAAACAAGTGCGCATCCATTAAAAACAACCGGGAACCAAAGGTTATCGGCCAATAGGTGAGATGTAAACACGTAAAGGCTCATAGGACATGCCGTCTGCTCGGCGCTTCCGGTTCAACAGATCACGGTTCCGGCGGCCGATTCTCCGTTCGCGGGACCAGTCGCGCTTGGTCTCTGTGCACCTTCATCACAAGGTATCGCCCACGCTACTAATTTTTGAGCCTGTGATAGTCACCTCTATGACTGACCATGAAATCGGAGCATAGGTAGTCATTAAATTTTTTGTTTAGACCAATCGGGTCGAACATGTGAATTGGCTATGCCCGCTGTCGCATTTTCGTGCTTATCTTGAATGGCGAGGCGCACTGTCTTGTCCTGAAGTGAATTCCGTTCGTGCCAACGACATTTTTTTTTACTTATTTCATCTCAATTTCACTAGGCTGATTGAAACATGTATGGTTTAGAAGTGGATGCACTATAGGCGTGCAAGCGGTTTAAATCCAAGCCTTCTCGTGGCACGAATATCTTGGAACGCCATTTAGGCGAGCAACGCAATCTGGCGTTCGATGCAAGATGAGCTAGTTGTAGTGGGAGGACTGTAGGCTTTTCCTTATAAACAGACGTCGAAAGCATATTAGGACAGACTCAAGCGTGCGGGGAAGCCAACTGCAGCCGACGAGCACTTCAAGCATGACTCACGTTCCACATCCCACACAAATATCACAAAATGTACGTCCCCAAATACAAAGAGTTTATTGCATCTTCGAACGCGTTAGAGACTTTTATAAGAAGTGTTTTGGTCAAGTTAGAGAAAGAGATGCTATGTTAAAGCATGGTGTAAAACCATGCGAACCGTGCTGTTGACGTTTTGTTATGTTCCAGGAAGTATCAGTAACGTGCACAGCAAGTTATATTACAACACATGTACGATTCATATCTAAACTTCGCAAAACGTACAGAGGGTCGCTGTAAAATGATATAAAGCTCCAAGTGCATCGTACAAACTTGCCCAAGCACCTACTTTATCAGTGATCAGTCGCAAAGCCAAATGTGTGGATGGTATTTTTCTTAGGGAAAGTCTCAGCAGCTGCGCGCACTTGCGCAACGCGATTTATAAATGGCTACGACAGGCGAACACGTTTGTGTATACGACGCGCTCTAGCCCAAACCTGATATTCACGAGTGAAATATTACAAAACCACTCACGTTCTCGACCCGAACAGAATATGCGTGAGAACAAGTGCGACTCGTCATTGAAGATAAGCCCGAAACTGCGACAGCACACATGCCTTATTGACGCGTTCGATCAATCGGTTACAAAAAATACTTTAAATGACTGCTTGTGTTCAGATTTCGTGGTCAGTCATTGATGCGACTATCGCAGGCTCTAGAAATTAGGAGCATGGGCGATACCTTGCGATGAAGGTGCACAGAGAGCAAGCGCGACGGGCCCCGCGAATGGAGAATCGTGCTCCGGAGCTGTCATCTGTTGAACCGGAAGCGCCAAGCAGACGACGCGTCCCATGAGACTTTACGAGTTTACATCGAAACCACATGTCTATGACGTGTTTTCGGCTGGCGAAGTCGCTTCCGCTGCATTCAACGAGCAAAAGCATAGTCTTTTAAGATCCACATTTAGGATACAGAGGGCGCCACCCTCCGCGGCGTGGATTTGGACACCACTAGAATTAAGGTCCTTAGATAAAACAAGTTTTCAAGGTATCGCCACTCCTCCTCTCCCGCTGGTTTCCTCCTCCCCAGAACTACACTGGAGCGTCCCCAAGAAGGATCAACACTAATGAGGGCGTGCATAAAAAAGGAACGTTTGGTGTGAGCTATCACGCTGAATAGAAACATGTATGTTTTATAGAAGTAAATCACATATAGAATAAGCACTCGTTAAGTTCAAAGTATAAGGTACGGCATAGAAAGAAAGGGGGGGGGGGGGCATAATCCATGGCGTCCAACTAGCAACGTTGTGCACGTTTTATATTTTACACTACTAGCCATGGAGCCTCGCATGCGCCCGCTTCGATTCAAATTCACGCTTGTTACTTGCTCTCCACTCCTACGGCAAGAAATAAAAGATGAAATCAGTCATTGCATAGCCTTACTTCATGCTGAAGGCAGGCCCTTAAGGATTTGGCGTCGTTATTGAGATCAGCTCTTTGTTTTGGCACTGACAAGCCTCCACAGACTATGCCAAGGTATAAAAGAGGTTTGAATTTAACCTAGCAGATGGCAGCACAGCCTTAGCGCCGATGATGCGTTGATGATGAGGAACGCTTTAAAAGCCTAATAATTGATTACATTATTATTTTCTACTCCGCCGTTGTACGGTACGCGATAACGGTGAAACGCCAACCAGACGCCGAGCAGACGAGGCGGCGTGGGTGAGCATATTCAGAAGGATGTTTGCCGCTGTTGTCGCTAAGCAAACCTGAAGGAGTTGCTGAGAAAAGGTGTACTGCAAATCAAATGAAGCCCCAGCATTCAAGTAAACGTGGTCTACGTTACAGCGCAAAAACATTTGTTGTTGTGGTATATGACCGACACCGGCGTCTGGCTGCGTCCTCGCACCGAAAGCCTGGTCAGGTCATACTGTACGTTTCGGGGCTTCGACGAAGACTTTCAGTGATTCAGTGAAGTGTACTCTGTCGCATTAGCGGCGTTTAGCGGAGCCAAGGCTGCAATATATGGGAACGCAAGTGCATGCACAAGGTGAATATAATTCGTATGTCAGCTACCATGCCCCATCTTGTATTGTTGCGCAACGACGGACGCTGCGGGCACTTAGGACGCTACAGGTGTCAGTGGCAGGCAACAAAACACGGACGAAAACGCTTTGACGTGTTCGCGTTCCTCATTGTCCGAGGTGCCCTAACTTCTACAGAGCTGGAAGGAGGATGCAGCTTATTACAGCGGAATGTGCTTTTTATGCCAGCTGCCGTAGCACACTCTCAAAACGCCGTCCTATGACTTGGGTATACGACTGCGTCTTTTCTTCCGGCAAGAAATCCTACCGGATGATTAGCGCATGCGCAGTAGTTCTGAACCTTTTGCAACATAATAAATATCACCTCTAGCCGTTTAGCACATCAGGTGCAAGCAATGCGCCAATCACAGACTCGAATGAAGTAGAAAAGAGAGAGCAAGTGCAGGAGTGAGGAGGACGACGCGAAGAACAATGAGTGTCGCTGCCTTGTAAACTTGTTTTATCTAAATACCTTAACTAACCTCCAGCGGCGTGCGAGGAGGACATCGAGGCACCCTAGACAACACCTATACGCGTCTCAGAGGTCATGTGTGGCACAGAGTCTCGTACAATAATTACGAGAGAGAACTCTGGCGCTAGTGTCTACAGGAGCTGCAATGAGAACGGTTGCACCAGCATGGGAATTATGGGAAGTAGATGGATTTACCTAAACTTCGTCCTTTTGTGTTCAAACGGCTTTGTGACTTTGTAAACCCATCATTTTCAACAATGTACTGCGTAATAAATAATTAAATAAACACCATTAAAATTGTCTAATGGTAGGATTCGAGCACAGAAGCCTGATATTGAAAAAATTAAGCCACGGGCGCATGTAGCAACAAGCGAATGAAACGCCCTTATGAATTTATCGCGGGCATGCCAGTGCCTTGAGACGCTTGGCGCGTTTGGATTTGGCCACCTGGACAAGCTCAATAGTTGTAATTAATATCAATTGTGCGTGCTCGCGGCGTCTTCTGCACTTCGAAGAGTATAGATTGCGCTGAAATTTACGACAATAAGATTTATATAGCGTTATATACAAAGCCACAAAAGCGTCTGAATCCACAAGCACGAAAATCAGACAAATACATGTACTTCCCATCATTCCCGTGGTGGTACAACTACTGCAGCGCCAGACTTCCCTCTAGTAATTATTGTATGAAACTCTATAATGTGTGGGGCCGACACTGCGAAGAAAAATAGCGAAGAGATTGCCTTCACAGAGAGTTCGCTTGCAAAGGCTGGGCTGCGTTCCCGAAACCTCTCTCCTAATTTATTTTCATCCTCCATGCTTACTCGCTTTAATTTTGGCTGTGTTGCAACATGGGCCGTAGACGACTAAACAGACAGCTAATTGGACAGCGGCAAATTTCGCTCCAAATCTGACGAAGCTGGTATATGGCGCATTGGAATATGGCAGTGTGTCGTCTGGCGGCGAAAACGTAGCTGTTTTTGCGATGACAGCCTTGGGTGCTGGAGCGAACCGGTCTACTGCAGCGTCATCTGTCGCTGCAGCTGGCACTGAAGCAGAGAGGTGCTTTAATAATACAACACAGGGCCTCCGGGATCAACGGTTTCAGTTGTCGCGGTGGTCATACATGTCCGCGCGAAGCTCGCCGAGTGCTTGCTGCGGCTTTCCCTGCCCCGTTCGCGGCATTTTTTATGCGCACGGTACGCGCTGGGTTTGTTAAAGGTTTCTGTCGCTCTGTTTGTCTGTCTGTCTGTCGGTGTGCGTTTGCGCGCGAGCATGTGTTCCATGACACGGTGGCCTAGCGGCAGAGCATCCGCCTCGTATGCGATAGGTACCGAGCTCAAATGCTGGTGCCGCTAAATAAATAAAATAGTTAATAAAATAATAAATTAAAGAAGAAAAAAATACTCACGCCCGAACAGGGACTCGAACCCTGGACCGTTAGGTTAAAAGCCTAACGCTCTACCGACTGAGCTACCCGGGCCACGGGATTACAGCTCACTGCACCTTCGACTTAAAGTGGATTTTGGCTTGCGTAAATAATAATCCCCGACATTTTTGAGATCGCTAGTCGGCTCGAAAGATCATAGGCCTAGAGCGCGAAGATTTCCGCCGATGCAGCCTAATCTGGATTGCCTTGGCTGACGATGGTAAATGAAAACCGAACTGCAAGCTGAAGGCTTCCCTTGTTAGCGCGCGCACGCGCGCCTCGTGTTTACTACACAACGAATCGAACAACTGCAGGCTTTTTCAAACTGAGCGCATTGGGTGTATTCTTTTCCTTCACCGGCGTTTTGCGGAGCGAAATGTCCAAACGGTGGTGGCGGTCTTCGTCATCGAGCATTATTATTTTTTTTCTTCCACGAGACCTGGTGAGCCCTTTTATGTCTGATTCAGCGTGAAAGGAATCCCGTGCAACCCACCTGGCACAGTGCAGGTGCTGCTTCCAGGCTATCCCATCCTCGTGTGTCTGTTCATACAACTTCAAAATACTCCATCACAAAGCGAGAGAGATAATTCATTTGATTGAAGGGAGAGGGGTCGGCCTGAGCTAACGCGCTCCAGCCTGCTACTCTGCACAGGGGTAGGGGGAACAGGGACATAAAAGTGTGATGAGGGATGATGATGACATAAAAAGAGGTATGCGCAACGGTGAAAGCAAGTTCAACATTCTGATAATAAACATTCAGAAAACTTATTCATGAAGCCACTATGTGGTTCCATATCTATTCAGTAGTCACCAAGTCAGGTGAACTTAAAGGCGCCAGGACAAAGCTGGTGTGTGAGCCTCCCCTGCGTGAGCAGCACAAGCGCCAAACAAAAGCTTTATAGCATGTACAGAACTGCGATAAGCGGCTCCAGCACGGCGAGCATGCAGGCAGAGGTAGCAGAGGCAGCACGAACCGGCAGAGGTGGTCGTGGCGTCTGTGCCCCGCTATGTAGTTTTTCTGAAATGGCTTTGTGGCGCTCCTTTCGCGAGCGTTGGTCACTTTGGCAAACAGATTGAGCAGCCTCTTCACGTGAAGATTGGTCTCTTGCCATCTGTCGAAGAATGCGAACTTCTTGTTTCACCTTTGGGCATTCCTTCGAAGTCGATTCGTGAGAGCCAGTGCAGTTGGGACATTTAAATGAAGACGCATCACAGTCGGTGGTATTAGGCTCTCCGCCGCAACGCGAGCAGGTGGCTTTGCTTCTACAAACAACGCTCACGTGTCTTATCTTTAGACATTTCCGGCACTGAACAGGCCTCGGAACGAATGGTCGTACATGGTGTATCACGTAGCCCACTTTGACAGATGCTGGTAATGTCGAAGAAGCAAATATTAACTTGATACATCGGGACTTTCCCATTCCCAAGCGGTGAATCTCAAGAATGCGCACCAATGACCTCAAAAGACTCTTGAGGTCCGCAAGCTTGATGTCAAGCTCCACGTCGCAAATCACAGCAGTCGTTGTCTGCTTCCCGTAAGTAATAAAGGAGCGGACGGGGATTGCGCTTAACTGTGGAATGGTCTTTAACTTCTCCAGTATTGTGGAATCTTTCACATCTATTGTCAGGATGTTCTTGTGAGCGGTGATCCTGATCTCGTTGATTTGCCCAGGGGCCACACTTCGGTTAGAAACTTCCTGCTGAGGGAGTTGGCGCTGTGTGACGTCGAGAGCGGCACATAAGAAACCATGAAGGATTCCTGCTCGCTCTTATTTGATGAAGTCGTCTGAGTCGACATACGGCGCATCTTCTGCATACGGCGGCCCATGACTACGGTGTACTCGCTGTCAGAGTCCACGGCTTCTGGCGTTCAGCTCTCCCAGGAATCGAGCTGGTCCGAGCTTCCAAAGGCACTTCGTCCAAAAGTGAGCGATCAAATAGACGACTGACCTTGCTCAGGTTGTCGTGGGAACATCTTCTTGCTCATTTTTCATGAAGTGACTCTCATGAAAATGGCGAAAACGTAAAAAATTTCGTAACAGCGAGAGGCCCACAGCACCAGTGAGCTCTGAGCACTTCTTCCTCTTCCTCTTTTTCATAACAAAAACATGCGTGCATACGAATGGAAAGAGCAGACGAGTGTTTGTCGTCTGCAACCAAAACACTAAATTAAGCAGACGATCAGGAACATTGCATGATCTGTGATTGGAAACGTGTAAGCTTAGACAGCGTTAATGAAGTATCCCAAGAGTCTGTATCGTTAATTTTCTGCTAGTTATATTAATTTCAATAGCATTTTGAGAGTGTTTTAGTTTATAAATGCAGAAAGTTTCTCACAACATATTTAGATTGCGCGTGCTAGATTACGATTTAGATATAAATTGCGATCGCAGCGCCCGTTTGAGTTTGTTGGCGTCGTCGCAAAAGGGACCACGGTTGTCCCATTGTTTTGCTATGTGGACGACGCACTGCCTCATTCCAGTACACCTAGAGCTACCTTTAGGCCCCCTTTAGTGAGCTTCCTAAACCGAGTCCATAGAGAAACTCTAAGTATACCATAAAGCCAGCAAAACGGGAAAAAGCCTTGAAGTCAAAAACGATTCGGGCTACTTTGCTTTTCCAAAACAGATGGCGGCTGTGCAAAAGGCTAGAAACTCAATGGAAAGGTCGTCCGCTCACAGCATAACGTATTCACGCTTTCTTTTAATGCGCTTAATGTAAGCGATGTTGCGCTTTTCATAGGTGTGCACATGTAAAGTGTTAAAATACAGTTATAGTATGTGCTTTCATTAGCTTTTTCTTGCCAACGCAAAGTGGCATCATGCCACGGAGACGTCTCTTCCAGACGGTTCCAGACGTGTTCCATTACTTAGGCTCGGAGCTGTCTTCTTAACTGTCAACGTAACTGTCTAGACTGCTGGCCAAATACCTTAGGACAATTTTTTTCCTACACTGGCCACACGAGCATAGCTAGCATAGGAAGTCGCCGTTTTTTTTACGCGCAAGCGTACATGTTTAGTCTGTGAAATCGGCGAGTTAGGTCGGAGGCCGCCGAGCCGGGAGAGGGAAGCGAGAGCCGGAGGAGGAGGGGACCTTGAGAGGGAGACGAGGAGGGTGCGCGGGGAAGGTCTGGGATGGTACGGAGGGAGGCGCGGTTGGGGGGAGGAGGAAGGACGCGGAGCGTCGCGGAAGAGGAGGGTTGGCGGAGGCACGCTGGGTGCTGGGTGCACCTCCTCTGGCAGTTGCTACGGGCTCTGTGTGTGCTATGGATGTGCCGGGTTCGTCTGGCTATTTAGAGAGGCGGAGCACCGGGCAAGAAAGATGGAGCCGAAACATAAGCGACGGCAGGCCGAGCTCGGCCCCGAAGTCTTCGGCAAGCGCCGGGCGAGCTGAACAAGACCGGAAAAAAGGCGCGGGTTAGGCGTGCCCAGGAGACTCCCGAGGAACGTGCTTGACAATGCGAGTGTGTCAGGCAAGATGGCATAGCTTAGAAACTCCGGAGCAGTACCCATGCGCTTGCGCCTAACCTGCGTTCACGAAGTGAAGCGCCACTATTATTTCTTTTCTAATAAGCACAGAAGAAGTGTAGCTCCGCCCACCTACACGAAGGCACTTATTATAAGTTTAGCAAAAAATACACTTTGTACTCAACTCCGGAGTTTTACGTGCCAAGACCATGATTTCATTATGAGGCACGCCATAGTGGTCAACTCCAGAATAATATTTACCACCAGGGGATCTTTAACGTGCATCAAATGCACGGGACACGGGCGTTTTTGCATTTCTCCCCGATCGAAATGCGGCCGCCATGGCCGGGATCTGTTCCCGCGACCTCGTGCTTAGCAGCGCGACACCATAGCCGTTAAGCCACCGCGGCGAGTAAAACTACGCTTTCTACATCGCCGTTTCATAAGTGTTTAGGCAACAGACGACTGAGAAAGAGTCGCCAACGTGTGGCGCCATTTCTTCTGCGTCTGTCGCTGTTTTCACTATATATATATATATATATATATATATATATATATATATATATATATATATATATGTATATATATATATGACGACGACCGTGAAGGTTCGCTGCGGTGACTTCAGCGAAGCGCTGGCGCGACCATAAGTCCCAAAGGAGGGTGAGATTTTATTACTCCAAGATAAATTCATCTTATTCACGGAGGTTTCGTATGAGCACAGGCTGATTCAGGCTCCGTGGTGTGCTGCGCATTGGTTGTCCTGGATTTACTGCGCCGCAAGCTTCATTGTAATCTCGGGTGCTCTCGTGAGGCTACCGCTTCTTGGTATTATTTTCATTTTCGCATGGTAAATGATCTCGCAGGGCCAAATCACATAGTAAACTTAAACAGAAAGGAGCGCGCAATAAGGAAGAGGCGCGCTTTTACCAGTGACTGGCTGACGGACTCGACCCCAATAACTCAAGGGAAACCCTCATGCAAGAACTGTGGGTGCCGGACACCCGCATGAAGATCCTGGACGCCCGCATCTTGGGCGCTTCTACAACGGCGCTGTTCACCATAGAAGGCCCCACCTACCCAAGCTGGTCTGCTACGGAGGGTGTGAATACTCATGCCACCGGTATAGGCCGTCCCAGCAGTTCTGCCGAATGTGTATGCAGCCGGGACATCATCCGAATGTGTGTCCAAACCCCAACACGCCGGTTTGCCGCCGGTGCGGCATGTCGAACCCACCCCCCACCCACGTTTGTGAGCCAAAATGCGGACTCTGCGGTGGTCAGCACGAAACCGGCACCAAAGAAAAGAGGTTGTCTCAACGGGACGGCCTCCCGAAAATATACAATAACCGCTGGTTCGACTCCGAGGACTCAGCCGACCGCAGCCGCAGCCAATCCAGGAGCCGATCCAAGTCCGGAACTCGATACCGGCAGCAGCAGCCACACCCACCACAAATGCGGACACCGCCCACACTGATGCCGAGAAAGAAGCAGCAACCCGCCCAAGACACAACCAAGCAGGTGAACTGCAAAGGCAGGGACAAGAACTCCACTGCTCCTCAGACACCCGAGTCCCCAAACTACAAGCTATTATAACAGCGCAAAATGCTCGGATAGCAGAACAAGACGCCAAGCTCGCAGCGCTTATGGCCAAACTAGACAAAGTAATCAAACAAAACACCGCGCCGCCACCCACCACACCCCCACAGCAACCCGACGAAGTAGTGACACACCAAACGCTACAGCAAACACTACAGGACATGGAGAAGAGAGTAGTCAGCTCCCTCACAGAAAATGTCACCCAACTATTCAGCGTGCTTCAAGCCGAGATTGAAACCATAGCGGGCAACCTCGCGCAAGTAACTGCTGCACAAAACTCACTCTAAATCTCAATACAAGTGCTCCAGACTCAAAGCCGAAAACGCGCCTCGTCACGCGATCAAGGTCCCTCCCGCAATCGCAGCCACGCCAGTTCCATTGGGAGCGATGCAGGCTCGCCAGCTCACCTAACCCCCCAATATCACCCAAACCATAAGCCAAACAAGACCTAACACATAGAAATTTGGCAGTGGAACTGCAGAGGTTTCAGACGAAAACAAAGACTCATTAAGCAATACCTCTACACCACTCCCATAAGACCTGACTTTATCTGCCTGCAAGAGATAGGAGCCGAAAGAAACCAAACGCTAGCCGGCTACTACACAATTCACCAACTCCACATGGCGACAGTTGCAATCCTCGTTGCAAAAGACATCACTGTCATCGAGCACCCTTTATCGGAACCGGACATTGAGCACTTAGCCATAGAGATAGTGCCCAATAAACGGGACCGAAAGGGCACGTTTGTGGTTAACACGTGCAAGCCACCAAAATCAGGAAAAGCCGATTTCACCGACCTCCTTTTCGAAGCAAATCGACTGGCGCAAGCTAACCAGCCTATCGTAGTTGGGGATTTCAACTTCCCCTACCATGACTGGAGGTATCAGTCAAACTCAGCAAGAGGAGTGGCAGTCGCGCGAGCAATAGAAACCCTCGGACTGGAATTCCTCACCGACCCTTTATATCCGACCAGGGAAGGCAACAGTGTCACCCGTGACAACAGAGCCCTGACCTCACCCGGACGAAGAACGTCGCCGACGCCCCGTGGACGAACCCAGGAGAAATCCTGGGCAGCGACCACTGCATAGTCAGCACGTCCATATCATCTTCCAAAATTGGAAGTATTCTGGGCACCGCCCATATCACCGACTGGTCCAAATTCCGCAATGCACCCTTTCAGTCAGGTCCCATCCAGTCCATACACGTCTGGAGCGAAGGCATCAAACAAGCATACAGGACAGCAACAGAAACAATACACCACACACCGGAGGCCCCAGACGTAGACCGCCACCTACTCAAGCTATGGCAGAAGCGCGGCCGGCTCGTGGGAAGATGGAAAAGACAACGCCTAAACAGAGCCTTCCGCCTGCGAATTGCACAGCTCGCGGAGGAAGCTGAAACATACGCCACCGACCTAGCACAGCAAAATTGGCAACAATTCTGCGAGTCACTGCGGGGAACGCTGGGAACCTCCCGTACCTGGGCAATTCTGCGGAACCTCATCGACCCCTCTAAATCAAAATCACGATCTGCACGCAGCCTGAAGCGCATTGCTCACCTCTTCCCGGGAGACGACGCAGCACTACCTCAGGCTCTAAGGGACAAATACATCGGTACTAGTACCGCCCCACCGTGCTCTGCGACCTGCCAGGGCAAGGAAAATCCTGCACGCGACGCTCCCATCTCTGAGGCCGAGGTGCATACCGCCGTCCGATCGTGCACCCGAAACACAGCGAAGGGAGCAGACAGAATTAACAACGCCATGATCCGCAACCTGAGCAAGGTACAGATCAGGAACCTCACCAAGTACCTCAATGACTCGCTCTGGGAGAAGAATGAAATTCCCTGCGAGTGGAAACACTCGGAGATCATAGTAATTCCGAAATCGGGCAAGAAGCCGGCGATCGAAGCACTACGACCTATATCTCTTACATCGTGCCTGGGCAAGCTCTACGAGCGAGTAGACCAGACACGCCTCCAACACTACATAGAAGACAACGATCTTTTTCATCCCTCTATGATTGGCTTCCAGTCGGGCGTGTCGACGCAAGACGCCTTCCTTCTCCTGAAGGAGGAGGTTCTCTACAACATCCCGAGAGGTGGCCAACACCTCATTATTGCGCGGGATCTCAAAAGTGCACTTGATAACGTGTCTCACGAGGCCATTCTCTCGGAGCTCAGCAATCTCAACTGCGGCGAGCGCACGTTCCAATATATCAAGACCTTTCTGTCCACTCGAGCGGCAACAATAGGAATGTGCGACACGAGATCGGACCCTCAAGACATGCCCAACAAGGGCCCACCACAAGGATCGATCATCTCCCCGCTCCTATTCAACATCGCCATGATCGGAGTCGCAAGGGCTCTGCAACAGGTCCCGAACATCGGATACACCCTGTATGGGGACGCCATTACGATCTGGACAAACACCGGCCCCCTAGCCGAGAAAAAAGACACACTCCAAGCGGCAGCAATTAGCGACGAAACTGAGGCCATTTGGTGCGGGCTACACTGCTCACCCGACAAATCCGAAGTTATCCACATACAGGGACACCACTACAAGTCACCTGGCAACCTGAGCATCCTCCTACACGGGGTCTCGATCCGGGAAGTGCCACTCATCCGGATCCTGGGTCTCTGGCTGCAGAGCGACGGAAAGGTCAACCACACAATCCAACTGCTCAAAACTACAACACAGCAGATCTCTAAGATGATCGGCCGGGTGGCCAGAAACAGAAAAGGCATGCGGGATGAGGACACAATATCCTCTGGTGCAGGCGCTGGTCATCAGTCGCCTCTCCTACGGGCTCCCACCGTATACATCCAATGTGAGCTTGGAAGCTTTGGGACTGCACAACACGTTCGAGGAGATTCAAGAGGCGGTCCTCCTGTCCCAGAGAGAACGCCTCCTTTCCACAGTGACAGGCCGACACATCCTCAAGCACATCGGCTACGAGGCGGACATTGGCGCCATCCAGTCAACCACTAACATTCCTACACCGTAACGGGCCAGAGTTCACGTGGCCCCGCTCCCCAAAAAAACATGTCTCAAGCTCACTGTGAAGGCAGAAGAAACGCCCGACTGGACTATCTCAAACGCATGGTGGGACGGAGCCCGAAGACGGTCTACGTTGTCGCTTCCCTATATGAGGGTACATCGAATGCAGCAGCAGCCCTGGTTGTGGACTCTTCTTACACAGAACTCTCCAGCATCTTACATTCGGCGCTGTATGGTCACAGAAGCGAGAGCTGCGGCGATGGTGCTGGCTGTTCAATACCGGGACGCGACCAACCGAGAACTACAAGTAGTAACCGACTCCCAAGCGGCGTGTCGGCTCTTTCTAGCAGGCAGAATACCTAAAAAATTAGGTAGCTTCACGACTAATCCATTGGCTACAAATTCATCACTCAAACACCAGATTACGTGGGCCCCAGGACACTCGGGGCTGGAGGGTAACAGGTCGCGGACAGGCTAGCTGGAGGACACACAAACCGAGCGGCCACGATCCTCGATTTCACAACCACCCTCCCCGTCCCCGCGGCTTACGGCGCGAGACTTCAATACCTGCGCAAACGACGACAGCTTTACCCCCCACCACACAAGGGGCTAAACGCACAGGAAGCGCGGGACTGGAGACAGCTCCAGACCAACACTTTCCCCAACTTACACAAATACAGCATCTTCTCAAACCAATACAAAGACACATGTCCCTGGTGTAACGAACAGCCCACTGCCTACCACGTCACGTGGGGGTGTACGAGCCCCAAACCGCCAGACGTACAAACACAACAGCCGGAGGAGCAGTGGGAGGCCACCCTGTCCAGCCCAGACCTGGAGACCCAGCGCGGACTGGTAATCCAGGCGAGAGCAGCAGCCAAGGCCACTGGGGTTTTGAAATGAAGTCTCTACTCGCTGTACATTTTTTCTCCGTATTTTTTACCTCTTTTGTGAATATACGTTTTCTAAGAGTACTACTATCGCCGATGGCTAGAGTGTCCTGAAAAAAGAAAAGCTCTCCCCATTGGGAACGCGTGGTGCCGCTGCAGTAGCCCACTGGTGCCTATGTACTGCGGAGCGACTAGGCAGGTATTGTAAAAATGCAAGAGCCCAACCCAAGGCGGCTTTGTTCCAAATGTCCCCAATTCTAAAACTCTCTGATTAGTCGTGATTTACGGCGCATTCGCGGAATATCAACTGCGTGTCAATAAAGACAGGAAGCTCGCCCGCGTAAGCTATTCGTGCTGCAACACATGCTTACGTTGGCCAAGAATGATTAAAGCACTTGCTTGAGAGTCGCGTCTTACAAGGGTTTGACCGGTTAAATCAGCGTTGTACCCCAACGTAGGCTCCCATATTGTGGAAGTAATGGCCTTTTTATTGAAATTTTGTGCTTTACGTAAAGGGCCCCTCACCAGGTCTGGCCATTTTGAGCTGACAAGCGCAGAGCATAGAATGCGCGATAACGACCGTGTATGCAAAGTATTACATCGCTACGCGCCGCGGAAAGATATGAAATTTCAAACCGAACGCCGTTTTCCCTTCTCCTCGCGGCCGCCGCGCTTCAAGCTGGAGGCTGTTGTACACGTGCAAGTGCGCCTACGTACACGTGTTTGTGATGTGACGTCGCCCTTGGTGACATGTGACTTCGAGAATTATTCAACGCAACATCTGTTATTTGTGTATTATGTTGCTAGATTAGGTGAATTAGAGCTTAGAGAAATAATAAAACACACACCGAATATCTGCATGTTTTTGTTTTACTTCGCACCGCAGCAACAGAGGTGTTCTTCCGTTTCGTCTCCTTGTCCACACGGCGTGCAGTCGCATTCGCAGACACCAAAAGTATGTCATTTTCTACCTTGGGGGTTCCAGCGCGGGATCATGCTCTGTGATCCGCTTGTGTCTGCCTCAGTATTCGCGTACCACAGACTCATACCGCTAATCAAGTGTCCTCGTGCACAGCGCCCAAAATCGTGCGCTGCGCGAAACGAGACGATTGCAACAGCTCGCGCGCGACACCGTCAGCGAAAGTGCACCGCGTCACAAAAAAACGAGCAGAAAAAAAAACGAAGGCGGGGCCCGTGACGTATGCGTCACGTGATCCTCGGGGTCCGGTATGGGAGAACGCACGGAAGAAATTTCGCTTGCGGAGGCTACAGGGGTCAAGTGGAGAGAGTGTCTGGCTTGGCAGTGGAGCTCGCCTCCTGAAATCATGGGTTCGCGGCACTGAAATATTTCTATCTCGGCTAATAATGAGCCGAGTTGAAAAGATTTTGCAGCAGAATGCTCCCTAGAGGACACATAACAACTTATCAATCAATCTTTATTTTCATTCTGTCAATAATACCGAAAGAGGGACTGCGACAAAAAGCTGTTTTTCAGAACAGCTTGACTAGGCCACGTCCCTATAGAAAAATTTTGGAGTGGTAACAGCACTACCGTAAAATAAATCAAAAATTGAAACTTAACAGACAGCATAGTACTATAGGGCACACACTAAGTAAAGGAAATGTTAAGGTAATACAGAAGTTAAGGCAGTTTTTACAGTCGTCATAAAGATACATACAAAACAGTTAGAAAAAATGAATATCTGAAATGCTATCAAATTACAAATGTCTAGAATAAATACACTGAATGTACAGGAAAAAACAATATAGAAACAATAGAAAAAAATATAGAAACAAACAGTTACACACAACCAGATGAAACAATTCGATACGGTTATGGATCTGATAAACGAGACAAAGTTTGTGATAAAACCAGTGTTAAGTAGTAGAAATCTCAGAGCTATACATCACTGTGTATAACTTGCGGATATCCTGATATGAACAATCAAACAAGTCAAGATTGTTAAGGTCATAGTGATTGAGAAGGGACGGAAGAGTGTAAGACAAGAGCTCTTTTCCGGAGTTTAATCGTGCTGTGTCTACTTGCCAGTTTCGTCCATGACGCGTGGGATAATTGGGATATGACGCGATATGACATGACGCGTGACATAAACATCTAGCGTATAGCAAAAATTTGCTATGGGGCCTGGTGAGGGGCCCTTTAACGTTATATGTTGGAACTTCCGGCATAGCAAAGAAAATGAATTTACCTCCTGTGACACTGTTCGCGTGTTTGCGATGGCGGGTCTTCCTGGATGATGGTTGTGCTCACTGACTTAGTGCCCGGCCCCGAAAATGGATGCCTCTGCCGAGGCTTCCCAGTGCACTGCGACTTGCTGAAGCACGCAATCATCCAAAACAATGTGAAATATACATAGAGGAAGAAGAAGAAATATTGTTTAAATCGTGAATTTAACTAAGGAGAGAAAAATTTCGGAATGGTCGCGCCTCTTGGGTTGCCCTTTTTCTCGTTCGGGATAAAATGATATTTATTTTTGACTGCAGGCAGGGTTATGGCCTCACGGCGATTAGAAATGCTAAGTCAAAGTGTGTTGTCATTCATGCCAGCATTAAAACCATATACTACACGGTTCTCTACTTGTTTTTATACTACAGCCCCAAGCAAGATTGCCCAATGCCATGTTACATAGTACCCGAACAACACATGAAAACGCCATTTTTCCTTACTGCAGGCGCCTTCACCCTATCTTACATGGTGGAATCTTTCGCACAGGCGTATGAATCATGCTAGCGCACTTGTTGGCCGACTCTACATAGCTCGTCTGTTCCACAGGTCTGCGTTTTCTTTCCAAGCGGCCACCTGTATGGATGCTTCGAGCTGCGACGGACACTTGGCGAGGGGCCAGCGCTCACAGGAAGTGCGCGCTGTTTGTGCCGAGCTTCATCCCACTCTTTACTTGCACGGCATTGCCTGTCCTTTCGTTATTTGGGCGCTTTCAGTTTCAGTTTCAATTTATTCTCCATTAAATAACACTGAATAAGTAACAGGTAGTATGCAGACGAGGGTCCCAAAGTCAATGACTGCTAACGGGACCCTCAATGACTCAAGAAGCGCTCGAATGCAGTCTGACAGACCGGAGAATTGTGCTCGCAAGGTAGAATTACTGGAACCGTGCAAGCTTCTCACAGAACATATGAGTGCAACCCGAAATGAAGATTACGAGGAAACAAAATTCTTAAACAAAATAAAAGGAAGAGAATAAACCAACAGGAAATGAGAAAAGAAAAAAAAAAGAAAAGAAACCCGTGCCGTATGCTACATTCAGGGAAACTCCTTAGGAAAGTTATTAAAGTTTTATGAAATGCGGATGAAGAGTATGTTGGACTGCAACATTTCTTAATCGAAATAAATTATGAAAAATGATTAATTTGCTAAGATTACTTCTGTTTAAATTTAAAAAGAAAAAGCTTGAGCCTCGTTTTCTACCGGGATAAAAATCTATAGACGGGAGCCAGTTCCCTCCATGGCTGAGATTTCACCAGGTCTATAAAAATGATGAGGTTAAGGACCTGCCATGCAACCAGGAGAGCACGGATGAAAACCTTCCGTCATCTTTCCTTTCTTTCGAGAACTTTTGATTTTTTGCTTGAGAGAGGGAAAAAATCCATTAAGGAGCAAATGGCAAGAATATGCGGCGCCGTTCTACACAGACACCATTTTCGGCGGCTGCGACAAGGATCCCAGTTTCACATCTCAGTTTCCCGTCTTCGCAACGCAAAGCATCAAGATGAACCCGGAGAGGAGTAGCGCATATCAGTCCTGGCATTCTTGAGAGACGCGGCTCTCGGCGTCATCGCATATGCGGGCCACCTCACGCGGAAACCACACGAGTATGCTGGAAATAAAGTGACGCCGCTCAGCAAAGGACGGGAAGACAAGGGGAGAGCGCCCAGCGGGTGTAATGCCTGGCATCAGGCTCAAGGGATTTTGCCCGCGCTTCATCGGAATGCAAGCTACGCACTTTCGTAAATAGGAGGAGGCCAAATTGAAAGAGAATGAACCTTATTCCGAGCAATTTTATACTTGCTGCGCCCAATTTCTTTCGCATCTACGTTTTCTGTCATACGGGGTTTCTTGCCGCGGCAGCAGCGGGTTGATCGCCCTACGCTCCGGCGTCAGCAGCCTCGGCCTCAACGGCTTGAGCTGTGCTGCGACAGAACCACGAGCCTCCAACTTGGCGCCGAGGGGGGTTCTGAAAAGAGACGCCGGGGGTCGAAACAGGGACCGGGGGCCACCTCGCAATGCTATAGACGTTTTAATTCTGACATGTGCTGTCCGTTTATTACCGTCTTTTCCCTCTGTTCCTCGACAGCTGTTTGAACAGACTGGAAAGATGAGCTACTGGTTGGGTGCCCATCGTGCACGCACTGTTGGGATGTAATTGAACGTGAAGAGGAGCATTTTGCCCTCCATCGCATCGAGCGGCTTCGTTCTCGGCTGCATTCACCGCACTGCTCTGCCGCTGAAAGCTTACGTGCATTGCTGTCTCCGCGGGATGTGGTTGCGAGCCTTCTCTTCAGCACAGAGGCGGAGGGAAATGAAGGAGAAGGAATACAATCTCTCTTGTCTTCATATGGTGGAAGCAAAAAATAAAGATACAACGATTGGAGAAGGCGAAACGATAAAGTGGAGAAACTTAAAAAAAAGAAAGGACAAGTACAGCATGCCACCACGCGACGCACTCGGCCTTCAATACCGCTAAATTGATGCTCGAAGCTTCTAGATTCCCACAATACCCGCCGTGGTTCTCAGTGGCTGTGGTGTTAGGCTGCTGAGCACGAGGTCGCGGGATCGAATCCCGGCCACGGCGGCCGCATTTCGATGGGGGCGAAATGCGAAAACATTCGTGTACTTAGATTTAGGTGCACGTTAAAGAACCCCAGGTGGTCGAAATTTCCGGAGTCCCCCACTACAGCGTGCCTCATAATCAGAAAGTGGTTTTGGCACGTAAAACCCCATAATTTGTTTTTGATTCCCACAATGACGCAAACATTAGCATCACTGTTCGGGACCGATAAGGGGCGTTATCACTGTTCTGGAGCAATCAGTGAGCCCCGCGACGCAAATAATAATACATATGTGACGGAACTGCACCAGCAAATTCACATTTGCCTTGTCACAAAAACTATATACGGTAGTCGTAACCGTTTGATCGTCGCTTAGGCGGGTGCTGCCCAGCACGGAGAATTTTATATCTGCGCTACCGTTAGAGCAAGTTTTTCAAACAGCGATTCTGAAACTGCGATTACTTAATTTGGTGGTGGCTGTTTGGAATAAATAAACGTAGATTCGGTAAACTACAACCATTTCTATAGCCCCTCCTGTTGTACAAATACCTCGAAATCCCTTGGAGTCGAAATTCAGCTAAAAATAACCACCCCAATTTGCGACTGAGGGAGTGAGGATATATACTTAATCGCTTAAGTTGCAATTTGTAGCCAATACTTGATTAAACATCGATGAATAAGATGTTCTAGCGTCTCTAGCTAGCCGGTGGCCACTAGACATGGCCAAAATTCATGTCCACGTTCACGTCCAAAATTTCTGCTCATGATTTCAGGGGATTGAGAAAGGACATTAAATTGTTGTTGAAGTATTCGGTATTTGGCACAGGTCAACCTCTTTTTTTTTGAAAAATTGTAGTAATTCTTGCGAATTTCTTTAGGTTCGGCACTAACCAGACGGCGCAACGTCAACTTAGAAATATAGTAGTGTACTTAACGAACCAATCTGAGGCCAGAAGACCGGTACGTCATGTAAAGGGGCGTAGTAACACGTGAGTAGCCAGTTATACGATGAAAAAAAAAAACAGAAAAATATCGCATTGCGTCTAAACTCCAGAATCTAAAACTGACTATTCTTACGTGCGACAATGAATATTTTATAAATTAAGGAGAAAACAATACGTATTGTATAGTGCATGACAGGGAACGAGGTCAGCGATAGTTTCGCTTCCACGAGTAAGATTTCTTGTTTTTCGAAAGCAGTAACACGTACCCTCGCAATAACAGCGCGTAATCACCGACGACCCGGCCGCCGAAAAAGAGCAGTCCTCTGGCGACACCCTTTCGAGGGGAAGAAGGGAATAAAAAAAGGTGCGAGGCACAGACAAAGGGAGGAGAATCACGACGGCCCAACTTTGATGGCAGCCTCGCAAATGCACCGCTTCGCCGAAGAGGGGCCCAGCGGACACGGCAGAAGGGGCGTCCGTTATACTCTGCGCGCGCGCGAAACGGCCGGACATTTATTTGTCTTCCCGCGCTCCGGTTGTCCGCCGCGCTCATTCTTTAGTGCGCAGGGCGGCCGCCGTCGCGGTGGCCGACCGCAGGAAGTGAGCCGCTCTCGCGGGCCAGCGACCCTGGCAACCGAGCCGGCGGCGGATGCGACCCAGGAGGACCATCAGGGCGCGCCGCCACTTCTCCCGCGCGCCCGCCGAAGCTGCGCTGTTTCTCCTCTTTCTCGGCGCGAACACATGCCGGGCCGAATGCGCCTCGTAACTTTTTCGTTTTGTTTTGTTTTCTCCCGCTCTCCTCATTGGCCGCGCATCTGCGGCTGTGCCCGAATCGGCGGGTCGAGCCCGTGTCACCGGACACGGCGCTCTTCCGGCAAATGGCCACGGGCCCCGCTCTCCGTGGATCGCTTTTCCGGCCTCGCGAGTCAGCTCAGGGCCACGCGACGAATGCAAACAGCGGCTTGTGCGTTCTTGGCTTCTTTTCAGAGCAGCCGGAGGGGCTGCTTACGCTTCAGTACGCCTACAGCTTTGCTTTCCGTGTACCTAATTCCTACGGACTATGCACTCGCTGCAGTGGTTTCGTGAATATGGCTACTGAAGCACGAGGTTGCAGCGGCCATGGCGGATTCATCACGCTGAGGACAAAATTCAAGAATGCTCGCGTGCTTAGCTTTGAATGTAGAGAAAGGGGCGGGATGGGACGACAGAGAGGTCACTTGCACGCCACTTAGCTATGCTTAGTTGTAGTATTCCCGCACGCTGCACGCGCACAACGCACTCACCATTGTTCACCGCGCTTTCTTTCCAAGTGCAACCGTATCTCTCCAGGGTGCTCCAATTTTTGGTGTCTCTGCGCAGTTTAGTTCACGCGAACATACATGAACTCTCCGGACTGTGACACGTAGAGTTTCACCGTTTCTATTCAGCTTTAGCCTTGCTGCCCTTCCGCAGAGGATACCTCAAGATAACGATCATCTATCTTGCGTAAATATGTATGAGGTCTGTCCCAAAAGTTGGTGCAGTACGTTTAAAAAATAATAATTTTGCAATCTTTCAGATACATCAATGCGGTCGCCTTCAAAATACTTCCCATAAGGAGCAATACACTGGTTCCGCCTCTTTCCCATTGCTACGCACCCTTGTCAAGTCCTCTTCTGCTAAGCTCTTCAGTAGCGATGCTGTTTCCTTTTGAGTAGTCGTCAGATCTCCGAAATGCCACCCCCAGAGCACCAGATTGCATTTAGAAAACGAAAGAGAGTAACAGGATGCTACATCCGTAGTAAACAGGGTGTCCAGCACAGTGACGAAATTGCGCGCAAGAAAAACAACAAAAAAAAATCCGAGGACACCTAAGCACTTTTTATGAGTTGTGAATGCAAGATCATCAACGTCCACTTGAACGCCACTGAGCGATCCTTCAAGTTATGAACTCCTCGCGGGCAAGCGAGCGCGTTGAGATGGTTGGCGCGTTTTGATTCGGCCTTACCGAGGCGCCGTTAGAACGCAGGCGAGAGCTTGCGCGGCCAAGGAACGCGCGGATAACACAGGCTTCCGAGAGCGACGGTGACGTGGCGCCGCGGCTATGCCCTCTCCCTTCAATACCGCGGCAGCAGGTGTTCCCTTCCGCCCTCTCTGTTCCGCGTGGCCCGAGCCATCAAGCGCTAGCCAGCTTCACGAGCGCGCCTCGCGATCCTCGCATGCTCGTGGCGTGGCGTCGCAGCTAACGGCAAGTTTCGCTCCTACAGACGCCGCCGGCTGTTGCGCCCAATCGCTCATATGATGCTTTCGCATCAAAAACTCACGTACTATTCATGTAGAGTGCGCAGGAGGGGAATAGTCGTGGTGCAGAATCCAGCGCGCCTCTTCCGACAAATTTAGTCACACGCGGTGCCCACGATCTTTCAGACGTTGTCGAATCTCTACCGAGAAAGCCGCATGGATAGTTGGACCATTAGGTACAAATTTGTGGCGTCCGATTCCATAATAGTAAAGAAAAAAAACCACGATCAACATGGCTGATTTTTTGCGTTGCTCATCCGCGCTTTCTCTGGCTTTGGCTCAACTTTCTTTTTTTCACTTCTTGCTCTGTGACTTCGGTGTCTTATTCGTAACGCCGCCAGTGACGATCCTTTGAGAAAATTCCTCACTGTCGTCTGAATTAAGTTCGGTTGGTACTAGAAGTCAACCGGGTTCTTTCGAGTGAAGACCGCGAGACAGCGTTGCGTCTACAGCCTCTCCTACGTTTTTGCTGACTCAATACATGACCTTTTGGGACACGCTTCGTATGCTGACGACATTGCGCTAGGGGCGTGTGAAACTTCCAGCCTCTGCCCATCTGCTCGTGGGAATCTTCAGAGCGCTCTCGAGGCGTTTGTAGGGTACTTGGGTGAAGTTTCCGCGACATTTTCTTTACAAGACCGGTCGCCGTAACACATCCCCAAGACAACGTACTCACCGAACTATGAACCGTCTTGATAATGGCGGAACAACAACACCTTGGGTGCAAGTCCGTCCTTCCCTCCAGCAGCTACCATTTCGCTTTCATGCGCAACAAGCCAGACTCGCGCCGCCTGTGGGTGTTGCGAAAACCTACGCCGCCTAATTTTGCTCTGTTTAACCCTCATTCAGCATCGTGCAACACTGTCCCACTAATAGTCTTCTTCGATTGCAGCGTCATAATCAGGAAAACATCTTCTCACAGACGTGCACTGCCGGGATTACACACGCCTAGCTCTCCTGAACTGTCTGTGCTTCAGGAGAGCTTCAAGAAACTGAAAGTGTTCTCTCCCTCTCACCATTTTTAGCGAGATACAGACTAAGAAAAAAGAAAGTGTATTTTTAAGATTTATTTTTCCTTTTCCCCATTCTTAAGTATCACATGATTGTGCGACCTACACTCAAGTTTTATAAAGTACCCTGCGTTTGGGCTCCGCGAGGCTCGCTCTAGCTGCTTTCCTCTTGACCCTCCGTGGTTGCTTAGTGGCTATGGTGTTGGGCTGCTAAGCACAATGTCGTGGGATCGAATCCCGGCCACGGCGGCCGCATGCATTTCGTTGGGGGCGAAATGCGAAAACACCCGTGTACTTAGATTTAGGTGCACGTTATAGAACCCCTGCCGGTCCAACTTTCCGGACTCCGCCACTACAGCGGGCCTCTTAATCAGAAGGCGGTTTTGGCACGTAAAATCCTATAATTAATTTTTTTTTGCTTTCCTCTTTTCCTATGTTTTTACTTCCAGTGAAATTTCTGTCTCGTTTCGCTTGAGACATGCACAAGTTATGCCCCTTCCAAATACGATTGCCGCCCTTTCTTCAAGTATTCTACGTTCACTCCTGGTAATACTAATAGAGAGTTTTAGAATAGGGGCCTCAAAGAAATAGCCTCGAAGCCACTGCGCATGCGCGAGACCCAAACTGCGTTTGGGTTTTGCGTCGGGCACGCTATTTCACTGATTTAGCGGGGGCCCCAAAAGCTGCCCCAAAAGCTTTGCGTCACAAACATGGCGGCAACCATTGAAGCGACGGCTCTAACCTATAGCACCAAACTGGGCCCGATTCGTGCTAATGCGAGAACTTCGCAAGCTAGGAGAAGTAACTGCGGTTATCGTTTTCTCTCAACTAGCATGTGTTATGAAGACTGAGTCATTAGACGCCACTGATTTCGAATTTGATTGTCGATTTGATGGCTCGTAGGCCTAACACGGCTTAACTTGGCTGGTGAGTGCACGTAAAGTTGGTTACTAAGCGCAACTAATTGCTTGCTGCTAATAGAATAACCTCTAAATTGTAATTAAACGCGGAAACACGAATGTCAAAATTGATCTTGTTATGATAAAATTGCATATTTTAGTTAATTATCCATAATAGCTTTTCTTTGACGCCGTAGCGGCGCTGTCAGCGCGAGCAGCTATCCGCAAACGCAAAGCCCTATTCTAAAACTCTTCACTTCTGCGCGCCTCAGCGCTAACACCCGTAAAGCTCTTTGGGGCGCCAAATTTTTCGCGCCTCCATTCTAAAACTCTCTAATAGCAGTTTATTCTAGTTGCCCCCTTCTCTCCCCAATGAGATATTGCTTCGATTCTCCTTCGCTGTACACCGTCGCCTACATAATGTTATTTTGAGCGAAAGAAGATAAAAAACTACCCAAACAAGTTGCAGTTCGAATTCTATAAATTTCATTTCTCTTATATGTATTTCAGAGGGAAGCATTTAGTGGTGTAAAATTTTTTTTTCCTAAATGAAAAAGAACGCAATTCGTCTTGCCCACGCGATCTTTGCGACAAGCCTCGTAATGGCGTTAGTATGACGTCAGTGACACTATCTGATGCAATGACGGAACACAATTACGTTCGAAAGCTTACCTGCGCATGGCAATAGCCCACCTATGCATTACACTTTGTAAGAGTGATGAAGTAGAATATAATGCTTCCATTCTATCATTGCAATGTTGGTCGAAATGGCGGCGAATTTTACACAGGCGTGCAAGCAGGATGTTCACATTCTCACTCCTCTGTTGACGTTTCGATGCACTGGGAATCGTAATAAAAAGTAGCTAAATTTCTTCAGCACTAGGCCTAAAATATGGAATCAAAGATAAATTTTTGTACTGTTTGCTGGTAAACTTTAAGTCGATCGTTATTGCACTTTAGAGCATTTTTTCGTTTTCTTTTTTTTCCTTTTCGCTTTGTTTTTCAGGATCGGGCTGGTCTGGTTTAATCCAATTACGTTATTACAGTAATAAATTAAAAACTACATTTTCGCACGGAGCCCTCGCTTTATTTGCGTGTCTTTGTTCGCTTGTACACAAATGCTCATCGGCCATTACGTCTCACCATTGCTGCGACAGGACTTTTGCCGACTTCCCGTGGAAGCGATGCTGGTGGGTTGTTCTGTTCTACGGGAAGTAAAAACAAAAGCGAATGAACTGTCGTCCAAAAGCACTCTGCAAGGAACCTGACAGCTTAGAAGAGCCGCCAGCTAATCTGACGTCTGTCAGGTTAACTTCCCTGGCATTTCCTTGATTTCTCCGTTTCTTAATGCGACTATTCAGGAGTGCGCTGGTCCAAAACTAGTTTAGGATACTAATGAGGACTCAGTTAAGGCGCAGAGACTACCACCTCTTCTTTTGCACCGCAATGAAGTAGCTGCCTTATACTCAACCGTACGACGAACAATACATCATTGCGGACTAGTTGGTTCGTTACTGAACGACAAGTGAATTGCGCGAAGTGAACGAGGACGTAAAAGCAACTAAGACACACGTTTGGAACGACAGCAGTCTGCAGCGCTCGTTCTTGCCGTACGTGTTTTTCCGTCCTGTTTCCGCGTTCGCGTCGCGTAGTTCGCGTGTCGCTTAGTAGGTTGTGATTTTCACGGGTCTCTGAGACTGTTCGTCGTAGTGTAGCTGGGCGCCTTGACGAGTCCGCTTGACGATGGCCTTTTGCGCTCTTCTTTTGCCTTCGTTTTTTTTGTGTGTGCTTTGAATTGAAGTGTGCGCCCGTTATTTGTGGTGAGCAATGCTAGAAGACGCTACTGCTCGCTTTGAGCCTCCAGTAAAGCTTTTCTAATCGTCTGACGCGACGAAGACGTCAACAGGCTTCACTGCTTTGTCATCAGACACTGAACATTTACAATGTGCCACCAGTATGGGCTGTCCATACACGATTCCGAAATAATTTTGCCTAAGAGATTAATTTATTTCTTTTTTAGTCTGAGGGGTGTATTTTCCGATACACTCACGAATTATAGGCAAGCTCTTTGAGGCCGGCTGAAGGGTTAGCATGAAGGGTACTTGTGACCACGCCGCCGGGTGCAGGAATTCAAAAACCGATCCGGACAAAATGATTACATATATATACATATATATATATATATATATATATATATATATATATATATATATATATATATATATATATATATATATGTATATATAATGTGTTATTGTGAGTGCGTGTGACGAAGAACAGTTTCTGTATAATATTTCCGGCACAAAGCCATGATTGCAAGATTGCGTTACACGAAGTTATGTTTTCAGTAGCAGCTCACCTTAATTCTGCAATTGCAGTATATCTCTTCAGTCTCCAATTAGATCAGTTTCATTATTAACCGCATTGACGATAATCATGCAAATTTCGATCTCCCTTTCTGATGGTCTAGACTTTGAGCAGGCCTAATGGTTGGTTATATATTGCCGCGCCAGAACTCCAATGAAGAAGAGGACAACGCTAGTATGCATGAGCATTTTTGTCAAGGCGCAGTGAAGAAGAAGTCGTAGTTGCGCTTTGTAATAAAAAAGGCGGCCTGCCGATGTGCCTCCTGTTTTTGACGTTACAACACTGGTGGAGGTGCTGGAGCCTGCAACCCCAGGCGGGCAGCCCCTATTCGTAGCCGCACAACCAGTCCTTAAACTCCAGCTCTCGTAACGACTCTAGTCCACCGTTTGAGTCGGCGCCTGCTCGGACTGAGCCCGGAATTCCCTCCCGTTGCGACTCCCACCAGCATGGCCTGTCTGTTTCACCGAGCTGACGACGATATGACCGAGGCGAAGAAAGTGCGTCATTTTATGCGGGGAATCAAGGAACCGCTGTTCGCCGGTCTTGTCCGAAACCCGCCAACAACGATCGACGAATCGATCAAGGAAACGACTGTCATCGAGCAACGTTGCCGCCACTTCGACCGCCAGCCCAACAACACACCAATAAGCTCCGCAGCTCAGATTGTTGACCACACTTCTTTACGGGACATGATTCGAGACATCCTGTGTGAAGAGCTGCGAGCTCTCGGCATTCCTCCTACGAAGTCGCCAGTCGTTTGTGTTGCCGAAGTCGTCCGCCCGGAGTTGCGGCAAGCCTTCTCCTCACCAGCCCCATGTCCAGAAACACGTCCGCCGACCTATGCCGACATGGTCCCACGTCCTCTCCCTTCACCGCTGGTAACGCCATTTCAGCCACGGCCCGTTGTAAGACGACCGTCGTGAGATGAGCTTCAGTTCGCCGTACCGACTTGTGGCGCGCGGTCGACCGTTGACCACTCTGCTTCCACTGCGGCGAATCAGGCCGCGTTGCCCGTTACTGCCCCCATCCAGACGCTGGAGCCGCCCCCTTTTAGCCTGCCGCTTCTCTGCGCTTCGAAGATGGTCGCTCCCCGAGCAGTGATCACCTGTCGCCCAGTCAAGCAGCTTCACCACGTCGTCGCTGGCAGTCACCGTCACCTGTGCTTTACACTTCTCCAAGCCGCCAGAGTTTCACCACTGACGTCGGGAGGGGTGGACGCTCCCCTAGTCCGCCCATACAAAAATGCATACTTACTTTCTTTAGACTTTTTTCCAACTTTCTATCAACTTTATTAACATCCTATGTACTTTTACTTCCTATTAACGCTTGTTACAAGAAAGTTGGTAGGATTTTTATTTACTTTCGTTTGAAGAAAGTTTGTTAAAAGAAAGTTCAAAGGAAGTTGGTAGGCTTTGTATTTACTTTCGTTTGAAGAAAGTTTGTTAAAAGAAAGTTTAAAGGAAGTTGGTAGGCTTTGTATTTACTTTCGTTTGAAGAAAGTTTGTTAAAAGAAAGTTTAAAGGAAGTTGGTAGGCTCTGTTCTTACTTTCGTTTGAAGAAAGTTTGTTGAAAGAAAGTTTTTAAAAAGTTGGTAGGCTGTGTTTTTACTTTTGTTTGAAGAAAGTTTGTTGCAAGAAAGCTTTAGAAAAGTTGGTAGGCTCTGTTCTTACTTTCGTTAAAGAAAATTATACCAATTGTATTTGCTTAATTCGTTTGTTCATTTAATACTGCGATAAAGAAGCATAATATGCAAATTGGTAATACAATAATTAGTACGAATGCCAGAGTGTCATAGTGATAATTCCTTCGTGCAGTTTGAAAGAAAGCAATAATAGGAGACAAAATAATTTTTTGCTGCGTATGGACATATAATCAGCTGAAGCAAAAGTAAAATATATTTGCCTATACCTGCGAAATTGTCTATTTATGACGTTTCTTCTACTATAAAAAAAATACTTTTATACATTTTGAGTCCCTTTACGTCTCCGTGTGAGGCAGACACACTACCTCTGCTCCATCTAAAACATTGGCATTATTGGACTTCTTGATGTATTGTAAGGCTGTTTACTTTTGTTCGCGACGCTTTTTTGCCTTTTTCCCTTTTGACTGGGTGAATAGCTAAATTCGTGAACGAAACCACGCAAACGCAGAGGACGCCGCGTATTTTTAGTAGTTCGCAAGTAACATATGACTCGGAGTTGTCGCCGTTGTCGCAGTGTTGTGGAGTGAACATGAAATCCAGAAGTCGTTCAGACGCGCTCGAACGGACCCCGAGTTCGAAGCCTACCGCTGATTGATATTGTCGCACCGATAACAAATATGAGGCGGTTCGTGCGCTTACACTTTCCCTATTGTAGTAAAAAGGGTTCTGAGGCTCAAATAGACACATTCGCCAACTACCCGCGCCGAGATCGGTCCCCACCGAAGCTTAGGCACAGCGTATCCTTCCGAGTCCGTCTGCACGCTATCGGCGCGTCTAGGCTCAGGAATCAAGAATTCTAACACGGATAAATCACTGTTCTTTTCAGATTTCGCATCGGTGTTCTTAAAATTTTTTTTCATATTTACAGTGCCAGCACAAGCGATCAGCGCCGATGCTACGCGTCGTAAACACAGGTATATGTGCTGTCGCCGAAGGCTCCCAGCACTAGCCTGCGCTTCTCTGACGAGATATATGACTAGGCAGACGGGTCGACTGAAAGGCATGTTGAATACGGACAGCAGATTTGCATTTGTGGTACAGGCGTGAGTTTTAGTTTCTGGGCGATAGCGCATCTACCGCACTACCATGTCTGTGCGAAACGTATCGCTGGCAAACTAAAACTTCTCGAGTTTAACGAATGCCTTGGTTTAATTCTATAAACTATCACTAAAACTTCAACCGGCTGGCGTGGCGCAGCGGTAGAGTACCGGGCTTGGGATCCGTAGGTCGGAAGGTCGAATCCTGGTAGCAGGATCTTTAGTTTTCTTTTTTTTTTTTTTTTGTGCACTAAAACGCTCACTGTTGCTTTCTGCGTTCAAAAAAATATATGGGATGTCCAGGCACCGCGTATTTAACACGCTAGACCTGTTTTTCGCGCCAGCGCCTCCCAGTACGCCGCGCCTGCCCACGCCCCAGCATCCAGAGCGCGGCACTGGGTACATAATCCGGCGCTGCGCTGGGCACTGGAAGCGTGTATATGGGCGGTGATCATGTATGTGCACTCGGTAGGTGTCAAAAAAGCCAGTAGGCCGTCCACCATTGCAAGCAAACGGACCTGCACGGACGGCGCGCTGATAGGCTCGTGTTCGCCAACTATAGTTCGCTCGTGGTTCGGCTTAAGTCCCTCTATATGCTTTATAAATCAAATGGGGCCTAAATGCCTGCCCTCCTCCCAGCTGCGGCTTCCGTTGTGTAACAAAATCAGATCTCGAAGGCTGTGCTTTTGAAAACTGCATGCGCCTAAAGCGGATGGGAATCTCGGAGGCAATATCCACTTCGTTTTTTTTTTCTTATATACATTTTTCGTATCACAAAGTGCATACTTTTACAAATTACACACTTTTTGAACCCATCAAATTCGTTAAAAGGTCTCTACCGATTCTTATTAGGAAAAAACACGCAATTTTCTAATTTACGTTACATTTTTCAAAGAACCGCAGTGTGGCGCCACTGCAGTACTTGTTTGGTTCACAGACCACGTTGGTTGTGCGAAGTGCTCGTTGCTGTAAGTAGGTAGTGGAATTATGTTTTAGAAAGGCCTAGACAAAATGTGCACCTTGTCGTGTGCATTAACCATCGCAAAACCTTCCGGACTCGTGTAACAACATTAGTTCGCCGTATGTTTCGTGCGATCCACCAGTGTCGACAGTGAGTGTCCTACTGCAGCGCCCGCCCGTCCGAGCTTCTTTGTTCTGCCGAGCTGCCCGCCCGCGCTCTCGTGAAAAGTCTGGTACTGGGGCTTCGAATCATAGTGTGTGGAAGACTTTGTTGAAGGTGATTTTGCGGAGCTGGAATTCATCGAAAGTTCTACAGTGCTTGCGCCAGAAAAACGTCGGTGCCACGGCACGTGTGAGACGAAGAAGCGTTTGCTGACTACGTCTTGAAAGGTGAGCAAGTTGGGCGCTTGCGCGCATTTTTGAAGCTTATGGTTCATGTAATGAGAGTCCTGTAACTGGCCAGAGCAGAGCGCTTTCTGATCGCAGGTTGCCTATGTTGCTGTGTTCATTTAGCAAGCAATTTGACGAAAGCTTCGTCCGATGTTGCAGCGTACTAGTATTCTTCTGTGAAGTATATGCTACCCGCCTTGATTGCTATGACTGAATAGGCGCACAATTAAGAAAACACTGAAAGTTGCTGTTTGCTCGGTAGTTTCCTGGCTAGAAATTCTTCGTTATGTCGGCGTTCCCGCAATTATAGTACATGTGTAATGTATACCTTGATATGTGATAGCTATGTGACACGATAGCTAAGTTTGACGATTGAGCAGATATAGCCTTGTATGAAGATTTTTGTACGTATGCAGATGGGTTTGAAGGTCTGCGTCGCGAGAACCTGCCTGTATCGTTCATGTTCTCGAGTGTCTTCGCGAATTTGTGTGTGATCCGGAGAAGATATCGGCCGATAGTACAATGACAAGGTTTCTTTTTAATCGAGACATTTCAGTGAGGCCCTGGCCTTCCTTATATATATATATATATATATATATATATATATATATATATATATATACGCACACACACACACATAAAGAACTGGATATCAGCTCTTGGCAATCGTAGGTTAGGGCTAGTGCATAACAAAGTAAGGACTGCGATTTTGTAGCGATGCTTACCGCTCGATTCTATGCCACTCTTGTGGCATAGAATAGCGGTAAGCATAACGAATAGCGAAAACAATAGCATCGCTACGAAATCGCGGCCTAGCTTTGAGAATGCTTCTCATGTGTTCAATATTTTTTTTCTTAATCCAATGCTCTGTGTTTTACTATATCTTCGAGTTTTGTTGATGATCGTTCTAGTAGTCCGTTGTTGCTGCTGATTTCGTTCCTTCCTGAAATTTCACTTGTTACAAAATAGCAGTGTAAACCTCCTGAGATATAACGAAGAGAAATTTGTACAACCAGACATAGATTGATGCAGCTGGCTATGTGAGGCACTCATTGCAATTGCACATGACACTGGTAAATCACAAATTTCCTCCTTCACAGTACAACAAACAATCATTTCTTACTGTTGAAGGCTATGCAGATTTTGGAGGCATCCCTACACCCCGCAGGAACCTGCTGCACTGCTGAAAGCTGGGAAGCACAACGATAAAGCACCTGATCTGCATGCTTTCACAAAGGTGCGCACAAAACTGTCACTACCTTGTGAGTTGTAGGATACGTTTGTGTGATATGCAATCATTTTACTGTATGTGCCATTTTCGGTATTTCTAGTGGCAGATCACTTGAATTTTATCTTTTGGTGATCTGGAATGCCCTCTTAATCAACTTACCAAAGTAGCCTCCTCTGAGTTGCATATAATTGGGGGGGGCTTAAGTAATTATGCATGATATACTCCATACAGGCTTGATAACTATCTAGCCAAATTGCCTTTATAAGAACCTGGTTGAGATGCATGAGGTGTCCAGATGTGTATAATTTTTATCTTTTCATTATGCAGTCTTATGGAGTTAAATTCTCACACTATGGCCTGTGTGCCTATATTCTTCCCTCCAATCGGTCACACTTATGTATTGCATGCCATACTTCACATCCTAAATACATTTGCATAAAATAATGTTTTCTGACTTTATTATGTAGCTGCTGAATTCCTAGTCAGTATGAGTGTTCAATTCCTCAAACTTGTAACAAATCATTAACCTTTTGCTGTTAGTAGCTCACAATGAGTCCCAAGTGCAGGTTCATTTCAGGCTGGAAGCTGGTCTCCTTTATACATTACAGAAATTTGAGTTGGTAACATGGTATAGGAAACTGCTGAATCATAACAACCAGCCTAGTGCAGTAGTTGCAAACGATACCATGACAGCACAGCTCAATGCTGACAATTCACTCTTACATTGCCATAATTTTTCTCCATTTCTTTGCCCTTTTTCAGTTGGCATGGGCTAAAGCTTGTTCTGTGCAATTATGTGTAATGCGAAGAATTGATTTTACTTTCCCTCGGATTTACCAAGATGTCGCAAGGAGGCTTGCTTCAAGTTCAAGCTGCCCTGCACTTAATTTGTGAACTATTTACTTTTTGATATAGTGCAATTATTTGTTGCACTTCTTATCAAATTGAGGTTTCATACTGCGAATAATGCACTCTTGAGCACCTAGAAGAATGTGTTCTGCTACCCACATATAGGCAAAAAGTGCCTTAATGCTTTCGCCAAAAGTTCTATCACTGAGAGTTTGATGGAAGCTTGTCTGGTCGCGATGGAACATGACAAAGAATGACATAGACTAATCAAATAAAACTTTAAAAGCTAGACAATTTGGCGTCTATTCTAAAGCCTTATTCTCGACGGGGCCCAAAGTAGAAGTGCCTACTTAGTGGGTTTTAGCATGTGACGCATCCATCGTGCATAACACAGAGAGGGTTCCTTCGTTTCGATAAATGTGTGTCCTGTTGATTGTATCTCTAGGGACCCCACAGGTACAGGTGTGGCTTCCAGTTTCTTTCCTGGCCAATTGCACTAGAGTTCATGCAGTCACTTTTGTGGTTAATTATTGCTGCGTGCTCTGCCAAAGCATTTGATGCCACGAGGTGCCATTTGCTTCAAGCAAAGTGCTTTTCAGTTGCATGTCTGCCAAAGTTCAATCTAGCCGAGAAAATAGAAATTTACATGCACATTATACTTTTCAGTATAGGGCAAGTAATTGTGGAACCTTGCTGTAAATGTACATATAGATTTCTTCCATTATGCATTCTGTGTATTTAATTTTTTCAATCTACAAGCAAGAAGATATAGAATTTGGCAATTACTGTTCTTGAAGTTTGTTCATAACTCTATTCAATATGGAGCATTTCTTCTAAATACTTGTTCAGCAGTAATCTCAAATAGAACGTAGAATACTCTTTGTAAGACACTATGGTTATGGACATTCATGAGCTGATAAGTATGCAAGGATGGGTTTCTTGCCTCGTGTTGGTTTTACGAGCTTGGAGGCAAAAAACTCATTCCTGCATACTCACCTCATTCAAAGCTAGTGAAGTGAGGTATTTTCAATTTGGGCTTCAAAAACGCCCTTTTGAAGTCCAGCCCGCACTTAGTTCAGGGAAGTTTTCAGTACAAAGTCTCACATCTGTTAGATGCAGGTTACCCATTGCATGTATTGACCACCGTGGCAGGCAGCTTTTGCAATGCCACTGTGTTGAAGGGGTGGTTTACTGCGTCCTGTTGGACTGTGACAAAGAGTATGTGGGACAGACAAGTAGATGCATCAACAAGTGATTACGTGAGCACACAAACAATGTTGAGAAACTAGCCCTATCTGGTGACCTTGCCGGACATTGCGCATGCTGTAGATGCAAGCCTCTGTTTTATCGCATTCCATCGCTAGCCAGACACCCTGACCAGTTCACCAGAGGAATAGTAGAAACTATAAAGAAAGAAAAATAGAAACTGGAAAGTCTAATGCAGCAATGCCGAATGAAGCCATCACATTTCTATTGCATCCTGACTCACTGGAAGTGTTTAAGAGACCTATAGATATAAACCACAGCTTTTGTTGCAAAGTCACCTATGTTACTGTATCATAGCATGACTTCCTACAATAGACCATCTAAGTAAAAAATTATCCTTTCCGAATATTATAGCAAAGGAAAAACAAATGTTTTAGTTACAAAGCATAAAAACCAGAACTAATGTTTGCTTTTCGTTTTCAGGTGGACCTTGGGGAAGAAATCCTCCTTGATGAGGCCACGCTGGCACGACTGCAGCGAGACGCAAAAACTCAGGCTCAAGATGTGCACGGGGCCTCCTGAAGGTTCTTTTCAGCCCAGAAGAGTTAGAGAGCACAAATCTGTATTTTGGCAGCATTCCATAACCCACAAGGATGTTGCCTAAAAAGAGGCTTTGGACCCAAGGCGTGAGAACGCCATTCTGAGTATGTGACAGCGCAGACAACTAAAACGTTTGCTTTAATTCGTAATCTGAAGTTAAAATCTTGTGGATCACTCGTGCCGTCCTGCCCAGATACACTAACAGAGACATAAGGCTGAACTAACTCTTTACTTTTTCTCTTCCCTTAGGCTACACAGCAAGGCACTTCGACACAGTGGAGATCAAAAACATGTCATTGCTGCTTGCGCACAGGTTTTGAAATGTGCTAAATAAATGTTAGTTTTCAAAAAGATTGGAGTGTTTTGTTCATAGGCAAATACATTTATATATACTACCCATGTTGAAGGTTACATTGGAACAGCACCACAATATATTAAAAAAAGCCAGAGAAATTTGCTTAAATATCACCAGCACATTTAAAGCATACTAAAATAGTTGCTAGAATGTTTCTAGGGGGAGCAACAGAAAGTTGGTAGAATGTTACTAGGCCGTTTCTAGGTCGAGTTATAAAAAGTTGCTAGAATGTTACTAGATCAAGCAACAGAAAGCAGAATGTTACTAAAAAGTTTCTAGATCGAGCAACAGAAAGTTACTAAAATGTTTCTAGATCGAACAACAGAAAGTTAGCAGAAAGTTACTAAAATGTTTCTAAATCGAGCAATAGAAAGTTAGTAGAATGTTACTAAAATGTTTCTAAGAAGTATGAAAATGGTCGATAAATCCTGCTTTTAGTGTCTAAAGGATGTTCATTCATTGTCTAAAGAAAGTTTGTAAAAAGGGTTTCAATTGAATATCGGTGGCCAATAGTCGATAGAATGTTGGTATGAAGTATATAAGAAGTTTGAAAACGGTCTAAAGAAATTCAATAGACTGTCGGTAGGTTCTAGTAACATTTGTCTAAAGAAAGGTTATTGAAAGTTACTAGAAATTTTTGTAAGGGCGCGTCGGGGAAACTAACTGCAGCGACCTCCGGGGAGACGTTTGCCCTGTGTGGATACGCCAAAATATCCTCCCCCCCCCCGCCCCCCACGAAGACGACATGACGACGACGAATACTAACGCGGACGAAGACGATACGAGGACGACGAATACTCACGCCAACGACGTTGCCCGTGCCTACTTCAGTATTCTGGTGGATCGACATCACGTCACTGCACTTGTTGACACTGGCGCAGACTTGTCGATTTTGCGGCAAGAGCTGGCCGACCACATTAGGAAAGTGAAGACGTCGTGGACAGGGCCCCCCATAAGAAGTGCCGAGGGTCAGCTAATGACTCCAACGGGAACATGCATCGCCCGAATCCACATCGGTAGTTCCAGCTTCGTTGCCACTTTCATCATTCTCGCCGACTGCTGCAAAGACCTCATCTAGGGGATGGATTTTCTGCGAGATCACGGCGCAGTCATAAACATTCCGGAACATATGGTGACATTTTCTGCCAGCCCATACGGCTACACGGGCAACATGAGGGTTTGCGAATCTCCGACGATAAAAATGGGCCCCTCGGTTAACTCCCTTCCTTCTCGTTTATATATATATATATATATATATATATATATACGAGAAGAAAGGGGGGTTAACCGAGGGGCCCGATTTTATTAGTCATATCATAGAAGCCAACAAAACACTCACACCAAGGACAACATAGGGGAAATTACTTGTGCTTAATAAATGAAATAAAGAAACGATAAGTTAATGGAAATTAAAGTGGATGAAAAAACAACTTGCCGCAGGTGGGAACCGAACCCACAACCTTCGCATTTCGGTTCCCACCTGCGGCAAGTTGTTTTTTCATCCACTTTAATTTCCATTCACTTATCGTTTCTTTATTTCATTTATTAAGCACAAGTAATTTCCCCTATGTTGTCCTTGGTGTCAGTGTTTGTTGGCTTCTTATGATATGACTAATAAAATCGGGCCCCTCGGTTAACCCCCTTTCTTCTCGTTTATTACATAACAAGGGTGTCGAATCCGGCAACATTGATGCCTTCAGGTGGCATATGTGGGTTTATTGACCAGTTGCCTTCACCCAAAAAGATCACGTTCTCGTGACGCCTGCGGTAAAAAGGATGTTGCACGTCTGCCGCCAAGGTCTGTGAGTGGTGGTGCTGGCTAACACTCCCAGGGTTCTACTAGGACACATAAACACCCAAGAAAGTGGCTGGGAAAACGGCGCCGCGGTAGCTCAATTGGTAGAGCATCGCACGCGAAATGTGAAGGTTGTGGGTTCGGTTGCCACCTGCGGCAAGTTGTTTTTCCATCCACTTTAATTTCCGTGAACTTATCGTTTCTTTATTTCATTTATTAAGCACAAGTAATTTCCCCTATGTTGTCCTTGGTGTGAGTGTTTGTTGGCTTCTTATGATATGACTATAAATCTCTCTCTCTCTCTCTCTCTCTCTATATATATATATATATATATATATATATATATATATATATATATATATATCATCATCATCATCAGCCTAGTTACGCCCACTGCAGGGCAAAGGCCTCTCCCATACTTCTCCAACTACCCCGGTCATGTACTAATTGTGGCCATGTCCCTGCAAACGTCTTAATGTCATCCGCCCACCTAACTTTCTGCCGCCCCCTGCTACGCATCCCTTCCCTTGGAATCCAGTCCGTAACCCTTAGTGACCATCGGTTATCTTCCCTCCTCATTACATGTCCGGCCCATGCCCATTTCTTTTTCTTGATTTCAACTAAGATGTCGTTTACCCGCGTTTGTTGCCTCACCCAATCTGCTCTTTTCTTATCCCTTAACGTCACACCCATCATTCTTCTTTCCATAGCTCGTTGCGTCGTCCTCAATTTCAGCAGAACCCTTTTCGTAAGTCTCCAGGTTTCTGCCCCATATGTGAGTACTGGTAACACACAGCTGTTATACACTTTCCTTTTGAGGGATAGTGGCAACCTGCTGTTCATGATTTGAGAATGCCTGCCAAACGCACCCCAGCCCATTCTTATTATATATATATATATATATATATATATATATATATATATATATATATATATATATATATATGTGTGTGTGTGTGTGTGTGTGTGTGTGTGTGTGTTGCATTTGAAAAACTTCGTGTGACCTCGAAGAGTTGATCACTGAAGTGACGGCTCTATACGAGAATTTACACGACCTCATAGTAGGAGAGAGTTCAATTTTGACAGCCTCAGTCCTCTCCCACCACCAAGAATATGGCGTCTCTTGGTGGCGTAATCTTCCTTCGTGTAATTGTCGTATGCTTCGCTATCACTAATACTGCTTCGCCTTCCCGGCAAAACTGCAGCCTCTCTCTTTTTTTTTTTTGTTCTTTTTCTGTGAGTCCGAGTATAAGCGCGCCTGCGCATGACTAAAAGAAATTCATTATGGGACTTTACGTGTAAAAACCCCGAGTTGATTATGAGGCACGCCATAGTGAGGGACTCGGGAAATTTGCTCCACCTGGGGTTCATTAACGTGCACCTAAATCGAAGTACACAGGTGTTTTCGCATTTCGCCGCCATCGAAATGCGGCCGCCGTGGCCGGTTGTTCGATCCCGCGACCTCGTGCTCAGCAGCCCAACACCATAGCCACTAAGCAACCACGGTGCGTTCTGCGTGTGACTGCTGTTGATTTTCATTTTGAGTGAATCCGGCTTGGCCTCATTTCGGTTGCTGAATGAATTATACAGGGTGCCCCAACTGTAATGCACCAAGACTTCAAAAAATAGCAGTTGCGTTACTCGAAGAAAACCTAGTGCATATTGTTCCAAGTGCAGTGGAGTAGCCGCCGGTAATCCTTTCGTTTCTGAGAGTTAATTCGGTAATTCCAAATATTTTCTAACTCGTGAAGTACTGTCCTGATTATGAAAGTGTCAACGAGGCATTTGTAGGCACGCCCAGGCACCTCCAAATGACATCTAAGTGCTGTGTTTTCAGCGACGTACTAATTGCGTGCAATGTTTTTCCGAATGGTAAACAAACCTCACGAAATATGAAAAATACCACTTGACTGCGCTCCCACACGCATTATAAAGCAGCGCCCTCAAATAGGCTGATTGGAAGCAACTGCACTGTCTATCGCAAACCCGAAGAAACAGCGCATCACCTTGATAATGGTACGGAAGAAGCACTGACAGCAGGTTTCTCGGCTTTGCAGTTATTCCTTCCTCTCTACATCAGACTTATTATCCGTCTCTCAAGGCCTACTGATCACATTGATAACAAAAGCCACTTGATAACGTGGCCGAAGCGCCACTCTGACCACGGACGAAACGCGAAAAGGAATAAAAAGCAAAAGAAAGCAAGCAAGGCCTAGCATATTTCAAAATCTCGGCTTTGCTCGCACCGCATCGACATAGTGAGCGCGCAGCTATATTTCGCGCCAGAAACTTGCTTTGGACCAAAGCAAAATTAAAGCGAAGGTTTTAGTTTTCATGAGAGTGCATACGGTGTGCTGCAAAAACAGGTTCACGGCATAAAATAAAAGCGAAATAAACAGACCGGGAAGAGACCCACGTGTTGAGAAAAGGCAAAATCGATGCGCTCAAGAAAGTAAATAACCACTTCTATAGATAAATGAGCGGAATTGGCAATCGGGACGCCTGCACAAAAAAACAAACAAAATATACATAAGATGTGCCCTTATTATCCATGAATTCGTCAGCGCCGTTGAACACCAGCTGCTGCCGAGAGGACGTGTTCGACTAGGTATCCTTCTGCAGGTATACGCAGTACTGAGTCCGCTTTATCACATCTTCAGTGGCTTTCTTTATGGCCGACGCTCGAATTCCACGGCAGACTTCCGTTATCCTTCTCTTGCGATAATCTGACGTCTGTCTCGATCATGTAAGCACGATATTTCACATAACCACAAAGAAAAAAATTGAGTGGAAAGAGGTCAGGTGACCTAGCCGGCCAATTTACAGGCCCGTGCCTTCCAATCTATTGCGCATGAAAAGTCGCATCCATCCAGCTTCGTGCTCGGCTACTGCTGTGTGCTGGTGCTCCATCTTGCTGATACCACAGAAGTGGAAAACGTGACAGCGGGACTTCGCTGAGAAACTCATCACTGCTTCAAGGATTTCGTCCACGTAACGCTATCCAGTCAGTGTGTGACCGAAGAAGATGAGACTGATTACAGCACTGGCGTAAATTCCGCACCCTACATTGAACGACCACTGGTACCGGTGCCGTTTGCGCTTTACCCAGTGTGCATTGTAGTCACTCCAATAGTGTGCATTATGCAAACTTACCTGGGCCTTTCTGTGAAAATATTGGCTTCATCTGTGCACATGATGTTACTCAAAAAGTCCGGTGATTCAACAGTTTCTTTGTGAGGACCCAATTCGAGAAATCTAGACGATTGTACATGTCCCTATCTTCGAAGCATTGTTGCTGGTTAAGGTGGTACGGGTGAAAGGCCGTCGTTTAGAATCCTCCAAACTGATGACATGGAAATTGGTACCTTAGCGGCCACGTCCCGCACGCTAGCATGAGTATTTGAGGCCATAAATGCTAGAACATCCGTGCGCAGGCTAGGAGTCAAAGATGGAGTCCTAAGCTGCTGTTTCTTGAAGCTGCCGATTTGTCTCGGGCTTTTATCATTTCTGATTATAGTTGACACGTTTGGTCTACCGCCACACTTCCGTGACTGATATATGTTCGGGCCTTCCTCTAATTTTTTACCTTGGGCTCATTAGAAAAAGACATGGCGACTGGGACCAAACAAGACGCACCTTTAAAAATTTGCACTCACGTTGTCAATTCGCTTTTGTCGTGATAGGTTTTGTGGCAAGAAAGAAAAAAACAATCCGTGCACTTTATCTACACTAAGAAAAAAGCTATCACACCTTTTTTGCAACTAACACCAAACGCGACGTGTTACTTCAGCCAAGGCGTAGCAGATAAGGCACTGGCTCGATCGCGATGTTTTACAGCGAAGCTGTACATGGCCAACCGATTCGTCCGTCCGTCCGTCTGTCGCCTGTACGCCGAAAACCCTTCCGGCGCAACCCCATGCGAATACACGAAAGAAAAAAAAACGAAAGAGAGGCGCGCAACAGTTTCTCTCCGGCACCGAAATGAGTAGGCCACGCGTCATACGTACTCCTGAGGAGCAGGCAGCTTTCGATCATCAACGCCGCGAGCAGAACCAAGAACGAGCTCGTCTACGCCGTCCCGATGCCGCAACCCGGGCACAAAAACAGGCTGGTGCAGCCGAGCGCGAGCAACAACTGCGTACCGAGGATCCGGCAGCCTACCAAGCTGTCGTTTAACGAACCGTCGGAATTAACCCAGTGATAAACACCAGGGCCGCACGTTTCAGCTTCGGTGGTTAACCATCGGTACGGAGTACTTGGGCGGTGATTTTTTATTTATTTCCTTCATTTCGTTCCGGCTAACTCAGAAGGAGCCTGTTAAAGGGCCCTGCTTTATGATGCATGGGGGTGCGCAGTCGTGTGGTATTCGCCATATTTCGCAGCGTTTATTTGTCCGTCGAAAAAAATTTGTACGCATTTAGTACGTCGCCGAAGATACCGCAGTTCGGTGTCCCTTGGCCATGCCTATAAATGCCTCATTGACGCTTTGATAATTATGATAGTACGTCTCGAGAGAGATAATTAACTACAATTACCTAATGAAAGCTCAGCAACGAAAAAATTACTGGCAGCTACTCCACTGTACTGGAAACAATATGCATTAGGTTTTCTTCGAGTAACGCCTTGCTTTTTTTTAAAATCTTGCTGCACGATAGTTAATTGTGAGACTCTGTATATATTTATGACATCTGCATGCAAGTGACGATGTTTCCATCCCTAATAAGTTATTAGAAATGTTTTTTTAAATGGTCATTACCTTTGTTTACTGAAAAAAGGAGCGATACTGAGACGCATATACTTTACGTGCATTTCCCACGCCGTTGATAAAAGACTCTGCCGAAGGGTTCACTAACGTCTACAGGTATTTTTCAGGGTCAAAAAAGCACGCAAAGCATTTTGAAGCGAGGTGAACATACAGCCACATATTCATTCTCCAGGCATAAGCGATCCGTACCTTCAGAAATAATTGTTAATTGGTTACCTGCTTTTGTTTAAAAATATAATAAACGTTGTCCTGTGTATACATTTAAATATATTGTATATGTGCATGGTGTTTACAGTGGAAATTTAATGTTGAAGGGAGAAAATACGAATGAGGCAGCCGTCGCTGGTACTTCTAAGGCGCTTGTCATCGTACTATCAGGATTTCAAGAAATAAAGCGAAGTATTAATTAAAATCCGTGCCCGTCCGCGCCAACAATGATGCAGTAAGCTATTAGCCACAAGACAATTTTAAGTAAAAAGGTGGAGGCAAGTCAAAAGATACCTCAAAAAATGTGGGTGACAATACTCTAGCAATGACACGTTAGGTTGGGTGGGGGGGGGGGGAGGGGTTATGCTTCAGCATCGCCGGAAAACTCCGGAGGGGACTTGGGCTCCGGAGACCCCCCCCGCCCTCTTTCCCCGTAGTCGGCGCCTATGCCTACAGCCTGAGTATACCTCCACTATCCGTTAGAGTTGGTAATTACCCAGCTAAAATGGAGATGCACAAAGCAGCGTTAACGGATCACTACGTCCATGTGACCTCGAAGAGACGGACCTTTTACAGTCGAGCAGTCGTCCTAAATTTATTGATTCACCTGAGTGTGGAGACGGGCCCGATACCATTTTTTGACGCCGCGCGTCGCTCGAGGCAGCAAACGGAGCTCCCCACGAAAGACGCACGACGTATCGATCATAAGACCATTTTCATCTCGCTGCAACGGCAGCCTGCGCAGCACAGCCACGGTGTCACTAGCAATTTGTCCATTCCGGGGCGGCGGTCATGCCATCTACCAACAACGCCGCGGACCGGCTGCCGCTCGGACGATCTACTTCCGCTATACGTGAAAGCCGTCGTGTCAGGCTGCAGCTGCCTTGGCCTTTGCAGGCGCAATTAAAGAGAATAGATATGGTGGCCGAGAGAGACAAGGGATGTGCTCCTGCCCTCTCACACAGAACACAGCTACTGCCAGCTCTCTCAGAATTTTCTCCGCGCTGGCCTTATGTTCCAAATAAGAGTGTGAACTTCGTGTTCAGTGAACATGTTCAAAAGGAGGTAAAAAAAAAGAAAAGAAAGGTTGGCGCGATGTTCCACAGTGCACTGTGCGAGGCACGAGCTCCGCAGCAGGCGGTTGCTATGTAGGGGTCAAAAATTGTGCGCCGTTGTCGTCGTTTGCGAAAATTGCAACGAGTTGCAAGCTGTCTACCGTGGCGTTTGTAGACACGTGAACCTGATAATGCAGCTGATATACTTTCGACGCATTCAGTTCATTGGTTTGTTCATCGAATCACCACCATTCCATGTATTCGAGTGCGTGTTCTGGCAGCGGGTTCTCCGCAGAGCACCCGTTGCCACGCGTTTTCGAAGCGCGCGTGCGTTTTTGCGCGCAGCACGCTGGGTGCTAAGCGCCTGCGCTGCCAGCCGCCCCTAAAGTCGCTATGCTTATGGTTGCGCAAACGCGTCTTGGTCGGTTCCAGTCCGCTCTCTTTACTAGTCCCGTGGTATGCAGCCCGTAACGGAGTCATTGTACCTCCCGATATACGTGACCACTCGTGGGACGCGACAAGACACCCTGGAGGAGGCAGCCCCGTTTCTCGCTCACCAGCAGGATGCGGTTGAAGAGGGCCGCGAGTGGGCGCTGGAGCCGGTCGCCGTCCACGAGCAGCGTCAGCTCGATGATGGCCCCCAGGTGACGCTGAAGGCCGGACAGGATGCTGTCCAGGCACTCGGGGTTGTGCGCCATGCGCGTGAGCGCCGCCAGGCTCGCGTCCACCTTCTGACTGGCCGGCTCGACTTCTTCTGCGGAACCCGAGAAAAAGAGAACGCGTCGCGTTTGCTGCGTGACCATGTGTGCGGGAGTAACGCGGGGAATCTCGCGCGCGCCGGCTGTGAGACGACGAACGTCACTGTACCTACCTGCTCTGCGTAGAAATAGAATAGCCTTTCTCTGACCGCTGTTTGATATGCTATTATTTATCCGTTGAACAACGCTTTCATTGACGCTATGGTACCGACGCTCGAGTATGTTAATGAACGATGAAATAATTCCTCTTCCTCTTACTACTACTACTACTACTACTACTACTAAGAATATGAAGAGTAAGAAGAAGAAAGAATAACGGAAACAGTTTGCATCCTCAGGCCTGCAACTGGGCGTTGAGAAACGTCTCAGTGGTGGCTACAGAATAATTTAGACAACCTTGGGCTTAAATCGCGCTTAAATGTGACAATACGAGCATATCTGCATTCGGCCACCACCGCCAAGTGTCCATCATGGCTGAAAATGAAACCTACAAACTTTTCGTTCTTTGTTAAATTACGAAGTGGCTGAGAGAATGGCTACTGAAGGACCTGCTCTCCCAACATCAGGAATAATGACGTTGATAATGATTATTATAGTAACTATAATAACAAGCATTCAGAAGAAAGAAAATTAATCAATTCAAAATGAAATTGAAGGAATAATAACTGTTGACACAATCACATAATTGCACACTATACATAATTTCAGTAAGTGTTTCAGCCTTGTCCTTTCAGCAAAACAATGAACGGGGCTAGTTGGCGGACGTTCATGATTGCATTGCGCTTGGTGTTACAAGGGCGGAAGAACTAATGGACGAACATATATAGAGGAACAAGATGGCGTACGTGGCGCAAACTACCAACACGTTTAATACTGTTAAAGAACACGCCTACATAAAAGGTGAGGGGAGTTGTGAAATATAATATATGATGAGGTTACGACATGTGATGATGCGGTGGGCCGGAACAGCAGCCTGTTCCTTTACGTTCGCCCATTAGTTCTTTTGGCAGTGTAACACCAAGCGCAATACAATCATGCTTACCCTTTCACTCGTTTGAAAATGTCGCATCGCTACAGTTCGCGACATGTTCGCATGACTGAGCAAGCGGCGCAATAAATTCGCTCAGTTACACCACGCCATGGCCTCTAAGCCACTGTTTCGAAATAGCTAGCGTTTTCACGCTGCCTCATAGAACTTTCGTTGCCGACAGCCGTTCGCTGCCCGGAGCAGTGAGTACACGGGCACAATTAGACACCCGCTGCTGAGCTATCCCACTATGTTACTCAAAGTGTCCTTTGATTAGTTTTTACAGCGCCGGATCCCGAGCGCTCTAACCTTCCTTTCATCACAACTCACTGTACTTCCCCAACCTGTCAAGAGCGCGGGGAAATTGCGTCCGCGCCGTATACCGCGTTGGCCACTGTTTAGGCTGCATGTCAGGTGGGCTGCCTAGGCGCTGAACGACCGCCATGATCCTCCATGTTGGCTTTATGATTGACTCCCCAAGACGCCGCTAAAGCTTGAAAGAAACTCTTCTGTGCCAAGCGTACGAAACGTGACGTGGCGCAGTAAACTATTAATGCCAAGAATTAGTTGGCTCGCTTCTCGGGTGTTTGTTCCTCACCACCAACGGCATTCGGCTGGACTCAGCCGCACCACTGCGCGCCGCATCTTCAAAAGCCGTTGGAAGCGTGTCGCCGAGCGTCCTTTCTCTCACCGCCTCTCGTACGCAGCAAGTATAGTGCGTCTATATCATGGCGCGTTGCGCGGGCACACGTTCCCTCGTGTTCTGTACGCTGATGTGTCGCGCTTTGTACGTCAGGTGGCCCCAGGCGTTCCCTCAATTAGTAAGGCTCCTCCATAACGAGCTACTGCCCTCGCGAGCTGGCCGATGTCTGTGATGCCTGAATTTTTTTAGTGTCCCAGAGTTCGCAGCAGTACCGGGTCGGGAGTATCGTTGATTACAATACGGAAGCGTATGCCAAGCGACAGCTTTTTTTTTTTCTTCTTTTTGATTGGTGAATATACGTAAACATATAAATATACGATGGTTGGTTTTAAACCCGATTCCCCCATCATAGAAGCCCGATGCTCTAAACCTTAGGCCACGGACGCATTCTTAAGGAGGCGGAATAAAACACCCTTAACGCGCCCTCGGGCAAGCCACCGCGTCGAAACACTTGGCGCGTAAGCCGCGTTAGCCGCGTCGCATAACAAAAATGATAAAACGTTACAGCGCCCATCTTCTAGCTGACGATGGAGACAGAGACGCGTTCACTCGCCGGAATTCGCTGCTTGTCTCTCGTCGTACTATGGCGCTGTGTCGCGTTTCTAGAAGGTCGATCATGTCGTGTCTTGCGATCCAACACGTTTTGTTTTGCTCATTAAAACCTCCACTTGATCTGTAGGGTCCACCATGGTGGGTGAAGCACGCGTTCATCGCTGAAATCTGCAGCCAGTAACTTGTAATATGCGCCACTTTGCCTTGTCTCATGAAATTTTTGGTGTACACGGATTTCTACAATGCGTGAGATCTGAATAATTTTTTTTTTATTCGGAAGCCTTCCTTTAGGTACACTACAGAGGTACACGCATGATCAGAAAAAAAAATTGCGGGCTAGAGGCTCAGCGAAACAGCGAAAAAAGCGAATTTGCGGTACATTCGTCAGTGCATTGGTCAGTTTCAAATTGTCAGGGTGAGTTGCCAACATTTTTTTTTTCGCAGAACTCCTGCTTTGCATACTTTTGACCCCGGGTACGTGCACTTTCCCAAATACGCAAACATATTTGTTGTAAGAAGGAAGTAACAGTCCCGGAAAGGCTTCCAACTCAAACATATTCGAGGATGACGCTGCGTCACTGCTCTTGAGACGTATGTTCATAGACGCAGAGAAAATATTCTATTGCCTGTTTGCGCAGCGTAAGCGGCGCTCGGGCGGCTGCGCTGCAAAAGCCAGAGGCACTCGTGTACAGAAGCACTGTGGTCTCTGGTATTCCCCCCGCAGATTTCAATGCAGCAATGCGCATCATTGTTGGGGGCAACGCTCAAACTGGCTTGGAAACTAAGGCTTACCGGCAGATGGTGTGTTGCACTTGGTTCTCAGTCTGCCATCGTCGCCGCTTTTTCGGCGGTTCAGCTTGGAACTCTGGGGCTCCGCACTGGGTACCTTAGAAAACCGAGAAAAAGAGGAACATCCGGGCATGTTATTTTTGTTCTCACACCTCTGTCGTCCTTTTCAATGAGTAACAACGAGCGCACGCACACACACACGCACACGCGCACACACGCACGCACACGCACACACGCAAGTAGGTTTTAAGAAACCAGCACAATGCTTTGCTCAGAAATCAGCATCTTTCACCGCAATATTTGCAGTACTTGCAAAGAGAATGCATAAATATGTAGCGCATTAATAGCTGCCCGAACAATATAACAGCTTACTGGTTGGTTCTAACGGCCCAAGGCAATATACTCAAGCTATAAAGTAAAGCGTAGTTGGGGGCTGCCGATAGGTTTTGACCACCTGGACTGTTTTTCCTTCTGTCTCTTGAATGTGCACCCAAAGGATGGCGCAGAAACGTTTTTTTTTTTTATGTATTCCATGTGCGTCCGCCGTCGCTCGGGGAACCATTCAGATCATTTCCTTCGCTCACTCGCTTACTTGCTTTTGTGCGTGCGCCCATTTGTGTTCTTGATGTTCGAGCAGCTAACAGAACAAGCTTTACTGTAAATAATTGCTTATTGTCTTTACCGACACAGCTATCGGTTTCACTAAATTTAGAAGTGAAAACAAATGCGTCAAAGGCGCGTACGTAGGCAGGCAAGTATTAACATGAACTATATATAAAGTTGCGTGTTGGGATATGATAGTTTTTTTCTTTTTAAAAGTGATGCAGACCCATGTAGAAAATGACCTACTTTGCTTCATTTCTGTTCCCCGCTATAAATAGCAGAGAAGAAGAGCTCTTTTGCAAGAAACACAAAGCTCCAGCCCAGGAACCGGTTCTTTTTTTCCCCTTATTTCTATATAAATTACGCAACAGCAGAACAAAGCAAGGTTATCGTCTGTTCAGGCTTTAACGGTTCAGATTCAATCAATTTAAATGTCATTTCCTGGGGATCAGGTGCGCGCTAAAACCAGTGCAACAGCGCAACGAATGGTCTGTGCAAACAAAGAGACTTTCGCTATCGACTGAGCGGGGCAGAAAGCAAACGAAACGGCTGACAGACAGCAGCCGGCGAGAGAGTTGCAGACAAAGAAGTAGGCAGGAAGGAAGAAAGAAAGAACATGGTCGCTGAAAAAGGGCCGACAAAAAGAGCCGAGCAAGAATCCAGCATGGCAACTCGCGCAATCGCGTCGAGAGAAATTCGCGAGAGCCTTCTCTTTTCAACTCGGCCCGGGCGAATCGAGAGGCCGTTTAGTTCTCGGTTGCCGCTGCGAGCCTCCCCCCCCCCCCCCCCCCCCCCCTCCCGTTTCGGGCGCGCGACTCCTTGATTGCGAACAAGCAGGGGAAGCCGGCGATTGCCCGACGCACGGAGTATATATATCGCGCACTAGACCGGCCGCCGCCTCAGTGGTTTAAGCTCGCCAGTTTACGACTGCAGCGGGCGTAAAACCTGGTCAACTCGCTGCGTTTACTCCTATTTTATTTTCTTCTCTTTGTGTGTTCCTCGCTTTCCGCGGCCACTCGACTTCTCTCTCCTCGCCGACCGTTCTTGCGCACCTTGACAACTCTTCGTGTAGCGCGATCGCGCACTCCAAAGCGACTTTGACGACGCTGTAGCGGCTGGCATTTGCCGACCAGGTAAATAAAGCAGGAGCCGCGCTCGCCCAGACACCGAGATCCGCGGGTCTCCCCCCGGCGTGCCTCTCGCCCGCCGCCGATCATCAACTATTCAGGGCTCCCTTTCGGCGGGCACGCGGCTTTCCACCTGGCGGACCCGACTCGCCGGACCTCCTCTCGCCAACCTGATGAAAAAGCGGCCCCGCGCGTGGCTCGGCCCTCAGTTCGGCCCACGCCGTGGTGGTGCATTATGTACGCTGGCGGCGACCTCGCAGTGCTGCACCTGACGGTCGGCGGGGCTCCGATGCCTATCGCGCTGCCCCCCTCCGCGGGGCCGGCGAGCAAAATGCATAGCCGGTCGTGATTTCCGCTCGACTGAAGAAAGATAACAGGATAAGTGAGACACGATGATATTGCTACTTGAAGTGCAACAAATACCCAGAGTCAAGGGAATGGGTTGTTTCATTACTGGTGTCTCCTGTCTATTCCTCTTTCTCCCTGTTAATTTCCCGATGTAATATACGTCTGATGATTATACTGAGGTACAAAAGCGCACCGAGCTAAGACCGCTACACACCGTATACTCATGTGTGGAAACTAGATGGAAAGACATTATAATAGGGGGACGGAGTGTCCCTATGGTTTTGACTGTGGATATACTCAAGAGCAGAAGGCGTGCCAGGATTGCAGCTAAGCCAACGTAAAGCCAGCCTAAAGGAATTAACACACACAAATGAACATTATAACGGTAGACCTGCACACAGTTGTGGCCTTTTTTACGTTGTATCTAAATCGTTTTCATTTTTTTTCTTTGAACGTTATTGGAGCTTATGTTATCGTAGTTAAGCAATGAGAATTATATTGCACTTATTATGTTAACCATACCAATTCTGTATTCGCTTGATTCATATTGTTCTATTATACTTTTACTTTGTCCAGAGTGATGATTTTTCAGTGTCTTAGACACATGTTCTTGCATAGCCAAATCGTGTTCTAAAGTCATATCGAAATTGTACTCGTCTTGCATGTTGGAACTGAATGCCGTGAAAGCTGCTTTTTTTTAAATATTGATTGATATATTGTTTAAATATGAGTGCTGTACGATCTGTGTACGAGGGTGTTGGGTCCTTTGTTGGGCATGTTGCGTTTAGTCCCAACATCCTCTTGTTTTTGTCTGCAAGGAAACAATAAAACTGAAGCTGAAAATTGAAACGCGAACATGTAAGTCAAAGATCGAAGTCTAGCACAATAGCGGCAACTATGGAAGGTCAAGCACAACATAACGCTGCCCCGAACAAAGGAACATTTTAAAGGTCGCAAGAAACGTCGGCATATCGTATCAATGAAAAAATTCGTGTCACTGTACATGAATAGTCAAATTGAATAAAGACTCTGTTACATCACAAATCTTTGCATAGAAAGTAGGTGCCATTATAAGTAACCTAATGTCGACCCGCTCAAGGGAATATGAGAGCGGCAAATGCAATAATTTGCTGAACAGCGCCACGTCATAGTCTCTCAGCCGTCATTTCGAATAAGTCAGCCTTTTGAGGTTACCTCATTATCCAATGAAGTAAATATGGACTATACCAACAGCTACACCATGCAGACAATGCCTATATTTCGCATTGCCTGTGCGACTTCATAGATCACTTCAAGAATATAGAGATATTTAGAATCGGGGGGGGGGGGGGGGGAGAGACCCAAGCCGCCTGAGGATAAAAAAAAACAAAAAAAAAAACATACGGGCCGCAAGTGCGCATGCGCAGAACCCAAGCCAGTCTTGGATTCTTGCGTTCGCGTTTACCCAAAGCCGAAAAATCGAAAACTAGCGTGGGTCCCCAAGCTGTTTTAGGTCGCCCTCGCGGGCGACGAGAAATCGCGAGATAGCCAAGAAAGCCGTACGACTAACACAGTGATTACGTTTATTACATTTTATTGTTTGCCATTTCTGCTCAAAATGCATGCTGCTCGTTTTCACTCGTGAGAATATATATATATATATATTGCTATCAGCACCCCTTTATTTTACCCGCTGCGGCGGCCCGAGCGCTCGACCGAACGCTGTCTGCGTTTGGCCCAATTCTCAAACGTTCCTGCTCGTCTAAACCCAAGAGCAGCCTACCCATCGCGGTTTCGGGACCCAGAGTCTTTGGTCCCTAATTCTAAAACGCTTTTATGTTCTGTAATTCCTGCTTTGAACAGCTGGGCTATATTAGTCGCTATATAGTACAGAATTGAATTATTTAAGGTATTATATTGGTTATATGCAAGCCTAGCTGTACGCTCTACTTCTTTTTTTCGTAATTACAATACCGTCCGCTTTCTTTGTCCGCTCTGTAATGTCAGCGCTACGGTAGGCTGTATTCAAATCGTTTGCTCCCGTCTACCTACTCAGGAAAAAAAAATAGATAGATAGATAGATAGATAGATAGATAGATAGATAGATAGATAGATAGATAGATAGATAGATAGATAGATAGATAGATAGATAGATAGATAGATAGATAGATAGATAGATAGATAGATAGACTGACTGAATAACCAATCTGAATCCTCATGGCCAACTGTGAGAGTATACCCTCATGGTGCCCTCGTGGTTATGTAAGCGTCACTCAGAGCTGCTCAACAAATTATCTCACGAGTGCTTGCACCTCTCTCGTGTGGGCGCAAGCACTTGAAGTAAATTGAACTGAATTTTTAGCGTCGAGTGCTGTCGGTTGTTTCACTAATTTCGTGCTAGATATGCATGTTGCTTTAACATACCGCATTTCTTTGCCTCGTTCGACAAATTTTGACTGCTCTATAAAGTCTCGGAAAATTGCGAGAAATATTACCGCTAAAAAAATTTAATGCGATAGCATTACACAAGCACTTAACCCACTTTAGATATATCATCTCGTGGCCTAAACACGTGGGCAGAGCCCGAGTGAAGCTCAGTTTAATCCACGTTATCAAAGCGCTAGCTGTCACGAAGCAAGAATGCGACAAAGCGGCACGTGACCCACGCGCCAGACGTTTCAGAGAGCGACTTTGCGCGAGCAGTTGGAGCATTGGACTGCCGGGTTGGAAGCCAGGTGTTCGATCGCACCATCGGTCACGCACTTCATTATAGCAGTATAGGCGAACTTTACCTACTTTAGAGGTATATCCTACCAGAAAACTCGACGTGCGTTGAGCGAGCGCCGTCACAGTGTACAGGAAATCGCAGTTTTTTAGAGATATGAGGTATACAAACATCACTTCGATAAATGAGAGTGTGCAAGCACGCTTGCATGCCGAAATCTTGACAATTCATGTCCGAGGATCGCATACCTAGAGCCTGGCCTGAGTTTTCTTTCTTTTTCTTCCCTCTCGCTTTTCTTTCCATGTACTGACAGCGAGCGAGCGAGCGAGCGAGAGAGAGAGAGAGAGAGAGAGAGAGAGAGAGAGAGAGAGAGAGAAACTGTTCAGGACCAGGCATCAAACCAACCGATTCCTTAGTTTTGAGGCGAGCCGATCACGGGCTACGTACGAATCAGGCATGCCTCGTGCAACACACGTGACTTGCCACATTCTCATGCAACCACACGCGTGCTTCCTAGGAATTAAGGTTATCTTAAATAAAGAAGAAAAAAAAACACAGGAATCCGCTACGCGAATAAATCACGGCACTGCATTGGTGCCACGTGACAGAGCCTGCTCTACCATGCTCTGCTATATCTGAGGAGCGGCAGCGAATGCGGCAGCCAACGCGTGAAAGCAGTGATAACTTGTCAAATATGAAGACGCTACCGTTGCAAGGAAATATGCTGAGCACAATAGATTAAAGTAAATCGCAGATCCGAATGTTGGAGGCTCAGCGCATACATAGCTCAAGGCTGAAAGGTTTGAAAACGCAAATGTGAGTAGTGAAGTCGGGATAAATGGACACTAAAAACAATACTAATAAATCAATTTTGGCTAATAAAGTATTCTATCAAAAATATATGATGAATCTTTTGCGACAGAGGGTTGACTCATAGCAAAAAAACCGGCCTAAACTGTCGTTCTTTTCTTTCTTTTTTTATTTCGAGTTGAAGCCTCAGGGCCGGTACGTCAATGTGACATCACGGGTTTCAAAGTATATCCTCATATTTTTGTCATTTTGACGAGCCAAAAGTGTTCGAAACCTTTGCTAGGTTGAGTCTTGACTTTCTTAACAGTGCAATGTAGTTCTTGTTTGTCACTGAATAATAAACTAGACCCGATCGAGTAGATGCTCCCAAAATGAATGATGCCATCGCAAGCTTGCGCTTTAACTTCAGGCAAACATCGCCACCCATCTTCCATGCTGGCACTTTTTATGGAAGCCTCCCCTCAGCGTCAGAGTGGCCATTCCGCTATTACAAAATCGTAATTTATTAAGACAGCCTAACATAATATTCCTTTGTAGTGCCACTTCAATTGACCGTGGTGTCCTGCGTGTTCGAAACGTTGTCGCTGATGAGTTGACGAGAGTTTTATTGAACGTGTCGTTGAATTTGGCCCCGAACAATGTTGAGGGTTATCGGTGCTTAAGCCACCGCATGAAGTATTCTTTGTCGACGTCCAAGAATATATCAATTTAATGCGCAGACCTGTTTTTGACTTGTTGTTTGGAACATTTCAGTGGTGGCATTGCTTCGTGCGACCTCCTCGCCCTTCTCACGTTCCTCACCTCTGCCGCGCGCCTCCTCTTCGCTTTGCGTGTTTCGACGCTTACGTAATCAGTTTTGTCGGGCATAGCCGCGCCTGGGAGTAGCGGATCTAGATGATCGCGCGGGTACGTCAGTTGGCCATAGCGGCTTGGGACCACCTTCGGCAACCTTTTGCGTTGCGGCTGGCGCGGTATATTTAAAGAAGAATGGCGGCAGAACCAATCTCACGATGACTGCCGACGATAATGTAAGTAGCATAGAAGCAATGCAGCGACGCAACGTATTGGATCAGACGTGTATTGCAGCGGGACTCCTCTCTCCCGCTTCCTTCCGGACATGCTACGCCATGTAGCGGTGCTGCGGAGAAGTCCGCGCGTGGCCTCCGAGATGCGTGACGCAACGGTGCGTGCGAACGTCAAGACTTGTGCCCTCACTGGCCGCATACCTATAATGGCACATACCCAGTGCATTAGTCACGGAGCTCGCTAAAGCTTCGGGTTGCTGCGCTTGAGGAACACGTGAGATGGGGCTTTGATTCTGCCCAGCCCAGCAAATTTTCAAAGGTTTTCTTTTTCATTGAAGAGGTCAGGGACAACGGTCTCAACGGACCCAGATGGATTCACGACAAAAAAGCTGCGTGAAGTAGACCGAGAATACTAATCGCATTAGTGGAGAGCATCATGTGATCGATGGCGGCAGCCGTCATTTCCTTGTTTGCCAGGCAGATGGTGCTACATGTGCGCCTAGTGGAGTGGGCATGATGGTGCGGTGTTTAGCTTTTGTTTAGCGGTTGCCGAACCGAAAAATATCAACAGTAGTCATCGGTAAAACGGCTATTCACCGCTGCAGATGTCAGTTACTGCGGAATAAGACGCAATGACTTTCGCAAGAGATCTTGCGAAACTTTTTATACGAACGTGTGCACTTTTTTATCCGCAGCAGTGTAACTCATGGGTTCATGGTACTGAATCCAGGATAACTTTCTTTAAGTACACTGTGTAGCTGCGAATATAGTCAGTTTTGTGGTAAGACAGAGCGACATGTAACCGTAAGCCTTACAACTCTAAGCAGTTCCAACCTACGGCGCTAAAGCAGACATTTCTGCGCAGCCGGTTTTTTCTGCGCCTTTAGTGCTTCGGCCATACTGTAATATTGTCGGCAAGTTGGGTTTTCCGTCTGACTGTTTATCTTGAACAACATAAAGTAAGGTTCATATAGACTTGTTTACAGAAAAATACATCTATACAAACTGAAGATGTTTGCCTTACTAGTAGCTGGACTTGCTTCTTGACATGAAAATCATCGAAATAAAAATGAAAAGGCGGGGAAAAGAGGAACGAAAGGGGAATCAAGCACATAGCAAGGTTCGAAATGTATCCAAACGCCTGCACTGCAGCAAGAAAAACGACAGGGATTTAGAGGCTTGGGTAGAGCCAGCCTTAGTGATTCACGGTCCAAAAGCAGAAAATGAATGCCCAGGCAGCAAATCTCCGCCAAGACGTATGTCAAGCATTTTTCGTGCTTCCAAATACGGGACGGCATAGACGAGACTTTCGTACAGCAGTTTTTACGTCCTCTGGCCTTTTACATTCAGAAAACAATGACGAACTTAGTTGTCTGATCTCGTGGGGAAGCTGTGGGTCGTAAGCTACATGACGTTTCAATCGATGACTGGCACATTAATATCTATTGTGCAGTTCACGGCAACGTACATCCAGTAATTCGAATCAGTATCTAGAGAGGATCATACTTAAATAATTTGTGTGATTTTACGCGCCGAAACCATGATCTGATTTTGAGGCACGCTGTAGTGGGAGACTCGGGATTAATTGTGACCATCTGGGTTTCTTCAACGTCCACCTAAATCTAAGTACGCGAGCGTTTTTGCAGTTAGCCTATATCGAAATGTGGCCGGGATCGAACCCACGACCTCGCCCTAAGCAGTGCAACGCCATAACCACAAAACCACCTCGACGGCTGGATCATACTTGAGGTGTGGATACGTCGAGTGTACAAATTGTCTGCGTCTACTGTACGAGTTGCACACACGACATAATGTCTTCTCATGAAAGCTGCGTTTGCCTAATAAGCTTTGAGAGTGGCCTTCTTTAGCGATGTAAATCTCAGGTTGCCTCTTAGGCCACTATGTCCAGGTATCGATTGGAAAGAAATCTCATGCCCTTCTCGTGCAGCTTGCCTATGAAGGGCGTCAATTTTGTTTACGTTCAGTCATTAACATTTGTTGACGTGCATCATCATTTCTTTGAGAGACAAGGATAGGTTAGGGGCAGTCCATGAAAATGGCCCAAAGCGGGGGAGGTCAACTGTATACATGTCGCAGAGCAGTATGCACAGTAGCCAGCTCAGTTGCAGCGGACGTCCGATAGCACCAGCTCTAGGCAAACCAGACGCCGATGTCTGACGTGTCGAAGATCAGATAGCCGTCAGCTAGGCGTGAATAAGATCACTTTTTTTCTAGAAGAACCACAGAAGAGGCAGCGACGTAAGTAATTATTCCTTCTAACGCTATGACCTCGTTGTATATCTCGTGTGCCCTGCGGCTTGGCGCCTCTTGTAAAACTGCATGCTCAGTTACGTCTCATTTCGTCGGTGTCTTCGAAGGTACATAAAAATTATTTCATGGTCCAAAAAACATAGCTGAAAAGAAGTCTAGCGTTAATCTGAGAAATCTCGGTTCACATGGTTCCCCTCTCACATGGGATCCATCATGGGAGGCCCCACATGCACAAACCTCAACGTGCTGGCCCACTCCAAGGCACGAGGTCTCGCTTTCCGCGACCATGAAGAACACCGTCGGCCCGCAGTGGTGGAGAACAGAGATCAACCGATCACATGCAATGAAATTGCGCAGCACTTTTATCTCGGCAGGAGAGACTTTCCCCTTCCTCACAAGAAGTTAAATAGAGCGCACGCATTGACCCTCAGATTATCACAAGCAGGCTCGTATCCCAGCTCGGCTTTATTCTACAATCTTTATCCCGACATTTATGCCACTAGTTCTTGCAGGCACTGCAATGACTTCGCTAGCCTACACCATATGCTCTGGCGTTACCCCTCGTTACGAGGCACAGAACAAATCAATGAGGACAAGTGGCTCTCCGCCATCAAGAGCCCCGATACCGGGGCGCAACTACGGGCTGTCCAGAGGGCCCACGATGCGGCGGTCGGGCATGGCCTGACTGTCCCAACGTGGGAGCGGCCCGCAGCGCGCTGAGTCGCGTGCCTCAGGACCTTCATTAAAGTTTTTCATCCATCCATCCATATTCGGTCAGTTCCGCAATGCAGGTATCGTAACTTGAGTTACAATCACGTCGAGCTCGCATGATCTGCATGTCCTCGCCGTATATATGCGGCATGGTCTCTAGAGCAGATTGCAGCGAGGTGTTGATGTCTGTTCCTCCGCCTCCCCGTGCGACCCTTGTAGCAGACAAGAGGCGTGGAATATGCAAAGAAAGGAACTGACGCTATGTCCCACAGAAACAACGGACGCTCGGAATTGAGAATGGCGCTCTGTCGGCAAGCTTTCTTTCATTCATAAGTTTCATTCATGCTTAGATGTCGGCTCAAATGGTCTTCAGATGGAAAAACAGGACACTCCTTTTCCGCTCTTTCTTCACAAGTTTTTTCCCTCATCCTCTGTACGCGTACATAGTTCCTTCTTGCGTTACAGCGGCATGTTTAGTGCAAGAAAACGTGACGCTCAAAGTTGCAGGCTTCAGCTTCGCCGTGCATCTCTCGCACATGGACAAGGCAGGCGTATGCAGCATGCCGAAACAAGCACCTGTCACGCCTGCCAAGCGTGAATCTGGGAGCGCGACTGGCGCCCAGCAGGCACGATGCGTAAAGCGCCAAGAAGCGAGCGAGAAAGAGAAGCGAGAAATTCCACGCTTCTATGTTAAACGCGTCACACAATAAAAAAAAAAAAAGAAGAATTTCGGCTTGCTAAGCGTGGCATTTTTTCAAGAGCGTACTATAGGAGTAACCTTGATCTACATACCTATAGGCTTACTAGAGAAGGCTCGTACAGTCAGGGACAAAAAGAGTTTGAGCCAAGGGCGCCGCAAAAATGTGAAATTTTCCACAGTTGCGGCTCTTAGCCAGAAATTGGTACTTGTATCGTGGAGCTCATATTTGGAAACTCTTGCCTTCCTGACGGCAACGGGATGATACCTACATCGTCACCTGCAGTAACAAGCGAAAAACGCGTAAATCGACATAGGCTTGAACAGCCTGCACACAGGCGTTAACATTGGGATTTCTTGGTACACAACGGAATCACACACGGTATATGTTTTCTGATTGGGAGTTTTAGAGACTTGTGAATCGAACACCGTCGCAGTGCGAAGGAGTTGCACAACACTGTGCTTCCCATTCCAAGCGTACAGCCGCCCCCATCCGCCCGCAGCAGAGCGAGCAAGTGCCATGCTCACCGTGTTTGACTATCTGTTTTAACGTGCACTCGAATGAAAGAAATGTGTCTGCCCACGTAATACCTCGCATCCAGCATTCTCATTGCGATTCTTGCAAAACTAGGTTCTTGAAAATTGCTCCCTACGTTATAACGAAACAAAGAGAGAGAGAGAGAGAGAGAGAGAGAGAGCAAGGAGAGGAAAGGCAGGGAGGTCAAGCAGACGAGCGTTCGGTTTGCTACCTTGCACTGGCGGTAAGGAAAAGGAGGAATAGAAAGAGGGAGAGAGGGAGCACTGAACGCAAGTGGAAGCATGCGCAGGGGCTCTATAAGCGGTCTCTTAAACCAGTGCACTTCAAGTACTGTACTAGTGCACGAATCGCTTTTTATGCCAGTTACGGATGTGGCCATGGTCCGAGTATCAAAGTTTGACTCGAAGAACGGTCTCGAGTCCAGTCGCTTTAAAGTTGTCCTAAGAGAGAGAGTCGTTGTACGTCGTAGCGAGGACAGGTGTCGCACATCGTGATATCGGCCATTCCCATACGATAGGAGTAAGAGTGATTAGCGCTCATCAAGAGTATTTACCGTCATCTTATGCGTAATGAACCAAAATGTAACAAATACAGCTCTAATGTTGGTGAAGAGTACTGCGTTTTAAAAGCTGTTGTTGGACTCTTTTTAAGGTCTAAGAATTTCTTCGCAATAGTGCTTAATTCTGTCAGATTCTGTTAATAACACACACCACCAGCGCTAAAAAAGGATTTCATGTTTTAAAGCTCTCCACCATTAGGGGAAGGCTTTAGGCTGAAGTCACAATGACGAGCCCTGAGCAAAAGATAAGATGCGCCGGACATGTCTTGCTTCACTTTTATCTCGTTTCGCTGCGATTACGCGGCTATTCGACCTTGGTTGTACAGCTGGGTAAACCATCACAAAATTTAAAGGCGTGTTAATATACAGGGTGTCCCCACGTAGCGTTAGCCAAGCTCTTAAAAATAAAATGTAGAATATACGAGGACGCAACCAATCGCATCCTGTCAGAAGTGACGAACCGCCCCAGGAGGACTCCTTTTTTATATAATTTAACTATCAATAATTACATGAGATTAATGAACGTACTTTTAAATTACTGAATAGAGGGCGCGAATTTCGACAGAACAGTAAGAATCGTGTTTTAGAACACCCGATTCAGTTGTTTTCAGTGTGCTATGTCTGGGCGTAATTATTCTGTTTCTCGTTATAAACAAAGCGCGCCAAATACGAAAATAGTCGCACCATTAGCCGTCCGCGCGTCGCGACCGCAGGCGACCCAGGCGTCCCTCGGAAGAATTAACGCTGCTCCATGCCTGGCTCGGCGGTCACGCGAAAGGGGCCGCGCAGCGGTAGTAATAATAATATTTGGGGTTTTTACGTGCCAAAACCACTTTCTGATTATGAGGCAGGCCGTAGTGGAGGACTCCGGAAATTTTGACCACCTGGGGTTCTTTAACGTGCGCCTAAATCTAAGCACACGGGTGTTTTCGCATTTCGCCCCCATCGAAATGCGGCCGCCGTGGCCGGGATTCGATCCCGCGACCTCGTGCTCAGCAGCCCAACACCATAGCCACTGAGCAACCACGGCGGGTGTCGCAGCGGTAGTGGCGTTGATCGCCGTGAACTGCCTTTTCCCGCGTGAAGCGCGAAGACAACGCAGTGCGCAGCGGCATCGAGGAGGAAGGCAAACGTATTGAACAGCGTTAATTCTTCCGAGTTACGCCCGTGATCGCTGGTGCCGCGGCGCGCAGGCGCGTAATGGTGCGACTATGCTCATATTTCGCGCGTTTTGTTTATAACGTGAAACAATGTAATTACGCGACACCATAGCACACTGAAAACAACTGAATCGGGTGTTCTAAAACACAGTTATTATTGTTCTATCAAAATTCGCGCTCTCAGCTCAGTAATTTAAAAGTTAGTTAATGAATCCCATCTAGTTACCGATAGTTCACGAAAAAAGCCCTCCTGGTGCGGTACGTCGCCGCAGACATAGTACCATTGGTTGCTTCCTAGTATATGCTATAGTTTATTTTTGAGAGCTTGGCTAACGTTAGGTGGGACACCCTGTACAGGAACAAAATGTTACGCCTCAGCTTCGCAAACATTTCAACTGGAGGTTCCACAACGCTCACGAATGAATTCGTTGCCGCAGCTACAACCTCCCCATCTTCAGGCAGGGCCAAAATTATTCAGAGATCTTAAGTCCGACGCAATCCTCTAAGACTGCAACCCCGAAACTTGAAAGGAACTGACATGTTGGCGTCGTTCAATGTCAGCGGCATACTTTCGCGGAAAAGTAGGTCAGTCGGTGTCCCTGCGTACGTGTGTTTTTTCTTACGCGCATGCGCGCGGGCTGCTCACTTCAGGCTAAAAAGCATAACGTGATGCGACATATGCTACGGCACAGGCGTCGGCACGAAGCAGACGTGTCGAGGAAGCACGTGCTACTAGCACTGAGGTGTATTTGTATTGTGTGTATGTGTTTTTTTTTTTGTCTCCCCTAGGGAATACCTGACAGCGCCACGTTTCGGAAACAAATCTCCACGGTACACGAATATCGCATAAGACGTCTCTCGTGAAATATATCGCGGAGCCCCGGCGGATCGAGGTCGATAATTCGACCAACAGCCCACCACGATCATTTGAAGGGGCGAAGAAAAAAAAAAAAGGAACTCGCACCTTCCGTACGACAACAAGGCGTGTTTGTTGATGCCGCTGCATCCGGCAGTGACAGGCCCACGGAGCGTACGCAAATCGCAAGTTCGTCATGGCACAAAGTTTTGACGTCCCTAAATGCAGGTGCCCCAGTGTTTGTACACGCTTCTGTCGCGCGAGGAAAAGCAAATGACAAGAAAATAAGGAAGCGAGCGGCGATGCGGAACGAGGAAAAAGTAGGACAGGAGGGCGAAAGAAGGTATATGCGCGTAAGAGCTGTTTCCGGTCTTCGGCAACGCAGCGAAGAGCATCGTCGTCATCGCTGCCAGGCTCTCAAGCTTGGAGGAAGAAAACAAAAAAAAAAAAAGGAGAAAAAGATAAGAAAGAGTGGGGCACGGTGGCTCGCACTCGGAGACGCGGTGGGGCTGGGCCTTGGTAGCGAATCCTGCAGCGTTGCCTCCCATCGGACCGGCGAGTTGCGAGTCGCGCGAGCCACGCGAACCTCGAAGGCCGCGGGAGATGCGCAAAGCATGTCTCTTGCCGCGCGCCCGGGCGCGCGTTCTCCGGGCGAGCCCTAATTCAGCGCTTATTCGACGTGGGTATAACCTTCGGAGGGATAACCGGCCTTGAGGCCCGTTGGGACGCCAGCCGCGGGCCGGCGAGTTATGCTTCGTTTAGGGAAAAGAGGGGAAGCGGGGTGCGGGTGAGCGGGTGTGGAGGAGGGGCAGAGGAATACAGCGATGTATGCCCAAACACGTGGAAGCGCACACGAACACGGAGGAGCGACGTGCGATAACGATGCATCACCGACATCCAGCAATTGCGTGGCGACAGGCGCCGGCCTCGACCGCGCAGCCAAAGGAAAAAAAAAAAAAAAAAAAAGAGCAGTAGGAGCCTCTCCCTAACGAAGGGCCGCCGCTTTGTTCCTGGGCGATCACAAGTTTATGACCTTAAAACGACCGCGCCACGTCGTCTGCCGGCCGGGCGTGCACATAAAGTTGCGCCGGACATGCATTAGAATAAATTACGCGCGCGCGCCTTTCGGCGCAGCGCCGGCGTCAAGGATTCTTGCGAAAGGCGCGCGCAACGGCTTCCGTCTGCGCCGCCGCGCAAGAGACGAGCGCCGGACGGCGGTGGAGCGCGCATGTCTGTCCGTGTGACGTAGAGCACCGAGCAGAGACCACGACGATGTCAACGGCGCCACTGTCAGTTTTTACGGCCATTCGTTTTGCTTTGGCTTCCACCCTCCTGCGCGCAGTATAACGTCATCTTGTGGAAAATTAAACGACGTGAATGCACGTACGCGCAGTAAGAGGTCTGCGACGCGCGTCTTGTCCGGCGTGCGAGCTTTCGACGATGATGAAAAGACGTCAGTGGGTGAGCCGAGACGCGGTTTCAGTTCGGAACAATTCGTGCCGGTTTTCGCCTCCTGACGTCATTATTATCTTTATTTTTACAGCGAAGCTGTTTATGGGGCGGACCCTGTGCCGTCGTTGTCGGACTACGCTAAAAAGCGGCCACGTGACCTAGCGGGAGAGGAAAAGAAGAGCTCAACAGTGGGAAAGTTTCCCCATAGAGAAAGGAATAGAACAAGAGCGGACACTCGGCGAAAATTGGAAACAGGAAACACGTCACGCTATAGTATTAACATCGACGAATTGGGGCCGCGAGCATCAAAAAAAGAAGAATGTGAAATGAGATTAACAGAAATTGTTTTATTTCTTTTATTCTTTCCCGGAAAAATGAAAAATATCTGCGTATAAATTAAATTAAGCTTTGCGGCTTACTTCCGTTGCCTAGCGACAGGCGAACCGGCGAATGATGAGCCAGATGTTTGCGTCATTCGTCAGACACACCGCCGAAGCGAGAGAGACCGGCCGCGCATCTGAGCCTTGGACTGTTCGGGCACCCGTCTGCCTGTTTTTCTATTTTGGGATTTAGCCTGGTTTGGTGGCCTCCCGGCGAATGATTGCGTTCTTTCGGAACTTCGACATGGCAGCACTGCACTATTGGACTACGTCAAGGTGAGAAACATTGTTCGACAGTCTGCGACGCACTTCAAGCAATTAGGCTTACTGCTTGGCACCTAGGCTAGACTTGTGACGCAGTTAACGAAAAACAGCGTGGCCGTCGTGGAGCAGTTAATTTGAATTAATGAATCGTACTGGGAGATCTTTGCGACGCTTCCTATAAGCCCCAATATTATTTTAACTAATTTCGGTAGTTTTTGGGCACGCTAGTCGCACAGGATGCTGTGACGCAGTTTCGCGTGTACTGAATTTTACTGCGACAAGTTTTGGCGCTTTCTCTGATTGCCAACATTATTGAAACTAATTTCATTACTTTTTGGGCTACCTTTCGAGCGCAGTGGGCGCGCCTGGCGCTGTGACTCGGTTAGCGAAAATCAGCTCGGCCGTGGTGCGCGGTTTCGCGCTTTAAAGGGACACTAAAGGGTAATATTAAGTCAACGTGGACTGTTGAAATACCATCCCAGAAACCTCGAAACGCTTGTTTCGTGCGAAGAAGAGACTTATTTTAAGAGAAAATGCGTTCTGAAGCGTCCGCGTACCTCTAGCGCAGTTCAATTCACCCGCCCTCCGATCGAGGAGTATTGACGTCATGGTCTCATAGTGACGTTGCGCCGTCGGTGAGTAAAGCGGCTCCCGCAGACGGCGCTACGGCTTTTCTGCACAAAACGCTAAAGCGCGGCCAGAAAGAGCCAAGACAGAGCCGAAAGCAGCGCGAAAACGGAACTATGGTGGCTAGCGGAAGGAAAAGCGCACGACGATAAGCTGGTTCTTTATTTTATGACGCCAACTTCGACGCTCGTTGTAATGGATGACCCTGACAACGACACATTAGCTCGCGATGCTGGGCTCGGGTTCAGCGATTTAAGCACTGATGAACGTGACCTGCTGTTGAGGGCTCGCGCTGCCGGCGTCGTTGCGTACTACTACGACGACGGCCTGCTCTGAAAGGCACTTCACGCGACTTCAGTAAGTCGGCGTTGAACTCGTAATTCTCTGGACGAAAGTGCAGCGAGCACACTACGTGATTTTTCGGCTCTTTGCCAGCGCGCTGTGGCAGAGGTGCGGCACTTAACCACTTCGAACAGAGAGGTTCACTCGTTGGCACACAGTGATAAACAACGTTGGATTCGCCGCTGCAACTGCCCTTGGCCAAGTTCCGCGGACCGTACGCGCATCCCACGACATCACATGGACGTGGCATTCTCGCTGCTTGTTCCAAATGCAAGTTTCGCGAGCCAGCAGGACAACCGCAGCACGACGCGATAAAGAAACAACTGAAACTCCAAAGCGCGCGCGGCGCAAAGTCGAGCGAAAACGAAACGTTTCGATCACCCATACTACTCAAGGGTAACGTCAAAATGTTATTTTTTCTTAGAATCGAATAGAAGTAGACAAGTAGCATTTTCTTCCGTCTTATAATCTAATGAAATGATCTTTTTAATACGAGTAGTTGAATATAGTGACATAAATTATGATGAGGAGTGCTTTCGTCATCGGGCTAGTACCGGAATGTCGCTGGGGGGTCTCAAATCGTGTCATGCATTTACCTCAATTTCTCGGTTACTAAAGCTCTGTTCGCGATTATATTGACACCTTAGACGTTCTAGAGCATTGCTTTATCACTTTAACTTGACTTTCTGGTAACCTTTAGTGTCCCTTCAATGCACTGACAAGTTCATGGCGCTTTTCTTTCTCTGACGCCCAACATTGTTGAAAATTATTTTCGGTACTTTTATGTTATGAGGCCCGCTTGCCGCGCCTGTTGTGACGCAGCGAAAAGCAGCTCGGCCGTGGTGACAAAGTTAGTTTGGCGCGTACTGAATCTTACTGCGACAAGTTTGTGGCAATTTTTATGTCCCCGCCACAATTTAAGCCTTCTTTCGGTACCCAATCTTGTCGAAAACGCGACGAGCAATCGTCAAGAGTGATAACACGGGAGTGCGTTACTTGCGCCTGCAGAACGCACAAGAGATAAGCCAAGGAGCTCAAACGCCAGGAACTAGTAACTCGAAAATTCTGTCTTCTGAACGGCACCCACGCATTTTGTCTTGAGTGCGAGTAGAAGGAATTCTGCGAGCGTCCAGCATGGGCTCTGGTTGAGAGCCTGTGTTGTGACCACCTCTGTGTATTCGTAGCGTACTATCGCGTCGGTTGTAGCCAAGTTCGCGAAACGCGCCGTTGCCCGAGCATTCGTGCTATTAAAGTGCAGGAAATAAGTGTTGGGAAGAGGGGAATGCTTGGAATTAGAATGTGTTTGTGGAACTGCTTTTGTTTGTAATGCCGCCCACTCGCCACTTTCGCACGCTTCGCCTCTACAGGCATTATTCTTACATGTTAATACCAAAATAACGCTTGTAATTTTTTCAGCTCACGTCGTCTGGTGGAGCTTCCTGCGGAAACTACTGCTGCTTACCTGGTGCCAACGTTGGATGAATGCACAAAAAGCCCGCGGCGAGCATTTACAAAGAATAAAATAAACGTTAATTTTTCCTCATTTCACAAGGTGTCTTTCGTCTTTATGAAATTGCACGTGACACATATTCAATGGAGGCTTGTGGAGATCGTTCGCAATCAGTTTTACTTAATAAAATGATTTGCAAGTAAATATTTAATCAATAAAATATAAATATATAAATAAATATTTGCTGCAAAAGCAAAACAAAGAAAAAATAAAAAACGGAGCCAGCGTGACGCACACCAGCTAGTATTGAAAACGCGCGCGCACAAAACCGAAACCGGAAGTGTGCTTCAGGTTTTAACATCCACGGCTTGGGTGCGCTGCAGTCAATTCGGCCGCTGGGCTCTATAGGAGTGTCCGCTCTTGTTGTATTCCTTTCTCTATGGTTTCCCCTTGTGGAAATGTTATAAGCGAATCTTATACTGTTGTCACACGGTGCATTTTCGGCGATCGAGCTAGATCGGCATCGAATTTATGGACTATTGATTCTGCCCTGCTGCGAAAGAAAATGCTATGCTGGCGGTTTGCGGCCAACGAACAGTGCCCAGCGATTGAAACGCGATACTAGGAGCGCGTGGCTGCCGACACTTCTCGCCGGCGCTAGAAGAGCCGGCAGCCACGTCAATCGTCAAGCCAATCCAACCAATCGTCAAAACGATTGCAGCGCCCGCTTCTTCAGTGGTGAGCCCTGCGCCCATTATACGGAGCTTTGTATTAGTGGTTCCGCACATTCCATCCCGCAATACAGACTGCTTGCGAAGTTTGACTCGCATGGTGTAACACTCGGTGTAACAAACGCGGCTTCCCTGTTCGACCATTTTCACGGACAGGAAGGGGCGCGCTAATTTTTTTCGTTTGTTTTCTTCGATGGACAGCAGATAGTTCTTAGTCACAGTGCTGAATCACAGGAAGGTGCGTATAGAACGCCGTCACTGGTAATGCCCACCGCCAACCTTTTCATACTGCCCTTCAAGATGAACTTAAACACAAATCAAAATAAATAAAAAAAAAACGCAGAAATGACTACCAAAGCCGACATCTCACTTCGCCCAAAAAATGTAATTTGCTACAATTGCAGAGTCTTACATGAGGAGGCAAAAAGCTGAGTCTCCCAGTAACGTCAGTCTGATGATGCATATAAGCGTGCTCCACCGGTAGCGTTGCTTTAAACTTTGCCATTTATAAGCGGTTTACATATCAAACTGCAATGAAGTGACCCAATGGCGTCATAACAATTGCACACGGATAAATTGCTTGCATATCGTGTAACACCGATTGACAGAAAAGAGGAAAAAAAATTCCAGTAGAGTCATTTGCCTGCTGAAGTTGAGTGTGTACATTTATTACTTCTTAATCACGTTGCACGTTCAACCTGTTCTTTTACTTGCAAACACCAAGCTTTCGAAGGAGGAAAGTGTCAAAAGAGACAATCTATTTTTTTTTCTTAAATTCCATTTTCATTTTATTTCGACTTTTATGTTTTTTTCTCGGAACGCGCCTACGTAATCAGGACAGTACAGTTCTTATGAAAATGCGTATCCATATGCCGATGCTACGAAAGCGCCACAGTGTGGGGACGAATGAAGGATTTCGCACGCTGTGAATGCATGAAAACCGACCTTCCACCATCCCGATATCGTCAATACTCAGCATTTGTGCCTAATGGAAATCCTACTCCTCCCTTCTTTTTTCTTAATAGGAATTGAAACCAACAATCTTGCACATTTTTAATTACGGCCTGACAGTCTAAACTCTCGAGTTACAGTGCGTTAATTGGAAGTTCTCCAATCATGGCATAATCGACGCGTGAGAACCTTGTTCTGGCAATTTCGCACGATTTCAGGTGGCCAGCTCGCATGACTCATATCACTAACGAAACTAATCGATTCCTTGGCTACTTGCGCCGCAACTTGCATCCCGCCGCTCAGTCATTCAGAATTTGAGCTTATCTAACACTAATACGTCCAAAACTAGAACACACATGCGCAATATGGGATCGTCATCAATCTAACTTATCTAAAAATACTGAACCTATTCACAACAGCGCCACAAGGTTTACTTATTCCGATTTATCTACTCGTTCTTGTGTCACTGCATTTAAATCTACAGCTTACCATCGGAATTTAGAATCTAGACGAAATACCTAACCGCTTTGCGTTGTCTCATAAGTTCTACTATACTCGCAGCTTGCCAACTCTCGTTCAGCTCACCGCACACCATACCGCACAAGTCATTCGAAGTCCGTTCACGCGCCTAGTGCCCACACTTGAGCCCACCTTCGTCTTTTTTCGTGCGTACCTCCAAGCACTGGACTGGCCTCCCTCCTGAGGTCGTGCTACTCATCTATCCTGCTCACTTGAAGCACATCATCGAAGATATTGTATAGCTCAATTCCGCCCCTCATTTAATACCCCTACCTTCGATGGGGCATTTGAGGTATGAAATACATAAATAAACAAAATAAATAGGTAAATAAATAAATAAAATAAATAAATCTATAAGATCTTCAAACTCTCACCAGTCAGTTTGTCGAGGCCTCTGGTAATAAGGCCTCTAGTGCATTTGTTATCCCAGAGGTTTGTATTTGCGTGCAGCTTGACGTGTATGGGTATGCGAGGCAAGTCAATGTCATTATCGTAAAGGCAGTTGTTTCTGCGACCAAATGGCAACATCCATCGACAGTACGGCCGATGCATACGAAAGCACGACTAGAGTCGATGGAAAAAAAAATCCCAGTTACTCCTAAGCGGGAAAACTCGCAATAGTACTCAATGTAGTGTAACTGCAGTTAAGATGATGCAAGACGCGTTTGTGGAGGGCGCCGTCTGAGTCTGCGTTTCTCAGAGAGTGAAAGAAAGCGAAGCAACGCGAGGCACGGAATCTGTGGCGGAATCTTATGAAAAACTACCGGGCTTTTTTTTTTTCGATAAAAGATCTTCCGCTAGAATTATTCGTAAGAGCAAGTATCAGCCAATCTTGATGCTATATCACTACGAACAAAAATTGTGGGAATTCGGCCCCCGCTTCCTCGCGATTACGCACAACAGTCTCTTCGTCTGTAGTCTACGCCCTCCGAAATACATGCATAGAGACGCCAGCAGTTCCAGAGTCTGCACGGTGCTCATAAGCTCGCACGAATCGCCAAGCGCGAACGTTCCTTGATAGCTCCGTGCTTAGCGCATGTAGATGGGTGGTAGGGATTAGCACCTCACCAAGACGGGGTACCGCCCCGTAGAAAGTCATCATCATAAATATGTTTTGGGTGCACGTCCATTTCAGCGAAATGCAATGTCGCATGAAAAACGCGTTCGGTGCTACCCCCGTGCTTTGCACAAACTGTGGATTCCCATGAGAAAAAAAAACATCTCGAACGGTACATCATCATCAGGGGTTGGCAGCAGGTATCTCACAATGTGAGATTCATGAGGAAGTTTTTCTTCAGAGTCCGCTGGAGAACATCTCAAAACAGGTTGGCCTCTTTACAGCCGCTAAAACAATATTCAATTGTCGCTGACACATCACAAAGACGGTAGCTAACAGAAAACACAAAAATACCGATTCTTTATAGCCATGTTCTAACCTTTAAGCTTTCCGTTTGAAATTCCAAACATTCAAAAGAGCGTTTTGCAGTAAGGGGAATTACACGTTTTGCAAACTCACTTTAGTACATATTAGCATGGCCGGTCAAAGAATAGTGAGCGGTGAAAGGGGGCTGAAAACGCACGCGTATTAAATATTTCTATAATATGTAACATTTTAGGCCGCACTGCGTGCAAGCTCTCCGTGGAAGCGCTCAGTGGAAAACCGGATAGTCGTGAAACTAGCCGCAAAGTAAATTTCTTGCATAAGCCCTCCCCTCCCCCCCCCCCCCCCCCCCAAGCACGCACGTGAAAAAAAATGCGAAGGAACAACTAAATCAAAATTTAAAAAATTCAAATTCTGATGTATTACGTTCCAAAACCGTAATCTGATTACGAGGCACGCTGTAGTGAAGGGACTCCGGATGAATTTTGATCGCCTGGGGTTCTTTAACGAGCGCCTAAATCGCAAGAACGTTTTCACATTTCGCCGCCATCGAAATGCGGCCGCCGCGGTCGGTATTCGAGCCCGCGACCTCGAGCTCAGGTGTGAAACGCCATCGCCACAGCTAAATCAGGTAAGTATTAGCAATGGCGCAATGCGTTCATTGGAATTGTCAGTCTGCTTGCAATAAACATGATGAGCTCGACGCATTTCTTGGCAGTCTAAGCGTCTCTTTAGATTTTATCATGTTGTCAGAAACGTGGTACCACCAAAACTCGGCAGTTTGGCACCCTCCGAACTACAGATGCTTCACGCAGTCGAGGACGATTACACGTGGCGGTGGAGTTAGCATTCTGGTTCGAAACGAATTAGTAGTGCAGCGTATAGAAGATTTCTGTACTGGTGACCAAAGGTTACGAGATCCTTTCAGTTATATGTTCAAATTTATTGGTTACTGTATGGTATAGGCCGCCTGATGGTAACATTGAGCGTTTTTTTCTCTTCTTTGAAAACTTCTTCACTTATATCTCTAATAATCACTATGAAGTTATTTGGGGTGGCGACTTTAATATTGACCTACTTGCATTAACCCCTTTGTGTCGTGACTTTAAGCTCTTGCTACATTCCTACGGTTTTTCAAATGTTATCTCGGTGCCGACAAGAGTGACCGGCCACACAGCCACCTGTATTGATTTATTTATTACTGATTTCCCTGAGTGCAATAGTGATCACATGCCAATTGTTTTCAGTGTAAACCATAAAATTAAAAGATGTTCCCCATGTGAATTTTCCACTCGGCTAATTACACTCTTGCGAATGCAGAAGTTTCGTGATGAACTGCGACATATTGACTGGAGTTCAATTTTTCAGTCAAAATGTGCTAACTTCGCGTATGAAACTTTCTGGGGCATTTTTTGTCTGCTCTACGATCGGCATTTTCCGACTCGTACTAAAACAAAGCGCTCCTCAAAGATAAGAAAACCGTGGATCACGGCAGAACTATTTCAAGAAATAAAAGAAAAGAATAGTCTATATAACAAGTTCATCGTGTCCCGTGACATGGCAGATCTAGCCACCTTTAAGAGATACCGTAATGAACTTAACAAGCAGCTGCGGCTTGCTAAGATTCGCTGTAATAACAAATATTTCGAATCCTGTTTGAGCGATAGTAGGAAAATATGGAAGAAGGTCAATTCGCTACTCGGTCGTTCACCTGAAGCCCTACTTCCTGTTATTATTAAGAAAGACGGGGTTGATATTAGCCCTGAAATGTTACCTGATGTTTTTAATGATTATTTCACCAACATTAGCACGTTGCCCACAAATAGCAGTGCATGCCGTTATATTAAAGCCGCGCCTCATGACACCGTTTTTCTCCGGCCAACTGATGAAGGTGAACTTATCTGTATTTTTTTCCAATTTAAAAGACAGTAGCACGTGTGATATAGATAATTTGCAGATGAAACCTGTTCAATATGTTATCGATGTAATTGCCCCCCAGTGCTAACGCATATTTATAACCTTTCACTCGCTAGTGGTGTCTTCCCACGTAAAATGCAGCCTGCAAAAGTGTTAGCTTTATTCAAGAAAGGTGATAAATCAGCTATGTCCAACTACAGACCAATCTCTATACTCCCGATCTTTTCGAAAGCTTTAGAAAAAATAATTTTTATCCGTGTATCTAACTTCCTTTAAACTAAAAACCTCCTCACTGACTCGCAATATGCCTTTCGCAAACACAGATTCACTCAGCTTGCACTTCTTGAGCAGAAAGCATACATCTTACAAAATTTTGAGGACCGCCAGCTTACCTTAGGGGTATTTATTGACTTTAGTAAGGCATTCGACTCCATCAGTCATGAACTATTATTAAATAAACTTACAAACTATGGTATCCGCGGTGTCGCCTTAAAATTATTTCGGTCATACTTGCAGCACAGATCCCAATATGTGTTCATTAACAAGAAATCGTCCAAAATTTCTTCTGTTACGGCAGGTGTCCCCCAGGGCAGTATCCTTGGGCCTCTTCTATTTAATCTTTACGTCAATGATCTCGTTAATATTGATCCCGATGCCAAATTCATAAACTATGCCGACGACACTACTGTCCTGTTTTCGTCCAATGATGCTTCGGAGCTAGTGTCAGTGGCTAACTCTTGTTTGGAAAAAATATATTTATAGTCTCTAGAAAATGGTCTCAAGATCAACGCTGAAAAAACAAAGGCAGTTTTATTTCAACCGAAAAATAAGAATACCTGTCTTTGTAGGGACGTGGTGTTAGGGTCTTTCAAAATTGAACTCGTCCCTTCTGTGAAAACACTCGGGGTCTTTTTTGATGAAAATATGAGCTGGAGCGATCATATTGATTTTCTTACAGTCAAACTCTCCCAAATTACTGGACGCGTTTTTTCTATTCGCTACATGCCTCGGAAGATTAAAATGTTAATTTATAATGCTTTGTTTGCGAGCCACCTTCATTATTGCTGCCTTATTTGGGGCACCACATCTGTTACAAATATTAACCGTTTGCTTGTAATACAAAAGGAAATTGTTCGCGTAATTAGTGATATACATTTTGACTCCCCATCTGAGCCCTTATTTAAAAAACTTCGGGTACTTAAAGCCAGTGATATCTTTAACTACCGCCTTGCTCTTGGATACCTAAAAGAAACCAAACAGAACTTAAGCCTTGTTTCATCTCTGGCTAGATTAAAACACAACATCCCATGTTATAACACCAGGTCCCCGGAATACTGGCATGTGCCGCATGTGCGTTCAACCTATGGTAACCAAATGACTTGTTACACTCTCCCCACTCTGCTGAATAATCTCAGATTTGCGTCCATCGATGTACCAAATTGTTCTGGCAGAGACCTGTATAATTTCTATTGCCCCAAGAATTGGGTTTAACCATGTACGTAATGTTTTTCTTTTTAAGAGTTTTGTGTATCTATATATCTATATTATTTGTTTTTCCCGAGCTATTTCATGTATGAAGCAAATTGTTTAAGTGAGGTCTATGTACTACATGCCATTACTCTTTCCTTTCTCCATTTTCGTTGTTCCTCTTTCCTTTCATTTTCTTCTTTTTTTTTTCTCACCCCTTGCTGTCTGCTGCCTTTTGGACCTTCTGGTTATTAGGACCAGTCAAGTTGCTTAGTCAAGTTACTTTTGTAGCAACTTTTTTCCTAATGCCTTGGCACTTTGTACCACTTGTTTTTATGAATAAAGGTATATATATATATAAGGTGTGACACAAAAGAAACGAGACTAAGTGTGTAGCTTGAAAAAAGATTGGAGTTGGCAACAACTGTTTTGCTGACGTCATCCCACACACCTCCTCTTTTCATGCGGCCAGTTTCGACGGAACCCGTCACGCCAGTTGGAAGTGCTGCGTCATTGAGTGAGCACGTGCAAGTGCCTTCTGCCGGAAAAATGTCTGATAGAAAACCGAACAGCGAATCAACATCAAGTTTCTTGTGAAACTTAAGAAATCAGTCACGGAAACATTTCAAATATTAGCCGAGGCTTATGGAGATGAAACGTTGTCTCGTGCCCGTGTGTTTGAATGGCATAAGCGGTTTTCAGGGGGAAGGGACAGTGTGGAAGATGATGAACGTGCTGGGCGCCCAAGGTCAGCGATTACAAACCAAAACATTGCCAAAGTTCGTGATGTGATCCGTGGCGACCGAAGATTAAGTGTTCGTGCAGTGGCGCAGTTGGTTAACTTGGATAGGGAAGCTGTTCGGCGCATTTTAACGGACGAATTAGACATGAGGAAGATTTGTGCGAAGGTTGTTCCAAAGGTTCTGTCCGATGACCAAAAACAATGCCGTAAAGACATGTGTGTGGACATGTTAGAACGCATTGCAAACGAGCCAAATTTGTTGCAATCTGTTGTAACATGTGACAAGACGTGGATTTTTACCTATGACCCAGAAAGTAAGCGCCAGTCAATGCAGTGGAAGTCTCCAGGATCCCCAAGACCCAAAAAAGCACGCATGTCAAAATCAAAATTCAAGGCAATGTTAATTGTCTTCTTTGACATTAATGGAATTCTAAGGATTGAGTGGGTTCCCAGAGGTCAGACTGTTAATCAACACTACTACATTGAAGTACTAAAAAGACTTCGTGAAAAAATTAGGAAAAAGAGGTTACAGTTGTGGAGTGATGGATGGCTGTTGCACCAGGACAATGCACCCGCTCACGCGGCCCTATCTGTCAAGCAGTTTCTGACCAGTAAAAACATTACTGTGATGGGGCACCCTCCTTATTCACCTGATTTGGCTCCATGCGACTTTTTTTTTATTTCCTGAAGTTAAATCTTGCTTAAAGGGAACCCATTTTACCTCAGTCGAAGAGGTTCAGGCAAAAACGGAGAATCTCCTGAAGGGCCTTCCAAAAACGTCGTTCCAGAACTGTTACCAACAATGGCAGCACCGAATTCAGAAGTGTGTGAATGCTGAAGGGGACTACTTTGAAGGCGGTAATGTCACAGAGAATTGATTCGGTAAGTATAATAAGTTATTGGACCAGTCTGGTTTTTTTTTGTGTCACACCTCGTATATAAGTGCAACCTGCATGAATGACCGGACTATGGGAGGCGAAATATGGAAGAAGCGAGATGCTATTTACCGCATATGCAGATGAACTAAGTTCAGTCCACCCGCAATAACAGGCCTAAAGAATCGTGACGCCTCATGGGCTCAGAAGTTTAAGACCATGCGAAAGTTGCAAAAATTCGATGAAAACGCTGCATGTAAAGTGTGGCCCAGCGTATAATCCGGGGCGATACGTACTAAATCTTTGTTGCCGAAAACATATTGCAGGCTTCAGCTATTCCGAAAATAGAAAAGCGGGGTGGAGCAAGCGTCTGAACGTAACATTTAAAGGGACTGACAACTGGAGAGAATGCGTTGTGAGACGTTGATGGAAACGAAATGACGATTGTTCATAGTGATAGAATCCAGCACGCTGTTCTCGATTTAAGTAGGAATTATAATTTTAAGTTGGCAGAGAAAATCTCAAAGACCAGCAAGTGGCGCGGCCTGGCGGTGAAGTCTCGGTACTTCAGATGTAGTATATGAGACTACGGTACGGAGGTCGGCTGCTATAAAGTACAACATACTTATTGCTTAAAATTGCACCTCTTATATGGTTAGGCTCTTGCGTTTTATTCTATGGGCATGACGAAGTAAAAATGTGCACGCTAACTAGCGACGATGCCTTCGTGGTAACGAGTGGAGCGGCAGAGCGGGCAGGGCTGTTCAGAGCATCGCGGTGCACATGAGGGCTGTTGTACGCGCGCGAGTTTGCGAATTGGCACCCCGAGTTCCATGGCCTCTGAGATACAAAACGTGATCGGCGAACTATGTCGTGAATGGGTGCCAACACTGCAATAACAGCACCCCCTATTGACGCATCCTTCCACTTATGTTCGCTGGACGAAAGAAAGAAAAAACAACCCTGGCGCACGCAGCGTTAGGGTTGGCGTCTGGCACCACGTGCAGGAAGGAATTTCATCCGACCATCTTCGTCGAAACGAGGCGTACGTGACTTCTCCTGCGATGGTTGGCGTCCCGCACCACGTGCAGAAAGAACTTTCTCTCACCCGACCTTCTTCCACCAGGCGTCGTCGAAATGAAGCATGACTTCCTAATACGCCATGACCATTTCGAGTGTCTGCCGGAAGCCCCGCAGTGTACAGGCCTGTTTTGTGTGTGTGTGTGTGTGTGTGTGTGTGTGTGTGTGTGCGTGCGTGCGAGTTTAGAGAGACCCTTTCCTCGAATTGGACCTAGAGGAGAACTTCCACGAACCCGCAACGCGCAGAAGAGACGGACAGGCGTCTGCAATTCCTGGAGGCGGGACGACCTCTTCCTTGCAGCAGACTCGGTATAACCAGAGAAGGAGGGGCCCTCTTTCTGTGCCGGTCACGTGACATCGACGGAAGTAAGATCGCGCCTACGATTGTAGAGAGCCTATTTAAGGGGCTCCGAAATGTACTTTTGCTCACTTCATGCTCTTCTCATTTTCTTTCACCAACTTTTGAATAAACCGTGCAAGTTTCGCACTAGAAATCGTCTCGCCCTTGCTTGGTCGCCATGGTCTACTGGATGCCTGCAGCCCACCGACAACGCCACGCTACCCAATAAGTAACGTCGGTCGAGCTTCGATAGGCAGGCGTCGCTACAACTCGGCAGCAGTACGATACGCTACCCTGGAGTACGCAACAGCAGCCAGCAAAAGCATGACCTTCGAGATCAGTTTACGTTACTTGTAGGGAGCCGTCACTAGGGCGTAGGATGAGACACCACCTTTTATTGCAAAGCTAATTGAACGCTTCATCAAACATAAGCCCCCGGAACATCGGCTAATACAGGCTAGTACAAAATATTACTTTCTGACAGCTAGAGCCGCACTTGTCTGTTTCCAGCCAATGCCGGTGTATAACCGCTGTCGCGCTCACCTATCACTGTTTCCAGCATGTTTCTTGAGCACGACTACATCCTCGATGCCGACTGGAAAATTCCGATAAAAGAGTGTTCCAGTGCGTTTTCCGCCCTACCACAGTGTGATTGGACACTGTGAAAGCTTACTGGTGTAAGCTTTCCGTTGCACTTAAAAACGGGTACCCTAAAAATCGGTTGTAAGGCGCTGTCAGAGTCTAATCTCATTCTTTCCAATAGCTTGCGCTTAATCAACGTATATGCGTCTAGCGGCACGCCAAGATATTTGGCCGAACACGAGCCAACTTTATGGCTGCAAACTACTCCGACATGTAACACCATGAGCCAGACCATAAGCCTAGATATATCGAGCAGTTGTCAGTGCTCCTCATACCGTGTCGAATTTCATTATCGTAGGTAGGATATCTTGAACACTGCTTGCAAGGGCAGTAGAATGCTATATAATCAGCGTAGTAGTAGTAGCAGTAAACTTTATCTAACATTTTTACTTGATTGCCTAATGCGGTGAAGCCATCGATGCAACTCGACTGAATTACGCTTAATAGCAGTTCCAGGTAAAAGGCAGAGAACAGCGGGCACATCGGGCAACCTATAGCTTTACAAAAGAGCATATGGAAACAGGTTCGGAGAAATGGCCATTAGCAACAAAGCCAGTCGAACGACGCGTGTAGCAAAGCCTAACGTCTTTAAGCATAACAGAGGCAACGCTGGCGTGTTCGAAAAAAAAATACATAGCAATGACTTGCACGATGAAAAGCTTTAGCAAGGTCCTATCTGGAGCACTGTAAGTAGCTCATGAGAGCCATAGCAGTATTGATGATGCATATGCATGCATGAAACAAATGTATGTTGGTTTAATTGTATAAAGCGGTTCCTAATTCCGCATGTCTAACGGGAACTAATGAGAACTGACACCGTAAATTATAACCGATTAGATAAAACCTTCCTTCCTTATCTTATAGTCAAGGTTCGGCAATGTGATTAGTCTGAATCTTTCAACAGAACGCAGTCGCTACTTTTCGAGCTTAAAACTGCGTAGCTTTCGGATAAAAGCTGCGAAAGGGCCTCCATCTCTAAACTTATTTGAAAAGTAATGTGAACTGATAATTCTTTTGAAAGCTTTTGTGCCCGAAAGTCCATCAAGGCCAGGTGTTCTTGAAAGCGGTATTGAACTAAGGATAGATAAATTTCTTCGATTCTAAAGGGCCCACTTATGACTGTACATTCGTAATTCTATAAAGGTGTTACAAGAGAGACAAAACTCGCTACGAGTTCTGATCGTGACCGTCGGGAAGGCACTAAAGAATTCATAATAGTAACTTTCAAATTTTGAAATTACGTGCGTTTTAATCACACAATTTTCACTCGATCTATGAGCAGTGCATGCGACGGTGGCGCTTGTATCTTTTTTTTTCTTCTATTTTTTGTTCACTCTCCTCTGGAATCTTTTAATCCCATTCCTCAACCCTATACAGAGCAGCGTGCCAGCGGTTGTACACGCGCCGGCTAAAATCTCCGCTTGTCTAACAAAGAGCCTGTCGCTAGCTCTCTTTATATGCGTGACCGTCAATATGCGCGCCATTCTGAACTATGCACATCTCGTGATTGTTTTATTGCTTTCCTGTGTCCCACATTCGTCTGACTATAGCGCTCTGTTGCTTTTACAGAATACTGCAATAAATACTACGAAAGGAAGAGAGAAAGAAAGTGGCTGGCGGCGTTCAGCTCCCGACTGCGCACTGTCGCGAAGGTTCAATCCCGAAAGCTGGATCCATACGACGGGGCAGATCTCTGTGTTGGGTCCGCTGCGCTGGCGTCCCGTGACCCCGCGTTCCCGGTTTTGATAGGGCCGCGTGCCGTAAATCACGACGACTGTCTTCTTTTAACAGCGGAGCTGTTCTAAGTCGAGCCTTCTCCGTCCCGCGTCCGGTGTCGCTCAGTGGGGCAGGTCCCAGAGCTCACCGCCAGAGTGGAAACCGATGAAGTGGGAAACCCGCAATAGACCATTGATTACTGTCTGACGACAGAAGGAATTCATGATAAGTTGAGAGAAATGGTCATTGACCAGGAAGGGTATGGCAGCATAGGGAGTGACCATAAACGCGTCATTCTGAAAATGGGATATGTAGTTGGGAAAGAGAGCAAAGAGTGCGAAATGGCCAGTCCAAATTTAAGCGCTGAAGGAATAACAAATGCAGCCACAAGAGTCGAGGAAGAACTTGGCAAATGGTCAAGAGTGGGAATATAGTGAGCTTGTAAGTGTAATAAGCACATGAATACGGAAAGAGAAGCGACATGTTCGTTGGAAAGGAAAAAAAAATAAGCCGGAAAGCTGGTGGAACAGGGAGATACGAGAAGCGATCGCCGAACGACAGAAAGCACCACGATAGCACACGCAGGCAAAAAAAAAAGCGCAAGTGCCGCAGGATGAATTATCCAGTAAATTGGAAATATAATGGAAGAAAAAAAAATATGGTTCAAATACTGGTGCAAGCAAAGATAAAAGGTGAAAGTGTACGTTGGTTGTCAGAAATACGTGAGGAAAAGAAGGCCGCACCTAGAATATTTTGGAACCACATAAAGTTATAAGACAGGAAGTCAACTACAATACAACAACATATCCTAGACGAATATGGAAACAAACTGGAAGGGGACGCAGCAATAAATTACACCTGAAAAATGACAGCCGAGTCTTTCCAAGGCAATGACGAGGTTGTATTTGAAGAAAAAACATGCAAGAGAAGCAGATGGAACAGGAGCTGGTGCCATGAAATTTCAACTGGAAGAAAACCAAAGAGAAAATTACTAAGCGCATAGCCACAGGGCTATACGAGGTTCCCGTTAGGCTGATTAATGAACTAGGACCAAAAAGTAAGGACGCTTTGGTGAAAGTAGTGGAAAAAAACTTTAAACGATAGACGAATACCAGAAAGTTGGCGACAAAGCAGAAGGAATTTAATTTATAAAGGTGAGGGGGAGAAAGCTGGAATTCACTAGTATAGACCGTTGACCATTACATCGATAATATACAGGTAGCAATGCAGGCAATGAAAATAAAGCTGCAAGCATGGGCAGAAAATAACGGCATTTTGGGAGAACTTAGGAATGGCTTCAGAATAGGTAAGCGTTTAGATGATAACTTACTTGTTCTTAGTGTATTGAAATATCAAAAGTAGAAAGCAGACCGTTATATGTAGCCTTCTTAGACATTACTGGAGCGTATGACACCGTAGACCGCAACATCTTGTGCTATATTCTGGAAGGGGAAGACTTAGGCGACGATTGTCTACAGCTTTTAAGAGAGATTTACCTATAAAATGCCGTTTGCGTTGAATGGGAAGGGATGAGGAGCGAGGAGAAAGTTGATACCAACAAGGGACTGCGGCAGGGGTGCCCTTTATCCCCACTGCTGTTTATGATGTACATGATGAGAACGGAGATGACGCTAGAAGGAAGTAATATCAGGTTTAATCTCTCATACAAATAGGTGGGTACAGTAGTAGAGCAGCAGCTTCCAGGTTTATTTTATGCGGACGACATTGTGTTGCTAGCTAACAAGCAAAGTGATTTGCAACGTCTGGCTAATATCTGTGGACAGGAAGGGGAGAATTTAGGTTTTAAATTTAGCGTTAAGAATAAGGTGTTATGGTGTTCAATGAAAACAGTGAACAGACAGTGGCAATACAGAGCCAGGAAATACCTCGGGTAAAAGAATATAAATATCTTGGTATATGGACAAACGAAGCAATAGATATATGGAAACACGGGAAAAAACAACAACAGTAAATGGGAAGCGAAATGCAACCGTAATTTAGCACAGAGCGCTATGGGGATACAATAGGTATACGAGGTGCTCCGGGATATGTGGAAAGGTGTAATGGTTCCAGGACTTACTTTTGAAAATGCGGCTGTTTGCTTGAAATCTGGGGCACAATCAGGACTCGACGGGAACCAAAGGTCAGTGGGTCGCCTCGCATTGGGCGCTCACGGGAAGACTACAAATGAAGCTGTGCAGGGCGATATGGGCTGGACTGGTTTTAAAGTGAGGGAAGCTCGCAGTAAAATTGAGTATGAAGAACGGCTAAGGAATATGGAAGAATGTAAATGGGCTAGGCGTAAATAGTCTGGGCTGGAAAAAATGGGCTGGAAGTAAATAGTCAAAATCATTTGCACTGGTAGCGAGCAGCTTGTCCTCGCAAAATATATTTGCAGCGCCTAACAAAACCATAGACTGACAGAGCTACGCACTCTCAGTACTACAACAATAATACATGTGGCGTTTCTAGCACGATATATGGCAGAACACAGCCTACGCACTCCATTGCTGCATACACCTGTTGACGATAGCGCGGTCAAGAAAACAAATCTGAACGACCACTGAGAATAGTACTCGTGCATTAATCTTACCCATGCCTGAGCTCCCTACCCCGTCAACAAAGAAAAAAGCTCCATTCGTACACCTTTGCACCTCCCTTACTCTTAAAATCAATCCCTAACATAAAACAAAACAAGAACTGCGTTCTTCAATGGCGCGGTTAGCCACGAAACTTAGCCAAAACATCCGAAATCCTTTGCGAAAACCTCGTCGCGGAAACTCGACGGCCAACTGTCATGGTGGGGAGTGTGCCGAAATACGGAAAAGAAGAAAAACTAGAAAAAAGGGCGCGGAAAATACCACGTGACGGCGCTCAACCAATTTGGAGACGCAGACCTCTCCTGCCTCCTCGCATGCTCGTCGCAGCAGCGGCGGTAAGATAAAAGTATTTCGCTACCTTTTTGTATTATTCAGGGACCTTAAGAAGCGGCGACTCGCCGGGATGGGAGCGGCCCAATCAGAGGGCGCGCCGGGTGGGGGGGGGGAGGGGAGGTGAGGAGAGGGGTATAGGAGCAGGTGTTTCGCCGGCGCGCGCCCTTTCGTCCTATGGATTCCGCTCGGCGCCAGCGGCAGCGCCGAAGTCTCGCAAATACCAATCTTCGAGAGCGAGAAACGCCAGCAAAGCGCCAGCGGAGAGGAACCGCTACCGCCGAGGTTCGAGAACGGGAAGCGCACGCCAAGCGCCGGTGGAGGCAAGCCAACCCCAACTTTCAAGAGAAGGCCACCCAAGCCAAGAGCCAGCAGAGGCAAGCTAACCCCCAACTTTGACTAGGAGGCCGAGCAGAGACGTCGACGCAGAGAGATTCCTCCCACGGAGGGTGCCGATGCATGGTTCAAGAGAGAATTTCTCGAGCGTGATTGCGGCCACAGCTGCAAGGTGTGTGATAGACTGTGGTTTGATCACAAGCTCATGCGACTGAAGAGTGTGCGCAATCCGGAACCGAAGCTCGAATCTAGCAAAACGAAGACAGCGAGACAAAAGGCGTTCGTGAAAATCGCGCTAAACATGAGTTCAAACTTAAGAAAACGACCTCCAGCTTCGCTGTTTTGATAGCTTTCACTGCGTGGAACTGGCTTTACTTTTTTTTTTTTACTTAGCGGTAGGCCACGGCCTTCTGGAGGGAGCGGAGGCCCTGAGTCTGGCAACAACGTCGTTATTCTGTCTCTCCTTCGCAAGCCTGGAAAGCGATTCAAACCAACCGCGTGAACAGGATGTTTTTTTTTTTTTTGTCAAGTGCGCCTACGTTCCTGGCGGGACGCGGCAGTCGTACCGTCACTTGAATATAGTTTTACTAGTCTACCGCTGACCATCTTCGGTGATGCACTCTGAGGTGGCGCTGAGAGCATGAATATAAAGACGGGCCTGCGTATTTATACTTGTCTTCTACGAAGTGAGCGGTCGACGAAGTACTAATGCTGACAACGAAAAGTACAATGCATTTTCTTGTATCTTCAACGACTTTTTCACTATATATCAAATGAACGCCAGGACACATCCAATTTAAACGCTTTATTGTGTGCATTTATTACGCTGAATATAAAGAGGAAAATAGAGGACTGCTAATATATATATGAAATGGAACACAGGCGCAGTGACCAAGCACTTGTCCCACGTGAATTAATGTTTCGTTTCTTCGCGACTGCCATTGGTGCCTTATAGCGCAGGTTGCAAGGATGTTTCTCTGTGTACATCTTCCAGCAGCTTTTACATACAGGTACGAAGCACGTACCATCTCGCGTCTTTCTTTTTCACGATGCGATTATGCTAACATCGGCGTCTGTTAACACGCACGAAGATGTGGACACGACGCATCAGAAGCAATGACTAACAACGCCGTGTTGATTCCCCAGAAAAGCAGAATACCAGAACGACAAGAGTTAGAAAACACATTGTGAATGAAACACACACGCTCACACACCGCGAAGAAAACGTGTAGAGGGACTGCTGAAAATACGACGAAGCCAAAGCCTAATGAATTGCAGACGGGAACAGGTGACGAAACTGATGAGGCAGATATGTGATGACGGTACCGGTGAGGCAGCGAAGGTGAATATTCAAGAGGCCGAACGCAGAGACCGAAGAACATCGCTTCCATGTGAAATATAAAGCAACAGGCTGGAATTGGTTTAAAAAGAGGAAAAGATACGGGAGTTGCCCCAGCGCAGGCATGAGCAACATCCTTTGCATGAGAGGTGTTCGAAAACGGCAAACTATAGCTACAAACGCGTGTTTGATAGCACGGTCCGACGACGCCACAATTTCATTTCTCGCTCTCTTTGGACTATTTCCCCGAAACGTGGGACTGCAGTCCTGAACAGTCTGTGAATATTTGACAGAAACAAGCGCTATGGCAAAACGTGGCTAAAGAGTATCTTTCGCTGCGCCTCTGTCCGGCAACGCTTCCGACCACTGTACACGCACTCTGAAAGGCGCGCATCGGGCTGCTGTTATTTGGCAGGCTGCTACATAGTACAAAGCAATCAGTCAGCTCTGTCGTCTGCGAGGTATTTGTAGCCCATCGTGTGGATACTGAGCCGGGGCGGACCGCGTGCGCCCCTCGCGCCACGTGATTAATAGCTAGGCCCGCAGACCGGTCCGTCGTGTGGATCCACCTTAAGGCGGTGGCTGGCGATAGGTATTTCTTCGCCATATAGTAAGGGTGAAGCTGAGAAGGTGGCCTGGTGATGACGCGTCGTCATTTCTTTATGTGCTTTATGTTATTCGCGGTGTGCAAGGCTCTTTTCCAGTTTGTTTGTTTGTTTGTTATTCACGTCGCGACCGCAAAGGCAGAGACGGTTCTTATAACGCACAATGTAACTAGACGTTCACGTGTCGCTGATACAGCGCGCTGAGACCATGCATACTGTTTACCAGGCTCATGTTACATCTCTCCACTGTATTTCCTTCCTGCTTCCTTCTTCGCAATTTTTATTGCATTTTTGTTCCTTCCTTGTCCCCCAGATTCCTTAGTCACTGCACTTTACTTAAGGTGATTGGAACAGCCGGCCCTTCGGTGGCCTATTTTCCCGGGATTTCATCATTTAACAAACAACAACGACGAAGACGGTGGCGTGACAGCGCAACGGGAAAGACGGACAGACGCAGCAAACCCAGTTTCGGGCGCTTAACTGCTGTCTCACTAAGAAAAAAACAGGAAGACAGGCTAGTAAAACGGTAGTAAGCGACATACGGACAGTTCCGAGATGAAAGGAAGCTGTGCGGGCAACACAGAATAATCATATGTAGATCTTATCACGTGAGCTTAAAATATTTCAAATTCCCTCGGCGCTTATGCGTTATAATTGGTGTTAGATTGTTTGGACTTGGGTTTGCTTCGATTTGGATTTTCTGCTCATTACATATAGTAACCAACGGGAGCCACGCTGTTTTTGGCTGAGCGCTGCCTGTCCTTTAATGAGTTCATCATGTGAGCGATTAGCTGAGTCAATTTCTTCAGTATTGCGAAAAAGAGAGCTGTCGTCCACTCCACGGAAACGCCCTTACAAGTTGGCCTCGCTTTTACCTGGTGGGTTTTGAAGACGTCCCGAGACATGCCGCTTAGCGTCGAAGCCGTTTTAATGATAGCTCGCTCAAAGTGCACCCTGGTTCAAGCTTTGCAAAGCCGTTGTACAAAAGTGCAACTTGAAAAAGCGTCTCGCTGTGAAAGTGCGCAAACACAGTTCGCTTGCTCAGCTACATGAGCCTGGGTGACAAGCACCCGAATTTGCAACTGGTTACGACAGCCTTCACCGCAGCTTCAAGCTGCTATAGAGGTCCCGTCTTAGACCAAGTACCCCGCACGACTAAAAATTGTGTCAAGGTTGCGCCTACGATCCGCCATTCTACTCCCGTCGCTGTCACGTCCCCAGAAGCGGATAAAAAAAGAAAAAAAAGGTGCAATGACTTTGCAGGCGTTCCCTTTCTCGACAAAGGGACAGCCGGGACAGCGGTGGCCCTCTTTCAAGTGCCCATTAGGGACGCCCCATAAATTGGGGGGGGGGGGGGGGGAGGGGCGGAGGCGAGCTTAGATCAATAACACATCGCCGACATCTGAGAGATAGCGACGACGGAGAAAGAACCCAGAAACAAGCTGATGAAGATATAGAGGTGCACGGCAGGAAAGAGAAGGGGGGAAAGCGCACGGGGCAGTACACGCCCACAGAGACATTCAGCGCGACCAACAAAATCCGTGCGCGCCACTGGCTTCTCTCTCTCTCCGCGGCTCAAAGGTGGGTAATAGAAACACAGACGCAGAAAGGAGAAAAGAGGTAACAGACGGCAGCGCCGGCCTATGGCGTGCTATCTCCCTATTGTTTAGAGTCCCGATCCTTCGTGTGGTGTGGATTCGTTGTCGAGGGGCAATCGCGATCGATGCCGCCATTCGTCAGACGGTGGAGTTCATTTATATCTTGTTCTTGCGCTCTCTCTCTGCAAGCCCCCCTTTCTTTCTTTCTTCTTTTTTTTTTTTTGCTTCTTGCCTCTGTCCTACGAGCACGAGCGACGATGTGAGGACCCTGAGCCGCGCGCGACAACAAAAGGAGCGCGCTCCACTGTGGCCGCTGCAGTACGAGCGCACTCGCCAACAACAAACGCTGCGCCCCGTCTGTTTTCTCCTAACAGGTGTCCTGGGACGAAGTGTGAAAAAGAACGGAAAGACCGCTTTATCTGCGAGGGAGTGCTGTGCCGTTAAGGTGCTTTGAGAACTTTTCGTCGCACGAAGTCAGTGAATGATTTCGCAGTCGCAAGTCATCTTCGACAACCGGTTGGGGTAATTAATCCGCAGAAAACAAACAAAAGAAAAAAAAATCAGCCACGGAGCCATCTAAAAACGTTTCTGCCTAACGTAGAGAGCGAGAGCGAAAGAAAAGAGAAGCGGTGCACGGCTTACTTAAGCTGCATTTACTCAAAGGAAGAGTGAAACGGAATGAGTCATTAGTTTTAAGCTTCAGCGTACAGTGTATAACTAGAGATGTACTATGGCGCTTAGTGTGAGCTACAACGTGAAAGCCCGTGGCCAAGAGACCGAGCGCGATTGTACCACGTGTGTCCTAGTTCACAGCGAAGGCTGAAAAAGCATCTCATGTGGGATGCAATAGCTGGGCCTTTGCACCTCAAGTGACTCGGCTGTCACCAACCAACCGTGAAACCAACCGTGAAACTAAATCTGAAATATTACACCGCAATAAAATCAGATCTGAAGCACAAGCAGGAAAAAGAAACGTATGATGAAGGGGTTCTACAGACTGCATTTCCTGCCGAATCTTTCTCTCGTCTGGTGGCAGAAGCTCCCGCTACCTGGATGAGGAATCTATATACGCAAGCAATGCACCGTGTTGGGGCGAAGACAAGCACGCTGTTCGGAGTTGAGGAAATGCGGTGCTTTCATACAGCTTTTTCCAAAGCTTGAACTCCGAAGAAAAAGCTACATGGTGCAGAGCGAAATTTTACTGCTTCAAAAGAGACTGTCGCTACTGCGGACCGGAAGCTTGCCCGCCTGCTGCTGGAAGTTACTGGAACCAAGCAGAAGACGGTGGAACTGGATCGGTGATTACAGTCTAAAACATAATAAAGTAAGGTAGTCCGTTATACGATGACTCCTCCCGCAGAGATTGCTGTAATGGAATGTCTCACCTTGTTCCTGATTACGGTGCGCTCATGTACTGAACAAGGGTGACTGCACTAAAATTACGCAAACTGTAGTGAAAAAGGCGTCAGTACTTTTGTAGTTTAGAATACCGCAACATCTTTATCACAGAATTACCGGATATTAAATGCTACACTTCGCGAATAGCACTAAAACAGTCGCAATGCAGTCTGCTGAGCCGGTGCCCGGTGAATAGCCTCGTCCAGGGTGTTCCGCTCATGAGAAGCGCAGTCAAAGGACCACATCTCAATGATCTTTCTTCGAGGCTAATCGACGCATAGAGAGCACCATATAGCAGGCAGTTGCTGCAAACGAATAACGCTATCTTTAGCTGTGCAACGTCCGTGTTCGAAATAGTTGGTCTGTACCGCTGCACGCTTTCAGTGTATAAGACATACGACAGATTATACGCAGAGGGCACTCACAACAAGCTCAAACTACAGCGCTTGCGAGTTTTAATCGATTCTGCGTTGTCCGTCCCTCTGACGCTGGACGTAGGCAGTCAACCTAAATGCGCTCGCCGAATCAACGCAGCCTAGGCAGCAGCAGATCGTCGTCTACTATAAGCCTGAAAAGTGCATGGAAAGATATATGCATTTTTGCTGCGGTCCCAATGAGAAAATGTCGTGAAGCATATCCACTGTGCGCGCCTCCGTTAGCAATGATCGACACTCTACAGGCAAAGCAAATATTTCATCTAAGTAAAATGTTTATAAGGGGTATCTATAAAAGTCGCCTTTGTAAACACGCATTGCCATAGCAGCATATATCGGCCTGCAATGCAGTAACACGTTTACCGAAGGCGCAGCAAACTCTCGCGATTGTTTTGCGCAATATGCGCTGCGCGTTACAGCGGTATGTGGCTCTTTTGAGCTGCTTTGAGAGGTCACGGTACAGAGGGCTTTGTGCGCAGGACGTAAGCCTCTTCAGCACAGCTGCCGATTGCAAGAGCGGTGCGGCAAACGCTCAAGGGCGCAGTTCCACCCACCAGTGGTCTCTTGACTTATTATCCTGCTCTGGCTCGTTCGGGCCGGTCGAGTCACTTTTTAATTAGGAGTCTGGTGGCAAGCGCCTATTCTCTCGTACCCGAGCTACGAATACCATGACATGGGCGACGCGGGGTTCTCCACCAGGGAATCTGCGGCGCGACGGATTTGAACAGAATTAGGGGGAAAAAATCGATGTTGGAGGGGCGTTCCGCTCAGACAAAAAAGAAAGGGAGTGAGGCGGAGAAATGCCGAGCAAGAAAGCAAGTTCGGAGACACCAGAAGTGCGGGGAGAGAAACAAAGATTGCCGCAAAGCAGTCGATGTTGAGCAATGAAGTGCACTTGGAACCGAAAGAAGGAGGAGGAAAGAAGAGCTGGAGGAGCGCACAGCCTTTTAGCAGCCGTGCTTTTAGAGGACAACACGTTCGATGAAGAATACCGTCTAGCAAAAAGACTTCGTTCTTTTTTTTTTTTTTCATACAGTTGGAGTAATCTTAAAGAGCACCGAATACACAGGCATTTTAGCGCGATGTACATTCGCGCTAATACTCTCAACGTAATATGGCAGTCACTGCCGCCAGTTTCGCAAACGGCTTGGGGCATTGAATTTACCAGCTAAAGGGTTCATTCATTGATAAACAGCTCAGTCAACTTAGAAACATTGTCGCACTTCCGTAAAATGACGATTGATTGTGAATTTTCTTGCTAGCTGTTCGTTTTTATTTTTCTTGACTATGCTGACTTTGACATATCTTGTACCTATATGGTCTGGAGTTAGCAGTTGGTCGTCAGTTCCACTCGCAAAAGCTATCAAAATCTTATTTCATCAAGTGCTGCATGAGTGAGGACTTGCGACCCTACCACCCCGTGTCTAACTTTCGCAGAAAAGCTCGTTTCGTACGCTATAGTGGCTTCGGGTGACTTGTGAAATGGTTTTGACTGTGAACGGAAAGTTGTTAAACACAGAGAAGAAGCAGCTCAAATCAGTTGCATGTCAGTGATTGACAAAAAGTACTGCATATCACAGACGACACGAGCAAACTCTGGTAAGTGCTGAACTGCACTGATCTGCTTATAGCACAGTCGGGCATTATTATTATTATTATTATTATTATTATTATTATTATTATTATTATTATTATTATTATTATTATTATTATTATTATTATTATTATTATTATTATCGCGTAATTTATATACACGAGCTACTCAGTGCGGAGAACATACAGCCCACGAAAACAACGAGCGTGAACTAGCACGCCTTCCTGGCCCCAAACCATTACTTAAACAAACAGGTAGGTTTGATTTGTGGCATCTTTTTTTCTTTGTTTTGATTTCCTCTCTATTTCTCTATATGATTTAATTACGCAGGCGCTGTGATCTTTCATGGAACCGCATTCCGGAATAATTAAGCTCTATGCAATAACAGTGGCCTTGCTATTTAATGCCTTGCCTCCGGAAGGCGTGTTTTCTCCGGCTGTTTCTTCTTGCGCAAGCCCAAAAACAACCCTACCGTCTGATAGGACTGCCATCTTTCGCACCATCATGATTGCCCGCTATCCGCGTACAAATAATTGAACGTACGATTTTTTGTTTTCATTCGAAAGATCCTTATGAATCAGGTTTATGAATTGCCGTTTCCTTAGCCCACATAATACGATCAGCCTTCAGGCAGAAGCAAGTAATTATTACATCCCAAGAAAGCGCTCACCGACCATTCACCGCCACCGCAGGAAACAGCAAATGCAAAAGAGGCTGGTATTTGTTCCAGATTGTGCGGTATGCCATTGCTTTACTTCGCGATCTACGCTCCAGAACGCTTGCGTTCTTTGTGCTGTTCTTTGGCATTTCGTCGCTCTATGTCCAACTTTTTTTTTTTTTCACTTCACATTTTCCGGAACGCTCGGCATGCGCGATGGTTTTTCAGCATGCTCGAACAAGCACTTCCTCTCGTTCATGTCGCTCTCGCCTCCTTTTTCCGGCAGCGGTTCGCCTCTTGGCACGCGTCGCTGGAAAATAAAAAAGGCGTCGCTTTTGAGGGAATAGCGTTCGCGTGGTCGGTTCAACGACTCGCGTTGTTCTCCCGGGCCATTAGGGTGGCAGTTGTCGCGAAAATTGCGCCCCAAAAGAAACAAAACGAAGCGGTGGCACGAAGGCGTTCGGCTCGACACCCCCACAGCGAGGCTCCGCCTAATGCTCGTATAGGGAAAAAAGAACGGAAAATGAGCTGCGCAGGAAACGGATTGTAGGGCCTGGAGTAATCTACCAAGAAACGCATTTGGATGAGCGCAGGTGTGAATGGCGATGCTGCCACTGTTTTTTCTTTGCCCTCCTACTTGCATCATCACCGCTTTCTTGAGCCCAGATCACGCGAAATGAATGACGCGACGTGGACAGGCGACAGCCACTGCTTACAGCGAATGAAACTTTTGTTAGCTGAAACATCGCGCTGTCAAAAACAAAGCTGAAAACAGAGACATATTAGGTGAAAGACAAAGAGGTTAACCACAATAAGTACCCGGTTGATTATTTTGTACTTTGGGAAGGGTAAAGCCTAGAGCGAAATGCTCGGAGAAAGGCAATTCGGGGATGCGGAGAGGGTAACTACTTGCTCATGGGGCGGCACCTGACACCCGTTCACAGTATACAGTCCAGCACCGTTGCTTTCTGTCTGTTCGTACTTTTCTTTTACACCAGTGGCTTTAAAGCTACTCGGCTTGACTTCGGGTGGCGCCATATTTTAAGAATGCTTTGTTCCATTCGTGCACAGCTGTTGAGTGAGTCCAGCGTGGTGGAGTTGCGCTGTTCTTTGCACATCGAAGCCAGAGCACATGCGAAGAAGACACCTATAGGCTGAAAGAAGCTAAGGACAGCAAGGACTGCAAATCTAAGTTCCCACAGCAAGCGGCTCCAAACGACTGTGGTACGAAGAGGGTACGTCGAAGTGTTTATGTTCCGTGATTCACTTTTTTTTTAGAAAAAACTATTATTCGAGGCAATATTTCGTTACGTTTAGCAAATGTTTCAGGAACACAATTTTTCTCACGAAATCTGAGCCTAAAGATCGTAAATCACCGATGCGCGTCCTGTTGCCTACTGGTGGGCAGTAAGCCAGCGGGCTGTGTGACGCAGCGCAGCATATATAACAAAAACAATGCACAAAAAATGAAGGACACTGGCTGCGACACTCTCAACCAATCTCTAACGCATATTTTATGCGGGGGCACCGAACAACTCGCATGGTGATATTCTGGTTTATGCGTTCATTTCATGCCGCTGATTTGGCAACGTTTCAGTTGACGGCTTAACAAATCAGGCAACGCGTTATCCCTCGCATAGATTAGAAAAGCCGATGCAGTAGATTCGTACACAGCGCTAATCTAGCGTTTCGAATGGCCAATATCCTTGACGGGAGCAGTGTTCTAAGACGCTAATCTGGCGCCTTATAGTGCTGCCAGGACAGAAATGCTGCACGGACATTGGTGTTTACGGACAAGAGAGTGACTTCGTCTTCTTTATTAAATGTGAAACATAAGAAATTTGGCCACAGAAAGGGCCGCTTATCCCCAAAATTATGGCTAAGAAAAACAATGAAAAATTATAATGAAAATACAAAGCACTGCCAAAAGTCTACAACAGAGTCTCCAAACACTGGCAGAGCAAGTCCGTGGATCACGGGAAAAACAGAGAGAGAGAGAGAGAGACAGAGAAAAAAAAAAGAGGTTGTAAGACTACGTGAACAACGCAAGCATGAAGAGTTCATTGCAACATAGAGGATATTTAAAAAATATGTAAATAAACTACTATTCCCAAGGGTTTTACCAAGTCATTGCCCACGAGAAAATCCCGTAGATACTTGCGAGCTAATCTCTGTTGGGTTAAGGCCCGTACAGCTAGCTTCAATCACTTTCTGCATTGGGAAGAGGGCACCTATCTAAAGTATTCAAACAGCAAAATATGTAACTAAGGCAAACCAAACGCAAGGTCCACTGCTAGGCTTTCGAAGAACGCTTCATTCTTTAAGATTTTCTAGCAGTGCTGCTTGATCCTTTATTAGTCCTCGCTATTGCGTCATCCTTGATTTGTACACTATCTGAGAAGATTACTGAGATTCATTTTCGCATACATCACCATGCTCGTTCGGAAGCTTCCTTCACGTGACAAATGCGTGCGATTGAGTGTTTCCGATAAAGCGATGGAAGCCCATATCTATGCTTAACAACTACCTCTTCGCCCTGCAGAAGCTAGACTGTTCATATGCAGACGCACAATAAATATTACAAAAGTGTAGTCTACTAAAGCCGAATAATCGACAGCCATCATAAGAAATACTAGGATACAACTATTATTCATGATACTCATTTATTATTCAAATTAGCTGCATCTTGTTTGAGATATGCCAACTACCTTTGAACCAGTTTTCACTTCAGATACGGTCAGTTGTTCCGTTTGACTCTTTCTTTCTATATGGTAGCAGAATTTTTATCCTTTCGCGATAAGATACGACTACATGTAACCGTACAAACTCTCGGTCAGAAAATTACCACGGACACCAGGCTACAGCAACACCTAGTTACCGAGATAAAAAAAAAGCTGTTTCTTTCTGTAAAAAAAAAATCGATGACGTGACTGGTTAAACGCTCTGTCGCACCACTATAAGGCCTACATCGTACCCCTTTCAATAGACTTAATAAAAGCTATACGCACGCATGACATGCCACATCCTATAGTATAATGCGTTATCACGCTCCAGGCTCTCATCTAGTTGCGCATAAACACCACGATCCTGGGACCGTATTCGAAGAACTGTTCTTACGCTAGATATCTTGTCAATGATGGCAATGTGAGCCAATCATGGTGCAATCGCAGAGGATGCGGCCAGTTAATGGCAAAACGCACTTACGAATGAAAAGCTTTCAGAATACGGCCGCTTTTTCTTCTCCTCTGTGCAAGAAAAAGCGTCGCTTGTAATTCTTTCTTCCTTTCCTGCCAGCGAATTTTCCTTCTCCGCCATATACACTTATGCTTGTCTATGCGCCGCAACGCGCTCCACTACCGCTGGCTCGTTATTGTATTGCGGCAAATCTGCAACTAACTGAACTCACTGCGCCATTTCTTAACACTCATAAGTTACTCACTAGGGTTGAGGATTGGGCGAGTTGGTATTGCATTCTGGAACTGGTAGAGCGCCACATACAAAGCGCAACATACAACATACTTTGTATGTTGCGCTGTACCTGTTCCAAAACATAAGTTAACTCACCGTCAACCAACTTTACAAGCTCAAACTCGCCTTTTATATTCGCAAGAAAATTGGTAATGACATGCGCAGTTATATGGCTCGTTGCTACCCTGCTAATGCTCCCTACGATATCCGACAGGAGCGATTTAGAATACCGTTATTCATAACCGTCTACGGAAATCAAACATTGTTGCACCGAATACATAATCTACTCCACGTCAGTAGTTATATCCACGAACTTATCGAACAATGGAGTTGAAAACTCAGTTTAAAGAAAAACGTTAAAGTGGTACTTGCTCTCTGGTACTGTGCCCTAAATAAGTTTTTGATTTAAAGAAAAATACTTTTTTATGGCCCTATTATCTCTGTACTTTGCTATATTCTCTACAGGTTATACATTGCTACAAATGGATACGTTACACTGTGTATAGGGCTTGCATCAACTTGTACTTTTTAATATGTTGCCGGTTATATCTTGTTTTTTTACGTGTTTTTGTTCTTCTGATAGATTATTGCTGTTGCATTATTGTGTGATTCTGTGTCATAGTTTGAGATGCCTTTTCACGATGTTACTTCTGCATTTTAACAATTTTTTGTCATGTTCTAATGTAAAAAGCCATTTTCTTTTCAGTGCTTCTGAGCAAATATATGGGTGGACAGACCTAGTCAGGCAGAGTTTATCTGCCTTTAGTCCTTTCAACCCAGGCAATGTGTGTCTGAATAAACTGAAACTGAAACTGAAACTGTCCTCTTTAGTTCTCTACAATTATCTATGCCATCGCTACAATTAGAAAAACGGCAACGCCGTTCTGGTGGCGCCAAGTTGTTGCGACGCCTATACAGAGTTCTTTTTTTTTAGATCATACAGAATTTTTTTATGGAATCGTTATGAGCTCAGCGAATTAGTAGTCCTTGCAGACGAGTTCCTAGGCGACGTGGACATACTTTGCCGCTAATAACGTGGCCTTCAGAAGAATAATTAACAAAAATTTACAAACTTAGGGTGTTTAAATGGTGAATTTGAAGACAGTCGCGTTTTCATGCACCCGTATTTTTCTTTTTAATCTTGGAAGTCGCATATAACTCGACGTATTTATTATTTATTTATTAGAGTTGTCAAATGCATGCAAGACGAACTTTCGCGCTTTGGAGAGCATACAAGGTCAAGCCCTACGCACGTGTTTAGGGCTGCCTTGGTGCATCTCAACAGCAGCAACAATTGCCATCGCGGGAGCCCATATAATCCAGACACATGTAGCTGTCGACTCTCTCAGAGCGCACATTCGCCATCTGTCAAGGGTCCCCGACCATCATTTGGCCTCCCTACCAGCCGAGAGACCTCAAGCGACCTTTTCACGAGTGATTCGCGTTCATCAAGAGTGCATATCGACATCTTTTACACCGGCGGCGAATCCTTCATCTCCCCCTGTGGTGCCTGCGACAGCCTTAAGTGAATGTTGCTATTCCTGGAACTACAAAAAAAGTCCAATCATCCATCACCGGCTCTGAAGCAACTTACGCTCCTATTACTGCACCAGGCGTATCATGACCACATTCATATATATACCGATGATTCGACCTCACCTACCAGTTCAACTTCCGCATTCGTCGTTCCAGCTAGGCAGGTTACAGTTAGATTCAAATTGTCACACATGACTATATCGACGTCGGCAGAACTTGCGGCTCTCCATGCCGCTATGACGCAGATCACTGAAGAGCCAACAGAGAAGTGGGTCGTATTTTGTGATTCTAAGGTAGCTCTTCACAGTATCAAGTCTGCATTACACCACAGAACTTACGAGCAGATGATATCTGACATCAGGGAAGTGCACTACTATGCTCTGTAAAGAGGGCACCACATTATATTTCAATGGATTCCTGCTCACTATGGCAGCGCAGCAACAACCTAGCTGACAAGGTGGACCGGTCTGCTCACGAATATACACAGACGCGCCCAACACCTTTGGCGAGGTCGGACGCTGCCAGGGAACTTCGCCTACCTGCACGCAGAGAAGCCACAAGACTTCTGGAGTCCAAGTGCCTTCAATTGCGGATTACATAAACTAGACCCCACGCTACGGCTTCAACTGCCATCTAGCCCTTCCCGCGGCAAAACAACCTTGCTGTCCGCTTGTGGCTGAGAGTGGCGTTCACAAACGCATGCTCCTATCGTTTGGGAATGGCCGAGAGCCCGATGTGCGACTCCTGTGGATGCGAACAAACCATAGAGCACCTATTGTGTACCTGCTCTCGCTATGATGTCCAACGCCTCTCTCTGAGGGCAACCCTACACCGAGTGGACTCGAGACCGTTCACCGAGTCATAAGCTCGGACCGTGGCCACACCCGTCACTGGCTCGAAAAGCGATTTGTGCACTAGTGCAGTACTTGAAGTGCACCGGCTTAAGAGACCGTTTATAGTGTCCCTGTGTATAGTGTCCGTCCCATACGCACTCAGTGCTTACTCTCTCGTTTTTTCCTCTTTCTATTCCCCTTTCCCCCACCCCCAGTGTAGGGTAGCAAACCGGATGCTCTTCTGGTTGACCTCCCTGCCTTTCCTATCCATGTTTTCTCTATCTCACTCTCTCAGCGGTAAATCTATAGGCAATATCAAAGCCGAGCGCATCGGGACCTCAGAAAACGCGGCCCGCTATGATTTCAGACGGAAACGCGTCGTCACGAGAAGCGCGAGGAAGTTAATTTGAAAGTGAACGTTTCAGCGAGTCGCTGCAGCTACTGATATACGGCATGCGTTGCCTGGGAAGCATGGGCGGCTGTGCACGGGATCAAGATTTGCCACGACATGTTATCATTTAAACATCATACCACATTCTTTACGGGGCGTTGCTTTCTGACGCGCAGCGGGATGCGTTAGGTGTGCCTCGATTGAGCTTTGAAATTCTATTACGAATATCACGAACAAAGTGCGATTTTGAAGGTTGAAAAAAAAAAGCGGATGTGCATTAACATGTGACTGCCTCCCAATTTCATAAGAAGCCAACAAACATTGACACCAAGGACAACATAAAGAAAATTACTTGTGAACGATCCCACAACCTTCGCAGGTGGGGATCGTTCCCCCACCTGTGGCAGGTTATTTATTCATCCACTTTCATTTTCATTAATTTATCGTTTCTTTCTTTCCATTCATTAAGCACAAGTAATTTACCCTATGTTGTCCTTGGTGTCAGTGTTTGTTGGATTCTTATTATATGACTAATAAAAATCGGGCCCCTCGGGGAACCCCCTTTCTTCTTGCCTCCCAATTTGTCATTCATTGTCAACTGCGCCAATCCACTAATATGAAATTTTGTTAATTAGTCTTCTGAAGCTGACGTTATTAGCGACAAAGTATGTCTACGTGGTCTAGGAACTCGTATGAAAAAACACCCCGCTCGCAGCTCTCATTATTTTATTCATAAAAAAATCTGTATGGTCTAAAAAAATTCACCGACGATTACGATACTCCCTAATGCGAAATTTCAGCGCAGCTCCATACGTGTTTTCATTTCGCGTGTTAGTATTTTGTATAATGCTTATATAGGTATACGGTTTATATTAGGAACAGAACACTGTCAATATCGTAGATGGCGCGGACAATCTGTCTCGTGGAGCACAGTGCAAACTGAGCCAAGTGTGGCGCGACTGTCTCGGTAATCGGGAGATCGCGAGAGGCAGCGCGTGGGTGACGTGTGGACGCGATTCACAGGAGCCGCCGCAGACAGATCTCCGCTATTGCAGCGCTTTGTTTCCATGGTGACGACGCGCACAACTCCGGCGCCATATCGTAGCCATCGTCACCGCTTAGGCCATCTTGCGCGGCACAACGCTTTTCTTGTCACGCTTTTGTTCCACCAACGACGAGAGCGGCCTTTAGTCGCGGGGATATCGTGCCACCAGTGTCAGCGGCGACAACACTGTTGCGTTTCGCCTGCGACACGTGGTTTTGCCGGCGCGACTGCGGCGGGGCGGCAGACATTTTGGCCCGATCGTCGTCGCCGCAACGCTCCCCGCCAGGTGTTTCCAGGCGCGACTGCGGCGATGCGACCGCAAAGGATCACCCTCTCATTACAGTCATTGTGCCCGACCGGCAGCGCTACGACAGTGTGCTACGACATTGTGCTACGACATTGTGCTACGACAGCGCTACGACAGTGTGCTACGACATTGTGCTACGACATTGTGCTACGACATTGTGCTACGACAGCGCTACGACATTGTACGTTCACGTGCTCGTCTATTGAGGGGTTCCTTCTTGCCCTCAACTGCGAGAGTATAAAAACAGCTGCCCCCGGACGCCAAAAAGGAGGGCTCCGATTTCTTCTGTTGAGTAAAGTGCTCTCCCGTCTCTCTACTTCGGTCAACCTGACCGCCAACTCTTTGCGATGTTAAAATAAACAAGTTGTTTTGTTGTTACCAGTCGACTCTTGCTTTGCCGGGACCTTCGGATGCTTCCAGTTGTACCCCAGGCCGCCAGGCCAACGCTACCCTTGGGGCTTGCGACCCAGGTACAACCACGGGCGTCAGCGCCGAGTTCCCAACAGATCGTACCAGCGGTGCGATCCAAACAACACCAAGGCAACGTCACATCGAGCCTTACTCGTAGCCGCTCGCCATCGCCGCTTGAACGAGCAGTGATCCTCGATCCCCCTCACACACGTTGGTACTGTAGAGCGACCTCAGCATCTGACGCCTCGGACGAGCGCAGCCCTCCCCACCTCACGCCAACCGCTCCCCATAGGAAGCGCAAATAAGGTCGCCCACGCGGCTACAGATGCCGTGGCCGCCGGCAACTCAACGCATGCGCAGGCCCTCTCCCCTCCGCTCCTCCTCCACTTTCGGCCTCGTGTTTTCACTGTAGTATCCTCCTCCACTTTCCTCCTCACGCGCTCTTCTTTCATCTCCCGCTGCGCTTCGCGTTCGCTTTCATCTTTCGCTGCGGTTGTTCGCTCGGTTACGAGGTACAACAACGCCGAGGTACGGTCGGCGCTCAAAGCAGGAAAAGGCGCCAAGAGCTGCGCTCTAAAAGAAGACCTTGTACATGTTGTGACTTGACGGCTATGGTCGCGGTTTTCATTTACGCATGTACGCGACTGACGCGGCCACATGTGAGCTATCACGATCTTTCTTGATAAGTTTCTTGCCACTCATCTGTGCCCACTAGAGGTCACTAGTGGAGTGCACGAGCAGCGTTTCTTCATTTGATGCCTATTTCAGAACTATAGATCTTGCATACCAGGTCCCACTGTTTAGCAGACTTACACAGACTGTTCTGTACTGACCAGCGCTTCCTTTCCTTCTTCCATTATTAAACTAGCTAATAATGCCTGCCCTTGTCAACCCTGTGGGTGAATAGTCAGTAGTGCCGTCACATAACAGACGTAACAGCGGCAAATATACAAGCCCTGACGAGAATTTAGCTCTGGTTTTTTTCGGCAGTTAAGAAATTCACGGCACGTGTGATGGAACAATATATGTATACGGCGTGGGCGCCTGGAAATCCCTGCACTTTATTATTCTTTCTGTTTTAGGTACTCTGTATCCACTTACATTTTACGAGAAAAATAAAAAAAGTGTGGTTTGATGGCTGCCCTTTCTACCTTCGTTAAGTATTTTTTTTTTCTTTCCTTCCTCTGTTTCAAGAGCGGAGACAGCCGATGAGAAGCGTCGAAGCAGGGCCAGACAGAGCGAGTGCATGCGAAGCGATCGTGCTCCGAAACTGCAGAGCTTCCACAGAGGCAGGGCAAAGAAAAACAAGAGGACTGAGAAGGCGGTTAAGGGCCCCCGAGGGGCGTTCTCTAGCGAGGTTTTACAAAGCCTCCATCGTGCCGATCATGGTTTTGCGAGATGCGCATAAAAATCAATACGCCCCTCGAATCTGCGAGCAGAGCGCGCGCAACCAGGCATGCAGCGACGTAGCTTAAGTGAGAGCATCAGAAAAATAAGGAAAATAATTTCTCGTTGCAACGTTGCCGGCGGCGTTGCGTCTACAATGACAGAACCGCTTAAAGGAATCTGCGCCTTTTTCGTTCTCGGGAGAAAAGCCAGCTGAAATTCGACAGCCCGTTTACCGCGCATTCGTGCACTCGTCGAATGTTTCTTGTCTTTCTTTTTCTCTCCCCCCCCCCTCTTATAATATATCTTGCTGCACTGTGGAATAAGGGCCTGAGACTTTATTCCTTGTGTCGGAGTAGACGTGACCACTAGCGCTCACGACACAATGAGTGCGTAATGTCAGGCATGAAAGGCTGATCTAAACAAGGGTTATCAAAAGTGGTGGCGCCTGCGGGTTCCTTTTTGAGGACTTGCGTTCATTGTGGACTGAGAGCAGCCGCTTCGATCGGACACAGTTTCAAGAAAGCGTAAATCTTACGCCATATCTCTCAAACTCCTCTAGAGTTGAGTCGCAATGCGTTCGCATGTGGGCTAGGTTAGGCCTTTTTTTTTTTTGCTTTGCTTGGCGCATGCAACCTCTGAGTTTCTTGATAATGGCCCCTCTGATAGGGACCAAGCCATGGAAGAAAGTTTGTATTTTGTTAACGATCGATCAATATCATTTTCCAATCTTTTCACCGTTCTTAATTGACTCAGACGCTGCCGCACCGTCGCTGTGGCCGGGATCGGCCACTCGGTGCGACTGATGATAAGTAATAAAAAACTGGAAAATGAAATGGATCGTCACAGTATTGGCGGCGAGGAGTTACGGAGTCGCCATCTATCGGAAGCGCCTCGCTGGCGTAGTATGAGGGATCACGTGGCGCGCTCCTCACAGGTTTTGCTGTCAGCGCTCACTGAAAACACCACGCGCGAGCTCTCCCGGACATTTCTGTAAGTACGTTCGAAACGAGAGAAGTTTCTTATTGTCTAAATAATAATCTTGGGCAAACTGAAAGCACACAATCGTTTACAGACGCTGTCGCTTTACCGAATACGTACAGTGAACGCCACTGCGCGCGGTCGCCGCGATGGAGTCTCCCAAACCGGCTTCTTGCGTGAAAGGTAGGTAAACGCTGAGAGCAAGCTATCTGAAATACGTTCTTATAGTGTTTGTATAACTAAATGGAGCGTAATAGAATGAAGCCTCAATGCAGCGATCGCGCAGATTCGCAGCGACCGACTGCGCGTCTGCATGCTTGTCCGCGCACTGTTTCGCTTTCTCCGCGCGCACTTTTTCGCACCGTGCCATGAGCTTTAGGCCGCAGAATATGAGCATTTGACAGTATACAAGCAACCATTGTTGCGTGGGCGCTATCAGAGCTGTTCAAAAATAATTTCATTGTAGAGACTTCGACGCCTACGGGGACTGTGATGTGCCGTCGCGACGATTCAATCTTTTTTTTCTTCTAAATTCTTTGACCTTTCGATACTATTTCTCGAGTTGCGTCGCACTGTATGTTTATCGGTGTTCTCAGCGTGCAATTCCCCGCTGCTCCTTTTTTGTAATCCAGTGCATTAATTCATAACACAAACATGACCATATGCCATGCTTTTTTTAAATGTGCTTCTTACCGCTGCCTTTCCTCCACTGAACTTGCCATTTGCTATAGCATCGACAAGTTCAGAGACCAAACCGTCATGACATTAGTCGGGCAGCGGACTCGGGCGAGCGTCTCAGTGCGCGTTTTCAGAACATCGCAGACCGGGCGCCGTAGCAGAAATCTTCCTCGCGTCTGTGCTTGCTGCATACCCGAGTTGTAGCCGATGACTGTTTGCCGGTTTTATGTTTCGCGAGCGAAGCTTCACACAGCTTCTTGTCCTGCGGCTACGTATGAATAAGGCTCACACCGTGCTCCGTTGCGTGCGTCCGGCATTGCGGCACCGAGCAGTAGCCTACCATGTTGTGCGCCTTCAAAGGCAGCCTCTACCTATTGTAGTGCTTTCAAGCGTTGTAAAGGAGACACTCGAAGCGGGAAAATCTCGCCACTAAATGAGGACCGCAGCGTACGAGGGAATTTAAACTCTCGTTTTCAGCTCGCTTCGGCGCGGCCGAAGCAGCCGACGCGGCCGCTATGTCCACGTGATCCCTCCTAGCACGTCACGCCGACGGTGGCGCAAGCTTTTCCAGTGGTGGAGCTCGAGGCCAATACGGTCTTAGGGTGTGGTTCCTTTGCGAGCGTCCTGATTAGGAAAAAGCGTTCGCTTCCTTTGCATGAACACAATGTTGAATAAAAGCGGGGAGATTACAGCACCCCTTTCGGGCCCAGCTCCCCGGGGTCGGACTTGAGATTGCCAAACTTAAGCGTGGCTTTCCTGGTTCGTAGAAACGAATTGACAAACTTGTGAAACTTCTCGCCCAGCCCGAGCTCTGAAATGTAGTCCAGGACGTGCGCGTGGGCGGTGATGTCGAAGGCTTTTTCCAAATCGACTCCTAGGATGGCCCTGACATCCTTCGTGTTCTTATGAATAATTTGGTGCTTGAGTAGCTTCATCGCATCCTGCGTCGACAGGGACGGGCGGAAACCGACCATGTTGTAGGGAAGAGATTCCTTCCTTCGGTGTTCCTTGAGGTGCGGTGGTGTATACGTGCTGTGCGACCTTGCCAACGCATGACTTGAGGGAGATGGGTCTGAGGTTAGCCAGCCCCGGAGGTCAACCCGGCTTGGGCACGAGGACGACCGAAGCCGTCTTCCAGAACTCTGGTACGGAGCCCTGCTCTCAGATGCGATTGGTTTCTTCAGTGAGAGATTCGATGGAGCCATCTTCCAGGTTTCGAAGCGCCCTGTTGACGATGCCATCGGGGCCAGGGGACGATTTGCCGTTGAAGTTCTGAAGAACTTCCCTGACCTCATTGACGTTGAAAGGCTCGCCGAACTCCAGACAGGAGGGCCCCATATAGGACGGGTAATCCACCGGGCTCGAGGTACCGACAGGTCGGTACCTGTTTGTCAGCGCGTCCAAGACGGCGCCTTCTGTCTCGGAGTGCGTGGCTTTGTGGAGTACTCTACCAATGGCTTGACTCTGATTGGATTTGGAGGTGGACTCGTTCAGCAGCAGGCGCTTGAGTACATTCCACTTGCCGCCGACTCGCATTTGGCCGTCGACCGAGTTGCACACCTCGTGTCATTGCTGCCTGGCGAGTGATTGGCAGTGGTCTTTGATGGTTCGGTTGAGCTCCGCACTCTTCTTGCGGAGCCTGCGGTTGAGTCCCTGCCCCTCCCTCCTGTCGAGAACGCCTTTTTGGCCTCCAGAAGGTGTGCGAGGCGGTTGTCCATTCTATCGATCTCTAGGTCCGTCTGGACCTTCTTAGTCGCCGCTTTGACAGCTTCGTTGAGCTGCGTCACCAGGAGCTCCAAGTTGATAGACGAGACCAGGATCTGCGCCCGCTCCTTTCTGATCTTGCGACACTGATCCCAGTCCGTGATGGTGAATTCCCTAAGCGGTTTGCTCTTCACGTTGATGCGAGTCGCGAGTAAGCTGGGATCACTGCTTAAATCCTCGTTCAGGCTGTGCCAAGATACAGCCCCGACGTTCTTCAAAAAGGTCACATCCGTCATGGTGTCCCTCGAACATGAGTTGCAGATTTTTTGAAAATCACCATTGTGGTAAAGTTCGCAGCAAAGGCTTCCTTCTTTCTATAGTCTGGCTAAAGCTGAGATATAGAAACAGCGGTATTTGGAGTACGTTGCTTAAAATGCTTCGAGACGCATAAAGGCAAGTAGTCAACGTTTGCTCAGTCACTGACATAAATGGGTACTAAGTCTATATAATGTGTAATTACCTAATAATATTCATACTTCCGGAGATTTTGACTTGTATTTTAAGGCCATGATGGTCCAGAAAATTAAAGTGTTTGTTATATATTTCGAACTTCGCAAGCACGGAGGATAACAGCGTATTTTTATTTCTCGTCCTTCTTCTTCGATTTGTTTTTCTTAGCAATGTCACTGTGTTCCTTAGAAACTATGGTCACGTTCGTGCGGCGGATGGGTTGATGGTCCTGTTCGTAAGGGACACTGAATGGTAATGACATAAGAGTGCATGCGCGGCCTGCTGACGTGTTCTAAGTATCGAAACACAAAAAGTACAGAACGGGAGTGCACTGCGCCTGTGTCTTTTGCCATAGTTACCTATACGAGCCGCGTGCACTTTTCGTGTGAATGAGACGCGTGTCTGTGCGAGGCATCAAGCGCGGCTGCTTCATGCCGTGACTGCTGCTGGTGCGCTTCCTTTACAGCTCCCGAGCCGCGCTCGAAAGCGAAAGAGCTCGTGTATCCCCGCGTTCGAGGTCTTCAGCTAGGTAGGACACCTCGTCACATCCAAACATTTCTTACACCTGATCAAGTTGGCCCACCGTGCTGCTACGCGCTACTTGGAAATGCTTTGAATACGCAGTCGTGGACAGCCTCAACCAGGCGGAAGAAGAGCGTCATGCTGCCGGAAAGGCGCGGCGCCAACCGACCCGCTTTTCTAGTCGCAATGGGAAGCCAGCGCTGGCCTGGAGGTTATGTATGTTCGGCGGCTTGAGCGTGCAACTAAAATATGCTGCCACTGTCCGGTAGGGAAACTTGGAGATAAAGCTGGAGATAACAAGGCAAATGAGCACTGACCTATCAGCCATTCAGCTCTTCATGACAGGAGAGCGGCAAAGGTAGTGAAGTTAAATTCTTGTGCAGAAAGAAAGCACACGTGATTACAAGTGTCGTCTGCTCAGTTGTTCTTTAATATTGAGACAACCCCTTCCAACAACGTATATTTTGCAGCAGATTCTTTCATAACTTCATGCAGACTAGAAAAAAAAAATAGAAAGGAAGAAAAGGGCCACAGGTTCGAATTCATAAAGTTTCGCTCGTAAGGGCTGTTTGCCATTCGCCGGCCACCTTCGCTAATGTTTTGTCTAACATCGCTACTGGCAGGCATTTCCTTTTACAAGTAAACTTTAGCGTGAGAACTTTTTCTGTGAATACCGGCCCAGATCCACAGAGCTTCTGTTTCGTAAGAATATTTTGTCATTGGCCGGCCACCTTCGCTAATGATATAGTTGCTGTGTTGATGAAATACCTCATTGTATTATTTCATCACTACTCCTCATTCTCCTGGGGGGCTGTAACGTAAAGCTATTCCAAACTTTTGTATTCCAATTCTGCAATAAGCCCTCAAAGATTGGTCAAAAAATGTTCGGGTCACCCCCATTTCGCCCGTCTGTCACGCGACGTCACGAAACCCGCGACAACGTCCCATCTGATGTGACGTGTGCACACTGATTACGCATGATTAAACCGAACGAAAGAAAAATGATTATTTCTAACTCGACGCCTTTTTAGCCACTGGCCTTTGATAATGTTCAAACGTTATCGTGCTGCGCCCTCTACGCCTGTCTGTCACGTGACGTCACAAAACCACGGAAAAATTACGCGTCAAAGTGACGTGTGCGTCTTTAAAACGTATTAGTATACCGAACAAAACTGAATTTTTTTTCGGGAAAGTTGTTGACTGGTCCGTTCCGAAAGGAACAGAAGATGGCTGACCGCCGGTAGCTCTAGCACTGGCTATTCGGAGCTGCCGGGGAGCACGGATTTATTTGCGTATGGTAAAAAATTTAGCGTGGCTTTAGAACGATTTCGAGCCCTTTCGCCACGTATACGACATCGCTCTGCAAACTCTTCCTTGCGGAGGATCACTTCTGGCGGCAATTTTAACCCTCCGCTACACGCCGCCGCGTTTTTGGACCAGCGCCCCCAAGCTAAGTAAGGGGAAGCGGACCAGTCAAAGACGCCGGCACAGTCCTCTTTGTCCGGTTATCTACTTTCGCTGTGCCTGGCTCGGCCCCATCGCAACCCTCTCCCGTTCAGCGTTCTGCTGGCCTTTTGTCAGCCGATTCAATGAAAAAGCTGCGCAATGTAAGCAATGCTATTCACTTTGAAAGCAAAAAAAAAAAGTGGGCTGCTATAAAAGAGGAGCGCATTTGATCAGTCTTTTCGAACAACGCTGCGGGTTACCGCCCAATGCTTGCGTCGGCGTTTACGTAAATTCGGCGTCAGGAGATTGGAAGAAAAACATATTAGAATAGTTTTACGTTTAAAGGCCCCTGTACTGTCTTCTGCCTATACATTTTCCTTTTTCCCTAGTGTGGAGTAGCAGGCCATAGACGCGCTCCTCCTGACAAAATCTTCCGATTTCGTCTCATTGAACTTTCTACTCTCTCTTCCTACGGCGACTGGATGGCGCAGTTAATCGTGCTGACGAACAGCTTCGGCGATCGAAGTTTCTTGCAAACACAGTCCTGGGCGCTATAACGTAAAGCTATTCCAAACTTTTCTGTTCCCATTCTGCAATCAGCCCTCCACGATTTTGCACCACCCCTACTTCACCTGTCATTCGCGCGACGTCATGCAAACCACGATAGCTCCCCATCTGATATGACGTGTACGCACTGATTATGCATGATTTATTTATTTATTTATTTCTGATTCGACGCCTTTTCGCCATTAGCCCTCGGCTATTGGTAAAAGTTTTCGGGCTGCATCCACTTCACCTGCCCGTCAGGCGACGTCGCAAAACCACGAAAACTTGTCGCGTGAAAGTGACGTGTACGCGTTAAAGATGCATTAATATGCCGAACAAAACTGAATTTATATCTGAATAGCCGCATGCTGCCCCGTTCCGAAAGGAATAAAAGATGGCTGCCGCCGATCGCTCAGGCACTCGCTACTCGCACCTGCAGGAGAGCATGGGTTTATTTGCGTACAATAAAACTTTTTGCGTGGCCTTGTAACGTTTTCGAGCACTTTCGGCGAATTTACGACTTCGCTCTGCCAACTCTCCTTTGCTAAAGATCCGTTTTAGTGGCATACTTAACCTTCCGTTGCATGCCACCGCGATTTTCGACCGGCCACCGCAAGCTAAGAAAGGGAAAGCGGACCAATCGCAGACGCCGGCACCACCCTCCCCAACCGGTCATCGATTTTCAGTGGTCTGGCTCGGCCCCATCGAATCCCTCTCCTCTTGAGCGTGCTCCTCGCCTCTTGTCAGTCAATTATAGATAAGACAAGCCGCTCTGTGTAGGTAATGTTACTCGTTTTCGCAGCAAACAAAAGTGAATTCCTATAAACAAAGAGAGCGTTTGATTGGTCTGTTTAGACGAACCTGCGGGTCACCGCCCGATGTTTGCGTCGGCGGGCACGTAAATTTGACGTCAGGAGATTGGAACAAAAACATATTATAATAGTTTTACGTTATAGGGTCCCTTTTTACTTTTTTTCATAATAACATACGTCGCGTGGAATGTCAATGTGCGGTAACATCAAGCCTAATGCCAAAAACCTATCCAGAATGTTATATGCGCCATTAATATGGCATGGGCGCTTTCTGACCATTCTAGCAAGCTGTATTCACTGCCAGTTTGAAAACAGCGCAACCGCAGCGTCTCACGATCCAATTCAATATAACGCTCTTACACTAGAACCGTTCGTAAGAGCAGATGCCGACCAATCGTTATTTTGGATATGCTACTATGGAAAAGGTGGCCGGCAAATGGCTCTTACGAACACAAATACTCGTGAATTAGCCTTAGAATTTATAGTGTTGACTGAAGCTAGCACGACCGTTGCAGATAGTTGCCATTTTAACGGTTCAGTGCTGAAGGCTGCCCAGTAAGTCGCAATAAAAGCGAGGAAAGCTGACTCACTCTTTCCTGCGTCTTGTCCTCATCGGGCGCGGTGGTGAGGACTCCGGGGCTTCGTTGTCGACCAGACGGTGGTGGGCCGTCGGGTGACGGAGCCAGCTCATCGGGTGGCTCCTTCTTGCGGGCCGAGCCACGGTGTGTCTGGCCCGGCCTCGAGTCCTGAAGGCGGCGCAGTATGTTGGATCGTGTCGCGTGGCTCTCTTCTTGGGGTTGCTTGATGGGCGGCGCGGCGGGCGCCACCGACGATGCCGCGGCGGGAACGGCGCCGGCTGCTGCTGCGGCATTGGACGCCCCAGGAGTGGCGGTCTGGAGAACCGCGGCTGCGGCAGCCGCGGCGTTCTGCGCGCCTGCGAAGGCAGCCTCGACGAGCGAGATCTGCACGGCGCTCAGGTCGCTTTCGGCCAGGTCGCAGGGAGTGGCACCGCGCAGGTTGGCCGTGTGGATGCGAGCGCCGGCCTCGAGCAGCAGGCGCAGGCAGGGCCACGGCGGCTGCGGCTGACAGGCGGCCAGGTGCAGCGGCGTCACGCCGTTCTTGTCGCGGGGACTGGCGGCGGCGCCGTACTTGAGCAGCAGCCGCGCCGCCGCCGTGCGGCCCAGCGCGGCGGCCAGGAACAGCGGCGGCAGGCTGTAGAGGAAGTCGCGCGTGTACTCTTCTTCGAAGGTGATCTCCCGGCCGTCGGGCGAGTAGCGAACGACGCGCAGCGAGGCTGCCAGCTCGGGACGCAGCGGCACGTACTTGCGGCGTCGCAGCTCGGGTGACGGCGCCTGCTCGGGGCTATGGCCCGCGGCGCGCGGGCTGAGCGTGGCGCGGCGCAGCGAGCCGCTGGCCTCGGAGGCAGCCGAGCTTCCGCGGCGCAGGCTGCCCAAAGGCACGCCGGCCTCGTTGGGCTCGACGCCGTACTTGAGCAAGAGGCCGACCACGTCGAGCGCTTGATGTTCGACGGCCAGGTGCAGTGCGGATGCGAACACGGCCGGCACGGGCTCCAGGTCCGTGGAGACCGAGTCACCGCGACCGAAGCGGTCGATGAGCGTCTGGCTTTTACGCAGCAGGATCTCCATGTCCTGGCTGGCCGACCCGGCGCTGCTCTTGTCCAGCAAGCTTCCGTGCAGGTTGACCGAGAAGCGGCCGTGGTGCAGCTCCAGGAGGCGGCGCGTAGCGGCCACGTCGTTGGCGCGGATGGCGCGCTCCAGCTGCTCGGCCTCGAGCGTCAGGTCGTTGATGGAGGAGCCCAGGCTGCTGCCCGTCGTGGCGGCCGTCAGCGAGTGGCAGGAGGCGCTGAGTGGCAGGCTGCCGCCTCCACTCGGTGGCAGGTGGTCTTCGCTCGGGGGCGGCGTCGGCGTCGACTGCACGGCCACCAGCGGCGCCGGCGAGCGCCCCGTCGGCAGGGACGCCGACGCTGGGCACGCCGCCGCCGCCGCTCCACCGCTGCCGCCGCCGCCGCTCGGCTCACCGGTTTCAGGGTACAGCTGCACATGCGAGGAACAAACACCATATTCGCACAGGGATGGCACGTTTCAGCGACACGACCTATCCGGGAATCCCTTTTATGAGGATGGGCACTCGCAATGCCTGGGCAAGTGCACTTTCCGTTTAGCTGGCGCTTGAGCGCCGTCAATTGCGAAATAAAACAGGGCGATAGTGAAGCGACAGCCAAGCAAGTCACAAATAGCACTTGTATAAGTTTTTTGCATTTGTGCCATTGGCCTGCATTCACAAAGCAGCACGTATGCTACTGAGGCTCATAAAAGCATGCACCGGCCAATCGCCATATTACCCATGACAGGGCAAAAGGGAATGAAAAGCATTTATTTATTTATTTATTTATTTATTTCAGATACCCTCATGGCCCACAGGGCATTATTGAGGGGAGTGGTACACACATTTCAATAAATTTGTACAAAAGGAGACAACGCATATATTATATATATATATATATATATATATATATATATATATATATATATATATATATATATATATATATATATATATATATATATATATATATATATATATATATATATCCAATTATTCCAATTATTTTTACGAGGACGGACGCTGCCAGAGAACTTGGTCTGTTCGCCCATAAAAAAATACAAGTTTTCCGGTGTCCTACGAGTGTCTCCATTTGCAGGCTGCCTATAACGCAACATTGCGGTACCAATTATGGCTGGAAGTTGCGTTTACTAAGGCTGACCCCTACCCTCTTGTTATGGCCGATAGCCTGACGTGCGGCTCCTGCACACCATCGTGCACCTGTCGTGTACCTGTCCTCGTATGATGTCTATTACGCCTCTCTCCATGGACAAATTTAAGCTGTCTGGACTCGAGACCTATTTCTGAGTGAAAGGTACACAGACCGTGGCCACATTCGTCGCTACCACGGAAGGCTATTCGTGCACTAGTGGAGTTCAAGACCACACACTTAAGACAAATAGACGATACTTTATTTTGTGCTCTGAAAGTACAGAACAAAGGGAGTGAGAAAAAAAGCTGCTCATTGGACAGCTTGACAAAGCTGTCCAAAAGCCTTCCCTGTAGAGTAATACAGGCAAAAAAAGAAATATCATACGAAAGCGTAGGATTTGTACGAATAACCGCAGTATTAGCCTTGGAGACACTATTCATTCACTTACCAAAGATCTCAAGCGACTCTTGAAAGATTCTAAACAAAAGTTTTTAACGTTGTAGCGCCTGGGATCTTAAGTGAAGCACCCGATAAATTTTGGAGGTGTCTAAACCCATTAGCCAAACGTTTGTCAGCGGCGCGACTTGAAATACAACCTTCCGCTTAAAGTGTTAATCACTACCGTTAGTTTTCACTTCCAGATAATGATACTGTACCAAAAATAAGGTAATCAATGGATAGACGCCTAAACAGATAACGAACTTTCTGAGCGAGGAGTGTTTAATTCTATATGAAATGGAAAGGCAAAAAAAAAAAACCTAGGGCCGGACGGTATTCCTAATGAAGTTTTGTACCAGTACACCGAAGGGGGGGGGGGACACGCGAAATACATGACTATTACTGTCATATCCTCAAAAGTCATATCCTCAATAGTCATATCCTCAAAAGTAGCCATAACTTAAAAAAAGAGAACTGTTCGATCAATCTCGCTCATCAGTACGTGTTCAAAGCTGATTGAACACATTATATCCAAACATCTCCTGACTCACATGAATGCATATGGTTTTTTATCTAACTGTCACCACGGGCATTGGGAAAGACCCGTCAAATACATCTCACACAATCGAATAAGTTCGCTACCTTTCAGCAGTGATAAAGTTCCGCAGATGATTTTTATGAATTTCGCAAAAGTATTCGATAAGGTTTCTCACAAAAAATTTACAGCTTATGGGAGCTATCGCACACACGACGCTATCAGCCATCGGGGCGCCTAAACTGCCTATACGCCTACACTGTCCGCATCGCAGATCGTATTCAAGACAGGGCTCGCGCGACTGCGCCACACGCAGCAGTACAACGCTCACTTGTAAACATTCGCTTACTAGCTCAATTAATTAGCATGGTGTCGGCGCGCACAGGAAAACATGAACACTTTACACTCGATGACCGCAGTCACTCACTGTCAAAACGCTGGCGTGAGGAATTGCGGCCACAGCAGCGAGCGAAGTGACGCTTCAACGCTAGCTGAGGGGTGAGAACACTGCGCGCGCAAGGCCACGAGCCATTGGCCCACCTAGACCGTGCCCCCAAAGCACATTGCTTTCAAGATAAAGGTCGTGCGACCACGCGCGGCCAAAGTACAACGCCCCGGCACCCTCCCCTCCCCCGGTGTCATGCGCGCCACTGAATACGGCGCGCTTCCTCCCTTGCGCGCGCGAGATTGAGCCGCCATGGTCGGCTCACCGTCGCACGCTTTCGCTCGCACACACAGCGTACGGCGCGCGAGGACGATGTTATCCCAGTACGCCTCTATCGCAACGATACCAGTAGCAGCTGCCAGAGTAGGTCCACCCGGCGCGCCTCTGCCTACCTACGTCCTCCGCAATACTCCGCCTCGTTTGTCCTTCCCGCCTTCGCTCAATATCACGTATACACTTTCCTCTAAGTGACGCTACTATGTCGCACGCTCAGAGCGCTCCTTCGCACTTTCCTCTGCGCGCTTTCTTCTTCACCTCCAGGCGCCTTCCTCGTTCGCTTGCTTCGCGGCTTCAGATACACACCGCCGATTTGAAGAGCTGGGCACTTACGCTTGTGCGTACAAGGTATTAATGAAAATAGAAACAACGTTTCAAAATGCGGATCCTACACAGCAGTTTTCTCTTCCTTATTTTCATGCTCGCGAACAGTACGTCCATGTAGGCGAAAAGCAGCAAAGAATTTCATTTGTATCACCTGGGGTACTTCAAGGCAGTGTACTCGGCCCTATTTTATTTTCTATATTTATTAATCATCTCCCGAACAAAACAAATGTAGCGTCAGACTTTTTGTAGATTATTGCATTTTGTAGAGTAAACAGGAAACCCCTAATGGACGAAGATGCGTTACGCTATACCTTGCAGAAAGTTACGAAAGAATGGTACCGGGACTCGCAAATGAAGCACGAAGCCAAACTAAATAAAAAAAAGAAGTCATGATTGTTTCTATAAAGAAAACACTTCTAGGCTACCCCTAGAGTACTAACCATTATGAGTCAAAGAGAACTTCCCGAAATAAGTTCTTGGGTCTGTTATTTACCCCTGATCTCCAATGGAATGACAATATAGATAATGTATATAGATAACGTATATGATGAGACAAGCAAAACGTTGTGGGGCCTCAGACGTAACTTGTCTCTTGCGAACCAAGAGATAAAAAGCCTAGCCTGCAAAACGCTAAGCTAATAAGTGAGGACACGAAGATTTTCTGGTATCCGCAATCAGCAACTAATATGTCGAAATTTAGAAAAGACCCAGCGTCTTGCGGTCAGGTTCATCTTTAACAAATACCACCGCCTTGTCTCCCCTTCCCTGTTTTGTGTAAGAGCTGATCTTCCTTTCTTACAATGCATAACTAAACAGGAAAGACTAAAATATCTCCTGTCTTATTATTCATAATCATGTCTATATAAACTGGATCAACTATTTTGAGGTTCATCGCAATGAAGCTTCTATAGGCACTACCATTTCATGTTCTTCCCAGTTCCTGCTGCCCACACTGACTGCTTTAAGTTAGGTTTTTTGCCCAAGAGCTCTCAATGCGTGAAATTTTCTCTCCGATGTTGCTGTATTATTCACATCAGTTAACAAATTTATAAAACAGCATTAGTGACGTTCTTGTACGGGACAACTAGACATTCAATACTATTGCGAAGTATTTCTTGGCCAACTGTCATTGTTTCTTTGGTTTTTGGCACTTTGATGCTGCTGTCTTTTTACTCCTCGGTTTTTGGCGTATTAGTGCTGAGATTATGTTTTCATTTTTCGTGTTTTAATTTACTAGTAGGAGATGCCATTCTGATTTGCTACGATTTTTCGTGTTTCTGTCATTGCATAACACATGCATAATTATCCATTCCTGTAAAACCTCTTTACAGGGCAGGCAGTATTCAAAAATAAATAAAACTAAATGCACTGAGAAACAGGCTACTCGGCGATCCGGTATTCCTGCGTGGCGTGGGCGTTGCAATGCCGTTGCCATATATTCGCTTTTCTCGCTGTTGTATGCTTGTCTGAATTATATTGCTCCTGCCTGGCACAAAACAAAGAGCATAAAAAAACAAACAGCAGAAACACACGAGAGACCAGATGAAGAAGACGACGGGACTAATTGGACCAACTAGTCCCGTCTTCTTCATCTGGTCTCTCGCGTGTTTTTGCTCTGGTTCTTTTATCCGTTTTACAAAGTACCAACCAGCCTAGTTCACCACTTTGCGACAAAATAAAACGTTCGCCTTGGCGCGTAGCAGCCACGATGGCTGCTGTACCACGAAAACCCTTATCCCACTTCTACTGTACAATAGAGCGCATAATGTAGTTCTCCCCAATAAGAAACATCAGGTTACTTATAATATATTGCAAATATTTAGTCCGGCCATCCCTATTCATAGGAACGGCGGCCGCATTTCGATGGAAGAGAAATGCGAAAACACCCATGCACTTAGATTTAGGTGCACCTTTAAGAACCCAAGTGGTCCAAGTTTCCGGAGTCCCCCACTGCGGCATGCCTCATAATCAGATCGTCGTTTTGCATGTAAGCCACCATAACTATTATTTTTTTTAATTCATGGGCATAAGGAATGCAGAAGTGCTATCATCATGCATGCAAACGCATAAGCGTTTTGAATCAAAGTAAATTAAATTTAAAAGGCCCTAAAGAGGCCCACCTTCCTATATGTCTCCATCGGAAAAAACACACATATTCTATACTTTTCGGGCTGTGACGTCAAGCGACAAGGCCGAAAGCCCATGCATACGAATGCGGGCTGCGGGCGATGCCTAGCGTCGAATTTTTTACAAAGGATGATTTTCCGTGGGAACTTCAGCGTTCTTTCATTAGGTCATAGGCTGAATGCGAGGTGCTTCATTTATCTAACGGGCGTTCCAGAATTTGTGCCGGAGAATGGAGCGGAAAAAAGAAAACACCACTAACGCATACGCAGAACGCTTATACACAGGAACGGAGGCTCACAAATTTATGTCTTAATAACCAACTAGCCCGCTGTGGTAGTTACTACAACAGGTGTTGCCACAATTTGCCGAAATGCGTCCCAGTGACAAGGTAAAGGAGGTTGAACATAGAACCAACTGGTCTCTCGAGGACGAAAAGAACGCTAGGCGGAGCTTGAGAGCGCTATCGAAAGAAATAAATAAACAAGCTGAACATAAAGGAAGACACGCAGCGACTGAAGTTAAGCACCATGATGCCGCCCAGTCACGATTGCATCACACAACAGCGATGCTCTACTGCTGTCAACCACCGAGAATAATCGCGTGATAAGTGTGGAGAGCCCTTTCGCGGCGTATATGCTCAGCGAGCGATGTAGCGACAGATAGCATATCTTCGCGCCTCATTTTTCGCGCGTTGTTCAGGCCCTTCTGCGCAACACGTTGGGGTGCGCAGACTCCTCCACATACCACGTACCTCACAGGCTTGTGCAATTCGATCTTGGCGGTGCCATCAGATAAGGCTAGCCACTAGGAAATCTTTCGCAATCCTGCAAATGCAATCGTTGCGCAGTTGCTTCGGGCACTGAACGAACTTATGGCTGCGTTGCTCAACAGCTACAAAAAATGAACATACTTTTTAGTTCTGACACTGCTTTTCGCGTATAGCAATAACTTTGATCACCCAAGACCTGTGTAATAGATAATTTCCATCAAGAACAATTTGCAGACTCCCGCCATTATGAAGGGAAAAGGAGAGAAATCTTGCAGCGTGAATAAACCGACCACAGCAACAATTATTCACAGTTCGACACAGCTTCTGCTTCCTCCCTGTCAAAACGTTCCTTGACATTGCAAGAAGCTTCGTTGCATTTTACAAGACTTCTCAGTGAATGTGTACGCGCAACAAATGCAATTTTTTTTCTAAGTTAATTTCAGAGAGCATGAAAAAAAATATATAACTCCTTATGAGGTGAACTTGTGCACAGAAAAACACAAGTGACATTCAAAGCACAACATTATCGGTGAGCACAACGGTCGGCGCTGAAATCTAATCTACGGCTCAAGTGCTTTGGCTATTTATACATGACTCATCGTGCCTTTCAGCGTAATCGCTTTTGCTCGCGTGCCAGAATGTGCAGCACTATTCGCTTCCCGCACGCAATCTGATTAGACATGATTCTTTCGTAATAGAATCTGCAATAATATTCGGGAAAGTTCCAGTACAAGTACGCGTGTATTGCTCCAAGGGATAACATTGTAACAGTGGTTGGCCGTGAAACGGTCACCGTGAAAAGATGAACTGTGTGAGCTTGCATATGGAGAAGAGCACTTACAAACGAAAAGCTTTGTGAAATCGGCCCAAGATAGCTTTCCTCCCAACTAGGATTCGTGCTCTAGGTTTGTAGAACGTTAGGACTGAACGAAATTCTAAATATATATATATATATATTATAGAGACATAGAAAGTAGAGGAAAGGCAAACAGGTCAACAAGATGCACGTACAGCTAGCTACCCCAGGCAAGAGGAAAGGCGTGATGGGATGAAAAATATCATATGTGATAGCTCATGTTACTGACCTAACATTGAAGGCGAAGTATGCTCCTATAATATTTATTTCAATAAAGACGTAGAATAAGATAGGTACATTCTTGCTGAACTAATAAAGAAGCATTACACGCTTACATGTGCAACTGCTGATTACAGGACAGTTTTTTACCCATTACATTTCATTCACTGCTCCAGATGCGCCAGTCTGAAGCCCCACTCCGTGAGCAGGGTTCCAATTCAACGATATTCGAGAGGCGTTCCGCGAGAACTCTCCAAGGTGGAGCGGATACTATCTCAAGTTAGGCGAGTGCGCATTAGAAACGAAAACCAAAATGGCGGCCTTTTAAAAAAATTCTGGAATAAGTGAGAAGCGAGGATATGTATCGCAGAAAAAGATACCATTACACGAATCGGACAAGCTGAGCTCATCAGCACCACCCGTGGAGGTGCAGCACCACGCGCCAAAGCCATCTGTGACGCGCAGTCATGCATGCCATACGATAGCCTGATCGAGTTTCAGCAACGAGCACACATCACGTCTCCTCGCGACCAGCAGCGCGGCTTCGGTCATTACGCCTCGATTTTTTTGTAATCTGCGCAACTCTTGATTGAAGTTCGGCGTGGATACGAAGGCGATGCACGTTTGAAGTTCTGGCGCTATGATCATTAATGGAATGCGGCTTACAGCTGCTGTGCTCACGTTCCAGCCGTGCACGTTGCTCACAAATGGGAAGCAATTTTATAGCGAAGAGCACGTTGAGCTGCGAAGGGAGAGTGATGCAACAATTTGGCTCCGTCATAATGTCTTTTCTCTTTAATATGCCCCGAGCTCTCGTAGCCTTATCAACGAAAGCCAATCACTCAAGAGGGGAAAATCGCTGCTATCTGTCTCATCGGGAATCACGGAGGGCACCTAAAGCACGAATCGATACAAGAACAGCTGCGCCGTACTAAACGTTACAAGTTCTGCAGTGCCACCGTCCGCCCTCAGTTTTTACACCTTTGCGATCAAATCAAAGGTTGCCGTCACTGCGTAAGAATCAACGCCTCCAAGATAAGGTATCACAAGGCCTACGATATTTGAGCAGTGACATTACGCAAGAAGGCCGACCGCCCATGAGGTACATTCCAATGGTGGACGCCGGCGACGCCCTAATAAGGTAATATTTTTTTGAAGAGACTAGTGTTTGATTATGTAGCTGATTATAGAAGCTGATGATAGAAGCTAAGCAGCACCTTATGCAATATTATGCAATAACATAACATTTAGCTTGATAGTAAAAGGGTCAATGTTTTGAGCAAATTCTACGACGCCATTCGCTACCGAGAAAGCGCGTAGCTACGTCAGAACTACACGCCATAAAACGATAAGGGGGGGGGGGGGAAGTAAACGTTAGAGCAAAAAAAAAAAAAAACATGAGCGCGCGGAAACATACGTGTGAAGGGAGCTTCTTGTGGGCAGTAAAGCTGCAGGAAAAAGAAAAAAAAAAGAAGAATGGGTGTTCACAGAGGACGAGGAGACCGCGAATGGCGGTGTCCCGATGCGCCTTGTCCTTTCTCGTTTGGTTCGTACTTTGCATTCATTATTCTGTTCCAGTACATCCTCGCGATTTTCATCACCTGTTTTGCGGCGCAGTTAAGGTGTGCGCATATAGCCAGAGACAGGCGCGCCCTTTTTCATTGCCCGTGAAAAAAGCTCCAGCGAGCCGAGTTTATACGCGAAAGGTGTTTCAAAGTACGGCATGTATCACATTTGAAACGACATTGAGGCTACTCTTGAATTTTGGAACGTAGTTGGCACACTGTAGCTACTAGAGGCCAAATGGTAGTTCTGCTTTGAAAATGTCCCGCGCACGCTCAGATTTTTCACAACTCTCTAAGGATTCTGTGAAAGCGCAGCCTTCCCTGAAAAAGAAAAGCGGCATTAATCTGCCTTATAACGAGGCCATAGAAAAGCCGAGGCCGTTAAGCGGCGCATACCCTGTCTTTGTTTACTCTTGTAGCGGGCATAAAGTGACACCTGCTGGAATAATGAACAACCCAAAAACGCGAACATTCGCTGATGGACTCATTAGTTAACCGGGAGGAGAAGAGAATATATGTGGTAGTGGCGGGAACTTTTTTCCCCTGACCTGAAGCCATCTGTAGCTCGAAACAATGGAACATAAAGTTGACTCGGAAGGCTGTCTAGACTCATTAAGCACAGAAATGTTCACACCTTGGCCCGCGATGTAGAATTTGCTTTCCCTTTTTCTGCGAAGTGAAGTCTCTTTACAGTCAGAAAAAAAAAGAAGAAAAGTTAATGAGTAGTACCGCGTGACTGGAACAATAAAGGTTCTGCGCGTACCGAATCACCGGCACTTTAATATTTTATTTTTTTCTTTCAATTTTTCTTCTTTTTTTTTGTCTGGATCGACGGGACAGGCCTAATGATTAGCAGACCATGGCATCTGAATGCCGGCTCTCACGTTATTTATTTCTTGTATCCGCTAGAATTTACATCTGTCGCGTAGCTAATTAGTGGCGTTAAAGGTGCACACACACCATTACGAATGAGGTGCGAGTAATTTTCTCCCTGTCCTCATCTCGAGGAAAAAAAAAAAAACAAGTGAACGGACACGGTGCAGAAAACATTGTGTCGCAGCGAAAACAACGCACGTGAGCGCAATATAGCCATTTGCGAATGCTTCAAGTACGTTGAGCATCGGAGCCGCACGTAATTATCCTCACTGAGTACCCGCTCATGTGAAACGATACGGCCATACGCCGCAAACAAATATCTTCCACGTCCACCACCAATCTGCGCACTGCGAACACATATACCGAATAACCAGTGTAAAAAAAGTGGACGTGTGTACGGGCTGGCTGCGCACGAACGGTAGAGCCGAAAATGTAACGGTTCGTCGCTTAATTGATACTCACCAGAGTGCTACCGCTATCTCACCTGCCACCTGAAATAGGAGCGCTGCGGTCGCCGGGCAACAATGTCACCAACGGCGACACGGCTGGAATATTCTACGCATAAAAAAAAAAAGCACGCGTAACTCGACTCAATAAGGGGAAAGAAATGATACCGAGGACGGCCCTTTAAAAGTAACTTCCAAAGTTGACGGAAGGCAGGCCCTAAAGCAAGATGACTACGGAGAGAGAAGGGGTGGACTCTTATAGCGGTTAGGAAAGCGAACGGTTGCACTTCGCCGCTTGCGTCACTAAATGGAACGCTTCCAAGCCAGGTGTGGAAGAAGGGGAGGACGCGGCCAATAAACGAGAGGGCGCCACCTCTGAAGTGCGCGTCATCATATTGCGCGCTGGTCGAGGAATACCGCAATGTTTCTGTTTGCTCATTAAATAAAAAAAACAAATACTATCTAGCAAGTTTTAAAGCATAAACGCGCCGTGGAAGCCGTTTACGCAATCCTTTAAGTAATTTATTAATGACATTCTTTTTTCATTTTCAGCCGACAGGTGGTATCGCAAGCGTAAGTGAGTTGGCAGAGCGCAGCGCCATGTCTTCTACTACCAGGAGCTTGCATGATGCACGCACCAGGCATACACTGCCAGCACTTCCTAAGTAGCGAGTGCAACGGAACCGTAAAGTGGGTCTTAGGGTCACCTTCACTAACGGTCAATATCAATCTTCCTTCTTTTTTTCGCCCTTCGTTATCGACTTGGACATGACACGCACGCCACCGCGCTGTCGTTATCGCTGCGATCTGCCTCACGGCGCGTCGCGTGGTACATGAAATCGAATATTACAATATACGGGCACTGCATTGCCTGCGCGAAGTAAAATCGAAGAGCGTGGGGCTGACGGCGCGCGCTGTACAGTGAAATTGAGAACGATAATGCGGCACTCCGCAATTAGAGCGAAAAGTGCAGCCAATTAAGAGACCTCCACACTCTTCCCGTCAGGACTCTGACGTCTTATCAGCCCAACAAATGAATTTGCGCTGGAGCCATCCGGGTTGAACGCTTCTGGTCGCTGAATGGCGATCTGCGAGCTGCGAACGCTGGCCATAGCGCGGGGAATTCGATCTCGAAATATCTACTTGGCATTGGCTTTGACAGTGGGGGCGGGGGTCACGGGAAACCTGATCCAGCCCTTCTACTGGCCAAACGAGTAATTGCCACCGCAACTTCGTGGACGCTGTCGCTAACAGAGATCTAGGCCATTCCGATTAATTCATCGCTTCCGACAGACTCGCGTGAGCAATTCCTCGCGCACGCGAGGAATTGCGTGCCCGAGGAATTGCGCGCGACGCCCGCGTGTCTCCGGGGTATCGCGTTAGGCGCGCGCACGGCCAGGGTCGCAAGCCAGCAGCCAAGCCACAGCAATCGAACCTGAAGCGAACTACTTCTTCGCCGGTTCCGCTCCGAGCCGCCGACGGCTTCGTTTTGAAAATGATTGACAGATGCGTGACGGGTTCACAATTTGCGGTGCGGCCCCGCGCACTCTGAGAGCCGATGACGCGAGCACAATTCTGGCCAATCACATGAGGCCAAGTGAAACGTTCGCTTTCCGAACATTTATAAGATTCCGCCCAAGGTGAAGTTTTACAAAATAAATGCGTGCTGCCATTTACGAAACTATAAGAGAGAAATAAAGATAGTTAAGAAAGAATGAGCAGGATAACAAAGAACGCACGAAGTTTTCCACAGGTACCCTACAGAAGCGATATAACGCCTTGCTCTGGGTGCCGTATGGGTGTTGCAAGTTCTTTGGAAATAAGACGGCAAAGTAAAACAAAATAAGGCATGAAAGATATGTGATATAAAATGCGTTAAAAATGAGCTGGTAAAACCAATGTCCTCACTCTCGAACCTAGAAATGCGGTTTACTGCATGTCAACGGTCCTAAGAAAAAGAAAAAAAAAAATACTTTTTTTCTGTAATACTAGTGCAGCGCAAATGACAATGTTTTTTTTGGCAGCTCACTGTTAGCGGCGGCGGACAAAGCAAATTCATGATAATTGCAGATAATTGTCTATCAGTCACTAATTTATATTCAGTTAATTCATTTAGGGCGCACGTAGCAGTTGCGGGTAGAAACCGGTAAGTGTTCAAGGCATGGCCACTTAATAGAAATAATGTGATTCCAGCAGCAGTTTCCAAGATATCCATCCCCGAAATCTCGCACGAAATGCAGTGTTCTCGAAGTAATTTGTCTTGGTGAGCTTGCGGAAGGATTGAGAAAAAGTTATCAATCGAACGCCAAAGCATCTTTCCTCGAGTTTGAGGGAGAATATCTCTCAGCTAGTGATAGTCTGAGGACGACTAAAATAAAATGGACCCACCCTGAACGCTAACCGGCTTCATTTCTCGTATTGAAACGCATGCTCTAGACCAAAGATACAAAAAATATTTCAGGCAGTGTTTTTCTTCATCAGTCAGTGAGTATCTCGTGTTCAGTGGCGCCGACTACATGCCTTGCAGCTTGAATGCGGGGTGTGTTGCCAAGAATGTGTTACTAAAACATAAATACATTATTTACTCCATTGCATATGCACATACGAAATTACTTGATAAGCACCTTCTAATTTGTTTACGATGCTCGCAAACAAGGCAAACTTGGAAATTTATAGCAGACGCCTTGAAGGGAGGCCGTATGGCAGCCAAATGTGTGCCTACCTTGCGGCGACACTATTCGGTGAAGTGGACATTACTTGCAATAAACAGCAAAACAAGAGTAAAGGACTCGAGCCCGGCAGAGTAATGAGATTTTAATCACGGAGCTTGCGATATACAAAAAACCCAAATTTCAGCGTCACCAATCTTCGAAACTAGTGCGACTTGCCAGATATCGTTGAAGAACAGTGCCATGTGGTTCAGGAAATCAAGCGTATGCTTCAAAATAGTTCCGCAAGACTAACTGTCAGCCTTGTATTACACGCAGAGGTTTCCCACGTGATCTAATGTCAATAATTTGTACAGGAGAACAAAAGGTTAATGGCATGTTGCGTTGTTGTGCTACAAAGTGGCGGAGTTTAAATCGACCTCTGAAACCTTGAAAGCGAACACGCAATAATCATGCACGACAGAAGCTCTCATTAAACGACAAAAGACACCGCTGGCAAGCCTTTGGAATTTAATTTTATAATTACGCAAGTCGCATATGAAGCTAGGTTATGGCTAGGCGATATGTGAATGGAAACTATACGCTCGGGACAAACTATTGTCGTTTCTATCACCACTGCGAGTGCCCTAACGTCCCGAAATCAGAGTCACGCGTTGAAAATCCCTGGCCGACTTTTCCTCGAACCTTACGTCAAGTTGCCTGCAGAACACGGCCGAAGAGATGTCTCGGAAGAACGACTGTCAAAATTACGAAGGAACAGCGCCAACGAAGACGATCACAAGTGGGGAGAACGACACAGGACAAGCGCCAACTTCATCTATCTTTATTCACCGAAAATTCAGCAAATATAAGGAACATCACCGACATGCGCACAATGACCATAATGCATCATCTGCCAAACCGTTCAAGATAGGACATTTCGCTTTTGAAGAGGGTCAAGGAAGTATCACTAACACAATTTTTTCCTCTTTTCCTTATATGGAAGGCTTCCAAAACCTCACGTGCCTTTGTTTCCCTGCTTCTGCCAAGAATCTTTATCTCTCTGAACCGTGATTCACACTTCTTGCAGTACTGGCATTGTTTTCGTGGCGAATGTTCTGCGGCTCGGTCACACGTAGTGCAAGTTGCGCAATGTTGCGAACGATGCGAAAGATGCGCACCTCCTTCTTTCAGCGACCGCACATGTTCAGCTGCACGATCATTCACGCATCTGCCCGTTTGGCCCACATAGGTTTTCCCGCAGGTCAAAGGTATTTCATATACCACACCGGGGCAGCACTTTGCAAACTGTTTTCCATGTTTTTTGGTGCAGTTGCTCCTGGTACCCTGGCTCGCGACGCGGGTGCACAGCTGCAGCTACCGAGCCGCAGAACATTCGCCACGAAAACAATGCCAGTACTGCAAGAAGTGTGAACCACGGTTCAGAGAGATAAAGATTCTTGGCAGAAGCAGGGAAACAAAGGCACGTGAGGTTTTGGAAGCCTTCCATATAAAGAAAAGAGGAAACAACTGCGTTAGTGATACTTCCGTGACCCTCTTCAAAAGCGAAATGTCCTATCTTGAACGGTTTGGCAGATGATGCATTATGGTCATTGTGCGCATGTCGGTGATTTTCCTTATATTTGCTGAATTTTCGGTGAATAAAGATAGATGAAGTTGGCGCTTGTCCTGTGTCGTTCTCCCCACTTGTGATCGTCTTCGTTGGCGCTGTTCCTTCGTAATTCAAGTATGCACCATCTAGCACAAATGAATGTTGTCCTGGACTGTCAGAACCGAGAGCTTTCTCCAAGCGATCTGCGGACGAGCGCACGCCCCGAGACGATCGTCCCCTGTTCGCTCGGTGGCTCGATGGACACGGGGAATCCCGTGCGCGCCTTTGCCGGGCCTCGAACCCAAACACGGGCACTCGCGTGACGAGCGTTGGCGCCAAAGCTCTTTCAGCCGGGGCGCGCCGTTCCTCGAGCCACGGCAGCCGAGGCGAGCGCCAAGGAGCGAGTGCCAAGGGAAGCCGCCCAAGAAAGAACCCCAGCAGCGACGAACGGATGGGGCGAAATAACGAGAAGAAACATCCAGGGGCGCCGGCTGCCCGCGAGACGTGTGATGCGCGTGCCGGGCTTGAACCAGTCATTGCCAAGCCACGCCTCGCACGCAAATCGCGCATGTGTTTTCATTGACGCACTTATCGCGACGGCACAGGCTCTGCGCGCACGGCAAACCGCGCTGCCAGCCGTGCGTGCTGGCGACGCCGGCGATCTATCGCGGGGAGCGAGAGAGGCACGCTGCCTACTCTCCTGCCGGCCCCGGAGGAAATGGCGCCCCGACGGAAGCTGTTCGACCGAAGCTAGGGCTGACAATTTACCGTTCGCCCTTGCCCCATCAAAAGCGCGTCGCTCTGTGTTAAGCCCCGAGGCGTTGGGCTTTTTAAAGAACACCACAAAGTTCGGCACGGATGCTCCTTATTCCTTTTCTCGTTGTTGTTGTTGTTGCTTTCACAAGTAGCACAAAGATGCAAATGTTCTTGAAAGACTGTTGCATGCGCAGCTCTACATTATGAGGGCAGAAAACAACTCTTATTTACCAGCGAGAAGTTTATTTTGGCGGGCTGACGCCGCATCGAGCGAATAAATCACGCTACCACCGAATGAGCTACCACAGAATGAATTCGAGCTTGACCATGCTGGTTAGAAGAAGAAAGAAAGCAAGCAAGCACGAAAGAAAGAAAGAAAGAAAGAAAGAAAGAAAGAAAGAAAGAAAGAAAGAAAGAAAGAAAGGAAGAAAGAAAGAAAGAAAGAAAGAGTCTGTGTGAATTTTTATGTTGATAATTGATACGATAACAGTTTTGGTGCTGCTGACAGAAGTGTATTTTCCGTTCCAACAACACAAGTGACTCATGATACTTTCTTTATTGAAATAAATAGTAAGAGAGGTTGGCACTTTTATGGTGGCACCGGCTACTCGTTGTCACTCCGCAAAGGAAGCAAGTATGCGCAAAAAGGGAGAATAATGTCGCAAAATATGACACTCCGTAGTACACCATATGAATAAAAACTATACAGTCCAACAGTGCATGAATCGCTAAGTTTTGTGCATGAGTTCAGTACACACGCGCATATATAAAGTCAGATATTTTGAATAGAGAAAATACACAACACATGTAATTACACTGCAAGCACTCTGGTGTCACCCCCCGGCACCGGGGGCCAGGACCACCAAGGAAGAGTGGGACCGAGCTCTACGCAGCTCGGACCTTGAAGCACAGCTCTGGGCTGTCCATCGGGCCCGCGACGCGGCGGAGGGGCATGGGAGCGGCCTGATGCGCACTAATCGCGCTCACGGACGGACCTCAAGAAAGTTATCCATCCATCCATCCATCCATCCATCCATCCATCCATCCATCCATCCATCCATCCATCCATCCATCCATCCATCCATCCATCCATCCATCCATACATACATACATCCATCCACAGAACACAATTGCACATTGCGTAAAAATTACGATCACGACACAAATCAATTTTGAACCCAGAACAACATTTATATCACTCATTTAGCTTATTAGGATCAACTGAAACTTAGTATTTCCCCAAAATGTTGGTGTCCTGGAAAAACTTCTTCAAAGCAAGAAGCTTTTTTCAGAAGGCCCGCACTTGGCCATGGACCAAGTATATATTTTTTAGAGTGAATGGTCTTCTCTCTAAAAGCAACAAATTTGCTTGCAATACCCTTCCTTGTGGATTGTATTTAGTGCACTCGAAGAGGAGATGATGTACATCTTTGTCTGGATGGGCACAAGAACACTGCGGACTAGAGGCACGTTTTATCCTGTATAAGAAGGGTCTCGTAAATGCAGTACCTAGCCACAGACGGTGCACCAATGTTTAAAATTTTCTTTTTTTTTTTCTTAGATTTTCCGGAATTGATAGGTTTATACATGTGTAGAACTCCGGGTTCTTAGATTGCTGATCTAACCCGGTAGTTTTGCTGAGACGATACGTTTAGCACATGGTTCAGACACCTTAAGACTAAGAGCAGCACCTTTACGCTATCGTTATTTTGTGATGGCAGCCTTTTACACTCAATAATAGCTTTGCTAAAGATCTCTAAACAAAAGCTGCAAGCTCACGAAGCAAGGTAAAGATTTTGTATAGATTTCAGGTGGCGGGGGCTGCCTAAAATATGGCCATCAAGTAGGCACTGTTTAATCTTGGGAATATTACACACATAATAAGACTAATTAAAATAGAGACGCTACCTTTTCTGTCTTCATGACGTGTGGCAGCGGAGTTACCTTTATTTACAGACAGAAGATGTGTGAGTCTCTAAGGTCACTGTATTAATGCAGTACAGTGAAATGAAAACTCGAATCTAAATGTTACTTTTTCAGTCCTGTAGTAAAGTGTAAATAATTAATCAACTAATTATTCCAAGGCAATAAATACTGTTACTTGAAAGTTTATCTCATGTAAACCTACACCATTCTGAACAAAAATGAAATAATCATAGCTTATGAAAGCTCGTTTAAATCGCGAAATCATAAAAAAATTAATAACGTACTATTTACAACAGATGAACCGCTAAACAAATAAAAGTCAGGTCGTGCAGGTTTTCAAATTATGATGCAATTCATACCAAGCGTTGGCCGTCCCCATCGAACCCAGCTAAAGCACCTATACCAAAGGGCGTGGAAATTTTGCAACAAGCTGACAAGCAAGCTACAAGCGACAAGGTTACTGGCGTGTCCACTGACTGGCGTCATTAAGTGGCCGAAATACATCAGCGTCCGAGCTATTTTTAAATCCACTACAAAATATACCGTTAATAATTGCGTCATTGCTTGTACAAAGTAAGCTCACTTGGTTTACTTTATGTTATGCCGTGTTTTTCTTTTCTTAGCTTTTATTCTGTGCTCCCTGAACCTGTTGTCGTAGTGCAAGCATCTTTTTCCTGTATGCGCCCCGATGTCAAAGACCCGGTATCCAGGTTAACAGTACAAAATAAATAAATAAATAAATAAATAAATAGCCACGCCGGGCGTCCGTCGACGCTGAACTTCCTTACCCTTCCACTGACGGGATGCCTACGTTCAGCATGACACTCGTCTGAACTTATAGTCACACACGCGGCCCCCACGCGGACCTCGCGGCTTCAGCCGCCGGATGGGCGGCGAGAAGGGACAGCGCGCCCTTATTCCCTAGCGCGGGGAGCCTTTCCGTCACTGTCAGAGGGCACTGGACAGGTGGCGGCGGCGAAGCCGGTCCGAGCCCGCGGCCTGGCACGGGTGCCCCCGGGAATGGCCCCCAGCTGATTGATACAACCGGAGGAGGGCTGCCGGCGAGCGCGTCCGCACGCCAGCGCCGTCGGGGCGTTTTATTTGCTTCCACGCCTGCCAAGGCGGCGCGTCCAGGCGTGCCAGGGCGACACTTTCGATCAGGAAGTGTGCGTGTGGAAAGGCGCGTCATTAGCCCCATTTTTTCCAATTGGACGAGCTTCGCGGCCACGGCGGACGTCGCCGAGTTTGGCAGGGCGCTCACTCCCAGACCGTTGCCGTCAAGATGTGCACTGGGTCCTGCGCTGCCAGTCGTCTGACCGCTTGGAGCACTCGGCCTGCCGTGGGCTTGCTCGTATAACAGCGGCGGCTGCCGACGGTGAAGGCGTTCGCGCAGTTTACGGACGCACTTGGCCACACTCGCAGTTTCTCGAATGGCAATGTACCGCTGCCAAAAAGAGTCGGCTGTCGCGACCACGAAGCAGCCAGTGGGCCGAAAGGCGGTGAAGTCACAATTTTCTCGGAATTGGTATTGCAAAGCTTTTTCCAGCTTCTCAGCTTTGTCTCAGTGACCTTCAGGAATGGTGAATCGAAGTACAGATGCTCGCGGTCAAGTGCACTGTGTTACCAGTTTTTGCAGACTGTGTAACTTAGTCGCTTTGAATATAAGAGGCGGAGCTTTCTTACATCTTGAAGAATGCTAGCTTTGTTGATAAACTGCAGTCAGATATAATTATGTGCACAATTTCTGCGTATTTAAATAATTCATGCCTGCTTGTAAGCTACTCAAACCAGAGACAAAATATTCCACTAGTGACCTCAAGTGCTACTCATGAGCACGTTAGGCTATTGTGGAATAAATATGTATAAAATGATCTATATAATGTATAATTATAAATGGCAGATTGCTTTCAACGTACTCAATGTGGATATAAGTGGGAATGCAGAGCGTAGAAATCTCTGCACTCAAAGCGGACAGCTGTCCAGATTGTCAATAAGATTGAAGAGCTCTGTTTTATGTACACACAGCCAATACCTGATTAGGAGAGTAAAAGATATTATTACCCAGCATAAAAAGATATTCTTCGATCTACTGATTCACGCTAACTTTATTTGAGCGCAGGAAATGCGCCAAAAAAACATGGAAGCCTAATCTTAAAAGACAGGCGAGAACACTTGAACACTAAATGGCAGTGAAAAACAACATTATTTTCTTAGAAAATAAGGCGAAAGTTTTTCTGCGAACTATGCTTGCGGCGAAAAACAGCCCCATCAGCCATATTATTTCATCTTTCAAATGAATAGACTACGAGATGGTGCACAACAATGTGTGTATCGGAGACTGGTTGCCCACGTTCGTGGCTCCAGCCCTGCTTTGTTTCCTTTCGTTCACGTTGATTTTCTGTTAGCTTCGCTGCTGAAAGCTCTGGTGCGGCCGCTGTGTCTCACCAACCAAGTAGTGCCTAGCCTTCTTTCAACTATCTTTCATAAATGGGTGAGCCTGCTCACAACCTCCATTTCTCTCTAGACCCTTATAGGGCCTCATGACCCGCCGTTCTAGAAGCACACGGGAATACGTCGGTGGCGGTGACCCATATGCCAACGCGGCATCTCCCAGTACTTTATTGTACTAGTACGAGCACTACGCTCACGTAAAGACGCGACAAATTCTAAAACAAAGGTTTTATGAATCTATTATCTCAATTCACAAATATACTGTTTAGAAGCTACCAGCGACGCGCTACTAACATAGCCGTTTTCTCGTATCGGCTAGCAAGCCAGTTTAGCCTTCGGGTTAACCTCCGTGTCATTTTTTTTTCGTTATTTCTCTCGAGATTGAAGTAATTGATTACACTATAAAGCAGGACACAAAAAGAAGAAGCTAAGTGCGCAGACTGAATGTGATGCATATATTCATTCTGGGCTTACGACTGCTCTAGCATGCAAAGAAACACGTAGAATGCCTAGACGAAGTCGGGTTACTTGTCACCAAGTGCACGACGTGGGTGGACCTGTGCGTTATCACCGACACCCCGGTCACACGGACGCTTCGGGTCTCCAATGCAGACTGCGTTGTTGGCCGCTCGGAACCAGCGCAGCCGTGCAGACTTCTGGCTCCTCCCACGTGAAGCCGGCAACACGCAACATGAGAAACAAAAATTACGAATTACTGGCTAAAATACCACGCAAGGAAGGTGGTGTCTATTCCCGTGAGTGTACACAGGATACCTTTGTTTTATGACCATTGAAAATTGCGTTTGAAAGCAAAAACATGTTGAGACTCTGACGCTGATTGCATTGTTGATTGATGACGAGAACGCCACCGGACGCCGGCCGTATACGCGGGACGAAAACGGCTGCGAAAGTATCTTTAACAGCTTCGCTGGACTTCGAAACGTCAGCTAGCAAGAAATGCAAGCCCGAAATACAAGTTACGCTTAATTCAGTCATCCGACGGGATGGAGAAGTCGCCTGGACGGGGTCAAGCCGAAGCGATTTTAATCATCACACCGTCAGAAAGACATATGAAATCGTCCTCATTTCTCCACATGCCCCGTCTGTCCAGCGATTCACATTCATGCTTCCCAGTCTCAGAGAGAGAGAAAGAGAGAGAGCAAATGATAAATGAAAGGCAGGGAGGTTAACCAGGACTGAACACGATTAGCTACGCTACACTGGGGAAAGAGGAAACGGGAGGGAAAAATTGAAAGAAGAGATCGTCCACTGGGGATATCGATCGGCCACTCAGTCCGGATCACAGATGGAGACTCAATCCGGTAGCTTTCAAATGTCGCAGCAGCACTGTTGGGGTCTTTTGTTGCTGCGATATGCGAGGTCATGGTCCCAAGGTCTTGTTCAAAGTGAACGGGTTTCTATGTAACTGATTTAGAGCTGTGCAGAGGTCATGTCTTTCATTTTCAAAAGATAGGCAGCCACACAGTAGATATTCTACAGTCTCCTCGACACCGCAGGCATTGCACTCGGCGCTATCAGCCATGCCAATCAAACACGTATATGCATTGGTGAATGCGACGCGCAAGCGTAAGCGGCACAGCATTGTTTCCTCATTTCGCGGAAGCCCAGATAACAGCCGCAGTTGCATAGGTGGGTCGAAGGAATTCAATCAGTGTTGGGTGAATTCATGTGTGTGCCACTTCTCCGATGTCATACGGTGCGCCAGCTTGCTTAAGTGTTGGGCTGCGTCAGTCCGCGATAACGATACAGAAACAAGGGTTGCTCCTTCCTGTGCTTTCCTAGCAGCTTCGTCAGCGAGGTCGTTGCCGGAGATACCGCAAGGGCCAGGCAGCCACTGAAACACGATGTCGTGTCCTTTCGCGATCATATGATGGTGCATTTCTCGTATCTCCGACACGAGTTATTCACAGGACCCACGACGAAGAGATGACAGAAGACATTGTAAGGCCGCCTTCGAATAGCAGAATATTGTTCACGGATTAGCCGGTTGGTTGTTAATATAAGCAACAGCATCTCGGAGGGCAACAAGCTCCGAACCGGTCGATGTTGTCGAGTGAGAAAACTTGTATCGGATGCTTTGTGATCATGATGGTATAACCAATGCGCCGTGGTAGAGCTGGTCTGAGTCGAAGAGCCATCCGTATATATGTGGACTCGGTCAAAGTAGAAATGTGCAAACAATCCAGAGTTGCTTGCTTCAAAGCTAAGGTAGGCAGGTCAGTCTTTTTTTTTTATCCCTGGAACAGTAAGACGCACTTGAGGTTATTTTAAACACCACAAAGCTGAGGTTGAACGTACTGAGGGTGTGAAGCCTGATGGTACGGAGGCACGATGGATGCTGACCACGTTGGGGAATGATGCCTGTGGTCGTTGTTCTGGCAGGAAAGCAAGAGAGCTTGGTTGCATCCGTGAAACATGACGAATATGGGCCCTAAGCGTGTCGGTGCTAATGTAAGCCCTGGTCGGATGGTCTTGAGCCATTATAACGGTTCGTGCTGTTGAGGCGCTCCGCGGAAGGCCTAGGCAAACGTGTAGTGCATGTGCTTGCACGCTCTGAAGTTCTCGAAGATTTGACTTGTATGTTTTAGCAAGCACAGGAGAGCTATAGCGTAGGAATCGGATAAAAAGTGCTCGGTACAACTGTAGCATGGAGCCCGTGCACTGACGATCCCCATGTTCTGCCGGCGGTGAACTTGAAGACGTGAACAATAGATGTGAGCTTTTTCTTCAGCGACACCCAAAAACCGGGGATTTTTTTTTCGTAGGAGATAGGCTGGGCCATCGATGTATATATTGCATAACGAGACATCGCTTTTTGCGTGACAGCGACTAACGCACATTTTTCTGACGAGCCTTGTGCGCGAAACATGTTGCTTTTTAGCGCAAAAGAACTCGAAAAAAATGAAGACAGTGAGAGGCAAAAGGAAAGAAAAGACGAGCGCTACACTTACAACTGTTTATTCCGAAAAACAGAGCATCCCATATATACACAAAAATGCACATGCGCAAATGCACAAAACAAGAAAAGGACGTCAGTCAGCCGAAGGCATTGTTATCCATTTTATATGCTTAGCAATCTGAATTCTGAATCATAAAGCGCAACAGAAGTTTGACTCACGCAAGCTTGACCAGTGGGATAGATATGAAAGGCTTCTAACAGTTCACATGCGGTTTTGTATTTTCTTCTGCGTAGGATCCTGACATTAAAAAAGATTGGTTCACAGTCGGTACGAGAACTGCAATGCGCAGACAAGTGCGCAGTCGTATCTTTCTTCAAAATATTTGCGTGCTCTCTCATTCGGGCGTTGACGCAAAGACCAGTTTGCCCAATGTAGCGCTTGCCACAGCTGAATTGAATCAGGTAAACCACTCCAGTGGAGCAATGCGCGTAACGCTTAACGTGCTGTACTGTACATCCTTTCGTAGCGCCACCTTCTTGCAAGTGAGTGACCGCTGATGTCCAGATGCAAATGTCGTCGAGGTAGATTGAGATACTCACTGGCCCAAGAAGCGCGAGGTTGAAAAGATAAGGGCTTAGAATACAGCTCTGGGGAACGTAGCCGGTAGCCGCACCATCTTCCGTACGTACGAACAAGGAGCTTTGTGTCAAGTAGTTCCTGATGCATCGATATACTCGCCCTCCTCAGTCTCAGAACTTCTACTTAACCCCATTGTCACCTTTACATACTACTGTGGCACTGAAAATGACCAGGGCGAAGCCACATCATTTAACGCACACCTACCCTAATCTTTGAAGGCCAAACGTTTCTTTCTATTGTTATTGTCTCTCACTGACAGTATTTCCATGGCCATCTCTTGTATTTCAAATGCAGACGTCGTGTGAGTCAATGCCGGACCCCAAAGAAGCACAACAACCATTGAATATCTGGTCATCAAAGAAACGGACATCAAAACAAACTACGTTTGGAGCTGTTCACGGGTTTAGGAAAGGAAACACGTCCAGCGATCATAGTTAAACCGCAATTTATTCTTGCGATTTATAATATTTTTGCCGAGTACGTCTTGCAGTGGCAGGGAAATAGAATTATGAAGAACCTGAACATGTAATGCTGGTCTTTGTTATCGACAAGCTAATATAATGCCGCGATGAGAGGTTTGTTGTAATATGTAATAGGGCCAGCAATTTCATCACATCTATATCCCATCAAAAAAAAAAGCACTGCGAGAAATGCGAAGGCGCTTTTTCACGTACTCGCAATAATGCGCGGGCGAGAAAGCCGCATCGTAAATTCATTGCACTCGTAGTGTGCTTTTCGCCCGTCGAGAATGGCTGACACGCGCCAAAACTTAGCATGCCGTGGAAAGTGGGCACCGCGCTCTTGTCCAATGTTTATTATATCTCGTCCTTTGCGATAGAAGCTCTTGAAGCTATGGTGTCTTACTTATCTGCGGCTCGAAGTATACGCAGAATGAGCAAAAGGGTTAGTTGTCCTTATATTATCACAGCCACAACGAGATTTCTTGAATGTATGCGAAAAATTCGAGGGAAACGTTGAGTGGTTACACTGATAAAGACAGGTCGTGGTTTATATTAGGAACCTCAGTTCGTTCGCTTATAGTACGCAGTCTGCACGTATTTTTTTCTGAGCTGAGAAGACGCAGTTCAAAATTCATTTGGCAGGGCCAATTAAGAGACTCGCGAGCCGAGCTTCCTTGGGAGACGCAGATGTGTCACGCCTCATAACGTGTCACTACATGCATGCGTACATTCATTACGAGCTTCTTTAAATGACACCATTTTTCATGCTTGAAATGCCATCTAATCGTTTGACAGACCATTAATTTCGGTAACGCTTACTAGCCTACCAGAAATCTATACGAACTCTGTTCCCGCGAAGGAGTCATTGTGCGTGGAAGTGAATTTCGGCATCTACTCAGTAATTCATGTCAGGCGTGCTGTGTACCCTACCATTATCCAAACAATTACTTTCCGTGCGAAGCCTGCTCATCGATCTGTTTACAAAGACTGTTTTAAGAGCAGCAAAACGAAAGAAAAACATTAATGTAGAGTTGGCATAGGATACGCGAATGTTGAAGAACGACCGCACACAGAGCAGATAGGCCTATGCGTAGTCAGTATACTAGGTGTTTCTGAGAAGTCTGTCATTAAATTTTATATATAACCTGTGGCATCGAGCCCAATCGTATACTTTGAGCTGGATTGCTCAAACAGGCGGACATTATTTGCACGAGAAATCAAATGCACAATCGACTCTATAAAATATTGCTAATTACACTTAACTAATTACCCTACAATTACACCCCAATATTGTAATATTTGCCATATTGCAATTTTACAAAGTGTAGCCGGAGAGTTCGCAAGGCGGGTCCACTTGGAACGAATTCTCAGCATGGCTCCCGTTTTGAGATATTAATTCCCGAATTTTGCGAAGAAATACATCGGCGGTCAAGTAACTTTTGTGCTTCAGTGCATGAAATGGCGTTTTGCTGAAAAAGTAAGTGGACCGACGGCGCAATGTTACCGCTAGTTTGATCGCGCGAATCTCAACAATGGCGTCATCCACAGAATTATTCTCAAGTGGATTGCCTTGCAGGTCCCATTGGCTGCAATTTGTAAATTGAAATGTGTGCTGGAAGGCAATTAGTTCAAAAATTAATTAGGGTTTTTGTTACTTATTCGATTAGGCTTGTGTATTTCTCGTGCAAGTAATGCTCGCCTCTTGTAGTTGGTCAGCACAAGGACCAGTATTGTGCTATGTGCAACAGCCCATGTTCAAAAACTGTTAAAATTCTTCGCAGAAACACCTGGCAGAGTGCGCTTGCTCCGCGAAACCATATGAGGTCTTACCAATGTATAACCTTGAATATCTTACTGTGCAAGATACAAAGATAGTTACCGTCGGTTTTTTGCAGCACTTGCAGCTCCGAAAGGTAATCAAGGAATTCGAACTCTATTTTGTCGTATTGTCGACGCAAGGTGGGCAAAAGTTGTGGAAGTTTAGAATATATTGGCAAAGAAAACGTTCTAGGTATAATATTTTTAATCTTTACACTGGTTTAGCCACTACACAATTTAATATTAATTTCTGGGGTTTTAATTGCGCGCTAAAATCACGAACTGATTAAGCGGCACGCCATGGGGGGGGGGGGGGGTCTTCGGATTAATTTTAACCACCTGTGGTTCTTTACGCGCACCCAGCATGGCACACGAGCGTTTTTCACATTTATTTCCCACCGAAATGCGGCAGCCATCGCCGGGGTCGAACCCACGACCTCGAGCTCAGCAGCGCAACATTATAGCCACTGGGCTACTGCAGCGGGTCCCCGCACAAATTAATATTTTACTTTCGAAGTCCATAAGTTCCAATGCGGGCTATAAGGGCGGGTCAGTATAGGAAGCCTGCGCATTAATTCTGACTTTGTGGGTTTGCTCAACATGCATCGAAGCTGGGTATACTCCACAGTAAGCGGCAGAACGCCGTAACCACTGAGCCACCACTGCGCGACATCGGTGCTGCCTGGAACAGCGCGTGAATGTTTCGTGTTTCAGCGAAGCGGAATTAGTTTGTCTTCTTCGCCTAAAAAAGGGTCAACGTTCCACAAGACGCACGAAATGTTTACGGTGCGCAATATTTTCACAATATTTACGCTCTCGATCCCATATATGCCTCACACCTGTTTGTGCCATAAAGAAAAGCGTAAGAAAGCTGAGGTATAAAGCTTTAATTCAGTGGTGGTATAGTGTCTACATTTGCTCACAAATGTCCCAACAATATCAATCCTGCGTACGAGTGGAGGCATTTACGTTACTTTTCGACCTTTTTACTCTGAGTGATTGTGAGCTTAATGACAGTCCCAAAATTGAGCCCCTTACCTCCGTTTCAATAATTATGCTTGCAAATTGCGTTTTTCTCCGAAGTTAGAAGCTGTCCCGTTCATATGAGAGTGAGTAAAGATACGTGCTGTGGTTTACGTAAAGTTCTTGACGCTGCGTGGTACTGGACTGAAAAGTAATTGTTCATCAATGTCTTGTCCCTGTTGACCCCTTGACACAAATAAATTGGGCATACACCATGTGACTTTGGATGTAGAAGCGATGAGGGGCTGTATCTCTGATGTGCTAGTCACGCATGCGTATGTAACACATCTATTTCCATACTGCAGATGCACAAGCAAATGCACGCACGCGTGGATGCAAAAGAAACGCCAGTCGCACGGCCACACGCGCAAACACACTAGCACACACCCGCATGTAGTACACACGCGTGCACAGGCGCGCATTCACTCGACCGCCGCTGAAGATAGCGCGAGAGAGTGGGCCGGAGAAGATAGCCCGAGCTCCTGATCTGCTACGGCACAATGCGAAAATAAAAAGCCAGTGCGAGATAAGGCTTACTTGTGCCGTAATTTAGCGGCTCGCTGCTAAGCTGTCGCGTCCTCTCGAAAATGCCCGAGTTGCGCGGGAAAAGCAAATACCCCGGCGGAGAGGATGTGATGTCGAACGAGGGCCTCTCGGGGGAGAGAAGGGACGCGCGCCGTCGCTCTTTCCCGGAGGGGGCGCAGTTAATCGCGCGCCAACAAAGCGTGTCCCTCTGTTGGCTTAATTGTGTCGTGCGCTTCGGTTTGTTTGGCGCGCGTTGTCAGGTGGCAACGACCGCGGGCGACCGGACACGCAGGGCGCGCACCGCCCTGCCTATACTGTGGGCCTTGCAGCGCGCACTGCTTGAGCCACCGAAGCGGTGTGTAACTACAACATTCAGCAGCGAATGTGTCATGCCCGAATTGGTTCGCCCGAACGAACGTTCGATGCATATGTGAAAACCTTCAGCGGGGGTATCGCTCGTTCGTTTCCTTGTCGACAATTGCCTCGGCAAAGACATTAAATTACATGGTGCCCGCAAACAGAAAGCAGAGAGAGAACCTTCGTGGCACGCTTTTTCGTCCTCACTTGACCTCGTCTGCTCCTTACGTAGCTACGACCGCAATTGAGTGACCCCAGATGGATCTATCTACGCGAACCGCAACACTGGGCTTATGCAGGCCGCTATTCACTCTGCGACTTCTACACAGCTTCTGCACAGACGCCATATGTAGGGCTCAATTTTCTGCTCACACAAGTGGGTGGAAACAATTTTGTGCCGGGCCTTTGTCTTTTATTGCGATAGCAATCATATGGACACTCCAAGCGCATTTCTGCCGTCCCAGTCGTCCCCCCCCCCCCCGCTTCGCCGTGACGTTTCACATAAAGTTCAAACACGATAACATAGTCGCCGCGCGCCGTACGCTGTATGTGCGAGTGAAAGCTTGCGAGGGTCAGCCGATGATCGTGGCTCAATCTCGCGCGCGTGAGGGAAGAAAGCGGGGCGGAAGCGCGCCATATTCTGCCGCATGCGAGACACGGGGAGGAGGCGAGGGAGGGGGGCGGGGAGGCGTTTTACGTCGGCGGCTGCTGCTTACGGCGTGGCCGCGCGGCCGCCGCATCTTACAAGCGATCTGCGACGTGGACAGAGTGCGTGCCCACGTGGGCCCCATCTTCAAAGCGATCTCCGATGCGGCCAAAGTACGCACAGTGCCGGTATCTTGGTATGCGCTGTGCTTTTGACGTTTAGTTCGCGTTGTAGCGAAAAACAGCATGAATGCCAATTCGCTCGTTGCTGCTGCCGCGCTTCTTCACACCAGCTTTGACAGCGAGTTTTCAGTCTGTTTTCACTCGCACTTCAGAACTTGGCGCCAGGAATTTTCAGGACAAGAAATTCTACGCCTTTTCACAAATGGACTTAAAAAAGTCCCCAGGACTCAACAACATCTCAAATATATTTCTCATACGCTACGCAGAGCAAGTGACTTCTTTCATTCTTGAAATTTTCACAGCGTCCTTTAAAACTGCCAGTGTTCCATTGAACTGGTTTCGCGCAAAGATCCTCCCCATCGCGAAAGGCGGCAGCAAATTACAGGTAAACAATTACAGACGTGCATCATTAACCAGCTGCTCTTGTAAGCACATGGAGCACATTACTAATAAAGCGATCACGACCTATCTTGAAGGAAAGAATTTGTTGTACACTAAACAATATGGTTTTCGCAAAGGTATTTTGCCAGTAACACAACTTTTAGAAACAGTTCCCGACTTTGCCGCAGTAAATAATTCTAGACTACAAGTGGACGCTATATTCATAGCAGATCACGGTCAAGCGCGCACAAACAAGGACAAAGTGAGGAGCAGACAACACAAGCGCAACGTAAGCGCTTCTGTTGCGTACTCCTCACTTTGTCCTTGTTTGTGCGCGCTTGACCGTCATCTGCTATGCGTAACCAACTAGCCCCAAAGTAGTTGCTCTTTAGCTATATTCATAGACTTTTCTAAAGCGTTTGACAGGGTAACACACTGGAAGTTAATAAGCAAGCTTAGAAACATTAGAATAGATGAGAAAGTAATACCATGGATAAGCGCGTACCTCTATCATCATCATCAGCAGCAGCAGCATCATCATCCTATGTTTAAGTCCACTGCAGGACGAAGCCTCTCCCTGCGATCTCCAATTATCCCTGTACTGCGCCAACCGATTCCAACTTGCGCCTGCGAATTTCTTAATTTGATCACCCCATCTGTAGTCTTCTACCGTCCTCGACTGCGTTTCCCTTCTCTTTGTACCCACTCTGTTACCCTAACGTTCCACCAGTTACCTAACCTACGCACTATATGACCTGCCGAGCTCCATTTATTTTTCTCAACGTCAATTAGAATATCGGCTATCCCCGTTTGCTCTCTGATCGACACCGCTCTCTTCCTGTCTCCTTAACGTTACGCCTATCATTCTTCGTTCCATCGCTCTTTGTGTGGTCCTTAACTTGTTTTCGAGCTTCTTTGTCAGTCTCCAAGTTTCTGCCCCATGTGTTAGCACCGGTAGAATGCACTGATTGTAGACCTTTCTTTTCAGTGATAATGGTAAGCTTCCAGTCAGGATATGATAATGTCTGCCGTATGCTCTCCAACCCATTTTTATTCTTCTGTAAATTTCCTTCTCATGATAAGGGTCCCCTGTGAGTAAGTGACCTAGGTAAACGTATTCCTTCGCAGACTCTAGAGCCTGACTAGCGATCCTGAACTCTTGTTCTCTTGCCGGGATACTGATCATTATCTTTGTTTTCTGCATATTAATCTTCAACCCCACTCTTACACTCTCTCTGTGAAAGTTTTCAATCATTTGTTGTAACTGGTCCCTAGTGTTGCTGAACAGGACAATGTCATCTGCAAACCGAAGGTTGCTGAGATATCCGCCGTTCATCCTTACGCCTAAGTCGTCCCAATTCAATAGCTTGAATACTTATTGCATGCACGCACTGAAGAGCATTGGAGAGATTGTGTCACCTTGTCGGACCCCTTTCTTTATAAGTATCTTTCTATTTTTCTTGTATCTTGTATCTCTTCTTGTATATTTCTACCTCTCTTACCTCTCTAACCGCACTCAGTTCGTTAAAGTGACCGATGCCGAATCAGAATGTTTGGAAGTTTTTTCAGGAGTACCCCAAGGGTCTGTGTTAGGCCCTATCTTATTGTTAATATACGTGAATAAAATGCACCTTCAAGTCGAACCAGACGTAACAATAAGATTATCTGTAGATGACTGCGTCATATACAGAACAGTTCGAACAGAGGCGGATCAGCTTAAATTAAACTCATCATTACTCAGCATTACCAAATGGTGCGAAAAAGGGAAATGAGAATAAACGCAACTAAGACAGCATGCATGTCAATAACACGGAAGAAAAAGCGATTGCTCGATCTTCACCTACAGCCTCAGGGGACCAAAGGTTGCGCGGAGAGAATCGTACAAATACTCAATGGTAACATTAACGAGTACATTAAAATGGGACACACAAATTAACAACACGTGCCAAAAGGCGTTCAGACAGCTCGTGTTTCTGCGCAGGAAGTTTACAACAGCACCTCCGACTGTCACGCTGCCATGCTATGAATCTCTGGTACACGCTCCATCCTCGAATGCGGCGATATTGTCTGGAACCCATACGAAGTGTACCTTATCAACAACTTAGAGGCAGTCCAAAACAAGGCGCGTCGCTTCGTTTATTCTAAACATTCCAAAAATGACAGTGTGACGTTACTGCGTAATGGCGCTGCCACACAGACACTTGAAGTCCGCCGGCGCGTTGCTTCTTTGGGATTTATGCATCGGTTATATCACGATAACAGTGCTATGAATAGGAACGACCATGTCAAGCCACCCTACCAGTACTCGTCCAGAATAAATTATATCAAGTATACCAGGCCATTTATAACATGGTGCGACACCTACAGGTACTCTTTTTTTCCCGTCTACCATAGAAAAATGGAACAATCTGCCATGTACTTGCTCGAATGTTGAATCCTTGGAGGCTTTCACCGCTGAAGTAGAAGGACTCTTTTTTTGCATAATTCCTTCAAATTGCTACGTTGTTAGATCGCTAAATTCGTTCCTAGACTGTTAGTTTTATATGTAACACTTAATTAGTCAAGTAAATTCAAATTCTCCTTGTTTTTGTTTTTTGACGAAATATGTAGACAACTTTGTCGCATAAGACATATTGGCGAAGTGTAATAGCGATTCTTTATGTGTTTTCTTATGTTCTGTTGACAAATATACATATGTACGTATTGTTCACTCCTGTAAGGGCTGGCTAAGGTGCACAGTATCCAATAAATAAATAAATAAATAAATAAATAAATAAATAAATAAATAAATAAAGTTTGCGCGGTCATCGAGCGAGATGTTTTCATGTTTACCTGTGCGCGCGTGACACCGTGCTTGTCAATCTAGTTAGTAAGCGAATGTTTGCAAGTTTATACGGCCGATAAAACTTATACGCGTACTTCGTATAGCTGTCTACTAATTTGCTATCGCAATCGATGCTTCACCTTTCGGGCGAATCTGCGCCTTTTTATTTCTTTTGTTTCAGAGATCCGTCCTTCCCCTTTCTCACACTACTGTCGATGAATACACGACGTGGCGCTGCTTGCTTCGCATTCCCGCTTATATTTTCGGCAACGCTGCCTGCAACAACGGTCCCTGCTGGCAAGACAGAGCACATAATGTGACAACTTTTCGAGACTGCAACACAGTCGGCGGCGTTAATAGTTTGGTGGCCTTTCGCAAACGAGAGTTGGCTCAGTTGCCTGCCAATAAACAGTCGACCAAGATACGTTTTTAAAGCTGTGTGCATGCTTCCAAGCTTCTTGATCAGCCTAGAAACGGTGCAGTAGGCGTGTCGATGTATTGCTAGTCGTAGCTTTCATCCCATCTTTCAAATTCTCGAACAGTCCAGCCGGAATTTTGTGTCTCGTGCCATCGAAACGGTTTACATGGACACTGTTCCGAAGACCTCACTACCAGTTCCTCAATTTTTGAACGCCTTTTTAGACGTACATTGTAACAATAAATAATGTTGCTGCAGCCTGCCTGCCATTGCCTGTTGCTTCTTTATTGTGATAGCAATTATATGGAAACCCCAGGCGCATTTGTGCCATCGGTGTCGGCGTCTCCGTCGCGCTGATGTTCCGCATAAAGTCCAAGGGCGGCAACATCGCCGCCGCCCGCCATATGCCCTATGTACGAGTGAAAGCGTGCGAGCGTGAGCCGACGATGCGGCTCAATCATGCGCGCGCAAGGAAAGGTAGCGAGGAGGAAGCACACCGTCTTCCGTCGTGCTTAACGTACCGGGAGGATGGGAGGGAGAGGGGGTCCACTCCAGCAGCTGCTGCGTCCAGAGGCGCTCCGTACAGCCGAGTTTACAGCTACTCTGGCGCCATCTGCCGCAGCCATGCGACAGTACAGGGAAGGTGGCTCTGCGGCTCGGCCGGCTCGACGCGCACTGCACTTCGTGTTGGCCAGTTTGGGGCCGTTTTGCTTTGCTAATTATCCCTCTCCTTTTTTTTTTCGCATACGTCTTGCGACAGGGCAATGGCACGCGCTTCATGGACAAGCGTCGAAATTGCGGAGGTGCGAAAAAGAACAAGTGGAACCGGCGATAGTATATGCTTCCTGGCAGGCCTTACGAACTACAACGGCGAAAGAAATGGATCCCAGCTGTGAGGGGAGTTAAGTAAGTCAGCTTCTGTAATAATATTTGTGAGAAGGGTCTGTTTTGTAAATCGTCTACACGTGCGCGTTTCGCAGCTTGTGCGAGTCCAGCGGTTATGGCCGGGTCAGCTGCTAAACATTTAAAAGACATTTGTCAAGGCTGTGCTGACTTCACGACTGCTTAGTGAAGCTTTAGCATTTAGTATGATCAGGATAACACTGGCGTGCGTGATGAGCAATATTTTATGCCAAGGAAGCTTATTTTATGCTGGCGAGCGCTAATCCATAGATGATCGATACTCGTTTCGGCTGCTGGCGTCAGAGGCGCAGTCTCACATGCTGCGATTTTTTTTTGTTTTGCGACTTCACAGTTGCGAAATCGCCTTGCAGAAGCAAAGCGCCTATGCAAGCAAACGAATTCGCAAGCGAAATCCCACCTTGTCAAGAGGGCATAATGAGCCTCGATCATTATACATGATGAAAAACGAACATTCGCGTCATATAAATTCTGATCTCGTGGTTAATAAAGCTCATTTTTCAGTTGCAAATGGGTCCGAATGGGTCACAAGCGAATCAACCAGGATCCGTACTATCGAAAGTCATCCTGACAAAAGTACTATCGAAAGTCATCCTGACAACAACCCGACGCTTTTTCCGGATGTTTACAAAGGGCGCAAGCTGACGAGTTTAATTTCACGAATAAAAAGACCTGATAAGGGCTCGTTTGTCTTACTAGCCGCGCGAAGCGACTTGTAGTTGCGCCGATTACTTCGGGAAGTAGGTCCCACTTCTGTGTTCAGCAATGAGCCACAACAGACCGGTTACAACTGCTTCAAAGCCGCAAAAGCTTTCGTTTGGCGCCGTGCCAGACGACGAAGCACTGAGAACGTTAGAGTAGTGTGGTGTCACAAAGCCACTAGGCAGTTTTAGAATAGGGTTTGCCTCAATTTCGTGCGTTAAGCGTAAGCACCCTTGCGGGACGTTACGGTACGCGTCCTTTCAAGTATTTTAGTTTACCGTACAGAAACGCAAACGTACAGAAGACGTTATAAAATAGGGCGCCGTCTGGTGCCTCGTGTTAAACGTATCCAGACCAAGACGATCCTGTAGCAACCATCTTGCTGTTGGTATACGCGGACGCGTCTCGTTAGGCCTACGGGTGCCAGAATCGCCGAAGGACCTCATAAAATGGACGTGTTATGCACGCATAACTAACCTTTCAGGTGATTTTCGAGAAAGCGAAAGCTCATTACAATAGTTTCTGACAATCAACGTGAATGAGAGCGTAGCCATCACGAGAGTTCACGCCGAGCGAGAGCCATGGTTGCCGCCATGTTCGACAACGCTATTTCTGAGCGTCCGTAAACATGCCGGACATTAAACTCGCAAAATAACGTATGCTATCATGGTGCACGCAAAACTGCAAAAACTCAATAACGTTCGGAGTATGCGCAATGAGGACTACGCTATTTCTTTATGTACGTAATGCGTTTACGTTTGGTTGCAAACGCTCTTCTAAAACTGTCTACTTTCAATCAAGATCGCGCCCAACCGGATCAAATTTCGATCAAGCATGGTCACTGCTAGACGGTCCAACAATTCGAATAGAGTTAGATTAGCTCACTCGGCATGACGGTGCTGACGACAGCCTACGATCGTGATCGTGAAGCTCGATTTCGATGCGCCGATCGCAATCGACTGAACGCCTATCGAGTAAAATCGCGATCCAATCTGACCGTGCAGCTGTACCCAGTCCAGATCGAGCTGTATAGCGACCTAAAGTAACAATGTGACATGGGCATCAAATGATAGGCCGCGGGTTACAACGTGCCGAAGCGCAATGAAGCATGCAGCGCCAACAGCGAGGCGTCGATTAAAAATCAGTCCACATATCAGAAGCACAACGTTTTCAGGGTGCCAGTTTAGTGAATTCAATGTTAGTGTCATAGTAGGCTTTACTGACGCGCAAGACGACCTCGTACAGTTGTTTTCCCTGCTGCGAAAGGCACTTCGCGTGAACGTCCAGGCCGGCCACTTCTTTCGCGGAGAGAACGTGTGAAGTAGCGTAGAGCTTGTATCCGCTGGTTAACGCAGCAGCGTGAAAGTACTCTCCGGTTCCTCTACTATGCCTAAACCCACAAAAAGTATTTGCGACATCACCGAGCACCACGCTTGCACCTTCATGTACACACACAAAAAAAAAGAACGGCCAATCACGGATATACGTGCGGCTTTCGGCGACAAGTGCACGCAGCTTAAATTTCTCGCTCTTCCCACCTTCCCAGTGTCGTGCCGCTCGCCACAGGCGGCGCTGAGCAGCGCGGCACCGCTGCTGCTCAGTGGCGCCTCCTGTTCACTGGATGGAGCCTCGCGGCCGCGCGGGCCCCATCTTGAAAGCGATCTGCGATGGGGACAGAGTGCAGGTGCGCCGAAGGCTGGTAGCTTCGTGTGCGCTACGTTCTCGCCGCTTAGTTCGCGTTGAAGCGAGAGGGAGCACGAATGCCAATTCACTCGCTGCTGCTGCCGTGCTTCCTCACTCGATAGCTTTGACAGCAAGTTTCCGTGCTAATCGAGTGAGATGTGGTCATGTTTGCTTCTGCGCACGTGGCACCAGGCTTGTTAATCTAATTAGTAAGCGAATGTATAGAAGCTTATACGGCCGTTAAAACTACCATCCTTACTTCGTATAGCTGCCTACTAATTTGCTATCGCAATCGATGCTTCGCCTTTCGCACGAAACTGCGAGTTCGCTTGTCTTTGTTGACAGTCATGAGGCCTCAAACATGATCCGCATGCACCTAAAATGTTCTTCGTCAATACGACAACTGCGACATAAGTTTCGTAGTATAAACGCCCTTATTCACGAAGAAAAAAAAAAGGAAAAGAAAGGTCGGTGCAGGGAATGCTTCTTGCCACACCTCATACAACATATATGATCCAAGCCTTTTCACTGTGCCAGAAAATATCTGGCGCCTTCTTATTGACGTTCAAACAGTGATTGTTTTTCTGTTATTTTTTCACACACTGATAAAGACATTATTTCCTCGCGCGTTAAGGATTGACTGTGTCCTGATGTGTGAATATCCGCACTGAGAAGGTCGTGCGGACAGTCCATATGTGCGTCTTGTGGTTGCTGCGAGACACTTCAGCGCCCAATATCGGAATGTGTATAGCATGCGCAGCGCCACGTCGCTACCGAGTGACTACCATCTTCTTGGCCTGCGGTGTGCAACCGTCGCTGAACGCCTGTACCTCCAGTGGTTGTGCGTTTCGACGGGACCAGGCTTGTGGCCCCTTCCTTGCTTTTCTGAAAGATGCTGGCTTGGTCTCCTGGTTGACGCTTATTTTGTTCCGTGTTTGCGAGGGACGAGACCTTGGACACTATTTCTTACATTTTTTACATTCTTTATTTGCGCAACTTGCAGTATTCCTTGTCCTCTCTACCTATCGCCGTATTCTATTCTTTGTCATTGTCTTACTTTAATCTTTGAGATTTGTTACCAAGTTCTTTGCTTGCTCTTTCCTGCCTTTCTTCCTATGTTATATTTATATTTTCCGCCCCTCCTTTCTGAAGAGCATGCTGGCGTTGTGCCCCTTTTAGGTGGCAGTTGCCAATCTTCTCCTTGTTTTGTTTTCTTTATTTCAATTGTATATATGCTTTCAAATAATAATAATAATAATAATAATAATAATCCCCATCAGAATATTATTAATATTGATGATGATGATGATGATCTTGATAGTAATAGCCTTGCGATTGTGCGTTCACATTAGCCCAGCTCTATCTCTACTGCAGCAAGTTCTCTTTCCCTTATATCAGATTATGTCCAGCGCTAACTGTGGCAACATCTAGTAGCCAATCTGCCGTCTTCGACACAAATGTTCTTACCTCAGCAAAATAAAAGGCTAACATATACGTTTGGTTGAATACTGTCCTTTGTCTTGTTTTACATGCTCGCTTTGCTACGGGATGACGTGAAAACTTTGCGTGCTCAAGTGTAGTGGGCCTCAGGGCCGCTTCCTTGCCTGGCATATTTGTTTTTTGAGGCGAATCTCTCGTCTTGAAACTTGCGTGCCTCTATGAAGGCCGTCTGGCGTAGTCTAAAGTGGAAAGAAAGGACGTATTGGAGAGCACCGAGCGGAGGACAAAATCGAAGGCAATGCGACGCGGCGGGCGCCAAACATGGAGAGCAAACTTGCACTGCGATCTTTCGCCTCTTAATTGGATCTTCAAACCTGCGCTCGTGTTTGTTTTCCGCTACAATGGAGGCACGATCGTTCGCCGAGCGCCTAGCTTCGCTTCTCCCAGCGTTGGTGTTTGGCAAGAAGTCAGCGAAGGAGCACAAACTATTTCTGCCACGTTATTAGCTTCGCACTGTCTGCGAAGACGGCTATGGTGCAGCAGGCGTAGAACAAAAGTCACACCACATACCTCCACACTGAGAGAGTAATGAGTGATGTTTTGCGACTCAAGAAACCCGTCAAAACACCATATTCAATTCACCACCTCCTTCCGAAAGGTTGGGTTCGCACGATGAAGAAATGCTGCTTGTCTTAATGCTTTTATATTCCTCAACATTGAAAGAAGGCTTAACAAACTCTAGTTCGTTCCAGAAGAAAATTAGTACGATAGCTATCTATGACCATCGCCTTTTTCATGCATTGCTTAAATCTAGTATATATATATATATATATATATATATATATATATATATATATATATATATATATATATATATATATATATATATATATATATAAAAGGTCAACGAATCTAACCATGTCACACCTCTAGTTTACCGACTGTTTTCAGTTTACACTGAAATATATATATATATATATATATATATATATATATATATATATATATATATATATATCAGTGTAAACTGAAAACAGTCGGTAAACTAGAGGTGTGACATGGTTAGATTCGTTGACCTTTTTTTTCCGGCGTGTGTGTGTGTGTGTGTGTGTGTGTGTCTGTGTGTCTGTGTGTGTTTCTCTTTGGTGATCCAATCGAGATAAAAGCAGAAGAGAGAGAGCAGGCAGGGATTTTAACTAGGAAAGTGTCCGGTTGATTACCCTACGCTGAGGGAGGGAAACGGGCATAGAAAGAAGAGAGAGGGAGATATAGGTGGTGAATGTGTGCGCGTGATGGACGGCACCATGAGCGTTAAAAGCAATGGCACAGGCACGTTGCTTTCGAAAAGCACAAAAGCGTCTTCACTTCCGTCTGGGCCGACGACCAAGTAGGGACGCTCTTCCAGTAGTGTCTGTACGTTCAGTGTACGATTATCTAGTAGCCTCATTGCATTGTACATTGATTGTCCCTGTATGCAAAATCGAGGACCGTGACCCAATAGGTGGTCTGTGTTCTCCTCGCAGTCCGCAGACGTCACATGCAGGACTGTCAGCCATTCCAATTAGTGCTGAATAAGCTATCGTGAAAGCAACTCTCAACCACAACCGACACAGAATAGATGCCTCGCGTCGGTGCAGTCCGGACGGTGGTGAGAGTTGCAGCAAAGGGTTTAGTCGTCGCAGTCTGGGGCGCCCTGTAGGGGCTATGTTTCCCTCGGCTAACGAGAGGGCGCGTGCCGGTACGCGAAGCTGCCTCGTAGCGTCTGTCCTAGAAAGTGGAATCGGAACGCAGTGGCCTTCTTCATATGACGTCCTAGCAGCCTTAATTGTATGAATAGAAAATGCGACGTTCTAGGCATGGACTTGATTAGGTGTAAGACTGAGAGAAGAATAAACAAGAACGTATGTTACGTTTGCTTCTTTTTTTTCGCTTTTATTTCTACAAGTGCTCCTATTTTAACTGGCTCTTTGCTTAGGGCCCTCAAAGACGGAACTGAAAATCTAGTGGATATTCGTTTAGCAGTGCATATCATATAGTCCTGCAGGAGCAGTACAGAAATATGTACGTAAATGAAAGGGCACGCTACTGCATTAAATTATGAACACTTTAGAGAGCTAGTGTGTCAGGAAAGTGAAGCGAAAACAAAGAAAAGCACCTAGACACGACCGCAGAGACGCCGAATTGTGCTACAAGAAATCCCTGCGAACTTGTCCGCTGCCACTTACCACGGCAACGTACCCCGTCCCGGTTGCCGGAACAAAGGCTTGCAATATGAATGACGTGGGCGAAATTAATGATGCGCGTAAAGCTCGGCGCGCCACCACCGCTGCCGACGCCGCCACGGCGATCTCTGCCTGTGCAGTGCAGCACAGCGCGCGTTCCCAGCAACGACCTGGCTCAGCGGAACGTTTAGCCCTGGGCGGGCTCGCAGCCGCGGCAGAGATTGGCTGCGCGTCAGACGCGAAACGATTTTCGCTTTCGTCGCGATGCGGTCGCTTTTCGGGTCGGATTACGGGAGCCGTCTAGCTATGCGCGGGAAAAGTCCCTTAGAAAGAAAGAAAGAAAGAAAGAAAGAAAGAAAGAAAGAAAGAAAGAAAGAAAGAAAGAAAGAAAGAAAGAAAGAAAGGGATTTTTCCTCGGCGCAGCTTTGGCTCCTTCGCACTGTTACGTCTTCTCACATTGCGGTGTACGAATGATGCTCTAAGCTGGTACAAATCGCCACGTCCAGTACACGCCTCCGCCGCCAGTCGATTGGGTTTGCAGATGAGCGTGACTACGGTGTGCGTTGAAGACGTAGCTCGCTAGGGTGGAGGAAAGTGTTGAGTGTTTGGCGGTCACATGCCTTGAAGCAAACAAGACGACCTGGCGAAAAAGAAGAACTTCCAAATTAGTCCCACTGCTTCTCCTATAGGCGGCACGAACACCGCGGCATAGTAGAATGCTTGCGCAGGCTTGTGCTACACATGTCCCGTAGTACGCGTACCTCGCACCGGCTTTGCATTACACTTCGTGCTTCATTCGTCGACATGGTCACAACAGGTGTGGTATCCGATCATGTTCATTATTTGGGCGTCGTGCTCGCACCTGCGGTGGTCCGGTGCGCAAAACGCAGGAGTTACTCTAGATGCTGTGGCGGCGAAAAAGCCTAGGACACGAAGACACATGAAATGTGTACCACACGCGCCAAGCATTTCACATGTGGCTTCGTATCCTCGTCTTTATCGCGTCATAGAATCTAGATTAAATATGTGTACCAACTAGCCCGAGCATCACTACTACTGCCGAAACGTTGTTTTCAAAGAAGAGCATACGGCGATGGTAGCATATATTCACCATCGCAAAATGTGTAGAATTAATACTCCTTTGAATGTTGGCATTGTATACGTATTTATGGCGGTAAAATTTCCAAAGCGCACTGGAGCTAGAAAACACGAGAATATGTTCAAGTCCGCGACTACAGGTTTGAGTGTTCTTTTGTTGGACATCCGGCAAAAAAAAAAAAAAAAGAAAAACAGAAAGAAACTGGATATGAATTCACATAGCTTTTCGTTCGTAAGTTCTATTTTCCAGCATCGTGATGAAGCTGAAATTTTCTCTTACGAACAATTCTAGCGTAAGATATTTTTGTGAATACGGACCCGGCGGCCAATATCCCAAACATTTCTCATGCTAGAATTGTTCGCAAAATGGCACCCAAACCTCATGCTGGATATATCATTAGCGAAGGCGACCGGCTAATAGCAAATGAAGCTGGGCGAATTCGGCTCCTAATTTTACAAAAGGCACGAAACAAGGTTAAAAGAACATTTGTGTTCTCTTTGATTATATTTTTTGAACAGTCGTCTTTGGTATTCGTATACCTTCGTTATATATCGCACGGCCCCTATTTATAAGAATTAGTATGCCATTGTTACGTATCGCACGACCTGTACTTGCAAGAGCGGAAAGCGCTCTTTCGGTCGAAAAGGACGCGGGCCCGCATTAACAGTAAACTGCGACGCTAGAATTCTCGTAAAAGAAAATTTCAGGCCATCGTGATGCTTCACATATTAGCGAAGGTGGCAAGACAATGAAAAAGTAAACTTACAAACGAAAAGGCTTGCGAATTGGGCCCGTGGTTCCTGAGATAAGCGCTGTTATACCGGGTGTCCTACGTAACTTGAGCGAAACATTATATATATATATATATATATATATATATATATATATATATATATATATATATATATATATATATATATATATATATATATAAAAAAGATGCCACGTAGCTGGACAGAACCAAGGCAATGTTGTTTGCCTTCGCTTGGTGATCGTGAGATTTTTTTTTTGCATTGCGCCTAATTACCTAATTAGGCTTATTTATTTGATAAACTTCTCAAATATTGCAATGAGATGAAAAGTGTCAATGAAAAAATTGTCGAGCAACATGAAAAAATGCCGATAAAGCTTTGTTTCTCAATGCGTGCTACATAAAAGTGTTTTTCCGAGTGTGTATGAAGCCCACGAGTACACGAAAAATTACCGCGCGACTGGCCGCTCGAGGCACTCGAGGCACTGCATAATTGAAGAACTGGAACAATATCAACGCTCAATTATTATTCTTATTCTTCTTCTTCTTCTTCTTCTTCTTCTTCTTCTTCTTATTATTATTATTATTATTATTATTATTATTATTATTATTATTATTATTATTATTATTATTATTATTATTATTATTATTATTAGTTTTGAACACATATATGCAATTAACAGGAAAAGGGAAAGCGAGGAGCAGGCTGGCAACTGCCACCGGAAGGGGCACAACGCCTGGCTACTCTTCAGAAGGGAGGTGACAGCAACACAGAAACGGACGATAGGAAGGAGGGGAGGAAAGTGGAAAGGAAGGAAGAGGAAGGCAAATATAAAGACTAAAGTAGAACACAGTACAGATCACACACAGTAGGGCCGGTCACTGAAGGTCACGCTACTACAGAATGTTGAATAAAATAGTTTCGACGCTACAAACGTGAACCTAAGTTAGTTAACTCTAGAAAAGTAAGTAGAGCGCGATGAGCCTGATCATGTTTAGACGCACGACCACTGGGGTACAAACATTCGTCGAGTGTCGTACACCGCAGGCCAAGGACGCTCAAAAGCATTGAGATAACAACATTCCAATTGAAAGCGAACCACTAAGAATTGTGCCCCGAATGGGCGAGCTGATTAAGGAAGGAGTCTCAGAGGGCGATATCGATATCTACCACCGAGTGCCTACTGCTCGATATAATGAAGCAAATATGATTGTTTGATTTGTCCGCAGAACCAAAAAGAATGCCTTTCTTAGCAAAGCCAAAAAAAAAAGAAAAAAACTTAATGGATTCAAAGGCACTGGGCTTTCAATAAACCTCAAAGGTGTTCGTAAACGAACACCTCACACGGTGTGGCAAGGGACTTCTTGGTGCCGCAGTAGAAAGGAATAAGGAATTGCGGTGGAGGTTCGTGTGGACGGCAAGGTGTTCGTTCGGAAGGATAAAAACTCGCCAGCTGTTCGAATCGCCAGTATGGAAGATGTTCATAAGATGACAGCGTGAGCGCCATGGCTTTCTCCTCTCTTCTTTGAAAGTACAATTAGTTTCATTCTATGAACTGCACTGATTATGATATTCAGTCGTTCAATAAACTAGTCTTTGATACCAGTAAACTATCAAATTCTTTTTTCTTAAACGTTCGGAGCATAAAAATCAAAGCGGACAAACTGAATAGCTTGTTCGCGTCAATCGCCCACAATTTTGATATCTTCTGTGAAACATGGCTTACTGTGAACGATAATCCCCCGTACTGTGAAAATTACACATACCATGGGTTAGTAATAAAGTACAGAGGAGGTGGTGTGGCTGTCTATGTTAAAGAGTGCCTTGTGCAAGACTTAGTTTCAGAATTTTCCCTTTTAACGAATAATGTAGAAAGGGTAATGGTACACTTAGAATATGTCATAGTTGTGGTTATGTATCCCTCCTCCCCCCCCCCCCCCTGGGAAACAAGCTGACGTTCTTCCATTTCCTAGAACAGGTTCTACATTTCCTGAGCCAGTCGTCCTCCTCCTTTGTTATAGTGATGATGTAAATATATACATCTCGTCGGATGACATATCGTCCAGACAGCTTGCTGGTTTAATCAATTCGTTCATGTGCACAAACGTAATCTCGGAACCCACCAGGCTCACGGCGCAAACGGCGACCTTACTTGATATATGCATAATCAATACACGCCTCACTGACTACGCTGCGGGGCTGTTATCGGCTGAGATAAATGATCTGCCTGTATTTTGTTTCATTCCTTATGCGCCTAAACGAGTGGAAGGAGAGAAAAAAGCTATGACTCGTGGTTTTCACGCAAGATGACTTGAATATTTCCGTTTCCTGATTCTATCAACAGACTGGTCATGTGCATTTGAAAAACAAGATACAAATGCGGCATACGAGTTGGTTTTTTTTTTTTTAAAAAGAATGTGTAAGTGCTACTATCAAGCGTTTTCGTTGAAATTGTGCAGTCAGAGCAGTAGGAAAATAAGCATACCTTGGATAAATGCTGCTTTGCTAAAAATGATAACACACACAAAAAAACTAAATGTATCACTTGTTTGTAAAATGCAGGAGTGCGCAACTGTTGACTGATAAAAAAAAATACAGAAATAAGGTCACCGCTGAATTAAAGCAAGAAAAAATTAAGTACTGTGAACGGTTATTTGCTAAAATAAAAAAAAAATGACCTTATGAAGGTTTGGAATGAAGTTATAGACCTAACTTCTACGAAAAGACAGAACACCGAGATAAACATAAAGACAGCCACTGGCGTGTTGACAAGCAGAGCAGCAGCAACTGCTTTGAATGAATATTTCGTTTCCGGTACCCAGCATCCCGACGAGGGGAACCCACGGCTGCACCTGTAGTGAGCAAATTCAGTCTGACTAACTCAGTGACACTCTCACCTGTGACACCTGCTGAGGTTGTGCAACTACTGATTAAAGTAAAGAAAAAACGGCTCTCCTGGGTATGACGATGTTAAACCAGTACCATTGAAATATATTGCCGATATAATTGCGCCTGTCATAGTTCACATCATAAATAGAATGTTTGAAAGTGCTATCTTTCCAGATCTTCTAAAGATAGCCTGAGTATGCCCAGTTTACAAAGGAGGCGATAAACACGTCACGACAAATTACTGACAGATATCTGTTTTACCTGTTCTATCAAAGGCGTTCGAGAGTGTCCTGAAGCTTAGATCACAAAACTTTTCCAGTAAATGTAACGTAGTCAGTGACATGCAATATGGTTTCCAAAAAAAAAAAAAAAATCTTGTGAATCACCTCTTCTAAATATCAAACATAAAATAATAACAAATATTGAAAATAGAATGTACACAATAAGTTTATTTGTAGACCTCAGGATAGGCTTTGATTATGTATGCCACAATTTATTAATTAGCAGATTGGTACGGTATGCTGCACGAGGTACCGTGCTGGAACATTTACGACATTACTTAACAAATAGTTATCAACATGTCAGCATAAACAATGGTGTTTCATCGTACGCGGAAATCATAACGGCTGTTGCACCAGGATCAATACTTGGACTTATTTCGTTTATAATTTAGATTATTGACCTGTGTTACATCTCCGAGTCGCCTCAATTAGTTACGTATGCAGAGGATACTAACAGATTCTTCAACGCTGCTACTATTACAGAGCTCGAACTGAAAGTTAACAATTACCTGATGCAACTTTCTTGCTGGTTGCAACAGAATAAGTCACAAATGAATTCTTCTAAAACAAAATATATGACCTTTGCTCCTGCTAATAAACCACGTAACTGCAATATAGTTTTTTTTAATATAGGACGATAGAACAGGTAAAATGTCATAAATTTCTCGGAGTGTGGTTCCAGGAAGGTTTGGTCTGGAACATGCACGTCGACCAAATTGCTATGGTGTTGGGCTGCTGAGCACGAGGTCGCAGGATCGAATCCCGGCCGCGGCGGCCGCATTTGGATGGAGGCGAAATGCGAGAACACCCGTGTACTTAGATTTAGGTGCACGTTAAAGAACCCCAGGTGGTCGAAATTTCCGGAGTCCTCCACTACGGCGTGCCTCATAATCAGAAAGTGGTTTTGGCACGTCAAACCCCATAATTTATTATTTTTTTTAAATTGCTATGAAAATAAGTAGAACTGTCGGTTGCTTATACAGAGTGAGCACCCTGGTTCCTCCGTGGTTGCAACATTCCTTGTATTACGCACTTTCTTTTATTCTGGATTCACCTATTGCATATTAATTTGGGGCACTACCTCACAAAAAATATATATATAATAAATTGATAGTGTACTGCAAAAAAAAAAAGAGTCTTATGTGCATTCGAGGGATATCGTGGCCTTGTACAAAACTTTAAAATCAAGCCATCTTTTATAAGACATTCTACGTTAAAGACAAACCAGGTCTATTACTACAAGTTGATGCCAATACATGAAACAAAACAAATCACAGTATATCCTGAATGTAGCCATCAAGCTGAATTACAGCTTACGGCAACATAACATGAGAACACCTAAAATAACACCCAATTGCGGACAACAACTCGTCAGTTACCAGACGCCTACGTTGCTAAATCACCTACGCGATTTTCATAATGAAATTACTGAAAGTTCGAATAAATCATACAAAACCTTTCTCATTACGAACAATATTGAGTTTGTCTGATTAGAACCGTAGCATAAATTGTCAGTCTTTTCTTTCATTTGTTTTCGGGTTATAGTTAGTTTGAAACAAAATACATTAAAATGTGCCTTAAGTGTATTGCTTGGTCATGTTTTTCTTTTCTTTTCTTTATTTTTTACGAAAATAATATTTTGTATCCCGACATTCCAGTTGATTTCCGTATATCTATGTGATTTGTAGGGTGCTACGGCCTGCCTGCCGAATCGTCGTAGGAGCTTTGTCAGGCCACATGGCCTTTAGCTTCTGCTTCGTTTCTGTTGCATAAACAGGGGAAAATAAATTCATTATTCCATTATTCCACGCTGCAAGTATTTGCAGACTTCATTCAGGCTCGGAAAAACACTTTAATGTAACACGTGCCGAGCAGCAGAAAGCTGTGTGGGGAGTTTTTCATGTTGCTCTATACTTGTCTCTTTAACACTTTTAATCTTATTATAATATTTGAGAAGTTTACTCATTAATTAAGACTAATTATGTAATTAGGCAGAATGAAGAAAAATAAACTGAGTATCTCCAAGCGACCGCAAACAACACTACCTTGGTTCTTTCAAGCTACGTGGCATTTTCATATATTTAATTTTTGGCTCATGTTACGAGGGACACACTGTATGACAGTTATTAAGAGGTCGCATGGAAAAAAGAAACGCAGAATTTTCTTTTCTTATCTTTGACCGCAGTCTACGTTTGCATCCTGGTTGCTGAGTTCAGTGTGCTAGCTATTACTATTACCATTTACTCTCAAATAATATTGCCAGGCAACGCTCTGGCAAAAAAAAAAAAACACAGCGGAAGCGCAGTAGGAATGTAATGAAGAAATGTTTAAGCCACTGAGACTATGCGTCCAAAATGAGAAAAAACAAATTGTTTCGATATTCATCAATTCAGCATACAAGAAAATGCTCTGTTATTGCAACCGTAGTTTAAACTGCCGGATAACTGTAGCTTCCATCATACAGCAAAGGTAGTATCATCTATTGCCAGGCGACGTTGTAGAAGCTACAGCATCCTTCGCCATATGTACCATTTGTCATTGCTATTCATTTACCACAATTATGAAACCAACTCAAGCGGCGATAAAGAATGCCAGAGCTGCTCATCGTTTATTTACTTTCTTGGCAATATGAAGGCAAAAGAAAACAAAACTGACATTTTCTTTTTCTGCACACATAAAAAATGGTGCAGTCAGTCGCGTGCACAAGCGGTTCCTGACGATACAGCCTAAATATCTGTCTGCACTCAAAGAATCAGGACCATGTTGCTTCATTTGTTTTGTTTCCCTTATTCCCCATATTAAGCACCATATTCCTTTCTCCTCTAGCGGAGTGTAGTCAAAAAAGAAAGCAAACGCACTATGAAGGCGTACAGCTGAGCGTCTTTAAACCCTTTCTACGAGTCTTAAAATGACGTTAGTATGTAAAGTTTGATTACGTGTATGAGATGACTGCATTTATGTACTAAGTTCTATACGCAGTGCGCACGTCTGAAGTATTCACTAAATCTGCGTGCACATCTTACAAGATAGAGTGTTGTATGCTCGCGATATATTTGTTGCATCTCTGTCGGAAACGTGCACGATAACGTTGAAACAGTTGTTTTACTTATTTGATGCTGCGAAAGTATGTGAAGAGACTTTGTTTGGGAACCATCGGACAGTGCTTTACGCCTTATTTTCTTTTTCTTTTTTTACATTACACCTGAAATTTAGTTACAACAAAAAGGACCAGTATCACCGGTGATGTGAATCACGGCCGCAATCACCCGGGCTTCAAATCAAATATCGTCAAATGAAATCGTTTAATTTTCAGCGAAACAACATTACTTCTGCGAGTGGCAAGGAAAAAGCCCCGACGCATGGAGAGGCCATTTCGCCTGTGAAATATGCACAACCTGCCGAAGCGATTCAGAACACAATTTATCATTGAGGAGCGCCTGAATACAAAAAAAAAAAAATCACAAGTAAGCCCACCTACAGCGAAAGCGTTCACAGCGCTAAGCGTTCAAGACATAATTTTGTCAGGACCATGCAGGTACAACTAAATTACCGAGACCAAATGTTCATGACCGTGGCTGGTCTTTCCCAGCGGCCGAAAGTAGGACACCTCCTAATGCGCTCGGCCCAAAATATTTTTTGACTAGTGTTTGCAAATTGTCTCGTATGTAAGTAAGCGTTCAGTCATGTTGCATGTTACTCGGTGAAAGATAACAAACGAAACAAAACCCGACCTCCTCAAAACATGACAGTATTTACGGACAGCAAATATAACATTGAAAGCGTTAGACCCTTCTATGGTTCGGAATTATAGAGTTCCCTGATTAACATATTGCGCGCATAGTTTTTAATAATACCTGGGACGAAATGGCTAGCCCACGATAGGGTTCTACTCTATTGGGATCGAAAAGCGCCACGTTCAGCGTGAACTGCTTTCCCTTATTTCTCCTTCCCTTAATTCTGTAAACAATATCCCGCACCTCTTATCTAGAACTTTCTCGGGGTATAGAAGCACCCTGCCGTGTTCCCACGGAGGCGTGATCTATACGCTGAGCATATATGAGGGCGCCGATGCTTCTAAGACGAAACTCGTTGCGCGAGCGCGCCAGCCGATCCGAGGAACCGCCATCTGCCGGTGCACGCAAAGCATCAGCGACTGAGGAGTCTAACGGCCACACTGCCCGTCAGCGCGGGCGTGAGCTTTTTGCTGGCGCTCTTCTTTCCTTTCGCCTCCTCGAGTGCGCAGCACCAGACGGCCCAGCCGCAGTAACGGCCTATATCTCAATCTTATCACGCGTTGTACCTCTCTCGATCCCCTTTTCTCCTCGGCGTCCGAGCTCGATCGAAAGGGAAAAGCTCTTCGTCATCCGCGCCCGGTTAGGGAAACAACGAGCTCGTCCCGAGACGCCGATAAGCGGGTCGGCGAAAAGGGGAGAAGCTGCCTCCATTAGCCCGTGCTCCTTTTCGGGGAGAAGCCCGGCTCCCTCTCGCCTCTCGCGCGGGGATACGCGCTGTTTGCCGAGCTATCCGGTAGCTTAGGGGCTCCCCGACCGGAGCCCGCCGGACGGCGAGGGAAAGCCGGCGAGAGCGTATTAAAGGGCACGAGCAGCAACTCAGCGCCACGTGGAGATGGTCGCCTTGCCGATGGCGTGAAGCGCTGGGCTCGTGCCGCAGCTCCATGCTGAAACAAAATGTCGCTGTCTGCTCACAATCGGCGGTAGCTCTGTGCTTTATGCAGTAATACCCTCGCGACATGCGCGGGCAGTGCTCGCAGTGGCGAAAGTTCTTTGCCCGTTTTTCGCTCCTAATGGCGTCTCTCTTTTACTGCCCATAATCGACTCAACCAATCACCGTGCAATCGACGCGCCTTTGTTTCGTCACTCGCGTACAATCACGTTTCACTTTTGAGACTCCGCTGTTCTCTAGTTACCCTTCTCGTCTTACGTAAAACGAGTCAATCAAGTGTACTTTTCTAAGGCACCATATGCGATGGCGTCTTTCAAAAAATCCCCCCAGCGTCTTGTGCTAATAAGCAAACACAAGCACGTGACGGGAACTGTGGTGTGTACCATCCTGGGGTACCATTTATGCGCGTACGTCATGAGAAGGCGATTACGGATGGAGTGAAGGCACTGCTTATTTCGGTATATTTTATCGATAGAACCATGTGGGGTTATCGGACAAAAACAATTGTCGCAGACCTAAAACTACCGGGAAATTGTGTTCTTTCTTTCAGAACAAGCTCTCTTTCACCGCTATGCTTAATACCAGTTTTACCATTTTGTAAGTAACTTTCTCTTCACTTCACCTTTTCTGCTACTCATAGGTGAAACGAAGTAGGCGAGAAGCATGACGCTTCCAAGTTCTCCGATTATTTGATCAATCATACCTACTCATTTGCCTACTTCACTACAATTAGGGCCAAAGTTTAACCCTGCCAAGAACAAATTTGGGGACATTTTATTTGCTAATGTGCTGACTGCTTTTGGTAGAGTAGCCGCACGCGTCCATAAACTTTCACCGATGAAGTGCTTAATAACATCAGAAGAATAAGGACCCACACTCATTAAAAAGCATTTACGCTAGAAACATTCATTCGCAAGCTCAGACACTAGCCAATCGTGGTGCCGGATATATTACTACCCTAGGTGACGAACCAATGGAAAACAGCACTTACGAACACAAAGCTTTGTGAATTCGGGCCAATGTGTCGTCACGCGTGTGCAAAACTAGTTTTCTATGAAAGACCTCGGATAGTGCGCAAGGAGGTCTCGAACATTTTTGAGGCATTTCTATACGAGACTGAACTGCTTGCTAGACAGGCGGTGATAAATTTCGTCACACGGAAATGGTCACAAAGGGACAGACGAAGTAATTGCCGCGCTCAGACTATCAGGCTAGCCTGATCTATAGCAACACCATCTAGATTAAGCCGAATTTCCTCGAATCGCGCATGATTCTGCGCTGATGTCGACGCGAAATAATCGTGAAGGGTGGCCTACTACGACTGCAACGGATTGATCGGAAAGAATGGGCTGATGTATGCTCCAGTGTCCACTGTAAACGAAAATAAACCCACCTGGGAGTATTTAACAGGTTATGTGCACTAAAACCCCCCCATCCTTAAATATTTACTCCGATTATATGAGAGCAATACAGCGACATTCCCTCGTTTCACTCCATTGGCTAGCTGCATGCGGTAGGATAAGGCGACATGGTGAGATTTCACTACGCTTCAAAATCTTGTTCTCCTGTGAAAACTCCGCCCAGGGAGTTTTGAAAAACTCCCCCCAACGAGGGAGGAGGAAGACGAAGTGACAGAGTGCTCTTGTGTGCTTCATCCCGCTGTTTTTCTTTTTTGTGTGTGTTTTCTCGTCATCCGCCACGTTCACGAGGGCGTCTTTCATTAGAAAGGGGGAAGTCTTTCCCCCAAGGTGACCTGGAGTCGGCCATTCGCTATCTACATCGCTCCAAATGGAAGACATTGCCAGTGGAAGTGTGGGACTCCTCGAGTCTAAGGATAGCTCCACAGAAGAGGCAATGGAATCATATGGTGGATTCAAGGTCATCAGAGGTCGTCGTTTGAAAAGGAAACTACTCCGGACATGACCACGGTGTGAGTTGAAGATGATTAACGGCGCCCAGTCCTTTACGATAGAGTACATGGCTACAACAACAAGTGACGACCTGAACAGTCTTAATAGACAATTCTTAACAGGATTCTTCGAGTGCATATATAGTACCAGGCCAGATAAATGAAGTTCGTATCAACGCGCCCGCAAGATCGTACTTACGGTTCATGCGACAAATGCAACCATACTAGAGAATTTAGAGGGAGTTCAGACACTTAGCAACATTACGGTCCGTCCCTTCAGCGTGTATGGGAAGGATAACTCAATTGGCGTGATCTCTAACGTCGACTCCCAAATCACGGACGAGGATCTCACCAAACTTGTGATATCAACAGTTCGAATATTGAATATTCATCGCTTCGGACAGTCAAGTCGCATTCAGATAGTTTTTGACTCAGCTTCTTTACCAGTGTTTGTAAAGGTGGGTTATGTGAGGCATCCTGTGCGGCCATACGTGCCAAAGCTTCTACAGTGTCACAGATGCCAGCAGATAGGTTCCGCGAGCGTAGTCTGCAAGAACATCATGACATGTCAACAACGTGGCGGGAGCCACCAAATGGAAGATTGTCAAGTGGATCCACAAAAGTGTCCCAACTGTGCTGGATCACATGACGCGACCTCGAAGTTGGGTCCAAAAATCGTACATGAAACACGGATACTCAGGAAGATGGCGAGAGATAATTCTTCCCGCAGAGAGGCAGCTGCATCAGTGCGCCGAGAAAGACCAGAATGCAAGCTACTGTTTTTATGTATATGTGTACGAATATCCTAGACCCCCCCCCCCCCCCGACCAGAAAGCGGTAGTACATAAGTATGCGTACTGTACATAAAGCTACTTACTGAGTGATGTGGATTGTATAGTTATCGCGCACTTCTCTTTTGATCAGGTCGTTGCTTCCGATATTGTATTAACATTATTTCTACCCCAGACACTTATTTAGAAGCGTGCCTGCTGGCTCCGCGTGTGAGGATTTGTTCGACAGATCAGCGATGTAGATCCTTTTCACGACCGAGAGACATTGCTTGGACGCTGAGCAAGTAGTGCGGTCTAAAAAATGTATGACTACGCACATTTCGACGTTACGTCGGCTGCTGCGGGTCATGCTCGCACGCAATAAATTCTTGATACGCTACCACTATTTTGCATAGCTAATTTTGCCATGAAGCACACACAGTTACATTTTGCTTGCTTACTGTAACTAACGCACTACTTTCGGGCCTGGAACGCCTGCAGTATGCGAAGTCACTTCAACACTCACAGAATGGCATGCTAATTTTGAAAAATTATGCCATTAAACTTTTTTCTCGCTATTCTGAATTAACAATTTCGTGTTTATTAAAGTCTTCTGTTAATTTCACAGAGGCAGGTCTCGCATGAGCGAGCATTTGAGCCGTAATTCTGAAAAAGCACAGCTGCTCGCTATAGGCGGTTTCGAGGCACACAAGTATCGTGGCTATATATACTGCAGCGTTGCTTCTCGTGTGCGGCGTGTACGTTGGATGTCTTTCTAAGTTCTGCCTCGGGCGTCTCTCAAGTGTTTACGTATGTAATGACTTATGTGCTTTCATTCACTGTTTCGTTGAATTTGACGCGGTCTGGTGTGTATATTTTGAAACTTGCATACTCTGCATATAATCTTGCCGCAAACTGGCGCGATAGCTCTGTTTATACTCCCGTTGCACCTCGAAAAACTCCGTCCAGCGCAAAGTAAGAAAAGAGACAAAGAAAAAGAAGCTCCCATGGTTCCACGCAAAAATTCCGATCTCACGGAGTAAGAATTCTATTCCGATCGTACGGAGTACAATAAACTCCCAACCGGGGGTTCGCTAGAGGACAAGCATTATACTCCCATCTGGGAGTTATTTCCTTTCACAGTGCAGGAGGGATAGGGCGAGCAGGCACGATCGCGACCGAATTGGCGGTGGTCTGCGGCCCCACACAGGGCCTGGGGCATGCGTCCGCAGCCGCGAGACAGAGCCGTCGCCCATAATCGAATTTGTACCTGGAACACGCCCGCCGCAAGCGGGGACGCAACCTGGCCTGCCTCGGGGTCTTACTCCAGATTTCTCCTGCCACCGTGCAGGCCTGTCGAGACACTCACTGACAAAAAATAAAAAGGAGCTACTCGTCTTGCCGCCTCGTTACACAAATAAGCTGCTATCGTTGGGGAGGAGTGCATAATCTCGTTCAGAGGACAAATTTTGTGCAATCACATTTGATTGTCAACGCGAAGACAGTGGAGAGAGGATGGTACCATACCTAATGCTTTCCATGTTTGAACGCATTTGTCGAGTTGGCTCGATTTTAGTTCACCCATCTTATTTAGTTCTATTCAGGTGTTTTCGTTTTAAAACAATATGCCGTAGGCTTACCCCAACAAGTAAGCAAATAAAGAAATGAAGAAAAGAAAGCATGCCGATCCAATTTCTCGAGAGATTTTCTGTGACTTTGTCTCAGTTCGTAATAGTACGCTAAACTGACGTAGGTGCTCTTGAGCATTCAGTGCAGTTGCCAGAATAGAGGTATCTTTCGGACGTCGTTCTTGTAAGTAACAATTCAAGACGTATACATATCTGGTCTCATTTGTAACCTAATCAATTCAATAAGCACCGCCGCGTTATAGCAAGTAAGAGAGGGCATTGGTAATGAAGACAGATACATTATAGTTGCTTGCAACTTCGCACTATCACCACGAAAACAAAAAGTTGAGTTATGCAGCTTTAATAACATACACGAACTAATATATGTATATTGTAATCACTGCAACACCACACAAATATGGGCAGGAACAATGTAGAGTCAACCACGAATTTTTACGGAACACGACATCTGAGAAAAAGATGAATATCTGCGTAGACTCACAACGCTGCTTAGTATTCGCACGTACAGCCACTGCCACTATACATATGAACAATATCGTGATATTCAGTTTTACCGACAACTGTTACAGGCTGCTCGTAAATCGAACGCTTTCTGAGAATCCCGCGGACCGTAAACTTTTGTGGATGACTGTACCACTTTTACGGTTCTTTGAACTTAGTCAGTGCTTTGAACGGTGCTCCTAAGGTTATCGGCAGGACCGGGTGGTCTTGAGGGCGAGTAGAATTGAGTGAAAGAAATCATTACAGTATACTATACAGGCCGTATAGATTCTCGCACTTTGCCTTGCCCATATAAGAACGCGGATGCGCCCGGTAAAGTTCCTTGCTATTGAAATTATAGCCGCAGAGACGTTTCGCGGGCGGCTCACCTTGGGCGGTTTGGCGGTGAAGTTTCCGAGGTCATTGTGCAGCCCGAAGCGGTACTGGTGGGGCGCGGGCAGCGGCGACGCTGACGAGCCGGTCGAGCTGCTGCACTCGGGCGGCGGTTCGGGTTCCCGCGGCGGCGAGTCCGAGCCGGACATGCCCGCCCACGACGTCATGGAGGCATCACGCAGCGGCCGCCTGCAGCGCGGTGGAAAACACGCGTCAAAATGCTCGCACACGTACGCCCTCCGACCATAGCATTCACACAAGCGCCAGTCTGCTCTAGAACACTCGATATGGGCTCAGACCCCATGGCATGAAGTGGCCTTTAACGTTTATACGACAAACACACACACACACACACACATACGCACACACACACACACACACACACATATATATATATATATATATATATATATATATATATATATATATATATATATATATTCTATAGTAAATTCTAGAGTTCTATAGGGATATATATATATATATATATATATATATATATATATATATATATATATATATATATATATATATATATCCCTATAGAATCGCTATAGAACTCCTCAGCCCCTTGATGATATTGCCGGCTGTGTCTCTTAGCGCATACATTTGTTTCTTGCCTATTCCTAGTTTCTTCTGCACTGCCTTTAGGCTTCCTCCGTTCCTGAGAGCATGTTTAATTCTATCCATATTATTCTTCCTTATGTCAGCTATCTTACGCTTGTTGATTAACTGGGAAAGTTCTGCCAGTTTTATTCTAGCTGTAGGGTTAGAGGCTTTCACACATAGGCGTTTCTTGATCACATCCTTCGTCGCCTGCGATAACTTACTGGCATCCTGTGTAACGGAGTTACCACCGACTTCTATTGCACACTCGTTAATGGTGCCCATAAGATTGTCGTTCATATCAGAACTGCCACCCTCTCGTTAATGCTATAGAGTTCCTGTATATTACCAGCTATATCCTTATTAATCAGGAATCCGACTCCTAGTTCTCGTCTCTCCGTTAAGCCCCGGTAGCACAGGACGTGCTCGCTTTTTAGAACTGTCTATGCTTCTTTTGTCCTCCCAACTTCACTGAGCCCTATTATGTCCCATTTGCTTCCCTCTAACTCCTCCTATAGCACTCCTAGACTCGCCTCACTAGATAACGTTCTAGCGTCAAATGTTGCCAGGTTCACATTCCAATGGCGGCCTGTTCGGACCCAGGTATTCTTAGCTCCCTCTGCTGCGTCACAAGTCTGACCGCTGCCGTGGTCAGTTGCTGTGCAGCCGCTGGGGACTGAGGGCCGGGGTTTGATTGTTGTATTCATATTGGAGGTTATGGCCAAGTGCTGCACCAGAGTGGCCAATCCTGCTCTGGTGAGGGAGTGTGTTACCGGTTCTGGTCACCCGAATCAGGCCGCACTCCAGGCCTGTTCATGCAATTTTATCAACACGCAGATTTTCTTTTAATCTGGTGGAAAATTGCGCGGCACCGGGATTCGAACCACGGTCCTCTTGCACGCGAAGCGGATGATCTACCTCTACGCCACCGCTGCACGCATATATATATATATATATATATATATGCGTGTTTGTGTGTGTGTACTAGCAAAGGCGGTCGGCCAATGGCAAAGGCAAGTTACGAACGAAAGCTTTGCTAATTCTGACCAGGATGGCAGCTGTTTCCGTGCCCTGCAATAACGAGTGATAACCCAACGAGAGAGAAGGACAGAGAGAGAAGAATCTTACAGAGCAGAAAGCGCATGAATCTTTGGAAGTGGCTCTGTGGGAGCTTAAATATTAATGAGCCATTGTTCTCTCATTTGACAAATAAAAAATGTGAAATGCGAAACTCGTGTCTTAAAGGCGGTGTATTCCTGGCATGTAGCTTTTTCATAAAGGGAGTTTAAACAACTTACTGAAAACGCAAGGTCAAAAGCAAATTTTTCTTTGGCATTTCTTCAGACAGGCCATACTCGCGTTGCGTTGTACCCAGGACTTTTAATAACTGTTCCAGTAATGCTCTGTGTTATGGAGACACAACGTTCATGCCCTGATGCATCTATTTAACCGAGTTCCTATTCAGCTTCCGCAAAAATTTTCAGAAACATTTCAAATTTTCAGTTTTGGGGTCTGTGAAAGGCACTCTCGGAGGAATAGAAAAGGCAATTCTTAGTTCCATCATTGCAGGCATAATTTTTTACCGACATCTCGCATTCGTCTAGTCATAAACTGTTAAAATTAGCAAAGAAATTCTTATGATGTTCGACAAACATTACTGTCACGTTGATGAAAGCTGGATAGTGACGCAACCAACCGTTAACTGGTTTCACAAAACACACAAAAATTTCCTATGCCACGGAAAGAAAGCGCTGTGCCAGATAGTTGCGCCCTAGCACCATCCGGAGGAGCATGCTATGCGTGACTCCAGGCAAACTTCTCGCGTTTCTTTACAAAAGATTCTTTCTCTCACTTACACTTGATGTCACATGCAAGCAACGACTAATTATTTAGTTACTGAGGCTTCACCGAAACTGCAGGCTCTATCATCATCACTTGAAAAGAAACGAAACTTTATTATATTACTAGAGATCTGCTCAAGTTCGGACGTCGTGCAATATTGAAACAGTCGTTGTCGTTGTTGTTGTTGTTGTTGTTGTATCTTTCAAGAAAGAAAAAGGAAGTTTCTAGAAAGACACAGGAAGGTTTCGCAAATTAACAGCGCAAAGCAGACGAGGACGAAGTAAAAGAAGAACACGACACGGGCGCTGACTCACAACTGAAGTTAATTTCTAGGAAAGCCACATTTATATTGTTGTCCTTCTCGGTTTTGCGCTGTGAATTTCTGAAACATGAATCATCACCAACTCGCTAAAGTTTCTCTTCTTCTAGGACACGGAAAGGAATGATGCCAGAACCTTGAACCCATGAACTTGCTTCGATATGAGTAGTATTGCCCACTGTGGGTTTCGCCTCTTCGCTCTGTCGTCCCTGTCACTCATCTTGCCCATCTTTCTCTCCCTCTTGCCCTTCCCACAGCCCGGGAGCTGGTTAGAGGAAAGTACCTCAGGCCAATCTCGCGGTCTTTGTTCTCATTAAATTTTTCTCTCTGCTTCCTTCTAAGACTGTATCATTGGGCACCAACATTGTGCATTGTTAGCAAACCAAACTTCCACCGGTATTGGCTTAGCAATCACATAACACGTTCAACGTGTAATGCCGTAATTTTGAACGCTTCCTTGCAATATGTATCAAAGGCAATCATATCGACTACCACTGTGGTATTTTTCCGTAGACACACACAAGGCTCCCGATCAGTTTGACGAATTATTTTAAGTCAGAACTCAGCCGACATGGCTGCTGAGATGTAAACCGCCAGGTTCAGAAGCCCCCAACGTTCACTCTATTATGTTGCCTTAGCTGAGTAGTAATGGGGGAGCTAACTTCCTTTTTTAAATCTCAATTTGGCTGCGCACATTTAAGTTTGAAAGGTATACGTTACCTTTGGATAATGTGTCAGGCACAATCCTTCGCGGTACACGTCCTCTTTTCCATAGTTATACCTTTCTGCACCTATACACATCCGGCGTTGCCTTAAAAAGCCCGCGTGAAAGTCTGCTCGCGTGCCTGAGTCGTGCTGGTCACGCGCACGCTGCGAACGAACCAACAGTTACACCCACGACGCGGCCGCGCGTACCCATTGCACATAGAAATTAGCACCTGACGTGCGTACATAAATAGAGCGCACATCATCGACAATATATATCATTAGTTCTATCTGAAAAGAAGGGTTCCTTATTTGCTATAGTTATTACAGATTTGGCTTATGCTGATATGGAGTACCATGTAGAACATGTGTATTTTGCTAGATCCCGTTGAGAGATTTGACGCGCGTCTCTTTTGTCAGTTTCAAGCCGCTGAAGCGCAAGCGAACTCCAGTCAACACTGGGGAATCCCGCGAGCACGACACATATTGTGTGCACAGTCGAAGGCGCCATGATCAGTAACTGCGGCAATATGGAATCGCAAAAAGAGCAAATGTAATAATCATAAAAAATAAATAAAAGGAAAAAGAGGGGGGGGGGAGCTGTAAATAATGTGACTGAGAAATCCCCTTCCCTTTCTCGGCACTGCCGCCGCCAGCCTTGCGCGGTCTTTCGTGCCAAGTGATGTGCGTTCAAACCGTCTATGGCAAACAACTTAGGCAAACAGGATTCGTCTCGGAGAGACTACTTCGCCTGTGCACGGCTTCCCTCGCAAATTCAACGAGAGAAAAGGGAGCAGCGCCTTTTGCGTTCTTCTTTTGAAATGAGTCTCTAGGATGTGAATCCAGAAAGCCGAAGGTAAGATAAAGGGCCCTTCACGATAGTTTTTAGTATTGTATTTGTTCTTTTCGTTATGTTGAATACAGAATAGCAAAAAAAATAAGAAAACGTCATTCTGAGGCCGCGGATCTTAAGAAGAGTCAATTAAGGACATGGCTGTCGTTTAAAAAGATAAAATAACAGAACACGGAACAAGTAAAATACTCGATGCCCGGTCCTATAGTGCAACACCTGATGTTTTGTGTTCTTCACGTGTTTATTTCTTTGTAGCGTGCCTCTGTTTTCTTTCGCCCAGGTCCCATGCGACCGCACCTGCTCTCCTCAGCGTTTTTAAAAACGAAGGAAGTAGCTTTTCATAAGGCCATCTTTGCAGAGGCTTTTGTGCCAAACCAGAAACCGTTCAGTTAAGGGGGCCCGTCTTAATGAGAGACTATACTGCCTTAGCTCCTGATAAAGGAAAAAAAAAGAAAGGTGCAAAGCTCTTCCACGAAAGGACCTCTCCGAGCTTCTTTGATTCCCCAAGAGTGAAAACTGAGCAGCACTCCCATTGACACAAGACCATCCCAAAAAGAATATTGCTAGCACAGCCTTCCACTTGGTGTCTGTTTTTTAGAATAATATTAAAAAAGTGCACCTTGAATTTGCACCAGCAAGTGTGTATAACTCCTGGAAACATGAGCAAGGCACCCACCCTACCATGCCATACATATGAGCGCTCATGTTTCATGATTTCACAAAGGATTTGGTATGGCGACCTCACTCATGCAAAGGAGCTCACAAACTCTCGCAGGTTTCAGGACTATTGTTGGTAGCAACTATTTATGGATGGGGGACCTTAGGTTGGAATACTGTAAGGGCACGACAAGTCGGAAAGCTTGTGCTGAGCAAGTTTACAAGCGCAAAAAAAAAGTTACACACACACACACACACACACACACACACACACACACACACACACACACACACACACACACACACAAAATCATATCATGAGAAGCCAACAAACAAAGACACCAACCAAAACACAGCGGAAATTAGTTGAACTTACTAATTGAATTAAAGAAATGATAAATTAATGGCAATGAAAGTGGATGACAAAACAACTTGCCACAGGTGGGGAACGATCCCACGTCATCGCATTAGGATGCGATGGTCCAACGAATTGAGCTACCGCGGCGCGGTTTCCCCATCCACTTTCTTGGTGTTACTACTAGAACTAACCTTGGGAGTAATGCGTAACGCGAAGGCGCGGGATCGTTCCCTACCTACGGCAAGTTGTTTTTTTTTCATCCACTTTCTTTAATTCAATTGACAAGTAATTTCCCCTGTGTTTTCCTTGGTGTCTTTGTTTGCTGGCTTCTCATGATATGATTAATAAAAAACGGGCCCCTCTGTTAACCCCCATTGTTCTAGTTATATTTACATATATAGTCATATCATAAGAAGCCAACAAACAATGAAACCAAGGATGGCATAGGGGTAATTATCTGCAGTTCTTAATTGAAATAATAAAGTAATAAATAAATGGAAACTAAAGTGGACGAAAGAAACAACCGGCCGCAGGTGGGGAACGATCCCACGTCTTCACATTACACGTGCGATGCTCTACCAATTCAGCTACCGTGGCATCGTTTTCTCATCCACTTTCTGGGTTATCTATGTTTTATCTACTAGAACTAACCCTGGGAGTCTTAGCCTGCGCCACCACTCACGGCCTTGGCGGCTAATGTGGAACATACTTGGTGCTGCAGCGGTCACGTCTAGGTGAACTTTTTAGGTGAAGGCAACTGGTCAATACAGCCACGATTGCTACCCGAAGGCATCAAAGCTACCGGATTCGAGACCCTCACCTCTGTCCCTCGCTGTCGCGAGGGTCTCTAATCCGGCAGCTTTGATATAAAGCCCGTACAGAGGTATAAAGCTATTGAGGGAGGTCAAACTACCGACTGAAACTGTCGGGCAAATAAACCGAAAATAACCGCGAAGTTGTGCTTCTCGTGCTTCTAATTACGTTTGACACAATATATATATATATATATATATATATATATATATATATATATATATATATATATATATATTTGTGTGTGTGTTCACGTCTTTTATCTGTGGACAAGGTTTTTGGTCCTTGGTCATGCCTTCAGACACGCTGTCACAGCTCCTCCTGACTTTCCCGTGCATAGTGACTTAATATACCCAAGAGCTCTAGAGAAATCGTACCAACTGCATAGTAGCCGTAGCCGTATGTACTTACGGCCAGTATTTTTTTCATCACGAAGTATTACTTGATTAATTACTTTTATTTGCTGACATTTTTCATTATTACTTGAATCGCAAACATATCAATTACAATGTTGTTGGGCACCTCAAATAACCTCCGATACAAGCATTTGTTTAGTGCTCAGCTTTGCCTTGTTGGTTTTTCCGAGAAAAAACAATATCGCGTGATACATCCAAAATACGAAATAGGCGCTCGCGCGCCGCTACTCAAGCGCTCCCAAGCGAATAGCCACGGATACACGGCTTCACTAGCGGCGGCAGCTCGATACAGGGCTTCACGCTATGTGATGGTTGCGGCATCAAGAGAACACGCCACTGAAGCATTGATAAGCGTTGCGGAGCCTTCTACGATGCGGCGATAAGAGAATGAAGCCGTAAATCTTTCAATGGTTGCTTGTGGGCGGAGCTTGAGTTGCGGCGTGCGAGTGCGCATCTATTTCGTATTCGCGTATTTCGCGGGCTTTTGTTTTTTCTTGGATAAGAAACTAGGCCCACTTCAGCACGAAATACATGCTTGATTGAGAGGTTATTTAAGGCGCCCTACAACATTGTAATTGATATCTTTGCGATTCAAGCAATAATTAAAAAGCTCACTAATTTCATTTCATTTTTCATTTCATTTTATTTCGGCATTACGGTACATGACAGCATGTACAAAAATGCTGGGGGCACAGACTAAAAACCAGAAGCTTGACGGGGTCTGTACCCGATAATTGCACTTCGACAGGGGCAACAGGAAATGTTCGTATGCGACACGCTTACAATGCCAAAACTATACGTTTGAAAAATAAAACTAAAAGTGTTGAAATTAACATAAAAATGGAAATACTTTACTGTTATGCATGACATCAAAATTATCAAAACTTGGAGAAACTTTCCAGCACAAAATCAAAACGTAACAGCAGCAGAATTACAGAAAACAATGCTGGTTGTTTAAAAGAGTAAAAAAAATTAATTTTGGGGTTTTACGTGCCAAAACCACTTTCTGATTATGAGGCACGCCGTGGAGGACTCCGGAAATTTTGACTGGAGTCCTCCACTACAACCAGAAATGTTCTTTAACGTGCACCTAAATCTAATTACACCGGTGTTTCCGCCCCCATCGAAATTCGGCCGCCGTGTCCAGGATTCGATCCCGCGACCTCGTGCTCAGCAGCCCAACGCCATAGCCACTAAGCAACCACCGCGGGTGTTTAAAAGAGTAGGCAATGTATAGGCGATCATTAGTTGGCCATAGTTAGTACGGGTCCGTGGCGTAAACCAAAAAGTGATTTCGCACGTGTCATAAACATGCATTCTTTCAGTCAAATTAGCAAGTTGTTTCAAGCACAGATTGTTTGTTTTAATACCTTGTTTGTAGCGTGTCATTAGTAAAGAATAGTACAAGTCGACAACAGGTATTATGTTTAGGTTTTTACAGATGGGCCCTGTGTGTGCGTTATACGAAGCATTGACAATCAAACGGACAGCCTTTTTCTGTAATCTAGAAAGCCTCAGAATGTTGGAAATTATGGTGGTTCCCCAGACAAGCTAGCAATAGCATAGTTTTGAAAGGAAAAGTGAATTATATGACAACAGCTTTACTTTCTCAGGCAAAAGAAAACGTGTGCGCGATAATCAACCGAGCGAGAAAGGCTGGAACAAACAGAATCAGACTGCGAATCCCAGGACATGTTTTCATTAAACAGTACACCAAGACATTTCACAGCGGGAAGCACCTCAATTTTTAATGTACCAAGAGAAAGCGCTAAATCAAAGTTGACTTCCTTTTTTCTATCTCTAAATAAAATCGCGTTTGTTTTTGACGTATTTATAGTTAGCGAGCTGTTCAAACTCCAGGTATGCAGTTTCGCGAGTACGAGTTTTGTTCTGGCTTGAATTTCCAATAAATCTGATCCTAAAAAAATAAGCTAGTATCGTCAGCATAAACTATATATTGGGTATTTTCATCTATTTTTACTACGTCACTAATATATATACATTAAAGAGTAGAGGCCCTAGAATGCTTCCCTGCGGTACTCCGCAGTTTAGGGATCGAAAGCTTGATTTGTAGTTATTAAGTTGTACCTGCTGCTGGCGATGACTCAAGTAGCTTTGCGTAAGTGTGAAAAATGCTCTACGGAATCCGTAATGCTCTAGCTTTCTTTTTAAATTGTGGTGTGATTAATCCGATCAAAGGGCTCTTGAATAGTCGATAAATATTCGAACTACTTAAAGTTGACTCTCGAAACCACCTCATATGATTTCTTTTTGAAGAAGTAACGCGGACTCCGTGGAACGTATTTTACTAAAACCAAATTGAAACGGTGTTATGATGTTATGGCGACTCAAAACACTATTCATTCTTATGTGAATCAACTTTTCAATAGCTTTGGAAAAAATGGGCAGTATGGAAATAGGCCTGTAGTTTGATACATTATTTTTGTCACTGCCTTTGAAAATAACGGTGACTTCAACAACTTGTAGCTGTCTCGGGAAATCGCCAGAAGAAAAGATTAGATTGATCACATGTGTTTGGACTGGGGCAATGATGTCAAGCACGTACTTGACCGGTCGAATTTGTAGATCATCAGGGTCGGCGCAGTAGCTATTTTTGAAGGATGAGAACACTGCTACAACTTCTGGTTGGCAGACGGGAAACAAATACGCAGATTCACGTGTCTCGAAGGCATAAATTCTATGCAGGAAGTATTATGCACACTGCTTGCGATAGAGGGAAAAAAATTGTTAAAAAGGTCAGCTAGCTTATGCCCAGTGAAAATATGTTTATCTAATTTGATCTCAGTGGGACCAGTGTTTTCTTTAGAGTAACCTTCTAAGAAAGAATTTAGCCTTTTCCAGACAAGTTCCGGTTTTCTAGATAATTCGTGATTAAACACGTTATAAAAGTGCCGTTCTTTTTGTCTGCACAAAAGGCTATTTGTTTTATTCCGATGTTTCTTAAACGCTTGTAAATTGGAGGCGCTTTTTGTCCTAAGGAACCTTTGAAACAGTGCATTTTTATCGATGACAGCTTTCAAGCATTCCGAAGTAAGCCACGGCTTTCTTGCCTTACGGGGACGGGTCTTTTTGATGTAAAGAAAACTTACGGTGAAGGCTGTTTTAATTTTGTCTATTAATAGTTCATACGCACGAGTAGCGTAGCCACTGCCATAGATGGAGCGCCAGTCTGTGGTTAGTAAAATTTAACGAAAATGCTGCAATGTCTTCTGGTTTACGTTACGGTATGTGACAGAACTTTCGTGTTTGTTTTTTGAGTTTGGTTTGTTAAAGCTTTGTATTATGTACATGGACAAATGTTCCCTAATATGTGATCCGAGAACTCCTGAGTCAATTGTCTGATTTTGACAGTTTGTTATAAAAGCATCAATACATGTTGACGTACTTAATTGTATACGTGTCGATTGTTTTATCACGTTTACCAACGCATTTACTTCGAGCATTTCCGTAAGTTGTGCCTGTGGCACTGAGTTGCTCAAGAAATTAATGTTAAGATCACCTCCCAAAATTAGTTTGTAATTATTGTTGTTAATCCAAGCAAAAAATGGTCTAAAGAAGATAAAAATGAAGGTAGTGTCCCTTTAGATGGGTGGTACATAACAGATAAAATACCATATTTGCACTTTACCGTAAGAATTTCATAATCATCAGTAATTCGAGAATAATTCGAGAGCAGTTCGCTTTCAAATCTGTCTTGAACCATTAGCGTAAGACCACTTCCTTTCTTACCGCGACAATTTAAAAAGTAAGACTTATAACCAGGCAATTTGAGTACCTCCAGTTCATTTGTATACCAAGTTTCGGTCATCATAACTACGTCAAAACAAAATTTAAAACTTTCTATAAAAGTTGTGATGACGTCTTCCTTGTTCCGGGCCGACTGGGCATTAATATGAAGAGCTGAAATATGGCTGCTAGCAGAGACAGGTATTTTTAAATCACTTGGCAATTTAAAATTCGGATCCCTCATTCAAGAGAGGAATTTAAAAAAAAATGTACAAGGGAAAGTTAATGATGAAACACCTGCCTGCTGCAGGTGTTCATCGGTCTTCGCTAGGTCAGCGACACATGTTATTTGAAGCGCATTCGAAGACTCGGTCCTTCTTGCGAATATTTTAGCATCTGTGGTCCACACAAACCGCCATTTTTTTCCTTCTTTTTCTCAATGGCCATGGCAAGCAATTTTTTGAGCTGTGGACAAAAATGCTGATTTATGTATATGCGAGATTTTCCAGAACAGCCGACGTCAGCCACGGATGGACGCAGCTTTCGTGCCTCGCGAAGAACAGAGTCGCGTTTTGACCTGTTCTTGAATTGAAGAATAATTGGCGGGCAGCCATCCTTTGAACGAACACGGTGGCACACATCAATGTCAGTTTTCGCGATCGGTTCATTTATCGCATTTCCAAGCACGTCAAGCAGTTAACAGCAGTTAAATGTAATTAATTAAGCAATACCTCGTGATGAAAAGAAATGCTGGCCGTAAGTACATACGACCACGGCTACTATGCAGTTGGTACGATTTCCCCAGAGCTCTTAAATATATTTTAAAATCTTGGTCCAAGTTAGCTGGGACACCCCGTGCATATATACATATATATGTAGTCTTTTATGCATATGCACAGTATTTGGCTTCGTGACCTTTTATGCGAACTTGCGTTCATTGTGCGTGTCCGGGTGCTTTAGTCTTCGGTGTGCTCAAGCTTCTTTTTCGCTGTTTGTCACGCCATGACAGATAAAGATTGTTCTGGTAACGCACGCTGTGACTGGACGTTCGCATGTCCCCGATACAGCGCGCTGTGACGATGCATATTTTATAGCAGGCTATGCCTGAGTTAAGGGATGCTCTATTCCCCGGCTATTTTTTTCTTTCTTTCGTTTTTTTTCTTTTCTTTTCTTCGTTTGTTAGTGTTGTTTTTTTATCCACATTTCTCAGTCGCTCGAGTTTATTTTTAATAACTGCGATAGCTGATCCTTAGGTGGCCTTTTTTCCGAGGGCATTATCATTTTTTAAACAACAAACAACAGCAAAAAGTGTTACAATTTGTGCAGCAGAGAACAGCGCAACAAAGAAATGCTATTTTTCAAGAATGATCAGCGGATGAGGGCAGGATTGTAATTATAGATATTTATCTGATGTCGCGCGCTGCTACAGGCACCAGTAATATGACAAGATAATCAAGAAACGGCTCTTTTTTTCTTTCGGTTTCATTACTTAGCATATTGCACAGCCCCATGTGAATTTTCAAACGCTGGAGTTCGTAACGTAGACAAAACTCAACACAGCGGTTTCCTCGGGTGTTTTAGTAAGTAATCACAATATAATGGTCTAATATTTTAGTAACTGTACCCACAACGAGCGGTTCATAGTTCAACTGCGATCATATCAAGGTGTTTTGCAAGCTTGAGTGCAGAATATTTATAAAAGTAATGGTAATGAAATGCATATAAAAAACACCATTACGCATAAGATGCCTACATCAGGGAAAGCTAAATCGCTTTAACGAACTTTCTCCTCTAAAGTAGGAATCGCACAACCTTTAGTTATGAACAAAGCCTCCCGCAATGCAGTATCACTACTGCTACTCAACGTTTTTGCAAGGCCATTTATTTTTCCTAAAATCCTCTTTCGTGTAACCTTTTACATCAAACGTATTTCCTGGGTGGTTTTTGGAGATTTCTTTGCTCTGTTTTATTTTGCTCAGGGCGTTTATTTTCTTTACCGGTTAGTAAGCTCATATGATGGCTTGAGCAGTCTGCCTCCGTTTTACAATCTCTTCTTGTTTTTTATCCTTCCGCTCACAAATATGCTCGCTCTACTAACACTAATTCATAACAGAGAAAACAGCTCTACAGGAGCTATTTCCTTAAGAATGGGAGCTTTCACTTAAGGCGCCATTCGCATATATGGAATATTTCTCCAGCGTACATATCCGACAGTGTCCCGGTGCAAGCGAATGAAAGAGAATAAAGTAAAACAACAAGCAGACACAAAAAAACTGGAGGGAGGAGGTAAGAAGAACGTAGCGTAACACAGCATGCGCCATTTCTGTGCTCTCCCAGGAGACGTTGTCCACGCGCTTGGAGTGTCTGTGCACGCAAACGAAGAACGGGGGCATGAAGCCCAAGGTGGCTTACGCTCGATATGTGTCGCGAAATCATAAGCGTCGGTGTGTTCTACGGTTGCGCTAGTTTTATGGACAGATCCACCCACTCGCAGGGGAAACACCTCATCAACAATCAGTTCCATATAAGTTGCACATTTCTTTCATACGGGCTAGAAAAGTTTTCTATATGGCTACATGGGTGCCTTAAGCTTGTATTCAATAATAAAAGGTTAGTCTGCAAGCTTTCGCGTTAACTTTAGGCCAGCAAACATGAGTGACGAGTTTCTTGAGAGGCTGCGACCCTGCGCACCCGCTTCTTCCCTCTACCCACACTGCGTACATTCGCAGGACAAAAGATTGAGAGATGTCTCGCTGTCGAGGGCTTGTCATAGTGCCGATATGTGTTGGATAAAGCTTGCCCCACGTTGTGATAATTTTCGGCGATTCCGGCCGCAGTGCAGTTATCGCTTGCTGAAAATATTGCGCGACAGCGCCGCGTCTGGGAAACGGTATGGCGTGCTAGCAAGGTGTCGGGTGCATGTGTTCACCGATGTAGCAGCCACAGACATCGGGAATTCATCGTAGACAAATCACAAAATACAGTCGCGAGAAGCCTCACAAATTTCGACGCCCGCCCGAAATCTGAACACAAGTACTGAACACCTACCACTGAACAGCAAGAATTATTCCGCTTACAAAATTATCAAGAAACGAGGTAAACATTAACTTACGTCATAGGAACAGAAGAACGGTGTCAACAGAGAAAGTCTTAGGATCATGGTCAACAGGTGCACTTCAAAAACACGTGGTTACCGCTTTTAAAATGCATATTTTTTTTTTCGGGGACACAAAGTAAAATAATCATGCATAGCTATTAGGTAAAAGTTCCTCCGTTACTGTCGCCATGGCGTTGTGCAACGTGATCATACGATGTTTGTCCTAACTGCACGTGGCTGTGTTTTAAGTTGTAGCGTAAAATTCACGTGATCATCTGTACACAAAGCATATTTGATCGATGTGAAATAAGTATGGGTGGAGGAGTGCATTTCCTTTTATCTCCTCAACTGCGATTATTTCTTGTTTTATTTCGTTAGACATTAGATACCATAGAACCAAGAGAGAGAAAGACAAAAAAAGGGGGAAAGACGGGGAGGTTAACCAAAAATGAAAATTCTGTTTGCTACCCTACGCTGGGAAAAGAAAAGGACTGCCGTCATAGCCCCTGATTTAACCCCTCTTCCCATCTCATTAACACACAGTTAATAAAGCACAAGCACAAGCACAATCCTCCCCTTCACGGCGCCTGAAGGGCTTTTTGTGCCGAATTGGGCGCGTCGAGATTCAAGCGAACTGTCTTGACGACAGCGGTGGACGTCTCGATGCGACGATGGGGCTGCTTCTCGGCGAACATTCTTTGCGCTCACGAGAAAGGACGGAGGGCGAGGCAGGCTTGTGTGGCGGGCGTCAAAGCCTAACAGCCACTGCTTTCAGCGGGGCCACTTTGTGCGCGGCTGACAGAGTCCATACCGCCGGCGTGCTCCTTCCGCATTCCTGTTCGCTGCACCGCGGTCTGGCCGTGAATGCTGGACGCCGACCTGGAGAGGGCGTAGCTGCGGCCCGCGAGCTCATCAATGCAGCCCGACCGACATCGAGGGGACAAAAAAAAGAAATACAAAAAAAATTCTTGGCAGGCTCAGAGGTGCAGAAAAAAGCGCAGCGCAAACCAAGACGCCGATAGTGCATCGCCGCACACGCTAGGCGTGCCTCTTCCCCAACGGCCGTTCGCAGCACGCCAGAGCAGCGCATATTAATGGTCTGGCGCGGCGTGCATGCGGCGAGCCCGTATCTCCTCGTATGAGCGAGTCGCGGATGGCCACTTCGTCCGGCCGGCCGAGCCCTAAGCCCGGGTCGGGGTCGCCGACACGCGGCTGCCTTGAAAGCTGCTGACCGGATTAACAACGACAAGGCTCGAACACGTGCGCCACTTCTTCGGGAGTCGCTGGGAAGAGCCTAAATTTTGGCACAAAAACTGACTTTACTCTTTGCCTAGACTTAGCTGCCAACCTTGTGAAACGGTGTGGGTGTACATTTAGAAGAACCGTGACAGGCGATCGGAAAGGAGAAGAAGAATAAACAATTCCAAATATTCTTGCAACTAGGCTACCATGTCATGGAGAAGTAATGAATTATATAACTATTCATTCATAATGTTCGATGCAGTATCAGTCAAAAAAGGCGTTCATTTAAGCTGTCATATTTGCTGCTTTAATTGCTTGTAGCTTCTTATCTAGCAGAACTCTGATTGTGCAACAGAACGATCTGAATTGCTGCCGATTCTGCATGCATTTGTCTTACTAAGAAATGTCATTTTGGCTTTGCACTGAAACCAGTTCTCTTTATTGAAGCGATTTGTCTTTGGATGTAACAGAAGAGAAGAAAAAAATACAAAATTTTATCGTGATTTACAGCAACGACAGCTGGCCGTACTATGATTATGACAATGCCGACAACAACGGCAACGCCACGACGACGACGGCTGCACGAAGATTCAGGCAGACGCTGCAGACTCTCGGCGGAAGCCGACTGGGGCCTTGGCTGTTGATGACTTTTGTTTCAGCCTGAGGAATATTTGGGTCACATCGACCTCATTTCTAGCCAACCGACTGCAGCTTTCGCTGTAAAGCTATACATTGGTACTTTGTGAAGTACAATGCTTTGGTTAGGGCTTCCCTATTTTCCTCTCCTTCCTTTCTTCGTTTCTTTCTTTCCATGCATTAACCCTGTTCCCCGTGCGCTGCGCAGGGTAGCAAACCGCACGCGCGTCTGGTTGACCTCCTTGCCTTTCGTTTTTCTCCTACTCCTCCCTCCTTGGTTGTATTTATGTGTTCTGACGACTTTATGACTTGCGAAGCACTACTATAATTAGCGCCTAATAAGAGCAACTCTCACAATTGCTGCCTCCAACTCACATCGCATTCGGCATTTTAGCCTTCCTAAGACACTGCGGTAGTCGATCGGGCCTAGAACACGATACGTGAAACACTAACCACGCAATTAACTGAGGCTATAAAAGAGGCTTTCCTCTATCTGTGTTTGGGTCGGGAACCATTGAAGTGATTCACAAAGCATGCATGTTTTCCATTTTGCTAGACGGTATGGTCTAGGCAATCGCGCTTTTCTTTTATGGGCGTTTATTGTGAATTATATAGTCGCTCTTTCTGCAGGTTTCCTGGAAAGCAGCTCCGGGTGCGATAACAGCAATTTCACTGTGAAATTTTTCTAGCTTCCAAAGGCAATCATCAGGTTCGATTTTACGCCACAAAACAACACCTAGCCTAGGGCGCAAAGTGAGTCACTGCAGATTCATTTCAGGTGACGTTGGGCCCCTATTAAGGCCGATAATACATGTCAATGCATATGGGACATAATGCACTATTTATTGACGTTTCCTGCGATCTAGTGGGTACCATCAAGATCCCCCTAGACTTTCTGCACAGGCTCATCTCTCTACTTTTGCGGGCCTCGACTGGGTTTGCTGTCAAAGTCGCTGTGTTGCGTAGAGCAGCCCGGTTACAGTAACTGAAAAAAACAAAAGAAGAAGCAGCTAAAATGCAGCTTCTGGTGCACCAGCGGCTGCATTTGCATGGGCGAAATTAGCCTCCCTCAGGGTTCGGACCTCGAGGCCGACGGGGTGGACAGAGCGTGCCGCCTCGCACGGATCGATATCGGCAGCGCGGAGGAGAGAAGGGGGGGCACCACCGATATGGCAACACCGTAGCGGCAACAGCGTGGGGCCCGCCGCCTTGTCACAACCGCCGGGACGGCCGCCAGACACGGCGGCGCGCGCGGATCCATAATGCGCGCACGTGGGGCGAGCGCGCCGCCGCCAACCTGTTTACAGCCCGCCGGCGTCCGCACCTTCGGATGGCCCGTCCGGTCGCAGTGGAAACGAGCCGGCGCGCGTTTGGCGCTTGTAAAGCGCGCCTCGCCCCGCCAGCGCTCATTCATCGTCCCCGTCCGCGGGGGGGGATGCACCGCATCTGTATGCATGGCACCGGCAAAGTGCGTCACGCACCAGAAGTGCGCTCGCCGAGTGTGTGTCTCATTGTTCCAATTTCTGCTCTGCGAGGAGAAGCGCGAGTCGACTATTGCTCATCTCGGCGCGCAGCCAGTCCTGTACTACGCGCGAGCGCCTACACACGAATTCCTTTCCCGCGAAGGCCAACGAAGTCAATTGTTTTTGATTATTCACCATGAATAGGCTCGTTTATCAGCTTGCCTATGATCCGTATGATGGGTGTCCAAAGCGCGTCCTTCGAACTGCATGCAGACAGTTTCCCGAAGAAGCTTGAGAAGCGCACGGCAAAAAGACCGAGCCAGGCGCGTGTTTAGATCGCTGCAATTATTTGCGCTGAGTCCGTGCCTCGCGCCTTTAGCCTTCTGCTTACTTTCGTGCACCATTAGGGCGAGTGCCATTTATGTTTCCATCCTGGTACTTAATTTCTAATAATGAGGGCGATTTCGTCTGTGCGTGGTGGCATAGAAATGACGCGGTGCCCTGTCATAGTGGAATTATTTATGCTCTCTTTAAGCACACTATTTAAATATTTACAGCGCAGCTGCAGGGCGGCAAGAACAAAAATGTATGCATAAACAGTCGAGGTGCATGAGCGTAGGTTGCAAGAGAAAAGGAAATGCCGCGTAAAATGAAGAGCGGGTGTGCAACGCGGCCATAAGACCGAGAAATGATACTTGAGCGAATAGCCCCGCAGTATCAAGTAGGCCACGACGGAAACGACGCAGAACGTGCGCGGGTCAAGAAAACATTAAGCACCGCGCGATCGCAAAGAGCCGATGTAAAATGGAAAATTTTTTTCTGCGGCCATAATTGCTTCATAAACCGACGGAGCGCGCATTGTCGTGCGGCCTACTCCCCTTATAGCAGACAGCGCGTGAAGCGCGAGCTGCTGGCGGCAAACGCTGCAAGAAGGGAGATGGCTCTGATACTGGGCGCTCGTTCCGCATTGCCGTATAGGCGGTCGCGCGCGCCTTGTTGGTGAGCCGTTCGCGCCGCTCGCGGAGAGCGGAAATTTAATGAGTCGTTAAATTTAATGCGGCACCTCCGCCAGCGACAGCCGAAATGACGTGCGCGAGGCGCGAAGAAATCTTCCGACTCCCTACAAGAGGAGAATGAAGCCCGTGAGCCGGCTTTCGATGGAGGGACTACAGGTCGCTTCTACTGCGCCGAACCGAGCTGGGCACAACGCTTATCGCTGATGGTTCCGAGGCGTGCCCTCGGAGCCGGACACGCGTCCTGGCCGGCCCTTCTGAATAGCGGAACGGTTTTAGAACAGCACTGAAAGAACAGCGCGGCACGCGCTGTTCTTTCAGTGCTGTCGAGCGGGGCGGAAGCGGCGCGCTTCTTCCCTGGAACGGCCGCTTTCTCCGATTACGATCGAAAAACACTCCCGCCGAGGCGCATCCAAAACGTCGCAAGAAAGGAGAATCGAAAACTCCGCGATGGCGCATATATATTTGGGAAATGTGGGGGGCCCCGCGCTGACACAATACCGCTAGGCAGCCTTCTCGCACAAGAACGGATAGCCGCACGAAGCTCTAAAATGGACTTCGTGCAATACCGTTGCTCCACGGGACGCACCATTTCTCGCAGAAATGCATCAGTGCACTCTCCCGACAGCAAAGGCGAGCGTCGGAAAACCCCGCCTTGGGCTTGCGAGCTCTTGCACAGCCGCAGGCATGTTTGTTTGCATGCCTCACTTGGATGCGCTTCTAGGACGTCAAAAAACGTACACAAGCAGAAAAGCAGCTTGCACGAATCGAACAGAAGGGATGCGAAGTGTGTACGACAGAATGAGAGAGCTAACTTTCCCGCAAAGATCAAAGCAGGCGTGTGCGTATATTGACACTGGTCGCATCTCTGCCGTCGAAACGGCGCAGAGTTCGATGATCACGCGCCCTCATGGCGCTATTAACATAAGTGTAGTGCTAATTTTGCATACAATTCTTTGTAAAACTGACATCGTTAATGAATAAACTTGCACTTGAACATCGGCGCAAAGAAACCGGTGGTTTCGCTTGGGAAGAGCCTCTAGCTGTTTAACTGAAACTTAAACTTTACCACGTCGAACTTTCTTCGTTCACTTTATCTCAGCAACGTAAACACATGTGGATGATTCTTTGTTCATAGTTCGAGTTGTCCAAGAAAAATTGCAGTTTTTTTTTTTTTATACAGTGCAGGCAGTGGGAGATTAGGGCCCGAATATTGTAACGATTCTATTTGATCTTGGCTTCTAGCGCGAAGTGAAACACGGACACAGAAAGGAGCAGACAGGACGAGCGCTAACTCTCAACTAAATTTTTATTAAAACGAAGAACATATATAAAGGTGATTGCCGGTGATATAGGTGATCCTGTGTCCGTGTTTCACTTCGCGCTAGAAGCCAAGATCATGTTACCGTACCAACTCGCCCAACTGTCTATCCTTTTGCATAACGATTCTATTCCAATGCCATTCCTTGTCGCGCTTTGTCACTGGTCAGAGTGGCACTTCTCCTGGCTGTGAATGTCGGATGATAAGCGTGACATAGGATCGAGCGAAAAGAACCGCTATACATTATACCGGCTGGTTGCTCCACTTAAAAGTGCGCTGTCAATCAGTTTAACGTGCCCTTAACGCGCATAGCTCTGTAGCGTGTTTTGTAAAGATTCTTTCATCCGCTTCTATCTATTTTTCACCACCTACTGCGATCCCTACGATCCCTACGATGACCTCGGAGCGCCGCCATTAGAGCGAAGGACGAAAAGTAAAAATGAGCCTTGAAATAACTCGTTGCAGGAAACGCCCCAGCAACAAGCGAGCGCGCAGCAGATATTCTACCTAAAGGCACCAAACTCCCTTTTTAAATTTGTATCCGTAAAGAAGTGCCATCCAGACCTACCTTTGTCATTTAGTACCAGCCAGGGTTGTCAGCAAGGTTACGATCGAGCTTTATAAAACGAAGTCGTCCGTGTTAGGGATTCTGGACAAGAGAAGTCGTAGACTGACCGCGCGTTCCCATTGATCCTGGGTCCCGGGCATTTATCGATGCTGCGATCGACGAAAGCAGCTAGCCCGCGGGTACTGCATCATCCACGAGTACCGGCACCCCAGGATCGAGTCAGCGCACGCAGGGACTGCGACTCGTCTCCTGCGGTATCTAGGCACGACCCGAAGGTGTTATGTTTCTTCCAGCGCGCCCTTGCACGCGCACACCCTCGCCCATAGTCCTGGTTATTACCAGCAGAGGCAATGGACGCTGCTGCAGGCGACGCCCAAGCGTATTACTATTAACGGATTTAATCTCCGTAACAGGGCTTACGTCCCTTTACCCAACGCACTTACAAAATAATAATCAATGCTGGTCTAGGCTGGCCAGATCGCCAAAGACCGCTTACGAGCAGGCTGATGTACGTCCGAGAAAGAGAAAGAAATATAAAGAATAATGGTTACTATAGCGCCCATTCTTTTTCAAGTCGCGCTAAGCACATTGCCAAAGGGTTCGCGACAGTTCCCAACCATTCATTTTCAATGAGCCGGCAAGAGCACCAGAAAATTCGATGCGAGCAACTTACCGAGACCCTTCCATATTCTCTGCAGCAACTGCCGTCTTACATCGCACACGAGGCTTCCCAAGGGTGCTTTTACGAGCGTGTTTATTCTGCGAAACTTCGTGGAAAACGCGTCGCCTGGTGTTCGGCCCATTCGCATTCCATCTTGGAGACAGTTTTGCAAAAACGTTGGGCCATGTCGAAACTTCCTTCGTCCGTCCGAAACCGACACACGCACGCTCGCAGACGAACACTCGAGGTTTCACAACCAGCTGACTGCGGCTTTGGCCGGCTAATTAATGAAGCCCCCATGGCCAGAGTAGCAGACGCTCGCTGAGGCGTGGGCAGACGCTGTAGGCCACGGACAGTAGGAAGCCGGCGGTGTCGTCAGGGAAGTGGGGCCGTTTTGATTGCCTCTGCGGGCAGGGAAAGCCTGGTCGGTGTCCACCTCAGACAGAGGGACCAGGGGGACGTCGCGTGAGCCCCCATGACAGCTTGCCGTGAGAGGCCGAGTGCCCACGCTTTCTCGAAGCAGACCGCTTTGTACGCCGTGACTGGAATCGCGGCCGTCGTCGGGCGCTGTGTTTGTTTGACTGCTTTGCTCTCGCCTTCAGTGGCCTAGAGGGCATCGGGGCTCATACATTCTTCGAATGATGTTGAGGTAATTGCCAAAATGTTTGGCCAAAGAGACCGCAGTATTTGGACAGGGACTTGATACGAAATCACCTGCGGGCTAATAGGACATCGGTTAGTCGAAACTTAATGCCAGACTTTTCCAAATAAAGTACTTGCCACGCCGCCTGCAAAAAATAAGTAAATAAATAAATAAATAAATAAATAAATAAATAAATAAATAAATAAATAAATAAATAAATAAATAAATAAATAAATAAAACGCGTTTATCTAATACAGAGCATGCAAAACAGCAAACATTTTCTGGCTTTGTTTTGCGACAGTAGTTTCTCTTTGTGGAATTGTAAAACACAAGTAAAAAGAACGTATATGCGCGCTCTACGCCGAAATTATCTTTTCTTTTTCCCCCAAATTTGAGACTGATAGCGTGGCACTGCCTTTCCAACTGATTAGCTGGAGAGATTGGAGGCATGCGCTTCGTGCTACTCCATTTAACTTCTCTATGAGCTAAGTCAGTAGGAGTAATGAAAATGTGAATAGTGCATAATATGAGCACTCGGCGAAAGCGGGCGCACTCAGGCTTTCAGCAACATTTTGTGATAGGCCATAAATTCTCTAGGCGCACTGCTGCCCCGAAGCGAGCATGTATATGTCCTTAAATATAAGGAAAGTGATGACGTATAATTATGAACGGCTTGGTGAAAAAAGCATAAGGCATTTTACTTATCTCTCGTGCAGCGTTAATTCACAGCACCCATATTTTATTGGGAGACGTCCAGAACGACCAACCATTTGACCAAATACTCAGAAGGGAGAGTTCTTGAAAGACAAGAGAACATTTCACCAGCGTGAAGAATGTAGCGGACACAGGCCGCATATCCCCGTAAGGATACGGAACGAGGTTTAAGAGATCCTAAGAAAAGGAAGATGCGAAACGAAAGAAAGAAAATGCAGGGGCTAAAAGTATTTTATTGTTTTATAACGGTAAGACAAATAAACGGTGTGGATGAAGATAGCCATAGCTTGTCTCATTTCTCGGAGGAATGAGCATAGCAGATCTAAAGCTTGATACATTGAAGCCCTACACATGGGCGCTAGCGTTCTTTCTAGCTCTAGTGGTACCAGAAAATTTAAATTAATTCCCCTAAAAACCAAGTCTTGCCTCTATAATCTGCAAATGTGCGTTGCATAATTATGTACTCTTCTGTTCCTTAGGCGTCACAGTTATCAGAGCAAGCTATAATGCTTAGTACACGACGGTAAAAGTAGTTGTTAGTGAATGCATATGAGGGTACTCAAATATTTAATTATTAGTAATTAACTAATAATGTGTGCCTTTGCATGTGAAGAGTTCACGCCTCCTAGCTGGAGAACTTGTGGAATGGAAGAATACAGATGCCACGACTCTGCGTCGCGCGTGCGAAGGAAACGGGTACTGTGGCACGCAATCCATGGATACAACCTGTGCCAAGTTCTCTAGAAGGTACCAGTAGCCTCGAGCGAAATAGAAAACAAGCACAACAAGCATCTGTACAACGCGAGGTGCGGAAAGGCAGTGTCTTTTCAGCCGCACAACGTCCTCGAGCTGTTTTCATTTCGATGTGTCTGTTTGATAACGTTGAAGGAGGAAAGAACCGCCGCACTCCCGCCCTGCAGTAGCGGTGGCTAATGTGATTTTCGTCCCTTTAGCGGCGACGGTGGCGCGCGCCTTCTCTAAGGCGCCCATTCTTGCGTTCTTCTCACTTTCTGTTACTGCCGAGCTTTGCGTCCTTTGTTCCCCTCCAGGAGCCGGATACCGGCTTTCGACCGGCAGCCTCTGTAGCTGCTTTTCACACGTCGCACGATCCGGACACTGAGCCAACCGTTCCTCCGCTGTTCGCTCTTGCGCCCGAGTCTGCAGCATCGACTTTTAGTCGGCGCTTCGACCGGCGCCATGTTCTGCACTCGCGGCTGCCCTTGTGCTGTCGAAAGCGCGCGTGCGGGGGCGCGAGAGGAAGCCAAGGAAACAGGGCGCTCCTCCTGCACTCCGGGCCACCGAGCGCCGACGGCAAATGGTCACCGCTGCAGCTCTGCCTACTCGGTGCGTGCTTCGTCTGCCCGAATACAGAGCGCCGCGAGGATCACCCCCATCGCGAAACATGGCGCAGGGCTCGGCGATGCTCTCGTCACGTCCCAGGGAAGTATCGCCCCTCGGAGCAGGCCGCGAGCGTCCGGCCGCGCCGTGCTCCACCCCCGCCCCTTCGTTTCGGCCAACGGTCCGTACTAAAGGAACGCAGGCTGAATAATACAGACGGGAACAGAGGCTCTGGGACCCTACTCCAAGATGTTTCTCATGCTGCAGCTCCGGCTAACGCGCGCCCTGCCGCTGACGCAATGTGAAGACACCGTGCGTGCGACTTACTGCGCGGGAAGACTGGAAGATACGTATTCTTTTTTGTTGCGTAATGATGCTCCACCTGGTCAGCTCGTTCCTTTCTTGTTTTTGTTCGTGTCCTTGCTTTCTTTTTGGGTATGGATCTTCCGGTAGCAACGAATATAATACGTTTCTTCGCCACTTTGTTCATTCCTTAGAATAAAGTAACGCCGTTGTCTCCCATGCTCATTTCAGCATTACAGCAAAAATAGATTTTAGTGTTTGCGTATAAACGCGTTCTTTTCTTCCTCTCTCTCTCTCTTAACACGTAGTTTCGTACAACGCTGATTTTGTTTGGCCTATAAATGTTATGTTATTTGAAAAAAAAAAGAATTAACATTATTTCTGCATCATAAAAATGGAAGTAAACGCTGACTGAAACAAACTTACTGCCATTCTTATGTGACTTACGACAAAACTGGCTGACTCAGAAACTTTAGAATAGCAGCTTGGGTTTGTTGGTTTTCATCCTGGTGTTAACAGCGCAAAACGTAGACGAGACACGAGACGAGAGGATGACACCACAAGACGAGAGGACGACACCACAAGCGCTTGTGGTGTCGTCCTCTCGTCTCGTGTCTCGTCGACGTTTTGCGCTGTTAAAACCAGGTCAGAAGCTTTGTATAGTTGTACGGGTTCTCGCGCAGAACGACTGCGGCTCTCTTAAAAATTCACGCAGAAACTCCTCTCGGAGTTATCTAAGTATGCGTAAGCATTGTGCCACTTGCTCAACCCCACGCATCTCGGTGTCACTATCAACATTATCAAACTTGATCCGACCAGCATAAACGACAGAGCTACGGCTACAAGAACTGTTGCAGACGGCGGCGCAAGGTGAATTGATTAGGCAAGCGAACTCTTCCACGTGGCGGCGCCAGATGCGCTGATTAACGTTCCGATCATTGTAAGCCGTTATCTCTCTTTAGCGCCTTATCCATCCGCGTCAACCGTGACCAATCGTACTCCGACGGCGGCTGCGCGTGGCGCGGCCGCGCGTACCTCTATCTTGAAAGCGATCTGCGATGGGTACAGTGCGGGGAATGCTGGTAGCTTCGTGCGCGCTGTGTTCTCGCCCCTTTGTTCGAGTCGAAGTGAGATGCAGCACGAAGCCCAATTCGCTCGCTGCTGTGGGTCCTACCTTGAAAGCGATCGCCTTACATGACGGATGGATGGACGAACGGACGCACGTTTTTGCTCGTAGAAATGCTGACGCATTTAAAACCTCTCGTCTTGAGAAGGGACGAGCTGACACAACCAACCGTGATGCATTCATTCGTCGGTAGACGCCATATGGGGTCAATGCACATTTTCTTCACGCAAGCTTATGTGGATCCTAAACAAAAAAGTAAAGGCCAGGTGGTCATTACCAGCGACGGCCGGCTGGCATTTACTTTTCTTTTTTTGCGACAGGCTCTAAGTAAGGTCATCTGGACAACCACTACTCTTTTAAAGCAGTCACGTTAAAACAGTTTCCATTGGTAGCAGCGCTTTATCATGCCATAGAATATCGATAATTTTGGTGGAGCATTATGCAATCATTCAACCTAAGAAGCTGGGACCGATAACCTTCATTAATCTTTCAAGAAGATGTTTAGTATGGCGTGAAGATGAATGCCATGCAAAAGTGTTGCAATTTGCTCCTCCAGATTATTCGTACTCACACGCGGACACTGTTAGCAAAATGAATTTGTTAAAAAATACCCCTCAAGGCTCTAAAGGACGCTAATGCCCCAGAGGGTGGTCAAAACCCACCCCTTGGTTCTTCTTCTTTCTTTTTTTTCATTTATTTAGTTTTTGTTCCTTGTACAAACATATTTACTGAGCCACACGACTCAGGAAATATTCAGTTGCATAATTCGCAACTTGACTTCAGAAACGTCAACAGTGCGACTGTAAACTCCGAGTACATCGCGGTTTGGTAATTGAAGACTGGATGTTGCGCTTCCTTGGGGGGGGGGGGGGGGAGGGGGCTTTGTGTCTTCTGTAGTGACACCGGCGACATTGAACAGTGCGTTTGGCTAAACCCGCAGTCTGACAAGGAAAGAGAAAGAAAGCGACGGTCTATAGCCTGCAAAATAGTGGTCTCAGGCACAGGACCTTTGAAGAAGTCGTATTTTCCGGAGTGCCCGCGGCAATCTGGAAGTGAGTGCAACGACTGCTGGTTGCCTTCCTGCGTGACACGGGGCTCATCGACACCTGGCGACACACCCCCGATCAAAATCCATAGGAGGTTCACGCGCAACGATTGCCAGCTATGTATGCCAGGATAACCCCGCCTGCTGCAGCACCATCACCACCACCATCGGAGCAATAAAGCGCTGAAACACGTGCAGTTCTAATTTTCTCTTCCTTTCTGTGCAAGGAAGACTGTTCATTGCCGGAAGTATAAATAAAGGAAGGCGAATTGCGGCCGCGATGGTCGCAATTGAAATAACGCTTTCAATTGAAATGAAAAAAAAAGCACGCTTTCCAATAGTGGGCGCTGTGGGAGCGAACAAAGGGAGGAGGACGAGAGCAGCTCAGGCTACCAATATTAAAACTGAACAGTAAGTGGATCAATAGCAAGTGGCAGGGCTGGGTGTCGACGTTCGGCTACACTGTCTGGCTCTGCAGCCGAGATATATGTCGGCCTCGGAAAATCGGCGAACGACCAACCCGGCCTTAGGCTACCCGGCGCGCTGGTGCCGAAACTTTTGGCCGTGCTGACCGAACCAGAGCTAAGAAAGGGTTGTCCGGACAACATATTTATTCTCAGCCGTCTTTCTTGCAAAGTTTGTGTGGCTTGGATTCGGGCGCGACGTTAACGGGCTGCTCGCGTTGCACCACAATTATCGTCATATGTGTGCTACCGTCCTCCACACATACGGGAGTCAGCGATTATCGCTCCAGGTTTGCCACCAGCTAGTTTTGATGAAACAGAGAGTTATCACTGTATTACTCTGTACTCAGCGCCTCCAAAAGCGGACCACCTGATCATTGAGTGAGTGAGTGAATAAACTTCATTGTAGGTCCGGCGAGGACGCGAACTCGTCGCGCACCCGGCTAGTCCCATGTCGGGACCGGCAGGTATAGCCCACCAGGTCGCGGGCACGCCGGACGGCCAGGATTTGCTTTTCTAGAGCAGGGCTACGCAGAAGCGAGTCCCACTCCTCCTTGATGAACTTGGGGTATGTCGACCCGCACTCCCAGAGCATGTGAGGTAGAGTGGAGGTCTGGCCGCAGGACGGGCAGGCGTCGTCGCGATACACGTCGGGGTAAGCCTCGTGGAGAGCGGACAGACACGGATATGTGCTGGTCTGTAGAAGCCTAAGCGAAACGGCTTGCGCCCTATTCAACTTGGGGTGAGGGGGTGGAAAGACCCTTCTGGACATGTAGAAATATTTAATAATCTCGTTGTGAGTAGCGGGAGCGTCCCTGTGACCGTAGAGAGGAGGGGAGTCAGTGCTCCTTATAGAGGAAGCGCGGTCGGTGAGGTCACGCGCTGCCTCGTGGGCAGACTCATTGAGGTTCGTAGGAGCACCCTCGACCGATCCTACATGAGCGGGAAACCAGTGAATTGAATGGTTTGTGAGAGCATGTGGACTCGAGCCGCCAAGAAGACGAACAGCTTCCTTGGCGATGCAACCCTTCTGAAAAGCCCTAACTGCCGTTTTCGAATCACTATATATTTCGGACAGTCTAGCAGGGCGAGGGCGATGGCGACTTGCTCGGCGACTCCGGGGTCTGAAGTGCGAATCGAGGCGCTATTGGAAATCTTTCCGCTCGAGTCGACCACAACGACGGCAAAGGTCTTCCCGTCACTGTACTCCGCGGCGTCGACGAAGCTTGCTCTAATGTCGTGTTGCTTGATCAGTTTAAGGATGGCTGCTGCTCTGGCCTTGCGTCTGCCCTCGTTGTGGACGGGATGGACGTTTCGGGGCACAGGGGCCACTACGAAATTGTCTCGAATGCACCTAGGGATCGGGGTACTGACAATCGGGAATTCCGCAGGGTGGTAACCCAGCTCTTCGAGGATGCGTTTACCTGCCGCTGTGGTGGTCAGGCGACTGAGTTGCGCGCGCTATTGAGCTTCGGCAATCTCCTCGGCGGTGTTATGTACCCCCAGCGTCAAGAGATCCTCGATATGGGTCCTAATGGGTAGCCCAAGAGCCCTCTTGACTATTTTACGGATAAGAACGTTGAGCTTGTCTGGCTCCGCTCTAAGCCAGTTGTGCATAGAAATCGTGTACGTGAAGTGGCAGAGTACGAAGGCGTTGATCAGCCTGAGAAGATTGTTTTCCTTCATGCCTCGATAACGGTTTGCGATTCTGTGAACTAGGCGGAAAGCGTTGTCCGACTTTGCGATGATCTTGCGGAGAGCACTTCCGTTCCCGCCGTTGAATTCGACAAACATGCCCAGGACCCGAATAACGTCGACCCTGGGTATCATCCCCCCGTTAAAAGTGCGAAGTCTGATGCTGCTTTCGGAGACTGGCTTCCAATCTTTCGGTCTGCCTCTCTTCTCTTTTCTGTAAAGTAGGAGCTCCGACTTGGCGGGGGAGCATCGAAGTCCGGTGGGGCGGAGATACTCCTCAATCGCGTCGATCGCCTCCTGCATGGCTTCCACTCTGCCCTCGCAGCCGCGGGAGCACCATATGGTGATGTCATCGGCGTAGATGGTGTGTGTGACGTCCTTGACGCGCGCCAACCTCTCGCAAAGACCAATCATACAGATGTTAAACAGTGTTGGGGAGATAACGGCGCCCTGAGGAGTGCCCCGCCCTCCGAGGGGCACACCTTCGGAGCGGAAGTCTCCAATGCGAAGCTTGGCCTTCCTGTCAGTTAGAAAAGAGCTGACGTAGCTGTGGAATCTGGAACCGAGACCCAGGTCTGAAATGGTCTTGACGATGAAGGTGTGGAGCACGTTGTCGAAAGCCTTCTCGAGGTCCAGACCGAGCAGAGCCTTGACGTCTCTGGAACGGCCACCCACAATCTGATGCTTGATTAGTTTCATGGCATCCTGCGTTGAGAGTCCGGCGCGGAAGCCGATCATGTTGTACGTGTAAACCTCGTTGTCTTCGAGGTACCCGTTAGGCCTGTTGAGGACGACGCGCTCCGTGACCTTGCCGACGCAGGAGGTCAGAGAAATCGGCCTCAAGTTTTCGATGTTCGGGGCCTTGCCGGGCATGGGAATGAGCACCGTGCAGGCCGTCTTCCATTCTGCAGGTACAATGCCGCTCTTCCAGGACTCGTTTATCTTGTCGGTCAGAAAGACAATCGACGTGTCGTCGAGGTTTCTCAGCATTCTGTTGGTGACTCCGTCCGGACCCGGCGCAGACTTACGGTTGAGCGCGAAGATGGCCTGTCAGACCTCGACAATGGAGAAGTCTTCGTCCAGTTCGGGGCGTGGAGGGCCTCGGTAGTCCGGGAGTTGGGTCGACGGATCTCCGTCGCGACGGACAGGCAGGTACTTCTGTATGAGTTTCGCGACGAGTTCATCAACCGTGTGAGACCTGGTGGCTTTATGAAGGGCGCGGGCCAACGTATGCCTTTCATTTGACTTCGAGCCACTTTCGTCGAGAAGGTGCTTCAGCATACCCCAGGATTTGCCGTTGCGCATTTGTCCGTCGATGGATTCGCAGAGCTCGTCCCACTGCTGCTGGCATAGCGTCTTGCAGTGGTCATCGATGACCTTGTTGAGCTCCGAAATCTTCTTTCGGAGTCTGCGATTGAGCCTTTGACCCTTCCATCGGCGGAGCAGGGCGGTTTTGGCCTCGATCAGGTGGGCGAGTCTGCTGTCCATCCGCTCGACGTCGAGATCTGTTTCCACTTTCTTGGTGGCCGCTCAAGCGTCGTTCCGGATGCCTTCACACCATTCTTCGAGAGTGGCGGGTGCCCTGGCTCTCCCGGGTTCTTCACGAATCTTGAGAAAACGGTCCCAATCGAATAACGTGAATTCCCTGACCCTACTCCGAGACACCTTGAAGTTGGTCTCGAGAATGTAGTGGTCGCTGCCGAACTCCATGGCGGTATTCTCCCAACCCACGTCCTCGACGTTCCTCACGAAGGCGAGGCCGGGTGTCGAGTCCCGGGTGACGGAGTTGCCGATGCGCGTAGGAAAATTTGTCAGTGACCAGAGTGAGGTCCATCTCGTTGGCGTCTTGCCACAGGTTGCGCCCCTTGGTAGTGTCGTAGACGTAACCCCAGATGCCATATGGTGCGTTGAAGCCGCCGACGATGACCAAGGGTCGAGGGCCGGCCAAGTCGGTCGCCTTCTTGAGGATGGTCTTGAACTGCTGGCGCGAGTCCCTGGGGTTGCTATATACATTGAAGACGAACACGCTGTTTCTGCGCTGATTCCGCTGCGGAACGTCTACCAGGATCTCAACCATGACATATTCGATTCTACCACTAGCCAGCTTGAGGTCGTGGGTGATATGAGTTAGCCGTTCATCGATCAAGGTGCAAATCCCTCGCCCCCCGGGCCGGCCCGACACGGCCCTGTAGCCCTGGAGCGAGGCGGCGGAGATTAATGTTTCCTGGTGAGCAATGACCTGAGATTTCGCAGCGAAAGACCTGAAAAACTGCTGCAGAGGGGCTTTTTTGTTAGAATACCCTCTGCAGTTCCATTGCCAAATGCGGAAACTCTCTTTGGATCTATCCATTATGGATGACCTGACGGACTACCACCTAACGGGGCAGTTAGGCCTGCGCAAAGAATTGGACCTCCTGTCGCCGCGCTGGTGGGATAATGAAGTGTAGCTTCCTTTAGTATGGCGGGAACGGTTAGAGGTTGTACGACGGAGGCGGATGAAGCCATTCTCGCCTCAATGGCGTTGATGCGATCTGCGAGAGCTCCGAGGCCTCTGTTGGGGTCCCCGAGCGCAACCTGAATTTGGCGAACGTTATCACTGAGGCAAGCGACGCTAGCGGTGACCTGTTTGAGGCCGTCTGCCTGCCCAATGATACTTTGCTTAATCTCGCTGACTTCTGCAGACAACGCTCCCGATTCACATGTTTGTTTGAGTACTGCCCTGCGTTTGGAGGACGTCGCAGTACCGTCAACCGGAGCTGGGATTGGAGTCTCGATGGCCGTGACTGACGCACCGTTACCCGATATGTTCGAAACGAGTTTCCTAATCTCTGCCATTACGCTAACTAGCCTCTTGATCGTGTTCTTGAGGTCGTCGTTTTCTTTGCGTAAGCGTATGACTTCCGCGTCTCTAGCTTGCTCTGTGGGCGGGTTGCTACGAGATGCCGGAGCAGCCTCGGTATTGGTGCCGGGCTTGGGTCGTACCAGATCGGCCCAAGCAAGGGTCGGCTGCTTTCCGCAACGTGTGGAGGCGGGCTGAGGTCCGGTTGCTGGCCGGGTTCTGGAACCGGATCTGGACCTGGGATCTGGATCGCAACAGGGATCTTGACCTCGACCTGGCCCTGGAGACGGAGCGGCTCGTGGTGCAACCGCTGAAGCGGCCACGAGACCTCCCTGGACCGGGAGCGGCTGGGACCGTATTGGCGTTCAGGCGATGCTTGCCGGGCTTGATTCGCGCCCTCCATGGGCGGAAAATGTTCGGTGTTGAGGGCGCGGGAGCGTTGCCCCCGTCTGCGCCTGACGAGATATGGCGTCTGAAATCGTCGCTTGCACTCCTTGGCGGCGGTAAGGTGGTCGTCTCCGCACAGCTTGCATTTGGGATCGCACCTATACTGAGCGTCGGGGTTCGCTTCTCCTCATCCTCTGCAGATGGCGTCGTTGGGCGAAGGGCAGACGTCCGAGCGGTGCCCGAGTCTGCCGCAGCTGTAACACACGTCCATTTGCTTGCGAAATAAAGTGCACTTGACGATAGTGCCGCCGGAGGAGACAAAATTTGGCACCCGGTACCCCTCGAACAAGACCACCACGGTGCCGGTGTTCTTGATTCTTTTGGCGCCCAGCGCCGTGGGATTTCTCGGGTTGACGAGTTTTTTGTCGATCGCCGCGGGCCGTCGGTAAGGGAGACGCCTCGGATGACGCCCTTGCACGTGCAGTGGGGGGCGGCCTCGTAAGCGCTCACCTCGTAACGTTGACCGGCGACGGAGATGCCCTCGATGCCGACGTAGCGTGCAGCGTTGTTCCTGTTTGGTTTGCTGATCACCATTATATTTTGTTGAAAGTTGGGACACATCGTGTCGGTGTCCCGCGACGCCGAATCGAGCCCGGCAGCCTGCCATATGGCATCGGCGACTGCGGTAGGTCCGCACTTGCTGATACACAGGCCTCCCCAGGGCCGCACGACGATCTTTGCCTCTTCCTTGGGCATCGGAGGCATCCTGGCCCCTCGAATGATCTTGCTTTTAATGCCCGCGCGGTCGGCGCGACGCCGAGCGTTGGAACCGGCGTTATGCTGAACGTCGGCCGCACTGGCATTGACCGCGTTTCTCTTGCTCATTGAAGAACGTCTGGTAGCAACGAGCTGCCACCCGGAGTGAAGTCCTCGGGGGATAAAAACTCCCTTTCCACCTCACACTCCATTACAAAGTCCGTGGAAAAGCCTACGGCGAGAAGAGGTGGGCAAGCGATGCCTCGCCTCGCGAACCCTAACATGGTTAGGCTCAGCACACGGTCACGGCGTAGTCGAAAGAAAAACGGCAAGAAATGTCACAGAAGTCCACCAACCCACAAAAGTCGGGTATCGGCGTGTTCCTCTTGACTTCACGAATCCGAAAATGTGGAAAGTTCCGGGGTACACACTCGAAAAACATCCGAAAATATTGGCAAAAAGCGGGAGCCGAGCGAACCACGCCAGATGTGGCTCAAACCCACTGCCAAACCTGATCATTGTCAAGCAAGGAACTGAATGGGCTTGAAGAGATGGAGCAAAATGTGGCGTGGTGGGGTGTCCCGAAAGGCACATGTATACGAAGGCCTGCACTGACAGAAGTTTCTTGTTTCTCTCAGTTTTACAGCGGAGCTGCAGACCTCTGCCCCCCCCCCCCCTCCCCGCTTCAATGCATTGGTCGTGTCCGTGGCCAAAAACTCCGCCAATCACAGCGAGAGCCGTGCGCCGCGTGCGTCACTGGCTTCCTTGCAGCGCATCCGCGGAAGTGGCGACGCCGGCTGTGTAGGGCAAAGAAAAAAATTCACGCAGAAACTGCTCTGGAAGTTGTCCAAGTATGCGTAAGTATTGTGCCATTTGCTCATCTTCACGCAGCCCGATGTCATTAACAATGTTATAAAACGTGACCCGACTTGTACAAACGACAGCGCTGCGACGACACGAACTGCTGCGGATGGCGGTGCAAGGTGAATTGATGACGCACGAACTACTTCAGAGGTGGCGGCGCCAGGTGCGCTGATGAACTTCCCATCATTATACGCCGTTATCGCTCTTTAGCGCCATATCCATCGGCGTCGAAGAATTATGAACCGTGATCAATCGTACTCCGGCGGCGGCTGCGTATGGCGTGGCCGCGAGGGCCGTATCTTGAAAGCGATCTGCGATGGGGGCAGAGTGCAGCGAGTGCCAATGGCTTCGCGGAGCGCTGTGTTCTCGCCGCTTAGTTCATGCTGAAGAGAGAGGTAGCACGAAGGTGAATTCCTTCGCTGTTACGGGTCCTATCTTGAAAGCAATCGTCTTAAGTGACGGTCATCGTTGGGTAAGCATAGAAATGCTTACGCATTTAAAAAGAAGCAAAAAGCTCGCTTTCGCGCGTAGCGTTCGACGCAAGCGTTGCCCAGTAAAGATTACGGTTGCGTAAGCTGCAGTTTCTGGGAAGCGGCAACTGTAGCATACGAAGCATGGAGTGATGTAACTACGCTTTCATGCGTAAAAAGAGACCCCGCCTAGAAACGGATTTCATTTGTGTTCTGATAGCGCTACGAAGAGGCCACATATAATACTCCCGAAGAGCAGCGCTAACACGATGAGCGGCGACGGGAACAGCTACCTCAATATGCATAACAGCGTCGTGATCAGGCTCGGCAGGACCCCATTCAAGTCTACGTCACATTCGTTTACCGGATCAGGTGATACCACAGCTTCGCTGGCCAACCGCCTTCACAGCGTAGATTGGAGCCCCCCCCCCCCCCTTATTTTTCTTGCTTTTCCAAAATGATTGTGTTTTTTTTCCCCCGCCCAGCGAGAACCGCTCTTGGGAAACATTGCTGTTCACTAAGATTTCCAACACCCGTGCGTGTGCGTGGGTGCGTGCACCTAAATTTCACGCTGTAAACTATGACGCCCACTTTAGGGAAGTTTCTCACACGCTTAATCAAATTCGAGTACCAGCGATGGATAAAATTTGGAGCAGGGGAATAATCGCAGTCACGTGACGTTATCTCTTGCCATGATACGTCACATTAGAAGCACGAGTGTAATTACGGAAAGCAAGCGGCACATGCCCCAACTTTGACAGCTGAACAAATTCATATAACCCGCTGGTATGTGAAACTAAAAAAAGAAAAAAAGCGAGGCTCCAAGTAAGCTGGTTCATGGTTTTCACTTTTTATCGCTTCAATTCCATTTAAGCAGTGCTGTCGAAACACAAATGTAAAGAGCCGCCGCAGATTGCCCAGACACTTGCCTACGCCAGGGATGTTATGCGCCATTCGCGCAACGCGATTACTCATCTCCTAGACAAAAGTCCCTCAATCGACGTGTCCAGGAAAACCCTTTTTTTAGGCTTGAGATTCCTCGTAGTTGCTGCCGCGCATTAAGCACTCGTATATCTTTCTCGTATCCAGCTAGTCTCCAGTTGTTGAATATACTGTTCGCATCCAGGATTGGCGTAATAAACATTCTGTCACGCTGTGATCATTTATGTATTTTGCTAGTTGGTACCTCGCCTACATTATCACCAAATCGACAAGTGATCGCGGCGAATCATGCAAATACACTATAGAATAGAGCGAATATTATGTTTGCATTACAGCGGCCAAACACAACGACAAACACGCTGAGAATTAAAACGTCAGTGATAGAAATGTGTTCGATACATGCCTTATACTGTATGAAAGATGGTTTTAACACAGATCGGAAATCGTACAAATAACGCTGTGTACACTTGGATGTCCTCACCTTTCAAAGCCGCACATATTTGGCTCATGGACTCATTTAAATTTATTACGTGAAAAAAAAAACATGCAAGTAAACAGTAAAAAACAAGCAGTCGTCCTACATCGCGACCCCTCTTAACGTAGCAGCTTGTGATGTAAACATGTTTGGCGAACACCATTTATGAAAAGTACTATAGCTAATATTATTGTCCAAACGTGATAAGACGAGAACATTTATGAAGCTATACGTATCGTCACCACACCGCTCATTAGCTCTGTTATTGTACATCATGCTTCCTACCGGAGTCGGCACGCACTGTTCCAACAACCCATAACTTTCGTTTTACAACAATGAACTCTTGTGAATTCTCTTCAACATGGCTGTCAACTGGCTATAAATTTAGAATTGCAGTGGCTACCTTTTTTATCAACCAGCCCTTCTTCCCATTCTACATGCGATCTAACGACCGAAAAGTGGAACTTTTTTCCGCCCAAAGAAGTGGGCGCCGTTCTTATGTCTGACGCTTTCGTCAAATTATAAGTTTGAAATACATCACCTTGATATTGAGATCTGCGAAAACTGCTGCGCTGCGCAAGGCGTGGTTCCTATACGCGTAAGCGACAACCGTATTGTCAATATTCCGTCATGCTGCCTCGGAAGAAATGAGCATCGCCTTCCAAGTGAAAGTAATTCCGTGCGCCGCGCCTGGATTTCTTCACGACCGGCAAAAGAGCGGCACCGAGTGAAAGCGAGGGGCGGACGAGAGAGGCAGCGCATTCTTTCGAAGCGCTCGGCTCTCAGCGTACGAGCAGATGTCGTCACGTCCTGTGGCCCCGGAGAGAATAGCACGAAATAACGGCACCGGGCGTATTTCTTCACCGCGCACCGCGGCCTGCCGACGTTTCCATTGCAGCCTGCGACGATCCGGGCGCTCTGATCCGCGTGCGCGCCGATTATTCCTGTCCGGGCGGCATCGCTTCCGAGCCAGTCATATCGAGGGCGAAGCCCGCATTTTGCGGGAGCTCCTAATTTGCCCGGCATAGGAGCGAGGCAGCCGCCTAGATACAGACGCACGCGTCAACGTTCCCGCCACGAAAGAAATTATATAGGCCTTTTTCGCTCGAGATGGCCTCGAGAGTGCCGTTAGGCCACGAATCGATAGCCGGCTGCCGCATTCGGCCCGGCTATGTTCTCCGCCGCTCGTCGGCGTGGCAACAAAGCGGCCGAACGGGTCGCGAGGTGGCCATGCAGTCCGGTGGTCTGCTGCCATCTACGACTGGTCATCAGTGCCACCGCGCAGGGACCCACATATTTGCTGGACCGACAAAGGCACCGCTCTGCTGTCTTCTTCGCGACACCAAAGACGAATGCTCTGGCACACTGTGTGCTTCATCGTTTTTGAGGCGCCCCGCTGATTCCGTGCGAAATCTTGGTCATCGTGAAGAGGCGAGAGCGCAGCTGCCAGCTTGGGCGGTTTCCGTGAGAACTGCTTTCTCCCAAGGCACCGTCGAAAGTATACGACTGTGTCTCTATCACATTACGGACGCATGTCATACAGCATTAAGCTTGCGAGCTTGTAGCCAAACAAACACGGTGCCCTCCATTATATATAAGGCACGTGCTTAAGAGTAATGTTTCTTTTTTTCCACCGGATGTACAGGAGCAGTGTGCTTGTCTCAAACTTCGGTGGCAGATTAATAAGATCAATTTTTGCAGCAACCACCTAATTGAATCAGTGGCGTGTACTGGTACCTTTATTGACAGTTTAGTAACGCTTTCACAGACCTCACAGCAGAAATTTCACTGTCCATCATCGTCGTCGTCATCATCATCATAATATTAACCTATTTAACTCCAAGCCTCTCTCTCTCAGATTTCTCCGTATACCCCCGCCGTGCGCATCGATGGAGCCCAACCTGTGCCCGCAAACTTCCTAATCTCGTGGATTCTACACCTGTACTCTCACGTTCTGCTCAGGCTCTCACAACGTCCTCGCCTGATAGTGTGTATGCTGCTTCGAAACGCGCGATGCTGCACGTCCCTGGCTTACGCGCAAGGCCTGTTGAGGATCGCCGTGTACACAGGCCGCATCGCAACCAGCTCGCGCGGCTCTCGCGCCAACCGGAGACGACCCGAGCACGCTTCTCTGAGTCCGGTTCTCTGCGCCGCGCTCGTGTGCGACGGTGTGTTACGCGTCACTGTCGGATGGCTTACAGCGACCGTCGATAAACTGTGCAGGTCGCAGACCCGCCCGGGCTGCGCGTGGTCGATCGATTCAACGCGCTAAAGCTTAATCAGGCAGCCGCCACTCTGGCGCTCTTAACCACTGCGCGCAGTGCGGCTACACCGAACTGATCAGGCCTTCCGCCTGTAGCACCGTGGCGGCCACCGGGAAGTTGTTGAGCTGTGCCTTGTTTGAAGGGTGTGGCTGGCGAGGGCAAGCAATTATCCCAAATGAGCGGTGGCGGCTATCCCAGTTGTACTTGAATACAGGCGCACTTCCGCTACACTCCTCTCTCTTTGGTTGTTTCCCGCCCTCATAGTATAAGAGGACGATCGAACGGGGTTAGTGTAGTGCATTTTATGTTCACTTACACGACGTAATCCTTATTTGCTAGCACTATGACACTATGAGTGTGACGCAAACACAGCGCTTAATCATGCAGCGGCGGGATGCTTCAATTATGGCGAGAAAAATAGTTTTATTTTGTCCTGCAGTGTGTTTGTTTTATATGCATTACTTGAGCTGCTTAATATATTTACCAAAAGATACTGGATTGTGTGACAGACCGTAACTGTGCGACGCTGCACGTACTTGTGACACATATGTGTGTGACGCTTGGACAGGCTTTGCTTTGCAGCGTTCGCACAGATAGTTTCACGTATAGTAATTTCTCTTCCCCCCCCTTGTTTTCCATCGCTCTAATCTTTTCAGTCCCCTTTCCCTTTCCCCAGTACAGCGTAGCCAATCAAAGGTATGCCCTGGTTAACCCCCATGTCTCCCATTTTTTATTGATCTGTATCTATGAACCAACTGCGTTTAAAGAATATCTTCCAAGTGCAAGAAAGATTAAAATCTTGATAAGTATGCACATATGTGAACCGAGAATGTTTATTCAGCGCTGAAAAGCGCCATATTCAGAAGGTGCCAGCTACCGCAGCTACCATTGTCACGCAGAAACAATAAAAGCCACTCACAATGAAAAGCCTTGTGAACTTCGACGTGCTGTTATGATATCCTTGTGCCGGAGCCTATTCTGTGTCCATACACCTCAGCGGAGAGTAAAATTGATTGAGTAACCTTTACGTCATTGTTTTCTAAACTTTAGGATCTTAAATTATGCAATAATGCAACAGATTACGCTCTCAAAAATCTAGAAAAAAGAAACAATTTGGGTTTATCAACGTAATACTCCTATTTAAAAAAAATGACAGTTTGGCCGTTGTTTCTAGAAAGCGAGGAGCCAATGCCGCATCATTAGTCGCCTATGTGCAGCAAGCAGTGCTCAATTCCATTGATGTAAAAAGTCGAAGGCCTCTGGCTTTCAACTTTTAGCTGAGTGATCGATTAGTAATTCTTCGTTCTTCCATAAACTGCGACGTAACGCCTGCTTCCAACAAAAGGATAAGGCATAAATATAGACTCCCACACTGAAACTGTCAGGGCCAGAACGGTACTCCTGCAGCCACCTTAACAATGTGGCAGAACGTTACCAGCTGTCATTTTCAATAGCAGAGCGACAAAAAGAGAAATGAGGGCATGAAGCTAGCGACAGAGTGGGAAAAAGCCGACAGAATATAAACTTCCGCGATGCATCTTTTCAAAAAGTTTCGTAGATCTCAAAACAGTCGATGAAGACTTCATTTCTTGTCGACGCATATATATATTTTCCTTCAGCATTACTCTTCTCTCTTTTGCTGTTCTCTCAGATTATGTGTTTTTTTCCTGTTTAGAAAAATGCGCCATCCACGCGATCGACCCCTGCGAGAATAAACCATTTGGAAAAGGAAGAAGTCCGCAAGATGAGTGAAATCAACAACCGTTCTCTCTGGATCGAAGTTGATGGCGCACTCCTTCCGTGAGGCGTGTGGGTGGAAGGGGGCGTGGTAGCCGCGAAAGAAACATTTCGGCGCAACTATTCATTTTTTTTTTGCGCACGCTGTCTTTTCATTCTTCTTTTTCCAGCGTAAACCTTTCGAAGACGACGGATATAACCGAAACGTAGGCGGGGGCGCAAACAGGGGCACTAGGCAATATATGCGGCACACGTCCGGCGCGAGGCATTCTCGGCGGGAAAGCTGGGCGGAAGGAGGGTGGTATTTTTTTTTTTTCCTCGCCAAAATTCACCGGCGCCACGGGCGAAGAAGCTGCTCTCGGGAACGCGTTGCGGCGGTGTGTCGTCGTTATCGGTCGAGCCGGGGCTGAAATAGTGCCCGGGCACGCGACGGCTCGGGTCCCAGGCGAGCGGCCATTACTCGTCCGCTTGACGGGCCGGCCGCGCCGCGGTGTCCGCCGCCTCGAGGCATTGGCCCCGTTCCAAGCGCGCGCGCGCCGGGGCACACCCACCCCGCCGCGAGCGCCGACACCTCGTGCCGGCTCGCTTAATCCCCGCGATGCTTGATACTGAGCGGGCCAGACGCTGATTTAGGAGCGCCCCCAGCGGCCGCCTGTTATTCGGGCCGCGCTCACGGCGGCAGCCCGTCAGTCGGAGGCAACAGCGGGGCAACGAAGTTGCGGCGGCGCACGCGAGCCTGCCTTGACGCGCTGTCATCGTCTGTGTCCTGCGCTCCCGAATGGGACAGCTGTCCGATGAGGAAAAGCGAGACTTGGTCGAGTGACGGACTGCTTTGGTCTGGCCCTAACAAAGGTCGACCTGACGCGTTTCTGCGCCTGGATTGCACGCGTCAGTTTAGGCGCGGAGGTGTTCTTCGTTTCCGAAAAATTTTTTTTTTATATAATTTCTCCCGATGACGGCTTTCTGCCCCGTCACTTCCTTCTGCCACAGCAAAAAAAAAAAAGGAAAGTCGCAGTTTCATCCGATCGCGATAGCAAATTAGGGGACAGCTATACGTATTAAGGATAGTAGTTTTATTGGTCGTATAAAGTTGTAAACGGAGGCATACTAACTAAATTAACAAGCACGGTGTCACGCCCGCACAAGCAAACATCAACACAACTCAGTAGATTACCGCGGGAAACTCGCTGTCAGAACGCTGGAGTGAGGAAGAGCGGCAGCAGCAGCGAGCGAATCCTGCAGCGCGAGTGACCTTGAGTGCTGCGTCTCGCATCAACGTGAACCATAAGCCACGGAAACACAGCGCGCGGCGGACTCTGTCCCCGTCGCAGGCGTCTTTCAAAATACAGCGGTCCCTTTGGACACGCACGCGGCCGCCAGGGCCGCCCGGAGTAGAACGCGCACCAGTCTTCCCCCCCCCCCTTACGCCCTAAGGAAGACGGCACGCTTCCTCCCCACTTCCCTTCCTTGCGTGCGCGAGATTCAGCCGCGACCGCCGGCTCACTCTCGCACGCTTTCTCTCGTACCTGCAGCATACGGCGCGTGGAGACTATATTATCGCCCTTGGACTTTATACAGAACCTCACGCCGACGGCGACGGCAGAATGCGCCCGGGGTGTCCATATAATTGCTATCTCAATAAAAAAACCGAAAATGCAGGCCACGTGCACGTTCCCATTGTTCAGTTAAACCAAGTTTCATACGCCATGCGTAGGCAGAAGGCGCTATATGGTTGAGTAAACGGGTCATTAGACCTCGCATTATGAAGAGCAACTAAGCTACGCTTGGATCGCCTGGCCTGTACTATAAGCAAAATACCTTTATTGAGCACGAAGCTTCTCCATAACCGCGACGATTTGTTTCGGCAATATGTCTGTCGTGGGTCGTGACGACGAGCGCTCTAGTTGCGTTAGATGATCGTCTATATATATACTTGCAAATGTCGCCAGTGTAGGGATACGTTGGCGCACGCCGGCTTGCTGTTTATTCTTCTGTTGCTGCTTCCTTCTCGTCCGCTCTAGATATGCTGAGTCACATTGTGAGAAGCATACCATGAGAAGCCAACAAACACTGACACCAAGGACAACATAGGGGAAATTACTTGTGCTTAATAAATGAAATAAAGAAACGATAAATTAATGGAAATTAAAGTGGATGAAAAAACAACTTGCCGCAGGTGGGAACCGAACTCACAACCTTCGCAGGTGCGTTCGGTTCCCACCTACGGCAAGTTGTTTCTTCATCCACTTTAATTTCCATTAATTTATCGTTTCTTTATTTCTTTCATTAAGCACAAGTAATTTCTCCTATGTTGTCCTTGGTGTCAGTTTTTGTTGGCTTCTCATGATATGACTAATAAAAATCGGGACCCCCGGTTAACCCCTTCTCTTCTCGTTTATTGTGAGAAGCATGTAGTTCGTGCAGCCCAAATGGATATGCCCTCAACGGTTACTGTCAAGAACTTATGTTAGAGAACACAACCCCAAATCTAACAGGCGTAGGCATATTGCTGCAAAGATCACGATTACTTTCATAGCAACCATATAGCAGAACCACTGAATAAAAGCACGTGAGAAAATACAAAATAACAGAAGTTAAATTATTGTCTTGCAAGGTGTGGGAGCCATCCCATATCATAATCTGATTGCGCGCAACAAAATTGTGTTACCACATTTATGCATCATCGTGTGAGTGACGTTGAGCACGCATCAAGAAAGGCATGCGTTTAAGAAAAATCCCTCAAGAATTATTTCCCAGTAAATAATTTAAACGAGATTACGAAACCTCATAATTATAAAGTGTATAAACAATAATAAAATAGAATGATGTCAAGCTCGGTGCTTTCGCAACGCGCACGAATACATAGAGGACCAGCGCCATACTACGTGTGTGCTCGGAAATTTGAATCTACAGTCAGATATTCCCATTCCTACCTCACCTAAGATAGAAAATGGCTCAACAGGTGTCACTCAATAATGTCTTTATCAGTCAACCATGGTTACGCGTACAAACTGCTCTACAATTAGTTATTAATGCAGTGTATATAATTTTCCTTTTGAATCGAAGAGATATTAGCGATGCAAACAATCATCGTTCATTCGATAATGCTCGATTTTAACTGAGATGATGTGTACCAATAAAGTGATCACCCTAAAGTATACAACTTCTTTATAGCGAAAATTACTTGCAATTAACTATCGCGTTTCCATGTGTTATGGCAAAGAAACACAACAAAGCAATAAAGGAATGGATTACAGCAGCGTTCCTTAAGCGAAATAACACCAAAGTAAGCTGGCAACTCAGTTCTGCAGAAGCCCGCATGGTGGCGGACAGTACATGAAAGGGAAAAATTGGCATCCACCCGAATTGTAGCACGACGCCACAAAGGAAACCCATACAGGTTTCTTGAAAGCTTCGCATAGCACCATGGCCCACTCCTCGCTGTCCTTCCTCAAGGAAGTCAAGAAAGCGTCTCTATTGCAGTGGAATGCCCGCGACCTCAAATCAAGAATTTCAGATTTTAGACACTTTATTTTTGGAAACCGTCTTCCTATCCTTGTAACTTGCGAGCCGAACGTTCAGGATATCATCCGCATTTCTGGCTATGAGGCATTCATGCCCTCTATCTGTGGCGATGTGAGCAAGGTCATTGTATATATAAGATGTGAATTGAAACAAGTATTGCACCCAGTCCCGCCTCAGGACGACAACCAGTACGTTTGTTTCATTGTAAACACGAAGGATCTTATGTTCACTGTCGTCGCTGTCTACATTGCTCCTTCAAGTCGCTTCCACTCTAAGCTCCTGCACGACGTGTTATCTGCGACACCCGGCCCTACGGTTCGCACCGGAGATTTTAATGCTCACCATCCGTTTTTGGGGTGTTTGAAGATGAACTACGGGGGAAGGAGAATAGCATCCCACACAGCACGATCTTTATTGCCTCAACGATGGTCGTCCGACATATTTACGAGGGCTTACGTACAGCAGCTGCCTAGATTTTACCCTGGTCTCTCGGCGTCTTGAAAGAAACGTGCAATGGTTCACAGACATCGAATCACATGGAAGCGACCATATTCCCACATGTCCGAATATCAAGGGCTATTTAAGTGCTCCTCCACGTCTCTCCGACGAATTGAGTGGTCGACGTTTCGGTCACACATGGAGAAAGTACGTCAGGAAGGGAACCATTCTAGCCTGGAACACGAAATTCAAAAAGCCATGCAAGAAGCTACGCGCGGTTTTCACCCTTTCCCGAAATATGAAGAATTTGAAGCCGAACTGCAGCGACTATAAGCGATTCGCCGGCGGGCTAGAACAAGGAACAAGCGAACTAAATCCATCCACGATCTTAGAGAGGCAAGGCGGATGCAAAAGAAGATTCAACGTCGCATTGATGCACTACAATTACAAAGATGAAAACGATTCTGTGAGTCGTTGGACCCACGTCAGCGCTTATCTCAGATATGGAGAACCGCGCGTGGACTTCGCGTATCACCGCAACAGCGTGTTCCTTTCAAATCACTCGCTTTGCACCAATGTCAAAGAAAGACTGAGATTGCTGAAGAATTTTGCTCAAGATTTGCCAGCTTGCAGCCCCAACGCGCACTTACACCATGTGTCACTGCTGTGCCTCGGAACTTCCGCATGGATGTAAGGTTTTCGATGGAGGAGCTTGCAGCGGCACTGACGACTTGCAGGCGCTCCTCGTCATTTGGGCCGGATGGCGTTACTTATGCGGCGCTCGGCAATCTGGGGCAGAAAGCAGGACTCGTGCTGCTAAACCATTACAACGTGTCTTGGCGCAACGGTTAGTTCCCAATTAATGCAAATGCAGCCGCTTGGTTCCACTTCTGAAACCTGGTAAATCACCGTTACATATGGCATCCTACCACCTCATCGCTCTGGCCAGTTGCATCGGGAAAATAATGGAAAGAACTATTTTGGTGCGCCTGGAATGGTACCTGAAAAATTACAACGTGTACCCTGATGCTATGGCTGCAGCTTTCGACGTGGGCGCTCATCCATAGAAAATGTTATAGATTTGGTCACCTTTGTTCAACATCAAAAACGTCTGAAACGACTCACTGCGGCATTGTTCCTTGACATAAAAGGCGCCTAAGATAATGTAGCACATTATGCCATTACAGAGGCTCTCATTGAAGCCGGAATCGGCGGCCGCAGATTTCAGTGGCTATGCAGTTATTCGACCGACAAACATTTATTCGTGATGACTGAGGATGGCGCCACGACTCACCACCAAACATTCTGTGAAGTACCGCAAGGCGGGGTAATGAGCCCGACACTATTCAACCTAGTGCTTTTTGGTCTAGACATATGCTTGCCCAATACAGTTGAAGTATCAATCTACGGTGACGACATCTTCATCTGGGCGTCTGCTGTAACACCGCCGCATGTACAAACAAGGCTACAAAAGGCGGTTACGTTAGCATCACTGTACTTCCGAAAACAGAACTTGGAGGTGTCTTCAAAGAAATGCTGCCTCGTTACATTCAGTCGGAAGGTAATGAGGCCTTACCCTGAAAGTGTCAACGGGCAAGCAATTGCAAATAGCAAACGCACGGAAACACCGCTTTTAGGGGTAATTATCGACCACGATCTATCATGGAGCTCGCACTTTTCATACCTAAAGAGGAAGTTAGTGACAGTAATACACCTCCTCGTATTTCTCAGCGGATAGTCATGGGGCACATCGGTGCTGTTAATGCTGCAGCTTTATAATGCCTTGTTCATCGGTTTCGCTAGATGCAGCCTCCCTTTACTAGGCAACACCTGCAAAACAAACCTGCGTGTACTCCAGGGACTACAAGCTCAAGCCCTAAGGGCATGTCTCGGTCTTCCGAAATGTGCGTCTACAGTGGCAACGATTGTCATAGCTCGAGATCACCCAATATCAACGTACTTAGCCACCGACTCTCTCAGGGCCCATATTAGGCACGTTGCCCGACTACCTTCTCGCCATCCTGTTTCTTTACCTGCAAGAAGGCCACACATAGTTTTCAGTCGTATAATTATTGCCAGTCATACCTGGTTGCCATCGAGCTACATGCCTGCAGCAAGGCCATCCTCACCTTTATGGTGCCTTGTTTGTGTTCGCGCCTAGTACCCAAGATGAATTGTGACCAACTCGCCCAGCAAGACGTCCCTTTATTCTAGTTTGAGCTTCCGCTCGCTCATAGGGCTGCAGGTGATTATATTTCCAGACGCCTTTGAGGATATATTTCTCCTTACGAGATGGAACAAAGAAAAAACGCCCAAACGTTTCTAACTATCAAAGTTTGTTGATGTTGAACAATTCGCTTTCCTCTTGCATACTGTTAGCCTCCAGGCTTCTATTTACATTATTGCCCATAGTTTCAATTCAGCACTAAGTCGAAATCACGTAGTGTCTGTGCCCACGCTTTTGCTCATCCTGTGGCCTGCGATGTTAGCGAACGTATGCGTACAACGGGCGGCAATGCCGTCTATAATATGAGACGCAATATCAATGCGATGACACAAGAAAGGAAATAGTGAATAAAATCACGTACATCCATTGATACGAAAATCATGTGAACTACTCGAACAAGCGTGATGCTGTGAAATAAAATACACCTCATGAATGCAGCGAATAATCGTCGCATGGGTCCTCATGTAGGCAATTGTGTTAAAGAAAAGCGTAAGAATATCTTGAAGGGGCAGTACAATATGACGAAGACAGAAGGCAGGAACACACAGGACAGATCATGTGCTCCTGCTTTTTTTTCTTCGTCATATTGCGCTGCCTCTTCAAGATGTTCAACCAGTACCAGCTCGCCCAAATGTCGATCCTTCTACAGCGTAAGAATATTCGTCTATGTGGGTGATCCGTTTTGTGCGGACAACGCCTGTCGGGTCGGTCTATAAGCGTCCGTATTCCGGACGGAATACGGAGCTGCAAATTAGGGTACAGGGTATAAATGCGTGCACTTGTGAAGACAGATGAATTCCATTGAACCAATGTTAGGTCACGCACAAATACGGAAAGTTTTTTGGCTGCGCCGGCTCTCGAAAGAGTAATGGCAACGCAGTTGACGCCTTCATGGGCAGATAGGGCAGCTGCGTCCACTTGATCATTGCCATGTATGCCACAGCTACTAAGCAACCGCTGATATAAATTGTCCTTCCTCAACTATGCAGTGGTTGACTTTTCTGACATCTGCAATGAGCTGTTCATGCGATCCATGGCACAGTGCTGAGAGGAAACTCTGGAGGGCTGCCTTGCAATCACAGAAGATTGACCATGGATGGGGTGGTTCCTCCTTAATGAAATGAAGAGCCGCACAGAGGGCTACCAGTTCAGCAGCTGTCGATTATCTATGTGACGTCTTTAGCTGTATTTTGACGGATTTTGCTGGAATCACCACCACGGCAGCTGAACTTGTAGGTGCGACTGAGCCATCGATGTAAACATGTACGCGGCCACTCTACGCATCATGTAAAAGTCCTAATGTGGCCTGTTTCAGCGCAAACGACTGCATGTTAGCTTTCTTCATGGTTCCTCGGATGGTGAGGCATATTTCAGGTTTGTGCAGGTTTGTGTCCCGTCTCCTTCCTTGTGTCTTGTGTGTCTTCGCGCCTAGTACCCAGGATAAAACTAGAAAAAAAGAGAAAAACTATAGAAGTACTCAAAACACATCAATGACAAACTTGACGGTTGTCAGGGACCAACACCACACTTCTATTGACTATCACCGAATAGAGTGTACTGAAGATATGAAGAGTCAGGCTATCGCAAGTATGGAGAAACACAGCCTATCACACATTAAGTAGAAGTTCGCAGCACAGCGTTAGTGTTGCTGCCTTCTACAGTAGCGCACGCCCAATACAATTATGCACTACACTGTTCAATGCACTTCGAGATGACAAATCAAAGCACGCCACAAAGGTATAAATACGCGCCATCCTCGGCTATCTGTTGCGGTCTCTGGCCAATAGGCCGCAACAATGCGCTCCATCGCTTACATGCATGCGTCAGGTGGAGCAGCGCAGATAGGGATAATTATGTCCGTAAGAGTGCTACCACCCTATCGTAGAGATTCATTTTTATGTTGGCCGCGTTGGGGGGTGATTCAGAGCGTGTACATGTATGGCGGGGCGTGGCAGAGAGGAAAGTCGACGCGAGGAACTCGTTTTGACCTTTCCATCGCGTGGCATGTGCACAGTGCCCTCTGGAGCATGCTGAGTGTCGCCACATCAGCTTTTTGACAGCTGTAATTACCCGTAACTCGCCTCAAATGCACTGCAGAAACTGCAGCGCTTACCTTTGGACTAACGTGCAAGCCCAGAGGGGACGTAGATAAAAGCGGGAGACCAAAAAGGCAACGTCAACGACGTTTCGGTATAGCGGAGCCACAATGCCTTCTGAAGCTCAACCTAGTGGATGCAACAATCCCCTCTGGAATGCCCTCTTGACGCCTGTCTAAAGCGCACTGCCCATGTCCTGGCCTGTCCGGAGGGCTCTGTCCCGTTGTCTTCTCTTGTGTGCAGTGTGTTGTTCTTTGACGCCGTAAAATAGCTATAATGAGCCGTAATTAGGCACGACCCCCCGCAAAAGCATTGCAGGAGCTGCCACACTTGCCTCCGTGCTCAGTCGCACCAGCACGACGGTCCAGAAAGGAGGTAGGGATATTGTTAGAGGGGGAGCCGAGAGGTAGTACACAAGGAATGGGTACAATCAGACCGCGTACCGACGCAGTCAGGAAACGGGTCATTAACCTCATCCCTCTTGTGCGCGCGTGGCGTTTCACCTAACATGACATGGGAAAGAGTTCGTCGTCAGAAATCATTGCTCAGTTGGGCCTTCTTCAGTAAAGGAATCAGTGAATGAATGACACTTCTCTCCGTGTTCTGTGTACTGCGGGGACAAACACAAATGGCGCCGGCGAAGTAACGTTTAACATCACATCACGCTTGTCGTAGGCCGTCAAGGTCACTGCCAAACACCGTCAATGAACGCAAACAGCACAGATAGCTTCATTTACATCCATTCCCAGAGTGCGTGGGTTCTGCACGCCTTTTGCTAGCGTAAGTTTACAAGAAATTGAGGAAAAATAAGATCACTGGCTGCATGAACTAAAAGCATGACTTAAAGCTAATCGATTAAAATAAAACGTAACTCATCCTCTTTAGGCCAAGGAATAAGCTAATAGGTTGTAATATTTCTTTGCATTGTAGTAGTGAAAGAATCTCACAAGCGAACTCACATCAATTTCTTTGAGCATGTTTCAGAAGCGATCTAAGTTGCTCTGACCATGTAGATAACGTTCGAGCAAAGATATCAAGGTCTATAGGCCTACTTCAGCGTTTACATTATCTTCTTCCGGAGAGGATTAAACGGCAACCATATTTTCCTTCATTCATTAGCCATTTAGGTATTGCATTCTGATCTGGGGCACCTAATATAAAACTGGTTTCGACAGGCTGTTTTTGCTACAAAAACGCGCATGAGGTCTATTAAATCATAAATATATATCACATAAACGAAGAAGCCGCGTCTCTTTTTCATGTGCAGAACGTGATACAGTTTTCACTGGCTATAAACGTCAACAAGCCGCACTTGTATTTCCAAAAAGAAAAAAAAAGGACTTCGAACTTTTTCTATGGCGTGTTCCTGAACAGAAATATTTAACCTGATTGGATTGTTGTAGCACTGTCGGGCCAATATGTCGCACAAGCTATGGAGCATAGTGTATAAATAACCAAATTGCTGCACTATGTAATAAACGTTTTGAGAGAGAGAGAGAGAGAGAGAGAGTACTGAGGAAGGCAGCGAGGTCGAAATTATTGAATATGCAAAGGAGACCACTAACGTACTGCAACTGAAGGAAAACAATTGCCTATATGTTTAAAAAATTCAGCTATCTGTTTTTATGTAAACGGAAGATGTACTACAGTGTATTGTTTTATTGCATGTGTGCCAAGATTTTTACAAATGCCGTGTGATCGAACTGTGATAATTTCGTTATATTTTTGTGATTGATTGCTTTTTATGTAAGTGTGCCATGGGTTGTTTGACACGCATTGCTGTATGATTAACACACGCATCGTGCGTACCTCTCGATCAGCGTCACTTGGAAAAGAATTGTTTTGTGCGTCTGTGTTTATTTATTCTTCTCTGTACGTAGTATACTGCTTTGTTTCCTGTTCTGATTTGGCTGTCCGAAGCGCAGCACCGAGAGTAGGCCCAGTCAGGAGACAGTTTCCGTTTGCCTCTCTTCGTTGGCTTTTCCCGAAATGTCCGAATAAATAGCAAATAAAAATACCTTATTTATATCATTTGCATTTTCCATTCTGCAGCTTTCTTCTGCTCTTCGATTGACATCCGCCGGGTGTTTTGCATAGTGCATCCAGCATCACCGACAACTGCGGAGCTGGCAGCGATTGATGCGGCTCTGAAGCGCGTGCAAGAGGAGTTAAGGACATTGAAGTCTGTCATCCTCGCGGACTCCCGCGCAGCCCTCAGCATACTACAGAGAAGTGACGTTGATGTCCAGTTGTGCGTAGTATCATTGAGTCTGCCAGCAGAATTACATTTGGTAGAGTATCCCTCGTTGCCCACTCGGTACCTTCGCACGCGGGTATCGCCGGAAACGAAGCGATCGATCGACTGGCTTCCTCTTCTGCTCACAACGAAAGTCCGAAATTTTTTGCAGGCTTGACGATGCTCGTCTGTCGATTCGAAGATACTTACTCCAGCATCCAGACCAGCATGCTACAAAAGGATCCTTTCCTCCCCGTGTTTGTGGTCGGGGCTTGCCTCGTTGTGCTAGAGCTATATTGGTCAAGTTAAAGGTTGGCTGCGTACTTGTGCCTGAACGTTTATACCGAGGAGGACGTGTAGACAGACCGTCGCGTGCTCCTTCCGGTTCCTGCGAGACACTGGAGCACCTTATATTAGAGTGCCCTGCTTTCCTTTCGCAGCGCACGTCGATACTAAGGCACCATAGTATACTTGGCCAGCAGTGTACAAGCCTTGATCCGAGTGGCTGTGCTTCTCGACGCGACCAGGCTCATCGCAACCCTCCCTTACTTTTCTACAAGGAACTGGCTTGGCTTCCCGTTTGTGAGAGAGTTTGCAAGGGACGAAATATATTTTGCTAACTGTTTTCGTATTTTTACATGCTTCTGTGATTAGTGCGACCTGCGTGTATCTGTGCTTTTATATAATAATAATAATAATAATAATAATAATAATAATAATAATAATAATAATAATAATAATAATAATAATATTTCGTTAGTGCTTCTTACTGTGAACAATCGCAATCCCGCTGCAGTAATGAGCGATCGCCAACATTGAGCGAAACAGTGCACGGGGCACGTGAAGTCTCAACCGCCTTCCTTCGGCGAGGCCCACAATCGCTCACGTCGGCCGCACACCTTGCGACGAAGGAGGCGACTGGCGCCAGCGTCGACGGTCTTCCCACTTGAACGAATCCATGAAATCTCCCCAAGAGCGGACGACACGTTTGAAAGCGTCACAACGGCCGTAATCAGCGCGTCAACAATCGGTGCCGCGCAAGATGCCCACCTCCGAAAAAAAAATTAAAAAAGAAAAACGTCAGCGCACACCGAGACCGCTCGCCCGTCGGCCGCGTCCCCAGACAGCCGGCCGCCAGTCCTGGCCGAGGAAAGCCCCGGGGGCAACGTCGAGATTCCCGCCAGAAATCAGTGCGCGCCAGAATGGCGCGGGCTCCCAACTCGGTGCGGCAACGACTGGCTCATATCCGACGCCCCCTTCTACAGGCGCGCTCCGCTCTTCCTTCGCAGCTGTAGCGAATTTTCCTTCTTGCGCGTTTCTCTCGATTTTGCCGCTTTACGAGCTGCCGCCGTCGTAATGCGTCCGGGCGGCCGTAACCCCTCCCGCCACGCGCTGGCGCGCCCTTGTTATCGCGGCGGGAGCGCCAGCTTGGCGAGCGCTCGGGTATGCTGCGTGCGTTCGCCCCGGGCGAGACTCTCCTTCGCGCAGCACCCTTCCCCGCACCGATGAAACAGGGTCGCTTTAGGCCATCTGAGCTTAGTACGGGAGCCGGGCTTCGACTTCGGATAGACCGTGTTCTTTGTCTTCTTTTTTTTTTTCACTCGAATTGCAGAGGCTGCAGGAGGGAGCGAAACGGCGCGACGGTGAGTTAAAGAAGGTGGAACAAAAATGATTTTAATCTCTCGTTTTCAGTGACATCTGCAATGAAGCCGAGGCTCAAGCGGTTTGCAGGTCGCCTGGGAACAACTTGCGGCAACTGCAAAGCCTCGGAAGATTGGGTGTGTCCTGTATTACGCAAATATCTTGCGCAATTGATACACAAATCGTATGCTGCTGTGTTAAGAATTATATTGCTTTCTGAGGGCGCTGGTGTAGCCGTGTCTCACATTTATGTTTGTAATTAGCAGCAGGAAATGCTTGTTTGTTCTATTCTGAATGTTTATACTTTGTTTGTATGAGTAATTTCCAAAGCGTTGCTTCATATTTCATGTTGTCCATCTTCTTTCCAGCCACGGCAGGTAAGAAGGCGGGTGTTATAATCCGAAATGGTAACACAAAATCATACCTGCGGCCTTTCTGGCGGTTGTACTGCAAGATGATTAGAACGGGCTCGGGCGAAATGCCTAATGTGCACTCTCATTACTTCCACTAAAATGCGTATTTGTATAGGTAGGTCCCAGGCAAATGCAACATTCGTCACTGTTGATGCGCATTTTAGCAAAAAGACGAACTCTGAGAGCCCCAGCTTGAATAGCCTGTAGAGCACAAAGATTTGTACTGCTGCAAGTGTTGATCAGTACGGGCAAACTGTATATGAAAAAGCACAGAAAAAGAGCCCTGTACAATTCCAACATTGCACGCATTGACATTCCCCAAGTTTTTCCGCCCAGAAACTTGAGAAGTTCGGAGATTGCGATTTGGCCATGGCCGGTACACACAAAGAAAGATCTCATAAATAGCTAATTAGAAATCCATTAAAAAACTCGACGCCCCCCCCCCCCCCCCACCCTGGCCAACCATGTCAAGACCATCTAGAATAACCGCGTTAGATACGCTATCGTATGCCCCCTTGACATCTAAGAACAAAACTGTAAATAACTTTTTACTTGACTTTCGATGCTGGACATACGTAGCGAGATCGACAACACTGTCTATTGATGAGCTATGTCTGCGAAAACCAGCCATTCAATTTGGAAACAGGTTGTAGCGTTCGAGGTACCACTCCAAGCGGGTAAGGATGATTTTTTCCATTACCTTTCGCCACACAACTGGACAGCGCTATTGGGTGGCATGAGGTGACTTCATGTGGAGACTTGCCGCGCTTCAGGGCAGGGACCAAGCGGCTTGTCTTCATTTTTCGGGAACCGTGCCATCTTTCCAGGATACACTGTAGAGATCTAACAGTTCTCTCCGTGGGCATCAACTCAGGTCGTACGAGGAACGGTAGGATATTTCAGTTGGGGAGTATCTATACACGCTATGTTACAGCTGTACATGGCGTTGTTCGTTGGATTCCTGCGGTACAGCCTGCCTGCAATATCCAACACCTGCAAGACTAACCTGCACACGATTCAGAGCCTTCAAGCCCAAGCCCTTAAGATATGTCTTGGCTTACCACGCAGCGCATCAATGGCTGAAACCATTGCCCTTGCGCAGGATTACCCAACCACGACGCACATTACCGTTGAGACAATGCGTATGCACCTCAGGCATTAGGCTAGGACCTCTTTCCCACCACTTGGCGAGCCTCACTGCTGCAAGGCCCTGCTCGACATTTAGCGGTAATGTCAGTGCACATCGTGCGTCGTTTACTTCAGGGTACGCACCTGCGGCCAAACCAGCGTTTCCTCCGTGGTGTTTGAGCCGTCCACAAGTACATATCATGATTCCAGGACTACAGAAGAAGACAGATCTACCGGCCCCTGCTCTAAAACAACTGAGCTTACTTCTTTTGCATGAAAAGTACAGCAACCACGTGCACATATATACCGATGGATCGACTACGTCGTGCAGCCCTGGTGCTGCGGTGGTTATACCAACGCGAGGAATGACACTGCCGTTCAAGACGTCGCATGTCACGACCTCAACGGCGGCAGAACTAACGGCCCTGTTTCAAGCACTGGAATTCATTGATTCTGAAAGAAATAGAAAATGGGCGGTGTTCTGTGATTCAAAACCGACATTACAGTGCACGCAGTCAGTTCTCCGACACGGATGTCATGACCAATTGACATACGAAATCGTGAAACTTTACCATCACGTCGAACAAAAAGGTCACGAGGTCGTTTTTCAATGGGTACCTGGTCATTTTGGAATCAGTGGCGATGATTCCGCCGATAACGCTGCTCGCACAGCACATCGAGAAGAGCAAAGCGTTCCAGTTCCACTTTCGAGGACAGACGCCGCAAGGCAGCTCCGACACCTGGCACGCAGTCTCACAGTGACCGAGTGGAACTCGCCAAACTTACGACTTACACGACTGCATCGACTAAACCCCTTCCTGCAACTCCAACCTCCACTCGGACTTCCTCGACGTGAAGCTACGCTTTTCTGTCGCCTTTGGTTAGGAGTTGCCTTCACAAAGGCATACTCTACATTAATTGGAGTGACTGACAGCGAAGCATGCGAGGTCTGCGGCACAGAAGAAAACATTGACCACCTGCTCTGCCACTGTCCACGATATGCCCCAGAGAGACAAGAACTTGCCAAAGCTTTCTAAAAACTGGGCAATTGGCCGCTTTCTGTGCAGGTGCTGCTGGAACACCGCCCACATCGCCCGTCGGCCCATAAAGCGGTGAAGGCGCTTTTGTGCTTCTTAAGGACGACGGGCTTGTGCGACCATCTGTGACTATTAATGCCATTTGTGTAAGACCACACGCGTCAGCGAACTCACCGCAACTTCCCTCTTTTCTTCCCTGCTCTCTCTCCCTGTGATCTTTGTTTTCCCCTTTCCCATTCCCCCGGTGTAGGGTAGCCAACCAGACGTTATTCTGGTTAACCTCCCTGCTTTCTGCTTTTCTCTTTCCTCCTCCTCCTCCTCATCTAGTCCCGGGAATGAAGAACGCCTGGATAGAGCAAGAGCCGCTTCAAGTTTCTTCATTATCAAAGGAAGATCCCTGCGGCAGTCACGCGAAGCAGGTATATCACTTGGGGCTCGAAAGCCTGGACCAATTGCTTGGCTAGCAATCCTTACGTAAAAGCTTTCTGCAACATCGACATCCAGCCTCCTCTGGAAGAGTGCTAGCGCTTTGAGTGGGAAGCGTTGTTCAGGGAGGAAATTTAGACCACGTACGGTTGTCCAGATGTTGGAAAGGGGCTTCTAGGAGTCTGGTGACTGGCAAAGCATTGCCCAACATCAAGATGCTAACCTACCCATTCGACGCTGGATTTTCTTTTGTATTCGTGTGGCTGTTCTAAGGTCATGCATGGATTTTGTACACCAGTATTGCCGCTCTGCACGGCGACAGAGTGCACGAAGCCGTTTCACCTGTATATGCAAATCCTCGTACTTAGACGAAACCGTGAGCGTGCGCATGGCGTGCGCAGCGAAGATTGCTGGTTTTTGTCCTCTTGCATTTGTCCTTGCGCTTCTCCATGGTGGGCATTAAAATCTTGATGATGACCCATGGCTCTGGACACACCGGCAAGATGTTCGTTAATCTTTTGGAATCAAAATTACTTGAAGGGGATATATAAAGCGCTACAAGTGTAAATACGAGTTTGACCTTTTTACCTGTTAGGCAAACATTCTGATTGCCATCGTGAGGCATAATCTAACGACGAACAGAGGAGAATTCACGACGAATAAAAACAATGACTTTGCTCCAAGCGCCAGTTGTGGACATAAAGTTTCGTATCACGACAATGTAACTGGTTTTAGATGGGTTGGTTTTGATACATAAACAATTATAAGAACTTATAGTTTTGCGAACCCACACTTATTTTCTTCTGGCGAATAAGGATCACCGTGAAGGATATTCTTCCCGAATGCAGCTTTCCAACATTTGCATGATCACGAATACAGTATTGTCTCAAAAGTCAGAAGCACTGAGGTAGAAACTGTCTCCGCGTTGTGTGCTTCACTGCTTCATCCATGGACGCAGGTCGTGCCACGAATGTGAAATGGCAGAAAAACACGTGTCTTATCATCAGTTTCAACGGGATGTTTGTAGGAGATACTGCTTTTTTATTTCTGTTCGATTTTTGGCTTTGTTTTTAATGCAAGCCTTCGAGGATGCTATTTCTTGTGAAACGCCGATGCTGGCTCTGTGCATACAAAGCTTCGTAGGGGGACGCATCGAGCGTTCCCAACGCATAGGCGTGCAGGCTGCGCTACGTGTCCCGGCCGTTGACCCACGCAGTCTAGCTGCTTGCCGTAGTTCTCTGCACAAAACATGCAGCACGATGGTCGCGTTTCATGAGAGCGATATACTTGCTGCAAGCAGACGGCCGCTGAAGAGAAGAAATGGTTTTGGGGAAATGGAAGCAACTGTTTGTCAGGATTACTCCCTACACCGGAGAAGAAGGCAACCTGCGAACTTCGGAAACGGGATGCTCGCCCTGAATAACGAGCCGTTCGCTGGAGAGCCTTTTCGAGCTCGTAACGTGTGTTATGTTCCGGCACGCTCGTCACGCGTCAGCCCGTTGCGCTGCATAGGCGCCGCCCGCATGGTTGGGAGGGCAGCGGTAGTGCTTAAGCATTTAACATTATTGCGACCCTAAAAGCATCTATTTCCCCTTTATAGTATACACGTACATCCTAAGGCCTGAATAACCGCCACGCTGATGCCACGAGTACAAATTATCTCAAGATACGTGAATTCTACATCGGCCGCTGCTATAGGTTCTTCTCTATCTCAAATTTATGTACGACATTCAATGTAGTCAATACCTTTAAAATAGCTTACCTGCCGCGGAGCTCAGCGGCTATGGTGTTTCGCTGCTAAGCACGAGGTCGCGGTATCGAACCCCAGACGCAGCGGCCGCATTTCGATGGGGGCGAAATGCAAAAACGCGAGCGTTAGGGAGCCTACATGACCGCGGTCACGTAGGCTCCCTAACTCGGGTGTCTCGTGCACTAGGGGCACGTTGAAGATCCCGTGGTGGTCAGAATTAATCAGGAGTCCCCCACTGCAGCGTGCCTCATAATCAAATCGCAGTTTTGGCACGTCAAACCCCAGAATTCAATTCAAAATAACTTTCAGCATTGTCAAACACATACGTATTCGGCATTGCTCTATGTAAACTATGTATAATCTCGAGCAACCTTATGTAACAAGTTATACGCCCTTTTTTTCTTGGTGTTCGAACACTGACTATCGAAACAGGGATATCAAAGAATAATTGGTCTGTGTTCGCGCAATTCATTAGTGCATGTTAAAAAAAGACCAGGCACTAGTAAAAAAACTACGAGGCAAAACCAGTGATGCAAGGAGGTAAAGAAAGATTGAAGCACACTGTAGTACTGCCAAATTATTAATTACGCCTGTCAACGGATTATTCACTCTTAAGTCCACAGATCACAACAAAGCAATTGAGCACAACTTTTCCCAATGAAAGTATGTAGGCAACAAAATCACAATATGAGCAAGGAGCGAATACGGGTTTTGAAGTAAAAAGGCCAGCGTATACGCTCAAAAGACAAAACTACGTTCCTGCAAGTATCTCCATTTCCCAATTGTTTTCATCTTTCGAGCCTTGATTCCTGGTGATCTGTTTCACCTCTCGAAAAGCGAACGCTCCAGGAGGGAAGAGTGCCCTATTTCTCGAGATGACTTTCTTTTTTAGTGGGAACAAGCAGAGTTTGACAATACGCGGCTCCAGAGGCCCCTCACAGACTGCCCACAAGATCGGCTCTCTTGTAGCGGAGCCTCTTTCGACTGACGGGAGCAGCTGACAAGACAATTGCTCCCGAGATCCCTCCCCTCCCCCTTCTCACTGCTCGTACACTGTCCAAGCGATCTCCAGCGCCCTGCCCCTTTCTCAGCATCGGGTGCTTCGATTTTGCGCGTCGTCTCCACTGCGCGGACAGTCCGGATAACGGGAAGCGACGTAAGTCCGCGGGCAGAAAATAGGTTCCCTCGTTGCGGCGAAACCGGAAAGAAGGCCGGGCTTCCAAGCGTCGCTGAGACGCGTGCCAGTCGACAAGAACATCTATCCGGCCGGTCATGGTCAGTGTAGTGTACGGTGAAGGACCACGATAGGGACGGCTGTCTGCTTCGCGTCCCACGGAGAGGCACAAAGAGCCACTGTTGGAGCAAGTGACCCAGCAATGTTGTCTTCTGACCTCTTCAGCTATCCTGCCTGCCGCAGAAATAACAAAGCGTGCCGCTGCAAGATCGCAGCTTGGTGCAGCGTAGTATGTTTCAAGCCCTGGCTGCGCAGCCAGAATGCGAAGCAGAGCTCACAGGCGCCTCACATTTCTGTCACTGTGAAGAAATAAGAGGTTGCTATCGCGAAGGCGCAGTCATACTAAGATTGTCATTGCAGCAAAATAAAGGCATGTGCCAAGCTTGGAGAAAACTCTGCCGATCGTTATAAGCTGGACGATTCTTTAAGATTAATTAAGTTACTAACTTGACTCCATTACTTCTCGTTTTTGTTTAAAGAGCCGGGTGTGAGCGAACTTCGCTCGATATCTAAATAACAAAAAAACCAACACACGACTAAAGAAACAATAAAACAGCCATCATCACTCTGGCATGAATAAACAACAACTACGACTCATAATTTGCTTATGCGATTGGATCAAGCAGAGATGGTGCTAACTTTTTTCTTTTTCTTTTTGTTGCTACTATAGGCGCCAGAAACACTATTACATAAAGTGTAATAATAATAATAATAATAATAATAATAATAATAATAATAATAATAATAATAATAATAAATAATGCATCTTTCTTATTCATAAAATTAATGTGTACTAGTATTAGTTATTCTTATCTGAACGGATGCATCCTATTCCAGCTCACTTCTTTTAAGCACCTCCCGTATTTTAGTGGTTCACTGTCCCACTTTCAACGAAAGACGTAAATAAGTGCCACATATCCTGCAGTTCCTTTATTACCTTTAGTTTCCGCTTTCTAGCAATTCCCCTGTGAATGTTGCATTATACTAATCTTAAGAACCGTTTCGACCATGCCAGACACTGTTTTGTAGCTGACCGGCGTTTGAACCACTGTCTTGGCCCGCACTGACATATCCTAATATTAATTAAACGCTTATTTGCTCTTCATGAGAAAGAATTCGCGCGTGTGTGGTCGATGCAGTATTTACCTCTTTCTCTTTATCTTTTTTTTTCTTTCAGTGATTCAATGGACGAGCCCACGCAACGGCCGTCACTCGCTGCTGAAAACGATCACGCTTAGTGGCGACATCACGACATCATCACAGTATATTGCCCTTACGATCGCTACGTCGCACCAAGGAACACTGTTATCGCAGCCGTTATAGCACTGTGTCAAAGCTAGAGATGACCGCCCGTCAGAAGATTTATTAAACATTGCCGTTAAAGAAAGGGAAGGATACACACACACAAGCATTAAAGGCGACGAAGGCTCGACGCGCCGGGAACGTGCCCCTGTCGCGGAACGAATAGGAGCAGACGGGAGAGTGGGCTGCTTGACAAGCTTTGGTGTTAAGCAGGCAGAGCACGCTTCGCAGGGCCCGGTTGCGATTGGCCTGGCCGGAACAAGTACACAAGTATTCGCCGGCGCCGAGTCGACGGAGTACCCGTTAGCGATGCTGCTGTCTTGGAGCCAAGCCCTTTTGCGCGCATGAATAAAGGGATCCGCGATACTCCTCGCTTCAAGAGTTCATTCCAAACATGGTTCTCTCTCTCTTCTTTTTTGGTCTCCGTTCATTCTCGTCGATACGTTAGCAGTCGTCAAAGCAGCGTTACCGAAATTTGCAGCGCCCGTAAACGATGGCAGACAAAAAATCTTGCGACGCGAGTAGGGAAAGCGAATTTTGTGACCCTCTCCTCTTCCGGGAAGTTCCGCGCGCGGTAATTGTGAGACAAAGAAACGTGCGCGCCCAGTCAAGCTTGCCCCGTTCCGGCGCCTCTGGCGCGGCACGAGTGCGGCCGAAGGCGAGCCCCACAGTTCATCTCCGCCCGCTTAGAGGGAGTAGGCGGTGTCGGTCCGCTCCGCTGCTCCGGCAAATGATGATTGAACTCATGCGTGGGGAGGTGCGTTTGAAGCGCGAAGCCTCGGCTCGCCGACGCCGTCGGCTCTGATATTGCTTTCGCTCGATATTACTTTCTCCCCGGCAGCATTCCGGAACGCGGTGCCACCCACAATGCTTACAATGCTTCTTTTCGCGTCTCTCGGGCTGATACCGCCCACACGAAAGCTTGCGCGCTGAGTAGAGGCGCGGGGAGATATGCCTGCCCCTGCAGAAAATGTCAGGCCCGTCTGACAGCTCTGTTTGCTTCCGCGGCAGCAGACGCCTGACTCGACTGTTAGCGCGGCGATAACTACAGTGGCCTTCTCACTCGCACTGGCCGGTTGCAAGACAAGTCGGGGCTTTAGGCGCCACCTGTGGCGCTTGCTCGCACTTTGCCTCTGCCGTGCCGGATTCCCTTAAAGGCGCAAGCCCTCGCGTGCTCGCTCGAACGGTCGCTGCTAACTTATAGTAAGCGTAAAACGACGTAGACACTGCAGGCTTCATTTCGTTTAATTACCGTTTTCTGGATGTCGATAATAGGTGGCACTGCTGACCGGCAAAACCATTGGATGCTCGCAGAGAAAGTGCGGGAGTAGTATTTGAATATATTTTGTCTCATTCACAAAGTGGGAGAGAGTGAAACCGTTTTGCCTCAACTGTCCGTGGCCAGGTCGAGAGGTAGGGCACGGATGGGAAGAAGATCGGTTGCTCTTATGGCTGAGATGAGGCCGAAATCGATAAAGCGTGCAGTGTGAGCGTGCTCTCGCGCACTTGCGCGTGCAGGGGCAAATGTAAAAAGAAAAGGATTCTCTTTTTCTGTTACCGTTTTTTGTGCTTCCAACCATTGTTTTTGTAATTTGCCACACACAAATTAAGGAACAGGTCTTACTACAACACGAATATATAATTTTGTACTAAGCTAAAAAATATAGTTGCCTAAATATTTGTGAACTGCGTGTACCACACCTGTAAGTTTATCTGCAAGCCGCAGTTGCCAGTGTAAGCATATGATAATTGTGCATGGTGTGCTTAGATTTAGGTGCACGTTAAAGAACCCCAGGTGGTCAAAATTTCCGGAGTCCTCCACTACGGCGTGCCTCATAATCAGAAAGGGGTTTTGGCACGTAAAACCCCAAATATTATTATTAATTGTGCATTGACAAGAGGATAACCAGATAAGCAATGTGCCGCAACAAATAGATTTAAGTAGGAGAGAGTGGTAGGGGATAGGCAGAAATCGCCAAGTCACCCTGCCTAAGATAGAGCCCACCAAGGCCACACGGCTACTTTAAGAGGCAATGGTTAGTCTATCACTAAACTATCATTCTTTTAGATAAAAATAACAAAAGAAAAGGATAATTTACCATCTAACCACGAAAACTGCAGCGGCATTGTCTGCTCATTTACAACCACCAGGCTATTTCGGCACTGCTGCTATAACACTTACTTATGAAGCTCTGAATAATGTAACTTTAGCAACACGAATTCCCTCAGGCAATCGCTATACTACACTGGTGTCTTAATGGAGACTTTATCTGTAAGCTTAATAGGCGGTCACAATAGGATCTCCGTGTAGCATGTAATTTGGCGTTGATTATTAAGTCCTTGAGCGTACAACGTGCGGTTTATATGCAAGCAAAAATTGAGCCAATTAACTAACCTTACGTGATTTTAATGCGAAAGCATAATGGCTTGTCCAATCAATTGGTTACGACCATGATACGTGACGTCATATAATGTCACGTGTCCTTCGCAACACTACCTTAATTCACTTTGCTGTAATTTGTATAAACCTTATTCCACTTCAATCCACCTTAACCCACCTTGCTCTCATCATCATCAGCCTTGTTACGCCCGCCGCAGAGCAAAGGCCTCTCCCATATTTCTCCAACTAACTAGGTCATGTACTAATTGTGGCCATGTTGTCCCTGCAAACTTCTTAATCTCATCCGCCCACCTACATTTCTGCCGCCCCCTGCTACGCTTCCCTTCCCTTGGAATCCAGTCGTAACCCCTAATGACGATCGGTTATCTTCCCTCCTCATTACATGTCCTGCCCATGCTCCCATTTCTTTTTCTTAATTTCAACTAACATGTCATTACCTCGCGTTTGTTCCTTCACCCATACTGCTCTTTTCTTATGCCTTAACGTTACACCCATCACTCTTCTTTCCATAGCTCGTTGCGTCGTCCTCAATTTAAGTAGAACCCTTTTCGTAAGCCTCCAGGTTTCTGCCCCATACGTGAGTACTGGTAAGACACAGCTCTTATACACTTTTCTCTTGAGGGATAATGGCAACCTCCTGTTCATGATCTGAGAATGTCTGCCAAATGCACCCCAGCCCATTTTTATTCTTCTGATTGTTTCAGCCTCATGATCCGAATCCGCGGTCACTACCTGTCCTAAGTAGATGTATTCCCTTACCACTTCCAGTGCTTCGCTACCTATCGTAAACTGCTGTTCTCTTCCGAGACTGTTAAACATTAGTTTAGTTTTCTGCTGATTAATTTTTAGACCCACTCTTCTGCTTTGCCTCTCCAGGTATGTGTGCATGCGTTGCAATTTGTCCCCTGAGTTACTAAGCAAGGCAATATCACCAGCGAATAGCAAATTACTAAGGTATTCTCCATTAACTCTTATCCCCAATTCTTCCCCATCCAGGTCTCTGAATACCTCCTGTAAACACGCTGTGAATAGCATTGGAGAGATCGTATCTCCCTGCCTGACGCCTTTCTTTATTGGGATATTGTTGCTTTCTTTATGGAGGACTACGGTGGCTGTGGAGCCGCTATAGATATCTTTCAGTATTTTTACATACGGCTCGTTTACACCCTGATTCCGTAATGCCTCCACGACTGCTGAGGTTGCGACTGAATCAAATGCTTTCTCGTAATCAACGAAAGCTATATATAAGGGTTGGTTATATTCCGCACATTTCTCTATCACCTGATTGATAATGTGAATATGGTCTATTGTTGAGTATCCTTTACGGAATCCTGCCTGGTTCTTTGGTTGACAGAAGTCTAAGGTGTTCCTGATTCTTTTCGCGGTTACCTTCGTAAATACTTTGTAGGCAACGGACAGTAAGCTGATCGGACTATAATTTTTCAAGTCTTTGGCGTCCCCTTTCTTATGGGTTAGAACTATGTTAGCGTTCTTCCGAGATTCCGGTACACTCGAAGTCATGAGGCATTGCGTATACAGGGTGGCCAGTTTTTCTAGAATAATCTACCCACCATCCTTCAGCAATGCTGTAATCTGATCCTCCCTAGCTGCATTCCCCCTTTGCATAGCTCCCAAGGCTTTTTTTACTTCTTCCGACGTTACTTGTAGGATTTCAAATTCCTCTAGACTATCCTCTCTTCCATTATCGTCGTGGGTGCCACTGGTACTGTATAAATCTCTATTGAACTCCTCAGCCACTTGAACTATCTCATCCATATTAGTAATGATATCGCCGGCTTTGTCTCTTAACGCATACATCTGATTCCTGCCTATTCCTAGTTTCTTCTTCACTGCGTTTAGGCTTCCTCCGTTCGTGAGAGCATGTTCAATTCTATCCATATTATAGTTCCTTATGTCAGCTGTCCTACGCTTGACGATTAACTTGGAAAGTTCTGCTAGTTCTATTTCTAGCTGTAGGGTTAGAGGCTTTCATACATTGGCGTTTCTTGATCAAATCTTTCGTCTCCTGCGATAACGTACTGGCATCTTGTCTAACGGAGTTACCACCGACTTCTATTGCGCACTCGTTGATGATGCCCTTAAGATCGTCGTTCATATCTTCAATACTAAGGTCCTCTTCCTGAGTTAAAGCCGAATACCTGTTCTGTGGCTTGATCCGGAATTCCTCTATTTTCCCTCTTACCGCTAACACATTGACCGGCTTCTTATGTGCCAGTTTCTTCCGTTCCCTCCTCAAGTCTAGGCTAATTCGAGTTCTTACCATCCTATGGTCACTGCAGCGCACCTTGGCGAGCACGTTCACATCTTTTATGATGCCAGGGTTAGCGCAGAGTATAAAGTCTATAACGTTGGTACCAATGTTAATCCACCTTAATCCATTTTAATCTACCTTTGTCCACTTTACTCCACCTTAATCCACTTTAGTTCACCCTCACTCACTTTCCTTCACCCTAGTTCACTTTACTCCCATCTTAAGTCACCTTAGTCTAACTTGTTCTAGCTTTAATTCTGTATTACTACTGACGCCATACAAGACGCTGATGACGTCACTGATGATGATAATGATAATGATGATGATATTTAACGCCGGCTTTTCTGCCTCATGGGGCATATAATGCTTTTGCATTAATAAACGCATGATGTAATAAAGACAGCCTTACTTGTGGCAGAAAACCACAGCCTTGCAAGGACAAAGGTTGTCACCGCCTTCGGCTAGATCTTGCACTAGTACAGCACCCCACGACGAATGCACCGTGATTCTGATGTCGACGTGGATGGATTAGCTTTTTTCAGTCTCCACACCCAGTTGAGCCCATCACACCACCACGAGCACCTCTAGATGGTTCAAAGAAAACACGTTCGCAGCGGCAGCTCTGCCCACTACGACACTGTCGCGAATACTTTTTCGGTAGCGAGACTCTCATTTTCTGCAGTAGTCCCAACGCCCACTCTGAATTCCTCAACAAGTCACCCTTCGCTTACTTTCCACCCCATCTCTTTTTCTGTTTTCCTCTCTTTTTTTTCCCTCTTCTCTTGGCTCTCACAAACAGTGACCTTGCAGTCACTCTCTGTGTTGCTACGCGTTCTCATTCTTTTTTATCGGTGGATGGTAAAGCCGAAAATAAATTTGCAGTTGGATTCACGGCCGAGTGAGAAAGGGGGAAAAACTGTCCCTTTCTTGCCTGCTCATCGAAAGAGAGAAATAGCAAAGAAGGCGACCATAAATAAACACCGCGCCCACATCGTGAACGAGAAGATAATGCACCGCCCTCCGTGTCGACGCCGAGGGCGCGGGCCGACTGTGTACACTCGCGCTCTAGCGGACCACCACGGGGCTGCGCGCCCGTCCGCCTCGCTTCCTTGGCGTCGTCGCTTTTGTGAGACTCGTCTGGCGATGATCGCAGCGAGGCGTGGAACACGACGCCCGTCCTCCAGGCTCCTCGGGAGCAGCACCCAGAGGCGCCCGCCGCCGCCTCGCCTTATCGACTTGAAATGACACGCGCGCGCTTTTGGATTAGACCTATCTTCTTTTCGTTCCGTTACGTCTTTAGCTTTTTTTTTTCTTTTCGTGTAACCGAGCTTGGCACCGATGCCTCTCGTACGGCCCACAAAGTGCTCCGGTTACCTTTTGAGGAACGCGACGCCGGCGTCGACGGCTGCCTTTGCGACGCCACTAAAGCGTTTCTGATAGATCTAGGAGGGGGAGAAAGAAAGGCGGCATTTCCTGGCACGCCGGAGCCGATATTTAGGCCGCGGTTTTTCCCAACGTGGAATTGTAGTCTAGTTACACCAGCGGTTTCTAGCGCATGCTTCCGGCGTATTTGCAAAACTTTTGTGTCTCATAGACCGCAAAGCATCTGAAGGGGAACGCGTGACCGCTGAAGTCTTAAAGGAGCATATGCCACTATCCGAATTGAAGCTTTTTTTTATGATCTACGAGCTCGTTACAACACTGAAGTTTAGACAAAAGCGGAAAAATGTGTCTGCGCTTTCCTCCGCAACTTTCCGGTGCCAGTACTAACGTTCTCTCAAGTCAACGTCAGTTACTCGAACTGCGGCAACCTCTCGTCGGTCTTGAAAAGCCGGAACGGAAAAATAAAAAACGTTTGTAGGTGTACTTATTTTGACGGCGCGTTCCCAAGCAGGGTGGGCTGAGTGAGTGGTAAGCCATGCTGTTGTAAAGTATGCGGGAACTAGGCGCTGACAGGAGAGAAACACCTAGAAGCGCTGTCCATGTGTGTGTATACGTGTTTATTCACTGTCTGTGTCTAGTTCCCGCTATAGCTTACATCAGACACGTGCCCACAATACCTGGTGAATTCGCGCATGATGATCCTGTTTTTTCTTCTATATACCAAGATTCCTACACACATCATCGATTCCGATGCTTCAGTATCTCTTTTATTATTGTCAAGTGAAATAACGAAGGGTCAGGTGCGAAACATGTTTATTCAGAAAACTTAACGTTGCATGACGGGGGACGCTGATGTCAGGCCTGTAGCTATCTGTCCTCTGGACAGTGAGACGATTAGATAGTCGTTTCCTTTTTTTTTTCTTTTTGAGACGTCGCGTTTCCACCTGCTTACGCGTTATGTTTGATTACGCACCAGCACCAGTTATTTGCTTATTTAATTTTGTTCATTTCCGGTGCTCTTATCACGCTCCGCTTTCCTCTTTTTTTATTGTTTTCTTTCTATTTCGAACCATCACCTACATTTCTCGCTTTCTCTCTACGCATCCAGTCCTCCTCACTTCCGCTTTGTGTTCCCGATCAACAATTTATGTAATCTCAAAAAAGGCTGACGATTCTTCATTTTCGACAAAACTTATCGCCATCGTTGCCTCCCACAGCCTAATTTACCTGCAAAAGGCGCTAAGAATTTTCTGCAAAGAATTCATGACTTCTTTTTGTTCTTTTTCTTAATCAAGAAAACGTCAGTGATCTTCGTTGATGCTTTGTTTGCCTTCATCTTCCCTAAAATGTCTTCATGCGCTCAGCCTCATTTCGTAAAGGCAATACAACGGCACGGAAAACTGAATTCCTAAGCCCTCAATATTACACTTTACAAACTGATGCTCCTAATTTAACAAGAGTGCAGACTGGGTTTCATATCAGATGGAAAAGTCAATAAAAAACTGAAATAACCTCCTACGGCGCCCCGACAAACAGTTCTTATTCCGGAAAGTCCCTAAACGAGAACTTTACGTGCGGTTGTTAAATAATGCATCGGAATATGACAGACAATGCGGCATTATTTGTGGCCCGAGTGAGCTTAGCGGCTTGACCTAGTGGTTAAGCCCACGGAGGAATATTAAGATATGAACCGAGCTGACATTTATTTGGAGCGCCCAATGAATGCATCAGTGACACGTCGCGCTTGTCCGCCGTGGTTCCTTGCCCTCACTCGCCTCCTCTTTCCCTGGTGGTTTCTCAACGCCGTTATTCTCTGCTTCGTTCCTTCACTACCCGTTAACGCTAACTGTGCGCGCGGCCTTGTGCACAGGGCAGCAAGTAGAAACAATTGAAGCGCGAAGATGAACGGTGCGCGTCGGGCCAATCGACCCGTGCGCGCAGCTCGAAACGAGGCGGCCTTCGACGAGACGAGGGACGTGTTCCACCGAAGGGTATCCTTCACTTGCCTTCCGTATCTCAAATACGGCGCGATGGGCCCAGTGTCGTATCCGAGTGCCCGCGCTGTTGCCGGCGCACCGGGAGAGCAGAGGCGCGCGGTAACTGTTGGTGCAAGTGCTAATCTTTAACGCCATCTCTGTATTGTTTCATGAAACTAGAATCGCAAGGACACTAGTTGGAAGGACAGACCTTTAATACCAGTAAGCGGTCCCGTCTATCTTATGTCGTGGTTAAGGCACTGACATTTCGATCCGCAGTACTTGCATTTGAATGACTTGGTTACCATGAGTATCTACGTGTATTTTTTGTTGTGGTGTTTTTTTTTATGACCAGTATTACGGCCATCGAACATCGCATCACTGTGAACCTCCACTCAAAGGGTACCTCACCCGGCTATGCCTGTGAAACGGCTTGATCACGGGGCAAATATAGGAGAGCGGCACGAAAGAAAGGCGCCTTCTCCCGGTGCCGCCTTCACAATAGGCGCACCATTAACGCGGTTCTTAATTAAGCGGCCCTCGAATGTGTTAAGGCGGGATTAGCCGCCTCGCGCGAGGAGCACGCCAGTGTGCGTGCGGTCCGCCTTTGTGGCGAGAAACAGCGCGCGCCTCGTCCGATCGCTGCTCTATGCGCCGCATACGGCACTGGCGTGCTTTCGCGGCGCTTGCACGTCAGCCTATAGACTGAGCCGCCTTCGAGAAGAACAGAGGCTCGGAAGCGCTGTCATCCTCCCATTATCGCCACTTTGGCCGCATATTGCGGACGGCAGAGATATTACTGTAGCACTTGCAAGGCCACAATGTGGAGAGTTCCGTGCCTCAAGCCGGAAATATTGCTATGACTTTGATCAATTTCTTGGCACAGCCAATTGTTCTCGCCCTTTATAAACGGCTGGAGCGGCGGCCTACCAGCGTTATCGCTTCAATTGGCCGCCTGCGTTGTTGATGATAAGACTGCCGTAAGGGTGGAACAAAAAGCTTTCTTTTGAGCACGCCCTACTGTTTTGATGCGGGCCGGAAATGACTCCTCCTTTTTTTTCTTCTCAGTTCTCTTTGCAGGTAAGTTGCTCTTTACACTGAGAGGTGGATTAACCACGCAGAAGCGATTCTTAGAAAACGGAAAGTTTACACCTATAGGTACAAATATATACTTATTTCTGCATTAAATAAAATTAAAATGAGGAAAATAAATATGATCTCTCTAGATCTGCTTTACAGGAAACCTTCAATTTTCAACATTACGTTTTCACCCCAGGTGTGCACTTGAATCGGTTGCTATAATAATTTATCAGTTTGTGACAACGTTGGTTAAATAGCGACATTTGGACATCACGTGATATGCGCAACCAATGCTCGAAGCTCGCAGGAAACACGATATTATACGTTGCGCGTATCAGAAAGCCTGGTCGTACCAAAACACTCATGCAATAGTCGCACTGCTGGTTGCTGCTTCAGTTTCCATCAGGAAAGGTCAAAATGGTGTGGAAGCACACCTGTTCGCCTTCACCACTGTTTCAAGACTTCACTATCCTTCGTCTCTCCGCTCGAGTCATTATGTTTTCTGCGACGCCACTGAACATCGAAACGACAAAACTTCGCAATGGAGCACCGATATTTTAAGCCGGGACGCATCACCCTACAAAGTCGTTCGCAAGCCATCTTCGCCATCGTCATCTTGCGATCGGGACAGTTAACCACGGTTAGGTCTCGAAAACTGAGAGCATTCCAGTGCTATCTCCAGACATATGCTGTCTCCAGCGCCTGCCTTAGCGCCGTCCATTGGCGAGCACGAGAAGCAAGACCTTTCCGGCCTTGACAGGTCCTTCGCAAATTGACTCCTACTCCAAGCGGCCTGGCGTTGTGGTTCATACGCTGAACTATCTGTATCCAAGCTAGTCGGTGCGGCAACAGTTTAAGGCAGGAAAGGTGAACAAAACGCGGACAGCGAAAAGAATGGGGAAACAGAGAGGACTACGCCCAACTGAATCTACTGCGAAAGAAACCCGTATATAAGCACTCATCATTCATATCCACAGCGCATACGTCGAAACAACACTCCAAATTTAGACAGCTGATTAACATCATTGTCCATCGAGGCGACAACCGAGCCGCTCATCCTGATAAAAACACAAGAACATATATAAAGGAACGCAATAACAAGAATACAAACGAAACAACAACAACGAAGCGATTGTAGCTAAAAAATAAGCAATAAAATAACAATGCAAAAAAATGTATAAAAGGACAATAACGCCACGAAATGCTAAAAACGCTTCCCCGGAGAATAAGAAGTTGAAACAGGTGGTAAAAGTGATGTAAAAACCTAAAGTCAATGCTTGTGTAGCAACACCAGGAAAAAGAAAGAAAGAGACAGGGGAAAAACAAAGATGTGAACAATCGTAAAAACGGGTGCACTGCATCCCTTAATGTTGCAGATAATCAAGCTCTTTCCTCGATAGCCACACAGAAGAGGCGTTGACGCAACTTGTGTCAAGCCGTCCAATCCATGATGCATCAAAAAACTTATCGGGCGGTCTGATCTCTATAGGTTCCTATTATAGCAGCCCGGTATAGAAGAGGCGAACACCCAAACGTGGCACACTGCAAAGCCATATTGCTGCCCGAATTTGACTTCAAGTTGTTTGCGTGCTCTCGCAGGCGATCACTGATACACCATCCAGTTTGACCGATGTGAACACGTCCACGAGAAAAGGCCACTTTGCAGACGACGCTGCATTTGCAGCGCACCAAATGGCTAATGCGATTCGCGATAAACTACGCCATTCGTTGGTTGGATACCTGGTACACTGTATCGGACACCTTCTTGCGCAACGCCGTGTTGTGCCTACGCCAAAGCTTGACGAAATAACGGGATCGGCCCATTTTCTAGCTCCTGCTGGCTTTTTCGCTATAAAGGCATTCGGCGAGACCAGCGCGGAATTCAGCGCTTGCACGTCACAGACGCCGAAGAGTGGCTGGCAGCGCTCGTCTTCTTTTGTTTCGCCTCTGGTTTTGGCCGGTCTCAGGCACCTTGGCTCGGTGCAACGACATCTCCACTGCTGTTCTGTGCCTTGAGTGACGGAGGCGAACGCATCGCGCTGAACGGTGCCACGAAGCCCGAGACATCGCGCAAGGGGCTCGGAGTATCGAGGTGCGCGGGCGCCGACGGTGACCGGCGCTGCGGTTCGCTGCGCCAGACAGAAGCCGAAAGAATAAAACTTGACGAAGCTTACGCGCCTAGCCCAATACTAATGCAGCGCTTGGTAAAGTGTACTCCTTATGCGAAGTTTATGGACAATCCCAAGTGTACTTGCTTTTTAACTTGAACAATGAAGCGTGGAAAAACCCGACCGCAACCTTGAGTCAACTTCACGGGACAGTAACCCGCCTTCCTCTGCCTCTAGCAAAGAAGGCGGAAACACATTCCAAAATATTAGGGCTGGTCACAGCGAAAAAAAAAGAAGACAAGAGAAAGCGTAGACAAAAGCAAAATAATAATAATAGTAATAATAATAATAATAATAATAATAATAATAATAATAATAATAATAATAATAATAATAATAATAATAATAATAATAATAATAAATTATTTATTTGTTTAGCGGTTAGCTGTTGTCTTTTCTACACTGGTAACGATCATTCTGCCACTACGCGGCGCACTGGCGATTAATCACGCTGGCTTGTTATATATATATATATATATATATATATATATATATATATATATATATATATATATTGCTAACGCCAGTAAAGATGAGATCATGGCCCGTCGGCCCTCGAATCCTAGCACAAAGGCCACACTTCTCCGTTCTTGCTGAGCGACCCGTTCAAACTTAGGACACGCGCCAGCCGCGGTATAGCAACAAAAAAAAGGGGGGGGGGGTAAAAGCCGTCAGGCAATGGGGGTATAGCGGAAACGAACGCCTAATTACGTTACCAAACCGGCAACAATGCCCGAGTAACTGCCTCCCAATGGAGTCGGCGGGCAGCCATTGTGCACGCTCGGGCCGCGGGTCGTTTCCGCGGATGGGCCGAGGCTCGAGACCACCTCGGCGCTCCCGCCTGCGGTCGCCTCCTCCGCCGTTCCCCGTGCCGGTTTACTCCCGGCAGAATGCGACCAGAGCGCGTTCCTTTCGAGGGGATGCTGAAGGCGAGTCGGGACGCGATTCTTTCCTTATTTTGTGCCCCCCCCCCTTCAGCCCGCTTCCTCACACACCGAAGAAAAGGCCCGATTCTCGTCGTGATCTGTGCAGCGGCAGTATGTGCCGCTATGCGAATACCAAACCAAGGAGGATAGGCCGAATGTAGAGCGGCCGCAACGGGGAAAAGAGGTAGCGCGCATGGCCCGCTTTACAGCTTCGACCGGGTCCATCAAAAACGGGCGCGTTCTGGGCCGCGCACGACCACGGTTGTACTTGCCGCATACGCGCTCCCGCACATGCATACATCCGCCTCTAGTGTAGGCTGCAAACAAGCAGTGCGATCCTCCTCAGTCGATTACGAACAACCGGTAATGCGCACCGACTCCACCTTTTTTCCGGCTAGTGATTCGTTCTGTCAGTGACTGTTGGTTATCTTATTTTCCTTTCGCAGTTTTTTATTTGCTGTATTTGCTTACTTAGTATAAATTTGTTGCTATGCCTATTGTGCAACACGGTTGCATCTTTTCTTTCTTTTTTTGCCTTCGCTTTCTGCTTTAGTGATTTAAGGGACCTAAGCTTAATTTCTGAGCAACGAGGAGAAATCCAGTTAGTTCCAGTGCCGCGTGTCCACTTTCTTCTGCATAACGCCGAACCAATTAAAGATAAAATGTCTCGCGACGATAATATAATATTTGGGGTTTTACGTGCCAAAACCACTTTCTGATTATGAGGCACGCCGTAGTGGAGGACTCCGGAAATTTGGCCACTTGGGGTTCTTTAACGTGCACCTAAATCTAAGCACACGGGTGTTTTCGCATTTCGCCCCCATCGAAATGCGGCCGCCGTGGCCGGGATTCGATCCCGCGACCTTGTGCTCAGCAGCCCAACACCATAGCCACTGAGCAACCACGGCGGGTCGCGACGATGGGCCACGGCATGCAGAAAGTGAACTGTGCCCTACGGTCCGTGCTTTGCGATACTTATTTTTGAAGCGTGGGCGCCGGCCTGGCTCGAGAAACAGAAAAGGCAGATGCTTAAGCGAACCCATTTAATGACTCTGCAGAATGTGCGTATATTTTGTGCCTCAGCCACCGATGTGATGAACGCCCAGAAACAGCCGAGCTTGCCGCGCAGTGAGACAGGCGATAACTTCACCGTGCGTAATTTTTCACCGAAACGTTTCATTTTGGCAAGTCTTCAGATTAATAGCGACATTATGAAAGACTAGAATTTCTCTATTGTGTTCCTGTCATAAGCTGGCATGAGTTTCATTACTGCCCCAGTTGCCCCGCGAAAAAGTGACAAGTTAAAAGATTGGCCTTCAGTTACCCTCAGGTATGTTATGCACACGTGCTCCACTTCTACATTACGGTGCCCGTAATGATGATGCCGTATTTTGCATCGTTACTAGCAGCGTTCAAAACAAAGGCACACGAAGAGAAAACATTGGTATCAGTTATGCTCGTCATTATGTCAGTCGGCCAGTGCGAGCTCGGAAATCGACGCACGAAACATTTTTCTTTGCTACGTAATAAAGACGACATGGCTTTCTTTTCTTTTTTTTTCTTCAGTAATGCGAACGCTGGGGGAGTGTACAATAAAGCACGTGCCTTCGTTCAAGAGCAATGCGCGTTTATCGGCTTAAGAACGATAAGCGAGGCGGGTGCATAAAATTCCGCTTTTGTGTGGTTTTATGGCAAAAAGACACTTAAGGCCACCATTAGCAACTCAGTGGACAGAAGAAAGCAAAAGGTAGGATATAAAGAAGCGTGTCGAAGTTCATAATAGTACCAGGCAGCACTACGTATGAATGTACACTATCTTTCTCTCTCTCTCTCTCTCTCTCTCTCTCTTATTTGTAGCTACGATGTCTTCTTTGTTTTGTGTCAGAGACATACTCCGTGTACTCTGGCACACAACAGGGGGCCGAATTTGGTAAACTTTTCCTTCGCAAGTGCAGTCTGCCAGTGGCCGGCCGCCTTCGCTAATATCATTTCCAGCATTCGGATTGGCTGGAATTTGCTCTTACGAACAATTGTAGCGTAAGAGACTTAGTGAATATGGTCCGTCTTTGAACATGCAGTTGTCAGCTGTAGTGACCCATGCCAACACCGTAATCAAAGAAACAAGCACTTGCAGAGCGGTCATCCTGCATACCTTGCCTTCAAAATCTCCAGGATGCCTTCGGCCTCCTTTAGCTACAGTGATTCCTCCAGCGTGAAGCTCATCTGCTGTGACGATGGAAAGCTCTCCGCCGTCTTATACAGAACAACCTATTAGCGACGCAACACAGCATTTTTCTCGTCCACCCCAGTGTATCGCCTGTTGTGGCCTTCCAAATGCATGCATGGACACCACCGCGCTCCGAGTGTGTGTGCAATGCAACACCTTGCACAAATTACCGAGTGCCGCAGCTGCGCGTTACCGCTGTGGAAAGCGCTCGCAACGGCACATTCCTGGCAATGGGTCTCCTGCTAGTGGCGACTGTGGGCAAAGTTTTTCGTCGCCCTATAGGGCAAAATTGAAACCGAGAATGAGAATGCGGTCCGACGACGACACAATAGCGACAACGACCGTCATCGCCGCAATGGAAATATACAACATAAAAACTAAAGGCTCCAGGGAACAAGAGGGCCGTGTGTCTGCAACATTGTCTCTGGAGCGCCTGCCTCCCTTTAGAAAAGGCGCCTTGCGTATTTACCAAGTCCATGTGCGCCGCTTCAGCGCATCGTGCACTGAACGTCCCACTCTTCATAAATTCGTAAACCATACACTCTGCACACCCTGGCATCTTTACATGCCGTCTGTTTTTTGCTCTGCTCCACAGCGAAAACTGCGCTAGCGTCAATATCCCAAAGTCGGTATTCTCTCGGGCAGTGGTTAGCATATTCAGAAGAGTCCATAGCAAGGCGTAGAGTAGAAAAAGCAATTTGTTCCTTTCGTTGTGTCCCAGGCCACTTTTCTGGAGAACATACTTGTCCTAATGCATTTGGAAGTTATTGAAGTTCAAGCTTTCTTAAAACACGACGCACAAGCAATGGGTTTGCGCAGGCGCAAACAATAGGATAAGGCATGAACACGCTTCGCGAGCGATACATCACGCCCCTACCCAGACGACCTGGGTCACGTCGCGTACGCGGTTCCCAACGACAGACTCCTCAGACAAACTCCCATTAAAATGGCAGCCACTGTTTACCACACTGTTCTCCGCTGCTCCAAGCTTTCTTCTTTCGTAGCTCTCCTTTTTCGCCGTCCCAAAACCAACCTGCTGGCACGTAGCATACGATAAAAGACTAGGGGATAAAAACGGGCGCCCGTGCCGTCAGGAAGCTGCGACTAGCGGACGGACGGCCCTGACACGGCGCCAATTCGTATCCGAACCTACGCTCTCAGCCGTTCGGCCAGAAACAATCACCCCGCATTCGAGATTCGTCGACAGCCGCCGTGTTGCTCAGGATCCAATTATGGGGCCGGCCCACTAGACGTCTTTGTTAACGAGCCGCTTGAGTGGTTTCGTTTTCGCCAGTGCAAAGTAAAAAAAGAAGAAAAAAAGGATTCGTGTGAGGTGTAGAAAGCCTGGGTCGGGGACAGCAGAAGGGCGTTTGTAATCCTCGAGATGTCTTAGGATTGCGTGTGGACATACGTGAGCGTGTGAGTAAACAGCGCCATTAGCGGCCACTGAGCCTTAATTGAAAGCTGTGCTTTCCAGACAATGGTGAGTTGCGACTGAACTGTCGGCGGTGGCTACCGGCCCGTCCTCGAAAGGCAGAGGCTTGCGGTGAGGCAGGGAGAGAAAGTGGCCCGTCAACGGTGCAACGTTAAACGCGAGATGGTCTCTCTCTCTCTCTCTCTCTCTCTCTCTCTCTCTCTCTCTCTCTATATATATATATATATATATATATATATATATATATATATATATATATATATATATATATATATATATATATATATATATATATATATATATATAAAAGGGGAAACATCGTCAAATGATCACAGTGAGTTCGTTTCTACCTTAGCTCTACAAGCGCCAGGCCACCGTGCGAGACAGGAGTTTCCGCTCTGTGCTCTCGGGCGTCATGTCAATCCCGAAAATCAATCAAGGCTCGCCGGGCAGACCTCACGCACCGGGTCGCGCTAGTTGCCGGAAACTGTAGCGGGATCGAATCCCGGCCACGGCGGCCGCACTTCGCACATTTAGGTGCACGTTAAAGAACCCCAGGTGGTCGAAATTTCCGGAGTCCTCCACTACGGCGTGCCTCATAATCAGAAAGTGGTTTTGGCACGTAAAATCCCATAATTTAATTTTTAGTTGCCGGGAACTACTGCTGCCCACATCCGCGGCATACCCGACACAGATTTGGGCTCACATTCCCCTACATCTGTGCGCGCGTGACGACTTCTTGTCTCCCAGACAAATGCTGTGCACCCGTTTGTTCCCTATCTCGCTCCCTGCATCCTTCTGTTGCACAGGTCTGCAATCACCCTGGTGCTATCCGTGACACCTCATCTAGTTATCGCTCAACAACCCCGGGATTTTCCTCGCCAGTTCTCGTGCACTGCTGCAGTATCAGCGTTGTTACTAAATAGATGCGCCCGCGGCCGCTGCGATCCATGGAGCGAAGGTGACTCAAACATCCGGCCGCCCACAGCATGCTTCCTATTCGTCTTATTTCATTTCTCCGGCTACAGTTTTCTCGGTGGGGCGGCGATTGCCCAGCCTCAGAGTACAGCAATAGCAACGGCCACCGAGATGTAGAAGCACTGGTTGCGAACCTACTGTATTGGCTATGGTATTGGAAGCTGGTTGCTGTTGATAGTAATGTGTCCTTAGTTTTTGTTTTCTCTTAAGGAGAAGCTAGATTGAGTGCTGTTAAGAACACGATGCATGGCGCTTGTGATCGATCGTGAATGCATCGCCTTGGCCAGCGGATAAACATGTCCGCGATGTCATGGTTCGTAGCGTTCGTGCGCATGAAATGAAGTTATGAATGCGCCTGCGCATCCTACACTGAGCACTACCAAGGTGAGTGCGTCTTTTCACAGTCAGCCCCCCACCCGCTGCACTAAACTTTCGGAGACTGCAAAGTCAATACAAATAGAGGCGCGTCGGTTACTTGGTCTGCGAAGCACGCAGCGCGCACTCGTCAGGACACTAGCCCCAACTGCTGCGCGCCGGGTCGCGAACGACGCGAGAAGCGCGTCGCACGCCTGTGTAAGTGTGTGATTGCTCAATACGCACCGGGTTTACTCTCGATCCCAGCTGGGCTGCACTTCGCTGCGCCCAAGAGTCTGATTGCAGCGGTGGAATCACGAGTGGCCCTGTTTCAACATCGAGCGGGCGCGAATGTGTATCGACATGAGAAGAACATAAACAATGTAGGCTGCTCGGTACAATCTAGCGAAAGGCTAACGAAAGACAGAAGACCTGTCTGGCATCATTCGAACAATCAAAATTTCCCATGCAGAGAGCGAAAAACTCAACCGCATAATTATACAGAAAACTATAGGCAGCATGCCCGCACTAATGCGCATACCTCGCAGTGGTTTTTGTTCAGTGGCGCAAAACAACCATTAGTGTTTGTCTCAAGTGACCGCAGACCCCTAACAGTGGCGTATTTTTGAGACGTGAAAAGTGAAGATTCATACGTAGTGTTCAGCTGACATTGTCCTTCAGCGTTGGATAATTGATGTGCCAACAGGCGTACCATATATACATTACTAAAGAATTGCATTCATTTAGCACGCCTTGCCGTTACGTACCTACCCAGAAGGGTTGATCGTCGACAATAACGGTCGCGTCGCAGTCAAAAACAGACAGCACTCTCCTCTGCGTACGGAAGTGGCTCAAGCCACTAAATTTTTGGTTCACACGACTAGAGCCACAGCAAACAGCAGACTAGGCTTGTGTAAGCTTGAGACCCGCGCCGGGTTTTACTAAGGGATACAAATCTGGAAGCACAGTATATAGTAGCACTGATTCACTAATCGCGCCAGGTGAAAAATCTTGATAGCCCGCTTTAGCTTAGGAGTCACAATGTGGTGAAGCACGATTATAACGCCTCAGCGCCGGTTGTTCAGTCAACTTCGACGTAGCTCGTGTATCACAGAGTCATTTCAAGAAATCTTCAGCTGAAGCCCACCGCAGCTTCACTTTATCTTGGGTTGAAGGGAAGTTGCTGCCTGTGTTACGCGCACTTGACTGCTACACTAAGGCAGACCATTTATTGTGTTCGTAAGTATGCCTATACATGGAGATCAATTTCATCTGTGATGTTGCACTACTAAGCCAAACCCAAGTGCTTGTCCCTGGCTTTTCTTTCTTTTTCCTCATTCATTCATTCTTTCTTTCTTCGTCTTTTATTATAATATTTTACAGTTGGGTTTTAGTTTGCTCTATTCGTTGAGCCTGTGCCGTATCGCTAGAGTAACAATCGATTCGCCGATGAAAAGCAACGCCGGAGATTTCAAAATAATACGACACTAGCTCAATTAAAAAGGTTAAAGAGAAAATTTAAAAAAAAATACTCCGACAGCCACCGCACTCGCGAACCGATGCTATAACTCTCAACCGCAGCCTCAATTTTTTTTCTTTCTCTCTCGCTTTCTGTCTCATCTCCTAACTCGGAGAATAACCGGAAAATTGGAAGAACTCCTTCCGCTAGCCGTGTATGTGGTCTCGAACTGTTCAATTTATGGCGAGTTACATGCCTCGGCCACCATATACGACAAAACAGGGGAGAGGCAGAAGGGCCCTGTTTCATCATTTCCCGACGAGAACGCGGCAAAACAAAAAAACCAAAGCAAGAGGCGAATCGAACCGAGAACAGTCCTTCTCGTGATTGCTTTTCGATTGCTCCCCTTCGCGCCAATCAATACACGGTGTTGCAGGTGCACGAAAACCACAACCACGGCTGCGAGCGTCTGCCCCAGTTTTCTGTCGTCATGCCTGTTAGGTTCAGCAACAAGAAAGCCCCATGCGTATGGCTACGTGCTGTTCTCACCAGCGTCGATAAATTTCGTGTTTCTTTTTCCATGGAACTTTCTTTATTCTTTTTATGGGAGCGGAGGGTGAGAAAGAAAAGTTCAGGTTACTTTACGCCAGTTAATCGAAGTGATAGCGCATGATTTTCCATCGCATAGCTTGTCATGGAAGCGTACAAAATACGGTTGTCCGTGGTTCTATAGCCTTCCTTGCATGTATGTGAAATATGTTGTCAGTGGGTGAGTGATGTCCCGTCGCGGTGGCTAAGTGGCTAGAGTCGTGTGCTGCTGGGTGCGAAGTCGCGGGTTCAAATCCCGACCGGGGCAGTGGCATATCGATGAGGGCATGATGCGAAGCCGCCAGTGTATTGACATTTAGGATCATTTTAAATAACTCTAGGAAGCCGAAAATAATGCAAATTCCCCCATTAGTAGGTCTATTAAGGACGTTAAACCTTCCAGTTAATATAAATACGCGATTCAGTGATTATTTAATCAGTTCAGCGGGTATTATATATGGTATATATGGTTTTCCTGCACCTTCAGTGCAGGAAAACTGGCATCTCGATCATTCGATTTGTAATGTTGTAAACACAAGAAGAAGAAGTATTTTAATGATTGGAAAATGGAGAGAGCTCGGCCGGATAATGGAGCATCTCGCCTGCTACTCTACGTAAGGGAAGGGGAAGAAGGGAAGAAAAAGGTTCACAATGGGGGATGATAATGGGAGGAACGAGGTGAAGGACACATTACACAACTGGTATCACAGGCGTGAGTCCAGGCCCGTGTCACCTAGGAAACGTGAAAGTGCACGCATTGTCTCTGTCGTCTGCCAACTCTGTGGCCATGCGCCTAGCAAGAGGTCCTCCGACAGTGGTCCATTGTGTAAATGTCTCAAGGTATCTGCCATTGTCAGTCTTTCGCGCGCATACTCAGGGCACACCACGAGCACATGTTCTATAGTCTCTACAGCGTCACACACTGAACAGTCCGGAGAGTCTGTCCGTCCAATAATGTGCAAATATTTGCGCGTGAAGGCGATGCCTAATCGCAGTCTTTGTATCAGGCATGTATGAGGGCGTGGAATTCCACGTCGCTCTGTAAAGTATAAGTGCATGGTAACATGGGAGCAAGTTACCAACATGACAAGCGAAAGGTTTAACTGTTGTTCGACCTATTCGTAAAAATTTTTAAAAATTACTCAGCGCTGATGCTGGCAGTGACCAAATTCTCGCTGGTGATTTGTCATAACGCGGCCGAAGGTTTTTGGCAGCAGTGCTAGAGTTAACGTAAACTGAAAAGTATTTCTTCTGACTGGGCGCAGGAGCGGCGCTATACATACCCTGCTTGTCCATCTCAATGTCTATGTTTCAGGAAATCTGGAGATTAAAAACTTGAGAACTATGCTGCCATTAGCCACCTTTCCAGTATGCACAGGAGATGAAGCGGCAGTTGCAGACCCGGACTGATTGCACGTCGCTGCGCATGTTCGACACTAATAAACAACAACTGCTGACACACCTAGAAAGAAGCAGGCACGCCCCCGCACTATTAGGCAATGCCCACTATGTAGGGACTGGGGACAGCTGCACATTCGCTGAATGTCTAAACATGAGCGTCACTAGACAGACAATTATTTTTCTAGCAAAACCAGAACAATCCCTGCACTAATGAACTAACCACATTAATTAACTTTTTAACATGTGTTCGAGGGAAAATCGGAAAAATCTAGCTCTTAGTTTCTACGTTTCTAAATGACAACGGTGCTTCGAAATCCGTGTTTAACTGCGAGCCGTGGATCGCAGTCCCGCGTGCGCAATGCAGTGAATTGAGCGAATAACGTGACGGCACTTATTTCAGATTACATGGGTAATTTCGGAATGTAAAAACCCATGCTCACTATGTACACTGGTGTTAAGCTAACCATGCATGGTGCCCCTTCCCCCGCCAGACACCACCATAAACAACGAGAGACTGGAAGGCCAGCGTTAAGGCCCGAAGAAGAATGTCCTCGCGAAAAATCGACGCTCGAAATCATGGACCAGGCGTCTCCTCATGGAGCCGACGTCCCCGTTCCATGAATAGGTATCGCTTTCTACTTTCTCTATCTAGATACGAAACTAACATACTACCTACCTCTTAAGGAACAAAAATGACTATGTTGGGACTGGGGACAGCTGCACACTCGCTGAGTGTCTAAACATGAGCGTCACTAAACAGACAACGTCACTAGTACGGAGAGTGTGCGCCAAGAGCGCGGGCAAACACACGCCAGCTTCGGCAGCTACGGACGCCCCGGCACCGCTCCTTGCTCCCTGCGGAGAGAGGAAGCCGGCAGCCTGCGCACCGGCCCGACCGCGCCACTAAGCGCCCAAGTCCGGGTGGCACGGTGCGGATACGAACCGCCGAGGAGCCAATTAGGCGCTCGTTAGGCGTCTAATCAAAGCCGTGACTACAGCGTCCGAAGCGGCCCGCGCAGGCGTCGTTGCAGCGCAAGCTTAGCATTTCGTCACGCCAGCAACTGCACGCATGGACCACCATCAGTGTCGCGGCGGGGTCCACGCGACAGACGTCAATTAATCGGAGAAACGCGCGTGAAACAAATGCGATCGATGGGCACCGACAAGTTCTATTTTCTCTTCACTTTTCTCCACATATTTTTTTTTCAGGGTATATGTGTATCTATAGGGGGGGTGCGTGTGTGTGTGTGTGTGAATGGAGAAGAGCGCTTTTAATTTTTTAATTTATGTTTAATTTATTTCTCATTTAGTTGAAATTTAATTGAGCCCTACTGTCTTATATGTACTTTCAGCACGAAGTTTCCGCCTCTCCTGTCATGGCTGCGTAGATTTCAACACTCCACGTCAGTGCAGCTGCAATCGCGACGAGATGAACGATCGCTGACTCGCCTGTGACCTTGCACGAAATAAGAACGCATAAGAACGACAGGAATCGATCATTTTTCTCTCCTCTAAGAGGCCTGTCTAGTGCCGGAATTTACTGCAGACGTTGTGCACAAAATAAAATGGTGTGTCGCGCGTTTTAATTACTATAGAGTTTTAAGGACGGAAGCACGCGTGAGACATAAAAGCGCTATGCGGACGGCATGTATGGCAGGCGGCAGATCACAACTCGGAGAGGGCACGTGGACTAATTATGTCATATTCCGCTTGTTGACCAACAGAAAAAAAGATATATCGCAAACTAGGGCATTTATGTCCCAAAATATGCCTACATGCTTTTCCTAAACTTGGCACATTGTCATAAACAGTGTTTCATCCACTTCTGCCTCCTAAGGTATCACTGGCGTTAGTCACCCAATGGAAACCCGCTGTGGTTGCTCAGTGGCTATGGTGTTAGGCTGCTGAGCACAAGGTCGCGGGATCGAATCCCGGCCATGGCGGCCGTATTCCGATGGGAGCGAAATGCGAAAACACCCGTGTACTTAGGTTTAGGTGCACGTTAAAGAACCCCAGGTGGTCGAAATTTCCGGAGTCCTCCACTACGGCGTGCCTCGTAATCAGAAAGTGGTTTCGGCACGTAAAACCCCATAATTTAATTTAGTCACCTAATGGGATCAGTCCTCAGTGTCGTCGTGGCGTCGATATATGTTAAGCAGGAGGCCACCTCAGGTTCGACTCAGTGCATAGACTATATGGGAATATTTCTCCAAAGACTATGTGTACTAGGCCTTCACATACAACGGCAAGGCCACACATACCCTGCACATGCTCCGCCAACAACTTACCCAAGTAAAGCACATGATAAAGCGCATTACAAACCGCCGACAAGGACTCCAAGAAAAAGATATACTCCGAATAGTGCAAGCCCTCATAATTCGCCTATTAACCTACCACCTCCCCTATCACAATCTCACTGAGACCGAGATGCACCACATGGACACCCTCCTCCATACGGCACTAAAGGCAGCTCGGGGACTACCCCAACATGCGTCTACGCAGCTCCTACTACGATTCGGGGTCCACAACACCATCCGCGAACTAGTCGAAGGTCATCTTAACAGCCAATTGCAACGTCTGCAACGAACAATGCAAGGGTGCCACATTCTATCCCGGCTAGGATGCCAAACACCAAGAAAACGACAACAGGAAAGCCGCACACTTCTTGCGCTTAGCATTCGCAACAAAATTCACGTGGCCCCAATTCCCCGGAATATGCACCCCGACCGTCATAAAGGTCGAAGAAAGGCAAGAACATAAGCCCTGGCTCAACTCTTTGGCGATGACACATCGAACACACCGGTCCTATACACCGACGTGGCCCGCTACCCACAGAAACGTGCCCTATGTCTAGTTGTACTAGATAGTGCAGACATTCTGAGAGCTTCGGCCACGCTCATCACTGTGGACAGTGGCACGGCAGAAGAGGCTGCTATTGCCCTAGCCATCGTACACGCTTCAACCATGCCGGCGCCGGATAGACCTATCACAGTGGTCACTGATTCTCAGACCGCCTGCAGGACTTTGGCACAAGGGAGGGTGACACCCTACACACACCGCATCCTTACATCATTACACCCCACAGCGTTACACAGGGTGCGTATCGTCTGGACACCTGGACACGCCTTTCTCCATGGTAATGAACGCGCTAATGCGGTAGCTCGAGAGCTCGCAAACTGGGCGCCATCGGAAGAGCTGTCCAACCCAGACGATGCACCGACAGAACCACTGAACTACACTGAAACTCTACAATATTACAGAGATACCAGGAGAACTTCCCTCCACCACATAATTCCCTTAACCGAGAAGATGCCGCCGCGTGGCGACAGCTTCAAATTAATTCATTTCCCTGCCTCTTTTATCTTCACCTCTTCCACCCCACACAGTATCTCTCATACTGTCCCTATTGTGGAGCAAAGCCCTCAGAATATCATTGCACCTGGGAATGCCCACACCCTCCGGGTTATTCCTCTATTCCTTCACCTTCACCTTCCTCCTGGGAGATTGCGCTGACCAGCTCAGACCCGAAAGAGCAGCAACGGCTGATCCGGCAGGCACGCGGAGTGGCGCGAGCCAATGGGGCACTGAACTAAGGGCTCCACCCTGCGAGGAAGTCGCCCAATCTCATTACAAATAAATGTTTCCTCCCTCTCTCTCTCTCTCTCTCTCTCTCTCTCTCTCTCTCTCTCTCTCTCACTCACTCTCTCCAAAGGAATGCAACGCCGGATTGATACTACACGCAGGCACATTTCCTGCCGTTAGCAACGCTTATCAGATAATCTTCACGCTCGTCGTAAGTCCCATGCATTAACTCAAGGACACATGTAGCACGCAACACTTTTATGGATCGCTTGTTACTGATCCGTAAGGTGTTCGTAAAAGCAAGCAGCACAATAACACCGGTGACTTTCAAGCGGGAACTATCCGGTGTTATTTTTCCCTCTTCGAAGACTACTTTTTTTAATCAATTAAGAATAAATTCTGGTGCCTTAGGCCCAACACACCACGATCTGATTATGAGGCACGCATTAATGGCAGACTCCGGATTAATTTCGGCCTCCGGGGTTTTTCTTTTTCTTTTTTTTTTCTAGGGCGGGCAGTTAAGCATACTACGGTTCTTCTATTTAGGCCCCATCGAAATGCGTGAGCCGAGGCTGGGATCAAACCTGCGACATCCCCCCAGCTCAACATCAGAACGCCATAGTCACTCGGCTAGATAGCCGGGTGACTTCTTATTATTTTTCTTACTTTGTTTACTAGGCCAGGGAAATTTATTCGAACTAGCTCACTTTGCATGCCCATGCGAACATAATGTTTCTAGAGAAACCAGAACAATCCACGTACTAATGAACTAACCACATTAATTAACTTCCTAACATGTGTTTATATTGAAAAGTTCGAGGGAAAATCGTAAAAGTCTAGCTCCGTGTTTCTGCGTTTCTAAATGACAATGCTGGTTCGAAATGTGTGTTTAACTGCGAGCCGCGAATCGCAGTCCCGCATGCGCAATGAGGTGAATTGAGCGAATAACTTTACGGCACTTAACTCAGATTACATGGGTCATTTCGGAATGTAAAAACACAGAACTGGACTTTTATGGCAATTCCCATCCATTTTCCAATGTAAACACCTGCCGTAATGTTTACGGTACGTGTACGTAATCATGTAGGGGACGCTAGGTTGTGTAATTAGTTGAATTAGGGACCATGTTGCCTTGGCCCCTTGTGCCAAGGTTGTCCGCCGGAACAGGTGATTCTTCTGCAGTGACGCAATTCGAATACAATTTCTAGGCTTTTCTTAAGCATTCGAAATAACAAAAAAAAAACTCTGTACAATACAACACCGGTGCGGATTGCATCCGTCGCGGCGACCCATCGACATCTGCGCCTGCCGAGTCACACACAGACCAGAGGCCAGATAGCCAGATTGCTCCCAGTGATTGAGTACGTTCGCACTCACGGCGCAGCGCGCATTCGCCATTTTCGTGTAGTTTAGAACGCGTGACCACCCCCGTCATGAAGAAACGACGCGACTCGTTCAGCAGAGTTCCGCGGCGTTATGTCCGTAGTGTAGAGACCCGAGGCGGGGAGGTCCCTGACCGCTGTCACTTTTCCCCTAAGGAAACAGCGGCCAGACGACAGGAAATTTGCACCCAGACGCAACGGCGCTCTGCGTCTCTCTTGACGTTGACCTCGTCTTTAGTTGCTGTTTCCTTGTGGTTACGAGACCATCAAGCACGTCTGTCTTATCGTTAACTTTCCGGGAAAAGGCTCCGTGCTCAGTTGTCAAGAGCACTGGAGAACTCCAGAGAACAGATGCATAGTGCGCCGTAGCTTCAAGAACTGCACTATACCTCGAAGATGTTTACCAGCATCAAAGTTAGGACAGTTGTTCGTGTACGCACGTTCAAGCGCAGCAGTCTGATAGCAAGTATGTTATGACAATGTGCAGGATTATGTCAGGCACAGCCTTGTGTTGAAGTTTATAGGGGCCACAAAAAGCTAGCCCGTTTGCTGCGCCCATGCGCCGGCAGATTACACCAGAGAGCGCCGAACAGTGCGTGCTGTGTTGCGCGCGCAGGCTGCGTTGAATAAGACAGGCGGAATAGAGGGTCTGCGCAACAGCGAAGCCATCCGGCGCCAGGAGAACCGCAGAGGAAGTAAGAAAAGCAATGCCACCCGCGTGCCTACCCACGCCGTGTCTCCTGCATTTTTCTTGCCACGCATTCAGAAAGGCAGCGGGCGGTTCCGTGAGGGAAAAAAAAAAAAAGAACGCCTCGCCTTCCTCCTTAGAGCCCTAAAGGATCGCGCGCCCGAGACGAAACGAGGCAGGCACGAAAATCGATGGGCGGCCGATACGATCCCTGAGAATGGGATCGGGCGCCTGGCTGTTCGCCAGCACGCAGACGCCATCGGGGATACTGGCCACGCCATTTCAGAGAGACGCCTGGGAGTGACTTAAACTATTAACGGTTCTCTCCTGCCGGTAAGCCCATTCCAGGTCCTCGTCTGCGTGTGTAGGCAGCCGCCAACGGGGTGGCTCTTCACCGCGGCTGTGTGCCCGCGAGCCCAGACGAGTTTTGGCGTGACGGAAAGCGAGAAAGAGACAGGCGTCGGCTTCGGAAGTGCCCGTAATACTTTCGTCGATTAGGAATGTTTTGCTGTTCACCTTAAAAGTTTGTAGCCCGTAGCGTGACGGGTCGAGAAACCTCTGCTACAGCGGAGAGGCTGTTTGAGGGGAGTTTCCGTCTGGAATGAGCCCTGTTTGCTCTGATCCTAATGATAGCTGTGACAGACGAAGGGGCAATTACGCAGTTTTCTTCCTTGGGCCAGTGTCAGTGCGCGAGGCTGCTACACCGACTCGCACTTTTCACGCACTTTAATCTTGAAACACTCATAGGCAACGTCCGTAATGTTTCGACGCAATTTATCGCAGAATTTCTTCCCCGCGTCCCTGTATCACCCCTCAATGCGGTCCACCCCTAGACATAAAAGATGGAGCTAAACAAAATACTCCGGTGAGCTAGAGGCGGCTGGAATTAAGAATGCTACCGGTGGGTAAATTTCCACTCCCGTAAAATGCTTTAAACCATTCGAAGTAGGCGTGAAAAAAGAGCGGCACCTGGGCGAATACAATCCAAACTTATTGTTTAGCAGTTTTCCAAAAGCATCGGGACTGGAAGACTGAAGTGACTGTCAGTTACCTTCCGAGTGCTTGTCTTGTCTTGTGTCCCAACAGTGGCGCGTAACCACTATGGGGGACTGGCCAAGAAGCAGGCGGTTTTCCGTATGGTTAGAAGTAGAGAGAAACTAGATTTGTATAGTGGGGCGTGGGACGAGAGAAATGTAATTTAGAAGTGTAATGAAAATATTTTTAAGAATTTCGATAAAAGAAGTTAACGTAAAGAAATGAAATAATTGAAATTATGGATAATTTTAGAAATTCAGCAAGATACTCTTTTTGTCTCTCTAATAAACTTGTAAACTGCCAGAAAAGCATCCCTGTGGCTGGATCCCAGTGAAGCCGCCCCAAAGAAAGAATGCTTGGCGAGGTTAGCGATAGGCCAAGTTTGGTAAATGAGTATTCTAATAGTTTTCTTTGTCTTAGAAAGCGGCGGCACGAGAGAAAGTAATGTTCGATAGTTTAAGGTGCACTGCAAAAAGAGCATAGAGGGGACATTGCGAGACCAGACCTGTGTAAGTAAAAATTGAGCGGAGGTATACGACATCTCAATTTTGTAGAAGGAACGTCCAATTGCCTTGAAGGACACCGATTAATATTCCATGGGAAGCCAAGATGGTGGAAATCAGAAGACGGTGTTAGCATGGATATTGCAGAGTTTTGAGGTATAGCGAAATTTCTGTACCTAGCCGCGGTGACATAAGCTGATGTTGGCAAAACAGATGTGATAGGGCTGTTCAGGGATGCTCGTGCGAGTGAATCCGCTATTTCATTCAAGTGCAACCCATGATGTCCCGGTACCCAAAGCAAACATACTTTTCGTAAGTACGGAGGTACCATCGAACGAAATGTTCTTCGTGCTTGGTTTGGTTTGGTTTGGTGCCTGTAGTTATAGCACAAACCACTACGGGGGATTGGCCATGAATCGAGGGGCAGTGGGTCGAAAAAGAACAAATACCTAAATAGGATTTTTTTACTGAAAATGAGATATTAAATGAATTCTAATCGTTAATAATAATTTTCATGATATAGTTTCTTAACATTAGAAGTTAATATTTTTGGTTTCTTGTTGTGGAAAATAAAACAGTAAAATTAGCATGGTAGTCTCCTTGTTTCCGTTATAAAATTATATATGGCATCACATACGTTCCTATTACAGTGTCCTAGTGCCTACGCCCCCAGAGACAGAATGATAGGTAGCGTAATGGCTAATCCAAGTTGGCGGAAGGGACCTTCTAGAAGTCGTTTTCTATGCACGTTGAACCTACCACACTCTATAAAGAAATGATCCATAGTTTCGGATTCATTGCAGTAAAAACATTTAGGAGACGGTGCCAAACCAGGCCTATGGGAATAGAAATTAAGCCGTGGTATTCGGCAACGCATACGCGTAAATGAAACTTCAAATTTTCTTGTTGCACACCATCCGCTGTGCCAATGAAATCTAAGGTGCTGAAAATCGGCGTTATCTAATACACATGATTTGGCATGTTCTTCTTGAATGAAAATTTTTTTTAATCTTGCAGAAGTGACGTATGCCGAAGTTTTTAGGATCCTCAGTACCGGGCCTTTAAGAGATGCCGCTGCTAGTGCGTCTGCTGACTCGTTTAAAGTGAGCCCCACGTGCGCTGGCACCCATACCAGGCAGATGAGGCGTACATGTTGGGGAATGAATGAATAAAATTCTCGGAGAATGATATTTGAATTGGGAACAGATAAAGCGGAGCAAACAGACAAGGAGTCGGTTAAGATTACGGCTGAAGAAATAGATGTGGGAAGTTTCCGTAGAGCTTTACTGATCGCCAATAACTCTGCTTGAAATATTGGCATAAAGTCGGGTAGTCGAAGAGAGAAAGACCAATTTATTGATGTCTAAAAAATGCCCACTCCGGCCTTCTCTTCGCTGACAGAAGCATCTGTGGCTATTACTGCATTTATTTGGAGGTTTTCAAGGTGGTCATCTAATAAACCTTTTAGGTATCGAATAGGTAGGAGCTTAGCGTCATTGGGAAATATATCGCCAAATTCAACGCTTACTGTCGAAGCGGGTAAATTTTGAAAGGCCACATCACGGATTGATATTTGTAATGGCTCTAATAGCTTCTGCACAAAAACTACCTGGGGACAATGCAGTCTGGACCTTTGATTCTCAAAGAATGCAGTTGGTTCTCGAATAAAAATATAGTAGGAGCGTCTCTGGGGAGAAGCACAGATGTTTAAAAATGTTTGGACTGTCAGCATACGAAATCGAGTTTGAAGATAAGGCAGGTGAGTTTCATGATATAAAATATTATTGGCTACAAATTTTGGAAGGCCGAGACACAGACGTAGTGATTCGCGTTCTAAAAGAACCAGAGGACGTAACTAATACGTAGGACCTCCTGAAAATAACACGCATCCAAACTCTAGAATGGGCGGACATACATACAATAAATCATCAGCAGGGTCTACCTGCGCATTCCAAAACGACTGCTGCAGAGCGAACAGATTCTTTTTACGTCTTCTTTCTCCTCATCTTTCAACATTTTCTTCTTTCGCAGTGTAGATTGGCCAACCGAACCGTTTCTCTGGTTATCCTCTTTGCCTTTTTACCTCGTCTTTCTTTTTTTTTTCTATCCTTCTACTCTTCCGTGACTTACGGTGTATTAGGTGCAGCTTTTTCAGAGCACGAAAATTTACTGGATGGCAAAGCGCGTCATGTCAGCAAACACGGGATCTAATCGCTGATTGGCCGCTAACAGAACGAGCTATTAAATCTGCTTCTGCCGTACTGAATCTATAAATTCATTGCTAAATAAAAGTTTTGCTTTCCACAATGCCAAGCATTATACTGCATTACAGACGACAACGTTCCCTATGCGCTGAACGAGACGTTCTCAACGGATTTACGAAATATAGCGGACGCCTAGAAAGCGTAAGTGCCGTTTTCTTTTTTTTTTTTTTCACTTTTCCTCACATCAGTTGCAAAGCGTTCGAAAGGGCATTCACTTGATGAGTTTAAGACATGAGAGTTGGGTTAGTTGGAATTTAGACAAAGACATTCGAAAGACGTGCTGCAACAGGCTAGAAAAGTTAAATGTGGTGCAGAGACAAAAGGAGCACAAGAAAAAGAAGTGCTCTACCTTTTCTGTTGTTCTTTTGTCTCTGCACCTGTTTACATTTTTTTTGTACGTTGGAACATGTCTTTGTTTACTTGTTGAACGTTGAGGAAGCTTAGCGCTCTCTTCTTGTTTTTTTCTTGAGGTAGGGGGGAGGGGGAGGCATGGAATTCAAGAATACAAAAGTGAATTCAAACTGCGCCCTTTTGATGCTTTTTACTGGCACGAGAGGTGGGATCTGCCAAATGAATGTAAGTATATTCACAATTCCAAAGACATGCCAAGGCATTCCTAACAGATTAGAGTGGTTCGCTTTGAAATATGTCACTGCCTCCTGTCAACGCTAGGCTTGGCGTGGCTGTTGTTTTTTGTTGTTCAAGTTGTTGCTGATATCGCCGTCATCGTTGTTGTAGTAGCAGCTAAAACACGTTGGAAGGCTAGTTGGTTTGAATCCATGGTAGAATGTGTAAGCGTGACTGAACGAGGACGTAGAAATAAACACACAAATAGAGACAGCGCTATCTCGGTATGTCTGTTTCTTTCTACGTTCTCGTTCAGTCGTGCTTACACATTCTATCATGGGGTAGTAGTTAGTTGGTCAGATAGTAGTAGCGATAGTGGTATTGGTAGTAGTATAGCAGTATTAGCCGTAGTAGTGGAAGTACTACTAGTGGTTGTTACCAGACTGCGAAGCGCACTCGTCATCCCGTCAGCGGTGCAAAATCGCTGTCTTCAAGCCGCACTCCCACGCTGGGCTTACCCTTGAACCTAACGGTGATCAAAATGGTTCGACTTGCACTCAACACAACATCACGGAGCACGGAAATGCCTGCAGAGCAAAGGTCTTCGCAAAATGAAAGCTTCTTTTCTTTTTCTCTCTCTCTTTTTCTTAAATAATTGGAGCTAGCTGCATCAATCATTTAGACCCTTTGGTGTATACACGCAGTTTCAGATGCGGCGTGGTAGCCGTGAGCTTGCGGCACCAAAAAGCTTCTAGTTTGGTGTCCTTCGAGTCGACTTTTACGAAAAATAAGTGTGCTTTTTGCGCGCTCAATGTATGGTACATCTCTTTTCACGTCTTCTAATAAAAAAAAAAGAACAAAATAAAGAAAACACGCTTCATGCTCTAAGCACATGTATATACAGTTTATCGTGCGTCTCAGTGAAAATAAAATCTCTGTATTGGCCGTACTACTACGGCTTGCCATTGTCATTCTTGCCGACTAAACTTAGTGGAATATTCAACAGGGCAAAACTTACTCATGAGGGAGGTTGGTCAGCGTCTTTCAGGACCTCTGTTTGCGGGCGGCTAAAGGTCTCAACCCGCGGTTCAGCAGCAACTGCGTTCGGCTGCCCATTGTCTTTCTTCGAGAGATAATTTTTACAGTGATTTCGATGGTGATGGGCAGCCCACTGCCGCAGACACCGTAACCGTCAAGCTCAGGGCGACCACTCGAAACTTCAATCGTCTATGTGTCATCCCTGCAGCCGTGGCGTTACAGCAGTTCGCTTACTGAGTTTGTGTAGCTGTCCAATTTCGCGCATATTCCCTCGCACATATTTTCCTTTTCCAAAGCGTTACTTGTAGAACCTGCAGCCACTGTTTCCGCTTTCTTTCAATGCCATATACTTTAGGCCACGTTATCACAAAGCAGTAAACCAAACTCGTGATGAATTTCCCATATCTACTTCTAAACCTTTGGAATCGCCAGAAACCACGGGCCTTTATTCACAAAAAAGCT